>NC_143567.1:32290000-37090000 GCF_054136105.1 Typopeltis vanoorti | reverse complement strand
GGCATTACCAAATAAATAAATAAAAAACACTTCTATCTAGTGTTTGTCCACAAAATGCCATTGTTTTAGTTTCATCTATGGATGTTTTCATTGCAAACTGTTTTACTATAATGTTTAAATTATATATTTCCCTTTGTGAATTGTCGTCCCTATCTGATATTATTACCTAATCATCTGCAAATAATAGCATATTTATTTGGTTATTCAGGGAAATTTCTATATCTGGATTGTTTAAGGTGTTCCTGTGTATTAATATTTCATTAATATAAATATATTGAAAAGTGTTGGAAACAGATGACATTCATATTTTACTCCTTGGTTTGTAGATTGTTTTTCACACATTTTTTCATTTATTTTTATTTTTATTAACTTTGCATATGTGTAGCTCAGTTGAAGTGGCGCTTGCGTCCTCTGCGCTTAGTCGCTAGAAGTTAGACATAAGTTCAAGTCTAGTCGCTGACTAGAGGCACTTTTTCTAAGGCTTTCTTCGACCGGTTCCCGAGTTGGTCGATCTCTGGCACAGACAAGCGAGCTTTTTCTCCCGGAAACTCGGGTTTTTCATCCCGTAAACTCAAGAAAATCGACTATAGCACTCATTATTTCAGACTAACGTATCTTGTTAGGGTTAGGTATCAAGAGATGGCAGTTTGGCTACTATAATTAGTGATAGACATGGGCCGGATATCTCTGATTGGCTACCGGTGGAGATTGAACCTCCCATTTAGTCTCATAAAGCTAGATAGGGTATAATGAAGGCTCTAAATAGAAGGTACGCTTACTTGTCGCCATTTTGGATCTAGGGTAGCCCACAGTCGCATTCGTTTGAGCTCTTGATTTTTTTCGACTTTATAGCGAAATGGAAGGTATTTCTGCTCCAAATTGTATGTATGTATATATAAACATAAATAAGTTATAAATTATCATTGACCTGCTTGCTTTTTAAAAGTTCATGTTGAAATATAAGAAAAATCTTATGAACTTGCATACAGAACATATATTGGAAATACTGTTATTCTATTACACAGATCTCCCCCCATATGTATGTATACATGTAAACATAAATTGCTTATAAATTATCATTGTTTCAAAGATAATGACAAGTCGTATGTCTAGTTTTGTTTTATTTTATTATTAATATTATTACATGACACCTCCATGGAATCCCAGGACTTTCAGTTCCGTATTTTAAGTACGGATTTTGCAGAAAATTTCTAAAATTAAGAACACTATTTTATCAAAATCGCTAATTCATATAAAGCAGTACAACCAATAATAAAAGATATGGAAAGTCCTTTCTTTACGAATCACGAAAAATGAATGCTTATGAACGTTATACAGCCACTTCTATTTATTGATAAATGATACGAGCGCTAACTGCCAAGATAGCTCCAAAATGGCGGCAAGTACGGGGGAAGATCTGTGTAATAGAATAACAGTATTTCTAATATATGTACTGTGCAAATTCATAAGATTTTTCTTATATTTCAATATGAACTTTTAAAAAGTAAGCAGGTCAATGACAATTTATAACTTATTTATGTTTGCATACATACATACACACACACACACACACATATATATATATATATATGTTTGCATACATACACACACACACACACACATATATATATATATATATATATCAAAAAAAAAAAAAAAAAATATATATATATATATATATATAGAGAGAGAGAGAGAGAGAGAGAGAGAGATACATATATATACATACAATTTGGAACAGAACAACCTCCCATTTCTCTATAAAGTCGAAAAAATCAAGAGTTCGAACGACTATAGGCAACCCTAGATCCAAAATGGCGGCAAGTAAGCGTACCTTCTATTTAGAGCCTTAGGTATAAAGGCCTCCCCTACTCCCTATAAAGAAATAAAAGGCGTTAGCTGATTTTTTTTTGTTTAATATTGCATGTAGTAAAATATTAGGTATATTTATTCTTTGTAATATATCAAACCATTTATATCTTTTCACTTTGTGAAATGCTTTTTCATAATCTATAACAAAAGAAGTTTCTAAATTAAATTCTCTTCTTTTTTATAAAAGTAGTATTAAACAAAAATCTACATCCATTGTAGAACGTCCTTTCAAAATCCATTTTAACAATCTAATAATATTTTTTTTTCACTGTATGTTTTGTAACATGTATTCATTAAACTAATACCTTTGTAATTAACAGGCTTGTTTTTTTCCCTCTTTTCAAATACAGTATATCTGTTGCTATATTTGTATTATATTGTACTTGTATGTTTTAATAAAATTTTAAAAAGATTTAACTCCTTGGAGGTGTCAGTAATAATAATAAGCTCTGATGAAATTTTTTTCCCACAAATTTATACAGTTCGGAGTTTATCTTATATTCTTCTGCTGATTTACCATTTTTTTTAAATTTATTAAATCATTTGAAGCATTTTATAAGTTTTTGGTATAATGTTTTTTTTTATTCAGTATTATCTGTCCAAAGATCTGTAAAATAATCCAAGAATTCTTTTAAATCTATTTCTCAATTTAAATGTACAATGTGTTTTATTTGATAGGCATTGGGTCTTATTTGAGATATGTAATTTTCTAGCTATGACAAATTTTTCGCAGCTTTCTTGGTGTCACTTTTTGGTTTCGTTTTTGGCTATTGCTCTTATTCTTTTATATTCAATTCCATCATCTTGTTATAACAAACCCGAGTTTCCAGGAGAAAAAACCCTGCTACCTCCATATGAGATCGGCTAACTCACATTCGATTGAAAAAGTCCATATATTCTTTCCGTCATGACGAGAATCGAACTTAGGCCTTTTCTAATCGAAGGGCAACGTACTGTCGTTCTTCCAATTGCGCTACGGAGGCGCTTAATAAAAAAAAAATAAAAAAACATAAATAAAAAAAAAAAAATTTTAATTGGGAAAAGATTTTTGGAAAATTTTCTAGTATTTTTTTACTTTTTATTTAGGGAGAAAGGGCTCCTTTCCCCCTCCCCCCTGTCTGGGTGCGATACTGGTTCGATATCTGCAGTGATTTATTTAGAAAAAAAAAAGCGTGTTAACAACGCTTGTGCATCTCAGACGCAGGGTCTGTTCTGGGTAGTGTTAGTCTTTGTTTTGTCTGTTCTGTGTAGCATTAGTTTTTGTTTTGCCTGTATGCTAACTTTGGCTTTGTTATTCAATGCTGGTGGTTTAAATTTCATATTTTTTTAAAGCTTTAAGTCTCTCCTTGCAATGTCAAAGAGGGGAAACCACAATTTTAATGACGATCTCAAGAAAGAATTCAAGTTTATTTAACTAGACATGCTGTGTACAAGTAATGGAACAAAAGACTTTCATAATATTGTAGAGTTTATTCTTCATCTTCCAGGAAGTACAGAACCGGTTGAGAGAATATTTTCTGTTATGAACAGTATGTGGTCAAAAGAGAAATCAAGATTAAGCGTTGAGACAATGAAGGCTATGTTAGTTGTAATACAAAATTGTGTCATCGTACCATGAATATTCACTTCATCGAAGAAATATTCATGGTACGATCGTGGTGAAATAAAGTCTTCCTTCTACGTCTATGTAAATATTTGTATGGGTTTATGTAATAAAACTTTTTTTATCGTCTTACTTTTTCATGAATACAGAATATTATTACATAACCACCATCCCGTTTTTGCCATCCCAATGTCCCGTTTTTGTCTCAAGGAAATATGGTCAGCCAAGATAAAAGTCTATTGAATTCTCTTCTCCATATTCATAACGATCTGGATTTTAGTTCCTAAACGAAGTATTTATGAATTTTCTGAATTTAAAATAATAAATAAATAAACAATATGCTAATGCATTTTATTTTCTTAAAGTGAGTATGCGAGGCCTTTAAACCTTATCTAGCTTTAGGATACTGAGCGAGCAGTTCAATATCCACCGGTAGCTATTCAGAGATAGCTGGCCCATGCCTATCACTAATTATAGGCGGCCACTGATGAAGAGACCGTCAAACAAGTGCTTCCCTCTCTTGGTACCTAACCCTAACAAGATATGTTTATATTTGAAATAATGTAAGTTCTACGTTCGATTTTCTTGAGTTTACAGGATGAAAAATCCGCTTGCCAGTACCAGAGGTTGACTAACTCTGCAACTGGTTGAAGGAAGGCTTATAAAAAGTTCCTCCAGTCGACGGCTAGACTTGAACTATAAGTCTATCTTCGGGCAGCCTAGTAGAGAGGATACAAATGCCAATTCCACTGAGCTACACAGGTCTATGATAATAAGAATAATAAATAATACCAAGGTCTGTGTAGCTCAGTGGAAGTGGGGCTTGCATCCTTTGTAGCTCGAAATTAGACATAGGTTGAAGTCTAGTCCGACTGGAGGAACTTTTTATAAGCCTATTTTCAACTGGTTTCCGAGTTAGTCGATCTCTGGCATGTGCAAGCAACCAACCAATAATGGTGGTTTCACAAAGTGGAATCTGCCATTTTTTTTTTTTTAGAAATTTAAAGGTATTTCAAGATATTCTGTTCGTAATGTTGTTTAATGAAAAGAAACCACCCTATTACCTTGAAAGGGAAACACACATCGCGTAACAGAAGTTCTTTTAAAAAACGAACTTATAATGATCATTCATTCCTCATCAACAAAGCCCTTTGGTTGAAAATGATTTATAGAGAAATGGAGTATCCATCATCAGCAAACCTGAGGAACTTAAGGATCTTCCTCAGCCATAGCCAAGTTAGTCGGTCTAGGGCATGGCCAACAGGGTTTTTTTCGGCAGTTTATCACGGGTTTTTCATCCCACAAGCAAGCAAACCAGTCTTCTGAACACACAGATTACAGCCAGCAACATTGACCCAGCCATAGGCCTGATTCATCAGCTTATGCAGGTTCCAGAGCCTGGCTAAAATTTGGGGGGACCCAGATGGTGCTGTACATTCCTGTAAAAAAAAAAAAGGGGGAGGGGTTCTGTACCATCACACGGAAAGGAAAGGATCAGCAAAACTATGGATTGCATTTAAGCATAAGGTTAAATGAAATCCATGCAATGTGAAGATCTTTTATTAATAGGAGAAAGACAATAGGTAAATCTCAACACTTTATGTATTATGGCATTGCTGGAGAAATCTCCAACAATTATTACTAGGTTATGATTACTAGAATTGACTACAATATGAGCATGACAAATGATTATGTCCTTAAGGTTGATTAGCACAGTTTCTTGGGAGCACTGTCAAAGTTGCTGTTTTTATTGACTGAAATTACCTCAGAGGCAATTATGTCATACTGTGTACCCAGCATATAAGATCTGAAGATCTTTTATTAATAGGAAAATAAGAATATGGAAATGTCAGCGCTGTATGCATACAGCATTGCTGGAGAAATCTAGTTTTCTATTGACTCACTTTTAACTGAGAATAGATTTGTGCATGCCGTACAGATTTACGCTCTGGGGATATTTCGTCCCGTAATAGATGAAAAGATTGAAACATTTGAATGTGTCTAGTTTTCATAATGTCTTAGCAAGGTCTAACAGTATTGTAGTGTATTGATTCCCTTTTTCCAACTGAGAACAACAGCAAATCCATGCTGTTCTTTGTAATGTATCGGTTGATATCAACACATTTCTGTAAGGGAGTTGTTACTGACTTCTCTAAAATATTCACTACAGTGCCAGTTACTGATAGATTGTGTTATACACATTGCTTTTTGCACCACCATTGTACAATGGAGCTGGCATACATTTTTTCCATTCCTGTGGGATCTGTACTTTTTTTTCAATGTTTCACACCCAGGAGAGCTTATTAGTAAACATAATACAGGATGTTTCAAAAGGGGATATACAAGTTTCTATGACAATAGAAGGTGAATAGCGATAGATGAACAATTTTTATTACCGTGCAAATGTAGCGTAACACTTGAAGTTTCAATATAGACAGTTAAAGTTCGATATGGCTGCCTCTAGTAACTCTGCAGACGTTCCACCTATATAATCAATTTCCTGCCACAAGGGGTAGAACATATCTGGCATAACTTCAGCAATGGCAGCAGTAATTCTGGAGTGCAGCTCATCCAAATTGGCTTGTAGTAGTAGAACCCACAAGAAAAAATCTAACAGTGTAACATGGGGGGGGGGGGGACGTGCTATAGGAGCCCCTCTACCGAAAACGGATGTCGATGTATGACTTTACACCTGTCAGATAATGAGGAAGTGCTGTCTCAACGGAAATATGTGTCCGCCATGGCAATGGTCGTCTAATTGTAGTATTAGGTACCCTTATAGCATGTCCAGATGCACATCAGTAACAGAAGACTGAAAAAAAGAAGGGTTCATACACTTTCTTCTTGCTTGTGGTGCAAAAAGCATTATCCTTTCGGCTGCCGCAAAAATGTTCCTGTGGATTTTCGCTTCCCCAAATTCTGCAGTCACGAGTGTTTTCTTGTCCACTTATGTGAAAAGTGCACTCGTCATAGAAAACGATCCTGTCCAAAATGTCCTCATTTTGTTCTAACCTACTGATCGTTTCCATACAGATATCCTGGCATATCTACTTATTGTCTTTCTTCAAATGTTGTACGAGGATAAATTTGTAGGACCTTAAAATGTAGATGCTGTCATAAAATACGCCACACAGCCACATGTGGAATTCCAGTTTGACGAGACTCCTGTCTGATTGGGTTTCCAGAGTTTCTTTTGAAACTTTCAGAAACTTCTTCCACAATATCGACAGGAACTGGCCTTCCTGTTGACATTGGATGACACAGAACAACTGTTTCCACAAAATTCTTGTTCCACGTGTAGATCGCATACCTACTACTAGGAGGCTGTTTGTGGTATTGCGTGCAGAAATCCCTCTGAACTTGTGTTGGACTGTTTTCTCAAACAAAAACACGAGTTTGCTATGCACCACTGAAAGTCGCCATTTTCAAATGGTTGTCGTTTGGTAATAAAGTTGCGTGACCAAAAATGTTTCACTACACTATGACACTCACTCAGCTTTTTAACTGCTTCCGAGTTATTCTGTTCTGCAAAATTGCATACATCCTTTTGAAACACTCTGTATAATATATTTGTACTATGGGTGAGCTAAGGATTACCCCCCCAATCTTTATCAATTTATATATATATATATATATATATACTAGGGGGCAGAGCCTCCTAGTTCCGGGCTGGTAAGCCGGTAAGATAAAAAACGTGACATAAAACGTTTAAAATTTCGGCTTATCTTTATATATATAATTTTTCATTTATGTTCAGATAGTCTGGAACCCTTCTCAAGAGACCAAACATGAAACTTTTTCAAACCACTTCAGGCCTCCAATAAGCAGAACAGTGGTCTCACAATAGGCAGTGAAATTCATTTCCCATCTGAGCTAAGACAACGTATAGACGCATGTCAAGTTCCATGCTAATTCAGCTGAATATTCCTTTAGCACACATGCTGATATCTTATCTGGTTCTATCGCTGAGTTGATATCCAGGTTATGCAACTGCTGTTAAATTTCATTCTCATATATATCTTATCTCTCTCTCTCTCTCTTCCTCAAATGCAATGGTAGTACTGTGTGCCAATTTATATACACTTTGGTTGATAAGTTTCAGCAAGTTAGCACTCATTATTTGAACTCATCTGCTTCTGACACAAGGCTACTGTCTGCATTCACTGAAGTTATTCTTCACATTTATTTTTTCTTATACTTGCAGCATAACAATGAAATTCTTTTGGGTTGCCTTTAGCCTGCAGAGCCAATTTCTTTCCATTTATCAATTTGGCTTTTCTTTACTTTTCAAGAGATTTGTGATTTTTGTTGATTTATTAAGTGTTTTCTTAGATTTAATTGTGTATTATTAGTACATTATTGTAGTTTTTTAGTGTAGTTATTGTATTCAAGAATTTTATAACATAATTTCAGAAATATTATTAGTTTTTACTACTCTTAAATTTATGCCAAACTGAGCTGACCAATACCAAAAACTCTTCTCTATTTCTAATACTTTTGGCATTTGTGTACATGTATTTCATCTCATTGGATGTATAGTTACATTAACCACACACATCCAAGGGATGGCTGAACCAACACTTAACTGCAACCCCCCCGTTAGTTTTCTTGATTTTGCACTTGAACTTTCAATGGACAACACTCTCTCTCCAAACATCAGGCATATACAAGTCATTTCGTCCATAAAATTGACTCTCTACATCTATAAAGTGCATGTTATTCCTCCTGCACAATCTTCTCATTAACTTGTTAGCAATCATAGCCCTACTGAATTCAGTCCTATCATACCGAGGCAGCAGACTCACAATCTTTACTTTTTTTATTTTATTTTATTTTCATATATTATTAATATGGCACTTGTGGCATAATAACATTTATTAGTGTACCTCTGGCTGACACTCTCCAACAGTTTTCAGATAAGTTTCCTCCAGACATAGTTAAACTGTTGGACTCTGTCATACACTCTGGCTATTTCATCTGCAGGAAACAATTCTACAAACAGATTGAAGGAATTGTCATGGAAAGCCACTTGTCATCTGCACTTGCAAATTTCTACTTAGAGCATCTTTGAAGAATCCTTATTCTCTTCAATACAACCCCAACCTTCTTGGTTTGATATATTTGCCATCTGTTCACTCAAAAGAATCTCTTCTTGCTTTTTTAACCAAAATCAACAGCATACACCCACACATCAACTTCACTATGGAAAAAGAAAAGAATGGAAAATGAGTCTTCCTGAACGTCCTTCTTCCCATGCCCCATCTGGAATATTTGCTACCTCTATTCACTGTACAACCTCTCCAACAAAAACTGAGCACCATCCAATGCATCTTACTATAGAATGGTTTCACCTCAAGGAAGTTTAAATGCATCTTGGACTCTTACAAGCCCATCGGCAAAAACCCTGAACCTGTACAATGAGTCTCTATTCCATATATTGCAGGCATCTCTGAGACAATTTTCTATCTAAAGTCCTCAAAAGATACAATTTAGTTCCTACATTTTTCTCTATCAACAAAATCTCCTCTCGGTCATTCACGAAAGATAAACAGCTGCTCCTCACCCCCTGGTGTTTACCAAGTTCAGTGTGAGTGCCTCTGCTCGTACTTTGGGAAAACAGGACATTCTGTTCCATGATATCCTATGGTCCAATACTTGCCTTTTACATTGGTGCAGGTTTAGGTTTGAGTGGTTATTTAAAGAGAGTGCTGAAGCACTTCTGCACTGCCCAAATTTAAATCATAATGACTGTCTTGTATTGCCAAGATTTGGGAGTCTCATCTTCACAAATGGAAAGCAATGGAGCATTCTCCCATTTTAATTCATTTTTTTTTTTTGTAAATTTGATTTAATATAATGCTGTGTCATTTCATTATCTAATTAAATGTAGTTATATTTCAAATTACTTAATTTTAAATTTGGGACTTAATTATAACCTTATTATATTGTAACTACCAACTAGGTGGCATCCTAGAACGTGAATTTTAAATTTGGGACTTAATTATAACCTTATTATATTGTAACTACCAACTAGGTGGCATCCTAGAACGTGACTCAGATCTGTAAATAGGATTAACATTCTTTGCTCTAGCTTCTCTTTGTGATTATGCTGAGGCACCAATGATCAGTTTCTGGTTGAAATACTTGTAATAAAATTTATTATATTCTCATGAATATATGCGTTTAATAAAGCTTTACTTTCTCACTCTTCTTTTTTGCTTCTGTGAGCAACTGTCTAATATCTTCTCTCACTGCATATTTCTTGCATTTCAAATCATTATCACACCTGCCAAAACAATCAGTCTTTTCACTTCTTCACTCTGCAAACTAACAGCTTCACTGACATCCTGGATCTATGCACCTGGGGAAACGTTTTTTTTAAAATTCCATTAAATACACACCTTACTGAATCTCCATAGAATTTTCTCCTTACTGCGGCTTCTTGAACTTTTACCATTCACTTTTTTGTTCATTCTCCCTCCTATCGGACATAGGCTCAGGTGACTACAGACCAATCACTTCTCCAGTCACCTGAACCTATGTACTTGTGAAGGACTCTATGTAAGCATGCTCCTTCTCTTCACTGTCACTTCATCATCTACACTACACCATTTCTTTCATACTCTCATTCACATTTCATCTGCTATTGCTCACCGTTACACTTTCACTATACTACCTTACACCATTAATATTAGTTGCTTCATTCTCCTGCTTTCAACATGGCTCACATTTCTTATATTTGCACATGAAACATCTAAACATTTCTGACATCCTCTCTCTCTCCACTTTCACCTTCATACCATAAACCATTTATGTTTGGCAATGAGTACATTGAACAAACATTACACTGCACAAAATCTCTCATTTTGATTACAGTGAATAAGCAACCTTTGGCCATTATTATTCTCGTTATGCACTGGTGCCATGATAAAATGCTTTGTAAACGATATTGCATATTAAATTTCACACACACTCAACTACACAGTCTAAAGCATGTAAAATATACTAATAATAATTACTTAAATTACTAATATTTACTAAAATAAAAAGATTTATCTGTATACCACATGCAAATTTGCTACTTCTATGGACTATGCCATCACCACCACTGTTTAGTCGGAACTCTAATACTATCAAACGATACCCAGACTTTTTTTTTTTAGTGCTTTGCAAGTATCCTAAAATATTGCAGTTACAATTTCAAGTCAGTAAATACCTTATTTTTCAATCCACAATATGCAGAATTGTAGGCCTCGTGTGTGTGTGTGTAATATTAAAGATGCCTCACTATTTGAGTTTACAACAATTTTAAAAACTCCAAACAGAAACCAAAGGTTTTAGAATCCAGATTATCCTATAAAAGCAAAAACTGTGATCTTTCAATTATCCAACCTTCAAATGCATGAATTTTCAATTAACTGACCTATAAATTGGGTTAGCATGGCAGACTCCTTCAGTTATTATACCTTTCACTTCTTCATCAAGCAAAATGCTTTCTCAGCATGGTTGGATAATTGAGGGATATATTTTATGTCTTTCACAGAAGACAGATAGCAACTACCTGCTGCATCAAGTATAATAATAGCAATGTCATATATGCCATCAAATATAATAGCAATGTCATATATGACAAACACAAGACTAAAATGTGTATGGAATATGGAAAAAAAAAAAAAAAAAAAAAAAAAAAAAAAAAAAAAATAATAATGGTTCCTGCTTAACTGTGTAGCTCAGTGGATGTGGCGTTTGCACACCACCGCGCTAGGCCGCACGAAGGAAGTCTTGGTTTCGAGTCTAGTCGGCGACTAGAGGAAATTTTTCTAAGCCTTTTTTCGACCGGTTCCCGAGTTAGTCGATCTCTGGCACGGGCAAGCAGGTTTTTCCTCCCGGAAACTCGGGTTTTTCGTCCTGTAAATTCAAGAAAATCGACCGTAGAACCCACATTATTTCAGACATTAAATATATTGTGTTAGGGTTAGAGACCACGAGATGGCGGCACATTTGAGCCGCCTCTCTTCACTGCGCACCGCTTAATTAGTGATAGCCTTGGGCCATCTGTCTCTGATTGGGTACCAGTGGAGATTGAACTGCCCACTCAGTCTCCAAAAGTTAGATAGGGCTAAATGGCCTTGCCTACTCCCGTATATACGGGAAAAAAAAAAGGCGTTAGCTGATTTTGATTTGATTTTTTGGTTCCTGCTTTTAATGTATCTGAAACAAAAATAATCAATGTCAGACCCCTTCAGTTATTGTACCTTTCACTTCTTCAATCAGCAAAATGCTTTCTCAGCATGATTGGATAATTGAAGAATTATTTTATGTCTTTCACAGAAGACAGATAGCAACCACCTGCTGTATCAAGTATAATAGCAATGTCATATATGCCAAACACAAGACTAAAATGTGTATGGAATATGGGAAAAAAAATAAAAAATAATAATAACAATGGTTCCTGCTTTTAATGCATCTGAAACAAAAATAATAAATTCAGAATTTTGAAAAAGTTGTATACATTAAAAACATTTTTCAGTAGTCATTCTGATGAAAGTTTGCTATTGATATACATAAAATTAGTGTTTTAAGGCTAAAGATCACAAAACAGTAAAAAATTCGGTAGATAACCTATAACAAATTTATGAACCGCACGCAAATTAGCTACCTAAGGAATGGCGATACAGTCAACTCTCACTATATATATATAGCAAATACAGGGACTTCATTCACTATAAGTAGCTATGGAAAATCACACCTTAAAAAAACAATATTAATGATAAAGAAAATATGCTCTAACAAACTTAATTCTTTGGTCCCTAAAAGTCTGTTATAGTGAACGTCAATTATATACACCACACTCTTTACTAATTATTATTATCATCATTATTATTATCAGAGATAATAAAACATTAATTTTCACATACTTCTTTTATGAGCAAATAATTTTAAGTTACATATGGCATGCTGTCGAAAATTTTCCCAGATGACAGCTTACAAAAAAATTTAAAAATAAAATAAAATAAAGTGAATTCTTTTAGAAGTTAACTATAATGATTATGATAGCAGGGAATATCAAAAATTCTTCCAGGGTAATTAATACAAACAAATTTTCTTATGATTAGATGAACAGTTATTCATTAGAGAGTATTTTAAAATTAATAAAAGAACAACTATTTATTAGAACCTTGATTTTTTATTGGTATTAGTGTTTCTACCCAAAATATAAAAACTGACTATGATGAGTATATATGAACTTATGCAGTATTTAATTCTTGATCATTTCCTCTATATTCATTCATACATAAAAAAGGTGCCAACTGATTTAAATTACATTCAGCAAATACCTAAATGAATTTCAGCTGGTAAAGAACATGATGAGAATTATATTCTAATGTAAAAAAATAGTAACTAAGGTCCTTGTCAAACTTTTAAATCTTGGGGCTTGTAAAAAAACCTACACCTTTCATAAAACACCTGAAAGAAAGAAAACACAATAATTAAAAGTTATAGAGAATTTTTAATAAATGACAAAGTACTTTATTGTATGTAAGCTATAAACCAGGAGTTTACCATTTCGATAAAACGTCCTCAACTGCTTATAAATGCCTCTGGCAACACATTCAACATATTCACAAACAACAATATCTATAATTCTAAATTAAACTTGCTAAAAAAATTATATTTTTGTTTAATCCTTCATCCAAGTGTAAGTAAATAAAGTTTGTGCATGAAATGGTTTCAGAACTAGGCTACTTGTATACAGAGGCTAATGACTTCACATTGATTGCCTTAGCAAACCCACACTGCAAAGCGCATATATAATGTGTATAATGCTATGCATTACGAGAAGGGTCACTACCTAAACCAGTTTGACTTTTACTGAGGTTCAATCAGTGGGAGCTAGACCCAGAAGAGATATCAAGGTTTAATTATAACTGTACAGGCATGATGAATTGATTGCACCTATGGTTCATTATTGTGCAGAAAATGTTAGATTAAGGATAATTATTCAGCACTTGGCTCACCTATTGTGGGCTAATGGTATAAGTTTTTTTTTTTTTTAACTACCTATTCAGTGTGGTTTTATGGATGTTTGTTATTAGACATTACTGAGCATTTGGCTCACACATATTGGCCATCTGACATATGAAAGATGAACTGATGCAGAAGTCCTTGTTTCCCATATACAAGTAGTAAAAAAGTCTATCACCTTTATTATTAAAATTCTCTGGATTAGAGATAGATGTAAAAAGTTTTTTCACTTGGTTACAAATTAAATGAAACTTGCCAAGAAATTATATTCTTGTTTAATCCTTTACTTAAGTGAAAACAAAAAAAAAAAATTACACATGAAGTATCTTCACAACTAGGCTACTCATATATATAAAGGCTGATGAATTCCCATCAATTGCCTAGGTATCCCATAATGCACAGAATTATACATATCCAAAAGGATATGTGATTAGCATTATGGGGGTACTAAGGCAATGATGTAAAGTTATCAGCCTCTATATACAAGTAGCTTAGTTGTGAAACTACTTCATGTGCAAACTTTTTATTTATTTATTTATGTATTTATTTTTATGTGGTTCTCATCCATGAAAGGTTATAAAACTTATGAACATTTGTACCATGGGTAGGCTAAAGACCTTCTCCCCACCCATACATAAATATGGGTGGGGAGAAGGTCTTTGTAATTTAAAAAAACTAAGAATGTAATTTAAAAGCATTAAGCATCAATCTCAAGAAAACCAGATGTTGCAAAAGAATATAAAAGGAAAAGAGCAACAGTGAAAATAGAGAAGTAAACTTCGCACAAAAAAAAGTTAAGATAATTTATCAGTCAGCATCAATGTTCTGGTGTATGCCCTCAAGAAGTGTATAGGCTACTATGATAGCACTACATGATTAACTTTACATTCTTATTAATCTCCTATCAACAATTTTCCTCCAAATTAGTCTATTGCACATATGTACTCAAATACTGTCTAATAATTTTGGCCTCTAATGCTCTTTTGACTGAATCAATCTACCTAGACCTTGGTCTTCCTCTGGGTCTTTTCTCTGCTCATTTTGGAATCAAAAACCTGTTTGCTAAGCTAACCTTTCCATGCGATTAGCTAACACATTCTTGAATGCTAACAATGTCAAGTTCTTTCCTAACATCCTTGTTTTTAATATGATATTGCCATCTGTTCACACCTCTAATCTTTCTCAGGACTCTCATATCTGTGGTCTCTAGTCTTCGGTCAAGTGTTTTATTTCTAACCCAGCTCTCAAATCCATAAGTTAAAATTGGCTTGAACACTGTCTTGTATACAGCTAATTTAGTGTTTTGGCTAATTTCTTTCTTATTCCATATAAATTTATTTATTCAGTAGACTCCCTACCACACCAGCTTTGTTGATTCTGTTGTTTATTTCCATATTTAATCCACCATTTGCATTAAAATTATGCCTAAGTAGCTGAAATGTTTTACTTATACTATAGGTTTTCCATTCATGATGCAGTTGATACTTTTAAATAAATACAGTACATCTGAAATTTTCAATTTCAATATACGATTTATTTAAAAGCATAACATCATCTGCATAAAGTAAAGAGCTGAGATTAGCATCTCCAATTTTATCAGGTTCAATACCACTTTCCTTTATAATATGATCCATATATATAACGAATAACAGAGGGGATTAATGTACATCCTTGTCTGACATCAGATTTAATATCAAACCATCATCCTGTACTAACTTCAATTCTAACTGCTGACTTACAACTCAAATAAAAACTAAGTATTACTTCCATATAATTCCGCCATCGATACCATATAACTGTAGCGTTTTGAATAGCATTTCTCTTGACACTTTGTCATATGTTTTTGTAGGTCTACAAAACTTAAATATAGATCTTTGTTATATTCCCACAATTTTGCAACTATTTGCTATAAAGTGAAAATTCTGACAACCTCTATTTCACTTGAATCCAGCTTGTTCTTCACTAAGCTTCCTTTCCACAATCCTTCTCAACAGTTTCTGAAGTATACTTGCATAAATCTTATCAGGAATACTCAGTAGGGAAATACCTCTGCAATTCTCATATTCAGTTTTTTTTTTCCTCTTTTTGTGTATGGCTACTATGAGAGCTCTACTCCAATTATGTGGAATTTATCCCTCTGTCCAGGCCTTCTGAACTATGCAGTGCAGGCAATGTAAGAATTTTATACTTCCATACTTGAGCATTTCTGGTCGAACATCATCTACTCTGGCTGCCTTTCCACATCTTAGGTTTTTGATGGCTTTTTCTACTTCAAGTATGGATATGTATTCCTGATTGCATTCTTGGCGAGTGTTTTTTAGCACTGTGCTTTCACTGCTTGTTTCATTTAACAATTTTTCGAATTAATTACTCCATACATCAAGGATATCTTTTTCTCCAGTTTTCATGTCACCTTTATCATCTCTAATTCCTTTTATAGTGCTCTTTCCTCCATTTCTTAGCTTTTTCAACAGCCTCCAGAATATTTTGCCACATTCTTCATATTTATTTTCTATGTTCTTAATAGTCTTCCTGTGACTTTTGTTTAGCTTTCTTACATTTGTCTCTGTAATTCTCTAAGAGCACTAGCTGACTAATTCACCAGACAATTTCGATAAGCTTTCTTCTTTTCCTTCAATGTCTCTTTAACTTCCTATATCCACCATGGAGTTCAGACTTTTCTATCTTTGCAGACAACCTTACCATGTAACTCTCAGGCTGAATCAACGTTTTCTTCGGGCTTTGCCACTGAATGAATCTCCAAGGTTTGGTTCCTGTTCTCAAACTCTTTAATTTTTTCTAGAACAATGTTTGTGTATTTTAGTCTGCAGTTCACATCTGACAGCTGCTCCACTTTTATTCAGTTTAAAACTTTCTTACATGCTCTTCTTTTCAATATAAAATTCAATTTTATCCTGCTAAAGCCTCAAAAAATTCCTCCATTTCTACCTTGGAAGAACCTTCTGTGGGACCATAGGCACAAATAAGTCTCATTGTCCAGTTCCCTATTCTTATATTTGCCCACATTACTCTACTTGAGACTGACTGCCATTCAAGAAGATTAGCCTAGTATTTAGTGTTGAATACCATGGCTATGGGGTGCTTAAGGGTCAAAGTTGTATAACTGAGAGGAGACCTCCACACAGCCTTTAAAGGAATGCAGAGAACCGACCAGGGCTTCTGAACTAATGTCCAATCCTCACCTTCTCGTGGTGCACACTGTTGGGTAACTACCTGAATATTGAACGAACAAGGATGGGCTGGCAATTTGGGATTTAGCCGACCAAATTGTATTCTTATTGGCTTAAACCAATATACAATCGCCCGGTTAAACAAGCATTGGTTGTTTTCGCCAGGGAACCACCGCGAACAGCAAAAAGTCAGCTACTGGAACAAATCTGAAAAAACATCCCAACTCAACATCACCAGAGTTAAAGATCGGTACTATCAACATAAGAAGCCTGAATGGCAAAGAAATGGAACTAGCTGAGGAATTAGATAAGTACCAAATCGAAATAATAGAGGTGACTGAAACAAAAAAAGACAAAAACTGGTGAGATCTTTCTGAGCAATAAATACAAAATGTTATATTCAGGAAATTACAATCAAGGAAAAGAAGAGATAGCCATAGTATTAAACACAAAATACAAGGCTAATCTTCTTGAATGGCAGGCAGTCTCAAGTAGAGTGATGTGGGCAAATATCAGAATGGGAATTGGACAATGTGACTTATTTGTGCCTATGGTTCCACAGAAGGTTCTACTAAGGTAGAAGTGGGGGAATTTTTTGATGCTTTAGAAAAAGTAACTGACACAATGAAAAAGAAAAAGTTGGTCCTTGTTGGGGATCTAAATAGCAGAGTAGGAAATGATTGTCAGACATACAAAGATATTTTGGGAAAATTTGGAGAAAAGAGCAAAGCTAATAATAATGGCAAATACCTGTTGGATTTCTGCTCAGGACATGGACTGGTTATTACTAACACCATGTTCCAACATAAAAATGCGCAGAAATTCAGATGGAGAGAAGAGGCAAGGAATAAGAAAAGTCTCATTGACTATGTTATTGCTGACAGTGATGTTTTCTCCCTGGTGCGGGACACCAAAGTGTACAGAGG
The DNA here is from genome assembly GCF_054136105.1 of Typopeltis vanoorti. Classification (NCBI taxonomy): domain Eukaryota; kingdom Metazoa; phylum Arthropoda; class Arachnida; order Uropygi; family Thelyphonidae; genus Typopeltis; species Typopeltis vanoorti. The sequence goes on along the minus strand of NC_143567.1, from coordinate 37,072,382 downwards.
ATTTGAAATTGGAAGCAATCACAATTTAGTCTTGAGCAGGATAAAACTGAATTTCATATTGAAAAGAAGAACATGTAAGAAAGTTTTAAAGAGAATAAAAGTTGAGCAGCTCACAGATGTGAACTGTAGACTAAAATACACAAAGATTATTGAAGAAAAAATGAAAGAGTTTGAGAATAGGAACCAAACCTTGGAGATTTAGCGGCAAGCCTTGAAGAAAACCTTGATTGATTCAGCTAGAGAGGCATGTGGTGAGGTCGTCTGCAAGGATGGAAAAATGAGAACTCCATGGTGGACACAGGAAGTTAAAGATGCAGTGAAGGAAAAGAAGAAAGCATATCAAAAGTTCCTGGCAAATAAGTCAGTTTTTGCTCTTAGAGAATACAGAAACAAATGTAAGAAAGCAAAACACTTTGCAAAACTAGCTAAACAAAAGTCATGGGAGGACTTTGGCAAGAACATAGAAAATAAATATCAAGAAGGTGGTAAGATATTCTGGAGGTTGTTGAAGAAGCTTAGAAATGGAGGAAAGAGTGCTGTAAAAGGAGTTAGAGATGATAAAGGCGACATGAAAACAGGAGAAAAAGACATCCTTGAAGTATGGAGTAATTACTTCGAAAAATTGCTAAATGAAACAAGTAGTGATTGGTAAAAAAACACTCAACAGACACACAGTCAGGAATACATATCCATACACTTGAAGTAGAGAAAGCCATCAAAGGCTTGAAATGTGGAAAGGCAGCAGGAGTAGATGATATTCGACCAGAAGTGGTGAAGTATGGTGGTATAAAAGTCTTACAGTGGCTGCAGTGCATAGTTCAGAAGGCCTGGACAGAGGGACGAATTCCAGATGATAAGAATAGAGCTCTAACAGTACCCATATATAAAAAGGGAAATAAAACTGAATGTGAGAATTTCAGAGGTATTTCCTTACTGAGTGTTCCTGGCAAGAATCTATGCACGTATACTTGAAAAACGGTTGAGAAGAATTGTGGAAGAAAAGCTTGGTGAAGAACAAGCTGGATTCAGGTCAAATAGAGGCTGTCAGGATCAGATCTTCACTTTACAACAAATAGTTGAGAAAACATGGGAATGTAACAAAGATCTGTATGTTTTGTGGATCTGGAAAAGATCGACAAAATGCTTCTCTCTTGGCACCTATGAAAACGTGCCAAGAGAGAGAAGCTATTCAATATGCTACAGTTATATGGTGTCAATAGGGCATTATATCAAGCGAGACTTAGTCTTTATTTGAGTTGCAAGTCAGCAGTTAGAATTGAAGGAAGTACAGGAAGATGGTTTAATGTTAAATCTGGTGTGAGACAAGGATGTACATTATCCCCTGTGTTATTCATTATCTACATGGATCACATAATGAAGGAAAGTGGTATTAAATAATGAAGGAAAGTGGTATGATATCAGAATTGGAGATGTAAATGTCAGCTTTTGCTTTATGCGGATGATGTTATACTTCTAAATAAATCCGCTAGAAGTTTGCAAGATTCATTGACTAAATTGAATAACTGTTGTAATAGATATGGTATGAAGGTCAGCAATAAAAAGACAAAGGCAACGAAAATAGGTAGACTCGTTGAAAATGAAATGTCAATTGTGTTGTGAATGGAGAACCTGTGGAACAAGTAAAACATTTCAGCTACTTAGGCACGATTTTTACTGAAAATGGTAAATTAAATATAGAAATAGACAACAGAATCAGCAAAGCTGGTATGGTGGGAAGTCAATTGAATAAATTCATATGGAATAAGATTGAAATTAGTCCGAACACTAAATTAGATCTATAGAAGACAGTGTTCAAACCAGTTTTAACTTACGGATAGGAGAGGTGGGTCAGAAGTAAAACATTTGACCAAAGATTAAAGACAACAGATAGTCTTGCAGTGCAGCCACTGTAAGACTTTTATACCACCATACTTCAGCATTTCTGGTCGAATATCATCTACTCCTGCTGCCTTTCCACATTTTAAGCCTTTGATGGCTTTTTCTACTTCAAGTATGGATATGTATTCCTGACAGTTTGCCTGTTGAGTGTTTTTTACCGCTGTGCTATTACTGCTTGTTTCATTTAGCAATTTTTTGAAGTAATTACTCCATACTTCAAGGATATCTTTTTCTCCCATTTTCATGTCACCTTTATCATCTCTAACTCCTTATACAGCATTCTTTTCTCCATTCCTAAGCTTCTTCAACAACCTCCAGAACATTTTGCCACCTTCTTGATATTTATTTTCTATATTCTTGCAAAAGTCTTCCCATGACTTTTGTTTAGCTAGTTTTACAAAATGTTTCGCTTTCTTACATTTGTGTCTGTATTCTCTACAAGCAAAAGCTGACTTATTGCCAGGAACCTTTGATATACTTTCTTTTTTTCCTTCACTGCCTCTTTAAATTCCTGTGTCCACCAGGGAGTTCTGATTTTTTTATCCTTGCAGACAACCTCACCACATGCCTCTCTGGCAGAATCAATCAATGTTTTCTTCAGAGTTTGCCACTGAATCTCCAAGGTTTGATTCCTGTTCTCAAACTCTTTCATTTTCTTTTCAATAATATTTCTGTATTTTAGTCTACAGTTCACATCTGAGAGCTGCTCAACTTTTATTCGCTTTAAAACTTTCTTACATGTTATTCTTTTCAATATGAAATTCAATTTTATCCTGCTCAAGACTAAATAGTGATCACTTCCAATTTCAAATCCTCTGTACACTCTGGTGTCCTGCACAAGGGAGAAAATATCACTATCAACAATAACACAATCAATGAGACTTTTCTTATTCCTAGCCTCTTCTCTCCATGTAAATTTGTGCACATTTTTATGTTGGAACATGGTGTTAGTAATAACCAGTCCATGTCCTGAGCAGAAATCCAACAGATATATGCCATTATTATTAGCTTTGCTCTTTTCTCCAAATTTTCCCAAAATATTTTTGTATGTCTCACAATCATTTCCTACTCTGCTATTTAGATACCCAACAAGGACCAACTTTTCCTTTTTCATTGTGTCAGTTGCTTTTTCTAAAGCCTCAAAAAATTCCTCCACTTCTACCTTAGTAGAACCTTCTGTGGGATCATAGGCACAAATAAGTCTCATTGTCCAGTTCTCCATTCTCACATTTGCCCACATTACTCTACTTGAGACTGACTGCCATTCAAGAAGATTGGCCTCGTATTTTGTGTTGAATACTATGGCTACTCCTTTTCCTTGATTGTCTTTGCCTGAATATAACATTTTGTATTTATTGCTCAGAAAGATTTCACCAGTTTTGTTTTTTTTTGTTTCAGTCACCCCTATTATGTCGATCTGGTACTTATCTAATTCCTCAGCTAGCTTCATCTTTGCCATTCAGGCTTCTTACGTTGATAGTACCGATCTTTAACTCTGGTGATGTTGAGTTGGGGTTTGTTTTCAGATTTGTTCCAGTAGCTGACTTTTCGCTGTTCGCCCTGGTTCCCTGGCGAAAACAACGGGGGCATTGTATAACCGGGTGATGCCCCAGCCGGCATAAAATTTTGTCATGTTGCACCATCATTTTCTATGTTGGTTTAACCAATAAGAATACAATTTGGATGGCTAAATTCCAAATTGCCAGCCCATCCTCGTTCGTTCAGTATCCAAGTAGATACCCAGCAGGGTGCACCACGAGAAGGTGAGGATTGGACATTAGGTCAGAAGCCCTGGTCGGTTCTCCGCATTCCTTTAAAGGCTATGTGGAGGCCTCTCAGTTATACAGCTTTGATCCTTAAGCACCCCGCTCTTCAAACTTTGACAGCAGAATATGAGCCTTGTGATATTGGGACATTGTCATCATATATAGCAATACCTGGTCTGAAACAATCCCCAGGTAAGAATCAGCACTCAAGTCGAGTTCAATAGGGAAGAGAGAACCCACAGACACCCAGTTGAATAATTGCCATACCAGGATACTGCCCCCATTAGCCAGTTTCCAGCCAAGTGTGCAGGAAACAGGCTGGATGGTCACTTAGTAGCTGAACTAAGGAAAAGGCATTCGAAGAACAGGATCAAACATTTGATGAGAAACTCTAATTAGTTCTTCATATTCATTATAGAACGTATAAAAGTTTCCTAATATTTCTTTAGCTTCAATGTTATCAAATTCCACAATTTGACATTATACAACAGCAGTTTTAATCTAGTGATTATTCATTCTGTTGTAACATATTACTAGAAAGTTACTGAACTGAACATTTGAAAAAACTAGCCAAGCATTGAGCAACAGAAATAATAAAACCAAAAAAAAGATTAGAAACATAAGTTATGAACTGATTTTATACTCACTTTTAAACTTCGATCTTTAACAACTTCTTCTACATTAAGTTCATTTTGCAATAAGCGTAACTATAAATAAGAAATAAATAACAAATATATAATAATTATATGCAAAAAGAGTAGATTAGTTTTAATAGCTAAGTTATATTGCACATGATTCTGAATATTACCATCAGATTTCATCATCAAATTCCTGATAACTACCCCTCAAATAGTGTACAGTATATAATTATAATACTACATAAAAAGTTTACATTATTACTAACTTCCTATCAACAATTTTCATCCAAATTAGTCCATTATCTGTCAAGAGACTCCAAAACTGTCAGAGATCTTATATTTCAGGTTTTCTAAGGCACTTGAAGTGCATCAATTCACTTAGATCTTGATAATCTGCTAGATTTTTTCTGTAATATTTTGGCATCAATTACCAGTTCTATTAACCTCTCCTCTCTCATCTGTTTAAATGACCACGTCATTTAAACAGATGGGAGAGGAGAGGTTAACAGAATAAGCAATCTGACATTCCCATGTTAGATTGCTTATTCTGTTGTCTATTTTTATATTTAATTTGTCTTTGCACTAAAAACTATGCTTAAATAACTGAAATATTTTACTTGTTCTAGAGGTTCTCCATTCAGTATGCACCCAATGTTTTCCTGCCTATTTTCATAGTCTTTTCTTTTTCTTGCTGATATCATGCCAAGTCTGTCACAGCAGTTATTCATGTTTAATTAACAAATCTTGCACACAATCTCAGCTGTTTAATTAACAAATCTTGCACACAATCTCAGCTGTTTAATTAACAAATCGTGTAATGAATTTATTTAAGATTAAAATAAATCATCTGCATAAAGTAAACAGCTGAGATTAACACCTCCAATTCTGATATCAGTTTTTATGTCATTTTCATTCATACTATGATCCATAGAGATGATGATGATGAATAAGAGTGAAGATAGTTTGTGCCCCTGTCTTATACCTGATTTTGCACCTAACCATCTTCTTATATGTCCTTTAATTATAACTGCTGCTTTACAATTTAAATATAAAGGAAATTCACTGTTCTGATAATTGAAGGGATAGATATTGAAGTACAATCACATGGGTGACCATGCCCCCTGAGATTAGCTGTGATAATATATTCCTCAATGCTAACAATATCAAGTTCTTTCCTAATACCCTCGTTTTTAATATGATACTGCCATTGGTGTCATCTGTTCACTCTCCTAATCTTTGTAAAAACTCTCATATCTGTGGTTTCCGGTCTTTCATCAAGTGTTTTATTTCTACCCCAGTTTTCAGATCCATAAGTTAAAACTGGTTTGCACACTGCCTTGTATACTGTTGGTTTGGTGATTCGGCTAATTTCTTTCTTATTCCATATAAATTAATTCAGCTGGCTACTCACCATACCAGCTTTTCCTATTCTGTTGTCTATTCCCAGATTTAACTTGCCATCTTTGCTAAAAATTATGCCTAAATAGCTGAAATGTTTTACTTGTTCTATAGGTTCTTCATTCAGAATGCAGTTGACGTTTTTAATGTTTCTGTGTCTTTGTATTTTTACTGCTGATTTTCATACCACATTTATCACAGCAGTTATTCAGTTTAGTCAGGGGAATCCTGCAGATTTGTAATGAATTTATTTAGAAATATAACCATCTGTATAAAGTAAAGAACTGAGATTAGCATTTCCAATTTTGATATCAGGTTTCATACCACTTTCCTCTATAATGTGATCCACATAGATGATGAATAAAAGTGGAGATAATGTGCATTACACCTGATTTTACATCAAACCATCTTCATGTATTTCCTTCAATTCTAACTGCTTACTAACAACTTAAATATAGACTATGTATTGCTCTGTCTTAAACTATTTGTCTTAAAGTGAAAACCTGATCCCGACAAACATATCTGGTCTAGACCCAATTTGTTCTTCTCCAAATTTTCTCTTTCACAATTTTTTTTTGCCCTCTTCTGATGTGTGTCTGCATAAATCTTATCTTTGACTCTGTAAAGAAATTCCTTTGTAATTCTTACGCTCAGTTTTATTTTCTAAAGTATATGAGTTAATGAGAGTTCTACTCCAACCATCTGGAATTCGACCTTCTGAATCATACATTGCAGGCACTGTAAAATTTTACACTGCCATAATTCCGCATTTCTGGTTGAATATCATCTACTCAGCTGTCTTTCTGCAGATTTTTGGTAGCCTTTTCTCTCTCAAGTATGGATAAGTACTCCTAACTGCATTCTTGAATATTTTTCTATCACAATTCTGAAGCTTCGTGTATCATTTAACAATCTTTCCAAGTAACGTTTTCAAAGAATTTTCGCACTTCTATTTATGTTGGAACATTGTATTAATGATTATTTATCTCCTAACTTCCAGCATCCAGAACATCTCAATCCCAGTACAATAAAGACAGATCTCAATCTGTCTTTATTGTACTTTGATGTTTCTTCTTTTTAAACAGTCCCTAGTTTTTGTCACATTTATCACTTGATTCCTTTTACATTATTCTTTGTGCCCAAGTTTCTTTTAATATTATCCAAAAGAATTTGGGAGATTTTGCTATATAAAATAATGGCCACCTCACTCCATTATGTGGTTCAGAAATAGGGACTGTTTAAAAAGAAGAACCATCAAAGTACAATAAAGACAGCAGATACTGTTCTTAAAAATTAAGAGTTTTAAGAACATTAATGGATGTACAATAATCAATGATACAAGAAATCAAGACATAGTATTATGTTGAAATTCTAAGGGTTACAAAGACTCATCAAAAGGAAGGTATTCTACTCGACTGCATGCAACTCGCCCTCTCCACTACTTACTTAATCCACCCGAGAACACAATACAGTCCACCACCAATAGTACTTTTTTGCCTGTAAATTGTATGTATTCTCCTAGCTGATTTGCCCGTGTTTGAACAAAAAGCCAAAGATTGCTATCTTCTTATGAGATCAACTAACTCACCTTAAACTGAAAAATCCTACATTGGATGAGGTTAGATGCTATAAATATCTAACCCTTCATGGCTTCATTTTTTATATAGCACAAGTAAAAATATACTGAAAGAAATGGAAAAAGCAATTATATAAGATAGAGAAATCTTGAATGACAAAAGAAGTAAATATAGACCGAAGGGGAAATAAAAGGGAGTGGGAAAAGAAAAAGAGGAGGGAGAAAGACATGATGATGGAACAGGCAAATGCTTATTCCTGATGAGAAGAAGAATTTAATGCTGGAAAAACAAGTAAATAACTGGAGTTTCTAAATGAAAATTCTTCTGAAGTTAAATTGCCAGTAAAATCTTTCACATGACTTGTTGTAGAATGCATAAGCAAATATAATATTTGTTTTGTCTATATGAAAGGGGGCTAATTTCATATGGATAGATTCATTCTGTCTGTGTGAAACTGAGTAAGAGAGTTCTATCCAATTTTTATATACAATGGTATCTCGCAAATCTCAACCTCTTTAGTCCGAACCCTCCAGTAATCTGAACTGCAGTTTGAAAGAAAAAAAGTTTTGACATTTATTGTTTTGTGTTTGATTATTGATTATTTTAGTAAGTGTGATTTTATTTTTCAGATAAATTTTAAAAGTGAGGTTTTATTGTTTATTAACTTCATTTTTTATTTTACTGTTTTTAAAACTAAAATTTATTTTGTTAAAATGGCTACTGGGTCAAAGCCTACCAAAAGAAAACACGTGACATTATCATTGTTGGATAAGCGTAACATAATTCAGCATCTAGAAAAGGGTGAAGCAGCTGTACAACTTGCTACTGAATACAATGTCGGCAAATCTACAATCAGTGACATAAAAAAAAAATTTTATTAAAAAAAAAACAGGATTTTAACTTATGTTTCAACCACAGAACAAGCAAGAGACAAACTTTGAAAACAAGTAATTTTTCTTTAGTTGATTCTGCTGTTTACACGTGGTTTCTTCAAGAAAGAAGTCGTCATACTCCCATCTACAGAGACATTTTAAAACAGAAAGCAAAGCATTTCCATTCACAAATTTACCCAGATCAGAAATTCAAAGCAAGTGATGGTTGGCTAGAAAAACTTAAGAAACGCCACAGTATTCGGTATCTATCAATATCAGGGGAAAAACTGTCTAGTGATGTTTCTGTGATAGAATCATTCCAAAAAGCTTTTTTTAGAAAAAATTCTTGAATTAAATTTAACCAATGATCAAATTTATAATGCGGACAAAAGTGGTCTTTGTTCAGGATAGTTACCAGAGAAAACTCTAATTCACAGAAATGAAGCCTCAGCGCCCAGTTGAAAAATGTCCCAAGAGCGTGTCACGATAATGCCTGGTGCAAATGCCTCAGGAAAACATAAAGTTACTTATGATTGGAAAATCAAAAAACCCAGACCATTTAAGAATTGCTGCCTTCCGGTTTTATACCAAAGTCAATGTAAAGGATGGATGAATGTCAAACTTTTTTTAAACTGGTTTCGCAACGATTTCGTACTGTCTGTTAAAACTTATTTAAAATCCCAGAATTTAGAACAGAAAGCACTTTTATTATTGGATAACTGTCCTGGACATCCTCCAGTAATTGAATTGAGTAGTGAGGACGGAAATTTTATGGCTATGTTTTTGCCTCCTAATTGTATTCCATTGTTGCAACCAATGGATCAGATCATAATACAATCCATTAAATTAAAATTATTGTAAAGACCTGCTTTTAAATGTAATTTCCCAAAATTATGGCGTTACCACATCAATAAAAAATATAAATTTGAAGGATAAAGCATTCTCAGTTGCTGCTGCTTGGGAAGCCGTTAAACCTGAAACAATTCAAGCATCATGGAAAAAAACTGTGGCCTTCTAAAATTTACCAAGATAACTACGGTGATACACAAAAAAGAGGAAATTCAAAATGTGCATAATTTGGTTAAAAATATAAATCCAGATGTTACAGAATGGATTACAGGTAGAACCGAAAGTGAATTCGAAATAAAATCAGATGCTGAAATTATACATACATAGCTCACGGCAAAAACATGATGTTAAAAAAGAGAATCATGATGTCATATATTAATAGAATTGAAGAATTTAATATTTTAAGTTAAAACTTTGAAGGAAAACACAGATCTAATCCAAGAAGTTGGAAAATTAAAATAAGAGTTAAAAGTAAAAGTCTTAATATGTTATAATAAGGAAAAGAAACATATATCATTATAAATTCAGATCTAAGTTCGTAATCCAGGTCACAGCTTCAGGAGCTGCTTGTAAAAAGTCATTCCAGTCATTCTGATAAGCACGGAAGATGCATTCTGTTACAATATGTTGCATAGTCTGTCATGGAGCACCACAGTCACATTCTGGAGATGTTTGTCTGTTCCATTTATAGAGAGTATCTCCACATAGGCCATGATTTGTCCAAATTCTATTTAGTACCATCCATGTTTTGTGAGGTAGATCTGATCCTGTGATGATTTGATCACCTTTAAAGATGTCATGAAAATGTTCTTTCGTATTTTCCTTCCATGTTTTTTCCCACTTTGATAAAGAATTAAAATTATTTAGCACTAGTTCTTCTGCTGCTCGTAGTGATGGATGGCGAGATTTCAATCTATTGACGTTAACAGTTGGGAGATCCTGATGAATAGGTAGGTTCAGATTACCAGCAATTTTTTCGAATTCACGGACTAAAGAATTCAATCTACATAGTTCTGTAGGAATAATGCCTGCTAAAAGAGGTAACCAATATGTTGGGGTTGATCTAATAGAGCCTAATTAATCTTAAGGTATTGTTCAATTGAGAATTGATAATCCTTGTGTGAGGGCTATTTAGCCACACACAGGAGCACAATATTCAGCACTTGAGAATACCAAAGCAAGGGCTGTTGTCTGAAGAGTAGAGGCTCTAGAACCCCAGGTAGTGCCACAGAGTCTCTGTAGGATATTATTACATGTCCTTAGTTTATATGCCAAGTTTGAAAGATGATGCCGGAAAGTGAGAGAATGGTCAAGTGTGACTCCAAAGTATTTAGGGAATGTATTATATGGAAGTATAGTGTTGTTCAATTCAATTTTTAGTTTCACATTTGCCAAGTTATTATTTAGATGAAAACAAGATATTACCGTTTTGCACCTATTTAAACAGTTAAAATATTCATCCAGCTGAAATTATAAATATGATGTTATAGAATGAATTAAAAGGATGATGATGAAGATAAAGAACTCAAAGAAGAAAAAAGTAAAACATGAAGAGGCAGTTGACAGTTTTATGGTGTATAGAATGGAAAAAATGGTATTCAACTGTGTGAAAATTATTTCTCTGTCCATTAAGGAATTACAACCCTATACAATGAATGCTTGTTGGAAAAAAATATGGCCTGAAGCCATTCTGAAACAAAATTTCGTACCTCCAATGGATGCCAAGCTAAGTCATATGATAAATGTAGCACACATTTTTGGTGGAGAGGGCTTTTGCAATATGGTTGAAAACAAAATTAGCGAATTAATTCATGGGGAAACAAATTTAAATGAGGAACTGGTACAATTAATAGATGACATCGAACAAATGGTGAAGAACGTTCTGCCGAAGATTCTGATTGTGATGAATCCGTTAAAGAATTCAGTTTAAAGAAATTAGCAGAAGGATGGGACTTGGCAAGAAAGTTAGGCATTATTTAACAGATAATGATCCCTTAATGGAGCGCTCCAGAAATTTCACGAGACAATTGAATATTTGTTTAGATCCATATTATGAACTTAATAAAAAATTGCAGCACAGTGTTAAGCAAGGTCTTATTATTGACTTCTTGATAACTAAACCAGCCAAAGTATGCAATGAGAATTATACAAATGATGTCCAAGTGATGACAATGTCTGGCCACTTGTACATAAAGAACTTCTACGATGTTATTTTTGAAGACAGAGATGATGATTAAAATATGCACTTTGTTTTATTTTGCCTAAAACAATTTATGCATTATGTTCAATGAAGTTTACATACAATTCGTAATTTTTATAATCTTATACTATGTATTTGTTTCATAGTTTATATATTTTCTTAATTTACATGAATTACCTGGATTAAATAAAAATATATTTTTATTGGATATGCCATTGTTGTTTATATATATTAAAAAAAAAAAAAAAAAACGATTTCGGAACATAACCCTACTTTTTCTTGTGATCTGAGTCTTGCACAATGCGATTTATATACCGCAGCATTTCTAAGGAACCCACATCTGCATTATACAAGGGTTATCTGTACATGTTGTTTTCATGAGAACAACATGAGATGTTTTTCAAAGATGAAGTTTCAAGAACAGCAAATTTAACTCTGAAAATTTTCAATTTGTATTATAAACAATTATAAGAGCTTACTTTTGCAATCTATTGCTTTCACTACTACTGACATAAGCACTGTCAGGTGAGCATGCTTCAAAAGTAATTTCCATTATTAAAGCAGCTATTAGCAAAATAATTCAAAACAGTATTTTTTCTTTTTCATCATTATAACCAGACCACTTTTATTGGACCACTATTATAGTAAGTTTTTGGCATAAGTCTATAGGTACATATGCCAAAAAATGACTCTAAGTGCAATTGCTGTGATAATGAATGGTATCACCATGCAAATGTGATTAGCATAACTCCAATATTATCCTTACTTGCTTTTTTTTTTTTTTTTTTCATATACCAGAAACTTGTACACCAAATGACACTGAAGACTTCTAAAGCTTCAGTGTCATTTGGTACTTCTGTCTTTGTGTTTTCATATAGTGCTTGAGCATCAGTGTTACTGTACTGATTTGCTAACTGTTTAAGAAAAAAATTGATATCTGCAAATGTTCACACTTTTAAATATGTTTTTCTTTTTCGTTTGTTTGAGGAAGGCTATCCCAATAAGTTTAAAAATTCTAATTCTGTACACAAATATATGTATGTGTTGTTTTCATGTACAAAGAATGTGTGAATGGAATGTGCTGCAAGACTGGATTAGTGAATGTGTCAATAGTGAATGAATTTAAAGTGAAGTATGACATGTATAAAATGGAAAGACTTCTTGTAGTGAGTTATAGTCTCCATCAAGCTAACTCTACATAATCTGAGACTGATGGATGGAAAGATCTATACAATGCTGAGGACTGCACTTAAATGAATTTGGAGTAAGGTGTCTGTAGAGAGCTTTATTCACTGAGAGTGTAGAAGTGCAAAGTCAGGAAAACTGAAGCAATTAGGGCAGATGCAGAAGAGTGTTGGTGAAGTTACCCATGAAGCAAATCAGTATGAATGAACAAAAAAGTGTAATGTAGTCTCTCAGGCAACAATATTGAATGGGATAGTCAATTAAGGATGTAAAGATAGTTGTGAGCCTAAGGGGAAGCTAGAGTTTCTATAAACTAAGGCTAAAAGCATTGGGAATAAGAGGGAAGATTTTTGGTATTGATTAGTGCAAACTTGTCAAAAGTTATAGGCATTAGTGAGACTTAGCTAACAGAAGATGAGATAGTTACAGGAATGGAATGTGATGGATTTAGTATTTTCAGAAAAGATAGAGTAGAGAGGACAGGGAGTGGAGTGGAGTGCTGCTGATGAGAGCAGGTGAATTGAAGCCAACAAGATTAGGAGTCAGTCAGGCAGATGGCAGTTCTTTTGAGTCAATCTAGTGTAAGATTGAGGCAAATAGGGTAAAATACAAAATTGGTTGCTGCTATAGGCCAAGGATTACCAAGGATGATGGGGAAAACATGCATCAGCAGATTAGTATGAGTGCAAGTCAATTATTATGGGATACTTTACCTTCAGAGACATAGATTGGAAGGAAAAAAGATCACACAGCAAGAATGAAAGGGAATTTATGCACTTACTGAGAAATAATTACTTGAAGTAGAAGGTGAAAGAAGGGACTTGAGGTACGTGAGTGTTGGATCATGTTATAGGGTAAGGAGACCTGTCCATAACTTAAGTAGTATCATTGTCTCCAATTGGAGAAAGTGAGCATGTGGTCTTGACTTGGGAGGTAGCAAAACATGAAAATTCCAGATAAAAAAAGGGTATATGTAAAACTATAAGGCAGGTGATTATCATACACTTAAGTGACAGCTTGGTTTCAGTACCAAGACATAAATTTCTGCGAGGAAAGAATGTTCACAGTGCATGTGGGATAGTCAAGGGATATCTGCAAGAAGAATATCACACTGTATACCCAAGATCAGGAGGGTAAATCAGGTGAGAGTTAGATGAATGAGTAGTATCATTAAATATCAGCTGAAAAGAGAGAGAGAGAATGTTGTGGAGGATATATATAAAGATATATAAAATTTTGCCTTCCTGACCAGAATGGTAAGGAAGGCAAAATTAGATTATGAAAAGAAATTTGCCAAACAGTCAAAAGACAACCCCAAAGAGTTTTTTCATAATGTGGCAAGTAAGAAGGAGAATGACTATGAAAGGATAACTTTAATGAGTGCAGATGTAGAGAGGTAACAGAGACAGATGAAATTGTTGAGCTATTGAGTGATCATTTTGCAAGGGTATTAGTTTGTCTCAGGTCTAGCAAAGTCATAAAAAGATTTTACGAGAATGTCCAGGGGAAATGGCAATGCCTTAGACTAGGTAGTTTAGTTTAAGTCTCAGGATCTAGCAAAGTCATAAAAGAGTGGAAGGAGGGCAAAATAATTCCTTTGCATAAAGGAGAATCCAAGTCTGGGGTAACAAATTATAGACCAATCAGTATTTCAAGAGTGGTGGTAAAAGTTGGTCAAAATGAGAATTCATGAATGGGTGGATAAGAATATGAGACTCTATGAGGAGAAACATGGCTCAGTAAAGGTCATGCCTTGGTAATCTATTAACGTTTTATAATGGGGTGACAGCTGAGTTGGACAAAGGGAATGGCTGCATGATGATACTGCTGGATTTTGCAAAGGCATTTGACAGGATACCACATAGGCATTAGTGAGACTTGGCTAACAGAAGATGAAATAGTTACAGGGAATGTGATGGATTTAGTATTTTCAGGAAAGATAGAGTAGAGAGGACAGGGAGTAGAGTACTGCTGATGATAACAGATGAATTGCAATGAACAAGATTAGGAGTCAGTTGGGCAGATGGCAGTTCTTTTGAGTCAATCTGTCTCAAATTGTGAGTCAGATAGGATAAAATACAAAACTGGTTGCTTCTATAGGCCAGATACCAAAAAGTAGTATATGGAGGAGCAGAATAGAGAGGAAGGCAGGTGACTAATGGTGTGATGCAGAGCTCTGTGCTTGGACCACTGCTGTTAAATTTGTACATAAATGATACTGGAAATAATCTGAAAGGAGATATTCAGTTGTTGGCTGATGATACAAAGTTGGGTAAGGTAATACTTAATGAAAATGATGTAGAGAGCTTGCAAGATGATTTGAATAGGTTGACAGTGTGAACAAAACATAATGAATGTAAATTTAATTTGGAAGAGTGTAAAATATACATTTTGGGATATAAAGGTTACAATCTGTGTACCACACTGAGGGAACTGCACTCCAGGAAGTTGATGAAGTCACACATTTTGGGGCGGTGGTAGTAGTAGTAGATAGACAGTTGAAGTTTAGAGCGAATATTAAAGTAGTCAGGGTAGCTCACAGGATTACTTGGTTATTGAAAAACACTCTAATAAGCAGAGATAAGGAAGTGATCATTCCTCTTTAGAGAGCTTTGATACAACCAAATCTGGATTACTATGCTCAGGTTTGTCACCTGGGTTTCTTGGGGATGAGAAAGTTGTGGAGAGGATCCAGAGGCGAGTGGTCTATGGATTGCAAAAGTTGTTTGAGAGGCAAAACAGGGGTGTATGATAGAAACATTTAAGTTACTTAAAGGATTTTATATGACTGATGCAGGAGAAATATTTCAGCACTTTGCTAGAGAGCGTAGAACAAGAGGTCATCCCTGGAAGATGGATAAGAGTGTGTGATTAGCAAGGGCATGAGGACCAGATTTTTTTGCTTGGACAATGGTGAATAAATGGAATGGGTTGTCTGTCAGTTCTAAGTGGTTTGCCTATTAATGGTTTCAAGGAGAATTATGATAGATACTGTGTTGATAGTTTGGGTCTTTCACGATGAGTCTTAGTACCCCACGGAGGTGCCCATGAAATAAGCAATAATAATAATAATAATGTTTAAAATTAATGCAAAGTAAATATTTTGAAAATAGACCAAAATGACAAAAACATTTCTTAAATACCTAAGATATAAATGTCAAAAATGTTACTATTATTATAAAAAATAAATAAATTCACATTATAGCATACTATACAGAATCTTGTATTTTCAATGCGACATCTTAATTATGTCAGTTGTTAAGATTCAACAGCATAATAATAATAAATTAGTAAAACATATACCTTTGTTTGCTCTTTCCTGAGTTTCTTTAGCAAATCTAAATTGTCTTGGTCTGAAAGTCGTTTATCTTTTAATGTTCTGACTTCTTCTGAAGTTTGAGATATGCATTTTTTAATGGTGTTTTCTCTTTGTTCATATGCTCCTTGAAGCTATAACAGATTGGAGAAATCATTTCATATGATATTTCACTCTTGATGTAACTCAAAATTGTACATCCCTAAAAAAAACTACAGAATAAGTCAATCCGATACCTATGTTATGCAAAATCTGTACAGAAAACAGCATACATTTTTTCTGCAATTTATATAGTTTATATATAAACGATCAAGGGAGTACTTAATGAAAGCATGACAAAATCATGTTTCCCTGGTGCAAAAATTCATGATATTAGACACGCTATAAGATGAAGTAACTGGCTGTCTTGGTTGGCACAAATGATTTGAGAGGCGAGAAGTATTCTATGACAGAGGATGTAAAGGAGTTGTTAGAAGTGGCAAAACTGAAGAGCAAGAAGGTGAAGATTGTAAGTCTCCTGCCACACTATGATAGAGGAGAACTGGAGAGGAGGACGTTGGTAGTTAACAAGTCTATACGTAGGTTGTGCAGAAGGAATGATGTAAGATTTGAGGATTCGTGGTCTATGTTTGACAGAAAGAAGGATATGTATAATGCTGATGGACTGCATCTAAATGGTTTTGGTGTTAGGTGTCTAGAGAGCTTTGTTTGTCAAGCATGCTGAAGCACAAATTCTGGAAAACTTAATCAATTAGGGTGGAAGCACGTTGGTCATTCTCACACTCATGAGGTGAGTGTGAGAATGACCAAGTGCGTAATCCAGTCTCTCAAAATAGTGAATAGGGTAGTCAATTCAGGAAGTAAAAGTGGGTGGGAACCTAAAGGGCTGCTGCTGCAATTTCTATATACTAATGCCAGAAGTATCAGGAACAAGAGGGAGGAGTTTATGGCATTGGTTAGTGCAATCTTGTCAAAAGTTATAGACATTAGTGAGACTTAGCTAACAGCAGATGATGCAATTACAGATCGTATGTGAAGGGATTAGTATTTTCAGGGAGGATAGAGATGAGAGGATGGGGAGGGGGGGGGTATTGCTGATGACAGCAGATGAATTGCAGCCAAAAAAAGAAAGGAGAGATAAGTGGGAGAGTGGCTGTTCATTTGAAGCAGTCTGGTGTGAGATTAAGGCCAGTAAGACAAAATATATAGTTGGTTGTTGCTATAGGCAAAGGAGTGCTACAGATAATCTGGAAGACATGCATCGCCAAATTACAAAGGTTGTTTGAAAAGTTTGGTAAATTTCCGATAGACAGCGACACAATTCGTTCATTCATACCAGTGTCAGCATGTGTCATCTTTTTCATGACCCCTGGCAAAATTTTAGCCATGTGTGATGCATAGTTCTTGTTTGGCAAACATTTAAAACGATTGTATTCACATTCATAAAAATGGAGAAAAATGACTTTCATGCAGTAATAAAATACTATTTGAAGAAGTGGACGGCCATGCAGATCAAAGCCGAGTTAGATGCAGTTCATGGGAACTCTGCACCAGCATTAAAGACTATTTATTTTTGGATAAATAAGTTTAAATGTGGTTGTAAGTCCATAGAAGCACAATCCAGACATCCGACTGCGGTCACTATGAAGGAAATGACTGACAAAATCCATGGTATAGTTATGGAAGACCACTGAGTGAAAGTGCATGAGATTGTAGGCATCTCAACTGAATGGGTGTATAATATCCTGCACGAAAAATTGCACATAAAAAAACTGTATGCATGATGGGAACTGTGATTGTTGACTGTTGATGAAAAATGCATTAGAAAAGACATTTTCAACGCAGTGTTTGGCGATGTTCAATTGCAATTCACAGGATTTTTTGCATCGATTCATAACTGTAGACGAAACTTGGGTCCACCACCACTACACACCTGAGTCCAAGCAGCAGTCAAAACAGTGGACAATGCCCTGTGAGAGAGCACTGAAAAAAGCGAAGACCATTTTGTCAGCTTTTGGGATTCCCAAGGAATTATCATGATAGACTATTTCGAAAACGGTAAGACAATAACAGGAGTCTATTATGTGTCATTATTGGACTGTTTTTTATAAAAAGAACTGAAGAAAAAACAGCCAAAACTGGCACACAAAAAAGTGCTCTTTCATCAAGACAATGCACCATCCGACACATCAGCCGTCGCAATAGCAAAATTGCATGAATTGAGGTTCGAATCGGTTCTACATCCAATGTATTCTCCGAACTTGGCCCCATGTGACTTCTTGTTCCCAAACTTAGAAACTTGGCTCGGTAGAAAAAAATTTTCTTCAAATGAGGATGTCATCAAGGCTGTCAATGACAATTTTGCACAATTTGACAAATCCTACTTTTTTAGATGGGATGAAAAAATTGGAAACTCGCTGGATCAAATGGATAGACCTCGATGGAGACTATGTTGAGAAATAAAGGTGATTAAAAAAAAAGTGTTTAACTTATTTTTTTTATCAAACTTTTACAAAACAAGCCTCTTAGTACAATGAGTACAGGTTGAGTGATTATTATGGGAGACTTCAACTAAGAAGATATAGATTGGAAGGAAGAAAGGATATGGAATTTATACACCTACTGAGAGATAATTACTTAAGGCAACATGTGATGGAGGGGACTATGAGTGGGAGAGTATTGGACCTGGTCGCAGTATCAGAAGAGATATCCACAACCAATTTGATAACACTGCCTCCATGGTGAAAGTGGTGGTCTTGACTTGGGAAATTGTAAAACATGAGGAATATTCTATCAAGAAGGGATATTTGTGGAACTACGTAGGCTGTTCAATAAGTAATAAGACTGTATTCATACAGAAAACAGATTACCTTTAATCATCATCATTTACATGGTCTTTTTCGAAGTAACTACCGTGAGACGTGATGCATTGTCCCAACGTTGCGTCCACTTCTTAAACACATGTGAGAGTCCGTTTATTGAGAGTTCTTTCAAAACCACCTCCCCAGTTTTTACACATGCTTTGTTGCTTTCGAAATGGTGGCCTCTTAGTGGTTTCTTGAGTTGAGGAAACAGCCAGAAATTGCACGGCGCGAGATCAGGACTGTATGGAGGGTGTGGTAGGATATCTGTGTTGTTCTTCTGCAAAACATCCACTACACAACCAGCAATATGTGGCCTTGCATTATCGTGGTGCAGTAAGAAGCCATTCTTCAGCAATGGACGCTTGCTTTTGACGTGCTTTATGATAATCGCTGCTGTGTAGATCATTGTCTCTATGATGGACATTGAAGGTCTTCCCTAACGTTCAAGATCTTCCACATTTTGCCTTCCTTCCTTGAAAGTTTTATGCCGGCGAAAAACACTTGCCCCCGACATTGCTTCATTGTTGAAAGCTTCGCATATCATGTTAAAAGTGTCCGATGCCGATTTTTGCAAACGCACACAAAATTTAATCGCATAATGCTGTTCCAAGAACGCTTCCATTTCGAAGACTGGTCGTGCCTCGTAGGCACACCGATGAGCATCTGCATTTAGTCATGAGACACTCTGACACATCAGCCCATACACGCCATCTATCAACCTCTTTTGTTAATACAGACAGCAACATTTCTTTATTCCACTGAAATTAATATTGTGATGAGTGGTTTCGCCACAGTAAAATTAGTCTTATAATTTATTGAACAGCCCACGTACAAGGCAGATGATTATGACATGCTTAAGAAGAAGCTTAAATCTGTGCCATGGCATTGAACACTGCAGGGTAAGGATGTTAGTAGTGCATGGGAGATAGTTAAGGGTCATCTAGAGGAAGCAGTAATAAATTGTATACCTAAGATAAGCAGGATTAATGAGGTAGGAGCTAAAGAGATGACTAATATCATTAAGCATGAGCTGCAGAAGAAGAAAATGCTGTTGAGGGTATAAAAAGAGAAAGGTGACCAGCATGAGAAGGAAGGCAAAATCAGATTATGAGAAGAATCTAGCTGAGTAGGGCAAAGGAACTCCCAAAGAGTTCATCGTTTCTGGCAAGTAAAAGGAAGAATGACTATGGAAGATTAACCTTAATGAGTGATGATGGTCTTGAGGTGACAGAAGCAAATAAAATAGTTGAGTTATTGAATGACCACTCTGCAAGGGTATATCATTCTATTGAGGTTATTGCTTTAACATGTGACAGACATTAATGTGGGAACACAGGAGGATGAATTAGAGGTTCTCAGGATATTGCAGAATCTCAATGTAAATACAGCTGTAGGACCGGATGAGATACCAGCTTCGGTTTTGTGAGAATGTCCAAGGGAACTAGCAATGTCCCTGATTAGGCTCTTTAATCTAGTCTCAGCTCTTGTAGAGTTCCAAGTGAGTAATACAAGTGCCTTGCTTAAGGGAGGTTCTAAGACTGTAGTAGCAAATTATAGACCAATCAGTATCTCAGATGTGGTAGTAAATGTACTGGAAAAATTTGTCAAAAATAGAATTCAAGAATGGTTGGATAAAAATATGATACTGTATGAAGGGAAACATGGCTATGTGAAGAGTTGACCATTCTTTAGTAATTTACTAACTTTTTATAAGAGAGTAACAGCTGTGTTGGATAAAGGAAATGGCTACATGATGATTATGCTGGATTTTGCAAAGACATTGACAGAATACCACATGAAACTCTGTTATGCAAATTAGAACAAATGGGGATGGATATGACACTGGTTAAGTGGATAAGAGGGTTGCTGCTCTACAGATATATCAAAAAGTGGTATACAGAGGGGAAGAATTCTGGCAAAAACAGGCAACTAGTGGTGTATTGAAAGGTTCAGTGCTGGAACTATTGCTGTTTAATTTGTACATCAATGATATAGGAAATAAATGGAAAGGAAATATTCAGTTTGCTGATGATGATGCAAAATTAGGTAGAGTAATAGTTAATCAAGTCGATGTGGAGAGCTTGCAGGATGATTTAAATAGGCTGTCAGTATGAACAAAAGATAATGGGTATCATTTTAATGTATAGAAATATAAAGTTATGCATTTTGGAATAAACAGATTACAAGCTGAGTATCACATTGATGGCACTGTACTCCAGGAAATAGATGAAGCAACAGATTTAGAGGTAGTAGTACTTGTGCCAAGTAATCTTATGGGCTAACTTAGGACATATTGCTAAGGTAGCCATATGATTACTTGGCTATTTTAGAACATAGTAACAAAGAGATAAGAAAGTTATTATTCCTTTTTATAAGGCCTTGATATGTTCACATCTGGATTACTGTGCGCAAGTCTGGTCTCATGGGTATATGTAAGCAGTGAAGAAGATTCAGAGGAGAGCAACCAAGATGGTGAGTGGTCTCTGAAATGTTCCCTATGAGGATAGATTGAGGATGTGTGGATTGCAGAAATTGGTTGATAGAAAAAGAGGGAATATAATAGAAACATTTTAGTTGCTTAAAGGGTTTTATAGGATTGGTGCAGGGAAATGTTTCAGTTCTTGTCTAGAGGCGAAAGAATAAGAGAAGTTAAATAAAGGTATGGTTAGTAAGAGTGTGAGTACTAGATTTTTTGCTTGGAGAGTTGTGAATAAGTGGAATGAGTTGCCAGAGTCAGTTGTGAGTGCTTTGTCTTTTAATGAATTCAAGGAGAGGTATGATAGATTGTGTGGATAGTTTGGGTCTCTGTGATGAGTTTCAGACTCCGTTGAGGTGCCTGTACAACAGGGTTTCTCAAACTGTATTCCGCGGAACACTATTGTTCACGAGAAGTTCTGGAATTTGTCATTTTAGTTTTCTAATAATTTTTCATGAATAAATATTTTATAGTAAAAATATTCTGAGGAGAATAATATTCATGAATATGTCGAAAAGCTCAGATCCAGAACGCCTAATAACATCTGTGTATCGTTAATTTTCACACATCGAAACCTTTCAACATTTGGGAAAGGGAATGCTGCTGTTTATGATGGGTCATAAAAACTGCTTGCAAGCCCATTACAACAATTGGTGTCATATCCTCTGTTCTCAAAACTGAAGGAAATGACATCTGTGTAGCAAATGTCAGTGACCAAGCAGCATATTTTTAAACATGGAAATATTCTTGAATTATCGTTAATTTTCACACATTGAAATCTTTCAACAATCGGGAAAGAGAATACCTCTGTTTATGACCGATCATAAAAATTGCCTGCAAGCCGATTACAACAATGGGTGGTGTGTTCTCAAAACTGAACAAAATAACATCTGCATTGCAAATGTCAGTGACCAATCAGCAAGAAAGTATAAAGAAAATTTTTCCACTGAAATTGAAGATCAAGGTGGTCTGTATCTGGTTCTCAAATCTATTACTGCTGAATACTTTCTTCGCAAGTTCATATTGCAGTGTGTAAGTGCTTATTCTGAAACTGGAGTGCCATGATTTTTTTAAAAGTGATAGGAATGCAGAGTTAAAATCTAATATAAATAAGAGACAAGGCACTTTGTTTAATTTTGGTATTAAGAAATCTCTTATTGAAGGTGTTTGTGACGGAACAGGTAGTGAGTCATCCACCTCAAGCCTATAAAGTCTCCAGGATGTACAAAAGGAGGGGAAAACTACCAGCACACAGGAGAAAAAGTCTGCATTCACTTGTAAGTACTTATAATAATATTATAAATATATTTGGTGATCAGAATGGGATATGTCAATGAAAATCAGCACAAATTAATTTAATGATGTTTGCCTGAAGAAACTACGACATGCTACAAGATTTCATTAGTCCATTGATTGATAGCTAATTTAAATGTAATTTATATTTGTCAACATGCCACACCGTATACATAAGTGTACCAATACTCTTTATGATTATGCCATAATTAATTATTAATACTTATGTTAATGTATGAACTTTAAAAAATTTTTGAAAGGTATTTACGAGTAAATTTGTTGGTACCGGGCTCTCGAGGGAAAAAAAAAAAAATCAGCTAATGCCTTTTTATTCCCGTATATAGGGAGTAGGTGAGGCAGCTTTTAAAAAAAGAATTCTTCTTACTATTTTAACTAATTTTATAATTAATATCTGATTTATTTTGAACTGTTTAATTTTTGTTACTGAACATTTTACCAAATCATCCTTATTGCAATTGCTTTTCCATTATTTGATACAGTTTAGTACTTTTCTTACAAGTGTTGTTACAATTCATATTTACTTTTGTGTGTTGCAGTCTTTTTTTTATATTTTGTGTTATTCATTTACTTTTATATTATTCAACATTTCTTATTTATAATCTTATTGTTTTTCATACTAAAGTTATTTATAACACAATTCTATTTGTTTTTATTATAGCTCTGACAAATATTGGAATTTGAATATTATTGAAAAAATACCCATGGATTCTTGTTTAAAGACAGGAACTTTAACACAAGGAGGAGCAAGTACTTCTGCTGACACATCTACTCGTATGATTGGAGAAGATATGGAAATGCAAACTGTGGTTTCTTCAAAAGCTAATATTAAAGAACAAGAGTCATCTAAGAACAAACCAAAACGGAAGTATCATGAAAGTTATTTAAATTATGGATTTACGTGTATTGGCAATACACATGCTCCTGATGCAATGTGTGTTTTATGTAATAAAATACTAGTAAACAGTTCTTTGGCTGCAGCTAAACTTCGTAGGCACTTCGAAACGAAATACACCGATTACAAAGGAAAAGATATACCTGTTTTTAAGAGACGACGTGACTCGCTAGAAAAATCTAAACTTCAAATGGCTATAATTGCTACAACTGAAAATGCAACAGAGGCATCTTTTTGCGTGAGTTACCGTATTGCACTTCATGGTGAAGCTCATACAATTGGCGAGATGCTCATTAAGCCTTGTGTGAAAGACATTGTATCATGCATGTTAAACGAGCAGGTTGCTAAAAAAATAGATGCAGTACAATTATCAAATGATACTGTTTCATGCCACATCAAAGATCTTTCTGCTGATTACATATTGAAGTGAGATGGCTATCCAGAGGAAAAGCATTATTGAGGCTTTATGAACTTCGAAGTGAGTTAATGGTCTTCTTGATGTCACATAATTTAGGACAAAATTTTATTGAATTATTAAGAAATTCTTCATGGTTGATGAGTCTTGCATATCTGGCAGATATTTTTACAAAGTGCAATGATATTATCTTATCTTTACAAGGAAAGAACATTACAATTTTTAATACAAGAGATAAAATTGCATCTTTTGATAGGAAGTTGCAATTCTGGATTTCTACAGTTGAACAGAATAATTTTGATTGTTTTCCCACCTTGCATGAATTTTTAACTGAAATAAATTCTAAATTAAATGAAGAAGTATCTAACGTAATTTTAGAACACTTGCATGATTTGCAATCAACCCTTTTGCAATATTTTCGAAAATCCAGTGAGGACAATTCCTGGATTCTGAATCCATTTACAGTGACAGCTAAGCCAGCAGGCTTCAGTGCAAGTGACTATGAAAATCTAATTGACTTAATTAGTGACTCTGATTTAAAACAAAAATACAAGGAACTGCCAATAAATGATTTCTGGATAAATTTAACAGAAGAGTACCCCAGTGTATTAAAACTAACTATTCTTGTTTTACTTCCTTTTACAACGACATATTTATGCGAGGCAGGATTTTCATATTATGCTGCAACCAGGGCCGGCTCTACCAACAGTGCAAGACGTGCATTTGCATGGGGAGGCAAGTTTTTTATGGGCGGCAAAGTTGGCATAAACTATACGAAAAATAAGGGAGAAGAGGTGGCAAAATATGCTACTGCATGGGGCGGCCCTGGCTGCAACCAAATCAAAGTTCATGAACAGACTCGACGCTACACCAAATATGAGAATTCAACTTTCTAATATTGTGCCTGATATCAAAAGAATTTGTAATTCAAAGACTCAAAAACATCGGAGTCATTAAGAACTTAATTTGCAATATACGTGTTTTACTATTTTTATGTGTTTTGTTTTTACTAATTAACATTTGACAATAAATGATTGTTTTTTCTTAACGCTTAGATTTACTCATTTATTTTATTTATATTTACCTACCCTACAAAACCAGCATACAGGAGAAAAAGTCTGCATTCACTCATAAGTACTTATAATATTATAAATTTTTGATGATCAGAATGGAATATGTCAATGAAAATCAGCATAAATTAATTTAATGATGGTTTAATTGGTGTTTAATTATTAATTAATAATTAATTATAAATTATTAATTAATAATTAATTATTAATTATTAATTAACAATAAAATAAGCTAAATTGTCGATTAATTATTAATTAATACATTACAAAATAACCAAGGTGTTCCGTGAACATTTCAGGATTTGTGAAGTGTTCCGTCATAGAAAAAGTTTGAGAAACCCTGCTGTACAATAATAAAAATAAATAATAATATATAAACTATTCAGAAAAATTCAGAACATTAGATCTGATCATAAAAAGATCCTTCTGAGCCTTTTTCCAACTTATGGTTATTCTTTTGCTCCTAGTACAATGGGTAGCTAGTTTCTTCTATTCACTGCCGGTGTTGATAGACAGGTAAATAAATCCTCTTAATGCTCTTCATTCCCGAAAGAGCTCCTTCAGTCCTAACTAACTTTTGATGACTAATGGCAGCGTCACCATCCTCTCAGTGAGATGAGCCCAAGTTACCAATGAATCAAAGATTTTCAGGAATATTCAAGATTTTTAATAATGTTGATGGCAAACAACTGCCATCATCTTGTGGCCATAAATCCTAACATTCATATTAATGTGTATGTAATAGTGCAAGTTCTGGGGCAAATTTTCTTGGGATATGGACTTAAAAATTCAAGTTTCTTGTAGGGGAATCATACTTGCTGGAGACTAACTCTGGAACTGGTGAAAGGAATATTTAAAAATGTTCCTCTAGCGTGACTAGAATCAAACTTAGAATGGTCTTTCTTTGGGTAGCCTAGAGCTATGTACACAAACACCATTTTCAGAGGGCTACATACAAGCACCTATGTGATGATGGATGGCATTCTTTAAACTTCTTCAAAACTGTAGGAATGTTCCCAAAGATCTGCTCTTCTGCTTATAAATCAATGTTCTTCGCTTATCGATAGCTAGTACTCTTCAATTTTAATAATCAGAGTATGCAGTATGCTTCATTCTTCATGGCTTCAAAGTGTGCACACACATGCATATTCAAAAGTTCAAAAAACATTCACCACTAATTTACCACCATTAGCCTTAAATGCAATTTCCGTACCAAGTTTCAATGACGTTAGATAAACAAGTCAACTAAAATATGGCCCTGCCTTGTTTTTCATAAAAACAAATCTTATCAACTATTCTAACCTTCAATAGTGTTTTTAGAACGGAGCATATATCACTTTCTGAATTAATTAACCTGTTATCTTCCCTGACACACACACCTCATCATCACTTCCATCAGCTTTAAAGCTTGGCATTCTCTCGAACAACTATATTTACAAATTTTAGGTCTACCTAAATACTGTTTTCATTTAAAACCTATCTAAAAATCCTTGAATAAGTGTGTTTAGATGACAGAAATTCAACTAACTAATAATCACCTTATTTCATGACATGGCTGTTTATACCTCTCTCTCCTTTTTTTTTTTTTTAATCTACATGAACAAACAACTAATCCAAATGTCCAAGTTTAGCGAGTCAGCTATTTTCCTTCTTTTTCCCAATCTCACCTTCACTCTCTGGGCAAACCTACTTCCAACAATATTTCTCAAAAACTACAACTAATCCACATGTCCAACTTCAAGTTTAGCGAGTCAGCTCTTTTCCTTCTTTTTCCCCATTTCACCTTCACTCTCTGGGCAACCTACTTCCAACAATATTTCTCAAAAATTACAACTTCACCTTTAAGGCTTAAAGAAATGAACAACTTTAATACTTTAGATTACTGAAATTCATGATGCTTCTAAAATGTTTACAATATAAAAGAAAATGCTAAGCAATTTTTGGTAATGGAGTAGACCCTTTTTTTTTAACAAGACCCATGGTCTTGAAGATATAAATGCTGAAAACTTGACTAAAGATTTCATTAGAGCTGAGATGATAATCAATTTAGGGTGGCAGGTATCAGATAATAACAAATGAGTACAGAAAAAAACATGAAGATGAAACAAGAATTTTAAACTAATGATGAAAAAGTTAAAACCAAAAAGATGAATTTGTAAGCTTTGGATTTTAAAGAACTCAGAATGAAACAAAACTATTATATATATAAAGCCAGCAACAAACACGATGGGTACTGGCTGTTTCATTACATTGAAAATGTCATCAGATGAATAAAGCAAAAAAACTGACTCTGAATTAGCCATGTGGATATTTTGTACTGTGTTAGGAGAAGTTTGGTGTTGGTCCGAGAGTATTCAGGAATTGGGCTGATTTGAGATTCCTAGGTGGTAATTTATTTGGTTTAATTGGTGCATTAAGGGGATAGTAAATATTGTCATTTTATGTTTATAGCACATTGTTTTCTCAGGATTCTTAGGGGCTCATGTTGGTGAGTACAGGCATAGCAAACCGAGATACCTAAGCTAGACCTGATCTTATTTCCTATAATATACATTTGGTATATCATATCTGTAGACTGGTATTCTACTGTTCTTTCCTCTACTCTCTCTTTTACTTCTCCCCCACTCCCCACCCAGTGCTATTAGAGCAATTCGAGGGCAAGGAGGTGACTTTCCTCTCAAGCTGTAGTTCCCACTATCTACTAAAAAAAAAAGGCAAGCCTAGTTGTCTTGAGGTGGAAGCCCCACCACTAGGATACCTATCGTCATGCTAGTCACTTGACATAGGGAAACACGTAACTTTCAAGTCTCAATGAAATCCAAACCAGAGAGAAAACATAAGAAAAGACTGTAAACTGGAAAAGGTTAAGAAACTTTGGAAAAAGAAAAACATGGTGAAATATGCTATATGAAACATTAGAAGCATAGCACATAAAGAAGAATTAGATAAAATTTTAAATGACAGAATAAAGAAATTGCAGTTCTTACAGAAACAAAAAAGAAACTTAAAAGAACAAAAGAAACAGCTAATTACAATACCATATATAGTGGAGTGGACAAACAAATACATGTAAAAGCTGGTGTAATGATTTGGATCCATAAATCAATTAAAGCAAAAATAACTAGTTATACATACTGGAATGAAAGAATATTAGAAGTGTGATTAAAATTAAATAAAGAAAATTTAACAGCTGTTGGAGTGTATGCTCCTGGAGAAGAAAAAGAAGAAGAAAGTGATTACTTTTACAAAGAGTTATGAGGAATATATGAAAAATTAAATAAAACAGATCATATAATTATAGCCGAAGATCTTAATGAGAGAATAGGAATGAAAAAAATTAACAATAATATACAAAAATTTGGAGAACCAACAGTAAACAAAAATGGAAAGCGACTCATTGATTATATAATATATAATAATAATTTTAAAATAATGAATACATTTTACAAACATAAAAATATACATAAATATACATTGTGTGCAAGAGGACAAAAATCAATAATAGACTACTTTATAACAAATGAAAAGCAGCAAACCTCTTCTTAGATGTTAAAGTCAGAAGAGGGCTAGAAATCGACACAGATCACTATTTAGTGCAGACAAAACTAAGGTTTCCACCAAACGGGTTACAAAAAAATAAACAAACTAGAGAAACAAAATCTAATTACAAAGTAAGACTATTAAATGATTCAAGTATAAGAAATTTATACCAACAGAGGATTAATAACTACTTAGAAAAAATACAAGAAAATGAAGACATTGAGAAAGAATGGAATAATATAAACAAAATTATTGCATCAGCAGCATATGAAAGTCTAAGAACACATAAAAATATAAAGCTGGTTTTTAAAAGATTGTTAAGTAGCAAAAAACAAGAACATGAAATTGAATATAAAAAAAAGACGAGAAATAGTCAAAAGAGAAACCAGGAAGAGACACAGAGAAGGCTAGGAAAAATTTGTATCATATCTAGAAAATGCCATATACAAAATAAGATCAAATGCATATAAAATACTAAAACACATGAATGCAGATATAAAACAAACTGTAAATATAAATTGTGAAATTGATGTAAAAGAATTCTTGGATTACTTTACAGATCTTTGGATGGATAATACTGGCATCAAAACAAATTGCACCAGAAACTTACAAAATACTTTAAATGATATAACAATAAAAGACAACCTAAATAAAATAAAAAATAGCAAATCAGCAGGAGAAGATGGGATAAACTCCAAACTATATAAATTTGCTGGAAAAAAATTTCATCAAAGATTATTAAAATTTTTAAATAAAATATATACAAATGGACAAATACCAATAGAATGGAATACAAGTATAGTAATACCTATATTTTAAAAAGGGGATAAAACAAAACCTGCTATTTACAGAAGTATTAGTTTATTGAATACACGTTACAAAATATATAGTAAAATACTTAATGAAAAACTGAAAACATACAGTGAAAAGAAGTGAGATGTATATTTTTTGCATAGAAAGTGGAAGGACGAATAGCATGAATTGTCAGAGGATGTTAGGAGTGCAAATGAGTTTAGGGTACAACATAACAGTTAACGACCATGAAGTAAATGGGGAGACAGACTTCTGAGAGTATATATATATATATATATATATCTATATCTACTCTATAATATAAAATGATAAGCTTTTAACGTTTTTGTAAAGTTATTTGAAATGTTTTGAAGCTCAGGGGCTAACCTGAGTGTCGAGTCTTCAAAATTCAAGGAGAACCGGCCCACCAGTCCGGAACACGGGGGGGGGGGGGGGCATAGCCCCTTAGTGTGTGTGTATCAGGAACATACATTCAGGGCGTGCTAGTTGTGCGGTGCACACTCACGGAATAGCAATATCACCAATATTATATTTTTGCATTTATTCAAGTTAAAGACTCTTCTAATTGTTTCCTTGCTTTGCGTGAGTCTTAAAATTAAACATGATATACTTGAAGAGGCCACTTTTTGATGCATGAATGTTGCATCGCATATGTATTAATAGCCTGGGTTTCACCCTCTGCACAACAGATGGTGCAGAGGGTCAAATTCATAGCATTACAGTGGTTTTAAACCACCCAGAAGGCAAAGCAAAATGTGCTTAGATTAATAGATCCCAGAAATCAGTGGCTGTGATTGATTATTGTGTCAACCAATCCAATTGAATGCTGTCATTTCTTATGAGAGTCTGTTTATGTTTTCTGAGTTTCATCTGTTTTGCATGTGTTTAGAACACTGACATAGACAAGTGATTTTCTATAAATAATTTATAATTTTTTTGCACGTATTTACAATGGAAAACAATGCTGACATTCAGTTGATTGCCATTTTCTGCCAGAGGGTTTGCAGATGCCTGATTATAGTTGGAGGTTCGAACTTGTGTATAAATAAATCAAATGAATTATTTCAGCCTTTCTTTGGTTCAATCTGGAAAAATAATAATTTCCCAAGTGATTACTTTTTCTGATTTCTGTGTGTATTATATAGCTGTATTTAAAAATGTATCAAAAATTCAAATTATCTGTGTCTCACTCTAGTATTTGTCAATGATATCTAATCTCACCAGAAAATGTAAAACCTTATAGTTCTCACATAAATGGCACGCATAATTATTCATTTGATCTTTATGCTTTCCATATTTAAACTATGAAAAGCATAATTATATTAATTAATAAATTAAAAAATTCAAAATTATCTTACAATTAATTGCATTGGACCAATTAAGATGACTATGCACTCTTAAAACTTTCATACATTAATAAAAATGCAACCCTATGGTCAAATTGATGTAAGCCAAACAACAGCACACCCTAAATGGGCAAGCAATGCCACTGATATGTATATATAAGAATATCTTACCTGTTCATATAGGCCTTTACATTGGTCAGTAACACTAGCTTTAGAAGCAAAGGAATCTGTTGGTATTGTTGTATTTAATGCATGAATAATATTATCATCAATCTTTCTCAGGGTTTTCATGGCTTCCTATAAAATGTAAACAAATCAGCATTTTTATTCTTGGGAATGGCAAATGACTGAAATGATGCTTATGCAAGTTGATTTCATGATTATATAAAAAGTGATAATTGTGAGAATACTGATAAAAAGAAGATGATATGAAAACAAATCCTGATTTCTAATTTTAATTAGACATGGCTTCAGAACCTTTTTGTGTTCTCATACAAAAGAAAAACCTTCAGGAATTATTAACTATGTTCCTTATCGTTCTCCCTAATTTAGCATCATCAGCAAATAACTGGATCACTTGGTGCTCTTCCCAAAATGATTAATATTATTATGGGCAACTCTAGGGAGTCCTTAGACTCATCGAGGAAGGCCCCAAATCATGTTCATCACTATTCGACATTCACACAGTATCTATCATACCTTGACTTAAACTCATTCAATGTCACAGCACCCACTACAGACTCTGGCAGCTTATTCCACTCATTCAGCACTCTAAAAGTAAAGAACCAAGCTCTAACACCCTTACTAAACACACTCTTGCCCAGCTTCCATGGATGTCCCCTAGTCCTCCCACCACCAGCCCTGTTCTCAAAAACATCTTCTGAATTAATCTTATAGAAACCCTTCAGTAATTTGAATGTCTCAATCATATCTCCCCTCCTCCACCTATCAACCAATTTCTGCAACCCACAAATCCTCAACCTGTTCTCATAAGGTTCATTCCACAGACCTGCTATCATCTTAGTCACTCGCCTCTGGATCCTCTCAACCGCCACCCCATCAAGAAGAAACCTAGGTGACCAAATCGGCACAGTAGTCGAGATGGGGTCTTATTAAGGCTCGATACAGAGGAACAATAACATGCTTGTCTCTGCTCGTCAAAGTATTCTTCAGCAACCAAGTGATTTGATGAGCTGATTTGGCCACTTTTGCAATGTGCCCCCTAAACTTCAACTCCTTATCCACCAACACTCCTAAATCTCTCGCCTCATCAATTTCGTGGAGTACAGTTCCACCAATGTAGTAAACTGCTGCTAATTTTTTCACCCCAAAATGTATAACCTTACATTTTGCCACATTAAATTGACATCCATTCTCCTTAGCCCAGACCTCCAATCTATCCAAATCATCCTGCAAAATTTTGACATCATCTGCATTCACTATTGCCCTACCCAACTTTGCATCATCCACATACAAATGAACTGTTCCTCTCAGATCCTTTCCTATATCATTAATGAACAAATTAAACAGCAGTGGTCCAAGAACAGATCCTTGTGGCACACCACTGGTCACAGGCCGTCTTGTGGACTCTACTCCTCAATAAACCACTCTCTGATATCTCTCTGTCAACCACCCTCCTATCCATCTCACCAACCCTATATCCATCCCCATATGCTGCATTTTACTGATTAGAATTCCATGTGGTATCCTGTCAAAGGCCTTAGCATGGTCCAGTAGAATCACTGTAAACCCATTACCCTTATCCAGTTCAGCCGTCATTGTGTTATAATACGTAAGTTACTGAGGCATGACCTACCCTTCACAAAACCATGCTGTACCTGATACAGTATGCCATTTTCATCAATCCAATCTTGTATTTTCCTCTTGACTATTTTCTCCACGACCTTGATAACGATTCCTGTTATGCTGATTGGCTGGTAATTTTCAACAGCAGCCTTGAAACCACCTTTATGCAGCGGAACTATTTTCCCCTCTTTCCACCCCCTTGGGACTGACCCAGACCCGAGGCTCAAATTAAACAAAATGGTCAAGGGCAATGACAATTCTTTAGCCGCTTCATGTACGACACGAGCTGGTATACCATCCAATCCCACAGATGTATTGACATTGAGTTTCTGTAATAGACTAGTTATCTTTACTTCATTCATCACAATTCCAGTATAAGCTGTTGGTTCTCCAATTACTGCAATGTCACCACCTGGATGATATACTCTTGCAAAGTGTTCGCTCAGTAATTCCACTATATCAACTGATTCAGTTACCTCCCTTTCCTCAGCATTTTTTAAAATCATTCTGCCATGAACATTTTCCCTTTTACTTGCAACATATTAAAAAAAACTGTTTGGGATTCTCTTTAGCCTGCATGGCCAATATTCTTTCATAATCCGCTTTTGCTTTTCTTACCACCCTTGTTACCTTTCTGGCCTGAGCTTTATACTGTTCCTGCACCTGCAGGTCACCTTTCTCCTTAAATTCCCTCCAAAATTGTTTCTTTTTTTGCAGCTCACGCTTAATGGTGTTATTCATCCATTTAACTCCTACTTGATTTATTATTCGGACTCTTGGTATACAGTCAACCATTGCCTCCTGTAAACACTTCTTAACCACCTCCCATGCACTATCAACATTCAGCCCTTGCAGTTTCACATGCCATGGCACTGATCCAAGCACACTCCTAAGCTTGTCATACTTACCAGCTCAGTAATTCCACATGTACCCTATCTTAATTGTAAATTCCACTCCTTTAATCACCTTCCAAGTCATGACCTTATGAATGTACATGACAATAATGGCTTGAGTATGAAACTCTGTGGTACATCACCAGTCACTTTCTCCTCCTCATAGATATTAGCACGATACATCACTTTTTGATATCAGCCATCCACTCTCCAATCTATACTAAGTTTATTTTGCAATCCATTCCATTGAGTTTGTATAACAACCTCCAATGTGGAATCTATGAAATGTCTCGAAAAAAACTACAAGTATAGTTGTATATCCAGCTCTGCTGTCATCCTATTACAGAATATAAGCAGAGTGCTAAAGTAAGGCTTACCTTTAACAAATCTATGCTATCCTTTACAGAGATTTGCAGTGTTGTCTATCCACCTTTGGATGCTGAAAGCAATTCCTAACTGCTTTCCAATACTCTGAAGACTACACCAGAAACGGTAACTGGTTTATAATTCGTTGCATTAGTCAACTGTATAATAGAAATACCTCACTCTCCTTCCACTCATTAAGAAACTTGCATGTGATGTGACTGATTTGAACAACCAGGTTAAGGATGCTGCTAACTCTTTTGCATATCCTTCAGCACCTGTGCTGATGTCTCATCCAGTCCAACTGCTGTATCTGAGTCAAGCTGTTGCGTCTCTATAGCATAATTACAAGAATGATGGTACATTGTGCACTTCAGTTGGAAAAGGCCTATGTTCGATTCTTGTCATGATGAGAGGAATCTTTATGGGTTATTTCAACTGAATGTGAGTTAGCCAATCTCATACAGAAGTAGCAGGGTTTATTCTTCCGTAAATTTGGATTTTTAATCTTTCATACAGGGAAGTTGGTCTTGAGAACACACACAATTTAGAGGCAAAAATTATTAGTGGTAGTAGGCAGTAGCGATGATGGTATAGAGGTTCTATGTAGCTGGTGAATTAAATGATGGAGACAGAGTTGTCGAGTGTCTTCCCTCAACGAGTTCTTGGACTCCTTGGCAGTGTCACATAATAATAAAAGGTTTAATACTTCCAGCTCATCCACCTCCATTCTTTCATTCAGTTTCTCCTCAGCATCCATAAAACTAAAGGGGCTGCATGGAATATATAGTATAAGAAAGTGAACATACTATCACCTGCTTTCATTAAGTTTATTCTTCCATGGTCATCTTTTTGTTTGCTAAATAGAGATAAAATTTCTCTTCAGATTTTCTTTGGCCTGTTTAGCTAATTTTTTTTCATAATCCCACTCTGCCTTCCTCAACATGGCCATCAATCTAGTTTGTTCTTTACAGTGCTCCTGAGTCTTGCCATCAATCTTCTCACAATATTAGATTTACAACATTCTCTTTTTATGCAACTGTTGCTTTCAAGTGTTCTTCACCAATTTGATTTCCAGGCAATTAATTCTCAAACTCTGAGAATGCAGTCAGATATAGGTTCAATTAAGCACCCTTTAACTAATTCCCATGCACTATTGATCCCTCAACCATGCTCATGCCTAGACACAGCCTTAAGCTGCCTTCTGAGTTTATTAGAATCACCTGCCTTATACCTCAGGATATGACCCTTCTTGGTCAAGGCTCTTACATATATTGTCATCTCTCAAATTAAAACTGCATAATCACTCTATAGATTGAAAGCAACTCATCTATAGACAAATTTTCTGACACTGTTACTAGATCCTATGTTTTTGTACTGCATAAGGTAGTCAATCCCTGAGTAATTCTATAAATTAATTTTCCCTCATCTTGTAAGTTTTCTCCTCTCTCATATATTCCCATAGCTGAACTCATCCATACTGATAGTTCTCCTTGTTGATAAGCTTTCTATCTATGCAGTTCGCAATCCTCTTTATTGAGTTTGTATGATACATGATCTGTAGCATCACTCAGTTGTGAATTTTGTCATGTTAACATCAATCTCAAACCAAACAACCTCAAACTCATTTTTCTTATTACTCATGCTGCTACTACTACCAAGGAAACTAGCTTTCTACTGTGGTTGGATTCAATTCCTCTACATTGATTAGTATCACTCTCCCATTTTTCTTTTCTGCTTTTCCCAAATAAACTGAACCAAATGTGTTCTATTCCTATAACAATATCCTCATCTGTCACCTAGGTCTACTCATTAATGCTTATGATTTTTGGTTTCACTTCGTTTACTAATGCTAAGAATTCCTCATCTTTATTCCTGATGGTTCTGGCATGCCAGCTGAACTACTCGGCTGGTGAACATTCACAGAACTCATAAATATGACTGGTTCAAACAGGAAGCTAGAATTGAAGGGTCACTGGCTGGCCTGGTCGGCCAAGTGGTTAGCGTATCCACTCTACAGCCAAAAGGCTATGGGTTCGAATCCCACTATAGGCATGGATGTTTGTGACTGTCTGTGAAAATACTAGTGGTGGTGGTGATGGGCAGTAGATGGCGTTGGTGTAGCTGTTGGGTTCGCTGTAGTTGGTGAAGATGGAAAGTTGTAGAATAGGTGTCCTCTCCTCAATGAGTCTTTGGACTCCTTGGAGGTGTCGCTACATCACTGTTATTAACTATTTATTTGTCCTCCAGAGTTTGCATTATCAGCAAAGAACTGGATATTCCCCATTCCATGATTTGATTCCCTATATCAATGTACAAATTAAATAACAAACGGCATGCACTGATGATCTGCTTCTCTTGGATTCTACTCTGCCATATAATACTTTTTGATGTTTATTTATCAGCCTCCTACTTCATATCCATCCACATGTGCTCCAATATACATAATCATGTTCTATGCAGTATCCTGTCAAATAAAGTCCAGTCGACTCATCTTGTATATTCCCTATATCCAACTCGGCTTTAATATGACTAAGGTGAGACTTATCCTTCACAAAACTGTGTTGTTCACAACAAATAATCACATTCTTATCTACCAATTTTTGAACTCTGGCCTGCCTTAAACCAACTTTTTTGAAACTTTGAGCACCACTTCTGAGATAGTGATATTAGCCTGTAATTTGCTACATCTGTCTTAGAATCTCCTCTGTGTACTATTTATCTCATTTCCACTACTTTGGAACCCTGCTAGAGTTCAGACAAATTAAAGCAGCCTGGTCAGGGACAATGCAAATTCTCTGGCCTTCTCAACACACACACACACACACACAGCTGATATTTCAGTTTTTTTCCCCCCTATTCCATACAAGTATTCACAGTAAGATTTTGTAATATTCTAAGTAACTTCAGTTTATTTAACTCTATTTGTAAACAACAGTATCTCTACAGGCATGACATACCCTAACTAAGTGATCACACATGAATCTATATGTTCACTCATTCTTTTTGCTTCTGTGACCTTCCTAACCATCAGCATTCAGTAAAGACATCCTAACATAGCATCATCTTTTTAATTGCCATACAGCAAAAAAACTCAATGAAATTTCCTTTGGCATGCTTGGCTGATTAATGCATTCACTGCCACGCTCCTCAGACATAGTTTGTTCCCACACGCCAAGCGCTTTCGCGTCTTCAAGGTCACTATGAATAATCTCGTAGCTGGCTTATCAGACATTTTGTTTCATACGCCAACTATGAGTAATTTCGTATCACCTATTACATGCACGGACGACTGTGTTTATTGCGTCTAGTCTCTAAAAACCTTCAGTTTTGCCATGGCCAGTAAAAGAAAACTTACTGATAAAGAATTAGAAGCTTACGCTAATATGAGCAATGATGAATTTAATGAATTCATCATCGCAAATGGAAGGATAAGAGGGAAGTTCTTTCCATTTCAAATATGCACAAATTTGAAATGGTTGAAGTGAAAAATCAGAATAGTAAAATTCAATTAAAACTAAATATCGTTAGGGACTATAATTTGAGTATATCAGGCATCGATTTTTCTGATCAAATGCTTTCTTACTATTCCACCTTACAAAAGACAATTAGATGGCCAAAGAAATTGGCAATATGCATTTTTGATATATACATTCAAAATGCGCAAAAATTTTATAATATAATTACTGGAAACGCAATGACTGCGTTAAAATTTAGAGATCAATTTATCTCTGTTTTTGTTGGAATGGATGAGTTTACAGCATTACAGAATATCAGCAGAATTTGGGATCTTCATTATTTGGAAAAAAAGAATCGCCCGACAAAGCCATGCCGAGTATGTACACGAAACACGTTATTATTGTCCTGTTTGCCAGGAAAAACCACCATTGTGTGTGGAAAAGTGTTTTCAAGTGTATCATTTGTAATTTGAATAAATTGGTTTTTATTTTATTGATTTTATTTTATTATTTTTATTGATTTTATTTTAGTAATCGACATATTAGTATATTCGTAGTTGGCTTCTGAGGCACATATTTATAATATATTACATTTTAGCTGAAATTATTTCCCTTCTACCAAGCCCCCAGACGTGCTCTCTACTTTATTCACAAGCGAAGGGTCCAAATTAAGGTACTTATATTAAGGGTTAACTCATGCTTGGTATAGGAGGTCAATAATCGACATACGAGTATATTTGTAGTTGGCTTGTGAGGCTCATATACTAACTACAAGTATACTCATAGTTGGCAGCGAACGTGTTAACTCTCATGATTATATTTTGCTCTGCTTTATGATGTCACTGTTCTCTTTGTGTATATCGGAGGTTTTTTCAGAGTGAATATGCCAGAAGTGTGAGGAGAGTAAGAAGAGTGATAGCAGTGTGTTGAATGAAGAAAGATAAGGAAATATGAGTGTGAATCATGGCAAGATTGTTTGTTGTTGCAAGGAAAATGTTGGAAGAAATTAAGGGTGCATGTAGTGCAAGCAACAGCAAAAATGAAGGGAATGACCAGATGATAACAAGAGATAGCATGCTTACATGGAATTCTCCCCAGAATAAAAGATGAATGGTTGCAGAAATACCTGGCAAGTGCTATGGCACAGAAGCAAAAGAAGGGGGAGATGCTAGAGGAGAAAAGCAGTGTATGGGAGGGTAAAAGACGAATGGATTTTGTATAGTGAATCCATGATAAAATTGTGTTTCCCTGAGATCAAGATTAAGGATGCTAGTGATGCTTTAAGGAAGCAGAGGGAAAGTGAAAAAGATGATTATCCTTACTGGTACTAATGATCTAGCAGGTACCAAGTGTAGTATACATAAGATAAGATGACTTGGTACAGGCAATAAGAATAGTGAGAAAGTAAAAATTGTGAGTCTGTTTCCATAGTATGATAGAGGTGACTTGAGACAAAGAGTTATGATTGCAAATGAGTCAGGAAATAGGTTATGCAAGAGGATTAGAGTAGTGTAGATGTGTGGAGAGAGTTTGATGGACCAATCGTTCGATGCTGTTGGCACACTCTCCCTCGATGAGTCTTTGGACTCCCTGGAGGTGTCAAATAATAATAATAATATAATAATAATAATAATGGATTTGAAGTTCGGTGTCTTGAGAAAGTACTGTTCAGTAAGAATTCAGAAGTGCAAGGTCAGGGAAACTGGAACGTTTAGCAGAGATGTAGGTGAATATGTTACTACTTATTCAAGCAACTTCTAGTAGCAAGGCTTATACATGGGTCATACATAACTGGTAATTAGTTTATGAAATTAACAACGCATATAAAGTATATTAATTAAAGGTAACTTTAATGAATAACTTCTATATTTCGGCAACGTCACGTTGCCATCTTCAGGAACATAAAGATATGGTATATGCACGCAGGCACTAACAAAAGCAAATGAGATAGAAAGCAAGAAACTAATATTGTTCCTAAAGTCCTAATGGTGCCCTTTGGTGGGCTAATTTGGTTGTCTTGGCAGTTGGGCTGAAGTTCTCATAATGTAAGTCTCCCAAATTTGGGGTAGTTTCATGCACCCAAATTTTTTGAGGTTAGGAACGTTTTTTAGAACTGTTGATGATTCCTTGAATAATCTTTCGTATTTAAACTTGCTGTGGCGTATTATTTTTGTTTTCTTCCAACAAATTCTATGTTGGGTATCTAAGGCATGGTCTACCAGCCCAGAGCGGCTGTACTGGTGAAACCAGATGTAGTCTTTGTATTCCGAAATCCCGATATTTGCTGTTCTGCCTGTTTGGCCAAAGTAGGACAATTTGCAGCTGCAAGGGACCTAGTATACACCAGATAGGTCTAGGGGAAGTGGCTGGTCTTTGGTAGAATGGATAAAGGATGCCAACTTTTTATATGGTCTGTAACAAGAAGTAAGGTCATATTTTTTGAGGATTTTTTGGTTATTTTCTCAGAGGTGCCTGGATGTAGGGGATGGTGATAGATTTGGTGTAATCTTTATTGTGGATGGGGGGGGTTGTGGTTTACTGGTTTTAGTATTTTTTGGATTTTTTTGGGGTTATAGCCATTGGCTAAGAAAGTGTTGACGATGTGGTTTAGGGTTTAGTTCAGTAGTTAGGGCCTTGTCATCTGAGCAGATTAATTCTGCCCTGTTATATAGTGTTTTTTTAACCCCATATTGTTGTGAGGGGGGGGGAGACTGCTGGTGAATGTATCTGCCAGTATGGGTGGGTTTTCTGTAAACAGAGAAAACCAAAGATCCATCAAGCTGGTGAGTGATTAAATGTCTAGGAAAGGGAGGGTATTGTTTTCCTCTTTTTCTAAGGTGAACTAGACTCTGGGGTATTGGTTGTTTAAGTGTTAGGAAGGAGTGGAGTGTGTCTGAGCCATGTGGCCAAATAGCGAACACATCATCCACGTAACAAAGCCAAATAGTGGGTTTTTGTGGGGCGGAGTTTAAGGCTTTCTCTTCAAAGGTCTCCATAAAGAAATTGGCCAAGGGTGGGGGAAGTAGTGAACCCATGGCTGTCCCCTCTATCTGTTTGTAGAACTTTCCTTGCCAAACGAAATAGCCTGGGTTCATTGTGAACCGAAATAGGGCTGAGATATCGGGAGGAAACTTGGCTTGGATGAGCTCTAGGGTTTCTTTGAGTGGGACATTAGTGAATAGGGAGGAGACGTCAAAACTGACCATTATGTCAGTGTGTTGGAGTGAGAGGTTTTCTATACTGGCTTTAAAGTGGGCTGAGTTTTTTTATGTGTGATGGTGTGTTGCCAGTATAGTGTGTGAGCATTTTGGTTAAATGTTTGGCTAATTTATATGTGGGGGAATCAATGCCATCCACTATGGTACATAATGACACATTTTGTTTATGTATTTTAGGGAGTCCATATAATGGGGGGGGGGGGGGTCCTAGAGTTATAAGGTTTTAGTTTGTTAGTGACTTCCACAGGCCAAGAAGTGACTTTCTTAAGGAGTCTGTGGAGAGTTCTAATCTGAGAGCTGGTAGGATTATATTCAATAGGGAGGTAAATAGTACGGTCTAGTACTAAAGCATTAAGCTTACCTTTGTAGTCCTTTTGATTGAGCACCACAGTGGCATTTCCCTTATCTGCTTTGGTGATTACTATTTTTTTGTTATTCTTCATTTCTTGTAGGGCTGCATATTCGTCTTTGGATAAGTTGGTTTTTGGAAGTTTGGCTTTAGTGAGAACACCGACTACATCCAGTCTGACGTTGCAATATGGTTAGGAAGGTTGCGAATCCCACGTTCTATTTGGATCATGATTTCCTCGGAAGGTATTCTTTTAGGAACTAGGGCGAAATTGTGACCACGTGCAAGTGCGGTGAGTGCTTCAGGCTTTAAAACTACCGACGAGAGGTTGCCTACAGTGTTGAGTACTGGCTGTGGTAAGGAAGTAGAATTCTTTATCAGGTTTTCGTATTTTTTCAAGTGCCGACTTCGTATTTTTTCAAATTCTTTTCTTGCCGATGCGCATGAGACGTCATAAAGTATCGTCCAAAGATCATGGCCGAGTGTATTCAAAAGCTCTTCCTCTAGCGCCCGTACAGTTTTGTTTTCGTCGGCAAGGAGAACACGTCGCGGTAATTTGTTCTCTTAATACGGCGAAGCTAGTGCGATTATAAATGCGCAGAGCTTTCTGTGAAGTAAAACAGTGCTTCAATTTAACACAATTAGGGATTACCTTGTTATCCCGGCAGCGTTTTAGGAACGTTAGACGATTTAGGTGTCACAATATCTTCAACCTCATTTTGCCGTATTGATGGGCCTTCCGTGCGATGGAATCTCTGTTGTCCGTTGGTCCAAAGAGCAACCACTTCCCCTAGACCTACCTGGTGTATACCAGGTCCCTTGCAGCTGCAAACTGTCCTACTTTGGCCAAACAGGCAGAACAGCAAATATCAGGATTTCAGAACACAAAGACTACATCCGGTTTCACCAGTACAGCCGCTCTGGGCTGGCAGACCATGCCTTAGATACAAACCATAGAATTCGTTGGAAGAAAACAAAAATAATACACCACAGCCAGTTTAAATATGAAAGATTATTCAAGGAATCATCAGCAGCTCTATAAAACGTTCCTAACCTCAACAAATTTGGGTGATTGAAACTACCCCAAATTTGGGAGACTTACATTATGAGAACCTCAGCCCAACTGCCAAGACAACCATATTAGCCCAACAGAGGGCACCATTAGGACTTTAGGAACAATATTAGTTTCTTGCTTTCTTCCTCATTTGCTTTTGTTAGTGCCTGCGTGCACATACCATATCTTTATGTTC
This sequence comes from Typopeltis vanoorti, assembly GCF_054136105.1. Classification (NCBI taxonomy): domain Eukaryota; kingdom Metazoa; phylum Arthropoda; class Arachnida; order Uropygi; family Thelyphonidae; genus Typopeltis; species Typopeltis vanoorti. Next base: position 37,030,615 of record NC_143567.1, on the reverse strand, counting down.
CTGAAGATGGCAACGTGACGTTGCCGAAATATAGAAGTTATTCATTAAAGTTGCCTTTAATTAATATACTTTATATGCATTGTTAATTCCGTAAACTAATTACCAGTTATTCAAGCAACCTAGACATGAATAAGTGGGAGTGATCATGATGCTGAATGTAGCTCTTCAAGTTCTTAATGTTAATGAGATAATCAACACAAGGTGTAAGGGAGAATTGTAGTTAATGTATACTAATGCCAGTTTATTACAAACATGTTGCCAGACATGTTTGTAATAAATGTGAGGAGTTTGTCATTAGTTAGTTCAACTTGGCTAAAAATTACAATCATCAGTGAGACTTGGTTCTGAAGGAGAATGATATAGTAATACAGATGAATGCAAAGAGTACAGTATTTTCAGAAAAGAAAGAGGGAACAAAATTGGAAAAGGGGCTTTCTGATAATAACTAAAGAAATGAACCCAAAAAGAGTAGAAGTACATTAGGAAGACAGGGATGCAGAGGGCAATTCATTTGAGATTACAGATAGAGGCCAATAGGATGAAATATATAGCAGGTTGTACAACAAGCAGAGATTGAAAAATTTTGTGCTGGCTCATCAGGGAGATGTCAGTCAGACAAATATCTCACTTGTCAGATGCTAGTCTAGGTATATTCACCATTGTTTAATATATCATAGCCACATGTTTATTCCTGGATCTGGTCAATTTATAAGATTCTGTTAATGCTATGACTAATTTTACCCTGAATAACTACCAATGTTGAAGCAAATACAGAATGTTTTACTACTTATGAATTAGTGTGTGTTATCAGGGTGTGTGGGGGGGAAAAAGCATTTTATAAATGATGCAGATACATATATATATTATTATTATTATTAATGCCATTTTTGCATTATGTTTTCATTTCTAACACTTATGTCTTGAATGCTTTTATAGCAAAAATCGAACATTTTTTTCACTGCCATTCTAGCAAACATTGAAAATATAATATTATAAAAATTCTCAATAAAATAAAACCTTCAAGTCTACACACATTAGCACATTTTTTAATTATGATTGGCCCTGAAGCATTGTCACATGAAAGGGCCAGTATGTCATGTGACACAGTAGCAATTCAGAAAACAACTGAAAATCATTTAGCTTAGAATCAATATAATGAAATATTTTGGGAAAATAAATACACTTTCGAAGTGTTTACATTCTATTACAACAAAATCAATGAGTCAACAGAATAGGCATTCATTTATAATTGCCAACATTCTCCAATAGATGCAATATGGTAAACATACAAAAAACTAATTACGACATAAAACAGAATAAAACTTAAAATTAAGCTGAAACACCTCTTTTGATATATATATATATATATATATATATATTTTTTTTTTGTATTCATCAACTAAAAATTCTTCATCACAGATGAGTGAACTTTTTCAAGTCGTGGATATAGGTCAACGGGTATAAGGGCAAATGCAAATTGCATGCATTAGCAAATTAGCACAATGAGGGCAGGTCAACTAATTATTAAGAGAGGGAGAGATTCAATTATGGAGACATAGAATGGAAGAAGAAAATGGAATTTATATAGCTGAGGATAAGTTTCGTGGAAGTCAGATGGATGAATAGCATCATAAGTTGAATTTCCAAAAAAGCATGGAGGAAAGAGATAATTAACTGAGATAGCATGTAATGGAGGAGGCATGAAGATCAAGATTGCTGGATCTGGTTACTGCATCAGAGAAACAAGTAATCATTGTAAGCCATGCTGCCTCTGATTGAGAAAAGACTGATGGATTTCCAAAAAAGCATGGAGGGAATGTAAAGTAAAAGGTGATCAGCAAGTTCACAAGCAGTACAAGGCACAGTTCAGAAGTGATGAGTATGGTAACGAATGCCCAAGCTGATTATGAGAGGAAGCTAACTTGAGACCAAAAGAAATTCTAGTATACTTTCACTATATGGCAAGTAGAAGAAAAAAAAAAAAAAAACTATGGAAGGATGACTTTAACAAGAGTTGGTGGTAGAAAGGTGACAGAAGCTGAAATACTGAAGTTAGTTACTTGAGTGATCATTTTGCAAGTGGATCCATTCAGGAGGAGATATTCAAGTGCAAGATGTAATAGTGACTGACGAAGACTAAGGGTAAATGAATTGGAGATGTTTACAATATTGCAATACCTATATGCAAAGCATGGCCAAGGGACAAGATGGCATATCAGCCCATGTATTACCAGAATGTGGAAGGGAATTAGCATTTCCTCTGACCAAATAGTTTATTTTGTGCCTCAGTTCTAGGCAGATGCCAAAGAAGTAGTAAGACAACCAAACTGTTCTAATGCATAAAGGAGGCTTCAAGGCTTGTTGCAAGTTATGGGTCAATCGGTATCTCAGGAGTGGTGGTTAAGATAGTCAAGAAGTTGGTAAAAGACAGATTTCACAACTGTGTGGATTGGAATATGATACTTTAAAAGGGACAACATTGTTTTGTGAAGGGCAGGTCTTGCTTAGTAATATGTTATATGTTTTATAATTCTATATACAGGTAACCTTCGTATAAAGCGGATGCTGGGTTCCATAGAAATGTCGCGTTATGCGAGACTTAGATCACATAGAAAAAGTAAGGTTATGTTCCAAATTCGTTTTTTTTTTTTAAATTATATAAACAATGATATATTCAACAAAAATATTTTTATTTAATTTACGTAATTCATGTAAGTTAAGGAAACATAAACTATGAGACAAATACATAGTATATAAAATTATCAAAATTACAAATTGTACATAAACTTCATTGCACATAGTGCATAAATATTTTAGACACAATAAAATAAAGTGCATATTTTAATCGTCATCACTGTCTTCAGAAATAACATTTCATAATGTTCTTTATTTAAGCGGCCGGAGTTAGTCACCACTTGAAATCTCTTGGACATCATTTGTTATAATTCTCGGCTGATTTAATTATCAAGAATTCAGTAATAAGACTTTGCTTACCACTGTGCTGCAATTTTTTATTAAGTTCATAATATGGCGTTAAACAAATATCCAATTGTCTCGTGAATTTTCCCGAACGCTTCATTGAGGGATCATTATCCGTAAAATAACTTCCTAACTTTCTTCCCAAGTACAATCCTTCTGCTAATTTCTTTAAACTAAATTCTTTAACGGATTCATCACAATCAGAATCTTCCGCAGAACTTTCACCGCCATTTGGTTCGACCCAGTTTCTCTTCATTTAAATCTGTTTCTCCATCAATTAATTCACTAATTTCATTTTCAACCATATCGCAAAAGCCTTTTCCACCAAAAACGTGTGCGATGTTTATTATACGACTTAGCTTGGCATCCACTGGAGGTACGAAATTTTGTTCCAGAACAGCTTCAGGCCATATTTATTTCCAGAAAGCATTCAGCATAGAGGGTTGTAATTCCTTAATGGACGGAGAAATAATTTTTACACAATTCAATATTGAAAACTCTTTCCACGCTTGAGGCAATGTCATGTTTGGATTAGATTCCAAAACGAAATGGAATGTTCGACGAATATAATATGACTTAAATGTTGATATTATTCCTTGGTCGAGTGGTTGAATAAATGAAGTAGTATCAGGCAGCAAAAAAGTTATTTTAATATTCAGATGGCTTAAATTTGTTGGGTGGCTTGGTGCGTTATCTAAAATTAGTAGAATTTTGAAGTCGATATTCTTTTTCTTTGTGTCACTTTCTACATCGGGTACAAAACACTTGAAAAACCAATTTTCAAACATGCCAACTGTAACCCATGCCCTTTTGTTGGCCCGCCAATAAACAGGTAGGATGGACTTGTCGAGCCAATTCATCGATTTGCGGATGGATTAATAAACATTGGTTTTGTCATGTAATCACCTGATGCATTACTACAAAACAGTAGAGTAATTCTATCTTTGGAAACTTTGAATCCAAGAGTTGACTTTTCATGTTTCGAAATATAGGTGCGTTTTGGCATTTTTTTCCAATATAACCGAGATTCACCCGCATTGAACACCTGGTCCGCACTATAACCACCTTCTTCAATTATATTTAATAGTTCTGCTGGGTATTTCCGGCCAGCTCCAACGTCTGTTGATGTTAAATCTCCCTGGATTTTAAGATCATACAAAGAAACCCGCTTTTTAAAGTTTTCGAACCAACCCTTACTAGCACAAAATCCATGCTGAGAGATTTCTTCTGAAGAATCTTGATCAAGTTTTTTTAAATGTTTATAAACTTTGAGAGCTTTTTGCTTAATAAGATGTCCATCCAAAGGAATTTTCTTTTGAGTGCAATCTTTCATCCAAATCATTAGAGATTTCTCAATTTTTTTTATTAGAATATTGCATAAACGAGCAACACGTTTTGCACTTACCATTGACCCAGCAATAACACTTTCTCGGATTTTATGTTCATTTGTTTGATTGTCCGAATTGTTGATTCATTTAAATTCAAAGTCCTTGCAACAACTCCTGGTTTTTCTCCAATTTTCAACCGATCCAAGATTTTAATTTTTTCTTCGAGAAAAATGAATTTCCTCTTCAATGTTGGTTTTTTCCCTTTCGTTGCAGTTATAGTGGCCATTACAATAAAAATAAACTTTTACATAAAAAAAAAAAGCATTACATAAGTATGTAACTCACCAGAAAATAAACTACTCAGTTGAGAATAGCACACTTATGATTTTTAATGCACTTTCCTGGCAGAAAACGAAGACAATTTTCAACAATAAACACTTTATACAGTAAACCCTAGATGGCAAACCTATGGCACTTGTGCCAGAGGTGGCATGTCTGAGAATTTTCCTGGCACATCAGCGATTTACAGGTGATATCCTTTTATACGCTTATAAATTATTCAACTTTTTTTTAAAAATTATTACAATATGTACAAGTTGAATTTTGTTTTACATGAGATAGCAGCTATGAAGATGTGCATATATGATTGGTGCGGTATTAACAAAGGATTGGGCGACCCAAAGACAAAGGCAACCGACAAGTGTTGAGTTGAAATGCTAATTCTCTTCAATCGAATTCCATAACATCTGAAACTGTCATAACAACATTCACTATTAGTTTTAAAACATTCACGACAGGGTATCACTTATCGTTCCGATGGAGCTTCTCATTACAGGCAGGCTCAACTTGCACAAAGTTTCAACCCTTGGTTGAATTTTATAGATGCTTGTTTGCGTTTGCGGTGGCAGGCAAACTCAGACACTAATTATATGGATGTTTCAATTCTTGGTAGATTTTATTTGAAGCTTTTGTGATCTGTCATAATGACATCGAGAATTTCAAATGCAATAAAACAAACACTTATTTCATAATTGAAAAACTGGACAATAGTTTCTTTTGTTAGATACTGTGTTTCAGTGCAACATATAGTTTTGCTCGAGTCTATATAGCATAGTTTCTGTGAGAAGGGACATGTGATTCGTTAGTAGCGCCGTTTTTTTTTTTCCAGCTGTCTCTAATTGCACTATTTGTTGAGAATTACACAGACTGAAAAAGCCTCTGTACAGTACCTTATTCAGGGATACAATAAAACTAAATTCGATACTTATAACTACTTGCGCGATACGGGCAGACACAAAATTAACAAAGATAAAATTTGATTTTTAAGTTGCGCGGTGAAAAATATATGAAAAAAAAAAAAGGGTCACTAGAAATTCTAGACCACATAATATCGAAACCGCATTGAACAAGAATTACTACAATTTGTAGACTGCATTATATCGAAACTGCATTGTATAAGTATCGCATTATACGAGGGTTACCTGTATTTTGTTCTTGAGTCCCTACTGTTTAACTTATTTGCTAACGATATTTCATGTGGATTGACTGGGGATCTTTAAATGTTTGCTGATGAGCAAAATTAGGTAGAATTATCAATGATAGAGTAGTGCTGATGTTAATTCTCTACATGAAGATTTGAATACTTTTAGTTTGGACTAATGAGTGGATTGCAGTTTTAATATTAATAAATTTAATACCGGTCATAAATATCTACTAACTCTTAATAATCGAGTATATATACATTTCGTATGAGCTGGGTTTGTGCAAATAAAAAATAAAAATAGAAAAGTGAATATATATATTCACTTTTATTTTTATCTGGGGTAACCTGGAACAGGTCCGTCAATGTGCCCTGAAAACTCTGCAGTGGGCAGTACTGAATAATATGATTGATGGTCTGTTGATCAGCACCACAGTTACATGCTGGGAATTGATGCATGCCCACTTGTACATCACGGTAGCATATCCACATCCGGCATGGCCTGACTTCAGGTGGTTGAGTGTGCTCCATGCCACCTGGGGTCTGTAACAAGTTGTCCATTTTTTATTGTTGAAGTAAGCCAATAATTCTTTCATTCAGTTTCAGGAGAATATGTATCTGGTTGCTGATTTTTCCAGATTGGTTTGCGAGACTTTAAGCAAATAGGCAGTAGATTTTGAAGTCCTCATGAATGGGTAAGTTATTTCCCGCACATTTTATCCACTCTCTGTTAGCAGCAGCTTTCCTCCTTATGTCTGGTAGTATGATGCTAGAAATGTTGGTAGCTACTCAACAGGTGTAGACTTTATGCACCCTGTGATGATTCTCATGGTATCGTTAAGTTGCTCATTGACCTTGCTGACATGATGACTTGAATACCACATTAGAGCACAGTATTCTGCACAGGAGTACACTAGGGCAGATTTTAAAATGTTAGCTCCTGCCCCCCACCACCAGCCTGAACACACAAGCTTCCTGATGATATTATTACTAGTTAGCCTTTGGCAGACATTTTCCAGGTGTTTCTTGAAGGTTAAAGAGCGACCTAAGGTGACTCCAAGATACTTTGCAGTTGTGCTTCAAAGTCTCCCCTCTGAATGAGACCTTCAGCCGATTATCAGCTTGATGATTGTTCAAGTGAAATGTGCAAACTTCACTCTTGAGGGATTTGGGCAAAGATGCCATTTGGTAATAGTTGTACAGAACTTCAAGGTTGGAACTAAGCACAGTCTTGGTCTCTTTCAAGTGTTTAGCCTGAGTTGCCAATGCCTGATCGTCTGCATATGTGAACTTTCAGGAGGTTTGTGACATGTCACTAATGTATAAGTTAAAGAGGAGCCATTCAGTTGCACATTGAATTTGCACTCTGATGTCATGTGCTTTAGAATCTTAATCATCTTTGGGTCTTGTATTACAGTTGCAAGTTTCAGTATGAGTCCATTCACCCAAACTGTGTCATATGCAGCAGACAGATCTATGAATGTTACTGAGGTTTTAAGGCCTTTTTGGAAATAGTTGATTTTATAAGCTACGTTTTTAATCCTTTTTTCCCAAGTATGCAAACAGACAAGTAAGTCAAGTTTGTGGTTGCACGTTGTGAAACACTTGGCAACTCGTTGTAAAGGTGGAGTAAGCTCTGATCACTTTCCTTAGAATTTTCCCTTAATGCAAAGCACATTTCCTTGCAGAAATATATAAAGTTTATAAAATTGATTGGTATCTTTAACATAATATATACCCAAGGTTAAAAACTTTCTACATCTTACTCTCATCCTGAGATTTTTATTTAATGAGGTCAAAGCACCTTATGGCAACTTGTTCAGGTAAAATTTATAAGCTCTGTATTACTTGGCATTTTTTTAGGTCTAGCTCCCACTGACGAGACCTCAATAAAGGTCGAAACTGGTTGGAAGCGTGGGTGATGAATGGCAATGCTGTAGCCCGTGAAGTTTTAACTGGGGCTTAGCTGTTGCTGTCACCCAGGGTCTGCGTGGTGGGGTAATGAATGGCAATGCTTGTGAAGTTAACTGAGGCACGGCTGTTGCTATTACCCTTCCAGATGAGCAAATGAGGGTTTCTGATCCTATGGGTTGCTCATTATTGGGTGATCTGGGAGATTTTACGAGTTTTTGGAAAGGTATTCCTGCACTTAAACAAAGGCAAACGGGTCTGGTTAGTGACCATCACCTTAATGCATAGCATCATTCATCTCTGCAAGGAAATGTGCTTTGCATTAGGGGAAAATTCTAAGGAAAGTGATCAGAGCTTATTCCACCTTTACAATGAGTTGCCTAGTGTTGCACTACGTGCAGCCACAAACTTGTCTTACTTGTCTGTTTGCTTACTTGGGGAAAAAAAGGATTAAAAATCTAGCTTATAAAATTGCTTGGTATCTTTAACATAATATATACCCCAGGTAAAAAACTTTCTACATCTTACTCTCATCCTGAGATTTTCATTTAATAAGGTCAAAGTATGGCAACTTGTTCAGGTAAAATTTATAAGCTCTGTATTACTTCACCCTTGTCATTTTTTAGGTTTGGCTCCCACTGATGAGACCTCAATAAAGGTTGAAACCGGTTGGAAGCTTGGGTGATGAATGGCAATGCTGTAGCCCGTGAAGTTTTAACTGAGGCTCGGCTGTTGCTGTCACCCAGGGCCTGCGTGGCGGGGTAATGAATGGCAATGCTGTAGCCTGTGAAGTTAGCTGAGGCACGGCTGTTGCTGTTACCCTTCCAGATGAGCAAATGAGCGGCTCTGCTCGGTGGTGGGGAACCTGCCATGGTGTAGAGCCAACTGAGTTTCTGACTTTCTGATCCTGCTGGTCGCTCATTATTGGGTGATTTTACGAGTTTTCGGAAAGGTATCCCCGCACATAAACAAAGGGAAACCGGTCTGGTTAGTGACCATTACCTTAATGTATTGCATCATACACCCCGCAAGGAAACGTGCTTTGCATTAGGGGAAAATTCTAAGGAAAGTGATCAGGGCTTACTCCACCTTTACATCGAGTTGCCTAGTGTTGCACTACGTGCAGCAGCAAACTTGTCTGTTTGCTTACTTGGGAAAAAAGGATTAAAAACCTAGCTTATAAAATTGCTTGGTATCTTTAACATAATATATACCAGTGGTGTTCAACCTTTTTTGCTATGGGAGCTACTTTTCTATAAAAAGTTATTCGGTGATCTACTCTCTTATATAGATCACGTTCCCCCAACCTGATATCTGATTACGCACGAATAAACAACTAAAAAAAAAAAAAAAATACACAACTAAAAACTTTGTGTATTTAAAAATTTATTTTTTCACTTTTAATTATTTTAATACAACAAAAAAACAACAACAAATATATTGGAATAAAATATTTATTTCTCTATTTTGGAAATCCAAAGTTAGAAAAAACAACAGATTCATTACAAACTCACAAGTTACAGGAAATGCTAGTTGATTAAAAAAAAAAAAAAAAGTTAATGTGAAATATGGCATTGTTTGGACCTCGCAATATTTTCAGTCAAGTTTGTGTAAGGAATGTGAGGATTTAAAGAGTGTTTCAGGCCGTGAGAGTGATATCGTTGTTGAAAGTGAGAACGTAGAAAATAGTGATATGCGAGGTATGAATAGTGATATTTGCGAGGTAGTACCAGATAGCTGTGAGAGTGGCATTGAAAGTGAGAATGAAGGTAAACATACAGAACGAATGAATGAATTAACGGATAATAAAAATGATGAGACAGATGCAATGAATGAGATCACACGGTTACACAGGACAAATCGGCAGCTGGAGCATTGGCAAAAATGTTTACCGAGCGTACCAACTAATAAACGGCAAAAGTATGATAAGAAAAATAAGAGTATGATAGTGAGTGTAAACAAAATTAAAGAGCAAGTGTTGTACGGAGATTCTTCAGTAAGAGGTGTGATAGATGAGAGGGTAACAAAATCGTACCAACATTAATCGTGCGAACGTTAAGGATGTAAGCGAGTCAATTAGAATGCAAAAACAGAGGGTGAAAGAATTGATAGCAAAAGCAGGAACGAATGACTTTATGTGCGGATTATGCAGGAGTGGTGTGGAATTTGTGGATGTGTGGAGTGAGTTTGAAGGGCGAAAGGATTTATATAAGATGGATGGTTTACATTTGAATGGATTTGGTGTATGGAGACTTGAAAAGGTGTTGTTGAATGAAGTGGAAGCAGATGTGCAGAATCAGGTAAACTAAAGTTATTAAGGGGAGGGGGTAGATATGCAGACTTTAGGGAGACAGTTGAGTGTATGAATGTGTGTAATATGCCCAAGCGAGTACGAAAGACTACGAATCAGAATGGGATAGTATAAGGCATCAAAATAGGGATGGGACAAATGGGCTTCTGCAATTCACGTATACTTCTGGCATTAGTATTAGTACTGGTATTAGGAACAAGAAGGAAAAATTTTTGGCCTTGGTTGGCACTTCCAGGCCACAGGTTATTGGCATTAGTGAAATATGGCTGACAGAAGATGATACAGCTAGTGGGATTGAATGTGAGGGGTATGGTGTGTTCAGGAGAGACAGGGAGAATAAAAAGTGGGAGAGGAGTGTTATTGATGATAGCTCATGAGCTACAGCCAAGGAAAATAGAAGTGAAACTGCAGGATAAAGAAAAGAGAACATTTGAGGCTATTTGGTGTGAGATTGAGGCTAGCAGAACAAAATATACAGTTGGGTGCTGCTATAGACCAGGTGATGGAATAGATGGTGGAAATAGTATACATAAGCATATAGAAGAAATGAGTGGAAGGAGGGTAATTATTATGGGAGATTTCAACTATGATAACATTGATTGGGAGGAGAGGACACATGGGAGGAAGGAATCGGATTTTATGCAGTTATTAAGGGATAACTATCTGCAACAGCATGCAATGGAAAATACTAGGGATCAGAAGAGTGCTTGACCTAGTAATTGCATCTGAGAATTTGGCTGTAACAAATATGACCACGTTGCCACCAATTGGTGAGAGTGATCATAGGATCTTAACTTGGGAGGTGGCTAAGGTGTGGAATTTACAATCAAGACAGGGTACATGTGGAATTATCGGGCTGGTAAGTATAACAAGCTTAGGAGTTTGATTGGTTCAGTACCATGGCATGTAAAACTGCAAGGGCTGGTTGTTGATAGTGCATGGGAAGTCGTCAAGGAGCATTTACAGGATGTTATGGCTGATTGTATATCTATGGTCCGAATAGTAAAACAAGTAGGGGTTAAATGGATGAATAACACCATTAAGCTTGAGCTGCAAAAAAAGAAACAACTGTGGAGGCAATTTAAGGAGAAAGATGACCGACAGGCACATGAACAGTATAAAGCGAAGGCCAGAAGGGTAACGAGTGTGGTAAGGAAAGCAACGGCGGATTATGAAAGAACATTAGCCATGCATGCTAAAGAGAATCCCAAACAGTTTTTTCAATATGCTGCAAGCAAGAAAAAAACTATACACGGCAAAATGATTTTAAGGAATGACGATAGTAAGGAGGTCACTGAATCAGTCGATATAGTGGAGTTACTGAGCGTGCACTTTGCAAAAGTATATCATCCAGGTGGTGACATTGAAAAATAGAAGGAACCATTAATTTATACTGGAATTGTGATGAATGAAGTAGAGGTAACTAGTCTATTACAGAACCTCAATGTCAACACATCTGTGGGATTGGATGGTATACCAGCTCGTGTTGTATGTGAAGCGGCTAAAGAATTGTCAGTGTCCTTGACCATTTTGTTTAATTTGAGTCTCGGGTCTGGTTTAGTCCCGAGGGTGTGGAAAGAGGGTAAAATAGTTCCACTGCATAAAGGAGGTTCCAAGACTGTAGATGTAAATTACCAACCCATCAGCATATCAGGAATCATTGTCAAGGTCTTGGAGTAAATAGTCAAGAGAAAACTACAGGACTGGATTGATGAAAATGGGATACTGTATGGGAGACAGCATGTCTTTGTAAAGGGTAGATCATGTCTCAGTAACTTGCTCAAGTTTTATAACAAGGTGATGGCTGAACTGGATAAGGGTTTACAGTGATACTGCTGGACCTGGCTAAGGCATTTGACAGGATACCACATGGAATTCTAATTCGTAAACTACGACATAAGGGAATGGATATAGGGTTGGTGAGATGGATAGGTGGGTGGTTGATGGAGAGATATCAAAGAGTAGTTTATTCAGGAGTAGAATCCAAAAGACAGCCTGACTAGTGGTGTGCCGCAGGGTTCTGTTCTTGGACCACTGCTGTTTAATCTGTTCATTAACGATATAGGGAAGGATCTAAGAGGAACAGTTCATTTGTTCGCTGATGATGCCAAGTTGGGTAGGGCGATGATAGCGAATGCAGAAGATGTCAAAATCTTGCAGGATGACTTGGATAGATTGGAGTTCTGGACTAAGGAGAATGGATGTCAATTTAATGTGACAAAATGTAAGGTTATGCATTTTGGGGTGAAAAGATTAGCAGCAGTATACCACACTGGTGGAACTGTACTCCAGGAGATTGATGAGGCCAGGGATTTGGGAGTGCTGGTGGATAGGGAGATGAAGTTTAGGGGGCACATAGCAAAAGTGGCTAAATCAGCTCATCAACTCACTTGGTTGTTGAAAAATACTTTGACGAGCAGAGACAAGCAAGTTATTGTACCTCTGTACCGAGCTTTGATAAGACCTCATCTCGACTAATGTGCCCAGATTTGGTTACCTAGGTTCCTTCTTGATGGAGAGGATCCAGAGGCGAGTGACTAAGATGATAGCCGGTCTATGGAATGAACCACATGAGAACAGGTAGAAGATTTGTGGGTTACAGAAATTAGTTGATAGGCGGAAAAGGGGAGATATGATTGAGACATTCAAATTGCTAAAGGGTTTCCATAGAATTAATTCAGAGGATATTTTTGAGATCAGGAGTGGTGGTGGGAGAATTAGGGGACACTTATAGAAATTGGGCAAGAGTGGGGTTAGCAGGGGTGTTAGAGCTGGATTCTTTACTTTTAGAATGGTAAATGAGTGGAATAAGCTGCCAGAGTCTGTTGTGGGTGCTATGATGGTGAACGAGTTCAAGGCAAGGTATGATAGATACTGTGAGGATGTCGTATAGTTGTGTGGACATGATGTTTAGGGCCTCCCTCGATCAGTCTAAGGACTCCCTGGAGTCGCCCATAATAATAGTAATAGTAATATAAATATTAAATAAAATTGGTCCCAAGACAGATCCTTGTGGTACACCGCAGTCTACTGTTTTGGAGATGCTATAGCTGTTGCTTATTTCTGCAATTTGTGATCTGGCATTTAAGTAATTTTTGAACCAGTTTAGGACAGTACCTCGTATTCCCATGACTTCTAATTTTTTTATTAACATTTCATGTGATACAGAGTCAAAAGCTCTGTGTATATCTAGAAATAGTATATTGTGTATATCTAGAAATAGTAAATTTGTATTCAAGTAGTTAATTGAAAAATATAGAATATCAATGCAAAATAAATGTTGTATTTGTATTATTAAACGTACATAAATTTCTAAATATATAGTTTTAAATGGTCAGTACAGGTAACCCTCATATAACACGGTACTCATACAATGCGGTCGACAAATTGTAGTAACTCTTGTTCAACGCGATACTTACACAACGCATTTTGACAAAAACAGTCTAGAAATCGTAGTAAACCTTTACCGTGCGACTTAAAAATCAAATTTTATCTTCGTTAAATTTGTCTGCCCATATCACGCAGGTAGTTATAAATAGCGAATTTATATTAGGGGAAACAACCTTTTAGCACACATGTACGTCAATTGTATAAAGTATAAAGTGTTTATTGTTGAAAATTGTCTTCATTTTTTGTCAGGAAAGCGCATTAAAAATCATAAGTGTGTTATCTCAAGCTGAGCACTTTATTTTCTGGTGAGTTACATACATAATTAATATGTAATGCTTTTTTACGTAAAAAAATTATTTTTTATAGCAACGGCCACAAATTACATCGAAAGGGAAAAAAATGAATATCGAAAAGAATATGTCTCTCGAAGAAAAAAAAATTAAAATCATGGATCGATTGAAAAATGGAGAAAATCCAGCTGTTGTAAGGACTTTGAATTTAAAAAACTGTCAACGTTTATAAAAATGTTTATAAACATTTATAATGCAGACAAGATCTTCAATGCTGATGAATCCAGGTTATATTGGAAAAAAATACCAAAATGCACCTATATTTAGAAAAATGAAAGATCAGCTCCTGGATTCAAATTTCCAAAGACAGAATTACTCTACTGTTTTGTAGTAACGCATCAGGTGATTATATGACAAAACTAATGTTTATGGGGCGTCACCCAGTTAAACAAGGCCCCCGTTGTTTTTGCCAGGGAACCAGGGTGAACAGCGAAAAGTCAGCTACTGGAACAAATCTGAAAGCACAATCTAACTCAATATCACCAGAGTTAAGGATCGGTACTATCAACATTAGAAGCCAGAATGGCAAAGAAATGGAGCTAGCTGAGGAATTAGATAAGTACCAGATCGACATAATAGGAGTGACTGAAACAAAAAAGACAAAAACTGGTGTGATCTTTCTGAGCAATAAATACAAAATGCTATATTCAGGCAATGACAATCAAGGAAAAGAAGGAGTAGCCATTGTATTCAACACTAAATACGAGGTGAATCTTCTTGAATGGCAGGCAGTCTCAAGAAGAGTGAAATGGGCAAATATCAGAATGGGGAATTGGACAATGAGACTAATTTGTGCCTATGGTGCCACAGAAGGTTCTACTAAGGTAGAAGTGGAGGAATTTTTTGATGCTTTAGAGAAAGCAACTGACACAATGAACAAGGAAAAGCTTGGGGATCAAAATAGCAGAGTAGGAAATGATTGTCAGACATAAGCTAATAATAATGGCAAATACCTGTTGGATTTCTGTTCAGGACATGGACTGGTTATTACTAACACCATGTTCCAACAGAAAAATGTGCACAAATTCACATGGAGAGAAGAGGCAAGGAATAAGAAAAATCTCATTGACTATGTTATTGTTGATAGTGATGTTTTCTCCCTGGTGCAGGACACCAGAGTGTACAGAGGATTTGAAATTGGAAGTGATCACTATTTAATCTTTAACAGGATAAAATTGAATTTCATATTGAAAAGAACAACATGTAAGAAAGTTTTAAAGCGAATAAACATTCAGCAGCTCTCAGATGTGAACTGTAGACTAAAATACACAAAGATTATTGAAAAAAAAAAAATTAAAGAGTTTGAAAACAGGAACCGAACCTTGGAGATTCAGTGGCAAGCCTTGAAGAAAACCCTGATTGATTCAACCAGAGAGGCATGTGGTGAGGTTGTCTGCAAGGATAGAAAAATCAGAACTCCATGGTGGACACAGGAAGTGAAAGAGGCAGTGAAGGAAAAGAAGAAAGCATATCAAAAGTTCCTGGCAAATAAGTCAGCTTGTGCTCTTAGAGAATACAGAGACAAATGTAAGAAAGCTAAACACTGTGTAAAACTAGCTAAACAAAAGTAATGGGAGGCAAGAACACAGAAAATAAATATCAAAAGGTGGCAAAATATTCTGGAGGTTGTTGAAGCTTAGAAAAGGAAGAAAGAGTGCTGTAAAAAAAGTGAGAGATGATAAAGTTTACATGAAAATAGTAGAAAAGATTTCCTTCAAGTATGGAGTAATTATTTTGAAAATTGCTAAATGAAATAAGCAGTGATAGCACTGTGGTAATAAACACTCCATTGGCATACAGTCAGGAGTACATATCCATGCTACAAGTAGAAACAGCCATCAGAGGCTCTAAATGAGGAAAGGCAGCAGGAGTAGATGATATTCGACCAGAGATGCTGAAGTATGGTGGTATAAAAGTCTTACGGTGGCTACACTGTATAGTTCAGAAGGCGTGTACAAAGGGACGAATTCCCGATGATTGGAGTAGAGCCCTCATAGTACCCATATATAAAAAGGAAAATATAACTGAATGTGAGAATTACAGAGATATTTACCTACTGAGTGTTCCTGGCAAGATTTATGTCAGAATACTTTAGAAACGGTTGAGAAGAATTGTGCAATAAAGGCTTGGTGAAGAACAAGCTGGATTCAGGCCAAACAGCGGTTGTCAGGATCAGATCTTCACTTTACAACAAATAGTTGAGAAAGCATGGGAATATAACAAAGATTTGTATTTAAGTTTTGTCGATCTGGAAAAGGCATATGACAAGGTGCGAAGAGAGAAGCTATTCAATATGCTACAGTTATATGGTGTCAATGGGGTATTATATCAAGCAAGACTTAGTCTTTATTTGAGTTGCAAGTCAGCAGTTAGAATTGAAAGAAGTACAGGGAGATGGTTTAATGTTAAATCTGCTGTGAGACAAGGATGTACATTATCCCCTCTGTTATTCATTATCTATATGGATCACATAATGAAGGAAAGTGGTATTAAACATGATATCAGAATTGGAGATGTTAATGTATTCTCTTTGCTTTATGCGGATGATGTTATACTCTTAAATAAATTCGCTAGGAGTCCGCAAGATTCCTTGACTAAATTGAATAACTGTTGTAATAGATATGAGCCTGTGTAGCTCAGTGGATGTGGCGTTTACACACCATGGCGCTTGGCCGCACGAAGGAAGACTTGGTTTTGAGTCTAGTCGGCGACTAGAGGAAATTTTTCTAAGCCTTTTTTCGACCGGTTCCCGAGTTAATCGATCTCTGGCACGGGCAAGCAGGTTTTTCCTCCCAGAAACTCGGTTTTTTCGTCCCGTAAACTCAAGAAAATCGACCGTAGAACCCACATTATTTCAGACATTAAATATATTGTGTTAGGGTCAGGGACCACGAGATGGCGGCACATTTGAGCCGTGTCTCTTCACTGCGTACCGCTTAATTAGTGATAGCCTTGGGCCATCTATCTCTGATTGGTACCAGTGGAGATTGAACTGCCCACTCAGTCTCCAAAAGTTAGATAGTGCTAAATGGCCTTGCCTACTTCTCATATAGGGGAATAAAAAGGCGTTAGATGATTTTTTTTTTTTTTTTGTAATAGATATGGTATGAAGGTCAGCAATAAAAAGACAAAGACAATGAAAATAGGTAGAATCATTGAAAATATCAAATGTGTTGTGAATGGAGTACCTGTGGAACAATTAAAACATTTCAGTTACTTAAGCATGATTTTTAGTGAAGATGGTAAATTAAATATGGAAATAGACAACAGAATCAACAGAGTTGATATGGTAGGCAGTCAATTGAATAAATTCATGTGGAATAAGAGAGAAATTAGTCGGAACACTAAATTAGCTGAATACAAGACAGTGTTCAAACCAGTTTTAACTTATGGATCTGAGAGGTCGGTCAGAAGTAAAACACTTGATCAAAGACTAGAGACCGAGATACGAGAGTCCTGAGAAAGATTAGAGGCGTGAACAGATGGCATCAATGGCAATATCATATTAAAAACGTGGATATTAGAAAGAACTAGACATTGTCAGCATCCAGGAATGCGTTAGCAGAGCTAATCTCAGGTGGTATGGTCACTTAAACAGAATGGGCAAGAAAAGATTAGCAAAACAAGTGTTCTCTGCCAGGTTGGCAGGAAAACGACCCAGAGGAATACCAAGATAATAGTGGATTGATATAGTACAAAGTGCCTTAGACGATAGAAATATAAGATCTGATAATGTTGGAGTCTTGACAAGTAACAGACTAATTTGGAGGAAAATTGTAGATAGGAAGTTAGTAATGATGTAAATTTTTCATGTAGTACTATCGTATCTTGTACACCCCTTGAGGGTACATGTCAGGAATTTGATGATAATGACTTATTTTTATTTTGCCTAAAACATTTATGCATTAAGTGCAATGAAGCTTAATTACAATTTGTAATTTTTATACTATGTATTTGTGTCATAGGTTATATGTTTTCTTAACTTACATGAATTACCTGAATTAAATAAAAAATATATTTTTGTTGGATATGTCATTGCTGTTTATATATATATTTTTTTTAAATACAGATTTCGGAACATAGCCATACTTTTTGTATGTGATCTGAGTCATGCATAATGTGATTTATATAATGCGGCATTTCTATGGAACCTAAGATCCGCGTTATACAAGGGTTACCCGTAATTCATTATTCCGAAAATCAGATTTCAATCACACCTCTCTGAATGATAACAAAAGCAAGTGTGAATTTCAAGACCAGCATTTGCCCCTGGATGTGTGTAATATTGAGCTTCCCAACATAGAGGAAAAAACATCCTTCCAAAAAAATCCTAGTCTCCACATAGGATTGTTTTGGAAGAGCCTATCTTTATGCTTCCTCATAGCTGACACATTGAAATATTTTTTTTTAAAAACTATTTTCAGAGATCCTGCCAATAATTTTAAATGTACCAATAATTTTAAACGTATTTGAATAAAGAAGGGTGAAATTTTCCTATTAGCTTTCTGCCTGTTGCATAGATGATAAGAAACACTATATTTGTATATGTGTCAGATGTTTTTTGTTTCTTATTTCTGTTAATAACTTATATATCTAAGGTATTTGTACTTGGTTAGAGCCTTGTGAAGGTTCTGGAAAATTTGAAGATGAAGGATTCAGGTTCAGTCCCAGTGATCCCCACCAATCACAGAACCATACACATGGAGAAATGCTATCTGGCAAGCTCAGAAGTGGAATGCCAGGGTTAGGTTGCCTTTGGATTCATGCTATACTAGCACTGTGACAAGCTTGGGCCTGGGCCACAGAGAAGGAAAACTTACTGCAACACCACTGCCTTGCAGACAAGCCTACTAGCTTATTGATCCCAACTGGGCCATCTAGGTCTGCTCATCTTGCTACAGCTGAAGCAAAAGTAATGCAAGACCATCAGGATTTCCCTTTCCAAATGTCCATGGTCACAGTACGTTAGATTCGATTGATGATGGATGATGATGATGATTGATGTGGAAGATAAGAATCTGGAAGTATAGAAAAAGAGGATAAATGGAAAGAGTCAGCAAATCCATTGGGAGGTTAATCAGAGAAGTTGAATTAAAAGTACTGATGCTTATAGGATATTAACAGAGAAACGAACTCTTGAATTCCATATTGTGAGCAGAAGATGCTTTAAAAATAAAGTAGAGATTAAGAATTACTGATGTAGATTTGCAGAAGTGTTGGGATATCTTATATTTTATACCACCAGAATTCACATTATTAACGACATTAATTTATTATCACCATAACAGACATCCACAGAATCAACAAATTCATCATAGGAGGTCTAATTCTTCCAGCAACATATCCCTTATATTGAATTTTGCACTCATTCACACACTAATTTTTGGAACATTCTGGCAATTTATTTCAGTCATCTACTACTCTTTATATGCAAAAAAAAATACTTCTTATTCACTTCCTTCTTCATCACATGATTATTCAATTTCCAGGAAATTGAATAATCGTGTTTCTCGTTTTCGCCCACTGTTCATACTCATATTAATCATGCAAAATCCCCTCATCAATTTAAAAATGCTTAGCAATATCACGTTTTCTACCCATTATTATTGTTATTAAGAGAGACCCCCAGGGAGTTAGGGACTCGTCGAGGGAGGCCACGTACCACACGCACCAGCTATCATACTTGTTCTTGAATTCATTCACACTGCTTGCACGCAGAACATCCAATGGCAATCCATTTCAATCACGCGCCACCCTATGAAAGGAAAATCTAGCCCCCCTCCTCTTGTTTCCCCCCCCCCTTCTTAGTGGCATTCATTCTCAGCTTCCAAGAATGCCCTCTTGTCCTTTCCCCACCCTCTATAAAATGAAAAATTCCATCAACTGAAATCCTGTATGATCCCTTCATCATGTGATGAAGGAAGTAAATAAGAAGTCTTTTTTGCATATAAAGAGCAGCAGACCCCCTTTATTTTTAAAGCATCTTCTCCTGCTCACAAAGTGGAATTCAAGAGTTAAGTTGACTGTAATATCCTATAAGCATCATTACTTTTATTTAAGTTTCCCTGATTAACCTCCCTTTGTAGAGAAATTGTTTATAAGTCTCAATCATATCATCCCTCTTTCTCCTGTTTACTACTGTCTGCAGTTTACAAATTCTCATTCTGTCTTCTTAATCAGTATTCTGCAATCCTGATATCATTTTTAATACTCTCCTCTGACTCTGTCCACTGTATCTTCTGGCCTGCTGCTTATAGTTTTTGTTATGGACATCATCCTTGTGCACACAGTATTCCTTCCACATCACCCTTTTCTTACAAATATTTTGCTTGATAAGATTACACATCCATTTGACTCCTACCCTAGTTATTCTTTGAACTCTCAGGACACATTCTGATATGTGTCCTGAGAGTATTTTTTAAATGCTTCCTATACACCAGGGATGGCCAATCTTTTACGTTCCATGTGCCAATTTTTTCACATACGAGTTCAAATGTGCCATACAACTCTTGTACCCTTAAAAACTTCCTGTAAAAATATGTTAATATAGACATATTTAATGTAGACATGGTATATTTACTTGTATTTACTATAATATACTTGTAGATTTTCTAGGCATGATCTTACTCTCTCAAATATGTTTGATCCTCTTGTTTTTCCATGAAGCAATTCAAGACCAATAAGTTCTTCAAAAACATTAAAATTATTATAAAAATGCTTAATATGGCTACATCACATATGTCAGCAGATTCATACAAAGGTCAAGAAAAGAAAGTACAAGTATGGACAAGGTCTTTCAGTTGCTCAGGTTATGTCTTTTATTATCTGAGAAAGCGTTTTCACAAACAATGCACATCAGTTTTCTTGATGGATTTGCTATAAATAAAAACTCATTTTCCCACTGTTCATTGAATTCACACTTACTATCACCTTCCGTTTTTCTTTTGCAATAGGATGGATAACTGAATGTAAAAACAAGGCTTAATTTTGAAACAGTACAAAACTGCAAATGTTCACAAAGGACGAACAAAGCACAACTCTGTAGCGTACGGGTATCAACTGTATACTGACTGACAAAAACCTGTGATGCACCTTAGTTGCTAATGCTTGATGCCTCAGGATCAAACAAGTGAATGTGCACAAAACAACAAAATGACTAAAAATAATTACAAAGTTTTACTTTTTTTTCCCTACAAATTGGTTATTGGTTAATAATTTTTGCATAAATAGGTTTACTTTTTTATTATTAACACTGGAGTCCAATGCACCACTTTGATACATGTGCCATAGATTGACTATTCCTGTTACATACTGTTGATATTCTTCCTATCCAGCAACCAATAATACCATTATGCTGAACTCAATATACTCCTCTGTGGGTCACAATATCCTGCTTTGTAGTTCAGCATGTCACTTTTTCTGAATGTAACATTCATAAACTTTGCCACTTCCTAAGTGAATACCACATGATCACTGTAACCACTCAGGGACAGACTAGCTAAGTTTTTAACTGAAACACCCTCTAACACTATAATCAAATCTAATACTCTTTGACTACAAGTTCCTTCTGTCACATGCTGCTTGAGGAAGTTGTCTCGCAACAGCTAAATAAATTCAGTTTCATTCTTCTCATGCAATTTCACAGCTATCCAATCAGTGTTTGGATAATTAAAGTCATCCATTATGTTACTCTTTTCATGCCCATCATATTTATTTGGGGATGCATTCCTTCATCGCTAGAAACTGAACCATTAGGTCTGTAACAACACCCACCTATGTATTTGATATTCTTGGATTCCACCTCACACAAGATAGGTACAAACTCACTACCATATGAAAAACTGTTGCCAGTATTACACTCATATGCCTCAACATTAACTGGATTCAAGTCATCCGATATCATTAGCAGCACCCCCCCCTTCCTCTGCTTCCTAAAAATACTGTACTCTTTACACACAATACAAGTATGCCTGATTCTGATAGTCAGAACTAATGCCTACAATATGAGGTTCCAATATATTGACTAAGGCAGCAAACTCTACTTTATTTTCTGATACTCCTAGCATTTGTGTACAGACATAATAAGCTACCTGCACGTTCTTTTGTATACTCTTGTCTGTAGTCGGCATGACACAGTTGGACAGCTTGCAGATCTCTTTTCTTCTCTAGTGCCTTATATATGCAGACGTCTTTGCACATTTTTGATGGGTCCGAACTGGACAAACATAAAGTTGAAATCGTTCTCTCTTCATAAGTCTCATGTCAGTTATTAGTTTTTCAAGACTCCTGGCTCCAAACACATTCATGTGTAGGTCGCCCCTTTTATACAAATTCAATCTTCCCTCAAAGTCACTTCACGCATCCAGAAATTTTCCTACATTCCTTCTACACAGTTTACGCATTAAACTGTTTGCCATCACAGCCCTCCTTAATTCATTTTTATCATATCAAGGTAATATACAGGGTGTTCGGGATAAATTTGACATATTTATAATTAATTATATTTTTCCGTAAGTTACATGTATTAACACACACTTCTCTTCATTTAAAAGTTTGGACCCTTCTTCATTCATATACAAGATGTCAGAAAGGATGGATAGCTGGAACCCACCTGAATCATGGAAGAGAATAACTTGTATCATGATGATTCGTGCCCGCCATCAAAATAAGGATATTACAACTGCTGCCCAATGCTCCCTGAATACAGTAAAAACAATCAGGCATGAACTAGAGACTTGCAATGGTGACTACGAGGATGTAGCAAGAAGAAAGATCCCTAGCAGACGATCTGATTGCGTTCGTACAGCAGAATTCCTCGCAAATCTGCAGGAACAGGTGTTGAAGAACCCTGGCATTGGAATTCGGGCTTTGTTCGTGGAGTTGCTAACTGTAGTCAAGCCCTGGATAACAAGGGTAGCCAATGGTAGGCCGTATGTATGGCAGCAGGATTCGGCCCCTTGCCACACCTCTGGGAAAAGTCAAAAATGGTTGTCTGAAAATTTCTACGACTTCACCAGTCCAAATGTTTGGCCTCCAAACTCCCCAGACCTTAACCCCATGGATTATTTTGTATGGGGCGCAGTTGAAAAAGACACCAATCGCACTTCCAGTAATACAAAAGCCCAGTTAATGGATAAAATTAAAACAGTTTTTGCGGCCCTTCCCAGGGAGACTGTAGCATCAGCTTGTTCGAGGTTCCGAAGCAGAATTGAAGCTGTGATCGATACTAATGGTGGTTATTTTGAGTAAATCTTGTTGATAGTATTGTAATTAACTCTGCCTGTGATGTTGTTTTGTCAATTCATTAAATTTAATAGATACAAAGAAGATTTTCTTTTTCCTTACGAAACTGTCAAATTTATCCCGAACACCCTGTACTTATAATTTTTACTTTCTCATTCTTCATTCTCACTTCTTCCAACAACCCTTTCATATTGAACTTATTACTAGTTACCAAATAATATCCTTCTTTTTACAATCAATGTTACCCTGATTTTTATAACTTACTAACTTACCTGATTCCGTGCTTTTGTTGTTTCTTATTCTGCTGCTTAATTTTCTTTTCTTTACTGTGTTTATTTAATTGCCCCTCAACTTTCTGTAATTCCCACATCATCTCTCTAATAATCTGCTTTAACTTTGCTATTTTGAAGGTTATTTTCAATAACCTCCTCGATATACTCCTTAGTGGAGCAAGCATTCTTATTCTCAAGTTCACTGCTCTTCTGACCGTTACGTTTCTTGTGCATTTTTGTCACTATTTTAAACTATAGTTAATATTGCAATATCTTAACAGAAATATATTATACAACACTAAAAATTATATGCTATAATTTATATATTTTTCCCCAGCCTCTTCCTATAACCAACATTCTAGATTCCTGATATGTTTCGTCACTTATTTCTGTACCCTCTACAAAATTTCCACATCACAATGGAAACCAGCTGGCTATGGCATGAAGTTCAAAAGGGCATATTTTAAGTTGTGAAGTCTAAACAGCACATTATTGCTATGATATGAAGCACAATGACAAGTTGCTGTAAGGTGTATATGTGTAGTCTGACTAATGCCTTATACACCTTACAGCAACTTGTCATTGTGCTTCATATCATAGCAATAATGTGCTGTTTAGACTTCACAACTTAAAATATGCCCTTTTGAACTTCATGTCTATGTTGACATCATCTTCTGAAACAAAATTCCACAAATAATTATTATACAAATACCTTCATTGAATCGGATGACTCACTGCAAGATATCCATTATTCATACACAGTACACATCTCTTGCAATGAGTGCAAGAGATGTGTACTGAATGCAGGATGAAAAACTTGAGTTTCTGAGAAGTTGACAATAGAAAGGGTGGCTATGGCAATTAAGAGAGGTGAAAGGATGGATGAGATGATTGTGATGGTAAGAACAAATGACTTGAGTGGTAATGTAAGTCGGGCAGTGAGAGATATGAGATTTTTGCTTGAGGCTGTATGGAAGAAGACAGAGAGAGAAAAAACAGTGTGCGTGTTGCCTAGGTATGATAATGATGAGCTGAACAGAAGAGCGGTGATATTGAATGGCATAATAGCAAGAATGTGTGACAAAACAGGACTGGTATATGTGGATGCTTGGAGTGCGTTTGAGGAAAGAGAGGAATTGTATGCGAGAGACCACTTATATTTGAATGAGGAAGGACGTAAGCATCTGGAGAGATTGCTGTTCTGAACGAGTCAGTGTGTCCCAGGGAGGATGATAGCAGGGGTGGCCTCTTGTGGGAATGGATACTTGGGAGAAGGGAGACGATGTCAGGTAACACTGAGCCCAGTGGAGTCTAGAAGGGATAATGCTGGGTATAGAAACAATGGCATTTATAATGCCTTTATACTAATGCCAGGAGTATCCAGAATAAGGGAGAGTAATTGGTGGCGCATATAGTATCAGCCTAGGCAAAAATTATTGGGATCACTGAGACATGGTTGACAGAAGGAGATATAAGAAGTCGCTGGGTATAGCATTTTTCATCAGGATAGGAGGGGTAAGTGTGGTGGGGTAGTGCTTATGATAAGTGATGACCTATGTCCTCTAAGAGTGGAGGCTTTGGAAGGAAGTGAGACATATGATTTTGAGAGCGTATGGTGTGAGGTAGGCAAGACAGGATATTTAGTGGGGTGTTGCTACAGACCCAAGAGCACAGAGGATGGGGACCAAGAGATGTTTAGAGACTAAGTTTTGCAAGTGCAAGAAGAATGATTGTTATGGGAGATTTTAATTACAGTAGTATAAATTGGAGAGAGGAAGATGCATGTAGGAATAGGAGAATGGAATTTCTAGAATTCTTGAGGGACAAATGTCTTAGGCAACATGTAACAGAGGGAACAAGAGGTTCAAGAGTTTGGGATTTGGTTATAGCATCAGTAGAGTTGATAATAACTGAGATGACATCTCTCCCACCAGTTGGAGAGAGTGCCCATATGGTTTTGACTTGGAAAATGAATAGACATGCAGGAGTATCAAAGAGACGGGAATTTATGTGGAATTATAAAGCAGGTGATTATAATAGTCTTAGACGTCAACTTTGGGAAGTTTCATGGAGGGAGGAATTGGAAAGCCGGCATATCATTAGTGTGTGGGAAATTGTGAAAGAATATTCATTAGCAGCAATGATAAATTGTATACCACGAGTGAAGAAGAGAATACAATTTGGAGTAAACTCGATGCCAAACAATATTAAACAGGAATTGCATGCGAAAAAGAGGCTATGGAAGAGATATAAGGAGACAGGTGAAGAGAAGATGCATGAAGAATATAAGACACAGGCCAGAAGAGTGACTAGTGTGGTAAGGAAAGCGAAACTGGAATATAAGAGGAGATTGGCCCTAAGATCCAAAGAAAATCCTAAAGAATTTTTTAAATATGTGGCCAGGAGAAGGAGAAATGACTGTGGAAGAATGATATTGTGGGATTAAAATGGAAATAGAGTGACTGATGCAGAGGACATAGTGGAATTGTCCAATGAACACTTTATTGGAGTATTTCATCCTAGAGACGTCAGTTTTAATGCTAGAAGGATAAGTCTGGTTCGAGGTTTAGAGGTACAGGAGGTACAATATTAAACAGGAATTGCATGCGAAAAAGAGGCTATGGAAGAGATATAAGGAGACAGGTGAAGAGAAGATGCATGAAGAATATAAGACACAGGCCAGAAGAGTGACTAGTGTGGTAAGGAAAGCAAAACTGGAATATAAGAGGAGATTGGCCCTAAGATCCAAAGAAAATCCTAAAGAATTTTTTAAATATGTGGCCAGGAGAAGGAGAAATGACTGTGGAAGAATGATATTGTGGGATTAAAATGGAAATAGAGTGACTGATGCAGAGGACATAGTGGAATTGTCCAATGAACACTTTATTGGAGTATTTCATCCTAGAGACGTCAGTTTTAATGCTAGAAGGATAAGTCCGGTTCGAGGTTTAGAGGTACAGGAGGAGAGTGTGTTTCAGATACTGAGTACTCTGGATGTCAGTAAAGCTTTTGGACTGGATGGTATTTCACCACGAGTTTTGAGAGAATGTGCTAGGGAACTGACAGTGCCTTTAACCTGGCTTTTCAATGAAAGTCTGGCTTCGGCAAAGGTGTCCAGGAAATGGAAGGAAAGTAAGATAGTGCCATTGCATAAGGGCGGTAGCAGACTGGAAGTGTCTCATTATAGACCAGTTTGTGTGTCATCAGTAGCTGTTAAGATCTTGGAGAAAGTAGTGAGGGACCATATACAGCATTGGCAGATGAGGGTAATGTTATCTGTGAGAGTCAACATAGATTTGGGGAAGGGCACTCTTGTTTTAGCAATATGCTAGCCTTTTATAATAAAGTTACAAGAACATTAGATGAGGGAAAGGCATATACTGCAATTTTCTTAGACTTAGCAAAGGCATTTGACAGGGTGCCACATGATAAGCTGATATTTAAGTTGCAGCACATGGGTCTGGATGTCAGATTGGTCAACTGGATTAAGGATTGGCTGTCCGATAGGTATCAGAGAGTTGTGTATGGTGGAACAGTTTCAAGGAGGCAGAGGGTTACAAGTGGGGTCCCACAGGGCTCAGTACTAGGACCTATATTGTTTAACCTTTATATCAATGACATTGCTAGTGGACTGCAAGGAGATATTCAGTTGTTTGCGGATGATGCGAAGCTGGGAAGGATTATTAGTAATAGTGCAGATGTGGTAGCCCTGCAAGAGGATTTGAATAAGCTAGATAGATGGGCAAATGAATGGGGGATGTCGGTTTAATGGAGCAAAATGTAAGGTCTTGAGGTTTTGGAAACATCGATGGGACGCTGCATACTCTATGGGAGGAGTTATAATGGAGGAAGTAGGGGATACAAGAGATCTTTGGTTGATGATTGATAGAAACCTGAAATTTATAGGATATATTGCAAAGGTGGTGAAGGTAACACAGAGGATTGCTGCAATTATGAGAAGGACACTGACCTGCAGAGATAAGAGGGTTATCATTCCGTTGTATAGGTCTCTGATCAGACCGCACTTTGACTATTGTTCTCAGATTTGGTCCCCAGGATTTGAAGGGGATAAATTAGCTGTGGAAAGGATATAAAGACGGATGTCAAAGATGGTTTCAGGACTGTACAATGTTAGTTATGAGGATCGGCTGAGGGAATGTGGACTGCAGAGTTCGGTGGATAGAAGAAGGAGAGGTGATATGATTGAGACTTTTAAACTGTTGAGAGGTGGTTACAGGAAAGAGAGGGTTGACACTGGGGAGTTCTTTCGCTTGGTTGAACAGCAGGAAGGAGTGATGACAAGAGGCCATCCCTGGAGGTTACGAAAGGAAACCGTGAGCAAGAGGGTGAGGAGTGGTTGAACCGTGGAATGCATTGCCCGATAGTGGTGAGAGAGAGAACGGTCAACGAGTTTAAGGAGTGGTATGATAGACTTTGTGTTTCTTAGGGGGGGGGGGGGCCTCCCCTCGATGAGTCTTGACAGACTTCATGTTCTTAGGAAGGACCTCCCACGATG
The DNA here is from genome assembly GCF_054136105.1 of Typopeltis vanoorti. Taxonomy (NCBI): domain Eukaryota; kingdom Metazoa; phylum Arthropoda; class Arachnida; order Uropygi; family Thelyphonidae; genus Typopeltis; species Typopeltis vanoorti. The sequence continues at coordinate 37,002,835 of NC_143567.1, read as the reverse complement.
AGTCTTTTGACTCCATGCATGGAGGCCTGAATAATAATAATAATAATAAAAACCCTGCTACTTCCATATGAATTCCGCTAAATCCCTTTCGACTGAAAAATCCCATATAAAGATTCTTTATGTCAAGAAGAGAATCAAACTCAGTTATTTTTCAATCGAAGGGTGAAATGTACAATAATTCTAGAGGTGCTTATATATCATTGATATATAAGTTAAACTGTAAGGGCCAAGAATGGAATCCTGCTGGTTACTTTCATTTACTGACATCTCCCCAATATACAACCTGCTGTTATCATTCAGTTGATCTTATCCATCCTGACCTTGTGGAGCATCAACATGCCATGCCAATATTTTATCAAATGTCTTTTTGAAGTTCAAGAATATCACTATATACACTGCTTGGAAAGAAGTCAACTGACACTCCCATGGACGAGGTGCATTGTGCCATATAATGAGTCATGTGTTTGTAGCGTAATTGGAGGAATATGATGCACCCAAGTCTGTACAATTGTGTCTGAGTGAAATGGCTATGAGAAGGGAACTGACAGAAATTTTATATATATATGGATATTGAGCCTCTGTAGCTCAGTCAGTATTGACCATAGGTTCCCAAAGTGGGCAGTGGGCTGAAGCCTTCTAGGGGGACTATGCTGGGAGCAGAAGTATTTGGGGGCGTTCAGGTGGTCTAGGGGCTGGTGGCTCTTTATAGAAGAAATTAATAATATATATTTAAAAATTAATTATTTTCGCGATTTTGCAATTAGATAATCATTTAAAATTTAAATATTGCATTTTAATTCATCTTATGCCCATCTTACACGATCAATTTTTTTATCAATTTTCTATTTCAATTATTTAATCATTTGAAAATTTACCATGTCAGATAGAAATAGATGTCAATTTTCTATGTCAATGAGAAAATAGAGCATGTATATATGTGTGTATATAATAGGTTATGTTTACAGTAGCAAATATATTTGTTATATTTCATTTCAAAATATATATAAAATATATAAAACCACTTTTCTAATTGATTTGTACAAAAATAAACCCAATTTTATATAATTTAATATTACGAGTAAAAATAATAATGGCAAGAAAGAAATAAAATCGTAAATTTTAGTTAGCCTAGTTAGTACTAACTTATATTGCTAACTAGAGGAAAAAAACAAAGCAAATATTATTCAAAACTTATTATACTGTTTTCTGTGGTTATGTTTTGTAGGTTTGTTGTTTATATCTTGTGTAATTATTTTATTTATTAATTATTATTTATAATTATTCGGACAATATTGTGGTGGGATGAACAAAATGTGCTTGCGTGCAAAATAAAAAATTGAACGTGTCATACGGGATATTTTAACTTCTATTTTTTATATACTTAAAAAATGTATTAATTTTTTGCTATTGTAAAAATTGATCATGCCATACAGGCTTTAGTCTATCCACGCAGTAGACGAGTCTTAACTAGTAGTATGTCAGTCAACTATTACGTAGGTAATTCACTGAATTGAGCATGTTTTGACAGGAATATGGGTGCTTGCAGTGATTTGTTCAAAGCACAAGTACGATGGTATCGCAAACAAGTCAATGCATGCAAGTCGATTCAGGCTAGATTTCAAATCTATAAATAGCAGTGGTTTAGGAATAAGTTTCATTATTTTTTGTGTGCTTTGCCAACAATCATCAGTTGAAAGTGTGATAGATAAGCGGAGTCATACAAAGTGTAAATTAAATCTTTTATTTTGAATATTTTTGCAAATTTTATTACTTCATTATGTCTGAACATAAGAAGAAATGTCGACAGTACAGTATTGAGTATTTGAAATATGGTTTTATTCAGTCTCCTACAAACCAATTATTACCCATATGCTTGATTTGCCAAAAAAGTGTTTTCAAATTAAGCAATGAAGCCTTCTAGGCTACAAGAGCATTCGACTAAAATGCATGCTGACAAAAAGGATAAAGATTTGTCCTATTTTCAAGTACTAGAAGAAAAATATTTTAAACGTCTAACTATATCAAACCTTTTTACGTCGTCCACTAAACAAGATAATGACGGATTACAAGCTTCTTATAATATTTCATTATTAATCGCAAAAGCAGGAAAACCACACACAATTGGTGAGGAATTAATTTTGCTGGCAGTAAAAGAAGTAATAAACACTGTGTTTCATAAGCCAGTGTCAGATATCATCAGGAAAATTCCTTTGAGCAATAATTCAGTGCAAAGAAGAATCGATGAAATGGCTGAAGATGTTGAAAAATCATTGTGCAATTATTTGAAGACATGCCAATTTTCCATTCAACTCGATGAATCAACTCTCCCAAATAATGAACCACTACTTTTATCATATGTACGATTCATAAAAAAAAAGAAAAAGTTTGTCAAGAATTATTATTTCCTAAAAACTTGGAAGTGGATACAAAGGGAGAATCTATGTTTAATATCATGAATAAGTTTTTTTCAAGAGAAAGACATTCCTATTCGTAATATTTTGTCTGCTGCTACCGATGGTGCTCCAGCAATGACAGGGTGCCACAAGGGTTTCATAGCACATTTGAAACAAGCAGTACCAAATGAACTTGCTATATATTGTGTTCTTCATCGTCACCATTTGGTTGCGAAAAATTTAAGTGAACGCCTGCACACGTCACTCCAATACGTTATTAGAGTAGTCAACAAGATTAGAAGCAATTCATTGAGTGACAGATTGTTTAGCCAACTTTGTGCAGAAAACAATGAAGATTTCAATCGTTTGCTGCTTCACACAGAAGTTCGCTGGCTTTCAAAAGGTATCTGTCTGAATTGATTTTACAATTTGTTTGATTCAGTACTCGAGTTCCTAGAAAACAGAGACAACGGATTGCGGGACAACCTGATTACATCCAAAAATGACATAGCTTATTTGACAGACCTCTATAAAATATTTAATAAAGTCAATCTACAACTACAAGGTGATGAATTGAATTTAATTAAAACAAAAAACGTTATTGCTGCTTTTGTAGGGAAACTTCTTCTGTTCAAGCGGAATATGGGCCGAGGGGAATATAGCCACTTTTCAAATTTATCAGCAGTGTCTCTCAAAAAGGAAGATTTACTTACATACTGCCAACACTTGGAGGTTCTCCATGCTGATTTCAATGAGCGATTCAAGGACATTCTAAACATAAATATACCAAACTGGGTTCTAGATCCTTTCTCACATGTAAGCACAGCAGGATCATCAAATTTAGAAGTGGAACTCACAACAAATGAAGAACTAAAAATAAAATTCAAAACTGGATACCAAGAGTTCTGGCTTCAAAAATCAATACCAACACTGTATCCTGGATTATGGGAAATAGTGCAGAAATTTTTAATTGCATTTCCATCTTCTTATTTGGCTGAGCGTGGGTTTAGTGCTGTAGTGAATTTACTATCTAAGAAAAAGAACCAATTGCATATAACTGAGCGTGGTGATTTCCGACTGTTTTTAACGAAAGTTGAACCATATTAACAAACTTTTAAAAATGCACCAGGCTCATCCTTCACATTAATTTGTTATTTTTTCTTTGTATTTTTACTTTGTAAGTTCGAAATAAACCATCTAATACATTTGATGGTGTTTTAATTATTACAATAAGATTCTTACTAATGTAACGCAATCTCTTAATATGTATTCCGAATTTTCATATTTAAACCATTGTATGAAACTTCACATTAATTTGTTATTTTTGCTTTGTATTTTAACTTTATAAGTTAGAAATAAACAATTTTGTAATATATTTAATGGTGTTTTAATTATTACAATAAGATTCTTACTAATGCAATGCAATCTCTTAATTGTATTCCACATTTTCATATTTAAACCATTGCATGAAACTGTGCATAATGTTATTCGAGCATACATTTTACAATCTTTACACATGGGCAACATTTCACCAAAATCGGTATAGCAATAACCGTGTTCAAGATGAAGCACATATTGGCCACTTCTTTTTAAAAATTTAATGGCATAAGCAGTAATGTATCATTAGTTGCTATTTACATCAAAAATATCAAATGGCTTGAACGCGGAAAACTGTTATAATGGGAGGCGTTACAAAATTTATGTCTTGCAAAGTGGGCGGTGGCCTGAAGAAGTTTGGGAACCTATGGTATAGACAAAGCCCTTTGGTCAGAAAGACCTGGGTTCGATTCCCATCCATGACATGAGGAACCTTCATCTTTTCTCTTTTGACTAAGGTGAGTAACTGATCTAATACAGAGGTGGTGGTTTTTCCCCTCCTGGTAACTTGGGCTTTTCATCCCTTAAAACAGGCAAACCAGTCCCGCGAACACACAACTACAGTCATAAATATTTATGGCAAGGAAGACAACGGGAAACCACCTTCCATCAACTCCCTAGTAGTTGCAACCTTCTCAATCTGGATCGTGTATATATATATATATATATATATATGATCCAGACATAAAGGCTACGAGATCTATAGAACATTAGTGCCGTGTGTGAGCAAGAGGAAGAGAGGAAAGGAGGAATCTGTTCACATTTTGCTTGAACAGCATAGCTGAGGGTTGTAATCTTTGGGGAAGACTGTTCCAAAGGACAGAAGTAGATGGGATGGAGGAGGAGGAGGAGGAAAAGTTGGTTCAGTGAGTTTCAAGATGGACTTTAAAAGGATGTTCGTTAGCAGTGGTTTTTCTTTAATGATTTTGGAGGACAACAAAAGAATAAAAGTGGCCAATTCAGCAGAGCAATGTCCATGAACGTATCTGTAGAAGAGGCATAAGGAAGAAACTGAATGTGTGTATGAGAGAGAGCTGAAGTGGGTATGTGTGTGAGAAAAGGATCATTGATTAGCTGGATGCCCTCTTCTGAATGGAATCGAGCAATCTTAGAGTGGATTTTGGTGCTCCACCCCAAACATGGGAGCAATATTCCATGGCTGGATGGATTTGGGCTTTGTATAGTTAGTAGTTGTGAAGTAGCATCTTGTGCAAAAAAAAGTACACAGATTTTTTTTGGCAGCTGCAGAAGCTATATTTGAAATGTGAAGGAGGCATTGTGATAGGATGATGCCATGTTGAAGGCCTATCTGTTCAGCAAATAGTTGACAAACTGGGCCATCCCGAGTCAGTAATCAGTGATACTACAGTGAGATGGAAGTGCAGGGAATCAACTACATGTGTTACACATAGTGAAAAACCAATGAAACACTTACTGAACATGGCCGTACAGTGCGACTATGAAGGATCATATGTAAAAACTGCCACTCAAAGGTCCACACATTGAATGCGGAGTTGCAGGCATCGACTGGAACATGAATCTGCATAAAAACAAAAAAGAACCAAGACTTACATTATGAGTTTCCATAGGACTGCAATATGCATATCCCCACATTATCCGAACCAATATGCAGCATTGTCTTCAATAGTGCAAAGAGCATGCATAGTGGTAAGCCATATTATGGAGCAACAAATCATGCTATACCCTCTATCAAACAGATGGATGGGTATGGTTGTTGGTGGATGCCCAGTGAACATCATTTACTAGTGTGCATAACACCAACCATGAAATTCAGAGGTGGCAATGTGCTCCTGGTTTGGCCTCAGACCTCTGTTTGTGGTGCCACGAAGAGGTATCGAACATTGTGTACAATGCAGTGCTTCCTACTTAGTGACTATGGAACTGATAATGGTCAGTTCCATAGCCACTAAGCAAGACAATGCACTGTGTCATATGGCTGCTACTGCTGCTGTAACTGCATGGTTTGTGGACATGAACATCACCACACTTGACTGGCCTCCACAGAGTCCTAATCTCAACCCTACTGAACATCAGACAAGGTGAAGAGATGTCTGTCTCACAACAGGCCAGGACCTTGTTACATGCCTACAGGAAGAATGGTCCAAAATTCTTTTGACTACTATCATATGCTTGTGGGAAGTATGCCCTGTGGGACTGCTGCAATTATAGCGGGGGAAAGGAGGTCCTACATCTTGTTAAGGTGGGTATCGGCTGGTTGCTTCTCACAGTATGGTGTCTGTTGCCTTAAGAAGTATATATGGTGTCCATTGAACTTCTTTCCAAGCAATTTTACAAACCTATTATCCAATAACATACTTTGAGGGGTTTTTTTTTAACAGAATCTATCTCATACGCAAATAATTTATCGAAATTCTACTCAATAAAGTTAAACTCCTCTTTTCAATCATATACAAAAAGGGAAAAAAAAAAAACTAGTTATGATTTTGCAAAAGATTAAATTATTGGTAGGTTCACCAGTAGAAGGGTCCAAATGGAAAAGTTTCTCGACTCTATAAAAAAATCCGATTGCTTTTATCTCGCTGTTCGTCAATAAACACCCAGTTAACCAAAATTGAATAAAGATAATTGTAATAAAAAATAAAACTGACATGGATAATTGAAGTAATGAATCATCCCATCTGTTAAAACAGTTTCCGTTACAAATATATTTTGAGATATATTTATAATCCTAATTATCATCGCATATGTACTCCTTGGAGGTGTCAAGTAATAATAATAATAATACGATACAAGTTTATAAGATTCATGTCCAGAAAACAGTACTAAATAACTCAAGCCCTCATTGTTGAAAAAATCTTTTGATACGGCCTCTGACTTTGGACTGGCTATAAGGACTTTATGTAGAATAACAACTGTGCTATTTTATCTTTAAAAAAAGTACCACATTATTTATTTTAAACAGCATACATACTTGGAAAGCTAAGATATCATTACACGTTACTTCCATCATGGAAGCTGCCATCTTACACTCTCTAACACCAGACTTTTTTTCAAAAAAAAATTGTTTCATTGGTTCAATATAATTTTTAAAAATCATATATAAATATTTCTTAAAAGTGTCTTAACAGAATAAAAATAAAAAACTATTTAATAGTTCTACATAGCAGAGGTACATTGATAGAATTATTTTTTCTTGTTTTAATTCATGTCGTAGTACGAAATCCTCTTTCATATCAGCCGATGGGCTCTCTTGAATGAGTAAAGGTAACAACTGGATTTACGGAGGTGTTAGTTGCAATTTGTTGAAAATATTGTAAAAGCTGTTACTTTGGATATTATTTGTATTATACGTTGAAAATATTAGTCATATATATATATATATATACACACATACACTGCAGGTAAGTGAAAGTAACTACAAAAAGGTAAAGTTTGTTTATAATGTGTAATAAATATGAAACTGCAGTCACTTTAAATCGCTGGTGTGATGGAGTTGTCAATTTGGTGGTTATATAATATGATATAGATAACCTCATAATAATGAGAAATTATTAAACATATATGTAGTTCATTGAACCTAGTGGTCACGTTTATTTTGTGTTGTAGTCACAGATTTAGGTTTGATGTTAACCATCGTTGGGCGACACTCCCGTCGTTTTGTACACACATGTTAAAATTCATTTTATTACCAATCGAAATAAAATTTATGGTTGTAAATATCGTTATTGTCATTGAACGACAGGCACTTCAGGATGCTTCTTTGCTCACCGTTTATGTTACACTGTGAATGAGAATACTATGCATGCTCTTCTATTGCACATGTTTTCTAATGAATAAAATCTTTTCGTCAAGGTTAGGAGTAATTCATTGCTTCAGGATAATTACGACAAAAATCGTTCGGGGTATGCTTAAAACCATTTTTGCGTTAAGAGTTATAGATTAGTGCTAAGGATTAAAAAAAAAAAAAAGTTACTCTGATCAGTATCTCTGTCAGCTACAAAATGCATATTTGCAGCAGAGCCAAAATTTAACAGGATATTAAAATGCACGTTCATCAAACTTATCAAGTATTAATTTATTGCATATATATTAAGATACACCAATAAAAAGAAAGTAGTTTGTTTTGCGATATGATGGAAGATCAGAGTAAAGGCGAAATTCATGTTGCATCATGACAATTTGGCAATAAAATTAACATCGTTTTTAGCAGCGATATAAGCCTTAAAACTAGAAGACATCAGAAATTACAAGGTTTGGAATTGCTATTCAAATTCTTGTAATCAATGGCGCAAACTAGAAATTGCAAGGCATGTTTAGAAATATGCTGTGATAAGGTTGGGGGGGGGGGTTGCACATATGAAAATACTTGATCAGGTTTTGGGAATAAATTATGCAGGGATTTATTTACTGAAGAAGTTTGATATTAATAAAAATTGATTTTTTTTTTTTTTTTATTAGATGGGAAAGGAGTGACAGGTCTGGAAGTAGTGGTGGATGGGAACCTGAAGTTTAGGGGTGACATCGCTTGACTTGTGAGACTGTCTGCATAATTCATTATGGTAATAAGTATGACCTTTACATGTATAATAAAGAAGTTAACGATTCCAATGTATATGGCTTTAATTATACCACATAAAGATTACTGTGCACAGATCTGGTCATCTGGATTTCAAGGAAATAAGGATATCTTGGAGAGGGTCTAGAAAAGACTAGTCAAGATAGTAAATTTGTGGAGTGCTGAATATGAAGACCTATTGAGGGAATGAAGTTTGTTGAGTCTAATGAATAAGAGGGCAGGGGATATCAGAGACATCAATTGGTAAGGGATTGTTACTAGATTAATGCAGAAGAGATTTCTCATAGAATGGAGGGAGATGAATAGAACAAGAGCATGTAAGCAAAGGAGTGAGGGACATGCCATGGAATGTGCTAGGTGACTAGAATGCATTGCTTGAAAGTATGGTAAGCGAGGAAATACTAGTTTAAAGCTTGGAAAGTCTTAACTCCATGTAGGTCTGAAGTTAATAATAATTGGGAAGATTATTTTTCTTCTATTCATGTTGAATATTAAAACTTTTTAATTTATGTGGATTTAAAAATGTCAAATTGAATATTTTTCTCTAATTCAGTAATAAATACTATAAAGGCATAGTTGCATTTTCAGTGACTATTAAACCATTTTGTTAATCAATTAGTTTACACTTGTTTCTTAGAGGACCACAGTGAAAGTAGGGACAACATAACTGAATATAGCAGTGATGAGGAAGATATTTATGTGGGAATACAGTGCCTTGATCAGGCATTTGGACTACCTCAGCACAAATTTCCAGACCAGGTTTCTGCAAATTATGATTTTGGAGCAAATCAAGAGAAAGGTACCTAAGGTTATATGAGGACAGAGGTAGATATGCCATTTGCAGAGCCTGGATGGTGTGATCGAGGCATGAGTTTTTAAGAGATTTGTATCATTTTGATGCAGAAAGCATTTTCCAGATAGGAGAATGAGAGAACAGAACATGAGACCACTCCTGGACATTGTATGAATAGGATGTGATTAAGAGGATTTTTAGTTTGAGAATGGTAAGAAAGTGAAATGAATTGCCTCTGAGAGCGCTGAATCTAGAAATAATAAATTTAGTTTAAAATACCATTTATTGAACATAGTGAGTACATCTCGAAATGACTGGAATATAATAGTGAGGACCTGCCATGTATCATGTAACTCTGTGGAGGTTTAGTTTTAATAATATAGCTAGTGCAAAGTTTTTGGAAGTTAGCTTCATTTTATTTTCATTTAGTTGTGATTCTTTAAGTAGTTTTTCCTGTTTGCAGGGAAAAATAAATATTTTATAACACTTCATCATCATAAAATTTCTGACATGTACCCTCAAGGGGCGTACAAGATATGATAGTACTACGTGAAAAATTTACATCATTACTAACTTCCTATCTACAATTTTCCTCCAAATCAATGTGTTACCTGTCAAGACTCCAACATTGTCTTATATTTCTATCTTCTAAGGCACTTTTTACTGTATCAATCTACCTATATCTTGGTCTTCCTCTGGGTCTTTTTCCTGCCAACCTGGTAGAGAACACTTGTTTTGCTAATCTGTCCTCTCCCATTCTGTTTAAGTGATCATACTACCTGAGATTAGCTCTGCCAATGTATTCCTGCATGCTGACAATGTTAAATTCTTTCTTAATATTCATGTTTTTAATATGATATTGCCACTGATGTCATCTAATCTTTCTCAGAAATCTCATATCTGTGGTCTTTAGTCTTTGGTCAAGTGCTTTATTTCTAACCCAGCTCTTAGATCCATAAGTTAAAATTGGTTTGAACACTGTCCTGTATACTACTAATTTAATGGTATTTATTTATTCAATTGACTTCTGACCATACCAGCTTTATTGATTCTGTTGTCTATTTCCATATTTAATTTACAGTCTTCACTAAAAGTCGTGCCTAAGTAGCTGAAATGTTTTACTTGTTCTATAGATTCCCCATTCACAATGCAGTTGATATTTTCAATTCTTCTGCTTATTTTCATTGTCTTTGTCTTGTTAGGTCTGACCTTCATACCATATCTATTATAACAGTTATTCAATTTAGTCTAGGAATCTTGCAGACTTGTAACAGATATTATTTAGAAATATGACATCATAAAGGAAAGAGCTGACATTAACATCTCCAATTTTGATATGAGGTTTAATACCACTTTCCTTCACAATGTGATCCATATAGATAATGAATAACAGAGGGAATAATATACATCCTTGTCTGACACCATATTTAACATTGAACCATCTTCCTGTACTTTAATTATAACTGCTGACTTACAACTCAAATAAAGACCGAGTATTCTTGATATAATGCCCCACTGACGCCATACAATTGTAGCGTTTTGATTAGCTTCTCTCTTGGCACCTTATCATATGCCTTTTCCAGATCTATGAAACTTAAATACAGTCTTTGTTATATTCCCATGATTTCTCAACTATTTGTCGTAAAGTGAAGATCTGATCTTGACAGCCTCTATTTGTCCTGAATCCAGCTTGTTCTTCAGCAAGCTTTTCTTCCACAATCTTTTTCAACTGTTTTTCAGGTATACTTGCGTAAATCTTACCAGGAACACTCAATAGAGAAATACCTTTTGTAATTCTCACATTCAGTTTTATTTTCCTTTATATATATGGGTACTATGAGAGCTCTACTCCAGTCATCTGGAATTCGTCCCTCTGTCCAGGCCTTCTGAACTATGCATTGCAGGCACTGTAAGGCCATTATACCTCCATACTTAGCATTTCTAGTCAGATATCATCTACTCCAGCTGCCTTTCCACATTTCAGGCTTTTGATGGCTTTTTTTACTTCAAGTATAGATATGTATTCCTGATTTGCATGCCTGTTGAATGTTTTTATTACCACTGTGCTATCATTGCTTGTTTCATTTAGTAATTTTTCGAAGTAATTACTCCATATACCAAGGATATCTTTTTCTCCAGTTTTCATGTCACCTTTTTCATCTCTAATTCCTTTTACAGCACTGTTTCCTTCATTTCTGCACTTCTTCAACAACCTCCAGAATATCTTGTCACCTTGATATTTATTTTCTGTGTTCTTACCAAAGTCTTCTTACAACTTTTGTTTAGTTGTTTTATATAGTGTTTAGCTTTCTTACATTTGTTTCTCTCTATTCTCTAAGAGCACAAACTGACTTATTTGCCAGGAACTTTTGATATGCTTTCTTCTTTTCCTTCACTGCCTCTTTAACTTCCTGTACCCACCATGGAGTTCTGATTTTTCTATCCTTGCAGACAACCTCGCCACATGCCTCTCTGGCTGAATCTGTCGGTTTTCTTCAGGGCTTGCCACTGAATATCCAAGGTTTGGTTACTGTTCTCAAACACTTTTATTTTTTCTTGAGTAATGTTGAAGTCTTCACATCTGAGAGCTGCTAAACTTTTATTCATTTTAAAACTTTCTTACATGTTCTTTTTTTCAATATGAAATTCAATTTTTTCCTGCTCAAGACTAAATGGTGATCACTTCCAATTTCAAATCCTCCGTACACTCTGGTGTCCTGCACCAGGGAGAAAACATCACTATCAACAATAACATAGTCATTGAGACTTTCTTATTCCTTGCCTCTTCTCTCCGTGTGATTTTATGCACATTTTTATTTTGGAATATTGTGTTAGTAATAACCAGTTGGAAAAAAAGCAATGGCAAATTTAAGCAAGATCTTTAAAGATATTAGCCTCGCAACAAAAATCAGAATTGTGAAAGCAATGGTATTCTCTGTGGTGCTATATGGATGTGAAAGTTGGACCCTGAGAAATGGATGTGAAAGTTGGACCCTGAGAAAGAGTGAAAGAAGGAAGATAGATGTATTTAAATTATGGGTTTGGAGACGCTTACCATGGACTGCAAAGCAAAGCAACCCAATAAATCAGTGATAGACAGAATAAACTCAGATTGCTCCCTTGAAGCTATCATCATCGAGCAAAAATTGTCATACTTCGGACATATTATGTGAGCAAATGACAGTCTGGTGAAGATGATGATGATGCTTGCTAAAGTTTATGGAAGCAAGAAAAGAGGAATACCAAAAATTAGATGGGTAGATGGAGTTAAAGAGGCAACTGGAGTGCGCTTGGAGGTTCTGAAAGACATGGTCAGGGACAGATCGGAATGGAGAGTGTATTTTCGTGTAGTCACCAGGAGTCGGAAACGACTCGATGGATCATAACAACAATAACCAGTCCATGTCCTGAGCAGAAATCCAACAGATGGTTGCCATTATTATTAGTTTTGCTCTTCTCTCCAAATTTTCCCAAAATATTTTTGTATATCGGACAATAATTTCGTACTCTGCTGTTTAGATCCCCAACAAGGACCAAGTTTTCCTTTTTCGTTGTGTTAGTTGCTTTCTCTAAAGCCTCAAAAAATTCCTCCATTTCTATCTTAGTAGAACCTTCTGTAGGACCATAGGCACAAGTTACTCATTGTCCAGTTCCTCATTTGGATATTTGCCTACATCACTCTACTCGAGACTGCTTGACATTCAAGACAGTTAGTCTCGTATTTAGTGATGAATACTATGGCTACTCCTTTTCCTTGATTGTCATTGATTGAATATAACATTTTGTATATGTTGCTCAGAAAGATCTCACCGGTTTTTGTCATTTTGTTTGTCATCTCTATTATGTTGATCTGGCTTATCTAATTCCTCAGCTAGTTCCATTTCTTTGTCATTCAGGTTTCTTATGTTGATAGTACCGATCTTGAACTCTGGTGATGTTGAGTTGGAGTGCGTTTTAGGATTTGTTCCAGTAGCTGACTTTTCTGTTGCCCTGTCGAAAACAACAGGCAGCTTGTTTAACCAGGCGACACCTGAGCTGGCATGAAATTCTATCATGTTGTACCATCATTTTATATTGTGGTTTAAGCCAATATGAAGATAATTTGGTCGGCTAAATCCCAAATTGCCAGCCCATCCTCGTTCATTCAGTATCTAGGTAGATACCTAACAGGGTGCACCACGAGAAGGTGAGGATTGGACATTAGTTCAGAAGCCCTGGTTGGTTGGTTCTCTGCATTCCTTTGAAGACTATATGGAGGTCTCCTCTCAGTTATACAGCTTTGACCCTTAATCACCCCCAGTATTTTGTAACACTTTGCGAATGTTTATTTTAAATTTAAGTCTTTACTATTTCTTCGTACACTTTGTCTTAATGTTGTTGTACCCAAGTCAAATACATTTTATTTAACCGTATTTTTGTTTAGAAGATTCACTAAGCCTGACTGTTTTATAAACAGTCATTAAAAGTTTATGGAATTTCTCCATTGCCCTTCTCCCAATCAAATATATCACCCCATATGTCAAAGTGAATGAATATCCAAATTACTTAAATTAATTGGTCTCAGTTTCTTTGCAGAGTTCAGAAAATTTATTAAACTTTCTGGGCTATGCAAAGGACGAATTTTCTACCTGTGGTTTATATTTCATCTGTTTATTGTGATGAACAGCTAGATCGTGAGATAATAGAACTGTCTTGTCTCTGATTTTGCTGGGTATGCTTTCTCTTTCAAATGCAGGATTTTTTTGGAAAAAGACTGCAGTGCTATAAAACTTTCTCTATCATTCCAATCTGAATAGATCTGACAGCCTTAAGTCATCTCCCTTATGGCCAATTGTTCTTGTGTGCGTGTGTGTGTGTGTGTAACATGTATAAAATTTGTTGTTAATACTTTTGAGTGGTTTGGACTCTGCTTTTCTTGATTCATCACATTCTCATTGTTGACTCTTTGTTATATTATTTATGACTGGTTTAATTTTGAATTTATACTGAAGGTACCCTTGATACTTTTTTAAAAAATTTTATGCATTAAATTAATGCAGATTTTATTCAGGATGCAAAATGATAGGCCAAATTCTTTTAGCTGACACTAATGATCTGAGAGGTATTGTTTGAGGAAGGATGCAAAGGAGTTATTGGAAGAAGCAAAAAAAGAAGAGTGAAAGGGTGAAGATTGTATGTCTTCTGCCATGGACGAATAGGCAAAATAGCAAATAAATCAATGTGCAGAATATACAACCTGAATTGACTACCTTATTCATTAATGTGTTGCTTGAGAGACTAGATTGTGTATGTTTTGGTCATTCTAACATTCACTCTTCTGATGGGTGCCCGCCTGTAGAGTTTGTGGGCCTGTGGTCTGAATTTATGCACAGAAGGATTTACATAATATACTGACTGCACTTTTTGGAATTAAGTGTCTAGACAGAGTTTTGTTCACTGGGAGCATGGAAACCCAAAGTCAGGAAAACTAAAGCAGTTAGGGCTGGTGAATTCAGTTGAGAGTGTGTGTGTGTGTGTGTGTGTGTGTGTGTGTGTGTGTGTGTGTGTGTGTGTGTGTGTGTGTGTGTGTGTGTGTGTGTTACAATTCACTCTTCTGATGGGTGCCTGCCTGCATGCATGCAGGCAGGCACCCATCAGAAGAGTGAATGTAAGAATGACCAAAACGTGCAGAATCTAGTCTCTCAAGCAACATTATTGAATAGGGTAGTTAATTGAGGTTGTAAAGGTGGTTAATAGCCTAAAGGAATGTTACGGTTTCTACATACTAATGTTAGAAATATCAGGAATGAGAGTGAGGAGTTTCTGGCATTGGTTTCAGCAACGGCACCAAAAGTTATAGGGATTAGTTGACAGGCTAATAGCGGATGACATAGTGACAGGGATAGAATGTCATGGATTTAATATTTTCAGGGAGGATAGAGAAGCTAGGGGTAGAAGAGTTACTTCTACAAGGTTGATAGCAGAGTTAGTTACAGGAGAGTGGATAGCAGTTCTTTTGAGGCAACCTGGTGAGATTGAAGCCAATAGGACAAAATATATAGTCGGTTTGCTGGTTCCAGGGAATGATGTGGAAAACATGCATCAGCAAATTAGTATGATTGCAAGTTGAGTAATTATTGAGTCTTCAACCATTGACACATAGATTGGATGGAGGAAAAATCACGTATCAAGAAGTAAATATGATTTATAGTATGCTGAGAGATAATTACTTGAAGCAGTAGTATGTGATGGGACTCTTTATATGAGAGTGTAAGATCTGATCATAACCAAGGCTATAGTGCCTCCGATTGGGGGGGGGGGGCACTGTGGCCACCATGGTCATTGATTTTCATTTAAGAAGTGATGTATGTGCAACTACAAGGTAGATGATTATGATTTGCATTTTGCAAGAATGTTGAGGTGGATCTGACAGTGCCTCTGACCGGACTGTTTAATTTAAATCTCAGTTTTGATAAAGTCCAATGGTTAAGCAGCAGCTTGAAGCAGTGACATGGCATAACAATCTGCAAGGGAAGGATGAGCAGTACTGTAAAAATATTTATGTAGCTCCATAAAGACAAGGAATTTTTACATAAAAGTTTACCAAGGTCAAGCCCAGTAAGAACTGTAACCTGTACATAGATGTTTGTTAAATGTAAATAATCCCTAGGAATTGTATATGCTCTCTACTAAATAAGGGAATATTCTAGAAGGTGTAGGATTAAGGCAATACCTTGCCACTAGTAAACAGTGTATTTTTAGCTCCTTATAAAGACATCAAATTTTATGTGTGTATTCTACACGAATATGCTTAGGGTCAGTGCTAGGTGGACCTACAAAAGCTTCAAATAAATGTCTGCTGCCAGAACGAATAGGATTTGGGGAGTGTTGGAGAAAAACAATGGAAGGGAAAGAGAAAGGGATCAAGGGTTTTCACCGAAATGTTCGGGGGTCCCATATCTCCATGCAAGGATTCGCGAGTGAGTGAATAAAAGGCATTGGCAAAAAGATCTCAAAGGGAGTGATTCGGTTCCAGAAGTTTTCATCGGTGACCCAGAGATCGTTGGTCAGTTGGCAGGAAGTCGTCGGCAGTTATCTGTCAGATGTACGCCATCGGGAACGCGACTTCTGGAGAAAGTATGCCAGAGGCCTAAAGGAAGGATGAGAGGAGCCAATCTGCCAGCAACGAATAGACCCCTGATGACAACTCTATGCTGGGAGCTATAGTCCAAGGAGAAGGCATCTTCAAACGGAAGGGAATTGCTCCATTGCCTTCGATGCACATGCAACTACTCCGTAATCTGAAGAACCTCCGCCGGTGCCCCGGGAAGATACTGACTCTGCAGGCCGTCAACAAGTCTATCGCCAGCACAAGCAGGGAGCGAGAACCTGACACCGAAGAAAAAGGAACAGAGCTCCAATGTGAAGCCAGATCAGTAGAGGGTAGTCACTACCAAAGTGAATGTATCTGTTTTTCCAATTTTTCTTTGAGTTTTTAACGGACCTTTTATTAGTGGACTGTAATTAGAGGCTGATCAAAATAGGCATAATTAACAGATGAAGATTAGAAGTTAAATAATAGTCAGGAATTTGTATGTGAGATACGGCAGAGTGTAACTGTTTGCCAAATTGGTGAAATTTGCCTATAGAATATTCCCAGCATAAAAGGGAAGGAGCGTTTGTGTATAAAAGATATGGTCTATGTGCTCGATATTTAAGAGTTAACAGTTAAGTAACATGTACCAATGCTCAGTGCAAATGATTTGTGTTATAATAGGAAACCTAGTTAAATATGTGATATAATTTGCGTGACTAAAATACAGGAATTTAACTAATTGATTTATATAGATCTGAATTGATGATTTATTCTGTTACTGCAAGCTTAGTGTAAATTGTTTAATATGAATTAAATTTGTTGTTTAAATATTAATAGTGTTGCCTGATATTTAATTCTTTGATGCACTGTTCTCAAAAACAACCGAGCTTGTGAGTGAGTGGGGAAGATAGATAATTAATACAAAATTAAAGTAAAGGGGTAGCCACGACTGTATATAAGTGCAAGGAAGGATATCTACCAAAAGTAGTAATATTTAATGCCATAAAAGGAACTCCTGAGGTGCAGTCACTAATTCAAATCAATATCTAGAGATCCTTGGCATAAAAATAGGAATACTGGAGGTAAAATATAAGGAACAGAAGGGCATAAATTTAAAGTTAATAGAGGTATATAAGGGAACAAGAGACAATATTCAAGATTTAGGAATTGAAATAAGGATAAAGATAATATTGTAGGAATAAGAAAAAAAATTATATAAAGATAAGGGAAGAAACAACAAACGACGAAAGAGGAGAATACAGAACCAAAAAATTAAAAAAACACGTGTCACAAATTTACAGTACATGGGGTATCTGGAAGAAGCATTATCAGACTATACCCACAATCAAGAGGATTGATCAGGTAGGAGTTAGATGAGAAGTATCATTAATCAGGAACTGCATAAAAAAGAGAAAATGTTGTGGAAGGTATATTAGGAGAAAGATGACCAATGTGGTAAGGAAGATAAAATCAGATTATGAGAAGAAAGTAACCAAGCAGGCCAAAGGAAATTCCAAAGAGTTCTTTCATTATATGGCAACGAAGAGGAGGAATGAGATGACAGAAGCAAATGAAATAGTTGAAATACTGTGACAATTTGCCAAGGGCATATCATCAAAGTGAGGATACTGCTATGAGAACAGAGATTGATTAATTTGAAGTACTTAGAATAGTGCAGCATATCATTGCAAATATTGCCATGGGATT
The DNA here is from genome assembly GCF_054136105.1 of Typopeltis vanoorti. Lineage (NCBI taxonomy): Eukaryota > Metazoa > Arthropoda > Arachnida > Uropygi > Thelyphonidae > Typopeltis > Typopeltis vanoorti. Next base: position 36,984,932 of record NC_143567.1, on the reverse strand, counting down.
AGATAGGATATTAGCTTGCATTTTGCAAGAATGTTGAAGGAATCTGACAGTGCCTCTGGCTACCAATCAGTAGTTGTGGTAAAATATTGGAAAATTTGTCAAAAAGAGAGTTCAGGAATGGGTGGATAAGAATATGATACTCTATTAGAGACAGCATGGCTTTCTGAAGGGTCAGTGATACCTTACTAATTTACTTTTTATAATTTATAATAGTGATAGTCGAGTTGGATAAAGGAAAGATGATACTACTGGATTTTGCAAAGGCATTTGACATAATACTGTAACTCTGTTATGCAAATTAGATAAAATGGGTATGGATATGAAACTGATGATATGGATATAAGGATGGCTGATTAGCAGATACCAGAAAGCAGCATATGGAGGAGCAGAATGCAGGTGGCTAATTATGTGCTACAACTAGGCCACTATTTCATTATTTGAAGGAAAATGTTCAGTTGTTTTCCTGGTGATGCAAAATTAGCTACAGTTAATTTTGCATCACCAGTTAATCAAGGTGATATGCATTACATTGATGAACTGCACTCTTGAAATGTTATGATGCTAAGGATTTGAGAATAGTATTAGATGTGGGATTGACGTTTAGAGGTCATATTGATAACGTTACCACAGTACAGTGACTCATAGTATTCCAGCTTTGATACATGACTTACTATACTGTTAGGCTTTACACAAGTGATTTGTTTTTATATTTCGACAGGAACAACCTGTATTACAAGTAAAAAAAATTAGCCACAATTTTTAGTGAAGATGGAAAATTAAATATAGACAATTGAATAAGCAAAGATGGTATTGTGGAGAACCAGTTCATTTAATTCATATGGAATGATAGAGAAATTAACCAAAACACTAAACTAACAGTGTATAAAAGCATTGAAGGTGTTTTTATTATTATTGCATGGATACCTCCATGAAGTCCTAAGACTCATCACAGGAGATCCAAACTATCAACATAATATCTATCATGCCTCTCCTTAAAACCATTAGCGGACAAAGCACACTCACAACTGACTCAGGCGGCCCATTCTATTCATTCACCACTCTCCAAGTGAAAAATCTTGTCCTCACGCCCTTGTTAACCATGCTCTTACTCAACTTCCATGGATGACTTCTTGTTCTCCCCTCACTAGCCAAGTACAGAAATATTTCCCCTGCAAGTGCCCTATAAAATCCTTTAAGCAACTTAAATGTTGCTATCATATTCCTCTTTTTTTGCTTATCAACCAGCTTTTGCAATCCACAAACCCTCAATCTATCCTCGGCATACCACAGACCACTCATCATCTTGGTCACTCACCTCTGGATCCTCATCCCCAAGAAACCGATGTCACCAGACCTGAGCATAGTAATCCAGATTTGGTCATATCAAGGCTTTATAAAGTGGAATGGTAACTCCCTTATTTCTGTTTGTTAATGTGTTCATCAATAACAAAGTAATCCTGTGAGCTACTTTAGCAATGTGCCATCTAAACTTCAACTCTTTATCTACTACTAATACTCCCTGGTTTCATCAGATTAATAGAGTAGTTACCTCAGTGTGGTACACAGCTTGTAATCTTTGTATCCCAAAATACACAACTTTGCACTTTTCCACATTAAATCAATCCCCATCGTTTTACCTATATATAGAGAACATGCAGGACGAGTAATTAATGATAAGTAACCATTACAATCTGAATAGGTACGGTAATCTTCCTCCTGGCATGCCTGACATATTCAGTTCTTTGCTGATGATAAACTGAATATGGCAGGCAGGCCAGTTGGTGTTTTACTGGATAGTTTGTGTAAAGAAGGTACCCAGTTCAGATAAGTTTTTTGGTTAATTAAGTGCATTTATGTGTAAGAGTTGCAGTAGAATTTGTGCATTTATATAAATCTGGTCTGCACATGAAAGGCTACAAGACCTATAGTACACTAGTGCCGTGTGTGTGTGTGGGCAAGAGGAATAGAAGAAAGGAGGAATCTGTTCACATTTTGCTTGAACGTCTGAGAGATGTAATCTTTGGGAAAAGTAGAGTGAGGAGGCCGTTCTAAAGTTAGTTTAAGTTTTAAGATGGACTGTAAAAGGATGTTGGTTAACAGTGGCTCTTGTTTTAATGATTTTTGAGGAGATTAGAGTAATAATAATTATTATTATTATGCGACATCTCCAAGGTGTCCAAAGACTCATCAAGGGAGAGTGTGCCAACAGCATTGAATGATTGATCCCCTTCTAATTGCGCTCAAACTTGCTTAACTTGTTGCTGAGCCATTAGTAGCAGAGGCTCTACCAATCGACTAACCTTTGCTGGCTAGTGGCCAATTCAGAAGCATTGCCCATGAAAGTATTTGTAGAAGAGGCACAAGGCAGAAACTGGTCATCTATGAGAGAGGGATTGAAGTGGGTCTGTGAGAGAGAGGGATTATTAATTAGCTGGATTTACCCCTCTTCTGGATAGAATCAAGTAATCTTAGAGAGGATTTTGGTGATGGAGAATATTGCTCCCCAAATTATGGGAGCAATATTCCATGACTGGGTGGATTTGGGTTTTGTATAGAGTTAGCAGGTGTGAAGTAGTGTCTTGTGCAAAATAGTACAAGTTTTTAGATGGCTACAAAAGCTGTAGTTTTAAAATATCGTTGTGTCAATAAAGATCAGAGGTGCAAGTCATTCCAAGATGAGAAATCTGATCATGTTGTGCTTGTGATGTTTGTAGTGTGTGGGCTTTTTTGTTTAAGTTTGTTTACAAAATTGTTAAACTGAGCACACTGATATGCAGTGAAAGGCAGGTCATTGTGTAGATCTGCATGATAGACAAATAAGGTACATAGCATAAATTTCTCAAAGATGGTAGGGGTGCCCTAAGTGTAGTTTGTACATGTGGTAAGATATTGCAGATGTTTAAGTGGAGAGGCTGAATAAGAGAAAAGAGTGAGTATGGGTATGTAGGATGTGCGATATTGTGATGGACCATGAGGCTCTTGCTTAAATACAAGTTTAGATACAAGTATGGAACATTGCGTCGTAACTGGCATGGTAGTTGAAGATTGTGCGAATGTTCAGTGAGTATGCAGAAATGATTGCGTGGAAAAAAAGTTCTATTGACTATAAAGCTGGTGATAATTTATACGACATTAAAAAACAGTGAAATTGATGATGATGTGGGCAATAATGATGTTGAAAATCAAAGCGCAGTTAATGGTAAGGTGATGAGCGGGATTGACTGCATACAAGTATATGTGTGACCGGGGATAAAATAGTGAGAGTGAATGATAGTGAAAAAAGAATGCAAGATTTGAAAGCTAAGATGAGGCAGATGCAGAGTGAAATGGGAAAAAAAAAAAATGGAACATCCACCACAGAGGTTGAAAGATATGCCTCTAGACCCTTTATTAAATGGCCCATCAACAAATAGAATGGATATCTCCGCTCCCCATCAGTAAGATAAAACAATTAATTTACCTAGTGCTCTAGATGGAGTGCTTCTTGTAGATAAGCTTATACGTTGGTTATTCATAGCTTTTAATTTTTCAGGAAATGACTACGTATACTAGGATATTAATTCTAAAAAAACTTTAATACTTACCTATATTTCAGCAATGTTACGTTGCCATCTTCAGGGATCACAAAAAACAACGATATGTGCATGCAGGCATTCACACTGAGCAAATTATGCTGAATAAAGGTAACAAAAGACTAAACATACACACATAACCACAGTAATAAAGATTTTTAATAAGTAAATATTTTGTCCTAAGTATCATAGGACATCTTCAGTACAGTTAATTCAAACAATACTAGGAATTACATACAGTTAGGATGCATGCTTACAATGGAATCCCTCTATGCCTGCAGTAGTGTGTTATGGAATTAAATTAAAATATATCTCGAAAAAAAAAGATTACATTAAAATGAGATAACATATACAAATATTTTACACAATTTAGAATGACAATTTCCTAGATTTTAGGGATAGTAAGAATGCCATTACAGTTCAAATTAGGTTTGTGACATAGGGCTTCAGCACTTTCTTTATATAAACGTTCATGTTTATATGAAGATCTATGTAGAAGTTTCCAATATATCCTATGGTTTGGGTTTTCAATTCCGTGTTGTGCGAGGCCAGATTTCTTCGGTTTAATGAGATTATACAACAAAGGTAACAAAAGTCAGGTCTAGAGTTCTAAACAGTGCCCCTAGTGGCTAAATTGCGTTGTCTTGGCCACTGGACTGACATTCTTAAAATGTATGCTTCCCAGATTTGGGGCAGTCTCATGCACCCAAATTTGATGAGGTTTGTAAAGTTTTTCAACGCTGAGACAGATTCAATTAATATGATGAAATAGCGAAAAGTTTCATCAGCAGGCACCTCCCCCTTCCCTAATATTATGGGATTATAAAACCCTATGTAACAGAGCAGAATTAATCTGTTCAGATGAACCCTAACTACTGAACTTAACCATATTTTTATTATTATTCAGGCCTCCATGGAGTCAAAAGACTCATTGTGGGAGGTCCTTCCTAAGTCTATCAAGACTCATCAAGGGGAGGTCCCCTCCCCTAAGAAACACAGTCTATCATACCACTCCTTGTACTCATTGACCGTTCTCACTCTCACCACTCCATCATGCAATGCATTCGATGGTTCAACCACCCTCCAAGCAAAGAAACCACTCCTCACTCTCTTGCTCACAGTTTCCTTTCGTAACTTCCAGGGATGGCCTCTTGTCATCACTCCTTCCTGCTGTTCAACCAAGCGAAAGAACTCCCCAGTGTCAACCCTGTAACCACCTCTCAACAGTTTAAAAGTCTCAATCATATCACTTCTCCTATCCACCAAACTCTGCAGCCCACATTCCCTCAGCCGATCCTCATAACTATTATTGTACAGTCCTGAAACCATCTTTGACATCCGTCTTTATATCCTTTCCACAGCTAATTTATCCCCTTCAAATCCTGGGGACCAAATCTGAGAACAATAGTCCAAGTGTGGTCTGATCACGGTCTTATACAATGGAATGATAACTGTTTTATCTCTGCAGGTCAGTGTCCTTCTCATTATTGCAGCAATCCTCTGTGTTACCTTCACCACCTTTGCAATATGTCCCCTAAATTTCAGGTTTCTATCAATCATCAATCCCAGATCTCTTGTCTCCCCTACTTCCTCCAGTATAACTCCTCCCATAGAGTATGCAGTGTCCCATCGATGTTTCCAAAACCTCAAGACCTTACATTTTGCTCCATTAAACCGACATCCCCCATTCATTTGCCCATCTATCTAGCTTATTTAAATCCTCTTTCAGGGTTGCTGCAACTGCCTGCACTATTACTAATAACCCTTCCCAGCTTTGCATCATCTGCAAACAACTAAACATCCCCCTGCAATCCACTGACAATGTCATTGATATAAAGGTTAAACAATATAGTTCCACCACTAAGCTCTGTGGGACCCCACTTGTAACCCTCTGCTTTTCAAACTGCCCCACCATACACAACTCTCTGATACCTATCGGACAGCCAATCTTGAATCCAGTTGACCAATCTGACATCCAGACCCATGTGCTGCAACTTAATATCAGCTTATCATGTGGCACCCTGTCAAATGCCTTCGCTAAGTCTAAGAAAATTGCAGTATATGCCTTTCCCTCATCTAATGTTCTTGTAACTTTATTATTAAAGGCTAGCATATTGCTAAAACAAGAGCGCCCTTTCACAAATCCATGTTGACTCTCACAGATAACATTACCCTCATCTGCCCAATGCTGTATACGGCCCCTCACTACTTTCTCCAAGATCTTAACAACTACTGATGACACACAAACTGGTCTATAGTTAGACACTTCCAGTCTGTTACTGCCCTTATGCAATGGCACTATCTTACCTTCCTTCCATTTCCTGGGCACCTTTGCCAAAGCTAGACTTTCATTGAAAAGCCAGGTTAAAGACACTGTCAGTTTCGTAGCACATTCTCTCAAAACTCGTGGTGAAATACCATCCAGTCCCAAAGCTTTACTGACATCCAGAGTACTCAGTATCTGAAACACACTCTCCTCCTGTACCTCTAAACCTTGAACCAGCCCTGTCCCTCTAGCATTAAAACTGACTCCTCCAGGATGAAATACTGGAGTATTTCATCCTGGAGGAATCATTGAAGAATTAGTGGTCATTGAACAATTCTACTATGTCCTCTGCATCAGTCACTCTATTCCCATTTTAATCCCACAATTTCATTCTTCCACAGTCATTTCTCCTCCTACTGGCCACATTTAAAAAATTCCCTAGGATTTTCTTTTGATCTTGGGGCTAATCTCCTCTTATATTCCAGTTTCGTCTTTCTTACCATACTAGTCACTCTTCTGGCCCGTGTCTTATACTTCATGCATCTTCTCTTCTCCTGTCTTCTTATATCTCTTCCACAGCCTCTTTTTCGCATGCAATTCCTGTTTAATATTGTTTGTCATCCACTTTACTCCAAATTGTGTCCTCTTGTTCACTCATGGTATACAACTTGCCATTGCTGCTAACAAATATTCTTTCATAATTTCCCACGCACTAATGATATCATGGCCTTCCAATTCCTTCCTCCATGAAAGTTCCCCAAGTTGAAATCTTAGACTATTATAATCATCTGCCTTTCCACATACGTTCCCGTCTCTTTGAGACTCCTGCATGTCTATTCATTTTCCAAGTCAAAACCATATGGTCACTCTCTCCAACTGGTGGGAGAGATGTCATCTCAGTTATTATTATACTTTGTCATATCCTTAACACTTTCTTAGGCAATGGCCACAATCGCCAAAAATCCAAAAAGTAATACCATGTAACAGCACCTCCCCCCTCAAAGCAGAGATTACTCAAAATCTATCACCATTCCATATATCCAGGCACATTGGAAAAATTAACAAAAATCCTAAGGAAATATGACATTGCAACCAGTTACAGACCACATAAGAAATTGGCATTTCTTATCTGCTCCACCAAAAACCAGCCACATCCCCTAGGCCTACCAGGAATATACCAGGTTCCTTGCAGTCGTAAACTATCTGACTATGGCCAAACAGGCAGGACAGCTAATATCAGGATATCAACACAAGGACTACATCCAGTTCCACCAACAATAGCCAGCCACTCAGGACTTGCTGACCATTCTTTGTATACCCACCACAGGTTATGCTGGAAGAAGGCCACTTTATTACACCACAATAAATACAAGTATGAAAGACTATTCATCAAATCTGCCTCAGCTTTGAAAAACTTTCCAAACTTCAACAATTTGGATGCATGAGACTGCCCTAAATCTGGAAAGCATACATTTTACTACATTTTAGGACTCTAGGCCTGAGTTGCCCTTATTCAGCCCCATTTGCTCAGTGCCTGCATGCTCATATAGTTGTTTTTTGTGATCTCTGATGATGGATGGTAATGCAACATTGCCAAAATATAGGAAAGTATTAAAGTTTTTTAGAATTAATATTCTAGTATACATTGTCATTTCCTGAAAAATTAAAAGCTAGATAGAGTGAAATTTGATGTCCTGAATATTTTTTCAGAAGAAATGATGGATACTGGTTATCCACAATTCTCAAAATATAAAAAATATCCAAGACTAATGAAAACAAAACTTCTCAACATAGGTACCCAGATGACACCACCAAAAAGAAACAATGGAAACATTCCTACAATGGAATTGGCGTGGATTCTGACAAAACAGATGAAATCAAGGCTCTCTTGCAGAAGTATGATATGTTTCTGCCTGCAGAAAACATATCTGAAGCTGAGTGATCCTGCTCTCCATAATGTTACTATCATATGTAAGGACGGGATAGATCTGCCCATAGTGGAGTTGTGATCCTTGTGAGCAACCATCTTCCCTTCCAGCAAATTCAACTTAACACCAACGTAGAAGCATTTGCTACCCAATTCTCAATTGGAAATATAATAACGGCATGCTGCATCTATCTTCCTCTTTCCGCCGTGTTTTCTCAGGATAACCTTGATGATGTGATATCGCAGTTACAATCTCCGTTCACAGGAAGCAACATCTCCTATTGCAATGGGGTTGGGAAGGAGACCCAACCCCATTGCAATAGGAGAGACAATCGCAAGTGAAAGACAATCGCAAATGGAATTTGCATTTGTATTTCATGCCCAGGTGGGATTCGAACCTGCAGCCTCTTGGCTGGAGAGTGGATTACTAACCATTCGGCAAACATTCACTGCCATCAACTTAATTATCTGTTCACCCTTCCTGTTCCCAATGTTTAAATGGGAAATGATGACAACCTATTTGGAAGCGATCAGTTTTCTGTGATATCCACTTTTCTGCATGGGCTACCATGTACTACACATGGATATCACGGTGGAAAATCTACCAAGTTGACTGGCCCTTCCTCATTAGTAGAATTTGATTCTGCTCTGGTCCAATCATATCCATCCTATTAGTGATATATGACAGAGTGTTATAGGAGCAGTGATAACTGCAATTCCTAAAACATCTAGTTGGTTTCCATATTTTTTCTAAGCCATGGTGGAATGAAGATTGCACGACAACCAAAGAAACCCAGAAGAAAACTTGTGGTATTTTCTGCAAGTATCCCATGACAAACCTAATTGCTTTCAAACACGATTAGTCTCAAGCTAGATACATCCAGAGCCAGAAGTAATCCTGGATCCAATATACATCTGCTATATCAAGATTCAACAGCAATTATATGGGGAAAAAATCCAGAAAATGAGAGGAAAATATACTACTCACCAGCTCTCCGTCGTAGGAAATAATGGTTGCACAGTTGCCAACCTAACTGCAATTGCTGATTCACTTAGATTTTTTCAAAAACATCAGCAACATCTTCCCTTCCGCACCTGAGTTCCTTGTCCAAAAATGCAAAACAGAAAAACAACTAATTTTTATTATGACCTTTTTCTTGACCACTAGTATTAATAAATTAAAGACTTAATTCTGTATGTTAGTCAAGTAAATAATAGTTTAATATCCGATGTTTCACTGACTAATACCTGTCAGCATTTTCAAAGGATACACTGGTAAGCAATAGAAAGTAACAAAAACGAGGAAACTAACTGAGAATTCTAAAAATTATATAAAGTTATCACTGTACGTGATAACAATACGACACGTGATATAACACACGTGTTACAAGTACAATGTTTTATTTGTTGAGATATTTATTGTAATTTTCATGAAAGTTGATTTCTTTTTGATTAAATGATCTGATTAGAGTTTTCCATATATCTGGTAGGATTGGGCCTTGATTCTTATTTAAGTTACCTGTTGAATGGGCGACTGTAGCAGCTTCTTCGGATGTTCTGGAATGGTAGTTCTCTTCTATGTAGGGCATATGACTCATATCCCATTCAATATTATGGTTGTTAGAGGCAAAGTGGGAAGAAAGGCCTGATATATCTTCTCTGTTATTCCTTACATAGCCTGTGTGTTCTTTCTTTCTTGTTTCAAAACTTCTAAATGTATGTCTGATGTAATTGATACTGCATGAACAGGATATGCTATAAACTCCAGAGTATTTGTAGAAAGGATGGCTATCTTTCGGTGATCTTATAAACTTTTCAAGGGTCTCAATAGGTTTGAAGGTTACTTTGATATTATATGGTTTTAGAAGAAGAGCTAATATTTTGGATATCCTAGTTTCACAAATCATCAACATCTTAGAAAACTTGTTCCCACCAAACATCACCAAGTTGTTCAAGCATTGCTTAACTTAGAATTATTTTACATGGCAAAAAACCTACTACAAACAACTCACAGGATTAGCCATTGGTAGCCCTCTCTCTCCTTCTTGTGCTGACCTATTCTTAGAAAATTTGGAATCTCAAATTTTATCCCAAATTACCCCTAAACCAACCACGTGGTTTAGGTTTGTTGACGACATCTTCATCATTTGGAATCACAAAAAAGAACTAATAGATTATCTAAACAAAATTAATGGCTTCCACAACACTATCAAATTCACATTGGAACTAGAAAAAGATAATAAACTTCCATTCCTAGACGTCCTTATTAAGAAACAAACTGACAATAACATCAACCTGTCTGTATATAGAAAACCTACTGACACCGGACGCTACCTCCATTTCAACTCGTCTCACCACATATCCCAGAAACTCAGCATTATCCATATGCTCAAAAAAAGAACTATACAGTGTACCACAGACCCTGGTGACTTACAAGAAGAATTAATGAAAATATCCAGAGATCTATCCCTAAACGGCTACCCTACAAGAATCATCAACAAGATTCTCTTTAATGACATACCGCAAAGACAACGAGATGAAACCCAACACATCAGCTCTATAACAATTCCATTTGTTAGTACCATATCCAAAAAATTAGCTCTTCTAAAACCATATAATATCAGAGTAACCTTCAAACCTATTGAGACCCTTCAAAAGTTTATAAGATCACCGAAAGATAGCCAGCCTTTCTACAAATACTCTGGAGTTTATAGCATATCCTGTTCATGCAGTATCAATTACATCGGACAGACATCTAGAAGTTTTGAAACAAGAAAGAAAGAACACATAGGCTATGTAAGGAATAACAGACAAGATATATCAGGCCTTTCTTCCCACTTTGCCTCTAACAACCATAATATTGAATGGGATATGAGTCATATGCCCTACATAGAAGAGAACTACCATTCCAGAACATTCAAAGAAGCTGCTACAGTCGCCCATTCAACAGGTAACTTAAATAAGAATCAAGGCCCAATCCTACCAGATATATGGAAAACTCTAATCAGATCATTTAACCAAAAAGAAATTAACTTTCATGAAAATTACAATAAATATCTCAACAAATAAAACATTGTGATATAATGCACGTGTCGCAAGTACATGTCGTATTGTTATCACGCACAGTGATAACTTTATATAATTTTTAGAATTGTCGGTTAGTTTCCTAGTTTTTGTTACTTTCTATTGCTTTACAGTGTATCCTTTGAAAATGCTGACAGATATTAGTCAGTGAAACGTGGGATATTAAACTATTATTTACTTGTCTAACATACAGAATTAAGTCTTTAATTTATTAACAACTGATTTTATTTTCTTCAAATGTTGCCAAAGAATACAACATGCCATCCAACTGCTGTTGGACCAGATATGTATCAGTATTCTTTGAGATTGTAAACATCTCTCAACATCTTCCATGGATTAGCTGTTACACTTCTACAACAGAATTTCTTGTGAGAGCCTATTTCTGGATACCCAGCAAAAGGTAACTATTTGTCTTTCCTTAGCCAAGATAGGATCTCAAATTCCCAAATAACTGCAGCAATCCCTCGATTAATGCCCCCCCCCGATTAGTGTGTTTTTGATTAGTACGTCATTTTTTTTCGATACCCAAATTCGATTAGTGCGCCTCTAAAATTCAATTATTTTTATTTATTTATTTATTATTTTTTTTATGTCAGGAAGTTGGTTGATCAACCTATAGTACATTAGTATCATGTATGGGTGGTGGGTTGGGAAAGGAGGCATTTGTTTACATTTGATTTGAATGACTAAATTGTATTCCTTGGGAAACACGTGGGAGACTATTCCACAATGCAACAGTTGCAGGGATGAAGGAAGAGGAAAAGAAACTTGTTCTGTTTGTTTCTAGGTGAACTGTGAAGGGATGTGCAGCAGAGGAATTATTGATTATATTTCCGATGAGCATTTCCCATGGAAATATTTGTAGAATATACATACTGCAGAGACCATAAGTCTATGTGAAAGAGGGGGGGGGGAGTTGGTAAGGAATGGATCGTTGATAAGTCTAATTTCTCTCCTCTGTATTGAGTCGAGCATTTTGGGGCCCCACTCCATATGTGAGAGCAGTATTCAATAGTTGGGCAGATTTGTGACTTGTATAATGTTAATAGCTGTTTGGGGGTGAAGTAACGTCTTGAGTGAAAGAGAAATCCTAGTTTTTTTTGAGGGTGAGGATGCAATATTTGAGATATGTTTATGCCAGGAGAGGTTTGATGTGAGGTGATTCCAAGGAGTGAGATCTCAAACTGTCTGGAGATTTGGGTATCATTAAAAAGGATATTGGGAAAAAATTGTTCTTTTTTTATGGGAAATAGTACAGAACTGGGTTTTATTGGCATTGAAATTTCTGAGATTATCTAAACCCCATTGGAGGATGGCTTGGAGATCTGAGTTGAGGTCGCGGTGGTTGATGTTCTGCAGGTTGAGGTGAGTTGTGTAGGGTAAGGCTTATCAAATGCAAGCGAAGAGTGTAGTGTGCTGTCGTCTGCAAAACTGTGTATTGGGTTGGAAGTCAATTGCATAGGTCATTGATATATAGCAGGAAGAGGGTTGGTGAGAGGACAGAACCTTGTTGGACCCCAGCATTAATTGAGTAGTGAGAGGATAGGGAGCCGTCCACCATCACACAGTGTGCGTCCAGACAGAAAACTGGCGATCCACCTACAGAAGCCCTGGGTCAGACCGAATGATGGTAGTTTGCCTAGTAGGCCTTTGTGCCAGACCCGGTCAAAGGCTTTGGAGATATTTAGTGCAATCACTTGAGATTCGCCAAACCTCTCCATAGCCTTCGTCCAGAGATGGGTGACGTATGTGAGTAGCTCTCCTGTTTGATTGGCAGTGGCGGAATCCATACTGGTGGTAATTTATTTGGTGAGTGTCTTCAAGATAGTGTAGGAGTTGAGAATTGATGATTTTTTCCATTACCTTCGACAGGACTGAGGTAAGCGAGATAGGGCAGTAATTGGATGGCAGTGACTTGTCACCCTTCTTGGGAATGGGCTGAATATAGGCGAATTTCCAGTTTGTGGGATAGATTAAAAGGAGTAGGAGAGTATATATAGGTGACATAGGATAAGGGTCAGTTCTGGAGCACAAACTTTCAGAACAATTGGGAGGAATGCCATTAGGACCAGGAGACTTTTTTGTGTCTAATTTGAACAGTATTTTTCTGATCTCATCCTGGCAAAAGGATATGGGGGGGGGGGGCATCGTATGTTGGTGTCTGGAATGGTTGAGGGACATTTACCATTGTCAGTTATGCATGCATTTGAAGCAAAGTATGAGGCCAGAAGATTGGCTTTTTCTGTGGGTGATGATGCAGTAGAGCCATCGGGGTGTGATATGTTGCAGATTTTAAAAATTTTCGATCTATACATTTTTTATGGCTAACTATTTTAAAAAATCACTCACCAGAATGAAATAATTTAGTTACTGATTTGAAACATTTTATAAAGTTATTTTTTAATGGCACACTATTTCTATGTACGCTATGTTTTAAATTTACCTCCAAAATTTAATAAAAATTCGTCTGCTTTACATAGCATTTTGCTGATCATATCTCGTGTAATTGTTTTCCTTATTTTTTTATTTTAAATTATTTTCCTAACCTTTAATCATGAGTAAAAGAATTAGTGAGCGAAAAATAGAAGTGTGAAAATGATTCGAAAAGTCATCTCATTGGAAGAAAAACTTGGAATAATAAAGAAAAATGAACAAGGCGAGTCCAGAGCAAAGATAGGATAAGAACTCAAATATGGTGAATCAACTGCTGAATACCACATCGAAATCAAAGTATTATAATAATTGAATTAGAGAGACTATGGATTGAAGATTGTAACCAAAAACAGATCCCACTAAACACTGGCCTTATTAAATCAAAAGCATTGTCTCTTTGTAACCTGGAAAGAAAGTCCTGAAAGTTATTTCTTTCGTAAAATTTGAAACCCTACAAAATGGAGGCAAAAAAAGTCAAACAGCAAAACCTTTTAACCTTCTTTAGTAGAATCAAGGACAATATTCAGGAGTCAAGTAGTGATGGTACCGAAAGTATGCCAAGTACTAGTGCTTCAAGTTTAGAAGAAACAAAGAAAAAGAAATGTTGATACTTCGGAATGAAACCAAAAAAAGAAAAGGAAACTTTGTTAGGCATTTCGACAGGACTATTTAAAGCTTGGTTTCATTGTAGTCCCTGACAATGAACTATCGCCACGGCCTTTGTGTGTAATATGTTCTGAAATTCTGTCAAATGATGCTATGAAACCTTCCAAACTTGCTTTTCATTTGCATTCGAAGCATAGAGATTTTATTGATAAGCCACTGGACTTTTTCAAAAATTATGTGACCAGATGAAAAGTCAGAAAAGTGAAATGAAAATGATGACTAGTGACAAGTCACTGCTTCGAGCATCTTATTTAGTTGCTCTTCAAATAGCTAAAACGAAAAAACCATTTACTATTGGTGAGGAGTTAGTAAAGCCTTACATCTTAGATGTCGTACGAGAAATTTTGGGTCCTCAAGCCACTAAAAAACTGGAGGTTATATCGCTTTCTGACATCACTATTCAGAGGAGAATTATCGATATGGCCACAGATATTGTAAAGCAAGTTGTAGAGGGGATAACGAAATCGAGATGTTTCACGATTCAACTTGATGAATCAACTGATGTGAGTAACCATGCTATCCTACTTTGCTTCGTGAGGTATAGTGAAGATGAAGACTTAAGGGAAGAACTTCTTTGTTGCCTTGATTTACCTGGATGGACCACTAGTTCAGAGATATTTAATGCTCTTGACGGATATTTTCAAGACCGGAGCAAATGCATCAGAGTGCATGTGGACAGTGCTGCTAGCATGACAGGACGTCGCTCAGAAGTAGTTGTGAAAATAAAGGAAGTCGTGCACCCAGAAGTTTTGTCCACTCACTGTATGATCCACTGGGAGCACCTAGCTGCAAAGAAGCTTTTTACAACTAAACACTGTGATGAATGACGTGGTGAAGATCATTAATGAAATTTGTAGTCGAGCTATGCTGTTCATGACACTGTGTGAGAGTGTGGACTCACACGACCAACATCTCCTTCTCCATGCAGAAGTGAGGTGGTTATCATGACGAAGGGTTCTTGCATGCCTTTTCGAACTGAGGGAAGAAGTAAAGCAGTTTCTGCGAGAGCGAAAATCTGACCTAGTACAGCCTTTGTTGAATGAGAAATGGATGGCTAAGCTTGCATATATGGCCTTCTTAACGAACTTAATATTTCTCTTCAGGGTCTTGTACTAATATTTTTACACTGAGAAATAAAATAGATGCGTTCAAAAAGAAGCTGGTTCTTTGGGATAGTCACATACAAGAGGAAGATATAGAAATGTTTCCACTTTTGGGAGAATTTTTGATTGCTGCTGATGTCAACAAGAAAGTCATAATCAACATAATAAGTCAACATTTAAGGGCATTAGCTGAAAACTGAAAACTAATAATTATTTCCCTGAAAATGAGTATCCTCTGGATTAATAATCCCTTCTTGGAAGATATAGAATCATGCGCACTTGATCCTCGTGAAAAAGAAAAGCTGATCGAGTTTTCTTCTGCTGTCACTCTGTTGTCCAGACATGAAATGCAATCATTGTCTCAATTTTGGATATCGCTCGAAAAAGAATATCCATCTCTGAGTTATAAAGCTATCAAATTGTTGGTCATTTTTTCGACTTCCTATTTGTGTGAAAAGACTTTTTCAGCAATGCCAATAATAAAAACCAAACAGAGAAATTGAATGGATGTTATTGCAGTGCTTCGTCTCTCAGAAACAACTCTCCAGCCACGTATATCATATTTTCTAACCTCTAAGCAGCAGCTGTCGCACTAGCTAAAAATTGTAATTTTATAACATTGTATTTAATAAATAAAATACTATCTACGTTGGTTTATGTTTCTGTCTTAGCTGTCAGCCGGTCTGCGAAATATTTCTCCTATTTTCCCCAGTCCACAGGTGTAAAAAAGGTTGAAGAATGCTGAGTATAAACAACACGAAAATCAAAAACAATGAATTCATTGACCTTACCAGTATTCCACTGGTCTTCTAACCTGCATCATCAGCAAATTACAAATGTAGTAAGCACATAGCATTCAATTAGGTTGTTGCACAAACACTTCACATTATAGCTGAAAATAAATAGATATCCCTAACATGGCCCCATCTAGCGACCAGATCACAATGAAGTAAATTTGAAAAAGTCAAACCAAATGTGGCCTTAAAATGACTCTTGCATATCTTTTGCAAATTAATGCAGCCATACTAAAAATAGTCTTTCAGACCTATAGCAACTTCTGTGTAGCATATATATCTTCTTTCATTTAATCCTGTGTGAAGAAATATCCAGAGCATAGTCTGTCAGTCCTTGCCATACAGAGGTGATCATGGGTGCAGTTTGTGTTCTTTAAGTAGGATGTTAACAAACTGTGTTCCACGGGTGAAGAAGCAGACACAATTTGGTGTAAAGTGGATGACAAACGATATCAAACAGGAACTGCAGTTGAAAAAGAGATTATGGAAGATATACAAGGAGAGGGGTGGAGGACAGATACCACAAAAAGAATGGTGAGGAAGGCAAAACTGGAATATGAGAAGAGATTGGCACTAAGATCCAAAGAAAATCCTAGGGAATTTTTTATCTATGTGGTTAGTAGGCAGAGAAACGATTGTGGAAGAATGACATTGTGGGATAAAAATGGGAATAGAGTGACAGATGCAGAGGACATAGTGGAGTTGTTCAATGAGCACTTTATTGGAGTATTTCATCCTGGAGGAGGTTTTAATACTAGAGGGATAGGGCAGGATTAGGGTTTAGAGGTGCAAGAGGAGAGTGTGTTCCAAATACTGAGTACTCTGGATACCAATAAAGCTGTTGGACTGGATGGTATTTCACCACGGGTTTTGAGAGAATGTGCTAAAGAACTGACAGCTCCATTGAACTCGGTTTTCAATAGAAGTCTGGCTGAAGGAAAGGTACCCAGGGAATGGAAGGAAGGTAAGATATTGCCGCTGCATAAGGGCGGTAGCAGACCGGAAGTGTCTAATTATAGGCTTGTTTGTGTGTCATCAGTAGTTGTTAAGGTCTTGGAGAAATTAGTGAGGGACTATATATAGCGTTGGATAGATGAGGGTAATGTTGTTTGTGAGAATCAACATGGATTTGTTAAGGGGGTGCACTTGCTTTAGTAATGATTGTCTTTTATAATAAAGTGACGAGCAGTTGATGAGGGAAAGGCATATACTGCCATTTTTTTGGATTTTGCAAAGGCGTTTGACAGGGTGCCACATGATTAGCTGATATTTAAGTTGCAGCACATTGGTTTAAATGTCGGGTTAGTCAAATGGATTCAGGATTGACTGACTAATAGGTATCAGAGAGTTGTGTATGATGGGGCAATATCAAGGAAGCAGAAGGTTACAAACGGGGTTCCAAAAGGCTCAGCACTGGGACCTGTATTGTTCAATCTTTATATCAATGATATTGCTAATGGATTGCAAAGGAACATTCAGTTGTTTGCAGATGATGTGAAGTTGGGAAGGGTTATCAGTAATAGTGCAGATGTGGCAGCCCTGCTTGAGGATTTGAATAAACTAGACAGATGGGCAAATAAATGGGGGTGTCGGTTCAAAGCAGCAAAATGGAAGGAAGGTAAGAAGTTTGGGATCCATTGATGGGAGGATGCATACTCAATTGGAGGAGCTGTACTGGAGGAGGTAGGGGGAGACGAGATCTGGGGGGGGGTGATGATCGATAGAAAACTGAAATTCAGGGAGCATGTTGCAAAGATGATGAAGATAACTCAGAGGATTGCTGCAATACTGAGAAGGACACTGACCTGCATAGATAAAAAGAATTATCATTCCGTTGTATAAGGCTTTGATCAGACCACACTTAGACTATTGTTCTCAGATTTGGTCCCCAGGATTTGAAGGGGATAAATTGACTGTGGAAAGGGTACAGAGGCAGATAACAAAGATGGTTTCAGGACTGTACAATAAGAGTTATGAGGATCGACTGAGGGAATGTGGACTGCAGAGTTTGGTGGATTGAAGGAGAGGTGATATGATTGAGACTGTTAAACTGGAGAGTTCTTTCACTTGGTGGAATGGCGGGAAGGAGCGATGACAAGGGGCCATCCCTGGAAGTTACGAAAGGAGGCTCTTGTCAAGAGGGTGAGGAGTGGTTTCTTTGCGTGGAGGGTGGTTGAACCTTGGAATGCATTGCCTGAGAGAGTGGTTGGAGTGTAACAGCCAATGGGTTCAAGGAGTGGTATGATAAACTTTGTATTTCCTAAAAACGACCTCCCACGATGAGTCTTTTGACTCCATGGAGGCCTGGATAATAATAATAACAAATCTACTAATCTGTATGTTGAGCTGTAGTCACGAAGAACTTTGTGTGTTCCTGGGTGTGCAAAAGGATGAAGCTTACAGACTAGTAGAATGGTTGAAGGCATCTAGGTGAAGTGTGGTTTGAAAGTGGCATGGAAATTATATTTGGAAAGAACTTTAGCTTCCTCTTCAAATATACCCAGAATATAAGGACGAGTATAGTTTATTGTGATCTTGTGAATTGGTTGTAGGAGGGATGGCAAGGGGAGTTGTTGGGAGTACACAAAGGATTTCGTCTGTCATTATGAAGGATGTAGCCATTAGCTAAAAAAAAGTGTTGGTTCATCCTGTACATCATCTCCAAAACTGCAGCACCCGAAGAATGTGAAAAATGTCAAAAAACCGTCACTTAAAAAAATATGAAGCTCTCCAACAGCAAAACATATTCCAGCCACAACTGCAGGTAGATCCTAAAGTAATAAATTTTTTCTCACAGCCACTTATGGAAGGTGATGTCAATATGTTCAGTTGAGGTCATAAGTTTTTCTTTACTACCAGACTGATACCTGTTTGAGAAACCATGAATAGTGTTGAATGTAAATAATAGTTATAGTGGAGTTATAACACAGAAATAAAAGAATTTCTAAAAACTAATAAAATATCACTATGTTTAGCTCAACAGTGTGGGGAAAATAAGCAAGAGTTAACACAAGAAATAACAGATCGGAGATAGTAAAAAGTTTTTACTACTGGGTTATTGTGTGTGTGCGCACATACACCATCTGATCTAAAATATTTGGATTCCTACTCATTCCAACTCACATGAATATGGATTGGTCTATGATATGCGCTTCTATAGCAGCCTTCAGTCTTGTAGAAAGGCTTTCCACTAGATTTTGGTCCATTGCTGCAGTAATTGCCTTCCATTTTGCTAGAAGAGCATTAATGACATTGGTCACTGATGTCAAGTGATTCAGCTGGCTTGCAGTCTGCATTCTACTTCATCTCATATGTGTTCTATGGAGTTGAGATTAGGGTTCCCTGAAGCCTGGTGAAGTTCTTCACCCATCTCATCAACTTCCCTGCACAGACCTCACTTTGCATACAGGGGCATTACTATGCTTATGCTGGAAATGGTCTTCATCAAACTGTTGCCACAGAATTTGAAGTACAGAATTGTCTTGCATGTCAATATAGGCTATAGCATTAAATTCTTCGTCACTGGAATTAGGGGGCTCAGCATGAACCATGAAGAACAGTCCCAGATTGTGACTCTTCCACCAAACTTCACAGTTGGCAGGACGCATTTGGGCAGGTGGCTCTCTCCTCATACCAGCCAAACCAGCCTTCTCTGTTGGACTGCTGGATGGTGAAGCATGATTCATCACTCTAGATAATGTGTTTTGTCTGTTCTGGAGTCCAATGATGGCAAGCTTTACACCACTCTTGATGCTTGGCATTGCCCTTGTTGATGTCGAGCTTGCGTGTGGGAGTGCAGCCTTGGAAAATCGTGTTTTCAGGTCCCAGTGAACAGTTGGGGTGCTGGTGTTGTTTGCAAGGCATATTGGAACTTGATAGTGTTTCAACCAAAGATAAGGAATTTTTTTTGCACCATGCATTTCAGCACTCCTTTGTCTTGCTATGTGATTTCATGTTGCTTTCCAGATTGATTGTGCTGTTGTCGCTCCTAGGCATTTCCACTTAATATTTAAGATGTTCTATACTGAATTAATATTTAATACTTCCTTTCATACCTGCATGAGCCATATATGTAAGCCATCTCCATTAATATGAAGGAGTGTCCAGATATTTTTGATCAGGTAGTATATTAATATATACGTGCGAAACAAGAAATTGAAACTACAAATAAATTCTTTAAAACAGAATAACAAAATTTTACAGAAAAAAATTTAAATTACAAATAACATTTCTTACAACCAATAAATGAATGGATGAAAAAAATCAGAATGGAATAAACAGATAAATAAAATGAACTCAAAGAATAATAAGATTAGTAAAAAAAAAAAAAAGAAAGAAAGAAAAAATAAAAATTATGCAGGCTAACTACTTTGAAATATAACTGCATCCACTTAGTACAAAAAGTGATAGTTCTACTCCAGGGACATTAAAAGGATATGTATGTGAAGAGATGCACTGCTTGGAAAAGTCAACAGACACCCCCATGGGCAAGTTGCATTGTGCCATGTAATGAGTTGTGTTCGTAGCACGTATAAATTGGAGAAATATGATGCTCTCAAGTCACTGCAACTGTGTCCGGGTGAAATGGCTGAGAGAAGTGAACTGAAGGATTTTGAAAGAGGCGTGATATGATGCCATGTTGCAGGTCTATTTGTTCAGCATGTTGGTCCATCCTAGGTGATACTATACTGAGATGGAAGTGCAGGGAGACAACTGCAAGTGCTATCCCTCAGCGGACAATCCACCACACTCACTGAATGTGATCATAGGGTGCTACAAAGGATAATATCTAAAACTGCCATTTCTTGGCCGACTTGTTGGGTTCTAGGCATCTACTGGAACATGCAATTGCACAAAACATTCGGAACTGAGGCTCACAATATGCAAACCCTACATTACCTGAACCAGCATTCAGTGTCGTTTGGTGGTGCAAAGAGCATGTACAGTGGGATGTGGAAGCTTGGAAAGCTGCGTTATAGAGTGACCAATTACGCTACACTCTCTACCGAACAGATGGACAGGTGTCCAGTGAACCCTGTTCACTGGGCTTCCGGGGCATCAGAGTGCATAACCCTATGAAATTCAGAGGTGGCGGTGTGATGGTATGGTCCTGTTTTTCCTGGTTTGGTTTTTTACCTCTGTTTGTGGTACCATAAACATTGAACTCCGAGAGGTATCTGAATATTTTGCACAATGCAATGCTTCCTACTTTTTTGTTGTTTCTACAGATCTGACCATTGTCTCTTTCGGATAGGCTGCTGTAACTGCATGGTTTGTGGACAAAAACGACACCTCACAGTGGTGTCATCTTCTGTGGGATGAAGTGGAGTATCAGTGAAGTCGAGAGGCATCTGCTCCACAACAATCTAGAATCTCATTACATGCCTTTTAGAAAGAGTGACCCAAAATTCCCATTGATTTCTGTTGTACGTTTGTGGAAAATATGCCATGTAGAATTGTTGCAATCATTGCAGCGACAGGAGGTTCTACATCTTATTAAGATAGGTGCCATGTCTGTTTGTTCTTCACACTGTGGTGTCTGTTGACTTCTTTCCAAGCAGTGTGTATCTACTCATCTCTGGACAGGCTTATTCAAAGACAGGTTGCATGTTTTAAAACAGTTTAAATCTGGAGTTAGAATAAAATGAGACTTTTAATTAATCCAGATATGGAGATTAAGATGGAAAACATTTAAAAAGGGAAATATATTAAACAAATAAATATAGGATGAGAGGCAGATTATGAATGGATGAATCCTTTGGCTTGAAGGAAAGAAAAAAAAAATCATCTTAAGAATTCTAATTTTTTGAATCCCAAATCGCAGTTCCCATCTTTATTCCTTTAGCTCAGGAAGGTATACAGGCAGTCACCAACTTATGTAAGAGTTATGTTCCACAAACTTTATATAACTCAAGTTTTACTCAAGTTGGATTTAACCCCCTTACCCATTAATTACTCCCATTGCTTACATGTTGACACTGTATATGTGGTAGTGTATTAGCATATTTTAAAGGTTATTTCTGTTAGTTTCATTCATAGGATGCCCACTCAAATTAGATTTCAGTGTGTCGTTATTAATATAAAGTAATATAATAAAATATGAACAGTATGAAAAAACCGAGAAAAAAAAAAATTAATTTGGCCATTCAACCTTCCATACGAAATTATCAAGATGTGCCTGAACAGCAGCTTCTTTCT
The DNA here is from genome assembly GCF_054136105.1 of Typopeltis vanoorti. NCBI lineage: Eukaryota > Metazoa > Arthropoda > Arachnida > Uropygi > Thelyphonidae > Typopeltis > Typopeltis vanoorti. Next base: position 36,962,889 of record NC_143567.1, on the reverse strand, counting down.
TTTCTTCATTCTCTTCCCTTGATAACAAACTAAAAGCATCACATATTTCTCTTTGGACTTTGAAGACCACTAAGCATTAGGATTCATTCCTCCATTTGCTTTGTCCACCTTCGTATTGACGTTAAAAAATTGCTGTTATTCTTCATGAAAAAGCATTACTTATGGAAGTGTTACAGAAGCAACATGTTCAGGAGTGGACTATGCGCACACATTGCAAGGGGAACTTGTGGTTAAAGATATTTTTTATACTTTCCATGATACAAAAATCAACTTTGAAAACTCCTAAATATGCAACATGATCTCTTATGTTCCTGGTACAATTTTTTAAAAGCTAATTATCACAGAAGTACCAGATAATTATTTTCTTTCTTGATAATATTTTCATCCATTTTCATCTCTGGGAGCATTCACTTTTTCTACTTGCGATTTGGGATTCATTGTTCTCTACTCTAGAGTACTCAAATACCAAAAATTATGAAAGTGTATGAATACAAATACACAGTATGTCCATGTTCATTAGTAAGGAAGGTGCATGCATGCACTCCATTGGCTATCTGCTTTTCTGGATGACCACTGTAAAGTAGTGTGCGAGTTATGTACATGAAGTAAAAATTTTACCCGAATTTTTTTCATAGCCCTTTCACGATAATTTGCATTAGTCTGAATTTACATCAGTCTGGGACTGAGAGTATTTATTTCAATTTATCACATTATCCTTCCTGGAGTTAGCTGACTCATAATTTAAGATCCACTAACAACATATTTATCACAACACATTCTACTAATACATTCCACTCACCACAACTCTTCAAGTAAAAAATCTACTCTATCCTTGCTGTGTTAATCTCTTAAAATCCCCCTTTCCCACTGACTTAAATGTCTTTATCATATCATCTCTTTTCTACTATCTACTAAACTCTGCAGTTTACATTCTCTCAACCTCTCCCTATAACCAACATTCCAAAGTTCTGATATTGCTTTGATCACTTGTTTCTGGACTTTCTCCATTGTTTCCACATACTTTAGTTGAATGCTAGGTAACCAAATCTGAGCAGTTGCCTACACCTGGTCTTACCAATGTTTTATACTATGGCACAGCCCTCCTTTTTCCAGTTTGTCAACATACTTCTTATCATAGCAGCAATGTGATGTGCAATGCTTCGTAACACTTGCAGAATATCTTCTACTCTTCAGTCCACTATCAGTCTTCACCGCAAGATCATGAATATCATCCATTTTCTGAATCTCATATGCATCTAGAATTTTGAATCTCTTCCACTTTTAATGTGTGCTTCCTTATGCGTTTTCCAAGTAACTTTTTTTTCCTTATTTTGAATGGCATCCAATTACTATGCAAAATAAGCAAGGGGGGAAAGCAAGATGGAAAACATACTATATTTCAACATAGGATGTGTGAAATGAAACTTTTCCTCTCGGTTAAGAGGAGGAGTATATCTTTTCCAAACAAGCAGCACCAAAAGTAATTTATCACTTTGATAAATTTCATTATTGCACTGAAATTATATTAATAGCTCAAAGCATTCTGCTAACAATTAATAGCATGTTACATTGTTTTTCCCTATGTTCTGATATTATAACACACTACTAATTCACAAGTAATAAAAACAAGACCTCAAATTGAAGATGATAAACTTCCTGAATGGGAATAAATTCCACATAATGATATGGACAGATGTTTTCACCTAAACCATTGATTTGGTACTGATATGCTGATGTTTTTGCTATGTGGAACTTCTCTTTGTCTGATTTTCATGAATTTCTTGAGAAAATTAATTCAGTAAACCCAAGAATCAAATTTATCATAGAAGTAGAAGATAACAATCTTCCTTTTCTAGATGTTCCATTCTTCATCAATCAAATGGCAGTCTACGGTTTTTGGTATTTAGAAAACCAACTAATCCTGACAAATACATTGATTCTAACTCACATCATCACCACCTTTGTCAGAAATATGGTGTAGTCAAATCTCTAGTCAATATAAAATATGTTTAACTGATTCTTTTTTAAACATGGAACTGGCTTAGAACTAACTTTATTTCTGATAGTTATAATTATCGATAAAATAATCCACAATTATGACCTTCATCTTAACCCACCTCAAGAAGAAGTTTCCAGAATTTTTCTTCCACATGTTAAAGGAATTTCAGGAAAAAAAGCGACTTCTCTGTCAAATTAACCTGCAAGTTGACCTTGCAATTCTCTCCAGTTTTTAAACTAAATATTTTATCTCTCCAAAAGACTTTCTTATCCTGGAGTTTACAGAATCCCCTGTTTTTGTGGCTTATATTATTATGGACAGACTGGTAGTTCTGCACAATGATCCCAACAAATCTTGTTTAGCAAGCCACACCTTATGAGGGTGGTCTGAAAAGTTCTCAGCCGAACAATAAAAAAATGAATTTATGATTTCAAAATTATTTTTATTTTTCAACATAATCTCCCTTAAGACTAATACATTTATTCCTGTGATGCTCCAGTGCCATTATCCTGTCCTTGTAGTGTTTCTTAGTAAGATCTGCAAAATACCCCTCTACAGCTGCAATCACCTCTTGATTCAAAGAGAAACGCTGACCAGCGAGGAAGAGTTTTAGTTTTGGGAAGAAATAGAAGTCAGAGCGAGCCCAATCTGTGGAACAGGGTGGATGTTCCAACAATTCATGGTGCAGATCCCTTAATTTTCCCATTGCCAAACACCTTTGTGGGCAGGTGCATTGTCCTGATGAAAGATGATTTTTTTCTTCTGCAAACCAGGTCTCTTCTCATGAATTTTTTTGTCTAGTCTGGTTAAAAGATTGTAATAATATTCCCCCAGTTATTGTTTTACCCTTTTCAAGATAATTAATAAACAACTTTAGCATTCCAAAACACCAATGCCATTGTTACACCCTGATACCTTAAGAATGTAGAATTCCCAGTTATCATGGTGTAACATGCAAGAGATAAAAAAAAAAATAAAACCCCTGTATAAAAGCTAATAGATGAATTATTTAAAAGAAAGAAAAATATTTTTGCATTCAAGTAAAATATATAACAAAAAAAAGTGTTTGTTGAAATAAATAATAAAAGAAGGAAAATATTACAGTTGTGATATAAAACAATTAGCTAAGTAAAACAGAAAATATTAGTAATAAGAAATTGTATGCGAGAGGCTAGAGATTAAAATATTAAGTAAATTCTTAAAAATTTGGAAGGGGGATTAATTTAGAGGCTAGCAAAAGAAAAACAATAGACTATTGCTCAGGGTCAATTCCCGGAATTTAGACATCGTCACGGGCTCGCCGACCAAAGGATGTTTGGCAGAAAAACGCCACCCTAATTGGTCGGTGAAGTCGAATCAAGTAATGGGCGGGGAAAAGGAATTAAAGAAGGTGCCGTTAGGAGTCGAGGTATAAAAGGGTTACCCCCCCCCCCCCCAACAAGGCTTTTTTCCCGGATAGTTTCTTCATGAGCTCCTTCGTTTAGGTTTCACGTGGTTTTCCTGAGTGGCAGGATTGGAGTTATATCTCCGTCATCACAACAAGGAAACAAAAGTGAGCGGGATTTCGATTCCGTATTTCCTATGGTAAGAAACGAGGAATGCCATTTAAGTAAAGGAAAGAGGTATTATCTATGTGTTTCATCGTCCAGTGAAAAGGAAATCTGTAAAGAAGTCGGTGTCCATGTGACGAGTTTCACAGCCATTATATAGATGTTTCTAAAAGTGTCCTTAATTCAAGTATGAAAGGTTAAGATCGCGTAAGCACAGTTTATTGCCAAAAGAACATAGGAGTGACTGATTATAGGAGAGATCATACCAGGATAATTCAATCGGAAAAAGGTAGAGGCCAATATAGAAAACTCAAGAGAAAAAGGTACTGTAAAAATCTCATGTTAACTGAAAATCGTCTGTAATTGTAATCATTATTCTATTACTGAACTGTTGAAGAGACTAAGGAAATTTATACTAGGACTTTAGTACATGATTGATTATAATGAAAATACACTTGTTAATATTAATATTATATAAGTAATTATGTGTCCTGAGAATTATGCATGTGTATTGTAACGTATAGGAAAGTTTAAATGTCAAAGTTATGTGTTAGTACAGTGAAAGGATAAGTTAATCTACATAGTTTTGGATAGTTAGAGTGAATTGATCACATGTCCATGTGCTACAACATATACCCTATATTCCGAGTAATATAGGGTTAACTAAGGTGTTAATTAGGTCTAGAATTATACATATGATTGGATGTGTTGAATTTGTCATGGCAGCATGATCGCAATACCCATATAGAATCATAGACAAATTACTTGTGATACGCTAATGCTAATTTGTAAATAATTTCTTAGTATTGAATTGAATTATATTAGAAATTGAATTGTACCATGCTAACGAGTTTAATAAACCTTTGTTCATTGATAAAACAGTTGTCTGAAATTGCTGCCCAATGCACCACTTAAAAAACGTATGAACCTAATCATGCGGGAAATTAATGTGTTAAGAAATGAGATAAAGTGTCACGACTGCAATATTGTTTCACATTCAGACATATTTTAGTGATTGCTCCTCGTTTTTGTATTTAATATCTCAAACTAAATGTCCCAAAAGGCCCAGCATAATATAAATATTAGGGACACTGAGAGGAGAAATAACTTAAATATTTGTAATTTTGGGTGATATCTCGTGCATAGATAATAGTTGCACATAGATAAGCATAATTTCATTAGATAGGATGATAAAAATAAATTGGGACACAACACCATGACCTTTCCTGCTGATGGAACTGACTTGGTCTTCTTTGGCACTGAACAACTGGCTTCTGTCCACTGTTTTGAGTGCTGTTTGGATTCTGGTGTGCAATGGTGAATTCAAGTCTCATCCATAGTAATAAATCAACATGCAAAATCAGTTTTATTCTTGTTAAAATGCCCCAAGCACTCTTCGGAGATTTTCATGCGAGGGCGTTTTTGATCTGTTGTGAGCAAGCGTGGTACCCATCTTGTGCAAAACTTTTTCATTTGCAATTCTTCATGCAAAATATATCCTGCACATTCTTTTGAAATGCTATAGCCTTTGCAATTTCATGCACTTTGACCTGCCAGTCATCCAATACCATATCTTGCACTTGATCAATGATTTCTGGTGGTGTTGCAATTTTTGGACGTGCTTCGCATGGATCATCTTCGAGCCTGGTACGGCCATGTTTAAACTTGGCAAAACACTACAAGCATTCGGCAGCCCATTTCTTAATTGTCGAAAAAGGAGACGAGTGCCCATAAACTTTTATGAACTTCAGATGACTTTCTTTTGCCGATAGTGTTGCCATCTATGGTCAATGCCGAGAACTTTTCAAACCACCCTCATATTTACAGAACATAGAATTCAGTGGAATATTTGAAAGGATTTAGGACTGGCAGATTCTCTCAAGACAGTCAAGAAACTACGTTCTGGTGATATCCTTGTGGAAACATCACGTCAGCAACATTCTGAAAAACTTCTGAGAGCAACATCAGTGGGTGTTATACCAATCACAGTAATGCTCATAAAGCACACAATTCTTGTAGAAGAGTGATATCAGAATGGGATCCCCTTCATGCTCCCAATGAGAAGATATGATCAGAGCTTAAAGATCAGGGAGTGACAGATATGAGCCCTATCCTGGTAGGGCTCATATCTGTGGGCTGATATACAGATGCTCACCTGGTTCTGCCCATAAACATCATCATCATCCTTACTTTTGATACACCAAAACCTCCAACAAAGCCTTCAACTGTGTTGTTAGACCATATATCACTAATCCACTGAAATGCTTTGAATGTCAAAAATGCCTGTTGTGGCTCTACCACTTGTGCCTGATGTGGTATTAAAGAGCATGATAGCAAATATACGAAGTGGTATCAAAAGGTTTCGAGACTAGCTCTGTTTACGAGAAATTACTTTATTTATCTATGTTTACACACTATCACCTTCAAAGTAGTCCCCTTGCATATCAATACAGCACTCCCAGCATTCTTGCCACTTCTGGAATGTGTCCTGGAAGTCTTCTTTTCGAAGCATGTCAAGCACCTTCTGCGATTCGCACTGGATCTCTGCAATGGTGTCAAAAGGGTGACCTTTGAGCTGGATCTTCATCTTCGGGAAGAGAGCAAAGTCTGCGGGAGCCAAATCTGGCCAGTAGGGTGGGTGCGGAAGTGAGATCATGTTGTTTCTGGCAAGAAACTTGCGTGTGAGGAGAGCTCAGTGACAGGGTGCATTGTCGTCATGGAGCATCCAGTTTTTTGCATGCCACAGATCTGGTCGCTTTCACCGAATGTCCTCCCTCAGATGCCTTAAAACCTGGCAGTGGAACTCACTATTGACGGTTTAGCCCCTGAGGATGAATTCTCGATGCACAATGCCGCGAATATTGAAAAAGACGATGAGCATGCACTTGGTCAAGCTGCGGACCTGCCTCACCTTTTTCGGTCATGGAGATGATGTGCTCTTCCACTGTGAAGGCTGTTGCTTCATCTCAGGGTCGTACCTGTACACCCAAGTTTCGTCACCAGTAATGATCCTCAAATTTCACATTTGCTCTTTGTTCTAACGTGCTGTCTATGATGAAATTGCAGATGTGGTAACGCAGGTGGTCAGAATAACATCAGTTGCACAACTCCCGATGTATGCAGGACGATGTCTTTTGGCACACCCATTTATGAAGGTAGGTGCTCTCTGTGACTGTACGTTTAGCCTTGTGCTGCCATCTGTTGGCGTTTTACAAACCTAGTCTCGAAACATTTTGATACCACCTCATATTCTGTAAAGTAAGCTAAATGTATCAATTATCAGGGAGATCACCTAGCCTACTTCCATGCATGTCCGAAGTGGAAAGATGAAAAAAGAAAAACAAGACTAAAACAGAACAAAATATATCAGGATGCAAAAAGGAAGTTAGACACCACATACCTGTTATGAAATCCTCTTATGCTGATAAGGTGGCAGTTAAAAAAATTGTCAACAGCATCTCAAACTCTTACATCTATCTCACCATCTGATAATTTCATCATACCTGAACTTGATGATTGTGTGTGTGTGTGTGCTTCTCTGTTACGTGCATCAGGTGCATGACCTAGTCTCACTTCAGAAACAACTCCAAAAATGGTTTCATTCAACACACTTATCAATAAAACTATGACAAGGATATCATTTAAAGTACAACCACCAGATACCTCCACAGAAAAAATGGATAATTCACTTTCAGTAGAAGAGTTGGAGGTAGAGGAAGAGTTGGACACCAGCCATTCATAATTCCAGAAATCTAATGATAAATATAAAGCTGACAAAGGTAAACCCTCATCAGACAAGTATAAGAAGTCAAAACAATAGGAAAATTTTTACAGTGGAACTATCGTGAGTTTTGTCCTGCAGAAACACAAGCCTTTTTATCCAGCTTAATACTGCTCTAAAAGCAGTAGCGATTTACTTATCGGTGAGATTTCTTATTACAGTATGTTCAATATATTTACCACCGGGTTATGGATTAAATCAAATAGAACTTGATAATCTCATTTTCCAACTGCCTTAGCCGATACTGCTCATTTAAATCAAATAGAACTTGATAATCTCATATTCTGCCTCTGCTGATAACTTCTCATTGGTGACTAATGTATACAGCACTCTGTGGGGTAGTACTAACGTAACGGATGAGGTTGTCTCATTGAGGGAATGCTCAACAAAACCTATTATCCCTTATTAATAATGGAATCATTACCTTCTTCCATATGCCTACCCATTTATATTCTGCAATAGATCGTATAATCTACTCCCCTGCCATATTCCTACATCCCCTGTGGGATGTTGAAGAGAACATCCCACAGGATGTTCTGTTGGAAGCATTCATTTTCCTGTTATTTGCACTATGTCTTCACAGGAACCATGGTCTACATGGATGTCCATGTTGGAAATGGACGAGGCTGACTGGAATACTTTTTCCTATCTTGCAAACTTTAATGTTGAAGCCGTCAGCTAAACACCTCTCAGTGAAGCAGTAAAATGTCTAACAGATGGTATCGTCCATGCAGCAACAGCTGTATTTCTAAAACTACGATGAACTTAATAGCTTTTAAGTATGCTTGGGCCAGAGCATGTTATGTGAGATGGCATAGTTAAAAATAATCTTGGATCCAATTTACATCAATAAATCAAACAACCATTGCAAATATTGTATGGGGTAAAATCTGGAAAATTACATTAGAACATAATGGATGTGTTGTTGCTGATTCCAGTGCTATTGCAGACATTTTGGGAGAAAATTTTGCCAGAATATTGGCAACAGCTTCATATCCTCCTGAATTTTTAATATTGAAAGAGCAACAAGAGAAACAGTTGCTAAGCTTTTCTGCCAATGGTTAGAACTGTACAAATAGCCATTCATGAAGAAGGAACTAAAAAGAGCTTTTTTTTTTTTTTTTTTTTACTGTCTCACTCACAACATCCATTATGAGATGATAAAACATATTCCTTATTTTCTGTGGATCTCCTTCTCTTCCTGTAGAACAGAATACTTATAGAGGAAGCATTTGTGGGTTTTTGGCATAAGTCAATTGTCATTGCTATCCCAAAACCAGAGGAAAAGACCCAGTACAATCAGTTATCATCCTATTGCTTTGACCAGCTTTTATAAGATATTGGAGAAATCATACCAGACTTCTCAGGTATTCAGAAGGCAATGATCTTATCTTCAATACACAGTGTGGCTATTGTAGATATCATTCAACTTTGAACCATATGGTCCATTTAGAAAGATGCATTGCTGAAACAAGAACATCTGGTTTTAGTGTTCTTTGACAAGGAAAATGCTTATGACACAGCCTGGAGATATGGCATATAAAAAGACTACTATAACCTTGGTCTTAGAGGGCACCTTCCTGTATTTATTAAAAACTTTGTCTAGCCAAGTCCTCCATGTCCAACTGAGAAGTGCACTACCTCAGCCATACCATCAAGAGCAGGGTGTTCCCCAAGACGCTTTTAAGTGTGACACTGTTTGCTATCAAAGTGGATTCAGTCACTGAACAGCTCTCTCCCACTCTTTATGTTGGTGACTTCACAAGTTACTGTCACTCTTGTAATATGAAGGTGATTGAAAGACAACTTCAGCAAGCAATTGATTGCCTCTCTCTCTCTCTCTCTCTCAATGAGCTCTTAATAATGGGTTAAAGTTTTCAGCAGAAAAAACTGTTCACTTCTGCTGAAAACACGCCTCTTCATCAAGATGCTATATTAAGAATGGGACAAACTATTATTCCAGTAGCAACAGAAGCCAAGTTCTTGGAATGCATCTTTGACAGAAAACTTACATTCCTTGCACGCGTTCGTCGACTAAGAGAAAATTACAAGAGAGTATTGTATCTCCTTTGCACTCTACTGATTGGAGTGTGGACCGATCTTTATTGTGTGCTTATATGCTCAAAGCTGGGTTATCGGTCTTAAGTCTGTGGTTCTGCAAGTCAGGATTACCTGTGATGCTTAGATCCCATCCATCATCAGGATTTATGGATAGCTACTCATGCCTTTTCCACATTGCCCACTCAATCTTTGCGTTGAAGCAAATGAACCAACTTTGTCACTTTGACAAAAACAGTTGTCTCTGTGCTCTAAAAATAGTCTTCCGAAGAATCCTATGTGAACTAATCTCTTTTCTCTACATTGAGAGGCTTAATATCATGCAAGTCAGACTTATATGCATCCTTTTGATGTGCATGTTGAAGAAATTATGCAAGCTATCAGCATGAATGTTGACAATATTACCTGCACCAAACATAACAGTATTCCTCCATGGCAAGTTTGCACTCCATCCTGTAACTTCACTTTGTCAATTACAGAAAGCTCATACTCCATCATCTGTCTGTCTGCAATTATTTAATGCACATAGGTGTAGCTCACTCTGATTTCTTGCCCATCTACTCTGATGGTTCAAGATCTGACCTCTGTTGGCTGTACCTCTGTGTTTCCCGACATTGCTCTCTACAACCTGATCCAACTTAATTGCAGTAATTATACAGCAGAGTTACATGCTATTCCACTTTTTTTTTTCTTTAATAATGTAAGACCATACACTAGAAGTTGGTTAATCAATCCATAGTACATTAGTACTGTGTATGAGCAGTAGGTTGGAAAAGGAGAAACTTGTTTACATTTGATTTAAACAAGTACTTATCTGTTTAAATCAAACAGGCACAAGTACCTGTAGTTGCACTCATGCATATAAAAGAGAACCACTACTACAAGTGTGTAATTTATACAGACGCATTGAGTTCTTTACAGGCTATCTCATCTCCTATGTGTAATCCACATCCAGTCTTCCATGAGGATTTATCACTGTTGTACGACATTAAGACCTTTTATTTTGGATCGGTTGTGCAGTATTCCCAGCCACATTGGAAATGAGGGAAATGAAACTTCAGATGCGGCTGATAGATCAGCTCATACTTTTTTAATGTACTGTTTACAGATACAGAGTACAAACAGTTTATAAGATCAGAATTAATTGCCCAGTGACAGTTATCATGGCATGAAGCACTGACAAACATATTGCATGAGATTAAGACTAAAATTAAGTATTGGTAGTCTAGTCAATGTAGAAACAGAAGAGAGGAAGTTGTTCTTTGCTAGGTTCTGCATAAGTCAGTCATCTTATACAATCTTATTTACTGATGGTCGATGACCCACCTATATGCAAAAAATGCAACACAGTCTACCTTATTTTTAACAGTATTAACAACACCAAACAAACTTTTATAAAAAGATGTATTCGTTTGGTGTTGTTGATACTGTTAAAAATAAGTCATGAATAACCATCAGTACCTAAGCTTATCTGTTAGAATGTCGTACTATTTCAATAAAGAGCCAAGAGGCTATTTTTCCGGCGACATAAATTAAGGGGGGGGATAGTAAATTCCATATTATTTTACAGCCGGGTACAAATTAGCTGCGTTTTACATTATGAGAAAATATTAAGGATAGTGACGGAGCTTGCTCCACCTTTGCTCCGAGTTGCTTGAGTGTTGTACTACCCAAGTGATGACTTACGCTTGGACTCGCCGATAGTTCTTTGGCATGAAACTCTTAGATTTCGATCTCAGAGTTTCGTACCCGGCTGTAAAATAATACGGGATTTACTATTTCCCCTTAACTTAATTTATGTCGCTGGAAAAATAGCCTCTTGGCTCTTTATCGTAGTAATAATAATATATGAGTACACCGGTCTGGCAATTCTTTAGTAGGGGTATATGTAAGTTCGGTTCACTTAAACCTTGATATTCCAGGTCTACCTACTCACTGATGAGACCTCAATAAGGGTTGAAACCGGTCTGGGTAGTGACCTCTCCCCATAATGTAAAACAGTAATACATCTCCTAGGAGCTGCATTTTACATTATGAGAAAATATTAAGGATAGTGACGGAGCTTGCTCCACCTTTGCTCTGAGTTGCCCATGTGTTGTACTACCCAAGCGATGACTTGCGCTTGGACTTGCCGATAGTCCTTCAGCATGAAACTCTTTGATTTCGATGGATTTGATCTCTCAGTTTCGTACCCGGCTGTAAAATAATACGGGATTTACTATCCTCCTTAACTTGGTCTTACTATTCGTTATATTATGGTGGAGCGCCAGAAATTCATATGAGAGAGGAATGAAATTTTAACTTATCTGACTGGACCATATATACTCAGGCAGATGTTACAAAGAATTAATTTATACAAACACGGTTGATTATTCAGTTCTATTTATATGTAGATTCTTCACTGCTTAATTTTTTTTTGTACATATTATTTACTAATTGATATCTCTTTATGAATACTTTGTGCACTGCTATAACTTATATGGTGCAGCATGACCTTTGCTTTACATTTCCTTTCGCTGATGTTTTGCTCTTATATCCTACCTGATCATCGATTGTTCACTTTCCATTAACTTTGCATTCAAATTGCACTTCACTGACATATATCCCCATTTACTTTCCACATCTCATTCTCATCAGGAGTACATGACAAACTGCACATTTTACAAAATAGTAAAAATTGGTCTATATCATTCATAAACAAAACGGCTGTTATTTTAAATATGCATGCCCATTCTATAACAGTGAATATATTTTAGCTACATTAACAGAAAAGAAACCAAAAGAAAAGCTAAAATGTCATGAATAAGTCAATATTTTGTCTGCTTCCACAGCCTCTTTGTTGGGACCTAAACACTGACCACTAACTATAACAACTTGAATTATTAATCATGTGTAAAAGAAAATCATTATATTGTATTGATATATATGTCTTCCATATTGTTGTTTATTTCATCATGGTTTGTTTCACAATTGTATCTTTTAGAAAATGTCCTCCACTCACCGGCATCGATATAAAAATGTTGGATTGGATGCTCAGGAGCTTCGAAGGCGAAGGGAAGAAGAAGGAGTACAACTTAGGAAACAGAAAAGAGAGAGTGAGGTATGATTTAAAAATAAGTTACTGGAAGTCCATGAAAAAATAAATTAAAAAGTGAGTCACTTATTTTAAATATACTGGCTAACAAATTAACCAGTATATTTAAACTTATTAACCAGTAAACTTTGTTTTTGTAATTTACATTACTGTAAATTCTAATAGCTCCAGATGCTGAATCCAAATCTAAAAATAAATCATCTAACAATTTTTTTTTTTTTTTAATTCCTCAAAGGAGTAAGCTGAGTTATTTTAGCCATAACTAACATTCTGAAGAGAGATGGGCAGTCAGCCTTCACTGATATTGAGCCCAAAGCTGTCAATGAATCAAGGCTTCTTTTCTTGAGAGGGAGCATAGCAGAAAACTGCTACCATCTTATGGCTCTAAACCTTAACACTATTGTTGTCTATAATAGTGTGAATTCTACAGTTGATTTTTTGAGATGGAAAAGACCCAAATTTCTGAGAGAAAACCCTACTTGCCCATCTAAAGAAGACTAACTCTGGAACTAATCAAAGAAAGACTAGACTTAGAAAACTTGCTGTAGTCAATGAATCAAACCTCTAATGGTATTTCTCTGGATGGTCTAGCATAAATGCAAATGCTCTTTTTGTAGCACTGCACAGGTATTGAATCTAAATCCATAATAACAAAATGCATAATGTAAAGCTTTTTTATAAATGCATACAATTTTCATAGATGGTTATAATATTTTATCATGAATTAGTTTGTAACAATAATACTAAAATTTTAAGTCAGTTGCTGGCTTATGCACACTTTTATAACTGCTGTGACTTGCCAAGACATAGTTTGAAAATGAACATATCTGAACCAGTCTCAAATACTGAAACATAAACTCAGTATGTCAGGTTCACTTGCACCCAGCTGTCATATAATCTTGTTTCTTTAATTTATTATTAAATTACATTTAAAACCGAGAGACTGCAACAAGCACATATTGCATTTGCTATGGATTTGATTCATATATTGAAGCTATTTGAAGCAGTCATTCAAATAGCTCCTGAGCCTATCAATTTTGCTGCTGCTTTTGTCTCTTATCATATTTAATCTGCCACCTTCAATAAAGATTGTGCTTTAATAGCTGAAATGTTTTACTTGTGCCATAGGTTCTCCATTCAGGATGCAGTTGATGTTTTCAGTGTTTTTACCTAATTCCATTGCCTTTTTCTTTTTTATTGCTGATCTTCATACCATATCAAATTTATTACAGCAGTCATTCATTTTAGTCAGGGAATCCAGTTTGTACTGAATTTATTTAGAAGTAGAACATCGCCTGCATAAAAGTAAATAGCTGAGATTAGCATCTCCAGTTTTGACATCAGATTCCGTACCACTTTCCTTAATAATGTGATCCATATTCATGATGAATAACAGAGAGAATGATGTACATTCTAGTTTCACATGTGTTTTTACATTAAACCATTTCCTATACCTCCTTCAATTCTAACTGCTGATGTACATCTCAAATATAGACTATATATAAGTACCTGAGATAATATCCCATTTACACCATGTAACATTTAACTGTAACATTTTGAATAGCTTTTCTGTTGTCACCTTGTCATATTCCTTTTCCAAATGTACAAAACTTAAATATGAATCCTTGTAATGTTCCCCTGATTTCTTAACTATTTGTCTTAAAGTAAAAATGTGAACCTAACAACATCCATTTGACCTGAACACTAGCTTTTTCTTCTCCTAGTTATCCTTCCACAGTTTTTCTTAGCCTTTTCTCAAGTATACCTGCATAAATCTTACCAGGAACACTCAGTAGTGAAATTCCTCTATAATTCTCAGATTGTTTCATTTCATAAATGGGTCTTATGAAAGTTCAACCCTAATAAGTTTATGAACCTGTAACCAGGCCATTTGAATTACGAATTATGCAGTGTAGCTGCTGTAAAACTTGAATACTTCCATATTTGATTGAATATCATCTACTCCAGCCTTTCCACATTTCAAGTTCTTGATGGCTTTTTCTACTTCATGTGTCGATATGTATTCCTGATTGCATTCTTGTTGAGTTGAAAATTTATTTATCACTAGGTTAGACTATAATAGATTTAGTTTAATCCTTTATCCCAGTGAGAGCAAACAAAGTTTGCGCCTGAAAATATCTTCAGGACTAAATATAGTGTTGTACTATCTTATCCAGTAAGTAGTGCAACACCAAGGCAACTCGTGGCAAAGGTGGAGCAAGCTACCAGGCACTTCTAACCCAGTATCTCCCATAATGCAAAACACATTTCCTATGTGGATATGTATACTGTTATGCATTAAAGGGATTGGCCATCTACCCAGACTAGTTTCGACCTTTATTGAGGTCTCTTCAGTGGGAGCCAGGCCCAGAGCTGGAGATACCAGGCAGAAGCAGTAGCAAGTCATCTGTGCCTATGGGAGTTGCCAAAAGGTTTATCACCTTTTTTAAAAATTACTCTGGATTTAGAGAAAGATGTTGAAAATTTATTTATCACTAGGTTAGACTATAATAGATTTAGTTTAATCCTTTATCCCAGTGAGAGCAAACTGCTCTCACTGGGATAAAGGATTAAACTGGGTTTGCTCTCACTGGGATAAAGGATTAAACTAAATCTATTATAGTCTAACCTAGTGATAAATAAATTTTCAACATCTTTCTCTAAATCCAGAGTAATTTTTAAAAAAGGTGATAAACCTTTTGGCAACTCCCATAGGCACAGATGACTTGCTACTGCTTCTGCCTGGTATCTCCAGCTCTGGGCCTGGCTCCCACTGAAGAGACCTCAATAAAGGTCGAAACTAGTCTGGGTAGATGGCCAATCCCTTTAATGCATAACAGTATACATATCCACATAGGAAATGTGTTTTGCATTATGGGAGATACTGGGTTAGAAGTGCCTGGTAGCTTGCTCCACCTTTGCCACGAGTTGCCTTGGTGTTGCACTACTTACTGGATAAGATAGTACAACACTATATTTAGTCCTGAAGATATTTTCAGGCGCAAACTTTGTTTGCTCTCACTGGGATAAAGGATTAAACTAAATCTATTATATTCTTGTTGAGTGTTTGCTAACATCACACTGTCATTGTTTGTTTCATTTAGCAATCTTTTGAAGTAATTACTATTATATTTTCTGAGTCTGTTTATGCATGCTCTTATTTTCTGGGAACTAAGTTTAGCAATTTCTGCTATAACCTCAATAACTGAGTATAAGTTCATGAACAACTGAATTTCTTTCAGTGACATCCTCAAGATATTCATCAATTTCTTAGAAACCTCAATTAATATGCATTGATGTGATAATTCATTTGGAAAGGTTGGTGGTAATGTTTGTTCTTTGGCTATTCATAATTGTAATTTTTAAGGAAATTACAACATAGGCTAATATTAACTACAATAAATTTAATATTTCCAGTATTTTAGCAAAGTCAAATTACTATCAGCAGGGAACACAGTACAATATGATATGTGCATGCAGGCACTACATTGAATAAGGGACTGAAGCGTGCCAATCCAAAGTGAACCTAAATACTCCCCTAGTGGGCTAAAATGGGTATCCTTGGCTGTTGGACTGAAGGTTGCATACTTGGTATTTCTACCATTTTACTTTCTTTCTTCAAGCGTGTAGAAAGGCTTATGTGTCCGTCATACATGTTGTTTAATTTTGATGGTATATATCAGAACACAGAATTATAAGTAAATAATTATTTGACTTATTGCTGATATTTTGCTGTTGTTATAACCAGCCTCTTCAGAGCACAAAAGCACAGTTTATCACAGTACACGAGACTGCAACAACATGGTGTAAAAAAAGGACTAGTTTAACAAAATTGTAGCAACAACACAAAGACTAAAGTTCTAATTAGGTGTCCTCTATCTAAAAAAAAAAAAAAAAAAAACGAGAGAAAGCAGGTACTAGTTATGTCTTAAGATGACTGTCTCCCAAATCTTAGGCAAATTTATACAGCCATATTTGAAAGTTTATTTTTCATTTGGTTAGAGTATAATAAATTTAGTTTAATCCTTTATCCAAGTGTGAGCAAACAAAGTTTGTGCCTGAAAGTATCTTCAGGACTGGGGTAAGGTGGTACAACACCAGGGCACTCCTTGCAAAGGCGGAGCAAGCTACCAACACTCCTATCTCAGTATCTCCCATAATGCAAAACACATCTCCTTGCGGATATGTCTAATGTTATGCATTAAGGGAAGGGCCACAACCCAGACTAGTTTCGACCTTTGTTGAGGTCTCTTCAGTGGGAGCAGCTTCAGGCACAAACTTTGTTTGCTCACACTTGGATAAAGGATTAAACTAAATTTATTATACAGCCATATTTGTTGAGATTTGGAGTATGTTTCAGGGCTTCTGTTGCTTCTAAAAACAATCTCCGACTTGTAAAAGCTTCTGTGCAGTACTTTTGTTTTCTTCCAGTTGATCCTGTGTGCAGGGGTATCCAAAGCATGGTCTGCTATGCCTGACTTGCCATAGTAATAGTGTCAGATGTATCTTTTATGTTCACTGATGCGGATCTCCACAGTTCTTCTTGTTTGACCACAGTAAGCTTGATCACATGAACAGGATACTTTGTAGATTCCTGGATGTTAAAAGGATGATAACCCACAGAGCAAGAGCAATCTGTTCCAGTGACAATGCTCTTACTGCTGAACTGGCTCACTTATGCCACACTTTCTTGGTCAATGGCTATAATCCCCATAAGATAAAAAAATACTAAATGCTCCTAAGAAGCCCCTACCCTATCCAACACGGGGAACTACAATAAAACAGTCGTCATCCCATACATTAAAGGTACATCAGAAAGATATCTAGAATTCTCAATAAACATTAACTATTCAGACTGTGTGTCAAATTAGCAACTCTCATCCGTTCACCCAAGGACAGCATCCCTCCTTATTCACATCTAGGAGTCTACCAAGTATCCAGCTCGTGTGATCAAGCTTACTAAGGTCAAACAGGAAGAACTGTGGACATCTGCATAAAAGATACATCTGGCACTATCACTATGGCAAGTCAGGCCTAGCAGACGATGCTTTGGATACCCTTGCACACTGGATCAACTAGAAGAAAACAAAAGTACTGCACAGAAGTCCTGAAACATACTCCAAATCTCAACAAATATGGCTGTATAAATTTGCCTGAGATTTGGGAGACAGTCATTTTAAGACATAACTAGTACCTGCTTTCTCTCTTGTTTTTTTTTTTTTTAGATAGAGGGCGCCTAATTAGGACTTTAGTCTTTGTGTTGTTGCTACAATTTTGTTAAACTAGTCCTTTGTTACACTGTGTTGTTGTAGTCTTGCAGTGCTGTGACAAACTGTGTTTTTGTGCTCTGAAGATGCTGGTTATAACACCAGCGATCAGCAATGTCAATAAATAATTATTTACTTATAATTTTGTGTTCTGATATATACTGTCAAAATTAAACAACATACTTTCTTTCTTCCTTAATGGAATCTGAAAATACCCAAACTGCAGATCTGTCTTAGTGAAGTATTCTACTCCTTCTAAACCAGTTGGTGATTCTTCGATTTTAAACAGCAGAAATTTACTAGGTTTTGCAACTTTATTGATTTCTCTCAGATCTGAAACAGATCTTAAATTTCCATTAGGCTTTTCTCTGAGAATAAAAGAACTCTTCCATTTTGAGTTAGCCTTCTCTATGATTCCAGCTTTTTTCATATTCTTATAGCAACTGTTGAAAACATTCCATGCATTTCATTGGGATTTGTTTTGCAAAGATTAGGTGTCTGATTAGTAAGTTGTATAGAATGCTGCATTAGTATAAGACATAAGCACAATATTTTCAGTAAAAATATTAGAATAGTTTAAAAGAAAACTCAAAGAATGTAATACTTGCTTCTTTTCACTGGATGGAAGCAATTTTATTGCATTTTCTACTAAACTTGGTTATTTTTTTTTTTCTAAATTGTCTTTCTCTGTGTTTATTGCTTCAGTTTCAAGCATTTGATATTGTTTGGCATCAGAAACTTCAGAGAATTATCTAAATCTTGTATATAATTATTGATGCTTGAGTTCTTGTAAGAACTCAAGCATCAAACTATAGGCCTATCTGTGTGTCAGGTGTTGTGGTTAAGTTGTTGGAGAAGCTTGTGAGAACTAGGATCCAGAGTTGAGTTGACAACAATGATATAATCTTTGATGGGCAGCATGGATTTGCTAAAGGGAGGTCATGTTTTAATAATCTACTTACTTATTACAATAAAGTGACTGCTTCCTTGGACAGAGGAGAAGGATACACAGTAATATACTTGGATTTGGCAAAAGCTTTTGTTAGAGTACCTCATGATAAGTTGACAGTCAAACTAGAGCAGATAAGTTTGGATATTAGATTAGTGCATTGGATTGGAGACTGGCTATCTGATAGGTATCAACAAGTTGTGTATGGGGGTGCAGTATCCAGGAAAAGGAAAGTTCACTAGTGGAGTGCCTCAGGGATCTGTTTTAGGGCCATTACTATTTAACTTGTATATTAATGATATTGGCGAAGATTTGGATGGTGATATTCAGTTGTTTGCAGATGATGCAAAGTTGGGATGAACCATAAAGAGTAGCGAAGATGTTGTGGCCTTGCAAGAAGACTTGAATAAATTGAGTGATTGGGCAAGCAAATGGGGATGTGAGTTCAATGTTGCAAAATGTAAGGTTTTAAAATTTGGAAAACAAAGATGGGATGCAGAATTTATGCTTGGTGAGAATATATTGTTGGAAGTAGAGGAAATAAGAGATCTGGGGGTGATAGTGGATAAGGATCTAAAATTTAGGGGACACATCGCCAAAATTGTGAAGACAACACAAAGACTTCTGGGAATGATGCAGAGGACACTGACATGTAGAAGTAGGGAGATTCTTGTTCCATTGTATAAGGCTTTGATTAGGCCACACATGGACTATTGTGCCCAGATTTGGTCACCTGGTTTTCAGAAGGATGAAGAGATGTTGGAAAGGGTTCAAAGGCGACTGACTAAGGTAGTTTCTGACCTCTGGAATGTCGAGTATGAGGAAAGATTGAAAAGATGTAATTTGCAGTGTCTAGTGGAGAGAAGGAAGAGGGGAGATATGATAGAGACCTACAAGTTGGTAAGGGGTTGTTATAGGATCAATGGTGGAGAAGTTCTACAGAGAATAGTGGGAGATCAGGGAAGAACCAGAGGTCATCCCTGGAAACTGTATAAAGAGGGTGTGAGTAGGGGAGTGAGAGGCAGGTTTTTTTCGTGCAGAGTTGTGGGTGATTGGAATGCCTTGCCTGAGAGTGTGGTGTCTGCAAGGAGTTTGAATGTGTTTAAGATGCGGTATGATGAGATGTGTGTGAGATAAAAGGACCTCCTAGATGAGTCTTTGACTCCATGAGGTCTTGTTTAATAATAATAATAATGAAGATTGTTTATTAAGACTGTATTTCAAGTTCAGAAAGAGAAATAGTTTTCCTATAATTTCAAGAAATTATAGGAAAACTGATATCTCTTTAGGAAATCAAGACAAAGACTATCATATATTTTAGGATTAGAACTCTCTGGAAGAATAATCACTTGATGAGAAACCTTCAAAGGAAAAACAAGGAATGAAAAGAAACAGATCAGTCTTTTCAGAAGTGGAAAGTTCATTATCAAAGATGCCTGTTAACTTAAATGAATATCTCAGTCTTATATCATTATCAGGAATCAATCCTTCATTAAATTTTATTAAAAAAATTTCCGGGAAATAAGAGAAATATGTTCTCCTGTATCTAATAAAATTTCGCAAGGTATGTTTTAATAAAATCCTGTAATATTGTCAAAGGTTTATTACTAAGAGCAATGAGTCTCTTAGATGCTCTTGTGGCATTTGTTATGTAGACCAGACACGAAGGTTGGGAGAGATCCACATGTCTGAATATGTAAAAGCTTCAAAAAAAAAAGAGAGCATAAATCAGGTCTGGCATTCCACACAACCACTACTGGCCATCAAGTACTCTGGCAACAGACAAAAACGTCATATTGATAATAACTGTTTCACAAGAAAATTTGAAGAAACCTCACAAATGCTTAGGATCCCTACATAATGCAATAAAAATCAAGGCTTAATCAAGTTTGGTCTGCTTTCATCAAAATATTAACTGCCACAGACCTAGGATATAGCACATGTAATACCACAGAACGTGATAGTAACAACTAGCAATGTTCCAACACGCATACAGTAACAAATATATCATTTGTATTTGGGTTTATCAATTATTTAACAGTTGTGAAGTTATAAAAAAAAACACATCTAATATGTGTAATTGAAAGGTATCAGGGATAATGATACATAAAAGTTTTATGTATCATTACCCCTGATGATGTAAGTCTTATGATGCACGAAACTTGTCGAGTTTTAATTTGTTTATTTTTAATAAACTCTTTATATTACAATGTGGTCTCAATACCGAAAACTACCTACAGAACTGCTTAACCACAGAAACTTACGTCTACATCTGGAGAATTACTTTTTTTATAGAAACTGAATAAATTACTAAGTTAAGACCTGCTCTTCATAATAATGTATGATTTTCATATTCCTTTCCCAATTTTGGCTTCATCCAAACTTTTCTAATACCTTAGAAAACATTATTGGAGTCTTGTTTATGTGGCAGAAATATCTTTCTCTCTTTCCACTCCCTTGGAATCTGTCACTGCTGAGAAACAACCTATTCTGCTAACAATTCTGCTGCACTTTCTGACAACTCATGCAAAAAAATATTCCATCTAATCCCATTGTTGTATTTCACAATGAATTTGTAATATTCTAAGCACTTCTCATGCATCACCTTCCATTCTTACATAAGTCATTATCTCTACCTGGATAATATATCCTCTTAAATGATCACCCAGTAATTCAACTTATTTCTTCACCTCTTGTTGTCTGAATTCATTAAAGGTTATCTTTTCATGATCATTTTTTACTCGCCCTATGTTGTGCCATCCAGTTATTTTTACTCTTGGTGATCTTGTGAACAAAAGCTCTCCATCCTACTTGGCCTCTTATCCTTTCTTTCAGTAAGGATAAGAGGCCAAGTACTTACCAACTTGAACTTACCAACTGTAAGTTCAAGTTGGTAAGTACTTTTATGTTGTCCATCCAACTTGTTTGTGGTCTTCCTCCTCTTCTCATTCACTCAATCTTCCTTCCCAACATAACTGCCTTTTCAGTGATTCATCAGCTTGTATAATATATCCAAAGTACATCAACTTCTGTTTAATGATCATCGCCTCCAAGGAGCATTCTGTCTTTATATTCTCTAAAGCGTTATTGGATTCTTGCTGTCCATGAGATTCTTAAATAGACTCTATGCTGACAAAAAAAAAAAAAAAAAAAAAAAAAAATCCCTCTAAACTAACCAAAAGTCAACTCTTGAATGCACATTATGTGTGATGGCGAATGGATCTTTAGTCTTGAACTATGAAGTTGTTCTTTCATTTGCTCTGTTCTGTATATCAGCATCATTTTACAGTTTGCAGCATTCCCAGTTTTGCTGATGTATTTGCTGATACAGTACACTGCACTCCTCATTCAATAACCCTGCACTACACAAATTAATAAAAACATTTGTATTATTTATATCTACTGCTCCAACTTCCAATATCAAAACAATTCTTCATTGTGGTTCTGATGATGTTAGTAAAACTCGTAACTGTGTTATTTCTTACATTTTTCTTTTATTTATTTTTTATTATTATTATTATTTATCTTTGACTAAATGAAACTTCTCTTCTTGGCATAACTCCAACCTCCAGTATTCTTAGCATGCCTCCATAATCCAAAACAGTAAGTTTCACTTTTACTCAAGTCATTACTTTTTGAACTACAATCTTTTTTTGAGGAATGCAGTGATAGTTTTTCAGGTTTCTAGATTTAATTTTGTATACTTGAAACTCTTAAATAAATCTGATAAAAATAAAGTAATTGCAAAGTTATTTTTAATAATTCTTTCATAATTTAACCCATTTTTTTAGTTGTTCACAACTCTTAATTGAAAGATTCTTGCCTTGAATTAGTTTTGAGATTATAATTGCATGGTATTAAATATTAATTTTTTGTAGTGTTTTATATAACTACTGATTATTTGCAGCTGTACAAAAGAAGAAATCTCAGTACACCTCCAGAACTATTACAAGATGTTGAATTATCAAGCAGCATGATGCATGAAGATTCACTCAATTCCAGTGCACAAGTGAGTTGAAACAAGATTTGGGTATTCAGTTATAATGTATTTAATTATATTTTGTGCCACTGCATGGATAGGCTTATGTGTTCATCAGACATGTTGTGATAGATTTAACGGTATTGATATGAACACAGATGGATAAGAAAATAACTATTTATTAACTTAAAAGCTAATATTTTGCTGGTATTATATCCAGCATCTTCAGAGCACACAACACAAAGTTTGTTAAAAATGCAAGACAACCACAATCCGGTGTAACAGTGGAGCTAGTATAAGTAATTGCAGCATGCAACACAAGACTAAAGTCCTAATAGGGTGCCATCTAGGTTAAAAAAAAAAAAAAAAAAAGTAGTTCAAAGTTTTGAAATAGTAGTCCAAATAATAGTCTTAGAAAGTTTGAAAAAAATAAAATAAAAGTAATAAATATTAATTTGGTTTTAGGATGACTATCTCCCAAATCTTTGGTAGATTTATACAGCCATACTTGTTAAGATTTGGAGTATGTTTTAAGGCTTCTGTTGATTCCAGGAACAACCTCTCTGACTTGTAGAAGCTTTGGTGCGTTACTTTTGTCTTTTTCCAATTGATCCTGTGTGCTGGGGTATCCAAAGCATAGTCTGCAAGACCCGACTTGCCATAGCGGAAGTGTCGGATGTATTTTTTGTGTTCACTGAGGTGGACGTCCACAGTTCTTCCTATCTGTCCATAGTAGGCTTGATGGCAAGAACAGGGCACTTCAAAGACTCCTGGATGTGATAAAGGAGTGTATTTGTCCTTAGGTGAACGGATGAGAGTTGCTAATTTCACATAAGGTTTAAATATGGTGTGCAGTTGGTGTTTGTTAAGCACCCTAGATATCTTTTCAGATGTGCCATTAATGTATGGGATGTGATTGTTTTGTTGTAGTCTTCTGTGGTAGATAGAGGGGATTTCTGGGTAGCATTTAGTATGTTATATGTCTTATAGGGATTATAGCCATTGGTTAAAAAGGTGTGACGTAGGTGAGAAAGTTCAGCAGTGAGAGCAATGTCATTGGAACAAATTGCTCTAGCTCTGTGGGTTGGTGTTTTTAAGATACCATATTGTTGAGAAGGGTGATGGTGTGATTGTTTGTGTAAGTATTCTCCCCTGTATGTGTGGGTTTTCTATAAACCGAAAATGATACGCTGGTAGATGTGTGATCAGTGTGTCCAGGAAGGGCAGGCAGTCATTGGCTTTTAGTTCCATTGTAAAGTGGATTTTAGGGTGCTGGCTATTTAGATGCATTAAAAACGTATTCAATGTGTCTGGGCCATGTGGCCAAATAGCAAACACATCATCAACATAGCATAGCCAGAGATTAGGCTTGAGCACCCTAAGGAGCTACACTTTCATCTATATATGAAAAAATTTTCATAAATACTGCCAGATGTGGACAAAAATTTATTGCCAGCATATTAATAAATTATTACACAAAGAAGTGCTAAAAATTTAGTATAAATTAAATTGCAATACATTTTTGGCAAATTTACAAATTTCCTAAGGACATAATTAAGGAATGAACGTAGAGCGAGAGCTTACAGAAAACTATGCAGAGAGACATTTCAGTATGGATAGGTCCACCCTGAACTGCGATACAGCTCTTGCATCATATCATGCTTAGCACAAAGTGATTTAGGAGTTCTTGAGGCAAATAATTGGCCCACTCCTCTTTCAGAGAAAGGATAAGGCTTTTTTTTATTTCCTGGAGGGGAATTTAGAGTAGCAATGCATTTCCCTATTTCTTTCCAAACATGTTCTATGGGGTTGAGATCTGGGGATCATGCTGTCCATTCAATTCAATTAATATCCTCAACGTCTAGCAGTATCTCCACTTCTCGTGTATGATATGGTGTGTTGTGGCATTGTCATCCATAAAAATGAATTCGCTTACAGTGCCATGGAACAATTGAACATGACATTCGAAACAATATTGTTCACCAGTCATGGTCCCTTTTACCAGCACTTGTAGCTCCATGTATTCATTGAGCATAATGCCTCCCCACACCATGACCGCAGCAGCACTGCTGTATCTATCCCTTTCAAGAACATTCTTGTGATAAGCAGTACTATTTTAATGACAGATCAAGTGTCATCTAGAATCAGAGGAAAGACTAAAATGACTCATCTGTAAAGAGTACATTAGCCCATTCGTGCTTGTCCAATTTTTATGGGTACAGCATCACTGAAAACATGTTCTATGATGAGCTGTGGATAAAAGGATTCAAACTACAGGCCTTCGAGTGTATAGACCTACTGGTTGCAGATGGCTTTCTGGGTTGAAAATGTTGCATACAGCCTGAATGCAATATTATGTGAGATTCTAAATTCTCTGGCAATGTCAGTAATTCTGTGGCCTTCTTCAAGCTTTCATTCTTCTCCACGTGAAATCATCTAGATGATGTCTTTGAGACATTAAAAGATATCCAAGTTTGCAACTTTATTCCTCCACAAAAAGAGCTTCCTTCAAACTCAATTCACTTAGTGCCTATTTTCCTGTTGGGTGCTACCGCATGACCTCTTTGCATGCAATTCGAAAATTTAAATTTGTACCGCCTTTCTACTCGAAATCATCAGTTATACAAATGGTCACAAGCTGATTTGTCTGAATTTGTGGTTGAAGATTACAACCACAAATTCAGAATCTTTAAACTTTAACTTGTAATCTTTAAAAATGGTGTTAGTTTTTGGGTTTTGGACACCAGTGCATGCTTCTGTGTAATTCTTATTAGCTTAGATGGTATTTTGTAGCAAATGTCCAAGAGGGAGATAACTTTTTTAAAAAAAAAAAAGAAGTTTTTAAAATAGGATATATGGATATATTCCAATCCACATGGATTTCTTCTTTTTGCTATATTAGTTTGATAAGTTCATAAATTTCAGTTGTTAATGGTGCTCCTCTAATATTTTGAAGTTTTGTTGTAATTTTATTTTTTCTTGGTATTTTTTAGTACTTCAACAATATTCTCGACTTCAATCAGAGAT
The DNA here is from genome assembly GCF_054136105.1 of Typopeltis vanoorti. Taxonomy (NCBI): domain Eukaryota; kingdom Metazoa; phylum Arthropoda; class Arachnida; order Uropygi; family Thelyphonidae; genus Typopeltis; species Typopeltis vanoorti. The sequence continues at coordinate 36,937,185 of NC_143567.1, read as the reverse complement.
ATTCCTCAATTGTGGGTTTTACACCATTTCCTTCTTATCATTGCACCTCATCTAGTCATTATGATTTGTTTAGTAGTCTTGTAAAATACTGTCTGAATTCCTGAAGTTTCTTTTTCTTGTGTAACCTTCTAGGTTGTTATTCACTATTCAAATTTGTGGTTTATATCACACTACATTTGAAAAACCTGAGTTATTTGCAGTGCTTTTTGTGATGTATGCAACAGTGTGCCATGCTGGCACCTTTATTAACAGTAACATGTAGCATACAGATGTGATACCTTTTCAGAAATTTTTATATTTTGTATATGCATTTACCTGGTATTTAAATAAGGTTAGTTATTTAATGAAATATAAAATTTTTATCAAAATTATTGCATATGTTTTATTTATTTTTATATATTTTTGTAATTTAGCATTATAAATAGTTAAGCATATAATAAATTTATGCTTAATAAACCACATGTTATATATTTAAATTGTTGCTCTTATTCTGTAAACATTATCACACTATGAAGTAAAAATTCCATAGCAAAGAATGAGTACCAACACCTACTATTTACAATAGGTGTTGTACATACTCATCACAGAAACAGCTCTGGTTATTTGTATTTCAGTTTCTTCAATATATTTTTTTTCTCTGCTAGCATTTTCTCTCAATGCTAGCCGAATTTCTCGCTCAGTTTCTTCAGTTCCTATAGTATTAGTCTTGTAGCATTTTTAACATCTTATTGCAGTTCTTTATAGCCTCTTGATGTGCATTATTGAACCATTTTTTTAATTTTGCTGTTTGGAAATTAAAGAGTTAACTTCTACATAATAAGTAATATTTTTGATCCGAGTCCATTTGTTTTTCTCAGTTATAGGAGGAACTGTGAATATTTTATTTCCTGCTTTAACTTTTCTGCATATTGCTTTCATGTATTAACATCGTCATCATCAAATTCCTACAATGTACCCTCAATGGGTGTACAGGATATGATAGTACTACATGAAAAACTTACATCATTACTAACTTCCTATCTACAATTTTCCTCCAAATCAGTCTGTTACTTGTCAAGACTTCAACATTATCAGATCTTATATTTCTATCATCTAACGCACTTTATACAGTATCAATCCACCTATATCTTGGTCTTCTTCTGGGTCGTTTTCCTGCCAACCTAGCAGAGAACACTTGTTTTGCTAATCTTTCCTCGCCCATTCTATTTAAGTGACCATACCACCTGAGATTAGCTCTGTTAATGCATTCCTGGATGCTGACAATGTTAAGTTCTTTCCTAATATCTTCGTTTTTAATATGATATTGCCATTGATGCCATCTGTTCACACCTATAATCTTTCTCAGGACTCTCATATCTGTGGTCTCTATTCTTTGGTCAAGTGTTTTACTTCTGACCCAGCTCTCAGATCCATTAAAACTGGTTTGAACACTGTCTTGTATAGATCTAATTTAGTGTTCTGACTAATTTCTATCTTATTCCATATGAATTTATTCAATTGACTTTCTACCATACTAGCTTTGTTGATTCTGTTGTCTATTTCCATATTTAATTTACCATCTTCACTAAAAATCGTGCCTAAGTAGCTGAAATGTTTTACTTGTTCCACAGGTTCTCAACTGCATTGAAAATGCAGTTGACATTATCAATGTTTCTGCCTATTTTCATTATCTTTGTCTTGTTATTGTTGACGTTCATACCATATCTATTAGAGCAGTTATTCAATATAGTCAGGGAATCTTGCAGACTTGTAGCAGATTTATTTAGAAATATAACATCGTCTGCATAAAGCAAAGAGCTGACATTAACATCTTCAATTTTGATATCATGTATAATACCATTTTCCTTCACAATGTGATCCATATAGATAATAAATAACAGAGGGGGATAATGTACATCCTTGTCATACAGCAGATTTAACATTAAACCATCTTCGTGTACTTCCTTCAATTCTAACTGCTGACTTGTAACTCAAATAAAGACTAAGTTGCATGATTTAATGCCGAATTGACACCATAAACTGTAGCTTATTTGAATAGCTTCTCTCTTCGCACCTTGTCATATGCCTTTTCCAGATCAACAAAACTTAAATACAGATCTTTGTTATATTCCCATGATTTCTCAACTATTTGTTGTAAAGTGAAGATCTGATCCTGACAGCCTCTATTCAGCCTGAATCCAGCTTGTTCTTCACCAAGCTTTTCTTCCACAATTCTTCTCAACCGTTTCTCAAGTATACTTGCATAAATCTTGCCAGGAATACTCAGTAAGGAAATAAATACAAAATACACAAATTAAAAAAACAAGCAAGAATTGACTTCAATAACAAGTATTTCTTTATAAGATTTTTAGAGCAAAAGTAGAAAATAAATAAATTTTGAGTGGACCCAAATTAGTTACTTAAACAAATAATAAGAGGTGTTTAAGGGTCAAAGCTATATAACTGAGAGGAGACATCCACATAGCCCTTAAAGGAATGTGGACAACCGACCAGGGTTTCTGACCTAATGTTCAATAATCACCTTCTTGTGGTGCACCCTGTTGGGTGCACCACAAGAAGGTGATTACCTGGATACCGAACGAATGAGGATGGGCTGGAAATTTGAGATTTAGTTGACTAAATTCTATTCTTATTGGCTTAAACCAAAATATAAAATGATAGTACAAAATGACAAAATTTCATACCAGCTGGGGCGTTGCCTGGTTAAACAAGCTCCCGTTGTGTTCGCCAGGGAACCAGGGCGAACAGTGAAAACTCAGCTACTGGAACAAATCTGAAAACACACCCCAACTCAATGTCACCAGAGTTAAAGATCAGTACTATGAACATAAAAAGCCTGAATGGCAAAGAAATGGAGCTAGATGAGGATTTAGATAAGTACCAGATCGACATAATAGGGGTGACTGAAACAAAACAGACAAAAACTGGTGAGATCTTTCTGAGCAATAAATACAAAATGTTATATTCAGGCAATGACAATCAAGGAAAAGAAGGAGTAGCCATAGTATTAAACACAAAATATGAGGCTAATCTTCTTGAACAGCAGGCAGTCTCAAGTAGAGTGATGTGGGCAAATATGAGAATAGTGAACTGCATAATGAGACTTATTTGTGCCTATGTTCCCACAGAAGGTTCTGCTAAGGTAGAAGTGGAGGAATTTTTTGATGCTTTAGAAAAAGCAACTGACACAATGAAAAAGGAAAAGTTGGTCCTTGTTGGGGGATCTAAATAGCAGAGTATGAAATGATTGCTAGACATACAAAAATATTTTGGGAAAATTTGGAGAAAAGTGCAAAGCAAATAATAATGGCAAATACCTGTTGGATTTCTGCTCAAGACATGGACTGGTTATTACTAACACCATGTTCCAACATAAAAATGTGCACAAATTCACATGGAGAGAAGAGGCAAGGAATAAGAGAAGTCATTGACTATGTTATTGTTGATAGTGATGTTTTCTCCCTTGAGCAGGACACCAGAGTGTACAGAGGATTTGAAATTGGAAGTGATCACTATTTAGTCTTAAGCAGTATAAAATTGAATTTCATATTGAAAAGAATAACATGTACCAAAATTTTAAAGAGAATAAATGTTGAGCAGCTCTCAGATGTGAACTGTAGACTAAAATACACAAAGATTATTGAAGAAAAAATGAAAGAGTTTGAGAACAGCAACCAAACCTTGGAGATTCAGTGGCAAGCCTTGAAGAAAACACTGATTGATTCTGGTAATGTATGGTAGGTATGGTAGGAAGTCAATTGAATAAAGTCATATGGAATAAGAGAGAAATTAGTCAGAACACTAAATTAGCTGTATACAAGACAGTGTTCAAACCAGTTTTAACTTATGGATCTGAGAGCTGGGTCAAAAGTAAAACACTTGACAAAGACTAGAGACTGTAAATATGAGATTCCTGAGAAAGATTAAAGGCATGAACAGATGGCACCAATAGCAATATATTAAAAATGAGGATATAAGGAAAGAACTTGACTTTCTCAGCATCCAGGAATGCATTAGCAGAGCTAATCTCTGGTGATATGGTCACTTAAACAGACAGGGTAAGGAAAGATTAGCAAAACATGTGTTCTCTGCCAGGTTGGCAGGAAAACGATCCAGAGGAAGACCAAGATATTAGGTGGATTGATACAGTATGAAGTGCCTTAGATGATGGAAATATAAGATCTGATAATATTGGAGTCTTGACAAGTAACAGGCTGATTTGGAGGAAAATTGCAGATAGGAAGTTAGTAATGATGTAAATTTTTCATGTAGTACTATCATATCCTGTACACCTATTGAGTTCTGATAGGTGTACAGGATATGATTGAGTACATTGCAGGAATTTGATGATGATGTCTCTTATGATAAAGTAACAGGACTGGTTGATGAGAAAAATGTGTCTCCTATAAATTTTGCTGGATTTTGCAAAAGCATGTGCCATGTTGCATAACATTAATATTGAAGTTGCATTGATAGGATTTAAACATTAGTCTGAGAGTTGAATTGGAAGTTAACTGTCTCCCAAATATCAGATTTCTCTCACTCTCACACACACACTGTGTGTGTGTGTGTGTGTGTGTGTGTGTGTGTGTGTGTGTGTGTGTGTGTGTGTGTGTGTGTCAAAGAGAAAAAACAATTTTAAGGAGAGATTCTAGAGTCTTTTACTATTTATCTTTTATGTCAGTGATATTGTCACTGATCAGTGAGCTAGTCAATTTTGGATGATGTGAAGATAAAGAGGGTTATTAGTAATGGTTGTGTGGTTTCTTTTTTGCATAAGCATGAAAGATGGACACAAGAATGGGGATGTCAGTTTAGCATAACTCTGCCTAAGGTTTTGAACTATTGTAAATTTCGATGCAGCGTCATAATTTTTCCAAAATTTTATTGTATCGACTTTTACAGGAGTCACATCCAAAATTCACAGAAAGTAAACTTGTAAATTTTATATATAAATAATACGAACAGCCCATATAAATTAGCCCAGAAAAATTAGCATGATACTGTGTAAATAGAAGATATATGAATATGTAGTTCAAGGGAAAATGCCCTAGAAATCAGAAATATGTTAGAATTTATCTTTGTACCATTAGTACAAAGATAAATACCATTACCAAAGCCCATCTATAGAGACCCAGAGGAATTAAACATGCTAGAATAGAGTAAACAAATATCTTAAAATAGAAGTTCAAGGGCAATACTTTAGAATTCGGAAATGTATTTGATGTTATGGGTGAAAAAGAAACCTATTGTAACCAAAGCAGTCCGATACCGCCTTCAAGGTATCTGAAAAGTGGGCGGTATACATCAGAAGCTGTTACGCTATGCTGTAAAAGGGATTAAACGTACACTTCAGGGAGATCTGGAAGTCTGCACTTTTTAGAAGGATAAGCGTTTGCATGTGAAAGGTACGTGGATCTCAGACCTTAATTCAATGTTTGCACGGGAATATCTGGGGTCTAAAATATTCGCACAGGGTCCCACAAGAAGCCAGATAAAAGGATCATAGGATCGACTATCGAGCATCGGCAGATTTGATGCTAGGAGAAAAGGAGGGAGTCGATCCATGGAATATGACTTCATCCGGAATCTGACGTAGTCAGATTCCGGATGAAGTCATGGAGGGTAACCGGAGGCGAAACCTTACAGAGCGAATAGCAGCCCAGGACCAGGATGACAAAGCCTTGACCTTGTGTCCGAGTGCCTGCAACACCGGAAGATCGTGCTCCAGCCCCACGAGAAATTCCAGAGGAGAACATGGTGTCCATGAAACGTCTAAAGTGATAGATCAAGCCCTAGCATAGAGGGGATCCAGAATAAGTCCGTAAAGGAAATACAACTAAGTGCATCGTACCTATGGAGGAGTCATGTGAGTTGAATTTTGTTGCAAAATTTTTTTTTATGATGTGAAGGACTGTTTAGAAAGACTGAATTCATAGAACTGCTATATACATTAGATTGAATACTTCCAGTAAAGGAAGAGAATCTGTTTTAAAGTAATTGTAAGACATTAATGAAAATTAACTTACGTTGTATTGTAAAGAAATGGTTCAGAAGAACTGAGAAGATTATAGAATTAAAAAATATAATGTTATGAGAAATAGTTTGCTTGAAGAATGTTATATTTTTATGTGAAGGTTGAATTGGAGATTATAATTAATCAAAGCATGGAAATTCCTAAACTGTAAATGGGCTGATAGTTAATAGTTATCTAATTTAATTGTTTAGTAATTTACGTCTTTGGTATTTGTTGCATGCCTAAGAATTTGTCCTATATGATGTTTTTTTTGTGTGCTTAGCTTAGAGAGGAAAGGAAAGTAGCATCCTTTTAGTGCATATATTACTGTTTTAGTATAAATAAACATGTTTGTTATATTTAAAAGGAGTGCCATCTGATCTTTTTCGCAACTGCACTGTTCTCAAAAAAAAACCGATCCTGTGAGTGGGGTAGATAGGAATTTGGCACAAATTTTGAGTTAAGAGTTAGCCACGACTGTATATAATTATAGAGGAGGAACTTTACTGGAAGTATAAATAATTTCTTATGCCATTTGGAGAACTTTAGTGGCGTAGCTAGTAATAATTAAATAAATTTCTTGAGATATCCGGCATAAGGAAAGAATACTGAAAGTAGAGAAAGGGAAATAAGATTAACTGAGTACATGAAAGGAAAAAGATAAGGTTAAAGTATAATGAATAAAAATATAGAAGCAAAGGTTAAAATAAAGAAAACTCGTAATATTACAATGGCGCAGCAGATAAGATAGAAAACCACGTAATATTACACTATGGTAGCTACAGATGAAGGGTTGCAATTGCACTGGAAGAAGTAGAGGAAGCAGGGGTAATAGGATATCGAAATTTCAAGTTGTGCAGATGCATTGCACTGTTGCAATGCATCTGCACAAGATTATTGTAATATCTACAAAACAAGCATCACTGTAATCATAAGTTCATCATAGAAGGCTGATGATAATAGTAATACTAGAGATTTTATTGTAGTTCTGTCAAGGGCATTTTACTCTCAAGTGATCCATGCAGAAATTGAACTAGAGGGAGGGGTGGGGAAGAAACTCTATACTCCCATATAATTCTTGTATATTGTTGATTTTTTTTTCTCTTTCATTAAAATACATTAAAAATTAAAAAGAGACAAGAAATATCAAAAGAAGACAAAATAATATCAGACGATTTTGACAAGTAAGTCAGTATCTATTCTTCGGAATTAATAAGGAGCTGAGGTGATGTGCTTTTGTTTAGCTAACCATGGCTTGTGTTTAGCTATGTAGCTAAGTTAAAGTGATGGGAAGACTTTAGGAAGCATATAGAAATGAATATTGTGTAAGCAATGAAATGCTCTGGAGGTTTTTGAAAAATTAAAATGTAAGTATCAGATGATGAAGAATGTGACAAAAAAAACAAACAAAAGTGATAAGAATATTCTGGGTGATTGGACTAAGTAATTAAAAATTGCTAAATGAGATAAAGCAGTGGCTGAACAGTGATTCAAGATTTCTCTATTGAATGTTCTTGGAAAGAGTTATGCAAGCATACTGATGAAGAGGCTAAAAAATATTGTGAAAGAGTTTTTTTTTTTTACTTCATAAAAATATCCACACACAGTGTGTGTACATGTATATCCTATCATCATCATCACGAACCATGGGCTCACTGCCCGTTGATGTTTGATGCCTGTTTCATTATCTTCTTCCACCTTTCTTTGTCCAGTGCATAGTGTCGCAGTTTTTGTACACCCATTCCACACTAATCTTTTATATCGTCTATCCATTCTCTGTATGGCCTACCTCTTCTGTTTAAACCATCCAAAATACCAAACATGAATGTCTTTATCTTCTGGTCCGCATTCATTCTACAGATGTGTCCAAATAATTGCAGCTTCCGTTTTATAATCTTCTGCATTAGATTCTGTTTTGGTTGTATCTTCTGATAGAGCTCTTCGTTGGTGATTTTCTGTACCCATCCTATTCTTAGAATCTTCCTGTAACAAGTTCTTTCAAATGCCAAAATTCTTTTTCTTGATTCCTTATTTATTACCCATGTTTCAGATCCGTACAGTACACCGCTGAAGATGCATGTTTCCAGTACTCTTAGTTTTGTTTGCAGACTGATCACTTTACTTTTCCAGATGTTATCCATGGCTTTCAGATTTGTTCTTCCCTTTGCAATCCTGATCTTTATTTCTTTTTTACAGTCCAAGTCATATGTCAGTTTACTTCCCAAATATGTGAATTGTTCTACATTTTCTATATCAGTTCCATCCACTTGTATCTTTTGTTTCATGTTCTTCTCACCAAATACCATCGTCTTTGTTTTTTCCAAGTTCATAACAAGTCCAAATCTCTTCTCTTCCTCATTTAACAGTTTGTGTTTTTTGTAGTTCTCTTTCATCTTCTTCAATAATAACAATGTCATCTGCAAATCTCAGATTGTTAATTCTCATTCTGTGTACAGATATTCCTTTGGCATCTTCCTTCAATTTGTCCATTGCTCTTTCTAAATGTGCGATGAAAATGCTTGGTGATATTGGGTCTCCCTGTCTAGTACCTCTGCTTGTTTTAAACCATTTCCCCAAATCATCACCTATTCTTTTAATATAGCTATTAGTTATATTAAATATTACTAATAGCTATATTAAAAGAATATAGCTTTTAATATTACATCTTTTAATATAGCTATTAGTTTTTTATCAATTCCATAGGATTCCAGGACTGCTAATGTCACTTTCTGGTCAATACTGTCAAATGCTTTCTGAAAATCAACAAAGCAAGTATATATGTTTTTGTTTTTTCTCCTAGCTTTCTCTGCTATTAACCTCATTGTCAAAATCTGTTGAATTGTAGTTCTATCCTTCTAAATCCTGCTTGCTCGTCTGCAAGGTATGCTTCCAATTGTGTTCTCAATCTTTCTGTCAATATGATTATCATCACTTTACCAAGGTGACTTATCAAGGCAATTGTTCTATAATTTTTACATTCTAGCTTATTTCTTTTCTTGTATAATGTTACTAATATTGATTTCACTCACTCCTCTGGCATTTTCCCTTCTTTCCATACCAAATTACATAGTTGGTGCAGTTCTGTAATCATACTTTCTCCACCATATTTAATCATTTCTCCAGTAATGTTATCGTTACAAGGACTCTTGTTGTGTTTTAGCCGTCCTATTGCTTTTTCTACCTCTCTTAAAATGTCCATATCATGCTCATTGCCTGGTGGTGATATCTGCTTCAATTCTTCAGTCAGTTTCCCAATGCTATCTGAATCTAGTTTTTCTTCATATAACTCACTACAGTATCTTGTCCACCGCTGTACAATTTTTTCTTTATTCATCAATACTTTGCTTTTTTCATCTTTAATTGTGGTCTGTTTTGGTTGCCACTTTCTATTAATGGTTCTGATCATTTTGTATATCTCCCTTGTTTTATGCTCTCCATAGTACTGTTCATAGTACTGTTCTATGCTTGGGCCAATGTTGTTTAATTTGTATATAAATGATATAGGAAACGGCTTAAAGGGAGATATTCAGTTGTTTGCTGATGATGCAAAGTTGTGTAGTGCAATAAAAAATCAAGCTGATGTTGAAAGTTTGCAAGATGATTTAAATAAGCTGGTAAAATGGGCAAAAGAAAATGGATGTCAGTTCAATGTGGAAAAGTGTAAAGTCTTGCATTTTGGGATTAAAAGATTACCAGCTGTGTACTACATAGATGGAAAGGTACTCCAAGAGATTGATGAGGCTAGGGACTTAGGGGTATTGGTAGATAAGGAGATGAAGTTCAGAGGACACATTGCTAAGGTGTCCAAGATTGCACATAGGATTACTTGGTTGTTGAGGAACACACTGACATCCAGAGATAAAGAGGTTATTATTCCCCTTTATAAAGCATTGATACTTCCACATTTGGATTACTGTGCTCAGGTCTGGTCACCTGGATTCCTTGGAGATGAGGAGGCTGTGGAGAGGGTTCAGAGAAGAGTGACCAAGTTGGTGAGTGATATAAAAAATGCTCCCTACGTTGATAGATTGAGAGCTTGTGGATTGCAGAGATTGGTTGATAGGCGAAGAAGAGGGGATATGATAGAAACATTCAAATTACTAAAAGGTTTTTATAGGATTGATGCAGGGGAAATGTTTCAGCTGTGTGATAGTGATGGAAGAACAAGAGGTCATCTCTGGAAATTAAAGAAGAGTGTGGTTAACAAAGGTGTCAGAACAAGGTTTTTTGCCTGGAGGGTGGTGAATGAGTGGAATTCATTGCCTGACTTTGTTGTGAGCTCTTCATCTGTAAATGAATTCAAGAAGAGATATGACAGATATTGTTTTGCTAGTTTGGGTCTCCCGCGATGAGTCTACTGACTCCATGGAGATACCCGTAATAATAATAATAATAATATTGTTGTATTGGGCTTCTAACCATTTCATCTTGTCCATTCTGACTGCTTTTTTCACCTCATTACACTATACTTCAGTTTTAAATCAGGAGTTAAAATTGAAGGGCAGTACAGGAGGATGGTTCACCCTTGTATGGATCGCGTGATGAAAGAAAGTAGTAATATACTTGATACTAGAGATGATCAGTGCCGTTCTTTACTTATGCATGGTATACTTCTAAATAAATTCAGTACAAATCTTCAGACCTCTTTAACTAAAATTAAATGACTGCTCTAACAAATTTGGAATGTAAATGACAGTTAACAGACAAAACCTAATGAAGATATCAGGAACATGGAAAGCAACTGCATTCTCATTCAGCTATTTGGGCACAATTTTTGATGAATTAAATTTGGAAATATAAAACAGAATAAGCATAGCTGGCATACAAGAGCAAGAGAATAAATTTATATGCAGTAAGACAGAAATTAGTCAAATTACTTAAACCAGCAGTATAAAGGACAGTATTTAAGCCCCAATAATTTTAACTTATGGATCTGAGAGTTGAGTTGTGGGAGACAATCAAAGATTATGGAAAGCCAAACAGATGTCATCAATAGCATAATCATGTTAAAAATGATATTTCAAACTTGACAAGGTTAGCATGGGTGAAAGCTTAATCCAGTATGGTGTGGTCAATTGAGAGAGAAAAGGTTGACGAAACAGGTGTTTGAACTTCATTTTTTAATGTGATGATGCCATTGATGCTATCTGTTTGCTTCCCATATGATTTTCTTGAATATAACTATTTGATTTAAGAGTTTTGTTTTGGCTAATTTTTTATTATTCATATAAATACATTCAACTATTTCCATTCTATAAATTTTATTTCCATTTATTTTCTATTCTATAAATAGAATGCAGGATTTTTCTCATGTTCTGTCTGTTTTCATAGTTTTTGTCTTTTTATAGGTGATGTTCATAGCTAATATGTAAAGAAGTTCAAGCTAATCAAAGAATTCTAAAAACTTGGACTGGATTTATTTAGGAATATAACATCACCTGCATAAAGGAAAGAGCCAAGTTTAATTTCTCTGATTTTGATATCAGGTTTTATTCAGCTTAAATGATGAATAAGAGAGGAGATAGTGTGGTTTAATACTTTATTATAATCAAACCATTTTCATGTATATCCTTATTCTGACTGCTGATTTACAACTTAAAAATAGACTTTAGACATTGTTAGCATCCAGGAATATGTTAGCAGAGCTAACACTTGGTTAGCAAGTGTTAGCTTAAACAGACTGGGAGAAGAAAGATTAGCAAACCAAGTGTTCTTTGCCAGGTTGGCAGGAAAAAGACCTAGAGGAAGACCAAGATATAGGTGGATCGATATGGTAAAAAGTGCCTTGGGAGATAGAAATGTAAGGTCTGATAATGTCGGAGTCTTGACAGGTAACAGATTGATTTGGAGGAAAATTGTAGATAGGAAGTTAGTAATGATGTAAATTTTTCATGTAGTAGTATCATATCCTGTTCACCCCCCTCGAATTGATGATGATATAAACTTTTGTCCGCACGGTTAGTCTAGTGGCTTTGCACTTCGCAACCATATGCCTGGGGAAGGTGTGTTCTAGGTTCGATTCCCGTCAACGACATAAGGAGCTTAAGGATCTTCCTCAGCCATAGCCAAATTAGCCTGTCTTGGGCGTTGACAGCAGGGTTTTTTCCCGCCAGTTTATCTGGGGTTTTTCATCCTGCAAGCAGGCAACCGGACCCATGAACACACAGGGTACAGTCATAAAAAAATACAGCAAAGAAGGCAATGGGAAACCACCTTGCGTCATTATCTCCCTAGTAATTAGCTGCAATCCTCTCTAAGAGAGGAAGCCACAGGATCAGATCAGATAAAAAAAAAGTTTATTGCTTGAGATAATATCCCGTTTCTTGGCATTTTATCATATGCTTATTATCTTCTCAAGTATATGCTTGCATTAATTTTACCTAGAACATTGAGTATGAAAATTCCTCTGTAATTTTCACATCAGTTTTATTCTCTCTTCCATAGATCACTACTATGAGAGCTCTGCTCCATCCGTCTGGAACTTTTGAACAGGTCTTAGATTTATGCCTTCATATTTGTACATTTCTGGTCTGTTATCATCTTTTCCAGCTGCATTTTGCATTTGAGTTTTTTATTATTATTATTTTTTTTTTTTTATGGCATTTTCTATCTCAAGTTTCAGTATGTAATCCTGACTGCATTTCACTCAAATATATTTTCTACCACCATTCTGTCACCTACTGTTTCATTTTAATCTTTCATATGACTCGATCCAAACATCTAGAATATCTTTATTTTCATGCTTTTTTAACGTCACCTTTATTATCTCTGATTCCCTTACATGTTTTCATTTCTAAGCTTTCTCAATAGCTTCTGGAACATTTTTCTGCTTTCCACATTATTTTGCTGTATTCTTACCCTACTCACATGATTGTTATTTAGCTACTTTTATACACTGCTTTGCTTTCTTGCAGTTTTATGTGTATTTTCTCTCATTGTCTTTGCTGACTTGCTTCAAATTTGCAATATGCATTTTTCTTTTCTTTGACTGCTCCTTTAACTTCCTGAGTCCACCACACAGTGCTGATTTTTCTATCCTTGTAGACAACTTCACTGCTTGCCTTTCTGACATACTTTGTTTTTTTTTTTGTGTGTTTTTTTTTTTCCTCCTCAGTGTGCTGCTGAGTCTCCAAGATTTTATTATTATTATTATTTTATGTTATTTTATTATTTTTTTAAAGTCTACAGTTCACTTCTGAGAACTGCTTGAACTTAGATTCTTTTTGAAACTTTTATATATTTTTCTTTTAATGTGCACTTCATTTTTTGCCTTGTGCCAAATTAAATGTTGAACACTTCCTATTTCAAAATCCCCTTTATACTATGTTTTTTTACTGAACCAGCAAAAAAATATTTCTATCAACAATAACATAACGAGACTTGCATTATTTCTTGTTTCTCTTCTCCATATAAATTTGGCACATCCTTATGTTGTAACATTTTAATAATAATTAGTCCAACTCCTGAACAGAACTCCACCAAGTACTTACCATTATTATTATCTTTGCCCCATTTTTTCAAATTTTGCTCAAATATTTGTATTACAACTAGGATTCATTTTCATCTCTGCTATTTAAATCTCCAAGCGCCTTGGAGATTTAAATGTCTTTTTCTTAGTCAGTAGCCTTCTTTAATGACTCAAAAAAAATTCTTCTACTTATTCTGTAGTAGACCCTTCTGTGGGACCATAGGTACAAAATTTCATTTTCAATTCCCTATTTTGAAATATGTCCATATCATATTACTTGAAATTTACCTGCCAATCAGGAAGTTCATTATCTTTGTGTACATGAGGTAATTTTATTCTTCTAGAATGCTTGACTATATATATATATATATATATATATATATTACTTTTTCATATACTTATATATTTTTGTTTTAATTGCAGGCTGTTATTACATCAGAGATGGTAGCAGATCTTTATACAAATAATACAGATCAACAGTTAATTGCTACACAAAAATTCAGAAAACTTCTTTCAAGAGGTATGGTTTATCATTTATTCAGAGTAATTCATTGATATATTGTTTATAACAAATATTATAACAGGGCCAGAAATATTTAAAATCTTTTTATTGAACATAATCCTACTTGTGATCTCTAAAAGGGATATATTTTTTTTAGCCCCACTGCACAAAAAGTTGAAGACCTATATTTCACAGGAACAGAGGGTAAAGTTTGCAAACTTCAAAATCAACCCTGTACTGCATGAGTTAATTTTGGTCACCAGCCTTAAGTGCAAAGAATATAATATAAAAAATTTAATGATTTATTTATATAGAAAATTATAAATATATGGGGGAAAAAACATCATCAATTTCCTGATATATACTCTCATTGGTCACCAATGAGAGTATATATCAGGCTATTATGACAGCACTACATTATTGCTTGCTTACTTATCCTCTTCGTGCCTCATATCACATAAGGTCAAGATCAGTTTCTTCCAGATACCTCTGTCCTGAACCACTAGTTCAGCTTCTCTCCAGCCAGCCTATCTTCTTTCCTTTTCTATCATTCTTTGCCAAGTTAATTTAGGTGCCCCTCTTTTCTGTTTTCCTTCTGAGATCCATGTCAAAGCTACTTTAGGAATCTCTCTGCTGTCCATTCTTAGTATGTGTCCAATCCATTTCCATCTCCATTTTTTTTATTTCATTAATGATGCTTTTTTTGTGCAGTCAGCTTAGATAAGTCATCATTTGTTTATGTTGTGGTCAAAATATTTTTAATATTTTATGTATACTTTAATTTAGCTTTTTTTTTGTCATCTTCCATGTCTCTGATCTATATAATAATATAGCCATGACATTGCTATTGAAGATATTTTTAATTTTTTTTTTTTTTATGGTACTTTGAAGATTTCCATATATTACATTTCTGGAAAGCAATATTAGCTTTTGTCAGTCTTTTTCATATATACCTGTCAGTTCCATCTTCATTATTTACATTTACTCCCAAGTATATAAAATTCTTAACTTCTTCTATAGCATCTGATTGATTTTGATCTCTTCGTGGCATTTTTGCTGTTTAGTTTAAGTACTCTTTTGTTTTAGTCATATTTATTTTAAGACCAACCATTTCAGCTGTTTTATACAAGTCTTTTGATATTGTTTGTATATTGTTGTATTTTGATGATATCAAAACTATGTCATCAGCATAATCTTCTAACTGTGAAGATTATGCTTTTATTTCATTTAATTCCTCTTCTTGCATCTATAACTGTTTTCATAATCCAATCTATGACTATACTAAACAGTCATGCAGACATTACACAACCCTGATTAACTTTGTCTTATTATTAATCTCCTATCAGTATTTTCCTCTAAATCAGTCTGTTACCTTTTCATCATTCCAATATTGTCATATTTAACATTTCGTTCTTCTAAGGCACTTCTGACTGAATCAATCCAGCTTGACCTTGGTCTTCATCTGGGTCTTTTTCCTGCCATCTTGGCATCAAACACCTGTTTTGCTAACCTTTCCTCACCCATTCTAATTAGGTGGCCATACCTTCTTAGATTAGCTCTGCTTACACATTCTTCAATGCTATTAGTGTCACGTTCTTTCTGATATCTTCATTTTTAATATGATTCTGCC
Organism: Typopeltis vanoorti; assembly: GCF_054136105.1. Lineage (NCBI taxonomy): Eukaryota > Metazoa > Arthropoda > Arachnida > Uropygi > Thelyphonidae > Typopeltis > Typopeltis vanoorti. Next base: position 36,921,569 of record NC_143567.1, on the reverse strand, counting down.
ATTGATGCCAGTTCAGGCCCCTAATTTTTCTAAGAACTTTCATATCCATGGTCTCTAATCTTTGATGAAGTGCTTTATTTCTAACCCAACTCTCTGATCCATAACTGGTTTGAACACTGTCTTATATATTGCTAGTTTAGTGTTTTTGCTAATTTCTCTCTTATTCCATATAAATTAATTCAAATGGCTTTCCAGATTTAACTTGCCATCTTCATTAAAACCTGTGCTTAAATAGCTGAGATAATTTGCTTGTTCTATAGGCTCTCCATTTAAAATGAATGAATGAATGAATGCAGCTGAGGTTTTCTATGTTCCTGCCTATTTTCATAATTTTACTCTTTTTTATTGCTGATTTTCATACCAAATTTATTACAGCTGTTATTCAATTTAGTTAGACAATTCCAGAGACTTGTGCTAGATGATTAGGCATACAGCATTATCTGCAAAGAGCTAAGCTTGATATCTTCAATTCTAATATCAGGTTTAATGCCACTTTCTTTCATAATGTGATCCATATAGATGATGATAAAAGTGGAGATAATGTGCATATTTTTCTTACACCTGATTTTACATCAAATATTCCTATATTTTTTTCAATTCTAACTGCTGACTTAACTTAAATATTGACTGCATATTCCCTATATGATGTTCGATTTGTCCCATATAACTAGTGTTTTGAAAAACTTTTCTAGATCCGAAGAACTTAAGAACAGATATTTGTCATACTCCTATGATTTCTCTATTAATTGTTATAAAGTGAAAATCTGAACCGCTTTGGTCTGAATCTAGCTTATTTTTCTCCAAGTTTCTCTTCTACAATTTTTCTCAGCCTCTTTTCCACGTATGTTTGCATAAATTTTACCTGAGGAATTACAGGAATTTCTCTACTTAGTAGAGAAATTCCTATGTAATTCTCACATTCAGCTTTATTCCCCTTTTTAAGGTACTATGAGAGCTCTACTCCAATCATCTGAAATTTGACCTTCTGACAAGGCCCGCTGAATTATGCAGTGTAGCCACTCAAAACTTTTATACCTTCATATTTGGTTGAGTATCACCTACTCCAGCTACCTTTCTACATTTCAAGTTTTTGACAGTTTTTTTCTACCTCAAGTATTGATATATATATACTCTATTACTGTTCTGTCACTTCTCATTTTATTCAACATTCTTTCCAAGTGATTACTCCATACATCAAGGATATCATTATCTCCAGTTTTCGTGTTGCCTTTATCATTTCTGATTCCTTCTAAGCTTTTTCGATAGCCTCCAAAATATTTTGCCACCTTCCTGATATTTATTTTCTATGTTCTTTGCAAAGTCTTCCCATGACTTTTGTATGCTTTCACACATAGCATAGCACACTTACATTTTTCTCTGCATTCTTTTAGGGCATCTGCTGCCTTATTTGCCAGCAACTTTCGTTATGCTTTTTTCTTTTCCAGGACTGCTTCTTTAACTTCTTGTGTCCATCATGGTTATTTTTTTATTCTTGCAGACAACTTAACAACATGTCTCCCTAGCTGAATCAATCAATGTTTTCTTCAGAGTTTGCCAATCACTCTCCAAGGTTTGGTTTCTGTGTTCAAACTCTTTAATTTATTATTTTTTTTGAGTAATGTTTATGTATTTTAGTTTACAGTTTGCACATGAAAGCTGCTGAACTTTCATTTTAAAACTTTCTTACATACTCTTTTCAATATGAAATTAAATTTTTTCTTGCTCAAGACTAAATGGTGATCACTTGCAAGTCCTCTGTACACTCTCTGAAGCAGCATGAATATATTACCATCAATCAGTTAGTCTTCTTATTTCTTGTGTCTTCTGTGCCTGTGAATTGTGCACATCTGTATGTTGGAATACAGTGTTAGTAATGACTAGTCCATATGCTCGTCAGAAATTCAGCAGATACTTGCCATTATTATTAGCCTTGCCTGTTTTTTTCAAAATTTTCCCAAAACATTTCTATATGCCTGGTGCCCTTTCCTTTAGTGTTACACAGTGATCAGCATTCATTTTAGACAAGTTATGGCAATTACACCCATTACATTGATTTCCTGACATTTTGATCTTCATATTAAGGCCATCATCTGAAGTATACGCATATGTACAGAAACAAGCTATATTACATTTCAAACAGCATGCCAAAGAGACAATGATTTTGATCAACCGTTATTCTACTGGCCTGACCTCTAGTGAAAAAAAAAAAAAAAAAACTACTTCAAAGCTATATTCTGTTTATAACATCATCAGAGAACAAATTCATATAAATAGTTTTAAGGCAGCAAAATTGGTGGCCTAATCAATAATTTAACATGAGTATTTATTATATTAGAGCAAAGATCCTAGATTACCACAGTCCTAATTATAATTAACTCTTAGACCAAAAGGTTATGTGGGTAGAATATGTGCCATCCATGTTCTTGGGATTTTTAGACCACCATTATTGTTAAGATTTGGGGTGGTTGATAAGAATTTCACAGGCTTCCTTAAATTTACACTCATACTATGTTTTTGTGTAATGTAAACAACAGGTGCCCTTTCAGTCACTTCTATGTAAAGTATTCAGGATATGTTCAGAAAGGCTTTACCATAGTTATTAAATTTAATGTGCCATTTATGTTCCTTTTTTTTTCAGATAGGAATTGTGTGTCCTGTTTTACCTATATAGGGCAAATTACAGGTGCAATGAATATGGTATATTCCAGGGTGGGCGAGCAGAGGAAGTGAATCCTTCAATGAGTTGAATAAGTTCTTTAATTTCACAGAAGGTTTAAAGGTGGCATTAAGGTTGTATTTCTGTAATATTCTGTTTATTTTATCTGATATCCCTTTAATGCATGGAATGGTTACGGTTTTATTGTAATCTAGTTTATTTTTGTTTTTAACTGGAAGTGGGGGGGGGGGGAAATGCAATGTCCAACCTGCATAAAATCTCATGTTGTACCATCATATGCATTTGGGGTTTCAGCCAATATAGTACATAAGTCAGCTTAGTCCAAAATTGCCAGCCCATTGTCGTTCATTCAATACCCGGTGGATTTGATGTTAGGTCAGGAGCCCCAGTCAGGTTCTCTGCATTCCTTAAAAGGTAATGTGGCAATCTCTTTCCAGTTATTTGGCTTTGACCCTTGAGCAACCTGGTGGAAAAAGATGATAGAATAAATAAAGCTGATGAGATGGAGAGCCAGATGAATAAATTTAAATGGAGTAAGAGAAAAATTAGCCAAAATACTAATATAGCAGTATGCAAGGACGCAGTTTAACACGTTTGCTGCCACGCTACTCAGGCCTAGTTTGTTCCCACACGCCAAGTGCTTTCGCGTCTTCAAGGTCACTATGAGTAATCTTGTAGTCAGCTTATCAGACAGAATTTTGTTTCATACGCCAACTACGAGTAATCTTATATCACCCTCATCTTCAAGGTCACTACGAGTAATCTCATAGCTGGTTTATCAGACAGAATTTTTTTTAATAGGCCAACTACGAGTAATCTCGTATTACTTCCACCTATATATTACATGTGCTGACGACGGTGTCATTGCGTCTAGTTTAGTTTTAGTTTCTGGTCTCTAAGAACCTTCAATTTTGCCATGGCTAGTAAAAGAAAACTTACTGATATAGAAGTAGAAGCTTATGCTAATATGAGCGATGGTGAATTTCGTGAAATATTTGGTTCTGATTCCGAAGATGATCCTACAAACGACTCTAGCAGTGACTCAGATGATGAAGAAACTTTTGAAGATGTTAACATCCAACCAAATACATCAACATCTACTTATTGGGAAAATTCAGAACAAGAGCCCCCACAATTTGACTTTGTTGAAACTGCAGGTTTTAAAATTGACACTAGAAATTTCAGTATCAAAAGGTTAGTTGAACTTTTCTGAAGATTTTCTCAAAATTTTAGTAGAACAAACCAATTTATATGCTTTACAAAATGTTGAGCAAAGCCGAGCGCAGATCAAAAAAAATCGAAGAATTTCAATCTGGAAAGCAACAGACATACCTGAAATGAAATTATTTCTTGGACTTTTACTTCATATGGGTCCTTGTAATTTACTGTCTATTGAACATTATTGGAGTACAAATCAACTTTACAATTTGCCATTTTGGCACTCTAAAATGAGCCAAAATCGATTTCAAATTTTATTGCATCATTTGCATTTTGCAGATAATTCCCAAGCAGCTAATGATAAATTGCACAAATTAAGACCAGTCCTAGATCATTTTAATAGCGTAATGCGAAATAGCTACACACCAGACAGAAACTTATGTATTGATGAGTCAATGGTGTTGTGGCGTGGTAGACTGGCGTTTCGGCAATACATAAAAAAAAAAAAAACATAAGGCGTGAAATTCTATGAACTGTGCAAATCGAATGGATTAGTGATAAAAATAAAAATTTATACGGGAAAATCTGAATCCTCTTTAGCGAAAATGGGTCACACATACGATGCTGTATTCCACTTGATGGAAGAATATTTAGACGGGTTATGCATTGCATACGGACAATTTTTATAATTCTGTAACTCTGACAGAATTGCTTACCGACAGAAAAACGTACGTGTGTGGAATGCTGAGAAATAATAGGAAAAACAATCCACCAGATGTTATTCAGAAGAAACTAAAGAAAGGGGAATTTGTCTGGCAAAGAAGAGGTCCTGTCGTAGTCAGCAAATGGAAGGATAAGAGGGAAGTTCTTTCCATTTCAAATATGCGCAAATTTGAAATGGTTGAAGCGCAAAATCAGAATGGTAAATTTCAATTAAAACCAAATATCGTTAGGGATTATAATTTGGGCATGTCAGGCACCGATCTTTCTGATCAAATGCTTTCATACTATTCCACCTTACGAAAGACAATTAGATGGCCAAAGAAATTGACAATACGCATTTTTGAGGTATATATTTAAAATGCACATAAATTTTATAACATGATTACTGGAAATGCAATGAGTGCATTAAAATTTAGAGATCAATTTATCTCAATTTTTGTTGGAATGGATGAGCTTACAGCATCAGAGAATATCAGGAGGAATCGGGATTTTCATTATTTGGAAATTTTACCACCAACAGGAAAAAAGAAACGCCCGACAATGCCATGCCGTGTCTTTATACGATACAAACATCGATGCGAAACACGTTATTATTGTCCTGTTTGCCAGGAAAAACCACCATTGTGCGTGGAAAATTGTTTTAAAATGTACCATTCTTAATTTGAATAAATTGTTTTTTATTTTACTGAATGCTTTTTTATTTTATTGATTGGTTTTTATTTTTATTGATTTTATTAGTTTTAAATTGATTTATAAATTATGTGTTGTTGTTGTTATTATTATTATTATTATTCGTGACACCTCCAAGGAGTCCGAAGACTCATCGCAGGAGGACACCTACAACTGTCTCAACTATTACATCGAACCTCTACTACGAATCATCTCCATGATTCGTAGTAGTAGTTAATTAAGTTAATCCGTAGTTATACTACGGATTAACTCTCGCTTGGCATAGGAGGTTGGTAATCAACATAAGAGTATATTTGTAGTTGGCTTCTGAGGCACATATATAATAAACTATATTTTAGTTGAAATTATTTCCCTTCTTCCAAGCCTCCAGACATGCTCTCCGCTTTATTCAGAATCCAAGGGTCCAAAATTAAGGTAATTATACTAAGGGATAACTTGTGTCTGGCATAGGAGGTCGTTAAACCGACATACGAGTATACTCGTAGTTGGCTTGTGAAGCTCATATACGAACTACGAATATACTCGTAGTTGGCAGCGAACGTGTTAACATATGGATCTGAGAAGGGATAGAAATACAACAGTTGATCAAGAACTAGGTACTACAGATATGACAGGCCTGAGAAAAATAAGGGAATGAACAGATGGCACCACTGCAAAATCACAAGAAATGAAGATATTAGGATGAAATGTGACATTGCTAGATTCAGGAATGTATGCAGAGTTAACAGTGGTGATATGTCACTTAAACAGAATGAGAGAGGAAAGGTTAACAAAATGGGTGTTTGATGCCAGGATGGCAGAAAAAATATTCACAGGAAGGTCTAGGTAGATCTGTGCAGTTATATGTGCCTAAGAATCCCAAAATATAAGGGTCAGCAGTATTGGAGTCTTAACAGATAATAGACCAGGTTGGAATAAAATCATATAGAAAAATTGGAAATAAAATGGTGTAGAATTTGTTGGAGGGAAGGGAGCCTTACTTTGCTGTATAATAGATAGCACAAAATAACTAAGAATGGAAAAGAAATTCTATAGGGAAGAGAAACAGCATCACTGTTATTCAACCCTTTCTTGAAAATATTAGTTCAAACACTTGAGAAACTCCCATGATCTCTTCTGATTATAGAAGAAACAAAATTTCTGCAACCTCTTGTGTGTGAGATTGATATTTAAAAAATTGTGTGCCTGTGTGTGTGTGTTCATGTATATATGTATAGCAGTGTACACACATATATTCCTGATTGCATTCCTCTTCAATATTTGTTTCATTTAAGAATTTTTCAAACTGTGGTAACTTGCAGATTAACTAGGTTATTACAGATTAACTAGGTTATTACAGATTAACCAGGCCTTGCGATTCAAAAATTTAAATTTAAATTATAAATTTTAATTTCCATTCTACATATAGGTAGTTACCTTATTTTTTTACAGTAAAACACACAATATTGTTAAAAAACGTTTAATTTTCTTGACCAAAAAGCTCTGGAATGACTTTTAATGGGATTGTATTGATCAAGTGCATACAATAAACAACTATGTTATACCAGCTAGTTTCACCAACTAAGGCTGTTGGCATCTTCAGGTTACATAACTGATGTAAGGCACTAAAAAGTAAAAAACTGTTACAAACTATAATCAGCTGATTCCAATTATATTAAACAAAGAACAGAGCGCGTACAATACATGCATACCCGTGATCTGGAAGACCCTTATTAGATCTCTCAACTCGCCAGAACTGAATTACAGTGCCAACTATAGAACGTTCCTAAATAACAACAAGTGAGATCATGCACACTCTATGCATGTATTGTACGTGCTCTGTTCTTTGTTTAATATAATTGGAATTGGTTGATTATAGTTTGTAACAGTTTTTTACTTTTTAGTGTCTTACATCAGTTATGTACCCTAAAGATGCCAACAGCCTTAGTTGGTGAAACTAGCTGGTATAACATAGTTGTTTATTGTATGCACTTGATCAATATAATCCCATTAAAAGTCATTCTACATAATATTGTTTTTGATGATTTAGTACATCAGTAAAATGAAATTCCACAAGTATTGTGGTATGTCTGTGGGCTTGAAAAACTTATACAGTATGTTGTGGCCTCTAGAGGACTGCAAGCAGGAAATTTGTAGCCCTCTAATTAGTTATATTTTATGCATTTTGATAAAATTTCATTTATTTTTGATAGCTTAACTGCATAGTGAGTTATTAATTGCATGTTTACAAAAATTTTTAGCTTGTAATGAATGACAATGAATGGACATTGGAAAGGTATCAGTGGATGCAAACATGACTAACCTCATATGAGCAAACGTAATTATGGATGCAAAAGACAGTACAAATAATGGAATAAAAATAAGTGTCATTGCAGTTATGAAAGATAGTATAAATAACAGAACTAAAGTGAGTGTGATTTCAGGAGAGAAAGATAGTACAAATGAACAAAAGCAAGAATGAACGAAAATGGAATGACAGAACTAAAGTAAGTGTGGTTGCAACAGAGCAAGACAGTACAAATGATGGAACAGAGGCAAGTGCGATTGCAGGACAGAAAGAAAGTATAAATGAGCTAAAACGAGCATGAGTATGATTGTGAAAATGAAAGTATGAATGACAGAATGAAAGTGAACGAGACTAGAAGTGAATTGGAAATCCATCTTTCTGTTTCATTTCTCATCTGGATCCACTTGTTCTTCAAGATTTGAAGAACTGGAAAATCAGAATGAGAAATGAGATGAGGAATATGTCCAGTGAAATTAGATATTTGGTGGATAGCAATGAGCGTGAAATGATAAAGTGTAGGAATGCTAGTGATTAATTCAGAGGAGCAGTTAGTACCTATAGAAAAAAAACAATGCAGAAACAGACTGCCTATGGGAAAATGACTGAAGGGAGTCTGTGAGGGAAGGATTGCCCATTAAGCTGATCACCCTCTTTTGTACATCAAGAATTATTAGGGAGGGTTTAGATGCACCAGCATCTAAACCCTCCCTTTGTTGGAATGTATTCCAAGGTTGGTTTTATCTGAGACTTATGAAATGGTAAGAGTTGAGCAGGAGAGAAGTAATGTTTTGAATGGAAAAGAATGCCAAGTTTTTTAGAGGCTGACGAGATTATGAATGCAGTATGTTTGTGCTAGGATAAACTGGATTTGACAGTCAGCCCAAGAAGAGGAAGTTGATCTTTGAAGGAAATTGGAACATTATCAAGAATGGGAGTGAAATAGGATCTTTTTTATGGGTAATAAGGCAGGCCTGAATTTTTATGGCACTGAAATTTACTGAGTTGTCTTCACCCCATTTCAGGATGTTGAGATCATTATTTAAGGAAAATCTTGAGGCTTCTATCATCTGAGTACTAGGGCTTCTCGAATGGGGAAGAGGAATGAAGAGTTCAATCATCTGCAAAACTGAATAGGATTTGAAGTCAGATAGAGAAAACTCCATTGACATAAAGGAGGAAGAGTGTTGTGAAAGTACAGAAACCTGGGGTACTGCAGTATTGATAGAGAAATCTGACTAAAGGAAGCCATTCATCATCCAATCATCAAGTGCATATGATATGCACTTGATGATTGCAATCCATAAGATAGTAGCTTGTTTTGGATGCCTGGACACCAGACACAATTGAATGCCTTTGAAATATCAAGAGCAACAACATTGGTTTCCTCTATAGCTTTTCACAGTCTGTATCCAAAGGTGACTGAAGTTAGTGAGGAGGTCAGCTGTAAAACAAGAATGGCAGAATCCATATTGGTGATCTCTAAGTAATTGATGAGTCTGCATGTAGTGAAGGACCTGGTTGTTGGTAACCTCTCCATCATTTTTGAAAGTACTGAGGTCAGAGCAGTGGGACGATAGATTTTCTCTCTCTTATCCAACAACATCTGCCACCACAACTATGGTCAGTCTGGTCTAGCTGACTAATGTTTGGATATCTTGCACAGAATCAAATACAGAATCAGTAACAAATATAAATTTGAAATACTTTTCTTATAATCAGGAGCAGATTTGTTAAACCAACCTAATCTTAATAAATATGGTAACTTTAATTCTTAGTCCTCTCTTTCAACAGTTAAGGCTAGTCTATAGCACCCATAGAGGGCATCCCTAATATCATTTTAGGCTTTTAGTCTAATTTTTTTTCACTTATTGTTTTGAGTGTTTTTATGTGCTTTTTTTTACAATTTTAAGATTGTATTCCTGACAATGTCTCTGTGACAGAGACAAAATATAGGATCCAATAAACTTGTATTTTATTGTTCCTCTGGGCGTATTCATTCCATTAAACATAATAATGGCCTTTATCTCCTTTTTTTAGGTATAGGCTGGATAAATGTCTGTTTTTTCTGTTGGATTGATACTTGACTAAATTAGTTTGACTTTTGCATACTATGTAGATTGTAACATAGCTTGTTTCTTTGTATATATGTGTGTATACTCCAGATGATTACTTTTATATGAAGGTTGAAATGTCAGTGATTATTTCAGTTTATATGAAACTGAAGTTTTACTATAACACAGTAGTTGTTTACATTATTTTTTAATAACGAATGCTGATCACTGTGTAACTATGAAAGAAAGGATTCTGATAATCCATGGAGTTCTAACTCATAAGTGATGCAATCATTACAAGAAGCTAAAGATAAGTGTTTCGCTTTTGATCAGCTGGCTGGCTTTTTTATTAATGCAGTGGAGAGATAGCAATCTTATTCCTAAGTGCACCAAGCTGAAAAAGAAATGTACTTTGGCCAAAGTACTTCAAATCTGTGCCTGCACAGAGAAAGTAATACTTAGGGAGCAAATTCAAAAAGCCTGAAAAAAACCTAGCAGTGTCCCAGAATCAAATTATAAATTTGAAATCTGAACTCTTAGTTGTATGAATCCTGATATTTGGAATGCTTGAAAGGATCACTGATAACCCAGCTAAACACATTCTGGAATGTAATAAAGTAAAACTTATAGCCAAATTTCATATATTAAAACAATGGCAAACTTTGAATGCAATCATACAGATTTAACCAATCAGGATATCTCTCTTCCAACATGTCACCATAGCAGCACCAACCATAAATAAGAGAGAGAGAGAGAGAGAGAGATGAAAAGCGATGAACCATATACTAGATCAACCTATCTAGCCATACCCAAAATGACCGTGAAGTTTTGTTACTTAATAAAGGCATAAACTTTGCAGGAACAACAATTACTTAAAAAAACTGTAAATAAACTCTATGTTATATATCACATTGAAAGAGGCATCACATTTCTTCCAAGCAAAATAGCTGATAAAAAGCTGATTCATTTTGAAACCTGTAATGTTTTGAATAATAAAAATACCTTCATCAAATGAATCAATTAGTCTGATAGCAGCACTTATCGACTTGTGAACTATAATCCAACTAACAGGATTAAGAAGAGAACTGTCAAATTACTTATGTCTGTTAGCCATCAGACACTGTTACCACATTATGCCTGCTATCCCAGAATTATGAAAATCCTAAAATTCACAAGCATGGCTTTCTTCTTTGGCCAATAGTTCAAGGTATAGATAGTCCTAATTATTACCTAATCAAGAAATTAACATCAACACTCAAGGATTTGATAGGTCATTTTACCCCTTCTATATAAAGAACACACAACACTTCATAAACAAAATTAAAAACATAATGCTCTACAAAGATGATTTTATAGTCAATTTTGACATTACTGCCCTTTTTTATATTTCCTAATCAGTGACATAATTCTTTTCTTGAATAAATTTCTGTTTGATATTTGGACTCTATTTGCCCCACATACTACATTCCAGTTAAAAATAATTTTTTCTATTTTTTTTTATTAAAAATAATTTTAAAAGTGCACTTCATTTGTGATAGTTTTGAAATTAAAACTTCAAATTAGGAAATTAAAGTTAAGTGATTGTGCTGCTTTGCCTAAAAGTGTTTTCTCTACCATGTGCAGAAAAGGACTGTGTAAAGGAAACCATGCAAATCGAGGCTTATTTGCTATATTTTGATATCAAATATTCAATAAAAAATTAGCTTCAACAATTATATAATATTTGATGCAGTAAACATTTTTGTCCTGATGGATATAGCAGGGGTGTATAAGGGTCAAAGCTGTATAACTGAGAGGAGACCTCCGCGTAGCCTTTAAAGGAATGTGGAGAATTGACCAGGGCTTCTGACATAATGACCAATCCTCACCTTCTCGTGATGCACCCTGTTAGGTATCTAACTGGATACTGAACGAACGAGGATGGGCTGGCAATTTGGGATTTAGCTGACCAAATTGTATTCTTATTGGCTTAAACCACAATATTAAATGATGGTACAACATGATTTAATATTGTGGTTAATTTCCCTGGCGAAAACAACAAGGCCTCCGTTTTCGCCAGGGAACCAGAGTGAAAAGCGAAAAGTCAGCTACTGGAACAAATCCTAAAACACACCCCAACTCGATATCACCAGAATTGAAGATCGGTACTATCAACATAAGAAGCCTGAATGGCAAAGAAATGGAACTAGCTGAGGTATTAGATAAGTACCAAATCGACATAATAGGGGTGACTGAAACAAAAAAAAAAGACCAAAACTGGTGAGCTCTTTCTTAGCAATAAATACAAAATGTTACATTCATGCAATGACAATCAAGGAAAAGGAGTAGCCATAGTATTTAACACTAAATACGAGGCTAATCTTCTTGAATGGCAGGCAATTTCAAGTAGAGTGATTTGGGCAAATATCAGAATGGGGAACTGGACAATGAGACTTATTTGTGCCTATGGTCCCACAGAAGGTTTTTTAAAGTAGAAGTGGAGGAATTTTTTGAGGCTTTAGAAAAAGCAGCTGACACAATGAAAAATGAAAAGTTGGTCCTTGTTGGGGATCTAAATAGCAGAGTAGGAAATGATTGTCAGAGATACAAAAATATTTTGGGAAAATTTGGAGAAAAGAGCAAAGCTAATAATAATGGCAAATACTTGTTGGATTTCTGCTCAGGACATGGACTGGTTATTATTAACACCATGTTCCAACATAAAAATGTGCACAAATTCACATGGAGAGAAGAGGCAAGGAATAAGAAAAGTCTCCTTGACTATATTATTGTTGATAGTGATGTTTTCTCTCTGGTGCAGGACACTAGAGCGTACAGAGGATTTGAAATCGGAAGTGATCGCCATTTAGTCTTAAGCAGGATAAAATTGAATTTCATATTGGAAAGAATAACATGTAAGAAAGTTTTAAAGCGAATAAAAGTTGAGCAGCTCTCAGATGTGAACTGTAGACTAAAATATACAAAAATTATTCAAGTAAAAATGAAAGAGTTTGAGAACAGGAATCAAATCTTGTAGATTCAGTGTCAAGCTTTGAAGAAAACCCTGATTGATTCAGCAAGAGAGGCATGTGGTGAGGTTGCTGCAAGGATAGAAAAATCAGAACTCCTTGGTGGACACAGGAAGTTAAAGAGGCAGTGGAGGAAAAGAAAAAAGCATATCAAAAGTTCCTATCAAATAAGTCAGCATGTGCTCTTAGAGAATACAGAGATAAATGTAAGAAAGCTAAACACTGTGTAAAACTAGCTAAACAAAAGCAATGTAACACTTTGGTAAGAACATAGAAAATAAATATCAAGAAGTGGCAAGATATTCTGGAGGCTGTTGAAGAAGCTCAGAAACGGGGGGGGGGGAAGAGTGCTGTTAAAGGAATTAGAGATGATAAAGGTGATATGAAAACTGGAGAAAAAGATATCCTTGAAGTATGGAGTAATTACTTCGAAAAATTGCTAAATGAAACTAGCAGTGATGATAGCACAGTGATAAAAAAAAAAAAAAAAAAAAAAACACTCACCAGGCATGCAATCAGGAATACATATCCATGCTTGAAGTAGAAAAAGCCATCCAAAGTCTGAAATGTGGAAAGGCAGCTAGAGTAAATGATATTCGACCAGAAATGCTCAAGTATGGAGTACAAAAGTCGTACAGTGGCTACACTGCATAGTTCAGAGGGCCTGGGCAGAAGGGCGAATTCCAGATGATTGGAGTAGAGGTCTCATAGTACCCATATATAAAAAGGGAAATATAACTGAATGTGAGAATTAGAGGTATTTCCCTACTGAGTGTTCCTGGTAAGATTTATACAAGAATACTTGAGAAACGGTTGAGAAGAATTGCGGAAGAAAAGCCTGGTGAAGAACAAGCTGGATGCAGGCCAAATAGAGGCTGTCAGGATCAGATCTTCACTTTACGACAAATAGTTGAGAAATCATGGGAATATAACAGAGATCTGTATTTAAGTTTGTCGATTTGGAAAAGGCATATGACAAGGTGCCAAGATAGAAACTATTCAAAATGCTACAGTTGTATGGTGTCAGTGGATCATTATATCAAGCAATACTTTGTCTTTATTTGAGTTGTAAGGCAGCAGTTAGAATTGAAGGAAGTACAGGAAGATGATTTAATGTTAAATCTGGTGTCAGACAAGGATGTACATTATTCCCTCTGTTATTCATTATTAATATGGATTACATATGAAGAAAAGTGGTATTAAACCTGATATCAAAATTGGAGATGTTAATGTTAGTGCTTGCTTTATGCGGATGATGTTATACTTCTAAATAAATCCGCTACAAGTCTGCAAGATTCCCTGACTAAATTTAATAACTGTTGTGATAAATATGGTATGAAGGTCAGCAATAATAAGACAATGATAATGAAAATAGGCAGAAGCATTGAAAATGTCAACTGTATTGTGAATGGAGATCCTGTGGAACAAGTAAAACATTTCAGCTACTTAGGCACGATTTTTAGTGAAGATGGTGAATTAAATATGGAAATAGACAACAGAATCAACAAAGCTGGTATGGTAGGAAGTCAACTGAATAAATTTGATTCTAGTAGCAAGGCTTATATGTTGGTCATACATAACTGGTAATTAGTTTACGGAATTAACAACGCATATAAAGTATATTAATTAAAGGCAACTTTAATGAATAACTTCTATATTTCGGCAATGTCACATTGCCATCTTCAGGAACATAAAGATATGGTATATGTACGCAGGCACTAACAAAAGCAAATGAGGAAGAAAGCAAGAAACCAATATTGTTCCTAAAGTCCTAAAGGTGCCCTCTGGCTGGCTAATTTGGTGTCTTGGCAGTTGGACTGAAGTTCTCATAATGTAAGTCTCCCAAATTTGGGATAGTTTCAATCACCCAAATTTGTTGAGGTTAGGAACGTTTTTTAGAACTGTTGATGATTCCTTGAATAATATTTCGTATTTAAACTTGCTGTGGCGTATTATTTTTGTTTTCTTCCAACGAATTCCATGGTGGATATCTAAGGCATGGTCTGCCAGCCCAGAGCGGCTGTACTGGTGAAACCGGATGTAGTCTTTGTGTTCTGAAATCCTGATATTTGTTGTCCTGCCTGTTTGGCCAAAGTAGGACTGTTTGCAGCTGCAAGGGACCTGGTATACACCAGGTAGGTCTAGGGGAAGTGGTTGGTCTTTAGTAGAGTGGATTGGCATCCCTTATCCACTCTACCAAAGACCAACGATACGGTAAAAAGTGCATTAGAAGATAGATGTATAAATATAAGATCTGCTAATGTTGTAGCTTTGACAGGTAACAGATTGATTTGGCAGAAAATTGTAGGTAGGAAGTTAGTAATGATGTAAATTTTACATATAGTACTATCATATCCTGTACACCCCTTAAGGGTAAATGTCAGGAATTTGATAAGATGGAAATAGCATTGTCTGTTACCTGGATCTCATTATATAACAGTACTAAAAATTAATAAAATATTTGGCCTCTAATAATTTTTATTGTGCACTGTAGTTATGTTTATGAACTATTTCTTGTCTTAAAAATATGGGAAGGTAATGGAGGGGGGAAATAGTTGACACATCACAAGGGATCTTGCAGACTGATCCAGGTAAGATTTTTTTCATCACATTTCTTATTAAAAAATTACTTTTGTCTGGTTCAGTTTATTATCACAGTAATCACTAAAATATATCAAAAGTTCAAATTTAAATTGATTTAACAAAGAATATTTAGTTTAAAATGAATATTAGTCATTGTTGTGAATTATCTTATTCCTTTTTCACAGAACCAAATCCTCCTATTGATGAGGTGATTGATACTGGAATTGTTCCCAAGTTTGTGGAGTTTCTTCAGAGAGATGATAACTCTACTTTACAGGTAGTCATTTTACATAATTTGTTTATGATGCATAGAATGCTATGCATCATGCACAAATGGATGTTTTTTTTACTGTTGCACTGTTACTGTCTTACTTTCTGTTACATATAATTTTTTTCCTTATTTCATTTAATAATTTTTTGAGCTAATTACTCTGGATATCCAGAATAGCTTTTATTTCACCTTTTCATCTTTTTCCTCTTATAATATAATCTTTCTGCAATTTGCATACTTAAAAAAAAAAAAAAAAAAAAAAAAAAACTCCCAGTACACATTGCCAACTTCAAGATATTTATCCTCTGTATTCTTCTACAACTTCACTTTACATAAGGTTGTTTTCTTGATCATAAATTAGTAAATAATAATATTTGGTTAACCGATCAAGTGTTGATCAATTTTATTAATTAACTGGACCAACTAGTTTCGCCACACTTATCTGTTGGCTTCTTCAGGGCACTTACATATAGGTTTAAACACTCTCACAATTATGCGTAACTGCAAAACTGACAAGAATAAAAACTGACTAGAATAATTACAAATGAAATAGTATCGAACGTGAGTGAAACACGTATCGCGTGTACAAGATCAGCTAGCTGTTGCTGAGGAACCTTCTGTAGTTTGTATTAAAGTTCATTTCTTCTGTTTTTAAGGCTCTGATTAGGGTTTTCCATATCTCTGGCAGTATTAGGCCTTGATTTCTGTTAAGGTTCACAGTAGAACGGGCGACTGTGGCTGCTTCTTTGAACATTCTTGAATGGTAATCTTCCTCTAAGTAGGGGGAACAGCTTTTGTCCCACTCGATGACATGGTTAGTTGTGGAGAAATGAGACGATATCCCAGAAATGTCCTGTCTGTTGTTTTTGACATAGCCAATGTGCTCCTTTTGCCTGATTTCGAGGCTTCTCGAAGTCTGTCCGATGTAATTAGAGCCACATGAGCATGGAATATTATAGACTCCAGCATATATGTAGAAAGGATGGTTGTCTTTTGGAGATCTTAGTAGTTTACGAATAGTATCTATAGGCTGAAATGCTACTCTTATTTTGTGTTGTTTGAGGAGATCGGCGAGCTTGTTGGAGATGCCACTTACATACGGAATTGCAATCGTTTTTATATATTGAATCTCTTCTTGTTCTCTTTGTGGTGGTTCAGAGAAAAGGATTTTATTGACTAGTCTTCTTGGATAGCCGTTCAAGTACAGATTGTTGGAAATAAATTTTAACTCATCTTGAAGGGTCTTGTTGTGTGTTGAGATGCAAATAGCTCTTTTCTTTAACATGTGTATAATGCTGAGTTTATGTGATATGTGGTGAGAGGAGTTAAAATGTAGGTAGCGACCTGTATTGGTCGGTTTTCTGTAGACCGATAGATTTAAACTGCCATCAATTTGTTTTTTGATTAAGATGTCTAAAAACGGAAGTTGTTTTTCTCTTTCAAGTTCCAGAGTGAATTTAATAGAATGATGGAAAGCGTTGATCGTTTTGAGAAAATCATATATGTCATCTTTGTTGTTGTTCCATATGATGAAGATATCGTCCACATATCTAAACCAAATTTTAGGTCTAGGAAAAATTTGTGATAGGATTTTGTTTTCTAAGTCTTCCATAAAGAGGTCAGCACATGAAGGTGAGAGTGGGCTTCCCATTGCCAAGCCTGTTAACTGTTGATAGATTTTATTTTTCCAAGAAAAATAATTAGAGTTTAGGCAGTGAGCAAACAATACGGTTATATCTTGTGGGAATAAGGTACTTAAGATGTCAATGACCTCTACTACGGGAACATTTGTAAAGAGAGAGGCGACATCTAAGCTGGCTAGAAGATCATTATCCGATATCTTGATGTTTTTTAGCTTTTCTACGAAATGTCCAGAGTTTTTGATGTAACTCTCTGAGTTGTGGATGTATTGCTGTAGGAGTTTCGAGAGATATTTTGACAATAAGTAGGTGGGCGAGTTGATTGACATCTTAAGTACCTTATTCCATCATACTAAAACATCATATTAAAACATATATGATGCTAACATAAATGTACCAACATTTTCAATCATACATATTACAGGTGAAAAACCAATTGGAAAATGTCACCCTTCTTTATTCAGAAAGGTTTATAAGGACTGGCAGGACCTCCCAAAAGTGTTAAGAAATTGTGTTCTGGTGATTTCCTTGTGGAAATATTGTGTCAGCAACATTCCGAGAAACTACTGAGAGCAACAACAATGGGTGGAATAGAAATTACAGTAACACCTCATAAAACACTTAACTTCTGTAGAGGAGTGATGATCAAGGAGTGACAGGTGTGAGGCACATCCAGATACGTAAGGATGGTTGCCTCATTCCAACCAAGAACATATCCTTACTTTTGATACACCTAATCCTCCAACATCTGTAAAAGCAGGGTATCTCAGCTGTCCTGTTAGAATGTACATCCCTAACCCCCTGAGATTCTTTAAATGTCAGAGATATGGACATGCCCAAACTGCCTGTCGTGGTTCTGCTACTTGTGCTATGTGGCAGTAAAGATCATGATAACAAATCTTGCTGTGCAAAAAAAGCTAAATGTGTCAGCTGTCATGGAGATCATCCAGCTTACTCTTGTGCATGTCAGAAATGGAAAGATGAAAAGAAATACAAAGAATGAAAAACAGAGCAAAATATAACATACCAGGATGCAAAAAGAAAGCTAGCCACTATCACACCTGCTCTGAGATCCTCTTATGATAAGAGGGTACCAATTAAGAAAGTGACAGTAGCAACTCAAACATGTATGTTTGCTCCACAATCTGATAATTTCACCATGTTGAATGCATCAATCACATGACCTATGGCCTTACTCCAGAAACAACTCTAAAAATGATCCAATTCCATGAAAACCCACTCATCAAAAAAATTATGGCAAAGATATCACTTAAGGATAAACCACCAGATACTCCCACAGAAAAAATGGATACTTCAGTACCCAGTGAAAGTAAACTAAGCTTACCAACTGACCCTAACACATCACACATATTGAATACTCTACCAGAGGAAGAGATGGACACTGGCCGTCCATACTTCCCCAAAACAATTGATAAATATAAATATGACAAAGGTAAGCCCTCAACCTCCCGAAAACCAGACTAGTCTATAAAACCAAAACAATAGGAAAATTTGTACAATGTAAAATATAAAAAAATGGCGAATCTTGATATCATCGATATCCTGGCGATAATCTTGATATCATCAATATTCTGCCAGCATATCAATGATATCAAGATTTTGTTGTAGAAACACAAACCTTTCTGTTTCTGTACACAGCCAACGTACTTAAGACCCAACGAGGATCCTACCTTTAGGAATTTCACTGTTGTACACAAGGATAAAATAGCTATCCTAGTGGGCAGTCATATTCCTTCCCATCAGGTCCAACTTAATACTTCTCTGGAAGCAGTAGCGATTCACTTCTCCATGGGATTTCTTATTACAGTATGTTCAATTTATTTACCACCAAATGCCGAGTTAAATGAAACTGATCTTGAAACTGCCTGAACCCATACTTTTGATGGGTGACTTTAATGGTCACGATACTCTATGGGGTAGTGTCAACACTAATAGATGAGGTCGAATCATTGAAAGATTCTTGATAATAATAACCTCTCCCTTTTAAATAATAAACTTAGTACTTTCTTCCATATGACTACCCATTCATAATCTGCAATTGATCTTACAATCTGCTCCCCTTCCATTCTTCCACTGCTCACTTGGGATGTGGAAGAGAACATATATGGAAGTGATCACTTTCCTGTTCCCTGCACAATGTCTTCACAGGAACCATGTTCACCCACACTGATACCTATATGGAAAATGGACCAGGCTGACTGAAACACTTTCTCTCAATCTTGCAAAATTTAATGCTGATGCCATCACAGTCAAACGCCTATCAATGAAGCGGTAAAATATATAACAGAGTGCATTGTCCAGGCAGCAACAGCCTCCATCCCAAAAACATTATCTTGGTTTCCACTCTATCCAAAGCCTTGGTGGAACCCAGAATGTCAGACAGACATTCTGGGTTCCAAGAAAGGTAGAACCCAAGGCGTCAGAGTCAAAAACAATCATGGATCCAATTTACTACATCAATTAATCAAATGAACAGTCCAAAAATTGTATGGGATAAAATCCGGAAAATGAAAGGCAGATACAGAACACATTGTTTGTCTACCTTAGACCATAATGGAAGTGCTATTGCTGATCTCAATGCCATTGTAGACACTCTGGGAAAAATTTTGCCAGAATCTCAGCAACAGCTTCATATCCTCCTGAATTTTTAATTCTGAAAGAAAAGCAAGAGAAACAAAGGCTAAATTTTTCTATCAATGTTCTTGAGCCATACAATCAGCCATTTGTTAAGGGGGAACTAAAAAGAGCTCTCCTACTATCTTACTCTAGTGCAGTAGGGCCTGATGACATCTATTATGAAATGATAAAATATCTACCATCATCTTCTATGGATCTCCTTCTCTTATTATACAATAGAATACTTGCAGAGGAAGAGTTTCCAAATTCTTGGCATATGTCAACTGTCACTGCTATCCTAAAACCAGGAAAAGATCCAACACAAGTAAATAATTATCAACTCATTGCTCTGACCAGCTGTCTTTGTAAGATACTAGAGAAAATGGTAATGCCATACTTCTCTGGTATTTAGAAAGCAACAATCTTCTCTCCAATACACAATGTGGGTTCCGTAGACATCGCTCAACTGACACATTGAATGTGGAGTTTCAGGCATTGGCTGTTTGACGGAGGACTGCAATATGCAAGCCCCACACTACCCAAACAGCATTGTCTTCAGTAGTGCAAAGAGCATGTACAGTGGAATGTGGTAGCTTGGAAAGCTGTGTTATGGAGCAATGAATCATGCTACACCCTGTACCGAGCAGATGGACAGGTATGGGTGTGACGGATGCCCAGTGAACGTCTCTTATCAGAGTGCGTAACCACAGCTATGAAATTTGGAGGTGGCGGTGTGATGTATGGTCCTGTTTTATCTGGATTGGCCTTGAACTTCTATTTGTGGTCCAATGTACATTGAACTCCAGTAGGTATCTGAACATTCTGGACAAATAGACCTGAGCATTATCTTGCTGCAGAGTCCAGATCTCAACCAACATTTTGGGATGAACTGGAGCATCAGATGAGATCAAAGGACATCTGCCCCCTACAACAGTTCAGCACCTCATTATATGCCTACATGAAGAATAGTCCAAAATTCCCATTGATCGCTATTGTACGCTTCTGGAAATCATGTCCCCGTAGGATTGCTGCAGTCATTGAAGTGAAAGGAGGTCCTACATCTAATTAAGGTGGGTTCCATGACTGTTTGTTTCTCACACTATGGTGTCCTTTGACTTCTTTCCAGCAGTCAACCTTTCATGAATAGATATGTATAAAAAAAATTTTTTTTAAATGCATTCAGTTACTTGGCTTCTCTCTTGATTTGTTATCATATTCAATTGTGCATTATATAAATTGGTCATCCAGTTATATATCCAGTATTACTGTGGGATGCAACAGCGTGAAGGTGTAGACAGAAGATTTGTGCTATCACGTTGTGTTGAATTGAGAACATTGGGGTATAGATATGCCTACTGTTATCCATGACATCTTGAGGAGACATAGTAATATGGCTCACTTTCGGTGAATGATCTTTAAAATATGTGAAAAGTTTACATATA
The DNA here is from genome assembly GCF_054136105.1 of Typopeltis vanoorti. Classification (NCBI taxonomy): domain Eukaryota; kingdom Metazoa; phylum Arthropoda; class Arachnida; order Uropygi; family Thelyphonidae; genus Typopeltis; species Typopeltis vanoorti. The sequence goes on along the minus strand of NC_143567.1, from coordinate 36,900,402 downwards.
AATTCATTTATATCATAACTTTTACATCAATTATAATATGATATCATATCATATAGTGATGAGTGATTGGAATGCGTTCAAGCCGAGGTACAATGAGTTGTGTGTAAGAGTGGGACCTCCCACGTTGAGTCTCTTGACTCCATGGAGGTCTGTTGATAATAAGAATAATGATATATTTATGCAATAAGAAAATTAGATAAAGGTGACATGAAAACCTCAGGATATCCTACATCATGATACATCATGAAAATTATGAAAACAACTACCGTGTTAGAGTAAAACTTTAGTTTAATATAAACCAAAATAAACACTCGATGTTTCAACCTTCACATTAAGGCCATCATCTGGAGTACATGCGTACAAAGAAACAAGCTGCCCTACAATCTACATAGTATATGCTAAAGTTACTGATCAACAGTTAAAACTATTGGCCTGACCTCTGGTGAAAAAAAAAAAAAAAAAAAAAACGCCTTGCTACGTAAAAGCTAGAGTCCTGTTATTATTATTATTTATGAGGTTACAAAATTAATTAAGCTGAAGAATAACATGTTCACACAGAAAAATAAAAAAAAATTACATAAGTATACATATAAATTGCAACAAACTGATATGGATAGTGGCCAATAAAAGCTGAAAAATTATTTAAGAGTCCTAAAATTGGGGTTTTGTTTTCTGGAAAACTAAGTGGGCTGAATGTGTGCCATCCAAATTCTTGGGATTTTTATACCACCGTTATTGTTAAGATTAGGGTGGTTAATGAAAATTTCACAGACTTCTTTAAATTTCCATTCATACCAAGTTTTGTGTGATGTAATGAACAAGTACTTTTCCAATCAACTTGTGTAGAGTGTGATCTGAAAGGCCTGCTCCACCAAAATTGTTAAATTTAATATGTCGTTTGTGTTCTTTTTTTAGAGAAAGGGATTGTACATCCAGTTTCCCCACTATAAGGTTAGTTACAGATGCAATAGATACAACAAACTCCAGGGTGTGCTAATGGGGGGGAGGGATCCTTAGAGGAGTTGAATATGTTTTTTTAATTTTAAAGGTGGTTTAAAAGTGGCATTAAGATTATAATGGTGTAGGATTCTATTAATTTTTCTGATAACACCATAGCTATCCTATACATTAACCCTTTAATGCATGAGATAGCTATGGTTTTACTGTAATCTATATTATTTTTTGATCAAGTTTTATGAAGAACTTTATTAATAGTATTTTTGCTATAGCCATGATTTATAAATGTATTGCTAACAATTTTTAATTCTTGTTTAAGAGCTTGTTCATTAGAGCAAATTATTTATAGCTCTTTTTGAGGGTGTTAATGACTCCAAATTTTTGCGAAGGCTAGTGGTATGAAAGGGAAATTTACTTCATATCTATGCACGTACAGAGAAAGCAATTCTTAGAGAACAAATTCAACGTCGGCAAAAATCTAGCAATGACCCAAAATCAAGTTTTAAATTTACAGTCTGAACTCTCTAGTTATATGAATCGAGATATTTTGAATGTGCTTGAAAGATTACTAATAATTCAGCATATTCTGGAAAGTAATTTAAAAAAAACTTTAGGCCAAATTTCATATTTTAAAACAACAGTAAAATTTGAATGTCAATCATATGAATCTAGCCAATCAGGATATCTCTTCCCCGGCAAATGAATCCAACAGTGAACAACAAACAAGTGAGACGAGGAGCGACCAACCACACCTTAAATAATGATCTACTTGCATTACTTGATAAAGGCCTAACCTTCACAGTAGCATCGAAAACTGTTAATAAACTGAATGTTATATACCACATAGAAAGAAGCATTAATCTCTTCCAAATAATAAAGCTGATAAAATTTGTTTAGAAACCAGCAATGTTTTGAATAAAAAGAAAACCATATGTATCAATCTTACAGAAGCAGAACTAGCAGCAATCAAGTCATTAAAAGCTATTTGAGATATAATTATAATACCACCCTTCACAAAAATTTGGAATCAATAACACCCTATGCTCTAATGAACAAGCTCTTAAACAAGAATTAAAAATTATTAGCAATATGTTTATAAATAATGGCTAAAGCAAAAATAATATAGATTACGGTAAGACCATAGCTATCCCATACGTTAAACGATTATCAGAAAATTTAATGGAATCCTACACCATTATAATCTTAATGCCACTTTTAAATCGCCTTGAAAATTAAAAAACATATTCAACTCCTCTAAGAATCCTCCTTCTCCCCCCCCCCCCCCATTGGCACACCCTGGAGTTTATTGCATCTATTGCACCTGTAACTAACCTTATACTGGGGAAAGTGGACGTACAAACCGTACCTGTAAAACAAACGACACATTCAATTTAACAATTTTGGTGAAGCAGGTCTCTCATGCTCTTAACTCCCTACACCAAATTGATTGAACAAGTACATGTTCTTTACATCACACAAAAACTTGGTATGAATGGAAATTTAAAGAAGCCTGTGAAATTTTGATCCACCCTAATCTTAACAATAATGGTGGTATAAAAATCCCAAGAATTTGGATTGCACACATTCAGCCCACTTAGTTTTCCAGAGAACTCCAACTTTAGGACTCTTAAATAATTTTTCAGCTTTTATTTTCCACTATCCATATCAGTTTGTTGCAATTTATATGTATACTTATGTAAGTAATTTATTTTATTTTTTTGAAATTTTATTTTCTGTGTGAACAAGTTACTCTCCAGTGTAATTTAATTTTGTAACCTAATAGATAATAATAACAACAGGACTCTAGCTTTGATGTAATAAGTTTTTTTTTAAAATTTTTTTCACCAGAGGTCAGGCCAATAGTTTTAACGGTTGATCAGTAACTTTAGCATACCATATAGATTGTAGGGCAGCTTGTTTCTTTGTATATATGTGTATACTCCAGATGATGACCTAATGTGAAGGTTGAAACATCGAGTGTTTATTTTGGTTTATGTTAAACTAAAGTTTTACTCTAACACGGTAGTTGTTTCCATAATTTACATGACGTATTCTTATTGCTGTGTAAGCATGAAAAAAATTAAGGATATCCTAGATGTCTGAAGTAATTACTTTGCAAAACTATTAAACGAAATAAGCACTGACATAACAATAGTAGAAAATTTTCAATAGAAGTGCAAACACAGGAGTGTGTGTGTGTCAGTCAATACTTGAGGTGGAAAAAGCTATTAAAAACTTGAAATGTGGAAAGGCAGCTAAAGTAGATATTCTTATATGACAGGAAATACTCAAATATGGAGGTATAAAAATTTTGCAGTTGCTATACTGCACAATTCAATGGGCCTTGTGAGAATTTCAAATTCTGGAGATTAGAGTAGATCTCTTATAGTTCCTCTCTATAACTTTTGAAATAAAGTGTAATGTAAGAATTTTAGAGGATTTCTCTAAGTGTTCCAGGTAAGATTTATACAAGCATACTTGAAAAGAAGCTGAGAAAAATTGTGGAAGAGAAACTTGGAGAAGAACAAGCTAGATTCAAACCAAATAGAGGTTGTCAAGATCAAATTTTTACTTTATGACAAATAGTTGAGAAATCAGAGGAGTATGACAAAGAATCCGTACTTAAGTTTTGTAGATCTGAAAAAGGCACATGAGAAGGTGCCCAGAGAAAAGCTTTTCAAAACACAATTAGTGGTAAACAAAACATTATGCAGAGCAACATGGTCTATATTTAAGTTGTAATTCAGCATTTAAAATTGAAAGAAATACAGGAAGATGATTTGATGTAAAATCAGGTGTCAGACAAGAAAGTACATTATCTCTCCTCTTATTCATCATCTATGTGGATGATTGCATTATGAAAGAAAGTGGTATTAGACCTGATATTAGAATCAGAAATGTCAAACTTAGTTCTTTGTTTTATGTAGATGATATACTGCTAAACACATCTAGTCCCAGTCAGTGGATTCTCTGAGTTGAATTACAGCTCTAACAAATTTGACATGAAAATCAGCAAAACCAGAACTATGAAAATAGGAAAATGCATAGAAAAATTTAGTTGCATTCTCAATTGACATGCTATGGAACAAGTAAAAGTAGCTAAATAGCCGAAGTAAAATATTTTGGCTATTTAGCTACAATTTTAAGTGAAGGTGACAAATTAAATAAGGAAATAGACAAAAGAATTAGCAAAGCTGATGTGGTGATGAGCCATTCGAATAAATTTTTATGGAATAAGAGAGAAATTAGATTTGGGTTAGAAGTAAAGCTTGATCAAAGATTAGAGACCACAGACAGTCCTGAGAAAAATTAGTGGCCCGAAAAGATGGCAGCATTGGCAAGATCATATTAAAAATGAAAACATTAGGAATGAATTTGATATTGTCTGCATTCAAGAATGTGTGAGCAGGGCTAATTCAAAGTTGTAGTGAGCAGGGCTAATCCAAAGATTATCAAAACAGATGTTTGGTGCCAAGATGGCAGGAAAACAACTCATAAGAAGACCACTGTCTAGGCAGATTCATTCATTCAGAAGTGCCTCAGAAGCATGAAATATTTGATATTGGAGTGCTGACAAGTAATAGACTAATCTGAAGGGAAATTGTTCATGGAAGATTATAAATATAAACTTAATCATTTAGTGATGTTGTAGTAGCCTGATCACCCCTTGAGGGTATATATCAGGAAATTGATGATCAAAATTAGATTTTGAAATGGGCTGTTTTTAGTTCTTATATTTGACTAGTATGTTGCCATAATAATGCTTTAAAAATAGTATATATTTGAGGATATTTGTTACTACATTTTTCTTCTTTTAGTTTGAAGCTGCTTGGGCACTGACGAACATTGCTTCTGGTACATCATTGCAAACACGAATAGTTATTGAAGATGGGGCTGTACCTATCTTTGTGCGGTTGCTTGGTTCAGCATACGAAGATGTGCAAGAACAGGTAATCACTTTAACATGTTCCTTTAGAATTCTAACTAATAAATATGGATATGTCATTCTCCTTTGCTAAATGTTTATTCTTGAGAATCAGCTTATCTTAAGTTTAAGTTCCATTTAGCTCTTATCACAATATCAAATTAGAAAGGCACTAACTGCAATATATTCTGATGTGATATCCTAAGAATAGTTCATTTTGTTATCTCAGTTTAGAATAATCATTGAATTCAAAGTGAAAATATTGCTAGTTATGAATTATCCATTCATGAATGTACCTTTATAATAAATTATCTGTTTAATGGTAATGTACAAAATTGTCATGCTGAAATTATAGATGGAAATTCTTATAGTAGCAAATAAGTTTATTTTGGTTAAATATTTCACTCCTCATTCTCAGAATCTTCTTTTCGAGGTATACAGCTACAGTAAATTAATTATTATCAATAAAATTTACATTAAAAGTTGAATCTAGTATTTCATAAACTTTTGTGTCTCCATTTATTAATCATGAGATATTCTGATTGTAGTTTATAGTTTCTCTCTTTACATAACCCACTTAGGGTGACCTATATATATATATATATATCAAATCATCTCATCTCATCATACCCTCTTTTACCTTGCGGTGTCAAGGGTTTATTAATCATCGGACATTAAACCCTTCACAGGATAAGGTGGTCAGCCCTACGCCTGGTGTATCCTATGTCCTGTAATGTCAAGTTCTCAAGGCCGGTTTGCCTGCTTTTGCGGGATGAAAAACCCAAGGATAAACCGGGGAAAAATCCTACTGTTCATGCCAAAGACCGGCTAACTTGGCTGTGGCTGAGGAAGATCCTTCAGCTCCTCACGTCGCCGACGGGAATCAAACCTGGGACACTCCTTCCCCAGCCATATGGCTCAGGAAGTGCACAGCCACTAGGCTAACCGCACAGACATATCAAATCATCCAGATTAAAAAATCTGATACTAGAAATATATTAGAGCTAGCTAACCTCTTGTGTTCCACAGAAACCTTTCCATATGATTTGAATGTAGGTGTTGATAGAAAGGCTTCATATTCTCAGTGATGATGCTAATGTTGGAGTCATCGCATTGAAATTTATTTTTTTAGAAGGAAAGTCTTTTTGTAATGCTTTTCAATGTAATTATATAATTTTTTTTTCTCAAACAGTCAAATTTTTACATATTATTCAAAGAGTGATGAGGACTTGTTGGTTGTTGCCATGGTGTTAGTGCAAAATAGATATTTTCCTGAAAATTTTAAAAAATTTCATAACAAGCTATTCCTTTCCTCTGGGCTATTAAAAAAAAAAAAAGTACATTTTTTTTGTGTGTGTTTGTATTTTTAAAGACGATGAACTTCAAGAACTGCATTCTTTTAGATGTCGATTAACCATGGAATCCTATGGATGGCAGTATCTTCTTCCTCCTTAGGAAGAGATATGGGATGTGAATAGGTGTTCAGAGAAAATTCAAGTACCATGCATGTAGAAAAATTAAATTTCCCTGTTTTTGATATGGATAGGCATTTAGCAGAAAACACAACTAAAAAATATACAGAAAGTAACATCGTATTTTCTCATGATACATGACACTTTCAGGAAGTTAAAACTCTAAATTAAAGTTACCAAGAAATTATATACTTGGTTTAATCCTTTATCCAAGTGTAAGCAAACAAAGTTTGCACCTGAAGTATTTTCAGGACTGGGGAATCTCGTATATAGAAGCTAATGACTTCACATCACTTGCCATTAGTCTCCCATACTGCAAAGCACATATCCTTATGGGTATGTATAATGCTATACATTATGGAAGGGTCACTACCCAGACCAGTTTCAACCTTTATTGAGGTCTCATCAGTGGCAACTAGACACAGGTAATACTAAGGCTGAAGTAATGCCAAAATAATTTCTTGGTATCTTTAATTTATAGTATGACCAAGTAGAAAAACTTCCAACAACTATCTCTTATTCAGAGTATTTTAATAATAAGGTGTGGCACCTTTTGGCTACTCATATATGAAAATATGACTTCAGCATTACTTCAGCCTTAGTATCACCTCTGGGTCTGGCTCGGACTGATGAGACCTCATCAAAGGTCAAAACTCGTCTTGGTATTTCACTTCTACCCGTAAGGATATATCTTTGCATTATGAGAGACTAATGGCGAGTGATGCAAAGTCATTAGCATCTAATGCAATTGCCCCAGTCCTGAAAATACTTCAGGCACAAACTTTGTTTGCTTACACGTGGATAGAGGATTAAACCAAGTATATAATTTCTTCGTGTCTTTAATTTATAGTATAACTAAGTAGAAAAACTTCCAACAAGTTGGAACTCACATTCCATGTATTTATCATGCTTTCTGCTAGCATATTTTAATAATTCTGTATGCTTTGTTACATTTGCCTCTAAATTCCTGTGTATAACTCCCCTGTGTAAAAAAAAAAAAAAGTCACTAATTGCATGATTCATTTTACATGAATCTGAACAGCAAACTTCAACCTCTGGGCTGTGCGACACTGCTTCAGCAGAAGAAAACATCATTGTCCATAGGATTCCGTGACTGATCTGGACCACCTGGAGTGCAGTTTCAAAATTTGATATCTTTAAAAAAAGAAAAAAAAAAAGTTGTGCTCCAAAAAACATTTATGTGACTATGAAGTAAGGAATTGTGATAAAGATTTTGAAATTTCCAGGGAATAATGCTCTCTGCTACTTGTAGCAGAAAGCAAAGTTTTTTTTTAGACAGTTGAGATGGACACTGGCTGCAAGTTGAAAATTGGTTAGGAACAGAAAACTGTATGGTGAACATCCTCTCTGTTGAAGCAGATCTGAAATTTTTTTTTTATGTTGAATTTTTGTTCAATAATTGATATTTTATGGAAGTTTTTTTTTAATTATACAGTCAGCCCTTGACTTAATAATGCATGCTACTTACAACTGCTCTTGCTTATGACAACCATCCCATTAACATGTTCACCGTGTTATATCTCGTTTTTATCCTTCTTTATCTATTGTACATTCCTTATATACCTAATTTCTCTCTCTATCTCTCAATATTCTGTAGTCATAATGTTTTTAACCTAGACTCTGGTTCTGTCTCCTTTTTGGATATAGACAAATTTATCTTTTATAGCTGCACCAGCCTATATCCTATAATAGATAAGAAATACTATTCAGGGAGATGTTACCATTAATCTTACACATATATATTAATTCCTACTATCAGTCGTGGCCAATATTCTATCTTTTAATTCCCTCCTGCTTGTTAGGTTCGAACTTTAATGAGTGGTGAGCTGACTCATTATCAGGCAAGACTTAGATTTGAGATCTCTAAATACATGTTTATTTTCCACTCTATATGCACCCTATAACTATATTAAAATACACATTATCATCATCATCATCATCATCAAATTCCTGCCATGTACCCTCAAGGGGTGTACAGGATATGATAGTACTATATGAAAAAAAATTACATCATTATTAATTTCCTATCTACAATTTTCCTCCAAATCAGTCTGTTACTTGTCAACACTCCAACATTATCAGATCTTATATTTCTATCGTCTAAAGCACTTTGTACCGTATCAATCCACCTATATCTTGGTCTTCCTCTGGGTCGTTTTGCTGCCAACCTGGCAGAGAACACTTTTTTTGCTAATCTTTCTTCGCCCATTCTGTTTAAGTGACCATACCACCTGAGATTAGCTCTGCTAACGCATTCCTGAATGCTGACAATGTCAAGTTCTTTCCTAATATCCTCGTTTTTAATATGATACTGCCATTGATGCCATCTGTTCACGCCTATAATCTTTCTCAGGACTCTCATATCTGCGGTCTCTAGTCTTTGGTCAAGTGTTTTACTTCTGACCCAGCTCTCAGATCCATAAGTTAAAACTGGTTTGAACACTGTCTTGTATACAGCTAATTTAGTGTTCCGACTAATTTCTCTCTTATTCCATATGAATTTATTCAATTGACTTCCCACCATACCAGCTTTGCTGATTCTGTTGTCTATTTCTATATTTAATTTACCATCCTCAGTAAAAATTGTGCCTAAATAGCTGAAATGTTTTACTTGTTCCACAAGTTCTCCATTCACAACACAGTTGACATTTTCAATGATTCTGCCTATTTTCATTGTCTTTGTCTTTTTATTGCTGACCTTCATACCATATCTATTACAACAGCTATTCAATTTAGTCAGAGAATCTTGCAGACTTGTAGCGGATTTATTTAGAAGTATAACATCATCCGCATAAAGCAAAGAGCTGACATTAACATCTCCAATTTTGATATCATGTTTAATACCACTTTCCTTCATAATGTGATCCATATAGATAATGAATAACAGAGGGGATAATGTACATCCTTGTCTCACACCAGATTTAATACACATTATATATTCACTTATACATGTCAATACTAAATAAAAAGGTTACTTCAATTTTAAGAGCAGCTCAATCGATGCTTTAAATGACATTCAAACACATTACTAACCTCTGCATTCAAACATACAAAATTCTCGTACAGATATCCCTCTGTATTCTGGGATTACTATGTAAATTTAGGCTCGATTAAATTCTAACTAATATTCTTATATATGCACACATTTAAATTCACCTCCTCCTAACAATTCAATCCAGTTAAAATTGACAATGGATATCAGGTCGTACTAAGTTGTACTATTCACTTAAAATTCTCTATATTGCATTGTCCTGACATAAATTACGTTACATATTAATTTCCTTCCTTCCATACGATCTCGTAATTAGGTAACAAAAGTCTACATTACCTTCACTAAACCTTGATTAGGTCTGTCTTGCCTTTGTTATGCCCGAGTGGTGGTTCCTTCCTCATGCCACGTGCAGCGTTGCATTGTTACTGGATAGACCTTCTCATCTGCAGCATGGCTACTTAGACTTTCAGAGATTTCTTTGGGGAACATCCATGAGCTCACAAACGCTTATTAGGAACACATTCGCTCACTCGCACTGGAATTCTGTCTACCGTATTGCTGGTAGATTACTTCAATTTCCCGCCGCCACTCATCTCTGCCTATCGCACTGCTCGCATGACCAGGAAGCTCCGGGCACACCTCGGTGAGATGATCCAAAACCAGGAAGTCAAAGGAAAAAAGCCTTGTTTGTCCTTGCAAAACCCCTTTTATTTTCCTCGCACAACGCCCTCTTTTTTCTCCAGGAACTCTTATGCGGGGCTGTGATATTCTCGTCCACATGAATTTCTCTTACCTTTCTCTCTGCTACGTCAGCGTAATTTCTCGGAATCTCCATACACTTCGCTTTCTGTGAACTGCACTGCCTCGGGTCATACACCAGCAAGTACAAAACCTTTGAACCTAATCTTACAAGTTGTCCAGTGATTTAGACTAGTTTAAGCAAATTCCATGCAGTGATAAAATACAATATTTCCTGCTCATTAAAATTAAACAAATAACATGTTGCTTTGATACATTACTATAATTCATTACCTTATAAGATTGTAAAATTTCCTGTGTGTTTTGCCAAGTGCAAGCTTTTTTTTTTTTTTTTTCATTCATTTTTTTTTTTTTTTTTTTTTGTTATTATGTTAAGCCCTGAATAATTTTTTTTTGTTCTGAACCAAAACCATTCAGGGTGCAACAACTGATTACCACCTCGCTCCTGTATCTCACAGACAAGGGTGTTATTGCTGCCTTCAAGACATTTCAGAAATATTTTTCTCAGGTTGTTCCTGCTATTGAGGTTGAGAAAGGCGCTCAGATTTTTGGAAAGAATATAATATCTTGCATTGTGCAAAGAAGTAGACAACATGGAGTGAGATAACAGCAGAGTGTATAAATGGTGTTTAGAGGAAGCTGCTGAAAATATATCTTCGTACATTCACAGAGTTTGATGAAGACAAAGCCTTATATGAGATCGATGACAAGATATTGTGCTACTAGCTAAAGAGCTGAAAGAAGAAGAGCTCTCAAATGAAGAGAGCTCTTCTTCTCATCTCAAATTCTTCTGGCATAGAGCCAGAAGAATTAAAAGTTCCAGAAGAAGAAATTGACTCCCCCTAAAAAAAAAAAAAAAAAAAAAAAGTTGAGGCATTTGCCTCCATTAATAAGGCAATTTCATTGTTTAAAGAAATGGACACCAACATGGTAATAGTTAGCGAAGTGGACAGAATGATTCAAGTTACAAATGATTACTACATTGAAATTTATGAAGAAAAGAAAAGGCAAAATTGTGCAGACTGAGTTGGATGTAATGTACATTTTAAAGATGCCCCTCTTGTTGTTGCCTCACTGAAAATGAGTCCAGACCTTGCACAAATTACATCTGGTGAACCCTCTTCAGAATGCTCTGTTACGATTTCTGAATTTGAAGAATTTGTTCTTAATGACTTATGCTCCCCTGCTTTCTCCAATGAATCATCCAGTTAATATAGCAGCAGTTTGGAAGATTAGTCTTGCTCCATGAATTTCCTGCTGATGCTTTTACTGGTAAGCACACAGAAGTACTGTGCATTGTGTTTCACTATCCATTAGATTACAGTACTGTATATGGTAATTTTATATGATAATTTGTACACTGCATTAGAATTCAGGTATGTTAATTGTTTATAGGAAGTTTTTTTTTTCTCTTTTTTTTTTACACTTGGTAGAAACTTGGCAACTCAGTAAAGGTGAGTTGCCTCTGACACTACAATCAGATCTAACACTCTTTGACTATGAGTTCCTTCTGTCAGATGCTGCTTGAGGAAGTTGTCTCACAACAGCTTAATAAATTCAGTTTCATTCTTCTCATGTGATTTCGCAGCTATCCATATATCAATGTTCGGATAATTAAAGCCCTCCTCCCCTTTATGATTATCTTTTCACACCCATTGTCTTTGTTTGTCATTAGCAACCGATCCACCGGGTCTGTGGCAACATCCCACTATATTTGATCTTGTTGGACTCCACCTCACACTAAATGGCTTCAAACTCATTGCCATATAAAAAACTGTTACTAGTATTGCAGTTATGTCTCAAATCTGATATCATTAGTAGCATGCCACCTCCTCTCCTATAGAATGTATAGAATGTATCCTTTCTAAAAATACTATACCATATGCACTCAATACCAGTTAGTATGTCCACTTCTGATACCCAGGTCTCACTGGTGTCTACAATATGAGTCCCAATATATTAACCAAGGGGCAACAAATTCTATCCCTTTGTTTCTCCTAGCATTCATATACAGACATAATAAGTTACCTCTTTTGTATACTATTGTATACAGTTCATGAGACAGTTCGACAAATGAAGACCTGCAGATCTTTATCTCATTCCTTACGTATGCAGACATCTTTACACATGCTTGATAGGTCTGAGCCAGATGAACACAGAACTGTTCTGTCTTCATAATCATTTCCATAATAATAACCATTCCCATCATTAAAACAGTTACCTAACATTGTCACTCTTACATGCAGATTCTCATGATTCCTCCCATCAGAATTCAATTTCCCTGACTCTTTGTGACAATAATTTTTCAAGGCTCCTGATCTTGTGTAGGCTGTCCCTCTTATACAAATGTAATCTTCCCTCAAACTCATCAGTAGCATGTTTTATGAAAGTCACCTCACCAAATAATATTCTTCTTTTTACAATCAACTTTACTTACCAGATTTTCGTTATTACGAAAATCTAGTAAGTAAAGTTGATTGTAAAAAGACTACCTGATTCCATGCTTTGTTGGTTTCGGTTTTATTGCCGACTTTTTTAAAATATTTCCTGTGTTCCTCTAAACACTGCTCAACTTTCTGCAGTTCCCTTGCCATTGTCTAATAATTTGCTTCAACCTAGTGATTTCGGATGCTAAATTCCTTTCAATATCTTTTCAATATTCTCTTCAATTTCAATATTCTTTTCAATAGGGGAAGAAACCTTCTTGTTCACTGCCTTGCTGTTCTTGTTAGCACTCTGTTTTTGCTGCCTTGTATTTAATATTACAATATCACAATAAAAATATGTTATAAAGACACTAAATACTCTAAAAGCATGGACATCTACTCTAATATATATACTATAAAACACTAATTTTCTAAGGAAAAAACACAATAAAACAGATAAAAATGACCGATTTTACACATGCTAAATTACACCAGCCACTCAATGTAACCTCAAACCCAGTTTTTTTAATATATTGAATTTGGAAATACAGATCCTTCTCAACTAACTGCATTAAAGAATTAAGGAATTTCAACTTCTGAAAAAGGCTGTAAGGGGAAAGATTAGTTTTTACTGGAAAGTACACTGTGATAGTTGACATTTTTTTTGCTGTTTCAGGAGATTTTCCATAACTTCAGTATGTTATTTTTTGGAGTTTTGTCAAGTAAAGCAATGAAGCCAAATAAGATGACTCATCAAAAAAAAAAAAAAAAAATTGCTAATATTATTACAAACGTTTTTTTTTTCCCCAAAGTGTTTTTTTTATTTTATTGCTCTTTTCATTGAAATGATAGGAATTGAATGAAAAGAGTGAAAATGCAATATTATACTCATTTCATAAAATGAAAATTTTATAAAAAAAAATATGCTTAGTTTTTTTTTTAATTGCCTGGGCAGTAAAAATGATTAGACTAATTTGTTGGACTGCAAGATGTCAGTCCTAGATACCACTGTTCTATATGAAAAATTTTGTCAACACGGTAGTGTGTCATCTTTTTTATTATTATTAGTAGTAGTAGTATTTTAATATGACAAATGTAATTTCTTATTAAAATAAGCATTATTTATTTTCAGGCAGTTTGGGCCCTAGGTAATATAGCTGGTGATAGTCCAGAGTGCAGAGATTTTGTTCTTAGTCAGGGCATTTTAATACCTCTTTTACAGTAAGTTTAATTTATTACTTTGGGTTATTATCCATATTAAAAACTAAAATTATAGTAGATAACTGCTAATGTCTAGAAATTAGCAGAATTATATATATATATATATATAAATAACCATTCTTAATCATTTGTATGAGCAAATGGTTAAGAAAGATATTAATTAAATCAGCAGTGTATCAGTGTATTTTGTCTTGTGCAGATTAAGTTGATAAAATGAATACAGAATTAATAATAGAAACAGAGCTTTTAGTATGGCCTAAAGCTTACTGAAAATTGGCTACTCAAGGTGATTGACTAATTCCCATTACCTTTTATAGAATGATAAACTAATAACTGCCTGAAGTCAGCTCACATTTAAGCTGATTTGTCTTAAGCTAGTAGTAGTAGTAGGACTTTTTCATTATAGTTCTTTTATATCATCTGTGATGATGCATGTTTTAATTTGAAAGAGAATAAAGTTTTTATTTATTTATTTTAATTTATTTTTTAATTCCACATGTGCATGCACAAATACCAGCAAACCTATGGCATATTAGTACCTTGAACACCATATTGATGTTTTTATCAAGAAAGTTTTTCCTGAACAGCTGTTCCAAAGGACATCTGCTTTTGTCCTTTGGAATAGCCATTCTCATGTAGTTCTCATGTTGGAAAATTTGGGATTTGTGTAACTGTTCACTTGACAAGTAAGAGTTAAGCTGAAAATTACCTTAAGTTTTATGAAGAGGCCATGAATGTGATGTATTTATGCTTAGAAATGTTAGAGGTATATATCATCCTAAGAAGAAAAATTTGATCTTGTCTGGTTTGTTTGATTGGAATTACATCTAGTAAAATATGAGGCCAGTGTATTATATCTGATAATTATTGCAATCTCTTGTCTGTTTATTTTTTTTTTTGTTTTGTAGGCTGAAACACCCATCTGGATAGCATCTGGGCCACCTCCATATGAGATTGGCTAATTCATCTTCAGCTGAAAATTCTTATAAACTTTTCTCATGATTTAGACAGGATGTGATGTCATCCTTATGACTGCATCTCTTCTGGAAATCTGACCATATTATACATAAGTGATGTGATATCCTGCCAGAATTGAAACAAAATTGTATAGAATCATAGCATTGAGGTTAACAGCCTGGTTGTGAAGTGAGTGGCATATCTATTCTCCTCCCACAGGCTGTAGTGATGTGATGTGATGTTGTATCGTATCATATCATCCCATGTCATGAAGACAAAATTGTACAGAATCATAGTATTGAGGTTGATGGCTTTATTGCGCATTGGGTGGCATATCTGCTCTCCTCCCACATGCTGTACGTTCAAATCCCCTCATGGACACGGATGATTGAATGTCTTTATACAGTAAAGAAATTTCATTGTCTGATGTGAGACCACCATACTGTTTATTTGGAGACTTGAAGAGGCTTGAAAAATTAGTCTAATGTACTGTAGGCTAACAGCCAGATATAGTAGTAGGATTCACATTTAAAAAAATAATAAATAAATAAATAATTAGAGGCTGTCCACAGCCCATAGAAGAATGGCAAGTGAAGGAATATCTTGAAGCATGGAATGTCTGAACACTGTATTTTTTCAGTTGTTTTTTTTTTTCACTTGAAGATTAGTGTACTGTCAATAGAACTATAGATATTGTTGGAGATGATCAGTAAGAGAAGGTCCTATATGTATAGGAGGAAGATAGTTGACAAAAGTGCCGAGACCATATGTTTTATCCAAACCTTTCTGTGGCTTGTGTTCAGAGATGGGTGATGTCGGCCAGGGAATCTGCTATCGATCGAAAATAGCTTGATCTACCAATCAATTAATGGCCACAAGTCCATACTGTGTTGCTGGTCAGATTATTCTATTTTTCTGTCAAAAGCACAGGAGATATGTAATGTTCTCTAATTGATAATACTTGGAATTAAAGATACCAAGAAATTATATACTTGGTATCTTTAATATAAATATAAGCAAACAAAGTTTGTACCTGAAATATAATCATTGTTTGCTTACACTTGGATAAAGGATTAAACCATGTATATAATTTTTTGGTATCTTTAACTTATAGTATAACCAATTGGAAAAACTTCTAATACTAGGAGGTAATTTGCCTGCAGGAGTACTAGGTCAGTTTTATCTATAGTTAATGTTAGGATGGTACCATGTGGATGTGAGATGGTAGAAGATGGAAGAGCAAAAGTTACATCCATTTGCCTTAAAGTAATATATAATTATTATCATGTCCTCCACGGAGTTGACAGACTCATTGTGCGAGGTTCATTAAACTGACAACGTATTTATCATACTGAATCTTAAAATCCTTAACACTCCCTGCATTAACAATGTATTCTGGTAATGCATTCCATTCACCTACAATTCTCCATGTAAAAAATCTAATAAAAGCTTATGCTATCTGGACTTATGTCAGTTGTAATATTAAAATTATCTCAGAAATGATTTCATCTTGACACTTCAAAAATTTGAATGATATCAGAGAGAAATGCTATCATGCCTACTATGATCCACCTAGCAAATCTAAGTGTGCATTATGAACTTCTAGTACAAAACATTTCCATGATTGGGTGGATTTAAAAATTCTTCCTCTTGCTTAGAAAAAGACATGTTCAAACTTCATCTACTGACGATCCATTAGACCTTTGTCAGCACTAAGTTTTCCAATTTTAAATAACTTACAAGGTTTACCCTCTCACAAAAACAAGCAAGCTAGCCAGTAAATAGTGAATATAGAGCTAACCATCTTATTTTGTCAAGATCTGGTTCAGTATTAAGTCATTTCTCAATGCACCAAATACAGTATATTAGAAAAAAGGATGTAATGAAATGAAAAGTTTACTTCAAGGAAGAATAATATCCATTTCCATTTTATGCCAAGTGGGCAATGTTTACACTTCAGAAGTTTTGGAAGATTAACTCAGAGCTTAAGAAGTTCACCAACATGACAAATTTTGAATTGTTGATTTCATCAAATACCAGGAAAAACTTAAAATACTTCAGTAACTTCTTCGAAAGTTATGCATCTTTCTTAAGTAAACATTTGTTGGTGCTCAGATTATTATCAACAAAGAAAGGCCTAATAGGCTGGTTATCTTATTTTAAAGAAGTATAATTATCCATCATTATTTTATATTATCACTTTTACAACTCCTAACATTTCAAAGTATAGGCTTTGTTTGCTTACTTGATATAAGAGGATAGATACCATTCTTCCTTGAAAGAAGATTGTAGGTCCAAGTTGAAAGAAACTTGGGAAGTTATTTTCTTTATTAACTGTGAAAAATATTTATATCAGGATGATATTGCTTTTAATATATCAATATGAAAAGCTCCCAAATCATGAACCATTCTGAATAGATGTTCTCTTTGTTCCAATTTATTATGTGATTTCTTGGACTCATTGCAGGAAAGCACTCCCACAATGAGTTTTTTGCTATGTTCTGTGATTTACCTAGGTGAATGCAAAATTTTATCGGACAATTTCAAAATATGTAAATTGTCACTAGAAGATTATTTTCTCCAAATTAACATTTGTGTATTAACAGAACTGATCCAGAGTATTTGCTTTGTTAGTACTTCTTTTTTAAAAACTCACCTGCAAAACCCACCTGCTTTTTCTGACAAACCCGAATTTCAGACTCCAAGCACTACTCATCTGAACTTCACGAAATACACACTTTTTAACTCCTTTTGACTCAAGGGTAGCATTGTACACATGTTTGCTTTGACATACCATGTCAGAGAGCATTCAACTTAGTATCCCAATGCTAGTAATTACCCAGAACTTTTTGATTTTCTCTCTTTGAAATTCAATGCCCTAGAATTCAACTTTCCTAGCAGTAAGGTTGTCTTTCTTGGCAATTTCAATGTACACAATACCAACTGGTTTTCTTTCTCCAACAGAACAGACCAAGCAGCTTGAGATTCTGAGACATTTGCCATCACAAATGATCTCATACAAACTGTTTACATGCCCACCAGATAATCCAAACCACTCTCCAAACACTGGACCTCTTCCTCACTTCCATATACCATGAAGGTTGTATCTCCTTTAGGTAATTCAGACTACATCCTTCTACTTATCTCTCACCTCACCAAGCAACACCGACACAGTCATTCTCAACCAAGAGTCATCTGGTATTATAAGAATGCCAAGTGGGACAATCTCAGGGATTTCTATGCCTCATTCCAATGGTTGGATTATTGCTTTCGGTCTTCCAACCCAAGTACGTCCACTGGACACATCACTAAAGTAATCCTCTCTAGAATGAACATTCCAGAGAGGATTACTCTCTCAAATAGCAACAGTGCATTTTGATCTCTGGATCAAAGCAGTTGGCTGCAACTTTTGTCCAACACTGCTCTCTCTCTCTCTCACCACTCCTGCACCCAGATGGGTCTATTGCATCATCACCCACAGAGAAAGCACATCAATCTTTTCATGAAATGCCTGCATAGATGATTTTAGTAAATGTTCCCCAACCATTCCATACACCCAACACTCAATGCCTCATCTGACTTTTCACCATCAGAAAAATCCTATCCAGATTAGATAACAAAAAAATCCCCTGGCCTTGATGATAATTTTCCAGTTGTCTGAAGACTTGTGCACCAGAGTTGACTACCATTCTGTGTCACCTCTTTACGCTCCCTTACTCCACTGGCATCTATCCTGCACCCTGGAAGTTAGCCTTTCCCCAATTCATTCCCAAGAACAGTGACAGATCCTTACCATCAAACTATCACCCAATCTATCTCTCACTCTCTCACATCAGTCCTCTCTAAAGTAATGGAGAGAACCATCAACAGTCAACTTCTTTTCTGTCTTGAAAACACTCAACTAATAAAACGACCGCCAATATGGAATCTGCCAATGCTGTCAACAGGGATCTTCTCACCTGCATCACGCACCTCTGAATAAGCATTATGGAAAAGGTTGGCAAATCCCAAGTAGTTGCACTAGATATCTCCATTGTTTTTTGACCTGGTCTGGCACAAGGGCCTGTTAAATAAGCTTCTATCATTCAGCCTGTCACATGACTTCTGCAACTGGGTCACCAGTTTTCTCCCTGGATGTACTTTATGTGCAATGGTTGACAGGTCCCTGTCTTCTAACTATGTAATGCTGGGATTCCACAAGGCTCTTTCCTCTTACCAACAGTGTTTCTTCTGTGCATCAGTGACCTGATTCAGTTGGCCACCAATTCTACAGTTCTGCTAACAACACCAAACAATTTTATCAAATGAGATGTTTTATTAACTGCTTATAAGCAGTTAATAAAACATCTCTCTAATAAAATTGTTTGGTGTTGTTAATACCGTTTTAAAAAAAAAAAAAAAAAAAAAAAAAGTTATGAATAACCTACAACACTTAAGCTTATCTTTTAAACATTATACTACATTACTCCTTTTCACTTGACAAACCTTGCGCCAAACAAGCCTTCACAACCCATGGGGCAACTACCTCTGCAAGTCTAAATTCTGAGCTTCCAACCATTCTTCAATGGTATGAAGATCAGAATTTAGTTATCTGAGCTCATCTTCAATGGAGCTCAGATAGTCTTGTCAATTTCAATGCCTGCAAAACACAGTTCTGCCTTATTTCCCACAAAAAAAAAAAAAAAAAAAAAAAAAAAAAAAAACATACTATACCAGCCTTACCTTTTGACAATACCCAGATCTCTAGGCAGGATGAGATCTATTTCCTTGGGATTAGCTTGACATCTAGTCTTTCTTGGCATAAGCGCATTATAACCATTGCCTCCTCGGCATCCAAAAAGTTAGGATTCCTCTTTCGTTCAAGGCATTACTTTATTCCTGAACAGCAATTCTTTTTCCTTCTTCTTCAGCTGCTCCCATTTCTCTATGGGGTTGCTATTTCTGAAGAGTCTTCTCCACTGGTTTCTATTGTAGACTGCATCTTTGTTCAGGTTTTTCTCCTTCAGATCTTCCTCTACATTATCTTTCCACCTCTTCTTTGGTCTTCCTCCTCTTTGTATTTCCATTATCATGATACTTTGTCCATCATATTTTTCATTTCGTCTCATTACATGTCCATACCATCTTAATCGTGCTTCTTGTATTTTGTTTGTAATTGCAGTCACCTTTACATTACCTCTGTGTTCATTTCTCACCAGGTCTTTCCTTGTTACTCCACACAGTCATCGAAGTATCCTCATTTCTATAGTACTAATCTTGCTTTCATTTGACTTCTTCATAGGCAATGTCTCCCATCCATATAACATTGTATGTCTCACTACTGTTCTACTGAAGTATCCTCATTTCTGTAGTACTAATCTTGCTTTCATTTGACTTCTTCATAGGCAATGTCTCCCATCCATATAACATTGTATGTCTTACTACTGTTCTGTATATTTTTCCCTTCAGTTTCACTGGAACTTTTCTATCACACAAAATTCCTGACATTTCTTCCCAATTCTTCCATCCTGCCTGAATTCTGTTATTAACTTCCCTTTCCACTTCACCTTTACTGTCCACTGCTGAACCCAGATTTTTGAATTTATCCACTTTCTTGATGATCTCTCTCTATTTGGCACCACAACTTCCTCAGTAACAACATTTTGACCACACATCACATATTGGAGGAAGGAATTGGATTTTATGCAGTTATTAAGGGACAACTATCTACGGCAACATGTATTGGAAAATACCAGGGGGCAGAGAGTGCTGGACCTAGTAATTGCAACTGAGAATGTAGCTGTAACGAACATGACCATGTTGCCACCAATTAGTGAGAGTGACCATAAGGTCATGACTTGGGAGGTGGCTAAAGGAGTCGAATTTACAATTAAGACAGGGTACATGTGGAATTACCGGGCTGGTAAGTATGACCAGCTTAGGTGTGTGCTTGGCTCAATGCCATGGCATGTAAAACTGCAAGGGACAACTATTAAGAACTGTTTGCAGGAGGCAATAGTTGACCGTATACCAAGAGTCCGAATAATAAATCAAGTAGGGGTTAAATGGATGAATAACACTATTAAGCTTGAGCTGCAAAAAAAAGAAACAATTGTGGAGGGAATTTAAGGAGAAGGGTGACCATCAGGTGCAGGAACAGTATAAAGCTCAGGCCAGGATGGTAACAAGGGTGGTAAGAAAAGCAAAAGCAAATTACGAAAAGAAATTGGCTACGCAGGCTAAAGAGAATCCCAAACAGTTTTTTCAATATGTTGCAAGTAAAAGGAAAAATGCTCATGGTAGACTGATCTTAAAAAATGCTGAGGGTAGGGAGGTAACCGAATCAGTCGATGTTGTGGAATTACTGAGCGAGCACTTTGCAAGAGTATATCATCCAGATGGTGACTTTGCAGAAATGGAAGAACCAACAGCTTATACTGGAATTGTGATGAATGAAGTAGAGGTAACTAGTCTATTACAGAACCTCAATGTCAATACATCTGTGGGATTGGATGGTATACCAGCTCGTTTCGTACGTGAAGCGGCCAAAGAATTGTCAGTGCCCTTGACCATTTTGTTTAATTTGAGCCTCAGGACTGGGTCAGTCCCAGGGGGGTGGAAAGAGGGGAAAATAGTTCCACTGCACAAAGGTGGTTCCAAGGCTGCTGTTGAAAATTACCGGCCAATCAGCATAACAGGAATCATTATCAAGGTCTTAGAGAAAATAGTCAAGAGGAAAATACAAGATTGGATAGAAGAAAATGGGATACTGTATCGGGGACAGCATGGTTTTGTGAAGGGTAGGTCATGCCTCAGTAACTTGCTCACGTATTATAACACAGTGACGGCTGAACTGGATAAGGGTAATGGGTTTACAGTGATTCTACTGGACCTTGCTAAGGCCTTTGACAGGATACCACATGGAATTCTAATCAATAAATTGCAGCATATGGGAATGGACATAGGGTTGGTGAGATGGATAGGAGGGTGGTTGAAGGAGAGATATCAGAGAGTGATTTACTCAGGAGTAGAGTCCACAAGACGGCCTGTGACTAGTGGTGTGCCACAAGGATCTGTTCTTGGACCACTGCTGTTTAATTTGTTCATAAATGATATAGGAAAGGATCTGAGAGGAACAGTTCATTTGTTTGCGGATGATGCGAAGTTGGGTAGGGCAATAGTGAATGCAGATGACGTCAAAATTTTTCAGGATGATTTGGATAGATTGGAGGTCTGGGCTAGGGAGAATGGATGTCAATTTAATGTGGCAAAATGTAAGGTTATGCATTTTGAGCGAAAAGATTGGCAGCAGTATACCACATTGGTGGAACTGTACTCCAGGAGATTGATGAGGCCAGGGACTTGGGAGTGTTGGTGGATAGGGAGATGAAGTTTAGGGGGCACATTGCAAAAGTGGTTAAATCAGCTCATCAACTCACTTGGTTGTTGAAAAATACTTTGATGAGCAGAGACAAGCAAGTTATTGTTCCTCTGTATCGAGCCTTGATAAGACCTCATCTCGACTACTGTGCCCAGATTTGGTCACCTAGGTTTCTTCTTGATGGGGAGGAGGTGGAGAGGATCCAGAGGCGAGTGACCAAGATGATAGCAGGTCTGTGGAATGAACCGTATGAGAAAGGTTGAGGATTTGTGGGTTGCAAAAATTGGTTGATAGGCGGAGGAGGGGAGATATGATTGAGACATTCAAATTACTGAAGGGTTTCTATAAAATTAATTCAGAAGATATTTTTGAGAACAGGGCTGGCTGTGGGAGGACTAGGGGACATCCATGGAAACTGGGCAAAAGTGTGGTTAGTAAAGGTGTTAGAGCTGGGTTCTTTACTTTTAGAGTAGTGAATGAGTGGAATGCGCTCCCTGAGTCTGTGGTGGATGCTGTGACAGTGAATGAGTTTAAGGCGAGGTATGATAGATACTGTATGAATGTCGAATAGTTGTGATGAATATGATTGGGGACTCCCTCAATGAGTCTAATGACTCCCTGGAGTTGCCCGTAATAATAGTAATAGTAATATTCAGTTTTGTTTCTACTAACTCTCAGTTCCTCTTTCTTTCTAATACTCTGTTCCACCTTATCTGCTTTTGTTCTGCTTCCTTTCTTGTTTCTGCACACAGCACAATATTGTCTGCATATAGCATACTCCAAGGTGTTTTTTCTCTCTCTCTCTCTCTCTCTCTGATGTGCTCTGTCAAAATATCTATCACTACATTAAACAGAAAAAGGCTGAGTGCTGATCCCTGATGTAAACCAACTGTTAACTCAAAACTATGTTATTCCCAAATAGCTCCTAACTTTTGCTTATGTAAAATCTTGCATAGAAGGATTTTTGATTAAAAAAAAAAAAAAAAAAAATTCCTTATATGCCAATTTTACTGGAAAACGAAAATCCATACCAAATGCTTGTGATTAATCAGCTTTTTTTTATAGTTAAGAATATGGAATTAATTTAAAGCGAATTGTTAAATAAAATAACTGCCAAATTAATGTAAAGAACAAAGAAAGTTAAGTGTGAATTAATTTGTAATCAAAGAAATTTCCAGATTAGGAAATATTCCGGATGGATTAACTTATGACCTGAGGCAATTACTATTGCGAAGGTCAAAGCGTGTACTGGGGTTTCCCGCATTATCACAACGACACAAAAGGTGCGGGTGCAGATCCGGGAAAGACCCAAGGGAATAGAAACGTAGCAGAACCCAAGGTCGAAGGAAGAGAATAAAAGGGAGGAAGATCAATAGATCGATGCTCCTTTTTCCACGGGTAGTAAGAAGGCTCTTTCTCTTTGGTGGCATGTGGCGCTTAGGCACGCACTTTTGATTTTGTCGTTGCCTTTACCCAGGCATTTTTCTGGCTCTTGATTCCAGTCCTAGATGCAAGGAATTCCAGTATATCTTGCAGACTCAAGGTTGCAGATCCATATCCTGCCAACAGACGTCTGGAAGTAATACAAGGTACGATTATGCAGTAACAACGGTCATTTCTGAAATTCCAGCCACCAAGTTTTCCAAAGCTATAATGGAAGGTAAAAGAAGTATCTAATATTGTGGACTAGATGACTAAAAAGTAAGGCCTTGTATAGGAAATTTCTAGAATTGAGATTTGTGGAAGAAATTGCTATTGTATTGAAAATTTTGTTAGAGTTAAGATCATTAATAAGGACTCTAGGTCGTGAGTTTAATTTTTGTGAAATAACCTGCTGAGTTATGTGTTAAGATAGCCTTAGCATATGTGAAGGTTTAGAGTACATGATATAATTTAATGTCTGAGAAAAAAATATGATGTAGTATGCACAAATCTGTTTTAGTATATATGAATAATTTATTGGAATAATTAGTGCACTAGTCAAATTGTTTAAAGAAGAAATTGTAAAGCTAAGTTAATTAATTTGAATTCAAGCTGATATTGGTGTAAAGTATAGAGCCTGATAGTTGTTTTTGAATGTTTAGCATTAACTTTTTTGTATTTTCAATTAGAATGAATAAATTGTTTTGTTTACCAAATAATTTTCCTGATTCCTGCATACCAATGCACTGTTCATAAAAATCGAACCTATATGATCTAAGGGGATAGTTTACCATGACTGTAGAATTTAGTTTTATGTTGCTTGATAGAGTATTGAGAGTTAGAAGTATTTCTGTGCTAAGCAAAGTGTTTTTTCTTTAGGAAGAATATTTAAATGTTATCTGAGACTCCTGACGGCGCAGTCGAGATAATAATATAAATTTTCAGGAGTTAATTTTGAAGAAATACGCTTGCTGTTATAATGAAGGAATTTGGCTCTAACCCGAGGCAAGTTCCCAAGTTATAAAATTACGAGCACGTGAATAGTATAGATACAACCTTGAGAAAGGGGGAGGATCAAAAGGTTAAGAATAAGGATTAAATATAAGTAACTAGATCAAGCAAAAGATTATAAACACGCTGTTACGACTAAGAATTAAGTTAAGAGAAATTAAATAAAGTAAAATATTAAGATAGAATTTTGAAGTTAAGTTTTGAACAAAGAATAAAACAATTGTAATAAAATTATTTTAACAATGGCGCAGCCGATAGAATAATATAAGATTTAATATAAACGACATAAAATTTACACTTGCATATTTCTGTACATTTCCTGTATCAATCTAACATATTTTTCTGGTAATTTCTTTTCTCTTAAATCCCCTCCATATCTGTTTTCTAAGTACTGTATCATATGCCTTCTTCTGCCTCAGAATAAATACTGCATCCATAGTATTTTATGCCTCTTTGAGGCATAAAAGCAAACTGTTCTTTCGCAGGTCCTAGGAAAATTCTCTGCAAACATTTACGCCATAAGACATTTGTATTAATTTTTGTAAATAATTAATGGATGATAAAGGGTATTATAAAATCATTAAAAAGGCAAATCTTTATTAAGGTGAATGTCAGCGATACATAACATAATGAAATCATTTAAAAATTGTGCAAATTAAAAGAGATGCTACATAAATAATTAACTTTTTGCTACGGATTGTCAATTCAACAAATCCATCAGTAACATCGCTCATTGAAAGAAATGCTAATGCTGTGAAGCATTTAATTTTCGTGTTGAATTCAGCATCTGTTTGATCTTAACTTCAAACCAATGGCAACAATTTTGCGATAAAGATTTTGTGCCATATGAAATAAACAACCTGTTATAGTTGTTGATGTAAGTATGTTAGAAGAAGCATTGATAGTTGCTTTCTTGAAGTCAGCCATTAATGTTTTGGGATCTAATGATGAACGTAAGCCCTTTAATGCACTGAATAATCTGCTGTAAGTTAATTCTGATTTGCCAGGAAGCAAAGCAAAAGGCCACCATGGAATCCTTATAGGTATCATGCCAGTTCTGAGCCTGGATAAAGGAGGAGGGTCAGTCAGATGAGTGTTGATGCTCTGACTGTAAAGAAAAAACATGATTGTTATCTGATGCCGATACGATCAATAGCTACAACATGCCAGCTTGGACGTTGCCCAGATCAACAAGGTCCGTGATACCAATTGAGCGATCAGGGTTGGATTGAAAAGTGGGATACTGAAAGGAAACTGAAACTAACAGAACTATCATCAGTAGAAACATGGAATGTACAAACACTTTGGATGTCAGGAAAACTAGAATTGCTTTGCAAGGAAATGAAGAGATATCAGTGTGATATACTAGGACTGGTGGAAATTCGATGGACATCATCAGGAGAGATAAATAAATGCGAAGTCATATGGTCAGGACATGACACCAAGCGAGTTGGCTTCTTTCTTAACAAAAGAGCTAGAGAGGCACTGCTAGGCTACAAACCAGTCAATGAACGAATCATGGCAGCAAGATTTCAAGCAAAACCATTTAATATATCAGTAGTCCAGATGTATGCACCCACATCTGACAGCACAGTTGAGGATATTGACTTATTTTACAAAGATCTGCCAGAGACGATAGAAACAATACCAAAGCAAGATGCACTAATTATTGAAGGTGATTGGAATGCCAAAGCTGAATAGATAATGATGGTTGGAAAAATATGGTTTCAGAGAAAGAAATGAATGAGGTGAAAATATGTTAGAATTTGCTGTGGACCACAAGATGATGATCTGTAACACAAGATTCCAGCAAAAGGACTGTAGAAAATGGATGGCGATCAAATGATGGAAAAACCAAGATCATGAGTGATATGATTAAAAGAAGATGGATAACATCAGTATAGCACTGTCAAACTTTTCAAGAAGCGGATATAGACTCGGATCATAGTTTAGTGATTGCAAACATCAAGTTGAAATTAAAAAGAAAATATAAACCTCATTATCAGAAACGAAGAGATACAGCAAGAATAAGTGAAGCAGAAATAGGCAGAAGGTACAGAACAGTGTTAGAGGAGAAACTTAAAACTGTGGACAAAGAAAAAAATTCGAATCTAAGATGCAATTGAAGAAACAGTACCTGAAGAAAAGATCAAGAAGAAATGGATTAGACAAGAAACACTGAAGTTAGTGCAGGAGAAAAGAATGTTGAAGATAAAAAGGGATACAGAGGAGCAATATAGAAGAAAGTGTAATGAAGTGAAAAAAAGCATTCAGAATGGATAAGATGAAATGTTTAGAAGTTCAATGCAACAATATAGGACAGTACTATGGAGAGCATAAAACTAGTATTGATGAATAAAGATAAAATTGTACATCAGTGGACAAGATGCTGTAGTGAGTTATGTGAAAAAAACTAGATTTAGATAGTGTTGAGAAACTGACTGAAGAATTGAAGCAGATATCACCACCAGGTAATGAGTATGATATGGAATCACTCGATTGGTATTGCAAACCTTGTTGATCCGGGCGACATATTTCATTGCTTTACTCTGATATTTAGCCAACCTTTAAACCTTCTTCTGTCCTTCAGTCGTTTCTAATTCATCATACAAATTTTTATATGCTTTTGCTTGTGTCACTGCTTTTCTTCCTTCTTTCTTCTTTTCTCTCTAGAGTTCACGATCTTCATCCCTCTGGGAGGCATCACAAACTTTCTTTGCTGCTTTCTTCCTTTGTATTGTTGCTTGTACATTTTCTTCCCAGCTTTCCTTGTTTTCTCTTATCTTGCCTGATGTTTCTCCAAGTATTTCCTTGCTATATTTCCTTATTGGGTCTTCACTGTGTCACCATTGCTGGACATTATGAAATCTCTTTTTATCTCCTTAAGTACTATCTCTTTAAATCTGTGCTTCACTACTTCCTCCTTTAGTTTAAACCACTTTATCCTGTGCACTCCTTTTGTTCTTGTTATTTTCATTCTTTTGACCTGCAAGTCCATGTAAAGTAGTTCTTCACTTCCTTGAAATGTTTCTTCTGTATATCGGATAGTCAATTTGAGATGTTATGCCTCCAGTCTTGTATGTGACCAGATGTTCTGCCCTCTTGCTGAAGAAAGTATTCACTAGAGCCAATTCAAATGCAACTGTAAAATCTGTTATCTTAATGCATAAGACAGCTATTAACCCTGTACAAATCACAAATTCACCCATCCATCAAGTACTACTCAAACCTCTGAGCAGCTGCCTCTAAGGGCTCCCTAAAAATACTCTGCAATACAGAAGAGAGCACTCAGGCTAATTAATGACTCATTGCTTACCAACTCACTCCAAGCACTCTCGCTCAGGCTTCTAGTATATGCTGTATGCATCTTCTATAAATATTTCCATGGTAAATGCTGATCAGAATTGTCATCACTAATTCTTCTCCTCTGTACCAAATCCATCAAAACACATGCAGCTATGACCCAACATCCCTTCACAGTCAAAATCCATACTCATAGAACAAATTTCTCTTTTCATGCACGGTACTAATGTACTATAGGTTGACCAACTAACTTCTCATTTATGGGCCCACCATAAAAAAAAAAAAATTTAAAAAAGAAAAAAACTGTGTTCATATAAAATATTGGAGAAACTACTTTTCAACTAATGTAAATATATGTAGTACATTTATATAGCTTCAGTTTAAATAATGAAATGATACTACAAGTGTCAGTAATGGAGAAATTACTACAAATTGTGGTAGTCTGAAAGTTGTAGTAGAGTAGCACTCATTATAACTAAAGCCTTGGCAAGATTTAGTAAAAAGATATATATAAAATTCAGTTACCATTTATTATGAATGTTAAGTAATATTATTTCCTGTGGTGAATATGAATGTGTGTCATCACATGGGATCAGAGCTAAGGGAGGGAGACTTCACACAGTATTTTAAGTAATGTGGAGAGCTTGCCTTCTCATGATGAGGCTTGTTAGTAGGTACCTACCGGATACTGAACAAACAAAGAATGGGCTAGCAATTTGTGATTGCACCAACTAAACTGTATTCTTATTTGTTTAAACCAAAACAACAAAACATAGTACAACATTACAGAATTTCAGGCTGGTTGGGACATCATCTGGTTAAACAAAGTCTCACTTTTCATTAGAGAATTAGAGAACACATTAAAAAGTCAGGAACTGGAATAAAGTCCATCTCAGCAGAAAAGTGGAACTGGCAGAAGAATTAATGAAATACCAGGTTAACTTAATTGTGGATACTGAAACAAAGAAGACAAAAAAAAAAAAAAAAGATTCTTTTAATAAAATAACAAATACAAGATGTGACATTCAGAAAAGCAAGGCTTAGCAGTAGTATTCGATGCTAAACCCGAGGATATCTTACTGAATGGCAGGCAGTATCAAGTAGAGTGATGTGGGCAAACATCAAAATAAACAGTTAGACATTGAGACTTATTTGTACTTGTGGTTCCACAGATAATTCTACTGAGGAAGAAGCTAAGGAATTTTTTGAATCATTAGAAAAGGCCACTGACATAAAGATAAAGTTGGTTCTTGTTGGTGATATAAAGAGCAAAGTAGGAAATGATTAGACAGATAGAAATGTGTTAAAAAATTTGAGAGCAAAGAGGTAATAATAATTGTAAGTACCCTCTCAAGTTTTGTTCAGGACATGGACAAGTCATTACAAATACCATGTTCCAACATAAAGATGTGCACAAATTCACATAGAGAGAGGAAACAAGAGATTAGAAAATTCTGCTTGACTGTTATTGTTGGTAGTGATATCTCATGCCAATCAGGACAGTAGAGTATACAAGAGATTTGAAATAGAAGGATCACCATTTAATTTTGAGCAGGATAATATTGAATATTATATTGAAATGAAGTGTGTAAGAAAGTTATAAGAAAGAATCGTATGAATAGCTTTCTGAGCTGAATTGTAGACTTGTAATTCACACAGAAGTCTGAAAAAAATCGCTTGAGAAATTATCATTTTACTGGACTGAATCAAAGAAAGGCTGAAATAACTCGTTTTATTTACTTTATTTATACACAAGTTCCATTCTGTTTTTCTGTAGGAATTGTGTCAGCACATCATCATAAAATGAAGGTTTTTCCTTCAGTTCTATTATCAATGTCTTTTCAATAGCGATTAAGCTTAGGCTGCACAGCCTTTCATGTATGTATTCTCTTCATAGCTGAAAAAGAATGCTCAACTGTAGTAGTAGAGCTTGGAATCGACATGACAAGTTCTGCTAATTTATAAATTTTCTTAAATCAACTTTGCATTCTCTTGCATGAATTTTAATAGGTGATGCACTTGTTTCCTGGCAAATTCTTCAAAAGAAAATAGTGCTTTCGGTTCATTTTTCAAGCGAATGTAGTCAAAAACTGGGTCATAGAAATCCTTTAAGTTTTCTAAAATACCATCAGGAAACATCCTTTGCATACTGACCATATCTTTCACTACAAAGGAGTTAAAAAAAAATTCAAGTTTCAAAAGTGAAGAGTATCTTTCTTCCATCTCTAGGAACATGCATTCCACTATTCCCTGGTATAATCGAAGGACATGCTCTTCTCCATCTCTTCCTGTCCTTTTCATCTCTTGGGTCTCAACTCATCAACTTTATGCTTATCCTTTGATACAGAAACCCAAATATCATAAAATCCATGTTCTCTGTCATTCCTAAGCTGCTTCATAGTGTCATGCACTTTTTTACAACAGTACAATATATCATAGGATGAAGTTTGCAGTGTATTATTCAAGTCATCAGTATAGCCAGAAAAAATTTCTAGCAACAGAATTGTTTGAAAATCTTGCAAGAAATGCAAAAAACCATGAGTTTTGATTACAGCTTCCACGTCCCATTCCCCAGAATTCTCCTGTGTGTTCAAAAAATTCAGTAAGTTGACTTCTCTGATGTTTTACTGTGCTTGCTAAATGGGAAGTAAAGTTCCATCTGATTGGTGCACTGGAGGGTAATTTTTTATCAACAAAATTTGAATAATCGCAAAGCTATTATTCAAAATTAAGTGGATATTGAATACCACATTATTTCTTAGCCGAATAAGAAACTCAAAAATAGGAAATCTAATCTAAGAGTTTCATGCTGGATATAGAAAACTATAAAGTTCAGCGAGTCCAAGCGTAAGCCAACACATGGTGTTGGCTTACATGCATTGTAAGTGCAATGCTAAGAAATAATGTGGTATTCAATATCCACTTAATTTTGAATAATTTTACTTCGCTAAAGTGAAGCCTTTTGGCTCTATTTTCAGTAATCTTGCAAAGCATTTATTATTTTTGATGATTTAGAAAAATATGCCACCAATGCACTGATAGTTTGGAAAAACAATCTGCATTCCTTGATATTCTAGAGACTTTAATTCAGAACTAAATTCAAAACGTGAGCATAGCAATGTGTAAATATTGCTAAAGGATATGCCTTGATAACGTTCCTCTGTAAGCCATTAATATGGCCACTCATTACACAGCCACCATCATAAGTTTGGCCAACCAACTTGTCCTTGATATTAAATTCCTCAACTCTGTTTACAATATGTTTAAATAGACCACTATGTTCTGTCATCACTTACATCTGTAAATCTGATGAACCTTTAATGTATTTGCCTATTATGGACAAACTGGAAAACAGTTGACAGCTGCGATTTTGTAATGACATCAGATGTTTCGTCCAGAATAATGCCACAAATGTTGCGGCAGCAATTTCGTTTTTTATAGCTTCTTTAGCCACATCAGATATAGCGCTAATAATATTATTTTGCATTGTGGAAGAAGTTCCTTGAAATATAGTCAAATCCTTAACATGACTGTCTAAAAGAGGATCATATTCATGGAGCACATTTAAAAATTCTATATAATTTCCTTGGTTAGTTGAATATTCAGACTCATCACGACCTCTCAAATGAAGCCCTTGCTTAGCCAAAAAGCATACAGTAACAATTAATCTTTTTAAAATGTCTCTATTTTTTTCTTTTACATGTTCATTATGACGGGTAAATTCAATTTTTCTTTGTTTATCAATGAGAGTATCAATTCTTTGTTTTCCAAACATCTTGAGATTTAAAAATAATTGAACATGTGATTGGAAGTACTTATGTTTTTGCACTGCTGCTGTTAAATGATTAAGGTCAGAATATCCATGCTTATTTCAAATGCCTTTCTCTCTGGAGAATAATAAACAAGGCCAACAAAAGAGTTTTGACCTCACTTCACATTCAGTTAACCATTCTACTCTACTTTTGCATCTCTGTGCTTGCTCTCAGTAAATTTGGTAGAGGAGGACGAGGCTTACCTGATTCGACTATGGTCATACAATCCGCAAAAGTTCTTGCAGAAAATGGGATGTTCAGTAGATTGTCAACACTGTTTTCCTTGTAAATGTGGGCAAAAAAAAGTTATAAATTTATGGAAAATTATATATTAAAAACTTGTCTATAATATATATAAAAACTTGCCTATCACGTCCGTTCACACTTCAAGTATGCAAAACAGATGAAATTCGGAAAACAAAAACAGCAACTGATGACAAATGACAACATTCAATTGGATTGGTTGACACAACAACCAATCACAGCCTCTTGGTGCTATCGTCTCAGAGATCAGCCAGCCTCACCTTCTCAATGATTTAAAACTACTAGAATGCTAAGAATTTGACCCACTGCACCCTCTTTACATCTTTTCAAAGGGCTCAAAGCGTATGTATTTTGAAAGCACACCTGGGCACAAATTAACACAAATGAGTTCAATGTTTACGCATCAAAAAGTGCCCTCTTCATGAAGCACCAATGCTTCCTTGCCCTCATGAAGAGGGCAATTGAAGTATTAGTATATTGTGTTTAATTTTAGGGATCACGCAAAGCCAGGAAACAATTAGGGAAGTCTTTAACAGAAATAAATGCAAAAATATAATATCAGTAATACTGATATTTTGTGGATGAGCACTGCATGCCAGGAATATTCATCCCTGATATGTATATAAAATAAAATTTAAAAAAAGAAAATTCTTTTGTCTATTCATAGCACTAATGCACTGCATGTTTACAGTAACCTTTTGTTGGTTGGAATGACATAAAAATAGTAGTTTGATTTGTTGGAACTACAGCCAAAACAAATAAGGCTATGCAGTGTGTGGCATGTGTGTATTCTCTGTCCTATTTTGCAAAATGAAAAACCTGAGTCTCCACAAGGAAAAAGCCCTTCCCTCTCCATATGCAAACAGCTGATTCAACTTGCCTTCAGTTGTAAAGCCTGTATAAAGATCCCAGATGGGATTCAAACTCAGGCCTTCCCAGTCATTGAACAAATGTTACTATACTTTCATGACTGCACTGTACAGCACTCTCAATAGTTTAGTATGGTGCATTCCTATTCTCTCTCTGAAGATTGAAAGCAATTATACACATTATGTTGTGGATAGTTTGAAATTTAAAAGTAAAAATTTTTAACAGATGTGTGTAAGATGGTGTGTGTATGTCTGAATGGCAATGTTTTAGCAAAGTTTTTACAATTATACTTCATGGTGTAAAACTATTTAAATCATTTGCCATGAACCTTTGCGTATTCTTTCATTCTTTAATATTTAACTTCTAAATGTTGCAATTTGTTGAACAGATTATTAAGCAAATCTACAAGAATATCCATGACTAGGAATGCAGTATGGGCTCTTTCAAATTTATGTAGGGGGAAAAATCCACCTCCAAAATTTGAAGAGGTAAGAAAATCTGGAAACATATTTAGTATCAGTATTACTTTATTTTTTTAATGGAAAGTTAACTGAAATTTTATTTATTATAATACCAAAAATATTTAAAAAAATTTACTGGATGTTTTTTCCTTTGGTTATAAAGTATATTATACTTTACAAAAAATTATGTTCTTGTTTTAATCCTTACCCAGTAAACAAACAAAAAGTTTGCAAATGTATCATCTTCATATGTCTATGTGTATATAGGTGCTGTTTACTTCACATCAATTGCCTTGATATACCATAATGCAAAGCATCCTTCCTTTTGGATATATATATTGCTGTACATCATAGAAAGAGTCATTACTCAGCTTGGTTTCAACCTTTATTAAGGTCCACCCAGGTTTATAATTTTCACACTTAATGAGTATTCTAGGTATGTATATTAGTGATTGGTATTCCCTTTGGCCTCAGGACATCTGACATTATCATAGTCATCATCTTGAACAAGCATCCTTTTGAAATGCTATTGGCACTTCAGAAAATGCAGGAGCCTATACTGTAGACAAATTGAAGCAAGATAATGTATTTCTGATCATTATCCATCCAGTTTTGTCTTGATGAATTGAAGATTTGATTTTCTGGCTTTGATCAACCTCATGTAACACGGTTTCTAATTCTGATATGTTTTGAAAGATTAGGACAGTAACACAGAGCTGTAAGTTGAATGTTTCTTCATCTCTAACTGTTTATGCCTTCTTTCAGGTTAATATTTCAGAGTGTAGGATTCAGTGGTTTTGAAAAGGTTAGGAGAAATTGCATTTCTTTGATGGTGTCTTCTGTTTTGTAGAAAGTTTTTGTTAGGTAATAAAGTATATTATACTTGGTAAGAAATTGTTCTTGTATTAATCATCTGCCCCAAGCTTATGCATAAAGTTTGCATATGAAGTGTCTTCTTGACTAGTCTCCTTGTAAATATAGCTATTAATTGTTGAAATTTAATTTAATAGGCTGTTGACTGCACATCCGTTACTTTAGTATCCTTGTTATAT
This sequence comes from Typopeltis vanoorti, assembly GCF_054136105.1. Taxonomy (NCBI): domain Eukaryota; kingdom Metazoa; phylum Arthropoda; class Arachnida; order Uropygi; family Thelyphonidae; genus Typopeltis; species Typopeltis vanoorti. The sequence goes on along the minus strand of NC_143567.1, from coordinate 36,866,117 downwards.
TTGAAGCTTGATTTCTCTAATCATGTTATTCCCTACCTATATCCAACTTATATATTAAAATCAGTCATGGAGTAAGATAATAATGCATTATATATAATTTGTATATGGGGTGCTTAAGGGTCAAAGCTGTATAACTGAGAGGAGACCTCATACAGCCTTTAAAGGAATACAGAGAACTTACCAGAACTTATCAGGTCCAATCTTCACCTTCTCATGATGTACCCTATTAGGTATCTACCTGGATACTGAATGAACAACGAGGATGGGCTGGCAATTTGGGATTTTGCTGACCAAATTGTCTTATTGGCTTAAACCACAATGTAAAATGAGGGTACAATGTGACAGAATTTCATGCTAGCTGGGACATCACCTGATTGATCAAGGCTCCTGTTGTTCTCACCAGGGAACTGGGGTGAACAGCAAAAAGTCAGCTACTGGAACAAATAATTAAACACATCCCAACTCAATATCACCAGAGTTCAAGATTGGTACTATCAATATAAGAAACCTCAGTGTCAAAGAAATGAACTAGCTGAGGAATTGGATAAGTACCAGATCGACATAACAGGGGTGACTGAAACAAAAAAGACAAAAACTGGTGAAATCTTTATAAGCAATAAATACAAAATGTGATATTCAGGTATTAACAATCAAGAAAAAGAGAGAGTAGTATTCAACACTTAATACTAAATACTAAGAATAGTGATGTGGGCAAATATCATAATGGGGAACTGGACAATGAGACTTACTTGTGCCTATGGTCCTAAAGAAGGAATAGAAGTGGAGGAATTTTTTGAGACCTTAGAGAAAGCAACTAACAATGAAAAAGGAAAACTTGGTCTTTGTTGGGGATCTAAATAGCATAGTAGGAAATGATTGTCAGGCATACAGAAATATTTTGGAGAAAAGAGCCAAGTTAATAATAATGGCAAATACCTGTTGGATTTCTGCTCAGGATATGGACTGGTTATTACTAACAGTGTTCCACCATAAAAATATGCACAAATTCACATGGAGAGAAGAGGCAAGGAATAGGAAAAGTCTCATTGACTGTTATTGTTGATAGTAATGTTTTCTCCCTGGTGCAGGACATTAGAGTCTTCAGAGGATTTGAAAATTTAATTTCATATTGAAAAGAAGAACATTTAAGAAAGTTTTAAAGTGAATAAAAGTTGAGCAGCTCTCAGATATGAAGTAGACTAAAATACACAAACATTGTTCAAGAAAAAAAGAAAGAGTTTGAGAACAGGAACCAGACCTTGGAGATTCACTTGCAATCTCTGAAGAAAACATTGATTGACTCAGCAAGAGAGGCATGTGTTAAGGTTGTCTGCAAGGATAGAAAAAATCAGAACTCCGTGGTGGACACAGGAAGAGGCAGTGAAGGAAAAGAAGAAAGCATATCAAAAGTTCTGGCAAATAAGTCAGCTTGTACTCTTAGAGAATACAGAGACAAATGTAAGAAAGCTAAACACTGTGTGAAACTACTAAACCAAAATCATTGAAAGACTTTGGTAAGAACATAGAAAATAAATATCAAGAAGGTGGCCAAATATTCTGGAGGCTGTTGAAAAAGCTCAGAAATGGAGGAAAGACTGCTGTAAAAGGAATGGAGATGATAAAGTGACATGAAACCTGGTGAAAAAGATATCCTTGATGTATGGAGTAATTAATTCAGAAAATTGATAAACGAAACAATCGGTGAACAGCACAGTACTTAAAAAAAACACTTCACTGGCATGTAATTAGTAATACATATCCATACTTGAAGTAGGGAAAATCAGCTGGAGTAGATGATATTTGACCAGAAATGCTCAAGAATGGAAGTATAAAAATGGCTGCACTGCATAGTTCAGAAGGAGTGGACAGAGGGAAGAATTCCCGATGATTTCAGTAGAGCTCTCATAGTACCCATATACAAAAAGGGAAATAAAACTGAATGTGAAAATTATGGAAGTATTTCTCTACTGAGTTTTCCTGGTAAGATTTATGTAAGCATGCATTTTTGGAAATTATGGAGACAACTACTATGTTTGAATAAAAACTTTAGTTTAATATTACTGAATGCATACAATTTACCATCGAAATCAAAAACCAAAATTTGCTCCCGTTCCTAGACACACTAGTTACACGTCTTCCTTCAGGCAGTCTATCCTTCACGGTCTACCGAAAACCGACACACACGGGCCAATACATACATGCGAATTCATACCACCACCCAGCACAAAAATATGGAGTCATAAACACCCTTAAAAACAGAGCTACAACGATTTGCTCTAACCAGCAAGCCCTGAAATAAGAACTAAAAATCATTAGTGACACATTCATAAACAATGGCTATAACAAAAATACTGTCAATAAAATACTCTATAAAACCACAACAAAAACGAATCTAGATTACAGTAAAACCATAGCCATCCCATACATTAAAGGGTTATCAGAAAAAATCAACAGAATCCTACAACATTATAACCTCAATGCCACCTTTAAACCACCCACTAAACTTAAAACCATATTCAGCTCCTCTAAGGATCCTCTCCTCCCATTAGCACATCCTGGAGTCTATTGCATCTGCTGCACCTGTAACTTACCGTACATTGGTGAAACAGGACGGACAATCCCTATACGCAAGAAAGAACACATTAGACACATTAAATATAACCATTATGGTGAAGCAGGCCTCTCAGACCATGCACTTAACACCTTACACCAAATCAACTGGAAAAGCACCTGCTCCTTACACCGCACAAAAACATGGTACGAAAGAAAATTTAAAGAATCCTGCGAAATCCTGATAAACCACCCAAATATCAACAATAAAGATGGTATGAAAATTCCAAGGATCTGGATGGCACACATTCAGCCAACCTAATATGAAAGATTCAACATACGTCAGGACTCTAGCCAATCCGCTAGTATTAGAAACCATTCCACTCCAACTGGCTGGAATGATGTTAATATATGTATATAGTAAACAACACAAATAATAGGACTCTAGCGTTGATGTATAATTTTTTTTTTTTTTTTTCACCAGAGGTCAGGCCAACAATTGTGGTAGCGGTTAATCAGTGTCTTTAACGAACCAGTATGATTGTAGTGTAGCTTGTTTCGTGTGTATATTTGTATACGCTCCAGAAGATGACCTTGATATAAAGGTCAAAACTTCGAATTGTAAAATTTTAGTAAAAAAAAAATTTTTTTAGTAATATTAAACTAAAGTTTTTATTCAAACACGGTAGTTGTCTCCATAATTTCCAAAAATGCATTCGGATCACCCTGCAAGCCTAAAAGAAAGGATTTATGCAAGCATACTTGAATAGCAGTTGAGAAGGGAAGCTTTGTGAAGAACAGGCTGGATTCAGGCCAAATAATGGCTGTCAGAATCAGATTTTCACTTTACAACAAATAATTGAGAAATTGTGGGAATATAAGTGGAGGTGAACAGTCTATTACAGAACCTTAATGTGAATACATCTGTGGGATTGGATGGTATACCGGCACGGGTCTTGCATGAAGCGGCTAAGGAATTATCAGTGCCCTTGACCATGTTGTTTAATCTGAGTCTTGGGTCTGGCTTAGTCCCGAAGGCGTGGAAAGAGGGGAAAATAGTTTCACTGCATAAAGGAGGATCCAAGACTATGGTTGCAAATTACCGACCGATCGGCATATCAGGAGTTGTTGTCAAGGTCTTGGAGAAAGTAGTTAAGGGAAAAATACAGGAATGGATTGATGAAAATGAGATACTGTACAGAGGACAGCATGGCTTTGTGAAGGGTAGATCATGCCTCAGTAACTTGCTCAAGTTTTATAACAAGGTGACGGCTGAACTGGATAAGGGAAATGGGTTTACAGTGATACTGCTGGACCTGGCAAAGGCGTTTGACAGGATACCACATGGAATTCTAATCCGTAAACTACAACATATGGGAATGGATATAGGGATGGTGAGATGGATAGCTGGGTGGTTGATGGAGAGATATCAAAGAGTAGTTTATTCAGGAGTAGAGTCCAAAAGACGGCCTGTGACTAGTGGTGTGCCGCAGGGTTCTGTTCTTGGACCACTGCTGTTTAATCTGTTCATTAACGATATAGGGAAGGGTCTAAGTGGGACAGTTCATTTGTTCGCTGATGATTCAAAGTTGGGTAGGGCAATAGTGAATGCAGAAGATGTCAAAGTCTTGCAAGATGACTTAGATCGATTGGAGTTCTGGACTAAGGAGAATGGATGTCAATTTAATGTGACAAAATGTAAGGTTATGTATTTTGGAGTGAAAAGATTAACAGTAGTATACCACATTGGTGGAACTGTACTCCAAGAGATTGATGAGGCCAGGGACTTGGGAGTGTTGGTGGATAGGGAGATGAAGTTTAGGGGGCACATTGCGAAAGTAGCTAAATCAGCTCATCAACTCGCTTGGTTGTTGAAAAATACCTTGACGAGCAGAGACAAGCAAGTTATTGTACCTCTGTACCGAGCCCTGATAAAACCTCATCTCGACTACTGTGCCCAGATTTGGTCACCTCGGTTCCTTCTTGATGGGGAGGAGGTGGAGAGGATCCAGAGGCGAGTGACTAAGATGATAGCAGGTCTATGGAATGAACCATATGAGAACAGGTTGAAGATTTGTGGGTTGCAGAAACTAGTTGATAAGCGGAAAAGGGGAGATATGATTGAGACATTCAAATTGCTAAAAGGATTCTATAGGATTAATTTAGAGGATATTTTTGAGGTCAGGACTGGTGGTGGGAGAACTAGGGGACACCCATGGAAGCTGGGCAAGAGCGTGGTTAGCAAAGGTGTTAGAGCTGGGGTCTTTACTTTTAGAGTGGTAAATGAGTGGAATAAGCTGCCAGAGTCTGTTGTGGGTGCTATGACAGTGAGCGAGTTCAAGGCAAGGTATGATAGATACTGTGAGAATGTTGAACAGTTGTGTGAACATGATGTTTAGGGCCTCCCTCGATGAGTCTAAGTACTCCCTGGAGTAGCCCGTAGTAATAATAATAAGAAAGATCTGTATTTAAGTTTTGTATACCTGCAAAATTCATATGACAGTTGTTCTTCACCTTTTAGTAATCGCAACCCCCCTAAGTATCCTAAAATATTTTTGCAGTCCCCATAGTTTGTAGTAACATATGGGGACTGCAAAATGGGGACTAAGATGATAGCAGGTCTATGGAATGAACCATATGAGAACAGGTTGAAGATTTGTGGGTTGCAGAAACTAGTTGATAGGCGGAAAAGGGGAGATATGATTGAGACATTCAAATTGCTAAAAGGATTCTATAGGATTAATTCAGAGGATATTTTTGAGGTCAGGACTGGTGGTGGGAGAACTAGGGGACACCCATGGAAGCTGGGCAAGAGCGTGGTTAGCAGGGGTGTTAGAGCTGGGTTCTTTACTTTTAGAGTGGTAAATGAGTGGAATAAGCTGCCAGAGTCTGTTGTGGGTGCTATGACAGTGAGCGAGTTCAAGGCAAGGTATGATAGATACTGTGAGAATGTTGAACAGTTGTGTGAACATGATGTTTAGGGCCTCCCTCGATGAGTCTAAGGACTCCCTGGAGTAGCCCGTAGTAATAATAATAATAAGAAAGATCTGTATTTAAGTTTTGTATACCTGCAAAATTCATATGACAGTTGTTCTTCACCTTTTAGTAATCGCAACCCCCTAAGTATCCTAAAATATTTTTGCAGTCCCCATAGTTTGTAGTAACATAATAATAATAATAACTAAACTTTTTTTTTTAAATATTAGTTTTACTTACTGATTATAATGACAAAAAAAATCAGAAAACAGAAATCAACTTTACTTAAATGTATTTTAATGAGTCTTCTGTTGTTGAACTTACTACTGATTTTTCTATTCTTGCTTCAGTTGTGTTACTCAATGCTATTATGTTTTGTTTCACACTCGTTTACATCATCCATGGAATTATCACTATCACTACTTTCACTTGTTATTTCTGAACTACCAAGTGTATATATATTTAGGAAATCAAATAATGTTCTTTGTTTGCTCACATCATAAGGGGATAAATTTTATGAAATAAACAAACCAGTATTACAGCATTGAAAGTTTCAAAAAGTAATTTGAAATTTAATTTGTAAATTCTCAAAAAAGTAATTTGTTAAATGCTACTTGCACTCAAGTAGCACTTAACAATGTTAAGTTCTATGCATTCATACTAGTGTTGTTTAAAACTTCAGATAATTCCTTCTATCACACGTTCACATATCCAGTAGGCAGATGTCATGACAGGTAGTGTTGTCAGCAGTGAAAAGTCGACTTGTGGCACCACCACAAAAGAAACTACTGCATAATTCAGATTACTAATACAAAATGATACAAGTTTGAAACAAAGTAAAATAAAGAGCAAAATATAATTATCTTAAGAGATTTCAAAATTTTAAAAACTAGAAACATTCTATAAATTTTTCCCATCCCACTAGGGGACCCCTCCCCCACCAGTTAAGAATCACTGACATATGACAAGGTGCCAAGAGAAAAGCTATTCAAAACACTAAAGTTATATGGTGTCAATGGGGGTATATCAAGCAATACTTAGTCTTTATTTGAGTTGTAAATCAGCAGTTAAAATTGAAGGAAGTACAGGAAGACAGACAAGGATGTACATTACCTCTATGGATCACATTATGAAGGAAAGCAGTATTAAACCAACCTGATATCAAAATTGGTGATGTTAATCTCAGCTCTTTACTGTATGCAGATGATGTTATACTTTTAAATAAAACGTGTACAAGTCTGCAAGATTCCCTGACTAAATTGAATAACTGTTGTAATAAATTTGGTATGAAAATGTGCAATAACAAGGCAAAGACAATAGGCAGAAACATTGAAAATATCAACTGCATTGTGAATGGAGAACCTATAGAACAAATAAAATATTTCAGCTACTTGGACACGATTTTTAATGAAGGTGGTAAATCAAATATGGAAATAGACAACAGAATCAACAAAGCCGGTAGTAGGAAGTCAACTGAATAAATTTATATGGAATAAGAGAGAAATTTGTCAAAACACTAAATTAGCTGTGTACAAGACAGTGTTCAAACCTATTTTAACTTATGGATCTGAGAGCTTGGTTAGAAATAAAACACTTGACCAAAGTCTAGAGACCACAGATATGAGAGTCCTGAGAAAGATTAGGTGCATGAACAGTGGCATCAATGGCAATATCATATGAAAAAATGAAGATATTAGGAAAGAACTATTAGGAGCTAATCTCGGGTGGTATGGTCACTTAAACAGAATGGGAGAGGAAAGATTAGCAAAACGAGTGTTCTCTGGCAGGTTGGCAGGAAAAAGACCTAGAGGAAGAACAAGATGTAGGATCGATACAATTGATTTATACTATTCTAAATATCAACTTTTTAATACTTACAGCATTCCATACTTACTAACAGGCTCCCAACGCTTCCCATAAGGATTATTAATAATTCGGGAACTAGTTTCTTTATAAACAAACCCACATGGCATAAATGGGTTGTTGGCACAGCATCATTACGCTACAGCTAGTCTGATTGTTTATAAGGTAACTTATGCACAGCATCACTTTCGTCTTAACTTTTTTTATTTGATTTTGTGAGTCTGCGATTACCCTTATGACCATGCCTCCAAAGCGAAAGTCCACTGCAAGTCCAGATGAGCCTGCAGCAAAGAGAAAGGTGATTACAATTTAAATGAAAGTAGAAATAATTAAGCCTTCGGAGAGGCCAGATGCCACCATCCATTGGGAAAGTATTAGGCTTCAGTTGCTCGACTATCGGAACAATTATAAAGACTGCCATCCAAAACATTGCTGATTCTTGGGAGGAAGTAATCAATAATGAAATGGGTGTGGAACAAACTGTGCCTTCAATTCTGTGATTCTGTGATAATTTTCATGGCTTCACAGGAGGTCATCACCAAAGCCGGAAAAGCTGTGGTGGAGAGAGGCAATGCACTGCAATAAGTTTTAAAAGAGGTAAACCGTGAGTAGACATATCGGTACACAATAAATAACGGAAAAAACTCACGTAGAAAGATTATTTATTAGTATAATTTTCGCCTGTGTCACAGGCATCTTCAGTACATTAAGCTCAAAATTAAACACTAACTGACAATCCCAAAAAGTGCCACCTAAGTAGCTGGTGTAAGATAACTAAAAAAGGTCAATAACTTTCCTATTAAAAAAAAAAAAAAAAAAAAATAATAATAATAATAATAATAATAATAATAATAAAAAAAAAAATAAAAAGTTAGGAAAGATTAGCTGATTTGTAAAGTACTATCTTCCATAAAGGGGATAGACGTAAGCCGTCGGAGCTGTTTAAGTTAGGAGAATGAAGTAGAGTTTCACATGTTTCTTTATAAAGGCGTTCCATGAGAAACTGACGTTTGTGAAGAACTCTTGTCTTTCTCCAATGAACTCTGTGTCTAGTGAAGATGGCATGTTCAGAAAGTCCAGACTTTTCAGGTTTAAAGTATTCAATATAAGATTGGTGTTCTTCTAGCCGAATAGAGGCAGATCTTCCCGTTTGTCCGAAATAAGATAATTTCGGAATATTTTTGTTGCCTTTCGACCGTTTAGAAAAATCTCCACCTTTCTCACTTCTCCTAAGGACAAGCTTCCACATCTTAATCATCCAGGTGTCTACCAGATTCCGTGCTCTTGTGGATTATCTTATTTCGGACAAACGGGAAGATCTGCCTCTATTCGGCTAGAAGAACACTAATCTTATATTGAATACTTTAAACCTGAAAAGTCTGGACTTTCTGAACATGCCATCTTCACTAGACACAGAGTTCATTGGAGAAAGACAAGAGTTCTTCACAAACGTCAGTTTCTCATGGAACGCCTTTATAAAGAAACATGTGAAACTCTACCTCATTCTCCTAACTTAAACAGATCCGACGGCTTACGTCTATCCCCTTTATGGGAGATAGTACTTTAAAAATCAGCTAATCTTTCCTAACTTTTTATTGTATTAATTTTTTTTTTTTTAGGAAAGTTATTGACCTTTTTAGTTATCTTACACCAGCTACTTAGGTGGCGCTTTTTGGAATTGTCAGTTAGTGTTTAATTTTGAGCTTAATGTACTGAAGATGCCTGTGACACACATGTGAAAATTATACTAATTTTCACCTGTGTGAAAATTAGTATAATTTTCGTTATTTATTGTGTACCGAAATGCACTGCAATTGGACATCACAGTGTTTCATCAACTTACTAAAGTCTCATTCACAAGAATTAACCAACAAAGACCTTATGGAGACAGAGAAGCAGCTGATAGAAACACAAGAACACTAATCAGAAGATCCAGAGCCAAGAAAGTTTACAACAAAAAAAAATTAGCTGAATCCTTTTGTCTCGTTGAAGCAGGATTTGCTAAGCTTGAGGAGCAAGATCTTAACATTGAACAGTTTACAAAAGTTTACCATGCAGTTAGTGAGAAGATCAGCTGCTACATGGCCTTTCTGATGAAAAAAAGAAAAAGGCTTTACAAACAACCCTAGATACCTTTTTCAAGAAACTGACTTCAGTGGTAAGCTCCCCTCTCCCCCCTCCTCCAGCAACAGAATCAAATCCTGATTCTCCAGCACCTGGTAGATACTCTCTAGCATCAGAATCTGATCCTGATTCAAATCCTAATTCTCCAGCACCCACTCCATCCTCTTCCTCACCATCATCATCATCTTCCGATTAATGTTAGCTTACCTTCTGTTTATGTTCTCTTTGTTTCAATCAAAAGATAGATCACAATAATTTCTGTAACTTATCATTACAAAACAGGGGTATTATTATTACAGTATTACACTGTATTATTATTGCCACATATGAACCATTATAGTATTGTTGTTATTATTATTATTACCACCATATATGCACTGTTGAACAGGGATCCGAGTTACATACAAATCCAACCTAAAGATGTTCTCTGGAGCTTATCTTGTCTGTAACCCGGGAAATAAAACACTATTACCATACTTACAAATAATGAAGTTGCCCTTTTATAATTACTCTCTATGTATTCAAAGAAAATTCTTTCACTCTCTGATTCAGCAAAATACAATTCTGAGAGAGAACATCAAAATACTTTACAAAAACAGTTAAACACAGCATTCTGCTGAAAGTTTAGTAGTTTCACTTGGCCATATGAGAACTTCTTTTGCAGCATTCATGTTATTGTTTTTACTCATTCATTCACTCTGCCTTATCCCATATCCCTTAAATACACTCTAAGTTAAGTAGCCTAGCTTAACTAATATACTTGCATATGTCCTCTTTCAGTAAGCACGTTTTTTTAAACACATCTCTTTCTTTCATTTTTCTAAAGTAGGAATGAAGAATAATCACTCAAAAACAATAGGAAGATGCTAAATGAACAGTTTCAAATACATTTCCAATCTAAGGAACTTTACTACAGATTCCATCTTGCTTCTTGGAACATATATCACTCGTTCTTCATTAAACACAAAATATTCTCAATATCTACCAAGGCTTGATATATTTTACTGTCCTTCAATTATTAACTTTACAGTTACTCCTTGGAGAGTAGTTAAAGAAGCATATAAAATCTCTTTTGAGATTAGAGAACTTGTTAGTTTATTTTACCTTTCTGGTTTTCCTTCCCTGCTCTTTGCTGGCTAGTGTTTTTGTTACCCAGCAACAACTGTTCTAAAAATAAAAAACTAATGTGTATGCCTGTTATCAAGATTCAAAGTGAAACTCACGTGATGAAATGGTGGCTTTTATTACAGTGCTCGCATGTTGCAATGTAACTGTGTGATATACAAGTGCTATATACAAAATATACAAGCTGCATTTCTGTGTTGTTCCTTAAGAATTACAACATATGGTAAGGGTTTACTATTTGTAACTACATTTAAGTCTCCTTTATTATGCTGCTGCTTTACTATGTGATGTCTCTGATATTGCTAATATATATATGCAGTTGCATTAGTAAATGCAAGCATACATGTTTTTAAAGATTACTTTATCATATAGCAAAAACATTTTTTTATTAATGAATACATTTTTATACAGTATATATAAAACTAAAAAAAAAAAAAAAACTAACATAAGTAAAACAGTTATGTGAGATTTTTAAAGAATAATTATAGAAATGTTTAAACATGGAAGGAATCTCTTACATATAAAACTAGCAGAATTGTATATATTGAGTTTAAGAAGAACCCTTAAAAGTTGGAATACTAGAAAAACCAGCCTTCTATATAAGAAAGATGTTAAAATTTACATAAGAAATTATAGACCAATAACCCTTCTCCCAGTCCTTCATAAGCTTTTTTTAAAAAAATTATAGATGGCAGAATTAACAGTAGATTAAATTTCAATCGGCCAAAAGATCAGGCAGGTTTCAGAACATCTTTCTCAACTTTAGATAATTTACACGCCTTAATTAATGGAAAAAACAAAAGAATATAACATACCAATTTTTTTGGCTTTTATAGATTATGAAAAAGCCCTAGATTCAATAGACCTATATAAAATGCTTGAAGCTTTAAAACATATAGGAATAGAGAATATTTTTATTAGCATATATATGAATTAATATATATATATATATATATATATATATATATATATATATATATATATATATATATATGAGAGGTTCAGCAGTAATAAATTTAAATGAAAAAGAAATAGAAATAAAAAGATGAGTCAGACAGGAGACTATCTCGCCAAAATTATTTGCTACAGCCATTGAATATGCTATGAGAAAACTTAATTGGGAAAAGAGAAGATGTGAATATTGATAGAGAATACTTAAGCAATCTATGATTCACTGATGATATCATGCTGATAGTAACATCACCCATCGCCAAAAGAACTAGAACACATGATTATTGAATTAAATGAAGTTTGGAGATGGGCTACATATAAATATGGATAAATAAAAAATAATGTATAGTGAAAATTCTCCAGAACAAAAACAAATCAAAATAAATTAGAGACAGATTGAAATCGTGAGTTCATACATATATCTAGGAAAAATCAGTATAAACAACTATAAATTTTTAAAGAATACTAATAGAAATGTTTAAATATGGAGGGAATCTCTTGCATATAAAACTAGCAGAATATATTGAGTTTAAGAACAGGAAGAACCCGTAAAAGTTGGAATACTGGAAAAACCATCCTTCTATATAAGAAAGGTGGTAAAACTTAAATAAGAAATTATAGACCTATAACCCTTCTCCCAACCCTTCAATCCTGGAGCATGACTATGGATGTTTATGGCGGAGAAAAGCACAAGATTGGCCAAAATGGAAGAAGCATGAAGTGGCAGTCATCCAGCAGTGTACTAATTGATGATGATAGTAAGAATTATGTATGAAGGCAATAAGACTTGACAGTATCACTATGTGTCTTAAAGGAATGCTCGAAGTAGTTAACAGAAATGGATTGGCATACATGCTTAACATGATGTTGGAAGTTTTTCCGCTTGGTTATATTATAAATTAAAGATGCCAAGATATTATATTCTTGGTTTAATCCTTTATCCAAGTGTAAGTAAACAAAGTTTGCGCCTGAACTATTTTCAGGACTGGGCAACTCGTACAAAGAAGCTTATGACTTCACATCACTTGCTTTAGTATCCCATAATGCACCATATCCTTATAGACATATATGATGCTGTGCATTATGAGAAGGGTCACCCCAAACTGGCTTCGACCTTTATTGAGGTCTCATCAGTGGAAACCAGACCCAGAGGTGATACAAGGTTGAAGTAATGTCGAACTCATATTTCCATATACGAGTAGCCACAAGGTATCACACCTTATTATTAAAATACTCTGGATTAGAGATAGCTATTGGAAGTTTTTCCACTTGGTTATACTAGGAAAATTAAAGATACCAAGAAATTATATACTTGGTTTAATCCTTTATCCAAGTATAAGCAAACAAAGTTTGTACCTGAAGTATTTTCAGGACTCATGCAACTTGTATATAGAAGCTGATGACTTCACGTCACTTGCTCCCATAGCATCATAGCATGTATGATACTACGCATTATGGGAAGGGTCATTACCCAGACTAGTCTAAACTGGTCTGGGTGGTTTTTATTTTAATGTTTAACATGAGTTTTTTAATTGTCATGTCCCAAAGTAGTGGTAAGAGAATGAAATTGTTTTGCCCTATAAAATTGTGGAGGGGGGATACAACTGAGACTAAAACTTATAGTCTGGTCTGTGTGTCTAGGGTTATGGTTAAGAGGTTGGTTGCAAGTCATGCATTCAGAATTGGGTTGATAATAGTGGTATTCTCTATGATGGTCAGCACAAGTGAAACCGTGTTTTAGTAATGTGCTTATGCATTACAACAGTATGTCAAATTCACTGGATAAGATGCATTTGAAGAGGTTGTAAACTTGGATTTTCTCAGAGGACTTTGATCGATTACCATGTAATAACCTGGTAACTAAATTGGAATGGATGGGACTGCATAAGACTACTGCATTGGATATATGATTGCCTGTCAGGTGTTAGCAGGTTGGGGAGTGGTGTCCTAAAAGACTGATGTGTGCCACAGGAATCTATTTTGGAACCATTATTTGGAACTTTGTATGTTAATGATATTGGGACAGGCTTAATCGGAGATTTGCAGATGATGCAAATTTGGGAAAAACTATGAAGGAGAGATTTTTTGGGCTTACATTAAGACTGTGTGGAGATGACAGTTTAATGTTGCAAAGTGTAATGTCTTGAAATACGGTAGGCAAGGATGAGATGCGGAGTATACAGTTAATGGGGAAATTTTGAAGGAGGTAGAAGAGATTAGTTACGATCCTGGGAATTATGATGGACAGATATAGAATTTAACAGTGACAAAACTTTGAGAACATTATAAAGGATTATGATGGTTATGATTCCCTTGTATAAGTCCTTGATTATGCTGTATAGTAACTATTGGGTGCATATCTAGTTTTCTTGGAGATTGAGTGTTTGGGGATATGGGGGATATGAGTTTAATGCTGTATAATGACTATTGTCATGTTGCTGGTTTTCAAATCCATGTTTCTTCCTAACCTTCCATAAATGGTATTTTAATTCATTAATTACAAAAATCAAAATTCTCTTCCTATTGCTCACAGGAAGAGAATTTTGACAGGTGGTGGGTACTACAAAAAAAAATAACCTGTTCTGTTGTAAGTAATGGAATGCCTAACACATTTACATAACCTGTTCCAAATACGCTGCACAAGAGGACAACTGTAGAATGCATGTGTTCTACTGTTTCCAATCAGTAACAGATGTCACATATTGGATCTCTGATGTTAAAGTACCTCCATTTTGATGGTATTGACTGGGGATGACCATATGCAATTTTCCAAGCAAGATCCCTCCTGTTATGGTATCCTTGGAACTTCAGTAAGCTATGAAACAGTGTTATTGTCAGTACCCAATTGTGGAATTTCGCAGTGACATGATTAAAGATTTCTTTATACAAAATTTTACTTTTTTTTAAATGTCAACGCCAGTGTATTATAGCAGTCTTAGAGTTAAGCACAGAGTGGTTGTAGTATTCAAGGACCATCTCAGCTTTTGGACCTTTAGAATCATTTACTCCAAATAAAGACTTGAATAGATTGATTGTTTGGGCACGGAAATGAGGATGCGAGTTCAGTGTTGCAAAATGTAAGGTTTTAAAATTTGGAAAACAAAGATGGGATGCAGAATTTATTTGGTGAGAATATATTGTTGGAGGTAGAGGAAATAAGAGATCCAGGGGTGATAGTGGATAAGGATCTAAAATTTAGGGGACATATTGCCAAAATTGCGAAGACAACACAAAGGCTTCTGGGAATGATGCGGAGGACACTGACGTGTTGAAGTAGGGAGATTCTTGTTCCGTTGTATAAGGCTTTGATTAGGCCACACATGGACTATTGTGCCCAAATTTGGTCACCAGGTTTTCAGAAGGATGAAGAGATGTTGGAAAGGGTCCAAAGGAGACTGGCTAAGTTTTCTGACCTCTGGAATGTCGAGTATGAGGAAAGATTGAGAAGATGTAATTTGCAGAGTCTGGTGGACAGGAGGAAGAGGGAGATATGATAGAGCTACAAGTTGGTAAGGGGTTGTTATAGGATCAATGCTGGAGAAGTTTTACAGAGAATAGTGGGAGATCAGGGGAGAACCAGAGGTCATCCCTGGAAACTGTATAAAGAGGGTGTGAGTAGAGGAGTGAGAGGCAGATTTTTTTTGTGCAGAGTTGTGAATGATTGAAATGCCTTGCTTGAGAATGTGGTGTCTGCAAAGAGTTTGAATGTGTTTAAAACACGGTATGATGAGCTGTGTGTGGGATAAAAGAACCTCCCAGATGAGTCTTTGACTCCATGAGGTCTTGGGGTGGTAATAATAAATGGGAAGATGAAAACCCAGATAGTACAGGAGAAGGTGTGCACATGTGTGATTGGTCTGTATTATTTTATGGATTTTTGAAACTGTATTGCTTAAATAGCAGAATATTAAGACTGGAAGCCCAAATAGTGTTGAAGTTGAAGACCCTTTTTAACTTCTAGGCATCAACTGGACAAAAAAAATTGCACAGGCTTACTATATAATTGCTTTTTCTCAGCTTCTATGATGTCTGTAGCCTTAGTCGGCTAACGTTTCAATGTTCTTGTATATAAGTTCTTGAAGTGATAATATTGTATTGGATAAGTGGAGAAGGGAATTCCAAGTATAATGAGGGGTTCTCTCTCTTAGGGGTTAGTCCAAAAGGAAGATCCTGCTTTCCAAAAACTTTCAATTTTGTCTTGTCTACATTAGTAGTTAATCCACTGATCTTGCTGAATTTTTCCGAAATACCAAAAAAAAAAAAAAAAAAAAAAGATGTGTATGGAATCATTATCCTTCAAAATGCACACTACATCATTGGCATATGCAATACCTTATTTTCCTTCATGGTTGAAGGAAATGTTATTCCTCTCCAAGCACGTGTATTGTTGACTTCCTGTAAGAAAGTTCAAGAACCAGTGCAAAGAGCAATGGACTAAGAGGGCAACCTTGCCTGACTTCTTTCTGAATTTTGACCAGGTCTGACAGAAACCCATTAACTAGGAGGCAGGTAGTTGAATTGGCATAGGCTGCTTTGATAATGGATAGCTGCTTTTTGCTCACACTAATTTGCTGGAGGATGTGGAACAGGAAGGGATGCCAGACATTATCAAATGCTTAAGTAAAGTCTACTAATAGCCTGCCATCGACTGCTTTTTTGTATTATTAATGAGTGGAGCAGATCACATAGCAGAAACAGATTAAATTCTACTGCTTAGCCTAGAACTCCATACACCTGTGTGCTTTAATTTTGTATCTCATTCCCACTTAGAGCCTGTTATTGATATTGCATAAAAATATCTTGTAATCAGTATTAGATAGAGAAATAGTTCTCCAACTGCTGATTACGATGTAATCTCTGTTAGGTTTTGGAATGAGGATGGTATAGCTTGCTACAGAATAAAATCCCAGGCCTTCCACTAATGACATGGAACAAGTAAAGATCAGTTCTGGAACATGAGACTTCCACCAAATTTTTCATTGATCTTTTCAACCAAATTCCAGATCCTCTTGGATCTGGAAATTGGAATAATGTTACCTGAAACTTGGATATGTGGTTAAAATTCAAACAAGCAGTAAAACAAAATATGACTGAATGGGGAAAGGAACAGGCTTTCCTCAAAAGAAAAAAAAGTTGAAAGATCTATATAAAGAGAGAAGCTAGTTCGTAGCAAACCAACACAAAGGTATAGAATTTAGCAACATCGTTAGAAACATTAACATAGAGATATTAGTGGAAAAGCAGAAACAAGTAGAAGAAAGAAATTTTAAGATAAGAATACAGCAGCACTTGGCAGATTGCCATTCAGCTGCATTCTTCAATAGACAGTTCACTAATTTCCGTGAGGAAAGAACAATCACTCAGATCTGTGTTGATGATGAAGACATGTCCACCACTCGTGATTTCCAAATTCAGCAAAACTCCTTTCAAAAACAAAATTAAGTAGAAGTGGAGTATCTTTAAAATGGATTATGATCTGACATGTTGATGTCAAGATGTTTTATATGAATTATCCTATTCATAAAGGAAGAAGAGATATAAATTCGATCAAGACGGGTACCAATACCTTTATTCATATACATGTAAGATATATAAATTCTATCAAGACGGGTACCAATACCTTGATTCATGTACATATAAGCCTGGAGATTAGGATTGCAAATCCTCCATGTGTTGAGCATTGTCAAGACATGCTTTTAACTGTGCATATCCCACTTTTCCACTCCTGGGGGTGTCCTATTTTGTCTAATGTGGGGTTTTCAATACAGTTCCAGTCTCCACTTGCTATGATGTAGTGGACACCATATAAATACGGCTCCAATTCCTGAAAGAATTTTCATCTGACTGTTCCATTGGATGGAGCATAAACATTTATAAACCTTATTACACATCCACAGTATTTCCAGTCTATTGTCAATATTCTCCCTGCTACATCCCTTTGGATATTATAGAATGACCCAAAAGGATGGGGGGGGGACAAGAATAAGAACTCCTACTCCAGCCCTGTTAATTATTTCAAAGTTCCAATAAGAAAGAAGTAGATATCTAACTGTTTAAGGTTTTATATCTTCAGATGTATGTTTCTTGGAGAAACAAAAACCTGATATTATTGCATAGCATAAGTTTCCATATAGTTTCTTGTTTAATTTGCCTGTGTAATCCTCATACATTTAATGAGGCAATGCAGAAAGGAGATGCTGTGATTAATGAAGTGTCACTGGTAAGTCTTTAACTTCTAAATTTTGGAATGAACCTGATCAGGTCTTCAATCTGTGAAGGAGCAATTGTGTAACCTGCTTCTTGTAAACTGTTTTCCAAATTTTTACAGTTGCTTTCCATTATTTCAATTCATGCCTATTGTTCTTGATTTGGAAGCTAGTTATTTCTTTTCGTGTAGATGATAATCATACTGAGAAAACTTTGAACCAGTGAACTTTATTTTTTTCTTTAATTGTATCTCTTGCTTTGCTTCAATTAGCATGAGATGGTTCTTCATAGTCACTAAACTCTTCTGAGCCTTAAGAGTCTTCATTTGATAATCCACAACTTTCTCCATCTTTACATTTTTTATTACTTCTTTTTTCTTTTAAATGTAGTTCCTTTTTTTTTTTAAACACATCTTTTAATTTTTTTTGTTTATCCTCGATTTTTTTAAAATTCATCTTTCCTTTTTGATGATCTTGTCTGCATATTAAGTTCTTTCAGTTATCTTACTTGCTTTGTTGTTTCTTCTCTGGTTTCTCCTTGTAGAACAATGTCATGTGTTTGCATTTTGTCTTGTATCTGTTTAGTTGTTATACAGAAATACCTCGATTATCACGGTTTATAATTTGATACCAAAATTCCAATTATTGCGCTCCAAATTTGAATTATCGCGGCCGCGAGATGTAGCCCACTACATATGCAACCAGTTCGAGTTGCCCCCTCCAGGTATCACTCTCTTGTAGCGCTTCGTTTTTATCTGACGGTGCCTTCTCACCACTTACCAGTAATTATCTGCCTTGGCTGAAGTACATGTGGATATTTATTTCTCTTCTTATTTACCCCTACAATGAATGCTAAAAGAAACAAGGATGATTTCAAGTCTACAGCTATCAAGAAGAAACGTAGAGTGATCAGCTTAGAAGATAAATTGCATATGATAAATAAGTATGAAGCAGGCATAACCAAAGCCAAAATTGCAAGAGAGTACGGTCTAAATGAATCAACTGTTTGCCATATTTTAGACCACGCTGCAAACTATAAGCAACTAGGACAAAGTACATCGACCTCATCTATGTCCCAAACTATGAAAAACAGAAGCTATCTTATGATTGAAATGGAAATGCTATTGTCAGTGTGGATAGAAGATTGTAACCAAAAGAGAATTCCTCTTAGTCAAATGACTATAAAAACAAAAGCATTGAATTTGTTTAAAACTTTAAAAAGAAAACAATTAGAAAGCGAAAATGATTCGGCGTCAGTAGTAGAAGAAACTTTCTCTGCAAGTTCAGGGTGGTTTGATTGGTTAAAAAAGCGATCGAGCATTCATAGTATTCATGTGCAAGGTGAAATTGCTAGCACCGATGAAAAAGCAGCAGCTAGTTTTCCTGGTGAATTGCAACAGATCATTGAAGAAGGAAATTATACCGATGATCAGATATTTAATGCTGACGAAACAGGCTTATTATGGGAAAAAATGCCCACTAAAACATTTTAGCAAAAAATGAAAAATCACACCTGGCTACAAGGTTTCGAAGGAGCATGTAACACTTTTACTACATGGCAATGCTTCTGGAGATTACAAGATGAAGCCTCTCTTTATTTATCGTTCACAAAATCCTTGCCTGCTTAGAAGTTTAGATAAAAATTTTCTCCCTGTTAATTGGATATTCAACAGAAAGCTTGGAAGATGAAAACTATTTTTGAGGATTGGTTTAAAAACTGTTTTTGTCCTGAAGCTGAAAGGTACTGCAAGTCATTAAATCTTGATTTTAAAATCTTGTTGATATTAGATAATACACCTAGTCATCCAACAGAATGATTTGTGCGAAAATGTAAAAGTTATTTATTTACCACCTAATACCACTTCCATCATCCAGCCAATGGATCAAGGTGTAATCACATCCTTTAAGGCATGTTACCTACGAAGAACTTTTTCACAAGCAATAGAAAAGACTACAGGAGATTAAGCTATGACTTTCACAGAATTCTGGAAGGCATTCAATATCAAAAATTGCATTGAGAACGTCAAGAAAGCATGGAGTGAAGTAACATCTAGCAACCTGAGAGCGGCTTGGCAAAAGATCATTCCTCATTGTGCTTGATTTTAAAGGATTTGAAAATGAAGTAACTCGTGTTATCAATGACATAACTGAGCTTGGCTTTGATCTAGGACTAAAAGAAATTGAAAAAGGTGATGTTCAGGACCTGCTTCAGTCACATGATAAGGAGCTGGATGATGAAGACCTAATTAACCTCGAGAGAGAGAGAACGTGCTTACGATGCTCAAATCGATGATAATGACGAACAAATTGACTTGGCACCGAAGGAATTTACCCTCAAAGAAATGGACGAAATGTTTAGAATTGCTGAAAATTTTAAAGAAAAAAATCTTGAACGGCGATCTTAATCTCGAGCGATCACTGAAAGTTCATCAGGAAATTGAAAATTCTATCCGTTGCTACCAAGTTTTATATGAAGAAAAAATGCCACCAGACAACTCTACACCAATTTTTATCCAAGAAAGAATAATTGTATGTACTGTATGTACTTCTTATATATATATATATATATATATATATATATATGTATATATATATATATATATATATATATGTATATGTATATATAAAGATTAAAGAATAATCTTGTTTTTCTTAATGAACCTTCATTTTTTACTTAACACGTTTAACACATTTCTTTTTTACTTGATATATAAAATTTAATTAATAGATTTGAAAAATCCTTGGCATTGATCACCCATTTTACACACGTTATTTATCCCGATTATCGCGGATTCAGTTATTGAGGTATTTTTCGTGGCAACAATAACCGCAATAATCGAGGTATTCCTATACTAGGTTCATTATTGGTAACTTCAACTGATGTTGTTCCTTCCATATTTGATTGGGAAAGTGACTCCTGCAGTTCTGGAATTTTGGAGCTAATTTTTGGTTGATTTAGATCTGCACTTTTTGTGATTTTACCAAGTGTAGTTTGTTTATAACGCCATCTTTACTAGATGAATCGGAAGATCCAGGAACTCTTCTTTATTCCTCTCTGATATATATATGTACAGTGTTCTAATTGGCTCTGCCCATGCTCCCATTTTTTCAGCAAATGTTCTGAAAGCACAGGCATTAATGTTGGTGTTCAGAACTTTTGTGTTTCTGGCAGGGTTTGAGAACTGATTAGCAATATGTCTGATCTCCATGCTGTTGAAACTGTGGCAATTGCTGCCCAAGTGATTGTATGAACCACAATGCAGACACTGCCTCTGTACCCTAGGATAGTTTACCATAACTCGGGTTGTACCGATGTTGACAAAATTTGGTACGGGCATCTTCATATGCATTGTGAAGGTGACTTCACCTGATAAACCCTTTCATAGGTTACTAATTTTACCCCATTTTGAGAATGTTTGTGTAAGAATTTCATTACTGTTCTCTATATATTCCATTGGAAATCTTTCAATTTTTACTGTTTTTATCCTGGCTTCCAACCATTACAGGAATTACTCTGTAGCCTTTGAAAGTAAAACCCTGTAATAGTTTATCCCTTGTTTCCACATCTTTAACTACAATTAAATATTTCCCTCCACTGCACGGGGTGAAAGAATAAATCTTACTAGCACCAACTACCTCTTTTAACACCTCAGTCACCCGTTTTGCTTCTTCATATCTTGGAATTTAAATTCCTAGAGTTTGCACCATAGAAGGAATTGGAACCATTATGTCAGGTGGGAAAAAACCTCTGCATTTGATTGTAAGAGGGGAAAAAAAAACTTTCAGTCATAAGACTGAGAAAATCTCGTGATATAGAAATAATTCCACACCACCAGCAAATGCTCTATTCGACCTGCTATAAAATGATAGCAATAAGTAATCAAAAGTAATCCCATAATATAGATATTAACTGTACTACCAGCAATCTCATAAAATAAGAAAAAAAGTGCTAGTGAAGGCAAAACCACCACTAGCACCAGTAAAATAAAATCAAAGTGAAAAACAAACTAAAGAAAACTAAAGTATTTATCTTACTGAAATTCAAGATGTCATCAGTGAAAGCCAGATCCAAAAGCGATACCAAGGTTGAAGTAATGCAGATGTCATATTTCCATATACAAGAAATCAAAAGAAATCACATCTTATTGCTAAAATACTCTTGATTAGAGATAGATGGTGAAAGTTTTTTCACTTGATTATACTACTATTAAAGATGGCAAGAAATTGTTTATACCCTTGGTTTCATCCTTTATCCAAGTGTAAGCAAACAAAGTTTCTGTGTGAAGTTACTTCATTCACAAACTTCGTTTGCTTGCAGTTGGATGAAGCACATATCCCTTATGGATATATATTTAATCCAAGGAAATTAGCAGAAAATTATGACCACCTGAGGGGGTATACTGGGTTCTGTACCATGATATCAATTATTGGGTGGGAAGTATGTCGATGGTGCATGGGAAGTGTTTAAAAAAATACTTAAATTATGTGATATCAGAATGTGTCCCTAGAGTTCTAAAAATAAATAGTAGGAGTGAAATGGATATGTAATCTAATTATGCAAGTGATTCGTAAGAAAAAGATGATGTGGAAGGAATATGATGTGCATAAGGATGATGTCAGTTATGATAATTATAAGCACCAGGCCAGAAGAGTATCAAGTGTTGTATGGAAAGCAAAGTCTGAGTATGAAAAGAAAAGACAACCCACAAGAATTCTATCAATATGCTGCAAGTAAAAGAAAGTATGAATTTGAAAGAACAACTCTACTGAATGCTGATGGTATGTGGGTGACTAATGCAGAAGTCATTGTTAAACTAATAAGTAGCCATTTTGCTAAACGCTATCAACCTGGCATATGCAACATTGAACTCACTGTTGCCTTTTCACTGTATGAGGAAACTAATGTGGATGAGCAGGAAGTACTACAGTAGTTGGACAAATTGAATAACAATTCTGCAATAGGAACTGATGGGATATCAGCACGGATGGTAAGAGTGTTCAGCAGAACTAACTATTCCCTTCACCAGACTACATAATTTGAATCTCAGAACAGAGAAGATTCAACAGGAGTGCAAAGAATGCATGATAATCCCATTGCACAAGGGTGGTGCAAAGACCAATGTATCCAACTATCGACCGATCAGTATCTGAGGAGTGGTGCTGAAGATTTTGGAAAAATTGGCAAGGGCTCAAAATGGGTTGATAGAGAATCTCTACTTTGCAGTGAACAGCATGGTTTACTAAGGGAAGGTCATGTTTTAGCAACTAGCTCACATTCTATAACAATGTTACCATCGAACTAGACAAGGGACCATGATGCTTTTGGATCTAGCTAAGACCTTTGACAGAATACAGCATGGAAGACTGTTGCATAAATTGGAGAATATGGGTTTGAATTATAGAATATTAGCATGGATAAAAGGATGGCTGACTGACAGATATCAAAAGGTCATATATTGAAGTGTGAATCTGCAAGATTCAAGGTAACTAGTGGTGTGCTTCAAGAATCCTTGGTCCATTGTTATTCAATTTGTACATTAATGACATTGGGAAGGATTTGGCAGGTGACATACGTCTATTTGACGATGATGCAAAGATAGGGTAATCAGGAATGCTGCTGATATACAGTACATGCAGAATGATTTGAATAAGCTGGAATTGTAGTCATCTGAAAATGGTTGTCATTTCAGTGTTAGCCATGTAACCAGCCATTATGGATCAAATATGCATCCTCATATGCTTCGTATCTATCATATATTTCAATGTGATATCAATGGTATTACAATTATAATATACACTTCGCATTCATGATAACCTTGACGTCTATAGATGTCTTGGCTGGTAGCATGGTTACTCAATGTAAAATGGCAGCAGTAAGTGTCATGCACTTTAACATGATTAGATATCCTGTGTTGTATGATATTGGTGAGATTATGCTTGAAGAAACTGATGAGGCTAGGTATCTTGGAGTGTTAGTAGACAGGAAGTTGAAGTTCAAAGGTCATATAGCAAAAGTTATAAACACAACTCAGAGAATAATGGTAATGATGAAACGAGCTTTGATGTGTAAGGATAACAAGGTCATTTTGCCTCTTTACAAAGCCTTGATAAGACCTCATCATCAGATTCCTGTCATGTACCCTCAAGGGGTGTACAGGATATGATAGTACTACATGAAAAAAAATTACATCATTACTAACTTTCTATCTACAATTTTCCTCCAAATCAGTCTGTTACTTGTCAAGACTCCAACATTATCAGATCTTATATTTCTATCGTCTAAGGCACTTTGTACCGTATCAATCCACCTATATCTTGGTCTTATTCTGGGTCGTTTTGCTGCCAACCTGGCCAGAGAACACTTGTTTTGCTAATCTTTCCTCGCCCATTCTGTTTAAGTGACCATACCACCTGAGATTAGCTCTGCTAACGCATTCCTGGATGCTGAAAATGTCAAGTTCTTTCCTAATATAATCGTTTTTAATATGATATTGCCATTGATGCCATCTGTTCATGCCTATAATCTTTCTCAGGACTCTCATATCTGTGGTCTCTAGTCTTTGGTCAACTGTTTTACTTCTGACCCAGCTCTCAGATCCATAAGTTAAGACTGGTTTGAATACTGTCTTGTATACAGCTAATTTAGTGTTCTGACTAATTTCTCTCTTATTCCATATGAATTTATTCAATTGACTTCCCACCATACCAGCTTTGCTGATTCTGTTGTCTATTTCTATATTTAATTTAACATCTTCAGTAAAAATCGTGCCTAAGTAGCTGAAATGTTTTACTTGTTCCACAGGTTCTCCATTCACAGCACAGTTGACATTTTCAATGATTCTGCCTATTTTCATTGTCTGTCTTTTTATTGCTGACCTTCATACCATATCTATTACAACAGCTATTCAATTTAGTCAGAGAATTTTGCAGACTTGTAGCAGATTTATTTAGAAGTATAACATCATCCGCATAAAGCAAAGAGCTTACATTAACATCTCCAGTTTCGATATCATTTTTAATACCACTTTCCTTCTATAATGTGATCCATATAGATAATGAATAACAGAGGGGATAATGTACATTCTTGTTTCACACCAGATTTAACATTAAACCATTCTTCCTGTACTTCCTTCAATTCTAACTGCTGAATTACAACTCAAATAAAGACTAAGTATTGCTTGATTTAATGCCCCGTTGACACCATATAACTGCAGCATATTGAATAGCTTCTCTCTTGGCACCTTGTCATATGCCTTCTCCAAATCGACAAAACTTAAATACAGATCTTTGTTATATTCCCATGCTTTCTCGACTATTTGTTGTAAAGTGAAGATCTGATCCTGACAGCCTCTATTTGGCCTGAATCCAGCTTGTTCTTCACCAAGCTTTTCTTCCACAATTCTTCTCAACCGTTTCTCAAGTATACTTGCATAGATCTTACCAGGAACACTCGGTAGGGAATTACCTCTGTAATTCTCGCATTCAGTTTTATTTCCCTTTTTATATATGAGTACTATGAGAGCTCTACTCCAATCATCGGGAATTCGTCCCTCTGTCCAGGCTTTCTGAACTATGCAGTGCAGCCACTGTAAGACTCTTATACCACCATACTTCAGCATTTCTGGTCGAATATCATCTATGCCTGCTGCCTTTCCACTTTTCAAGCCTTTGATGGCTTTTTCTACTTCAAGTATGGATATGTATTCCTGACTGCATGCCTGGTCAGTGTTTTTGACCACTGTGCTGTCATCACTGCTTGTTTCATTTAGCAGTTTTTCAAAATAATTACTCCATACTTCAAGGATATCTTTTTCTCCAGTTTTCATCTCTAACTCCTTTTACAGCACTCTTTCCTTTATTCCTAAGCTTCTTCAACAACCTCCAGAATATTTTGCCACATTCTTGATATTTATTTTCTATATTTTTGCCAAAGTCCTCCCATGACTTTTGTTTAGCTAGTTTTACACAGTGTTTAGCAGTCTTGCATTTGTCTCTGTATTCTCTAAGAGCACAAGCTGACTTATTTGACAGGAACTTTTGATATGCTTTCTTCTTTTCTTTCACTGCCTCTTTAACTTCCTGTGTCCACCAGGGAGTTCTGATTTTTTTATCCTTGCAGACAACTTCATCACATGCTTCTCTGTCAGAATCAATCAATGTTTTCTTCATTTTGCCACTGAATCTCCAAGGTTTGATTCCTGTTCTCAAACTCTTTCATTTTTTCTTCAATAATCTTTGTGTATTTTAGTCTACAGTTCACATCTCAGAGCTGCTCAACTTTTATTTGCTTTAAAACTTTCTTACATGTTATTCTTTTTCAATATGAAATTCAATTTTATCCTGCTCAAGACTAAATAGTGATCACTTCCAATTTCAAATCCTCTGTACACTCTGGTGTCCTGCACCAGGGAGAAAACATCACTATCAACAATAACATAGTCAATGAGACTTTTCTTATTCTTAGCCTCTTCTCTCCATGTGAATTTGTGCACATTTTTATGTTGGAACATGGTGTTAGTAATAACCAGCCCATGTCCTGAGCAGAAATCGAACAGATATTTGCCATTATTAACTTTGCTTTTTTCTCCAAATTTTCCCAAAATATTTTTGTATGTCTCACAATCATTTCCTACTCTGCTATTTAGATCCCCAACAAGGACCAACTTTTCCTTTTTCATTGTGTCAGTTGCTTTTTCTAAAGCCTCAAAAAATTCCTCCACTTCTACCTTAGTAGGACCTTCTGTGGGACCATAGGTACAAATGTCTCATTGTCCAGTTTCCCATTCTCATATTTGCCATATAACATTTTGTATTTATTGCTCAGAAAGATCTCACCAGTTTTGGTCTTTTTTGTTTCAGTCACCCCTATTATGTCGATCTGGTACTTATCTAATTCCTCAGCTAGCACCATTTCTTTGCCATTCAGGCTTCTTACATTGATAGTATCGATCTTTAACTCTGGTGATATTGAGTTGGGGTTTGTTTTCAGATTTGTATTGCAGATTTCAATGGTATTACAATTTTAATATGCACTTTGCATTCATGATAACCTTGACGTCTATAGATGTCTTGGCTGGTAGCATGATTACTCAACGTAAAGTCATGCACTTTGACATGATTAGATATCCTGTGTTGTATAATATTGGTGGGATTATGCTTGAAGAAACTGATGAGGCTAGGTATCTTGGACTGTTAGTAGACAGGAAGTTGAAGTTCAAAGGTCTTATAGCAAAAGTTATAAACACAACTAAGAGAATAATGGTAATGATGAAACGAACTTTGATGTGTAAGGATAACAAAGTCATTTTGCCTCTTTACAAAGTCTTGATAAGGCCTCACTTGGACTATTGCATGCAGGTCTGATCTCTGGGTTTTGTTGGTGATTCTAATACAGTGGAGAGAATGCAAAAGAGATTGTCAAAAATGATATCAGGATAGTGAAATAGAGATTATGAAAACAGATTAAGAATTTGTAGACTGTAGACACTAGCAAACAGGAGAAAGAGGAGTGATATAATTGGGACTTACAAACTTCCAAAAGAGTTATACAGAATTTCAGTAGATGGAATTTTTCATTTTATGAAAGGTGGAGAAAGGATGCAAGAGAGTTGAGAATGAATGCTGTTAAGGAGGTTTAGACTAGATTTTTTTCTCTCTTAGAGGAGTGCATTATTGGAGTGAATTGCCATTGGATGTTGTGTGTGTGCAAGTAGCGTGAATGAATTCAAGAACAGGCGTGACAGCCGATGCGAATAGTATGGCCTCCCTCAATGAGTTCCTGACTTCCTGAGGTGTCTCTTAATAATAATATGTGCTTTGCATTATTGGATACTAAAGCAATTGACATGAAGTCATTAGCCTCTATTGTAGCCCAATCATGAAGTTACTTTACATGCAAACTTTATTTGCTTACACTTTGATAAAGGAGGAAACCAAGAATTGGTTTCATTCTATAGAATGGGGGAGGTAGTGTACATTGCAGAGAAAGGGAGTGCAAATTGCAGAGCATTGTGAATGGAAGGAGAGAATATATGATTGTATAAGTTTTATAAGTATAAGACTTGTATAAGTCTTTGATTAGGCTGCATATTGACTACTATGTGTCTAGTTGCCTTGTTTTCAAGGGGATAAAGATATCTTTGTGGTTGGATGCAGAGTAGATTCACTGGACATTTGGTTCTATGGAATTTGAGATATGAACGCACATTAAGGAAGTTCAAATTGCAGAGCCTTATGAATGGAAGGAGAGGATATGATTAAGACATAAGTTAGTGAGGGGGTTGTTTTCAGATTATCTGGAGGAGGTTGTTTGTATAGTAGAGGAAGACATGCGTAGAAGAAGCCATCCCTTGAAGTGCCTTAAGGAGGAGGATGTGATGAAGAGAGTGAGAAGCAGATGCTCTCCTCAGAAAATGGTTTTTGAGTGGAATCTGGCCTAAGAGCATCAAAGTGTGGAGACTGAATAGGTTTGAGGCATGATTTGATGCCATTGATTGCAGACCTCACTTGATGAATCCTTTTACTCAATGGAAATGTGATGATAATGGTAAAGCATACTTCCTTTCAGAGATGTATATCGCTCTGCATTATGGGAATGGTCACTACCCAAACTGGTCTCGACCTTTGAAGTCTCATCAGTGGGAGATAAATCCTGGAAGATACTAAGATTAAATCAGTGTAGAAGTCATATTTTCCATATGCAAGTAGTAAAATAGTTCTTGTTGAGTATAATATAATTTATGATCAAGGAAGTAGGGGAAAAAACTGTTTATTTTTAGTTTTTGAACTGTTTCATTTTTTCTAAATAATGCTCATATAGTTGTATATACAGTTTGCCTGTAAAAGCTGCTTAGCTTTAATTAATTTTAAAAGTTTCTTACATGTTGTTCTTTTCAATGTAGTATTCATTTTTATCCTACTTACTACTAATTGATGGTCACCTCCTTTTTTTATACCCTTGTATCCTGTCTAACCTAATGTGAACCAGCACAAAGATATTATTACCAACAATAGCATAGTCAATGAGGGTTTTCTTATTTCTTGTGTCTTCCATGTGAACTTATACACATCTTTGTGTTGGAACATGATGTTAGTAATAACTAGTCCATATCCTGAGCAGAAATCCAGCAGGTACTTACCATCATCATCATTATTATTATTAGCTGTGCTCTTTTCTACAAATTTTTGCAGCACTTTTCTTTATGCCTCATGGAATTCCTTTCCTATTCTGCTGTTTAGATCTGTAACAAGTGCCACCTTTTCCATTTTTTTGTCAGCTGCCTACTCTAATAACTCAAAAAAATTCTCTCACTTTGCAGTGGGGAAATACAATTTTTCAGTTATATTCAATTCTTCTAAATGTTGAGCTGGAGTCTGATCTGGTAATTAACTTTTCTCTGGGTTCCCTGATTCTCTGACGAAAACAGTAGGGGTCATGTTTAATTGGGCAAATCCCTAGCTGGTATGGAATTTCATCATGTACTATCATGTGTTTTTCTCATTTAAGCCAAGAGAGTACATTTTTATTGGCTAAGTCCCAAATTTCCAGTCCATCCTTGTTCATTTGGTATCCAGTAGATACCTATTAACAGGAGTACACTTTGATTGGGCATTAAGTCAGAGGTCCCAGTCAGTTCTCCTTAAAGGAGATGTAGAGGTCTCCTCCTAGTTATTTACTTTGTGACTGTTAGGCAATCCTTAGAGTGATGGTCATAATCTAATGTTCAGGAATATGTGCAGAAGTTGCAAAATTACAGAAAAACTGTTCCTAGAAATTGTTTGCTTTGCAAGTTATGAAAAGCATTCATTAATATTTAAAAATTTATTACACGTTTCTGGAATCCTTGTTTGTATTAGAACTACACAAAGAATATTTTTTTCATTTTGAAGGCAAGATAGAAAAATACACCCTCTGTCCAATAAGAAACCGAACTTTTCAAAAATAGAAGAAACTAGTGCCGCCACCTGTTGTATCTTTTTGTTGTCGAAAACGGCAACCTTCATTAGTGTTGTGTCAACTATTTATGACATTTGCTTCATTAGAAGCAGAGTCATAGTGCCAAATCATACTGACAGTGTGTTTTGACAAACGGTCAGAAAATGTGTTTCAAACAGAGAGCTGCGATTGATTTTTGTGTTGAACTTGGTAACAGTTTTGCTGAAACGCATCAAATGCTTCAAAAAGCATACGATGATGAATGCTTATCCTGTACTCAAGTTTACGAGTGGTTTAAGCGATTTCAAAGTGGTCATGAGATGCTGAAGGATGACGAAAAGCCGGCTGTCCAAAAACTGGACTGAGCGAAGTTAACATCCAAAAAGTTCGTGATTTCATCAAAGAAAACCAGAAATTGTCTGTGAGATTGATTGAAGATGAATTGGGGATTCCAAAATCAACTGTGCACAACATTTGACCGAGAGTTTGGGCCTTCGTAAATTGAATTTGCAATTTGTCCCCCACAAGTTGACCGATGACCAAAAAAAAGTATCGAATTGAACACTGCATAAGGACCTCATTAAAACCGCTCCTAAGGTCTCAAACTTCCTTGAAACGATCGTTACTGGTGACGAAACATGGTGTTTTGAGTATGAGCCCGAAGCAAAGCGCCAGAGTGCTGAGTGGAAACCGCCAGAAGATGGGCATCCGAAAAAAAGTCGCTTGGAGAAGTCAAAAGTAAAGATAATGCTGATTTGTTTCTATGATTCCAAGGTTATGCCCAAAGAATTCGTTCTGCCTGGCCAAACGGTCATTGGCGAGTTTTATCTCGAAGTTTTGAAGCGATTGATAGCGAGAATTCGTCGCGTACGGCATGAATATCGTGATGCAGGCAGCTGGCCACTTTTGCACTATAATGCACCATCTCGTCATTCGAACATTGTGAGACAGTTTTTGAGCAAAAACCAAGTTTATGTGTTGGATCACTCGCCATTAGCACCCTGACTTCTTTCTCTTTCCCCCCCGACTTCATTTGCTGATGAAAGGAAAGCAATACGACACCATTGAAAACATACAAGCGGCAGTAATGACAACCCTCAACAGTATCCAAAAAACCGATATAAAAAAAAACCTCATTTAACGAATTAAGTGACCATGCCAAACGCTGTATTGAAGCCGAGGGAGAGTATATTAATTGAAATAAATGATTTGAATAATTATAATTGGCTTATGTTTTATTTTCTATCAAAAGTTCGGTTTCTTTTTGGACAGAGGGTGTATATCTCAATGAAAAACAAAAGCATAATAGAATAAACAAGACTAGAGTAAGTTGTGATATTGAAGTTGTGCATTGGAAATTCTGCTCTCATTGGTAATGAGACCAGAATTTATTTTTGGCAGTGATGTAATTAAATACATACATAGGCAAGGAGATTTGTTTTCACAATGGCCATGGTAGCTATGATTCATTTGGTCAGTGTCATGATATAGGATTGTATATATTCAGGAATGGTGTAAGAGGGACTCGTTATTGATTTGTTTTTGCAGGTGCATTGCCACCCAGAGAATATCTTGTCAATCTGACACAATAACAGAAGTATTAACTAAAGCAAATATGTAAATCTTAGTGGCCAAGTCCTTTAATCTTATACAAAATTTATGATCTTAGCTAAAAGTCTAACTGAAAGCCACTCAGCAGAAGAATATTAATCAAATTCATCATTCATGGTTGGTTCAGCTTATTGCTTCCAAAGGTCTTAAATGATAGTGCACTCATTGCCAAGAAGGATTGAATTTGTAATTCCAGTGAAATACAAATCTCTTGTAGCTCTTAACATGTTTCAAATGTATTTTTTTATTTTTCTCTGTGTTTTAATAAAAAATTTGTTTTTATTTATTTTTTTTTGTTTTAATTATTTGAAGATATACATGATTATGATTTCTAAATATTTGTTTTTAATATAAATTATGAATTTTTAATTATCAATAGAAATTAATATCAGAACAAATGACATGCATAAAATTAATAATATATAAGAAATTATATTCTTGTTTAATCCTTTACTCAAGTATATTCAAACCAAAGTTTGCCCATCAAGTATCTTCACAACTAGTCTACTTGTAAATAGAGGCTATTGACTTCAAGCAGACTCTATATACAAGTAAACTTGTATATAGAATGAAGATACTTCACATGCAAATTTTGGTTTGCATATGCTTGGGTAAAGGATTAAAACAAGAATATAATTTCCTGTCATACCCACTAGTGTTTATATGTCATGCAGAAATAAGGAAGAAATTTTTATGTTCGAGTATACTTGCTTTATCCCTACAACCTTTTTTTGGAACAGGTTTCTCCGTGTTTGCCAGTTTTAGCTCGTCTTCTTTTTCACAATGATGCAGATGTTTTAGCTGATGCTTGTTGGGCAATGTCTTACTTATCAGATGGACCTAATGAAAAGATACAAGCAGTTATTGATGCAGGAGTCTGTCGCCGTTTAGTAGAATTATTGATGTAAGTGAATGATTATGTAAATAATAAATAACCAATAAACATTTTAACTCAGACATTCTTTATTAACACTAGATGTATTTCCTTGACATGTGGATGTCTGTATGGCTAATAGCATCTTCAGGAGATTGTTTAACATAAGTTAAAAAAACCAACAAAAAACTAAACATTTCCCAACAATCACTTTTCTAAAGATTGGCATTATAGGTTAATCACATGTATTATTAAGGCATGTTACATGCAGTCTCTACATTATTCTGTAAACTTTGTAGGTGATTGCTGGCTTAGGCGAGGACTTGGATATTACACATATTGATTGATATTCAAATGTTGTGAAGGATCATTCCTTGATTTCTATTTAGCCTGCCATTCAGTGTCATTTAGTTAATGACCTCGGAATACTCCTTGAACCATCTGTCAAAATAATTCTCTTCTAAGTAAGGCATGGAAGATGCTTAGCAATTTATCATATGATATTCTTTGAGGATGTGGCTGCAAGTCCACCCCTCCTGCTTTTGTTTTCAAATGGCACTATATGAGAACATTCGTTCTGTTGCAGTTACAATTAAATTGTGGTCTGAAAATGCTGGATAGAAAAGCAGCAAAATATTAGTAAGTTGAATAAGTGGATTTTTTCCTCTCTTGCCATTGTTTATATCCTGAAGCACTACTATGAACTGTTCAACATTATCATCATCCTTTAAACCAAAGATATCTGTTAGAGATGCTTTCCTTTAAAATGAGCACCAGGTATCAGTTTTCTTCAACACAGAAAAAGCATATGACAGCTTGGAGGTTGAACATAGCAAAAGACCTGCTCAAGTTTGGTCTTGTTTCATCAGAACTTTCTCTAACTGTATCTTTCAAGTCCACGGTAACCACTGACTCCCAATCTTTTTTCCCCAAGAACCTTGAGGGAATCTCACAAGGTCAGTTTTAAGTGCATGATATTTAGTCAGTGCACTCAATAACTGAACATCTTCCTCCTATCCTAAGCAATGTCTTCTGCATGAATAACATGTCATTCCTGCAACATGAGGGTTATGGAAAGACAATTGCATCAAGATATTAATTGCTTTTCCACCTGGGAATTTGAATAGGTTCTGGCTTTCAGCACAGTAAACTGTTTATGTGCACATTTTGCCATTATCTTCATCCTTACTCAGAACCAAAACTAACACCAATGATAATCCCATTTGCAACCAAAACAAAGTTCTTGAGACTCACAATCAGTTAAAACCATTCCTGTCCCACATACACCAATTATGAAATAAGTGTTGGAGAGGATTGAACATCCTTCACACCCTATCTTCCATTTCTTTATATCTTCCAATGTTCTGTGCTCCATTTCTACTGGGCACTTATCTGATCAGACTCTGTTATGGGTCCTAAGTGTATCTTTCTTTCCAAGAGAATGTCTTCCATTGTTGGATCCTGTCTACAATTAAGCAATTAGAACCACAACTGGAGCATTCTGGCCTCAATAGTTCTTAGTCTGGACATCAAAATCTATGAACCACCACACTCTTTTCAACAACTGTTTTTGCAATATGCAACCAAATTAAAATCCTGCCATATGGATATTTGTCCATTACACATGGACAAATATTTTTTGTCCACATTGGTAAAACTTTAATAACACAAGACAGCTTATCATTTTTTGGACTATATATAAACTAATAGAGGCACTTGTATATAATTGTGTATCTACATTCTAGATGTTACTGTAGACAATATTTGTACAAGTGCCTCTTAACATATTACCATGGCATATCTATTCTACCCTGCAACTTCTCTGTGTGCAAATCACAAAAACATCCCACTTCTCACCCTGTTTTTTAGCAGCTCTTTCAGACACAGAATAGAATACTTTGATTTTGTATCAATCTCTATAGGTTCAAAATCAAAGTTTGTAGGGTCAGCTGCTGTCTTTCCAAAACAGTATAACTAATCAGATCCCACTGGAATATAGCAATTAAACTACTGCCAAACTGTATACCATAGAACTTACATCATTACATTATATAAAGGTGAGATGTTACCAAAGGTGCATTATTTATGCTCGCGCTCTGCATGCTTTGAAAAGTCTGGCATATCACATACATCCAGTGCTCTCTCTCAGAATCAACGTCTCTTCTGTCAAATATGGAAGCTTCACTTGGGCATTCCCGTGTTGATCCTGAGCTACAATGAGATCAGGAAATCAGGATGGGTTGTAGATACTGCAGCAAAGTCCTTTTCTCCTAAGATACCATCATCAATATTAGTTGTGTGTTCACAACTAATATCCCAGTGTCAAACATCATCAAATAGAGAGATAAATGACAAACTGTACCAGATTAAGCCTGAAATTAATCTTTGGCAATCTTAGGTCTGCACATGTTCATAGAGATATTGTTCTTGCTGGCTGTACCTAGGTCATGCTACTTTTACACACACTCCTTTCTGTTATAATGATATGCTATGCATTGTTCATCTACATTAACAATTTATCATATTTTAATTAACTACTCTATCTTAATAAGTTCAGTTATTATTTTACCATTTTTTACCAATCTGTACAGGCTTTATACACCCAAGCAAATCTTATCAGACCTAGCAGGCATGACTAAAATTTTTACATCTGTATATGATACTAATTTATTTATTTATTTAATTTTTTATCCATCCTGCACATGAGGGATCTCAAACCTACGACGCAACTGTGACATGTGTGGGCAAGTGGTTAAAGAGAAGAATGGAATTTGTCAGTATGTTTCTTGAAGAGCTGAGGGTTGTAATCATTGGAGAAAACAGTGTGGAAGACTTTCAAAGGGCAGAGGTATAGGGACTGAAGGAAGAAGATGAGAAATTGGTTTGATAACTTTGCAGCTGAATGGTATAAGGGCATTAACCAGTAGCTGTTTATGTTCATACCTGATTTAAGGAAAGTGAAGGGACAGTAGTGGCCACGTCAGTGGAGCAGCATGCATGGAAATACTTATAGTAAAGACGTAATGCAGTAACAGAGTGCCTACAGGTGAAGCATCTGGGGAGGGAGTTAGTGAGTGAGAGAGAGAGAGACGGGGGGGGGGGAGGCATCAGTCATCAAATTAATAAGAATTTTAGAATTTTCTTATATGTAAGTAGAAATAGGCCACATTACAGTTTACATTTACTATACAATTTTAACAGTAAACATAGTGCATAATAGCCATTGTTCACGTACCAGTAGACAACAACCAAAGCATTTTTGAATACTTAATACATAATCTTAAATTCTTTTCTAATATGGTTTTCATGCAATATGATTGTGCCATCTGTTCACTCTCCTAAGTTTTTTCTCCTTGAACTGTTATGACTGTGGTTTTTGGTCTGCTTCATTTCTAACCCAACTCTCATATTCATAAGTAAAATTGGTTTGAACACTCTTATAATGCTCCATATAAAAATTCCATAAACATTTATTAAACTGGCTTCTCCTCATACCAGCTTTCTCCATTGTCTATTTATTTCCAGATTTAATTTGTCTTCTTTACTAAACATTATACTTATTTTACTTATTCTGTAGGTTCCCCATTGAGAATGCAGTTAATATTTTCAATGGTCTTGCCTACTTTCATAGTTTCTTTTTTATGACTGGATTTCCTACCAAAAATGTTACATCAGTTAAGGAATTCTACTGACTTATACTGGATTTATTTAAGAGTATAACATCTTCTTAAAATCAGGTTTAATGCCAATTTCCTTCTTAATTTGGTACACATTTGAAGAATAACAGTGGTACACCATTATATTACACTGATTTTACACCAAGCCATCTTCCTGTATCTCCATCAATTTTAAAGCTAATTTACAGTTTAGGTATAGGCTCTGAATATGGTGCTCAAGAGAGCTGTGGAAAGATTAGTTTAAATTTTATAATTGTGTGTGGCGATATTGATAAATTGTTAAATATTGTATGATATCTGTGATCAGTAAGTGCATGTTCAGTTTAGTAATGTTATGTATTAATTAAATTCTTTGTGTTTCCTGTGTGTAGCTTTGAGAGTGTGCAAAATATCAACGAGATGTAGATCAGACAAAAGATGAATGCAAGTGGCATAAATATTTCAAAAATGGTGAGGTGCTGTGGATGCCGTATGTATGCTTGGGGAAAGATCGAAGATATCTAAGAAGAGGTATAATTGAAAACAAAACAAGGCATTCAAGAAATGAACATAAACTGGGTTGTATATTGGACGAAGAACTTTAATAATAGAAATAAAGTAAAAACACCGACAAGTTTCACCAACTTGGCTGTTTGGCTTCATCAGGGCATATAAAAGTGATACAAAACATCTTAAACAGTTTGTGAAGAAATAAACCGAATAGAAAGATTTGTAATTCTTCACAAACTGTTTAAAATGTTTTGTATCACTTTTATATGCCCTGACGAAGCCAAACAGCCAAGTTGGCGAAACTTGTCGGTGTTTTTACTTTATTTCTATTATTAAAATTCTTCAGTCAATATACAACCCAGTTTATGTTCATTTCTTGCATTCAATTGATGGTCGAAAATAATATAGAATCACTATAAAAAAAACAAGGTGCTGCTGATGTATTTTGCACTACAGCTTGAGGCTCTTTAGTGTCATTGAGAGTAGCCTTTACCTCCAGCTGAGATTCTTGTTAAGACAAAAGTTATTTTCAGTAGCAGTAAACGTCGTCATATTTGGAATTTTTTAAGAAAAAAAACTTTACTGAACTTTCTTTTTTGTTGCATACATGTAAACGGTTTTTATATGGTGAAAATATAGAATAGAATTTCTAAAACTTAGAATAATGTCAACAGACAGCTGAACAAACGGTTGTAGATTGTAAACAAATAGTCCAGAATTAGAAATATCTGCTTTAGAAGATACGACAATATTATTGGCTTACTTCTTTCATCAAACAGTAAAATTAAGTAATAGATGTTGAATACGTCTGTGAAAACTTTCAAACCAGTAGAAAATTGGATAGAGTAGCTATTAATAATTCAGTTCCAGTAGTTCCATTCTGAATTAAAAAATCTATCATCATTTTTATTGAACCAAAAATTTGGTAAGACATAAAAAAATAAATGTAAATAAAAATAAATAATTAAAGAAATGCATAACTTCTTCTTTGATTTAAAGCCTTAGGTTAAATTTTGAATCTACTTACCTCAGTGTGAATTAAGTACACATTCACTATGTGTTTAGCAATCAATAATTCAATGGTTTACAAATGTAGAGTTTAAGCGTCAGACATAGCCAAGTGAGCCAGTCTTGGCCATGGACACCAGGGTTTTTCTCATCAGTTTATCTGGGGTTTTTCCTTCCACAAGCAGGCAAACTAGCCCCATGAACACATGCAGCTACAGCCATAAGAATTACTGGGAGGCATAGAGCTAGTCACCTTATCCTCGGGACTGGTGCGACTTAGAGGAGCTAAAGATAGTTCCGTAACAGACCAGTAGGCCTAATACGTAGCAGGGAGAAGAAGAAGAAGAGTTTAAGCCGGGTACACATATGCGCCTCACATCCTAACTGGTGAATGTGTGCTGCATGTGAAAAAAAGGAAAGTCGTTAGTGTAAGGGTGCCCATGTAACATGACACCCAGGGCGAACGCCCAGCTTGTCTAGTCTTTCTGCCAGCTCTATGTTACACACAATGAAAAACAACTTGCTAAATGTTATTGAAAGTCGCAGTATTTATACAATATATTTAGTGCATATCCACATTTAATAAATGCTGATGTTAAAATGTGTTTTTATTTTCTTTTTTCCACTCACTTCAGCTCCCATTGATGATGCGATGCATCACCTGCTTATCGTGTAAGCTGGCCCTGGAGGTGAAGCATGCAATGTGGAAGAAAAAGGCATTGTAGAGGCAGCACAAGATGAATGACAATAATCAGTTACATGAGTACAAAGAACAAGCAAGATGATTCACTTGGTAAGCGTAGCAAAAGTGCAGTATGAGCAGCAGTTAGCAAACAAGGCTAAAAGAATTCCTAATGAGTTTTTTCAATATCTGGCCAGTAGAAGGTAGAATGATTAAGGAAGAATGATGTTGGTCAGTAATAATGGTAGAATGATAACCACCAAGAAGGATATAGTAGAGGTATTAAATGAGCAGTTCATTAAAGTATTCCATCCTTGTGAATGTAACATAATGCAGAACTTGAGAGCAGAGTAGGGGTGGGTAGGGGGTAAGAACCACTGATGTTGAGTGAGGAGATATATGAGTAATTAAGTAAACTTGATGTCATTAAGGCCATAGGACATGATAGTATATCACCATGTGTCTTGAGGTAATGTACCAGGGAGTTAACAACAGTTTTAACTTACCATTTTATTATGAATCTTAAATTGACCCAAGTTCCAAAGGAGTGGAAAGAGGGCAGAATTGTTCCGCTTCATAAACAGGATGTAAGACGAAAGCTTCAAATTATAGGCCAATCTGTTTATCTGGGGTTGTGGTCAAGGTTTTAAAAAGGACCAGGATTCAGAACTGGGTCGACAGCAGTAGAATTCTCTTTGATGGACAGCATGGGTTTGCTAAAGATTATCATGTTTTAGCAGTCTGCTTGCTTGTATTAAGGTGACAAAAGCATTGGATGAGGGGGATGTATATGCAGTAGTATATTTTATTTTAGATTTTGCAAAGGTCTTTGATAGATTGCTACATGATAAGCTGGTTAAATTGGAACAGGCGAGGTTGAATGGTAAATTAATGCATTGGATTGGAGATCAGCTGTCTGATAAGTATCAGACAGCTGATCTGATACTTATCAGCAGATGTGTGTATGGGGAGTGATATCCAAAAAGAGGAAAGCCACTAGTGGTGTGCCCCAAGGATCTGTTTTGGGATCATTGTTGTTTACTTTGTATATAAATAACATTGGACACTTGACTGGTGATGTACAAAATATGCAAAGCTGGGGAGAGCTATGAGGAATAGAATGGATGTTGTAGCCTTGCAGGACTTCAATAGACTGGGTGAGTGGGCGAGTGTGTGGGGATGTCAGTTCAATGTAGCAAAGTGTAAGTTTTAAAATTTGGGAAGCAAAGATGGGATGCATAGTTTAAGATTGGTGGGTGATATCTTAGAGGAGGTAAAGGGGGGAGGAGTGAAAGATCTATAGGTGATGGTGGATATGGACCTGAAATGTCGGGGCATTTTGCTAAAATTGTGAGGGTAGCACAGCATATTATGGCAATGATCCTGAAATACTAACATGTAAGAGTGAGGATGTTACTTTTACTCTTACATGTCAGCGTGAGAGTAAAGTTATTATTGTTCTATTGTACACTTATTTGAACAAACTGCATATGGTTTACTTTGCACAGATTTGGTTGTCTGGTTTTCAAAAGGATGAAGAGTTGTTGGAGAAGGTTCAAAGATGATTGACTAAGTCAATTTTGGGTCTCAAATAGTGAGTGCCAGAACAGATTGAAAGAATGTAAATTACTGAGCCTAGTGGATAGAAAAGAGAGGGGAGACATGATCAAGACATAAATTAGTAAGAGATAATTATCAGATTAATGTGTGGAGATTTTTCATAGAATGGCTGAAAATGGGGAGAACAAGAGGCCATCTCAGGAAGCTGTATAAGGAGAGTGTGTGTTAGTGTGAGGAGTAGGTTTTTTGCAATGAGCTATGCATGTGAGAGTTTAGACCTCCTGTGATGAGTTCTTGATTCCTTGGAAGTCTGATGGTAATAATAAATAATAGTAATAATAATGTTCCATTAAACCTTATAATTGTAAATTTTGGATAGATTTTTCTTTTCACATCTTATCATATCATATACCTTTTCTAAATCCATGAAATTTAAATACAGATTCAATGTTCGATTATTTTTCAACTGTTTTTTCATAAAGTGAAAATCAGATCCTTAGAACTTCTCTGTTTAACTGGAACCTAGCTTGTTATTCTCCAAATTTCTCTTCCATAATTTTTCTTTGCCTCTTCTGAAATATGCATGCTTAAATCATACCTGGAATACTCAGTAAGGAAATTCCTCTGTTATTTTCACATTCAGTTTTATGTCCCTTTTTACAGATACTATGAGAGTTCCACTGCAATTATCTGGAATTTAACCCTCTTACCAGGCCAAGGAAAATTTTTGGGGAGAAACTATCTCCTCATAAATATGAAGAGATAGTTTCAGATGAGGAGGCACAATTATAAAAGGATGTTTCATTTAGTTTGTGACCCAAAGCACAAGTTTAAGCCAAAATTGAATGTCATAAAAGACAGGAGTGGAGGCACTAACAGAACTGAAAATCAAAAACAGATGGAAAGAATACACTGAGGAATTGTAGGATAAAGAAAATTTGGAGGAACCCTCTCACCAGGAAAATTTTGATTTGAAACTGGCTCCACATAGGCATGAGGTTGAAAGAGCAGTTAAGCATCTTAACAACAGTAAGGCCCAGGTGAGATGGAATCCCTGCAGAGTTAATTAAGCCACAGAGTATGGAGGGCTAGGAGTGTTTCATAGATTGATTACAAGGATTTGGGAGACAGAATCGTGGCCTAGAGACTGGAATAAGTTGGTTATCATATCACTGCACAAGAAGGAAGATATAAAGGATTGCAAGAACTATAGAACTGTTAGTTTAATCTCTCATGCAAGAAAGATTTTATTAATCCTATTTAGAAAGATCATTCTGAGTAGGATTGATGCCAAAGTTGAGGCAGAGATGTCTGGGAAATAAGTAGGTTTTAGGAAAGGTAAGCAGATACCAGTGATCAGATCCTTTGCCTTTGACAGATCATAGAAAAACAAAAAATTTAGACTTCCTATGATGACGTGTTTCATACAATACTCTAAAGCCTTTGACTGTGTTCAGCATGTGAAACTGTGAGAAATAATGAAAAGAATGGGTTTTTCTCAATCCACTATTAGGTTGATTGTGTTGTGTCCTATTTCTTTAAATTTTATAGTTTCTCAATGTTACGTGTAAAGCCTTTCCTACGAGTGTCATGTGGTACCTCTGAAACACAAAGGAATAGCCTTAGGGTCGAGCCAAAACCAATGTGGCAGAGCCTTGGTAATCTACCTCTCTTAAAGTTCTAAGAAATTTATATTTTTACGCTGTGCCACTTAGAACTCTTAGAAAAATAAATTATGTTAATCAAGAAGTGAGTAAGAAGATGTACTGAAATAACACTAGATTTGCAATTGTGACCTTAATCGTACTCTAGAAGTTTCCCACTCAGATTTGCACCACTTTTACAAGTGGTGCATCGGATACACAGACAATCTTGGTTAAATATAGCAAGGTTTATTAAACACTAAATATACAGCTAGTAATACAAGAAAAATTTCCATTCTGAGTAAGTTATAAATCAAATTAAATCAATCAACATGAACACCCTCAACAGATATGATCATCAAGACACAATTTACCTTATGCAACTCACACAATTTATAAATCCTACATTACAATCTTAATACTAACAATCCATATCAACATTCATTCCTTAGGCTGAATCTTCTTAACATCCATTATCATATACAATAATTCAAATTCCTTTAATGATTATCCTTTCATGATCGCCTATGTAACAAAATTTTGCTATAGTCTTGTCTTATAATTCTGAATCCTTCACTATCAAAGTTTCACATAACATTAAGTGTTCAAGTTATACACAAACAAAGAACAAATTTTCTACTTATTCACACACGATAGTTCCTCACTCTTTCTGCATCATCATCACCAGTTTGTCTTTTATTCAATTGGACATTTGGACATTTCTTCGGTACCCTCAATCTGTCTCAGGGCCTAGAATTTTCCAATCATCGATATGCTCAAGTAATCTTTTCATGACCACCTTGGTTACAGCCTTCAGGACGCGTATATTTTCCAGCTCTAAGCGGCATGGCCTGCTGCTGCCTCCCGGGATTCCATGACTAGGTTTCCCTCTGAAACATTGTTCGTACGTTCAAGAATGGAGTTGCTCCCGCAATCGTACAGCCAACGAAAACCCAGCACCAAGAGAGCCGGTCAACAACTAGGCGAAATGAAAAGAGAGAGGAGACCCAAGTGTGTGTGTGGTGGTGGGGGCGGGTCCTAACCCTTTGATATCTCCTCCCTACTGGCAATCACCGTAACTTAGTTCGTTCACCCGGCACATAGAATTTTTGTCGCACAATTCTGACCTCACAACGTCCGTTCTCTCTTCACTTGTTTTCTTCACCTGCTGTGAGCACGCGACTGCCAGAGTCAACCGTTTGCTTGCCCCCGAATTTTGAGCTTTTGTTCACACGGATTATCTTTGCTGTTTTTCTTGCAAATTATTTTACATCAAAGGTAATATCAACTAAAAAAAAAAAAAAAAAAATCAGCTAACACCTTTTTATTCCCGTATACGGGAGTAGGCGAGGCCATTTAACCCTATCTAAATTTGGAGAATGAGTGGGCAGTTCATTCTCCACTGGTACCAATCAGAGATAGATGGCCCAAGACTATCACTAATTAAGCGGTACACAGTGAAGAGAGACGGCTGAAATGTGCCGCCATCTCATGGTCCCTAACACAATATATTTAATGTCTGAAATAATGTGGGTTCTACGGTCGATTTTCTTGAGTTTACGGGACGAAAAACCAGAGTTTCCGGGAGAAAAAACCTGCTTGCCCGTGCCAGAGATCGACTAACTCGGGAACCGGTCGAAAAATGGCTTAGAAAAATTTCCTCTAGTCGCCGACTAGACTCGAAACCAAGTCTTCCTTCGTGCGGCCAAGCGCCATGGTGTGCAAACGCCACATCCACTGAGCTACACAGGCTCTCATTGTCATTGGCATTAATTTTTTCCATATATATATATTTTTTTTTTTTTCTTTTATCAAGTAAATAATGTCTCCTTGAGTTATTTCACAATTCCTTCCCTTTAAACTAATGTATTCAATATTATACAAAGAGCATAACAACTCATACTTAGAAACAAGCATATATTTAAATTTCTTATGGGGTATTTGCTTGTTAAATGATAAGTGGAATCTTAGTATTCTAGACTTATCAAAGTTTAACAATAGCTGACTTGTACAGTTAGCAAGGAGTCAAGAAACTCATCACATGAGGTCTCACTCTCATGTGCATAACTCATCATGCCTTGACTTAAATGTATTCATTGTCCTTGCATTTGCCACACTTTCAGGCAAAAAATTTAGACTTCCTATAGTATTGTGTTTCATAGAATATTCTAAAGCTTGTCTTTGTGTCAGATTAACTGATTGGCTTCAGATTGGAAAGAGAGTTAGGCAAGAATGCTTACTTTTTCCCTGTTTAGTATCTATGCTGAGGACTTCGTGTGTGTATCATCAGTACTCATTATAATGGAGTACTGATGATACAGTACTCCATTATAATGACAAGGAAGAACTAGGATAAATCTTTGACAAAGTTAATGAGATCAGTAAGAACAGAGGACTTCAACTTAATCCTAGCAAGACAAAGATTATGTATTTCTCCATCTTACTTCAGTCTGTATTTCTCAAAGAAAATACACACAGAAGCTCCTGAGAAACAAGTGTTCCTAAATAGAGAAAGAATTAAGGAAGTCAGCAAGTTCGAGTATACCTGAAATTCAT
This sequence comes from Typopeltis vanoorti, assembly GCF_054136105.1. Classification (NCBI taxonomy): domain Eukaryota; kingdom Metazoa; phylum Arthropoda; class Arachnida; order Uropygi; family Thelyphonidae; genus Typopeltis; species Typopeltis vanoorti. The sequence continues at coordinate 36,822,287 of NC_143567.1, read as the reverse complement.
TATTAATGTGAAGAATTGCTGTTCAGTAGATGTGAGAAGATAGGAATGGCTAAACCAACAGTCAGAGACTTGTCTAAAATCTGGAAGGATGCATCTATTTCCACAGGAACAAAGTTGAGGAATCTGGATGTAGTTGTTTTTCCAACAGCAACTTATGAGGTGAGACTTGGAACTTAAAGAAGTCTGATAGAAAATGAATAGCTGCCTTTGAGATGTGCCGTTACAGAAGATTGTTGAGGATATCATATACTGAAAGGCAGATGGGTGGATGCTTGAAAGGATCAGTAGAACTTTACAACCACCACCACCACCATGGGTTCAACACCTGTAAGTGCCTGATGCCATCTTGATATGATTCTTCCATTGCATTCTATTTTGTGCAAGATGACTCAGTTTGTGTGTGTAGAGTTTCTGCATCGTTTGACAATATCATCAACCCTTTCTCTGTTTGGTCTTCCTTTTTTGTTCTTTCCTTCAATCATCTCAAACAGCAGCATTTTTAATTTCCTTTCATCGTTCATTCTACATATATGGCCAAATAGACGTAGTTTCCTTTTAATTATTTTCTGGATCAGGTTTTCTTTTGGTTATTTGTCTATATATTTCCTCATTGTTCACTTTCTGGTTCCAGCTTATTCCCAAGTTCTTTCTATAGCACTTCCTCTCAAATGCTAATATCTTCCTTTCAGATTCACTCAGCATAGAGCATGCTGCTTGAAGATACAGGTTTCCAGAATACGTAGTTTTAGTATGTATCTTTATAGCTCGGCTCTTCCATATTTTGTCCATGGCTTTTAATATAGATGTTGCTCTGGCTATTCTAATTTTTACCTTTTTTTGAGGACCAGGTCATGCGTCATGTGGCATCCAAGATACGTGAAGTGTTCCACATTTTCCAGTTGAAGCCTAGTAAAACTTTAAGATAACTTAAAGATATAAAACTTAAAAATATTGACAGAAGAAAGTTGAAGTACTTTAGACACATTGAAAGGATGGAGGAAGGATTTTCAAAACAGTAGTAGACAGTAAAGTTCCTGGAAAAGAGGAAGGGGCAGACCATCAGTTGGATGGAATGGTTGGAGTATTTGCAGTGACTGATCTTCAGAGTTGAAGCCTTCAGAAAAGCATACAACAGGACCCTGGTGAGTTCTAGTGTGGCATATCACTGAGCAACTGAATGACTGTATGGCATCTGATGATGTCTGGTGAATAGATGAATGGACCAGGCCTACTGAATTAGGCAGTGGATTCTGTAAAGCTTTCATATGAACATACTTGAGCATTTCTGGTCAGATATCGTCATCTATCTTTCAACAAGATTTTTGAATGGGTTTTTCTGTCTAAAATATCTGTTGTTTCTTATTTATTAACAATTTTTCAAAGTTATTACTTCAGACTCCTAGGATATCGTTATCCTCAATTTTTAGGTTGCCTTTGTCATTTGTTATTCCTTTTAGAGTGCACTTTCTTCCATTTCTAAATTTTTCAATTATCTCCAGAACATTTTGCCGCATTCTTGATATTTATCTTCTGTATTATTACCAAATTCTTGTCACAATGTTTGTTTAGCTATTTTTAAGTACAGCATTAGCTGTCTTTTAACCTCACTACCAGCCAAGGTGGATGTAATAGTGAGACCAAATTGCACTTCTTTCTTATCCATGTTATTCAAAAGGTGTTACAGAATCATCAAGATTTAGCTGGATAGACATCATGGCCAGTTGGAATGTTAATTTTCTCTGTATCCTCTCAGAGCACATGCTGATTTACTTTCTGGGAACATTAGATATACTTGCTACATGCCTCCCTGATTGAATTATCATTTCCTTCAGATTTTGTCAGTAATTTTCCAAGGTCTGTTTTCAAATTCTTTCATGTTTTCTCCAATAATGTTTGTATATTTGAGTCCACAGTTTGTGTCTGAAAGCTGTTCAACTTCTTTTCAAATATACTCTTTGTATTCTGAACATGTGTAAAGATATCACATCCATAACAACATAATTGATAACTTATTTGTTTTTTGTGTCTTCACTTCATGTGAATTGTTGCGCATCTTTGCATTGCATTTTTTACATCAAAATCCCCATTTCGATGTTTGTCTTCTTCACCCAACTTGAAATTGCCTGCTGTTAATGAGAAGATTATCTTCTGGTTATCTTTTCGCCCATTTTAATCTCTTCTCAGCTTCACTAACACAAGTATACTACTGATGATACTCTCTAATTCATCTGCAAGTTCCACTTCTTTTCTAGTGATACTTCTCATATTGATTGTGTTTATCTTTATTTATGCTGACAGTGAGTTTGTTCAAGTTGCTGACTTGAACAAACAGCAAGCATGAAATTGCATCACATGCAATATCATCATTTTTGTTTGCGATTTAAGCCAGTACAGAATATGGTTTGGTTAACTATGTTCCAAGTAGACTCCTAAATATGGGATATTATTATTATTATTAAGAGACATCTTCAAGGAGTCAGAGACTCATCGAAGGAGGCCACATACTACACACAGTAATAATCATACTTATTCTTGAATTCATTCACACTGCTTGCACTCACAACATCCAATTGGGAATCCATTCCAATCACGCACTACGCTCTGAGAGAAAAATCTAGCCCTCACCCCCTTCTTTGTAGTATTCATTCTCAGCTTCCAAGGATGTCCTCTTGTCCTTTCCCCACCCTCCATAAATTGAAAAATTCCATCAATTGAAATCCTTTATGACCCTTTCAGAAGTTTGTAAGTCTCAATCATATGACCCCCTCTTTCTCCTGTTTGCTAGTGTCTACAGTCTACAAATTCTCAATCTGTCTTCATAATCACTATTCCACAATCCTGATCATTTTTAACACACTCCTTTGTACTCTCTCCAGTATATCAGAATCACAATGGAAACCAGGAGACCAGACCTGCGCATAATAGTCCCCAAGTAAGGTCTTATCAAGGCTTTGTAAAGAGGCAAAATAACATCCTTATCTTTACATGCAAACTTTCGTTTCAGCATTGCAATTATCTTTTGAGATAATTGCAATGATAGTTGTATTTGCAATCTTTGCCTCATGACCCCTGAACTTCAACTCCCAATCTATTAACACCCCAAGATCCCTAACCTCAGCAATTTCTTTTAGCCTAATCCCACCAATATAATATGACATTGGATATCTAATCACGCCAAAGTGAATGACTTTACATTTACTGACATTGAACTGATATCCATTTTCCCATGCCTACATTTCCAGCCTATTCAAATCATTCTTCAAGTGCTGCATATCAGCAGCATTCCTGATTACCCTACCTACCTATCTTTGCATCATCAGCAAATAGCTGTATGTCGTTTGTCAAATCCTTCCCAATATCATTAATGTACAGATTGAATAACAGTGGACCAAGCACTGATCCTTGTGGTACACCACTTGTTACCTTAAACCTTGCAGACTCAGATCTCCCGTATACCACTTTTTTGATATCTGTCAGTCAGCCGACCTCTTATCCATACTAATATTGTACAGGGTGTTCGGGATAAATTTGACAGTTTCGTAAGGAAAAAGAAAATCTTCTTTGTATCTATTAAATTTAATGAATTGACAAAAAAAACATTACAGGCAGAGTTAATTACAATACTATCAACAAGATTTACTCAAAATAACCACCATTAGCATCGATCACAGCTTCAATTCTGCTTCGGAACCTCGAACAAGCTGATGCTACAGTCTCCCTGGGAAGGGCCGCAAAAACTGTTTTAATTTTATCCATTAACTGGGCTTTTGTATTACTGGAAGTGCGATTGGTGTCTTTTTCAACTGCGCCCCATACAAAATAATCCATGGGGTTAAGGTCTGGGGAGTTTGGAGGCCAAACATTTGGACTGGTGAAGTCGTAGAAATTTTCAGACAACCATTTTTGACTTTTCCCAGAGGTGTGGCAAGGGGCCGAATCCTGCTGCCATACATACGGCCTACCATTGGCTACCCTTGTTATCCAGGGCTTGACTACAGTTAGCAACTCCACGAACAAAGCCCGAATTCCAATGCCAGGGTTCTTCAACACCTGTTCCTGCAGATTTGCGAGGAATTCTGCTGTACGAACGCAATCAGATCGTCTGCTAGGGATCTTTCTTCTTGCTACATCCTCGTAGTCACCATTGCAAGTCTCTAGTTCATGCCTGATTGTTTTTACTGTATTCAGGGAGCATTGGGCAGCAGTCGTAATATCCTTATTTTGATGGCGGGCACGAATCATCATGATACAAGTTATTCTCTTCCATGATTCAGGTGGGTTCCAGCTATCCATCCTTTCTGACATCTTGTATATGAATGAAGAAGGGTCCAAACTTTTAAATGAAGAGAAGTGTGTGTTAATACATGTAACTTACGGAAAAATATAATTAATTATAAATATGTCAAATTTATCCCGAACACCCTGTATAACCAAATCCATTTTCTCCAATTTATGCAAAAGTCTACCATGTTGTATTCTGTCAAAAGCCTTAGCAAAATCCAAAAGTATCATGGTGTATCCATTCCCCTTGTTTAGTTCAATGGTAACATTGTTATAGAATGTGAGGAAGTTGCTAAAACATGACCTTCCCTTAATAAACCCATGTTGTTCATTGCAAAGTAGAGATTCACTGTCAACCCATTTCTGAATGTGAGCCCTAACCAATTTTCCAAAATCTACCACTCCTGAGATACTGATTGATCGATAGTTGGATACATCGGTCTTTGCACCACCCTTGTGCAATGGAATTACCATACATTTCTCCGGAATCATCCCTGTTCTGAGATCATATTAAACAGCCTGGTCAAAGGAATGGCCAGTTCAGCTGAATACACATGTGCTAATATTCCATCAGTCCCTATTACTCTAGTAGCAAGGCTTATACGTTGGTTAGACATAACTGGTAATTAGTTTACGGAATTAACAACGCAAATGAAGTATATTAATTAAAGGTAACTTTAATGAATCACTTCTATATTTCGGCAATGTCACATTGCCATCTTCAGGAACATAAAGATATGGTATGTGCACGCAGGCACTAACACAAAGCAAATGAGGAAGAAAGCAAGAAACTAATATTGTTCCTAAAGTCCTAATGGTGCCCTCTTGCGGGCTAATTTGGTAGTCTTGGCTGTTGGGCTGAAGTTCTCAAAGAATCTTCAGCAGCTCTAAAAAACGTTCCTAACCTCAACAAATTTGGTGCATGAAACTACCCCAAATTTGGGAGACTTACATTGTGAGAACTTCAGCCCAACAGCCAAGACTACCAAATTAGCCCGCAAGAGGGCACCATTAGGACTTTAGGAACAATATTAGTTTCTTGCTTTCTTCCTCATTTGCTTTGTGTTAGTGCCTGCGTGCACATACCATATCTTTATGTTCCTGAAGATGGCAATGTGACGTTGCCGAAATATAGAAGTGATTCATTAAAGTTACCTTTAATTGATATACTTCATTTGCGTTGTTAATTCCGTAAACTAATTACCAGTTAAGTTCCTATTACTGAATTCTTATTCAATTTTTGCAACAGCTCTGATACCTCGTCCTCACACACCTGCATTTCTTCATCTAGTGAAGAGGTAAGAGGAGTGAGCTCAATGTTGCATTCACCAGGTTGATGGCTTTTAGCAAAATGGGCACTCATTAACTGAACAACAACAACCTCATGCCATCTTGGTTTAGAAGCGTTATCCTTTCGTATTCATTCTTTCTTTTACTTGCAGCATATCGATAGAATTTTTGTGGGTTGTCTTTAGCATGCAGAGCCAGTTTCTTTTTATACTCAGACTTTGCTTTCTGTACAACAGTTGTGACTATTCTAGCCTGCTGTTTATAATGTTCATAACAGATGTCATCCTTATGCAAACGGTATTCCTTCACATCGTCCTTTTCTTACGAATCTCTTGCTTAATAAGATTACACATTCATTTGACTCCTACTCTATTTATTCTTCGAACTCTCAGGACACATTCTGATATCGCATCATTTAAGTATTGTTTAAATGCTTCTCATGCACTGTCGATATACTTTCCATCCAGCAACCGATCCCATTCCACTGAACTCAGTATACTCCTCAGTTGGTCATAATTTCCTGCTAAGTAGTTCAGCATGTAACCTTTTCTGAATGGAACATTTATAAACTTAACAGTGACTTTCCAAGTGAGTACCGCATGATCACTGTCACCAACTGGAGGCAGAATAGGTATGTCTTTAACTGAAATGTCCTCTGACACTATAATCAAATCTAATACTCTTTGCCCTCGAGTTCCTTCTGTCACATGCTGCTTGAGAAAGTTGTCCCTCAACAGCTCAATAGATGCATTTTCATTCTTCTCATGAGATTCTACTGCTACCCAATCAATATGTGGATAATTAAAGTCTCCCATTATGATTACTCTTTTCATGCTCATCTTTTGTATTTAGTGATGCATTCTGCATTGCTAACAACCGATCCACCAGGTCTGTAACAACATGCCACTATGTTATTGATCTTGTTAGATTCCACCTCATATCAGATGGCTTCAAACTCAGTGCCACATGAAATATTGTTGGTAGTAATACTACAATCATAGGTCTCAACTCTAACTGGATTCAAGTCATCCACTATCATTAGCAGCACACCCCCTCCTCTCCTATCCTTTCTATCCTTCCTAAAAATACTGTACCCATGACTCTTGATACCAGTTGGTAAGTCTGATTCTGATAGCTAGATCTCAATCATACCTACAATCTGAGGTTGCAACATATTGACTAATGCAACAAACTCCATCCGTTTGTTTCTGATGCTCCTGGTATTTGTGTACAGACCTAATAATCTACCTGTTTGTTTTTTTTTTGTATTGTCTTGTCTTCAGTCTGCCTGACACAGTTGGACAACTTGCAGATCTCTATTCTCTAATGCCTTCCACATGTAGACATCTTTGCACACATTTGATGGGTTTGAACCGGACGAACACAAGCCCGAAATCGTTCTCTCCTCATCAACATTACCATGACAAAGCCCATTTGCATCATTAGTTTCCCTGACTGTGTATTAGGTCTCATACCAGTTATTAGATTTTCTAGACTCCTCATACCAAATGCATTCAGGTGTTGGAAGTCCCTCTTATAGAAATCTAGTCTTCCCTCATATGCTGGGAGGAAGTAAGGATTGGACATTGGATAAGATGACCTATTTAGCTCTCTGCATTCTTTACAGGCTATCTGGAAGTCTCCTCTGAATTATCTAGCTTTGGCCCTATAGTGAACCCACAATCTTGACAAGTGTGGGAAATAATTTTTTTATGGTCATTGTGTGTGTGTGTGTGTGTGTGTGTGTGTGTGTGTGTGTGTGTGTGTGTGTGTGTGCATGCGCACATGCATGGGAGGATGTTGTAGTTTTAAATTCTCTGATGCAGAGGTTGAATCTGTTGTTTAAAAAATTTGTTTATGTACTATGGCTATGCTGGCTAATTTTTATGATACCATATTTCTGAGTAGAATGATGAGATTGTCGGTGAATATAATATCCTCAGGATATGTGTGTGTGCTAGTGAGTGAGCTTTCTGTTAAATTAAGAAGGATAGGAAACCATTGTGAGGTCATGTCCAGGAAGGGTGACTGCATGAGTGTTTGTTTTTTTAGTCAGAGAGTATACATGTGTGGATGTTGACTATTAATCTGTGTTACAAATGTTTCCACCATATCTGGGGCATGTGGCAAAATGGGAAACATATTATTCCCATACTCTGTCATACAAATAGACTTGTGTGTGACTGTTTAGGGCCTTAATTTTGAAGAATTCATGTAAAAATTACATGAATTATTTCAAAATAGTCTGAATAAATAGATCAATAGAATAATAAAAAGAACAGACAGAAGGGAACACCGAGGTGGTCCCTTCAGTCTGTTCATACATTTTTTGTCTGCATATGAAGTAGCCGGAGTGAACTGTAAATTAAAAACAATCATAAATGTTCTAGGAAGAACACATTTTAGTGAATTCACGGGTCCCTTTTTAATTTTTATAATTATAAATTATAATTACTTTGCATCTGAATCGATTTGGTGTTCGGAGACTGGAAAAATTGTTGCTGAATGAAGTGAAAATGGATGTGCAGAATCAGGGAAACTAGAGCTTTTAGGGAGAGTGGGGATGCTGTTGAATGGACATGCAGACATCAGTGAGGCAGTTGAGTGTAAGAATGTGTGTAATATGCCTGAGTTAGGATGAAGGATAACAAACCAAAAGATAGTTAGTGTAAGGCAGGAGTGTCAAACTGGTGGGCTGCGTGCAGTCCCCCAAAGCAATTTATTGTGGTCCCTTACACCTTGAGGAAAGATTTTAAAAGAAGGATGGTTGCTTTTTATAATAAAACAGAAATGCTGTATTTACTCGAATATAACTCGCCCTCGCATATGACTCATACCCCTGTACCCTGATTTTACTTTATGAAAAAAGAAATTAAAAAGGTTTGCATATACTGTACATTATACATGAAAATAAAGTTTAGCCACTTTCACGTTGGGATGATAACTCGCTCCCTCCGGTAAACAACACACCTTCCCCAACTGCCACTATACTGCAGATGCAAGAAAAACAAGTAGTTTTATTGTACCACTGAATAAAGTACAGAGACATTTGCTGTCTGTGTAATATATCTCTCAACATGTGCAATATATTTCTTTAGTGCGATTAGAGACAACTGGTATAAAAATGGCACTGACTAATGAATCAAATGTCCTCTCCCACATTAACCATGCTGTTTAGACTCGAGCAAAACCATATGTGCACTGGCAAACACAATCTAACTAAAATCTATTGTTTTTAGTTAGATGTGTGTGTGTGAGTGTGAGTGCACCCACTAACTAACACAAAGCGGCAATAAAATTCGTAAACATATTAAAACTAAGACATTAGAGTGAATAGATATTATGGAATTTGGTTGAAGAGAAATAGCGTTTCAGCTCAAAATTGTCGGCTTGACTTTGTGTTTTGGTAACGCGATCTTTTGTTAGTACCGCACCAATCATATCCACATCTTCATAGCTGTTCTATCTCTAGCCTACCATTGCTGTCTATTTCATGTTCTGCTTTCACTTCTCAGACATTTGTGAAGGGTGTTCATTATATATCTAAAATCTTGTAAATTACTTGTAATTTTTACTTGGAATAATGGAAAAGATGACGCTATTTGGATAGATGACTTTGACAATGCACACAAGGAAACCGTTCTCGAGGCCGGAAGTAGCTATAATGAAGAGGAGATTCTTGGTAAGTCATCCCCATTTTCAGTTTTTTTTTTCTGAAAACTTTAGTTTCTTAAAAATCCCCACATATATCTCGCACCGTGATTTTTTATCTTTAATTTTGGGGGGAAAAAGTACAAGTTCTTTTCAAGTAAATACTGTATCGATTTATTCGTTTTCATACGACATTTATAGTTACAATATGGATGCAACGACCTGCTGTAATATAATTGCAGTAATAAAAATTTCTGTCGCAATTTCACTGTTAGATCCAATCCTAATCAATCGTAAACTACATTTATGCTTTCATTGTTAATTTATATCATGCTGTTGGTAGCGTGTTGAAAAGTCAAATTCTATTGGCTATCAGCTGTTCATGTGATGCAGCATACACACTCATGTAAATCCAGCTATGAGTTTAATAATTGCCTCTACAGTCAATCAGTGATCTTTGAAGTCTGTGCGCCGAACACAATTCAACGACAACCTTGCAGTGAGAGAATCCCTTTTTTTATTATTTTTTATTTTTATTTGCAATAGTATCATGCACTGGTCTATAGTTTTGTGCGTTTTTATTCAAACATTTTTTATAAAAATTGTTAATAATAATAATAATAATATTTATTCACCCAGGCATTATTTATTGATGAGGGGAGAAAATTTCAAGTAAAATGGGAATTGAATTACTTCTGCACTGAAACAAAGGACAAAATTGTGTGCATTATTTGTAATGTACAATTAGTGTCGCCAAAGAATAAAATATAAAAAGGTACTACGATAAAATTCACAAAGAACAATATTCACACTTTGAGGGTAAACCGAGAGAAGAAAAATTAAATGAATCATTCACTTCAAAGTCAACAACAAATATTTTCAAAAATTATGAAAGACAATGAATCAGCATTGAGAGCCAGTTATGAAATCAGCTATTTATTGGCGAAACATTCCAAACCGTTTAATGATGGTTCTTTGGTTAAGGAGTGTATGATAAAAGCAGCCGAAAACGTATGTTCCAAAAATATGCAAGTATTTCGCGATAATTCTTTATCCAGAAATACTGTGATCGAAAGAATAACTGAAATGGCAGATAATCTGCATGACCAGTTGCAAGAAATATCTGCAAACGTACAGTGCTTTTCAATTGCACTTGACGAAAGTTTCGATATTCATGATGTGGTTCAAGTTTCTTTGTTTCTTCAGGCTTACAACGATAATATGAATATTACTGAAGAGTTCTTGGAAATGATTCCCATCCATGGAACCACTACAGGGGAAGACATTTTTGACACCGTGTGGGGCATTTTGGAAAAATACCAACTTCCTCTGAACAGGGTCGTAGCAGTGACAACCGATAGTGCTCCAGCAATGACAGGCAAAAATAAAGGTTTTGTGTGCAGACTTGCAGCAAAGTTAAAAGAAATGTATCCAGACATTCCAAAACTGCAATCTTTCCACTGCATTATTCATCAGTAGGTCCTGTGCTCCAAAGTATTGGAAATGAGCAGCATACTCAAGTCTGTGACAAATACTGTGAATTTCATCCAATACAGAGGCCTCAATCACCCGCCAGTTTGCACAATTTCTAAAAGACTTGGAGAGTGAATTTGAAGGACTACCTTACTACACAGAGATTCATTGGTTATCTTGTCATAAGGTTCTAAAAAGTTTTTTTTTAGATGAGATCAAATTGTTCCTAGAAATGAAAAATCATAATGTTACATTTCTTAATGATCAGACATGGGTACAAGATCTAGCATTGTTAGTTACCAGACATTTTAATGATTTAAATATCAAACTTCGGGGTAAAGATCAGTTAATAACACACATGTATGATGCACTGGCAAGTTTTAGATGCAAGTTAGTTTTGTTTAAATCATTTAAAAGAGAATATTCTAAATTATTTTTCTATGTGTGAACAGTTGAACAATAAGAATCAAAGTTTTACCTTTTCTCAATATTTTCCCAAACTAGAAAAGATAAAAGAAGAATTTGATAGGCGATTTAAAGATTTTAAGGAGCAAGAAGTTTTTTCACTTTTTACAGATCTTTTTCCTTTAATTTCAAAAAAGCTCCTATTTGTATTCAAATGGAACTTATTGATTTACAAAATGATTCCATTCTGATTGCGAAATACCAAGAAGTTGGTGTACCAAAAATATCCACTTATTTAGGTCAAAAATATCTGGAAATAAAAAAGTTTGCAGCAAATATTCTATATTATTTTGGAAGCACCTATTTATGTGAACAATTATTCTCATGTATGAAACAGTCCACAGATCAAGATTAACCGATGTCAACCTTTCTGCCATATGCTCACAATCTTTGAGTCCAAATTTTGGCAGGCTCGTTAATAATAAACGTTGTCAAGTGTCGGGAAAAATATAAAATATGGAAATTAAATTACTATAATTTTATTATGCAAGTATATATATATGTATATATATATATATATATATATATATATATTTTTTTTTTTTTTTTTTTTTTTTAATCCAAAAATTTTATCATTTTTCCCCAAAAATATTTTCAGTAACATTTCAAAAATTCTCCAAAATATAGATCCCCCTCACCCACCTCCAAAAAAAAATATATATAGAAGTATTTTATTTCAACACAAACACAAAAAATTTCAAACTAACAGGAGGCTCTGTAAATTTTTGTGATGGTTATTAATGAAAGTTAATACTTTTTTTTTAAGAATGTATAAATATATAAATATTTGATTTATTCAAATAAAATTTAATTTTGGTTTAATTTGGATTAACTGCTATTTATTGTAAATATTAATATAATAATCAGGTTTTTTTAGTCTAATTTTTTTGCAGCCCACTTGAGATACAGTTTTATAGCAAATGGCCTGCGGTCCAATTGAGTTTGACACTGCTGGTATAAGGCATCAAAATAGGGATGGGGCTATGGGACTTCTGCACTTTATGTACACTAATGCCAGGAGTATTCAGAATAAGGAGGAGGAATTTTTGACCTTGGTTAGTTCTTCCTGGTCACAGGTTATTGGCATTAGTAAGACTTGGCTAACAGAAGATGATATAGTTAGTGGGATAGAATGTGAGGAGTATAGTGTGTTCAGGAAAGACAGGGAGAACAGAATGTGCAGAGGAGTGTTATTGATGATAGCTGATGAGCTGCAGCCAAAGAGAGAAGAACTTCAGGATAGTGAAAATAGTACATTTGAGACTATCTGGTGTGAGATTGAGGTGAGCAGAACAAAATTTACAGTTGGGGTCTGCTATAGACGAGGTGATGGAGATAGTATGCATAGGCAAATAGACTCAATAAGTGGATGACAGGTAATTATTATGGGGAATTTCAACTATGGTAACATTGATTGGAGGGAGGAGAGGACAAATGTGAGGAAGGAAATGAATTTTATGCAGTTACTAAGGGATAACTACCTAAGACAGCATGTAATGGAATATATTAGGGGTTTGAGAGTACTTAACCAATAATTGCATCTGAGAAATTGACTATTATGAATATGACCATATTGTCACCAATTGGTGAGAGTGATCATAAGGTCTTGACCTGGGAAGTGGCTAAATGTGTGGAATTACTGGGCTGGTAAGTATGACAAACTTAGGCGATTGCTTGGATCAGTGCCATGGCATGTTAAACTGCAAGGGCTGGATGTTGATAGTGCATGGGAAGTGGTAAAGGAGCATTTGAGGGAGGTAATGGCTGATTGCATACGTAGAGTCTGGAGAATAAATCAAGTGGGAGTTAAATGGATGAATAACACCATTAAGCTTGTGCTGCAAAAAAAGAAACAATTGTGGATGAAATTTAAGGAGAAAGATGACCTGCAGGCACACGAACAGTACAAAGCACAGGCCAGAAGGGTTACTAGTGTGGTAAGAAAAAGCCAAAGCAGATTATGAAAGGAAATTAGTAATGCAAGCTAAAATGAATCTCAAAAAGTTCTTTATGTGCTGCAAGTAAAAGAAAAAATGTATACGGCAAAATGATTTTAAGGAATGTCGATGGCAGAGAGGTAACTGAATCAGCTGAAATAGTAGAATTACTAAGTAAACACTATGAAAGAGTATATCATCTAGACTGTGATATTGTATGAATGAGAGAACGAATGGCTGATACGAGAATTGAAGTGAATGAAATGGAGGTGAATAGTATATTCCAGAACCTTAATGTAAATACATCTGTGCGATTGGATGGTATACCAGCTCGAGTGTTACGTGAAGTCTCAAAGGAATTGTCAGTGCCCTTGGTCATATTGTTTATTTAAGTCTCAGCTCTGGGTTAGTCCCAAGGGGGTGGAAAGAGGAAAAATATTTCCATTGTATAAAGGAGGCTCCAAAACTGCTGTTGCAAATTACCAACCGATCAGCATATCAGGAGTGGTTGTCAAGGTATTGGAGAGATTAGTCAAGAACAAAATACAGGATTGGATTGATGGAAATGGGATACTGTATGGGGGGGGGGGCAGTATGATTTTGTAAAGGTAGATCATGCCTCAGTAACTTGCTCATGTTTTATAATACAGTGACGGCTGAATTGGATAAGGGTAATGGGTTTACAGTGATACGGATACTGGAATTTTCTATGGCCTTTGACAGGATACCACATGGAATTCTAATCAGTAAACTGCAGCACATGGGGATGGATATAGAGTTGGTGAGATGGATAGGAGCGTTGTTGATGGAGAGATATCAGAGAGTAGTTTATTCAGGAATGGAATCCAAAAGAAGGCCTGTTGCTAGTGGTGTGCAGCAGGATTCTGTTCTTGGACCACTGCTATTTAATTTGTTCATTAATAATATAGGAAAGGATCTGAGATGAACTGTTCATTTATTTGCTGATGATGCAAAGTTGGGTAGGGCAATAGCGAATGCAGATGATGTCAGAATTTTGCAGGATGATTTGGATAGATTGGAGGACTGGGCTAAGGAGAATGGATGTCAGTTTAATGTGGCAAAATATAAGGTATGCATTTTGGGATGAAAAGATTAGCAGCAGTATACCACATTGGTGGAGTGGTACTCCAAGAGATTGATGAGGCCAAGGATTTGGGAGTGTTGGTGGATAGGGAGTTGAAGTTTAGGGGGGCACATTGCAAAAATGGCTAAATCAGCTCATCAAATCACTTTGCCGCTAAAAAATACATTGACGAGCAGAGACAAGCAAGTTATTGATCCTCTTTATTGGGCCTTGATAAGACCCCATCTTGAATACTGTGCCCAGATCTGGGGCCATGGGTTTCTTCTTGATGGGGGGGGGGGGGTAGAGAGAATCCAGAGGCGAGTGACCAAGGTGATAGCTGGTCTATGGAATGAAACTTACAAGAACAGGTTGAAGATTTGTGGGTTACAGAAATTGGTTGATAGGCAGAAAAGAGGTGATATGATTGAGACATTCTATAAGAATTTCTTTTAGAACAGGTCTGAATAGGTCTGGTGATGGGAGAACTAGGGCCATCCATGGAAACTGAGCAAGAGTGTAGTTAGCATAAGTGTTAGAACTAGGTTTTTTTACCTGGAGAGTGGTGAATGAGTGGAATAAGCTGCCATAATTTGTTGTGGGTGCCATGACTGTAAATGAGTTCAAAGCAAAGTATGATAGATATTGTGCGAATGCCAAATAGTTGTTCTTGATATGATGTTTAGGGCTGCCCTCAATGAGTCTAGGGACTCCATGGAGTTGCCCGTAATAATAATAATTAAAAACATTAAAAATTATAGTTGAAAGGCTAATACGCTAGTTAAACATGATAACTAATAATTAAGGAATTGACAGCATACACTAGAAATATAAATTAAAAACAACTTTAATAAATACTTTCCGATATTTCGGCAATGTCACGTTGCCATCTTCTTGGGAACTTAAAATAAAGAACAGGTGCACGCAAGTGCTACATAACAGCAAATGAGAAACGAAGCGAGGAAGCTACTGTTTTCCTAAAGTCCTGAAGGCGCCCCCTGCGGGCTATATTGGTAGTTATTGGCCTTTGGGCTGAAGGTCTTCTGATATATGTTTCCCAAATTTGGGGCAGTCTTATGCACCCAAATTTGTTGAGGTTTGGCATGTTCCTAAGGGCTGAGACTGATTCCATGAATAGTCTTGCATATTTGAACTTACTATGGCTTTCTTCCACCTTATTCTGTGGCAGGTATCCAGAGCATGGTCTGCAAGCCCAGAGTGGCTGTACTGGTGAAATCAGATGTAGTCCTTGTGCTCTGAGATTCTGATATTTGCTGTCCTGCCTGTTTGGCCAAAGTAGGACAATTTACAGCTGCAAGGGACCTGGTATACACCAGGTTGGTCAAGGGGAAGTGGTTGATCTTTAGTGGAGCGGATAAGGGATGCCAATTTTCTATATGGTCTAACAGGTGGTTAAGTCATGTTTTTTTAGGATTTTGTTGATTTTTTCCGAGGTGCCTCAGATGTAGGGGATGGTGATGAATTTAGAGTAATCTTTTTTGTGAAGTGGGGGAGGCGGGTTGTAGATAACTAGTTTAAGTATTTGGGGGGGGAGGTACCCATTGGCTGAGAAAGTGTTAAGGATGGGATTTAGTTCAGTGGTTAGGGCTTGATCATATGAACAGATAAGTTTTGCCCTATTGAATAATGTCTTAATAACTCCATATTGTTGTGAGGGGGGGGGGGTTGTTGGTGAATGTATCTGCCTGTATGGGTGGGTTTTCTATAAACTGAGAAAACCAAAGTTCCATCAGGTTGGCAGGTGATTAGTGTGTCTAGGAAGGGGAGGTTATTGTTTTTCTCTTTTTCTAGGGTGTTAGTTGTTTAAGTGTGTTAAGAAGGAGAGTAGTATATCCAGGCCATGTGGCCAAATAGCGAACACATCATCACCATAGCGAAGCCATATAGTAGGTTTTTGTGGGGCTGAGTTTAAGGCTTTCTCTTCAAAATTCTCCATAAAGAAGTTGGCTAAGGGTGGGGAAAGTGGTGAACCCATGGCTGTCCCCTCTATCTGTTTATCGAATTTTTCCTGCCAAACGAAATAGCCCGAGTTCATTGTGAACTGAAATAGGGCTGAGATATTGGGAGGAAATTTAGCTTGGATTAGCTCTAAGGTTTCTTTGAGGGAAACATTTGTGAATAAGGAGGAGACGTCAAAACTGACCATTATGTCATTATGTTGGAGTGTAAGGTTTTCTATACTGGCTTTGAAGTGGGCTGAGTTTTTTATGTGTGATAGTGTACAATCCCACCAACTCACAAATTAGAAAACTCGATAGGCTCCTTAAGAAGGTTATTTCTTGGCCTGTAGAGATTACTAACAGACTAAAACCATATAACTCTAGCCCCCCCCCTCCCATATATATGGGCTCCCAAAAATACACAAAGAAAATGTGCCATTATGTCCCATAGTGGATGGCATTGATTCCCCTACTTACAAACTAGCTAAGTATTTAGCCAAGGTGCTCTCACACTATACTGGCAATACATCATCACACATAAAAAATTCAGCCCACTTCAAAGCCAGTATAGAAAACCTTACACTCCAACATAATGACATAATGGTCAGTTTTGACGTCTCCTCCTTATTCACAAATGTCCCCCTCAAAGAAACCTTAGAGCTAATCCAAGCTAAATTTCCTCCCGATATCACGGCCCTACTTCAGTTCACAATGAACTCAGGCTATTTCGTTTGGCAGAAAAAATTCTACAAACAGATAGAAGGGACAGCCATGGGTTCACCACTTTCCCCACCCTTGGCCAACTTCTTTATGGAGAATTTTGAAGAGAAAGCCTTAAACTCAGCCCCACAAAACCCTACTATATGGCTTCGCTACGTTGATGATGTGTTCGCTATTTGACCACATGGCCTGGATACACTACTCTCCTTCTTAATACACTTAAACAACCAACACACTAGTCACCTGCCAACCTGATAGAACCTTGGTTTTCACAGTTTATAGAAAACCCACCCATACAGGCAGATACATTCACCAACACCCCCCCCACACACACACACACTCACAACAATATGGAGTTATTAAGACATTATTCAACAGGGCAAAACTTATCTGTTCAAATGATCAAGCCCTAACCACTGAACTAAGTCACATCCTTAACACTTTCTCATCCAATGGCTACCCCTTTCCCCTCCCCCAAATAAAATCCAAAAAATACTTAAACCAGTTATCCACAACTCACCTCCCCACTCCCTTCACAAAAAAGGTTACTCTAAATTCATCACCATCCCCTACATCCGAGGCACCTCGGGAAAAAATCAACAAAATCCTAAGAAAACATGACTTAACCACCTGTTACAGACCGTATAGAAAATTGGCATCCCTTATCTGCTCCACTAAAGACCGACCACTTTCCCTAGACCTACTTGGTGTATACCAGGTCCCTTGCAGCTGTAAATTGTCCTACTTTGGCCAAACAGGCAGGACAGCAAATATCAGAATCTCAGAGCACAAGGACTACATCTGATTTCACCATACAGCCACTGTGGGCTTGTAGGCCATGCTCTGGATACCTGCCACAGAATAAGGTGGAAGAAAGCCACAGTAAGTTCAAATATGAAAGACTATTCATGGAATCAGTCTCAGCCCTTAGGAACATGCCAAACCTCAACAAATTTGGGTGCATAAGACTGCCCCAAATTTGGGAAACATATATCAGAAGAACTTCAGCCCAAAGGCCAATAATTACCAATATAGCCTGCCAGGGGGGCACCTTCAGGACTTTAGGAAAATGGTAGCTTCCTCGCTTTGTTTCTCATTTGCTGTTATGTAGCACTTGCTTGCACCTGTTATTTATTCTAAGTTCCCAAGAAGATGGCAACATGACGTTGCCAAAATATTGGAAAGTATTTATTAAAGTTGTTTTTAATTTATATTTCTAGTGTATACTTTTAATTCCTTAATTATTAGTTATCATTAAAAATTATAATTATAAACAATTATTTTAGACTATAACATTTATTTGATTTTATTATTTTACACTTTATAACACTAATTATAAACATTAAAAATAATGCTTATAATTAGTATATAAATATATGATATCAAAATTGACACTTTCAGAACTTTTAAGAGTCTTTGTTATATATAATGAGACTTTGTGAAATAAAATAATGATGAGGAGCTTCAGGATCTTTCTCAGACATAGCCAAGTTAGTCGATCTTGGGCGTGGACACCAAATACAACATCATTGTTACAACCTTTGGACATGGGCGTCATTGCAACTTTCAAAGCCTATTTTCTTAAAAAGACATTCTCAAAGGCAGTTGAAACAACAACTTGTGAAAATGCAATTAAGCTCCACGAATTTTGGGGAAAAAATTAACATTAAACATGCAATTGAGAACATTCATGACTCATGGGAGCAAGTGTCTTCTAGTTGCATGAAAGCTGTTTGTAAAAACCTTCTGCCAGAATGCGCTAATGACTTAGTTGTTTTCAAAATCCTGTGAACAACGTGGTCAAAGAAATCATTGCAAAGGAATCATTTAGAATCACTTAAGCAGAAAGTAATGGATATGGATCCAGATGTTAATTGAAGAATGCTTGTTTGCCGAGGTCTGGAGAGTCATTTTGCTTGTTATCATGAATTCATGCCGATAAGAAAAAAACTAAAACTGTTCAAACGACGCTTTATAACTTCTTTTGATTAAAAAAAATTGCAGTAACTAGTGTAGGTACAAGTATTTATTAAACATTTACTTGCATTCATTTTTTATCTTTCCTAAAAGAGTACCATATAAAACGAATTATTAATACAGTAGCTGATCAGGGTCGAATTGTACTTTTTACCATTGATTATTAGATTTGATATACGCAGTAACATCGAGGGATTAATTAATCGTGTTAATCGAGGGATACCTGTAATCTAGAAGGGGGAATGAATACAATGATTTTAGATTATGGGTTATTTCTTAGATCATAAAATGTCTTTAAGTAATTTATATGCTTTTTTTGTAAGTGGATCAGCATTTTGAATGCTATTGTGGTGTACCTTTTATAGGCATGCCAGAAAATTAAAAGAATATTTTGTTATTTTATTTTTATTTATTTTTTAATCTCTAATTTGCATGATTAAGAATAACTGTGAAATATTCTATATCAGCTTTGGTTTTAATTACTTTTAAAACAATTAAATAATTCTCTGAACTGATACTCGTTTCAAGGAATGTTCTTTTTTGAGATTTAGCCTTGGTTTGACGTTGCACATTTTGACACATTTATTGGAAATATCAGCAGGAAGAACAGAGTGAGAGACCATGTGTGTGTGTGTATATATATATATATATATAAAATTTGACTCAAGATATGAATCTTATCTACATTTTACGAAAATGAGGACGTTTCAGGATGATTCAATAATTGTGCAGTGCAGTGATGATGGTGAACAGTTTTAATTTTTTTTAGATTTAGAACATGATACAACCTCAGCATCATTCACAAAATATTAAAATCCACAACAGTTTCTTCCCTCCCACCTACGCATCCAAATAATGACGTCCTTAAAATGAAAATAATAAATGGGTATTTAAAAAAAATAAGAAAATGCTTTTCATTAGTAATTTCACCACATATGTTTGGAAACTAAACTACGACATCTGTAGCTATCATCTTTTCTCTCTAAATTTTTTATGCGACTCCTACTCATGAAAGATTGTAAATCTGTTGTTCGTTAGTACTGTTGCTGTTAAGGGTTGATTAGTTGAAAATTTGGATATGTATTTTTAAATTCTATTTATTTTTACAGACTCCAGAAATTAAACATAACACTTCTTCAAGCTACATGCCTAACAAGATTTAGAGGTAATAAAATTCATCTTCTTCTTAAGCAGATTAACAAATAGTTATGCCCATGACAGGATTTAGTAGGCCATCAAATAGACAAATTGTCGATATTTTTCATTTAGGTAGTAAATGAATTTCGTCACCTAGCAACTGAGACACCTTGCCAATAAGCAGTATAGTGGTCTCAGATGTTAGGTGATTGTTCAATTTTTGGTCCTAGTGTATGGCTTCCAGGTTATCTAACCTGCCCAGCAACTAAGGTATAAAGTTCATAGCCTTTCTTGGGTGAGATTCATAATATATATGTAACATTCATGAAAAAAGACAGATGGCAACCACTAGCATCGAATGCTGTCGTTCTCTATATGCTGAACATAAGGCAAAGTGTGTACGTGCGCACACACCGGGGGGGGGGTCTCTTTTTAAATATGTATTTGAAATTTAAAAAAAAAATAACAGATTCAGAATTTTGAAATAATTTGTAATTTTATGCACTTTACAAGTGTTTCTTAATAGTGTTCAGCATATCTCATGTTGGTGTGTTCTGCATATTGGTCACCACTGTTTGTAGTAAATTCGATTTTTTAAATATCATCTACATTCTAACTTCTTTGTTAATCAGTGCACTGATATTCATAGGTGCAAACTTAAGGGATAAATCAATTACCTTAAGCAAACAGACTGATTTATTTCTGAATGCTTCTTTCTTAATGAGGTCATTGTCAGGAACATATATATATATATATATATATATATATAGTATATATCAAAGACACTTCTGATGCATAATCATAGTAAAAATTTGATTTATCAAATTTTTCTAACTGTTATAATGTCTCAGACATCTAAAAAATTGCATTAGAGAGTAAAATTTAAATTCTCACTAGTTATGGAGGGAGAGAAAAAGAGGGATCACTTAAGAGTCATAGTTGGAAAATTGAGAGTCCATATAACCTTAAGGGAATGTAGAGAACTGATTAAGACTTCTAATCTAATATTCAGTCCTTGCCTGCACGTGGTGCATCCACTAGTAGGTATGAACAAGTGAGGATGGACTGGCAATTTGAGACATAACCAAATTGAGTTTTGTAACCAGGAACTTGATGTTACAACATGATAAAATTACATGCAAGCTGGGACATTCACAATACACTCAGACAATGCATTCCATTCACTAACCACTTAATGGTAATTTATTTATTTTTTATGGGTAGCACTTCCAGAGATATATGTGCCATCTTACTAATTGTTATGGAATAGTGTAAATATGAACAACAGACTTTATTGAGATAATAACTTGCTGATAGCTGCTTCAGCACATTGTTTATTTTTGGGAGAAAGTTGTGGATTAGAAGAACAGAGGCTCGATCTACTTGGCCAACTGCCATTACACCCATGAAAGTAAATTGTAAATTTTTATTTTTATACCTCTGTGCTGAAATCAATACTATATATTTTGAGCACCACACATGGAACCAGATAAGGCCCAAGTCTCCAATAGTATCCAGAATTATCCAACTCAGTCCTGGAGAATCTAGAATCTCACCTTCTCTGGTGAGTTTGCCATGCTGTGGGTTATTGCAAGACATGCAGGATCCTAATATCAACCCAAGAGAGTCCAGATATTAGTTATGTCCATATCTTTTAAAGGATACAGTTCTGGAAATAATTTTGATATATTTTAATGTTCTTCATGAAGTAGATGAACCAGTTTGATTTTTGGCACAGTAGGTAACCTTTGCTATCATGCTTAAAGTTAATTATGATTTAACAAATCCAGATACAAATGTAGTTAATACTGGTACAAATCCCCTACTACATTTAGATGAGGCAGAACCACTTATTGATGATGGAAGAATTATAGAAAACTCTCAAATCAGAAGAGAATAATAAAAGTCCTGAAGAAGATGGCATATTAGCAGAGCACACAAAATCAAGAGGTGCTTAATGGTCAAAGTTGTGTAATTGAGAGGAGACCTCCACATAGCCTTTAAAAGAATGTGGAGAACTGACCAGGGCTTCTGACCTAATGCCAATCCTCACTTTCTAGTGGTGCATCACCTTACCTGGATACTGAACGAACGAGGATGGACTGGCAATTTGGGATTTAGCAGACCAAATTGTATTCTTATTGACTTAAACTAAAATATAAAATGAGGGTACAACATGACAGAATTCAATGCCGGCTGAGATGTTGCCCAGTTAAACAAGGCCCCTGTTGTTTTCGCCAAGACAAACAGCGAAAAGTCAAGTACTGGAATAAATCTGAAAACACACCCCCAACTCAACATCACTAGAGTTGAAGATCAGTATTATCAACATAAGAAGACTGAATGGCAAAGGAGCTAGCTGAGGAATTAGATAAGTACCAGATTGACATAATAGGGGCGACTGAAACAAAAAAGACAAACATTGGTGAGATCTTGTTGAGCAATTAATACAAAATCTTATATTCAGGCAATGACAATCAAGGAAAAGAAAGAGTAGCCATAAGTATTCAACACTAAATACAGATCTTCTTGACTGGCAGGCAGTCTCAAGATGAGTGATGTGGGCAGATATCAGAATGGGGAACTGATTTATTGTGCCTTATTTGTGACTTATTGGACATTGAGACTTCTTTGTGCCTATGGTCCCACAGAAGGTTCTACTAATATAGAAGTGGGGGAACTTTTTGATGCTTTAGAGAAAGCAACTGACACAATGAAAAAGGAAAAGTTGGTCCTTGTTGGGATCTAAATAGCACAGTAGGACATGATTGTCAGACAACAAAATATTTTGCGAAAATTTGGAGAAAAAAAGCAAAGCTACTAATAATGGCAAATACCTGTTTGGATTTCTGCTCAGGACATGGGCTGGTTATTACTAACACCATGTTCCAACATAAAAATGTACACAAATTCACATGGAGAGAAGAGGCAAGAAATAAGAAAAGTCTCATTTACTACGTTATTGTCGATAGTAATGTTTTCTCCCAGGTGCAGGACACCAGAGCATACAGAGGATTTGAAATTGGAAGTGATCACTATTCAGTATTGAGCAGGATAAAATTGGTTTTCATTTTGAAAACCAGAACATATATTATATTATTATTATTATTTGACACCTCCATGGAGTCCAAAGACTCATCGAGGGAGAGTGTGCCAACAGCATCAAACGATTGGATCCCCCCCCAACTACTAACCACGCTCAAACATACTTAACTGAGCCATTAGTAGCAGAGGCTCTACCAATCGACCAACCTCAAAGTGAATAAAAGTTGAGCAGCTCATAGATGTGAGCTGTAGACTAAAATACACAACGGTTTTTGAAGAAAAAATGAAAGTGTTTGAGAACAGGAACCAAGCCTTGAAGAAAACATTCATTGATACAGCTAGAGGCATGTGGTGAGGTTGCCTGCAAGGATAGAAAAATCAGAATGCCATGGTTGATACAGGAAGTTAAAGAGCCAGTGAAGGAAAAGAAGAAAGCATATCAAAAGTTCCTAGCAAATAAATCAGCTTGTACTCTTAGAGAATACAGAGACAAATGTAAGAAAGCTAAACAAAAGTCATGGTAAGAACATAGAAAATAAATATCAAGAGGGTGCA
The DNA here is from genome assembly GCF_054136105.1 of Typopeltis vanoorti. Classification (NCBI taxonomy): domain Eukaryota; kingdom Metazoa; phylum Arthropoda; class Arachnida; order Uropygi; family Thelyphonidae; genus Typopeltis; species Typopeltis vanoorti. Next base: position 36,798,711 of record NC_143567.1, on the reverse strand, counting down.
AGATATTCTGGATGATGTTGAAGAAGCTCAGAAATGAAGGAAAGAGTGTTGTAAAAGGAATTAGAGAGATGACATGAAAACAGGAGAAAAAGGATATCCTTGAAGTATGGAGTAATTACTTCGAAAAATTGCTAAATGAAACAAATAGTGATAGCATTGTGGCATACATAGCCATACTTGAAGCAGAAAAAGTCATCAAAGGCTTGAAATGTGGAAAGGCAGCAGGAATAGATGATATTAGACCAGAAATGCTGACGTATTGAGGTATAAAAGTCTTACAGTGGCTGCACTGCATAGTTCAGTAGGACTGGTTAGAGTGACGAATTCCTGATGATTGGAGTACAGCTCTCATAGTACCCATATATAAAAAGGGAAATAAAACTGAACGTGAGAATTACAGAGGTATTTCCCTGTTGAGTGTTCCTGGTAAGATATGCACCAGTATACTTGAGAAACGGTTGATAAGGATTGCGGAAAAAAAGCTTGGTGAAGAACAAGCTGGATTCAGGCCAAGTAGAGGCTGTCAGGATCGGATCTTCACTTTACGACAAATAGTGGAGAAATTATGGGAATATATCATAGATCTCTATTTAAGTTTTGTCGATCTGGAAAAGGCATATGACAAAGTGCCAAGAGAGAAGCTATTCAATACACTATAGTTATATGGTGTCAATGGGGCATTATATCAAGCAATACTTAGTCTTTATCATCATCCTCATGAAATTCCTGCCATGTACCCTCAAGGGGTGTACAGGATATGATAGTACTACATGAAAAAATAAATTACATCATTACTAACTTCCTATCCACAATTTTCTTCCAAATCAGTCTGTTACTTGTCAAGACTCCAACATTATCAGATCTTATGTTTATATCATCTAAGGCACTTTGTACTGTACGCATCTACCTATATCTTGGTCTTCATCTGGGTCGTTTTGCTGCCAACCTGGCAGAGAACGCTTGTTTTGATAATCTTTCTTCGCCCATTCTGTTTAAGTGACCATACCACCTGAGATTAGCTCTGCTAACGCATTCCTGGATGCTGACAATGTCAAGTTCTTCCCTAATATCCTCGTTTTTAATATGATATTGCCATTGATGTCATCTGTTCATGCCTATAATCTTTCTCATGACTCTCATATCTGCAGTCTTTGATCAAGTGTTTTACTTCTGACCCAGCTCTCAGATCCATAAGTTAAAACAGGTTTGAACACAGTCTTGTATACAGCTAATTTAGTGTTCTGACTAATTTCTCTCTTATTCCATATGAATTTATTCAATTGACTTCCCACCATACCAGCTTTGCTGATTCTGTTGTCTATTTCTATATTTAATTTACCATCTTCAGTAAAAATCGTGCCTAAGTAGCTGAAATGTTTTACTTGTTCCACAGGTTCTCCATTCACAGCACAGTTGACATTTTCAACGATTCTGCCTATTTTCATTGCCTTTGTCTTTTTATTGCTGACCATACCATACCTACAACAACAGTTATTCAATTTAGTCAGGGAATCTTGCAGACTTGTAGCGGATTTATTTAGAAGTATAACATCGTCCGCATAAATCAAAAAGCTGACATTTACATCTCCAATTCTGATATCATGTTTAATACCACTTACCTTCATAATGTGATCCATGTAGATAATGAATAAAAGAGGAGATAATGTACATCCTTGTCTCACACCAGATTTAACATTAAACCATCTTCCTGTACATCCTTCAATTCTAACTGCTGACTTACAACTCAAATAAAGACTAAGTATTGCTTGATATAATGCCCCATTGACACCATATAACTGCAGCGTATTGAATAGCTTCTCTCTTGGCACATTGTCATATGCCTTTTCCAGATCGACAAAACTTAAATACGGATCTTTGTGATATTCCCACGATTGCTCAACTATTTGTCGTAAAGTGAAGATCTGATCTTGACAGCCTCCATTGGAAGAAAATGGAAGAAAAGCTTGTTGAAGAATTTCTTCCACAATTCTTTTCAACCGTTTCTCAACTATACTTGCATAGATGTTGGCAGGAACACTCAGTAGGGAAGTACCTCTGTAATTCTCACATTCAATTTTATTTCCCTTTTCATATATGGGTACTATGAGCTGTACTCCAAATCATCAGGAATTCGTCCCTGTCCAGGCTTTCTGAACTATTCAGTGCAGCCACTGTAAGACTTTTATACCACCATACTTCAGCATTTCTGGTCGAATATCATCTACTCCTGCTGCCTTTCCATATTTCAAGCCTCTGATGGTTTTTTCTACTTCAAGTATGGATATGTATTCCTGACTGCATGCCTGGTCAGTGTTTTTTACCACTGTGCTGTCATCACTGCTTGTTTCATTTAGCAGTTTTTCAAAGTAATTACTCCATACTTCAAGGATATCTTTTTCTCCCTTTTTCATGTCACCTTTATCATCTCTAGCTCCTTTTACAGCACTCTTTCCTCCATTTCTAAGCTTCTTCAACAACCTCCAGAATATTTTGCCACCTTCTTGATATTTATTTTCTATATTCTTGCCAAAGTCCTCCCATGACTTTTGTTTAGCTAGTTTTACAGTGTTTAGCATTCTTGTATTTGTCTCTGTATTCTCTAAGAGCACAAGTTGACTTATTTGCCAGGAACTTTTGATATGCTTTCTTCTTTTCTTCACTGCCTCTTTAACTTCCTGTTTTCACCATGGAGTTTTGATTTTTCTATCCTTGCAGACAACCTCACCACATGCCTCTCTGGCTGAATCAATCAGGGTTTTCGTCAAGGCTTGCTATTGAATTTCCAAGGTTTGATTCCTGTTCTCAAACTCTTTCATTTTTCTTCAATAATCTTTGTGTATTTTAGTCTACAATTCACATCTGAGAGCTGCTCAACTTTTATTCGCTTTAAAACTTTCTTACATGTTATTCTTTTAAATTGAAATTCAATTATATCCTGCTCAGGACTAAATAGTGATCACTTCCAATTTCAAATCCTATCAACATCACTATCAACAATAACATAGTCAATGAGGCTTTTCTTATTCCTTGCCTCTTCTCTCCATGTGAATGTGTGCACATTTTTATGTTGGAACATGGTGTTAGTAATAACCAGTCCATGTCCTGAGCAGAAATCCAACAAATATTTGCCTTTATTATTAGCTTTGCTCTTTTCTCCAAATTTTCCCAAAATATTTTTGTATATCTGACAATCATTTCCTACTCTGCTATTTAGATCCCCAACAAGGACCAACTTTTCCTTTTTGATTGTGTCAGTTGCTTTTTATAAAGCATCAAAAAAATTCCTCCACTTCTACCTTAGTAGAACCTTCTGTGGGACCATAGGCACAAATAAGTCTCATTGTCCATTTCCCCATTCTCATATTTGCCCACATTACTCTACTTGAGACTGACTGCCATTCAAGAAGATTAGCCTCGTATTTTGTGTTGAATACTATGGCTACTCCTGCTTTTCCTTGATTGTTATTGCCTGAATATAACATTTTGTATTTATTGCTCAGAAAAATCTCAACAGTTTTTGTCTTTTTTTGTTTCAGTCACCCCTATTATGTCGATCTGGTACTTATCTAATTCCTCAGCTAGCTCCATTTCTTTGCCATTGAGGCTTCTTATGTTGATAGTACCAATCTTTAACTCTGGTGATGTTGAGTTGGGGTGTGTTTTCAGATTTGTTCCACAGTAGCTGACTTTTCGTTGTTCGCCCTGGTTTCCTGGCAAAAACAACGGGGGCCTTGTTTATCCGGTTGACACCCCAGCCGGCATGAAATTTTGTCATGTACCATCATTTTTTATTTTGGTTTTACCAATAAGAATACAGTTTGGTCAGCCAAATCCCAAATTGCCAGCCCATCCTTGTTCGTTCAGTATCCAGGTAGATACCCAACAGGGTGCACCATGAGAAGGTGAGGATTGGACATTAGGTCAGAAGCCCTGTTTGGTTCTCCGCATTCCTTTAAAGGCTATGTGGAGGTCTCCTCTCAGTTATACAGCTTTGACCCTTAAGTCTTTATTTGAATTGTAAGTCAGCAGTTAGAATTGAAGGAAGTACAGGAAGATGGTTTAATGTTAAATCTGGTGTCAAAGAAGGATGCATATTATCCCCCCCTGTTATTCATTATCTATATGGATCACATTATGAAGGAAAATGGTATTAAACCTGATATCAAAATTGTAGATGTTAATGTCAGCTCTTTGCTTTATGCAGAAGATGTTATACTTCTAAAAAAATCTGCTACAAGTCTGGAAGATTCCCTAACTAAATTGAATCACTGTTATTATAGATATGGCATGAAGGTCAGCAATAACAAGACAGATATTGAAAATAGGCAGAAGCATTAAAAATGTCAACTGCGATGTGAATAGAGAACCTCTGGAACAAGTAAAAATTTCAGCTACTTAAGCACGATTTTTAGTGAAGATGATGAATTAAATATGGAAATAGACAACAGAATGAACAAAGCTGGTATGGTAGGAAGTCAACTGAATAAATTTATATTGAATAAGAGAGAAATTAGCCAAAACACTAAATTAGCTGTATACAAGACAGTGTTCAAACCAGTGTTATCTTATGGAGCTGAGAACTGGGTGAGAAGTAAAACACTTGACCCACTGCTATAGACTGCATATATGAGATTCCTGAGAAAGATTAGGGGCACAAACAGATGGCATCAATGGTGGCAATATCATATTAAAAACGAGGATATTCGGAAAGAACTTACGTTGTCAGCATCCAGGAATGCGTTAGCAGAGCTAATCTCAAGTGGTATGGTCACTTAAACAGAAAATGGGCAAGATAAGATTAGCAAAACAAGTGTTCTCTGCCAGGTCGGCAGGAAAATGACTCAGAGGACAACCAAGATACAGGTGGATTGATATTGTAAAAAGTGCCTTAGATCAGGGTTTGGCAACCCGCGTTCTGCATGAGGCTCAAACGTGCATTTTTAGCAGCCCATAAAAGGTTGACCATACTTAGATGGCATGTGGCCTGTATGATGAATTAATCTCTTTTGCAAAGATGATAGTGGCATTAGGACGCACATAGATTTGCTAACAAGCATTTTCTGCCATGAGTTTTAGAAAAATCAAATTTTCTTCTCGACTGACTGATGAGTATTTGCATGCTTCGATTCAAATTTGCACCTCAGGTTATAAAGTGGATCTAGATAACAACCATCACATTAAGCAGGGAGACACATATTGTGATGCATAAACTATATTACTTTGTTTTTAAGTGATAATAATTTTTCGTTGTTTTATTTTCATGCTTGTTTCATATCTCATACTTTAAATATTTCTGTGTTTTTTTAAGATTGATATAATGAAAATTGATAACTTAAGTATTTTTGAACTCATTATTTTCTTTTAATTAAACGCTTGCATGCCGATCCTTAAAAATAAAAGTTTAATGTGGCCCGTGGGTCTGAAAAGGTTGCCGACCCCTGCCTTAGATAGAAATATAAGATCTGATAATTTTGGAGTCTTGACAAGTAACAGACTGATTTGGAGGAAAATTGTAGATAGGAAGTTAGTAATGATGTAAATTTTTCATGTAGTACTATCATATCCTGTACATCCCTTGAGGATGTACAGGATATGATAATATCATATGAGGATATGATACAGGAAATACATGGCAGGAATTTGATGATGGTGACAAAATCAGGAGGTGTGCAGTGCCATAAATCCTTGATTATCTAATACTGGGTTTCACAAGAAGTTCTCCTGGAATTTATCATTTTAGTTTTCTAACCATTTTTCATGAATAAATATTTTATAGTGGAAATATTCTGAGAAGAATAATATTCGTGAGTATGTCGAAAAGCTCAGACCCAGAATGCCTAATAACATCTGTGTATCGTTAATTTTCACACATCGAAACCTTTCAACATTTGGGAAAGGGAATGCCGCTGTTTATGACTGGTCATAAAAATTACCTGCAAGTGGATTATAACAATGGGCGGGATATCCTCTGTTCTCCATATCGAAGGAAATGACATCTGTGTAGGAAATGTCAGTGATCAAACAGCATATTTATAAACATAGAAATATTCATGAATTATCATTAATTTTCACACATCGAAATCTTTCAACAATCGGGAAAGAGAATACAGCTGTTATACTGATCATAAAAATTCTTCCAGCCGATTACAACAATGGACAGCGTATCCTCTGTTCTGAAAACTGAAAGAAATAACATCTGTATTGCAAATGTTAGTGACCAATCACCAAGGAAGTATAAAGAAAATTTTCCACTAAAATTGAAGATCAAGGTAGTCTGTATCCAGTTCTGAAATCTGGTAATACTAAATACTTTCTTCTCAAGTTCGTATTGTAGGGTGAAAGTTTTGAAACCGTAGTGCCGTGAGTTTTTAAAAGTAATAGGCCTGCTGATTTAAATTTTAATATGAATAAGAGATAAGAGACTTTGTTTAATTTTGGTATTAAGAAATCTCTTATTGAAGGTGTTTATGATGCAGCAGATAGTGAGTCATTCACCACCAGCCTACAAAGCGATCTCCAGGATGTACAAAAGGAGGGGAAAACTACCAGGACACAGGAATAAAAGTCTGCATTCACTCATAAGTACTTATAATATTATAAATTTTTGGTGATCAGAATGGGATATGTCCATGAAAATCGGCACAAATTAATTTAATGATGTTGACCTGGGAAAGTACAATATGCTACAAGATTTCATTAATCCAGTGATTGATAACCGATTTAAATGTAAATTTATATTTGTCAACATGTCACACTGTATACATAAGCATACTAACACTTTTTATGATTATGCCATAATTAATTATTAATATCGTAATGTGTTAATAATTAATTATTAATTAATACATTACAAAATAACCAAGGTGTTCCATTAAAATTTCAGGATTTGTGAAGTGTTCTGTCATAGGAAAAGTTTGGGAAACGCTGATCTAATACATAAAAAGGGAAGCAGAGATGATTTCAATAATTATAGGTCGGTTTGCTATCACAGTTATAAAAATGTTTATAGCCATTATAGTAAATATGATCACAAGGTTTTTCAGTGATGCACAGCCTATGAACAAGTGGGATTCAGAGCAAGATTCTCTACAGTAGATCATATCCACACTATTAACCAAGTAATAGAAAAAGCAAACAAATATAATCTTCCTGCATATTAATGTTTGTAGATTTTGAAAAAACCTTTGATTCTTTATATCAGTCAGAAACAAACACCTTGAAACAACAAGCCATCCCAGCAAAGTATATGAGATTATTATAATTATATATATCAGAACTCAGCAGCCAGTATAAACTTAGACATCAAGGAAAGGAATTCAGTATCAAGAGAGTAATGAGGCTTGGAAATCCTATATCATCAAATTTTTTCTGCTACGTTAAGTCTTTAGGAATGTCTCATAGGAAAACTATGCAATTAATATCAGTGAAAAACTCAATCATTTACATTTTGCAGCTAATTATTCTTGTAGCAAAAAAAGATAAAGAAGCAGCTGACAAATGCTAAATGACCTTGACAAAGAAAGTAGGAAAAAAGATTTAAAGATTAATACAGCAATTCCTCAATTAATACGTCCCTGATTAGTGCGTCATTTTTTTCGATACCCAAATAGTGCGCCTATATACATCTTAAAAATAAATGTTACAGATTTTTAAAATTTTCTATCTATAATTTTTTATGGCTAATTATTTAAAAAAATCATTCACCAGGATGAAATAATTTAGTTACCGATTTAAAACATTTTACAAAGTTATTTTTTAATGGCATGCTACACTATTTCCATGTACACTATGTATGCCATGTATAACTATTCCAAATTTACCGCAAAAATTTATGTCATCTGCTAATTATATAGCATTTTACTGATCATATCTAGTGCCTCTTCTGCAACTGTTTTCCTTACTTTTTTATTTTAAAGTATTTTCCCAACCTTTCATCATGAGTAAAAGAATTAATGAGCTAAAAAAAAAGTGAAAGCGTGAAAATGATTTGAAACGTAATCTCATTGGAAGAAAAATTTGAAATAATAAAGAAAAATGAACAAGGCGAGTCCAGAGCAAAGATAGGACAAGAACACAAAAATGGGTGAATCAACTCTACAAGCAATTTTAAGCAAAGCTGCTGAATACAAAGAGAAAGTTAAGAGGGCTTTAAGTTCATCATGTATGCACTCGAAATCAAAGTATTATAATGATCGAATTAGAGACTTCTTTCTACACGGATCGAAGATTGTAACCAAAAAAACGGATCCCACTAAGCACTGAGCTTATTAAATCAAAAGCATTGTCTCTTTATAACCTTGAAAGAAAGGGCTATCAATGATGGAAAAGAAAAATTCCACGTTAGTGCTGGGTGGTTTGAAAAATAGCCTGCATAATGTTCTAATCACAGGCAAAGCTGCAAGTGCAGATATGGTGGTGGCCGCAAATGATCCAAAGATTTTGAAGAAAATTGTGTAAGAAGGGGGCTATTGTGACCAACAAACATTTAATGTCGATGCAACTGGCCTTTTTTTTTTTTTTTTTTGAACCGATTGACTTCCAAGACTTTTCTGGCAAATCAGAGAAATCTCAGCCTGGTTATAAAGTTGAATGAAATTACTGCTAGCAATATGCAAGCCATTTGGAAGCACATTCTTCTACATTGTGCAAATGATTTTAGAGGCTTTTCAAATGAATCTAAGTTAATTAAATCTCATTCTGAGAAATTGAGCGATTCCAACCTGCTAAATTTAGATGCACAGCGGGAAGATCCTGAAGAATATGAACAAAATTTAATCACTGACATGCCCAAAGAGATTTGACAGAAACAAAGTGAAAATATTTTTCATGCAACTGAAATTTTTAAGCAGCAATGCTTAGAGGCTGACACTGATGAAGAGAGAAGCAGTAAAATTTTCAGAAGAGTAGAAGAGGCAATAGGGCCATACCATCAGTTATATGAAAAAAAGAAACAGAATGCCCGCCAAACTACGTTAGCTCAATTCTTTGTTAAGAAGTAGAATAATAAATTTGTATTCTGAGTATGCTTTATTGTCTTTCAGCTTCATGGTTTACCTTTAACTAGGTCCTGAATTCTTTTATAAAAAAATCAAGGATCAAAAAAGAAACTTGAGGAACGAATTATACATTTTCCCATAGGAAAATTACATTATATTCGATTAATGCGTTTTTGATTAATGCACTAATCGAATGTTTTAAAGAACGCATTAGGCACATTGATCGAAGGATTGCTGATATAGCTAAAATCAAACTGATCACAAATTCAGATCAAGATGAACTAAAATTAACAGATAATCATTGAAATTGTGGAGAACTATATATACCTTGGTGAGTTAGTTTGAAGATTAAACAAGATAAAAAAATTAAGTAAAATAATTGCACTGGAAAGCAAAGCATTTTGGCTGTATAAAGATTATCTATTAAGAGATTTACTTGTTTGCCAGAATGAAAGCTCTTTAATATATGTATCATTCTACTGTTTACCTATGTGGAAGTGAGGCATGGACAATGACAAAAAAAAAGGAAGACAGGCTGCCCAAAGAGTGCCTTGGAGAGAAGAATGCTTCACATAACAAAAAAAAAAAGGGGGGGGGGAGTAAAATGTGAAATACTAGAATGAGAGAAGCGACTGTAGTAGAAGACATGGAGATGGGCTGGCCATATTAATGGATTGCTAGACAAAAGTTGCATAAAATTAATCACTGAGTGAATACCAACAGAAGATTGCAAGATGGAGGAAAATCTACAAAGGTTTAACATGAGATGGTAAACATTGGCTGAATGAAAACAGTAGATGGAAAGAGGCTAAAGAAGACAGTAACTTTCTCATAATGTATGGTAGTAAGTGGCTACTCAACATTTATCATTATCTACTTGTACAGTAATGGCTAATTCATCTCCTCTCCCCTCTCTTTAATATGATGTTAGTCAACTAGTGGAGATTCCACTGTTATTATCTGGCCTTTACACACTTCTGATAGTACTCTTTTTTGTGCGTACAGTAACAACATTGTGCAACATGAGCCATTGTATACTATGACAGCCTGTTCTGCAGTTCTTGTTCTCACTTCTTCCCTTTTATGAGTTGCATTTATAGGTCATGGATTCTCACCTTCATTAAATCTATATATTCAAATACTGGGAGAAGGAGGAGAGTTCCATTCATCATCCATTGATGTTGAGATACAACATATTTCTTGTAATGCAGCTCCATTGGATGAATGATCGAGCATCTTTTCTCATCTTCAGGCATTTATAATTGGTGTCTTCTTCTCTTATAGACCATCTAAGAGGTATATCGATAATTAATGAATGCACACCTAGAAGCAGCAAGACACTTGAAGAGGGAAAGTTTTCTTTAACCCTTCGCAATCGAAAAAAATACAGCTTACGCCATGTGTATCTGAGAGATACATTAATTACTAGTATGTGCTGAAATGCGATAAAACTTAAAAATTACAATTACAATACATGAATTACATTACAATACTGCAATTACAATACATGATGATTTATTTATTTTCAGTTACAATCTAGAAATTATTGAACAAAGAAATATAAAGAATAAACATTTTTGTTACAAAATAATGCAAACTTAGATAATGAAAAAAAATAAAACTAAGCCAAATGTATTTAACATTAAATAATCAGAATCTCCAATAGTTGGATTTACAAAACGGTAAATCCAACAGTCATTGCAAACAATATTGCTGTGCTCAAGGCATAAATACTTTTTACAATACTTGCAAAAATATTTTGATAAGCGACTTGTTTTGGATGCATAGTATGTAAAACATCTTTTTCTTTTTGTCGAGAGAGCCGTATCTATGTCATCATTAGAATTTCCTTCAAATTGTGCCTGAAATTGATGAAGTTTCAGGCGTAAAGGATTATGCACATCTGTAGAAATTTCTGAATGCCTTTTTATTTGTTCTAATACTAACTGCATTACAAGATTTCTAATAAATATTCTGCACCATAGCCATCCTGGTTGGCCGAGTGGTTAACGTATCCGCTCTCCAGCCAAGAGGCTGCAGGTTCGAATCCCATTTAGGCATGGATGTTTGTGACACTCTTCCAATGTGGACTGGGTCACCATGGGAGTAGTAGACTCAAAACCTCCTGAAATGGGAGAGGCCTTCACCCTGCAGTGGGTAGAAATATAGGCTGTTCATTTATTTTATTTATTTATTCTGCACCATATTTCCACATTGTTGTTCAGCATATGAATAGTCTGAGCATTTATTTCTGCAATATTCAAAATTGTGTAGAATAACCATAAGGCCATCTTCTACATTATTTCAGAAGCATTTGAACCATTTGAAAAAGATGCGACTTTCATATGTAGGTACTGTTTGTAAGAATAAACCCCAACTGCCACCTGAATTGGTGTCTCCTAAAAACAGGTCTGAAAAATCCAACGTATTTGCTTTTGGTGCAGATTACACACATCTCATATACCAAAAAAGGGAAAAAATGTAATTTTAGTTTCAAGTATGCACTTGGATAACAACATGAATTTAGATTCCCAAAAGCTGACATAATAGAATATTACAATCAACTAAGTCAGGAGTTGATTGTAATATTCTATTATGTCAGCTTTTGGGAATCTAAATTCATGGTGTTATCCAAGTGCATACTTGAAACTAAAATTACATTTTTTCCCTTTTTTGGTATATGAGATGTGTGTAATCTGCACCAAAAGCAAATATGTTGGATTTTTCAGACCTGTTTTTAGGAGACACCAATTCAGGTGGCAGTTGGGGTTTATTCTTACAAACAGTACCTACATATGAAAGTCGCATCTTTTTCAAGGCAGCAGTGATTTATATCAATAATCCAGTTATCGGCTGTAATATTACGCCCTGAAGAGTAAATGAGTTCTGCAAGTCTCTTAATTATGTCTACTGGTTTATTACTAATCAAGCAAGGTCCTTCGGGCTGCTTATTATTATTATTATTCGTGACACCTCCAAAGACCCATCGCGGGAGGACACCTATTATACAACTGTCTCCACCTTTACTACCAATCATCTCCATCAACGCCATCTACTGCACACCACCACCACAACTAGTATTTTTTGTCTGTAAATTGCGTGTGTTCTGAAGGGCCGATTTGTATGTGTGTGGGATGAAAAACCCGAGTTTCCAGGAGGAAAAAACCCTGCTACCTCTGCATATATTATTATATTATCTGCATATATTTCAAGATTTCCTGTGTAAAATACTTTTGAATTGATCATAGCAAATATTTTTATTCCATATTTACTGGGCTTTGATGGAATACAGTCATACCCTGAAGTTATGCGGTAGGTGGGACCAACAAAAAGCGCTTAAGTCGAATTTGTATAACTCGGGGTATAATTTTGCATGTAATTTATATATACAAAAATACAAAATATTAGTTAATTGGGACCAAAGGTTTGCAAAAACACCTATATTTTTTAAGAAATATAATCATAATTCTAGTTGTTTGGACATAAAAAAAAAGAAAGTTATTTCGATGTCAATAGTTTCATAAAATCTAACGGCATAATGTCTTTATCTTGTCACGCAAAATTTCTTCATAGCAAGCTAATGATTTTTTATTGCTTACCTTGTGGCTACAATTCGTTCCTCATTAGAATCTATGTCCTCCAAAATCTGTAAATTTTTCTTAATTAAGCTGAGACCTGTTAATTTTGCAATTCTCATGTGCTTTTCTGGTAGAACTGGATCTCAGGTTTCGGTCTCTTCAGTAGCGCTTTGCTCACGCATCTCTATGAGCTCGTCGATTGTAAGCTACTTGTTATGTGAGTCTAACAGCTTGCTGACATCTTCACTGTCGACTTCTAAATCTAATTGCCTTGCAAGGTTAACAACTTCTTCTGTTGCCTCAGCAACTTGATCAGTTTCTGGCATCATTTCCGTTTCGCATTTAAAAAAGAATGGACAAAGTTTTTTCCAGACACCATTCAAGGTTTTTTTGGGAAATTTCACCCCCAAGAATCTCTGATAATCCTTACAGCATCTAAAACATTAAACTATTTCCAAAACTCTTTAACAGACAGTTGCTCATTTTGCCTCATAGCTTCATTCAGACCTGCAAACGAACGCCATGTGTAGAACGCTTTGAATGTTTTGATAACTCCTTGGTCCATAATCGGTTGAAGTAAGCTGGTTGTATTTGGAGGCAAGAAAACCACTTTTACACGTGGATCAAAATCAATTAAAGTTGCAGGAGGGTCACCAAGCTCATTATCAATAATGAGCAGAACTTTAAGCGGAATTTTTTTAAACTGGTAATAACGTTCAACTTCAGGTATGAAAGTTGCCCGGTGACATTTCGTCTATTGTTACATTCTGTCCCATAGAATAGCATAATTTACAATTTTCTACAAATGGTGAGAAATTATCTCTAACAGCTGCTAATTTGTCAACTTTCAGGCATTCTAAGCAGGTAAATTTGTCATCAAACCTGATACAATTGTGAATAAATTTAAATCTCCGTGAAGACATCGTAAGTCTAAAAAAGTTCAATCTCACTACCATCTATAGCCCATAAATCTTGCAAATTTAACCAATTGTTGCAATGTAAACCAGCTAGATATAAGAGACCTAAAAATGCTTTCAACTTTGTTTTGTCTATTTGTTTAGCATCTCTTTCTCTTGAATACCGGTTCAAAATAGAATTGATGTACTTTTTTGTATATAATAAGATTAGATCTAAAATATCATCTGTGATAAAGCAATTCCAAGTTTCAAGTTCTGTCTTTGCATTTGGCTGAACTAACGGAAGTTGAACAAAATATTCTGCGGCTGTCTTTTATTTTGTCTTCTTAGAGTGGATGGGAAAGAGGATCGACTTGCTGGAAAAAAGAGAATATCAAGCTATCTAGCCCCCCAGAATCATGATAAAATTCAAGGACACGTATTCAGGGAAAACTCAGTTCTCAACCTTAAATTTCTTATATCTATCAGAGAGGACAAGATAAAGTGTACCTGACTTTGCGTGATGAATACTCCTCCTACATCTTCTCCACTCCACTACTGACACTGTCCTTATATCTCAACATCTTCAAAGGTAGAACTTTTCCAACTATCTTCTGAAATAAAATCTTCTCTTCTACTGATTCGTCAATTGTAGGACTTGGATGGCTTTACTGCTACTAAACTTTGACAGAATCCTCTATCTTGCAGAATGAACTATTTACCTCTATTCATCTTCACCAGTCTCAGATAGCATTCATTCAGAAGTAAAGGGATGCAACTGTACCTTTCAATTATTGTCCAATTCCAGTTACTCTCATTCTCTTACAGCCTGCATGCATGACTGAAGACGTCTGAAAAGGGAACCCCCACATCCCTTCAGATGGCTGTTACTAGTAGCATCTTCATTCTTTACCAACATTGGCTTCTCTGACTGCCAGGAAGTCTTTGACAGTATGTGATCACAGAAGCTTTCATTCCCAATGTTTCAGAGATATACTCTACAAATTTCCCTACTATATTCTGGGATTCAGATTGTCACCCATCCCAGCAGTCATGATATTGTATGCCAAGGAGACTCTTCTTTTCTGCCATTGTGTAGAGTTCCTACACACTCTCTCTTCCAATGCATATATTGATGGCATTTACCAGCAATCTCATACTCAGCCTCTACAAGAGAGGGCTTGTAGAAACTTTTTTTTTCTCCCCAAGTTCAAGATCTAAATGCTTCCCCCCCCCCCCCCATTGGATAGAACAGATGACATTCTGCTACTTAGGAAGAAGGCATTGTTTGGTAGATATCATTTCCAAATAATGGTTTGCCTTAGCTAGGCACTTATTTGGTGACATTCTGATAATCTTTAAAATCTTGTGACTATGTTGAGAGTGAGAGAAAGATGACCCTGAAGTATTGTAAGATCTCAAAGAAGGGACCGTGGTGCTCATACTCTTCCCTTGAGATGGTGGAGAAAGATGGCTTCATAGGATGGTAATTTATATCTTAACCTAATTGCTGTTGTTATTCACCCAGGGTGGGAGCATGGATGTTTGCAAATGATTTTAGGTGGTAGATTTATGCACGCACAAAGAGAAAGAGACAGACAGAGCTCAAATACACTTGCCTGTGGTGGGTACACTTTGCCAGCTGTGGAGTATATAAAATAGAATATTTTTTATTTAATAAAAATAGCTTTCTAAACAAAATCTTCATTTAACTTTAAGCAAATGCAGAAGAATATGGGTGATTATAAAGGGCCAGTCTAGAACCAAAAATTAATGTAACAAATTATATTTTCTAAAAAAATCAATGTTAGTTTCACTGTTCTTCCTATTCTTGTTATTTCTTGACTTCTTGTAAAGGTTCTCACACAAATGAAATGTTCTTCAAATGGTTCAACAACACTGATCAATTTAATAGGAACTCTAATGACATATTAAAAAATGTCAGGTCTTGGGCTAGTACATTTTTTTCATGGTGAGTAGGATTTTGTATAATTTGTCTACCACTGTATATATATCACTCCAACATGAGAGGCAGCAAAGCCATAGTAAATAACTGCTGTGAGTGGGCTCCTGGGTCATTTGCAGCGTAATCTGTTGATATTCTGTTTCTTAAATAGAAGTTATAATCCTTTAGAAATATTTAAAATTTATACTTAATGAAGAACATTAAGATTGAAGTGAATGCGAGTAGAATAGATAGTATCAACGGTAAAATGGAAAACATTAATGTCAGAATTAACGTTGAACATGCAGCAGTGGAAATATAGGAGAATGAAATAGATGTAAATAAGGAAATAGTGCACTTAAATGTTATACTTCACAGGACAAAGTGCAAAATCGAAAAAAAGTTGCAAAATTGGCAAGAGATTAGCAGGGCTGAGAAGAGAAAGAAGCAGGTGATCCAAGGTAAAAATTAATATGTCAATGAACGAGAAAATCAAGGTAAGGAGAAAATTATGTATGGGGACTCTATGATCAGAGGAGTACTTAACAAAAGTATAACAAAATCATGTTTCCTTAGTGTAAAAATTAATGATATTAGTCATGCCATTCAGATGCAAAAAAAAAAAAAAAAGTAAGACGAAAAACTAATTGTCTTGGTTGGCACTAATGATCTGAGAGGCGAGAGGTTTTCTATGAGGGGATGATGCAAAGGCATTGTTGGACAATGTAAAAATGAACAGCAAGAAGGTAAAAGTTGTAAGTCTCCTACCATGCTATGATAGGTGAGAAATTGAGGATGAAGGCATGGATAGCAAACAAATCAATGCACAGATTATGCAAAAAAGAATGATGTAGTTTGTAGACGTATGGACTGTGTTTGATGGAAAGAAGGATTTCTACAGCTCATGGACTGCATCTAAATGGTTTTGGTGATATGTGTCTAGAGAGAACTTTGTTTACAACATTACTGAAGCACAAATTCAGGAAAACTTCAGCAATTATGGTAGATGCAGTTGAATGTGTTTGTGTGACAGCATCCATGAGGCAAGTGATTGCGAGAATGACCAATATGTGCAGAATCTAGTCTCTCAAGCCAAAATATTGAATAAAGTAGTCAGTTCAGGAAGTAAAGGTGATTGGGAGCCTGAAGGAATGCTGCAGTTTTTTATATACTGATGCCAGAAGTATCAGGAACAAGGAGGGAAGAGTTTTGGTATTGGTTAGTGCAACCTCGCCAAAAGTTATAGACATTAGTGAGACTTGGCTAACAGCAAATGATGTAGCTACAGGGATGGAATGTGAAGGGTTTAGTATTTTCAGGGAAGATAGAAATATAGAGGGGTATTGCTGGTTGATAGCAGATGAATTGCAGCCAAAAAGAATAGGAGATAGAAGAGTGGCTGTTCATTTGAAGCAGTCTGGCATGAGATCAAGACCAATCAGGCAAAATATATGGTTAGTTTAGTTGCTGCTATAGGCCAGAGGGTTCAAGGGATAATCATTAGTAAATTAGTACAATGAGTGCAGGTCAAGTGAATTATGAGGGACTTCAGCTATGGAGATACAGATTGGAATTTATACTCATTAATTATACTGCAAGATAATTACTTGAGGCAGTATGTGATTGAGGGAATACTTGAAGTGCATGAGTATTGGACCCTGGTCATAGGATCAGAAGAGCTATCTGTAACTAAGGTGGCCACATTACCTTTAGTTAGAGAAAGTGACCATGCAGTCTTGACAAGATTGTAAAAAATGAGGAATATTCTGTCAAGAAGGGATATATGTGGAATTACAAGGCAGGTGATTATGACAAACTTAGGAGGAAGCTTAAAGCTGTGCCATGGCATAAAACACTGCAAGAGAAGGATGTTAGTAGTGCATGGGACCTAGTTAAGGGGAATCTACAGGAAGCTATATTAAATGGTACACCTAAGATGAGGAGGGTTAATCAGGTAGACGTTAGATGGATAAGTGTATCGTTAAGCTTGAGCTTCTGAAAAAGAAAATTAGTTCAGATGAGATATCAGCTTATGTTTTGCAGGAATATGCAAGGAAATTGGCAATGCCTCTCACTAGGCTATTTAAGTCTCTGCTCTGGTAGAGTTCCAAGGGAGTGGAAAGAGGGCAAAATAATTCCCTTGCATAAGGGAGGTTCTAAGACTGCTGTATCAAATTATAGACCAATCACTGTCTCAGGAGTAGTAAAAGTACTGGAAAAATTGGTCAAAAAGAGAATTCAGAAATATGATACTCCATGAGGGGCAACATGGCTTTGTGAACGGTAAGTCATGCTTTAGTAATTTACTAACTTTTTATAATGCAATGACAGCTGAGTTGGATTAGGGGAAATGGCTACATGCTTCTGCTGGATTTTGTCAATGCATTTGACCAAATATCACTTGAAACTCTGTTACCCAAATTAGAACAAATCGGTATGGATATGGCACTGGTTTTTGGATAAGAGTGTGACAACTAGACAGATATCAAAAGTGGTATATGGAGAAGCAGAATCCAGGCAAA
Source organism: Typopeltis vanoorti (assembly GCF_054136105.1). Classification (NCBI taxonomy): domain Eukaryota; kingdom Metazoa; phylum Arthropoda; class Arachnida; order Uropygi; family Thelyphonidae; genus Typopeltis; species Typopeltis vanoorti. The sequence continues at coordinate 36,780,774 of NC_143567.1, read as the reverse complement.
AGGTGGTGACTAGTGGTGTGCTGTAAGGTTCAGTGCTAGGACCACAACCGTCTAATTTGTACATAAACGATATAGGAAATAACCTGAAAGGAAATATTCAATTGTTTGCTGATAATGCAAAATTAGGTAGAGTAATATTGAATCAAAGTAATGTGGAGAGCTTTCAGAATGACTTAAAAGCTGTCAGTATGGACAAAAGATAATGGGTGTTGGTTTAATATGGAGAAATGTAAAGTTATGCATTTTGGGATAAATAGTTTACAAGCTGTGTACCACATTGATGGAATTGTACTCCAGGAAATAGATGAGGCTAGGGATTTAGGGGTGGTGATAAACAGAAAGTTGAAGTTTAGAGGACATGTTTCTAAGATAGCTCATAAGATTACCTGGTTATTGAAGAACACACTAATGAATAGAGATAAGGAAGTTGTTATTCCTCTTTATACAGCTTTGATATGTCCACATCTGGATTTGCATTACTGTATTCAGGTCTTCTCTCCTGGGTTTCTTGGGGGTGGGGATGAGGATGTGGTGAACAGGATTCATAGCCAACCAACCAAGATGGTGAATGGTGTGTGTGGTATAAGAATAGATTTGAGGGTATGTGGGATGCAGTAGTTGGTTGATAGCTTAAAAAGAGGGGGATATGATAAACACTTAAGTTGCTTAAAGGATTTTATAGGAGTGATGCAGGGGAAAGATTTCAACACTAGAGGTCATCCCTGGAAGCTTGAGTAAAAGTGTGGTTAGTAGAAGCATGAGGGGTAGATTTTTTTTTTGGTTAGTTGTGAATTAATGGAATGGGTTGCCAGAATCTGTTGTTAGTGTTGAGGTATGATAGATTGTGTGGATAATTGAGGTCTCCTGCAATGAGTCTTTGGATTCCATGGAGGTGCCCATACAATAATAATAATGTTTGATTGGGGAAGTTGTTTCATAGAACTGAGGTGGATGGCATTATGGGAAGGGCCACTACCCAGGACCATTTTCGACTTGTAATTGAGGTCTCATCAGTAAGAGCCAGACCCAGATGTGATACGAAGGTTGAAGTAATGCAAAAGTCATATTTCCATATATAAGTAGTCAAAAGTTGTCACACCTTATTACTAAAATACTCTGGATTAGAGATGTTGAAAGTTTTTTCTGCATGACTTTTGCATTACTTCAACTCTGGTATTACTCCTGGGGCTGACTCTCACTGATGAGACTTCAATAAGGTTGAAACTAGTCTGGGTAGTGACCCTTTCCATAATGCATAGCATTATATAAGTCTGTGAGGATGTGTGCATTACATTATGGGATACTAAGGCAATTGATGTGAAGTTTCTATATATATCCTCTATATACAAGTAGCCTAGTCATGAAATTACTTCATGCAAACTTTGTTTGCTTACACTTGGATAAAGGAAGAAACCAAGAATATAATTTCTTGGCATCTTTAATTTGTGAGGTGGATGGAATGAAAGATGACTGGGAGTAGTAAGTTTGATGAGTATACAGTGAACATAAAGGGGTGTTGAACATCTGTTGTCAAGTTCCTCTAGATCTGGCAGAAATTGGAGGCATAATGGATGTTACTTCTGCTGAACCATGACCTTAGAAATATCTGTAGAAGAGACAGTGGCTGAAGAGAGCCTGTGTGTGTGTGTGTGTGTGTGTGTGTGTGTGTGTGTGTGTGTGTGTGTGTGTGTGTGTGTGTGTGTGTGTGTGAGAGAGAGAGAGAGAGAGAGAAAAAGAAAGACGTCACTATTCAACTAAACTGCTCTTTTGTGAACAGCATCAAGAATTTTCAGGGGGGGGGGTCTTGGGTGCACCACCCCAAGCATTTAGACAGATTTGAGATTTATACAGACTGGTCAGATGAGAAGTATCATCTTGAGAGGGAGGGGGATCCAAGTTTTTTGGAATTTGAGGATGCTATTCTATGACATCCTTAGCTTCCAAATGATGTGATTTTGCCAGGAAAAGTTTAGAATAAGAGTCAGTCTAGGAAGAGAGCTCTGGTCTTGACTCAACAGTTGAGTTGAGTATTATCAAACAAATGATGCATAGATGGACAAGTGAAGAAGATTTTTTTCAAGAAAACAAACAAAACTCTGTTTTGGAAGCATTTGAGCCATCTAGGTTATTTTTTGCCCTGGTGAAGGATACTGTAGTGATTGGTGTTCAGTGCACTTATTACAGATGATCTTGAAGCTTGAGTTATTTGAGCATTTGGAAGGCTTGATTGAGTAGGATAAGTGAAGATTGCTGTCAACTAAACTATGAACAGGTTTTGCAGTCATTGACAAAGCTATGAGGAAAATATGAAGACAGAACACCTTCCATCATTGCAGATTGATTGATATGAGAAAATTTGGCAATGCAATTATGTGGGAAGATCCATATGATTTTTTTTTTTTTAAGCCTTCAATGCTAGACCATATTAAATGCCCTGCATTTGATATGGTCAGAAAGATGAGAGATCTTTCTGACTACATTGGCAATATCCATACTGGTAATTACTAATAATTAGCTGACAGCTCTCTAGGTGTCGAAGAAGTTGACTTGATAACCTTCTCCATTACTTTGAACAAAACTGTCAGAGCAATAGACCAAAACTTGATGGTAAACATTTATCACTTTTTTAATAAGGAATTAGCTGTATATGGACTTGCTTCCATGCTGTAGGGTGGATGCCAGCTGAGTATAATATAGTGTTATAGTGTATAGATCAGCGTTTCCCAAATTTTTCCTATGACGGAACACTTCACAAATTCTGAAATTTTAACCAAACACCTTGATTAGATTCGCAGCATTAAAACCATTCCAGGCTCGTGTTAATATTAATTTTGATAATTTTTCACGGAACACAATTTGGGAAACCCTGGTATAGATAATTCATCATGACCAAGCTGTCTTATTGGCATTCCAGATTTTCAAGATTCTTCTGATATCTTTCTAGTGGAAGGCCATGGCAGATGTGGTTCAATATTCTAGTCAGAGGAGGATGTGATTTGCCTTCGTCATCTGTGGTGGAGTTTTGGAAGAGGAGAATGTCAGCCTTCGGTTACTCTTAGTAACTTCTGCTGCTATTAGTATGAGAAAGAGGAAGTACAGATGGACAAACGCTATCCACAGTAGCTTTTGCAGGAGACCAGAAGGTGAGACTGCCATTGGCACAGGCAGCAAGTTTCTACATTTAGCCCTATCAAAGTCAGATTTAGTATTTTTAATGATGGTTTTACGAGTGTTGTGGACAACTGCATAGGCTGTGAACAAAGCTGAGGTTTTTGTTTCAAGCACTCATGATAAGCTGTTTTCTTTTCTTAAAACGGCCTGACACACTTCTTGGAAAATCATGCTGATATAAGATGAGAAATTTGAATTTTGTTGATTTTGTTCACATATTGAAAAACTGCCACTGTGCTTATTGAAGGTTTGAAAGGACTTGAAAAAGTCATTTGGTCTCTAGAATGAGATTCAAAACTGCAGTCTTGGTTGGAAAGCAGGTACACTATCCACTCAGCCAATCAGGCCAGCAAATTTATGACATTCATACGTCATTACTATTTAGGCTTTGTTTGTGTGACAAGGGCTTCATACTCTTTTTTTTCTCTAATAGAAAATGGTTTAACAAAGGACTTGTGGTTTTGTTCCAGTGATGAATCCCATGAGTAGAATAAATTCTGTAATTAGCAAGACAAAGAATTAGTCTCTTATTATTTCTGATCTTTTCTGTTTATGCATTTCATTTTAGTTGTGCATTCCATTGTGCTTGTAACCATGCTAGGCTATAAATTGGACAAGACACATGTATGAAAATTTTTGTTTAAAATAAATTACAGTATTTATTCATCTTTTGAGCTGGACAATTTTTATTATGTCAATTTTATATGTTATGTTGTGTGGAACAACATAATGAAACATACACTTATATTTTATCAAATAAGTAATAATATTCATATCATCACATTTTATTTTGATAAATTCTTTTGATGTCACTGGTAGGCATTCAAACCAGAGTGTTGTATCTGCTGCTCTAAGGGCAGTTGGGAATATTGTCACAGGTGATGATGTCCAGACTCAGGTTATACTCAACTGCAATGCTCTTCCATGTTTATTGCATCTTCTTTCATCACAGAAGGAAACAATAAGAAAAGAAGCATGTTGGACAATTTCCAATATTACTGCAGGCAATAGGCAACAAATTCAGGTATATATTGTTTTTCTTTTACTTAAAATTACTTAAATTACTGAAGTATATTTACCTAAGCTTCAGAGCAATAAATTCCATTGCTTTCAGTTCTATTTGATATTAAAAAAACAAGCATCAAGGGGAGTGCTTCAGGATCAAAGCCAAATAACTGAGAAGAGACCTCCACATCACCTTTCAGGAATGCTGAGAACAACTGAGGCTTGTGACCTGATGTCCAATTTTCACCTTCACATAGTGCACTTTGTTAGTGGGTATCTAATGGATACTGAAGAGGAGAATGAAGGTTGACAATTTGGGACTTAGCTGATCAAATTGCACTCTTGGTAACCCATAATCTCATAACATTATGAGATTTCATGCTGACTGGGGTGTCACTCTGTTAAACAAGGTCCCTGCAGGGTGAACAGCAAAAAGTCAGCTACTGAAACAAGCTCCAATTCAACATCTGGAAGAAGAAGAAAAACCTAACATCAAAAGAACCGAAGATAGAAACCAGCAATAAAAAGAGTAGTAATGGAAAGGAAATTAGTTATTATTATTAAAGAGACTTCCAGGGAACTCATTGAGGGAGGCCACATACTACACGCACCAGCTATCATACTTATTCTTCAATTCATTCACACTGCATGCACACACAACATCCAGTTGCAATCCATTCCAATCATGCACTACTCTATGAGAGAAAAATCTAGACCTCAACCCCTTCTTAGCAGAATTCATTCTCAGCTTCTAAGGATGTACTCTTGTCCTTTCCCCACCCTCCATAAAATGAAAAATTCCATCAACTGAAATCCTGTATGACATTTCAAAAATTTATGTCTCAATCATATCATTCCTCTTTCTCCTGTTTGTTAGTGTCTGCATTAATCACAATGGAAACCAGGAGATCAGACCTATGTCTTATCAATTGAGGTCTTATCAAGGCCTTGTAAAGAGGCAGAATGACATCAGCATTGCAATTATCTTTTGAGTTGTATTTGCAATCTTTGCTTCAATGTCCCTGAACTTCAACTTCTTATCTACTAACACTCCAAGATCTCTAGCTTGATCAGTTTCTTCTAACATAATCCCACCAGTATAATATGACACTGGATATCTAATCATGCCAAAATGCATGACTTTACATTTACTGACATCCATTTTCCCATGCCTACAGTTCTAGCCTATTCAAATCATCCTGCAAGTACTATATATCAGCAGCATTCCTGATTACCAAAATTAAACTTGCAGAAGAATTGGAAAAGTACCACATAATTTGCATTAGAGACAAAGAAGCCAAAAATAGGTGAGATCTTACAAATATTAAGTATAAGATGTTATATTCAGGCAATAATAATCAATGAAGGCAGGAATAGCAATAGCATCCAACACCAAACATGATGATAAACTTCTTGATTGAAAGGCACTTTCAAGTAGAGTGGATATAGGCACGCTTCAAAATTGGGAAGTGGACAATGAAACTTATTTGTAGCTATGGTCCCACAGAAGGTTTTCTAAGCAAGAAGTGGGAGAATTTTCTGAGTCATTAGACACAGGCAGCTGACGTGAAGACAATGGAAAAAGTGGTCCTTGTCGGAGACTAAACAGCAGAGTAAGAAATGAATTCCATCAGGCATATAGGAATATTTTAGGAAATTTGGATCAAAGGACAAAGCTAATAATAATAATGGTAAGTATTTGCTGGATTTCGGCTAAGGGCACGAACTAGTCATTAATAACACTATGTTCAGCATCAAAATGTGCATAAGTTCATGTGGAGAGAACATACAAGAAATAAGAAAAGCCTCATTGACTATTTCATTGATTGTTATATCTTCATGTTAGTTCAGGATACAAGAGTGTACAGAGGATTTGAAATTGGAAGTGACCATTACTTATTGCTAAGCAGGTAAACATGGATAGTACATTGAAAATAACAGTATGTAAGAAAGTTTTGAAAAGAATTTAAGTTGAGCAGCTTTTACAGGTAAACTCTAGACTTGGGTATACAAACATTATTGAAGAAAATTTGAAGTAGTTTGAAAACAAGAAACAAATCTTTGAGTCTCACTAGCAAACTCCAAAGAAGACATTGAATAATTCAGTTAGTGAAGTATGTGTCGAAGTTGTCTGTAAGGAAAGACAAATAAAAATCTCATGGTGGACACAAGTAATTAAATAAGCAGTTCTGGAAAAGAAGAAAGCATACCAGAAGTTCTTAGAAAATAGACTGCTAAGCTTATTTGCTAGGAACCCAGTAATAGGATAGGATTTTGTATTTAATCACAATACCAAATGTAAATGATATAGCATATGTGCAGATATTTGTTAAATGATCCAGAGCAGATATGTTATTTTACCATTGTTTGAAATTTGTTTGTGTTTTTTTTATTATAATACAGTAAACTCTCTATTTAACGGACATTATTTGACAAATAAATACAATGATGAAATAATTAATAAAAAAATAAATAATATGATAGTTAATCAGAAGCGACAGGCATTGTTTATAAATTTCATTTTCAGATATATTTACTTATATTCATGATATTTCGTGCATACTCATAATAGTTCACTCGTGTGCATGTGCTTTGGTTCGGTAGCATAGTGTCAGTGGTGTTGCTGGTGCAAAACACAGTGTTTAGGCATTTAGTTAAACCATTATTAATACCAGTTAATGTCTGGGGTTAAAAGAAAACAAGTAAACTTGACGATGGCACAGAAACTTGAGTTAATAAGTAAGTTGGAAAGTGGTGCATCTGTTGCTCGTTTGTGAACTTTACAGAGTGAAAAACCAAACAGTTTTGGACATACACATAAATAAAGACAAACTTGCTCAGTTTTTGCTAAAATATAGCATTGAGAGATCCAGAAGTGGGTCAACTGTGGCGGATAAGAAACGTGAAGTTGGCCAAGCATAAGAATTTAGAAGAAGGAGTTTACATGTGGTTCATTCAATAGTGGTCTAGTGGCGCTGTTGTTCATGGTGTTGAACTAAGGTCGGCTGCTGAAAAAGTGGCACAACATATAGTTCCAGGTGAGTGATGGGTGGCTTTGGCACTTTCATAAATGCCATGTCATTACACATAGGCAAACATGTGGCGAAGCACTGAGCGCTGATATTGAACAAATTGAGCCCTTCAGAACATCAATGAAGTCATTGAATCTGAGGGTCTTATTTTGTCTTAAGTTTGCAATCAGATGAGACCGGCCTTTTCTATCATGCTGCTCCCGAAAATACCCTCGTGAACAAACATGAGATTAACATGCCTGGCCGCAAATTAAACAAGGAGCATATTTCAGCCCTACTTTGTGCTAATGCTGATGGCATGCGTCTCCTCAAGCCAATGGTAGTCGGAAAAGCATGAAAGCCTCATGCTTTAAAGAATGTTAGAACCAGTTGCTTGTCATCTAGTCTAGCTCAAGGAATGCCTGGTTTATAAGTGACATTTTTTCTGACTGGTTTTTCAATCACTTCATACCTGAAGTGCAAAACTACCAAGAGGTCCTGAAAAATTTCTCCTGAAGATGTAAAAGCTGTTTTACTACTTGATTATGCATCAGCCCATCTTAATGCTGAGAAGTTGGTTAGTAGGAATGGAAGAATAAAATGTATCTTCCTTCCTCCAAACACCACTTCTATAATACAGCCTATAGCACATCTTCAAGTCATTGTTGCCTGCAAGAGGTTGTATAAGAAGAGATTATGGTTGTCTTGGAGAACAAAAACGATCCCAAAGAAGATACAAGAGGAGCCAGGACACTTCAAAATTTGCATGCATATGACATTAAGTCTGCCATCTTTAATTTTGCTGCTGCTTGGAAGGAGATAAAGACTACAACATTGGCTAATGGCTGGACCAAGTTACTGAATGGGAGTGAACCAGAATACGATTTCAGAGGTTTTTGAAACCTCTGATTTCCGTGAAACTTTGATGCAAGCTGATGATAATTATTATTATTATTTGACACCTCCAGAGAGTCCAAAGATCATCAAGGGAGAGTGCTCTAACAGCATTGAATGATTGATCCACTTCCAACTACTAACGACGCTCAAACTTGCTTAACTTTTTTGCATGAGCCATTAGTAGCAGAGGCTCTACCAATCGACCATGTCAGTGAGAATGACATTGAACAATGGCTAGACATAGACGAGGGTGACCCAGGCTACCAGATTCTCTCCCAGGAAGAGATTGCTGAAGATGTTCTACGGGCGATCAGGAGGTTGACAACGAGGAAGAGGAAACGGTTCCAGCTGGTCCAAAACTATCAGTGGTTAGAGAACACACAGACGACATCATCTCGTTCATAGGCACATCTTCATATCCAGAGGTGATTACTTATTATGAACATTTTCGGCAATTTTGTTCATCAATTATTAAGAAACAATATAAAAGTGGACAACTGAAACTTAATGCTTTTTTCAAGGTATTTACATAAAAATGTTCTCATTAAATATATTAATACTGTACTACCAAAAGTTTTAATAAATTTAGTTTAATCCTTCATCCAAGTGTAAGCAAACAAAGTTGCACCTGAAAATATCTTCAGGACTGAGGTAAGGTGGTGCAATACCAGGCAACTCCGAGCAAAGGTGGACCAAGCTCTCATCACTCCTTGTCTCAGTATCTCCCATAATGCAAAACACATCTCCTTGCAGACATGTATACAGCTATGCATTAAGGGAAGGGCCACTACCCAGACTGGTTTCGACCTTTATTGAGGTCTCATCAGTGGGAGGCAGACCCAAACATGGAGATACTAAGGCAGAAGCAATAGGAGAGGTCATATTTAGAGGTCACATCCCCAAGGATATGTGCTTTTAAACTAAATTTATTATAGTCTAAGCAAGTGCAAAATAAACTTCCAACATCTTTCTCTAAATCCAGAGTAATTCATTAATAAGGTGGTACACCTGTTGGCAACTTGTATAGGTAAATATGACCTCTCCTATTGCTTCTGCCTTAGTATCTCCACGTTTGGGTCTGCCTCCCACTGACGAGACCTCAATAAAGGTCGAAACCGGTCTGGGTAGTGGCCCTTCCCTTAATGCATAGCTGTATACATGTCTGCAAGGAGATGTGCTTTGCATTATGGGAGATACTGAGAGAAGGAGTGATGAGAGCTTGGTCAACCTTTGCTCAGAGTTGCCTGGTGTTGCACCACCTTACCTCAGTCGTGAAGATATTTTCAGGTGCAAACTTTGTTTGCTTACATTTGGATAAAGGATTAAACTAAATTTATTATAGTCTAAGTGCAAAATAAACTTCCAACGTACTACTGAAAGTGTTTTATTGTCACTACTATTCCTATGATTCGCAATTTAACAGATTTTTGATTTTACGTACAACCCTTAGCCCCTGATAGTCCATTAAATCAAGAGTTTATATATCATAACTGGGGGGTCCGCTCCCCTTACGCCTACGGCACCCAATCCTCTGAGTCCCGGACTGGTAGGCCGATTCTCCTTGAATTTTGAAGACTTGAAAGGGGGGGTTCTGCCCCTATGGTGCTCCCGAAAATACCCTTATGAACAAACATGAGATTAACACTCAGGATAGCCCCTGAGTTTCAAAAAGTTTCAAATAACTTGACAAAAAATGTGATACAAAAACGTTACAAAAAAAAAGCTTATCATTTTATATTATAGAGTAGATTTGGTATTTCTTTTTGTGCAATAATTTATTATCACTACACTGGTATCTTCATGGATCTCAGAGACGTGCTGAAGACCTACCTAACCACAGTGCCCATCATCTCTCTCTCCTTGTTCACTGATAGAACACTCACAACCACCTCTGGCAGCCCATCCGTTAATTCACTACTCCCAACACAAAAAATATAGTCCTCATGGTCTTGCTAACCATACTCTTAACCTATAGGGATAATCCCTGTTGTTCTTTTCCATTGTCATGTATTGAAAAACTTGTTAGAATCTACTTTATAAATCCCTTTTTGTAATCTATTATGTTTCTAGTATATCCTTTCTCTACACCTATACTTGAACTTTGTAATCCACAAACCTTCAATATATCCTCATAGAAGCATTGTACAGACTAGGCACTGTTTCCACATTTCAAAGAAATCCAAGTGACCAAAATAGTCTACATGTGGTATTATTCAGCCTTATAAAGAGGGATTAACAACTTCTTTTTCTCTACTTATCAGTGTATTTTGTAATTGAGCTATTTTGTCCACTTTCATGACATATCTTCTGAACTTGCCTGCACAATAGAATATAAAACATTCATCCTTTAGACTTTGCTATATTAAGCTGATAACCATTATCTTTTGCCTACATCAGTCTGTTTAAATCATTACTTTTACAGCTATTTTGCCTGATTTTGTTTAGGAGTGCCCCTGTTTTAATGTCATTGACTCAAGAATTCTTAGGGCATTACAGATGTATTTTAGAGACAAATATATGTAGCATAATAGAAGATAATTCGCACATGCCTTTTCTTGGATGTTGTTGCCTGTCTGATTTCTGCAGCGTGCATACTTCTGCTGTTATGGTGTTGAAAGGGGGAGTGGTGGGGGCTTAGGCAATGTGGGAGAATTAATTTGAAAAAACCCGGGTTTTTTGTATAATATATACATATTATTTTTAAGGGTGGGGAACACTTTTTTTGTAGGGTGGGAAAAAGATGAAAAAGGGGACTGAAAATAGCAACTTCTTTTAGAGGAAGGGAAAGGGTTTATGGGAAAAGGGGACCAGGAAGAGGGTTGTTTTTTATTATTTATGATTATTTTTATTAAAAATAAAAATAATAGTTTTTAAGAGGAGTAACATGAGAATTTTCCCAGAAATAATACCTATGTTTAAATCATTTTGCAGGATTTCATTATCTTTATTAAGTGTTGCTGTCTGCCAGTTTAGCATTATCAGCATTCCCTTTCAAATTATTTCTCACTCTCATTAATGTACAAATTGAATAGCATCTTAGTACAGAGTCATGTGGCAACTACTGATCAACTACCTTCTCTCCCACAATATACTATTCTCTCATTTCTGTCTATCAGTCACTCTCTTGTTCATATCACTAACTTCACGTGTATCCCATTGCTCCAACTTATGTGGTAGGTTTTTGTGCAGTATCTTGTCAAATATCTTTGCCAAGTCCAGCAATATATGGTATAGCCAATCTACTTGTCTAATTTAACTATCACTTTATTGTAGAAAGTGTGAAAATTACTAAGATGGAACCTCCCCTCCACAAAGCTGTGTTGCCCCTCATAGAGATCATATTCCTGTTTACCCATTTCTGAATTTTGCCCTTCCTAAATTTCTAGTACCTTAACTGTCACTGCTAAAATATTGACTGATAATTTGCTACTTTTACCTTGGAGTCTTTATGTAACAGTACTGTCTTGCCCTGTTTTCATTCCCTTAAAACTGCTAGTGCTGGGACTTCAGAGCATGGTCACAATATTTCATCCAATCTCACAGATGTATTCAGTTTGAGACTTCTTAACATTCTAAAACACTTTTAATTTATCTACCTGTGTTCTCACATTGTCTCCTTCACATTAGTCACTGCATTATTTCTACTTGGATAATATACACTTCCAAAGTAATCACTGAGTAATTCAACTAATTTTTTCTGCTTCTGTTGCCTCCCTGCCATCAGCATTCATTTGAAGTTCTACTTCCATAGTCATTTTCTACCTTTTACTTACTGCATGATAAAAGAATTCCTGGATTTCCTTTGTTCAGCTAATTTCTTCTCATTTGATTTAGCCATGTTTACTTTGTGCTGTTTGTGAGCCTGCTGATCACCTCTCTCCTTATAAACCCTTTACATTTTCTTTCTTTCCTGATTAATGATGTTACCCATCGATTGAATTCTCACCTAATTTATTCTCCTGTACCTGACTGTGCCTTATGATACTGACCATCATCCAATTCCTGATATGTAGGTGGGTGGTGTACACGATATTATTATAGTACTACAAAAGAAAGTTAAATCATTACTAACTTCCTATCAGTAATTTTCCTCCAAATTGATCTTATCTGTCAAGACTACAATATTATATATTTCTGTCTTTTAATGTACTTCTTACTGTATCAACTCACCTTGACCTTGGTCTTTTTCCTATCATTCTGGCAAAGAACACTTGCTTTTCTTACCTGTCCTCTCCCATTCTGCTTGAATGAGCGCTGCTATTGCATTCCCAAAAGCTAATAGTGTCAAGTTCTTTCCTAATATCCTCATTTTTAATATGATACTGACATTGATATAATCTGTTAACTCCCATAATCTTTCTCAGAGCTCGCATATCTATAGTCTCCAATCTTTGATCAAGTGTTTTATTTCTAACCCATCTCTCAGATCCACAAGTTAAAATTGATTTGAACACTCTCTTGTATATAACTAGTTTAGTGTTTTGACTGATTTCTCTCTTATTCCATATAAATTTATTCAGATTGCTTCCCACCATATTAAACTTTATCTTGATGAAACTGAATTCGCCAACTAAATCCTCCTCTAAATTTGGGGGATGAGCAGGAGCATTCTCCATCACTAGAAGAACTTTTAATGGTAGATTTTTTTTCAGTAAGATGAGTTTTTACAGGGGGAGAAAATTCTTGATAAATCCACTCAGTGAAAAACTCTGTAACCCATGCTTTCGTATTGGGCCTCCACATAACACCGAATTTGCTCTTTATGACATTGTTCTTTTTAAAAACACGTGGATTTTCAGAATGGTAAACGAGCAAAGGCTTTATTTTACAGTCTCCACTAACATTACCACAAAGCAGCAAAGTAATTCTGTCTTTCATAAGTTTATATCCCGGTGCCGTCTTTTCTTTGCCCAAAAGGATATAGGTCCTTTTGGGCAAAATTTTTTTCCAAAAAAAGATCTATTTCATCGCAATTAAAAACACGTTGAGATACAAATCCCTCGCTATCCACGTACTTCTTAAAGGTTTTTACAAATTTGTCTGCTTCTTCTACATCGGCACTCGCAGCCTCTCCATGCATGACAACACTATGGATCCCAGTTCGTTTTTTGAATTTATCAAACCAGCTTTAAACTCCCCATTTTCAGTACTGGACTCAGGTGTGCGTTTCTTAAGTTCACTATGCAGATATTTGACTTTCTCACAAATAATTCTCTCAGTAATACCACGTAATCGCTTCGTTTATCCACACCAAAAGGAGTTTTTCCCATCTCTTCAATAACATATGATCTCCTGGAGGTCAATGTTGTCACATGTTTAGCCACATTTGCTGCTTTTATTGCTTCCTTATTCTTAAGAATACTACTTATTGTCGACTTTGACATTTTAAACATCGTCGTCAGATCCGTCAAACGTGTGATGCTTTCGTGTTTCATGATAATTTCTTTTTTCATCTCAATTGTTGATATTACAACTTTTCTTTTAAGTTTTGTTCTTTCTACATTCTTGGATGCCATGGCCAATAAAAAAAAAAATGCCAACAACAGTTAAAAATTCTCTACACAAATGTATCACACAATGACTAGGCTGTTTAAAGTAAGGGACAATGCACAGCGGACTGAGACAGACACACACACTGTGCAGGCACGGGGAAGTGAATGAGAGAAATTAGTGGGGGGAGAAGAATGCCCAATGGCATGCCGAAACTGTCTAATGCTATATGACTCTGAGTTTCTGGACTATAGTTCGAACTTAGAAATGCCTTTCAAACTGCAAATCAAATTTCTTGTGTTCTCGAGTGTTGAACTCTGGAACGTTCGCAGTAAGAGGCACCACTGTGTGTGTGTGTGTGTGTATGTTTCGGTAAGGAAATACCGTGAGTAGACGTATTACTAACTATTATAATATATATATATATAAGTTTTAGTAAGGAAATGCTGTGAGTAGACATATTACTAACTATTATAATAACGGAATTAACTCACGTAAATTATACTTTATTTGTAGAATTTTCACCTGAGTATCACAGGCATCATCAGTACAAGTATAAGGCTAATTAAGCAATAACAGTTATATTCACAAAGCGCCACCTAAGTAGCTAAGGTTTAATTTCCTAAATTTATTTTATTATTATTATTTATTTATTTATTTAATTATTTAAATTTAATTATTTAATTATTAAATAATTATTCAATTATAATAATTTACAAAAAAATTTTTTTTCCCTTTTTTTTATTTTATTTTTTTTATATATATATAAATATATATATATATGTATACAATTATATGTTAGGAAAGATTTATTGCTTTATAAAGTACTATCTCCCACAAGGGGGAAAGACGTAGACCATCAGATCTGTTTAGGTTAGGGGAGTGAAGTAATGTTTCACATGTTCCTTTGTATAGCCGTTCCATTAGGAACTGACTTTTGTCTTGTTCCACTTAACTCTGTCTGGTGTTGATGGCATGTTCTGCCATTCCAGACTGTTCGGGTTCAAGGTACTGGATGTACGACTGGTGTTCTTCTAACTGGACCTGAGCAGATCTTCCTGTTTGTCCGAAATATGATAATCCACACGAGCAGGGAATCTGGTAGACACCTGGATAGCTGAGATGTGGGAGCTTGTCCTTTGGAGACATCAGGAATGTGGAGATTTTTTTGATGGGTCGAAAAGCCACACAGATATTTAGTGGTTTTAGCACCTTAACTATGCATTCACTAACCCCGTGTACATAAGGGATAGGTATACGTGTAGGTTCTTCTGTACTTGAAGAGGATGCTGGAGCAAGACTACTTAAAACTCTTTTTATGAAGGACTTCTTATAGCCATTGGATATGAAGGAGGAATTAATATACTGTAATTCTTTTTGTAAAAGTTCTTCTGAAGAACAAAAAGAGTTGGCCCTATGAACTAGTGTTTTTATAGTACCTGCCTTTTGGCTGGGATGGCGATGTGATTCAGCATGGATGTACTGGCCTGTATGAGTCTCTTTAATGTAGACTGAATTGTAGATAACCTTATCTGGTTGGCGAAGAATCAAGAGGTCTAGAAAGGCTAACTGCTTATTTACTTCTACTTCTAAGGTGAACTGGATCCTTGGATGAAGTGCATTAATTTTTGAGAGAAACTGTTGTAGTTCTTCTGAGGTGCCCTTCCATATGGCAAAAATATTGTCCACATATCTGAACCAAATGTTAGGTCTGGTGTAATGTTGTCAAAGATACGCTGTTCGAAATGCTGCATGAAGTAGTTGGCAGTAGCAGGAGATACTGGATTACCCATTGCTGTCCCTTCTATTTGTTGGCATAACTGATTTTTGAAGGAAAAATAACCGGACTTTATTACAAATTCAAATAATTTGACAATGTCTGGAGGAAATTCTTAGTGTAGTAATTCTATGCTGTCTGCCAACGGAACATTCATAAATAGCGAAACAGCATCTAGACTAATCATAATCTCCTAATCGTCTAGATACAGATTGGAAATTTTATTTCTGATGTCCACAGAATTTTTTATATATGTAGCAGTTCTTCTAGTTGAAGAAGTGAGTAAATTTGGAAATTTTGATATTTTGTAAGTGGAACAACCTATACAGTGTACGACTGGTCTTAATGGAATTCCTGACTTATGTACTTTTGGAAGACCATATAATCTCGGTGGGTGCCCGAAGGAGGTCTTTAGTGTTTTCTTTTTATCTTCATCCCACATCCATATTTTTTCTATAAGGGCATTATGCTTTTTTATTTGACTACCAGTAAGGTCTGAAGTGAGGGCCTATAAGATGAATAGACGTGGAGTAACAATGATTTTTTTCTCTCGTATTCTCTTCTCTCTTGGATGACTACAGCTTCCCTTTGTCAGCTTTCATAATAATTAGTTTCTTGTTATTTTTTAGTGATTTTAGTGCTTTTTGTCCAGCATACGATAGGTTCGGCTGCAAAGGCTTGCTGTTTAAAAGAATTTTTGTATACTCAAATCTTGTTCTGTTAGCTGTTTTTTGGAGTAAGGATCGAATACTTCTGTCTATACTATGGAAAAAGTCTATTATGGGTACTTTAGCAATCGGTTCCTAATGGTACTGCTATACAAAGAAACATGTGAAACATTACTTCACTCTTCTAACCTAAACAGATCCGATGGCCTATGTCTTTCCCCCTTGTGGGAGATAGTACGTTATAAAGCAGCACATCTTTCCTAACATATAATTGTATACACACATATATATATTTATAAATTTAAAAATATATATTTTTTTTTTAAATTATTATAATTGAATAATTAAATTTAGGAAATTTAACCTTAGCTACTTAGGTGGCGCTTTGTGAATATAACAGTTATTGTTTAATTAGCCTTGTACCTGTACTGATGATGCCTCTGATACTCAGGTGAAAATTCTATGAATAAAGAATAATTTATGTGAGCTAATTCCGTTATTATAATAGTTATATATATATATATATATATATATATATATATATATATATGGGAATAAATTTTTAACTTGGGTATATTGTATATTAGGATAACCAAGCAATTTTATATGCTTGGTCATTTTAGCTCCTAATCCCAAGTATGCAAACAATTAAGTTTGCGCCTGAAACAAAGTTAAAGTCTAAAGATGGTACAACACCAGGGCAACTCATTGTAAAGGTGGTTAAAGCTTTGATCACTATTCTTAGTATTTTCCCATAATGTAAAGCACATCTCACTAGAAGATGTATACTGCAATGCATTATGGGTGGGGTCACTACCCAGACCGGTTTCGACCTTTTTTGAGGTCTCCTCAGTGAGTAGCTAGACCCTAAATACCAGCTTTAACCACCTTTACAATGAGTTGCCCTGGTGTTGTACCATCTTTAGACTTGAACTTTGTTTCAGGCGCAAACTTAATTGTTTGCATACTTGGGATTAGGAGCTAAAATGACCAAGCATATAAAATTGCTTGGTTATCCTAATATACAATATACCCAAGTTAAAAATTTATTCCCATCAATATCTCCTCCAGAGATTTTTATTAAAACTTAATACACCTTGTTGCAACTTATATAGGTAAAGTTGATAAGGCTTTGTATTACTAAAACCTTGGTATTTAGGGTCTAGCTACTCACTGAGGAGACCTCAAAAAAGGTCGAAACCGGTCTGGGTAGTGACCCCACCCATAATGCATTGCAGTATACATCTTCTAGTGAGATGTGCTTTACATTATGGGAAAATACTAAGAATAGTGATCAAAGCTTTAACCACCTTTACAATGAGTTGCCCTGGTGTTGTACCATCTTTAGACTTGAACTTTGTTTCAGGCGCAAACTTAATTGTTTGCATACTTGGGATTAGGAGCTAAAATGACCAAGCATATAAAATTGCTTGGTTATCCTAATATATATATATATATATATATATATATATATATATATATGTAGAAATTTTTTTTCCTTGGGTATAATGGGTATAATATATGTTAAAGATACCAAGTTATTTTAAATATAAACCTGGTTTTATTTACTCCATTTCCCAAGTAAGCAAACAGACAAGTCAGTCAAGCTTGCAAGTGTTGCAAGTCTAGCTGATCCTGTACATAGTGCAAGACCAAGGCAACTCGTGGTAAAGGTATAGAATAAGCTCTGATCACTATTCTTAATATTTACCCTTAATGCAAAGCACATCTCCTGGAGGAGATGTATGATGTTATGTATTAAAGGCAAGAGGCCAATACCCAGACCGGTTTCGACATTTATTGAGGTCTCATCAGTGGGAGCCAGGCTAAGAAATACTAAGTTTTAAGAAATACAGAGATTTATATATATATATATATGTATCAGCTACTGGAACAAATCTGAAAAAACACCCCAACTCAACATCACCAGAGTTAAAGATCGGTACTATCAACAAAAGAAGCCTGAATGGCAAAGAAATGGAGCTAGCTGAGGAATTAAATGAGTATCAGATCGACATAATAGGGGTGACTGAAACAAAAAAGACAAAAACTGGTGAGATCTTTCTGAGCCTTAAATACAAAATGTTATAGTCAGCCAATGACAATCAAGGAAAAGGAGGAGTAGCCATTGTATTCAACACTAAATACCAGGCTAATCTTCTTGAATGGCAGGCAGTCAAGTAGAGTGATATGGGCAAATATCAGAATGGGGAATTGGAAAATGAGGCTTATTTGTGCCTATGGTCCCACAGAAGGTTCCACTAAGGTAGAAGTGGAGAAATTTTTGATGCTTTAGAAAAAGCAACTGGCACAATGAAAAAGGAAAAGTTGGTCCTTGTTGAGGATCTAAATAGCAGAGTAGGAAATGATTGTCAGACATACAAAAATATTTTGGGAAAATTTGGAGAAAAGAGCAAAGCTAATAATAATGACAAATATCTGTTGGATTTCTGCTCAGGACATGGACTGGTTATTACTAACACCATGTTCCAACATAAAAATGTGCACAAATTCACATGGAGACAAGAGAAGACAAGGAATAAGAAAAGTCTCATTGATTATGTTATTGTTGATAGTAATGTTTTCTCCCTGGTGCAGGACACCAGAGTGTACAGAGGATTTGAAATTGGAAGTGATCACTATTTAGTCTTGAGCAGGATAAAATTGAATTTCATATTGAAAAGAATAACATGTAAGAAAGTTTTAAAGCGAATAAAAGTTGAGCAGCTCTCTGATGTGAACTGTAGACTAAAATACAAAATCCTTGATTGATTCAATCAGAGAGGCATGTGGTGTGGTTGTCTGCAAGGATAGAAAAATCACACCTCTGTGGTGGACATAAGAAGTTAATGAGGCAGTGAAGGAAAAGAAGAAAGCATATCAAAAGTTCCTGGCAAATAAGTCAGCTTGTGCTCTTAGAGAATACAGAGAGAAATGTAAGAAAGCTAAACACTGTGTAAAACTAGCTAAACAAAAGTCATGGGAGGACTTTTGCAAGAAAATAGAAAATAAATATCAAGAAGGTGGAAAATATTTTGGAGGTTGTTGAAGAAGCTTAGAAATGGAGGAAAGAGTACTGTAAAAAGAGTTAGAGATGATAAAGGTGACATGAAAACGGGAGAAAAAGATATCCTTGAAGTATGGAGTAATTACTTCGAGAAATTTCTAAGTGAAACAAGCAGTGATAGCACAGTGGTAAAAAAACTCAACAGGCATACAGTCAGGAATACATATCCATACTTGAAGTAGAAAAAACCATCAAAGGCTTAAAATGTGTGAAAGGCAGCAGGAGTAGATGATATTCAACCACAAATGCTGAAGTATGGTGGTATAAAAGTCTTGCAGTGGCTGCACTGCATAGTTCAGAAGGCCTGGACGGAGGGACGAATTCCCGATGATTGGAGTAGAGCTCTCTTAGTACCCATATATAAAAAGAGAAATAAAACTGAATGTGAGAATTACAGAGGTATTTCCTTACTGAGTGTACCTGGTAAGATATATGCTAGTATACTTGAGAAACGGTTGAGAAGAATTGTAGAAGAAAAGCTTGGTGAAGAACAAGCTGGATTCAGGCCAAATAGAGGCTGTCAGGATCAGATCTTCACTTTATGACAAATACTGGAGAAATCATTGGAATATAACAAAGATCTCTATTTGAATTTTGTAGATCTAGAAAAGGCATATGATTAGGTGCCAAGAGAAAAGCTATTCAATACGCTACAGTTATATGGTGTCAATGGGGCATTATATCAAGCAATATTTAGTCTTTATTTGAGTTGCAAGTCAGCAGTTAGAATTGAAGGAAGTAGAGGATGATGGTTGAATGTTAAATCTGGTGAATTTAACATTCCACCTTCAACAAGGATGTACAGTATCCCCTCTGTTATTCATTATCTATATGGATCATATTATGAAGGAAAGTGCCATTAAACATGATATCAAAATTGGATGTGTTAATGTCAGCTCTTTGCTTTATACAGACGATGTTATACTTATCAATAAATCCACTACGAGTCTACAAGATGCCTTGACTAAATTGAATAACTGTTGTAATAGATATGGTATGAAGGTCAGCAATAAAAAGACAATGAAAATAGTCAGAATCTTTGAAAATGTCAACTGCATTATAAATGGAGAACCTGTGGAACAAGTAAAACATTTCAGGTACTTAGGGACGATTTTTGGTGATGATGGTAAATTAAATGTGAAAATAGACAACAGAATCAATAAAACTGGTATAGTACGAAGTCAATTGAATAAATTCATATGGAATAAGAGAGAAATTAGTCAGAACACTAAATTAGCTGTATATAAGACAGTGTTCAAACCAGTTTTAACTTATGGATCTGAGAGCTGGGTCAGAAGTAAAACACTTGACCAAAGACTAGAGATCACAGATATGAGAATCCTGAGAAAGATTAGAGGCATGAACAGATGGCATCAATGGCAATATCATATTAAAAACAAAGATATTAGGAAAGAACTTGACATTGTCGGCATCCAAGAATCCAAGTATGGTCATTTAAACAGAATGGGCGAGGAAAGATTGGCAAAACAAGTATTCTCTGCCAGGTTGGCAGGAAAATGACCCAGAGGAAGACCATGATATAGGTGGATTGGTACGGTACAAAGTGCCTTAGAGACGACAGAAATATAAGATCTGATAATGTTGGAGTCTTGACAAGTAACAGACTGATCTGGAGGAAAATTGTAGGTAGGAAGTTAGTAATGATGTAAATTTTTCATGTCATACTATCATATCCTGTACACCTCTTGAGGGTATACATGGCAGGGATTTGATGATGATATATATATATATATATATATATATTATATATATTTAACATATATATGCTAAATGATGTGAATAAAGCATTTATGTCAGATATGCAAAGAAAAAAAGCTTTGCCTAAGGGAATCCACCAAGTAGTTTGCTCTTCAACTACACTACTAAAAGTTTTTTCATTTCGACAAATAAGATTGTCATTTACAGATAACTAGTATTATCTAGTGTAGCACTTCTCACTTCACTAAGAACTTTTTTTTTATCTCTTTATAACTAGTGTTTTACTTATGAAAAGTAATTCATTTTGTATGAATTTATTCATTTTGTTTGATTTAATTTATAACTTATTGCTGATGGATGGAAAAAGTAAAGTTTGTGTAAAACACAGCAAAGTAGTGCTGTGTTTTGCATGAACTTAACTGTTCCCATCCATTAACATTTGTACTGATGTTATAAGCCATCCTGCATATTACATGCATACCTCCAACATACAGAGTATACAATGGTGGTCTGAAAAGTTCTCGGCCTCAACCATTGATGGCAACTCTATCGGCAAGTTTTTTTTTTTTTAAAGTTGGTACATCTATGATAAGCATTCGTGTGAAATTGCAAGTCATTTCATCAAGTAATTTGTTTTATACAGCTGTCTGAAGCAAAAGTTGTCTTTATCCCTTGAAATGGATAAAATTGAGTATCATGCATTTATAAAAAGGTTTAACACCAAAACAAATTCATTCGAAGTTCATAAAAGTTTATGGGCAGTCTTCTCCTTCATTTTCGACAGTTAAGAAATGGGCTGCCAAGTTTAAATGTGTCTGTACCAGCCTTGAAGATGATCCACGTGCATTGGACGTCCAAAAAGTGTAACAACACCACAAATCATTGATCAAGTGCACAATATGTATTGGATGACTGGAGAGTGCATGAAATTGCTGAGTCTATAGACATTTCAAAAGAGCGTGTATATATTTTGCATGAAGAATTGCAAATGAAAAGCTTTGCATAAGATGGGTGCTGTGCTTGCTCACAGCATATCTAAAATGCACTCGCATGAAAATCTCTGAACAGTGCTTGGAATGTTTTAACAAGAATAAAATCGATTTTGTGCATCGATTTATTACTATGGGTGAGACTTGGATTTGCCATTACACACCAGAATCCAAACCACATCAAAACAGTGGACAGAAGCCATTTGTTCAGCACCAAAGAAGATGAAGTCGGTTCCATCACCAGGAAAGGTCATGGCATTGGTGTTTTGGGATGCTAAAGGCATTTTGTTTATTAATTATCTTGAAAAGTGTAAAACAATAACTGGGGAATATTATTCCAATCTTTTAACCAGACTAGATGAAAAAATAAGAGAGAAAAGCCCTGGTTTGCAGGAGAAAAAAAATCATCTTTCATCAGGATAATGCACCTGCCCACCAAATTGTTTTGGCAATGGGAAAATTAAAGGATCTGCACTATGAATTGTTGGAACATCCATCCTATTCCCCAGATTTGGCTCCCCCTGACTTCTATCTCTTCCCTAAACTAAAACTCTTCCTCACTGGTCAGTGTTTTTCTTTGAATCAAGAGGTGATTGCAGCTGCAGAGCGGTATTTTGCAGATCTTACTGAGAACCACTACAGGGATGGGATAATGATGCCAGAGTATCGCTGGAATAAACGTATTAGTCTTAAGGAGATTATGTTGAAAAATAATTTTGAAATTATAAATTTATTTTTTCATTGGTAGGCCGAGAACTTTTCAGATCATCCTCGTGTATACCGTGATGAATTGCTTATTAATTGAATTGATTATTTTACTTTATTTATTATTATTTTGATTATTTATTTGTTTATTATCTAGGAACCTTTATTAAGTATTGGTTGTTTTATTAGGCTGTGATTGATGCCAACATCTTTCCCATTTTGATTGATATTTTGGGCAAAGGAGAATTCAAAACTCGGAAAGAAGCTGCCTGGGCTATTACTAATGCAACTTCTGGAGGTTCTCCTGAGCAAATTAGGTAAAGTAGTTATTTACTTATAACTTTTACATTTAGAGTAAAAAGAGTTTTTTGCAGCACAAAAAAACTTGATGATGGCCCACACCTCTGTGTCTTCAAATTTCTTCAACATCTCTGACATGTCTTCTTATGTATCCTAAAAGAAAAAGAACAAATTATTACAATTTGAAACCTGTGTGTGGGGGGGAGGGGTTAAAGGGTTTTAAGATATGCTCTTTCTTGTAGTATATCAGTTGCTTTAATATCATTTTTGTTCAGTGTTTATCGGAACTCTTTGCTCCCTCCCCTCCTTGTATGTAATATAAAAAAAAAAAAAATTGTGGAGCATGCACAATTTGGCTGCACCAAAGCTGAAAGAATAATAAAGCTTGCATTTGATACAGCTGTTACTACAGTATGCTAAATCACTATGGTACTGTTTTAGTAGTCAGTAAAGTAGTACAGTAACATTCCACTGTCAAAAGAATTTTTAATTGTTAAACATTATAAACTATGATATAACAAAACCTGCACTGTTTAATGCTGTGCTATGCAAGGTTTTGAACAGTGCACCGTTGCTATGCAATTGCTGTATTTGATTTCAAGAAATTATTTGATATCTCAAATTTCTTATTTTTCTATATTATTTTAAATAACTTTTAGTCTTAAAAATAGATCACTGGGTTTTGAGAAGAAAAGCCAACTGATCTATTGTATATTATACTGACATAACATCAGTTGCTGTCTTCATTTTTTTCATAAAAAGCCATGATGAAGCTCACATAGGTGCTTGTGAAAGTAGTTGGTTTGATTAATTTCTTGTGTGCAATGAATAATAAAAGTTCTATAATACTTATAAGTTTTTTTTTTTTTAAAAAGTCATAAAATAAAGTTAAAAAGAATCAGCACTTTGTTATATGATCTTTTGTTCTCTTGAAATTGTTGGTACCATAAGTCTTAAGTCAGCCTTCTCCTGACTCCAAGTCAAATTAATATCAATGCAACAGTAATGGGGAACTCAAAGTAACGAAAGTATAAATTAAAGATGCCAAGAAATTATATTCTTGGTTTAATCCTTTATCCAAGTGTAAGCAAACAAAAAAGTTTGCTTACACTTGGATAAAGTTTACATGGGAAGTAACTTTACAATTGAGCAACTCGTATATAGAGGCTAATGACTTTATATCACTTGCCTTAGTATTCCATAATGTACAGCTCATATCCTTATGGACATGTAAATGCTATGCATTATGGGAAAGATCAGAAGTGTTATGTTACCAAGATTGAAGTAATGCAGAAGTCATATTTCCATATACAAGTAGCCAAAAGATGTCACACTTTATTACTAAAATACTCTGGATTAGTTAGATGTTGAAAATTTTTTGACTTGGTTATACTATAAATGAAAGATATCAATAAATTATATTCTTGGTTTAATCCTTTATCCAAGTGTAAGCAAACAAAGTTTGCATGTGAAGTAGCTTCATAACTGGGTAATTTGTATATAGAAGCTAATGACGACTTCATATCACTTAGTTACTTCATGCACAAACTTTGTTTGCATGAAGTAACTAAGTGATATGATAACACTTGGATCAAGGATTAAACCAAGAATATAATTTCTTGGCATCTTTAATTTATAGTATAACCAAATGGAAAAACTTTCAATAACAAAAGTATGTAAGTCTATACAATATAAGTGATATTGTATTGTGTTACTGCTCATTGCTTATAAATAAGCTACACACATAACAAAAGTGGTTATTTTACAGTCATAAACTAAAATGTGAAGATTCAGTGGCATCTCAGTTCAGGTGGTAACACTGTTAGATTGAATTGTTGTTGCAGTATATTCCCTGACATAGTATAAATTCATACATATACTAACTATACTTGGGGGGGGGGACTTATAGATCAAAGCTGTATAACTGAGAGGAGACCTCCATATAGCCTTTAAAGCAATGTGGAGAACCGACCAGGTTTCTGACCTAATGTCCAATCCTCACCTAATCATGGTGCACCCTGTAAGGTTACTGAATACTGAATGAAACCTGGATACTGAATGAACAAGAATGGGCTGGCAATTTTTGATTTAGCTGACCAAATTCTATTATTATTGATTTAAACCAAAAAAACCAAAATACAAATTTATGGTACAGATTGATAGAATTTCATGCCGGCTGGGGCGTCGCTGGTTTTGCAAGGTCCCTGTTGTTATCCCCAGGGTGAACAGCAAAAAGTCATCTACTGGAACAAATCCTGAAACACACCCCAATTAAACATCACCAGAGTTCAAGATTGGTACTATCAACATTAGAATCCTGAATGGCAAAGAAATAGAGCTAGCTGCTGAATTAGATAAGTACCAGATCGACATAATAGGGGTGACTGAAACAAAAAAAGAAAAAATCTGGTGATATATTTCTGAGCAATAAATACAAAATGCTGTATTTAGGCAATGACAATCAGTTAAAAGAAAGTGTAGCTATAGAGTAGAGCCTTCTGTGGGACCATAGGTCCCACAGAAGGCTCTATTATGGTAGACGTGGAGAAATTTTTTGAGGCTTTAGAGAAAGTAACTGTCACAATGAAAATGGAAAAGTTGGTCCTTGTTGGGGATCGTAATAGCAGAGTAGGAAATGATTGTCAGACATACAAAAATATTTTGTGAAATTTTGGAGAAAAGAGCAAAGCTAATAATAATGGCAAATACTTGTTGGATTTCTGCTCAAGACATGGACTGGTTATTATTAACACAATGTTACATAAAAATGTGCACACATTTACATGGAGAGAAGAGGCAAGGAATTAGAAGTCTCATTGACTATGTTATTGTTGATAGTGATGTTTTCTCACTGGTGCAGGACACTGGAGTGTGCAGAGGATTTGAAATTGAACAGTTATTTAGTATTGAGCAGGATAAAATTGAATTTCATATTGAAAAGAAGAACATGTAAGAAAGTTTTAAAGCAAATAAAAGTTGAGCAGCTCTCAGATGTGAACTGTTGACTAAAATACATATATTGTTCAAGAAAAATGAGAGTTTGAGAACAGGAACCAAACCTCAGAGGTTCAGTGGCAAATCCAGAAGAAAACATTGATTGATTCAGCTAGAGAGGCATGTGGTGAGGTTGTCTGCAAGGATAGAAAAATCAGCACTCCATGGTGCACACAGGAAGTTAAAGAGGCAGTGAAGGAAAAGAAGAAAGCACATAAAAAGTTCCTGGCAAATAAGTCAGTTTGTACTCTTAGAGAATCCAGAGACAAATGTAATAGAGCTAAACACTTTGTGAAACTAGCTAAACAAAAGTCATGGGAAAACTTTGGTAAGAACATAGAAAATAAATATCAAGAAGGTGCCAAAATATTCTGGAGGCTGTTGAAAAAGCTCAGAAAATGAGGTAAGTGCATTAGAGATGATAAAGGTGACATGAAACCTGGTGAAAAAGCTATCCTTGATGTATGGAGTAATTAATTCGAAAAATTGTTAAATGAAACAATCAGTGACAGTATAGTAGTAAAAAAAACTCAACAGGCATGCAATCAGGAATACATATCCATACTTGAAGTAGAAAAAGCCATCAAAAGCCAGAAATATAGAAAGGCAGCAGGATTAGACGATGATCAACCAAAAATGCTCAAGTATGGAGGTTTAAAAGTCTTACAGAGTCTGCACTGCATAGTTCAGAAGGACTGGACAGAGGGACGAATTCCCAATGATTGGAGTAGAGCTCTCATAGTACCCATATATAAAAAGGGAAATAAAACTGAATGTGAGAATTACAGAGGTATTTTCCTATTGAGTGTTCCTGGTAAGATTTATGCAAGTATACTTGAGAAACGGTTGAGAGGGATCATGGAAAAAAAGCTTGGTGAAGAACAAGCTGGAGTCAGGCCAAATACAGGCTGTCATGATCAGATCTTCACTTTACGACAAATAGTTGAGAAATTATGGGAATATAACAAAGATCTATATTTAAGTTTTGTTGATCTGGAAAAGGCATATGACAAGGTGCCAAGAGAGAAGCTATTCAAAAAATTGAAGTTGTATGGCATCAATGAGGCATTATATCAAGCAATACTTAGTGTTTTATTCAAGTTTTAAGTCAGCATTTAGAATTGATGGAAGTAGAGGAAGATGGTTTAATGTTAAATCTGATGTCAGACAAAGGTGTATATTATCCTTTCTGTTATTCATTATCTATATGGATCACATTATGAAGGAGAGTGGTATTAAACCTGATATTAAAATTGTTGATGTTAATCTTTGCTTTATGCTGATGATGTTATACTTCTAAAGCAAAGAGCTCAGTATGTTAGGAATGTGTTAGCAGAACTAATCTCAGGTGGTATGGTCACTTAAACATCCACTACAAGTCTGCAATATTTGATATATTGGATGATATTCTTAATAAATCGCATAATTGTTGTAATAGATATGGTATGAAGGTTAGCAATAACAAGACCAAGTCAATGAAAATAGACAGAAGTATTGAAAACTATCAACTGCATTGTGAATGTAGAACCTATAGAACAATTAAAACATTTCAGCTACTTAGGCATGATTTTTAACGAAGGTGGTAAATCAATTAATGAAATAGACAACAGAATCAACATGTTATTGTAGCTGGTATGGTAGGAAGTAAACCGAATAAATTTATGTGGAATAAGAGAGAAATTAGTCAAAAACACTAAATTAGCTGTGTACAAGACAGTGTTCAAACACATTTTAACCTATGGATCCGAGAGCTGGGTTAGAAATAAAACACTTGGCCAAAGACTAGAGACCACAGATATGAGAGTCTGAGAAAGATTGGGGATGTGAACAGATGGCATCACTGGCAATATCATATTAAAAAGGAGGATATTAGGAAAGAACTTAACATTCTCTGCATCCAGGAATGCGTTAGAAGAGCATGGTCACTTAACAGAATAGGAGAGGAAATATTAACAAAACAAGTATTCTCTGCGAGGTTGGCAGCAAAAAGATCCAGAGGAAGAACAAGATA
Organism: Typopeltis vanoorti; assembly: GCF_054136105.1. Lineage (NCBI taxonomy): Eukaryota > Metazoa > Arthropoda > Arachnida > Uropygi > Thelyphonidae > Typopeltis > Typopeltis vanoorti. The sequence continues at coordinate 36,752,970 of NC_143567.1, read as the reverse complement.
TAAGAGGATTGATACAGTTGGAAAAAGGGGTGCTTAAGGGTCAAAGCTGTATAACTGAGAGGAGACCTCCACATAGCCTTTAAAGGAATGCGGAGAACCGACCAGGGCTTCTGACCTAATGTCCAATCCTCCCCTTCTCGTGGTTTACCCTGTTGGGTATCTACCTGTGGATGCTGAACGAATGAGGATGGGCTGGCAATTTGGAATTTAGCCGAACCAATTGTATTCTTATTGGCTTAAACCAAAATACAAAATGATGGTACAACATGACAAAATTACATGCCGGCTGGGGTGTTGCTAGGTTAAACAAGCCCCCCCCCCCGCTGTTTTCGCCAGGGAACCAGGACAAACAGCGAAAAGTCAGCTACTGGAACAAATCTAAAAACACCCCAATTCAACATCACCAGAGTTAAAGATCAGTACTATCAACATAAGAAGCCTGAACGGTAAAGAAATGGAGCTAGCTGGGGAATTAGATAAGTACCAGATCGACATAATAGGGGTGTCTGAAAGAAAAAAAGACAAAAACTGGTGAGATCTTTCTGAGCAATACATGCAAAATGTTATATTCAGGCAATGACAATCAAGAAAAAGAAGGAGTAGCCATAGTGTTCAACACAAAATACGAGGCTAATCTTTTTGAATGGCAGGCAGCCTCAAGTAGAGTAATGTGGGCAAATATGAGAATAGGGAACTGGACAATGAGACTTGTTTGTGGCTATGGTCCCACAGAAGGTTCTACTAAGGTAGAAGTGGAGGAATTTTTGGGGCTTTAGAAAAAGCAACTGACACAATGAAAAATGATAAGTTGGTCCTTGTTGGGGATCTAAATAGCAGAGCAGGAAATGATTGTCAGACATACAAAAATATTTTGGGAAAATTTGGAGAAAAGAGCAAAGCTAATAATAATTATTAGTATTATTATCATCATATAACACCTCCAGGGAGTCCAAAGACTCATCGAGGGAGGACACCTGCTCTTCAGCTCTCTGTCTTCAACATTCTACTAACCGCAACTACCTTCATCACGTGCACCAGCGCCACCTACAGCCAACTACCACCACTATTTTTACAGACAATCACAACCATCCATGCCCACGGCAGGATTCAAACCTGCAGCCTTGGCTGGAGAGCGGATACACCAACCACTTGGCCAACCAGGCCGGCAAATATCTGTTGGATTTTTGCTCAGGACATGGTTGAGCTGAAAAAAAAAGAAACAACTGTGGAGGGAATTTAAGGAGAAAGGTGATGGCAGGCACATGAACGGTATAAAGCACAGGCCAGATGGGTAATGAGTGTATTATGATAGAACATTAGCCATGCAGGCTAAAGAGAATCCCAAATTTCGATATGTTGCAGGTAAAAGAAAAAATGTATATGGCAGAATGATTTTAAAGAATGCCGATGGTAGGGAGGTAACTGAATCAGTTGATGTAGTGGAATTACTGAGGGAGACTTTGCAAGAGTATATCATCCAGGTGGTGACATTGCAGGAATGAATGAACCAATAGCATATATCAGAATTGTGGTGAATGAAGTGGAGGTGAATAGTCTATTACAAAACCTTAATGTGAATACATCTGTGGAATTGTATGGTATAACAGCACGGGTCTTAAGTGAAGCGGCTAAACAATTGTCAGTGCCCTTGACCATATTGTTCAATCTGAGTATCTGGTCTGGGTTAGTCCTGAGGGGTTGGAGTGGAAAGAGGGGAAAATGGTTCCACTGCATAAAGGAGGTTCCATTACCAACCGATCAGCATATCAGGAATTGTTGTCAAGGTCTTGGAGTAAATAGTCAACAGGAAAATACAGGATTGGATAGATGAAAATGGGATACTGTATGGGGGACAGCATGGTTTTGTGAAGGGTAGATTATGCCTCAGTAACTTGCTCACATTTTATAACACAGTGACAACTGAACTGGATAATGGTAATGGATTTAGAGTGATTCTATTGGACCTTTCTAAGGCCTTTGACAGCATACCACATGGAATTCTAATCAGTAAACTGCAGCATATGGGGATGGATATTGGGTTGGTGAGATGGATAGGATGGTGGTTGATGGAGAGATATCAGAGAGTGGTTTTTTCAGGAGTAGAGTCCAATAGACGACCTGTGACTAGTGGTGTGCCACAGGGTTCTGTTCCTGGACCACTACTGTTCAATTTGTTCATTAACAATAGTGTTCATTTGTTTGCTGATGATGCAAAGTTGGGTAGAGCAATAGTGAGTGCACAGGATGTCAGAATTTTGCAGTATGTTTTGGATAGTTTGGAGGACTGAGCTGAGGAGAATAGATGTCCATTTAATGTGGCAAAGTGTAAGGTTATGCATTTGGTGTGAAAAGATTAGCAGCAGTATATCACATTTATAGAGCCGTACGCCAGGAGATTGATGAGGCCAGGAATTTGTGAGTGTTGGTGGATAGGGAGTTGAAGTTTAGGGGGCACATTGCAAAAGTGGCTAAATCAGCTCATCAAATCACTTGGTTGCTGAAAAATATTTTAACAAGCAGAGACAAACAGGTTATTGTTCCTCTGTATCGAGCCTTGATAAGACCCCATCTAGACTACTGTGCCCAGATATGGAAGCAGGGGTTTCTTCTTGATGGGGAAGAGGTGGAGAGGATCCAGAGACGAGTGACCAAGATGATAGCAGGTCTATGGAATGAACCTTATGAGAACAGGTTGAAGATTTGTGGGTTGCCAAAATTGGCTGATAGGCGGTAAAGGGGTGATATGATTGAGACATTCAAATTACTGAAATGTTTCTATAAGATTAATTCGGAAGATATTTTCGAGAATAGGACTGATGGTGGTGGTGGGGGACTAGGGGCCATACATGGAAGCTGGGCAAGAGTGTGGTTAGCAAGGGTGTTAGAGCTAGGTTTTTTACTTGGAGAGTGGTGAATGAGTGGAATAAGCTGCCAGAGTCTGTTGTGGGTGCCATGGCTGTGAATGAGTTCAAGGCGAGGTATGATAGATACTGTGTGAATATCGAATAGTTGTTCTTGACATGATGTTAGAGCCCCCCCCTCTCGATGAGTCTATCGACTCCTTGGAGTTGCCTGTAATAATAATAACATAACAAAGATCTATATTTAAGTTTTGTCGATTTGGAAAAGGCATATGACAAGGTGCCAAGAGAGAAACTATTCAGTACGCTAGTTATATGGTGTCGATGGGGCATTATATCAAGCAATACTTAGTCTTTGAGTTGTAAGTCAGCAGTTAGAATTGAAGGAAGTACAGGAAAATGGTTTAATGTTAAATATGGTGTGAGAAAAGGATGTACATTATCCCCTCTGTTATTCATTATCTATATGGATCACATTATGAATGAAAGTGGTATTAAACATGATATCAAAATTGGTGATGTTAATGTCAGCTCTTTGCTTTATGGAAGATGTTTTACTTCTAAATAAATCTGCTCCAAGTTTGCAACATTCTCTGACTAAATTGAATATCTGTTGTAATAGATATGGTATGGAGGTCAGCAACAAAAAGATGAAGACAATGAAAATAGGCAGATTTGTTGAAAATGTCAACTGTGTTGTGAATGGTGAACCTGTGGAACAAGTAAAACATTTCAGCTACTTAGGCACGATTTTTAGTTAAGATGGTAAATTAAATATAGAAATAGACAACAGAATCAACAAAGCTGGTATGGTAGGAAGTCAGTTGAATAAATTCATATGGAATAAGAGAAATTAGTCAGAACATTAAATTAGCTGTATATAAGACAGTGTTCAAACCAGTTTTAACTTATGGATCTGAGAGATGGGTGAGAAGTAAAACACTTGACCAAAGACTAGAGACCGCAGATATGAGAGTCCTGAGAAAGATTAGAGGCGTGAACAGATGGGCATCAATGGCAATATCATATTAAAAACGATTATATTAGGAAAGAACTTGACATTGTCAGCATCCAGGAATGCATTAGCAGAGCTAATCTTGAGTGGTATAGTCACTTAAACAGAATGGGCAAGGAAAGATTAGCAAAACAGGTGTTCCCTGCCAGGTTGGCAGGAAAACGACCCAGAGGAAGACCAAGATATAGGTGGATTGATACGGTACAAAGTGACTTAGACGATAGAAATATAAGATCTGATAATGTTGGAGTCTTGACAAGTAACAGACTGATTTGGAGGAAAATTGTAGATAGGAAGTTAGTAATGATGTAAATTTTTCATGTAGTACTATCATATCCTGTACACCCTTTGAGGGTACATGGCAGGAATTTGATGATAATACAGTAAGAAGTGCATTAGTAGATAGGAATATAAGATCTGATAATATTGGAATCTTGACAGGTAACAGATTGATTTGGAGGAAAATTGTAGATAGGAAGTTAATAATGATGTTAGTTTTTCCTTGTAGTACTATCATATCCTGTATACCCCTTGAAGATATATGTCAGTTCATATTCATACTTTCACTACATTCCTTGAAAGTCACAGAAGCAAAAAAAAAAAAAAAAAGCATTAAGTGACAATAATTTATAATTTTATATAATGAAAGGCATATATGATTATTCATAGCAATGCTTTATATTACAAACAACACCAGATGTTATCTGTCCTTTACATCCCTGAAAGTGCAATAATCAAGGAATTTGAACAAATCCAAAACCATCATATATACGAATGTGAGTCTCTCTAATGGTAGAAAATGTTTCACCCTCCACAATAACAAGATCTCATAATTTATCTTCACATCCTCTGAACAGGGAAAAAAAACAGGCAGCACCCTCATTTGAGATCATAATTTTTTCACCACTCCCAAGTTCATGACAAGTGTTGAACATGAATTCTGCAAGCAACATTCCACCAAAAGAAATAGCAGCATTAAAAAAACTTCCCCAATAATAAAAAAATATATGATAACCAAAGCAGGTAAGGATAATGCAACTGTTATAAAGCATCATACAAAATATAAGAAAAATCTAAAAGACTCCTGTTTATCAGGTTATAGTTGAAGATCCTGCTAAGTCTTAAAAGGAAAAGTGAGAAAAAAAAATGCGAAATAATTTTCAAAAAATCGCATTTTGACCCAAAGATATTACCAAAAAATGAGAATCTTACTATTACACCACACTAGATATATGAAGTGCCAAAGATTTACAAACTCAGTATCCCTTCATCCTATAGTTGATAGCATAGATAGCCCCACCTACAAACTTAGAGAGTTAAAAAAAAAAATAGCTATCCCCTCTCACGGACAACTCTCCAACTTCATTAAAAATTCTACTCCTTCAAAACTTTAATATATATATAAAAAAAAAGAAAGAATCACACATCATAATCAGTTTCGATATTACTTCTTTAATTACCAGCAGAACCAGTGACCTTATTAAACCATTTCCCCCTAACAATTTGAATCATTCAAATTCACCACACACTCGGGTTATTTCTCTTGGAATGGAAAAATATACAAACAGCTGAATGAGACAGAAAACAAAGCACTCAATACACCACTACACACAAACATACAGTGTAGCTATGCTCTCTTGATGAACATTTTAATGCATGTGAAGGACTGATTAGAGAAAGCCTGAAGTGGTGAATGTCATGCTTGATCTCCAATATGTTCCCCTGTTTTCTCATGCAGCATAAGTTATACCTTTCAAGGGCATTCAAGCATACTTACAGATCAAACTCTATTTTGAGGATACAGTAAAATGGCCACAGGCCTACTGCTAGATAGTACACAGGCGCAAACCTGTCAGAAGTCAGGAGCCTTCCTGGATCTGGTGTATAATCCTTCTACCAACATACTCTGACAGGTTGTGCCTTAAGGGGGAAGAGAGAGACCAACTAGTAGTGTGTGTGTGTGTGTGTGTGTGTGTGTGTGTGTGTGTGTGAGAGAGAGAGAGAGAGAGAGACATTTTTGTTGCCATGTTATTCCAAGGAAACTGGTTGTTCTCTGTATAGCATCATGTGCATGGTTTCTTAACTGTTCACCTTAAAGTGAAAAAATCGAGTCAAGACCCTATTTAGACTGAACTCAATTTGCTCTTCTCAGTCACTTGCATAAATCTTACATGAAAACTGAGAAGAGAATTCCCTTTATAATTTTTATGTTCAGCTTTATTTCTCTATTTCTAGATCATCTACTCCAGGATGTTTATCTTCTTTATTCTTCCCAAAATTTTCTAAGAGCCTCCATAGCACTGTTGGTATCAGCGATGCCCTTTGGTTGCAAAGATCTGAATTTGAATCTTGTCCAAATGCAAAGAATCTTTATAAAGGCTTTTCAGCTGAATGTAAGTATGGAAGGAAAAACCCTTCCACCTCACATGGAGATAGAAAGGTTTTCCTCCCAGAAACTCTTTTTTTATAAAACAGGCAAACTGGTCATAAGAACACCCATGCCTTACAAACATAGTACACTTGCCTCATAGCCTTAGTTGCTTTGGCCCCAAATCCAAGACAACCCAAAGCTTTCTATAGCTTTTATTTAACTACTTTTACATATAACTCGCCTTTCTTATATTTCTCTGTAGGAACTTCTGATATGATTTCTTCTTTTCTAGAACTGCCCTTTTTAATTTCTCAAGTCTATCATAAAGTTTTGATTTTTCTCTCCTTGCATACAACTTCACATATGCCTACCTTGCTTCAATGAGTCAGTCAATGTTTTCTTTAGATTTTGCTACTGGGTCTGTAAACTGCATTTTCACACTTAGTTTTTCTATAATATTATATGTATGATGAATATATAAATGTTGAAACATGGTGTTAGATGAGAAGTCTGTCCTGATTAGAAATTCAGCAGGTAATTATCATTAACTTTTTTCCCAAAAAAACGTTTTTACAAAATATTTCAATATATTAGAGATTTGTAATAATAATAAATTTAGTTTAATCCTTTATCCAAGTGTGAGCAAACAAAGTTTGCACCTGAAAGTATCTTCAGGACTGGGGTAAGGTGGTTCAACACCAGGGCAACTCCTTGCAAAGATGGAGCAAACTAACATCACTCCTATCTCAGTATCTCCCATAATGCAAAACACATCTCCTTGCGGATATGTCTAATGTTATGCATTAAGGGAAGGGCCACTACCCAGAGTAGTTCCAACCTTTATTGAGGTCTCTTCAGTGGGAGCCAGGCGCCCAAGTGGAGATACCAGCCAGAAGCATTAGCAAGGTCATCTCTACCTATAGGAGTTGCCAAATGGTGTGCCACCTTTTTAATAAATTACTCTGGATTTAGAGACATCTTTCTCTAAATCCAGAGTAATTTATTAAAAAAAGGTGGCACACCATTTGGCAACTCCTATAGGTAGAGATGACCTTGCTAATGCTTCTGGCTGGTATCTCCACTTGGGCCTGGCTCCCACTGAAGAGACCTCAATAAAGGTTGGAACTACTCTGGGTAGTGGCCCTTCCCTTAATGCATAACATTAGACATATCTGCAAGGAGATGTGTTTTGCATTATGGGAGATACTGAGATAGGAGTGATGTTAGTTTGCTCCACCTTTGCAAGGAGTTTCCCTGGTGTTGTACCACCTTACCCCAGTCCTGAAGATACTTTCAGGCGCAAAGTTTGTTTGCTCACACTTGGATAAAGGATTGAACTAAATTTATCCAAATGTGAGCAAACAAACTTTGCGACAAGAACTAGCTATTATTTATATCATCTGCCCTCTATAAGGACTTGAAAAATGCTGCTACTTCTAGAGTCTTCTGTCTGATCATAAATACAAATTATTTTACAATTTCCCATTTTGAAGTTTGTCCACATCACTCAATTTGAAAATGCCTGATATATATAGAAATATATCTTCGTGTTTAATATCAAATACTAGAGTCACTCCATTTATTACCAATTATGTTGACGTGGTATTTTTGTAATTCCTTTTTGCCACTGTTGATGCTTACCTTTTATTCCATGAGTTTGAGTGAAATATTAGATACTGAGCTTAAATTTGCTGAATTTCACTGTTTGCCCTGGTGAAAATAGGCAAAATAGGGGAGACTCAATTAACCATGTTGTTCCCCAGCTTAATGGCATTTGTTCACGTTGCACATTTGATTGTGTAACAAAGAATGCTAAACTGAATCCCAAATTTCTAGCCCAACTTCTCTAATTCATTCATTCAGTATTCAGTAGATACTAGGGTATACCACAAGAAGCTGAAATTGTCCATTATGTTAGCAGCGGTGAATTCTTTGTATTCGTTATAGGTTGGTCTCCTCCCAGCTAGTTTGGACTCTTAAAAGATATATTAAACATCAGTAGTAATCTGTAACATTTCAACCAGAGTATTTTAGTCATATTCAAATAGAATACAAATAACAGTAGAATATGAGTTATAACTGAGTTAATAGAAACCAGTCACTTTCATATTACTGACCTCTACTAACTCAGCATACTTCCAAATTCTCAACTTCTTTTAAGTTTAATTGCTATATGTACTGATGTGTTCAAACTTGCTTCTTTCTCTATCTCCAGTGGTGCCTGTACAGCACATTTGGAGAATTTGCCTTTCATTTGAAAAGTCTGAGCCCAAATCCTATCAGTGGGGAGGAGTAAGTTAACTGATCTCATGTTGAGACAGCACGATTCATATTTCCAATCAAACCATACTCAATTTCCAATTAAAGACAATCAACAATAGCTTACATTTCCTTGTTTATTGTATTACTTGCTCCCCTCTTTTTGGACAGATCAGTTGGTTAATATAGCTCAGAATGGATTAACATAAAGTTGTTTCTTCATTCGGATACAAGTTGTATGTTTCAGAACATGCAGCTCTGCTGGACAGCTTGGTTGGAGTGGATAGCTCTGGTCTCTGACCTACAGGCATGTGATTCAAATCCCACCGTGTCACAGATGTTTGGGGAATGTCTTCTGGTAGATTGTGATTTTCTCTGCCAGTGTGAGCCCATCACTCTGCTCTCACACTGGGGGCCTGAAGAGGTTCGTGAAATTTGTAAATATAATGTTTATGTATTATTATTTTTTCCATTGTTCTCTAAAGATGTTCAAGATACTTCAGATGAAATATTAGTATTTTTGTGACTCCCATTTTCCTGTGGTATGTTATTACTGCTGTGGTGAGCTGAGAATTTTTTTTTTTTTTCATTTTCATTAATTTCCTGTAATTTCTTTTTGTATTTTTTATTCATTTTTTACCCGATCCAGAAACCTTGCTCAAGAGATCAGACATGGATCCTTTTCAAGCCACTTTAGTTCTCCAATATAGCAGTGATCTCACATCAGCAATGAAATTCATTTACTGCCTAAAGAGAATCACATACATTCCATTTCCATTATAGGATTCAAACCTGTAGCATATTGGCTGGAGAGTGGATAAGCTAACTTCTCAGTCAACTTCATTTGCTTTATTTTTTACGTATTAATTTGTTTTCTTTTCCTTGAGCAAAAAATAAATAAATAAAATGATTAAAAACATCAGATGTAAATCTTGTTTAGCTGCATCAATCTGTATGTTTTGTTTTTAGTGTGTTACAGTTTCCAGCTATTTCAGAAAAACTTGAGATAACTGCTGATATGTTGTTGTTTTCAGGTTCTTAGTGGCCCAGGGATGTATTCCTCCATTATGTGAACTGCTTACAGTAATGGATGCTAAAATAGTGCAAGTGGCTCTCAACGGACTCGAAAATATTCTGAGGCTTGGTGATCAAGATGCCAAAAACCATGGTGGTCTAAATCGTTATGCAGTAATGATTGAGGAATGCTATGGTAATTTTTTAGAATTTGCTGAGTACTTTTAAGAGATTAATCATTGATATTACATATATTTATCTTAAGTATAAAAATTAAGTAAGCTGGCATATCATTTAGGTCCACTGCTATATTCACATTGACATTTTTCAATATTCTGAGTTTCTCCAGTTCATCTTCCTCAATTCTCATGTCAGTTTGTGTCATGTCTGTAACTGCAAAATCATCAATTGGATGATGTGCCCTTGAAAAGTGATCATTTGGTAACTGAACTATTTTTCTGCTTCTACCCTTATCATACCATCAGTGCCGAGTAAAGTTTTTCTTTCCATAATCATTAGAAGGAAGACTGGGTGGAAAAAGAGGGAGAGATAGACCCAGGAGAATGTGGTTTGAAGACATTAAGGATTTGACTGGCTTGAATTACCATAAATGTTCCAGAGCAGCAAAAGAAAGAAAAAAGTTCTGTGACATGGTTGCCAACCTCCTTCTAGGGAATGACACTTGAAGAAGAAGAATCATTCTTTCTCTCACTTGCTACGTAGCGAAAAAACTTTTGGATTTACTTTGGCCTGCTTAGCTAATATTCGTTTGAAATCTGATTTAGCCTTCTTTACCATACTTGTTACCCATCTTACTTGTGCTTTATATTGCTCATGAGCATGCTGATCATCTTTTTGGTTATATTCATTTCACGATTTCTTTCTTTCTTTTTTGCAGTTAACCATTGCAGTTCCTGCTTTATATTGCTACTCATCCAATTATTATTATCATCTGACCTCCATAGAGTCACAGACTCATCATGGGAGGTACATACTATCGCACACAATGCTCATCCAAACGTGCCTTAAACTGATTCAATGTGTCTACATTCACAAACACTCAGGCAATGCAGTCCACTCTCCATCCAAAGGACTTTCTCCTCACTCCTCTGCTCACACCCTCCTTATACAGTTTCCAGCAATGGCCTCTTGTTCTACCCCCCCCCCCAATCTCTTCCATGTCAACCTGAAAATAACCCCTGACTAGCTTATATGTCTCAATCATATCCCCCCTTCTTCCTCCTATTCACGAGACTTTGCAATTTACATTCTCTCAGTTTGTCCTTGTACTTCACATCCCAAAGACCACTGACCACCTTTGTGAATATTCTCTGGACCCTTTCCGACATATCCTTGCCACCATGAAAACCAGTATGAGGCCTGATGAAGGCCTTATACAATGGCATCATAACCTATTTCTGCATGTCAAGGTCTGATGTAACGTCTTCACAACTTGTGCAATGTGGCCCCTGAATTTCAGCCATCAGATCCTACATCTCTCCTAGATCTCTCTCTCATCCCCTTTACCTCCTCTAAAGTTTCCCCACCAAGTGTATATACTCTGCCTCCCGTCGTTGCTTACCAAATCTCAAAACCTTACACTTTGCAACAGTGAACTGATAATTCCACTCACTGCCCATTCATGTAATCTTTTCAAGTCCTCCTTACAGGAGGACTTGAAGAGATTACATGAATAAACCTATCTCAATATCATTTACATACAAATTGAGCAACAGTGGTCCCAAAACTGACCCCTGCAGTACACCATTAGTGACCTTCCTCTTTAGGGATACTGCTGTACTACTGTATTTTGGAACATCCTCTCTTTGTATGTAATTCTTAAAGTGCAATTTTAGATTCAAATACAGACCAACTTTGACAGTTACAAGCTTATTCTTTCTTCTCAAATTTTTTTGTTCGTATATAGTACTAAGGTACAATATCACCATTATAAAAGGCTGAAAGAAATTAAAGAAGAATAAGGAAAAAGAAAATCTGCATTAGTTGGAAATTGGACTGCTTATGGGTGTTTGCAGACATAGAATGAAGTTGAGAAAGGAACAATCAATGCTGGCTATGTACATTGCACTCATAGAAGTGCACATAAAAACATAATGAAGAAACTTCTTGTTTATATGATATCCTCTTTATAATCTCAGTTTGCCTTCTTTTTAATAACATTAATGATTTTTGGGGGATTTTGATACACCGTCCCCAAATTGATAACAGTATTTGAAGATAGTAAAGATTTGGGACTTGTACAAACTTAGCAACTGTACAAAAGAGAAGTGCCATCTAGAAATGCAAAGATTTTAGAAGCTGTAAATATGATGCTTGTGTTAGAAAAGGCTAGAGATCAATGTCAGCCGATGAAGGGAAATCTGATCCTGTCTGAGGAACTCGGTATTAGAAAGGCAAGGAGAACTTAAGTGAGATATTTTGAAAAAAAATGTAGAACCATGTCTTTTCTTATGTGGAAATTGAATAAAACAAAAATCAACATTTAAGGAGTTGTCATGGATGAATTTGAAGCTTAGAATACATGGGTGCTATAAGGTTTGTAAGTTGTTGAAAGATTTTCCACTTGGTTAGAAAGTAAATTATTCTTGCCATCATCATCAAATTCCTGCCATGTGCCCTCAAGGGATGTACAGGATATGATAGTACTACATGAAATTTTACATCATTACTAACTTTCTATCTACAATCTTCCTCCAAATCAGTCTGTTACTTGTCAAGACTCCAACATTATCAGATCTTATATTTCTATCATCTAAGGCACTTTTATACCGGATCATTCCACCTGTATCTTGATAGTCTTCCTGCCGATATGGCAGAGAACACTTGTTTTGCTAATCTTTCCTTGCCCATTCTGTTTAAGTGACCATAAACACTTAAACAGAATGGGCCTCAGATTAGCTCTGCTAATGCATTCCTGGATGCTGACAATGTCAGGTTCTTTCCTGATATCCTCATTTTTAATATGATATTACCATTGATGCCATCTGTTCATGTCCCCAGTCTTTCTCTCATATCTACAGTCTCTAGTCTTTGGTCAAGTGTTTTACTTCTGACCCAGCTCTCAGATCCATAAGTTAAAACTGTTTTGTATACAGCTAATTTAGTGTTTCAACTAATTTCTCTCTTATTCCATATGAATTTATTCAATTGACTTCCTATCATACCAGCTTTGTTGATTCTGTTGTCTCTTTCCATATTTAATTTACCATCTTCACTAAAAATCATGCCTAAGTAGCTGAAATGTTTTACTTGTTCGACAGGTTCTCCATTCTGCAGTTGACATTTTCAATGCTTCTGCCTATTTTCATTATCTTTGTCTTATTATGTGATCCATATAGATAATGAATAACAGAGGGGATAATGTACATGCTTGTCTGACACCAGATTTAACATTAAACCATCTTCCTGTACTTCAATACTAACTGCTCACTTACAACTCAAAGACTAAGTATTGCTTGATATAATGCCCCATTGACACCATATAACTGTACCATATTGAATAGCTTCTCTCTTGGCACCTTATCATATGCCTTTTCCAGATCTACCAAACTGAAGTAGAGATCTTTGTTATATTCCCATGATTTCTTAACTATTTGTCGTAAAGTGAAGATCTCATCCTGACAGCCTCTATTTGACCTGAATCCAGCTTGTTCTTCACCAAGCTTTTCTTACACAATCCTTCTCAACCGTTTCTCAAGTATACTTGTGTAAATCTTACCAGGAACACTCAGTAAGGAAATACCTCTGTAATTTTCACATTCAGTTTTATTTCCCTTTTTATATATGGGTACTATGAGAGCTCTACTCCAATCATCGGGAATTCATCCCTCTATCCAGGCTTTTTGAACAATGTAGTGCAGCCACTGTATGATTTTCATACCTCCATACTTCAGCATTTCTGGTCTAATATCATCTATTCCTGCTGCCTTTCCACATTTCAAGTATTGATATGTATGCCTGTTGAGTGTAGGATATTCCTGTTGAGTATTTTTTTACCACAGTGCTATCACTGCTTGTTTCATTTAGCAATTTTTCGAAGTAATTACTCCATACTTCAAGGTTAACTTTTTCTCCAATTTCCATGTCACCTTTATCATCTCTAATTCCTTTTACAACACTCTTTCCTTAATTTCTGAGCTTCTTCAACATCATCCAGAATATCTTGCCATCCTCTTGATATTTATTTTCTATGTTCTTACCAAAGTCTTTCCATGACTTTTGTTTAGCTAGTTTTACACAGTGTTTAGCTTTCTTACATTTGACTCTGTATTCTCTAAGAGCACAACTGACTTATTTGCCAGGAACTTTTGATATGCTTTCTTCTTTTCCTTCACTGACTCTTTAACTTCCTGTGTCCATCCTTGAGTTCTCATTTTTCTGTTCTTGCAGACAACCTCACCACATGTCTCTCTTGCTGAATCAATCAATCAATGTTTTCTTCAAGGCTTGCCACTGAATCTCCAAGGTTTGGTTCCTGTTCTCAAACACTTTCATTTTTTCTTCAATAACCTTTGTTTATTATAGTCTACAGTTCACATCTAAGAGCTGCTCAACTTTTATTCGCTTTCAAACTTTCTTAAATGTTCTGCTTTTCAAAATGAAATTCAATTTTATCCTGCTCAAGATTAAATAGTGATCACTTCCAATTTCAAAGCCTCTGTACACTCTGGTGTCTTGCACCAGGGAGAAAACATCACTATCGACAATAACGTAGTCAATGAGACTTTTCTTATTTCTTGCCTCTTCTCTCCATGTGAATTTGTGTACATTTTTATGTTGGAACATGGTGTTAGTAATAACCAGCCCATGTCCTGAGCAGAAATCCAACAGATATTTGCCATTATTATTAGCTTTGCTCTTTTCTCCAAATTTTCTCAAAATATTTTTGTATGTCTGACAATCATTTCCTACTCTATTTTGATCCCCAACAAGGACCAACTTTTCCTTTTTCATTGTGTCAGTGGCTCTCTCTAAAGCCTCAAAAAATTCCTCCACTAAAATACACAAAGATTATCGAAGAAAAAATGAAAGAATTTGAGAACAGGAACCAAACCTTGGAAATTCAGTGGCAAGCCTTGATGAAAACCCTGATTGATTCAGCCAGAGAGGCATGTGGTGAGGTTGTCTGCAAGGATAGAAAAATCAGAACTCCATGGTGGAATAGAAAGTTAAAGAGGCATTGAAGGAAAAGAAGAAAGCATATCAAAGGTTCCTGTTAAATAAGTTAGCTTGTGCTCTTAGAGAATACAGTGACAAATGCAAGAATGCTAAACACTGTTTAAAACTGGCTAAACAAAAGTCATGGGAGGACTTTGGCAAGAATATAGAAAATAAATATCAAGAGGATGGCAAAATATTCTTGAGGTTGTTGAAGCTTAGAAATGGAGGAAAGAGTGCTGTAAAAGGAGTTAGAGATGATAAAGGTGACATGAAAATGGGAGAAAAAGATGTTATTATTGTTCCGGGAAACTCCAAGGAGTCGACAGACTCATCGAGGGAGGCCCTAACATCATGTCTGGAACAACTATTCAACATTCACACAGTATCTATCATATCTTGCCTTGAACTCATTCACGGTCGTAGCACCCACAACAGACTCTGGAAGCTTATTCCACTCATTCACCCCTCTCCAAGTAAAAAACCTAGCTCTAACACCCTTGTCAACCACGCTCTTGCCCAGCTTCCATGCATGGCCCCTAGTCCTCCCACCACCAGTCATATTTTCAAAAATATCTTCTGGATCAATCTTATAAAAACCCTTCAGTAATTTGAATGTCTCAATCATATCACCCCTCCTTCGCCTATCATCCAATTTCTGCAACCCACAAATCCTCAACCTATTCTCATAAGGTTCATTCCACAGTCCTGCTATCATTTTGGTCACTCATCTCTGGACCCTCTCCACTTCCTCCCCATCACGAAGAAACCCTGGTGCCCATAACCTGGCACAGAAGTCCAGATGGGGTCTTATCAAGGCTCGATACAGAGGAACAACAACTTGCTTGTCTCTGCATGTTAAAGTATTTTTCATAAGCCAAGTGATTTGGTGAGCTGTTTTAGTCACTTTTGCAATGTGCCCCCTAAACTTCAACTCCCTATCCACCAGCACTCCCAAATCCCTGGCCTCATCAATCTCCTGGAGTACGGTTCCACCAATGCGATATACTGCTGCTGCTCTTTTCACCCCAAAGTGCATAACCTTACACTTTGCCACATTAAACTGACATCCATTTTTCCTAGCCCAATTCTCCAAACTATCCAAATCATCCTGTAAAATTTTGACATCCTGTGCACTCACAATTGCTCTACCCAACTTTGCATCATCAGCAAACAAGTGAACACTTCCTCTCAAATCCTTTCCAATATCATTGATGAACAAATTGAAAAGCAGTGGTCCATGAACAGAGCCCTGCGGCACTCCACTAGTCATAGGACGTCTTTTTGACTCCACTCCTGAATAAACCACTCTCTGGTATCTCTCCTTCAACCACCCTCCTATTCATCTTACCAACCCTATATCTATCCCCATCTGCTCCAGTTTACTGATTATGGTTCCATGTGGTATCCTGTCAAAGGCCTTGGCAAGGTGCAGTAGTATCACTGTAAACCCATTACCCCTATCCAGTTCAGCCGTCACTGTGTTATAAAACGTGAGCAAGTTACTGAGGCATGATCTACCCTTCACAAAACCATGTTGTCCCCCATACAATATCCCATTTTCATCTATCCAATCCTGTATTCTTTTCTTGACTAATTTCTCTAAGACCTTGACAATGATTCCTGATATGCTAATCGGTCGGTAATTTACAACAGCAGTCTTGGAACCACCTTTATGCAGTGGAACTATTTTCCCCTCCTTCCACCCGCTCGGGACTAACCCGGACCCGAGACTCAAATTAAACAAAATGGTCAAGGGTAGTGACAATTCTTTAGCTGCTTCTCGTATTACACGAGCTGGTATACCATCCAATCCCACAGATGTATTGATATTGAGGTTATGCAATAGACTACTCACCTCCACTTCATTCACCACAATTCCCGTATAATCTACTGGTTTATTCGTTTCTGCAATGTCACCACCTGGATGATATATTCTTGCAAAGTGCTCTCTCAGTAATTCAGCTATCTCAACTGATTCAGTTACCTCCCTACCATCGGCATTCTTTAAAATCATTCTGCCATGTACATTTTTCCTTTTACTTGCTACATATCTAAAAAACTGTTTAGGATTCTCTTTAGCCTGCATGGCCAATGTTCTTTCGTAATCCTTTTTTTGCTTTTCTTACCACACTCGTCACCCTTCTGGCCTGCGCTTTATACCATTCATGTGCCTGCCGGTCACCTTTCTCCTTAAATTCCCTCCATAGTTGTTTCTTTTTTTGCAGCTCAAGCTTAATGGTGTTATTCATCCATTTAACCCCTACTTGATTTATTATTTGGACTCTAGGTATACAGTCAGCCATTGCTTCATGCAAGCACTTCCTAACTACCTCCCATGCACTATCAACTTCTAGTCCTTGCAGTTGTACATGCCATGGCACTGAGCCAATCAAACTCCTAAGCTTGTCATACTTTCCCGCCGATAATTCCACATGTACCCTGTCTTAATTGAAAATTCTACACCTTTAGCCACCTCCCAAGTCAAGACCCTATGATCACTCTCACCGATTGGTGGCAATGTGGTCATATTTGTTACAGCCAAATCCTCAGATGTAATTACTAGGTCAAGCACTCTCTGACCCCTAGTATTTTCCATTACATGTTGTCGCAGATAGTTATCCCTTAATAACCGCATAAAATCCAATTCCTTCCTCCCGTGGGTCCTCTCCTCACTCCAATCAATGCGACCATAGTTGAAATCTCCCATAACAATCACCCTCCTTCCACTCATTTCTTCTATTTGCTTGTGCATACTGTCACCACCATCTTTTCCATCACCTGGTCTATAGCAGCACCCAATTGTATATTTAGTTCTGCTAGCCACAATCTCATACCAAATGGCCTCAAATGTGCTCTTTTCTCTATCCTGTAATTCAACTTCTATTCTCCTTGGCTGTAGCTCATCAGCTATCATCAACAATACTCCTCCCCCCATTTTATTCTCTCTGTCATTCCTGAACACACTATACCCATCACATTCAATCCCACTAGCTATATCATCTACAGTCAGCCATGTTTCACTAATACCAATAACCTGTGGTCTGGAAGCGCCAACCATGGCCAAAAGCTCTTCCTTCTTGTTCCTAATACTCCTAGTATTAGTGTACATGAATTTAAGACCCCCATTAGCCCCAACCCTACCTTGATGCCTTATATTAACTATCCCACTCTGGTTTGTTGTCCTTATTTGCTCTAGCATATTATATTCATTCTTACATTCAACTGCCTCCCTAAGGACTGTATATCTACTCCCCCCCCCCCTTAACAAATCTAGTTTCCCTGAATTTGCACATCCACTACATTCAGCAGCACTCTCTCAAGTCTTCTTACACCATAACCATTCAAATGCAGGCCATCCATCTTATATAGATCCTTTCGCCCATCAAACTCACTCCACACTTCCACAAATTCCACACCACTCGTCATACATAACCCACGCATAAAGTCATTCGCAATTATGGCCCTCCTTTTAAACATTTCACTGTCATACCTTGGCAAGAGACTAATCATTCTAACTCTCTCACTCTTTTCTTTTGCTACCTCAAACAATTCATTCAGGTCTTCTATCATTTCCATTTTATCTCCTTTCAAATCATTCGTACCTGCCACAACAATCATTTCTTTCACCCTTTCCTTTTGCTCTCTAATAGACTCAGTTACATCCTTTATGGTCGCACCAGGTTGGTACGATTTTGTACTAACACACCTCATACTAACGAGTCTCCATACAGCACTCTATCCTTCATTTTGTTCATGTTCACATTCATACGCCTATTTTTCCTGTCATACCTTTTATTACTGGTTGGTTCATTCAGTCGACTTTTGTTCATGCACTCTAGCTGCTGTTTGCCCTTTCTATCGCACCATTCAACAACGCGATCTCACTCAATGCATCTATCTCATCTTTTTTATTCTCTGAGAAACCATTAATACTATCATTCACACTTTCTACATTCACACTCTCATAATTCTCATGTACAACCTTGCCGTTTCTTGTCATATCCCTATTTCCTTCATTCTGAAGGTTGACAAAAATATCACACTCACAATCCAAAATAAACTTCAATTCCTCATTCTCCCTACATTTTCTACACACATTCAATCCTTTATTATCATCTATCCACACTCCGACCGCACTTCGTAAAGCGTACATTTCACAGCTAGTACACTGACTCATTTCTTTTATACTACCGTTCTTTGATAAAGATGGCGAACCATCATTACTGGCCGCCATTTTCCTTCGTACAGGTGCCATAATTATTGCAACGTGTTTTATCAAATAATAAGTTATAACATACCAAAAACACACAAATAGACGCACTAAAATACGCAAGGCAAACAAAACCACGCAATATTAAGTAATTTTATCAACGATAACTGAAAATAATACTTATCTTATCAGGAGCTTGCACGAACACTACACACTACGATTTAACCTCGAACCCACTCTTCTCGAACCCCAATATCCTTGAAGTATGGAGTAATTACTTCGAAAAATTGCTAAATGAAACAAGCAGTGATAGCTCAGTGGTAAAAAACAGTCATACATACAGGAGTACATATCCATGCTTCAAGTAGAATAAGCCATCAAAGGCTTGAAATGTGGAAAGGTAGCAGGAGTAGATGATATTCGACCAGAAATGCTGAAATATGGTGGTATAAAAGTCTTACAGTGGCTGCACTGCATTGCTGAAAGCCTGGATAGAGGGACAAATTCCCAATGATTGGAGTAGAGCGTTAATTGTACCCATATATAAATAGGGAAATAAAACTGAATGTGAGAATTACAGAGGTATTTCCCTACTGAGTGTTCCTGGCAAGATCTGTGCAAGTATACTTGAGAAACGGTTGAGAAGAATTCTGGAAGGAAAGCATGGTGAAGAACAAGCTGGATTCAGGCCAAATAGAGGCTGGCAGGATCAGATCTTCACTTTAAGACAAATAGTTGAGAAAGCATGGGAATATAACAAAGATCTGTATTTAAGTTTTGTCGATCTGGAAAAGGCATATGACAAGGTGCCAAGAGGGAAGCTATTCAATATGCTACAGTTATATCATGTTAATTGGGCATTATATCAAGCAATACTTAGTCTTTATTTGAGTTGTAAGTCAGCAGTTAGAATTGAAGGAAGTACAGGAAGATGGTTTAATGTTAAATCTGGTTTGAGACAAGGATGTACATTATCCCATCTGTTATTCATTATCTATATGGATCACATTATGAAGGAAAGTGGTATTAAACAGGATATCAGAATTGGAGATGTTAATGTCAGTTCTTTGCTTTATGCGGATGATGTTATACTTCTAAATAAATCCGCTACAAGTTTGCAAGATTCTCTGACTAAATTGAATAACTGTTGTAATAGATATGGTATGAAGGTCAGCATTAAAAAGACAAAGACAATGAAAATAGGTAGAATTGTTGAAAATGTCAACTGAGTTGTGAACGGGGAACTTGTGGAACAAGTAAAACATTTCAGCTACTTTGGCACGATTTTTACTGAAGATGGTAAATTAAATATGGAAATAGACAACATAATCAACAGAGCTGGTATGGTAGGCAGTCAATTGAATAAATTCATATGGAATAAGAGAGAAATTAGTTAGAACACTAAATCAGCTGTATACAAGAGTGTTCAAACCAGTTTTAACTTATGGATCTGAGAGGTGGGTCAGAAGTAAAACACTTCACCAACGACTAGATACCGCAGATATGAGAGTCCTAAGAAAGATTAAAGGCATGAACAGATGGCATTTATGGCAATATCATATTAAAAATGAGGATATTTGGAAAGAACTTGACGTTGTCAGCATCCAGGAATGCATTAGCAGAGCTAATCTTGGGTGTTATGGTCACTTAAACAGAATGTGCGAGGAAAGATTAGCAAAACAAGTGTTCTCTACCAGGTTGGCAGGAAAACGACCCAGAGGAAGAACAAGATATAGGTGGATTGATACGGTGGATTGATACAAAGTGCCTTAGAAGATAGAAATATAAGATCTGATAATGTTGGACTCTTGACAAGTAACAGACTGATTTGGAGTTAAATTGTAGATAGGAAGTTAGTAATGATGTAAATTTTTCATGTAGTACTATCATATTCTGTACACTCCTTGAGAGTACATATCAGGAATTTGATGATGATGGTGTTTGATCAATGGGGACCTTTTTGTAGCTAGGTTAGTTGATAATATTCTTATTTATTAGTTGACAACATAAACACAATATTTCACTGAATTTTAAACCAGCATCCTCAGGGTACAATCAACTTGTAACAATGGATAATGATTATTAGTGTTTTCCGAACTGGAGCAAAGAAAAGAACTACACCGGTCTAACACTAGGTAAATTGAATACAAAGAGTAGGGTGTTAGGTTTTTGCATGATTTAAAAACACCCAGCACCATAAAATACATTTATTGTCAGAAAATAAATCAAATAACTCTACCTTTTCTTAACATATGTTAATCATAAGTTTTTCAAATAGTTTACTTTTTTTCTTCCTGTTTATAGAAAAATATACCCTTCCCATAATGTATGCAAATATATATCTGAAAAGAAGTGTGCTGAGCATTATGGCATAATAGGAAAGGTTGAGGTGTAATCATCTGCTTCAGATACAAGTGACCTGCTGTGATATCACATACTCATAATTGGGTAATGGATAAAAACAGTAATATAATTTCTTGTTGAGTATATACAGGCAAATCGGCAATGAAATCACACACAACATACAGACAAAAAAAATGATGGTGGTGGTGGGTGGTAAATGGTGTTGATGGTAATAGTGTCATTGTGTGTGTTGAAGAATTAGTAATAGGAAAGATGGTGAGATGTATGTAGCTGAGTAGAGTAGACTGCCCTCCTGTGATAAGTTCTTGGAGGTGTCACAATAATAATAATAATAAACTTAATTTATTCCCAAATATTATTTTCCCCTACAGAGAACTGAGGCACTTTGAACCTGAAAAGTCTGTGTATTATATCATACTTTGTGTGAGAAGATGACACAGTTGTGGCTCATTTTTAAAAACCAAGTACAATTAGTAACAACCTTCCGTGAAAACTGGAAGGTCTCTATTGTATGAAAAATGTCACAAATGTCAAAAAATGGATTATAAATGTTTCACCACAAAACGTTTTACTATCGGTTCCTCTTGCATACACTACGAGGATGGTCTGAAAAGTTCTCAGCCTAACAATGAAAAAAACGAATTTATAATTTCAAAATTATTTTTATTTTCCGACATAATCTCCTTTAAGACTAATACATTTATTCCTACGATGCCCCCAGTGCTATTATTCCATTCCTATAGTGGTTCTCAGTAAGATCTGCAAAATACTCCTCTACAGCTGTAATCACCTCTTGATTTGAAGAAAAACACTGACCAGTGAGGAAGAGTTTTAGTTTTGGGAAGAGATAGAAGTCAGAGAGAGCCAAATCTAGGGAAATAGGGTAGATGTTCCAACAATTCATAGTGCAGATCCCTTACTTTTCCAATTGCCAAAAAACCTTTGTGGGCATGTACATTGTCCTGATGAGAGATGATTTTTTTTCTTCTGCTAACCGGATCTCACGAATTTTTTCATCTAGTCTGGTTAAAAGATGGGAATAATATTCCCTGGTTATTGTTTTACCTTTTTCAAGATAATTAATAAACAAAATGCCTTTAGCATCCCAAAATATCAATGCCATGACCTTTCCTGCTGATGGAACCGACTTTGTCTTCTTTGGCGCTGAACAACTGGTTTCTGTTTTGACTGCTATTTGGATTCTGGTGTGTGTAATGGTGAATCCAAGTCTCATCCATAGTAATAAATCGATGCACAAAATCGGTTTTATTCATGCTATAATGCTCTGAGCACTGTTAAGAGATTTTCAAAATATATCCTATGCATTCTTTTGAATTCCCATAGTCTCAGCAATTTCACGCACTTTGACTCGCCCGCCGGTCATCCAATACCATATCGTGCGCTTGATCAATGATTTCTAGTGTTGTTACACTTTTTGGACATCCTTCACTTGGATCATCTTCAAGGCTGATACGGCCACGTTTAAACTCTGCAGCCCATTTCTTAACTGTTGAAAATGAAAGAGAAGAGTGCCCATAAACTTTTATGAACTTTGAATGAATTTCTTTTGCCGTTAAACCTTCTTTTATAATGACACGATACTCAATTTTATCCATTTCAAGGGATACAGACAACACTTTTGCTTCAGCTGTATAAAACAAATTACTTGAGAGAATGATTTGCAATTTCACATGTATGCTTAGGACAGATGTACCAACTTAGAAAAAAAAAATCTTGCCGTGATGCCATTTATGGTTGAGGCCGAGAGCGTTTCAGACCGTCTTTGTATAGTCAACTTATGAACTCTTATACATTTCTAAAATGAGAACATTTCAAATTCTTCCAATAGATTTTTTGAAAAATAGCCAGTTTCAATTTGTCACTTTTTCAAAAGATTCACTTTTCTTTATTTATACCATAAATACATTGGGGGGGGGGTGGGGGGGGGGGGGGGTGGGGGGGGGGGGGGGTGGGGGGGGGGGGGGGTGGGGGGGGGGGGGGGTGGGGGGGGGGGGGGGTGGGGGGGGGGGGGGGTGGGGGGGGGGGGGGGTGGGGGGGGGGGGGGGTGGGGGGGGGGGGGGGTGGGGGGGGGGGGGGGTGGGGGGGGGGGGGGGTGGGGGGGGGGGGGGGTGGGGGGGGGGGGGGGTGGGGGGGGGGGGGGGTGGGGGGGGGGGGGGGTGGGGGGGGGGGGGGGTGGGGGGGGGGGGGGGTGGGGGGGGGGGGGGGTGGGGGGGGGGGGGGGTGGGGGGGGGGGGGGGTGGGGGGGGGGGGGGGTGGGGGGGGGGGGGGGTGGGGG
Source organism: Typopeltis vanoorti (assembly GCF_054136105.1). Classification (NCBI taxonomy): domain Eukaryota; kingdom Metazoa; phylum Arthropoda; class Arachnida; order Uropygi; family Thelyphonidae; genus Typopeltis; species Typopeltis vanoorti. The sequence continues at coordinate 36,729,399 of NC_143567.1, read as the reverse complement.
GGGGGGGGGGTGGGGGGGGGGGGGGGTGGGGGGGGGGGGGGGTGGGGGGGGGGGGGGGTGGGGGGGGGGGGGGGTGGGGGGGGGGGGGGGTGGGGGGGGGGGGGGGTGGGGGGGGGGGGGGGTGGGGGGGGAAACTTCCTTCTTTCCTTTGCCCTTTGCAGTCCTGCTCTTAAGTATGTTAAATTCCAAATTAATATTTTTGCTTATGAATATTGAAGTGGTTCATATTTGTTCAGTAACATAAAGAACAGATTTTAATTTAATTTATATATTTGAAGGATAAAAGAGAAGCAGTTTGAAATATATTTGCCATCACATAACATATCATTGGTTCAAGTATATTAAAATGAAATAATACAGTATGCCCTTTTGGCCAGTATTATGTATATTATTAAAGAATGTATACTTGCAGAATGGTTGTATAGTCTAAAATATTTGATAAGCATTAATAGTAATCTATGAATTCAGCATTAGTTGATATGAAAGGACAAAGCTTGGCATTCATTTTAATGTAACTTATTTTAAAATTGATATATCATCAAAAAAGTCATTAGTTCTTTATTATGAAAGATTTGATAAATTATTTTTAGGAAATATATTTATGGAACATGTAGAACATGAATTTCAGAGATTTCAGACTAATCACTGATTTGGAAATTATTTATATCCCATTTATGTAAATATGGTATTTTACAGATCTGAAAGCAGTTTCATATTGACGAAATTACTGTGAACAGGTACTTAATAAATGTACAGAATTATTGTTTTGCATTAAGTTAATGAGCAGGATTGTTATAGGGTAGGAATTGCTGTTTAAATTACTTAAAAGTTTCTATGTGCTGTAGGCCTAGTGCATATCATACACAATTAGTGATTGTTACATTAGGCCTAGAGCAGGTTTTTCCCCCCCTGTGGTTTCGTAAGCTTAATTAATACAAAATTTAAATCATGTCTTTTTTTTCTATTTTTTTTTAAAGTGAAATACTTTTGTTATATTTCAAAGGTAAGTTTCCCATGACAGATATCAGGCACATTTCAGCTTTCTGTATATGGTGTATGTGATGCCTCATTCAGTTAACTTTGGGGATATCTGCTCTCAAGTATGTCCTTTGTAGTTTGTGGCAAATTTGTGTTTTCTTAGCCTTTTTCACACACACGCACAGACAACACAGGTTACGAGACACACACAGACATGTCACTAACACAACATAAAACACATGTACACACACACACGTGCCACTCATAGCTGACAGGCTAATACGGGATTCACATGAGGGCTGGAGAATCATCTATTTATTTTGCAATTTCTATATTGTAATTATTTAGTCATGTAAATGACTTCTTTATTCTTCAAGATTCTTCATTAAATCTGATTATATCATATATATATATATATATATATATATATATACATACTATGAAATTCTGAACCAGTAGAAAAATTTTATAACAATAAATTTTTATTACATTAAAATTACCCAGCTTCTCCAGTCCCAGATGAACACTATTGAAGTATAAGTGTGGAGTGACATGTGCAATTATGTAACGGTGACTTACCTGTGGGCCACAGTGACTCATCCTGTGTGCATCTTTTGTGCTCTTCCAGGGCATTATGCCAAATAAAACTAAATAAATTATTTTATTAAGTCTCACTTGTTGGGAAGTGAGCTATGCAAAATTGCCAATGATGTTTTAATTTGACAGAAACTGTGATATTTTTGTGTAGTCACCATTTTGTATTCTTGACTGCATATAATTTTTTCTATTTTGAAGTTAGACAACTTAGCCTCACATAAATATTTGTGGTCAACAGTTGAAAGTAGTTTGCCAATGAAAAGTATAGTCCATGTTGCTATAATGGTTTCTAAATCATCTTGCCACAGGATTGAGTTCCTGTTTTCAGAATGTTTGTAAGGTACAGACAGACAGACTGCATGTGGCTCTTGTGCCATTAAATGGCAGTAATAAATCTAGTCGTTGACTACATATCTGTGCCTTTGAGGCAACAGTCAAACAGTAATATAGGATTTTTTTTTGGAAGAGACTTTATTCTGGTTGGTGCAGTGACTACACTAGTAACATTTATTTAGTTTATGAAATATACCAAGATAAATTTAAAGTGAATATGTTAAATTTTTATTCTAAGTTAAGGCACAAAAATTTATATTTTTGCACAATGTTTGGAAATGTTGCTTTTAATTTTGAAACTACTTAATAGTTATGTTCACAGCTGAAGAGCCAAGCCTATGTACAGTCAGAGTGAAGTCTCATTTCATTTTTGAATCCATTGTTGTATGCCTCAGTTGGTCTTCTAGACCAAAGTCCCCATACTTTCTCAGGGTTACCATGAGTTGTTTCAAATGTTTGCAGTGTTTTTCTTCCTTCTAAAAGTAATATGTAAAAATGTTCACTGGCTATATTTCTGTTTATTCTTCAGGATGAAAGAGGGTTTCTTTTCACTTGACTTTCTCCTATTTTAGCACTGGGACTGTATTTTATATTGATCATGCAGTCTGTTGAATTGTTTTTAAGTTTGCTAGTGTTAATGTGTATAAAATTAAAGTGGAAAGAGAGTCACTGTTTGCTCTTTACAGATCTTCCTGTTGGCATCTTGACAGAAAGAAAGAAAAAAAAATTCCTTTTCTTAGGAAATGCACCTGCCATTTACCTGTTTATTCACCCTGTAGAATAAAAGGAAAACTTTTAAACAGTGAACGGTTAATTAAGAGAAGAAAAAAAAAACTAATAAAATACCGTAATCAGTACATACAGGATTTGTTTTCATTTGCAGAAGCCAAAATCAGTGAATAATTGTCCTCAGTGTTGCTCACCAACTACCCTGAATACAAGTTTTACAGTTTTGAACAGACTGTTCTCCAAATTATAATGGGATGACATTTCCCAACAACTGACAATCTTTTCTTACTCGTGTAAGGAACCATTGATTCCAAGGGGAGAGTTTGTTCATCACACACCGTACCGAGAACAGAATGGAAGACTACATTGTAAGCAGCTCTGTATACGGTATTAAAACATACTGTAGTACAGATTAGTTGCTGTAACATTTTGTCAACATGACATTGTACATAAACACTGTACACATAACATGTACATAGTACACTGTACACATGTATAACACATAGAAATAAGCTGTGAAATGTAATTTGAAAATGGATTGTTTTGTCAATAAATGCTGTGCTAACACCACTCAGCTATTTCGTTTTTCTTAATCAGTATTTATACAGAAATTTTATTTATCAAGTTTATGCCCTGTATGTATAATTTGAGTTATAATTTCAAAAAAATGGAGCTGGAGCATCCTAAACTCTCATTGTTTAACATAACCTATAATTTTATTTAATATTTCAGCAAATATTTTAGAATCACTCAACTGTATACAATATACTGCCATATTTTAGAACTAAATTCACTAGAAAATGTATTGATTTTTCTTCACATTAGCTTCATTTATTTTGAAATATATCAAAATTCCATGCACAGAAATTCTTGCAATTTAGGCTAAAGACTAAATTCAACATTGATAATACAGTATTATCAAAATGATGCCCTACTCGGATGCCATCCAGTTAGATCAGGTACTTTATTTATGCTGAAGAGTGAACAGCAGTGAGTTGGCTGTTAGACTCACTGTAATTGAAAGTAGTTATCATCAGTGATAAAGAAATGGAACTAGAAAATTTCTTTATATTTATTCCAATTCTACTCAAAAATTTTTAAGCCTATTAAACATTGGTTCCATGAATGAGCTAAGGGTTTGTTACTATCCAAATAGAAGCTGTGCCTTCTGGTCCCATGCTAAGGCTAGAGAAGTTGTTGGATGCAACTTCTGATCATCTGCATTTCCATCTCTCTCGCATTGTGATACACCACTGTTACTTCATCCAAAAATAAAGCTGACCCCTTAGTATCACTTTTCATCAAACTCCTGCATTGGTGACCAAGGGACATCATCACTTACCATGCCGGAATCCAAGTACTGTAGGTTTTCGACAAAAAAGACATCAAAAAATTACTAAATAACTCGGACACACAAAAAAAAAAGTCTCCTGGTCCTGATGGAATCTCTCCATTTGTTCTCAAACACTGGGCTCCAGAGCTAACACCCATCTTGTATCATCTCTACAATTTATTATACATAGCAGGTATTTATCCCAACATGTAAAGCAGTACATAGCAGGTACTTATCCCTACTGACCAGTTGTCATAGCCTCAGTCCTCCCCAAAAATAATGGAGAAAGTCATCAGTAGCCAATTTCACCACTTTGAGGCCCATCAGTTAATCGACCACCAGTATGGATTCTAATATTCAAGATCCACTGTTGACCTCTTAGCTTACATCACCCACCACTGGATGTGCAATGGAAGGATTCAGCAAAACTTGTGCTGTTGCTCTTGAAAGTTCCAGAGCTCTTGATCACGTCTGGCATCAAGGCCTGCTAAACAAATTGCTATCCATTGGTCTACCCATCACCTTTGTAATTGGATTGCTAGCCTCCTCCTCTCTTCAAGCTTCACCAATGCAGGAGTACCTCAAGGCTCTGTCCTATCACCTACCCTCTTTCTCCTGTACATAAATTACCTCTCAACCACAGTTTTGCACAGTAGTACTCTCCATTCATACTACTCACTTTGACAAACCATGTAGTGCATGCACTAATCTATATCCAAAATACTAGGCATTCTCTTTTGCTCCAGATGCTATTTTACACCCAACTAACTCAGCAATATAGAAATCCCACATCTGTCCATGCTTAGAATACTGCTCACATGCTTGGGGTGGATCACCTAAAACTTCTCTAAAAATAGACACTACCCAAAAAAGAGCAATTCGGTTCATAGATGATCCTCCTCTTACAGATTGCCTTCAATCTCTATCTCAGACAAGTGTTTCAGCTCTGCATCTATCTCTTCTACAGGCACCTCAATGGGCATTGCTCCAATGAAAGTAGTTTGCTGGATGTGACAAGAAGTGTTTCCAAATGGCTGAACCTGCACCTCTTCAAAAAAAAAAAAAAAAAAAAAAAAAGTTATTTAACTTTAACTCTTCACCTTTATCTCAGACATTGCACTGATGTGCTTATAGGGCCTTTGACCTTTCATATTGGATCAGTATAAACACAAAAAAAAAAAAAAAAAAAAACTGGTCTGGACCCAAACGTTAAATTCTTTTGTCACTTGTTTAGCCATCTCTTCACTGTGGGCTGCTTAATTAGTGATAGCCTTGGGCCAGCTATCTTTGATTGGCTACCAGTGGAGATTGAACTGCCCATTCAGTCTCCAAAAAGTTAGATAGGGCTAAAATGGCCTCATCCTACTCCCTGTATGGGAATAAAAGGCGTTAGCTGATTTTTTTTCTTCTTCACTTAGTCTCCAATTAATAGGGCAATGAAAATATTTGTGCCTGCAGTCAGTTCCAGTCCACTGGTCTGTTGGTTGGAAAGTAGGAGTGGTATTCACTAGGCTAACCAGAGTTGCATAATAAATATGTTATATAGTACTTGACAATATACATTACACAAAGTGTGAGCGAAGTTTATCCTTTTAATCTAGCCATGTGTATGGCTTGTAGCACGTTACTCTGATTTTCATGAACACTCCTAGCAGCAATAAGTGTACAGTTTTTGGTTGAAATCGGTATATATGTGCAATCCCAAATCTTTATCTTTAAGATAGGAATGTAAGTTGACATCCTTAAAAAAAATTAGACTGAAACAAACGTACATGATATAAATTTATGAGTTGAAATTGTAGCCTGCATATCATAGGCATCCTCAGTACATTAATAATGGAACAAAAAATTACAAAGAATCATTATCAAAAAGCGCCACTATAGCGTTAATAAGACAACAGACGTTCAGTAAAATTCCCGATTATTAAAAAAAAAAAATCAAAATCAAATCACCTAACTTCTTTTATTCCCAACAGTAAGCGAGAGTATTGCAGCCGTATCTAACTTTGGGAGAAGAGATGAGAGCTGCTGCCGTCTACTGGCCCCTGATACTAATACTTTACTGTCTGAAAATAGTATGGATTGTACAGTTGATTTTCTTGAGTACGAAAAACCTGAGTTTTCAGAAGAAAATAGACCCTATTGCCTTTGCCAGAGATCGACTAACTCGGGAACCTGTCGAAAAGAAGGCTGAATAAAAGTTCCACAAGTCGGCGACTGCAATTGAACTTACAACGCTCTTTCTTCAGGTGATCTAGCACCATGAACAGTATATGCCATTTCCACTGAGCTACACTGGTACAAAAAATTACAATATAATGATCAGGAATCTGCATAAAAATATATTTCCCATAAAAGGGATAACCAAAAGTCATGAGATCTGTGTAGTAAGCACTGGATAAGGAATCTACTTCTGTTTTCTTCCAAAAAATTGTTTCTACTAGATCAGACTGTTCTGATTTACGATACTAGATGTAAAATTTATATTCTTTGCGACGGATGGCTGCAGCCAGACTCCAAAGTAAGAAAAAGTACAGGAGCATGGAATCTGGACACCTGAAAGGTTGAGTGAAGAAAGGAAGGTAGAAATCTTCCTAATATGACGAAATGATACTAGTATTAAGGGGTTTTTAGAACTTTGAGTTATATATATATTAAAGGGATTTCTGAATGTATAATTTCTTGATAAAAGATTCATTAAAACGGATTTGATATAAATTCTTGTAAAAGGTCTTCAGTGGAACAAATATGTGAACCATGTTGAGGTTCCTTTTTTTTTTTTTTAATAGGATGAAAATTACCATCGTTATAATCAGTATGAGTTTATCTAAAACTAGAATATTGTAAGCTACCACCAGGTTGACAAAGTATTGTCAACCAGGTGGTAGATAATTTTTTTATTCTAAAAACAAACTACCGTATTTTTCGGACAATAAGATGCACCTTTTTAGATAGAGAAATCGACTTAGAATTGGGGTGCATCTTATGGTCCGAACATAGGTGATACCGAATAAGTCTTAGATTCCCATTTTCGATGCGAGCTAAACATATGTTTCGCTGCATATGCGGGAATCCCCGATTTACATACGAAAACTTTACTAGCGTCAATAGTAGTTAGTGGGCGAGACGATATTAAGCCTTTTTAAAAATGCAGCATAAATGCGATGGGGGGTACTGAGGATAACTTACTTTTCGAAGTGAGTGATAATAGTTCAGACAATACTATGAAGAGTGACAGTAACGAGAGGAGTGAAGACGAACTGAATGCTGTTGGTACAAGTTGTAGTAATAAGTGAAATTAAGGTTTGTGAAAATATATATATATATATATTTTTTTTTTTTCTAAAAATTGTCTCATAAATTTGGGGTGCGTCTTGTCCGAAAAATACGGAAGTTGATTGAATTTTGAAACGAATAGTTTTAACTCTCATGATCATATTACATTACAAATATGGTATATGTAGGTTTAGGAGAAATGTTAAGGATACGATTTTCAGAATGCTCCATGTGGTAGTAAGGATAGGATTACCCATGGCTGTTCCTTTAATTTTTCTAAGATTTTGGATTGTTTTCAATGATAAATTCCTAATATGTATTCTCAGTGGATAAGATACCATGATAGCTACTTTCGAAAGTATGCCATTACTAACTTATCTTTATTGTTAATGATCTTCAGCTTTATTCCTAATCTCCTTTTTTTTTTTTTTTTATCCTTGCATTGACGCCATCTATTCACTCTCCAAATATTTCTCAAAACTTTCATCTATGAGCTCTGGCATTGATCCATAAGTTAAAACTGGTTTAAATACTGTCTCATATGTCAAGTGAGTTTAGTGTTTTGATTAATTTCTCCCATATAAATTTATTGTTGACTCCCTACCACACCAGCTTTACTAATTCTGTTGTCTGTTTCGATATTTGGTTATGTTATTGATTTTCGGACCAAATTTTTTACACTGGGTATATTTGCTTTTATTATTATTATGTGACACCTCCAGGGAGTCCAAAGACTCATTGAGGGAAGTGTGCCAACAGCATCGAACGATTGAATCCCTTTCAACTACAAACCGCGCTCAAACTTGCTTAACTTTTTGTGAGCCATTAGTAGCAGACTCTCTACCAATCGACCAACCTTTGCTGGCAAATGTTGGTCGACTTTTATTATTATTATTTTTTCGGGCAACTCCAAGGAGTCCTTAGACTCATCGAGGGAGGCCCTAAACATCATGTCCACACAACTATACGACATTCTCACAGTATCTATCATACCTTGCCTTGAACTCACTCACTGTCATAGCACCCACAAGAGACTCTGGCAGCTTATTCCACTCATTTACCACTCTAAAAGTAAAGAACCCACCTCTAACACCACTGCTTACCACACTCTTGCCCAGCTTCCATAGGTGTTCCCTAGTTCTCCCACCACGTCCTGATCTCAAAAATATCCTCTGAATTAATCTTATAGAATCCTTTTAGCAATTTGAATGTCTCAATCATATCTCCCCTTTTCCGTCTATCAACCAGTTTCTGCAACCCACAAATCTTCAACCTGTTCTCATATGGTTCATTCCATAGACCTACTATCATCTTAGTCACTCGCCTCTGGATCCTCTCCACCTCCTCCCCATCAAGAAGGAACCGAGGTGACCAAATCTTGGCACAGTAGTCAAGATGAGGTCTTATCAAGGCTTGGTACAGAGGTACAATAACTTGCTTGTCTCTGCTCATTAAGGTATTTTTCAACAACCAAGTGAGTTGATGAGCTGATTTAGCTACTTTCGCAATGTGCCCCCTAAACTTCATCTCCCTATCCACTAACACTCCCAAGTCTCATCAATCTCTTGGAGTACAGTTCCACCCATGTGGTATACTGCTGCTAATCTTTTCACCCCAAAATGCATAACCTTCCATTTTGTCACATTAAATTGACATCCATTCTCCTTAGCCCAGAACTCCAATCTATCTAAGTCATCCTGCAAGACTTTGATATCTTCTGCATTCACTATCGCCCTACCCAACTTTGCATCATCAGCGAACAAATGAATTGTTCCACTTAGATCCTTCCCTATATCGTTAATGAACAGATTAAACAGCAGTGGTTCAAGAACAGAACCCTGCGGCACCCCACTAGTTACAGGCCGTCTTTTGTACTCCACTCCTGAATAAACCACTCTGATATCTCTCCATCAACCAACCCTATATCCATTCCCATATGTTGTAGTTTACGGATGAGAATTCCATGTGGTATCCTGTCAAACGCCTTTGCCAGGTCCAGCAGTATCACTGTAAACCCATTTTCCTTATCCAGTTCAGCCGTCACCTTGTTATAAAACTTGAGCAAGTTACTCAGGCATGATCTATCCTTTACAAAGCCATGCTGTCCCCTGTACAGTATCTCATTTTTATCAATCCATATCTGTATTTTTCTCTTGACTACTTTCTCCAAGACCTTGACAACAACTCCTGATATGCTGATCGGTCGGTAATTTGCAACCATAGTCTTGGATCCTCCTTTATGCAGTGAAACTATTTTCCCCTCTTTCCACGCCTTTGGGACTAAACCAGACCCGAGAATCAGATTAAACAACATGGTCAAGGGCACTGATAATTCCTTAGCCGCTTCACGCAAGACCCGTGCTGGTATACCATCCAATCCCAGATGTATTCACGTTAAGGTTCTGTAATAGACTATTCACCTCCACTTCATTCATCACAATTCCTGTATAAACTAATGGCTCCTTCATTTTTTCAATGTCACCACCTGGATGATATGCTCTTGCAAAGTGCTCACTCAGTAATTCCACTATATCGACTGGTTCAGTGACCTCCTTACCATCGTCATTCCTTAAAATCATTTTCCATGTACAGTTTTTTCCTTGCTTGCAGCATATTGAAAGAACTGTTTGGGATTTTCTTTTGCTTGCATAGCTAGTTTCTTTTCATAATCGGCTTTTGATGTTTTTACCACACTCGTTACCCTTCTCGCCTGCAGGTCATCCCTTTCTTTAAATTCCCTCCACAGTTGTTTCTTTTTTTGCAGCTCAAGCTTAATGGTGTTATTCATCCATTTAACCCCTACTTGTTTTACTATTCGGACCCTAGGTATACAATCAGCCATATCCTCCTGTAAATGCTCCTTGACCACTTCCCATGCTCTATCGACGTCCAGCCCTTGCAGTTGTACATGCCATGGCACTGATCCAAGCAATCTCCTAAGCTTGTCATACTTGCCAGCATGGTAATTGCACATATACCCTGCCTTAATCAAAAATTCCACACCTTTAGCCACCTCCCAGGTCAAGATTTAGAATAACGCCGATAGGGGTGGGAGTGACCTTATGATCACTCTCACCAATAGGTGGCAACATGGTCATATTCATTGCAGTCAAATTGTGAGATGCTATTACAAGGTCAAGCGCTCTCACACCCCTAGTATTTTCAATTACATGCTGTCTCAGATAGTTATCCCTTAATAATTGAATAAAATCCATTTCCTTCCTCATGTCCTCTTCTCCTTCCAATGTTACCATAATTAAAATTCCCCATAATAATTACCCTCCTTCCACTCATTTCATCAATTTGTTTATGCATACTATCTCCACCATCTATTCCATCACCTGGTCTATAGCAGCACCCAACCGTATATTTTATTCTGCCAGCCTCAAATGAGCTCCTTTTACTATCCTGCAATACAACTTCAATTCTCCTTGGCTGCAGTTCATCAGCTATCATCGGTAACACCCCTCCCCCCCCCCCATTTTATTCTCTCTGTCCCTCCTAAACACACCATAGCCTACACATTCTATCCCATTAACTATATCATCTTTCGTCAGCCATGTTTCACTAATGCCAATAACTTGTGGCCAGGAAGAGCCAATCAAGGCCAAAAATTCTTCCTTCTTGTTCCTAATATTCCTGGCATTAGTATACATGAAATGCAGTGATCCCTTTGTCCCACCCCTATCGGCGTTATTCTAAATCTTGATGCGTTATTCTAAATGTCCCATTCCCATTTTTTTGTCCTTAGTGCTGGCTCAGGTACATTATATACATTTTTACATTCAACTGTCTCACTGATGTCTGCATATCCACTCCCCCCCATCCTTGGTAGTTCTAGTTTCCCTGGTTCTGCACATCCATTTTCACTTCATTCAGCAACACTTTTTCCAATCTTCGCACACCAAGTCCATTCAAATGCAGGCCATCCATCTTGTATAAGTCCTTTCGCCCATCAAACTCATTCCACACGTCCACGAATTCCACACCACTCCGTCTGCATAACCTGCGCATAATGTCATTTGCAATTATGGCCCTCCTTCTAAACTCCTCTCTGTCATACCGCGGCAACAGACTCACCATTCTAACTCTGTCACTCTTTTCTTTCGCTACCTTTAACAATACTTTCAAGTCCTCTCTCATAAAAAATTTATCACCTTTCAATTCATTCGTACCCGCCACAATTATTAATTCCTTCACCCTCTGTTTTTGCACTCTAATACTCTCACTTACATCCTTAAATTTCGCACCCGGTAAGTACGAGTCCCATCTATCACTCCTCTTAATAACGAGTCGCCATACAACACTCTTTCCTTCATTTCAGAAACTCGCCCACTCTTACGCTGGTTATTTACGAATCACTCTGGAAAGTTTTGCAGGTGCTCTAATTGCCGCTGCGCATTTTGTATCACTGCGCGCAACCTAGCGATCTCACTTCCTACAAATTCCACATTTTTTTTTCATTCAAACCATTTTCTCTCTCTGTATAGTTGCTCTCACTCTTTCTTAGATCACCGCTCTCATTGCCATCTTGTACATCGCAATTCCCTATCAAGCCACTATTTTCACTCACATTCTGGCTTTCTTCAACCATAGCTGTCTCACAACCTGACACATAATTCAACTCCTCACTTTGCTTACACTTTCTGCGCATTCTCCCACCGCTATCACTTTCAATCCAAACTCCAGCCTCATTCGAGAATGCATACATTCCACACACATCACATTGGACAAATTCTCTCACATTAGTTTTTGAACAATGGCGTCGTATTTTTGGACGCCATTATCTTACGTCGCATTGGCGCCATATTCAAATCTATGAAACGTATCGTTAAATACTAAATTAAATAACGGAATTTACACCAAAATCACGCAGACACCACAAGCTACCAAAATTAGACAATTTTGGTAGCTTGTGGTGGTCCATACTCGTACTGGGCTTATTTCAGATAACATTATGTGCATAGAATAAAGAGCTTTCCCAATTTTGGTATCAGGCCTAATGCAATTTTCTTCATTTTTCTTCTATATCGTGATCGATATATATATAGATGGTGGATAAAAGGAGATAGTGTGAACGACTCTCATTTCGTTTTACATCAGACCATCATATACCTCCTTCGGTTCTAACTGCTGATTTACAACTCAAATATTCGTTCTGTACTACTCAATATAATGTACGATTTACACCAAATAATTCTAGAATTCTGAACTTGGTATCTTGACATATGCGTTTTCCAGATTGCTTCGAAACTTACAGACCCTCGTTATATTCTCACGATATCTTAACTATTTGCATTAAAATGAAAATCTGATTCGTCAACCTTCATTTCGCCTGTAAACAGGTTGTTCTTCCACAAGTGTTCTTTTCACGAAAAAAAAACGCATAAAAAGAAAGAAATCGAGTTATTGCAAAACAGCTTTCTGAAGGACTGTACTCAAGTGATGCAAAACCTTCTGAGCAGGCCTTTTGAATTATGCAGTGGTGTAACTACTAAAACTTATGCTTCCAAGAATTTGGTGAAGAAGTGGGCCTGCTATTTTGGTTCAGATTTTCCAAATGTGCATGAGGACAGGAAAAGGAGAGTTTCTCAACTGAGTCAAGCACACTGTAGATGTAGGTATATGGGAAAAGCCAGGAAGTGGTTATGTCAGTACATAAATGCTAGGAGCATCAGGAACAAAAAAGATTGAGTTTGTTACCTTGTCAAATACATTAGGTCCTGGGATGGTTGATAATATGTAAAGCTCAATCCAAAAGTGGAGTAACCAGAATATTGTGCAATAGATATATTTTCAGGAAGGATAGGGTTGCAACAGACCTTGTGAGTTAGTTGCTAGGGGTAGCAATGAAATGCATCACCAATGAAAGTGAACTTTGATTGATAGTAGAGAAAAATCGTGATAAGAATGAAGAATTTGAGCTGTTGCGAGACACACAACTTTCTCAAGTACTATATGAAAGGAGTTGGGGTCAGAGTGTTAGATTTCAGCATAGCATCAGAAGATGGATTTAATTTAGGATCTAACTGTTTTATGACGAAGCGCACAGCCACTAGGCTAACCGTGCGGACCATTTGATGGCGGCAATTTGAGCCGTCTCTCTTCACTGCGTACCGCTTAATTAGTGATAGCCTTGGGCCATCTGCCTCTGATTGGGTACCAGTGGAGATTGAACTGCCCACTCAGTCTCCAAAAGTTAGATAGGGCTAAGTGGCCTCGCCTACTCCCGTATACGGGAATAAAAAGGCGTTAGCTGATTTTTTATTTATTTATTTTTTCTGTTTTACGACCATCTGATGACTGATCATGCTGTACTGAGATGAAAAGCAGCAAATTTTACGGACATTCCAGTTAGGGAATGACTACTAGAACTTCAAACTGAAAATCATGACAAACTCGAGAAAAGTACGTTTGATCTCATTGTGTCAGTTACTGAATGTGTTCCTGGAGTTTGATGAACAAATAGGGTGGCAGTCAGTGGTGGCCGGTGAAAATTTTAAGTGGGGTGCTGCATATACAAAATAAAATTCTTTTCCTAATCAGAACCAATTTATTAATAAATAAATTTACATATTAAAAAATTGCTTTATTAAAAATATTTCACCCTCACCACGAACAAACACCAATAATAAAAAGTTTCGTATCTCACAGAAATAACGGGCGCAAGAATATGATACACTGCCCAAATGAGTAGTGTCGGACTGACTTGTAACGTGCAATCACAAGCACAAACGAATATCGACGTGTGTGGCTGCATTTGTTTCGTGTAACGATAATTGAAAAAATATAATTCTTTTCATATTTTCAACTGACACTCGTCATAATTCAGCCTTGTATCTATAATAAATAAATATATATTATTTTAACAATAAAATAAGATTTTCAAAAAAAAAAGTTCACCCTCACCATTCATATATCACAGAAATAACGCACGCATGCATACGATACACTGCCCAAAAGAGCAGTGTCAGAATGACTTGTAACGTGCAATCACAAACGAATATCGGCGAATCTGACTGCAATTGGTCGAACGTGATAATTTCGACACTGCATTAGATCGTGTATTTGTTTCGTAATCTAAAGCATTAATCGAACAATTCCAATTAACTATTCAATCGCTGTAGAAACATAAGCTGTAACCTTTAACATGTTATATTGCATTTATATAATGGTGTAAGCATTGTTATTATTTATAAACACATACAAAATTTAAATTTTTCATTCTTTCCTTTGGGGTGCTGCAGTGTCGCAGTGCTTATGTACGGGCCGCCACTGGTGGCAGTGAAATGGGTGTGTAACCTTGTTAAGGCATCCATAAATGATGTGGAAGGAACATCATGATAATAAGAGTGAGATGAGTTGCAAAATATATCAAGCTCAGGTGAGAAAAGCTATGAGAGCATTGCATGAAAAGAAATTGACTGTATAGGCTAAAAGCAATCCAAAGGAATTTTATTTTTATACTTCAAGTAATGCAAAAGAAAATGCACGTGTGTGTGTATATACACACACACACACATACACCTCGGCGCACATATGAGATTCTAAAACTGTTACATAATCTGTATACAAATTCAGCAATATGTATAGATGGGATATCAGCACATTTGTTAAAGGGACGTTTGACTGAACTGGTTAAGCCATTCACATATTTGTATACACGTGCGTACAAAGTATATGTGTACTTTGGGTCTCTCAGCTAAGGAAAAGAATGGATGATGGTCATGTCTGAGCCATTCATGTTTCATAATGTTATAGCTGAGTTGAATAAAGGGATGATTATTCTATTGGATAAAATTTAAGACATATCAAATGTTATATTATAGAGAAAAGAAAAGTAAAATAAAGGTGATAATGCTTTCTGGAACTAATGATTTACATACCAACATGCAGATATGAAAAGGCTGCTGGAAGAAGCGAAAAAAAAAGTGGGAGTAAAAATTGTTGATTTGTTATCAAGATACGACAGTACCGAATTAAAGTCTATGATAGCAATGATTCAATGCACAGGCTATGTAAAAGAAATGTGCCTGACATTTTGGATGCGTGGAGTGAGTGATGACAGAAAATATAAGATTTGGAATCACACTAGCTTGGAAAAATTAATGACGTAAAGCTTAATCCAAAGAATCAAGGAAACTAGATCATGAGAGTAGTGTTGTGTATATATCACTGCAGCTATTGTATGGAAAATTGATAATGATGTGAATGTCATTAAGCATGGTGAAGTAGAAATGTATGCCTTAGGTTCAGACCTATTGAGTATATTGGAAGAGAGAAAACAGTTTCGCAATCAGGCTGTGGATTTAAATATAAGAAAAAAAAGCTACGTGGTAATTTCTTATGTCTATACACAAATACCAAGAGCATTGGGCACAAAGAGATTTGTTACTTTTTTTGTTAATTTGTTAAATACATTGTGGCCTAAAGTGGTTGGATTATTGAAGCCTAGCTATTTAAACTGGACCGAGTAAAGGGTATCGTATTTTAGGGGAGGAGAGACTAGATAGGAAAGGAATGGATTCTTTTCAAATAATTCCATGATTCAATTCAATGATTATTCCAGTAATCTGTATTATTATACAGATTATTGGAATCCTGTATCAGTCATGGAATGAAAATTAACATCAGAAAAACAAAGGTAGTGAAAATAGCAAAGAAAGAGGAAAATATGGATATCAGAATAAATGGGGAAAAATTGAATCAAGTGAAGACATTTAAATATCCAGGAAGTGTGATTAGCAGTGATGGAAGATGTAAAAGTGACATAAAAGCAAGAATAGCGATGGGAGGAGATGCCTTTAATAGAAAATGGAATTTATTCAGAATTAAAATGGATAGAAACCTAAAGAAAAGACTAATAAAATGTTATGTGTTGCCCTCTATGCAGCTGAAACTTGGACACTGAAGAAAGAAGAAATTAAGATTTTAGAAAGCTTTGAGTTGTGGATTTGGAGAAGGATGAAAAAAAAATCAAATGGACAGATAAAATAACTAATGAAGAGGTCTTAAAAAGAGTAGAAGAAAGAAGTCTGTTAAGGTGGATAAAAAGAAGAAAGGGAAACTGGATCGGACATATTCTGAGAGGAAATGGAATCATCAGAGATGCCATCGTAGGAAAAATAGACGGGAAAAGATCCACAGGAAGAGTAAGGAAAACAATGCTAGATGACAGTGGTGTTCAACCTTTTTTACTACGCGAGCTACTTTTCTATAAAATGTTATTCAGCAATCTAATCTCTTTTATAAGTTATTCGGCGATCAGCTCTCTTATATAGATCACGTTCACCCAACCTGATATCTGATTACGCACAAATAAACTAAAAAAAAAAAAAAATACACAACTAAAAACTTTGTGTATTTAAAATTTTATTTATCAATTTTAATTATTTTAATACAACAAAAAAAAGCAAATAAATTGGAATAAAATATTTCTCTATTTCGGAAAACCAAAGTTAGAAAAAACAACAGATTGATTACAAACTCACAAGTTACAGGAAATGCTGGTTGATTAAAAAAAAAAGTTAATGTGAAATTTGGCATTGTTTGGACATCGCAATATTTTCATAGTGAAGTGGATATGAAGAAGTGGCCAATTGCAGACAATCATCCAAATGATCATTTGTAATTTGGTTTCTTAATTGATTTTTCATGACGGCCATGTTTGAAAAAGCGGATTCTGACAAGTACGTCAATCAAAAACATGACAGAATTTTTAACGCACTATCAGTTAATATTGGGGATTTTGCATGTGCATACTTCCAAATGACTTCATTGATTTTAAATTTAAACTATTCTGAATGTTTATTACCTCAAGTTCTACTTCAGCTTGGTTTATATCACACAGCCCACTAATTTTATTTGAAATTTCTGGGATGTTCAAGTTTTCTTGAAATGGATTATTGATAAAGGACACAATCATTTCAGTTTTATTAAAATCTTTAAATCTTGAATTTATTTTTTCCTCAACTAATTCTATTTCACGAATAAATTCTTTTAAATCATAGCGAAGCATTTCTTGATTTTGTTCAAAAATTTTTAATAAATATGGGAGATGTCTAAATTCGCGGTCATTTATATTTTTCTTTAATAAAAGTAAGTATTGTTGGAAAGTTTTTATTGAACTTAACATGTCAATTAAATTTTTATCACTACCTTGTAACTCTAAATTTAAATTGCTTAATTTCGTACAGAAATCTACTAAAAATGATAAGTGTAACAACCATCTTTTATCACTCAATTGTGGATAAATATCTCCTTTTTCATCAAGACAAATTTTTATATCGTTAATTATTACAAGAAATCTTTCTAAAAATTTACTTCTGCTAAGCCAGCGAACATTATTGTACAACAGACGTTCCCTATCATCATCTGCCTGTAATTTAAATAACCGCCGTTGCAGGGCTTTTCCTCGAACAGAATTTACAATTTTAAATGTAATATCCAAAACAACTTTTGTGTTTAATCTTTTACTACACAGTACTTGTTGGTGAATAATACAGTGGTACATTACAAAATCAGGATATTTGTCATCGTTTTTACATAATAAAATGAAGCCCGATTTATTAACTTTCATTGCAGGAGCACCATCAGTAGTAATAGACACAAGTTTAAAAAGCGGAAGTTTGTGTTGTTTCACAAATTCATCGAATGCCAAAAAAATGTCTTCTCCCCTAGTCCTTCCCAATAATGGTATAATTTTAAAAAGTTCTTCTTTACTTGAATAATCTTGAAATACCATGCGAATATAAATACCATTAACTGAGCAATATCAGTGAAGTCGTTTGATTCATCAAATTGTAATGAAAACGCAACACACTGGTGAATGTCTGACATTAACCTGGCCTGGAAACTTTTCTCCGGCAATTGGAACTTTTCTTTTCGGCAATTTGAATCTTTGTCTGTGGCCTAGAAGTAGTCTCTCTCTCTAACGACGTCTCGAACCGAGCTCCTTTCTGGAAGCGGGAAACTCCTCTCTCAAGCAACGTGGATCCAGGAAGTCTCTCTGATGCCGACTCCAGACTGAGCAGGTCTCCTCTCTGACAGCAATTCTGGAACCGTGACCCCTTCTGCTCGCTTCAGACCCTTTTTATTAGGCCTCCTCTGGGACCTCGCATGAAGTTTGCAACCCCCAAAGAATGGGTATGAGTCTTTCATCTTAAGTTTCAAGTTCGGCACGCCTTTTGTTCTCCTCCGCTTTCTTTTGATTGTAAGTGCCGGCCACCATCGGAAAGTTGTTTGAACTCTTTCTGACTGACTTCGGAGATGTGTACACTTAGAGCCTGCAAGTCTTTCTCATACATACAAGTTTCAATAATCTTTCTAATGTCCCCATGTACAGCTTTGGCGACAAAAACATTGCCTTTGTTTTTAACACTCTAACATATTCTTATTAAAGCAGTATATACAGTTAGCTTCAAAAGTTATTTACAAAAACATCTAATACAAACTATACCGAGACAAAGTTTATTTTTTTACAATATTCACATGTGACTTAACCTAAGTAAAAAATCGATATAATATGCTTTGGGATATTTAATATTTAACTTACAATCGAGTTTTTACACTTTACTTATAATCGTATTCACTCGGCTCGCTGTTTGACTTCCACTGATCCAAATTAATTCATTTACCCGGACTTATAAGAAAATTACTGATTTGACAATTTTAACTAAAAATAAATAAACAATTTCAATACATTTAAAGCGAATTAAAAATAATACAAAATAATGATAAATAAAATATTATGTTTTCAGTTTTAATTAAATTTGTAAATAAGGAGGAATACACAAGAGATCGACCAAAAATCGCTCCGCAATCGACGGGTTGAACACCCCTGCTATATGACATGCTGAATCAGGTACACACCTTGAAAGAGAAGGCTCAGAACAGAAGAGAGTGGAAGGAAAGTTTCTGCTACTAAAAGAAAAACCTGCTCAATTGCAGAATACTCAAGAAGAAGAATTATCCAAACATTGGCTAACAGAAGAGAAATCTCAAAATAGGAATGAAGGAGAATTTACTGAGCTGTTGCTAGACAACTTTTTTAAACATTATGTGAAAGAAGGAATTCAAGGCGAAAGTGGATTAGATTTAATCATATCTTCAGAAGAATACTATCTTTGGTCCCAAGATATCAGCAATGCATGTGAAGCTTTGAAAAGTTGAAAGTTTATTTTTCCCTTGGTTAGACTATAATAAATTTAGTTTAATAATTTAGTATAATTTGAACAGCACAATGTGGTCTATAAATTTCCCTGCCAAAAAGACTGTGACATCACCTACACAGGTTCCACCATCAGGTCTTTATGGGCAAGACTACAAGAACACTTCCGCGACTGTAACATCCCTATTCCAGAACATTTAAACACTAAAAAACGCAACATCAAAAAGAAAAATCGTATACAAAACACAGGAAAAACGGAAATAGCTGTTCACGCCCTTGAACAAAAACACACCCCGCAGATAGACAAGGCCATCATAATAGACAGACAAGACAACGAAACAATGCTCAGAATATCGGAAACGATAGCTATAAAGTGTGACGCGAACTCTATCAACGTACACAGGCCCTACATAATCTCCGAGGTTTGGAAGCTTCACAACATAAAATTGAGGTCACAACCCCGACCAATAGGAGACAACACAAACACCTCTAAAGCATAAGCACTCACTCGACCTGACATAGCTTCCACTTTCCCAATGTGTTCAGATGACGACCACGAATAGTCGAAATGGTCCACACCCCGTCAACCACCTTCCCCCTCCCTATTTTAAAAAAATTAACCCTTTCATTTTTTCCCCACCCTATATAAAAGTATATGTTTCTATATGTTACGAAAAAAACCCGGGTTTTTCTAACTTATTCTACCAAACTGCCTACCCCCCCCACACACACACTCTGCAGTTTTCGACATCGCAGACTGAGGAAAAGCCACAACACCCAGAAAAAGGTATGTGCAATTTTCTATTCCTTAGGCTACATATACTTTTTAGTACATCTACACTCATAATGCCCTAAGAATCCATGAGTAAATAGCCAATGACATTTAAACAGGGGTACTCCTAAACTGAAGCAGGCAAAATAGCTGTAATCATAATAGTTTATAAAGAGGAGTAACATGGGAGTTTTCCCAGAAATAATATACATACATTAGTTTAATCCTTTATCCAAGTGTGAGCAAACAAAGTTTACGCCTGAAAGTATCTTCAGGCACAAACTTTATTTGCTTTGAAAAGTTGTTTAGCACGTGGGCAGTATCTGATGTGTTCCTAGAGTGCAAAAAAAAAAAAAAAAAAAGTAAGGTGGAAGTTGGCTAGATTAGCAACATTATTAAGCAAGAGATCAAAAAGTGGAATATTATGAGAACAAGTTATGAAATACACAAATCGCACCCCCAGAAAAGTTAAGAGTTAAGATTGTGTGCAAAGCTAAATTGGAGTGCAAGAATTTGGCTGTGCATACTAAAGGCAATCCTAAAAAATTTTGTAATTATGCCACAAGTAAAAGAAAGGATGAATGTGGAAGGATAACTTTACTGCATGCTGTTGTACCCTTCTATCAGAAGGTACCCTTGTTTCAATTATTTATTGCTCAATTCGCTAATATATCAGCAATTTGTAACATGATGTACAGTGACACTAATATATTGAATGAAGCAAGAGGTGTGAAAATTAGGTTGTTCCATTACAAGATCAATAAGTCAGCAATACAGAATACCACATGCACTAAAGGAATGCTCACGAAATTGACTAGACCCATGACATATTTATATAACTTGAGTTTCAGCTCAGAAAAGATACATGAACTCTCAGGGGACCCTGTAACCCCTAGAGAGCGCGTCCCCTGGGTGGCGGATAGGGGAGCCCACCATGTGTGTGTGTGCGTGTACATGCGCGTGCGTGCGTGTGTGTATATATATATATATATGTGGTGGGTGGTCCGAATATACTGATTAAGGACTCGTGGGCCATAAGGGACAATCATCTTGATTGTAAGGGAAGCGGCACTCCCATGGACCCCTAGCTGGATCTATCCTCTCCTTCTTCTACTTTGAGGAAGACCCACTTACTTTAATCTTTCCTATAAGGCCTTATCAGCCAACTCTTCTTACTTTATGACCCTTGTGCTATTAGAGTATTCGAGGGCCATAGGGTCTTTTCATTTCTGGCCTTACAACTATGTCCTCTCTATAAACCTTACTATATTTCTTCTATAATCTACCCTTTCCCCTTCAATATACCCTATTCCTCCTATGGGTTTAAATTCGGAAGAAGGCAAGTTCAGAAGCCTTAAGGTAGCAGCCCTACCACTGAACTATTCCATCGTCAGGCTAGTCCCCTGACATGGAGAACATAACCATACTTGTAAGCTGACAGAAAAAGATAATCGGATTGAATCTATGGGAAACGACCCTGGAATGGAAAAGGGAAAACAAAAAATAATACACATAGCAAACTGGAATGTAAGAGGAATAGCATATAAAGAAATAGAATTAGACCAGTTATTAAATGAAAGAAATTTTAAAATAGCAGTAATCACTGTAACAAAAAAGAAATTAAAAGGAACTATGAAAACTGAAAATTTTAATGTGATATACAGTGGAGTCGACAGAGACCAAAGAGCACAAGCAGGAGTCATGATTTGGATTCATAACTCCCTTTCAAAACAGTTAAAACATTATAAATTATGGAATGAAAGAATAATAGAAGCTAGAATAAAAATAGATAGAGGCTATTTAAAAATAATTGGTTTATATGCCCCAGAAGAAGGAAGAGAACAGGATAATATTGATTTTTATAATAAGCTACAAAACATATATAATAAAATAAATAAAAATGATTACATAATTTTAGCAGGAGACTTAAATGCAAGAATTGGAAACACGAAAATTAATAATAATATAGGAATATATGGAGAACACATTCTAAACAGAAATGGTAAAAAATTGATTAACTTTGTAGTTTATAATATAATAACCTAAAAATAATGAATTCCTTCTATAAACATAAAGACATACATAAATATACTTGGGCAGCAAGAGGATGGAAATCAATATTAGATTACTTCATATTAAATGAAAAGACATCAAAATTTTCACTAGATGTTAGAGTTCACAGAGGATATGAAATAAGCAGTGACCACTTCCTTGTTAAAATAAAATTAAGATTACCACCTAAATGGCTACAAGTAACAAGAACAGAAAGAAAAATTGAAACATTTGTTTATAAAACTAGACTATTGAATGACACAAATGTACAATGGCTATATGAACAAAGAATTAACCAGTATCTAGATAAAATAAAACAAAATGAAGAAATATAAATAGAATGGCTTAATATAAAAATGATAAATGCAGCAGCAAATGAAAGCTTAGGAAAGACCAAAAAATTCAATAAAAGAAAAAAACTGAAGATCTGGGATGATACAATCAAAGAAATAATCAAAAAGAAAAAAGAAGCCTATCACAAATGGTTAAGCAGTAAAAGATTAGAAGATGAAATAGAATACAAAAGAATAAGAGCCATAGCTAAAAGAGAAGTCAGAAAAAGACATACAGAATCATGGAATAAATTTGTTTCTAATTTAGAACATAATTTATATAAAATAAGACCCAATGTATATAAGATTTTGAAACACCTAAATGCAGATACCAAAGAAAACATAAAATTAAACACTGAATTGAAATTAGAAGAATTTCTAAATTACTACACAGAACTGTGGACAGACAAATATTTTAAAAAAGACAACTGGCAAACAATTAACGAAAATGAAAAGGAAATAACTGAAGAAGAATTAGAAATCAGCCTGAAAGAAACAAGAAACGGAAAATCACCTGGAGAAGATAAGCTAGGTTCAGAACTATATAAATACGCAGGAACAAGATTCAAAGGAAGACTTATTATTTTTGAATAAAATTTACTCAACTGGTATCCCCCCAATAGAATGGAAAAAAGCAATTGTGATTCCTATCTTTAAGAAAGGTAATAGAGATGACCCTAAAAACTATAGAGGTATCAGTATACTAAATTCATGTTACAAAATATACAGCAGAATCTTAAACAAACTAATGAAATATTCCGAAAACTTTATTCTAGAAGTACAAAATGGATTTAGAAAAGGACGATCATGTATAGATCCAGCCTTCTGCCTAAAATTAATAATAGAGAAAAGAAGAGAATATAATTTAGAAACACATATTGCATTTATTGAATTTGAAAAAGCATTTGACAAAGTTAAAAGAAACATATTATTTAACATATTAAAAGAAAGACAAATACCAAATAATATCCTAAAAGCTGTCACAAGTATATATGAAAATAATCAAATACAAATAAGATTAAATCATGAGCTATCATATACAAGAGAGATAAACCAAGGGGTCCGACAGGGATGTCCCCTCTCGGCAACTCTTTTTAATATCTACTTAAATGAAATAATAATAAAATGGAGTAAAAATTTACATCAAGGAATTAAACTTTCACCTACAGTTAACAAACAAGTGTTCTCTGCCAGGTTGGCAGGAAAACGACCCAGAGGAAGACCAAGATATAGGTGGATTGATACGGTACAAAGTGCCTTAGAAGATAGAAATATAAGATCTGATAATGTTGGAGTCTTGACAAGTAACAGACTGATTTGGAGGAAAATTGTAGATAGGAAGTTAGTAATGATGTAATTTTTTCATGTAGTACTGTCATATCCTGTACACCCTTTGAGGGTACATGGCAGGAATTTGATGATGATGATGACCTACAGTTAACTTAAACACTCTCCTCTTTGCAGACGACCAAATAATAATTACAAATTCTGAAGATAACTTACAGAAAGCTATTTTAAATCTAAATGAGATATCCAAAGATTATGGTATGATAATATCAAC
This sequence comes from Typopeltis vanoorti, assembly GCF_054136105.1. NCBI lineage: Eukaryota > Metazoa > Arthropoda > Arachnida > Uropygi > Thelyphonidae > Typopeltis > Typopeltis vanoorti. Next base: position 36,705,267 of record NC_143567.1, on the reverse strand, counting down.
GGAAAAATCAAAAACTATGGCCTTTAAAGGACAAGATCCAGCAAGAACTAAAATAGTATTAGATAACAAGATCTTAGAACAGGTGAATTCATTTAACTACCTAGGATGTATGATCACTTATGAAAATGAAAAAGATATAAACATAAAAATTGCAAAATATTTAAAAATAACAGGAGTAATTAACTCTATATTTAAACCAAACCTAGTTAAAAAACAAACCAGGCTAAAAGTATACAATACATTAGCCCTACCGGTCTTAATGTATGGAAGCAAAATCTGGACAATAAAACAAAAAGACAAACAAAGATTAACAACAGCAGAAATGAAGTTTATGAGAAAAACTGCAAAGTATACCCTATTTGATCACAAAAGAAACGAAGATATTATGAAAGAATTAAACCAAGAACCAGTAATTGAAAAAATTAAAAAATATAAACATAGATGGATGGAACACGTTCAAAGAATGAAAACAGAAAGATTACCAAAACAAGCCATTAGGAAAAAGAAAACCAGGACTCCTCTTAAACGATTCAACGATGACTTCTAAGGCCGGAACAGGCCATACTAGGCCTAAATCCTTGATACGTATGATGATGATGATGAAAGATACATGAATAGAATGAATGAGTGGTACAAAAAACCAATGTATCAAACTACTTGATCTATCAGTATCTCTGAAGTTGTGATAAAGATTTTAGAGAAGTTGGTAAGGACTCGCATACAGAAATGGGTTGAGAGACAAGCTATACTCTGCAAGGAACAGAATCGGTTTACTAAAGGGGGATCGTATTTTATAAGTGTAGTGGCTGAATTAGATAAAGGGGAATGGATATACTGTAATAGTGTTGAACTTTGCTGAGGCATTGGATAGAATACCACATGAAAGGCTGTTGCATAAAGTAGAGGATAGGTGGATGTTTGATGGATAGGCATCAATAAGTGGTATGCAGTGGGGTGATATCTACCAAATTTAAGGCCACCAGTCCTGTACATCAGGGATCACTCTAATGACCATTTTTCAATCTACACATTAAAGATATTGGGAAAAATTTGAGAAATGTTCAATTGTTTGCTGTAGGCACAGCAATCAGGGATGCTACAGATTGCACCCTACTAAGGAGGAAGTAGCCATTAATGAGCTATTTTGTGGAGGGCTACTGGAACCCATTTTCTTACATTCCGCATAGGTGATACAAGCAGACCCAGTACTCAAGAAGAGCGGCAAGAGTGCACGAAGATTACAAATGTAGAGTAAACCTGGTGATTAAATCCGACATCTATCCACTTCCTATAATCACGAGTGCTATCAAAGCTTACAAGTGAGCATGGTTTGCAAAGATAGACCTTGATTAAGCATATCAAGTAAACAAAGCATCGGCAGGAGCAGATGTCTTAACATTAAATACTATTAAAAGGCTATTCAAGGTAAAAATATTACTTTTGGAGTGGCCTCTCTGCCAACCTGTTTCCAAAGAATCGGGGAAAACTCACAGCTGGAATCCTCAGAGTCGTAGTATACTTGTTAACATTCTGTTATCAAGGCATTGCAAGCAGGGCTGTCACCAGATTAGATCACACCCTGAGGCAAACAATTAAATTTTGCCCCTGATGGATTATAAGACAAAAATATATATAAGAACATCTCCAAATGCTATTTTGTTTTTATTACAAGAGAAACATTAATGCAAAACGATTACATAATAATATTAATTAAATGTTTGCTCTATGGAGATATTGCACAATAAAACTGTTTATAAGCTCTTCTAAATTTAAATTGTAAGTTATGTCCACCTCTATCGATATAGTTACCAGACCAACCAATCTTTCTTGGGTCATTGCTGTTCGCAAATAATTTTTAATCAGTATAAGCTTGGAAAAACTTCTTTCCACACTTGCTACGCTAACAGGAATTGTTAGCATAGCGACAGTGCCTACCACAATATTGCTGAACTAGCACCCTTATTAAGCTGCGGCATGAGGTAGGCTGCCTCTATGCTACACCCTGTCAACGGTACTGATTGCACGCAAAGAACTTTGGCAAAGGGTAAAACAAGTCCTGAAAAGACTACTCACATAAAAACAGCACCAAATGTGACTTCGGTATGCTCAATACAATGTCTTGGATTCACACATATTAAACTCCTTCCAACAGACATCTTGGCTGCCACAATAATATTATGCTTTGGTGCCATGACAACAATATCTAATATAAAATATACAAAATTTTCTTAACAATTAAACTGTCAATCACACATCCACACACAAACAACTACAAGAAAATAATCTATTAACTAAATTCAAAAACAAATTATTTATCTTTCTGATCTGTTCTACTCATGCTGTATACACATCGCTCCAGTGGCAGTCCATTGTATAGAGGTCAATCAACATCCATAGCATACAAGAGTATTAGTGAGAAACAGATCAAGAGTTTTGGACTGGTTCGTGAGATAAAGGGTGATAAATACCTCATCACTGGATTAACGCAGTTAGAAAAGGAGAGCAGTTGGCATTGTGAACATTAAAATCTCCAAAGAATGCACTATTAGGAAAGTTTAAACTAGAGAAAATCAACATTTATAGAAGAAAAATCAGAAAGTTCAGAATAGCTAGCAGCATTAAGAAAACAAAGACAGGAAATGCATTTGATAGAATGGGAATCGAGCAATTTTTAGCCAAAGATCAAAAAAGAGGAGATTCTTTGATAAGGTTTATTAGAAAGAATATAAGCACAAATGAAACTTTTGACACAAAAACAGTCAAAGAAAGTGTAACTGGGGGGGAAACTGACAGACATGAGCAGCAAAAGTAAGTTTGGTTTTGCAGATGCTGGTCTGGCTGTTTAACTGTATACCTACAGTCTGTAGGATTGAAATCTTGATGTGGGCATGTATATAAATGGGAATGTCTTGAGGTGGAAAATAAATTTCATCTGGTGAGACCATCTCACTTATTAAAGGTCTGAAGTGGTTTGAGAAAGTTCTGTTTGGTTCTCTAGAGTAGGATTTCTAGATTTTATATAAAAATAAAGAAAACTTTAGCTCATTCGATGACAGGACTAATATACAAGATGTTTACAACTTCTTGTGGGTGTGAGTCAATTAAAAAATATGGATCCTTTCTTTTATTGTTGTTGCACAGTGATCAGCATTCATTTTAGAAATTATGGAATTTATAACCATGTTATTAATAACTATTTTAATTTATTAAAATAGTTATTAATAACATGGTTAATTTATTAATAACCATGTTATTAATGGTTATTAATAAATAACCATTTATTAATAACCGGCATTTCGACATTTCGACCTTCATATTAAGGTCATCATCTGGAGTATATACAAATATACAAGGACAAGCTGAGTTCCATTTCACACAGTGAAACAACGAGTTGATCACCGGTTATTCTACTGGCATGACCTCTAGTGAACTTTATATAGAATTGACTGGAAAAGCACCAGTTGTTTACATCACACCAAAACATGGTATGAACGCAAATTTAAGGATGCCTGTGAGATTCTTATCAACCACCCCAATCTGAACAATAATGATGGTCTAAAAATCCCAAGCATATGGAAGGCACATATTCTACCCACAGAACCTTTCTCCCTAAGAGTTAACTATAAACAGGACTATAGATGATCCAGAATCCTAAATCTAATATAACAATTGTAATGTTAAAAATAGGACATCATTGTTACTGTAAGAAAACTATCTATAAGAAAGACTGTTTCTCTCATGTTATCTTAAATAGAATTTAGCTTTGATGTGATTTCTAAATAATTAATTAATTTGTAATTTTATCTGTATTTTTTTGTTTTCACTAGAGGTCATGCCAGTAGAATAACCGGTGATCAACTCGTTGTTTCTGTAGCTTACTGTGTGAAATGGAACTCAGCTTGTCCTTGTATATTTGTATATACTCCAGATGATGACCTTAATATGAAGGTCAAAACGTAATGAAATTAAAATAGTTATTTATAACACGGTTTTAAAGTCCATAATTTCTAAAATAAAAAATATGGAATTGAACACCATTTTGCATGAAACTAAGATGATATATTTGTGAAGTGTAAGATTTTAAATGGTTTATCTTTTCCTGGTTATTAGTTGAAATATAGTTAAGGAGACATGCAATATACAACAATAAATATGGCTTAGTAAAGGATAAATTATTTACTAAGCCATACATAAGGCAATGTTTGCAAAGGAGTTGTATGAAATACAACTCCTTTGCAAACATTGCCTTAGCAGTGCCTCTGGATATCACTGTTTGGATTCCCTGCAGTCATACTTGGTAGAATAATGGCAGGAAGATTATTTGCTAGCTGACCTGAAAGCATTCTAAAGCAGTGCCATTATGCAACTTCCATCCGTGAAGGTTAAAAATAGAGTACAATACTACTGAGAGTAGGCTAAGAATTTTTTTCTGTTTTTTTTAAAATAAATTTTTTACATTATCTAGAAACCTTGCTCTTAAAGAGCAAACATGAATTTTCAACCTACTCCAGTTCCAATAAGCAAGGCAGTGGGATTTGCCTTGCTTATTGAAACTGGAGTATACCTGTTAGCTGGAGAGAGATAAGCTAACCGCTAAGCCAACCAGATTCAATCCAGTATACAACATAGAATAACCATTTTAAAGCCTTCCCCTCAAAAAAGAAGAAATGTTGAATGCCTCTCAAATTACAAAACAAACTGGATTTATGTTTACAATCTAGTTTACAATCTAGTTTACACTAGATTGTAAACATAGTTTTTGACCATTTCAACTTCCAATAAGCCAAGTAGTGATATTACAACAGCTAATGAAACTCATCTATGACTTAGTGATGGAAAAGTTTCAATAGCCAGAGGCTTGGGCACTCCCCCTCAAGAGCTCTTCTAGATTAACTGTGCCAGATAATTAAAAATGTGGTTTACTGTGTGTGTGTGTGTGTGTGTGTGTGTGTGTGTGTGTGTGTGTGTGTGTGTGTGTGTGTGTGTGTGTGTTCATTACTGATAGAATAGTTTATTAAATAAACTGACACAGGATGTTTTTCTGTTCTTATCAAGAACATGTTTAATATTATTTTACATACAGTGCAAGTCAGAGCACTGACTAATTAGAAAGCATTTAAAGATCCCATATATATGGTTTCACTGTTTTAATATACTTACCAGTGATTAAAAAACTACACAAAATCAGTTTTAAATTAAGAATGTAAAGTTTATACAATATAGAATGTTCATCAGCTATTGAATTAATTTTCGTTTAATAATATAAAGTCATTTATACAAATATGAGTTCAAATAAATAACAGCAAAATAACTAGTGTTCAGTACTTAGATGGATAACAAGTCTGAAAATCACACTAATATACTAAACAAAATTAATACAAAAGGAATTTTCTCAGTTTCCTTTGTATATGAAATATTGTTTTTATCTGTAGTCTACAATCAGTTTAATAAACAACACTCATAGAAAACAAAGGACCTCCCATTAAAGATCTTTTCAAAAGAAATATGACTTAGGAGGTAGAAAAAATCGCCTTTGAGGTTAAAGAATTGTTTTAGGTTAGTTATAACTTAATGAATTACATGTTTCACTGGCATTCAAACGCTATCATTTTGAAAAAAAAAAAAAAAAAAAAAAAAAATACTATTCATAAATGTTATAATTAGAATGTTTTCAATATCCATTTTATGATGACTAGGAAAAATGGTGCAAGACAGATTATGATAACTTAATTTTTATTATAAACAATTTTCTACTTGACACATTTCTTAAGAAGAAATGACTGGTAACTTGTATACTGTATTTACATACAATATACATGCATTTTTGAAACTACAAAGAAATTAACTTTCTGTTTCCAGTTATTAGAAGTAACAGCATATACACTTAATAATATATATATTTTTTCAACAACATCTTAGGTATTTAGTAACAGCAACAAACAAAACAATCAAAGAGATGTATTATATCATCACAGCAATTAATGCTTTAACTGATATGATGATAAGCGGTTACACAAAGGTGGGAGGCTGTGCTTTGACACGTTAATTAAACTGCTGCAAGAAAGTGGAACAACATCTCTTCCTGTTTCACCATTCTTGTCTTCAATGCCAGATTTATTTGTATCCATTTCAGAAGGTGAAATTACATCATCTGGCTTAATTTTTTTACACTTGGATTGGCATTCATCGTCCCGTTTTCGTTTGTTCATTTCAAAATCTTCCTTTTCTAATTTTTCTGTAGGTTCGTTATGGCTGTGTTTATTTTCAACATCTGAATTATCGCTATCAACTTCTCCTTCTTCTAGGTCATTTCCGTCCATTTGTTTATTACATTTTTTTTCTATGGTACGACGTGATACTTCACTCCCATCACCTGATGCAGAATTTGAGGTGTCCTGGTGTAAATTAGAATTAACATTTTCACAATGTTCAACGAATCTGTTCAAAAGTGACAGTGCATTATTTACAAGGTGTTCAGAAAAGCTAGCAAGACATTCTTCAGGTACATCAACAGGTGACTGAGAGCATTCATCAGCAGATTGGCCTTGTTTAAAAGAACTGTCTTTATTTGAAGCAAACTGCATTTTGCACTTTTCAGATATCTTGCAGTCCTTGTCTGATTCAATTTTTTCTAGAGATTTTCCACCTGAATGCTTGTGTTTCCTGTTTCTATGAGATGTTTTATGTGAAGATTTGTCATGTTTTTTTGCTTTTGAGTGATCTTTCCTTTTTTCATTTGTATATTTTTTAGATCGCTTTTTGTGTTTGTGCGTATCTGGAGAGCTGTATTGTATTGGGAGAACTTTATTGGTATTTGATGATCCACGTTTTTTCAATATGTTGTCTTCAGCTGTATTTGCATGCCATTCAGGTATAGCCTTCTGGTATACAAATCTATCTGAATCAGTAACATGCACAGAAATGTTTAATAAGTCAGATGATGTAAAATCTGTTTCTTTGCCAGGCAAACTTTTGTTTGGTTCTTTTTCAAGCATGTTATTTGTGTGCTGATTTTTATTTGTAAATAATTGAAATGTTTCAGGTAAGTTACTTTTTTTTTCACCTGGTATGTGTTCTTCAGGCAAACTTTCTTTCAAAGTGCATTTACCTGTTTCAGGAGTGTCCAAAATATTTTCTATCTTTCTAGTATTGGAAAGCACTGCAACATTTTCACCATTAAGTTTTTCATCTGTAGATACAAAACCTTTGGATTTTAGACTAGTACTATATTCTGATGTTTTTGAGTTTAGCAAAACAGTACTGTCATTATGTTCTTCTTCCTCTTCTGTTTCAGAATCATCATTTTCTTCGATTACTAAAACAGGGCTATTTGGAATTTCAAAATAAGAATTATCATAAGTAACAGGTGATAGATCTTTATTTTCATTTTCTTTATTCTCAATTACATATTTATCTTCATTTTTAGTATTATTCTGTGGTCCATTTTCATCTAAATTTTCTAATTTTGGTTTATCTTCATGATCAGATGATATCTTTTTGGTAGCTAATTCTTGCATTCTTTTTTTCTGTCTCACTGTTGCAATAGTACCATTTACATTAGTAACTTTAACTCTTCCTTGGTAGCCTTTCAGCCTTAAAAAGTCAAAGTTTGAGTCATGCTTTCTATCTTTAGGCTTTTGTTTGTTATTTACACCATTTGCAGAATTAGGTAATGAATTTCCATCTTTTTTAGGTCCAGAAATGGAAGAAAGCTCTTGTTCTTGTTTACTAATCTGATGTCCTGCAGAGTAACTTTCCAGACTCTGACTTCCACAAGAATTATCTTCTGTACTTATACTGTCTTCTGCCACTATTACCTTTGGCTTTCTGTGTGTTGCTGCATCTTCTACAGCATCTTTTTCATCCACTCCAGTGAATTTTTGCATTTTATTGGGAAATTGCCGTTGCTTGTTATATATAGCATTCCTTTCTAAATTTGAAGTAGAAATCTGATTAACATGAATTGACTCTTCGCACTGTTCTTCAGCATGGTCTACTGATTTTCTAGTTGCAGTTTTCTCGACTGCTAGCAATCTATTACGTCTAAAAATAAGTCCATCCAACCTGAAAAACAAAATAAAATTCTAAGCCTGTTATTAAAATAACCAAACAGACATCCATTTATACAATGGTATAATTTTTTTCCAATTATAAATATTCTCAAATTTTCTAAAAATATGTCAACCACAAGAAAAAGCTGTGGTTTTTTATCCTGTATTTTTTTTTTTTATTCTGTAGAGCAGGGTTTCAGGAAACCCTGCTCTACAGAATAAACCTCATACTTTACTTAACTTTACTGCCAGCCTGGTAGGCCGAGTGGTTAGCGTATCCACTCTCCTGCCAAAGGGCTGCGGGTTCAAATCCTGCCATGGGCATGGATGTTTGTGATTGTCTGTGAAAATACTAGTGGTGGTGGTCATGGTGGGTAATAGATGATATTAGTGTAAATGATGTGGTTCACTGTCATTGGTGGAAACGAAGATAGAGCCCTCCCTCAATGAGTCTTTGGACTCCTTGGGGTGTCACATAATAATAATAATTACTTTACTTCATTAAGCAGGGTGATGATTTCACACTGGATAATAAAAGGAAGGAGGCAAAAAAAAATTTAAATATGTGAGTAGGCTAACCATTACTTAGACAAATTAATGTAGCACAGCAAACTTCAGTGCATTATCCTATTTTAACTGTTCACTACCACCATCCATACACACCACTGTTCAAGCCAACGAATGGCTTATAAAAGTGAATGGTATGTGAGGAGATTGTGCACAATAATAGTGACTGCTGATTGAGAAGATTGACTCATAAAGTTAGTTTGGTTAGGAGAAGAATGGAGTTTCCTCAAAAGAGAGGAAAACTCTATTCCTACATAAAGACAGCATACAAATGGTTTTCAAGGTTAAAAATAATAATTCATTAATTCACCTTACAATGACAATCTCTAAATAGAGATCTGATTTTATAATTTTATTTTGAATTTTAATTATACTGTTGTTATATTAATCCATAATGACCACCACAGAACTTCTGTAATGTGAATTCCATCATAATAGCATTATGACTCCATGTGATTTATAATACTTTATGATTGCAATTTCATTTCAAATTATTTTTGTTTTTCAAGCCACTTCAGCCTCCAATAAGAAAGATGGTTGTAGTCTCAGAGTAGGCAAGAGAAGAATTCATCTTTTACCTAAAGATATTTATAAACATCCATGACTGCAATGAGATTTGAACTCACAGACTGACTGTTGCACAGCAGATTTATCCACTTGACTAACCAGGCCCACTATTACGTGAAAATATAAGGATCAATTAATACTGACAGAAATATATAAAAGAAATTTAAAGCATTTGCTTATTTAAAGTATCTGTCAGTTTGGTTGTCCAAGTGCTCTTCAACTGACAGATTATGGGCTAAAAATCCCATTGGATATAGATAGATGCATCTTTAGGTGGTAGATATGAAACCACCACCTTGTTTAATGGAGAATAAAAGTGGATCGAGAAAAAGTACGAATAAGGGAATTGAGGTATCCAACCCTTACATAGCCCACCTATAGTGCAATAGGTTCTTGACATTTTGTGGATAGAATAAATAAAAGGCCTTGTTTGATGGGTGGACAGTGCTGCTCTACATACCAGCAGGCTGTGGGTTTTAATCTCACTGTGGCACTGATATTTGTGAAGGTCTGTGGTAGAGGCTTGAAAAAAAATATATCTAGTCTCCAGAGAAGATCTCTTCAGTTGTTTGTTTACTTTATGCAAATGGCTTTATACTCTCTTGACAAATAATGCAACAATATGGAAGAAAATTGAGAAAAAGAAATTGTAATAAAAAATATAATCATCATCATCAATCCTTATCTGTCCACTGCTGGACAATGATCTCCTCCATATTTTTTCGCATTTCTCTGTCTCTGTCCCAGAAGCTCCAGTTGTTTCCCATTGAATGATGTAGTTCATCTCTCCACCTTGTTGATGATCTAACAAGTCTTAAACCTTCTGGTATATGCCATTCTGTACAAATTTTTGTCTATAGTTCATCTCTCCTCCTTGTTGATGATCTAACAAGTCTTAAACCTTCTAGTACTTGCCATTCTGTAAAAATGTTTGTCCAGTGGTTGTCTCCCTATCTTGTGATGTATTCTACCCATCTCCATTTTTTTTTTATTTCTTTAATATCTTTTAATCCTGTCTTTTTCCTGATATCGATGGGTTTTTTATTTATTTTATCTATTCTTTTTATATTTAAAGCTGATCTCTTCCATGTTTCTCTGTGCAGCTCATAATTTATTTTCCAGTCTTCTTGTGATGCTCCAAGTTTCTGCTCCATATGTCATAACTTGTATGATGCATTGTTCATATGCTTTTCTTTTTAGACAGATGTTTGTTTTCTTTAAAAATTTTATTGTATTTTCCAAATTGTCTCCATCCTTGGTTACATGAAATATTAATTGTGATTAACTACAGCATAACAGTTGACTCTCACAGCGAACACTGTAATAAGAAACTCACCAGTATAACAAAGTTACCACAAATTTTTGAGTAAAGCCCAATATGCACAATAGTTTTCTAAAGGAAATAGATGAAGAATTTTTTTTTTCCTGTCTTTGTACTGCCTGCATGTGCATGGTTACATGGCAGTTTATTTTTCACTGGAATATACTATTTTAACAAAGGCAAAGTGATTCTAAGTTATTTCTTTCATTCATTAAGCCATAGCATGAATGGCAGGAATTAATATTTCAGCTAGAACCTAGTGCATCTGTGCATATTTATGTACTTTGAAAAACTTTCATACAACTTTTATCACTTCCAGGGCTGTACTTATGCACAGATGCACAAGGTTCTAGCTAGGAGCCCCGGAAAATTATGGCCAATTTAAGGGCCCCAAACAATGAGGGAGGGGCTCCGGAGCACTCTAGCACCTTTGCCTCTACCCACTTTGGGAAAAGTGTATGGCCCTGATCACTTCTTAAGGTGAGTAACTGAATAATATCCCATCTTCCTTTGATATATTAGGAACAGTGACTGGCCAATTAACTTGCCTTATTACACACATAGATAAATTAATTATCTTTCTATAGTGTATTAATGTACCCTGGCCTTTGCTAAGTTCCAGGATAAAGAAATCTTATCATTTCTGTATGCCTTCAGTTGACAAGCACTTGCAAATGTTCATTACATATACTAGACAGAATTTGAATCCAGGTATTTGCAAACCAAATCACCAATACAAAGTATACTACAGAGATATTACAGAAGAACATTCAAGTCCTTACTAGCAGGTACTGATATTAAATTTAAATGCTATGTGAGCAAAGATCACTATTAATGAATGAAAGAAGTAACTTAGAATCACTCTGCCTTTGTTAAAATAGCATATTCCAGTGAAAAATAACTGCCATGTAAGCATGCAGACATTACAAAGGCAGAAAAAATTTTTTCTTCCTCTATTCATTCTTTCTGTGTTGTAATTTGGAACAGTTCCAAATCTTTACAATCTACAGTCTTCACCATCCAATGTAAATAAGTTTCTCCTTTTTCCTTAATTTTTGCTCATTCATATTATTTATGTACTATGTAATGAATATTGTGTGTAGCAGTGTTTTGCGAACTTACAGTACCCACGTATTCCTTGTAATATTTTAATAACCCTGGCAAACCCCCCCCCCTCAAAAAAAGGAATTTGAAAGTTCAATCAAACACAAATAATTATAAGGATATTTATTTTTTTAAATGTTTGCATGATAAGAAAGTACAAATGTGTGTAAATTTTTTTTAATTATTAAATACATCTTATGAATCCAATATAGTTACAGTAGAAATTAAAATTATGAAATTTAGATTTTCGATAATAAAGAAAGTTTAATGAGATGAATGAAACTTTCTGTTGGGAATAAGTTAGTTTGGTGAAATCTTTGTTATTTATAACCACAGATGGGGTTCAATGTCAAAAATCCCTTTTTTAGGCCCACAAGCACAGAAAAATTAAAGTGCATATATGGCAAAACAATTGCTAAGAACTGTTAAGATTTAAGATACATATAATTCCAACATGAAGCAAAGTTCTGTGTGGTTTGCACTATCTGAATTCAAACTTTTAATGCAAATAGTTCAAACCTTGTGGTTCTGCAGTTATCTCTGAGAATATTTCCTGTGGAATGTTCCCTATGAGGACAGATTGAAAGTGTGTGGATTGCAAAAGTTGGTTGATAGGAGAAAAAGAGGGAATATGATAGAAACATTTAAGTTTCTTAAAGAGTTTTATAGGATAGATGCAGGGGAAATGTTTCAGCACTTGACTAGAAGAACCAGAACAAGGGGTCATCCCTGGAAGTTGAATAAAGGTGTGGTTATTAGAGGTGTGAGGACTAGGTTTTTTGCTTGGAGAGTTGTGAATGAGTGGAATAGGTTGCCTGAGTTAGTTGTGAGTGGTTTGTCTGTTAATAAGTTCAAGGAGAAGTATGACAGATTGTGTCTCCCAAGATGAGTTTTTGGACTCCGTGGAGGTGCCTGTATAATAATCATAATAATAATACATACAAAAAATATAAAAGTAAAAAAAAAAAATAGTTAATCAACATTTTTTTTTTTAAAAAGTGACCTCGTATCATCCCCTTAAAACCTTTTGATTATGGCTGGAGACATACATACCACACTTTGGGAAGTGGGTGTATAGAATTAATATAAAAATTTAAATAAAAAAGCAGAAAACAAAACAAAACAAAAAACTGTATTTCTACTCTTTGTTGGTGCCCTTTGTGAACAATACATTTCAGTGATAATTGCTGAACATTAAGTGAGGTGTGAAAGTGAATGAAGGTTATACTTTCTTAGATTTGCTAGCTTTTTTTTTTTTTACATTCTTATGAGAGTCTTGCTAGTCTTAAAAAGGTATAATCACATTTTCAGTTCTCAGTTAAAACTAGCTGCCTTTAATTTCCTGATCCTGAAAACTTTTCCACCACTTAGATCATCCAAGCATCTACAGAATCACATGCACATATAAGTTAGCAATTTGGAAAGACAAGGAAAACAGCTAACAACTGCATTGGCAAATATTAAAAATACATCCAGTTCAGACTACAGAGAGTTAATTGTACTCTAGAAGATGTGTCTGTAACAAAGGTGAAATATCACCATAATAATGAAATACTTTTTATTATTCTACAGACATCTGCTTCTATCTATTAAGTGCAATATAAATTTTAATCTGCCAAGTATTAAGATATTAGAGAATGTTAAGTAATATATTTTGACTTTGTGGCTATGTAAGAAATAAAATCATATAATAAAGGTAAGAATATAGGTTGTCACCTTGTTCAACTGAATTACAATCCTGATAATATTTAGTTAATAAGAACTATTTCATCCTTATGAAAACTTGCAATAAAAAGATTGTGAAAGTAGACAGGAAAATAGAAATATTAATTCCATTCTCATTAATCAAAGCATTCAAAACTATTCCAGCTATCTAGAAAAACAAGATATATGGAAATGATAAACAACAAGTAAGGAAGGATGGCATAATTTGAGATGAAAATAGAAGCTGTGTACTACATTCAGAGAACTGGACTGCAGGAAATTGATGAGGCTAGAGATTTCAAAATGACGGGAGAACAAGTTCAGAGGACATACTGCAAAAGTGATCATAACAACTCACTTCATTGTGGTTGTTGAAGATGAACATGAATATATAAGGATGTCATTATCCCTTTTACAAGGCATTGATATGGCCCCATTTGGACTAATGTGCATAAAAGGATCCAGATACAAGTGACAATGAGCCTAGAAGGTTCCTTATGAGAAGATTGATAGAAACATATAAGCTACTTGTTAAATGGGTTTCATAAGATTATGTAAAAGAAATTTTACAAAACCTAACAAAAAGAATAAAAGAACAAGGGCTCACCCTTGAAATTGTATAAGCAAGGGCATGAGAACTACACTTAGATTATACTTAACAAGAAATTATTCGCTTTACTCATAATTTACTTTACCTGATCATGCTTACCCTTCGCTTAAGAGCAAACATGTGTAGTAACTTAACAACAGTGGTCATATATGGAGGAAGTCACTTCATACATCAAATTACCTTAGAAGCTCTAGATACTAACTTAATAAGGCCGTCATTTTCCTGCTTTTAAGTGGAAAATGACTTATACAATTCATTTAACTCCACAGTATGTCTATGGATCTAGCTCCCACTGATGAGACCTCAAAAGATCGAAACTGGTCAGGGTAGTGAACCTTCCCATAATGTATGGCAAATATTCATATCTGAAAGGAAGTGTGTAGAGCACTATGGATACCAGAGCAGTTTGATGTCAAGTCATCTGCCTCCACACACAAGCAGCCTATTGTGAAATTAAGAAAAAAAGGCAACTGCGTTCTCTTTTATAACTGTATCTTGCCTATTTATCGGACAAAAAAAAGTCCACCTAATGGGTATACACCATTATTTTCATTTTTATTTTTTTAAATAATGAAACCTGTGGTGCGATCATAATTAAAAGAAACACACATATTAACCACAGTGAAAATTATTTAATTGTAAATATTTCATCCTAAGTATCTAAGTATCTTTGTAAAACTAGCTAAACAAAAGTCATGGGAGGACTTTGGCAAGAATATAGAAAATAAATATCAAGAAGGTGGCAAAATATTCTGGAGGTTGTTGAAGAAGCTTAGGAATGGAGGAAAGAGTGCTGTAAAAGGAATTAGAGATGATAAAGATGAAATGAAAACAGGAGAAAAAGATATCCTTGAAGTATGGAGTAATTACTTTGAAAAACTGCTAAATGAAACAAGCAGTGATGACAGCACAGTGATAAAAAACACTGACCAGGCATGCAGTCAGGAATACATATCCATACTTGAAGTAGAAAAAGCCATCAAAGGCTTGAAATGTGGAAAGGCAGCAGGAGTAGATGATATTCGACCAGAAATGCTGAAGTATGGTGGTATAAGAGTCTTACAGTGGCTGCACTGCATAGTTCAGAAAGCCTGGACAGAGGGACGAATTCCCGATGATTGGAGTAGAGCTCTCATAGTACCCATATATAAAAAGGGAAATAAAACTGAATGTGAGAATTACAGAGGTATTTCCCTACTGAGTGTTCCTGGCAAGATCTATGCAAGTATACTTGAGAAACGGTTGAGAAGAATTGTGAAAGAAAAGCTTGGTGAAGAACAAGCTGGATTCAGGCCAAATAGAGGCTGTCAGGATCAGATCTTCACTTTACGACAAATAGTCGAGAAAGCATGGGAATATAACAAAGATCTGTATTTAAGTTTTGTCGATTTGGAAAAGGCATATGACAAGGTGCCAAGAGAGAAGCTATTCAATACGCTGCAGTTATATGGTGTCAATGGGGCATTATATCAAGCAATACTTAGTCTTTATTTGAGTTGTAAGTCAGCAGTTAGAATTGAAGGAAGTACAGGAAGATGGTTTAATGTTAAATCTGGTGTGAGACAAGGATGCACATCCCCTCTGTTATTCATTATCTATATGGATCACATTATGAAGGAATGTGGTATTAAACCTGATATCAAAATTGGAGATGTTAATGTCAGCTCTTTGCTTTATGCGGATGATGTTATACTTCTAAATAAATCTGCTACAAGTCTGCAAGATTCTCTGACTAAATTGAATAGCTGTTGTAATAGATATGGTATGAAGGTCAGCAATAAAAAGACAAAGACAATGAAAATAGGCAGAATCATTGAAAATGTCAACTGTGTTGTGAATGGAGAACCTGTGGAACAAGTAAAACATTTCAGCTACTTAGGCACAATTTTTACTGAAGATGGTAAACTAAATATAGAAATGGACAACAGAATCAGCAAAGCTGGTATCGTGGGAAGTCAATTGAATAAATTCATATTGAATAAGAAAGAAATTAGTCGGAACACTAAATTAGCTGTATACAAGACTGTGTTCAAACCAGTTTTAACTTATGGATCTGAGAGCTGGGTCAGAAGTAAAACACTTGACCAAAGACTACAGACCGCACATATGAGAGTCCTGAGAAAGATTAGAGGCATGAACAGATGGCATCAATGGCAATATCATATTAAAAATGAGGATATTAGGAAAGAGCTTGACATTGTCAGCATCCAGGAATGCATTAGCAGAGCTAATCTCAGATGGTATGGTCACTTAAATAGAATGGGAGAGGAAAGATTAGCAAAACAAGTGTTCTCTGCCAGGTTGGCAGGAAAACGACCCAGAGGAAGACCAAGATATAGGTGGATTGATACGGTACAAAGTGCCTTAGACCTTAGACGATAGAAATATAAGATCTGATAATGTTGGAGTCTTGACAAGTAACAGACTGATTTGGAGGAAAATTGTAGATAGGAAGTTAGTAATGATGTAATTTTTTCATGTAGTACTGTCATATCCTGTACACCCCTTGAGGGTACATGGCAGGAATTTGATGATGATGATGATGAAGTATCTTAGGACATCATCAGTACAGTAGTTTAAAACAATAATAGGAATAACATACAGTTAGGGCGCATGATTACAATAGAATCTCATTAAACGTGCGTAATGTGTTACAAAAAAAAAATAAATAAAAAAAAATTTTTTTTAAATAATTATTTAACACAATTTTGTACGACAATTTCCTATACTTTAGGAATAGTAAGAACGTCGTTGCGGTTTAAGTTTGGTCTGTGTAGTAGGGCTTCAGAACTTTCTTTGTATAAATGTTCATGTTTATATAAAGATCTATGTAAAAGTTTAAACTTTTCCCAATGGATCCTATGGTTTGGATCCATTGGGAAAAGTCTGCCTCTATGTTGAGAGGTATGTCTCTCAACAGAGAGGCAGATTTCAATTCTGTGCTGAGAGAGGTATGCCTCTCAACACGGAATTGAAAATCCAAACCATAGGATCCACTGGGAAAAGTCTAAACTTTTACATAGATCTTTATATAAACATGAACGTTTATACAGAGAAAGTTTTGAAGCCCTACTACACAGACCAAACTTAAACTGCAACGACGTTCTTACTATTCCTAAAGTATGGAAAATTGTCATACAAAATTATGTTAAATAATTATTTTATTTTTTTTTTTTTTGTAATACGTTACGCACGTTTAATGAGATTCTATTGTAATCATGCACCCTAACTGTATGTTATTCCTATTATTGTTTTAAACTACTGTACTGATGATGTCCTAAGATACTTAAGATGAAATATTTACAATTAAATAATTTTCACTGTGGTTAATACGTGTGTTTCTTTTAATTATACATACACCATTATGAATGATTCTGACTATAGTGAACTCTCAGGGAACATATGTTGTGAAAAGTTTTCTTCGCTATAAGTATATCCTATATCAATGCCATTTTAAAGGATCTACAATGCACACTCGCTATAACAAACTTTTCACAAGTTTCTATAGTGAGTATGTAGCAACATTTGCTTAGTGCAAACTCACAATTTTTTCACTCTGGTTGAATTAAATGAAAAACTAACTTACAAGATCAGATATTTATTAAATACTAAAATGTTGTGCATAAACAAAACATACCTTTCTTTAAGATCTTGAATTACTTTATCCTTTTTACTGACTTCTTCTTTTGCTGTTTTAAAAAGAGCAAGAATATATTTCTTTAACTGAAAGTTTTTATGTTTCAGTGTTGCATTCTGTATTGCTAATGCACGTTTTTGCTTTTTCAGCTCACAGTTTTCTTTCTTCAAGTCAATATAACCATCCTTCATCTAAAATAAATAAAATATGTTTATATTCTATAAACAACATAACATTAATGTTCTAAGCATCTAAAATGAAAAGTGCTAACTTTTAATTTTTTTTTTTAAATTAAAATTAGAATTATATCATAATAAACAGTAAAAGTTTGTATACATATGATAACTAGCAGGAATCTAATCTAACAACTAATCTAATCTCCACCTCTGGACAGAACATTTTCCATACAGACATTCTACAAACAAGTGTGATCTCATATGGGCTAAGAAATTTATATGCCAATGTTCACTAATGTTAGTATTAATTGTGAAAATAATGGAACAAGCAGATTTTAAAAAAGTATTTAATATTTTCTTATGTTTTTCTGAAATATCTCTAATACCTTTAGAGACTATTGGTAGGTCATTATTATTATTAATGAATTATTATTATTATGAATCCCACCATGAAAGGTTGTAAACCCGAAGTACAATAGAAACATGGATGGACTAAGGTTAGATAATCTGGCAACCCTGCTCTTAGAGATCAAGCCATTTCATGGGAAAATTGACTCCAGCAGGATGGCAATTTTCCCATTCATCTGTTATCTAAGAACATTCACGAGCATCAATGCTCATAGTGGAGTTTTTTAACCCACTATCAGGTGGTTAGAGAACAGACACTATCCACTCATCTAATAAGGCTAGCTCATTTAACAATAATGTTAATAAAGAGGCAACAGTATGACCTAAACTCTGTAGTCCTTCCTTGATGTTTAAGATACGGCTTCTGTCAATTTTTTACATTAGTTTACTTTCTCATTTCCTCGGGACAAGACAACTGAACTCTGGAAAGGGATGAGCAATCCTTATTTAAATTATATCAAAAAATTTTAAAAATCTTATTTGTATTTGAATTTTTAGATATAAGTTTTAAATTCTTCCATTGTAATCTGTGAGTTGCTGAGTATATATTATGGTTGGATATATTGGATTTCCATGCCAGTTTAACAAATGTTGTCCTTATATTCTCTGATGCCAAAACATGAAAAACAAGAATAAGCAACTTGTTTGGATGGGAGGAAGATGCTCAGTGAAGAATGGAGGCTGTAACAATTTGTTATTTTTCTTTCGATATGTCCTTTTTTTTTTCAGATGATCCTGTAAAGTAAGAGAAGATAGCACAGATCTCAATTAAGAGAACATTTATGTACAGTTACGAGGACTAGGGATTGCAAATTTACAGACTTTTTTTAATGCTTTTTAATTTTTTTTTATTTTTAATATTACTTCCACACAGGAGAGGCAGATGAGCCTATAGCAAATAAATACTGTTTGTGGGTAAGGGTCAGAAGCAGAGTAATCTGTTGATACTCTTTGTAAACTGCTGTGGGTTGTAGTCTTTTGGAAATGCCTCACAGAGGAGACTGTTCAACAGAATTGAGGTGGATGGAATGAAAGATGACTGGGAGTAGCAGGTTCAGTGAGTATGTACTTCGAGTTCCTGTAGATCTGACAAAAATGGGAGGCATAATGGATGATAGTTCTGCTGAACAATGATCATATAAATATTTGTAGAAGTGACACACTTACCAGTAAGTCAGTAAACTTTTTCATAAATGTTGGTTTACCAGTAATTTTTTATAACGTTTTAATATAATGTTTTTTGAAAAACATTATATTGAAAGACAGTCAAATATTAATAAATCGAAATTTTATTGACACAATAAAACATAATTTAATAAACATAAAAAAGTATTCTAAAGAAAAAAATATAATATTAATATTATTAATATAAATTATAAACAGAATTTTTATTTCAAAACATAAATAACTGTCAGATTTTTTAGAGAAAATTTTACTATAATATTAATTAAAAACTTTAATTAATACTTCCTATATTTCAGTCATGTTAAATTACCATCTTCAGGGAATTAACATAAAAATAATGATATGTGCATGCAGGCACTAACACTAAACAAATATGGCTGAAGACAACTGAAGTCCGTTCTAGAGTCCTAAAGATGCCATCTAATGGGTTAAATTGGATAGTAGTCTTGGCTATTGGGCTGATGTTCTAAGAATGCAAGTTTCCCGTATTTGGGGCAGTCTCATGCATCCCAATTTGTTGAGGTTTGGGGAGTTTTTTAGAGCCGAGGCTTCCAGGAATAATCTCTCATATTTATACTTGCTGCAGTGTAGTAAAGTGGCTTTCTTCCAGCGTACTTTGTGGCGAGTGTACAAAGAATGGTCAGAAAGTCCTGAGTGGATGTATTGGTGGAAATATTCTCCTGACATTTCTCCAAGTGATTATCACCTTTTTTTTTGGTGCTAGACAATCACATGCAAAATAGACAGTTCTGCAATAAATCAGAGATTGAAGCAGAGGTTGCTAGGTTTATTACTTCTAAAGACAAAACATTTTATAAAAGCAGAATTTACAACTTGTATCTCATAAGGAAAGAGTTGTAGATTGTGAAGGTGCTTATTTTAACAAATAAAACATTTTATGAAAATTTCTGCAGTTGTTTAATTTTTATTATGTAGAACCCAAAACGTTGCTGACTTGATGGGTGAAGCATAAATGCTTTTCATATTCCCCTTTGTCTGAGGGGGAGTTCTTTGAGTGGAGAGTTATTGAGCGTTAAGCTTGCCCAAGAAGGGCAGTGAGATTAGCTGTGTTCAGCTGAGCATAGAATTGACTTGGATCTTTTGTATTTGTAGAATTCTGTTTCATTGTAGTCTGAAGCTTGCTTGATCAGTGGGTTTGGATGACTGTCTTGGTGAAGAACTTTGCTGCTAGATCATGGAGGAGGGATGCGATATAGGGAGTGTTGGCTTCTCGGTGAATTGGGGAGTTTCTGATAAACCATGGAGCATCCAAGAATCATTCTCAGGCATTTGTTCTGTATCTCTGCAGTTTTTGAATATTTGTATTCGAGGTGTGGCTCCATGTAGGAGATGCGTAAGTGATGACTGGGCATGTTATCATCTTGTATATGAGTAGTTTGTTCCAGATATCCAGTTTACTTCTTCTGTTGATCATGGAGTAGAGCTGGGCGATTGCTTTGGATGTCTTTGAGCTTATGTGTTTTATATGATTGGTGAATTGGAGTTTTTTGTCAAGTATGACACCGAGGTATTTGACTTCATTCTGCCATGGGATCTTGACACCTAGCAGGTGTATGTCTTCCTTGATCTGAATCTTCTTTTTGGTGAACAGGATGGCTGAACTCTTCAGTGGGTTTGTTTGGATCCTCCAGTCCATCAGCCATTTCTCCAATATGTGAATACTGTTTTGGAGTCTTTTGATAGCTAGTTTGGGACTGAGAGATCTTGTTAATAAAGCAGTATCATCTGCATATAATACTGTGATTGTTGAACTTGGATTTTGTGGAATATCAGCTATGTAGATAGAAAACAGCAGGGGAGCCTGAAGAGAACCCTGCAACACACCTGCCAGGATCTTGCATCTGGTTGAGATGGTTTCATTTATTTTTACTTGCATGAATCAGTCTTTAAGGTAACTATCTATGATTTTTATTAGATTACTTGGCAGCATGTTAAATTTGATGAGTTTGTAGAGAAGACCACACCTTGTCAAAAGCCTTCGCAGAGTCTATAAAGACCGCAGCAGTGTGGAGGTTCCGGTTGAAGCCTGTGATGATAAATTCAACCAGTCAGTGTATCTGATGTGTGGTGCTATGGTTTTTTCTGAATCCGAACTGCTCATTAGGGATAATACCTAGTTTATCTGTTGCTGATTGAAGCCTTATAAGGATGACTTTTTCTGCAACCTTACCTAGGCTGGACAGTAGGCTGATAGGTCTGTAGCTTTTGGGAGCTGAGGGTTTTTTCCAATCTTTTTGATTGGTGTGATGTCAGCCGTTTTCCATGCTAAGGGAAAAATATTTGAATCTGATTATTGCATTGATAATATTGACTACGTGCACGATGTCTTTTCTGGTAATTCCGTCTGAACCTGGAGCCTTGTTGTTATTCAAATGGGTTATGATATTTATAACTTCTGCTGGAGAGATGAGTGTGATGGGTTCTGCCTTCTCCTTTTGTTCTGTTATAACCTGCCTGACTCTACAGTGAATCTTGTAGATTAGACTGATGTTTAAATTCTCATAAGAGGGGTTACACTGAGTTTCCAAATTGTCAACCAAAGCTTCTGCTTTTTCTTGGTCAGTGTGAGCTGCTCCTTTCTTGGTCTGAATTGGGGGTATGAGTTGCCTTTTAGTGCAAAGGGTTCTCAAGAATTTCCAGATGGAGTTATCCTCTGGGTTCAGATTGTTCAGTTTGGTTTCCCAATTTTGAATTCGATGTTTTTATACAGCTTCCTGGATTTGTCTATTTAAATTATTCAAAGTTGTTTTATCTTGTGGGGCTTTTGTGTTATGGTACCTCTTTCTGGCTCTGTTTTTCAGCCTGATCAGGTCCATAATTTCCTCAGGGATCCGACCACTGGAATAAAAAACTGTGGTTTGTGTGACTGAAGCTAGTGTTTTTTTAATTTGGTAAGTGAGGTTGTTGACAGCTCTTTGTTATGAATGATGGGTGTTGGGCCAATGTGGTTTGAGAGAGTTTTTGGAGAGCTTTTCCCATGATATAAATGGGTGTGGAGGAGAGAATTGTTCTTGTGTACCAAGCTTGAGCAGAATAGGGTTGTGATCAGATGATAATTTGTTTAGCGTTTCCAGTTGATATTAGTATTTGATGTTTCTAAGGACTGCGATGTCCAGTACATCTGATCTTCCATTTGGACTGTGATGAGTGGGCTCTGTGGATCCGGCTATAACAATAGAATTTTGCATTGAGTAATGGTTTAGGGTGTGGCCTTTGTCATTGATTGTGGAGCTATACCAAGCTGTATGCTTGTAATTGAAATCTCCAGCCATGATGATGGAATCTGTGGAGCTGAGAATGGAGTTCAAGTCAGATACCAGTAATGCAGGGGTGGCCAACCTATGGTGCATGTGCCAAAAGTGGCACATTACTGGTAATTTCTGAATTAGAAAAAAACTGAAGTTAGTTCCTTGGTCTGAGTTATGGAAAGAATATGTGGTTAAGAAAAAGGAAGAAATAAAAAAGAGACAAAATATATTTGTGAAACGAAGTTGTGAAAGTGTGGCAATGCTGGAGGCGTCTTATGAAATTGCCTTTGTGTTGGCTAAAAAACACA
This sequence comes from Typopeltis vanoorti, assembly GCF_054136105.1. Classification (NCBI taxonomy): domain Eukaryota; kingdom Metazoa; phylum Arthropoda; class Arachnida; order Uropygi; family Thelyphonidae; genus Typopeltis; species Typopeltis vanoorti. The sequence continues at coordinate 36,682,360 of NC_143567.1, read as the reverse complement.
AGCCTTTCTCTGATGGAGAGGAAGTTGTTAAGCCCTGTCAAAAAAATTTGCAAAAATGTCTTGGTGATAAGAATGTTGAAAGAAAAGTAAACCAAATTGCTCTGTCCAAGCAAACAATTACAAGATGCATCGAAGAACTTTCCCATGTTGTAGAGCAATTGCTTGTTCATGCTTGTTCTTTCTTTTCTTTAGCCTTGGACGAATCTGCTGACATATGTGATGTAGCCCAATTAAGAATTTTTATAAGAGGAATTGATGGTAATTTTAACATCTTTGAAGAACTTATCAGTCTTGAGTCACTTCATGGAAAAACCAGAGGGTCAGACATATTTGACAAAGTAAAGTCATGTCTAGAAAATCAACGACTAGATTCTAGTAAGCTCATCAGTGTTTGCACTGATGGAGCACTGTCAATGGTAGGTAGAATTTCTGGGACTGTAACTTTACTTGAAAGGTTTTTAGGTCGTTCTCTACTAAAGTATCACCATATTATACATGAAGAATCTCTGTGTGGAAAAACTCTAAATTTGAAGCATGTTATGTTACCAGTTGTAAAGTGTGTGAATAAAATTAGAGCAAGAGGGTTAAACAGAAGAGAATTCAGAGAATATTGTGAACTGCTAGATATGGAATATAGTGATCACATCCTTCATTGTGAGGTGCGCTGGCTTAAAAGGACAAGTTCTCAGTAGATTTTTGAAGCTGAAAGAAAGTGTTCGTAATTTTCTGGAAGAGAAGGATGAGCTGCATGAGGAAAAAGCCCTGTTGTGTGATGAGAAATGGCTATTTGATTTAGCATTTTTAGTTGATGTTACCAGCCACCTCAATGATCTAAATTTGAAACTGCAGGGCAAGAACAAATTGTTTCCTAGCATAGTAAATGACATCAATGAATTCAAAACGAAATTAAAACTGTTCATCTCCCAGTTAGAAAACGGGCATTTAAGTCAATTTCCACATTTAAAAGAACATAGTGAATATGTTGAAGATAATGGCAACTTTACAGAATATACTGAGAAACTCAGATTATTGCAAGAGTTTCTCAGTATATCGCTAAAAGTCCTTTAACAGTCGTTTTAACGATTTTGCCAAAGAAGAAGACTGCATACTTGCATTTATAAATCCCTTTTCACTTGCTCAACAAAAAATCTTTACGATGCCTAGTAACATACAAATGGAACTTATTGATCTCAAAACTAATTCTTTATTGAAAATGAAATTTAATGAACTTCCATCACTCCGAGATGCTTCTGATATAATTAATTTCTGGCTATCGTTGCCATGTGAACATTTTTCAGAACTGCGAAAATTTGCTCAGAGTTATATCTGTCATTTTGGAACTACATACAGATGCGAACAAGCATTTTCATCAATGAAAATAATTAAGAACAAACTACGGTCGCGAATGACTGATTGAAATTTGAAAAACTGTTTGATGCTTTCTGGAACTGATTTAACTCCAAACATTACAAGCTTAGCAAAAGCAAAGCAATTTTAAAAGTCTCAATAAAATAATTAATGTTTATCTTGTCTTTATATGAAATCCTTTTATTTAAAACTGCTAAAAGTGTCTATATTACCATATATATAATAAATCATTTTATGCATAACTGTTAATATATCCATATTACCATATTTTAAAAGGGCTGAAAAGTGGTATAAGTTTGTATGGCGCATCTTAACTAAAAAATGAAAAACTTGACGCATGAACTATAAAAGGTTGGCCACCCTTACAGTAATGGAATGCTGGGTGGATTGTATACTGCATAAATTTTGATACTGTCAGCATTGTTTGTATGGACTTCAATGCCTGTTATCTCTAGGTTCTTGGTTTGTGGATTGGTCAGTACATTGTGGCTTATGTAGTTTTTAATGAATATTGCTGTGCCTCCTCCACTGGCAGTGAGTCTGTCTGTTTTGTACATTGCATAGCTCCATTATTTAGGGTTATTAGCTGGTCTGAGATGTGTTTCATTTACTAGAATTATATCAGGAGTATATCTGTGAGTGAACTCTTGTAGTTCAATGCATTTGCATCCCATGCAGTTATGGTAAGGGAGTTAGGTTTATATTTCCTATTGTTCCTGATTGAGGGCTGTCAGAATGGAATGAGTACCTTGAAGGAATTTCTTCGTGGAGGATGGTGTAGGATTTGTTTTGCTCAATTCCTGAAGCATGTTAGCTAGTGAGGCAGTTAGAAGTGATGTAAGGTTGGAGTTTGTAAATTCATTGGAGGAAGTATTCTTGGATTGTGCAGCCTCAGCATATGTTTTGTTCCTGGTTTCAGGTTGATTTCCTTTCTGAGCTGTCAAGGTGAAGGTTATTTGAACTGGATGGTGATCTGCACAGTTGCCCAGGGTATCACTGCTGAGTGATGGATGAGCAGTTTTGGGAGACCCACGGCTCTTTGGGTGTGCTTTGCATCCTTTATAGTTGGCAGGGTGAGGACCTCTGCAGTTTGCACACTTAGCTGGCGTAGATCTTGGCTTGGTGCATATGATGGTCTGGTGGCCTTCACCACATTTTAAGCACCTGAAGTTGGCCCAGCATAGCTTTTGGGTGTGCCCAAACTGCTGACATCTGTGGCACTGTCCTGCTGACGCTCTCTTTCTTAGAGGTTCCGTAGTAATTCTGAGGCCGCAGACAGCAGTCAGCTCATATATTATCAATCTCCACAAGTACTAAAGGCATTGGCCTTTTATCAGACTTGAGCATCCTACTTACTTTGATTGGGGTCAGGCTCTGGTTGCTTAAATCAGCTGAGATTTCTTCTGGAGTGATTCCTTCTGTGACTCCAACATTACCACCTTTAAGGTCTTTTCACTCGGTAAAGCGAATGTATGGTAAGGAAGATTTTTGGTGTCCAGTAGCCTTGTCATCTGCCTGTGGTCAGTGATGGTGGCTGGCTGGATTTTGACTCCCTCATCTGAGTGTTTTGCCCAGGAGTATGTGATGTTTTGCTCCCCGAGGGCTGATATGACAGAAATCCATTTCTCCTTGTCATGAAGAATAGCTGCGGGGACCTTCTCCGAGTTTTTCGACGCGTCCTGTGTGGGTGAGTCATCCTCCATAAGATTGTCTGCTGTTCTTCTCCACTTGTTGGAGTGCTCTTCGTGTGAGTTGTTATGATGGGGGTTTTTAGATGGTGGAACAGATGAATTCCCCTTGGGTTTCTTCATCCTCTACTTCTGGATCATTTGTTTGGGCATACAGGTTTAAATAACCCAGCCAGTCAGTCTCAAACTTTGCCATGGTAAGTTTTAAAACTTCTGACTCCTCCTTGTTTAGAGTCTTAATCTGTTCCTTGATACCTTCCATACCAATTGGGAATCTCCTGGAGTTATGTAAGGGCTACAAAAAAAAACCCTCAACAATGTGGGGCAATGGGCCTACGATTCAGTTGCTTTTAGTAATTAATCAACAATGGCGATTCCAACGGCGGTTAGGCCTATCGAATCACCCAATTACAGTCCACTTACCTGTGATGTTAACTTGCTGTTCTTGTATATAATTTAAAAACTATAATCGCATCTCTGCTAGTTAATCTAGCAGCTACATTACAAAAACCAGAGTTTCACATCATACTTGCATTATAGTAGTAGTCGACTTTAAATATCCTCGATCATTCACCTCCTAATCACATGAAAACTCACCAAATACCTAATTTTTATTATGAACTTAATTGGTTGACGTACTGAGTCCTTGACTCTTTATCCCTTCATCTGGATTTTAGATTGTGGGCAATGAGATTATTCTGGGTAATTTACCTGCTCATTGTGAGCATTGAGGCTGTATCAGCTTTCTCTTGCGATGGAGGATTTCAGTTTTTTATGTTTGAAACGATCTGAGGGCTTGTAGTCCGCTGCCTGTCGAACTAGCTGATTTGGGTGATTATCCATGATTGTGAAGAATTTCTCCGCAATGACTGTCATGTAGGTCTTAATATCTGGAAGATTGGCTTCTTGATGTAACTGGATGTTTCTGACGACCATTCTTAGGCATTTATTCTGTATTATCTGAAGTCTGTTGATGTTGCTTTTAGTCGTGTGACCCCAGGTTGGAGAGGCGCAAGTTAGTTGCGGTCTGATTACCAATTTGAAAAGGAGGATTTTGTTGCTTATGCTTAGGAAGCTGTTTTCCTATTCAAAAGTGGATATAGCTGTGCTATGGTCTGACTTGCCTTAGTGGCAACACTATCATATATGACTTGAAGTTTAGACGTCTATCAAGATGAACTCCCAGATATTCGGTAGAATTGCACCAAGGGATGATTTTACCAAACATTTCTATGCTTGTATTCGGTTCTGCTTTATGTCTGGTGAAAAGTACTGCAGAGCTTTTGTTTGGATTAATTGCGATACGCCAGTTGGTGTACCAATCCTCCAATTCATGGACTGCTCTCTGCAGCTTGATTGTGGCCAGGTGAGGACGGAGGGATCTGGCTATAATGATTGTGTCATCGGCATATAGAGCGGTGATAGCTGGGGACAGTTTGGGGAGATCTGCCATGTATATGGAGAAGAGTAGGGGAGATAGCAGAGAGCCTTGAGGGACTCCGGCCACGATTCTCCTCTCTGTGGATCTGATACCATTGAGTTTTATTTAAAATTTTCTGTTATTTAGATATGATTTGATAAGTAGAACTAGTGGTAATGGAATACCAACTTCGTGTAGTTTAAAAATGAGTCCGTAATGCCACGCTCTATCAAATGCCTGAGTGATGTCCAGGAAAACTGCACCAGAGTGTTGGTGCCATTCATACCCTTGGGTTATATGTTCGATAACTATAAATTTGTAGCATTGTGGAGTGATATTTCCTAAAGCCGAATTGTTCATCTTGAATGACATGGTTGATATCTGTTGCCTCTTGAACCCATGTGAGAATAGCACGTTCGGCTATTTTACCTATGCATGAAAGAAGGCTGATTGGTCTGTAATTTTCAGGAAACTGTGCATTTTTTCCAGGCTTGGGAATTAGGAAAACGTTGGCAATTTTCCATCGCTCTGGGAAATAATTTAGCCAGAGGATGGCACTAATGATAGCTACCAGATGCATAACCCCTTTGTGGGGAAGTAACTCGAGTACCTTGTTTGTTATTCCATCTGGACCCGGAGCCTTTTTGTTATTTAATTTTCTTAAAATCTCATATATTTCTGTTGGTGACACGGATTTGTTATTGGATTGGAGTGAGGCATTTTGAGTTATTTTATGCACTTGGGCGTGAATTTTACTTATGAAATTTATTTCTGTATTGATATAATTGGGGCTGCATTGTTTTTCTAAACTGTCAGCAAATGCTTCAGCTTTTTCCTCGTTGTTGTAGACAACATTACATTCACCTTGGATTGGAGGAAATGTAAAAAGCTTTGAACGGAGTGATTTCATCATTTTCCATATTGATTGATCCTCTGTGTTTAATTGGTGAATTCTGTTATTCCAGAGTTGGTTATGGTGGTCCTTTAGGGCATATCAAACCTAGTTTGCTGCTCTATTGACTGCTTGTTTATCCGCTGGGTCCATTGTTCTCTGATATTGTCTTCTTAATCTGTTTTTCTCTTGGATAAGACATTTTATATCCTCTGGGAGTTTATTTGATGGTGCACATTTGGTTATATTTGTTACCTGTGTTATAGCTGTCAGTAGTTGTTTTTCAAGAGTTTTCACTGCGCGGTATTGGACCAAGGTTTTCCTGGAAGGCCAAGGGAAGTTGTTTCCAATTTATAAATGTGGTGGTGTTTTCCGTTAAATCTAGTATGGTGCCTAGTTGTAATATGATGGGGTTATGATCAGAACTTAAGTCGTCGATTGCTTGTATCTGATAGCTGTGCGCTATGTTTTTTAATATAGCTATATCTAGTATATCAGGACATCCGATTGCTCCATAATGTGTGGGTTCAGTGGGTCCTATTACTGTTATATTTCTTGAAGTGGTGTAAGAGTTGAGTATTCTTCCGTTAATATTTGAGTTTCTGCTGTTCCAGACTGAATGTTTGGCATTAAAATCTCCGGCTATAATCACTGCTCTGCCTGTATTTAGTATCACATCTAAGTCAGATTCAAGGAGTTTTTTATTTGGGGGTTGTAGGCTGCATATATCATAATGCTGCTTGTGTTTTCCATATGTATTTCTATTCCTTGTGTTAGAAATACATATGGATGTATTTCTATTCCTTGTGTTAGTTTCCATGTGTTCTGTTTGGGGTTCGGCAATTGAATAATATTTAATGTTTCTTTTCACAAAGATGGCAGTGCCTCCACCTCTAGCAAAGTATCTGTCTGTATGGTAAGTGCTATAATCATTGATTCTGATTTTGTCACTTGGATGAAGATGTGTTTCATTTATGAGGATGATGTCTGCTTGGATTTCTGTTGCAAACTCCTGCAGCTCCTGTAATTTGATAGATAAACCATTTGCATTTCATGAAACAATTTGTAACGATTTCGGTTTTCTTTTAGACTTATCCATTAAGAATTTCCATAAAGAGTAATTGTGTGTGCCTTAAGATGATATCCTTGGCTTCCTGAGTTGGGTTGATTTGTCGGAGTTCAGCAAGCATTTCACCTAAGTGGCTTGTTATGTTCGGTAGGATAGGTTTGTTGGTTTGCTGTGACTGATTTGGTTTTGGGTCTTTTTTGGAAGGCTGATCTTGTAACTTCAGCATACGATCTTCCATCCGTTGTGGAGACTATGGTTTGATGGGAGGACATGCGTTCTTGAAGAGGTTTACTGGTTTTGAGTTGTATCTTTTGGTTTTGGGGAAATACTATACAGCCCCTATAGTTTGCAGGGTGTGGTCCTCTGCAGTTTGCACACTTTGCTGGAAGTGTGCGGGGTTTATGGCATTCATTTGATGCGTTTGCCACCACATTTCACGCAACGAAATTCAGCCTTACAGCATCGTTGTGCATGCCCAATCTTCCTGCATCTATGACACTGGGTTGTACTTGATTTATGTTTCAATGCCTCAACTTTTATGACTAGATCACAGATGGTTTGGAGATTGTATATATGTTTTTGGTCTTTGCTTATTTCCACCAGAATTAGGGGGATAGGGTGTTTTATCAGCTCTCTGCATTAGGCTGACTTTAATTGGGCTAAATCCCTTAAATTGGAGGTCTGCAGTGAAGTCTTCTATTTGTAATGTTTCAGTAACTCCCCTTAATACTACTTTTTAAATTTTTCTCACTGTTGAGTGCAAAAGTGTGGTATGGCAGGCTGTTGTTGTCTAGAAGGTTGGTTATTTTTCTGTAGTCTGATGACGTTTTAGGGTGTATGCGTATCCCTTCTTCTGTGTTTGTGGCTTTCATGAAGGTGATATCTGAAGATTTTAGCATGGATGCAACGGATGTCCAGTGCTCCTTGGCCCTTAGGATGACTGGGGATAGCCTTTCTTTATGTTCATTATCTGATTTTATCTTGGGTGTTTTGGGTGTATCTGCAGTAGAGGAGATTTTCCTTTTCTTTTTGACCGTTTGGAATTCTGTGTTGGTTTCCAAAAACTGCGGAGTATTATCTAGCGATGCAGCATCCTCTATATTCGTGAAGTGTACACCACACAAACTTTTCTGGTTACCTGATATAAGTAGTATAAAGGTGTCATACCTTATTATTAAAATACTCTGGATTCAAGTTAGTTTTTAAAAATCCCCCCCCCCCACCCTTGATTATAAATTAAATTAAAGATGCCAAGAAATTACTTCTTGTTTAATACTTCATGGCTAGGCTACTTGTATATAGAGGCTAGTGACTTCTCATTAAAAAATTGCCTTACTATTCCACAGTGCAAAGCACACATCCTTTTGGATGTGTATTATGAAAAGGGCCATTTGGAGAAACTGTTGGAGCCTTTGGGGAATACTTCATAGGGAAGAAATGGAATGAAAGATAAATAGGAGCAGCAGGTTGATTGGGTCAACAATTCAATTATAAAAGGATGTTGGGCAGCTGTTGCTCATGTCATTATAGTTTAGCAGAAATTGTGGTAGTGGTGAAGAGGGTACAATGGATGCCAATTCTGATGAACAGAAACATGGAAATAACTGTAGAAGTGGCACAATGCAGAACCTAACCATTCACCTATGAGACAGTGGTTGGAACAGGTCTGAGAGGAACAAAATCATCAGTTAGACAAATTGCCCTCTTCTGAACAGCATCAAGAACTTTTACAAGGGTCTTGGATGCACCACAGAAAATGTGAAAGCAGCATTTCCAAGGTTCAATAGATATGTATAGAAATGGAGAGAAGAAAAGTAATGACTTTTAAGTGAAAAAGTATGACTTTTTTTTTTTTTTTTAATGCCAAGTAGACTACAGAAGTGTGATTATGCCAGGAAAGGCTAGAAATAACTGTCAGTCTAAGAAGCAATATCTGGTCTTGACTGTTAAGATGAGAAATTATCAAAGGTAAGAAAGAAAGAACTAAAGTTTTCTTTTTTTATTGTTGTTGTTGCAAAAAATAAGCAAAATAAAAAATAAATAAATAAACAAAAACCTGATAAACTGTGTTTCGGAAGCATTGCAAGTGACAAGATAGTTTATCGTGTTTTTTTAAGGCACTAGATGATCCTGAAACTTGATCCAGAATCCTTATTGGTTATTGATTAGCTTTCCAATTATTAAAGAAGGAGACTGTTAATAAATTCCATTACTTTAGATGTCTGAGCACTACTCTATCATATGAATAGGAGAAAGGAGAGTGCTATCATCAGCAAAACTGTGAACAGGGTTTGAGGTGAGTGAGAGAAGGTCATTTATGAGAAAGAGGATGAGCAAAATAACACAGCCCTAGGAGCATTTGCATTAATAGGAAATTCAGAAAGAAAATGCCAGCAACCCAAATACAAAGAGTGTAAGGCACACCATAAGATGGTGATTAACTGAAAAGTCCTCAATGCAAAACTATCCTGGAAATGTCAAGTGCAACAATACAAGTTTCCCCGAACCTTTCCATGTCACAAGGCCAGATGTATTGGTGATGTAGGCCAGGAGATCTGCTGGGATCTTGACAGCAGAATCCATATTGGTGGTCACTGATTAGCTGACAGTTTCCGGCTACTGAGGAAGGAGAATGTTAATGAATTCCATTCCTTTAGATGAAAGTCATGTACCTTCTTTAACAGATCTTGATGGCAAATATTTATCTCCTTTCTTTAGACAGCTGTACATGGGCTTGTTTCCATGCTGTGGGGGGTGGACACTAGCTAGATATGATATAGTGTAGAGATGATAAAGGACAGGTGTTATTCAGGTGCACATCTCTTGAGTTCAACTGGAGGGATATCATCATGACCAGAAGCCTTTTTGGTATCCAGGGGTTTAAGATTCTTCTAATAACTTTCTGGCAGAAAACCACAGGAGGCATACAATGTTCCAGGTAAAGTTGGATGTAATTTGTCTTGGTCATGTATGGAGGAGTTGGAAGAGAAGAATAATGTCAGGATGTAAGATTTATCTTTAGATGGTGTTACAACAAATATATTTGTCACTGGCTATCACAGGTGATGAATTTTCTATATTTAGTCCTTTCAAAGTCACATAGCACTGTTAATGATTGTTTTTCAAGTGTTGCATGCTTGGGTGTAGGGTGTATGAAGCAGGAGCTTTTGTAGAGTTTTCAATGTCCTGGTGCACCTTTTGAAAACCTATGGCTTGGATACCAGAGTTCCAATCTTGAAGGATATGAAGAACTTTTGTAAGGGCTTTTCAAGTGAGTTAAGCAGTCGCATATGGAGGTGACAGGGCTTTTCCTTCCTAGAAGCTAGAGTTTTTTATCCTACAAAACAAATAAACCAGTCAGAGAACACACGCAGCTAACAGACATCCATGACTATGTAGATAGATAGAAATGTCCTATCATAACATCAATCAGGTTTCTATAAAACCTTGGAGGTAACAGGCCGTGAGCCTGTTATATAATTATATGATACCTCCAGAGAGTCCAAAGACTCATCGAGGGAGAGCGTGCCAACAGCATCGAATGATTGAATCTCTTCCAATTACTAACTGCGCTCAAACTTGCTTAACTTTTTGCTAGCCATTAGTAGCAGAGGCTCTACCAATCGACCAACCTTTAAGAGAAAGATAAGGAGAACGCCATTTGTTTCTTAAATTAAAGTCATTATTCATATTGTAAACATTCTGAACTCAGAATACAAACTGCATATGTAACTAGTGGTAAGATATAACAGTGTTTCTCAACCATGCAGCAGGCTGGCTGCCAAACATGGATAGCTATACGGTAGTTTTCTCATTTTCATATTTACTACACTAACTATATCAGCCAAAACTAGAACTAAATTTTAAAAATTACATGATTCAATTTTTATAAATAATAAGAATCATACTAATAATAAAAAAAAATAATAAATAATAAAATTTCTATGAGAATAAAAATCATACTTTTTTTTTTTTTTTTTGCTCTGTACAAAAACAGGAGAATATTTTTATTTCATAGTCTGAATAAAGTATACACACACATAATATACATATATATATATATATATAATACTGCCATGAGACCACTACCCAGTTCACTGAAGGCATAAAGTAGCTTGAAAAAGTTCCATGTTTGGTCTCTAAAGAAAGGTTTCCAGATTATGTAAAAACTAAATAAAAATCGATATATATATATTATTAGCCTGCTCACTACTAATTTACTATAGGTGTACAATCTGTTCTGAATGGGAATCATATAAAAAATAGAATTTGGAATGAGAATTATAGATTCATAGATTATATGCCTTATGATAAAAAGTAAAAGGTTAGTTCAATTCAATTAAGAAACTGATCAGTTTACCTTCTTGGCTTTTTTCTCTCTTTCTGATACCTGTGCAGTTAAAATTTCTGAAAATAAATCCATTTCATAATCAAAGCTATCATCTGTATCTTCACCTGTATCTCTCTTGGGCTCATCTAACACAGGAATTGAATCTGTTGCAAATGTATCTGCATCATCTATTTTCTCATTTTGTTGGCATGAAAAGGCATTTTCTATATTTAAATTATCAAGGTCATCTAAATCAAGTTCTTGAGATGAATTGCATTTCTTGATCTTTTTAGTTGTCTGTTGTTCATCTGGTTCCAGTTCTAAATCTGAATAAATATCAATACTGCTGGCATCACTATCTTCATCAAAACCATTTCCGGTGTCCGCCTTTTTTGGAGTATCATCCACCATCATTAAAAAATCCATCTTTTAAATATCTAGTGCTTAGTTCTGAAAGAGGAAAAGGCTTTAGTTATTAAATTTGTCATAAAGAATGATTTGAATCATTTGAAATAATGATGGCAGAAAGCTAATATAAAACAATGAATAAATTTGATTTTGAATAAACCCATTATATACTGGGATTCTTTTCAAAACCAGTAAAGTAAAGATTTTAAGTTAGTTCAATAATGCTGACGCTTTTTTTTTTGTACTTTCATATTTCAGTTGGAAGCAATTTCTAGTAAAAAATAGTCATACTGTCTGCAGAAAGTGAAATATATATACTCTGAAGATTGCATAAATTAACATAAATTTGAATCTTATACATTACTTAAGTTCATATTTAATAAATCTGTAACAATTATTTAAAATCTCAATGAGTGAAAGGTTTAACATTATATGCAAGCAATTATTAAAAAAAAAAGATTGATGAATAGTGAATGTAAAGAAACTGGTAACAGTAAAACAAGAATAAACATGAATAATTAAATGTGGGATACAAAGATAGAATAAAGTAGAATGAATGCATGAAATGACACCACTAAAGTGTGTGTGTGTGTGTGAGAGAGAGAGCATGTGGATCAACAATACTAAAGAAAATGCCTGTGGGAGACTATTATTGGATTTTTCAGTGAAGTGCAAAGTGCTTATAAGAGGAAGAAACACTTTTAAATTTGTGTATATTTTTATTTATTATTTTCATTTTCTTACTTATTATAAATACAACAATATATGAAAACACTTGAATTTCAGCTCTAATAATTAACATTTGGCATTGACTTTCTTATTCATTAAAACCAAATGGTTCTCTGACATGCTTCACTGCCTTTATGGCTAACAGCATCTTCAGGAATATATTTAACACAAACAAAAACTCAAACATTTCCAACAGCACAAACAAGAATATATTTAACACAAACAAAAACTCAAACATTTCTATAAATTGAAATATAAAATGACACATGATAAAAACTAACAATCCAGTATTTTTTCAAGTTATAGAAATAACAGCTGTTAGAAACATCTGAGTTTTTTTTTTTTTTTGTTAAATATCTTCTTGAATATGCTGTCAGTCATAAAGGCATCAAAACAGTCAGAGAAACATTCAGTTTTAATGAATAAAAAAATCTGAGTTAAATCTGGTTAAAGTTGATATAAATCTACTCATAACAAATTATTTCAAAACTCAATTTTAGCTGTTTATATTCATTTTACACAATACATATTTTTCCTAATCAAAATTATGTTTGTCACCAGAGCTTGAAAAATACACAAGAATACTTGCCCATGGTGAGTAGAGTTTGCGCTGGCAAGAAACTGCAGACTGGACAAAAACAAAATAGTTTTTATTTAATAAAAAAAAAATAATAATAAGTTACACTTTTTGGACATCCTTCAAGTGCTGGTACAGCCATGTTTCAACTCGGCAGCCCATTTCTTAATTGTCGAAAATGAAGGAGAAGAGTTATGAACTTCAAATAAATTTACCTTTCGGCGTTAAACCTTTTTTACAAAGAATTTTATAACCGCACGATACTCAATTTTATTCATTTCAAGGGATACAGACAACACTTTTGTTTCAGACAGTGTATAAAACAAACTGCTTGATAGAATGACTTGCAGTTTTACATGGATGCTTATGACAGATGTACAAACTTAGAAAAAAACAATCTTGCCGATAGTGTTGCCATCTATGGTTGAGGCCAAGAACTTTTCAGACCACCCATATATATATATATATATATATATATATATATATATATATATATATTTGGTCTTCTTAATTATTTTGTAGAATTTTTATTAGACTAAGTTAGACAAGTTTCTCTGCAGAATATTGTGTCATTTGTTTGTGTAATTTCATTTTTTTTTTTTTTTTTTATTTTTATGTGACTGCCAGCTACAAAAAGTTTAAAGCTATAGTGCATTAGTATAATGGGTGGACTAAGTATTTCTTTTAATTTTTTTAATTATTTTTTAAATAAATGGAGACTTTGCTCTAGAGACCAAGCATGGAACTTTTTTTTTTTCAGGTCACTTGAGACCTCCAATAAGCAGGACAACCTCCTACCTATACATAATCACAAACATCCATGTCCATACTAAGATTTGAACACACAACATGTAAGTTGGAGAGTGGATGCACTACTTGACCAATGAGGCCAGAAAATTAGTGATTGTCTCAGATATTTTATTATTAACTGGGCATCTCCACAGAGTCTACAGTCATCATGAAAACACCCCACAACAACCATTATTCACATAATTTCTATCACCTTAAACTCATTCACTGATAATGTGCTCAAAAACACTTCAGTCAATCCATTTTCCAACTTCCAAGCAAAAATCTAGTCCCATTGCTGCTGACCACACCTTTTACTCAACTTCCAAACCTCCAAGAATGACTTCTTATTCTTTCTCCTCCCACTACGTTAAAAAAAAAAAAAAACCTCTTCAGGAGAATGCTAATTCTCTTGCATATTCTCATAATTTAAATCTCAATGTAGCAATAAACTTGATCTTCATTCATTTTTTCTCTCTTTCTCCTCTTTTTCACTTCTTCTGGGAACACGTTCGTATTTTCTCTAATTCCATTGTGGTCATTTTTCCAAACATTCATGTTTCCGAAATTATTAACTCTTTTGCTTCTCCTCTTAATTTATGCAGCACCACCCACATTTTTTATATGTACTGAAATATTGTGAATGCTATCATGCCTTTCAGATTTAAATGTGATAATGAATTTGACAATTAAATGTAATTTATTTTTATGCATTCTATGAATTCAGCTGTAATTATGAGGTGACAATAATTGAAAAACCTTATTATGGTTGTGTGTATATGAAATAAGATTTATACTGCATTCTTCTTGCAGAAGAGTCATTATCACATAAATATCACCTATAATATTAAATGCCATGTCTTGTAGTTATTATTACCCACAATACCACAAAACATCTTTATAGCATTTTGAGTAATATTTAATGTTTTACTATTTTGGCGCTTTTCATTTATTCTTGATAAATGATAATTTCTACTGGACTTGTTTATTACCACTTAAGTTGTGTTTTCTTTTGAAGCACAAATCTGGTTTTTTTTTTTTTTTTTAAAACTATTTTGTACTTTTTTACTATTTCAAAATTGGGTGCTGAGTGTTCAGTGACATCAATTCCAGTGATGTCGAGTCACGCAGTTTTGGAGAATCGGATTACCGTGCAAATGTCGAACAGCGGAACGGAAGTTTGACCGACTTTAGCATAATTTATCCTCTACATCATGACGTCAGACGTTCAGTCAAAGAAGACTTTATGAACAAGCTGGCCAGCTGCGTGACGCCGAGCGGATATCGAGAACGCGAACGATTCGCAATTCCCCGTAGGCGAAATGCATAACTATTATACTATTGTACGCTCACACTTCGTAGAGCCGACCTTGGCAACCCGCCAAGAAGAGTCAATTCATGCTGAAGGAGGGGGGGGGGGGACAAGGGATGCACGAATTGGTCACCAACAAGCGAAATCACATACTTTATACGTAAATTTTCCAACTGTTGTGCAAGCAAAATAGTTACTACTTTAAGAACTAGAATTTTCATATAATAAAAGCTAATTTTCCGACGTATAATAATAAACACTCATCCCACGAAACGCACTGATTACCCTAATATCAGAATGGATTCTCCTTCTTTTGACAAAGTGTCGAAGGATCTTGCATGTGTGAGCATACAGTAATAGTCAGTTTTCAAGGTTGGATATCTTAAAAAAATGCAAAGCAAAACATTTTCGCTTATTCTCTGATAATTCAGGAAGTAAACTAATCAAGGATTTTATCAGTGGTTAAATTCCAAACGAATGAGCTTCGGGGTCCTTAAAGTAAGGATCATAAATGTGAGGCTATTGCTAGATTGTCGCAACATTTTTAAAAAGTTTTATTTATTCTGGTGGAGTTAAAGTCATCAGGCCTTCTCTTCCACACCACCAGAAAATTAAATACAAATACAACATATTAATATTATCGCGTTGCAACTGATGGGAATCCTGTGTTTCTGTGGATTCGTTATAGACTTCTTTCTCTTCAGAAACTACACACAAACTTTTATTACCAGTGGCTACTCGTGGCTTGAAATCGTGGGAGTGCTGCAACTTTCGAAATATACATACACACTGTAAGTACAGTGTATACGTGTTTGGATAAAATATCAAAATTATGGTAAAAATTTTAAAAAAAAATTAAACATGAAAAATATTGTTTATTATCGATAAAATTATACAGTTTGGTATAATTCAAAATTACTTAAAAATAAAATCCATTCCTTTAATTGTAATTAAAGGAATGGATTAATTTTTGGACATTACAATCAAATCCTTTAATTGTAATGTCCAAATATTTAATGAGACGGAGTAAACACGATAAGCACTACGAACACTCTACTACTGGCGCAAACTGCATATAAACAACAGTGGAACTGCGTATTACTAATAGCTCGCATCTCACTATGACATGCTTATGCATGCGCGCGTAGCGATATGACACTGTAGAAAATAAAGTGCCGCTAGCGTCCTTCGCCTTCCTAAGTGCTACAAAATGGATTTTTATTATTTTTTATACAAAATAAGAGAATTGTATAGGATTGTTGACGATAAAATTAAATATTACAAGCAAATATAAATAAATTAAAAAATATATTTATATATCGAGAAAAATTGGGGCTGCTGCAGTTCCGCAGTGCCTATGCACGAGCTGCCTCTGGTTATTACAAACTCGTTTTGTATTATCACTGTCATCCGAGCTATTTTTCCGTTTAGAGAAGGTACCAATGTACTTATCCATAGTTGAAATAGTAGGTCTACATAAACACAAAAATATTACACGATTTTCTGTGCTTCTCACGATAACGAACGCTGATAAACAACTGCTAATCTGCTGTTCTATTGTTGGTTACACATGACTCACTATTCGTATTCAGCAGAAAAACCAGGAGCTACCATAAACTCCATTACCACGATCTCTCGCCTCAAGACTAATCAAGGTTTAGCAATGACATAAAAAGTCTTCCCCATCTGCAAAATCTGTAACATTGAGGAAGCATCACCAATGCATTTACTAACTTGTATGAATATTTCTAAATGTGAACTTATAACAACCCAGAAAAGGTGTTGTATAAAATACATGAATTTGACCTCTATGATCTGGTGTAATAATAAAAAAATTAAAAAAAAAAAAGTTGGTTACTGACAGCGTTACCAACCAGAAAAGACAAAATATCGCTACGAGTCTGTCTGTCGAAATTCCGCTACACTACGCTGCAATAATGTTTGCTTGTCAATCGCTGCAAGATAACGCATTACAGGAAGCTCCAAGCCTCCCCGTCCCTTTCATCAAGCGTTTGTAATCAGGCGACTGTTGTTGATATTGACTTGTAGACATAATTACCGTAAAGGGAGAAAAGTAAAAAAACAGAAAAATATTCCAGGTCGGGGCCGGGTGCATAAAAAAGTTACGGAGCCCGTCCCAGGAGGGCCACTGCTGAATTTAACTACTGGATTTTATCAAAACCAGTTTTAATATTTCAAAGTCGAATTCTGACTATGACTATTGAACGGCTATGGCTATAGCCGTTCAATGAACAATAGCAACACCGTCAAAAAATAAAAATAAAAAAAATGGAAAAAAAGCGCTAGTTGACCTCGAACTGCAGCACTGGTTACAAAATGGCTATCAAACTCAGCGGTGCTCACACTTTAGAAATGATTTACTTTCATTGTCATTAAGTATCTTCAGAAAGTCTGTAGAAATTAAAATTGACATGAAAATGCAAAAAATAGTGAGTCGTTGCGCCCTTCGACTAGAAAAGATCCAACTTCGATTCTTGTCGTGACGAGAAGAATCTTTATATGAACTAAAATAAAGAGCCAAAAGGCTTCAGTTCGGCGACGTAAAATTATATAAGCCGATTATATAATTATTATAATATATATATATATATATATATATATAATAAAATTATATAAATAATTATATTCTTTCTAAGCCGAATGTAGAAACTATGAAAGTTTCGTAAGGTAAGCTGACCAAAGTACGTTGACTAAAAAGGCGAATATATAGATGCTTGGGCGGCGCCTATGTCTTCTAAGCGGTCCATACTAAAGCAACTCGTGAATGCCGGGGAATGCATTTCCACAAGTTCTCAGGTCAGCTTACCTTATGAAACTTTCATAATTTCTACATTCGGCTTTGAAATAATGCTGGATCTAATAGCCACTTGACTTATATAACTTTATATATGAACTTTTTTTTTTTAAAGTGAAAGGGAGTTAGCCGATCTCCTACGGTTACGGTAGCCGCAGGACATTGCGCTCTTCAATCAGGAAAAGACTTGAATTCGATTCTCGTGGCGACGAGAGGAATCTTTATATAGGCTTTTTCAATTGAACTTGAGTTCTTCATGTAGCTTCCTCAGTGAGAGGGTGCAGCACCATGTCCTTCCAGTTCTCTCTGTTGGTGGCTTTCCTTTTTGTTTCTCCATAGCCATGCAATCCTATCCATGATCTTCAAGCCATGTCCTTCGTTTTTTGCCTCTTGATCCTTTTCCCATAATTTTTCCTTCTAAAACTGTTAGTATCCTCTGTCCTGCTGAACCTCTCAGTACATGTCCCACCAATCTCATCTTTCTCTGGATCATTTCCTGTAATAAAGATCTCTGTGTTCTCATTCTCTATAGGACAGTGGTGTTCAACCTTTTTTTTTACTACGCGAGCTACTTTTCTATAAAAAGTTATTCGGCGATCTACTGTTATATATAAGTTATTTGGCGATTTACTCTCTTATATAGATCACGTTCCCCCAACCTGATATCTGATTACTCACAAATAAACAACTAAAAAAAATACACAACTAAAAACTTTGTGTATTTAAAATTTTATTTATCACTTTTAATTATTTTAATACAACAAAAAAATATACATATTGGAATAAAATATTTATTTCTCTATTTTGGAAAAGCAAAGTTACAAAAAAAAAAAACAACAGACTGATTACAAACTCACAAGTTATAGGAAATGCTGGTTGAATAAAAAAAAAAAGAAAGTTAATGTGAAATTTGGCATTGTTTGGACCTCGCAATATTTTCATAGTCAAGTTGATATGAAGAAGTGGCCAATCGCAGACAATCATCCAAATGATCATTTGTAATTTGGTTTCTTAATTGATTTTTTATGACGGTCATATTTGAAAAAGCGGATTCTGACAAGTATGTCGATCCGAAACACGACAGAATTTTTCTTGCAATATCAGTTAATATTAGGAATTTTTCATGCGCATACTTCCAAAATGACTTCGTTGTTTATTGATTTTAAATGTAAACTATTCTGAATGTTTATTATCTCAAGTTCTACTTCAGCTTGGTTTATATCAAACAGTCCACTAATTTTATTTGAAATTTCTGTGATGTTTAAGTTTTCTTGAAATGGATTATTGATAAAAGATACAATCATTTCAAGTTTTATCAAAATCTTTAAATCTTGAATTTATTTCTTCCTCAACTAATTCTATTTCACGAATAAATTCTTTTAAATCATAGCGAAGCATTTCTTGATTTTGTTCAAAAATTTTTAATAAATATGGGAGATGTCTAAATTCGCGGTCATTTATATTTTTCTTTAATAAAAGTAAGTATTGTTGGAAAGTTTTTATTGAACTTAACATGTCAATTAAATTTTTATCTCTACCTTGTAACTCTAACTTTAAATTGCTTAATTTCGTACAGAAATCTACTAAAAATGATAAGTGTAACAACCATCTTTTATCACTCAACTGTGGATAAATATCTCCTTTTTCATCAAGAAAAAAATTTATATCGTTAATTAATACAAGAAATCTTTCTAAAAATTGATTTCTGCTGAGCCAGCGAACATTATTGTACAACAGACGTTCCCTATCATCATCTGCCTGTAATTTAAATAACCGCCGTTGCAGGGCTTTTCCTCGAACAGAAGTTACAATTTTAAATGTAATATCCAAAACAACTTTTGTGTTTAATCTTTTACTACACAGTACTTGTTGGTGAATAATACAGTGGTACATTAAAAAATCTGAATATTTGCCATCGTTTTTACATAATAAAATGAAGCCCGATTTATTAACTTTCATTGCAGGAGCACCATCAGTAGTAATAGACACAAGTTTAAAAAGCGGAAGTTTGTGTTGTTTCACAAATTCATCGAATGCCAAAAAAATGTCTTCTCCCCTAGTCCTTCCCAATAATGGTATAATTTTAAAAAGTTCTTCTTTACTTGAATAATCTTGAAATACCATGCGAATAAATACCATTAACTGAGCAATGTCAGTGAAGTCGTTTGATTCATCAAATTGTAATGAAAACGCAACACACTGGTGAATGTCTGACATTAACCTTGCCTGGAAACTTTTCTCCGGCAATTGGAACTTTTCCTTTAGGCAATTTGAAACCTTGTCTGCAGCTTAGAAGTAGTCTCTCTCTCTAACGACGTCTCGAACCGAGCTCCTTTCTGGAAGCGGGAAACTCCTCTCTCAAGCAACGTGGATCCGGGCAGTCTCTCTGACGCCGACTCTGAACTGGGCGGTCTCCTCTCTGACAGCAATTCTGGAACCGTGACCCCTTCTGCTCGCTTCAGACCCTTTTTATTAGGCCTCCTCTGGGACCTCGCATGAAGTTTGGCAACCCCCAAAGAATGGGTATGAGTCTTTCATCTTAAGTTTCAAGTTCGGCACGCCTTTTGTTCTCCTCCGCTTTCTTTTGATTGTAAGTACCGGCCATCGGAAAGTTGTTTGAACTCTTTCTGACTCACTTCGGAGATGTGTACACTTAGAGCCTGCAAGTCTTTCTCATACATACAAGTTTCAATAATCTTTCTAATGTCCCCATGTACAGCTTTGGCGACAAAAACATTGCCTTTGTTTTTAACACTCTTAACATATTCTTATTAAAGCAGTATATACAGTTAGCTTCAAAAGTTATTTACAAAAACATCTAATACAAACTATACCGAGACAAAGTTTATTTTTTTACAATATTCACATGGGACTTAACCTAAGAAAAAAATCGATGTAATGTGCTTTGGAATATTTAATATTTAACTTACAATCGAGTTTTTACACTTTACTTATAATCGTATTCACTCGGCTCACTGTTTGACTTGCACTGATCCAAATTAATTCATTTACCCGGACAAGAAAATTACTGATTTGACAATTTTAACGAAAAATAAATAAACAATAGCAATACACTTAAAGCGAATTAAAAATAATACAAATTAATGATAAAATATTATGTTTTCAGTTTTAATTAATTTTGTAAGTAAGGAGGAATACACAAGTGATCGACGGATTGAATACCACTGCTGTAGGACATCTGTATTTGTCACATTTTGTGTCCATGAGATTTTCAGAGCTCTCCTATGGCACCACATTTCAAAGACCATTATCTGTTGCCTTACTCTCTTCTTGATCTTTTTTTCGGAAAAAATATGGTGCTGATGGCATGAATAGGGGTAGCTGACAGTGGAGTGTCTCAGAACTGTACTGAGGTCACTACTCTTAAAAAATCATTTAACGCCTTTTATTCTCATATAGTGAGTAGGCCAGGCTGTTTTAACTCTGCCTATCTTGGAGACTGAGGGAGAAGTTCAATCTTCACCAGTAAGCAATCAGAGATGGCTTGCCAAAAACAATCACTAATTATACACGGCATCCGATATAAAGAGGTAGTTGCCAAGTGCTGCCATCTCGTGGTACCTAATCCTAACACTGTTTACTGTCTAAAAATAGTGTGGGTTCTACGGCCGATTTTCTTGAGTTTTCTAGAGGGGAAAAAAAAAAAAAACGCTTTCCCGTGCAAGGGACTAACTCGGGAACCGGTCGAAAAAAGGCTTAGCAAAAGTTCATTCAGTCGGCGACTATAATTGAACTTATGACGCGCTTTTTTCGGGCGATCTATTGCCGTGAATGGCACAAACTACTTCCAATGAGCTAGACAGCCGCTGCATCACTACTCTTCAATTTGTATATCAATGATGTATGGAATGATTTAAATGGAGCTATTCAGCTTTAGTTCTTTGCTTATGACGCAAAACTGATGCGGGGGTTAAAATGTAAGTTATGCATTTCGGGATGAAAAGATTACATATTCTATATCACACTGATGGCGCTGCATTGTAAGAAATTGACAAAACTAAGGATTTTGGTGAACAGAGTTTTGAAGTTCAGAGGCATGTTGCAAAAGTTGGTAACATAGCTCAAAGGATTACTTGGATGTTGAAGAATACACTCAAACGATTATTTGGATGTTGAAGACTACACTCACGTGTAAAGATTGGGACGTTATTATCCTTGTTTATAAGGCTATGATTCGGAATCTTGATCAGGTGGTAGTGTAGAGTTGAGAGATGAGTGACATAGTTGGTGACAGGGCTGCGAAAAGCCCTGCATGAGGACAGATTAAAAGTGTGTGGGTTCCGAAGTTTAGTAACCAGGCCAAAGAGAGGGAGCATAATAGAAACTTATCAATTACTAAAGGGATTCTATAAGGTTCACAAAAGAAATTTTTATAATAGCTGGTACGCAGAGAACAAACAATCACCCTGGAAGTTGTAAGGTCAATAACGGGTGTGTGCAGCCTAGACTTTGCTTGGAGAGTGGTGAATGACTGGAACAGGCTGAAAGAAGTGGTCTGTGATTGCCCTGATAGTGAATGTAAGGGGTGTTTAATGAGAGATACAATAGAATTGTGTGAATAATGGTTAGCGTGGGTCTCTAGGGATGGTCTTTTGACCATCCATAGAGATCCAATAAATACGAGTACAATGCCATACTGCATAAAAAATTATATATTTTGTATCATACTGATTATACTGGATTGCAGGTAACTGACAAGGATTTAGGAATGATGATGGACAAAGATTTGAAGTTCAGAGGGTATATATGTAAATATTCTGATATTGCAGTTATATCTTCTGACAACAGCCTCGTGTATAGGTAAAAAAGTGCTCCAAATACGGAAGTATATTATACTTCTTCGATAATTAATGGTACTGTTGTTCCAGGTATGGTACTACTCGAATTAGGGGCACGTTAAGACGGGTGGTGATCCCTGGCGGTAAAATTTACGGGGACTCTAAAATCTCTACATTTGGAAAAGTCGACATCTGTCTTGCAGCCTGGAATACTTATATGGTAATACTGAATTTATCTTCTTTTAAAAAGAGTAGAAAATGTTCCAATTCCTCATCAAAATGCGCAATATTTATATCGTTCTTATAGATCTCTTTTAATTTTTCCACATAGCTCGGGGTCCCTTGGCGGCCGCCAGGTCCGACATCCGCTTGATCCGCCTGACTCGAATTAACAAGAATATCAACTATGTATTCCACAGCTTTTAAATTGTCCTCAAGTACTGAAAGACTTCTTTCAGTACTTGAATCACTGTTTTCTTATATGAGGCATTCAATTTGGCACAGTAAGGTATTTCAAGAAAGGATATTAAATGTTATTTTTACATGGGAATACTGCTTGGTATAGACGAGGCCCTTTGGTCAAAAAGACCTGGGTTCGATTCCTGTCCATGATGTGAGGAACCTTTATCTGTCTCTTTCGATTAAAGGTGAGTTGGCAGGTCTCATACGGTGGTAGAGGTTTTTCCCCCTCCCGGAAACTCGGGTTTTTCATCCCTCAGAACAGGCAAACCGGCCCCGTGAACACACGCTGCTATAGTCAAAAATACTACTTAATTCCTCATTAGGAAAGCTCAACCAGTTCTAAGGGAGGTCGAGGAACGGGGGAGGAACCCCACACGAATAAAATAAACTGCTTGGTCTTTAATGAGAACCAACAGTCAAGACTACTAAAGCCTTAATCAAAAGCACCAATAAAAGATGAATATGACGGACCGAGGGGCAGAGTTCGTTTTTAAGTAGTGCAAATTCAGATGCCGAGAGTCTGAGATGCTATATGGCTATGAAGGAAAGAAAGATTTTAATACCTTTCTTTGAATAGTTTACTACGCCAAATTGAAGCCTATTAGATCCTCTCTTCAAAGCTTATGATTTAAGCATAGACCGAGAATTCTGAATGGAAGACTCTAGATCTGCCCTTGCGAACTGAAAGCACTACTTATATATATATATACACACACACACGCAATGTTTGGGTATGTTGTGGATTAACTACACTATTCATTCTAAATTACATGGAACACATTTTAGTATGAGGAGGGAAAATAATAATAAACGAATCACCGAAGCCTGGATGTGAAGCTTCTGAATAGATGAATCGAAATGAAATTTATTGAAGGCAAACTTATCTTAAACATGATGCATGAAACACGAGCAAATCCTATCTGTAATATTTACTGGGTATCCTATATAAATTTAAGAAGAATTTGGAAAACTGTTTTTCAACTTTATTTATTTTATTTTATTTATTTATTTATTTTTTTTTGAATATAAATAGTGCGCGAGCAAACGGTGAACAACCGCAATGTAGAGTTTCCTCTCCAGTTAATTTAATTGATGTTAATAAATGTAAGAAAGCTGAACATTTCAGAACAGGGTAACAAATTCCAGATCTCGCAAAACATTGGACTTTTCAAAATTACAAGATATGCAAATGAGCAGAGCGAGGATCGCACAGCCGGCGATTAAAACATCTACCACTGAGAGCTTTTAAGAAATATTCATGCCAAAGGGTGATTTACTGGCACTTTCCAATTCAGATTTGGACTTAGCCCCCTCCCTTCCCAGTATGATTCCGTTTTTATGGGCAAAACGATTTTTGAAACCCCCCCCCCTCACTTGGCTATGTAATATAATTCCATTACCTCTTATCTAACCTATGGAGTAAATATAAAGGTTATTAAAATTTGTTTGTTTCTATCGGATTATTTTGATGGCAAAATTATGTCTATAATTCATATGCCAAAAACAATTCCAAGTTCAAGTAATGTGAAAATGATTGGTGCTGCTACAACTGGCTGCAATCATTTACCAACCTATTTAAATTTGCATGTGTAAGCTAAGTGTTTTATGTTAACCTGGATAAATATTAAACTATCGTTATCAGTTTTTCGCGAGTGTTATTATATGAATCAATGTAATAACGTTAAATATAGATGAGTTCTCGGGCCACCCTTTCGCTATAACGAGAATCTTGGTTGGCTTTTTTGTCACTGATTGTCAATGCCATTCTAAGTTAACAAGAAATACTGTCATAAGAGTCACATTTTTTATGGGGCTTCCGCCGCGAAAGGTTTATATAAATCTACAGTACATTCGTGCCAGGGGTGTACTGTAGATT
The DNA here is from genome assembly GCF_054136105.1 of Typopeltis vanoorti. Lineage (NCBI taxonomy): Eukaryota > Metazoa > Arthropoda > Arachnida > Uropygi > Thelyphonidae > Typopeltis > Typopeltis vanoorti. The sequence continues at coordinate 36,657,826 of NC_143567.1, read as the reverse complement.
TATATAAACCTTTCGAGGTGGAAGCCACATAAAAAAACGTGATCCTTAACGACAGTACTTCCTGTTAACCTGAGTTCGTGGTTAATAATTGTTTTGAAAATTTCGAGGTGAAAGTAGAAAAGTTAACTGCTCTGTCGCAGGGCCAGTTTTATCATTAGTCGAAGCTACGCAATCGCCTAGGGGCGTTAAGGCTCATTTAAGATATAATAATTTTCTTGCTATACAGATATTAGGAGTAATCATATATGTATACAAATGTATTGGTTTTGATTAATAATTTTTTTTTGTTCATAATGATATTATTTTTATAAATATGTGTAGGTGTACGTGTGCTTGTGTGAGTATGACAAAATATATACAGAGAGACAATGTATAGTGGCGCCTAAATTTTCTTTGCCTAGGGGCATCAGTACTCTCGGAGTGGCTCTGCTCTGTCGTCATCTCAGTAAACCCTAACCAGACTTAATGTCTGAAAGGGTGAGTTTTATGGTCGATTTTTCAGTTACAGAATTAAAAACCGAAGTTTTTGGAAGATAAAACCTATTGCTTGTACTGAAGATCAACTAACTCGGAACATGAAAAAAAGTTCCAGTCTTCGCGGCGACTAACATAAAGACCACGAAAACACCTGTTTACAAATTACAATACTTGTTTATTTTCCACTGATCATTCAAGTATATACATTCTGCGTTTATTCATTCTTTGTTGCCGAATTAACGTAAAAAGTTATTCTCCATATGAAATATAGTCACTTTTCATCTCTCTTAAAGTAAAACATGTCGGAATAAAAAAAAAAAGCACAAAATGGATAAAGGAAAGTTGTGTATGTATGATATGCACTATCGGTTTTCACTTCCGCTCCACTGTATAGAGATCATGCTTGTTTCAATGTTTACATTAACACAAAGTGGCTTCCTAGCTCAGTTTGGACGAGCCCTTTGTTTGGTAAGACCTGGATAAGAATTTCGCTTAGGACGCAAAGAACATTTATTGGAACCCCATAATAGAGCCTAAAAGGCAGGAGTCGAAATAAATATCGAAGAATCAATCCCTTGTGATCCTCAGACAATTATTCCGGAGTGGAACGATTTTTTTTTTTTTTTTTTTTTTGTAAATATATTTCGGTCCTACTCAAATATTTGATGTTTAGATGCTACGATCTGTTTTTGAGGATTTAATCCAGAGGAGCGATTTATTTTTCCGCTCCGGTAAATCGTTCCAATTCTGAGCAAAAAAAATTCACTCCCAGAAAATAATACTCTGTATGAAAAAAAAAAGTGTGTGTCACCTGCTATCATCATACAGCATCTTGGCTAGCCGAGGGCGTAGTGCCTGATGCCCGACCAGTTTGTGGGTTCGAATTACACTGAGGCATCGATATCTATCTATATATATATATATATTTTTTTTTATTATTATTATTATTTTTTTTTAATTTATTTATTATTATTTATTTTTTTTTTTTGAGGGGAAGGGTAGTCAACGATCGTCGATGGGCGTGAGGACACCACACCACCTTCCTAAATGGAGGACTGAAGTACATATCCTAGAGCAGTATTCTGGAATTATTTAACCCGTAGTCCACCCAATCAACCCGACACCACACAACAGCCAGGCATCTGAACTATTCACTGGAACGCCTCGCTGTCCGAGTAAATAGCTTCAAAACTAACAAATGGTCGGTTTGAATCCCACTCAAGTGCAAGATGTTTTATAATTTTCTTTAGGTAGGAGGTGAATTCCACTGCCCAGAGGTGACGTGAAAAAGATCAATGTTTGGATCCTTTAGAAGCCAGATCTTTGGATTGTCTAACGCTTAATTCATTGCATAGTACTAAAGTACTCGAAACTTTTTTTTTTCCATGGGCAGAATTCATAAAAAGGGCAAATAATGTGGATGGCGTTCTAGGAAGATATGAACGAGATTGTAGGCATGCGAAGCAAAGATTAACAACTTCGAGCGTCATAATTCATCTTCAGTGACAGTTGCATTGGTGCCAAAAATGGACCTCAGACGAAATGGGATGGGACGCTGAATCTTCCTGAAGATGATTTCATCTATTAGAAAAATATGAATTCCAAATATCATTTTCTAAAATGTATCCTCAAGTGAACTACTGATGATAACAAAACGTTACTCAGTCTTTACTTCATTTGGTTGAAAAGACGTAAGTTTGAATCTCGCCGGGACGCTAATCTTTATAAGGACTTTTCAACTGAAAGTGAGTTGGCCGGTCTCATATGGAAGTGGTAAGGTTTTTCATCACACCAAAAGAGAACAAAAATATATTGTTATAACCTGCGAGGATAAATCGACAAGACCGTCAACATTTCCTAAAATATAACTTTCTGCAGTATTCGCGGTTCAGAATATACAAATTGGTGATTTTTCCTTAATGCATTTTTCTTTTTTTCCGGCATGTGACGACACTGCACTGGCTGTTAGCATTCGAAACACGAAGTCTTTCTATATGCGTAGAAATCACAACAAACTGCTTTGCGATTTTTGAAATGTTGGTTAAACCACAGAAGTTAGTAGTTCGAATATGGATGGAAGGATTTCAAGAAATTGTCTAGTGGCCGAGAACTTCAGACAGTGGGTAATACTGACTTCCTTAAGGAGAAAAAAACGACCCATACTAATTAACTTACCAATTTTCTTCATGCGATTCGCACTATCAAATGATATTGCAATTTGCGTGCTGCCATCTCATTCACTTTTGCAGAAGTGCTCCTGCTTCATAACATCGCCCGGTCACATAAAGCAGATCTGGTTTAATGACACCTCGAACGAGGGTGATTCACATTAAAAATAATAATACACTGATAGGCCTAAACGTCAGGTTCAAATTAATCGAATAACGGAAAAAAAATAGCAACTATTTACTTTGCAAGAAGTTAAATAACACCGTTGAAGGATAAAAAGAAAACTACTAATAGCACATCGTATGGATTCTATATGGATCTTTTCCGAAAAAGGATGTTCAATCACGAATTTGTAGAAAAGAAAAAAAAACAAACACTGCAGACGGGAACTTTTTCCAAACGCTGCCAGTAATTGTGGATATTAAGACAAATGATATGATAATTTTTTTGAACAATCGTGCCATTCATGGTCCATTGCTGACCTCGGCCTACATCACTCCACTGCTGGACACGAGCCATGGAAAGGTTCGGAGAAATGTGTGATGTCGCTCTTGACATTTCCAGAGCGTCTGGCATCGAGACCTGTTAAGCAAGCGGCCACCCTCTGCAATTGGATAGCCAGCTATCTTTCTGGTCGCTCACTACTTGTTATGGTGGGTGGCTCCCTCTCTTCGAGCTTCGCCGCCAATGAAGGAATGTCTCAGGAATCTGTTTGATAAACACCTTCATTCTACATTTACATAAGTGACTCACTCTCCACTAATTTTATTTACAGGTTTGCTAATAACAGCACTCTATTCATTTGATAAAGCATGCAGCACTCAGACATCCCAAGCTTCAAGATAATCTTCAAACTGCCTTAAGCACTGATATCTGTACCATCCATCAATGGGGAGAGGACAATCTGGCCACCTCCAATGCCACCAAAACACAGTCTTGCCTGTTCTCTCTCTCTCTTGCAAAAGGTATCGCACATCACCTGCCTTTATCCCCAGTAATACACAAATCGCCAAACATGATCACTTCTCTCTGCCGGACTGAGATTTACCACCATTCTCACCTGACATAAACATATCACATCAATAGCTTTCTCTGCATCTAAAAAACCAGGCACCTCTCTTCTACTCAAAACTATTTTTTATCCAGCTACTAACATTATACAAATCCCAAATCCACTCATCCTTAGAACACTGCTCCCATATTTGGGGGTATTGCACCTAAAACCTTTCAAAAAATTTTCGATGCTGTCCAGAGAGGAGAGTAATTTCGCTCATAGACGATCCCTCCCTTATAGACTCAGTTCAACTTCTATCTTACAGAAGAAACGTGTGCCTGCTCTAATAGTTCCATGGTTATTTCTCCACTTTTCATTGGACCTGCCCAGCATCCCTTTTTGAGTGCAACTACTTACTTCTCTTGTTCCGGTTTTTATTCCATCGACATGTCTTCTGGAACAGTCTTTCTTATGAAGTATTTCCATACAACTTGCAAATCTTCGCCTTGTCAATAAGCTTCTATGCTCAATCCTCGCCTGCATCTCAAAACGGCACTGATGTGCGTATAGGTTTTTCGACCCTTGTGTATGGGGATATTAATTAATTAAAAAAAAAAAAAAGCCTCCCTCCCAGTGAGCCTGTGTAGCTCAGCAGAAGTGGCGTTTGAACTCTACGGCCCTTGACCGCACGAAGAAAGACATAAGTTCGAGTCTAGTCGCCGACTGGAGGAACATTTTTTAAGCCTTTTTTTCCGAACGATTCCCGAGTTAGTCGATCTCTGGCACGGGCAAGCGGGTTTTTCATCCCGTAAACTTAAGGCCTTGGGCCAGCTATCTGTGATCGAATACCAGTGGAGATTGAATTGCCCACTCAGTGTCCAAAAGTTAGATAGGGCTAAAACGGCCTAGCCTACTCCCTATACGGGAACAAAAAGCCGTTAGCTGATTTTTTATTTTTTGCCTTCCTCCCCTCCCCTCCGTACGTTGTAACTGATGTTCTGGCTTTAATACATTTTTTTTTGTGTGTGTGTGTGTGTGCATTTGTTTGTCATAAACTTTCAATTTTTTTTTTTTTTTTTTTACTTCCCACGAAATGTAAACTTACAGTACATAGTACCGGGTTATGATTTTCTTTTGTATTTTTAAAAATAAATAAATCCGCTAACACCTCCCCCCCCACAATAGTGAGTAGGCAAGGCCGTTTTTTTTTTTTGTTTTTTTTTAGCTCTAACTTTTGGAGACTGAGAGAACAATTCAATCTCCACTAACAGCTAATCAGAGACAACTAACCCAAGATTAATCATAACCGGTATCTAGTGAAGAGACGGCTGAAAAGTGTTGCCATCTCGTAATACATAACGCCTAACACAACATGTATATTTATTATCTGAAATAGTGTGTAGGTTCTGCAGTCGTAACCCAAGATTATCATTAATCATAACTGGCTGACAAGTGTTGCCATCTCGTAATATATAACGCCTAACACAACATGTATATTTATTATCTGAAATAGCGTGTAGGTTCTGCAGTCATAACCCAAGATTGTCATTAATCATAACCGGTATCTGGTGAAGAGACGGCTGACAAGTGTTGCCATCTCGTAATATATAACGCCTAACACGACATGTATATTTATTATCTGAAATAGTGTGTAGGTTCTGCAGTCGTAACCCAAGATTATCATTAATCATAACCGGTATCTGGTGAAGAGACGGCTCACAAGTGTTGCCATCTCGTAATATATAACGCCTAACACGACATGTATATTTATTATCTGAAATAGTGTGTAGGTTCTGCAGTCGTAACCCAAGATTATCATTAATCATAACCGGCTGACAAGTGTTGCCATCTTGTAATATATAACGCCTAACACAACATGTATATTTATTATCTGAAATAGTGTGTAGGTTCTGCAGTCGTAACCCAAGATTATCATTAATCATAACCGGTATCTGGTGAAGAGACGGCTGACAAGTGTTGCCATCTCGTAATATATAACGCCTAACACAACATGTACATTTATTATCTGAAATAGTGTGTAGGTTCTGCAGTCGTAACCCAAGATTATCATTAATCATAACCGGTATCTGGTGAAGAGACGGCTGACAAGTGTTGCCATCTCGTAATATATAACGCCTAACACGACATGTATATTTATTATCTGAAATAGTGTGTAGGTTCTGCAGTCGTTTTTCTTGAGTTTACGGGACAAAAAAAAAAAAAAAAAAAAAAAAAAAACTTGTCCGCGCCACAGATCGACTAACTCGGGAACAGGTAGACGAAATTCTTCTAGTCGGCAACTTTATTATTTTTGTTTTATATGTATCACAGAAATCCTACTCAAAGACCAAACATGAAACTTATTATTGGCTTTGACAGTTTAGGCTTTTATTAACTGTGTATTCACAAACATTCATGCCTATTGTGGGTTTCAAATCTCTCTCAGCAACCAGCAGGCTGTTGGTTGCAGAGCGAATACTCTGCCGACCAAGCCGGTATGTTTATTTAGAGCATACGACACGCCTTTCCTGTCAATGTTAATAAAATATCGCTTTGCCTATTAACCGAGTCTCCATATCCAAGGTTCTTGCTCTAACAGATACCGACTGTATTTCAATACATATTTAATAAGAAGAAACTTAAACGTATATCACTCCCACATAAACTCAGGCACTTGTACCTTAAGAAGAATAAGAAATATAAAAACAAACTACCAAACCACAATAAATAGTTCATCTGCAGACAGTATTTTTTTTTTAATGCTAGATAGCGACTAGTGAAACTTTTTGCAGATATAAATTTAATCCAGATAAAATATGAACTATTCTTTTAGAATTACAGCACCAGCGATTACTCCATAATAAACAAACTGCCATAAAAACAGCGTCCATTAACATAAAAATATCAAGTATTAATACAAGACAACCTTATTACATCAATTTGTCTTTCATTAAAATATCTAATATTCTGACCAACAAAGTATTCACAACACTCCTTGGAGATTTCATATGCTGCGTTCCCTTTAAACATTTGCAAAAATTTTTATAATTAAATAATTTATTAGAAACCAAACATTATTTTAACTTGCATTACATTTATTCTGTACTAATGGCATATGTTGTTCAGATATGTTATGCATTATTTAATGGCAAAGCCTATGTATTTTTTTTTCGGGGGGGGGGGTCGTATTCACTATAGTTTATTCATACGTTAAATAAACTATAGTGAAGCCGTAAGTGTTAGCTGAGCCCTCATCGACGGTCCGTATCTTACCAAAGCTGCTCCACAATTAAGGGCACCACACATTCTGTGCCAACTAACTTGACCTTTGCACTATATTACTACAGCCTCGTATATTAACATACTTATACACAACTGAATCGTTGGTACAGAATAGTAATATAGTATTCAGGTTAATTTTTAGATAGTCTCATGCGGAGGAAGATTTTCTCCCAGGAACTTCAGCAAAACATGCAAGAACACACGCAATTTACAGACATAATATATTGGTTTCATAGCCTTAGTTGCTTTGGCCGAAAATTCAACCGGCCACCCTACAGATGTTTATTTTATTTTTTTTTCCAGCAGCGCAACCAGTGAAATGAAACAAGAAATTGTATATCAAGATTCGTTACTGTACACCACAAATTTCCTAGTTTATTGTCCAAACATGGCCAGATTAACATTGCACGAGTCGAATCCAAACACTGTTTGACCTGTAACAGCAGCCCTTTCATGAAAATCCGACAGTTAGTTACATTTCTGTACAAACCTTATATCAGTAAAAACACTGAACTTCTGGCAGAGGGAATTCGATAAAGCACGACATAAGAAATGCACAATCCTTTCCACTAGTAAATATTGTAAACTTGTTTCTTTTCACCAATTATATTTTAATGCCATCAGCAATTAAATGATCACGAAGGCTATAATTGTACTGCAATTGCACCAATCGGTGATTTATACTATGCTAGCACCTTACTCGAAGTCAAATCTGAACCACTCGCTCCCATTCCATACACTCTTGATAACAGTCACAAACAAATTAGAAGTCTCCGTATCTCAGTATAGGTGAAGCTGGAAGGCCGCTGGTTCGATTCTACCCTATGACGCGAGCAACTTTTATCAGGTCTTTACGGGGTGAGTTAGTCGGTCTCATATGGAGGTGGATGAGTTTTTTGCCCAGACACTCGAGATTTTCATTCCTAAAAATAGACAAAATGGACCGTAGTCACACATATCTACAGACGGAGAATTCTTTGAGGAATGATGATAGCCTGCACTGACCCCCTGGCTAGGAAGTAGTAACTTTTGACCAAGACCGCATATCTCGGATCCAAACCAATACTTCCATACACTAACAAGTAAATTAACTATGTGGGAGATGTTCATCGTTCGGAATGAGACGAAGCCACCGCCACGATTATCAAAGTCTGAAAACACTAAGGAAGGTACTACATCTGGCCTCTAGAGACAAGTTCCTGGATACCCTTGACCTATCAATGATGCTAATGTATTATACGTACTGCTCGTTCGTGTGATTATCAAAAAACATAACAGCTAAATAAAGAATATTGATCTAAATAAATATTATCATACTGATCACTACTGAAGATGCAAATAGATTATGTTGAAATACTGGGGTACCCCTTACTTTGAAATAAAACAGTATGTTCCTGTCATCTCGTATTCTATATAGAGTACGAGATGACATATAAACATAATCCCTGGAATCAAATGTACATTTGTATACTCTCAATGAATTGTGGAGAAGTCGACGATGCCCTTTAAATAAAAAGATTTGATATCAAGGATAGAACGCAAAAAATCCTTTACAATGGATTTTCAACCGAAGCTAGTGCGCAGTCTCACATACGGAGGAGGTAGGGTTTTTAATTCCGCAAAACAAGCGGCCAAAATACCCATGAAATTTACAAATATACTGACCTTACAGCCTCAGTTGCTTTGGTTGTAAATACAAAACAAGTGGAGAAGACTTCAAATTAGTCTCATTCAGAGCAGCCATAAAAAACTACCACCCCAAATCAAATTTAAGCAACATTATTACAACACGGAAATGAAAATATGCAGCCTCAGCTAAAAACTGCGGGATGCTCCGAAAAGTGCTGGTAAAAGTATAGTTTGTACTGTTGATCTGCATTGTAGAACCTTATAGACTTGAAATCAACTAGGAGTTCAAGTCTATAAGGTTCTACAATGCAGATCAGCAGTACAAACTATACTGCTGTAAATAACATTGTAAGTGGATCGCAAAGCAGAAATCCGCGGTAAAGTGCAATGAATCATTCTTTTCCGACCGGATGACTCAGTACTAGTGGCCTGGGACATCTAATGAACACATACATAATCTCAATTGTGAAATCGAATGACGGAAGTCTATAGTTGTTTCTTCTGGTATGGATTGTTCTTTGGATGCAATGTCTGGAAGGATGAACGTTGACGGATAGATGAGCAATAACTGGGTAATGCGATATTTTATAGAGGATAGAGCTTTCTGAAACAGATCCCTGTCTCCTTCAAAAATGGCTTGAGGAAAATGATGTGGGAAAAAAATTGGATGGCCAACACAGGGTTCCGATTCAACCCCCCCCAAAGAACACATTTTTGATTAGGTGAAATGCAGAATGCCAACTGAACTACTGCGTCCAAAACATGGTACATGGAATGCGGGTCATATCGAATGAAGAATATTCCTAGGGTATCCGACTCATTATCACAAACAATAAAGTTTTAGAAGGGTGGACAATGCGATTAAGGCCAAAGGAGAATCTAGATGTTACTGAAATGTTTGTGTATATACACACACACCGGATTCCCAAGAGGAACTGCTAACCTTCGAGAAATGAATATGAATTCTAATCGGTGTGACAACTTGAATACCATATTAGATACAAGTTTCATGTCTAATGGCATAGACTTCCCACAGCCATCCACAATCCTGTATCCTTCGGCACCACAACAATGCTAAATCGGATGATCTAGATTTTTATTCATTCCTTTCTATGGCCGGACTACTGCTTACATTCTCCAGATTCTGAAACTTCGCGACTGTGATAGAAATTATCCATGTTGGAGTGATGGCCTTCATTCCCTACTCTGTTCAAAATTTTTGTCCGGCATCAAAGTCACGATTTACCAAGAGGTTCGCAAGGGCGATTCAAGAAATAAATATATAATTAAAATTATTGTACGGGCGCCTCCATGGAGTCAGAAGACTCATCGCGGAGATCCAAACAATCTATCATCTCTCTCCTTGAACCCATCAACAAAGCACTCGCAACTGATTCTGGCAACCCATTGCACTTTCACAACTCTCCAAACAAAAAAATCTAGTCCTCCCACAACCAACCAACCTCTGTGACCCACACATCCTCAATTTATTTTCATAGGGAACATTCCACAGACCACTCGTCTCTGAATCTTCTCCACCGCTACCTCATCCCCAGAAAATCAGGAAACCAGACTTGAGCACCAGATGTGGGTGTATTAAGGCCTTATAAAGAGGAATAAGAACTTCCTTATCTCTACTAGTTAATGTGTTCTTCAATAACCAAGTAATCGTAAGCTACCTTAGCAATATGTCCACTAAACTTTAACTCTGTCTACCACCACCTCTAAATCTCTAGCTTCATCTATTTCCTAGAGTACACTGCCATCAATGTGATATATTGCTTGTAATACAGTCTTGCAAATGAATTTAGACAAAACTGGTTTCACACACACAGCCTACACTGAAGCCTGCAAAACAAACGTTAACATAGCGAAGTCTGACTTTAAAAGGAATAAATGGAGAAAACTAATTGAGCCTTCTTTTCCTTTGTAAAAGTTTTTGGGTGAAACTGATTACTGCCATCTCACTAAGATGGTAGTATTACACTGAGTAAGTTGACATATTCAGTAGCATCATTCGTCTCATCCACCCTCTGCATATGATTCCCTTAAACTTTAACTGAAACACTGCATCACATGGTTCCTGGATACTGCTACCAGAAAGTCACCAGAAGAATCTTGAACAATATAGATACCAAAAAGACTTTTGGTCCTAATATATCTGACCTTTTGTCTTTATATTAATCGGCAGTATCCATCCTACAGCATGGAAGCGAACTCATATACAGTGGATTCCTAAAAAAAAAAAGATGTTTTGAAATATGGCCGAAGCAACTATGCTATAAGATTAGTATACTTTGAATGTTAATTGCATGTGTTCTTTTGGCCGATTTGTCTGTTCTGCAGGATGAAAAATTCGATTTTCCGGGAGGAAATTCTGTACCATCTCTTTATGAAACTGACTTTCACTTTCGGTTGAAAAGCCTGATAAAGGTTCTTCGCATTCTGGATGGAGTTCGAAATGAAGTTTTTCCAATGAAAAACAGGAAAGTACACACTGCCCTAGCATCAGTACAGTTTAAACTAATGAAGGTCATCAAAGGTCAACTTCTATGACATCTTAAAAACTATCAATCAGTGGGCCACCAATATTAATTCCACCTTTCTCGATAATGGATTTTTTAAGGATGAAAAAACTATGGTCAGAATTATTCGTTTGTTCATTTGTTGGATCCCTCTAGGAACAAGAGGGATCCAACAAATGAATGTCATATGGAATTCGCAGGGAAGGTGAGCCTCGTTCAGTGGCTTTTTTCTTTTTTTTTTCCTATGTGATTTCTCACAAACATTACTACTACCACTTCAGCGAGAGCAGGAAGTTAGAATTGCAAAAGAGGAAACTGAAGTTTCCTCTTCTGCTTGACGGCCTGATTAAAATGAACCTACCTTTAACGTACCAGCTTTGAAATGAACAGGCTATGAGTGTATGCGAATGTCCTTGTTTATTCGAGATCTGAAGTGGCTTAAAAAGTTCCATATTTGGTCTCTATAAAGCGAGATTTCCGGATTAAATTTTTTTTCAAAAATAAAAAATCGCAAAATTAAAAAAAAAAAAAATCCTTTGTCCACCCACGGTATTATAAGTGGACGGGAGTTACATTAAAAAAAGGCCATTAGTATATCAAGTCCAATATGCATGTATTCTTGGTGGGTATATGTTCTAATTGGTAAAAAATTCGAGTTTCTGCTTACGTTTCTATTTGAAAGCCCTTAAGTTCCTAGCTTCCCAGGCTTTTAACGACCAAATAACACTGGCATCGCTCTTGCAAGTCAGATATATAGAAAAGCACACTGATAGAAGAATTCACTGTCCTATCACTGCATTGAAGAGGGTTTTATGTGTGCGCGCGCATATATATATATATATATATATATATATATATATATATATATATATATATATCAAAATTAAAATATCCCTGTACACTGTGCGTCATCGGAAGCGATATCAGAAAAAAAAAGTCCCAAAATTCACCAGCAGGCGCATTTAAAAAGATAGGGCATTTTTCTCTCATTCAGGTTGTTTATATCTACAGTGATGACACTAACCTTAGCTCCAACGTGTTTTGCTCGTGAAGCTGTACTACCTAAACAATTGTTATAATAAATTTAGTTTAATCCTTTATCCAAGTGTAAGCAAACAAAGTTTGAGCCTGAAGTATCTTCAGGACTGAGGCAACTCATGGTAAAGGTGGACCAAGCTCTCACCACTCTTTGTCTTAATATCTCCCATAATGCAAAGCACATTTCCTTGCGGGGATGTATAATGCTATGCATTAAGGGAAGGGCCACTAAGGTGATACTAAGGCAGAAGCAATGGAGAAAGATTAAGGATTAAACTAAATTTGTTATAGTCTAACCAAGTGGGAAAAAACTTCCAACATCTTTCTCTAAATCCAGAGTAATTTAATAATAAGGTGGTACCACCTTTTGGCAACTCGTATAGGTAAATATAACTTCTCCATTGCTTCTGCCTTAGTATCACCACTTCTGGGTCTGGCTTCCACTGACGACACCTCAATAAAGGTCGAAACCGGTCTGAGTAGTGGCCTTTCCCTTAATGCATAAGCATTATACATGTCCACAAGGAGATGTACTTTGCATTATGGAGATATTAAGACAAAGAGTGATAGAGCTCGCTCCACCTTTACTACGAGTTGCCTCAGTCCTGAAGATACTTCAGGCACAAACTTAGTTTGCTTACACTTGGATAAAGGATTAAACTAAATTTATGAATGAAGACTATTACTGCCGTTGCAAAGCAGGCCATGAAAAACAGAGGTGGTTCCTGCAGTACACATGCTGTATCAAGACACATGGACCTTACACAACTGTCTGGAAAATTCTACATTTCTACCCATTCAAGATAACACTGACACGGGATTTGCGCTCGCAGGATTGAAAGGCGACTAACATTTGCTTTAACATTCCTTGCTCGAGTGAAGTTGAACGCTGGGTGGCCGTGGATGATTTTGTGGGGAGATGGGGCTCAATTTCACCTGAACAGGGCTGTGCATACCCACAATTGCCGGGTATGAGCTACGCAAAACTCGCATGAAATCAACAAATTCCTGTGCATTCACCTCAAGTTATTGTCTAGTGTGGGTTTTATAGCTTCGTTTATCATTGAACCATTCTTCTTCTTTGAAGACATTTGCCAGTCGCGTCCTATGACCTGTTCAGTTACTGCCGACAGGTATCGCGATGTGATAAACAATCTTGTTGTGTCACAGCTACATAAACGCCTCTGCATAGATTCAGTCATTTTAATGGAGGATGGACGCCTCCACACATGGTCGATCCGTAGAGAGGTTCTTTGAGAACATTTCATTTCACGGAAGTCACAGTGATCAGCCGTACGTTTCCCACTGAATGGCAACCTCGTTCACATGATCTGACACCCTGTAACTTCTGGCTCTGGGGATTTTTCAAAGACAGTGTGTATCGAGATCATCCTGATAACATGCCGAGCTGAAAGACAGCATAACGCTGCGCAACATCCGTCCCGACCAACTGCGTTCTGCCGTTGAACACACTGTGCAAAGGATGCAGTTGCGGGTAGTGCAGTACATTGAACAGCAGAGCCTGTCAATGCATAATGGGAGTGAATAAAAATGTGTTATTTATGTTTGTGCTACTTTTCTCCTTAAGCACAGAGAAAAATTACTACATCTACATCCGGCACATCATACAGCTCCCCTGGTGGTGAATTTTGGAACGTTTATCTCCCTCAGATATCGCTTCGACATGACGCAAGATGTATCCCTGCAGAGTATAGCAGCATTACCGCGTGCGTTTGGTTTGAGTACGTTTCACTCTGCGTGGGGGATGCCGGTGTCAACTTCCCATCACCCCATCTCTAATGTTTTGTCTGTGTGTGTGTTCGATTTCATTTTTTTTTATGGTGCAAAAACATCAAGGGTCATACTGCGCTAGGACACAGGTCACAGCATTATATATGGTAATTGGTTAGTAGGAACATCACAAACATCCATGCCCTTGGCGGTATTCGAACCCGCAGCCTCTTGGCTGGAGGTTCGATACGCTAACCAGGCCGGCACTGTGTGTGTGTGTGTGTGGGTACAGCATATACTCACATTGTTCCTATCCACGAAAGATTTTTGTTAACTAATATAGATTATCAACATGAGTTAACTAAGGATTTTTTTTTCTACTAATTTATTTTTATATTTTAAAAAGTATTTTACATAGTCCGGAAACTGCTCTAGAGACCAAACATTAAACTTTTTCGAACCGCTTAAAATTCTCGGAAATGTGTCCGTGTGTAAATGATTAAAATGAGATTGTATAACGGTAGATTAAACCAACTAGTTAGATAGTAGGGCCAATAAATAATTAGCGTTGTTAGGTACGATTCGACAGAGAGAGAATAATTAAAATTCATTAGTATGTTTTTAAAGGTTATTTCTACTATGGTAAATCACATCCGAAGTAGGAAACCTACCTAACAACACTAATCATTTATTGGCCCTACTATCTAACTAGTTGGTTTAATTTACCGTTATACAATCTCTATTTTAATCATTTACACACGGACACATTTCCGAGAACGACATATGGTCGTGACGTAATGTTTCTATGACAACAACGATATTTGATTTTAGTAGCAATGCGAGCTACTACTGTCCTGTCAAGTGCCATCTCCAAACCAAGACGTTGACTATTATGAATTTCTACCTGCGATCCATAATGCGCAGTAGAAAGATAAGACGGTGAGGCTCTAATATCTTTCATCTCGCGGTTAGTATCCTATGCTTGTGTGTTCACGAGAACGGTTTGACTGTTTCGAGGGATTAAAAAACCTGAGTTTCCAGGAGAAAAATCCTCTAACTTTGTATGAGACCGGCTAACTCACCATTTCACTGAAAAGGCTCCTCTCGTCATAAAAGGAATATGAAGATGGATCTTTCCAACCAATGAGCTAGTCTACACCAACTGAGCTACGGGGACTCTAAGTTACTATACTCTCTAAATATTCTACGCCGAGTTCAAATTTAATATTCCTTGGAATTAGGATGAAACGAAATAGTGATATTCTAGCATGCACATCAAAGGGCTAATATAAGTAAAACAGTTTCAATTGTTTGTTGCTAATCTAAGACGGATGTGACATTCTGCTATCGTAATAATATACGGATTTGCCTTGGCACGAAATAGCCGTTTTGTGCTATTTTTTGCACGAATGTGTTAACAGTGCAAAGCGGTGTGGGCCCAAAAGGTGTGAGGTTCAAATAAAAATTTAACACGTATATTTTGGAGTCTTTAGATAGAGGTAGACAGTTTTCAGCATTCTGTGTGAGATTACCACTTTGCTCAGTAGAGACCTGAAGTAGAAGAGACCATGTTTATTCTTCTCTCTCTCAGACATCAGGTTTCAGCTTAACTAAACCTTTACTTCACCACAGAACTAATGTGTTATAGGTTTCCAAATGCTCACGAGTGAGAATGTCAATCTTCCTTTTTGCTCAAAATTTATCACTGAGGATTATACCCCCCCCCCCACACACACACACAAAAAAAGGAATCACTTGAAGCACTTTTAAAGCGAATTAATTAGAGAAATTCGCTTCATTGAAGGCAGTTGTCACTATTATACATTTCCATGTCTGTCAAATATATTAATATTTCGTTCATTTTTTGTCTATTTCGGATAAGCGATGTGTCAGGGTCACTTGCCACTCTTCGTTCAAAAATAACTTTGGTTTACATAACAGTATTTTTTTTTTTTTTACAATAAATTCCTTTGAACTATGTGATATTTCACAGAACTTTATAATTAAAGGCTTTGAGTCGTATGGTTTTTGATATAACAACAACAAAAAAAAAAAAAAGTTAAAATGACTTGTGGATTAAATAACTAAGTTCATTTCTTCCCAATAAAGTATTCCGAGCAGCAAGCGCCAATACCAAAAGTGAACAGCCACCCATCTCTAATCTGGACTTCGTCCTATCTTCACCAACAAGATATATCATTCCAAGTTCGGAATCTTCCTTTCATGAAATAAAATAAAAATACTGACTTTTTATTTTACATATTTTGCCACTCATTCTCTGACAAATACTTCAAATCCTATCTCAACAAAACCACTATTAAAACACTTCTACTGAATAGAATCAAGCACACAGGTACATATCACAACTGACGCTATCGATCAGCGTTGCTCCATAGCAAAACAAGTTTGGTATTTTATTATTGAATTTAACTCAGCAAATTTCCCAACACTAATGTAAAGCAACTGTTATCAGGAGAATGAAATGCTTCAACAGAGGTGCTTTTCATATAATAATAATAATAATAATAATAAATAATAATAATCTATTGGTGCTTTCGTACGGCTAACTTTCAGACAAAAATCTTTCCGTTAAGTACGTGTAGTCAAGGTCAGACATCAAACGAGAGCGAAAAGGTGCATAATTGCGTAATATCTTTCTTAGTAGCATTCATTTATTCTTCTACGTTACTAGGTGAACCAAAAAATGTAGTGTGTGTGTATATATATATATATATTGAATTAAAGTTCAAATCTACTTGAATAAAATTCTTGGATTGTATACAAGCTATGAGGAAACTTGAGATTATAGGATCAAAATATTAGATAATTAGACGATTATATTAACCCAAAAAGTTGTGTTCTTGCAAAATAATTTGTTACAAAAATCTCTTTCTTGAAAGACTATAAAATAGTATCTGAGAAGACAATAAAAAATTCATCTTGTTTAGTTGACGATAATTTCCTAATGCAGGTTCTCTTCCCATTCTCCATTAATTCATAAAATATCTTTGTTATGTTAAAACTTTTAGGATTTGGTAAAAATGAGTTCCCCCCCCCCTCCTAGTACAGCTCTGGTACTTCATGGAGTACCAGAGCTGTTCTAATCTCATACAGTGAGTCATAATTATTGTGAGTTATTCACATAGTGCACTTGCCACTCCCTTAAATATATTCCACTTATAACTCTCGTCACCCTTTGCTAACTCCACTTCCAAGGACAACTTTCTTCTATCATGTATTGAAAAATGTCCCCTGTAAAATCTGTTCAAACTATATCCCGTCCTGTTTACCATTTATTCGCCAAACTCACATCACTTAGCATTCTGGAATGATTGTTGAAATCTCGGAAAAGCTAGTTAGCACTGGAACTAAAGATCGGAATAGATAGTGATATGAAATGAAACTACTGAGAGGATATGGGTATTGCTTTTTTTAAAGAGAAAATCTTGTTTTATTAATGTATTTGCATTTTATAAATGTGAAAACGTTTATGCGAAATGTGAAACTTCCTGAAGGCCAACGTTGACCTTCAGGAAGCCGAATTAGCCAGAAAAGTGATGAAGATTTTGATGCAAAGAGAAAGCTGAACTTGAGACACTCACCTACATGGAATATATTGCCACTGCCCAACAATCCAACTAATTTGATGTATAAGAGACAACTCTGATTTTATGAGGGTGTACACTGGCAGAACGTGGCGCAAAATAAGTTTGCTCAATCCTAAAAAATTATTGGAAATCAAATCAGCCTGAATAGTCCATGGTTCGAGATCTTTTCCAGTCATCGTACACTGGAAACTATATATTCTAAATATTTAACATCCGGACACAGCAATCTGCCCAATGATTCAGATCTTTCCGATATAGATATAGAAAAAGCTACCCAACTAAAGAATTTATACCTCCAACAGTTAAATGAATATAATGAAAACTTGAGGAAAAATCCGTTAATTCTAACCGAAATGAGAAAAAAAAAAAAGTCGTCCCCCCCCCTCAACATCTGATTTAGAAAAAGAGGTGAGGAGAATACAAAATATAACAGGGACATCGGTAAGCTTGTTGTAGACAAGGGTAATAAAAAAGAAATTGAAAAAAGAACGCCCTTTCTCAATTTTTCCGAAAACTAGTCAAGTCCACAAAGACAAAACAAAATTTTACAACGGAACTGGCGTGGATTTCGCCAGATTATCGATGATATCAAGATTTTACTGCAACACAAGCCATCCTGTTTCTGCCTGCAGGAAACATTTAAGACCCAATGAGGACCTTACCTTAAGGAATTTCACTGTTGTATGCAAGACAGAACTAGAGGTGGTCCTACTCATCGAGGAGTAGCTGTCCTGGTGGGCAGTCATTCTCCTTTCCATCGTGTCCAGCTGAACTGATTTGGACGCAGTAGATGAAACGAAATCGATCTTGATAACCTTTATCTTGCAAACTGCCTGAACGCATACTTCTTATGGATGACGTGAATGGGCACAACACTGTGGGGTAGTGCCATCACAAATGGACGAGGTTCATATCATTGAACGAATTCTTGACAATAACGACTATTCTCTTCTGAATAATACTCTATTACGGCTACCCGCTCATATTCTACAATCTGCTCTCCTGCCATTTTTCCACTGCTCATGTGAGATGTTGAAGACGTTGACCATCTCCATTGAATGACCATTTATGGAGATGGTCATTTTCCTGTTATTTGCACTATGTCTTCACATGAACCATATTCTTCTACATGGATTCCCATATGGAAAATGGACCAGGTTAACTAGAATACTTTTCACCATCTTGCAAAATGAAATGCTGATACAGGCAGTCAAACGCCTATCAATGAAGCAGAATGGTACGTAAAACTGCATTGTCCAGGTAGAAAGATGTCATCTCGATTTCCACACTATCCAAAGACTTGGTGGAATCCGGAATGCCAGGAAGCCAAAATATATTAACACAGAGCGTGGGGTTTATTTAGTAGATACAATAAAACATCAACCTTGACATCTTTTAAGCATGCTCGAGGGGAGGGCCAAATCACGTTATGTGAAACGTCAGAGTCAAAAACGATCTTGGATCCAATTAATCAAACAATTAGTACAAAAATTGCTTGGGATAAATTTTGGAAAATAAAAGGTAGATACAGAACACACCGTTTGTCTACATTAGACTATAATGAATGTGTTGTTATTGATCAACAGCTTCGTATCCTCTTGAAATTTTATTATTGAAAGAGCAACAAGAGAAATAGCAGCTAAATTTTTCAACCAATGGACATGAGCCACACAAGCGGCTATTTAGCAAAAAGGAACTAAAAAAGAGCTCTTTTACTGTCTCACCTTAGTGTAGTAGGGCCTGATGACAACCATTATGAAATGCTAAAACATCTTCCATCATCTTCTATGGATCTCCTTCTCTTTATATACAACAGGATACCTGTAGAGGAAAAGTTTCCGGATTCTTGGCATAATTTATAGATCTGTCTGTGTACACTTCTATCGAAGCGTACACAGACAGATCCTTAATTAAGATTGGGACGAACTGTCATTCCGATAGCAATAGACGCCAAGTTCTTAGGAGCTGCCTTTGTCAGAAAACGTCCATTCCTTGCACACACGTTCGTCAACTAAGAGAAAAGTGCAAGGACATTGAATTCCCTTCGCATTGAATTTTCCTTCGATTATGGATTGGATCCATAATTCAATTTCAAAGTTGGATTATGGATCTAAAGTCTATGGTTCTGCAAGGTAGAATAACCTGCGAGGGTTGGATCCCTCCATTATCAGGGTATAGATAGCTACTGGGTCCTTTCGCACATTCGCCAAGTCAGTCTTTATGTTGAAGCAAATGAACTGGCTCTATCACTTAGACGAAAACAGTTCTCTTAATTATGCCGCCTTAAAATAATCTTTTCCAGAGCATCCCGCGTGCACCAGCCTTTCTCTGCACTGGGAAGCTAAATATCACACCCATCAGACTGCCAGCACCAAACATAACAGCATCCCTCCGTGGCAGGTTTACACTGCATCCTGCAACTTATCACTTTGTATACTATAGAAGTCTCATGCTCCATCATCTGTCTACCTGCAATTGTTTACTGCACACAGAGCAGCCCACTCTGATTTCTTGCCCATCTATACTGATGGTTGAAAAACTGACATCTCCGTTGGCTATGTTTCCTGACATCACTATCTAACAAGACCCCACATGATTGCAGTAATTATACAGCAGAGTAGCATGCCATTCAGCTCGCACTTATGCATAAAAACGAAAACCGCCTACGAAAAATGTATAATTTATGCAGACTCATTGAGTTCTTTACAGGCTATCTCCTCTCCTGTGTATAATCCATATCCAGTGCTGTTACACCTGGTGTACAAAATAAAAATCCTTAATTCTGATGTTCGGTTCTGCTGGATTTCCAGCCACATTGGAATTAAGGGAAATGAAACTGCATATACAGTTGCTAGATCAGCTCATACTTTTTTTCACGCACTGTTTAGCAGTACCATATACAGACTACAGACAGTTAATAAGATCAAATCTATAAATTAAAGATACCAAGAAATTATATACTTGGGTTAATTCATTATCCAAGTGTAAGCAAACAAAGTTTGCACCTGACGTATCATTCAGGACTGGGGCAACTGGTGGTATAAATTCTCATCACTTGCCTCAGTATCCCATAATGCAAAGCACATCTCCTTGCAGACATATATAATGCTATGCATTAAGGGAAGGGTCATTACCTAGACCGGTTTCGACCTTTATTGAGGTCTCATCAGTGGGAGCCAGACCCGAAAGTGCTGATACTGAGGTGAAAGTAATGGAGAAGTCAAAGTGAAAAACTTTCAACAACTATCTATCTCTAATCCAGAGTATTTTTAATAAGGTGCGACACCTTTTGGCAACTGGTATATGGAAATATGACTTCTCCATAACTTCCACCTCAGTATCACCACTTCTGGGTCTGGCTCCCACTGATGAGACCTCAATAAAGGTCGAAACCGGTCTAGGTGGTGACCCTTCCCTTAATGCGTAGCATTATACATGTCCGCAAGGAGATGTATTTTGAATTATGGGATACTGAGGCAAGTGATGAGAACTTATACCATCTTTGCCACGAGTTGCTCCAGTCCTGAAAGATACTTCAGGTGCAGATACTTGAAGTATCAGGTGCAAATAATGGATTAAATCAAGTATATATCTTTAATTTAAAAAAATATCACCAAGTGAAAAACTATCAACAAGATCAAAGCTAATTGTCCAGTGGAAGTCATCATGGCAGGAAGAGCATTAACAAACAAATTTTACATGATATAATAAGCCTAAAATTAAGCATTGGCATTCTAGTCAACATAGAAAGAGAAGAGAAGTTATTCTTGCTAGGCTCCGCATAGGTCATAGTCATCTCACACGTTCTTATTTACTAGATGACTCACCTGTGTGTGAAAAATGCAACACGCGTCTTACCATTTGTCATGTTCTGGTGGAGTGCTAGCACTTCAGACAAGAGAGGAATGGAATTTTTACCTTTCTAGCCGAGCCATATACACTCAAGATGTTACAGCCTCCGATAAACTGCATTACGTTTTAACCTTTACAAATAATTAATTATACAAACGTATTTGATTATAAATTTATTTATATGTAAATACAGCATTGCTTAACTTTTGGACGTGCATATTATTTAGTAATCTATTTCTGACTTAATACCTTGTGTACTGCTGTAACCTTTAGCTATTCTCGTGCCAATAAACGCTAAGCCAACCAACCGACCCAGAAGAATACGCCAAAACGCTGACATTAAACGATTTCAGCCGAATCAAGCTTAAATGACATGATTCATATTCCGAATGGATAAGGAAATATTCAGAATTTTCGATAACTAGTAACTACCTTCACTGTGCACTTATCATGGTCTAGTTCTTACAAGTCTTGAGATTTTTAAACAGTATTCCGATTTGTGTTAGGTGGCCGCAAGTACTTATTTGTGCGCTATTACTCAGTTGCCAGTTTTCGAAATTTCGAACGAAAAGTACACTAACATTCACTTCAGGAACGGTTTTGTAACGGCAAAACATCAATCACTGAGGAACAGTGACGGTGAATACAGTACTTAACTTATGTAGTAACTTTTACTCCAGATGCCGTGAATAATACTTCCAGGATTTTTCGTCTGGACTTATGGGCTGGTGAAAATTATCAAACAGTAGTTAAAACAAATTTTGACCCGGATTTTCCATAAATGCATAGCGTGGACTGTACATGCTCAACTTTTTTTTTTTTCTTTTTCCCAGACTGAAATGCTAGGACCTTCTGAAGTATGTTCCTTTATTGCACGCGTTGGCGTAATTAAGCAATTTCAATTACGAAGAAGCTCCATCGAATTATTTCTGACAGAATTATTACTGTCCAGAAAAGAATGGATTGATAAACAAGTCCTTATCCTTAGGATATGTTTAAAGGTCTTACGACCTCTAAACAATAATATCTGAAATTTCAAAGATTTTTTTGGGAACATGCGAAAGGCTGCAAAAAGAGGATGTATTTCAGAATTCTGCAAGCTGAAGCTTAATATTCGAAGAACTACCAATGGTGAGCAATCTGAGTATTATTACAACGAACGAAATATGTATCCAAGAAAAAGGTAAACATTCTGATTAAGTATTATAAGGGCTTAAATGATGTTCATTTTTTAAATTGATTTTCTAAGATGATGTTATTACAATTCGCAGTTTCGTAAAAAACTTGAACACAGCATCCAAGTGCTTATAATTTCCAATTACTGGAAAAGCAATCATAGCTCACCCCCCCCCCCGACAGACACAACAATCAGTCAAGGAATCAGCCCTCTGAAGTCTGGCAGATTCCTTCCCATTTATATACTAGGAGAGGGATAAACTCTGCAGATGAGCTTTATGCTATGATAACACTGCATGGCATATACCCAGCGGAAAGGTTGTTGTTTTGGATTCACGGCCAAAATGACCTCAGGCTACGAGGCCAATGGAGTTCTTATGGCCGGTATTTGTTTTGCGAAGTGAAAAACCCGAGTTTCCGGGAGGAAATATGTCACTTCGCATGAGACCGGCTAAATTCACCTTTAGTATAAAAGTCTTTATATTCTTCGCGGATCCATACGGGATTCGAATCCAGGTCGTTCCAACCAAATAGCATCGTCAATATTGTAGCAGAAAATGCAAACCGAGGATCCAGTGTACCATGCATATGTACATCTGCTAACTCTGTAGATTTTTGGCAGACGAAAGTCCAATTTCTAATCCATTTTCCCGCTGTGATCTTTTACAGAGAACACTGAAAAAGTTCTCATTAGCTGGTGTTCTGGTGAAGATCCTCGATCTTGCTGTCAAACAAGTTGAGCGTTCAAATTCCCACAAGAGGATGAAAAAAAAAAAAAAAAACTGGTCTTTTACCAGGAATTACATGTACAGTACTATTTTAAACATAGATTCATCCTTTCGTGGGCAGGAGTGCCAATAAATACAAATATTCGAGTATGTCGACATTTTCACGACAGCCCCCCCCACCTTTTCTTACAAATCCTCGGTTTCGTGAATCGAACACAAAATGCATAAATAACTGCATATTCGATTTAATTCGCTCAGCGCAACCAGACATTAAAGGCTGCAGTCAATAATTTCAATCTAATACCACTTTATTTCTATCAAATTTAATTAAAATTGCATGAAGCACAACGAAATCAAGGATATCTCTTATAATTTATAACTAATGTTGTCAATGTTGCTGTGTCCTTTAAAGCGTCTACTTAGCGCAATTAGAAGAACGACGGCACACTACCTTCAAATGGAAACCACCCGAGTTGGATTGTCGTCGTGATGAGAGGGATCTTTATATGGTTGGTTAATTTGGATTTACGGCCGAAGAAGATCAGGCTAAAAGGCCACTGTCATGTCTGTTTTGCGGGATGAAAACTTTTCCGTATGTATGAGACCAGCTAACTCACCTTTAGCTGAAAAGCTCTTATAAAGATTCTTTGTATAAAGATTCGAGTTCCTAGACGGAACTCGAACCCAAATCTTTCCAACTAAAGGGCATCGTCGATACCGACTGAGCGGAGACTCGCTCTTTATATAGGCTTCACTCTTCAGTAACGGATCTCATCCGCAGGTAGCATGGTCCTCTCAGCAAGAAACTTTCTTTTTTTTTTTTTTAAATCCCGAAAATGGGCCAGATTGCACACGAAATGTACAGACACAACATAGTTATTGGACGGTAGACGGATGAGTAGTGTAGATCGTGGGTTGTGGTGGAATGGAATGTCCTCATGCAATGTGTCCTTGGGCTATTTGGAGGTGTCACGTAATTAAAAAAAAAATCTGTAGCCCTGGAGGCCGGCAAGAAAAGACGGTCCTGATGACAAGATTAGTTCGCTACTATATATAGTATAGTAGGTACTGCACAGTATGCATGCCGAAGCAAGAAAACAATGCCTTCATTGCAAAGGGCAAAACCTAAAAACTTACCATGAAATCTTTCATATGTGGTAATTTAATTTGTGTGTGACAGTAATCTAAGAAGGGCAATCTGTCAGTTGATTGCTCTCTTCTGTCCTGCAACAGCATGCAGGAGAATTATTACTGAGACAGCTGTTTGCCATTATTTTACTGATTTTCTGTGCGCTTTCAATATTTCTGAAGTTATACAGTATGGAGCAAAAAACAGTATTGAATAACTACAACGATATGTTTGGAGTAAATGGATTCATTAACAAAGAAATATGTTTGTTATAATTCAGACAGCTTCTTTCTGATGTACATATCAGATACCTGATGATATGTACATCCACACCTATCGGTGGAATCTTTATCGAATAAAGAATTAACGACGGTAGATTACGTGTTCGAAATGGGCACACTATTTTTCAAGGCAGGTTTCGTAGCGTATGCGAAGGTCCTCTGTCATCTTGGAGAACAAGGGGTGGGACATCTCTTGGACATATCGTGTAATTTTATCCCTTAGTACATCAAAGTTTGAAGGGGGTCATGGTGGAATACCCATTCCTTCGACATCCCCCAAACGAAGGCATCAAGTGATGCGAGATCAGAACGTGAAGGGTACGGGAATAATGTGAAGCTTGAAATGAGCCACTGGGGAAATGTTCTGATAAATAAGCTCTAGAACCAAGTGATGTGTGACAGGTTGCTCCGTCCTGTTGGAGTATCTGTACATGAAATGGAATGTTTTTTGCACGACATATTTTATGCAAATCCTGGGCGACAGAGCCAACACATTCTCGATGTAGCGTTCGCTATTAAAGGTCACGGTTACACCCCCCCCCCCTCTTCAATGAAGTAGGGCAAGATTATGCCATGGCCGGAAACCGCACACCATGCGGTGACCTTCTCGCTGTGAAGAGGTTTCGCTTGGACAAATTCAGGTCTCAAGAAACCAAGAAACCTGTAGGTTCGTCTGTTTACATGACTTCGTCAGAGAACCAGACATTATAGAGGAAGGAGAGATCTTCATGGACATTGACCAGCACGCGTGCACAGTAATCCGTTGCTGTTAAACTGACCCACCTGAATGACGCACGAAAAGGCACCCAGCTCCTTAAGGATTCTGTAGCGACAGCCTCGGTATCGCAAGTTTTACCACTGTTCGGCGCTGACTACATTTCGGAGACTATAACACTCCTCCAGCACACGCCAGTAATTCTCATTTGTGTTAACAGTTCGTAGTCTCCCCCCCCCCCCGAATGCAATTTGACTGCGACAGAACACTCTCGGTGTCAGAACCTCTCGATTAAGGCAATGATGACAGAATTGCTTGGGGCACGCTTATGGAAACGACGAACTGCTCTCAAACGTCATAGGATTGGATCATTCACTCTACCAACTCCATATGAACGAAAATAATGCTCAACAATAAATGCCTTTTCTTCGAACGTCAACACCATTGCCACAGCTAGATGCAATGGCATAGACGATTCATGTGCTTTTATTAATGTGCATGCAGTTTAACGGCATACCTCATACCGCGTGTACTGAAGGGGGGGGGGTCAAAGTTCAGTACTTTTTTTTTTTTTTTGCCATACTGTAGTTCTTTAGATATTCCGATCTCCCACTCCGTTCTGAATTCTTCTTCTGGTTCCCATCTGCCATACGGCCGGGGGAGGGTAGCTATATGCTACCATTCTAGGGAGAGATGATTATGAGCAAGGTGGTTTCCCGTTGCCTTCCTTGCCGTAAGTATTTATGACTGTAGCCTGTGTGTTCACGGGGCCGGTTTGCCTGCTTGCGGGACGAAAAACCCCAGATAAACTGGCTGAAAAAACCCTGCTGCCGACGCCCAAGACCGGCTAACTTGGCTATGGCTGAGGAAGATCCTTAGGCTCCTCACGTCGTGGACGGGAATCGAACCTAGGACACTCCTTCCCCAGGCATATGGTTGCGAAGCGCAAAGCCACTAGGCTAACCGCGCGGACCCGTTCTGAATAAAACATAGAAAAATAACTTCTTTTTATAATTTACACTATAAAAAAACATCCTGCAGGAAGGACGGATCTTCATAGACATTGATTGACCAGCGCGAGTGCGCAGCAATCCGTTAATGTTAAACTGACCCACCTGAATGACGCACGAAAAGGCACCCAGCTCCTTAAGGAATCTTAGTTCAGACATAAAATTGTCCGTAATGATTTCAAACAACTGACTGAAATACTTGAAAAGCACGGTTATGATATGATCTTTCTTTTCTATCCCGTGTGCTTTTACGTAACCCATAGATGAAAACTCACAAAAAGGTAGAAACAAATTCTGCATGTTATCACTATCAGAAACTTCGATTTATTAGCGCAAACATTACGTTTTCGCGTTTTTCTCCCCTTTTCTCTCTCTCTCTAGCAAAGATGATGCTTTTCAATACTTAATGTCATTATTGGGGGAGGGGGGGAGGGGGAAGTAACACAAACTTAGTTGAATGAACAACTAACAATGGCTGAGGAAGGTGGTAGCGGGGTGATCAACGTGAC
Organism: Typopeltis vanoorti; assembly: GCF_054136105.1. NCBI lineage: Eukaryota > Metazoa > Arthropoda > Arachnida > Uropygi > Thelyphonidae > Typopeltis > Typopeltis vanoorti. The sequence goes on along the minus strand of NC_143567.1, from coordinate 36,630,973 downwards.
ATTTCATCCTCAATACTCATGCACCCGGGCACATTACTAACCTTAAATAGCCCCTTAATCATAAAAGTGACAGTGCAGATAAGACAACTAGTACAGCCTACCGCTTTATCATTAGAATATTAAATGAGTTATTTTAAGGGCTTTAAGATCGAATGTTAATTGCCACCCATGGTTTGGGAGTAGAACCTAGTTGGCAGAGTCCACTGTTTCCGATCTCCAAAAAACGACGAGGATTCAGAACCCATTGTGGGCACAAATGAGTGTGGGTATCCTTAGATGGGAGATGATTTTTATCACAGATCTCCACCTTGCTTAATGGAATTAAGCAAGGAGGCTTGAAATTGTCCGAAAAAGTTCCATGTTTGATCTGAAGAGAGTTCCGGATTAATGTTACCCTTAATCTACTCAATGCTCGTGAGGCTTGCATTTCCTAGATGACAATAATATATATATATATATATATATATATATATATATATATATATATATATATACATACATACATACATACATACACTCGAGCAACTTGCAGCTCTCATTCAGTGCATTTCGCAAATGCCTAAGAACCTATTATGCGTTTGTTCGAGTATTCCTGGACAGATTTTGATATTTGTAATTTAAAATCCATGGAAAAATTTGTTAAACCACCTCAATTTTCATTTCAGTCGTTCATTTGCTGAAGTAAAAAAAGAGCGAAATTATATATATAAAATGCGAATGCCACCCACAAAATGGAAACTTACATACATACACTTATGACTGGAATAAGTGTCAGATAATCCAGAAACCCTATTCTAGGGACCAAACATGGACTTTTTTTCGCTTCAGGTTTCCAAAGGGGTGGAGATTTTAAATGGAATAATATTTGCCTATCATCTAAAGGCAGGGGTTCGAATTCGCCTTCGTGGTGAGAGGATATACTCGAATAACAAGGAAAATATTGAAACATATATTTCATATGCACCAAGGCCTTCAAGTCTTTACCTCAGATCGCCTTGGTTGACATCACACTTGGCGAATGATTATTTCTGCGAATTCCATTACGAAATATTGTAAACCAATAGTACATTACTACCGTAAAAGGGCTCATGGTTAGATTATCCAGTTCTGGAACCTTGCTCTAGGCATGAAACAGGGTTCCATGAAAACATGGAACTTTAGAAGACACCTCAGGCTTTCAAATGAAAAAGGTGAGGGTCTCCACATCGGCCAATGAAATTCGTCTACTTATAGTGCAATTAACCCTGCAATAGCAGTTAGAAATGAACAAAATCTGAAATTTAGGACATATGGTAAAATATGTTCGGGATTTTAGTTTTGATCAGGTCATTATTATTAACAGAGACCTCCAGGGACTCATCGAGGGAGGCCACATACTACATGCACCAGCTATCTTATTTATTCTTGAATTCATTCACACTGCTTACGCTCACAACATCCAATGGTAATCCATTCCAATCACGCACCACCCTATGAGAGAAATATCTAGCCCTCACCACTTCTTAGCGGTCTTCATTCTCAGCTTCCAAGGATGCTCTCTTGTCCTTTCCACACCCTCCATAAATTGAAATCCTGTATGACCCTTTCAAAAGTTTGTTGTCTTAATCATATCATCCCTCTTTCTCCTATTTCTAGGGTCTGCAGTTTACAAATTCTCAATCTGTCTTCGGAATCTGTATTCCACAATCGTAATATTATTTTTAACACTCTCCTTTGTACTCTCTGATATATCAGAATCACAATGGAAACCAGGAGAACAGACCTGCACACAATAGTCTAAGTGAGGTCTTATCAAGGCTTTGTAAAGAGGCAAAATGGCATCCTTATCTTTATCATTATATGTGAAAGTCGTTTCAGCATTGTAATTCTCTTTTGAGTTATATTTGCAATCTTTGCTACATGGCTCCTGAACTTCAACTTCCTATTTACTAACACTCCAAGATCTCTAGTCTCAGTTTCTTCTAACATAACCCCACACCAATATAATACATCGGATATCTAATCACGCGGAAGTGAATGACTACATTTACTGATATCCATTTTTCCATGCCCATAATTCCAGCCTATTCAAATAATTCTGCAAGTACTGCATATCAGCAGCATTCCTGATTACCCTACCTATCTTTGCATCAGCAAATAGCTGTATGTCGCTTGTCAAATCCTTCCCAATATCATTAATGCACAGATCAAATAACAGTGGATCAAGTACTGATCCTTCTGGTACACCACTAGTTACCTTAAATCTTGCAGATTCACATTTCCCCCTATATACCACTTCTTGATGTCAGTCAGCATCCTCTTATCCACGCTAATATTCTATAACCTTATTCTCCAATTTATGCAACAGTCTACCATGCTGTATTTTGTGAAAAGCCTTAGCAAAATCCAAAAAGTACCATGGTGTATCCCCTTGTCTAGTTCAATGGTAATAATGTTATAGAATGGGAGCAAGTTGCTAAAACATGATTCCCTTAGTAAATCCCTGTTGCTCATTGCAAAGTACATTTACTGTCAACCCATTTCTAAATGTGAGCCTTAACTAATTTTTCCAAAATCTTCACCAGTCCTGAGATACTAATTGGTCGATAATTTTATACAACAGAATCTACCCTATTCTGAGACACTCATATTAAACAGCCTGGTCAAGGAATAGGTTTAGCTGAACACTTTTTTAGCACAAATGCTGATAGCCCACCAGTCCCTATTGCTGAATTCTTATTCAGTTTGTGCAACAGCTCCAATACATTTTTTTTTTTTTTATTCATAAGAAAGAATTCCAACTGATAAAATAACTGCATTATTGGGTGAATGGAATGTAGAATATATCAAAAATTACCAAGTTATTTCCATTTTCGTTTTAATTAGATCAAATTAAGAAAAAGAACGTTAATAGTCTACCTGTATTTTCTTGGCAAAACAATTCGAGTTAATTCCTTGTTAGTTGCAGTAATTTGATGAAATCTGCTATTTATGGTCACTTAAAATTTATCGGGGTCATTTTAATCGCAAAAGTAGAGAAAATAAAATTAGGTCTGCCTGCGCTCAACATCATAAAAGGGAAGAGGAGATTGTTTACGTTGTCATCTTCCTTTCACGATATTTTGGGCCACGTGACCCATTCCGGTTTCACACTATCTTTTTTTTTTTTTTTTTTTTAATGATTTCCCTCTATTTTCTTATTCCTTTTTTATCTCTGTTGTTTTTACAGTTGGTTCTTGATAAGAAACAAATTTTATTAGTTTAGTATATCCTGCTGGAAACATCGAATGCATTCTGGCTATACTGGGCAAGTGAAATGAATCTTTTACAGAAAGAAAAAAAAAAAAAAAAAAGCTGCATAGATCTTCACACTGTACGTACGGGCTGAGAGCACATAACAAAACTATATATCACGGCATTTATCAGTGTAGCTGTTTGTGAAAACCCTATACTCTGGCTGAAAATACTTTTTTTTTTTTTTTTTTTTTGTACCTTCATAAGCAAGTATTTAGTGTAGCGATCTGTCTGTCGTCCTTCCGTCCAAATACTTCTAAAGCGAATGATTTTTAATGATTTAATTTTTGATAAAAATAGGTCAGTGATAATTACTGCTTTTATTTTTTCACTAAGTGATTTCTGATCACTTAATAGCAACTGCCCCACTAAATACAATTCTGCATTTAGCTCCATGCATTTTGTTTATGAAGTAACAGCTGCAAAGTATCTATCTTAATATCGCGAGACAGCTTGTAATCAAGAAGTATACGTACGTTATGCACGTACGTATACTTCTTGATTTAAGTTTCGCTGGCTTGAGTTAACTTCACTATTCTGTCAAGCTTGGTTTGTGATTGGTAGTAATGTTGTCGGAGATGCTTATCTTTCTGTTGGAGAAATAACCTAGGAAAATTAGCAAGGTCGCCTCACACTCAGTACATACCATGAAGTACTGTTCGTGTTGTTGGGATTTTACAGGGATATTTAAATTCTGAACTGTAGCCAACATCCTATTTTTAAGTACTTGGCTGTGTATGTATTTTACATAACTTTTATAGATCAGTCGATATCGACAATGTTCTTCGGCTGGAAAGAGCTGCGTTCGAACCCTTCTAGAAAGCGAAGAACCTTTATCAGGCTTTTCAACTGAAGGTGCGTTAACCAGTCTCATACAGGAGTATAAGTGTTTTTCCTCCCGCAAAGCAGAAAACCGGCCAAAATAACACGTAATATATAGACATGGAAGAAGAAGCATGAACAGGCATTTGTCCAGCTGTGAACTGAAGAAAGAAAGCTGTTTGATAACGATATAACCATGGTAGATAGGAAGCTCTTTCATAAGTAGATTTCTAAGCAGCCAAATTATACTTGGCTGTAACCAGCCATTGAGTTAACACGATAGGGAACATCTTTTACACATGGATGCTTTTTGTTTATCCGGCGAGTTGGATGTATTAGATAATGTGGAAACTACTCTCGAGGACCAAAACTTTCTGAAGCCGCTCAAGGCTTTCAAGGTAGTGGGTCTCACAACATGCGATGTCTGCTGTTGCCAACATTCTCGGGGGGGGGGAGCTGAAATAACCCACACCAGTGGTTCCCAAACTTATGGATGTAAAGGCTCCTTTGGAAAAATTTAAATATTTCATGGGCCCCATCGAAAAAAAAAATCGTAATACAGACATATATTATTATATTTATATTCAATGCAAAACATACACAGCTACTATTGCAGAAATCAAATGCAAATATTACATTTTAAGCATCTTACATACACATTTGACACGCCACACACTTCGTCTTAAAACATTTTAAATTTGTTTTCATTATTTCGCGCGCGCCCCTCAACAAAACTAATGGCCTCAAGGGGGACGCTGCCCACAGTTTGGGAAGCGCTGGCCTCGACTACATTCCCAATGTTTTTGAAACCAGTTGAACGGTGCTACCTGTACAGCTGTCTGCCTAGAAAGATATTACACCTCTTCAATTACAGTCCGAATGTATTAAAATTTCTGAGAATATTAAGAAATATAAATGTCGAAATCGGTTGAACAATGCATTCTTTCACCTCCATTTTGATCTGAAGGCAATGAAAGAACTAAATTCTAAATTTGGCCAATATCGAAACGACGTGTGTGGAAGACTTTTCACACGTTATTTTGCTAATTTCAGCGTATTTTAGTTCTTTCATGGATTTTATTCTTCAAATTTTATAAATGGTATGTTTTGTTGGGTATCTGTCAAACAAGCAATAGATGATTTTCACCACCTTATGTGAAGCCACCATCCTATTTATCAAAAGCCGAAAAGTGGCTTAGAAAAATTGTTTGGTCTCGAGACGTTTCCGGATTATCTATACCCCAGTTTACCACCACAACGTACGACACGCTATCTTTCGTGGGTAGAACTGACAAGGTAAATAGATAAAAGTGGTGGATCAATACTATCCAAGCTAAACCGGAGTTACAACGAGTTGAATTCTAGGATTTAAAACTTCTTGTACACTAGATTACACAACATACCTTACGTCAGTGCCGTGACCCGCGCGCGCGCACACAAAAAAAAAAACATTAAAAACTGTCAAATTATCGAGAAAGCAGGAAGTGTTTTGGTAGTGATGTTACTTATTATACAGATAATTTATATTCTGAACAATTAAAACAAAAATGTCAATCAAGAAGCCTCTTCTAAACTACAGCAGATTTCTCGTTTTCTCGGTATCTAGTTCACGTCTGCGATATTTGACTTTCCGTTCCATTTTACACATTGTCCAAAAAGAAACCGAACTTTTCGAATATAGAAGAAACTAGTGGCGCCACCTGTTGTATCTTTTTGTTGTCGAAAGCGGTAACCATTGTTAGTGTTGTGTCAACTGTTTATGACATTTGTTTCATTAGAATCCGAGTTATAGTGCCAAGAGTGACTGTGTTTTGACGAACGGTCGGAAAATGAGTTTCAAACAGAGCTGCGATTGAGTTTTGTGTTAAACTTGGTAAAAGTTTTACCGAAACGCATCAAATGCTTCAAAAAGCATAAGGTGATGAATGCTTATCCCGTACTCAAGTTTACGAGTGGTTTAAGCGATTTCAAAGTGGTCGTGAGAAGCTTGACGACGACGAAAAGCCGGCCCGTCCAAAAACTGGACTGAGCGAAGTTAACATCCCAAAAATGCATGATTTCATCAAAGAAAACCAGAAATCGTCCGTGAGATTGAAGATGAATTGGAGGATTCCAAAATCAACTGTGCACAACATTTTGACCGAGAGTTTGGGCCTTCGTAAGTTGAATTTGCGATTTGTTCCCCACAAGTTGACCGACGACCAAAAAAAAATGTATTGAATTGAACATTGCAAGGACCTCATTAAAACCGCTCGTAAGGACTCAAACTTCCTTGAAACGATCGTTACTGGTGATACTCAAACTCAAAACACCACGTTTTGAGTATGAGCCCGAAGCAAAGCGCCAGTGCTGAGTGGAGACTACCAGAAGATGGGCATCCGAAAAAAAGTCGCTTGGAGAAGTCAAAAGTAAAGACAATGCTGATTTGTTTCTACGATTCCAAGGTTATGCATAAAGAATTCATTCCGCCTGGCCAAACGATCATTGGTGAGTTTTATCTCGAAGTTTTGAAGCGATTGATAGCGAGAATTCGTCGCGTACGACATGAATATCGTGATGCAGGCAGCTGGTCACTTTTGCACGAAAATGCACCATCTCATCGTTTGAACATTGTGAGACAGTTTTTGAGTTGAGTGATCCAACACACAAAAACCAGGTTTGTGTGTTGGATCACTCGACGTATTCACCAGATTTAGCACCCCGTGACTTTTCTTTTTCCCCGACTTAATTTGCCGATGAAAGGAAAGCGATACGACACCATTGAAAACGTTCAAGCAGCATTAATCGCGACCCTCAACATTATCCCAAAAACCGATATAAAAAAACTCAAAAAACTCATTTGACGAATTAATTGACCGTGCCAAACGCTGTATCGAAGCTGAGGAAGGGTATATTGATTGAAATAAATGATTTGAATAATTATAATTGGCCTGTGTTTTATTTTCTATCAAAAGTTCGGTTTCTTTTTGGACAGAGGGTGTAGAATGAAAAGTCAAATATCCTTCCTCCAACATTTCAAGACTATGACTGGGCTGAAACTGTGTCATGACTCCTTAAAAAGAAACGACTATAATTCAGATTTTGCTGAATGACAAATGGTTGAGGTATATGCAGAGACGTAGCCATTTCTTTCGTAAATCGAATTTAGTTCGCGCTGTATTTAGTACTTCAAATTTCAAGTACTAAATAAGTCGAAAGAACTAAATATAAAGCTGATTACCAATTTATTTTTCTTTTCTTCTAAAAATAATGATGGAAATTTATATTCCACTTACAACCTGTAATTCAACAATTTAAATAGTTTAAAATTTTCTAAAATTCTCAAAACATATCTATTTTCTATCATAATATTACAACTATACTGCATTATGACAATAAGCTCACAGACAGCAGTCAACTAATAATTAAAGTTAAAATGGCATGAATTTAGCTGGGAATTTTAAACAAAGAAATATTGTGATGTGATATGGAAGGGGTGTTCGAAATCATGATGCTGCGATACTGAAGGATGAGATACAAGTCCTAAAAATGTAACGACATTAAGATGCCGAAGCCTAATTCTGTTAATTGCTTTCATTTCCCAATCCCTCTTTTGAAAATGGAAGGGGATACAAGACCGCTTCTACATCACGTCACAACAAAAATCCCACATTTTCGGATTTACTACCGAAATTCCAGTTTTGAGGAAGAATTATGTTCAAAATAAAATTTTGCTAAATTTTATAACGTACGGAAATAGTGGAGAGAGAGAGTGCAGAGGAATAACTAATATGATGTAAGAACTAAGTGGAATGCCGAGTCCTGTAAAATCTTTAATATTTATGCTGAGGAATATATATACACAAATATATATGTTAGTTAAGGGGTTTTACAAGATAGATACAGGGGAGACTTTTCAATACATGGTGGTGGTTGTGAAGTGAAATCATCCTTGAAAGTTGAGAGCGCAATAAGTAAGGAAGCGAGAAATAATTTTAATGACTGGACTTCATGAACGTATCCAATGGTATTACATATTGTTGTCGGGGTTCCAAAAGTAAATGCGTGTGATTTTATGCATCGCAAAAACCATTCAGTAATAGTGGTAACTATACATGCCTACACATCCGGTTGCCAATTGTAAATAATGACAAATATTAAGAAGCTTTTTAAGCTTAACGGGATAGGGACTTAGGCTCTAGGTCCAAAATCTGCTTTAAAAAAAAAAAAAAAATCAGTCTTGAATGAATGTCTTCAAGTCTTCTGCTAAACAAACGGTCTTCTTAGATTCATATTATATCATGTGAAATTATCTGTAACATTCTGGAAGAGAGAAATAACCGCAAGTTGTTAATTATAAAATTAATGTTTTACCTCTTGCTTATCATGTATAATTTATACGTGGACATTTCATTTTTTTTTAAATGGATCTGCGCTTGTCACTATCTGGAAGTAACATAAATTACAAATTTTTCCAGCGTTGAAGTTCCTTCTAAAACGAATTTTAAAGTGTTTTTTTTTTCTCCTTCCTTTAATTATCTGAATCTGATCAGAGCGCACACACGAAGAAGATGAATTCAGTACACGAATTTAAAAAATAAAATTATATATAATTCCGCAGGCACAGCTCCAGCCTACTTGTCGCAAATTTTCTTTCGCCATTCCAGACAAACATAAAATGAGTAAAATATTTTGGAATGCAACCTCTTATTCTACCCTTCAACAACAACAACAAAAAAAAAAAAAACGAACTTTCCTTGAATTTATCTGATCAATGCATAGTGCAATATGTATTCCAGTTACCTAACGACGAAGTATATTTCTTTAAATTAAAACTTTCCAAGAAATTATATTCTTGTTTTATCCTTTACCAAAGAATAAAACAAGTCTGCGCGTTAAGTATCCTCACGACCAGGTTACTTATAGAGACTGATGACTTCGCATCAACTGCCATAGTATCCCATAATGTAAAGCACACATCATTTCAGGTGCGTATGTTATGGTAAGGGCCACTACCCAGACCGGTTTCGACCTTTATTCAGGTCTCATCAGTGGGAGCCAAGCCAGACCAAGAAGAGATACCAAGGTTGAATTAATGCAGAAGTCACATTTCCATATACAAGTAGGAAAAAAAATAAAGTTTTTTTTTTCACTTAGTTACTTTTCAAATTAAATTAAAACTATATTCTTCTTTTATCTCTTACCTAAATGTAAGCAAACAAAGAGATCTCAATGAAGGTCGAAACCGATCTGGGTAGTTACCTTTCCATAATGCATAGTATTATACACACCCGAAAAAAGGCGTGCTTTGTATTATGCATTATGGGAAACTAAGGCAATTGATGTAGTCATCAGCCTCTACATACAAGTAGCCTAGTCGTGAAGATACTTCACGCGAAAACTTTGCTTACACTTGGATAAAATATTAAACAAAAATATAATTAGAACATAATTCTTTGGTAAGTTTAATTTATTACCACGTGGAAAACTTTCAACACCTATATTTCTTTAAATCCAACCTCATATTTTTAAAAGTAATGTATCTTGTATCTTCCACTTGCAAAAAGTGGAGGATACAAGAGACAACTTCGCGGTCGTTTCATTTTATTAATAAGCTGTATACATCGTTTTTCACTGAACAAAAATGTGTTTTCAATAACCGTAATTCTTAGGAATCTTACAACAAAGAGCAAAGCAATATCCTTCCTATTAATAGGATCAACAAATCTATACACGATCCTAATGCTAGCAGGCATATTTCTTCGCAATATCACTGATAAGATTCATTGATATTTTGCAGATTTACCGTATTGCTTGGTAAGTTTCATATATGATTTGATTCGATTCTTTCTCACTGTCAACTTCATAAGCTCAATCTCTCTCTCAAGTTATATTTCAAGACTCTCTCACACACACAATCCACTCGTATCTTATTTCCCACTAACTGAAAATATTGGAATTCCTTGTGTAGAATAGCATTTGCATCACCTATCGTCCCCCTCCCCTCCTCACAAATATTCAATTTTACCGATTAAGTTTTCGATTTGCCCTTTACCACTCAAGTCACCACTTCCATTATTTTCTCACCCGACTGAAGGACCTCATGGGACCTGCTAAAACTCAGTGACAGAATTTGCCTCAGAATAAATCGAGTGATAGCAGATGGAAAGAATGTCATCATCAGTTTACTCAGTCCCTTTACTCATTTTACTTCTTGCATAGTTTAATATTAAGATGTAAATGAGTTCCTTAAGGTTCAGTTAATTTTGATAAGATAGTCAAGCTGTTATGTCCAAAGTATGCTGTCTGTAGAAGTGTATTCTCAGACGGGCACATCTGTTTTGCAGGGAAAACGAATTTTCTTTCCAACAGGGAAAAAACTCGCTACTTCAGTGCAAGACCAATTTAAAAAGGCTGAAAAGCATCGCACTTCTTTTTTTTAATAGGTGTCCTCTTAATTACAAAAAATATTTAAAACGAAAATATAATTAAGCATTAATACTTTGGAATAAAACTAAGTTTATATACTTTTAAATAACCTATGGTGATAAGCCATTAGCATTGTTCTGCTAAGTTTAATTATATATATAATGTAACTATATAACACTATCTGTTTTACGACTAAAGCTAAGTCGTGATGTGATGTGATGTTCCACCCAGACGCAACAACTTTATGATTACATGGTAGGTGAAGTTTTCAGCGTCAACGTTAAGTCGTTATAACATAGTGGTAAGACACTCACCAATTTTGAATATTCTCAGTTCGAATCAAACTTGAGCGACTGTGGAAATCAGAAATCTCCCCACGAAGGAGCAAACGTGAGAAGCCAGTTATTTCCAAACGTTTTTGAGTCTAACGCCATAAATGATTAAGCGGAAGAAGAAAAAGTAATGTGATATTTTAATAGATTGTGAGCACAATAAAATATTAATAATTTATAGTAAATAAATCTGAAGTTAAATCACTTACTTCATATACACACACACACACTGCTTGGAAAGAAGTCAACGGACCGCTCCCCCCCCCCCCCATGGGCAATGTTCATCGTACCATGTAACCAGTCATGTTTGTAGCCGGTATAATTTGGAGAAATATGATGCTCCGAAGTCAGCGAAACTGTGTCTGGGTGAAATCGTTGCGAAAAGAGAACTGACGGAGTTTGAAAGAGGCGTTGTGACAGGATGCCATGTTGCAAGCCTATCTGTTCGACAAATTGGGCCATTCTTGGTCAACAATCAGTGATACTATACTAAGATGGAAGCGCAGGGAGTCAACTGCAAGTACTACCCGTAGTGGACAACACACCACACTCATGGAACGTGACCTTGGGGGTGCTATAAAGGATAATATATAAAATCAGCCATTTGTTGGCTGACATATTGAATATGGAGTTCCAAGCATCGACTGGAACACGAATCTGCGCAAAAAAAACATTCAGAACCGAGGGTCACAACATGGGTTTCCACGGAATGACCGCAATATGCAAGTCCCGCATTATCCGAACCAACATGCAGCGTCATCTTCAGTGATGCAAAGAGCGTGTACAGTGGGACGTGGAAGCTTGGAAACTGTTAGGAGTGACGAATCACGCAACACCCTCTACCGAGCAGATGGACGTGTGTAGGTGTCGCGAATGCCCAGTGAACGTCTCTTATCAAAAGTGCGTAACCTTAATTAAGAAATTTGGAGGTGGTGGTGTGATGGTATGATCCTGTTTTTACTAGTTTGGCCTCGGACTTCTGTGGTGCCACGCACACTGAACTCCAAGAGGTACCTGAACATTCTTGACAATGCACCGTGTCATAAGGCTGCTGCTTGTAACTGCGTAGTTTGTGGGCATGAACGTCACCACACTTGACTGGTCTCCACAGAGCCCTGATCTAAATCCTACTGATCATCTGTGGGATGAAGTTAAGCGTCGGGTGAGGTCAAGGGATATCCATCCCTCACCAGCCCAGGACTTTGTTGCATGCCTACAGGAAGAATGGTCCAAAATTTCCATTGCTTCCTATCGTACGCTTGTGATCCTACGGGACATACTTTCCATAGGATCACTGCAGTCATCGCAGCGAAAGGAGGTCCTGCATCTTATTAAGGTGGTGGCATGGCTATTTGTTCCTCACACTATGATGTCCATTGACTTCCTCCAAGCAGTGTGTGTATATATATAGGAACAATAAAATTTTTCGAGGTCTTCACGTCGTATTTTTAATATATATATATATATATCAACTACTATATATAAAAAAAGATAAGCCGAAATTTGAAACATTTTTATGTCTCCGGTTTACCGACCCGGAACTCAGGGAGTTGGGCGCCGTAGGCGCCAGGAGGGCACCCCCCTAGTATATATATATATACATACAGTAAAACCCCGTTTTTACGTTCCCACAATTTACGTCATTTTCCGTTGGTCCCGTCTTAAGGCCTATTCTTACGATATATTGTTTTCCCCACCATTAACAACTTGATGTGGACGTTATTTCCCATGATTTGCGGTTTTTTTATCGGCTGGCAACACTGATTTTCGAATCGATTTCTGCTGAAATCTGCGCGTTTCTGTTCCCAGATGGCATTGCTTTCGGGTGTAGTTTCGTTTCCGCCATCACGGTGACTTGCACGCTTGCAGCAGTGATGTGCGATACCGTGAAATTTTCATATCAGTAATTTTAAACTGTCAGTAGCTCGTGGAACCGGCAACGTGTTGTGATGTGATTTCGATATTTCACAGTTATAACATTCACAGTGCTGTATTGAAATCGTGAACAAGGATCATACACAAATTGTGAAATCACACTTCTAGCAAGTAACAGTTGTTATTCGTGAATATTATATATCAGCTAATAACCAAAGTTCGTGAAATATCGCTTCACTAGCTTGCGGTGTTGGTGTTCGTAGTCGCAATTCAGACAGAATTTCTGCTACGAAATTTAGCGTATGATAGTTGCTGTCAGTTGCGGTGGTGGATTATCCATGTTAGTAACATGAAGAAAAAGACGGAAAATGTATTTCGGTATAAGAAAAGTTGGCAATTCTGCGACGTGTAAATTGGCATGCCGGAACACGTGTGCAATTAGCAAAAGATCTTGGGCTCTCCATGTCCACTTTGAACACGATACTAAAAAACAGGTCAAGCATTGAATTCAATGTAAAGCAATCTGGCGCTATGTTAAAAAAAAAAAAAAAAAAAAAAAAAAAAAAAAAAAAATCCGGACATCGACATACGATGAATTGGATAAACTTGTGGCAGAGTGGTTTGTTTCTAGGAGAGCGTCGGGTATTCCAGTCGATGGTACTATACTCCGAGCAAAAGCACTTGAATTTGCTGCAAGGTTGGGAATTAATGGTTTTACGGCGTCAAATGGATGGATGGATTGTTTCAAGACTCGTCACAATATTGTGTATAATCAAGTGTGTGGAGAAAGTAATAGTGTTGCAGGGGAAACTGTAAACCAGGAAAACATGAACTAAAGACTATTATTCAGAACTGCGAACCGAAAAATATTTTCAATGTTGATGAAACCGGGCTCTTTCATAACATTCTGCCAAGTAAAACATAGTTTTTAAAGGAGAGAAGTGTCATGGTGGAAAACTCAGCAAGCAGAGGGTGACTGTTTTGCTCATGGTCAATGCTGATGGATCAGAAAATTATCTCCACTGGTAATTGGTAAATTAAAAAAGCCAAGGTGTTTTAAGACCGTGAAAAATTTGCCTACTAAGTATGATGCCAACAGCACGGCATGGATGACAAGCGGCATCTTCACATCTACCATGCATGCTCTGGATGCTAAACTGGGGACAAATCACCGGAAAATACTACTACTGCTGCTGGACAAATGTCCTGTACATCCTGACGATCTGCAATTCAGAAACATTAGATTAGTGTTCTTTCCCCCTAATTGTACAAGTGAGCTTCAGCCATTAGATCTGGGCTTCATCCATGCATTTAAATGGAAATATAGAAAAATGCTTGTTGAAAAAGCTGTGTTTATGCATGATAATAGTATGGACCCATAACAAATGATCATATCAATCCATGATGCCATACATTAAGGATTGATATGGTCCATGATGGCCAAAGCATGGTTGTATGTTACTCCTGAAACCATATCCAACTGTTTCCGGAAGAGGAGGAACAACTACAGGAGGAAGATATGTCAGAGCCCAACAACTGGTATGTGATGGATGAATCTTCCTCATTTCAAGACTATGTTGATGTGATCATATCAATGGTACCAAGTGTAGAAGACATCCTTTCCAACCACCTTAGTGAAGAGGAAGAAGTGGTTGAAGATGACTGCGATCAAGAACCTACCGTCCCTACTAGTAAAGAAGCAATGGAAGCTACCTCTGTTTTGAGGCGGTATATTGCAAGTGCATCAGAAGACGATGGGGCATTTAATGCCTTATACACTGTGGAGAGGCAGGTGGAACTTATAAAAGTGCAGAAAAAGCAAAAACAATCAACAATTAAAGATTTTTTTTAAATAGATAAATGTAAGTAATTGTAAATTCATTTATTTTCAGTTATTAAATTTTGTAATCTAGTATGTAGTCCCATATTAGCAATAAGTCATCTTTTAGCCTTTTTTTAATGTTTTTTTTTTTTACATTTCCTGCTATTTACACTTTTTTCCATCAGTTCCCTGGAAAGTGTAAAAAAAGGGGTTTTACTGTGTGTGTGTGTGTGTGTGTACACACACAGATGATTAAATCTTGCAAGCAAAATGATATACGAATCATTTATGTTTTAAATGCTTACGTGATTTTTTTTTTTTTGTTAATAATGAAATGGTCATATCGTTCAATTAGGAGTTTACACACTTTTTCATCATTCATATAAAACATTTACAGAGAAGGTTAAAATGCTCTGTAGGATGAAGTAGCGCACTGCACTGGTTCAAATTCGGGAGGACATCACTCTCGAAGAACCTTGTTATGGACTGACACGCTTCGTCCATCTCGAGAGCGTCAAGCCTTTTGCAATCGGACTATAAGCACTTTCGGAATGTGCGCTGAAGTTGGTATTGAAGAAAACTACAAGGTAACTTTCAACTTGGCAAGGTCAACGTCTTTCGTCATTGTTGACATATTTGTAATGACACTAGTACAAGGTGAGCATCCGGCCAACGTTTACAAATAACTATTCATCACCCCAGGCACTTTCTGCCAATGTAAGCCCGCAAAGAAAAGCGGACCTACGTAAACAATCAGCATATACAAAATCAAACATATCAACCAAAGTGAAACAGTACTTCTAGTACCCTAAAAAAGGGATCACTTTGGGGGGTACTATTCTCAAGTTTCAGAATTCTGAGTATTTTGTGGAAATTTCGAAATGGTTGACCACTAACCTGGTTCCAGAAGAATGCACCATCAACGTCACATTTTATCTTGATATATGCTTTCTTCTTATTCTTCTTATTTTTATTTTGTTTGTCGGTAGTCAATCACTTTCTTTACGTCTTAGAGCATTTTCTATGGTATCCAAACACTGTTTACCCGACTGTCTTTAAAAGTGTTTCTCCAGAAAATTGTAATGCCGAACCAAACGGCAAACTTTTCATTCAATGGTGGGGAATAATATTCCCAACTGTATATTATAGAAGGTTGATTTCGTAAATAAAACATTCCCAAAAGAACAAGTATTGTTTGGAATTAGAGCCAAAGCAACTACAGCTGTGGCTTCAGTGTATTCTGGTCGGTTTATGTTCTGTAGGATGAAATACCCGAGTTTCCAAGAGAAAAATTCCCCCCCCCCCACCTCCGTACGAGACTGACTACTTAAAAGTAAAAAACTTTTTATAAAAATTTTACATCCTAGATTGCCTTCGAACTTAGGTCGTTCTATAAAAACATGAAAATTTCAACATCATAAAATAATAATAATAATAGTGTAAAAAATATAGTAACATGTTCAATTTACAGTGTACCCATTAAGTAATGAGTTTTTTTTTTTTTTAACAGGACAGACCTTTGAATAAAAGAAACAAACGTGTTTATAGTGTGTTGTAATCGCAGCTGCAACTCGAGTCAGGTGACGCAGCAGTTTTCGTGTGGCAACCGTTGAAGTAAGAGTGTGTGAGTGGAGCGCGTCATGGAGCAAAGAGCTGTGATAAAATTTTAGTGAAAATTAAGAAACGGCTACAGAAATGTAACAATAAGACCTAAAAAAGGTTTATGGCGATGACTGAACGGGTCCACATGTATTCAGCTGGTTTTCAACGTTTAATGAGGGGGAGGGAGTCCCTGGAGGATTCGTGCCCTCAGGAACGAATTTGTTCCTGGGGGTGCCACAGTGAACGGTCGGTATTATTTAGAATGCAACGTCTGTACACCGCATGCGCAACGTCAGGAAAGAACTGCTCCGCAATTGATTTCTGTTGCACGACAACGCGTCCGCGCACTGCTTGTGAAGCAGTTTCTTGCTTCGAAGTCGATCTGTGTAATCAAATCCCCCCCCCCCACACACACACTCGTCATATTTGGCTCCTGTAGACTTTTTCTTCCTCTTCCCAAAGATTAAATGTGCCTTGCAAGGGGAACGCTTCGGCGACAATGAAGAATGTGGGTCACACCAACGCGGTGTGACCCACAGACTGAAGGAGGCTCCCGTTCAGGACTTCAACAGTGCATTCGAACATTTGTACGATAGACGTAAATGTTGTGTGATGTTGGAGGGAGATTATTTTTAATCTGTGTAACTGACAATTCCAAATAGTTCTTTGTTTTGATACAGTAACTGTTGTCTCATTAATTAACGGGTACAGTGTAAACACTAGCATCGGTGCATTAAAAATATACACCGATATTATGCACAATTCGGTAAACTCGGTCATTTTTAAGTGTTCTGACATTTTTATATTTTTTTACAGTAACTAAGAAATTGCGCTCTGATAAAAAAAAAAAATTTAATTTATTAGTAGTTATCGAGCAGCTCAAAAGGTCTCCGCATGCGGTTTATACAATTTTATCCAATCGTGTGTGAGATTAGCATATTTAGCAATTTGTAAAAGCAAATGTATAAGAAAGCACATTTTCAATGAGCAAGACAATATTTCACGAAGCTTTTTTTAAAAAAAGTATTTAGTTAGTTAGATTTCTATTCAAAACATGAATAGAACCATAACTTGGTTGTTCTACATCTGGTTCAGAGATGTAGAACAACCACATTTACTGTATATTCCCATATTAACTTTAAATTAAAAAATAAAAACGATTTATTTTTCATTAAAAATCTCATGGAATAATACGCGCAGATGAAATGTTTCTAACAGTACAGTATTTTTTTTTGCAAAGGAGCTGACTCCGCTCTTAGTAGTTATGGCTACTGACCTTTTTGTTTTTGGCAGATGATATGGAGTATTGAAGACAACTATCGATATGTCGCATTCTTAACGCAAAGCGGAATTTTATGAAAAGCGAGTTCAAAGATCGATTTTGCTGAGATACGGTGTTACCACGCGATTTACGCAATTTTACCCACTCGTATGAGATTTACCATTTTTAGCAATTTGAAACGAACGAAATGTAAGCATAAAAAAGCACATTTTCAATGAGCAAGACAATATTTCGCGAAGCTTTTTTTTTCTTTTTTTAAGACGGAAGTACTTAATTCGTTAGGGTTTCCATTCAAAACATGACTGGGAAAAAAAAAAAAAAAAAAAACATGCATAAGCTGCTCCCATACCTGGTTTTGTAAATAAATTCAATAATGCAAACCCCTAGTCCTCTGTGTAATTTTATGATAATTTCCAATCAAATACATGGGGAAAAAAAAAAAAAAAAAAGACACCGGTTCGATTCTGATCGCCCACGAAAGCAATTTTTGTTTTCTTTAAAGTAAGTTTCCGAATTGTTTTATCTTATGGTTTTACTTCCGTATCTCAGAAAAATTATCGTTGAACTCACTTTTTCAGAAAATACCGGTTAGGGTTAAGAACACATGATGCCGATAGTTGTCTTCAATACTCTCATCGTTTGCCAATTCTAAAAAAAATGTCAGCAGCCATAAATGCTACGGGCAACTACTAAGAGCGGAGTCAGCCCCTTGAAAAATACACTGTTAGAAACAGTTTATCTCTGCATATTATTCCATGAGATTTTTTAATGAGAAATAAATCGTTATTATTTTTTTAGTTTCAAGTTAACATGGGAATATAAAGTGAACCTGGTTGTTCTACATCTGAACCGGAGCGTATAGCCTCCTTCTCTGCAACCCCCCCCCCCCCAACACACACACACAAAAAGCCAGCCTCGGCATCTAATAGTATAAGCGCCTATACTTTGTCACCGATAAGCAACAGGTTATAATTTCATCGTGACACGATTTATATTCTCATTCTATACAAAATGTCTCGAAAAATAATAGAACTTATCGTTTTAAAACAAACTAGTATTCAGCCGATGCGTGAAGCAGCAAAAATTATGAGTATACAGGAGGTAACTTTATCAAACTATCGATACATCCTGGTAATAGTATACTACACTCGGGAATGTGCTAGAAATTTAACAAAAACGAAGAAAATCTATAGCAAAGTAAATGATATTTCATTATATAATAGGTATTGTAAATGCTTGACCAATGAACATCACTAGAAAAAAAAACGAGATCTATCTATTCATTAAAATAGATAGATCTTAGTATCTATTTTAATGAATAGATAGCTATCTATTCTGCAATATGAACTACTATCTATTCTGCACTGGTACGTGTCACAATATTTCGTCACAGTTATAACAACAATCGTTACTTCCATGAATACCTCTTAATATTCTCCAGCTCATTTCGATCAATATCTCTTTAGCACTTTGGCTTGCGAGGGATGGGGGGGGGGGTCCAAGATGTCTAAAGAGTTATGTCACTGCGCAACCTTTGGATATTCCGCAAGAGAGCACTGTAATATGGCGATTTACATATTAATTCTTAGCTGTAACCAACTGACTCGGTGCCTTCAGGTGTGCATTATTTTCCAAATAAAGCCTCGAAGAAAGGATTTTACAGCAGGTGGAAAGAGGATAAAACACTTCGTTGACCAAGAAAATCTTTCTACCATTGGATATTAAAATATAAAAACTGGATCCAACAGGTCTATTGAAACACTGGCCAAAAATGAACCCGCGTTTCAATTCTAAGCGCAAGGTTTTCAGAAAGTCCAGAGACGCGGTATTCGCCGATTCTCGAAAAGTTCGTCATATTAACATTCCATTTTCTCTGTTGGTCCACAGAGAAAATGGAATGTAACTATGACTTAAAACTACTGTACAGTTCTTGAAAAGTCATGCGAAGGTGTTTTGCAAAAGTGGGAAAAATACTTAAAGGCACTTAAACTGGTATAGTTTAAATTATTTTTTTCCTTACTTGTTAATAAATACAGTAAAAACAAATGAACACTTGAATTTTTGCCACATTCATTTTATAAAGTACAATTGTTTTCTTTATTGGCAATTATCTCTATTCATCGTACAATACTTACCTTATTTTTTGACATAGTGGTAAACAAAACCTGATGCTGGGAAAAATTATTTAAAACTTTTTACAACCTAAAATACATAACGCCTGTTTGTGATGTTTATGAACCAGTGTGACTGGAGGAGTGAAGAATGAACAGCGTGGCATTTAATCTTATCCAGATTTACAACTATCTGGAACCGACAAAAAATGCAGCATCATTCTTTTTAATTTGCACACCTTTGCGTACCATAAGATGAGCCTAGAGCGCTGAGTCTAATCATATGACTGAGCACGCACATGTATATATATTGATATAACATGGTTAGAATTTTGTTTAGGATTCGAAGGTAAAAAGTCTTCATATAAAAAGCTTTTCACTCGAGTTAGCCAGTCTCATAGGCAGTGGCAGAATTTTTCATCTCACAAGATCAGCCAGATAAACAACGTGCAATTGACAGATAGTATTATTAACCGAAGTTATTGCCTAACATAAGAAGGTCATATTTCATATATATTTGCCCATACATACATATATATATTAGCAATGTTGTGCTATTGGTTTTGTAAACTTTTATGGATATATACTATTTTAAAAAATATGGATACAAGTTATGGATACTGTATGAATATAAAAAATTGTATACTGTCCAGAGCAACAACAAAATCAGTCAGTCAGTTGCTGATCAATTACACATTTTTCGAGTTTAGTTAATGTGATTAACCGTCAATGTGACTGTACTACGTACAAAAACATACTCGTAAAATCTCACTTCTCGTTATCTATCGTGCTACAATGAACTTTTAATGAATATTAACTGAATGACTTATTATTATCATAACATGTTTCTCCATGGAGTCAGAAGGCTCATCGGGAGATCATATATATTAACACAGTAGATAACCTATCGTACCACGGCTTAATCCCATTCACAGACAAAGCACTCACAATCACCTTTGCAACGAATTTCACACATTTACCACTCTCAGAATGGAATGATTTATTATTATCATAACGGGTGTCTCCATGAAGTCAGAAGAATCATCATGAAAGACCCTATATATATTGACACAATAAACACTACCATACCTCTCCTTAAATCCATTCACGGATAAAGTACTCACAACTAGCATTCCACTCATTTACTACCCTCAGGAAAAAATCTAGGAATAACATCCTTGTTTAACCACACTTACCAATTTCCAGAGGTAACCCCCTTGTCCTCTTCCTCCTGCACTTTTTTTGAAGTTCTGTGGACCTCAAGAACTTGCCTATCGGCTAGTTCTTGAGGTCCACAGACCTTCAATCTATTCTCAAAGGAAGCATTCTACAGACCTGCCACAATCTTTGTCACCAGCCTTGGGATCCTCTCCACCACTTCATCGCCAAGGAATCCAGGTGACCATATCTGTGTGCAATAGTCCAAATGTGGCCTTAGTAATGCCTTATAAAGGGGAAAACCTTCCTATCCCTATTTATCAGTGTGTTCTTCAACAACAACCATGTAATTTGATGTGATGTTTTGGCCACATTTGCAGTATGCCCTCTAAGCTTCAATTCTCTGTCCACAATTACTCCCAAGTCCCTTGCCTTCAACTTCTTGCAGTTCAATTCCATCAATGCAGTGCACAGCATGTGATCCCATCCTCTTAAAGTGCATCATCAGCAAACAAATGGATATTTCCTGTCAAGTTATTTCCATATCATAAATGTAAACATTAAACAACAGAAGACCAAGTACTGAGGTACCACTAGTCACCTGCCTTCCCCCGGACTCAACTCCTCCATAAACCAATTTTGGATATCTGTCCATCAGTCACCCTCTAATCCAAAACACCAGCTTCAGATCCATTCCCATTTGCTCCACTTTATGCAACAGAGTTCCATGTGGAATCCTGTCAAATGCCTTTGGAAACCCTGCTCTAGAGAACCAAACATGGAACTTTTTCAAGGCCACTTCAGGGTTCCAATAAGCAGGGAAATAGTCTCACACCAGGCAATGAAAGTCATCTCCCACCTAAAGACAACTATAAACATCCATGGCAGGATTTGAACTCGCAGCCTTTTAGTTGGAGAGTGTATACACTAACCATCAGCCAATCAGGCTGGCTTAGACATTCTCTTAGATATTCATAAAGTCACAAATACTACTCCCTCTCCTCTATCCATGTACTTTAAGCTTATCCATTTGTTGTACAACAGTTTATAGAAGGTAAGTGTAGCATCCTATATATCAGACTGCTTCCACTATACAGATGTAAACAAGTTAATATACTGTATGGTATTCTATAAGTTTAAAGATGCATAGCTGGTTAGCAATAATGAAACTAGTCACAAAGTATCTCTGAACCCATCTATCAACTACGTTTTCCAGGCAGTTTGTTCTATTTACAGGAATTAATTTTACCTAGAAACCGAGGTGTTTCTAGGTAAAACAAAAATAGCAGGGATTGTTCTCAGAACATAAAATTTTCAGTGGTGTGCCTTATAGCCCATTAAGCTGATAGAAAATAATTACGCAGCTTAATCTTGTCTTTTCACAAGAATTTCAATTATATGAGATGCAACTCTCCAAACAACGCACAGAATTTTAATATGTCTAAATTTACAAGTCCCTTCCCCCATAGCCCAATGATGCCAATATTTGGAAAGACATAGTTCAAGTCCTGTCTAGGATGTGAATAATCTTTCAGTGCTTTTCAACTGAAGGTGAGTAAGCCAACCTCATACAAGTAGGATCCCCCGGACCTATTTTCGTCCTATCCTATTTTAGAATACATACAACTGATAGCCTATTAACACCATGCAGATAGAATTATCTGCAATTATCAAGGCATTAATTAGGTTTCAAACAAGTCAGGCTACTTGGCTATGATAGGCCAGTGAAGTTACTGTGCACAGGAAAATGTCTAAGTTTAGAATGATGAATTTTAGTAAATATCATCTAGACCAAATTTCATTCCAATATTTCTATTAGTTTAAGTATATTCTAAACCAGGGGTCGCAAACTGGCAGCACACGACCTTAATGATTTCTTTTCTAAAAATCAATGTTTCTAACATCATGTGGGGATTAAAACAGAAAAAAAATGTTTTATGACAGCTTTAAACAAAAGTAAAACTTATTACTACAATTCTTTGTACCATGTTTCTATCGTCAAATGTTGGCAACACTGAATGGAAGTTACTTGTCACGCAGCCATTTTAAGCCACGTGATACAATGTCAATAAGTTACAGGCTACCATTGTAATATGATAGTGTGTTAATAAAAAGTTACCTCAATAACTTATATTTTTTTTTGCTCATAACAATATCTGAATTTAAAGTTAAAAAAAAGAAAAATAGATCAAGGCAGAACTTTTCAAGAAAAATGGAAGAAGGCATATTTCTTTGTGCAAGTAAAAAATATTCCAACATATTTGATATGTAGACAAAGTGTTGCTATGGTGAAAGAATATAACCTAAAATGCCATTATGAAACAAACTATAAGAACTGTGATAAATATACAGAAAAGATGCGTGATGACAAACTTAAAGATTTAAAAAATGAACTGAGGATATTTTCGAATGTTATCACAAGTGATGCTGCTGTTAAATGTAGTTATGTCATAAGTGAAAAAATTGCTCAGGCTTCGAAACCTTTTACTGATGGAGAATTTATTAAAAACTGTATTTTAAGTGCAGTCGAAATCATATGTCTGGAAAAAAAAGCAAGCATTTCAAAGTATAAGCCTATCAAGAAATACAGTTGCAGAGTGTTGAAGATATAGTAGAGAACTTCCAAGATATATTGCGTGAAAAAATAAAGAGTTTTGTGGTGTTTTCCATTGCAGTTGACGAATGCACAGACATTATTAATACTTTCCAGTTAGCAATATTTATTCGTGGCGTTGATGACGATATGAATGTGACTGAAGAACTATTCTATTCCTGTTTAGTAAGAGTATGATGAACTGTTGTGCAAGTATGTTCAGATAGTAGAAAGAATGAAAGATCAATGAAGGATGAAGCAATTATTTTAGTATTCCAGGCTGCTTTGAATGTTCTACATTCAAAGCAGCCTGGGAAATCAGAAATAGGTTTGCAGCTTAAATGTGTGTTCAAGAGTACGATGATTCATTTCGATCAGCACAATTTTAGTGCTTCCCTATCATGAACTGTGAATAATGAACGTTACACAAAAACAGGAAAGATTTCAATGTATTCCAGAACAGTGGTTGATGCAAAAGCCACATGACAATTTTTAAGAATTAGAAAACTATAGCAAAGATGAGAATAAATAAGGGAATATATGAGAATAAATACCAATAAAGAGATATTGAATCTTCTATACATGTTTGATCAATCATATTTAAATTATTTTCAAATATTTTAAATGTAGGATCTTAAGTTTCATGCTAATGAGATGGTGGAGAATATAAGAAGTTTTCAAGAAAAAATATGTGGAATTGCAATATCTCATGTGGATTTCAATTTGTGATTTCAAATATACATGATTATATGGGAGAGGAGGGATGGATACATGGAAGTTCCAAAAAAGTGAGGAAGAGAGTCCTGAAGCAATAAATTTGACTTCATAAGAAGCAAAAACTTGAAATATGATACTAGAATGAATAACTTAAATTTTCTCTACTAGAAAACGAAAAAATTCTTTATTTCTTCTGTCCATAAAGTAATTTAAAAAAATACATCTACAGGCAGAAACAGGTATACTGGAAAAATAAGTTTTTATTAAAAATTATTTTCTATAAAAAAGAAATATAGTAATATATATATACCATGGACATGGTACCGCAAAGAGTTGTGTAATGTAGAATTCCAACAATTTATAATAGATGTACATAAGGTGTTTCTGATGGTGTACCTAATAAAATGGCTACTGTATACACAGTAGCTAATTTATTAGATACATCATAACTGTAATATTAGCACCACTGTTTCTATCCAAGCTATATAAAGCAGGTACCTGCAAGTGCACAAGCAATTCAAAGCAGTGATGAACCAACAGCATAATATAAGGGACTATCACATAGTCATAATCAGATATGTCACTGCAAATCACAGAAATCACCATACCTACCTCCAGGCAGTTGTGGAAGTTGCTTAGAGCAGCACTTCCCAAACTGTGGTCCATGGCCCCCTTGGGGCCGTAGGTTTTGTTGAAAGGGGGGGGGGGTGAAATAATGAAAACAAATTTAAAATGTTTTAAGACTTAAGTAGATTTTTTTTATCTTAAAAGAAACGTATTTAATTTTTATTTATTATTTCTTTTTTGTTATTTTTTTATATTTTAATGGAAAAAATAACAGCTTGGTGTTGGTTCACAAATTTTGCTTCCTGCGTATTTCGGCGCTTAATGAATATTTGTAAATATATGCTTATTCATATAAGTTTCATTTCAAGCAGAAATCTAAGAATTGCAGTTTGAAATATTTCACCTGATATTGACTTTTTTGTGTAGCAGTATTGAAACACATCCATCACATTAAATTGTTATTAAACTTCTTTTATGTTTTTAATTCTTTCTTTATTACTAATCGTTTTACTCTTCATGTGCTTGTACTGCAAATGTACAATAACAATATATTTATCTATATAAAAATATGAGATAATGTGCCATGTCAAATGTGTATGCAAGATGCTAAAAACGTAATATTTGTATTTGATTTTTGCAATATTCGCTGTGTATGTTTTGTATTGAATATAAATACAATAAATATTATAATAATATATGTCTATATTACGATTTTTTCCGAGGGGGGGGCGTGAAATATTTTAATTTTTCCAAAGGGGGCCCTGGCATACAGAAGTTTGGGAAGCACTGGCTTAGAGTATACCAAAAACTGTCCAACATTCAGCCATGGCAGTCTTACAGTTAGAAGCAGCTTCACGTAAGAAGCCAAAGCTATACTGTGCAGTTAAAAGATGGACTAGAATCAGTCAAATGGTAATGAAATATAATAGCAGTGTTCCGAGAAGAAAACTGGAATATGTAGTATGTCAGATCCTATCATCATGTATATAATTTCTTGGTATCTTTAATTTATCATGGATAAGATATAGCAGCAGGCAACCTCAGTGAGTACATTCACTATCAGCTGAAACAGATGCACATACACACGACATTTAATCAAAAAGAATTCTGGTAACATGAATCCTGATTTGTTGTTCAATGCAGATGGTGGCAGGGTGACAACAATAACATGAATCCATGTATCTATATCATGCCAGATATCAGCAATAGTTGTGCAGATTGTTTTCTTGGAACATGTCAGGTACACTCATACCAGTGAAGTGACAAACAAATGTTTTTGTACTTTCCATCAACCCATCCCATGACAGAAATGTTGTGAAACTACATATGTTTAGTTTTATAACATTCCCTTAATATGTTACTTTCAACCACAGACATCACATTGAGAATTAACTCCAGACTATTGATTGTAAAGCTGGCCAACTTAGCTCTACTACAAATGAATTTATAGAAACAGCAAGATCATCCTAGAACTTCTCTGTGATAATGATCATTTGACCTCCAGGAAAGGAATATAGACTAAAAGGAAGAATGAAAATTAGAAAAGCAGATGGATGAATAATTTTTAATAAAATGCATTTAAAATGTCATGAAAAATTATTGGCCTTTCTCTGCCTATCTTTTAATGCAAAGAATGGGGGAGAAAAAAATCTAAATGAACAAATATCTGTGCAAATTAATGGTATAAAACAAAAGAGGAGAAATGCTAGCTAAATTTAAAGAAAGAAAGAAATCTAAAAATTATGAACTATTTAAAAAACAAAAAAAATCCTCAAAACCAGAGAATCCAGACACCCAAATTAAAATTACAAGAATGAAATGCATTTATTACTAGACAAGCTAAATGTTGTATAGGACAAATATCATAAACAGATTAAGATTAAACAACAAATACAAATTAGAAGCAAAATAACAAAGAGAACTGAAAACAAAGAATTAAGTAAATCTAAAAAAAAAGACCCAATAAAGAATATTGAAAATTTCAAACATACAATCTAAACAAGGAATGCTGAAATTTATTTAAAAATTCAAAGAGAATAAGAACTGACAAAAAAAGAAAACAAAGGACCTATCAGAAAATAGAAGATAAAAGAAGATGTACATGGTAAAACTTGTGGAATCCACAGCAATAATTTTTATAATGGAAGTTTGCTATAGTGAATTTCTTTTACCAGAGATCTGTACATGTACTAAAAGAAATTCACTATAGCAAACTATTCATTATAAAAACTATTTAGCAATTTTTTAGTGATTTATAATATAAGAAGACAATCGGGAACATCCTACAAGGTATATCCAAAATAATTTCTTCACATAAAAATTAATGCCCAACAGCACTGTTAGAAATTGAGAGCATATCTTGTATACATAAAACAAGTAGAACTGCATAAAAGGAAAAATCTCTAAAAGATGGAGTACTGAAAAAGATTACCCTTTTATATAAGGAAGGTGACAAAACTGACAATCAACAATTACAAGCCTATAACTCTTCTCCAAGTCCTTTATAAGAATAAACTATATTAATTTACCATCAACCATGAGAAAAAGCAGATTTCAGAACATTCTCAACTCGAAACCATTTACAAACCCAAAATGAGATTTAAAAAAAAATAAAAATAAATAAAGAATATAATATACCAATTTCCTTTGTTTTCATACAGCTTGAAAAATTTTGTGCTGGCTCACCAGTCAGATGTAGGCCTGGGAGTACCACAGTAGCCTAATACATCACAGTCATGTGTTTAATCCAAATTTGGTCAATTTATAAACTTTTGTTAATGCTATAGTTAATTTCTATGGATAAAAAATTCATGCTAATTTTTATCATTTAAATCATTTTATGGGGGGGAAAAACTTCTCTGTCATTATAAATAAATTTTGAAAACATTCGGTATTAAAAAACTTAGGTCTGTATATATAATTATATTGATGTGTTTCTGAATTCTGATTGGCTCCAAAACATTATAAAATGAGCACGACCAGTGATATGACATGGTGACAACTCAGAAAACAGTGCAAAAACATTAGAATCAATATAAAGAAATATTTTAGGAAAATAAATATTTCTTTCTCAGCTTTCCAAGTTTTAATAGCCACTATTAATAGTCAAATTCAATCCATCACTAGGTGAGAAATAAGCTAATTACCACTGTCTGCTATGTATCTATTATTTTACAATGCCATTGTGCAATTAATTGGCTACCTCACTGTACAACTGAAAGCTCTCAAAAAATAAAATTATGCTTGTATATCCTACCCTCTCATTATTCGTATTCCATTACAACAAAATCAGCAATTATGTAAATAAAACTGACAAATTGAAACTCTTCTGATCCTTTAACTCGTCACAGATGAGTAGATAAACAGTTTTCAAGCTTTGTTCATAAGAGATTCTAACATAAAAGATTAAAAGCCTATATTAATATAGGCTTCTAAAATTTATATTAATATATTAAACTCATATATGAGAGAACCTCCATAGCCCAGGCGTAGGGTTTTTTCCCCCGAACCTCAGAACAGGAAAACTGGCCCTGTGAACACACACAGACCTACAGTAAAAAAAAAACGTATACTTAATCCCTCATTAGGAGGGCTCAACTTGCCCCAAAAGGGGTGGAGAAGAGAGAGAGAGAGAGGGGAAACTCCATATGAATAAATAAATATATACGAGAGATCAGTGATAAATATAGATGGAAAAGAAAGTGAAATAAAGAGGGCAAAACAAGGAGACTCCATTTCACAAAATGTTTGTAACAACCCTTGAATATGCCATGAGAAAGATGAACTGAGGGGGGGGGAGGGATTAAACAGACGAAAGATACTTGAACAATCTACAATTTGCTGATATACAAGCAGTAACATCACCAAGAGGTGGTGTAAACACAGGTGTAGAATTCATTTAATTCTACACTCAAGTTCATTTATTTGTAAGGTGGTCTATTCAGAGAGAGGCCTACAAATCAAAAATAAGGTGTAGTGGATTTTAAAAATAAATAAATAAAAGAGATTAAAATAATGAGTTCATATAAATATATGGACAAATAATTACAAGTATAATAAAGTATTAACTAGTTTCCATTATAAAAATTATGGAAACTACTGTGTTAGAGTACAACTTCAGTTTAATATAAACCAAAATAATCACTAATTATAACGAAGAGCCAAAGGCTTCAATTCAGCAACATGAACTTATTTATTTAGAACTAAATAAGTTCATGTCGCCAAATTGAAGCCTTTGGCTCTTCATTATAATTAGTATTCTTGTTGAGAGGCTTATATGCTGGTTAAACATGATAACTTATATTTAAGGAATTGACAGCGTATACTAGAAATATAAATTAAATAAACTTTAATATATACTTTCCGATATTTCGGCAAACGTTACGTTGCCATCTTCTTGGGAACTTAATATAAAGACACTTGCACACAAGTACTACATAACAGCAAATGAGAACTGAAGCTAGGACGCTAACGTTTTCCTAAAGTCCTGGTGGTGCCCCCTGGCGGGCTATATTGGTTCTTGGCCTTTGGGCTGAAGTTCTGATAATTGTTTCCCAAATTTGGGGCAGTCTCATGCATCCAAATTTGTTGAGGTTTGGCATTCCTAAGGGCTGAGGCTGATTCCATGAATAGTCTTTCATACTTGAACTTACTGCGGTGTATGACTGTGGCTTTCTTCCATCTTATTCTGTGGTGAGTATCCAGAGCGTGGTCTGCAAGCCCAGAGTGGCTGTACTGGTGAAATCGGATGTAATCCTTGTGTTCTGAGATTCTGATATTTGCTGTCCTGCCCGTTTGGCCAAAGTAAGACAATTTACAGCTGCAAGGGACCTGGTACACACCAGGTAGGTCTTGGGGAAGTGGTTGGTCTTTAGTGGAGCAGATAACGAATGCCAATTTTCTATGTGGTCTATAACAAGTGGTTGTCGTGTTTTCTTAAGATTTTGTTGATTTTTTCCGAGGTGCCTCGGATGTAGGGAATGGTGATGGATTTAGAGTAATCTTTTTTGTGAAGAGGAGGGGGTGGTGGGTGGTGGATAACTGGGTTAAGTATTCTCTGGATTTTTTTTTTTTTTTTGGGGGGATGGAGTAGCCATTGGCTGAGAAAGTGTCATGGATGTAATTTAGTTCAGTGGTTAGGGCTTGATCATTTGAACAGATTATTTTTACCCTGTTGAATAGTGTCTTAATAACTCCATATTGTTGTGAGGGGGGTGATGGGATTGTTGGTGAATGTATCTGCCTGTATGGGTGGGTTTTCTATAAACTGAGAAAACCAAGGTTCCATCAGGTTGGCGGGTGACTAGTGTGTCTAGGAAGGGGAGGTTATTGTTTTCCTCTTTTTCCAGGGTGAACTTGATTCTAGGGTGTTGGTTGTTTAAGTGTGTTAGGAAGGAGAGGAGTGAATCCGGGCCATGTGGCTAAATAGCAAACACATCATCAACGTAGCAAAGCCATATGGTAGGTTTTTGTGGGGCTGAGTTTAAGGCTTTTTCTTCAAAGGTCTCCATAAAGAAGTTGGCCAAGGGTGGGGAAAGTGGTGAACCCATAGCTGTCCCCTCTATCTGCTTGTAGAATTTTTCCTGCCAAACGAAATAGCCTGAGTTTATTGTAAACTGAAATAGGGCTGAGATATCGGGAGAAAATTAAGCTTGGATTAGTTCTAGGGTTTCTTTGAGGGGTACATTCGTGAATAGGGAGGAGACATCAAAACTGACTATTATGTCATTATGTTGCAGTGTAAGGTTTTCTATACTGTCTTTGAAGTGGGCTGAGTTTTTTTTTATGTGTGATGGTGTGTTGCCAGTATAGTGTGAGAGCGCTTTGGCTAAATGCTTGGCTAGTTTGTAAGTGGGGGAATCAATGCCATCCACTATGGGATGTAATGACACATTTTCTTTATGTATTTTAGGGAGCCCATATATGGGGGGGGGGGTCTAGAGTTATAGGGTTTTAGTCTGTTGGTAACCTCCACAGACCAAGAAGTAACCTTCTTAAGGAGACTATGGAGTTTTCTAATTTGTGAGTTGGTGGGACTGTAATTAATGGGGAGGTAAGTGGATCGATCTAATAGCAAAGCCTTGAGCTTACCTGTGTAGTCATTAAGGTTGAGTACCACAGTGACATTCCCCTTATCTGCTTTGGTGATCACTATTTCTTTGTTTCTCTTCAATTCTTGTAGTGACTTGTATTCGCTAATAGATATGTTGGATTTTGGAGGTTTTGCTTTTTTGAGAACACAGGCTACATCAAATCGAATATCGTTGGCGATGTGGCTTGGAAGTTGGCGAATTCTGCGTTCAATTTGAATCATTAATTCCTCGGCCGGTAATTTCTTAGGAGCAATGTCACATGGTCACAACTTCGCCATTGCTCCTAAGAAATTACCGGCTGAGGAATTAATGATCCAAATTGAACACGGAATTCACCAACTTCCAAGCCACATCGTCAACGATATTCGATTGGATGTAGCCTGTGTTCTCAAAAAAGCAAAACCTCCAAAATCCAACATATCTATTAGCAAATACAAGTCACTACAAGAATTGAAGAGAAACCAAGAAACAGAGGGGCGTTCCACTTATCACCAAAGCGGATAAGGGGAACGCCACTGTGGTACTCAACCTTAATGACTACACAGGTAAGCTCAAGGCTTTGCTATTAGATCGATCCACTTACCTCCCCATTAATTACAATCCCACCAACTCACAAATTAGAAAACTCCATAGGCTCCTTAAGAAGGTTACTTCTTGGCCTGTGGAGGTTACCAACAGACTAAAACCCTATAACTCTAGACCCCCCCACATATATGGGCTCCCTAAAATACATGAAGAAAATGTGCCATTACGTCCCATAGTGGATGGCATTGATTCCCCCACTTACAAACTAGCCAAGCATTTAGCCAAAGCGCTCTCACACTATACTGGCAACACACCATCACACATAAAAAAAAACTCAGCCCACTTCAAAGCCAGTATAGAAAACCTTACACTGCAACATGACATAATGGTCAGTTTTGATGTCTCTTCCCTATTCACGAATGTACCCCTCAAAGAAACCCTAGAGCTAATCCAAGCTAAATTTCCTCCCGATATCTCGGCCCTATTTCAGTTTACAATAAACTCAGGCTATTTCGTTTGGCAGGAAAAATTCTACAAACAGATAGAGGGGACAGCCATGGGTTCACCCTTTCCCCACCCTTGGCCAACTTCTTTATGGAGACCTTTGAAGAAAAAGCCTTAAACTCAGCCCAAAAACCTACCATATGGCTTCGCTACGTTGATGATGTGTTTGCTATTTGGCCACATGGCCCGGATTCACTCCTCTCCTTCCTAACACACTTAAACAACCAACACCCTAGAATCAAGTTCACTCTGGAAAAAGAGGAAAACAA
The DNA here is from genome assembly GCF_054136105.1 of Typopeltis vanoorti. NCBI lineage: Eukaryota > Metazoa > Arthropoda > Arachnida > Uropygi > Thelyphonidae > Typopeltis > Typopeltis vanoorti. The sequence goes on along the minus strand of NC_143567.1, from coordinate 36,599,021 downwards.
TAACCTCCCCTTCCTAGACACACTAGTCACCCGCCAACCTGATGGAACCTTGGTTTTCTCAGTTTATAGAAAACCCACCCATACAGGCAGATACATTCACCAACAATCCCATCACCCCCCCTCACAACAATATGGAGTTATTAAGACACTATTCAACAGGGCAAAAATAATCTGTTCAAATGATCAAGCCCTAACCACTGAACTAAATCACATCCATGACACTTTCTCAGCCAATGGCTACCCCCCCCCCCCAAAAAAAAAAAATCCAGAGACTTAACCCAGTTATCCACAAACCACCACCCCCTCCCCTTCACAAAAAAGATTACTCTAAATCCATCACCATTCCCTACATCCGAGGCACCTCAGAAAAAATCAACAAAATCTTAAGAAAACACGACTTAACTTGTTATAGACCACATAGAAAATTGGCATCCCTTATCTGCTCCACTAAAGACCAACCACTTCCCCTAGACTTACCTGATGTGTACCAGGTCCCTTGCAGCTGTAAATTGTCTTACTTTGGCCAAACAGGCAGGACAGCAAATATCAGAATCTCAGAACACAAGGATTACATCCGATTTCACCAGTACAGCCACTCTGGGCTTGCAGACCACGCTCTGGATACTCACCAGAGAATAAGATGGAAGAAAGCCACAGTCATACACCGCAGCAAGTTCAAGTATGAAAGACTATTCATGGAATCAGCCTCAGCCCTTAGGAATGCCAAACCTCAACAAATTTGGATGCATGAGACTGCCCCAAATTTGGGAAACAATTATCAGAAGAACTTCAGCCCAAAGGCCAAGAACCAATATAGCCCGCCAGGGGGCACCACCAGGACTTTAGGAAAACGTTAGCGTCCTAGCTTCAGTTCTCATTTGCTGTTATGTAGTACTCGTGTGCAAGTGTCTTTATATTAAGTTCCCAAGAAGATGGCAACGTGACGTTTGCCGAAATATTGTAAAGTATATATTAAAGTTTATTTAATTTATATTTCTAGTATACGCTGTCAATTCCTTAAATATAAGTTATCGTTATAATTAGTAATTTAATAGCTCTTGGCAATTATCATAGAAGGGATATAAGTTCTGTTTGCTACAAACTTGGTATTAACTATCTACCTACTCACTGATGAGACCTCAAAAAATAGTCGAAACCGGTCTGGATAGTGACCTTCTCTCATAATGTTGAACAATAATACAGCTCCTAGGAGTTAAGTTCACATTATGGGTAAATATCAAGTATAGTGATCGGAGCTTGCTCCACCCTTTCTATGAGTTGCCTCAGCTTGCACTACCTTCAAGGGTCAGTTGCTGCACTATCCAGGTATTTGCTTACGCGTGGAATCGCTGAACTTTATGTAGTTTCTATATTCGGCATGAAACTCTTTGAGTTTCTTATTCGGCTAAGAAACAATATGGGATATAATATCCTTTAACTTAAATAAAACCAAAATAATCACTTGACGTTTTGACCTTCACATTAAGGTCATTATCTGGAGTATACGCATATATACAAAGATGTACTGCAATCTACATGGTATGCTAAAGTTACACTGATTTGTTAAATGGTTAAAACTAATGGCCTGACCTCTGGTGGAAAAAAAAAACTTACATCAATCATAGAGTCCTGTTATTAATATCTATTTGGTTACAAAAATAAATTAAGCTATTGAGCAACATTGTTCACAAAAAGTTATTCATATAAGTTACATATTTATATTACCATATTTATTTAACAATTATATACATGTTTTAATTTAGATACATATAAATTAACGTATCTAAAACAGCATGGACTAAAAGCTGAAATAATTGCTTAGTCCTAAAGTCAAGGTTTGCTGGAAAACTTGAACTAAGTGGGCTGAATGTGTACGATCCAAGTTCTTGGGATTTATATGCCACCATTATTAAGATTAGGATGGTTAATTAAATTTTCACATGCTTCTTTAAATTTTGATTCATACCAAGTTTTTGTATGATGTAAAGAACATGTACTTTTCCAATCAATTTGGTGTAGGGTGTTAAGAGTGCGATTTGAGAGGCCTGCTTCACCAATGTTGTTAAATTTAATGTGTCGTTTGTGTTCTTTTTTTTATGGATAGGGACTGTATGTCCAGTTTCACCAATATAAGGCAAGTTACAGGTGCAATAGATACGATAAACTCTGGGGTGAGCTGATCCCTAGAGGAGTTTAATATGTTTTTTTAATTTTATAGGTGGTTTAAAAGTGGCATTAAGATTATAATGGTGTAGAATTCAATTTATTTTTTCTGCTAACCCTTTAATGTATAGGATAGCTATGGTTTTACTCTAATCTATATGTATTTTTAGATGAAGTTTTAAGAAGAATTTTATTGACAGTATTTTTGCCATAGCCATTATTCATAAATGTATTGCTAATAACTTGTAATTCTTGTTTATGAGCTTGTTCATTAGAGCAAATTGTTATAGCTCTGTTTTTTGAGAGTGTTAATCATTCCAAGTTTTTGCAAAGGGTGGTGATATGAGTTACCATGTATATATTGGCTGGTATGTGTAGGCTTGCAGTAAACAGTGAAGGATAGGCTGCCTGAGGGAAGACGCGTGACCAGTGTACCCAGGAAAGGAAGTGAGTTCTGATTTTCAATTTCAATAGTGAATTGTATGCACTCATTATGTTTCATAATAAAAGGCAATAAATGATGTTGAACAGGATATGATGAAAATGTCTGACAACAAATGGGCACCAATGACTAGGCTAGCAGCAAGATGCAGCACAATTTCATTAAAGGATTATGACAGATAAAACAAACCTGCTTTTTATGAAGATACCAGGAAAACAGATTATGGTAATAGCTGTTATCCATTTTATGAATTTCAGCAAAAGCCTTTCATAGTATTTTCCATATGAGAACTTGCTTATTAAGAAAAGCCAATGATGGTTATACCTGGTGAGATAGGAAGCCCTTCTAAGAGTTAGTGATTAGCAGGGTACCACAAGATTTGGTGTTGGGACTTTAATATATTTATAATTGATTTAGATTAAAATACGAGTAAAATATCTCTCGTTGCTGGTGACATCAGTTCTTTTTAGGATGATCTTAACAGGTTGATAGAATGGACAAGGAAGCAAGGGTTAAAACAATGTGAACAAATGCAAGAATAATTAGTCATAGGGTGGTATTAAACATAAAAGTTGAAGAAACAGACTTTTAGAATGAATTAATAAATTTTTAAACTCAGAGGGAATTCCTTGGTTCAAGAATTATGCTAGTACAACTAGTAATGCTGAGCAGACAGTAAGTTTAACAGCAAATTCACTTGTAGGAAAAAGGGAATTATTCAGACCTCTGATCAAGAGGTCTGAACAACTCCCTAACTCTGAATAGAAAAGTTATTCAGAGAAGACATGCTAAGGGCATAAAAGGATTCTAATCATGATAGTTATTATTACCACCCCAAGACCTCATGGAGTCAAAGACTCATCTGGGAGGTCCTTTCATCACACACACACACACAGCTCATCATACCGTGTTTTAAACACATTCAAACTCTTTGCAGACACCACATTCTCAGGCAAGGCATTCCAATCATTCACAACTCTGCACGAAAAAAACCTGCCTCTCACTCCCCTACTCACACCCTCTTTATACAGTTTCCAGGGATGACCTCTGGTTCTCCCCTGATCTCCCATTATTCTCTGTAAAACTTCTCCAGCATTGATCCTATAACAACCCTTTACCAACTTGTAGGTCTCTATCATATCTCCCCTCTTCCTCCTGTCCACCAGACTCTGCAAATTACATCTTCTCAATCTTTCCTCATACTCGACATTCCAGAGGTCAGAAACTACCCTAGTCAGTCTCCTTTGGACCCTTTCCAACATCACTTCATCCTTCTGAAAACGCGGTGACCAAATCTGGGCACAATAGTCCATGTGTGGCCTAATCAAAGCCTTATACAACGGAACAAGAATCTCCCTACTTGTACACATCAGTGTCCTCCGCATCATTCCCAGAAGCTTTTGTGTTGTCTTCACAATTTTGCCGATGTGTCCCCTAAATTTTAGATCCTTATCCACTATCACCCCCAGATCTCTTATTTCCTCTACCTCCAACAATATATTCTCACCAAGCATAAATTCTGCATCCTATCTTTGTTTTCCAAATTTTAAAACCTCACATTTTGCAAAATTGAACTCACATCCCCATTTCCGTGCCCAATCACTCAATCTATTCAAGTCTTCCTGTAAGGCCACAACATCTTCACTACACTTCATGGTTCGTCCCAACTTTGTATCATCTTCAAACAACTGAATATCTCCATCCAAATCTTCACCTATATCATTAATATACAAGTTAAACAGCAATGGACCTAAAACAGACCCCTGAGGCACTCCACTAGTGACTTTCCTTTTCCTGGATATCGCTCCCCCATACACAACTTGTTGATACCTATCAGATAGCCAGTCTCCAATCCAATGCACCAATCTAATATCCAACTCTTATAAGACTCAGTTGTAATTTGTTCAATTTATCTAACAAGAGATAGTTAGTGATTAGCTTCAGTTAAATCCCCTATTTTAGGTGTATTTTAAACACTGTTGTAGAGATGTGTGGAACCCTCACACAATGAGCAGTGAAAATCATTTACCACCTAAGGATGCTGACAGATATCCATGTTACAGTTAGATTCGAACCTACAGCCTGTTGATTGGAGAGTGAATATATTATTAACTTGACCAACCAAGCCGGCATACCTAAGAAAATATACTCTGTTGTGAGTTGAACTAGGTTTCCATCATCAAATTCCTGACATATACAGGATATGACAGTACTACATGAAAAAGTTGCATCATTAACTTCCTATCAAAAATTTTCTCTCCAAATTAATATGTTACTTGTCAAGACTTTAATATTATCAGATCCTATATTTCTGTCTTGTGAGGCACTTCTTATTGTATTGATCTGTTTAGATCTTGGTTTTCTTCTGGGTCCTTTTTCCTGCAATCCTAGCAAAGAACACTTGTTCTATTATATTTCTTCTCCCATTCTGTTTAAGTGATCTCACCACAGATTAGCTCTACTAACCTGAGTTATCAAATTTTTTCCAATATCCTCATTTTTAATATGATACTGCACTGATGCCATCTGTTAACTCTCCTAATCTTTCTCAGAACTCTCATATATGTAGTTTCCAGTGATTGATCAAGTGTTTTATTTCTAACCCAACTCTCAGAAACATAGGTTAAAACCGGTTTCAACACTATCTTATATATAGCTAGTTTAATGTTATGATTAACTTCTCTCTTATTCCATATAAATTTTACTCAGTTGACTTACTACTATACTAGATTACTAATTCTTTTGTCTATTTCCTATTTTGTGTGAGTCAGCTGAAGAGACTGCTGCTAGAAGGAAGTGTAATGAATGATGGATGCAAACAAGAAATAAGCTGAAGTAAGAAGTGAAGTGAAATATCAGGAGAGAGTAACCATTAAGACTGAAGTGGACGTAAAGGAAAATAGTAGTAGCATGAGAGAATAGGAATGCAAGGTAGACAGGGAAATGGGAGGGGGAGATGAACAGGGAAAGTAAGGAGTAGATATTAGAAGCTAGTGATAGTGAATGTGTATGGGGTTGGTCAGCTTAGGAATGGGATGGCCAGGGATGTAAAGGAGATGGGTGTGGTGGGGTAGAGTTTGAGAATGTATATAGGATAAGTGATAATAAATGTGAGTGGGAATGAGTTAGGCCTGGATACAGACCTAAAAGCAAATTGTTATGTTTATTTGCAAATGCCAAAAGCATCAGAAGGAGATCAAGTGGTTTCGCCGACTCAGTTTATTCAACAAGAAATTGTTGGAGTAAGTGAAGCCATTCCCTTTATCCAACAAGGGAATGGCTACACAATGATACTGCTGGATTCTTTGTGAAGATGTCTGACAGGATACCCATATGGAACCGTCATGCAAACTCAAACAAATGGGGATGGATATGAACTTGTGATATGGATAAAGGGTGGATGATGAACAGATACCAACATAGTAGTATATGGAGGAGCAGAATCCAGGAAAAGGCAAGTGACTAGTGGTGTGCTGCAGGGCTCTCTGCTTGGACCACTGCTGTTTAATCTGAAATTAAATAGGAAATACACTGCTTGGAAAGAAGTCAACAGAAATGCCTGTGGACAAGAAGCAGTATGCTATGTAACAGGTCATGTGTTCGTAGGCAGTATAAATTGGAGGAATAAGATGCTCCCAAGTCAGTGAAACTATGTCTGGGTAAAAATGCCTGTGAGAAGTAAAGTGATGGAGTTTGAAACAGGTGCTGAAAGAAAGGCCTGTTCAACAACAATTTGCCAAACAAGCCTCTTGTTGACAATTGGGCCATCCCAGGTCAACAATCAGTGGTAAAAGCACAGGAAGTCAATTGCAAGTGCTACCTGCAGTGGACAACCCACCACACTCACTGAACATAACTGTTAGATGCTATGAAGGATAATATGCAAAAGCCAACAATCGTCAGCTGATATTTTGAATGTGGAGTTTCAGGCATCGACTGAAACATGAATCTGCAAAAATACGGCTCACAACTTGGGTTTCCATGGTAGGACTGCAATATACAAACCCACATTACCTGAACCAACATGCAGCGACATCTTCAGTGGTGCAAAGGGCATGTACAGTGAGATGTGGAAGCTTGGAAAGCTGTGCTATGGAGTGATGAATCACGCTACACCTTCTACTGAGCAGATGGATGGGTGTGGCAAATGCACGATGAATGTCTCTTACTCGAGTATGTAACCCGAACTATGAAATTTGGAGGTGGCAGTGTGATGGTATGGTCCCGTTTTTCCTGGTTTAGCATCAGACCTGTTTGTGGTGCCACAAACACAAACTCAGAGAGGTATCTGAACATTCTGGACAATGCAATGCATACTACTTTGTTGTTTTTCTACAGAACTGACCATTGTCTCTTTCAGCAAGACAATGCACTGTGTCATAAGGCGGTTGCTGTAACTGCCTAGTTTGTGAACATGAATGCCACCACACTTGACTGACCTTCACAGAGCTATGATCTGAACCCTGTTTAATACCTGTGGGATGAAATGGAGCATCAGGTGAGGTCAAGGAACATCCTCCACAGACGTTCAGGACCTCATTACATGCGTATAGTAAGAATGGTCCAAAATTCCCATTGATTCCTATCACGTGCTTGTGGAAAGTATGCCTCGTAGGATTGCTGCAGTCATTGCAGCAAAAGGAAGTCCTACATCTTATTAAGGTGGGTGCCATGGCTGTTTGTTCTGCACACTATGATTCCATTGACTTCCTTTCAAGAGTGTAATTTGAAGGAAGATATTCAGTTGTTTGCTGATGATGCAAATTTAGGTAGGGTAATAGTTAATTAAGATGATGTAGAGAGTTTGCAAGATGATTTAAATAAGCTGACAGAATGAGCATAACACCATGATGTCAATTTAATGTGGAAAAGTGTAGTTATGAATTTTGGGATATAAAAATTACAGGCTGTGTATCATACTGAGGGACCTGTACTCCAGGAAATTGACGAAGCCAGGGATTTAGGAATAGTAGTAAATAGAGAGTTGAAGTTTAGAGGGCATATTGCTAAAGTAGCCAGGATAGCTCACATGATTACTTGGTTAATGAAGAACACACTACCAAACAGAGATAACCACATAATCCCATGAGCTACCCTGGTTGCTTTAGCAATTTCATTCCTCTTTATAAAGCCTTGATACGATCAAATTTGGATTACCTGTTTATGTGCTCAGGCATGGTCACCCAGGTTTCTTGGGGATGAGGAATTGGTGGAGAGGATCCAGAGGTAAACGGTCTATGGAATGCACACTATGAGGATAGATTGATGGTTTGTGAATTGCAAAAGTTAGTTGATAGGTGAAAAAAAAGGAATATGATTAAAAACATTTAAGTTAAAGGGTTTTATTAGAGTAATACAAAGGAAATATTTCAGCAATTAGCTAGAGGGATAGAACAAGAAGTCATCCCTGGAAGTTGGGTAAGAGTGTGGTTAGCAAAAGCATGAGGACTAGATTTTTTGCTTGGAGAGTTGTAAATGAATGGAATAGGTTGCCTGAGTCAGTTGTGAGTGTTTGTCTGTTAATGGTTTCAAGGAGAGGCCCCACGATCCAATGGAGATGCACACGTGCAATAATAGTGATGATGATATTCTGACAGGAAGAAATGGAAGGTATGATGTTTTTTTATGAAGAGAAAGAAAGGGGGAAAAAAAGGAATGAGGAGTGCTACCGCTGATACCAGGGAAATTATGTCTGCATAAAATGGAAAATAGTGGCAATGGTTTTGAGGCAGCATGGTGTGAAGTGGAGACTAACAGGAAGACATTTAGTCAGGTGTAGCTATAGGCCAGGGAATGTGGAGAGTAGTGATGAAGAAACGTATAAGCAACTTGGGAAAGGTGATCATTATGGTAATATATATATATTAGCATGAAGAGACAGCACAGGTTATGTTCCATTGTATGTATCCATATGCCTTGATTAGACATATGGATTAGTGCATGCAGATTTGGTCACATGATTTTCATGATGATGAAGAAAGGAACCAGAAAAGATTTACTAAGGTGGCAATTGGTCTTTGGAATGTAGAGTATGAAGACAGATTGAGAGAACGCAATTTGCAAAACCTTGTGAGAGAGTAGAGGATATGATCAAGACATAAGTTAGTCAGGGATTGTTACTTTAACGTAGAAGAAATTTCTCAAAGAGAGGGCAAAGAACGAGGCCACCCCCCTTCTTATACAGTTTCCAGGAATGGACAGTAAATGTAATGTATTGCCTGAGAGTGTGGATGAATGTGGACACACCGAGTTTAAAGAACAGTTTGATGAGATTTGTGCGACAGCATGTACTTCGAGTGATGTCTTTTGACTCTATGGAGGTATTAATAATAATGATGATGCAAATGAACTAACATCCTCTTGGCTTGGTTGCTCAATGAATCTTACAACAGTGTTCGTGAGTAGAACTATGGGAAAACATGCTGAATTATCAACAGTTTATGTTTCAGCAGTAGAATGAAAGTGTTAGAAAAGTTAGCTTGGATTAGAACAGAAGGCTGGAGGGAAGCAGGGTTTGCCAAGAGGAAGTACATATCAAATTCCTGATATGTACAGGGTGTTCGGGATAAATTTGACATATTTATAATTAATTATATTTTTCCGTAAGTTACATGTATTAACACACACTTCTCTTCATTTAAAAGTTTGGACCCTTCTTCATTCATATACAAGATGTCAGAAAGGATGGATAGCTGGAACCCACCTGAATCATGGAAGAGAATAACTTGTATCATGATGATTCGTGCCCGCCATCAAAATAAGGATATTACGACTGCTGCCCAATGCTCCCTGAATACAGTAAAAACAATCAGGCATGAACTAGAGACTTGCAATGGTGACTACGAGGATGTAGCAAGAAGAAAGATCCCTAGCAGACGATCTGATTGCGTTCGTACAGCAGAATTCCTCGCAAATCTGCAGGAACAGGTGTTGAAGAACCCTGGCATTGGAATTCAGGCTTTGTTCGTGGAGTTGCTAACTGTAGTCAAGCCCTGGATAACAAGGGTAGGCAATGGTAGGCCGTATGTATGGCAGCAGGATTCGGCCCCTTGCCACACCTCTGGGAAAAGTCAAAAATGGTTGTCTGAAAATTTCTACGACTTCACCAGTCCAAATGTTTGGCCTCCAAACTCCCCAGACCTTAACCCCATGGATTATTTTGTATGGGGCGCAGTTGAAAAAGACACCAATCGCACTTCCAGTAATACAAAAGCCCAGTTAATGGATAAAATTAAAACAGTTTTTGCGGCCCTTCCCAGGGAGACTGTAGCATCAGCTTGTTCGAGGTTCCGAAGCAGAATTGAAGCTGTGATCGATGCTAATGGTGGTTATTTTGAGTAAATCTTGTTGATAGTATTGTAATTAACTCTGCCTGTAATGTTTTTTTGTCAATTCATTAAATTTAATAGATACAAAGAAGATTTTCTTTTTCCTTACGAAACTGTCAAATTTATCCCGAACACCCTGTACTTCCAGAGTGTACAGTATTATTGTACTACATGAAATGTTTACATAATTACTAAATTCCTATTGACAATTTTCCTCAAATTAATCTGGTCTTTTTCCTGACATCATAGCATCACGCATTTGTTCTGCTAACCTTTCCTCTTCCATTCTGTTTAAGTGACTATACCACATTTGAAAAGCTCTTCTCGCATTCTTGAATGCTAACAATGTCAAGTTTCTTTTAAATACGCTTTTCCTATTGATGCCATCTGTTCAACCCTGATTCTACTGAGAACTCTCATTTCTATAGTCTCTCCAGTCTTAGATCACATTTTATTTCTAACCTAGCTCTCAAATCTGAAAGTGAGAACTGTATTTTTATACACAACAAGTTTAGTGTTTTGACTAATTTGTCTTCTATATAAATTTATCCAACTGACTCCTTACAATACAAGATTTGCTAATCCTTTTGTCTATTTCTATATTTAATTTGCCATATTCACTAAAAAAGGGGGTGCTTAAGGGTCAAAGCTGTATAATGAGAGGAGACCTCCACATAGCCTTTAAAGGAATGCGGAGAACCAACCAGGGCTTCTGACCTAGTGTCTAATCCTCACCTTCTCGTGGTGCACCCTGTTAGGTATCTACCTGAATACTTAACAAACGAGGATGGGCTGGCAATTTGGGATTTAGCTGATCAAATTGTATTCTTATTGGCTTAAACCACAATATAAAATGATGGTACAACATGATAGAATTTCATGCAGCTGGGGCGTTGCCCAGTTAAACAAGGCCGCCATTGTTTTCACCAGGGAACCAGAGCAAACAGTGAAAAGTCAGCTACTGGAACAAATCCTAAAACACACCCCAACTCAATATCACCAGAATTGAAAATCGGTACTATCAACATAAGAAGCCTGAATGGCAAAGAATGGAGCTAGCTGAGGAATTAGGTAAGTACCAGATTGACATAATAGGGATGCCTGAAACAAAAAAGACCAAAACTGGTGAGCCCTTTCTAAGCAATAAATACAAATTGTTATATTCAGGCAATGACAATCAAAGAAAAGAAGGAGTAGCCATTGTATTCAAGGCTAAATACGAGGCTAATCTTCTTGAATGGCAGGCAGTGATGTGGGAAAATATCACAATGGGGAAACTGGACAATGAGACTTATTTGTGCCTATGGTCCCACAGAAGATTCTCCTAAGGTAGAAGTGGAGAAATTTTTTGAGGCTTTAGAAAAAGCAACTGATACAATAAAAAATTGGTCCTTGTTGGGGCATACAAAAATATTTTGGGAAAATTTGGAGAAAAGAGCAAAGCTAATAATAATGGCAAATACTTGTTGGATTTCTGCTCAGGGCATGGACTAGTTATTACTAACACCATGTTCCAACACAAAAATGTGCACAAATTCACATAGAGAGAAGAGGCAAGGAATAAGAAAAGTCTCATTGACTATATTATTGTAGATAGTGATGTTTTCTCTCTAGTGCAAGACACTAGAGTGTACAGAGGATTTGAAATTGGAAGTGATCACCATTTAGTCTTAAGCAGGATAAAATTGAATTTCATATTGAAAAGAAGAACATGTAAGAAAGTTTTAAAGTGAATAAAAGTTGAGCAGCTCTCAGATGTGAACTGTAGACTAAAATATACAAACATTATTCAAGAAAAAATGAAAGAATTTGAGAACAGGAATCAAACCTTGGAGATTCAGTGGCAAGCCTTGAAGAAAACATTATTGATTCTGCCAGAAGGGCATGTGGTAAGGTTGTCTGCAAGGATAGAAAAATCAGAACTCCCTGGTGGACACAGGAAGTTAAAGAGTCCGAGAAGGAAAAGATGAAAGCATATCAAATGTTCCTGGCAAATAAGTAAGCATGTGCTCTTAGAGAATACAGAGACAAATGTAAGAAAGCTAAACACTGTGTAAAACTAGCTAAACAAAAGTCATGGGAAGACATTGGTAAGAACATAAAAATATCAAGGTGGCAAGATATTCTGGAGGTTGTTGAAGAAACTCAGAAATGGAGGAAAGAGTGCTGTAAAAGGAATTAGAGATGATAAAGGTGATATGAAAACTGGAGAAAAAGATATCCTTGAAGTATGGAGTAAGTATTTCGAAAAATTGCTAAATGAAACTAGCAGTGATGACAGCACAGTGATAAAAAAACACTGATCAGGCATGCAATCAGGAATACATATCCATGCTTGAAGTAGAAAAAGCCATCAAAAATCTGAAATGTGGAAAGGCAGCTGGAATAGATGATATTAGACCAGAAATGCTCAAGTATGGAGGTATAAAAGTTTTACAGTGGCTACACTGCATAGTTCAGAGGGCCTAGACAGAAGGACGAATTCCAGATGATTGGAGTAGAGCTCGCATAGTACCCATATATAAAAAGGGAAATAAAACTGATTGTGGAATTACAGAGGTATTTCTACTGAGTGTTCCTGGTAAGATTTATGCCGGTATACTTGAGAAACGGTTGAGAAGGATTATGGAAGAGAAGCTTGGTGAGGAACAAGCTGGATTCAGGAAAAATAGAGGCTGTCAGGATCAGATCTTTACTTTACGACAAATAGTTGAAAAGTCATGGGAATATAACAAAGATCTGTATTTAAGTTTTGTAGATCTGGAAAAAGACAAGGTGCCAAGAGAGAAGCTATTCAAAATGCTACAGTTGTATGCTGTCAGTGGATCATTATATCAAGCAATACTTAAGTCTTTATTTGAGTTGTAAGTCAGCAGTTAGAATTGAAGGAAGTACAGGGAGATGGTTTAATGTTAAATCTGGTGTCAAAGAAGGATGCACATTATCCCCTCTGTTATTCATTATCTATATGGATTACATTATGAAGGAAAGTGGTATTAAACCTGATATCAAAATTGGAGATGTTAATGTCAGCTTCTTGCTTTATGCGAATAAAGCAAGGAGCTGACATTAAATAAATCCAATACAGACTGCAAGATTCTCTGACTAAATTGAATAACTGTTGTGATAGATATGGTATGAAGATCAGCAATAACAAGACAAAGATATTGAAAATAGGCAGAAGCATTGAAAATGTCAAATGTGTTGTGAATGGAGAACCAGTGGAACAAGTAAAACATTTCAGCTACTTAGGCACGATTTTTAGTGAAGATGGTGAATTAAATATGGAAATAGACAACAGAATCAACAAAGCTGGTATGGTAGGAAGTCAACTGGATAAATTTATATGGAATAAGAGAGAAATTATTCAAAACACTAAATTAGCTGTATACAAGACAGTGTTCAAACCAATTTTAACTTATGGACCTGAGAGCTGGGTCAGAAGTGAAACACTTGAACAAAGACTAGAGACTGAAGATATGAGAGTCCTGAGAAAGATTAGGGGCATGAACAGATGGCATCAATGGCAATATCATATTAAAAACGAGGATTTAAGGAAAAAACTTGACATTGTCAGCAACCAGGAATGTGTTAGCAGAGCTAATCTCAGGTGGTATGGTCACTGGAACAGGAAAGATTAGCCAAAGTGTTCTCAGGTTGGGGGGAAAAAGACCCAGAGGAAGACCAAGATATAGGTGGATTGATATAGTAAAAAGTGCCTTAGAAGATGGATATATAAATATAAGATCTGACAATGTTGTAGCTTTGACAGGTAACAGATTGATTTGTCAGAAAATTGTAGATAGGAAGTTAGTAATGATGTAAATTTTTCATGTAGTACTATCATATCCTGTACACCCCTTGAGGGTAAATGTCAGGAATTTGATATGTTCAATAGGTTTTCCATTCAGGATGCAATCAATGATTTCAATGTTCCTGCTTTTCACAGTGTCTTTTTATTGCTGATTTTCATGCCAAATTTATTACACCAGTCACAATTTAGTTAGGCAATCCATCAGACTTGTACTGGATTTATTTAAGAGTATTGCATCACCTGTAAAAAGAGCCGAGTTCAATATCTGCAATTCAAAATTGCAGATATTGAACTCAGAACCTAATCGTATTTTCTTTCATAAAATGATCTATATAAATGAAGAATAGTGGAAATAATGTGCACACTTGTCACACACCTGAACTAACATCAAGCCATTTCCCTGATCTTTCATCACTTCTAATTGCTTAAAATCAATAACTAGGTACTGCTCAACATGTCCCATTTACATCATATAACTGTAGCTTTCTGAACAGCTGTTCTCTTGGCATATGCCTTTTCTGGATCTACAAAACTTAAATACAGATCCTTGTTATATTTCTATGATTTCTCAACTATTTGTCAACAGTGAACATCTGATCCCATTTGTGTAAATCTTACTCCAGCTACCTCCTTTCTCTATCTGAATTATTATTATTATTTTTTTAATTACTGATATGTACTGCTATAACTGATTGCATTCCTCTTGAATATTTTCTGCCTTCTACCAAGTTTTCCACCACTTCTTGTTTTATTTAGCAATCTTTCAAGTCATCATTCCAATCATCTACTTTTTCCTACATTTCTAAGTTTTTCAAAGGTTCCCAGAACAATTTTGTCACCTTCCAGAGATATTCATTTCTGTATATTCTTACCAATGTCTTTCTATTAGTTTTGTTCAGCTGCTGTTATGCATTGCTCCACATCCTCTCCTTTTTTCCTCTGTATTTTCTTAGAGCACATACTTTTCTTTTTTTTTAGGAACTTTGATACTTTCTTCTTTTTCATGAGTGTCTTTAAATTCCTGAGTTCAACCATGGGATTCTGGTTTTCCCATCCTTGCAGACAACTTTACGATATACCTCTCTCTCTCTCCCCAGCTGAATCAATTCTTTGTTAATGAGACCCCAAGGTCTGGTTGTTGTTTTCAAGCTCTCATTTTTTATTGAATAACATTCACATACTTCACATCCAAAAAGCTGCTATAATTTTATTCTGCTTAAAATTAAATGAAGATATTGCTATCAATATTAACATAGTCAATGACTTATTTCTGTATCTTGTCTCCATATGAACTTAAGCATATCTTTATGCAGAAATATGTTATTAGTAATGAGTAAAGTCCATGTCTGAACAGAAATTCAACAGATACCTATGTACTTATTAGCTCTGCTCTTTTCTCAAAATTTTCCAAACATTTCTATATGTCTGCTTTCATTTCTTGCCCTGCTATTTAGATTTCTGATGGCCCAACTTTTTCTGTCAGGCTACCTTTTCTAAAGACTCAAAAAATTCCTCCACTTGCCTACAAAAACTTCCTACAAAGAGGTTTCATTGTGTAATTCTCCATTTTGATAATTGCCTACATTACTTTTAATTGATATTGCATGCTATTCAATATTTAACTGTTTTGAATTGAATACTGTTACTCCATTCCTTCCCCTTCATTAGTGACCCAAATATAGCACTTTGTATTTGTTAAAAGAATCTGCTTTTTATCTTAATTTTGGTAACACCAATTATGTTGATCTTGTATTTTTCTAATTCATCTGCTATGCTGATAGCACTAATCTTGAATTCTACTGATGGTGATTAAGGTTTAGAATTTGTAGCATATACAGTGAATGTTCTAAATTTTACCAAGCAGTTGATAAATATCATCATACAAGAACCTCGATGGAGTCAGCACTCATTGTAGAGACCCATTATTCACACCTATCATACCTCTTCTTGAACTCAAATAACTGACAACACAACTACTTCTGACGGCAATCCGTTCATGCCACTCCAAGCAAAAAACCTCGTCCTAACCTTCTTGGCTAACTGCACTTTATGAAATTTCCAGGAATGACTCCTTGTTCTCTACCTTCATACCACTGAAAAATTTTCAGTGTCTATCCTATACAACCCCCTTTAATAACGTATGCTTCCATTACGTGCCCTCTTTTTCGCTTATCAGCTAGTTTTTGAAGTCCTTCAATCTGTTCTTATAGGGAGCATTTCACAGACCCACCACAATCTGTCACTTGCCTCTAGATTCTCTCCATCACTTCATCTTCCCCACACAAAATCCAGGTCACTATATGTGTAGTCCAAATGTGCCCTTATTAAAGGTCTTATAAAGGGGGGAATACCAACTCCATTCCTGCTTTGTCAGCATATTCAACCACCAAATAATCTGATGTGGTCTTTACCACATAAAAAATTTGTAATGAAAATGAGGAAAATAAGAGTGAATGGTAAGACTGGGCACCAATGTCAGCAAGCTGGAAACTATCAAAAGAGGGAGGTAATAAGTATATCAAGTATCCTGTTTCAGCATTACTGTTTAATTTATATGTTGACAACATAGTACAGAACAAAAATCTGAGGCAAGATAATCAGTTGTTAGAAAATGACAACATTGTGAATGCCAACAGCAAAGAATGTTGATAGTGTCACTTTGGAATGATCTGAATAGGCTGAATTGGTGGGATGATAAGTGGGGATTTCAGTTTATTGCTGCAAAGTATAGTTTTGCACTATACTAAATTGCAGCAACTGCTACATACAGTGAAGCTATGAATGTAAGAGAGAATTGTGCATATTGCTAAGGTATGATAGTAGAAAGCTGAGGAGAATGATGATTAAAAATGGCATGATAGCTAGAATGTACGAGGACTTGAGTTTGTGGATGTATGGAAGTGTGAAGCTGGGTAGACTGCTGATGAAAGAAGGAAGCGGGGAGCCAGTGAGGGAAACAAAGTCTAGACGGTGAGAAGCAAAACTGGTGTGAGATAAAGGAAGATTCAAGGCCTACCTTTACTAATGTCCTAAAATCTGATTCCTTTGATATATTTCAGTGGGGTGAGAATAAGATTAAAGAGTTCAAATGCCACCAAAACTAAGTCCTGTCTAATCTTACAGAAATGATTTCACATCCCTTCCTCCTAACTTTCAATAACTCCCAGATATCTGAACATGATTTAGATTTCCATTCTTGGGATGATCTACATTCCTTGCATAAGTACATTTCAGCCATAACTGAAGTAATTCTTGCTGAAATGAAAACATTCCTCTCTCTTAAAAATCTCTCAACCACTATTCAACCTCCCCACTTCAAAAAATAAACATGCCACAGCAGTCCAAGAAAAAAAAAAAAAAAAAAAAAAAAAAAAAAAATCAAATAAGTGGACAAAAACTCAAGTATCACAGTAGCAGGCATTGTAACATTCTAAATGCAATAACTGCTAGGGTGAT
Organism: Typopeltis vanoorti; assembly: GCF_054136105.1. Classification (NCBI taxonomy): domain Eukaryota; kingdom Metazoa; phylum Arthropoda; class Arachnida; order Uropygi; family Thelyphonidae; genus Typopeltis; species Typopeltis vanoorti. The sequence goes on along the minus strand of NC_143567.1, from coordinate 36,581,818 downwards.
GCTCAAAAAATACTCTGCCTTTTTTTTTTTTTTTTTTTACAACTGCTGCAAGTACCAAATCCAAATTTCATTGGTCACTACTTCTGCCCATCCATGTATCTACTGCTCATAACAAATGCATCATATTTTTAATTCAAGATCCCAAATATGCAAACAATATTCCATTACCCCCCCTCCCTCCCTTTGGAAGATTATTGGAAGCAAAGATAACAGGTGTACAGTCAAGCAGTCTCAAAAAGGAGAGTTTCTCCCTCCTTCAAAAAGGAGAGAGAGAGAGATGGTTAAGAAAGGCCTAAGGAGTTGAGAGAATGATGATTAAAAATTTCAGCTGCATCACTACTAAACAATCAGTCACTTCCAGCTTGGCCTGTGAAGTTAGACAAAAGGTGTCAGTAAGAATTGTGGATGTTGAAATCTCCAAGGAAGATCATCTCACTGTCTGGGTGATTAGACTGTATGTGATCAAATGTATGAGACAGATACTCAAAAAGGTAAGGAAAATCACCAGAATTAAAGGAGGGCAGAAATACAGGCAATAAAATGAGGTCAAGAAATTAAGCCAAAGCAGCTCATATATAAAGGCAATTCCAGGTCCGATAACCTTTCGCATGGAATATCAGACCTGAGTGTATGATGTTCTGTGAAAAGTTTAGGTGAGCTGTGGTTGTAGAGGATGCCAGTTAAGGTTTGAATGTCTAAGTAATGCACACCATTGATGCAAGTGTGGACCCAAAACTCCTATGGAGTTTTGTATATTTTTTTTTTTTTTTTTTTTTTTTTCAATTTTGTATTTTTCACATTTTTCAAAATGTTTATTGTGGGAGATTTAACTCTGGTAACAATTTTTTATGCTGTCTTTCATGTTAAGATTTTGAAAAATTGATCGAGTAGGAACATGCATCAGGAATTAATGAAGGATGCAGAGACAAGGCCATGCTTGGGTTTGGATCTGGACACTCCTGTTTGGGAGTGTCCAGATCCAAACCCAAGCATGGCCTCTACATTACCCCCCACCACCACCACCTATATTCTGCTACCCTCCAGGCACAACCTAGCAGGATTATTCACCAGTTAAATGAGAAGCCTCCCAAAGTGTTACAATGGGATACCAGGTATTATCTAGCAGCAGACTTGCGAAACTGTTTAACTGGTGTACCTTCAAATGGAGATGCATTCTAGTTCAATAATTATGGTGTGGAGAGCACACCCAGCAAGGCCACCACCAGCACTGCATTTAAGATGAAAGGGAACAGACAGAAGTTGGCTAAAGGTCTGTTTGTACTAGACCTGATCAAATGCCTAAAAGTCATGACTAATGGAAAAGTTTCCCCAATTTTTTCCAGTGACTACATCACTAACCTCTGTGTACAGATGTTAGTGATGTAGTCAAGAACAAGGGTAGTGGAATAAAAACTGGCTGGTAGCTTTTTGAGTAGTGATGTAATCAATTAGTAATGGTTTTCATTATTTTAACAGATCTAATGCGAGTGCTGAGTCAACAGTTTCACCATTTCTTATTCAAAACTTGCTCTCTTGATTGTTATACTTCTTAATCAACTGAGATCTGCCGGGGAGAAGAGAATCAGGAACCATTATGAGATAAGGATGTTTTGGTAATTCAGGGTACTTATTTTTTTCTGATATTGTTTGGTTAAAAATTTGCTATCTTTGGTATAGTAGGTAATTTTATTTAGATCTTTAAGGCAGGAACTGAGGAATGATACTTGAGGACATTTTAAAGGATGATAATGAAGAAAGTTTTTTTTAATGTGTTTTTTTTTGTGCTTAGGATGCCTTGGTACACTTGTTGGGAAAGTCAAGTGTTAAATGAAGTGCAGTTATGGAGAATGTGTTGTTGGAATACCGACCAAAGCAACTAAGGATAAGAACGAAGTAGTATATATACTGCTTGAAAAGCAGTTGACAGACCCCATGAGCAAGGTGCATAATACTATGTAATGAGACACATGTTTGTAGCCAGCATAAATTGGAGGAATATGATGCTTCCAAGTCAGTGCAACTGTGTCTGGGTGAAATGGATGTGAGAAGGGAACTGACAGAGTTTGAAAGAGACATTGTGATAGGATGCCATGTTACAGGCCTTCTGTTTGACAAATTGGACCATCCCAAGTCGATAAACAAGCAGTGATGCTATACTGAGATAGAAGTGCAGGGAGTCAACTGCAAGTGCTATCTGTAGTGGATGACCCACTACTGTCACCGAACGTGACCACAGGATGATATGAAGGATAATATATAAAAACAGAAATTTGTCAACTATGCTGAATGTGAAATTCCAGGCATTGACTGGAACACAAATCTGCACAAAAACATTCAGAACTCAGGTTTGCAACATGGGTTTCCATGGTAGGACTGCAATATGCAAGGCACCACATTATCCGAACCAACATGCAGTGCAGTCTTCAGTGGTGAAAAGGGCATGTACAGTGGGATGTGGAAACTTGGAAAGCTGTGTTATGGAGCAACGAATCACCTTACACCTTCTACCAAGCAGATGGATGGGTGTGGGTGATGTCCAATGAACATTTCTTACCAGAGTGCATAACCCCAACTATGAAATTTGGAGGAGGCGGTGTGATGGTATGGTCCTGTTTTTCCTTGTTTGGGCTCAGACCTGTCCAGAATGTTCAGGTATCTGAACATTCTGGACAGTGCAATGCTTCCTACTTTGTGGTATTTCTATGGAACTCTCTTTCAGCAAGACAATGCAGTGTCATAAGGTGGCTGCTGCTATAAATGTGTGGTTTGTGGATATGACCATCACTACACCCTACTGAACATCTGTGTGATGAATTGGAGTGTCGGATGAAGTCGAGGGATGTCAATCCCACAACAGTTCAGGACCTCATTATATGCCTACAGGAAGAATGGTCCAAAATTCCAATTCATCACACAGATGTTCAGTAGGGTGTAGTGATGGTCATATCCACAAACCACACATTTATAGCAGCGGCCACCTTATGACACACCCATCCATCTGCTTGGTAGAAGATGCAAGGTGATTCGTTGCTCCATAACACAGCTTTCCAAGTTTCCACATCCCACTGTACATGCCCTTTTCACCACTGAAGACGGCATTAAGATAGTATAACACTATCATAATGAAATGGATGGAAAATCGTCTTCTATTTAATGAGTGTAATTGTTTAACTAGTTTTCATGTAGATGTGTAGAGTAGGCAATGTGATACAATACTTTTGAACATGCTGCCCTTACAGAGAATGCAGGCGAGTCTCCTGACTATAGCATGACCTTGTCTTATCTAAACATATCACATCAAACTCCCTCCAGGCAGTGAGATTATATATATATATATATATATATATAATTTTACATATATAATATAATTTATATTATATATGTAATATACAATATTGTTTCTGTTGTATAAATTCCAAATCTATCCTACAACAAAATCAACCAATGACCCTGCTATATTAACTTACTTCACTCTATGGCACATGGAATGAGTTTCTGATCTTTTTCTCTTGATGGCCAACTGCTGCACATGTGTTAAAAACCTATTAAACATCTAGTAGCAGTCAGCCAACACCAATTTACAGCTTGGCTAAGGATTCATTAGTGATAACCACACCATCTATTTATGTGTGCTCCTTTGTGAAATAATCTCCATCAGCAGCATTTCCAAGAAACCTACAAGTAGTCAAAAATATTAACCTTTCCTACCTAACTTTTACAGTTGTGATACAACTGTGGTACACATTTTAAACCTTTCATGGGTGGAATTGGTATTTATGAAAGTGTACATTGCTGACAAATCGATCACTAGCTGATCACAATGTAAATGTAAAATGCGAGCAGATACACTTTTCTATTAGTCAAAAGCTACTTTTGGTAAGAGAAACTTTTATCAAGAAACAACTTTCTAATATGCCAGACAATATTCTACAGCTCAAACACATGCACAAAGAGAACATAAATAACTTTTGCTTTGGTATGTGTTGCCCAGAAACACAACAAAGTGGCTCAAGTGTTGGATCATTCATCAAATTCCTGATATACACTCTAAAGAGGCATATAAGATCAAGACAGTAGTGTGAACTTAATGTTGTAGTGCTAACAACTAAAATTTTTCTCCAGATTAGTCTTATGTGAATAGTACTCCATAGGCTCAGATCACATTTCAGTCTTCTAACCGCATCAATCCACCTAGATCTTCATCTTCCTCTAGGTGGTCATTTTTCCTGCTATCCTAGAATCAAAACCCTGTCTTGCAACCTTTCCTCTCCCAATGTTAACATGACCATACCAGTCCACATCTGCTTTATTAACATTCTTGAATGATAATAATGTCAAGTTGGTTCCTAATATCTTTGTTACATAATTCTACCACTGATGGCATCTGTTCCCTCCCCTAGTTCTTCGTTATCTCTTCTAGTCTTTGACTAAATGCTATTTCTAACACAACTCAGATTGGTAACTAAAACTAGCTTGAACTCTGTCTTATATAAAGCTAGTTTAAGTGTTCTGACCGATTTCTCAGATTATATACAGATTTATTCAGTTGTTTCCCCCCTCCACACACCCCAGCTGTGCTTATTGTGTTGTCTATTTTCATATTTAAGTTTTCAACTTTGTTAAAACATGTGCCTAAAAAAGAGCAGAAATATTTCACTTTTTCTATATGCCCACCATGGACAATACATGTTTTCTATATGTCAACCTATTCAGCTGCTTTTCATGCAAAATTCACTATAGCACTTATTCAATTTTGTTAAAAATTTTGTTAAAAAAGGCTTGTACTGCCGTTATTTAAAAGTATAACATCCCCTTCGTAAAGTAAAGAGCAGAGATGAATATCTCCAATTTTGGTATTAGATTTAATGCATTTTCACTCAGTACTTGCTCCAATTCTAACTGCTGACAACTTAAATATACACTATGTACATGTTCTGTGATATCCCATTTCATTTACTTCATAATAATTATTGCATTTGGAATAAATTTTCTATTGGCACTCCTGCAGCTGCTTTTTCCAAATCTACAAAACAAATACAGATATTTATATTACCATGATTTCACAGCTATGTCTTAAAGTGAAAATCTGATCCAGACAATCTCTACTTGGCAAGAACCCAGATTCTCCAAGTTTCTCTTCTACAATTTTTCTTAGTCCTTTCAGTATGCCTACATAAATCTCATTTGAAACATGCAGTAGGAAAATTCCTCATGTGTATTTCCCTTTTCATAGGCAAAGCACTATGAGCTCTCTACTCCAGTCATTTGGAATTCAGCTTTCTTATCAGGTGTTCTGAATTATGCAGCCTAGTCGATGTAAAATGTTTATACCTTAACATTTGATTGTTTCTGATTGAATATCTACCAGCTGTCTTTCCACATTTCAGGTTTAATGGATTTTTCTATCTTAATTATTGATAACATGTACTCCCGATTGCAATCCTAAATATTTCTACTGTTTTGTTGTTGCTTATTTAATAATCTGAAGTAATTACTTCAGTCCTTCAGAAAATCCTTATCCTGAGTTTCAATGTCACCTTTATCATCTCTTCTTTTTACAGTACTCTTTCTCCATTTCTAAGCTTTTCGATAGCTTACAACCCACCTTTGTGATCTGTATTATCAGTCTTCCCATTATCTTTGCTTAGTCACTTTATATATAACTGACATTTTTCTCTGTATGCTTTCTAAGTACCTGTTGAATTAGTTACCAGAATCATCTGACATGCTTTCTTCTTTTCTAGGACCGCCTCTAGCTTCTTGAGTTCATTGCAAAGAGTAGATTATTCTATTCTTCATTATTCTATTTTCTCTTGAGTCCCCATGGTTTTCTCCTTAACTCCCATTCCCCCCCCCCCCCCGATACTATTCGTAATTTTAGCCTACAGTTCACATCTGAAAGCTACTTGACCAATTTTAGAACTTTCTAAAATATTTTTTCAGTATGATGTTCATTTTTATCCTGTTTAAAACTAAATGATTACTTCTCCACGTCAAATCACCTGTATAGTATTGTATCCTGAATAAGTGTGTGAAGATATCGCATACAACAATATTATGTTCTATTTTTATTATTATTATTATTATTACCACGGGCTACTCCAGGAGTCCTTAGACTCATCGAGGGAGGCCCTAAACATCATGTTCACACAGCTGTTCAACATTCTCACAGTATCTATCATACCTTGCCTTGAACTCGCTCACTGTCATAGCACCCACAACAGACTCTGGCAGCTTATTCCACTCATTTACCACTCTAAAAGTAAAGAACGCAGCTCTAACACCCCTGCTAACCACGCTCTTGCCCAGCTTCCATGGGTGTCCCCTAGTTCTCCCGCCACCAGTCCTGATCGCAAAAATATCATCTGAATTAATCCTATAGAATCCTTTTAGCAATTTGAATGTCTCAATCATATCTCCCCTTTTTCGCCTATCAACTAGTTTCTGCAATCCACAAATCTTCAACTTGTTCTCATAAGGTTCATTCTATAGACCTGCTATCATCTTGGTCACTTGCCTCTGGATCCTCTCCGCCTCCTCCCCATCAAGAAGAAACCTAGGTGACCAAATCTGGGCACAGTAGTCAAGATGAGGTCTTATCAAGGCTCGGTACAGAGATACAATAACTTGCTTGTCTCTGCTCGTCAAAGTATTTTTCAACAACCAAGTGAGTTGATGAGCTGATTTAGCTACTTTTGCAATGTACCCCCTAAACCTCATCTCCCTATCCACCAACACTCCCAAGTCCCTGGCCTCATCAATCTCCTGGAGTACAGTTCCACCAATGCGGTATACTGCTGCTAATCTTTTCACCCCAAAATGCATAACCTTACATTTTGTCACATTAAATTGACATCCATTCTCCTTAGCCCAGAACTCCAATCTATCCAAGTCGTCCTGCCTGCAAGATTGTGACATCTTCTGTATTCACTATTGCCCTGCCCAACTTTGCATCATCAGCGAACAAATGAACTGTTCCTCTTAGATCCTTCCCTATATCGTTAATGAACAAAATTAAACAGCAGTGGTCCAAGAACAGAACCCTGTGGCACACCACTAGTCACAGGCCATCTTTTGGACTCTACTCCTGAATAAACTACTCTCTGATATCTCTCCATCAACCACCCACCTATCCATCTCATTAACCCTATATCCATTCCCATATGTTGTAGTTTACGGATTAGAATTCCATGTGGTATCCTGTCAAATGCTTTATTCAGGTCCAGCAGTATCTCTGTAAACCCATTACCCTTATCCAGTTCAGTCGTCACTGTGTTATAAAACTAGAGCAAGTTACTGAGGCATGATCTACCCTTCACAAAGCCATGCTGTCCCCCATACAGTATCTCATTTTCATCAATCCATTCCTGTATTTTTCCCTTGACTACTTTCTCCAAGACCTTGACAACGACTCCTGATATGCTGATCTGTCGGAAATTTGCAACAGTAATCTTGGATCCTCCTTTATGCAGTTGAACTATTTTCCCCTCTTTCCACACCTTCGGGACTAAACCAGATTAAACAACATGGTCAAGAGCACTGATAATTCTTTAGCTGCTTCACGTAAGACTTGTTGCGGAATACCATCCAATCCCACAGATGTATTCACATTAAGGGTCTGTAATAGACTATTCACCTCCACTTCATTTATCACAATTCCCATATAAACTAATGGTTCCTTCATTTTTTCAATGTCACCACCTGGATGATATACTCTCGCAAACTGCTCACTCAGTAATTCCACTATATCGACTGATTCAGTGACCTCCTTACCATCATCATTCCTTAAAATCATTTTGCCGTGTACAGTTTTTTTTTTTTTTTGCTTGCAGCATATTGAAAGAACTGTTTGGGATTCTCTTTACCTTGCATAGCTAGTTTCCTTTCATAATCCGCTTTTGCTTTTTTTTTTTACCACACTCGTTACCCTTCTGGCCTGCACTTTATACAGTTCGTGTGCCTGCAGGTCACCTTTCTTTAAATTCCCCACTGCAAAAAAAGAAACACAGTTGTTTCTTTTTTTGCAGTTCAAGCTCAATGGTGTTATTTATCCATTTAACCCCTACTTCTTTTACTATTCAGACCCTAGATACACAATCAGCCATAACCTCCTGTAAATGCTCCTTGACCACTATCCCTGCTCTATTAACATCCAGCCCTTGCAGTTTTACATGCCATGGCACTGATCCAAGCAATCTCCTAAGCTTGTCATACTTGCCAGCATGGTAATTCCACATATACCCTGTCTTAATCGAAAATTCCACACCTTTAGCACCTTCCAGGTCACCTTATGATCACTTTCACCAATAGGTGGCAACATGGTCATATTCATTACAGTCAAATTCTCAGATGCTATTACCAGGTCAAGCACTCTCACACCCCTAGTATTTTCAATTACATGCTGTCTCAGATAGTTATCCCTTAATAATTGAATAAAATCCATTTCCTTCCTCACGTGTCCTCTCCTTCTTCTGATCAATGTTACCATAGTTGAAATCCCCATAATAATTACCCTCCTTCCACTCATTTCATCAATTTGTTTATGCACACTATCGCCACCATCTATTCCATCACCTGGTCTATAGCAGCACCCAAATCTATATTTTGTTCTGCCAGTCTCAATCTCACACCAAATAGCCTCAAATGAGCTCCTTTCACTATCCTGCAATACAACTTCAATTCTCCTTGGCTGCAGTTCATCAGCTATCATTGGTAACACCCCTCCCCCCATTTTATTCTCTCTGTCCCTCCTAAACACACTTAACCTACACGTTCTATCCCAATAACTATATCATCTTCCGTCAGCCATGTTTCACTAATGCCAATAACCTGTGGCCAGGAAGAGCCAATCAAGGCCAAAAATTCTTCCTTCTTGTTCCTAATACTCCTGGCATTAGTATACATGAAATGCAGTGATCCCTTTGTTCCACCCCTATCTTGATGCGTTATTCTAACTATCCCATTCAGATTTCTTGTCCTTAGTACATTTTATACATTCTTACACTCAACTGTCTCACTGATGTCTGCATATCCACTCCCACCCCCCTCCGTGGTAGTTCTAGATTCCCTGGTTCTGCACATCCATTTTCACTTCATTCAGCAACACTTTTTCTCATCTCCGCACACCAAGTCCATTCAAATGCAGGCCATCCATCTTGTATAAATCCTTTCGCCCATCAAACTCATTCCACATGTCCATGAATTACACACCACACCATCTGCATAAGCTGTGCATGATGTCATTTGCAATTATGGCCCTCCTCCTAAGCTCCTCTCTGTCATACCGCGGCAACAGACTCGCCATCCTAACTCTGTCACTCTTTTCTTTCGCTACCTTTAACAATACTTTCAAGTCCTCTCTCATTAAAAATTTATCTCCTTTCAATTCATTCGTACCCGCCACAACTATCAATTCTTTCACCCTCTGTTTTTTTGCTCTAATACTCTCACATCCTTACATCATGACCAGCAAAGATTCCATGTGAATGTTTGGAATGGCATCATTGGAAACCATTTGGTTGTATGGCACTGCAATTTACTCCAGAACTTTGAGTAGCAAACACTCAGCCAAAGCTGTGCAGCATGCTCACAATTCACATTTCAAAAATCTGCTGTGATGTAGCCATAGGTAGTTGCTCTCCTTGATCAATTCCTGTACAGTACCACCACCACCACCTGGAATACAAGCCAGAGTGTATATGACATGCCCTATGTTTATATGCCTTTTTTCATTAAAATCAGTGACAGAGCAAGTATCTACCACCTAACCAAAGATTTTAGGAACACCCCAAATAATCTTTGGTTTCTTTATGGAATTTTCTTTTTTTTTTAGAATGTAAGTTTGTGGTATAGCAGTTTTAGTACTATACACAGAAAATACAATGAAAAGTTAATTTTTATTGGGTTTAGCTAATCTGATTTATCCACCATATTTATAAATAAATCAATTCAGTCTCTCTTCTCTTGTGCAGAGTTGCAGATGATTTCAGTTCCCCCCATAACAAATTTGGTCATTAGGCACATCTACTCATTCGTAATAGCACGCTAGTTTTGAGATGACAATTTAAAACTTCCATTATTCTTTTTGAGAGAGCAATGTACTTTCTTCAAGTATTTTATTCCATGATGAAATAAGATACCTTGTATATAATTATTATTATTTGACACCTCCAGGAAGTCCAAAGACTCATCAAGGGAAAGTGTGCCAACAGCATCAAACAATTGTTCCCCTTCCAACTACTAACCGCGCTCAAACTTACTTAACTGAGCCATTAGTAGCAGAGGCTCTACCAATCGACCAACCTATAATGCAATGTTATTATTACATACAAGGGTGGAAAGTCCACTATCTTCACTAACCATCAATACCTGCACAACATCTATAACATTTTGCTTGAACTCATTCACTGATGAAGCACAACTAACTCAAACCATTCCACTTATTCACCACTCTTCAAAAAAATGTGGTTCTCATGCCTTTGCTAACTATACTATTACTTAATTTCCAGGGATGCCCTTTAGTTTTTCCCACACTAGTCATGTACTGAAGCATTTCCTCATTATTATTATTAAAAGTGGCCTCCAAGGAGTCAGGGACTCATCGAGGGAGGCCACATACTACATACACCAGCAATCATGCTTGTTCTTGAATTTATTCACACTACTTGCACATATACAGCATCCAATGACAATCCATTCCAATCACACACCACTCTATGAGAGAATAATCTAGACCCCCCCCCCCTTTTCTTGGCGGCATTAATTCATAGCTTCCAAGAATGCCCTCTCATCCTTTCCCCATCTGCCATAAAATGAAAAATTACATCTACTGAAATGCTGTATGACCTTTTCAGAAATTTAAAAGTCTCAATCATATCACATCCCCTCTTTCTCCTGTCTGCAGTCTATAAATTCTCAATCTGTCTCCATAATCAGTATCCCACAATCCTGATATTTCTAAAACTCTCCACTGTATCAGAATCACAACAGAAACCAGAAGACCAGACCTGCACACAATAGTCCAACTAAGGTCTTATCAGGCATAGTAAAGAGGCAAAAGGACATCCTTATCTTTACATATCAAAGTTCATTTCAGCATTGAAATTACTCTTGAGTTGTATTTGTAACTTTTTCTACATGGCCCCTGAACTTCCTATCTGCTAACACATCAAGATTCCTAGCCTGATCAGTTTCTTCTAACATAATCAGAATCTCACCAATATAATACGACATTCGATTATCTAATCACAACAAAGTGCATGGCTTTACACTTACTGATATTGAACTGACATCCATTTTCCCATGACCAAATGCAGCCTATTCAAAATCATTCTGCAAGTACTGTGCATCAACTGCAATCCTTCTAGCATAATCATAATAACAATTATCTTCTAACATAATCATGATCCCATCAATATAATACCACATTGGATATCTAATCACAACAAAGTGCATGGCTTTACACTTACTGACATCCATTTTCCCATGCCCAATTGCAGCTTATTCAATTCATTTTCTGCAAGCTGCAATCCTGAATACCCTAGCTATCTGCATATCAGCAAACAGCTGTAGGTCACCTGTCAAATTCTTCCCAATGTCATTAATGTACAGATTAAATAAGTGGATCAAGGACTGATCCTTGTGATATAGCATTAGTTACATTAAATCTTGCAGACTCACATCCCTCCTATATCAACTTTTTGATATGTCACTCAGTCATTCTCTTATCCATGCTAATATTTTATAATCCAAACCCATATTCTCTCATTTCTGCAAGTCTCCCATATATTGTTGAAAGCCTTAGCAAAATCCAAAAGTATCATGGTGTATTCATTTCCCTTGTCTAACTCAATGGTAACATTATTATAGAATGTGAGAAAGTTGCTAAAACATGACTCTCCTTTAGTAAACGCATGCTGTTCATTGCAAAGTAGCAATTCTCTGCAACCCATTTTGGAATGCAAGCCTTAACCAACTTTTCCAAAATTTTCATCACCACTCCTGAGATATTGGTCGATAGTTGGACACATCTGTCTTTGTGCAATGGGATTACCATACATTATTCCCACTCCTGCAGAATCTTCTCACTGCTAACTCTTCACTGGAAAGAGGTAGCAGTGAGATCAATGCTGTATACACTAGGTTGATGGCTTTTGGCAAAATGGGCATTCATCTGTTGAATATCTTCAGCATCTGGCACCCTCACACACCATTTGCATTCAAGTATTTGAATTAATGAAAACAATCAGTAACTTCCACACTGCTGGGTGAAGGCCTCTCATTCATCCAGACAAATATGCATTCAGTAGTTATTCTTTCATATTTGTGCTTTCTTTTACTTGCAGCATAACAACAGAATTCTTTGGAGTTGTCTTTAGCTTGCAGAGCCAGTTTCTTTTCATACTCAGACTCAGCTTTCCATACAACAGTTGTGACTTCTGGCCTGCTGCTTATAATTTGCATAAACGACATCATCCTTATGCACATCATATTCCTTCCATATCATCCTTTTCTTATGAATCTCTTGGTTAATTAGACTACACACCCATTTGGCTCCTACACTATTTATTCTTAGAACTCTCAGGACACATTCTGATATTGCATCATTTAAGTATTTTTTAAAATATTTCTCATGCGATGTCGATATTCTTCCCATCCAGCAACTGATGCTTTTGCATACTCCTCAGTTGGTCATAATTTCCTGCTTTGTAATTTAGCATGTAACCTTTTCTGAACAGAACGTTCATAATCTTAGCCACTTCCAAATGAGTACCAAATGATCTGTCACTAACCAGAGGCAGAATAATTGTCTAACTAAAACACCCTTTGACACTTTAATCAAATCTAAGACTCTCTCTAACCTCAAGTTCCTTCTATCACATGTTGCTTGAGGAAGTTGTCTCACAATAATCCTATAAACATTTTAAGCAACCTGCATGTCTCTATTATATCCCCCCCCCCCCATCCACCAGCCTCTTAACCCACCAATTTTCAATCTCTCCTCATATGGAGTATCCCGTCATCTTGGTCAGCCACTTCGGGATCTGTTCCTCCACCTCTGCATCTCCAAGAAACCTAAGTGACTAGATCTGTGCATAGTTCAGATGGGACCTTATTAAAGCCTTATAAAGAGATACAATAATCTGCTTATCTCTGATTCTCAGTGTTCAATAACCAGGTAATCCTATGAGCTGTTTAATCACTTTTGCAAAACAATCTCTGAACTTCTACTTCCTATCCATCAATACCCCAAAATTCCTAGCTTTATCAATTTCCAGGAGTATCTTCATTAATTTTTGATGTTGGGAATATTACTGGAAATGTTTAGTAACAAGTTTATTTTTTATATTTAAGATTCATGTGGATGTACAGAACAAGTGTACATAAGTTTACATTCCAACCTAGTGTAAATTTTTCATACATATGAACACCTCTCAGAAGAGGTCCTTCACAGCTTGGTTCAGTAGGCACGTTATGTTACTGCAGAACTTTTTTTTTATTTTTTTAAAAAAAAATCATGTTGTGATCTACTTGAATAAAAAAAGTTTTGATTTTTTTTTTTGGAGGTACATGATAAATGCCCTTGCACTGCAAACTTTTAGAATTAACTTCAGTGTATTTGTATAGTATATTCAGAAAAAAGTGGAATATAAATCTATTTATAAGCTTTCCCCTATTTCATATTAATTTTGTAAGAAATAGTTTGTCTATTTTCTATTGGATGTGGTTAATATTACTATTATCCTGCTTTATTTGTATAGTTCAATAATGGATTTTAACTTGGTAAATATATCTGCAGTCACTATCAGTATAAGATATATTACAGAATAGATATTTCTCAATTCATGAACTGGAAGAGAAATTTTGTTAAGATGATACCCAAATAAGCTGATTTGCTACATGAAATGTCAGAAACATAGTTTTTCATTGTTTCAGGCAATATTTCCTCAGTTCTGAATCTGAGTTTTATAACTTGCTGTCCATTTCCTTCCTAGCTGCTCACTGGTTATGTTGATACATGTCTCCTCCCCACAGAAAGAAAGAAAAAAAAAAAAAAAAAAAATCAAAGCAGGGTTATCACAAGGCACTAGTTGTATACCAATTACTATATGTTTGTTTCTTTTCAGAGCATTCGATTCATAGGTCTGCTGTAATGCACAAACGAGCAAGACCATCAACTACAGTTCTGAAATATGAAAAAGTACGTAACTTAGTTATGTTTTACAGTATGCAAATTTTCATATTTTATTCTTAAGGCTTCAGTTTACATTAGTGTACTAATTCACTACGATAGTGAATATAGCTTTCGGAATTGTCCTTAAGTTGCGTATACTACTGAAAGTCTTATATTTGTAGTAGTATATAAAATAAAACCTAACAACCTCTGGTAGGCTAAGACCCTACAACGCTAATGCTGGTTTCTTTTCTAACCAAATGCAATTGTCCTTTAAGAATATTAATGACTAATTTCCTTGTGGATTAGTATGGTTATAGACATTAATAATAAGGCATCCATAATCCATCCACCATCCTTTACAAACCTATTTGAAACCTAATAGCTAGTCAAAATTTACATATAGTTTGCCATCAAACTCAATGAAACCAGTTTTTCTTTCATTCCATCTCTAATCCTTGGGAAAGATTTTCATTGCTTAAAATCTATACCTATTTAAGCACCTCCATAGTGCAATTTAAAGAAAAATGGGATGTCTCTTTCGACTGGAAAAGACCTAATACTTTTTCAATTTAAGGTGAGTTAGCCAATCTCATACAGTGGTAGCAATTTACCACTTCCTCACCAGAAAACTGAGTTTTTCATCCCATATATAGGCAAATCACCATTTACAAACAAAAAGTACTACTGGTGGGCAATAGATATCATTGTGTTGATGACAGTGTCACTGTGTGCAGTTGAAGAATTAAATAGTGAGATGGGAGTGGAGTCCTTGGACTCACTTAAAGAACAAATAGTAAAGACAGTTGAGTATATTTTCTTCTGCCTGAAGCAATACAGGTGTTACCTCTTGTAATTGCTATTAACATGACAGAAATTCCCTCTGAGCAATTCACAACCAACATCATAAAAAATATATAAAATAAAAATGGCTTGCACATTATATACCTAAGGCCTGAAAAACAATGCTCGCTCACCAGTCAGATGTTAGCCTGGGTATACTTTACCATGGTCACCTACTATATCATAAATCACGTTTATTCCTGAATCTGGTCAATTTATAAGCTTTTTGTTAATGTGATAGTTAATTTTAAAGCAAATATGTTAACCACTTACATATTAGTGTTTATCAGTCTGTGAAGAAAAAAAATTATGTATTTATAAAGTAAGAACAGACCATTTATTTTATTTATTTTTTTTATTAATTATACCATTTTTTGCTATGTTTTTCCTTTTAGCACTTATGTCTTGAACCGATGTTACAGAAAAAGCAAACAATTTCTTCACTCCCATTATAAACAAATGCAGGAAAAAACACTCAAAATAATAATAAAAAAAAACTGAAACACTGTCAGGCAAGTGATGTCATACAGCATGGTGGCAACTCAAGAAAAAAATTTAGATTAGAAAGAAAATGGATACTTCTTTCCAACTTTAAATAAATTCCATGACTGGGTTAAAAAAAAAAAAAGTTATCACTGCCTGCAGCATATCTATTTTAAACTGCAGTACCACAATTAACTCGTTATCTTGCAGCACAACCGAATGAGCTATAAGTTAAAATGATGAAAAGAAATTTCATCTTCTACAGACAAATCATTTTCTTCAAATTTTGTGTAATTATTTGACAAAAGATTTCCATATTAATAAATACATATCCTGAAATCATCCTAGGTGTTGCATATCGAGACCAAATTTTTTTCATTTAACTCTGGCATGCAAACTGTTTCTGATGGCCCAGGATGTTAGCCAACTTCTAGTGATTTTCAGCATTGCAGAAATGTTTATGATATTTGAAAATATTGTTCTTTGAGAGATACTTGTGCTATAAGGTATCCTCAATTCACACGAAAACATAAGGAAATAAGTAAATATTTAAGGCCTGAATATCACAGGCCACATCAGTGCCAACATTAGTCATTACGAGGTAGAATACAAACAGTGGATCAATTTGAAACAATGAGAGCTTTGTGATGTTACACATAAAAACAACACAAAGGTATAACTGAGAAAACATTGTATTATTATTTATGAATTAACTGTATTAAAAAATTTTTTAATGATGTTTGATTAGAATAAGATTCTCCTATATCTTAGATAGGGAGAGGCAGTCATTTCGGTTTAAGTTTGGAATCTGAAGTAAGTGCATTTCACCCTGTCAGATATTGTGTTCTGTATCTATTCTTTCTGTGATAGGCCAGATTTGTCAGATTTCCTGATGCAAGACTAGTGTTTTGGTATTCTCTTTTCCACTGAGCATCCAGTTTGTCTACAGTAACAATGGTGACAGTCAAAAGGAACTTGGTAGATGCCAGGAAGAGCCAGATGGAAGCATTTATCTTTAGATGGAAACCATGATGATAATTTGGCAGGAATAAACGTAGCCACTAATATATTTCTTAAGAATTCTGGGAATTGGTTCTGAGATGCAAAAAAAGTTTTGGATAGCAACTCTATGTACTGTTTCTTTGTTTATTTGAGGTAGGATTATAGGAATCAAAAAGATGTGTGGTCCTTTCTGAGAAGCCATTGAGTTTCATATATTGTTTGATGTTTAAGAGTTCTTGCTGTAATTGTTGAGGAATAGAACACGTAGCATGAGCACATTGCACTAAAGTTTTGATAATTTTAGTCTTCTATGAGGAACGGTGAAAAGATTGTTGGCGAATTCAGTGAAAGTACGCTTTCAATAAACACAAGCAATTAATTCACCTGAGGATGAGCAGAGTGATCTAAGGATCTATTTCCATAGTAAATTTAATTTGTGGATGTAAATTATTTATATTAGATTAAAAGGTAGATAACATTTCTTCATTATGGGACCAGATCACAAAAATGTCATCTATATAGTAAACCCAAAATGAATGCTTGAGGGTGTATGGATGAGAACAGGATGTCTTCTAAATGTTCTAAATAGAAGTTGGTAAGAGTGGATGTCCCATGGCAGTTCCTTCAACTTGACTGTAAAACTTCTGACAAAGAAAATATCTGGAGTGAATAATAAAATCGAATAATTTCACTATATCCTGTGGAAAGGCTTGTGAATGCAGATGTAGCATATTTTCTAGCAGTACATTAGTGAAGAGAGAGAGAGAGAGGGAAAGCGAGAAGGATTCTATAACGAAACTAACCATTAGATCAGTGGGTAGGATTGAAACATTTTTCACTATCTAGAAAATCAGATGAACTTTTTTTTATAAATGAGAAGGAATTACAAAGCTGGGCTTTTTAGAAACGTGCTAAAAATTTGGCTATACAATAAGCAGTAAATCTATAGGATGAATACATTCCTTATGGATCTTAGGTAGCCTACAGAACTGAGGGGGTTCTAACAAAATAAGTTAAGTTTTTCTATGGTGTGTCCATCCTATAGGGAGTTTAATTTTCTGAGTTGTCTGTTGATGGAGTTGTGATCCAATTCCAGGTATGTTGATCTGTCCTATAATAAAAGAGACAATTGTCATTTATAATTTGCAGTATCCATAACAACTGTGACTTTCTCTTGTCAGCTTTTGTAATAAGATGATTAAGGATTGTGAAGCTTTCATTTCAGTAGCACTGATGAAACTTCTAACGAATTTTATTGGCATCCTCACCAGAGAGAGAGAGAGAGAATAACGTTAAATATTAAAAGGAAATCTTTAAAGCTATGACAAATTCATGTCCTTTGGAAAGAATAAGAACCTCCCTTTCAGTTCAAGGGAGTTCTGAGATGGTAACTACCCAATTTTCAGGAACATTAGAACATTCCTGTCATTAAGAACTACATAGGATATGTAGTTCTTAAAGTGGAGGTAACACTATTCTGGGAATCACAGATATGTTAATAGCAAAGTTCAGATTTTGCAGCTTGAAGTTGATATGGATGAGTGATAGCCTTGCATTGAAATAGACATTATACTGTATATGCAAAGAGACGTGATGGTTTCCTTCAGCTCTGAAGTCGTGAATAATCTTGAGATCACATCATCTTTTAATAATGGATATCCTTGCTTGCAGCATACCTCGTAACACTGATAATTTTCCAAATTACCACTCTTTTTGGTTATTTCTTCCCCGTGAATGATATGTATTTGTTCTTATCCTACAGCCAAATTTTAGCACATTTATTAAAAGCTCAGACTGGTAATTTCTGCTCCTCCTTATATAAAAAAAAATTTAGCTGATTTTCTAGAAGTGAAAAATGTTGCCCTCCAACCCAGATCAAGTTGAAGGAACTGCCATGGGAAGCCCCTCCTCCCACTCTTGTCAACTCTATAACATTTAAAAGACATTCTGTTCTCATCCAAACATCCTCAAGAGTTCATTTTGGGCTTACTATATAGATGATGGTTTTGCAATCTGGTCCCATAATGAAGAAATGTTACCTTTTTTTTTTTTTTTTTTTAATCTAATATAAGTAATCTACATCTACAATTAAATTTACTATGGAAATTGAAAAAAAAAAAAATTACCCTTCTTAGATATCCTACTCCTCTGCTCATTATCAGATGAATTAATTGCTTGTGTTTATCGAAAGCCTATTTTCACTGTATGCTAAATTCAGCAATCTGCTCTCACCATCCATCACAGAAGACTGAAATTATCAAAACTTTCATGCAACATGCTCACGCTATATGTTCTATTCCTCAACAATTACAGCAAAAACTCAAACATCAAACGATATATGAAATTCAGTGGCTTCTCAGAAAGGAACATCTTTTTGATTCCTATAATCCTACCTCAGATAACAAAGAAACAGTACATCGAGTCCTTATCCCACATTTTTGGCATCTCAGAAGCAATTTCCAGAAATCTTAAGAAATATAATTTAGTCACTAGATTCATTCCTGTCAAATTATCATCATGGTTTCCATCTACTAAAGATGAATGCTTCCATCTGGCTCTTCCTGGCATCTACCAAGTTCCTTTTGACTGTCATCCTTCTGACTTTAGATAAACTGGATACTTAGTGGTAAAGAGAATACAAGCTAGTCTTACATCAGCATCAGGAAATCTGGCATGGCACAGCAGAGAATAGATACAGATCACAATATCTGACAGTGTGATATGCACTTCATCTTTGTCACTATAAATTTGAATGCTTATTTAAAGAAAGCACTGAAGCTTTACTTCAGGGTCCAAACTTAAACTAGAACGATTCTCTCACAGGAGAATCTTATTCTAATAAATCATTAAATCTTTTTTTTAATATAGTTATTCACAAATAATAGTACGTTTCTTCAGTTATACCTTTGCATTATGTGCAAATCACACAGCTCTCAATGTTTCAAACTGATCCATTGTTCATGTTCTACCTTGTAATTAACTAATATTGCCACTAATGATGGCCTATGAAAATATATATGGCTTTTAACTAAATATTTACTTATTTCTTCATGTGAATTGAAGAAACCTTATGGCACAAATATCTTTCAAAGAACAATATTTTCAAATAGCATAAACATTTCTGCCATGCCAGAAAATCACTAGAAGTTGGCTAACATCCTGGCCCATCAGAAACAGTTTGCACACCAGAGTTAATTGAAAAAAATTGGTCTAGATATGCAACATCCAGGATATGTATCTATTAATAAGGAAATGTTTTGTCAAATAATTACACAAGAGATTTGAGGAAAATGAAGATTTGCCTGTAGAAGATGAAAATTTGGTTTTATTTGGTCATTAAGAATTAAAATACATAAAGATTAAAAGAAACCAACTAGTTTCACTGCAGATTACTTGTGGCTTCAGGTAAAAAAAAAAAAAATTATATAAATATATAGTTGGCAAATACAAAATATAAATTCATAAGCAAAGATGGCAAGTACGATTGCAGTATGAAGATATACATCAGATTTCAACATTTAATGCTAATCTCCAAAAGATATAGCTTGTGATTCGTGATACTCTTCACTGTCTGCATGTAACTGCATGTAATGGTTCTTGCCAGCTTTTCTTGTTCATTAATATTTTGTACTGGCCAACCACACTTTTATATTTTTACCATGAAGAAGCCATGAGTAACTGGTAGTGGAACTAGTTATTTTCTTCTGTTTGTATTTTTTAATTTTAAATGAACAAATAAAAATACAATTTTTCATCTTTAACATGTTTTGATTGAACGTGCTCCTTCAAATATGATTTCATCTAAATTGTAATACATGCCTTAAATGAGTCAATGAATACTGTTGAACTTTCACTGAAGTTCAACAGGAAATTTGAAAAATCTAGCCTAGCACAGAATAGATACAGACCACAATATCCTACAGTGTGAATGTACTTCATCTCTGTTGCTATAAACTTGAATGTTTATTTAGTGAAAGCACTGAAGGACTTATTTCAGAGTACAAACTTAAATCGGAATAACTGCCTCTCACTATCTAAGATATGCAAGTCTTATTCTAATGACACATCGTTAAAACTTTTTTATTGTTAATTAACTAATTCATTGTGTTCTACCTTGTAATTAACTAACGTTGCCACTAATGATTGTATTCAAGCTGAAATATATGGCTTTTAAATAAATATTATTTACTTTTGTCTTTGCATTTTTGTGTGAATTGATAATCAAAAATATGTGCATGTGATAGACAATTACAGTATTGCTATAAATCAGCTTCACCATCTCAAACATTTCCATAGCACTTTTACTGAGCTCAACAAAAAAAAAAAAAACACGAAGTACTTAACACTCTAATCTACTATAACTTTTTAATGACTGATATTGATAATGACTACATACATGCTCTTTTGATATCTTTTAAATAATATCCACTTACACCAGATGGCACCAATTATGAGTTTTATTAATCTTTTTTCCAATTGCTGCACTGAGACAAATGGCCTAGCAACTCTGATAATGATGTTGCTGCACATGCACACTTATTAGGGAGATTAAAAAAAAAAATCTTCTCTAATATAATCTGTCATCTGCATAGAGAAACTTAACCTTAACACCACTATCTTTAATGATGTACTATTAAAAATATAGATTATAATAACAGTGGAGACAGTCTACAATTGTGCCTTATATGAATTTCATAACAAATCTCATATGTCCTTTAATTTACAACTTATAATCCATGCACTACTCTGTACATCACTTCGATTTACATAATTTACACCACACACATTTAGCAATCTGAAGTCCTCATGGCACTTTTTTTTGATATCGATAAAGTTTAAATAGTAATCATTATACTTCTATGATTTCTTGACTACTTTTTTGCTATGAGGTAAAAATGCAGTCTTAGTGACTTCTATTAAGCCTAAATCCAGTTTCTCAACCAATTTACTCTCCAATTTTTATTATCCTTTCTATCAAGTATGTATATTTGAATCAGCTCTACAATACTCTTTATAAAAAAAGCTTCTCTAATTTTCAGAGCACTATTCCAATCTATTCCAATCACAGGTCACTTAAGGCTACTCTTTTTTTTTTCTTAAATGTGCTATAAGCTTTTACCTCTCATAAAAGGTAACAGAACCTATAGCACATCAGTGCTGGATCATAGAGTGCAAGTGAAGGTTATGTCAGAAATCAACTGACATCTTTCATGAGGAAGGATGTTCCAGAGGACAGAGATAAATAGAACAAACAAGGCCTGGTTGGCTGAGCAGTTAGTGTATCCACACTCCAACCAACAGGTTGTGAGAATTCCACCATGAGCATGGATGTTTGTGATTGTCTTTAGCTGAGAGATGAATTTCATCATATGATTTGAGACCATGTCCCACTTAATAGAGGCTTGAATTGGCTTGCACATTTTCCATGTTTGGTCTTTAAAGCAGGGTTTTTGGATCAAGTAAGAAATAAATATTGAGTCCTTCTGGTAAAGATGACAGATTTATCTTGCCCAGGCACAAATGTTTACAAGGAATCAGTTTTGTTGTTATTGAATATCTATAGAAAATATCTCAAGCTTTATTCTAACTTTCCTAGCTGCTGTGTATTAAATACAAAATTAATAGAATACAGGTATCCCTTGCTTAACGCGGCAAAATTAATTGTGGCAATCCCTTGATATATGCGACAAGAGTTTTGATTAATGCGCCTTTAACCCTGTCAGATCAGCTGCGAGCTCCGCAGTTGATCTGACAGATACATGCAAAATGTTTAATATAAATATTCTTACACAATTCAGTGCTTGGAAGTCATGAGTAGCTGTGCATTCTTATTCCACACTGTTTTTTGCTATCAGTTTGCTAACACATGTTATGTAAAGATTTGTGATATTTGACAGTAAATTGTATCTGAGAGATACTGCAACCTCCAATGTCAGTATAGTATGGTTTAGGTTTTTTTTTTTTTTTTTTTATTCTTTGTTCAATAATTTCTAGACTGTAACTGAAAATAAATAAACCATCATGTATTACTGAAATAGAGAGCCAAAGGCTTATTTATCATGTGTCCTCTAGGAGATGTGCTTTACATTATGAAAAATACTAAGGAAAGTGAGCTGAAGCTTACTCCACCTTTACTACAAGTTTCCCCATAAAGTTGCTTATGCTTGTCTGCCGAAACTTTTAGTTTCTATATATTCGGCTATGAAATAATGTTGGATTCAATATTTATCATACATGTCCTCTAAGAGATGTGCTTTGCATTATGGAAAATACTAAGGAAAATGATCTGGAGCTTACTCCACCTTTACTATGAGTTGCCCATAAGGTTGCTTATGCTGGCATCCACCGAAACTTTTAGTTTCTATATATTCGGCACGAATATCTTGTAGTTTCTATATTCGCCTATGATATAATGTTGGATTCAATATCCACTTAATTTGTACCATCATATATTATATTTGTATTGTTTTTGCTTTATGTTTTATTGCTTGTTTGCCAAAGTCTGGAGAGTCATTTTGCTTGTTATCGTAGAATTTATGCCAATAATAAAAAAACTAAAACTTTTCAAATGACTCTTGATAACTTCTTTTGATAAAAAAACTTGAAGTAAATAATGTAGATACAAGTATTTATTAAACATTTACTTTGCATTCATTTTTTATCTTTCCTAAAAAAGTACCATATAAAACGAATTATTAATACAGTAATCGATCATGGATGAATTGTAATTTTTACCATTGATTATTAGATTTGATTAATGCGATTATGATATACGCGGTAACAGCGAGGAATTAATTAACCGTGTTAATCAAGGGATACCTGTGTGCATATATATATATATATAAAATTCTTAATCCATCCATAGTACTAAGGTTCCCAAACCTTTCATGGATTGAAGTTGCATAATAATAATAAAAAGATAAGATTGGTGTGTTTGCAGTCGGACTGAAAAGAGATCGCAGGGTGCTGCTGCTCACGTTATAGCAGTCCCAACAGAAAGCAGAAGAATGATGGATGACAATTCAGTAGAGCGGTGTTCATAGAAGCACCTGTATATATATAAAAAAAATAAAACAGTGAACCGATAGATGAAAATAGTGGTCAAAGTGAGTGATGGAGGAATCACCACAGAAGAGCAATTCAATTCAATCAGCTGAATTGCTCTTCTGTGGACAGCATCAAGAATTTTTAGAGAGATTTTCAGTACATTAAATATGTCAACAGTATTTTAATGATGGAGGGGGAGGGTTGGGATCTGTACAGTGTGTCAGTAGCTGGTTAACTGAAAAATAGCATCTGAGCAGAAGAGAATACCCAGTTTTTAGGAGGCTGAGGAAGCTACTGATACAGTAATGCCAAGTAAATGCCAGTCCAAGGAGTGAGATCTAATCCTGTTTGATGATTTGTGCATTACTGAAGATAAGGGGAATGTGAGAAAAAAGGCAAGACTGCATTTTAGTAACACTGAAGGTGACCAGGTTATCTTTGTTCCACTGAAGAATGGTATGGAGAATTATGTTTAAGGAAGTGGTTGCAGATGAAGTTTGGAATGTCTGAGCACTGCATGGTTTGTTGAATGAGCACAAAAATTAATTGCATCTTCATCAAACCTGTGGACAGGATTAGTGGTGACTGAGAGGTCATTATGTATAGAAGAGGATAGGTGATGGAACAGAGCTGTGGAGAAGCTCAAGGAGCAGGAACCATCCACAACGACATGCTACCCTATTACACAAGGGTGGTAGGCAGACCAAAGGATGGAAATGAACTGAGCAGGCCTATATGCCAGACACAATCATATACTCTGGAAATATTAAGAGCAACATCATGTTTCTCCAAATCTTACCTTTCTATGGCATGTATCCAGTGACGGGTGATGTGGGCTAAGAGGTTTGTGAATCTAGAGTGATGAAATCCATACTGGGTGTTCAGTGATTAACTGGAAGGCCTGTAGGGAAAGGAGAAGTTTAAAGAGTAATAAGGCATGTCTGATGCCTTTAGATGTACAGGGCTGTATATATGCATGCTACACTGAAAGAATCAGTATGACTCAATGGGAAGCTTCCAGGAAACCAATGTGTTTGGGGTTCCAGGAGAAGTATAGTTGCAAAGCTGAATCTTAAAGAAATTCTACTTACCTGAAAGAGATCAACTAATTCAAGAAATAGTCAAAAAAGACAATATGTAACTAGAAAGTGAACCTGTTAAGTCTTTCTTCTATTGATCCTTTTTATGCTTTACTGTAATATGATTCAACTTTTCAGTATATGTGTTTATTAAAAAAAAAAAAAAGTTATTTTTCATTGTTATCAGGTTACTAACAATCCAGATGTATCTCTTATCAAATTTAACATAACTTACTTGAACAGACATATTCACAATACAAAACACTACTGTTACAATCAGATGCAATTATTCCTATTGTTTCACAATATTTATTTCAGTAAAATTCTATTATCCTATTCTGAAATATAAGAATGTTGTTTCAAATTTTGGTGGCTTCTCTTAAAAATTGCTAATTTTATTCACAAAGTAAGAGGGTATTTATGTATTGCGACTATTACAGCTGTATTTTGTTCATGTTCTGTTATATCTTGTTACCTTCCATTATGGCTGAAAGAATTTCTGCAGTTTATACTTAGAGAAAAATTATTATGCAAGTTAGACAATATTGGCAAATAACATTCTTACTGAAATGCTTAATAGAACTTTTGAAAATATAAACATGAAGTTTCATTTCATACATTTTGTTAAAGGTGAGTAATTTTGCATTTTCTAAATTTTATAAAGGATAAAGATGAGCCAAAAAGGCTTCAATCTGGCAAAATATGTAATACATACTGAGAGAATAAAGAATTCCTCATTTTTCACAACCAAATAAAATGAAACAGCTTCAAATTTTACCAGAGTTTATTATGTTGGTATTATGTACCTGTAGAGATTTCCCTTATGAAGAATATAACTCTGACGAGAGACTTCCATGATACTGAATAGAAGGTTTTTGCTCTCTTACTTCAGTGGTGTCTGATGAGAATAAACAATTCAAAACAGCTGTTGGGCCAATGAAATCTAATCACTGCACTAATAAAAGACAAATATACAGGCTCCTGGGCAGAGTGTGTCATTCAAGTAGTGAAAGCCAAGATACCTCCTATGCTGAAGGTTATATTCTCAAACTCCCTGGTAAAAATAAGTTTCATTTTATTTAGTCATAAAAAAAGATGGATCTTTAATATCCTCATTATGAAAAATCATCGTAAGTATTTTAAGTATACTGTTATATTTCATAGTAAGAAAAATAATAAGTTTTGTATTCCCGTCTTGAAACATAGAAATGTGATTTCTATCTTCAAAACTATAGGAGTCACTGTAATGCATAGCCTCATTGTAAGATTTACTTTGTCTATAAAATTTTGCATTTTTAAACCACCACCTTGACCTAAAACAACTGAAATCAGAAGTGTGGCAATCGCTCTTATTATAAAAATCATTACGGCCGAAAGTCAACACGTAACTCAGGGTCCAAGATGAATATTATTGGTCCATTTTATTCAATAGCACAAAAGTTGCTAAATTTGAATTCCAATAATAAAATAACTATCACTTTGAAAGCAATGCACACGATACACACAAAACTCTTCTACAGATGCTTCTATAATTAACATATGAAAATTGATTTTGATGAAATTGGAATATACAAACAGCCACCCTATCCCACTTCAGTTTAATTTAGGTTGAATTTCTCAGGGGAACTATAGTGGGATAGGGTAGCTGTTTTCTCTATAGAAAGGGTGTCATTCAACCAATTTGACCAAATTTGGGATATAGCTATTTTAAGTTATTCATGCTTGCCTGAAAATTTGTGCTGTGCATTATTGGCATGTCCATATTCAGCAATGTTCTCACAAAAAAAAAGTGCTGGGTAAGTTTTTCAAATGAGTAAATTTGCATCTGCTTCATTTATGGTGTTTGTAACAGCAAATCAAAAGCTACTGAGGAAAATTGAGCCATTTTGCAAGTTCAAAGTGATCTGCTTCTAGCAGTGTAACACCTGGGACAAATACTCAGCAAATACCTGCAACGCCTTGTTCGCTTAAACTCTTTCAGGAAAGATAAGTAAGGGGCATTTACATTCATTTCCAAGAACTACAGCATCTTGAAAAGGCTGATGAGCCATGAATGAACCGTTGTTGTTAGGAGCTTGAACATGAGATAAAGTAAATACACAACACATAATGGCTCGTACATCAAGTTCAAATATCTGAAGTTTTTATTTTTTTTTGCAGAATGAGCTTCCAGGCTTTTTGCAACAGGTTGTTCTTAATGTGCTGGCATGTGTATTTCTCTCATATAAATGATCTTTTTAAAGATCACTGCATTCAAATTCTTAAGTGTTTATATCTCCGTACCAGTTAGAAATCAGCCTCTGTTGATAATTTTTTTTGCTTAAAATCACTTTGGAAATCGACCATTGAAGTTTGGCTATTTCTCCTAGAGCACTCTACATATATAAGAGGGGATACCCAAAAATAACTGGAATTATATTTTTTTTATTTTAAAAAAATTTATTAAAGTTTATAATAACATATTCTAGTCTCCTTCAAAATACTCCATGTGTCAATACACTTGTCCAAACGTTTTTTCCACTGCTGGAAACAGTTCTGGAACTGTTTATGGCATATAGGGGCTTTACTTTCACTTTTTCCACATCAACGAATTGCTACCCTTTCATGGTTTTCTTTATTTGTGAGAATAAAAAAAAGTCACACGGAGAGAGATCAGGTGAGTAGGGAGGGTGGGGTGGGGATGCTTGTTTTGTTTCTGGATCATAACTGTAGCACCAAGACTCCTTAGCACCAAGCACCTTAGTAGATACACGTTTCATTTGCAAATCTTGTTAAAATTTGCTGGCACAAACTCCATGACAAATTTGTCTCTTCAGAAACTTGCTCAATGGTCTTTTGATGATTTTCATTGACTGACAAACCTTTTTGATGTTTTCATTTCTGCTTGTTGAAGTTCAACCAGATCATAGTTAGTCTTCAACTGATATGTCCATGTTTTGAAACAGGAAAATCACTGTTTTCCTGTTCCATAGACCTGCAATTTTACCTAAAGTGTTGTCCTTAAAGTCTTCCGAAGCAAGTGTAAGCTGCAGTTTTACCCAAAAGAAAATAAAATTTCATGCATAATCTTTGTTACTTGTGATAAGCCATTACAAAATCACCAAACTTGCTTGTAAGCACTAACAAAAAAGCAGCCAGAACAACAAACCAGTTTCCACAGGATGATGCCACTTGCCAGACTGGCATAGAAAACTGCACATTCACGATGCTTAGCATCATCATCAACATCATCTGTAACTAGAAAATGCAAGTGCCAAGTTCAGATTACAGTTATTATTGGGTACCCCCTCAATAGTTGCAAAATTTTTGCTATATCTGTATAATGGATATTCACAGATCTGACTAACACTCAGCATCACTTCACACAGGAAATAGACATCTCAAACAAGAATGAAGTCATCCTAATTGATATGAACCCAAACTTGAAAGGAAACAGCTGGCACATGTAAGATTATACAGGTTTATTACCTATATGTGGTTTTGAGCAATACAATATTCCAAACAGAATTTAATGACTGGGCAACATACTTAGCTTATGCATTTATTATGCCACAATATAAATAAAATTCAAGAAGTTGTATTAAATCAACCAATTACAGATAGATTAAAGTTCTAATAGATGTAAAATCAACGACTAAGAAAGAACAGACCCCAAATAATACCCTACAACAGGGATGGGGGAACTTGGCATGAGTGACAAACATGGCACACCAATGACTTTTATCGGGCAAGCAACCCAGGGCTCGCCTTAAAATTAATTAAATCCACTCTATATATATATAAAAAGATAAGCTGGAATTTGAAAAGTTTTCATGTTACGTTTTTTGTCTGGCATATAATATAACATATATTTTACATGTATTGGTGTGAGTAGTGTAATTATTTTTATATAAAAAATTTAAGGAAAATAACTTTTTTTTTACATAGAAAAATATTAAACGTTGCACTATTTTTATAGATTTTTTAATTATATAAGACAAAGCTAATATCGAACAAAATTGGCTGTTTTCAAGTCTTAGCAAGTAGTGCAAAATGAGGCCAACTCAGAAGTAGCGCAACAACAAGGCGACTCACGGCAAAGGTGAAGCAAGCTCCGAGCATCTGATCCAAAAATAACCAGCTTACCAGCCCGGAACTGGGGCACCATAGGCGACAGGGCGTGGCCCCCCTAGTAAATAAATACATATCCAACATCACCTGATAGGTTTTCATGTGCTTTGAATAAAAGACAATTTTAGAATCTATTGAATGAGATGGATTCAGTGTATAAAGGACTAATAATGTACAACAATGTTCATTGGCTTAGTCAAGATCTTGTTCTGAAATGATTTGTTGAATGACTGGATGAGATAAATCTCTTTTGACAACAAATGTCTTGTATGACATTTGTTGCATTAAATGTATGACATCATGTGAGTTTGTAAACTGATGTTTCTTGCAGATTTTTGCAAACATTTAAATGACTTCAACCTTAAACTACAGGGCTCTGGTAAGACTCTTGATGTTATGTTTGATGACAAAGGTATTTGAAATGAAACTAGGAGTTTTTGAGAGGTATGTAGACAGAGATTTAGACATTTTCCAAACCTAAAGAAATACATCAATGATCTCCAAAAGGATGACAAAAGAGACCACCAATGGTTTCTTCAAAAGCTATTTTGAAATTCCATTGTGTCAACTGTTGAGCAGTTCTAAGATTTGTTAAGTTCAGAGAATTAGAAGAGACTACAAAATTCATTAAGTTTTCAGACACTAGAAAATTGAATGAATTAAACTTGCAGATGTTTTCATGGATAAATATGGATGATTCTGAAATGCAGTTGAGTGAGTAAAGTGGCTCAATTTGGAGGCAGAAATTTGTTGACCTCAGAATTGACTTGGAAAATATTGAAAAGGAGTGATTAGAGATAGGAGTAACAGAGAGAGAAGTGCAGAAAACGAGGTACTAAGGACTTGGAATACTATTCCAGAAATTTTTGTATGTTTAAAAACCCTTGCAACATCATTACTATCCATTTTTGCATTCACATATTCTTGTGAATCATTGTTTTCAGTGATGAACTTTGTCAATTCTCATAATAGGAGTAGCCTTACAGATGAAACTAGTAATGCATGCATATCTCTAAAGGTTACAAAATATAAACCTGATATAAATTATTCAGTGATGCAGCAGCAGAAGTCTCATTGATGCTAAATAAATAAAATGTCCACTATTTTTCTTTCTCTAATTTCGATTTGATGTTTTCTGCTAAAAAATGCTAAAGATAAACTTCTGTTTAACATATTATGTAGGTAAAATAACATTTTATTTACCTGTAATTTTCATGTATTACTCGTAGTAAGGGATTAAGAATTAATAAAAGAATATCTTTAATTTTATTTTCTTTTATTGTGCTTTAGTCAAGTAAAATTATTATGAGATTGTGCACTGTAATATATTGGAAAAAATGTGAAAAAAAACCTTTTGCCTGATTGGTCTTTATAAAAAAATAAAAAATTTAGAATTATTGTGTACTCTTTAGTTACTGTTAAAAATTGCATCTTTAAATTTTGTGACTGAATATGGCACCTAGAATTATACTTAAAGGCAAATAAAAAATATCCACGCTATCAACAGGGTAGAAGGACTTAAGTAAAAATTCCATCACTAATTTTTACATCCATTCAATCTTAAATGACTTACAATAATTACTCTTACAATATTCTTTGATTTTACCGCTCTAGTGTGATTTTTGATTATTTGAAAAGGTTCTCCCAATACTTAAAAGACACCAAATAATAATATGTTCCCCAACATTTCAGTTGGCACATGACAAAATTTTGCATCAAAGCTTTAGCAATTTTGGCAAGCACACTTAAAAAGGTTGCCTATCCATGCCCTAGAATAAACAGAATTAAAAGAAAACTACTACTTCTAGAAACATATAAAAACAAACTGGTCTGTCATGATGCTTACTGCACATTCATTAACATTATACACTGCTTGGAAAGAAGTAATAGACAGTCTCATGGACAAGGTGCATCATGCCATGTAATGAGTTACATGTTTATAGACAGTATAAATTGGAGGGATATGATGCTTCCAAGTCAGTGCAACTGTGTCTGGGTGAAATGGCTGTGACAAGGGAACTAACAGAGTTTGAAAAGAAGCGTTGTGATAGTATGCCATGTTGTGGACATATCTGTTTGGAAAACTGTTGACAAATTGAGCCAACCCAAGCCAATAATCAGTGATACCAGACTGAGATGGAAGCACAGGGAGTCAACTGCAAGTGCTACCCTCAGTGGATGACTCACCACACTCAATGAATGTGACCATAGAGTGATATGAAGGATAATATGTAAAACTATAAATATATGGCACTGACCAGAACATGAATCTGCACAAAAACATTTAGAACTGAGATCATAACATGAGTTTCATATGGAAGGACCACAATATGCAAGCCCCACATTACCTGAACCAACATGCAGCATTGTCATCATCAGTGATGCAAAGAGCGTGTGTATACAGTGGGACATGGAAGCTTAGAAAATTGTGTTGTGGAGTGACAAATCATGCTACATCCTCCAGTGAGAAGGTGCATGGGTGCAACAGATGCCCAGTGAATGTCTCTTACCAGAGTGCATAACCCCAATGACTGGCCTTCACAGAGCCCTGACTTCGACCTATTGAACATCTGTGGGATGAACTGACTGCCTCAACGGTCCAGAACCTCGTTGCATACCTACAGGAAGAATGGTTCAAAATTCTCATTGATTGCTACTGTATGCTTGTGTATGGAAAGCATGCCCTGTAGAATTGTTTTAGCCATCACAGTGAAAGGAGGTCTTACATCTTATTACAATGGGCACCTTTCCAAGCAGTGTACATTTAAACAGAAAACTAAATGGTTACAAAACAGACAAGATCAGTTTAACAAAATCAGAAAGCCATCAAGATATGAAAAATAATGCATAAAAGAAAGCAAAAGAGAGAGAGAGGATATATATACAATTGATTCTTGAACAACGCGGAGAGGTTAGGGGACACCGATCCCCAGCATTGTTCGAAAATCCGCTAACTTTTGACTCCCCAAAAACTTAATTACTAATAGCCTACTGTTGACCGGAAGTCTTACCAATAACATCAGCAGTAGATTAACACATTTTGTATGTGTATGTATTATATACTATATTCTTACAATAAAGTAAGCTAGAGAAAAGAAAATGTTATCAAAGAAATCATAAGGAAGTGAAAATACACTTACAGCTGTACAGTATTTATCAATACCATAAATTTCCGTTGTCTGTTTACATGATGAATCTTATGTCTATGAGTACCTAAATCAATATTGTCGTATATGATACAAAACGCTGTAGATGTTATACAAATTATTAACACTAGACATCAAACATGAAAAGATCATGTGAAAAAGAAATTCATATTTATTTACAGGTATAACGATTCATGCACTGATAACAAAGCAGCAGCAACATGATTGCTTTATGGTAGCCTAGTGCAATCGATACGATTGCTTCGGGGTAGCATAGCCTATACATGAATGAGTGAATTATTATAAAATTTTCATTTTATGGTAACTAATTTAGCTAATTAATAACAGTTAATTTTATGCTGTTATGATTTAATACTGCATCTTTACATTTGTTCACATCTTTCGACTGCAAATTTCTTCAAGGTCAACTGTATATATATATATATATATTTTTTTTTTTTTTTAAAATCTTGCAAACATACTTTATGTATGGCTTCAAATACTATCGGAATCAAATATACTATAAATTAAAAGAAAAAAAAAGAATATGTCTGAAATGATTTTTAAAACGATAAGAAACCACAGATGTTCTAGAGCTGGTTCACATAAGCAACACTGCAAAAATTCAATTTATGATGGTTTACTGAATCAACTTTAAAAATATCACATAGTATGCACTGACTGGTGCCTTTACTTTGTACATGTACTAAGTGCCTTCAAACCAACAGCCCAATCTGAATTAAATTTGCTATCACCTTTGCCAAACTTATATGTACAGATTATCTATTAGGCTCATGTATATATGTGCATCACTATTGTGAAATGGTAGTTCAAATTTTACCAACACACTTTAAGTATGTCATTGGCCAAGCTACCTGGGAATCAGCACTGCCTAGACTTAATAGCAACAAATGTTCAAAGAAACAACTCCAGAAGATAAATTTAATAATTACTTTATTACACTACAATCAGTGAAGTCATGAAGAAAATAAATTATCTCACTGATAAAATAGCATTGCTAAAGAATCGAGTATTTGATCTATTTTTTTGCCCTAATATGAAGTCAGAAATATGAGTCAACTCGGGTATACAATATAATAAGTGTCAACACTGCGAGGTGTCAGATTTTTCAGATACTTTGATTCATATTTGTATCCTAATACTGATGGGTAGCATGTTTTTCTGCAGAATTTAAGAAGACTGTAATAAGAGGATATAAAATTGATCTAAAAAATTATAGAATTATCTCCATTCTCTAGTCACAAACATTAGACAATGTGTATTAAAAAGTTTAATTAGTGAATTTTTTTTTTATTTTTAAAAAATTATGAAGACAATTATTATGTTATTGTAAAACTTCAGCTTAATATAAACCAAAATAATCACCCAATGTTTCTATCTTCATATCGAGATCATTTCATTTGAAGTATACACATATATACAAAGAAACAAGCTATGTTACAATCCATAATATATATGCTAAAGTGAACTTTTGGCAAGACAAGGAAACTTTTCCAAAGCCAGTTCGTAATCACAAAAAAATGCTCTGCTAAGCTTGGCAAATTTAGCTTAGAATCTGCAAATCAGCATAAACTAACTCCACAATTTCCTGATTTACAAGCTTTTGACATGGTATTCCTGAAATTTTACAGAAAAAAAACAAAGACCTAGAAGACATATTCAGCAGTTTAAAAGTTATGCAAGTTATTTACTGTCTATATCACAAACAGTAAAAATAAATTCTTTAAATTTTAACTTAAGAAAACTGTTGTAATCCTTACAATAGTTTTCTAAGTTAAATTAGAGCGCCTGAAATTCTGTTCTTGGATCAAGAACTGGATCCAGAGGTATTCACAAGAATACATACTAATTTTATTACTGCAAATATTTCAACTAGAAACTAACTGGTCATCATCAGTGCATC
Organism: Typopeltis vanoorti; assembly: GCF_054136105.1. Lineage (NCBI taxonomy): Eukaryota > Metazoa > Arthropoda > Arachnida > Uropygi > Thelyphonidae > Typopeltis > Typopeltis vanoorti. The sequence continues at coordinate 36,548,011 of NC_143567.1, read as the reverse complement.
AGCATAATCACAAGGTCAAGCTAGAACAAGGAATGTTAATCCTATTAACAGAGCTGAGCCAAGTGCTGGATGGTTACAATAAAATAAGATTACAATTACAGCCCAAATTTAAATTAAGTAATTTGAATTAAAATTAAATTTATTTAAATAAATAAAGTGTTTACTAAGTTCAGTGTAAGTGCCTCCATTCTTATTTTGGACAAACAATCCTGTTTGTCCCAAACTTCTGTTGAAAAATAACTAGAATTTCATTCTCATATATAGCAAGCATGTTCTCCCCACATCTTTATTTATTTAAATAAATTTAATTTTAATTCAAATCTTTTTCTTTTCAGCCATTTTCCGTCCACTGTTGGACAAAGGCCTCCTCCAGTTCTTTCCACCTTTCTCTGTTCTTGGCAATGGTTGACCAATCTTTTCCAACAAAATCTGACAGTTCATCACTCCACCTTCTTTTAGGATGTTCTCGGCCTTGTTTCTCTTCTTTTGGAATCCAGTTCGTTAGTATGGTAGACCATCACTCATTTTCTCTTCAGGATAGATGTCCAGCCCATTTCCAATTTAGGCGCTTATGGTGAAGAATGATGTCAGTGATGTGAGTCTGGCTTCTTATTCAGGTGTTTCGCTTCTTATCTTTTAATGTGATGCCTAGCATCAACCTCTCCATTTTTCTTTGAGTTGTTAGTTTATTTGCCAGTGCTTTTGTAAGCGAACAAGTTTCACAACCATATGTGATGACTGGAAGTATGCACTGGTTAAATGTCTTCCTTTTTAAACAGAGTGGGACATCATTGTTTTGAAAAATGCTTTTCAATTTTCTGAATGCAACCCAGGGAAGTTTAACTCTATTTATTTCCTTTTGGAGTCCACAGTTTAGATCAAATCACTTCAAAAATTCAAATCACTTAATTTAAATTTGTATCATAAATGTAATCTTATTTTATTGTAACCACCCACCGGGTGGCATCTGGCATGTGACCCAGCTTTGTAAATAGGTTTAACATTCCTTGATCTAGCTTCACCTTGTGATTATGCTGATGGACTAATGCTGACCAGTTAGTTTCTGATTGAAATATTTGCAGTAATAAAATTATTATATATTCTTGTGAATGTGCATGTTTAATAAATCATGTTTTATTATGCCACAAGTACCATTAAAAATTTGACTGATACAGATTGTTTATAATCTATATCAGAAACTGTGACCTCTAATTATCAAGTAAATTTAACACCCTTACAGATGATATTGCCTTGCTTCAATATTCTGTAGATGAATCACAACCAACAGTAAATGGAAAATTTGAAATAGCAAATTTACTTGTGATGCAATAAAAAAAAAAATGCAATTTCTGTAAATTTCATTGCAAATTATTTCTGATAATAAAGCCAGTTTTCCCATATGTTATTGATGTCTGTAACTAATATTAAACCAAATTGTAATGGGATGGAGAATGAAAACAAGTGCAATTATTTAGAACTAAATACCAATAATTAGCTCAGGAAATTGTACATTACAGATGGGGTAGGAGTTTACTAAGTGCATTTTTTTTTAATATTTAGCATTGTTATATTTAAAGCATATTTCACATGAAAATAACCTGTATTACATTCCTATATTCTATGCCAGGGCTGAATATGTCCCTCTACACTGACAACTTCAAATCTCTCTAGAAATCAATCAATACACATTCTTACTTCATTGGCTGAATGAATAATATTCTCCAACCAAAATGCATTGGGAATGGATCTCACGGTAGGCTTAGATCTTTATGAATATCTTTAGGTGGTAGATGAATTCCACTGTCTTCAATAAGAAAGATAGTGCAAGATCATCCTATTATTTGAGGCTCAAAAGATGTTTAAAGAAGTCCCATGTTTAGTCTCTAGAATAGATTTTTAGGATCATGTAACCCCTTAACCCATGTACTGTATTTAATGTCTGAAAGATATGCAACCTTTCATGCATGAAATTCACAAAAAACAGTCAACATATATTAAGGTATTACAATAAGGATTAAATATACCTCAATAAATATTTTATCCCTCAGAAATGTATACATCTAAAGCAGGGGTTGAAAAACTATGGCCCACTGGCCTCATCCAGTGTCCACCTATTATACAGCCCACAAGCTAAGAATTAGTTTTAAATGAATTTTGTGACACAATCACAAAACTTCTGTTTCAATATCCATAGTATAGTGTGAATGTGCTGCAGCCATGCCCATTTGTTTGCACAACCATAAGTTGTGCTCTTGTCTCCATATATGCCATCAAAGCTGCTTGCACTCGATGCTAATTTATGTTTTGAGTGTCATACAAATCACGTGTTTACAGTGGTGAATACTGGTACATATTTAATTATGTTCAAATTCATTAGCTTGAAAATGGCATTTTTGAAGATACCTAAAATCTTGTTCCAGATCAGCCTCATCTGATGAGTATTTGCAACTGATTTATGGCTGAGAACAGTACCTCTGAACCCCCCAGTTAAGCACAAATGTCACAAAAATAAATAAAATACTTCTGACCTGCTAAAAATATGCTTGTACACAATTATATTCTGTATTTTATAAGAAAAAATTATGTAAAGTTTGTCTTCTATAAGTACAGTAGATGATATACTTGATTTTACTGCTTAGCCTGTATTCTTACACATTTTCAATAAAAACTCCAGCACCTTTACACTCCGTGCTTATTAGTGTATGGCGCACTTATGTCTAAATTTATGTTTTGAGTGTCATACATATCATGTGTTTACATTGGTGAATATTGATACATATTTGATTATATTCAAATTCATTAGCTTGGAAATGGCATTTTTGAAGATATCTAAAATCTTGTTCCAGATCAGCCTTATCTGATGAGTATTTGCAACTGATTTATGGCTGAGAACACTACTTCTGAACCCCCCCCCCAGTTAAGCACAAATGTCACCAAAAAAAAAAAAAACTTCTGACCTCCCAAAAATATGCTTGTACACAATTATATTCTGTATTTTATAAGAAAAAATTATGTAAAGTTCGTTTTCTAACATATAAGTACATGATATACTTGATTTTACTGTTAGCCAATGAAACAAATTATTTACTATCTGGCCTTCCTCAGAAAAAGTTTACCGACTGTCATCTAAGCGATTGCTGTTCATGAATAGAAGAGCAAGACAACAAACGCATAATACCAACACACAAAAAGAATTATTCAATATAACAGATTATTTCCCAAAAACGTTCAGTAATCTAGCCTATAATAAAAATACACCAATCCATACGGATATATGAACAAAGAACTTGAATACTAGAGCTTTGAAAAATGAAAGATAGAAATGTAAACTTAAGTGAAATAAATTTATTAGCTGTAAAATTTTTGCCTAATCTTCAGTACAATAAAAATTGAGCACAAAATAAATGATAAAAGCAATTTCAAAAAGCATTCTACAGCATCAGTAAGGCAACACTCTCTCTGACAGATGATCAATGAATTCCCAATTATTAAAAAAAAAAACTACAATAAGATAATCCAGAATTTGCAAAATTTTCCATAAAGGAGATAACTGTCATATCTGTTTAATTTGGTTTGTACAGAAAGGCTTCACAGCTCTCCTTATATAACCACTCTATAAGGAATCTACTTTTATGTAAAGGTTCAGTTTTCTTCCAAAGGACTATGGTTAGTCAAAGTATTCACAGAATTTCAGGAATATATTCAGAAATTTCTTTAATATACAGGAGTGGAATATGAGTGATATCTTCAGGAGAGACTGGTATCTTATAGCTGTTAAAGGCTTTCTTGATAAAGGATTCAATTAAAGCCATTTTTCATAAAAGCAGATTTGATATATTTAATTTTTGAACATATTGTTATAGTTCTAAAACCTCTTAAAGTTGCAGTATCATTTCATCCTCTCAGAAAGATTTCTACCTTCCTTTCTTCATCTAAACACAAGCTTTCTCCACGTAGTCTTTCAGGTCTCTACCAGATCCCTGGCTCATGTGGTTTGTCGTACTTTGAAGTCTGGCAGATCTACAGCCATAAGTCATGAAGAACATAAATCTTATATCTAGTATCTTAAAGCTGAGCAATCTAGCCTAACAGCAAACTTATTTTCATTACCCTTAGGTATACTGTATCAATCAATCTTTTCTGAGATTTTAAATCCTCTTTTCTTTTAACAAATCTATTGATACAGGCTGATATTGATGTTTCACTTTCAGATGCCTGTTTTCCATTTTCAGAAGTTTTGATGGACCTATAGCACTATTAAACAAAATCTCTGAGCAAACACATTGTCAGTCATCTTTTATACATGAAACCAAATAGTCCTTTGGAAGAAAACTAAACTTACATAAAAGCAGATTCCTTATAGTGTGCTTATATAGGGAGAGCTGTAAGGCCTTTCTGCACTGACTAGACTTAAATAGATCTAACAGCCTTCAGTTATCTCCTTTATGGGAAATATCAATTTTATGCAAATTCCTGTTTATCTTATTGCATTTTTTTAATAATTGGGAATTTATTAACATCTCATCTTACATATATTGTCATGCTTTTTGAAAATGATTCTTTTATTGCAATTTATTTTGTATTCCATTGTTATTATACTGAAGATGCCTATGATACTGGGTGAAAATTTTGCAGCTAATAAATTTATTTCACACGTTTAAGTTTATCTTTAATTTTTCAAAGTATGTCAGCTTATGTACCATATTGAAGCAGTACTAAAGCTACAATAAATACTGATAGTCTGTTTAGAATAAATGTAAATACATTAGCAAATATCATTGTAATGGATATGCTGTTATATGGGGTCTCTTCATATGTATGTATTTTATATATTTTTTTTTGCAGCTACAATGTATTGCACTATTTTGTTGTACGTGTGTGTACACTACAACTACTTTATATGGTACTATTTTGCTGTACATGTTTATAAACAGTTGGAATTTTGCACATCAGCTGTTGCTCTTGATGCCATAAAATTTTGTCTGAAATCTGAAATTTCATTTGATGCAAAACGTTCTAGCAGTAACAACCTCCTAAGAGGGGGAGGGGGTCAAATATGCATCACAGAAAAACCAAATATCTTTTTAAGCTACTATGCTGCAGAGATAAAGCAAAGAAAATTGTAATGCACATACTGAAAATCTGGTGCAATAGAAATCACTACTTTCTAGAGAAGTGTTGTTGAACTGTTACACAAAAATTGTAAGAGGGGATTTCTCAGTGTATAGACATAACTTTACTAGATGTAGTTACTGAAAAAGATCTTCCACAAATGTAAAATACTATCTCTTGCAGCTACCTATCATTGCTAGGAAATGTGACTCACTGGTTATTATGGTACAGTAAGTGCATTAATATTACTGTAAGCCGCATAAGTTAGATTTCTCTTTTAAAACAGAAATTAGTGAAACTACTACTAATGTTAATCTAAATATGTAACTACAGCAGCTGAAAGTGCACAGAAACATAAGAGTGATTAAAATATTTTCTACTTCTCAGAAGATATATCATCATCTCTGGGATTGGAAAGAAGAAAAAAAAAACACAAATACAATCCTTTCTGCACAGCATTTGGATTCATGTAAAAGATGATTGACAATGTGTTGTTTGTTCAGAGATTTTGTTTAATAGTGCCATAGGTCCATCAAAACTTAAGGCATCTGAAAACAAAACATCATCACCAATATCAGCGTGTATCAACAGATTTGTTTAAAAAAAAAAAAAAAGAGGATTTAAAATCTCAGAAAAGACTGACAGAGTATACCTAAGGGTAATGAAAATGAGTTTGATGTTATAAAGAATCATTTTTGATATTTTGCATTGCAAAATAAATAATCACTACAGGATAAAGACAGGAGAAAAATGTTAATAAAATAAAAACAAAACCATTTTCTAATGATGACATTTTTCAAATTGCATAATTATGATGAGAATGTACTCATTGGCAACTTAAAAAAATGTCAGATTTATGTGCTTTCACTGGATGAGTTGATATTGTTACAGTCCTGTTGCTTATCTATATTAGGTACATAGATCAGGAGAAAAAAAAAATTAAACAAGAATTTTTGAAGTTGCTTAGAATTTTGGAGTCTTAACTAGCTATGAATTTTTTGAGCATCCTAGGATTATTTCTTAAGTGTTAATTTAAAAATTATGGACTGCTTCAGATTTGTGCTGATGGAATGGCTAACATGCTTAGTAAACAAACAGAATTAGTTGCAAAAAAGAAATAAGTAAAGGAAAATATAGAAAACATATGTTGTGTGATACACCAAGAAATGTTTCTGTGCTGAATTGAATTTGGTATTAACAACAGGAGTGGACTTAATAAAATATGCTATTTAAAACAGCATATTTTATAAAGTCCAGCTCTCTTAATTGAAGACTACTTACAATATCATGTGATGAAATGGGCTCCTCTCATAAAACATTACTATATATGGAAGATCAGTTGCTTCCATGGGGTTGAATATTAAGATTATGAAATGGAAGCATAATTATATATTAAAAGAAAAAGAAAAAAGCTGATTTTGTGAATTTCTTCAAAAACAGATTGGAACGCAAACTTATGTTACCTTGCAGATAATATTTTAACTTTCAATAGCTTTAACTTATTGGGGGGGAACTGAAAAGTTCTGATAAATAATTAGAACAAAAATGATATTAAAGCAACTGATATAACCACAAGAAAGAACATATCTTAAAACTCTTTAACTCCCCCCATGTGTCATCAATTTGTAATAATTTGTTCTTTTAGGATATATAAAACATAGCAGAGATTTTGAAGAAATTTGAAGACAGAGGTGCACACTGTCATCAACTTTTTTGTGAAGTCCACAACCAAGATTCGCTAAACTTTGTGTGAGACTTTAGGAGACTGTGTCCCAGCATAGCCAACAATTATCAGATGGGTGGCCAAGTTTAAAACTGGGCATCCTGAGATAACAGAAGCACCCAGGTCAGGAAGACCTTCCACAGTGATCACATCTGAAAACATCAATGCAATGCATGCCATGATCCTTGATGACAGAAAAATACCAGCCAAAAACATCGGAAAGGCTCTGGTAATATCAAGGGAACAAGTTGGGGTCATTATCCACTATCTGGACATGCAGAAGCTCTCAGTGAAGTAGGTCCCCAAATGTTTGAATGCTGACCAAAGGAGAGAATGTGTGCTGTCATCTCAAGGGATTTGGGGTCATTTTGAGAAATCAAGTGCAAATTTTTTTTGGCTCATATTGTGACTTTTGATGAAACACAGCTTCATCACTATGACCCAGAGACCAAACAAGTCAATGGGGTGGAGACAAAGATTCTCCACAGTCAAAGTAGTTCTGACAGCAAAAGTCAGCAGGAAATGTTCTTGCCATTCTTTTCAGATATGGATGGTGAAATTCTTATCAAGTTCAAAAATAGGTGAAACTGTTACAGCAGCAGTTTATTCAATAGCTCTGAAGGATAAAAACCATGGGAAACTGAGCAAAGGCATGTTGCTTTTGTAAGGCAATGCACCTGCTCACAAAACAAAACAGACAGTACACATCTTGGGCTTTCAATGTCTGCCTCACCCAACTTAATTGCCAGACCCGGTCCCATCTGACTATTTCCTATTCCCAAATTTAAAGAAACAAAATTTAACACAGATGAAGTCATAAATGCAGCTGAGGACCAGTTTGTGTAACAAGGGAAACTTTTTCTTTCCCAGAGGATTGCAAATGATGATACAGCAGCATTGTAACAAGTGTATAACACTTCGTGGGGAATATGTAAAGTTATGTGGTTTTACCTCAATTCCTTCATGGTGATTCCACAACTTTTCAGCACACCGTTGTATCTCTTCATGGAACACAGAAAATGATATCAACAGTATAATCAAACTTAGGCCTATTGGAATAGGTCTAAGTTCGATTCTTGTCGTGACAGGAGGAATCTTTATGTGAACTTTTTCAATCGAAGGTGAGTTAGCCGATCTCATGCGGAGGTAGCAGGGTTTTTTCTCCTGGAAACTCTGGTATTTCATCTTGCATACAGACAAATCGGCCCTTCAGAACACACGTAATTTCCAGTGTGTGTAAAAAATACTAGTTGTGGTGGTGGGCGGTAGATGGAGATGATTGGTAGTAGAGGTTCGGTGTGGTGGAGACAGTTGTATAGGTGTCCTCCACTGATGAGTCTTCGGACTCCTTGGAGGTGTCACGAATAATAATGAAATGGGAGGGGGGGGGTATCAAACTTTGGATGCAAACAATTGAAAATACTGCTTTGCTATGTTCAATGCTTTAACTGACCAAATGAATGCGACAGAAAAGAGGAAGATTAGAATTCTAAATTCTAATCAACTAAAAGCGATTACCTGAAAGGTTGTTACTCAAGTTTCATGACTATTTTCCTTCAAGACTTGACAGAAAGGGGTTTTTTTGTGAATTTTGAACCCAATCAATTTTAGAGAGACAAATGTTCTAGCTATAAATGAAGATATATTGGCAGATCTTTCTTCAGACATAACTGAAAAATTTCATAAACAATTTATAACTTTATCGATAAATTTTGGGTAAAAATTTATGGGAAGATGGCATTTAGGATACAATTCCATTTTCAATGCACTTAAGGTGGAAATGGATTTTAGTCACTGCAACCGTAACGATATCGAAATAGGCTGAATTTTACTAATTAATCTCTAACAAACATTGATAATTTATGTTGTCCGATACTTGCTTGTTCATTTTTCTGAATTTTATGAGTGAATACTTTTATTACATTGATTTTCAGAGCAATTTTGTTACTTTTATCATTTGTTTTCTTGATTAAAAAATATTTCACGTAAGCATGATTGGCATGTCCTTTAAAATAATTTACGAAAATTTTCATGGGGATTCCGTGATAAATACTTTTAAAATACCTAAGTAGGGTTTCGCGGTATCAAAACTTAACTGTTCTAGAGAATAATGTAATACTTCAAGGCGAAATGGCGCACGCATGCATAGACTTATCAACCACCACACAAAATATATTTGCACAAATTAAATACTAAAGGAAGCGAAGGGGATGAAATGTTCTTTTCCTAATTTTATTTCAATTAACTTGTTTCCTGGGAGGGGGAATTGTAGAAAGTATACTTAACCATCAAGATGGTGCGGCCTATTTCTTCATAGTAGCATTCCCTCTGCTGTCTGATTTCACTGTTTCTCTCCTCCTTTTCCTTTTATTTATATATATTTTTTCTTGTTTTTAAGGTTGAAAACCTAAGTGAGCATCTATACAGTTCCAGTTCGCGTAAATTAATACTGGTCGGCCATCTTAAGCCTAAAATGGGATTTATAAATCCCACAGTATTAATTAACGCAAATGCATGCCTGTGAGAGCTTAATTACTAAAGAGTAAACCTACCTAGTATATGATTTCTTAATTTGCTTTCTTAGTTTTCAAACATCATTGCATTTAAAATTTCTGACAATTCTCTTCAAAGACTGCCACCTTCGAAACAACAAAGATGGCAACAACTCAAAACCCGCTAACTTCGATAAAGCGCTGTATTCTTACACATTTTCGATAAAAACTCTAGCGCCCTCGCACTCCGTGCCCATCAGTATATGGCGCACTTACGTCTGAATTTATTTAATATCAGGGGCTACGCCTTTGAGCATCGCAATAGAAATGTCTCAGCTGATCATCAAAATTAATTTGTCAAAAGCCAATTCAAAAATCTTTCCTTTGACATCTTTAAATATTTTTTTTACTTTCCAACTGCAGAATTCTGACATCCATCCTTCGTTTGGATATGAACGCCTATTTGTTACGTTATTGGTACTGTTCCGCAAAACGTAAACACCACTTAGAAAATGGGGTGAAACTCGTACAGTTTGCGATGAAGCAGGACAAAATTTGGTAGGGTGTGTACAATAGAATAATACTGATATGAGGAGACGACGAGAAACACATAATGGGTTTAACCGACATTACATAGTCGTGTATAAGAATTTCCAAAAAAAAAAAAAAAATTACAGTACAGAAGTCAGAACAATAGGTAGCACTTCATGGGCTTGTGTGTAATACATATGGAAACCTCCGTGGCTCAGTCGGTATGGAGGTAGCCTTTTGGCTGGAAAAACCTGGGTTCGATTCTCGTCAGTGACGTGAGGAACGTTTATCTGATCCCTTTCGACGAAAGGTGAGTTCTTCGGTCTCATACGGAAGAAGGGTTTTCCCCACCCGGAAACTTGGGTGGAAAAAACCCTCCCCAAAAACAGGCAAACCGGCCGCGTGAACACATACGAATTACAGTCATGAATATTGCTCTTATGGGAAGCAGTAAAGGAGTGAAGAACCGGCTACATTAAAAATTCGCTGTGAAACCCTCATCAGGGGACTCTCCCATCCTAAAGGGATGGACGAGATGAATCAATCAATCAATACATATGTTGAGTGGTGTATACGTTCTGATCTTAATTCTTGACTGACCCAGAGTTTCCCTCTCTAAGTATAGGAAACACGTTAATTTATATACTGTATTATGATTCGATAAAGTCCCCCCCCCCCCACACACACACACGCTATGAAGCTGCCATTCATGTTGTTAACATTTTTTAACCTTCTAATTTAAATACCACACCTTCTAGGTGGTATTTAAATTCTATTATCCTGGTCGTTGTAGGAATAGTAGGTGTATAACTGTTTCCTGTAGAAGGAAGGAAGGAGAAAAACGTCACGTAATCTCCTCCATATTCTTTTGGAAATAGGACACTCATACAAAATGTGTGTCCAATGGCGTCCAGGCTCAAAGTTCGCAGAAGAGGTTCTTGTTCTTATGGAAACTTCAGATGTTGATGTTAACTTGAAAGTTATTGTATGCTGTCACATGTTAGGGCATTTCTCGACAGACAGTCTCCATACTTGGCCAGGACATCAAACAGTGACGTTATTGGCTACGTTTTGAAAGTTTTTTTTTTCACTTCGTTATAGTATAAATTAAAGATGCCAAGAAATTATATTCTTGGTTTCATCCTATATCCAAATGTAAGCAAACAAAGTTTGCATATAAAGTCACTTCATGACAGGGCTACATGTATATAGATTCTAATGATTTCACGTCAATTGCCTTAGTATATCATAATACAAGGCGTTATGCCATAACGCCATCTCGTGGTCTCCAATCCTAACACTATGTTTACTATCTGAAAATAGAGTGGGTTCAGTGTTCGATGTTCTTGAGTTTATGAGACGAAAAACCGAGTTCCCGGGAGAAAAAACGCTTGCCAGTGCCAGAGATTGACTAACTCGGGATCCGCTAGAAAAAATTTACCTTAGTAAAAAACTTAACCCCATCGAACTTAATAAAAGTTCCTCTAGTAAGTAACTAGATTTGAACTTACGACGCTCTCTCTTCGGACGATTTAGTGCCTTGCCACACAAAAGTAATAATAAAAAAATCAGCTAACGCTTTTTATTCCCGTACAGAGTGTAGGGAAGCCATTTTAGCCCTGTCTCAATTTTGGAGACTGAGTGGGTAGTTCAAACTCCACTGGTAGCCAATCAGAGAGAGCTGGCCCAAGTTTATTACTAATACACTAACTTAATCGGCACGCAGTGAAGAGAGGGCTAACAAGTGCCGCTACCTTGGGGTCCCTAACCCTAACATATTATTTTTAATGTCTGAAAATAGTATGGGTTGGACAGTCGATTTTCTTGAGTTTACGGGACGAAAAACCCGAGTTTCTGCGATCAAAAACCCACTTGCCCTTGTCAGAGATCGACTAACCTGAGAACCGGTCGAAAAATACTTAGGAAATCTTCCTCTAGTGGGAAACTAAATTTGAGCCCAAGTAGTCCTTTGGAAGGTCAAGCGCCATGTCCACTGAGCGATATAGGTTCTACAATAATAATAATAATAATAATTTTTTGTAAGAACATTTTATTTATCATCTTACAGAGCATTTACATATACACACATATTTACATATATTTACATATTAGATATATTAATTAATAATAAGTTTTACAGTGAATTTTATACTAATTTTCCGTTTTCTGTATTCTAAATGCTTAATAATAGTTGCTATGGATGGTAATTTATAGTTTGCAAATAGATAAGGTTACATTTTTAACAGCATTTATAGTATAACAGTAAGTTATATATATTTCCCAATTTTTGCTTGTTTAATATTTTTAACAGCACTTCAATATAATAAATAATTATTTTTTTGTTTGTTTGTTTTTTGTTGTAGATCTCGGTTGAGATGTAATGTCTCTGCTTGCAGCTTCAAAGCTTTCTAATGAGCTTATATGACGATGACACAGTTAGATACATGTTTTTTTTTTATTATTGATTTGATTACTGTGTTGGAAGTAGGCTGATGTTTGGGAGATCAAATGAATGATCTGAAAGGTCTGATCAAAGTGAAATTACCAGTATGTTTTGGTGTTATTGCATCTGTCTTGGTGGTTCACATTCATTTTTATTGTGGTCTTCTTTTTGAACTAATTATGAGACTTTTTTTTCACTGTTGCAACCTTTCTATGTCTTCTGAGCTTTTAATTTGTATCGGTTTTGAAGTTTGCGACTTTTTCAAGAATATCTTGGCATCTCTGATCTACAAAAATTTGTAATTTTGTTCTGTTTTTGCTTGGTACAACAGATTCTGGTTGAATGGTGTTAAATATTCGGATAGGAAGATTGGTGTGTTGTCTTGCAATGCGTTCAAGTCCTTCTCAACTGTTTTTTTCTGTTTGCTGGCTTTTACGAGATTGTCTCCTGTGGTCTTGCTTGTAAGACGAACTATGACTGGCGCAGGTTTTGGCAAGCCTTGTTTTCTGCTCTTCCTAGGAATCCAATTTATGGTCTGAATGTTGTTAAGTTGTAAGGGATGTTATTGCATGGCTTAATTTTAAAACTATGTCTCTGAGGTTTTCTGTAGGTGTTTCAGGAAGACCGCTTATGATAAGATCTTCTTTATGTTGTTGCTGATTTAAATATACACATTGTAGTTTTAGAGAATGAAATTCTTGATGAAGTTCGGATATTTCTTTCATCAAATTGTGTTTCCTGTCATTTAGTACGTTAATGCTAATTTTGATGTCTTTTACTTTGCAACTTCTATCACTAATAAATTATTATGTTTCACCAAATCTTCATATTCGCTAGATTTTTTTGTTATTTATTCGTTCTATTTGTCAAAGAGTTCTTGCACAAGATCTACTGAGCTGTCTTTTATAGTCTCTAGACCTTCTTCTATTAGTATATTTAAAGAATTGAAATTATAGGACTCAGTTGCAATTTTTTGTCTCTTCAGTTCGTCGTCTGATTATGCCTCCGGTATAATCGGATGTGTCGTAGGCGGCCTTAGGTACGTTTCTTTGTTCTTCCTGCAGAGTACGCATTCCTCGCGTGTTGGATTGGATTTACGTTTCCTGGTTGTTTCTGAAAAGTCGGTACATTTTAAATGTAGAATCCTACTGCATTCGTACAGGTTATTTGATTTCTGTCGGACGATAAATCCTCCAGGCATTTGATAAACTTCATGACTCACCTTCCTTCCCTTGAGCTATTGTGACGTGATTGTAAGCAACGTCCTTTGTTCTTCGCTCTTTGTTGATCGTGGTCCTCTCTGTTCACTTTTCAACACTTCAAAATTTCGTTTCTTTTTAGCCGATTTCGGTGATTTTTATATCACCGTCTTCGTCGTGACTAGTAGAGTTACTTGGGAATACTTTCAAACTAAAAACTGGAGTTGGATCCACATTAAAACTATAATAATAATAATAATAATAATAATAATAATAATAATAATATTTACAGCAAGTAAAAATCTATGAGGTAACCCCAAATGACCTACAAAAAACAGCATTACTTGGAACAGTCCATATTTTACGACGCTACCTGATGGACTGTTCTTAGATTTTTTGGGTAGAATCTGAATTGTTCTGAATCACAAGTCAAATTTTTATTTATATGATATCTTGTTTTGACTATGTATCAGTTATTTGAATAAAATAATAATAATAATAATAATAAGATCACACCACGCCGCTTGACTAAACAAATGAAGACTTCTTGGTTTTGAATCTAGTCAGCAACTAGAATAAATTTTTCTAAGCCTTTTCACGATCGGTTCCCGAGTTAGTCGATCTCTGTCACGGCCAAGCAGGTTTATTCTCCCGGAAACTCAGGTTTTTCGTCATGTAAACTCAAGAAAATCGACGGTAGAACCCACATTATTTCAGACATTAAATATAAGTGTTAGGGACTACGAGATTGCGACACTTGTTGAGACGTCTCTCTTGACTGTGTGCCACTTAATTAGTGATAACCTTGGACCAGCTATCTCTGATTAGGTACCAGTGGAGATTTAACTTCCCACTCACTCTCCAAAAGTTAGATAGGACTGAAATAGCTTCGACTACTCCCTGTATATACGGGAATAAAAAGGCTTTAACTGATTTTTTATTCTGATTTTTTTTTTTTTTTTATTACATTGCATACATTTGTTACTGTTATTATATATATTACATACATTTGATTACATATGATACATTACTTACATTTGTTTACATGTGATACTTACATTACTTACATGTGATACTTACATTACGTTCATTTGTTTACGAATAATACATACATTACATACATCATGTGATACGTACATTACATGCATTTGATTACAGTGATACATCTTGTATGAGAACTAATTTCTTTGCTTTCATCCTCGAAGCTTATATGTAAGCTTATCTGAGTATGACACTGGTTGGTTATTATGTATTGTTTTTTTTTGCTGTGCTTGCGAAGCTACGAAATCTATGATTGAGAAATTCACGCGCGCGCACTCACACACACATACACATGCACGCGTGCACACACACACACACACACACACACACACACACACACACACACACACACACACACACACACACACACACACACACACACACACACACACACACACACACACACACACACACACACACACACACACACACACACACACACACACACACACACTATAACTTGGAATGCATTGATGCATCGCTGCGCTGAACTGGAAGCCTGAACGAATATATTGTGTTTCATTAAGTTTGTATGGTATTTGGGTGTGTGTTTCTTGTTCATAGTATGTCCTTAGAGCTCTTTTCAGCTATTGTAGTTTGGAAGGTTTCTGTATTCAAAAGGTAATTTGTTTATCATGTCTGGGATGTAGAAGTTTCGCGTGCCTTTCCGTAGTGATTATTGTATTTATATGTGATATAATTAGTAGTTTGAGGTCTTGTTATATGGTATGTATTTCTAACTGTCCTGTAGTCGGCATCGAAATAATGTTTTAGCAAAGCTGCATAGTGACATAAATGTTTTGCTGTCAGTATTTTGTGTTCTGACATTGCAATGTATATAAGATCGTGATTTTCTGTTTGTTCCCAAAAGATCAGTTTTGTCATTTCATACTGTAGCGACATTAATTTATTTAATTTGTAGGGTGCACAGAAAGCATACGTTGTTATAGCGTATCTTAGTATATTTTGGCATAGTGCTTTGTATATTAGTGTTTTTAGGCGTATGGGAACAATGTCTTTTAACCTGTAGAGTTTGCCACTTATTGTTCGGAGTTTGTTGTGTAGATGGTTTATGTGGCTATTCCAGTTCATATCTGCATCGAAGTAAATTCCAAGGTATCGTGTTGTTTCAACCTGAGTGATTGTAGTGGTTTTGCTGTTCTGTGTGTTTTTTATGTTGGAAAGTGGATGTTGGATGGTTATATATTTGTTATCAACTGGTCGCGTCAGTGGATTTCTAAATATCATTAATTTTGTATTTTCTGAGTTTAGGTGTATGGAGTTTTTTGTGAGCCAGTCTATGATCAGATTTATGCCATGTTGCATATTTGTTCGGGCTATACTTGCGTTATTATGAATGGATATTATTGCGGTATCGTCTACGTATTGGAATATCTTACCTTTGAGTGGTAGCTGATTAATATCATGCATGTAAATGTTGAATAGAGTTGGGGAGAGTACAGCTCCCTGTGATACTCCACAGGTGACTGTTAGCTCTCTGCATCGGTTTGACCCGATACGTGTGATAATAATAATAATAATAATAATCAGTTAATGCCTTTTATTACATCATTAGGGTGGTCTGAAAAGTTTTCGGCCTAACAATGAAAAAACGAATTTATAATTTTAAAATTATTTTTATTTTTCAACATAATCTCTGTTAAGACTAATACATTTATTCCAGTGATTCTCCAGCGCCATTATTATTATTATTATTATTATTTTTACGGGCGACTCCAAGGAGTCCTTAGATTCATCGAGGGAAGCCCTAAATCATGTCCATCACAACTATTCGACATTCACACAGTATCTATTATACTTGGCCTTGAACTCATTCACTGTCAGAGCACCCACAACAGACTCTGGCAGCTTATTCCACTCCTTTACTGCTCTAAAAGTAAAGAACCCAGCTCTAACACCCTTGCTAACCACACTCTTTCCCAGCTTCCACACGTGTCCTCTAGTTCTCCCACAACCAGTCCTGATCTCAAAAATATCCTCTGAATTAATCCTATAGAAATGAATGACTCAATCATATCTCCCCTTTTCCGCCTATCAACTAATTTCTGCAACCCACAAATCTTCAACCTGTTCTCATAAGGTTCATTTCATAGATCTGCTATCATCTTGGTCACTCGCCTCTGGATCCTCTCCACCTCCTTCCCATCAAGAAGAAACCTAGGTGACCAAATCGTGGCACAGTAGTCGAGATTAGGTCTTATCAATGCTCGATACAGAGGATCAATAACTTGCTTATCTCTGTTTGTAAAAGTATTCTTCACCATCCAAGTGATTTGATGAGCTGATTTTAGCTACCTTTGCAATGTGCCCACTAAACTTCAAATCCTTTTCCTCCAACACTCCCAAGTCCCGGGCCTCATCAATCTCCTGGAGTACAGTTCACCAATGTGATATACTCCTGCTAATCTTTTCACCCCAAAGTGCATAACCTTACATTTTGTCACATTAAATTGACATCCATTCTCCTTAGCCCAGAACTCCAATCTATCCAAGTCGTCCTGCCTGCAAGATTGTGACATCTTCTGTATTCACTATTGCCCTGCCCAACTTTGCATCATCAGCGAACAAATGAGCTGTTCCTCTTAGATCCTTCCCTATATCGTTAATGAACAAATTAAACAGCAGTGGTCCAAGAACAGAACCATGCGGCACACCACTAGACACAGGCCATCTTTTGGACTCTATTCCTGAGTAAACTACTCTCTGGTATCTCTCCTTCAACCAACTTCCTATACATCTCACTAACCTTATTTCCATTTCCATATGTTGCAGTTTACTGATTAGAATTCCATGTGGTATCCTGTCAAATGGCTTAGCCAGGTCCAGCAGTATCACTTTAAACCCATTACCCTTATCCAGTTCAGCCGTCACTGTGTTATAGAACTTGAGCAAGTTACTGAGGCATGATCTACCCTTCACAAAGCCATGCTGTCCCCCATACAGTGTCTCATTTTCATCAATCCATTCCTGTAATTATCCCATCTCTGTAGTAGTTCTCAGTAAGATCAACAAAATACACCTCTACAGCTGCAATCACCTTTAGAAGAAAAATTCTGACCAGTGGGGTAGAATTTTAGTTTTGGGAAGAGATAGAAGCTAGAAGGAGTCAACTCTGGGGAATAGGGTGGATGTTCCAACAATTCATAATGTGCTGATCCCTTGATTTTCCCACTGCCAAAACACCTTTGTGGGCAAGTGCATTATCCTGATGAAAGACTATTTTTTTCTTCTGCAAACCGGGTCTTTTCTCACGGATTTTTTCGTTGTCTGGTTAAAAGATCGGAATAATATTCCCCGGTTATTGTTTTATCCTTTTCAAGATAATTAATAAACAAAAGCATCCTAAAACACCTATTCCATGACCAGGAGCGGCTTGTGCATAGGCACTACGGAACTGGATCACCCCCAATTTTTCTCGATATATAAATTTATTTATTGATGTATTCATATTTGCTTGTAATACAGGGTGTTTCAAAAAGAATGTCCCGATTTGAAAATTGTACATCTCTGTAACCACGAACCACAAATGAATGCGACTTATACCCCGTGAATGGCCTTGGCCCATAGTTTGATATGGCGACCGCTAGATGTCACTGCTAGCGCCCAATCAGAAGATGGCGTCTAGTCAACAGAATGCGTTTTGTATCTGTACCACATTTTCATTATTAAATATAATTATTTTAAATCGGGTCATTCTTTCTGGAACCCCCTGTATTTAATTTTATCATCGCAATCCTGTATAATTCTCTTATTTTGTATAAAAAATAATAAAAATCCATCTTGGAACACTTAAGAGGGCGAAGGACGCTAGCAGCGCAGTGTTTACCGGAGTGTCATATTGCTATGCGCGCAAGTATATGCACGTCATAGTGAGATGCGAGCTATTAGCGTAATTCGGCCCTGTTCTTTGCTGGTAACTGGTAACTTTTATGGCAAGATGGATGACAATCCCGTGAATTTTTATCCCTTCATCGCTAAGGAGTTGATTAAATGTATAAAAGATTGTCGGTCGAGCACCTGGCTTGCCCAATTTATGGCCGTGTGAGAGCGCTTGTACCGATCAGCAGAGCTGCCTTCAGGCGCTTGTGTTCTGTCGTTCTCATCATAGTTGGATGACCCTTGAATGAGTTGATTGCGGTGAATAGCCGCCTGAGCGATGTATGTAGAGGCAGTTCCGCAAAGCAACGTGGGTATATCCGGTATATTAGCATCACGATGGAGGAGATCATTCTTGACATAACACGGAGCATCAAAAATCATACAGAGACACTTATTTTGAATTACTTGTAGTTGTTTTTATGTTTCTGGGGAGAGTGTGACCCCAATCCGGTGATCCGTATGTTAGAGTGGGTCTGATGATTGATTTGTAAATCCGTAACTTGTTTTCAGTGCTAACTTGGCTTCTCCGGTTGAGAAGAGAGAAGAGCTGGGCATTTGCGAAATTTGATTTATTGCAGGTATGTACAATGCGAGGGTTAGAACTGAGGCCGTTGTCTAGTTGAATACCAAGATATTTGATTTTGGATTGCCATGGAATAGCTGCATTGAATAGTTTAATTTCTGCGCGGTGAGATGTTTTTTATCTTGTAAAAAGTATGGCTGTGTTTTTGTGAGCAATAACATCTATCCTCCATTTCTTAAACCATTTTTCCTGTTTTTTTTGCTGCGTTTTGTAATCTCTGAGTAGCTAAATGCGGTCTGAGAGATCTGGTCAAATTTGTCATATCGTCCGCGTAGCAAGCCATGGTGGTTGATACCATGCTTGGGACGTCTGCAACGTACATGTTGAAAAGCAAAGAGGGATAGCAACGACCCTTGGGGTACGCCTGCAGTGATTCTTTGCACAGAGAATCTGAGTCTGCACAGCTTAACTTGGAATTTCCGGTTTTTTAGATAACAGTCAATGAGTTTAGTAAGTTATAGTGGAATGTTGGCTGTAATGAATTTGTAAATAAGGCCTTTGTGCCAAACCTTATCAAAAAGTTTTGCAACACCAAGAAAGATAGCTCCTGTATGTTGTCTCCAATTAAAAGCAATTATTATAAACTCTATCAATCTCTGGACTTGCTGAGTTGTACTTTGCCCAGTATGGAACCCAAACTGCTCTTTCGGGATAAGGCTGTTTTTTGTTCACCTCATCTTGCAGATGGTTGAGAATAATTTTTTCCGCAATTCTCCCCAGGCATGACATGAGGCTGATAGGCGTATAATTCTGGGGGAACTGAGGTGTTTTCCCCGGTTTGTGAATGAGGATCATATTTGTTTGTTTCCAGCCAGTGGGAAAATAATTCAATCTGAACATTGAGTTTATAATGGATACCAGATGCATAACTGCTTTATGTGAGAGTGCCTTTATATTTTTTGTTAGTAATCTTGTCAGGAGCTGGGGCTATTTGTTGTTGAGTTTTCTGATGATAGAATAAACTTCGCTAAGCGAAGTATGACAAATATATTCGCGGCTGCAGGGCTGACGGAGCGCGCAACGAACATGCCGGTGGATTTTCTCGATGAAAAGCAAATCCGCATGCGTGTAGTTAGGACTACATTGAAGCTGCAGGGCGTCCGCAAAAGCTTCTGCCTTTTCATCATCTCTATAAACTATGCCCCTTTCTCCGTGAATAGGCTGGAAGTTGTAACGATCAGTGAAGAGAGCTTTAGCCAATTTCCACAGCGAGTTATCCTCAGCTTTTAAGGAACACAGCTTCCTTTCCCATTGTTGGTCTTATGATCACTGCATGGAACGCAAATGGACTGAGTAACAAAATTCTGGAATTGCAAGAGTTCACTCACAGACACGAACCTGACATAATATTAGTAAATGAAACACATCTCAGGCCAGTTAATAACGCCAAATTATGGAACTATATTATGTACAAAACAGACAGACTCACCAACAGTGGAGGAGGTACAGCCATATACATTAAAAACTACCAAACCACAATGTTCTGACAAATCCACAAACCAAGAACCTAGAGATAACAGGCGTTGAAGTTCATGCCAACAATGCTGGCAGTATCAAAATCTATGCTGTATACAATCCACCCAGCATTCCATTACTGGTATCTGATTTGGACACCATTCTCTGCTTCACGGACTCCATCATCATGGCTGGTGACTTTAATGCCAAACATACAGCCTAGTATAGCTCCACAATCCACGACAAAGGTCGATCTCTAAATCTTTACTCAATACAAAATTCTATAGTTGTAGCTGGACCCATAGAGCCCACACATCACAGCTCAGCTGGAAGCGCAGATGTTCTTGACATAGTCATCCTCAAAAACATCAGATACCAGTATCAGTTGGAAACATTAAATGAACTTTCTTCCGACTACAATCCCATTCTGCTTAAACTCGGTACACAAGAGCAATTCTCCCCTCTGCACTCTTTCATATCTTGGGACAAGCTCTCCAGAATTCTCCCTGACCACACTGGTCCAGTCCCTGTTATTCACACTAAAGAGGAGATAGACTTTACTGTAAACAACCTAACCAGTCAAATCAAAATAGCAATAAAGTCAGTCACCCAAACTAGTCTTTTACTCTAGTGGTCGGATGCCCGAGGAAATCATGGATCTAATCAGATTGAAAAACAAAGCCAGAAAGAGGTACCACAATACAAGAGCCCACAAGATAAAACAAATCTGTATAAACTAAAGAGACTAGCCGTGAAGCTCTCCAAAAACATGGAAACCAAGATTGGGAATCCAAGCTTACGAAGCTAATCCCAGAGGACAACTCCATTTGGAAGTTCTTGAGAACCCTCCGCACTAAAAGGCAACTTTTACCCTCAATTCAGACAAAGAAGGGAATAGCCCATACTCACAAGGAAAAGGCAGAGGCTCTGTAGACAGCTTGGAAACTCAATGTAACCCTTCTTATGAAAATTTGAACATCAATCTTATCTACAAGATTCACCGCTGAGTCAAGCAGGCCATAACACAACAAAAGGATGACCCAGAACCTCTTACACCAACTTCTCTAGCAGAAGTTCTGAATATCATAACCCACCTGAATAACAATGAGGCTCCAGGTTCAGACGGAATCACAAACAAAATAATCAAATTACTCTCCAGAAAAGCCATTGTGCATCTAGTCAACATAATCAATGCCATCATCAGACTCAAGTATTTTCCCTTAACATGGAAGATGGCAGATATCATGCCAATCAAAAAGATTGCAAAGGACACCCAGATTCCTGAAAGCTACAGGCCTGTCAGTCTTCTGTCCAGCCTTGGAAAGATTGCGGAAAACGACATCCTTAGAAGGCTTCAATGAGAAACGGATAAACTTGGTATTATTCCTAATGAGCAGTTCGGATTCAGAAAAAACCACACTACCATACAACAGATTCACAGACTGGTCGAATTTATCATCAGAGGCTTCAACTGGAACCTCCACACAGTTGCAGTCTTAAAAGATGCTGCGAAGGCTTTTGATAAGGTGTGGCATCAGGGTCTTCTCCACAAGCTCATCACATTCAATATACCAACTAATCTAGTAAAAATAATTCACTCGTACCTCAAAGACAGATTCATTCAAGTCAAAATAAATGAAACTGTGTCAACTAGATGCAAGGTCCAGGCAGGTGTGCCACAGGGCTCACTTCTGCCCCCCCCTGCTGTTTTCTATCTGCATAGCTGATATCCCTCAAAACCCAAGCTCAACAATCACTGCGTTATATGCAGATGATACTGCATTATTAGCAAGATCTCTCAGCCCGAAACTAGCCATCAAGAGACTCCGAAGCAGTATTCACACATTAGAGAAATGGTTGATAGATTGAGGGATCGAAGCAAACCCACAGAAGAGTTCAGCCATACTGTTCACTAGAAAGAAGTTTCAGACCAAGGAAGAATATATATCTACTAGGAGTAAAGATCCCATGGACAGTGTTAAGTCAAGTATCTCGGCGTAATGCTCGACAAAAAACTACAATTTGCCAGTCATATAAAACACATGAGCTCGAAGACATCCAAAGTAATTGCGCAGCTCTACCCCATGATCAACAGAAAAAGCAAACTGGACACTCAGAACAAACTACTCATATACAGGATGGTAATACGCCCAGTCATCACTTACGCATCTCCTGCATGCAGCCATACCTCGAATACAAATATTCAAAAGCTGCAGAGAATACAGAACAAATGTCTGAGAATGAGTTTAGATGCTCCATGGTTTATCAGAAACTCCCAGATTCACAGAGAAGTCAACATTCCCTACATTACGTCCCTCCTCCATGACCTAGCAGTAAAGTTCTTCATCAAGACAAATAATCATCCGAACCCGCTGATGAAGCAAGCCTCAGACTATAATGAAGCAGAATTCTGCAAATACAAAAGACCCAAGTCAATTCTATGCTCAGCTGAACACAGCTAATCAACCTGCCCTTTCAGGACAAGCTTAAAACAATAATTTCTCCACTCAAAGAACTTTCCTTCGCAGACAAAGGGGAATATGAAAAGCATTTATGCTTCAACCATCAAACCAGTATCGTTCTGCGTTCTGCCACTGTTGGTTCCTGTGATCTTTCAGCGCATAGCGGACTAAATTGGGTGTCCTATTTAGTTCTTAACGGTCCTGGGGAGATAATATGTTGTGATAACGGCGTCTGATTCTGTTTGTATTACGGATTAGATTTAGAATTTCTTCCGGAAGTAGGTTGTCTTGAGCTGGGGTTGTAACAGTGGAGGCTGCTGCCAAGCCAGTATGAATTGTACCTTCTAGATCATTGACCGCTGCGTCTATTTCTTCACAGGAGGAGATAGTTGGTACTGAGCCTACAAGAGTGCGGACTGCGATGTTGAATTTAGTGAAGCTTGTGCAGGTCTGACTGGGGATGAGTTCAGGGTCCCCTCCTGGGCTTAATAGTACTGGGTTGTGATCAGAACTAAGGACGTTAATCACCTGCAGCTGGAATTGATGAGAGGTGTTCTTGAAGATGGCTATATCCAGCACATCAAGTCTGCCTTGCTGTCCGCAGTGCGTTGATTCAATCGGACCTGCAATGACGATGTTTTTCTGGTATAGAAAAGTCGTAAAGATCCATGCCATTATTATTGAAACTTTGACTATTCCATCGAACAGTTGAGAGAGATCGGAAGTTAGGAGAGGTTTGCTAGAAGGATTATAATCTAGGCATATTCTTAGTCTGCCTGCGTTATTGGTGTGGATTTCATTACCAGTTTCTTCCAGATTTGTTGTAGTGGTCTTCTTGATTTCGTTTTAACAGATATTTTCTTGACAAAAATAGCTCTGCTGCCACCTCTGGCATTGAGTCTGTTATTTCTGAGTAGCGAATAATATTTAAGTTTATGGTTGTCGCAGGGCCGAAGATAAGTCTCATTAATTAAGAGAATATCAATTCTGAATTGGTCTGAAGATTCGTGTAGCTCCAGGAGTTTGTTACTGAGACCTTTAGCATTCCAGAATGCAACCTGTATGGAATTAATTGAGATAGTCTGATTATCCATTAAGCATTGAGAATATGACTTGAGTATTTTTCAGAAATTTATTTGTATCACTCTGGTTGGTTGGGGTTTGTTTTGCTGAAAGCAGTTAATGTCTCTCCTAAGGTAGTGGCTAGAATAGCAGCTGAGTTTTGACTGCTTGGAGCGGATTCTGCCGGTTTTGTTCGCGAGGAAACCACTGAGGCGTGCGATCTGTTAGTTGTAGTAGACTGCAGAGGGCTTTCTGTTGAAGAACGTGTTTTACGCTTCTGAGTTGATTGGGATCCTGTTTCCCTAGCTTTCATCAGGTTAGATGAGTGGAGGTGCAGCCTTTGTAGTCCGCTGGGTGCTGACTGTCAAAATTTGCGCACTTACCGGGAGTAGTGGTGGTTTGGAACATGTGTGAGAGTGGTGATTGTCTCCGTATTTTACGCATTTGTATTCTGCTCTACAGAGCTTCTGCTCATGCCCATATTTCTGGCAGTGGTGGCACTGTCCTGCAGATTTTTTCCTTCTGAGTGGTTCAGTCTTGATTACTAGATTACAAACAGTCTTCAGATCATAAATCTCACTCTCTCTCTCTGATCTTTGCTGTTTTCCACTAAAACCAGAGGCATGGAACGTTTGTCTTCTTGATACATACGCGAGACTTTTATCGGCTCTACTCCTTGTGACTTGAGGTCATTGGGTATCTCTTCTGGTGTTATTGTTTCCACTAGACCTCTGATAACAACCTTTAAGTTTTTCTCACTCTTTAGCTGAAATGTATGGTATGGAATTTCCAATTCGTCCATGAGCTTAGTAAGCCGACGGTAGTCCGCCGTCGGCTTACTAAGCTCATGTTTGCATCCATAAGCGTTGAATGCGGACTCCTTCATCGGAGTTTTTAGCCGATGTGAACTTAATTTCGGTGTTTTTCATCACCTCCCTAACTGCTACTATTTTTCTTTGGCTGTTAGAATCACTCTCTCTCTTTGGGCTGTTAGTGCACTCTCTCTTTGGGCTGTAACGCCGTGTCCATCGTTGCTACTCTCCCTTTGGGCTGTGCCACTGTGTCCATCGGTGCTTCAGGCTCTGCCTGAAGCCTCCTTCCTACGCTTTTTTCTGCTGACTACTTGCTGGTCGTCAGTGTCTTCTAAGGACTGAATGTCAGCTGTTGACACATTCTCTCTCGTGTTGTCTTGAGAAGTGCTAGGGAGAGGGTTCGTATTCCTCTGATTCAACTGCAGGGATCTTATGGAGCTCTACTCTTCCCGGCCATTTGGTATGTAGCAATGTTCCTACTTGTCTGAATACTGCGAGCAGTTGTTTAAAATTTAGGTCTTCGAACGGAAAGTCCATGTCTAGGCCTAACATGTGATTTAATGGGAGTTTTGCATGATTCAGGACTTGCCTTGTCCCTTCCTATCATCAAGTGTAGACCGACTGTCGAAATCTCCTTCTGGAGTCGGAAGACTCCAGAAGGAGATTTCGGACACTGGGAAGGGAACAGGAGAGGACCTGAAGAAGACGCATTAAAAGTCAAAAATCTTACCTTGCTCTGTACAATTACTGAAAAGAACCATGCTCATTCTATCACAAATCCCAATCTTCGACGATCCAATCACTTATTCACAATCATTCCACAATTACGATAAAACTCCTATTGACTACCACTGTCCGTAGCGTAATCCTACTGTTGTTTATATGCAGTTTGCACCAGTATTAGAGTGTTTGTAGTGCTTATCGTGTTTACTCCGTAAACACGATATATCCCATGGTCAACAAAGAACAACTTGGAACTGAACTTCGAGAATTCTACAGTAGAACCGACCTGCATGATTATTGTAAATTAATTGACTTGATAAAATTTATAACAGAAAATAAATTAGATTGTGTTCTTAGTGAAATTACTGTATAAATAAAAAATTCTCTTGACAATTCCTATGAAAACACCAGAGCCTGAATGCTGTTTTCAACATTAAAGAGAATAAAAACATTTCTGAGGATCACTATGAATCAGGATAAGTTAAATGCACGTGCGATGATTTCAACGGGAAAAAAAAATTCTTCAACAGTCACACAAACATCAAGAAAAAAGTTATTGAACTTTTCGCTCGAAACAAAACAAGAAGAATGGATTTTATTTTTAAGTAAATTTGAATTATACTAAACTGTATAATTTTATCGATAATAAACAATATTTTTTCATGTTTAATTTTTTAAAAATTGTTTACCATAATTTTGATATTTTATCCAAACGCATATACAGTGCACTTACAGTGTGTGTGTGTGTGTGTGTGTGTGTGTGTGTGTGTGTGTGTGTGTATTTCGAAAGTTGCAGCACCCCCCACGATTTCAAGCCATGAGCCGCCACTGGCCATGATCTTTCCTGTTGATGGAACGGCTTTGTCTTCTTTGGTTCTGAACAACCAGCTTCTGCCCACTGTTTTGACTGCTGTTTGGATTCTGGTGTGTAATGGTGAATCCAAGTCTCATCTCATAATAAATCGACGCATAAAATCAATTTTATTCTTGCTATATTGCTCCAAGCACTGTTCAGAGATTTTTAGGTGAGTGTGTTTTTGATCTGCTGTGGGCAAACATGGCACCCATCTTGTGCAAAGCTTTTTCATTTGCAAATCTTCATGCAAAATATATCCTACGCATTTTTTTTCAAATGCCTATAGTCTCAGCAATTTCACACACTTTGACTTGCCAGTCATCCAATACCATATCGTGCACTTGATCAATGATTTCTGGTATTGTTACACTTTTTTGGACGTTCTTCACGTGGATCACTTCAAGGCTGGTACGGCCACGTTTAAACTCGGCAGCCCATTTCTTAATTGTCGAAAACGAAGGAGAAAAAGAGTGCCCATAAATTTTTATGAACTTCGAATGAATTTCTTTTGGCGTTAAACCTTCTTTTACAAAGAATTTCATAACAGCACGATACTCCATTTTATCCATTTCAAGGGATATCGACAGCACTTTTGCTTCAGACAGGTGTAAAAACAAACTACTTGATAGAATGACCTGTAATTTCACATGTATGCTTATGACAGATGTATACCAAATTAGAAAAAAAATGCCGATAGTGTTGCATCTCAGGTCGAGGCCGAGAAAAGTTCTCGGCCTCGACCTGAGATGTCCCACCTGAGATGCCTAGATCACCCACATATAAGGGAAGAGGCAAAACCTTTAAATCCTATCTAGCTTTTGGAGACTGAGAGGGCAGTTCAATCTCCACTGGTAGTCTATCAGAGATAGCTGTCCCAAGATTATCACTAATGATAAGCAGTAACCGATGAAGAGACTGGCATACAAGTGCTCTCATCTCTTGGTGCCTATCCCTATCAGTCGAATTTCTTGAGTTTCTGAGACGAACAATCCGAGTTTCCGGGAGAACCAGAGATTGATTAACTCGGGAACCCGTCGAAGTAAGGCTTATAAAAAGTTCCTCCTGTTGGCAAATAAACTATTACTGAAGGCTATCATCAGGCAGTTTAGCACAGAGGATGTAATTGCCACTTGCACTGAGCTACACAAGCCTAGTAAGGAACTTGAGATTATTAGCATTCAAGACGGTGTCAGCTGAGCTGACCAAAGGTGGTATGACCACTTAAATTGAATGGATTAGGAAAGGTTAAAAAACAGGTGTTTGATGCCAAGATGGTTGAGAAGACCCAGATGAAGGTCTAGGTGGTTAGAAGTGGCTTAGAAACACAAAAAGTTAGATATGACAATATTGGAGTGCTCACAAGTAATATATTGATTTGGAGGAAAATTGTTGATAGGAGATTAATAATAATGTAAACTTATTCATGTAGTTCTGTCATAGTAACCTGAGCACCTTTTGAGGGTACATAACAGAATATTGATGATGGTGAGATCTTGACAGATGGTAAGGTGTCACCTCGGACAATGGTTAAGAAAAAAGAAGGAATAAGTTGATTTGTCTTTTTCTGTTAAGATGGTATGTGCTTAGAAATATACATAACAGAAAATTAAACAATGCTTCATGGCTAGGCTCATGTTGTTGTTGTTGTTTTTTTTTTCTCACTTCGGTATCACCCCAGGGATTAGTATCATTCAGGGTTTCTCAACCTTTCTAAGCTCAAGGACCAGTGAAATACCTAAATGAATTCTACGGACCATTAAGTTATGTAATTTTATTTTAATGTATGTGGGGTTTACCAACAATTTGGAAAAACTGTGCCTTTTATAACATAATAAATCTAAAAGCATGTTTTGAATACATATGGAAACATAATTAAGTTGGAAGAAAACGATTAGAAGTGTATCATCACTGAACAAAGTTTTAATTTTTATTAAACAAATAACGGTATCAGTTTCCAATTTGCGGTGGGTAAATGAATTGGTATGTCCGCACCGTTCTGCTGATACCCCATTCATCTGCCCACTGCAACGTTTATATTTTATATGATGTTTTAAGGATACTTGTGACATAAAGACTGAATAATGTATGAACGTAAACACAAGAAAGATATTTAATTAACCAAATATTTCCGTTTGGAAATAGCAGACCATCTTCAGTGGCACTACAAGAACAGTTTTAAAAAAAATACAAGGTGGAATACTAACAATATATCATTTAAAAATAGAACAAGCCGCATGATGTTATATCACTAAGTATTAAAGGAAATATTTTTAAGCAGAGACATGATTGAAATAAAGATATTAATTAATAATATTAAATAACATAAAATTAATATGAATTAATGAGTTATCCTGATTAGACTTTCCCAGATTTTTGATATAGATATACAGTCATTCCGATTCAGGTTAGGACGATGGAGTAAGGCCTCTACACTTTCTTTGAATATACATAACAGAAAATTAAACAATGCTTCATGGCTAGGCTCATGTTGTTGTTGTTGTTTTTTTTTTCTCACTTCGGTATCACCCCAGGGATTAGTATCATTCAGGGTTTCTCAACCAAATTAATTAACCAAATATTTCCGTTTGGAAATAGCAGACCATCTTCAGTGGCACTACAAGAACAGTTTTAAAAAAAATACAAGGTGGAATACTAACAATAGATCATTTAAAAATAGAACAAGCCGCATGATGTTATATCACTGATGTTATATCACATTCAAATTTATAACGGGATCTATGTAAGAGGCGAGTTTTTGATCAAAGGATGTGGCTAGTTTCAATCCCGTGCTGAGCCAATCCAGATTTTTCAGGTTTGTTGTGATAAATGGAGGATTGATGTTCTTAGATTCTTTTTTCAAGAGAACGTCCAGTTTGTCCAAAATAGGAGAGATCACAGTGGCAGGGAATTTGATAAACTCCATGAAGAGATATAGTTGAGCGTTTGTCTTTAGGAGAAGAAAAATGGGAACATAATTTGTTAATAGATGAATACGTAGCTGTTAACTCATATTTCTTCAGAATTCTTGCGATAGGTTCTGAAATCCCGGAGATATAAGGAATTGGAACTCGACGTATTGAATCCTCGTTGTTTTGTGGCGGATTATAAGAATCGAGAAGATGTTGAGTACTCTTTTCGGAAAAGCTATTGAGTTTCATCTGTTGTTGGATAGTAGAAAGTTTTTCTGTAGAAAATTAGAAGCAGAACAATTAGTTTTGGCTCTTCTGATTAGACATTTTATGATTCCTGTTTTTTGACAAGGATCATGGGCTGATTCTTTAAGAATATGCTGACCTGTGAACATTGGTTTCCTGTAAACTGTAGTTGTAAGAGCATTTGAAGGTGACCGGATGAAGAGAACGTCTAAAAAAGATAACTGGTTGTTTTCTTCCATTTCCATAGTAAACTTTATACGATAATGTAAAGAATTGATAGTGTTTTAAAAAAAAAAGAACGTATGGAGTCTTTGTTGTGCGGCCATACAGTAAAGATGTCATCTATATATCTTACCCAAAAGGATGGTTGAGGGAAAATAGATGAGAAGAGGACTTTTTCTAGATGTTCTAAATAAAAGTTGGCTAAAGCAGGAGAGAGAGGACTTCCCATGGCCGTTCCTTCTACTTGGCTGTAAAATTTGTTTTGACATAAGAAATACCCAGAGTGTATTACGAAATCGAATAGTTTTATAATGTCTTCTGGAAAGATGTCATGAAGTAATTTTAAAGTCTCCTTGATAGGTACATTCAGGGTTGGCCTTCTCTATAAAGGGGCCCAGGTCAAGAAACCTTTTGGGGTTATAAAATATTTTTCAAAGATAAAAATTATAGGATTCGAAATAAACGTATTGTAAAACCTTTTACCTGCAAATGATTTTGCACAGGAAAACAAAAAAACAAAACAAAAAAAAAACATTCGAAATTTAATACGTTTCCGCAAATGTGTACCGACTGTGCCCACTCGATCGTGGGGCCCGGGTGCATTGCACCCATCGCACCCCCGAGATGGGCGGCCCTGAGTACATTTGTATATAAATATTCTATATCAAAGCTCACCATAAGATCTGTAGGTTGCAATGAGACATTTTTTAATTTTTCTAAGAAATCTGAGGAGTTTTTTAGAAAGGAACTAGAGTTGCCTATGTGAGATTTCAATAATTTAGCTAGATATTTGGCTATACGGTAAGTAGGAGAATCAATACAATCTACTATTGGACGAAGAGGAAAGTCAATCTTATGTATTTTAGGAAGACCATAAAATCTAGGAGGTCTTGCAAAATGAGTTTTAAGTCTTTCAATTGTGCCTTTATCTAAACTGATGACTTCATCTAAGAGAGAATTTAATTTCTTTAGTTGTCTGTTGGTTGGATTATAATCAAGTTCTTGATATGTGGAGCAATCTCGAAGTAAAAGAGAAAGTTTTCTTCTGTAATTTGCTGCGTCCATAACTACTGTTACTTTCCCCTTGTCAGCTTTGGTGATAATGAGGTGATTTTTTTTCTCAAGGACTGTAAAGATTTCATTTCAGAAAGAGATATGTTGGAAGGAGGTAGTTTGGCCTTAAGTAGAGAAGAAGCGACTTCTAGGCGAAGAGCATTAGCTTTATCAGTAGTTAGATGACTGAGATTCCGTTCAATGTTAACTAGGAAATCTAGATATGGTATCTTATTAGGAACAATAGAAAAATCATGTCCTTTTGACAGGATGAGGGTTTCGCTATCAGTTAGAGGACGTCCGGATATATTAACAATCCGATTATCTGGAGTTTTGAAGGGCTTGAATTGTTTAGACGAAAGAGCTTCATATTTTCAGTTTAGATGTTGACTTAGTTTATTATATGCTAGTTGAGTAGAACGTTTAGCCACATTTAGAACTATGTGTGAAAGATGTGGATCTAAGTTTGTGGAAATATAGGTGCGAAGATCATAAATATGATGACTGTGAACAGCAAGATCACGTTTAGCAGCTTTAAGTTGGTTACAGATTAACGATAAACTGGTGTTCCGGTAAATATTATGAGCTCCAGGAGATTTTATAGTTTCTTTAATCTTAGCGAAATTGGGAATAATCTTGTTGTCGCGGCATTTTTTTAAAAAATTGATCTTTGCTCGTAACCTACCTTGTATAACTGAAAGTTTTCCTAATTTACCGGTAATTTTGGTGGCATTTTCCCAGTAAAGGATTAAAATTTTTCTCTTGAAAAAAGAATCCAAGAACATTAATCCTCCATTCATCACAACCAACCTGAAAAATCTGAATTGGCTCAGTACGGGATTGAAACTAGCCACAACATCCTTTGTTCAAAAATTCTCCTCTTACATAGATCCCGTTATAAATTTGAACGTTTATTCAAAGAAAGCGAAGAGGCCTTACTCCATCGTCCTAACCTGAATCGGAATGACTGTATATCTATATCAAAAATCTGGGAAAGTCTAATCAGGATAACTCATTAATTCATATTAATTTTATGTTATTTAATATTATTAATTAATATCTTTATTTCAATCATATCTCTGCTTAAAAATATTTCCTTTAATACTTGGTGATATAACATCACGCAGCTTGTTCTATTTATAAATGATCTATTGTTAGTATTCCACCTTGTATTTTTTTTAAAACTGTTCTTGTAGTGCCACTGAAGATGGTCTGCTATTTCCAGACGGAAATATTTGGTTAATTAAATATCTTTCTTGTGTTTACATGCATATATTATTATATTTTATATGTTATCCACATTCATCTGCCAAGACTCATTAAGCTCACCCCACAACAACTTTTTTAGTGCCCTTGGGATCATGGGCAAATAAATGGGGATTGTCAGCGACGTCCCCAGGATACCTTCATTATCTGCCCACAACGACGTTTATCTTTAATCCCCCTTCATCTACCCATAGCAATTTTATATTTTATATGTAATCCTCATTTATCTGTCCATACTCATGAAGCTAGCTCCACGATAACTTTTATCTTCATGCACTCTCTGATTCGACCTGCAACATGTAAACTGTTTCATTTGCTAAGAGCGTTGTGAGCCGAAGGGAAAATTTTGTTCTTATCTTACTCCATTCATCATAATACTGAATACGAACTTCACATCCATTTATTCCATCATGGATGACATCCCTTGTCTTGTCCAAACCATCCCCTGCATATACCCAAAAATTTCACTCAGAACATCCCAAAGTCCTTCCCGATATCTATAAACAGTCCAACTCATGATGATGTCAGTCGCAAAGTGGTCAGGCGCATTTTCCTGCCAGCGACCGTATGCCGTATATGCCATACGCATGTGATTTGTACTAATCGTGTTATGATGGTGATTTTAATTATATCCATCCTGTTTTATCCAGAGGCACAACAGTGGTCATCGTATATCTGGCAGATTCATTAATCGTGTGGTGGTTTTTCAGGGGCAGCTCATGCATAGGCACTGAAGAACTGCAGCACCCCCAATTTTTCTCGATATATAAATATATTTATTAATTTATTTATATTTGCTTGTAATATTTAATTTTATCATCAACAATCGTATACAATTCCCTTATTTGGTATAAAAAATAATAAAAATCCACCTTGTAGCACTTAGGGCATAGGACTCCTGCAGCACTGTTGACCACAGTGTCATATTGCTACAGGCGCAAGCGTATGTCCGCTAATAGCATTATGCTATTAGCGTAATGCAGCACTGTACGTCGCGCAGTTCCACTGTTGTTTATGTGCAGTTTGCTTCAGTAGTAAAGTGTTCGTAGTGCTTATCATGTTCACTCGATCTCTTTAAATATTTGGACATTACAATTAAAGGATTTAATTGTAATGTCCAAAAATTGTAAATGCATTCCTTTAATTACAATTAAAGGAATGGATTTTATTTTTAAGTAATTTTGAATTATACCAAACTGTATAATTTTATCGATAATAAACAATATTTTTTTATGTTTAATTTTTTTTTTAATTTTTACCAAAATTTTGATATTTTATCCAAACAAATATACATTACTTAAAGTGTGTATGCATATTTCGAAAGTTGCAGCATCCTCATGATTTCAAGCCATGAGCCACCACTGGTGGTTTTATTTATATCCGTCCTGTGTGCTTCTTGTATTCGTTACATTGCGATGTGTGTTTCTGTATAATCCATTATCATACGGATGTTGTTGTCTGCATGCGAGGGATTCGGTGTGCTCGGCTGCATATTCCCGCAAACGACCATACGAGATACAGAACTTCGCTAAACGAGACGCTGACAGCTATCCTTCAGCAGAACTGAGCCTCACCGTGACGTCACTTTATGTAACTTTCATTTTATCCCCGATTTTAGAAATGGATTAATTACAAAACCAGTAACGAGAATAATTGGAGACTGTAGTTCCAAATAAATAATATAATATAGTTATGTTACTACTTACTTTTAATGAGATGGTTCAGCTTCTTAGCCTTTGCAGAGTTGCTGGATATCTGGCTCAATATTGGCCGGCTTCATTCGAAGATCGGCACACACACACTAAGATGATTTCTGTATTTTGTTTTTATTTGAAGGAGCGATGAAAATCCTTTCCCACTAAGAAGGTTGTAGAAAACTGCATGACGATTTTCAGTGCTTCTTCGGATAAATCGGGAAATTCACTTCTCCCTGATGGCGTGATCCAGAATCGAGCCAAACCAAGATCACGGAATTGCATTTTAAGCCCACTGTCACTTGAAAGCTCAATTAACTATTATTTTTTCGATAACGAAAGGTTGTTCTCGTGACTATAAGCCCGAAATAGATCTCGAACCCACATTAATTTCTTATGAAAGTTATTGTTATTATTACATAACACCTCCCAGGTGTCCAAAGACTCATCGAGGGAGGGCACTACTATACAACTCTCCGTCTTCCTCACCAATCCACCACCAGCAACTACCTTCATCATCTACACCAACGCCATCTACCACCGACCACCACTAGTATTTTCACAGACAATCACAAACATCCATGTCCATGGCATGATTTGAACCCACAACCTTTTGGCTGGAGAGCGAATTCGCTAACCACTCGGCCAACCAGGTCTTGTTTCAAAATTCTGTTTCAGGGTTTTGAGGTAGTCACAAACCCTTTCCAGAAACTCAGAATCAATAAAAAAGATCATTTTCCACTAAATAGGATCCCAATGAAGGAAAAGGTGCAAATTATCTGTCTTTTACATAACTAATGCACAACGCCAGTTTCTTTTTTTTTTTTTTCCCTCGAATGCCTTTATTTTGTCGTAGGCATCAAGAACAGTTAAAGAATTTCCCTGAAGGAAGAGATTTAGTTCATTTAATTTCGAAAAAATGTCTGAAAGATGGTATGGTGTTAATAACCATGCTTCATCAACAAGGGTTGATGCAAAATTAGAATTACGTTCATTTACAAACAATAAAACTTCATGCCTTAATTGAAATAATCTTGTTAGTACTTTGCCCCTGGAAAGCCAGAGAATTTCAGAATGAAGCAAGCCTGTGTAGCTCAGTGGATGTGGCGTTTGCATACCACCGCGCTTGGCCGCACGAAGGAAGTCTTGGTTTCGAGTCTAGTCGGCGACTAGAGGAAATTTTTCTAAGCCTTTTTTCGACCAGTTCCCGAGTTAGTCGATCTCTGGCACGGGCAAGCAGGTTTTTCCTCCCGGAAACTCGGGTTTTTCGTCCTGTGAACTCAAGAAAATCGACCGTAGAACCCACATTATTTCAGACATTAAATATATTGTGGTAGGGTTAGGGACCACGAGATGGCGGCACATTTGAGCCGTCTCTCTTCACTGCGTACCGCTTAATTAGTGATAGCCTTGGGCCATCTGTCTCTGATTGGGTACCAGTGGAGATTGAACTGCCCACTCAGTCTCCAAAAGTTAGATAGGGCTAAATGGCCTCGCCTACTCCCGTATAAACGGGAATAAAAAGGCGTTAGCTGATTTTTTTTTTTTTTAGCAAAAGTTGTATATATATTCACTGCCCATTTCATCACAGAGTACTGAAAATAGCCTGTTATTTAATGGTCAAGCCTTAATAAAATGAACTAGCTTTACAGCGTTGTATAGCACAGTTTTAAATTCTGGTGGCATTCCGTTGGAGGCCAACTTTTCCCTGTGTATGAAACCATATATCCGAAGCTACTTCCTTGACAATAGAACAACCCCCCCCCCCCCCCAACCATACTTGCCTGTAAGGGCGTGAGCTCCATCCAAACAGAAGCCCATGCATTTTTCCCACTGGATCCCTTTGTGTATTATGTAATTATTGCGAGTGTGAAATATTTCTTCTCCAGTTGTTTGGGATGACAAAGTTCTACAAAACAGAATATCGTTATGAATGTCGTTATCTTGGGCATATCTTACGTAGCATATTAACTGCGCATCATCTGTAACATCAGTAATCTCTTCTATTTGTAATGCATAATAAGGGCTCTTCTTAAGTCTTTCGACTAACTGAGATTCTATGTCACCTGCCATATCATTAATTCTGCGACCTGCAGTGTCATTGAAAGAGGAATGAAATCAACATCTTATAGTAACTTGTTGTCAAACATAGTCTTTGCCACATCTTTTATAGCTGGAAGTAGTAAATTTTCCCTGATAGAATGAGCTTTCCCTGTTTTCGCTATGCGCAAACTTAAGAGATAGATGCTTCCAGTGTCTTGCTATTAATCGAACCCGTGGCCAAAAGTACATCTTTTTCATGATTTAATCTCCCTAAGCGTCGCTGAAATTGGCTTTTTTTTTTCAATTTGCTTATTTTTCACATCACGTTTAATTTCTAAATGTCAGTTTCGCAGGTTTCATGCACTCGTTCGACAACACTTCATAACATAAAATACATTGAGGTTCCTGTTCACCTTCATCTCCACATCAAGTAAACCCGAATTCCAAATATGAATTGTTATATTTCCTACTGTATTTTTTCTTTGAACTGATTGTTTCTTCTATTTTAATAGTATCGGATTAATTTGCCGTTACAACACGTGTATCACAATTAGGGTTAGCATCACCTGTTTCATTTGCTCTTCTTTTCAAAGTCCTAGTTCTAAGCTACTTTTCCATTATTAAAAAAGGTTTCCGAAAAATATATAAATACTGGGGTTAACTCACGACACACTTTGTCCAAGTATCATTTAGCACTTCTGAAGGTATACTGAGCCTTGGTTGAATTAGGAAAACCTCAGTACAGTCGACAGGATGTAGAATAGAG
The DNA here is from genome assembly GCF_054136105.1 of Typopeltis vanoorti. Classification (NCBI taxonomy): domain Eukaryota; kingdom Metazoa; phylum Arthropoda; class Arachnida; order Uropygi; family Thelyphonidae; genus Typopeltis; species Typopeltis vanoorti. The sequence goes on along the minus strand of NC_143567.1, from coordinate 36,511,418 downwards.
GCAGAGTGCCTCATGATGCGGCTTAATAAGGGCGCTCGTGCAGCCATATAGGTGCCGTCGTTACGCTAACAATTCCTGATAACGTAGCAAGTGCGGAAAGAAGTTTTCCAAACTTAAACTGGTTAAAAATTATTTGCGAACAGCAATGACCCAAGAAAGATTGCTTGGTCGAGCAACTATATCGATAGAGGCGGACATAGCTTATAATTTAAATTTAGAAGAGCTTATAAACAGTTTTATTGTGCGATATTCCCATAGAGCAAACATTTAATATTATTATGTAATCGTTTTGCATTAATGTTTCTCTTGTAATAAAAACAAAATAGAATTCGAGATTTCTTATATTTTTGTCTAATAATCCATCAGGGGTGATTTTTAATTGTTTGCTTCAGGGCGCAATCTAATCTAGCGACGGTCCTGGAAAACCTTCAGTAATAAAAATCAATAAACAAGCAATTGGTTGAAATGTGGATAACACATGTTCACTTCAAATCTGACAAAATAGCAAGGGAAGGCGGAAGCAATAAAACTAATTGTTGTTCACTTCACTCCTCTTATTATTCGTCATTCTGCTGTTTCAAATTATTGTAGTGCCAGAATGACACGTAATAAAAGAGGGGTGAAGTGAACAACGATATAGTTTTATGCTTCTGCATTTGCTTTTTTTGTTGTCTCCATTTTATTTCAATATTACTTACTTATTCAATTTCGATTTGTTTGGATAACTAAATAAATATATATTTATTTAATTTAAGTCTGCCTGCAGACGACCTGATCGATCATCACGGACCACTGGTTTAGAAACACTGGTATCATCAGATTATTAATACTCCATTGAATCTTATTTCATGTAGCAATACTGTTTTTTTTTTTTTTTTTTTTTGCATGTTCTTTTATTCCAATCAGTTCATACAAAACACATATGCCATTGGGCAAAAGGATTAGAAAGTGCTTATTTAGCTCATACTTTTGAGCAGTCAGTCTTCATCTCTCAGCCAACAGTGATGGTGAGAACATTATTTTCTGTAATACTGAGTTGTCGATTTTTGAGATGCAATAGAAAAAATTCGTTTATGAGAGAAAAATCCTCTAGCTGAGGGGTTCTCCAAACTGCGAGGTGTACTTCTCTTGGGGAGATACAGGAAGAGGCTAGGGGGATGTGTGAAGAACCTTTTAGGTGTACAGTTTGTTACAATAAATCCTGTTGTCATAAAATACTAGTTTCAAGCGTGTAACATGGTAATGGAGGCACAAACACTGCTTTTGCTTACAGTCGGCTGGTCGAAGTTGTACACCTACAAATCAAATCGGATTTGATGTATGATTCTGATAAGAAGGATGATCTCATTGAACTACAGAGCAAATGTTTGCTATGGAAAAATTTCGTTAATCAAAATCTTGAATTCTGGTGTTCCCAAATGGTTGCATATCCAGTTTTGACAATTAATGATCTTTTAGCCTTAACTCCATTTGCTTCATCTTATATATGCATCTTAACATTAGTCAGTGTGAAGACAAAGTTTAGAAATCGATTGAATGGCAGATATGTTATTCGTCTTACACAGTCATGTTGCTCGATTTTCTGTGTTAACTAGGCGAAAGCAGCAACATCCATCTCATTAAATTGTTATGATTATTTTATAATTGTTTATGTTAATTAATTTTGTTTCATTTGAACATTTTTATTTTTTATATCTTTATTAAAAATAAAGTTCATTGTATATAATTTTCATTGTTAATTTTAGTGCTTGGATTTTTAGGGATGGTATGTACATTAAGATTACACTCAAGGGAGGTGTGATGGCAAACTTTGGTAACCCCTGCTCAAGCTCATGTCAAAAATGATTTAACTCAGGAACCAGCAGAAGAAAGGTGTAGAAAAAGTTGCTCTACTCAGCAACTAGAACTGGGCCTATAATATTATTTCATCAAGCTGATTAGAGCTGTAGAAGGAAATTCCATTGGATTATGCAGGCACCTGGAAGATCTGTGATAATTATTTTCTCAAGTAGGTTAACTGTTCAATTATTATATTATTTCTTAAAATCCCTAAAGAAGCCAAATGTTGAGAGAGAGAGAGAGAGCACAGCATACTAAACACAAGAAAACGGCTATTTTTAATATGGAGAAAAACTAGCCAGTTTCTGTAATCTGGCTGACAGGTTGAATTTTTTTGAGATGTTTACAATGGGTTCATACAAATTGGCCATATGCATAAGCACCTTTGTGTTTTTTATGATTATCTAGTAGAGAGAGCTTTGTTCCACCAAGCATGCTGAAATGCAAATTCAGTTAAACTCAAGCAATTAGGGTGGAAGCAGTTGAGTCTGCGTGTATGAAAGCATGAATGGCAAGTGAGTGTAAGAAATCGCCAGTCACCAAGTGCAGAATCTAGTCTCTCAAGCTAAAATAATTGAATATATTTTATAGGGTAGTCAATTCAGGAAGTGAGGGTGATTGGGATCCTAAAGGGACGTTGCAGCTTCTATATACCAATCAGGTAGAAATTAGATGGATGAGTAATATCATTAAGCAGGAGCTGCAGAAGAAGAAAATGCTGTGGAGGATATATATATATATATATATATAAGTAGAAAGATTACCAGCAAACTCATGAACAGTACAAGGGTCAGACAAGAAAGGTGACAAGCATGGTAACGAAGGCAAAATAAGATTACAAGAAGAATCTAGTGAAACAAGATAAAGAAAATCCCAAAGTTTTTTTATGTGGCAAGAGGAAGAATGATTATGGAAGATTAACCTTAATAAGCACCGTTGGTGATGAGGTTACAGAAACAGAAAATAGTTTGAGTTACCATTTTGCAAGGGTATATTATCCAAGTGGGATTACTGCTGTGACAGACTTTATGTGGGAAATGAAGTGGATATATTGGAGATTCTTGGGATATCGCAGAATGTCATAGCTGTGGGATTAGATGGGATATTAGCTTGCAGTTTGCAGGAATGTGCAAGGGAACTGGAAATGCCTCTGACTAGGCTCTTTAAGTCTCAGCTCTGGTAGAGTTCAAAGGGAGTGGAAAGAGGGCAAAATAATTCCATTACATAAGGGAGGTCTATGCCTGCAGTAGCAAATTATAGCTTAATCAGTATTTCACGAGGGGGTGATAAAAGTACTGGAAAAATTGGTCAAAAAGAGAATTCAGGAATGGGGTTAAGATCATCACTCAAGTTCTTCAATGCCCATCTCATCAAATCATTCTCTTGCACAGATCTCGCTTGGTGGATGTAGGCAATTCATGTTAATAGAAGAAAGAGTCCTGTTGTTGCCATAAAGTTGGAAAAACAAAATTGTCTAGATCATCATTATAGGCAATATTAAGATTTCCAGTCAATGGAACTAGTGGTTCAAGCCCAATGATGCCTCCTCCAACCAAATTTCACAGTTGGCACAGTTCATTTGGGCAGATAGTGTTCTTCTGGCATCCTTCAATCACAGACTAGTCTGTTGGACTGCCAGATAACACATTTACACTGTTTCAAGGTCCAATGGTGGTGAGCTTTGCACCACTCCACCTGAAGCTCAACATTCCATTCTTCCCTTGCTAACAGGCTTGTGTGCAGCATTGGAAACCCATGTTCTTCAGCTCTTGATGAACAGTGCTTGCAAAGGCATTTTGGAACTCAGTAGCAAGAGGAGAGGTGATGTTTTTTGTGCTACATGCTTCAGAACTCAGCAGACCCATCCTATGATTTCATATGGCATACCACATTGCAACTGTGCTGCTGCACTTGTTTATACTTCGCAATGTCGCTTAGTTGATCAGAGCAGCTGCAGCAGGATGCCACCTTTACAAACTGAGTTGTAAAGGTGGCATCTCAAGATAGTGTCATGATGAATGTCGCTGGGCTCTTCAATATGGCCCTTTTACTGTTAGATTGCAAGACTGTTTCATTTTATACCTGTATGAGCCATATTTGTGATGTATATAGTCATATCAATTACTATGAAGGAGTGTCCAGATATTTTTGATCAAATAGTGTATTAGTGCCAAGTATATGATTTGTTACCAATGGTGCATTCTTTTCTAAGTTCATATTAGTAGATGTGAAATCTTCATATGATATTTAATATAGGTTATGAATAACTACATATCAGAATTAAAAAACAGAAGATATTATCATCTAAAAAAAAAAAAAAGTAGGCAGATTGTGATAATGCAAAACAAACAGCTGATTGCAAATTGCCTACAGGGAGAGTCTTTATTAGACAAGAGGTCATAAGATCAATCTGCTAAACATCATTTCCACATTTTGCATAATGACTGATTATCCCTCCCCCACACTAAAAAAAAATGCTATAAACTTGTAAGGATTTATACTGGATAGTATATAAAAAGATGGACTTCATAATAGCATTATTGGGTTTTTTTTCTTTGTCTCCCTCCCATGAAAAGTTGTAAACATATAGTAGAAAATAGTGTGGGTGGGCTAAGGAATTTATTTTTTAAAAATTTATATATATTTATATATTTTCATCTTTATTTTTTATGTAGACTGAGAACTTTGCTCCAGAGACCAGATACACAGACATCCAATAATCAGGACCGGTGTGATGAAATTCATCTCATATCTAAAGACAATCACAAAACATACCATGTTCACAGCAAGATTTGAACAGCAACCTGCTGGTTGGAAAGCAAATACATTCACTACTCAGTCAACCAGGCTGATATAATCAGAAATTGAACATGTTGTTTGTGGCATTGCTTATTCAGAGAATTTTGATTTGTTTATTTTTGCTATTAAAATATCATTCTAAATCATTCTTCTAACAAAAGCAGAATCATAATAAAAAACAAACACTTGCATCAAGAAATCAAAAAACTTTCACAACAAAAAGGACTGCACTACAGCAAAGATAATTATTACAAAGATAATTATTACAAAATTTCATAAGTCATACTGTAAAAGATGCACCTTTACAATAAAATTGAATTTAACTTTAACATCCTGCAATGCAAAGTTTCACACTTAAAATGCCTCAAACATTAATTAAGGTTAAGGCAGTTGCTCTCTCAACCATCCATAGAGTCTCCATAGCACTGCAAATAGGACTTAATGATGTAATAACACAGATCCATATGTCAGATCACTTGGGTATCATCATCATCATAAACCATAGGCACCAACGTTCCCTCTAAGCTGTGTGCGTGCACACATTTTACAACTAGCGCACAAAGCAAAAAATATGCACACACTAGATTTTCAAGATGAAATTAAAATTTATTAATTAAAGACGTTCCACTTAAACATTAACCTATAAATTCTTTAAAAAATATGGTAACTCAGCAATGCTCAAGCGTATAACCTCGCATTTTTTATTACATTCTCGAAGTTGCACAAAACTTATAAATTATTAACAGTAACCCTATTTGAGGCTAGCGATTTGATGCCAAAGTGAAAGGGGTGTGGCTTAAATGTGTAATTTTTAAGTAGTATATAGAATGGCGCACGGTTTGTTTACATCTCAGGCCTGACTCATGGAAAATTCCCAAACGTGATTGGCTGATCAAATTAGTTCAAGATCATGATGAATTAAAACAATGGTTTCATAATTTTAATAAAAATAATTAAATACTTTTTTAAAAGTATTTAATTATTTTTAATTAATATTTTTAATTGTACTCTAATTTAAGTTTTTAAACTTAAATTAGAGTACAATTAAAAATATTGCAGCGTTTCAAAATTCTCTAATTTTTAAAAGGAATTTTAAAATAGTAGACTAAATAATAACATTCGTGTACACGCATTGAGATACAACCAAGTTAATTAAATCTAGCCTCTAGGCATATCTTTTAGCTCTTGTGTTGCCCCCGGCAATGTTTAGTGTTGGTTCAGCTTTAGCCTTGCCAAGTTATTCAGTGAATAGTGTACATTTGTAAATTTATAAAAACAATAAAAACCATTCTTCAAATAACAAAATTGCAAAAAACTGATGCACCATGTTAAATTCAAAGGAAGCAAAAGGTGTGAAGCGAAAATGAACTGCTAGCTGCTTTAAAGGCTGTTTACTGGGGAGACTACTGCTGTGTGTGGGAACACAGTGGGGAGTTGGGGTAACCTGGCTGACATCCTATTGACACCAGAAGGTAAAGAGTGAACTAAAATCTTTTAACATTTTTGCTTAAATGATCAGTATGGTGACTCATATGGGTGTGCACATACTTTTCAAAAGAAGGCAAATTTTGCACACATGCAAATTTCTGTGCACACTCACAGCAAAAAATTAGAGAGAACATTGATGAGCACACTGCCCATTGGTGTCCGATGTCTCCTTCACTATCTTCTTCCATCTTTCTTTGTCCAGTGCAGTGTCTGTAACCCCCATTCCACACCAGTCCTTTATGTAGTCTATCCATTCTCTGTATGGTCTACCTTTTCTGTTTACACCATCCATAATACCAAACATGAATGTCTTTACTTCTTCCAATGTGTAATTGCAGCTTCCACTGTATAATCTTATGCATTAAATTCTCTTTTGGTTGTAGCTTCTAATAGAGCTCTTCATTTGTGATTTTCTGTACCCATTCTATTCTTAGGTGTCTTCCTTATTTATTACCCATGTTTCTAGTACTTTTAATTTCATTCGCAGGCTGATTGCTTTACTTTTCTAGATGTTACCCATGGCCTTCAGATTTGTTCTCCCCCTTTACATCCTGATCTTTATTTATTTTTTACAGTCCAAGTCATGTCATTTTACTTCTCAAATATGTGAATTATTCTACATTTTCTATATCAATTCCATCCACTTGTATCTTTTATTTCATGTTCTTCTCACCAAATACCATTGTCTTTGTTTTTTCCAAGTTCATAACAAGTCTAAATCTCTTCCCTTCCTCATTTAACAATTTCAATGATTTTTGTAGTTCCCTTTTGTCTTCTTCAATAATAACACGTGTGAATCTCAGATTGTTAATTCTTATCTCGTGTACTAATATTTCTTTTGCATCCTCCTTCATTTTGTCCATTGCTCTTTCTAAATGTACGATGAAAATGCTTGGTGATATTGGGTCCCCCTATCTAGTACCTCTGCTTGTTCTAAACCATTTTCCCAAATTCTCACCTAAATGCTACCATTGCATTCTTATAAACATCTTTTAATATGGCTATTAGTGTTCTGTCAATTCCATAGGATTCTAGCACTTCTAATGTCACTTTCTGGTCAATGCTGTCAAATGTATTCTGAAAATCAACAAACCAAGTATATATGTTTTTGCTTTTTGTCTACTTGGGTATAGGAAGAAAGGCATTATATTAATGCCATTTGCTGAGATCAACAAGGTTGGAAGAGTGATCAAGAGAAATTCAAAATGAGAATCATTAATGGAATATTTTGTGTGTTTGCATGCATGAGAGAGTGTAATCAGTAAAAAAGAACAGTAGTTAGGTTTTCCTAGGGAATGCCAAACAATGAGTAAAACCTCTTTTGCATAGGCCACATTGCCCAAAGATTGTAAAATTAAGGATTTGATTTGAAAATTTTCTGATGCTTTGAATCCACAAGAAAGTGAATGTTGAATTGAAGTCGTTAAACTAACCGTACAGTAATTAAAGGAATCCTCATTGTCTTTGTCATTGTGTAAATTATAAGCTGACAAATTATATTCTGATTTTCATCCTTTACTCGAGCATGAGCAAACAAAAGTTTGCAAGCAAAACAATTTCAGAACAAGGCTATTTGTATAAAGTTAGTTTACTTTATGTCAAATTGTCCCACTGGCCCATTATGTACAGCACACTTCTATTTGAATGTGTATATTGCCAAGCATTATGAGAAGAACCACTGCCTAGACCAGTAGAAGACAGTGAGAACAAAATTAATGACAGAATTTGTAGTCATGGGAAAGAATGTTCCTGTTGTCATTTGTCTTTATCCTTTGTTATCCCTTTTCATTTGGGCATAGCTATAGAATTCTGATATTCTAATCAACTTGTTCCAGAAATTTTGCCTTGGTCTTTCATATCATCAATTAGTCATTATCTATCTTTCAGAAATTATTTTCAAGAAATTTCTCTGCCTCAGAAGAGGTTCTATCTATTTACCTTTTCTATTTTCCACTGCCTTGGCATTTTTATCCTCTTATTCACCAGAGTACTTCCTCATTGGTCATTTTTTTCATCAATTTAATTTTAAGTAATCTCTTGTCAACACCACAACTTAAGTGCCTCCAGGCATAATGTTATTTCAGACTGGTTGGCCAAGTGGTTAGAATACCCACTCTCTAAGAAGGTTTGAATCCTGCTGTGAGCACGGATGTTTGTGATTGTGTTTAGGTTGGAGATGAATTTCATCACCTGGTGTGAGACCGTCATCCTGCTTAGTGGAGGACTGAAGTGGCTTGATAAAGTTTCATGTTTTAGTCTCTAGAGAAGGGCTTCCAGACTATGTAAAAAATAAAATTAATAAAAATAGAAAAAAATCATTAGCCTATCCATGATACTAATGTATTACAGGTTTACAACCTTCCATGGGTGGGACTTACATAAAAAAAATTATCATTCACTCAATTAGTAAATTGAATTGTGTCCCCCCCCATCAAATCTTCATAAAATTGGTGAGAATTTCATGGATTTTCTTGTGAAAAGATAGTTTTTGCTTTCTGTTTGGCCTCATGTCACACTATATTCTTATATATGTGACACTATATATAAACTGGTTCAGATTACATTAGGGTTTCCTCTTTTTTTTTTAAGTGAAAAAAAAAAACTGTGCAGAGAAATATTTATTTTTATCCCTGAAACTTAGAAGATATAGTGAAGAAGGATAAATTTTCACAGTCTTCAGAGTAAGCAATGAAGAAAAGAAAAACAGAAGTAGACATTATGATAGTACTTTAAAAAAATACAAGTTTTCTTTAACTGTACTGATGAAGATGATTGGCTTTATTTTACACAAATATAACATACACACAGTATAACATACAGTGTGCGTTCAATGCCAGCATGAAAAGAATGTAAACAAATGCAGCTGAAGGGCTTAATACCAAACATTCCAATAAACTGGGAACAACTGAATGTATCCATTTTAATTAACATAAATATATTGCAAAATTTCCAAATTACACTATTTACTTATTCAAAAGAAAAGGTAAACAATGCAAATGATATAATGCAATAATACAAACATGTTCAAAAGCAACTGTTTTAAAATTTGCTTCAATATTATTTTGAGCAACCAACAAATGGGTTTCAGGCTATAAATATACAGTATTTGTTAAATAACAGATATACATATATATATATAGTTAATACTTAACTATTTGCATTTCACCAGATTCATTAAAATTTAAAAACTGCAATAAAATCATTTTAATGCACACAAACAAGAAATTTCCTATGTAATGACTGGTTTAGGGGCATTTGGATACTTAAATTTTACAGATAAAATTTTCAAATGAGTGAAACAAACACCAAATGAAATTTTTGCATAAATGAGCATATCTGTAAGAAAAACTTGTAAACAAATTTCAGTTTGTTAACTCATGACATTAAAGAAAGGAAATTCAGATGACTGGGGCTGGAGAAGATCTGCCAAAAAACAAGCTGTTCCTGCAAGCCCTTCATATAAGCTATATGGGCAATCTGGGGTACGGGCATTTTTAAATTCATCAGTGAAAATAAATTCAGCAAATTGAAGTGCTCGGTGTAAATATTTTGGATCTTCAGTTAAACGGTACAACAAGAGAAAAACATATCCACTGCCTGCCACTCCATGACAGATGCCTGGTCCTTTTCGTAATAATCCTTTTCTCCAGACAAGTTCACCACATCTAATACAAGACTGAAGGTATTTTGGATCTTTCCACAATAAATAAGCTTTTGCCATCAGATATATCACTCCTATAAAAGAAAAAAAAAAATTAAAAAGATGATGATAATCAAAATCAGATGGTCATGAACAAAAATAACCATTATGTTTGGTTCAACTTGTTTATTAACATCTTACAACAATTTTTTTTTTAAAAAAAACTCTCTCTCTCTCAAAGCATAAAATAAATTTCAAGACTCAGCTAAACCAAGTTTTCAAAATTAATCTTCTCAGAGTTTTAGAGTTAGGACTCATATATAAATGTATGAGTCCTAACTCTAAAAAAGATTGTCTGAGGCAGCTAAAACATCATGTAATAAAATCAGGTATTCTATTTTTTATGCCATTTCATGAGTACAATTCTACTCTGTATAAACCATAATAAAATTTTATATTATATACATAGGCTGAAAATGATATTAGATTGGTAAGTTGTGAACATAAATGATTCTATCAGCAACAATACAGTAGACTGGTACCAACCAGTCTGCAGTATTACTACCTAGAATGATGGAGCCACTGACTCATGTAGACACATCTTGTTCTGATGTCAGAAAATACTCGAGGATCTTCATTCACTCCTTAAGTGTCCAGAGTCAGCGATACTATATCCAGAGTATCAACTATTTAGTTGACAGGACTGAAATTTTGCTGCTAATTACCATCTGTGATAGAGTCAAATTATGCATTCTGTAGAATAACAGATTGGCCACCATCAGTCACATGACAGGTCAATACAATAATGATCTGCAAAATAACATTTGCAGACCATTATTGCATTAGATGCTGAGGAGGCAATTATAATTATGGTCATGCAAGAGAGACATGAAGAATTTATTCATTTAAATAAATGCAACTGACATTTAAATGAAAACACTCACAACATACTGTAATCCTGTAGTGCATTACTATTGTGGATGAGCTAGGGATACTTTTTTCTATTTTTATTAATTTTATAACTTGCTTATACTTTTTATTTATTTATTTTTACATAATCTAGAAGTTTTGGTGATTTGAGTAATACAAAACTGGTCAAATGAAATAGCAGAGTACAGTATATAATATCTTCAGCAAAACTGTGGACTGAATATGCAGTCAACTATAGGAGGTCATTACAGAAAGTAGATAGGTGAAAGAACAGAACACTGTGGAACTCCAGCATTAGTTTGTGAATAATGATCCATCACCACATGCAATTTGCATCCACACAGAAAGATGGCTACTCAAGTTGCATAAGTTAGACCATACAATAAGAGCTTAGTTAATAGACCTCTGTGTTGAACCCACAAAAATTCCACTGTGATATCAAGAGCGATCACTTGTGATTCCACAAACTTTTCCATGGCATTTATCCACAGGTGGGAAATGTAAGCAAGAAGAACTACTGTTCGTTGAAAGTGAAAGAATCCACACTGGAAATCATTTATTAGTTTAGAGGCTTCAGGCTAGCAGAAAGTTGGATGCTAATGGTTTTTCTCCATTACTTTAGAAAAAAAAGAAGCGAGTAAAACTAGACAGTAAAGTGTTTACTCACATACATAAGTGAGTGATATGTTTATACTGCAAATGAAAGAGAGTATTTTTATTTTATTTTTAAATAAATATTGATAACAAAAATTTGTCACCTCCTCTCAAGAATGCAGTAAATATCCAGATGGAAAGAAACCAGTGGAATAAGAGAAAATAAGGCAACAGACTACAGGAGTCAAAAATAGCAGAAAAAAGAAACCGTCAGTATAATCAGAGTAATGATATTGGGATCAGGAGGCTTTTTAGTATCCAGTTTGGACAAGATTCTTCTGATCTCTTTCTGGAGAGAATTAAAGAAGGCATATTGAATGTTTGTTGCTGTGTTTGCAAGTTTAAGGGAAAAGCACAGAAATGGCAGTAGCTAGTTCATCTAAACAACCTCATGAAAATATCTATAGAAGAGGCATAAGGCAAAAAAGGGGCTGTGAAGTAATCTGCGTGAGAAGGATCATCAATTGATCAGATTCCCTCTAATAGAGAACAGTTTGGTTAACTAATGATCAGTATTAGGTGTAACATCTCAAATTTTAAAAATATGCCAACATTTATATGGAGTTAGAAGTTGTAGAATTGTAGTTTGAGTAGAAAAGGGCATCTAGTTTTTTGGAGTGGTGTGGATGTGACATGTTTATACCAGAGTCGGCTAGAAGTATAAATCAGCCCTTTATATTATGAAAGGTGAGAGAAGGTAGAGTTTTAATCTTTCTTGCATGAAATAAGACAGCACTATGTTTTAGTAGCACTGAGGCTGACATGATTGTCCTCACTCTACTGAAATATGGCAAGAAGGGAAGGGTTTAAGGCATTGGCTATGGAGGATTGTAACTAGGAATACCTGAGTACTGCAAGATTTTCCAAATGAAAAAGAGTGTTTTTTTAAAAAATAAATGTGAATCCAACCCATGAAAAGATGTTAGCCTATAATGCTATGATGGAATTAGTACTGTGTGTGTGGAGGTGGTTAATGTCAGAAACTGTTCAAGAGACCAAAACAAGGAACTTTTTTCCAAGCCACTTTAGACCTCCAACAAGTAGGGTAGTGTTGGTGGTCTCGCACTGGATGATAACATTCACAAAACATCCATATCCATGGTGGAATTTGAACTCACAGCTAGTTTTTAGAGCAGAATATAACCACTCAGACAACCATGCTGCATTTACTGTCATCAACAAAATTATGAACAGTTCAGGTTATTGAGAGAAATCATTTATGAATAGGAGGAAAAATCATGGCAAATAGTACGGAGTCCTGGAATATACTAGCATAGGTGAAGAAATCTAAAGAATGGAAGCCATTCATCACAACATGTGCTCAATAACTAGAATAGCAATCCAACTGCAAAACGTGAGTAGCAGATCATAAAGGTGGTACTTCTAGCATGTCGACCTCTGTCCAGACAAAAGTCCAGGGCACTTGTTTATGTTGCTCCCACCTATGGAAGACTATTTGTAAACCTATAGCACATTTTGTACCATGGATGAACTCAAGATTTTTTTTTTTTTTTTTTTTTTGTATCTTAATTTATTGTTTGCATAGTCCAGAAACCCTGCTCTAGAGACCAAACATTCAGAGTACCATATGAATTTCTCCATACCTTTTCCTGGCTTGTGACCAAAGGTAGGTAATACTGGCAAAGTAACCCATTATAAATTGATAGTGGCATAAATCACATTACTGGTGAATCATTAATTTGTGGGGATCTAGCAGGTAGTGAAAAATGCCCACAGTATCCCTCTTTATTTACCTATCTGATTTATATAGCTTGACATAAATATACAATTTTGTCTCTGACAAAACAATGAATCGATCCCATAGATGAGAAGGAATGTGTGCCTAATAAACTGACTACTATGTGTGTGCGTGCTAAATTAAGTGTCACAAAAACAATTTTTCTGTATCAAGCCTTCATGCCAGTTTCACTAATCAGTACAGAAAACCACAGTAAATCAAGTACTCACTTGATTTACTGTATATCTGGATCATCTTGTAAAGAACATTTATCATCTATAAGTGTGTATGTTTTATGGGTACTATATTTGTTAGAATTTCTTAGGGCATTATTAAAATTTCAGAATCTTTAAAACTCAACTGTTTCCTACCACATGAATTATTATCATTCAGCAAAAGAATTTACTGAGGAAAAAGCATTTATCTTATATAGCAGAGATGATAAAATGATGAGATGAGTATCACAAAACATTTGAACATAACAATAACACTGTTGCTTAGCCTTTTTGCCACTATGTTCAAGTTATCTCAAGCAGTTTAAAAATAGTGTCCTTGCTGAGTTAAAGTATTCTCAAGCATGCTTTTGCATTTAAAAAATCTCCACTAAAAGAACTTTTAAACCGGTTTGTATTTCGTTGGCTTGTGGTGAAAATGATTATGAATATAATTCATTTCAACTCAAGCAGTTCTTAGTCTTTGTCTGCTATCTGGAGGAAAATTGCACTTTTTGTATTGTGGCAGCAAAGGTTGGTCGATCGGTAGAGCCTCTGCTACTAATGGCTTGCAAAAATTTAAGCAAGTTTGAGCGCGGTTAGTAGTTGGCAGGGATTCAATCGTTCGATGCTGTTGGCACACTCTCCCGCGATGAGCCTTTGGACTCTCTGGAGGTGTCACATAATAATAATAATATAACAGAAATTTCCCAGCTGATGTGTCACATGGTCATGTTTTCCCAGGGATAATAAAAATAGCAGGAAATCTGCATTCTAGCCAAAGGCATGAAATCATCAGGAAAGAGAAACAGACCAATATCAGCCAATAATGAAGCCACAAATGTATAATAGAATACAATAACACAAGCAGTTGAAAGGTCAGACAATGAGTAGTTGAGCTGCTTTGTATAAGGCCTTTAAGTGGTCCAGGAGGTTTTATTTTCACCTCCTGGACATAACAGTTCTAAACTTTTAGACACTGTACAAAGCAAAAATGTGGGAAAACATAATATTTGCAGGAAGTAAACTGACTGTCATATGAAAAAATGTTCAAAACTTAAACACACAAAGAATAACCATTAAAATTAGATGAATCACCTGGTGATCAACCCATCAGATGGAAAGAAAGACACCTTCAATATTTCTGCAGAAAAAAGAAAAATTCCACCATCTTTGCTGTGTGTTCAAATGCTTAATTTGAACAGAGAGAGAGAGAGAGAGAGAGAGAGAGAGAGAACAGATGTATTTGTGGCAAATGTTGTGGTGCTCTATGTATGTACCGCTTGTTTTTTTTTTTTTTTAAAAAAAAGTCATATAATGGCTAAATGTTGAAAGGATGATGGAGAAGAATGTTAAGTATTGCTTATAAATACTCAGCACTAAATATGTTTTATAACTAAAACATAATTTATAGATCACAACCAAAGTTGTGACCTATAACTTAAATTGAAAACACAGTCATTACATGTTTTTATTTAATTTAAATTATAAAAGAAAATAAGTAAGCAAGGAAGTTTGCTGACTTCTATTTTCTTAGCAGTCATCATTCAGGACATTTGTTTATGTTGCTCCCACCCACAAAAGGAACTTGACACTATTAGCATTCAAGAATGTGTAAGCAGAGCTAATCTAAGGTAGTATGGCCACTTAAATAGAATGGGTGAGAAAAGGTTAACTAAACAGGTGTTTGATGCCAAGAAAGAGACCCAGAGGAAGACCAAGGTCTAGGTGGATTGATTCAGTCAGAATTGCCTTAGAAGAACGAAATGTTAGATATGACAATATTGGAGTGCTTACAAGTAATAGACTAATTTGTAGGAAAATTGTGGATAGAAGATTAATAATAATTTAAACTTAATCATGTAGTGCTATCATAGTAACCTGAACACTCCTTGGGGGTACATATCAGGAAATTGATGATGATCGCACAGACCTTGGAAAGAAGTCATTGGACACCACCATGGGCAAGGTGCATCATGCTATGTAATGAGTCACATGGATGGGTGCAGGTGTGACAGATGCCCAGTGAACGTCTCTTACCAGAGTGCGTAACCCCGACTATAAGATTTAAAGGTGGCAGTGCGATGGTATGGTCCTGTTTTTCCTGGTTTGAAATGGTTTGTGGACATTAATGCCACCACACTTGACTGGCCTCCAGAGAGCATTGATCTCAACCCTATTGAACATTTGTGACATGAACTGGAGCACTGAGGGAGGTCAAGAGACATCTGGTCCACAACAGTGCAGACCTCATTACATGCCTACAGGAAGAATGGCCCAAAATTCCCATTGCTCATAATTGTACACTTGTGGAAAGTATGCCCTGTAGATTGCTGTGGTCATCGCAGGAAAGATGGAAAATTTGTCAAGCGTAGATGAAATAACTTCAGAAGCACTAAAAGTGTGTGTGTGTGTGGGGGGGGGACTATCATAGATGCCCTGCTCAAAATTTGTCAAGATGTGTGGAACAATGAATCATGATCTAAAGATTGATGCATCTCAGTTCTGATTCCTATTCTTTAAAAAAAAGAAATAGTAAAAAATATAGCAATTATAGAACCATCAGTTTAATCAATCATCCCCAAACAAAATTTCCCTAAAAATCTTACTCTAAGATTGAGAGGAAAATAGGAAACCTACTTTCAGAGAACTAAGTAGGATTCTGTAAAAACAAGAGTACAATAGATCACTTTTACAATACAATCTCACTGGAGACAAATATATTGAACATAATAAAATACTATGTCACAATTTTATAGATATACAGAAGACCTTCGATGGCATGAGACATCGTAGAGAATACTGAACCAGTATGGAATAGATAATAAAATAGTAACCTTAATTAAAACTCTTCACGGTTGCTCAGAAATGTTCCTTCCTTTCCATGCGATGGTACAGTAACCCCCCCCCCCCTTTTTACGGGAATATACAGCACCATCTGAGTCCCTCCAAATTTTATCCAGTCTCCAGAACTGGCACAGCTGACGAATCAAGTCTATGGCTGGGTCAGTATTCCTGGCTGTAATCCGTGTGTGTTCAGAAGACCAGTTTGCCTGCTTGTGGGATGAAAAACCCCTGCTGTCCACGTCCAAGACCAGCTAACTTGGCTATGGCTGAGGAAGATCCTTTAGCTCCTCACGTCGTCGACGGGAATCGATCGATCCTAGGACACTCCTTCCCCAGGCACATGCCCAAAGCGCAAAGCCACTAGGCTAACTGCACGGACCTCAGAAATGTTAATAGAAATCAATGGCAACTACAGCAAACAGCAAGCCTTGTAAAATGGAAAGAGGCGTGCATCAAGGCCGCATACTTTTGCCAATGATTTTTAACTTTTATTTGGAATATATAATAAACTTAGCCTTGGAAAACAGTGGTATTGGAATTACAGTTAGTGGCAAAAAAACTGAGATATGCTGATGACATTGACCTAGTAGCAGAGAATGAACATCAGTTACAAGAATCAACAGAGTTTCTAAGGCATTTAGTGATTATGGATTAAAGATCAGCACTCACAAATCAAAAACAATCTCATCAGGAAATAAGCCTATGAAAATTTCAATTAACAATGAAAAACTGGAAGAAGTAAAAAGATTCACCTACATGGGAAGTGTATAACAGAGATGGCTGGTCTAAACGTGACATTAAAGAATGCATTGAATGATATAATCACGTAATCACAAGAAAGATATTTATTTAACCAAATATTTCGGTCTGGAAATAGCAGACCATCGTCGGTGGTATTACAAGAACAGTTTAAAAAATATACAAGCTAGAATACTAACAATCAGTCTTATGTCGCAAGTATCCTTAAAACAACAAATTCTTATCCTTCACGGGGAAAATGCTACCAAAATAACTGGTAAATTAGGAAAACTTTCAGTTATACAAGGTAGGTTACGAGCAAAGATTAATTTCTTAAAAAAGTGCCGCGACAACAAGATTATTCCCAATTTCGCTAAGATTAAAGAAACAATAAAATCTCCTGGAGCTCATAATATTTACCGGAACACAAGTTTATCTCTAATCCGTAATCAACTTAAAGCTGCTAAACGTGATCTTGCTATTCACAGTCATCAGACTTCTGATTTACGCACCTATATATCCACAAATTTGGATCCACATCTTTCTCACATAGTTCTAAATGTAGCTAAATGTTCTACTCAACGTGCTTATAATAAACTAAGTGAACATCTTAACCGTAAATATGAGGCTCTTTCGTCTAAACAATCCAAGCCATTCATAACTCCAGATAATTGGATTGTAAATATATCCGGACGTCCTTTGACTAAAAGCGAAACCCTCATCCTTTCAAAAGGACATGATTTTTCTATTGTTCCAAATAAAATACCATATCTAGATTTCCTAGTTAACATTGAAAGGAATCTTAATCATCTAACCAGCGATAAAGCTAATGCTCTTCGCCTAGAAGTCGCTTCTTCTCTACTTAAGGCTAAACTTCCTCCTTCTAACATATCTCCTTCTGAAATGAAATCTTTACAGTCCTTGAGAAAAAATAATCACCTCATTATCACTAAAGCTGACAAGGGAAAAGCAACAGTAGTTATGGACTCAGTAAATTACAGAAGAAAACTTTCTCTTTTGCTTCGAGATCGCTCCACATATCAAGAAATTGATTATAATCCAACCAACAGACAACTAAAGAAATTAAATTCTCTCCTTGATGAAGTCATCAGTTTGGATAAAGACACAATTGAAAGACTTAAAACTCATTTTGCAAGACCTCCTAGATTTTATGGCCTTCCAAAAATCCATAAGATTGACTATCCTCTTCGTCCAATAGTAGATTGCATTGATTCTCCTACTTACCGTATAGCCAAATATCTAGCTAAATTACTGAAATCTTACATTGGCAACTCGAGTTCTTTTTTAAAAAACTCCTCAGATTTCTTAGAAAAATTAAAAGATGTCTCATTACAACCTACAGATCTTATGGTTAGTTTTGATATAGAATCTTTATACACCAATGTACCTCTTAAGGAAACTTTAAAACTACTTGCTGACATCTTTCCTCAAGATATTATAAAACTATTCGATTTCGTTATACATTCTGGTTATTTCATATGTCAAAACAAATTTTATAGCCAAGTAGAAGGAACAGCCATGGGAAGTCCTCTTTCTCCAGCTTTAGCCAACTTTTATTTGGAACATTTAGAAAAAGTCCTCTTCACATCTAGTTTCCCTCTACCATCTTTTTGGGTAAGATATATAGATGACATATTTGCTATTTGGCCTCACAGTAAAAACACTTTATCTTCCTTTTTAAACAGTATTAATTCCTTACATCATCGCATAAAGTTTACTATGGAATTAGAAGAAAACAACCAGTTATCTTTTTTAGACGTTCTCCTCATCCGATCATCTTCAAATATTCTTACAACTACAGTATACAGGAAACCAACATTCACAGGTCGTTATATTCTGAAAGAATCAGCCCATCATCCATGTCATAAAACAGGAATTATAAAATGTCTCATCAAAAGAGCCAAAACTAATTGTTCTACTTTTGATTATCTACAGAAAGAACTTTCTACTATCCAGCAACACATGAAACTCAATGGCTTTTCTGAAAAAAGTATTCAACGTCTTCTTACATCTTATAATCCTCCACAAAACAACAAAGATTCAATACGTCGAGTACCTATTCCTTATATCTCCGGTATTTCAGAACCTATCGCAAGAATTTTGAAGAAATATGATTTAACAGCTACGTATTCTCCTATTAACAAATTGTCTTCTCATTTTCCTTCTCCTAAAGACAAACGCTCAACTTTATCTCTTCCTGGAGTTTATCAAATTCCTTGCAACTGTGATCTCTCTTACTTTGGACAGACTGGACGTTCTCTTGAAAAAAGAATCCAAGAACATCAATCATCCATTCTTCACAATAAACCTGAAAAGTCTGGTTTGGCTCAACACGGGATTGAAACTGACCACAGCATCCTTTGGTCCAAAACGCGCCTCTTACATAGATCCCGTTATAGGTTCGAACGTTTGTTCAAGGAAAGCGTGGAGGCCTTGCTCCATCATCCCAACCTGAATCGTAATGACTGCATATCTATATCAAAAATCTGGGAAAGCCTAATCAAGATTACTCATTAATTTTTTTTTTTTTTTTTTTTTTTTTTTTTTTTAATAGCAAATTCAATCATGTTTCTACTTCAAAATATTTCGTTTCATACTTAGTGATATAACATCACGCGGCATGTTCTAATTTCAACGATCTATTGTTAGTATTCTAGCTTGTATATTTTTTAAACTGTTCTTGTAATACCACCGACGATGGTCTGCTATTTCCAGACCGAAATATTTGGTTAAATAAATATCTTTCTTGTGATTACGTGATTATATCATTCAGTCTTATGTCGCAAGTATCCTTAAAACAACAAAGAATGCATTGCTAAAGCAACTGTTGCTCTTACTTACCTAACTACCTAAAATAACTTAAGATAATTGTAACTTACCTAAAATTGCACTAGAGGGCTATTTTACAAACAGAAAGATCAAAGCACATTAAAGATCGATCATGAATCAGTTAACTGTGAAACAGATGGTAATTAGGGTAGCTCTCAACTTCCAGACTGTTGAGATTAACTCTACAATCTGAATAAAAAATTCTAAGTTTTGCTACGGAGTGGTACTAGTGCAACATTCTTTGTAGGAAGAACAATAAACTTGTTTTCATTTATACTATACCACATGTACTAATGTATGTATTTCATTACACCATTTAATTTGAATTTAATACTTTTTAATTAATAATTCTATTTCATTGATACTAATAAACATGTACTGTTAGCATTTATGCTAACATATTTAATTTAATTACTTAATTCAGATTTGATTTACATTTAATATTTAAGTTTCTAGTGGTTCATGATGTTCAAGAGACATATGAGAGACATAATTGGTGAGTAAGAAGTGTATATACACTAGTGCCCAAAAGCTAAGGACAAGCTACATTTTTACTTATATATGAAAAAATGTCCACGATCACAGCCAAACGTGGACATACACTTATTGCCAGTATAATATCCTATGAGTGGTCCTAACAGGCACCTAAGTGCCCACGACCTTTCAAAGTATTCTTGAACTTTGCAACTGCAACTTGAGGATAAGGTGGTTAACCCTATGCCTCCCAATGTGTCCTATGACTGTAGATGCATATGTTCACGAGGCTGGTTCTGGGGGACAAAAAACCAGTTTCCTCCGTATGAGAGCTAATTCACCTTTCATCGAAAGAGACCAGATAAGGTTCCTTCCTAGATTACAGAAAAACTATAACACTCCCATACATTAAAGGGTTATCAGAAAAAAATCAATAGAATCCTACATCATTATAATCTTAATGCCACTTTTAAACCACCTTTAAAATTAAAAAACATATTCAACACCTCTAAGGATCCTCTCTCCCCATTGGCACACCCTGGAGTTTATTGCATCTATTGCACCTGTAACTTACCTTATATTGGAGAAACTGGACGTACAATCCCTATTCATAAAAAAGAACACAAACGACACATTAAATATAATAATTTTGGTGAAGCAGGCCTCTCAGATCACACTCTACATCGAACTGACTGGAAAAGTACTTGTTCTTTGCATCATACAAAAACTTGGTATGAATGGAAATTTAAAGAAGCCTGTGAAATTTTGATTAACCATCCTAATCTTAATAATAATGGGGGCTTAAAAATCCCAAGAATTTGGATGGCACACATTCAGTCCAGTTAGTTTCTAGCAAACCCGGACTTTAGGACTCTAAGCAATTTTTCATGTTTTATTGGCCACTATCCATACCAGTTGCAATTTATATGTATACTTATATAAGTAATTTTATTTTCTGTTTATTTATTTATCTATTATTTTATGCATGAACATGTTACTCTCCAGCTTAATTAACTTTGTAACCTAATAGATAATAATAGGGCTCTAGCTTTGATGTAGTGAGGGTTTTTTTTTTTTTTTTTTTTTGAACACCAGATGTCAGGTGAATAGTTTTAGCGGTTGATCAGTAACTTTAGCATGTCATGTAGATTGTAGTGCAGCTTGTTTCTTTGTATATATACGTATACTCCAGAAGATGACCTTAATGTGAGGGTCGAAACGTTGAGTGTATATATTTTGGTTTATATTAAACTAAAGTTTTACTCTAACATGGTAGTTACCATCCATAATTTTCATAATGTATTCTGATCACCATGTAAGCATGAAAGAAAGGATACATTTTTGTATACTTCCAGTAGGTCTTGAGGTCCAGGAATAGGTAGTAACCACTACCTATTAGTACTGGAAACGATCCATAAAATAAAAATTGAAAAATGTAGAAAAAGTAGCAAGGAAATAAATCTTAAGATAAAGAACTATAAACTAAAGAAAGAAGAAACAGGCACTGAGTATAATAGTAAAATAGAAGAGAAGATGAAAGAAGTAGAAAATGAGGTATACAAAGACCAAGGCATAAAATGCCTATGGCACAGGTTCAAAACACTTCTAGAAACAAGTAAAGAAATTTGTGGGTATATATCAATAAACAATAAACACAAGAAACATAAAACACCCTGGTGCACTGAAGAACTAAAAGAAGAAATTTAAAAGAAAAAGCAAAGCAATTGTGGAAGATATATAGTATCAAAGTTGCAGGTCGGCAGTGAGCTATACAACAATCAAAGAAATAAAATTAAAACCCTAGTGAAAGAAGAGAAAAGAAAGTGCTGGCAAGACTTTGGACATACTTTAGAACAAAATTTTAAAGAAAACCAAAAACTCTTCTATAATGTTTTAAGAAGAATGAGATCAGAGAAAGAATGCCCCATAAAGTTTATAAGGATGGAAAGTTGCTCACAAATCCTGACGACATCATGGAAAGGTGGAAACAGTACTATCAGAAATTACTGGAAGATGCAGGACATGGAAAAAATAGAACCCTAAGGGCAAGACACACAAGCAAAACAGAAGAAGATCAAAGTGAGGAAATTCAGTAAAATTAACTGCTAAGAGCAATAAGTAAAATGAAATTGGGCAAATCAGCAGGCCATGACCGAATAACACCAGAAACGGTAAAGAATTTAGGAAAGAAAGCCATAAAATTTTTATTACATCTATTCAATATTGCATAGAAAAAAAAATTATTTCCAAAGACTGGGAAGTAGCAATAATAATCCCTATATTTAAGAAAGGGGGTAACCATGAATGTGAATATCATAGCAAGATTTCACTTTTAAGCATTCCAAGAAAACTGTATGCCTGTATTTCAGAACAGACTTAGGAACCAAATAGAGGATACATTGGATGAAATGCAATATGGCTTTCGAGAAAATTGAAGTACACAGGATCTCATCTTCAGTTTTAGACAAATATCAGAGAAAACATTGGAATATGGAAAAGAATTACATGCATGTTTTATAGATTTTGAAAAGGCCTTTGATCGAGTTCCCAGACATTTAATATGGCAAATATTAAAGAAAAACAAGGTACATGATGACTTAATAGCGGCCATACAAAGCCTTTATAAAAGCAATAAAAATTATGTAAGAACCTGTAATGATATATCGAAGGAATGTGAAACAAATGTAGGAGTAAGGCAAGCCCCCTTCTGTTTATTATATTAATGGATGAAATTTAAAGGAATGGCAAACAAAAACAACAACAAAAAAAAGTTTCACCTAGGATACAGGAAACTAAAAGAAACCAGGATTTCACACATGGTTTTTGCAGATGACGTAGTGATTCTAGAATACAGCTGAAGATTTGCAGCATAATGTTAACATGATGTTAACACTGGAAAGAAGCAAAAGAACAAGCTTTGGACAGCATGGCATGGAAATCTCTGACAAAATCTTGACCCTTAAAAGCACAAGAGATCACAGATGAAGAAGAACAAAAAATCTTGTCTTCATGCTCTGTGGTAGAGCAAGGGCAACCTCTTAGCAAAGATCTGGAATACACTCCACTGGTTTGAAAGGCTGCCCAGAGCCTGGATATAACGCCATGTGAGATTCCAAACTCTGGCAATATCAGTAATTCTGCGGCCTTCTTGAAGCTTTCCAATAATTTTTCCCTGCATGAAATCATTCAGATGATGTCTGAGATATTACAAGACATCCAAGTTTGCAACTTTATTCCTTCAAGAAAAGAGCTTACTTCAAACACAATCACAATTTGCTTAGCACAGCCTTTTACTTTTTGTTGAGTGCTACCATATGACCCCTTTGCACACAATTTGAAATGTGTACTTGCTTTCTGCTCAAAATCATTAGTTATACAAATTGTCACAAGCTGATTCATCTGAATTTGCAACTGTAATCTTTAGGAATAATGTTCGCCCATAGGTTTTGGACACCGGTGTATGAATTATTAAGTGACATTTGTACCATCCTGAAAAATTACTAATCTGGCAAGCCTTTGGAACCAATAGTAATGGAAAAGCAGTGGTATAGGTGTGTGTGTGTGCGTGCGCGCGCGCACGAAATAATTAAATAAATTTAATGACTAGAAGCTGAGAGATACCAAAATAGAAATATTAAGTGCACAACCAGTTTCATTTTCTTAGAAAGCTTCATTGGGTGCATAACATGAAAAGAGAAATTCAAAAATATACATTACTAGAGAAACAACAGCTATAAATTAACTTTCAAACATATTGCTGACATTTGAAGGCATTGTGGATGTCATAGTACTGTTGGGTATGTTCACATGGGCATGATCTCATGAGCACCAAAACTAGATAGCTGAAGGGTGACAATCAGATAGGTTATAGCTAAGGTTAGTATTAAGATGAACTGGACTATGGACAATTTCTGTTGATTCCACAATTCTTCTCTCCAGTTCATTGTAGCATCTAAAAATGTTTTCTGATTTGTCCCAGATTACTGAATTAATGATGATCACTGGATGAAGGTCAACTGTGTTAAAACTGGGAAGGCATTAGGCTTTTAGACTAATTTTTCCACTTATAAAACTTTTGAATATCTCATTATGCTCTTGGGCATAACCTTTACACTTATCAGTAAGTGTAAAGTTCAATTATTAACATTGAACTGATAGCCATTATCATTTGCACACACACACACTCCCAACCTATTCAAATCACCCTGTAAATGTTGTACATCAGAAGCATCTTTCAGTTTTGTGGATCTACATCAGTAGATCAACAAACCTGATCTGGCAGATTCATCTCCCCCAACCCATATACCACTTTCTTATACCTGTCCATCAAGACACTCCCTTATGCAAGCCAACAGATTATATTCCAATCCCATATTCTCCAGTTTATGCAACAGTTTTTCATGTGATATCTATCCAATGCCTTAGCAAAGTCCAACAGTATCATAGTGTATTGATCCCTTTTTTCCAACTCAGCCATAACAGTACAAAATATGAGCAAATTGATTAGACATAACCTCTCTTCGGTAAACAAATGCAGTTGCTTACAGAGTACAGCTTGTCCTGTCCACCCAGTTCTTACCAACTTCTCTAAAATCTTCACAACCACTCCAGAGACATTGACAGGTGACTATTTTAATATGTGGGTCTTTGCACCACCCTTGTGCAATGAGGATATCATACATTCTTTCCATTCCTGTGGGATCTTTCCTGAGCTAAGACCCAAATTATACAAAAACGTCAAAGCTTAGCCAGTAACTAGTATATGTAACCTAGTATATGTTACATATACTAGGTTTATAGATCTTGGCAAAGTGAGCACTCATTATTTGAGTGCTCACTTTTGCATCTGTTTCTGATTGCAGAAGGATAAAATAAAGTCATTTGTCTGTATTTATTCCTTCTTTTACTTACAGCTTGACATTAAAATTCTTTTGAGTTGCCTTCAGCCTGTGCAGTCAATTTCTTTTCATACACTAATTTAGCTTTCCTTACAATACTCATAACTTTGATGACCAGTACTTTATATATTTCACTCCTTCACTCTTATTCTCACGACATTTCTTCCACATCATCATCTTATCAATGTCTCTTGCTTAATAAGATTGCACTTCCATTTCACTCCCATTCTATTTATTGTAGAAAGTTTTTTGCTTGGTTATAAATTAAATTAAAAATGCCAAGAAATTACATTCTTGTTTAATGAGGATATCATACAATCTTTCCATTTCTGTGGGATCATTTTCATTCCTGAAAAAAGTTGGTGTGTGAAGTTTTTTCACGACTAGACTACTTGTATATAGAAACTGATGACTTCACATCAATTACCCAAGTATCCTTAATGCAAAGCACTCATCTTTTCGGATATGCATAATGCAATGCATTATGGAAAGAGCCGATACCCAGACCACCGATTTCAACCTTTATTGAGGTCTCATCAGCAGGAGTCAGACCCAGAGGAGATAAACCTCGTTAAGTAATGCAGAAGTCATACAAGTGGAAAAAAAATTTCCACAACTTGCTCTAATCCAGAATATTTTATTTAGGTCCCCAACATCTTCACCAAAGGAACAAATTCAACCACTTTGTTTCTAATCCTGATTCCTAGATTTAGAAACTCCTGACATTTGTGTATACACATAAGTTACTCTCTTGCTTTTTCTTATACTTAAATGCACAGTTTTGTAATTGGCCCACTTGGGCAACATTTTATTTTTTCCTCCACAGACACGTTCCAAATGCCTGACCACAAAGCATAGTCCAGTCTTTGAGCAGATTCATGACCAAATTCACTAAATCTTTGTCTTCTCTCATTTCTTTGGCACACACCTAAAGCACTTTCTCACTGTTGTTTCTTGCCCTTTGCAGTTAAAGTCATCATCAAATTTCTGACATGTACTCTCAAGGAGTGTACAGGATATTGTGATAGTACTACATGAAGAACTTACATCATTACTAACTTTCTATCAACAATTTCCTCTAATTCACCTATGTATTGGTCTTCCTCTGGGTCTTTTTCCTGCCAACCTGGCAGAGAACATTTGTTTTGCTAATCTTTCCTCTCCTATTCTGTTTAAGTGACCATACCACCTGAGATTAGCTCTGCTAACACATCCCTGGATGCTAACAATGTCAAGTTCTTTCCTAATATCGTCATTTTTAATATGATATTGCCACTGATGCCATCTGTTCACACCCTAATCTGTCTCACTCTCATATCTGTGGTCTCTAGTCTTTGGTCAAGTGTTTTATTTCTAACCCAGCTCTCAGATCCATAAGTTAAAATTGGTTTGAACATTGTACAAACACTGATATGGTAGGACTTTCTACCATATCAGCTTTGTTGATTGTGTTGTCTATTTCCATATTTAATTTACCATTTTCACTAAAAATTATGCCTAAGTAGCTGAAATGTTTTACTTGTTCTATAGGTTCTCCATTCATGATGCAGTTGATATTTTCAATCTTTCTACAGCTAAAGTCTCCCATAATAATATTTGAATGAACTATCACTGAGTGTTGGAGATAATAAAAAACTGCCAATTTCTTCATCTGAATGATTGGAGGTAATGCAGATATATTTGTCTTAAACTTAAATCAAACCACTCATTGTTTTCAATCTAAGAATTGTAATTATCTGGAAGTTTAAATTCAAAAAGTTTACTTACCTCATTTGCCGACGTATAAACACACTTTTTTCTTTCAAAATAGGTCTAAAAAACAGGGTGTGTCTTATACGCCGATACTCAGTTTTTTATTATTTTCATTTCTGGAAATTTTCTCTGTTCCAATTTACGTGATTTCTTTCTTGCTTCCTTGTGGTGTGTGAGATTATTCCAGTTACGTAGAGTTCAGTGGAAGAACATGCACTGTGTTCTTGTTCGTTTAAACTTTCCAATTGTTGTCACAGTTGTCGTGAACGGTGATAAATTTCTGCCGTTAAATTTTCTCCAAATTTCTTGGCAAATTATGGCTGAAAAACATCAGCATTGCTACAATATTGCATGCAAGCTACGTGTGATTACATGTGCTAAAGAACACGGAAGCAGGGCTGCAGAGAGGCATTTCGGGTCAACCCCAACTGAGAAAATTATAAGAACTTGGCAGAATCAGGAAGAGGATCTAAAAAATCTTTTTTTTCCTAAAAAATGTGTACAAAAATGGGGGTGCACTTATATGCCGGCAAATATGGTAATTAAGGATTATTAATTAAATAACATTTTTGAATTTAAACCAGTACATATTTAATATACAACATTTAATCACTTGCCTGGTGCTCCATGACACCAATGTACTAATTCATTTTTTGGATCCCTTGGTACTGAAACTTCATCCATAGCACAGGGAAAGTTTCCACTGGGAGTCTGAAGACTAAGCATAAAATCTACAGAAGATTTAATATCACTCTCTGCACTAGGGTTGGATTTTAAGAAATCTGGAAAACTAAGCAATATCTGAAGTATTGAAGAAAGCCCATGAGCTGCTCCTAAATTGGTCAAAAATAGATTAAAAAGATTAAAAACAAAAACAAAACTGTCATGTGTGCATTTGTTCATAAACAAAGTCATCTAAATCTAATAATTAAAGTATAAAAAAGAGCATAAATGAACCAAATATTTCAAATACATTAATGGAACATCTTATGCTCAACAGATAATCCTCAGCTCAAAATGAATTAATATTAATTAATAAAATTCTTTGCACGGAGAGTGGTTGGCGAGTGGAATGTATTGCCTGAGTGTGTTGTGAATGTAGATACATTGAATCAATCTAAAGCACAGCTGAATGAGCATTGTGTGCAATAGCATATATCTCCCATGATGAGTCTCTGACTCTATGGAGGTCAGAAGTTAATAATAATAATACAGATTGTGTTCTCTAGTTAATGCCAGAGAATATATATACATACACTACAGAATTTATATCACTTTGACTGTATGATTGTATTCTTATCAATGTATGAAAGTTTTAAGAGTGTATAGCACATCAGTGCTCATCTTAATTGGTCCAATGCAATTAATTGTAACCAAATCTGCGCAGAGTGGGGAAGGATGTGTTTGTTTTAAGATACCATATAACGAAGGAGTATGCTATATTCGGTTGGTATATCGTCGCTTGGTGTCGCACTGATTAGATCGTCGGCTTGTCGAGAGCTCCTGAAAAGATTAGTATTATTTTGTGTTAACATTAGATATTTTACTAGAATTTTAAGTAGTATTGTTTGCTTTTGTTTCTTGGTATGTCTGTACAATTTTTGCGTGTTTTCTGTTATTTTAATTATTATTTTTAAGAAAAGATAGCGCACACATGGCACCGATAAAGAAAAAAATGGCGGCCAGATCGCCATGTTTGTTTAAGAGTATTGATGTAAACGAATTTATGCAATGTGCTGTCTGTGAGATGTATGCCTTGCGAAGAGCGGTGGGAGTCTGGTTAGAAAGTGATAGTGGAGTTAATATGTGTAAAAAGTGTAAAGAGAATGAGGACTTCAAGCGTGTTTCGTGTGTCGAGAGCGATATCGTGAACGATAGTCATAATGTAGAAAATGGCGGTGTGCTAGAGAATTGCGTGGTAGTGCCAGATAGGTGTGAGAGCATCGCCGAAAATGTAATTGAAGGTAGAAACACAGAAAGAATGGATGATTTGTTCGATAATGAAAATGGTGAGATAAATGCGAGTAGCGAAATTGCCCGTTTGAATGGTGCCATACACAGAGCTAAACGACAACTGGAGCGTATGGAAAAATGTGTGTTGAACGTACCGACAAATAACCGGCGGAAGTCTGCGACGGCAAATAATAGAATGTTTGCAAACGTCAATAAAATGAAGGAGCGAGTGCTGTATGGGGATTCGCTATTAAGAGGCGTAATAATTGAGAATTTAACGAAGTCGTACCAGCCGGGTGCGATCATAAAGGACGTCAGCGAATCTATTCGACTGCAAAAACAGAGGGTGAAAGAGATGATAATCGTGGCAGGAACGAATGATTTGAAACAGGACAAAATGGAAATGATAGAGGATGTGAGGGAGTTGTTTGAGGTAGCAAAAGAGAAGAGTGAGAGAGTTAGGATGGTGAGTATCTTACCGCGGTATGACAGTGAAGTGTTTAGAAGGAGGGCCATAATTGCCAATGACTTTATGCGTGGGTTATGCATGGAGAGTGGTGTGGAATTTGTGGATGTGTGGAATGAGTTCGATGGGCGAAAGGACTTATATAAGATGGATGGATTGCATTTGAATGGAGTTGGTGTACGGAGACTTGAAAAAGTGTTGATGAATGAAGTGGATGTACAGACTCAGGGAAACTAGATTTATTAAGAAGGGGGGGGGAGTAGATATGCTGACTTTAGGGGGGCAGTTAAGTGTATGAATGAGTATATTATGCCCGAGCGAGTACGACAGACAACAAATCAGAATGGGATAGTTAGTATAAGGCATCAAAGTAAGGATGGGACAAATGGGCTTCTGCGATTCATGTACACTAATGCCAGGAGTATTAGGAACAAGAAGGAAGAGTTTTTGGCCATGGTTGGCACTTCCAGGCCAGAGGTTGTCGGTATTAGTGAAACATGGCTGACAGAAGATGATAAAGCTAGTGGGATTGAATGCGACGGGTATAGCGTGTTCAGGAGTGACAGGGTGAATAAAAAGGGGGGAGGAGTGTTATTGATGATTGCTGATGATCTTCAGCCAAGGAGTATAGAAGTTGAACTGCATGATGGGGAAAAAAGCGCATTTGAGGCTGTTTGGTGTGAGATACAATCCAGCAGAACAAAATATACAACTGGGTGCTGCTATAGACCGGGTGATGGAGTGGATGGTGGGGATAGTATGCATAAGCAAATAGAAGAAATGAGTGCAAGAAGGGTAATTATTATGGGTGATTTCAATTATGGTAACATTGACTGGAAAGAGGAGAGGGCACATGGGAGGAAGGAATTGGATTTTATGCGGTTATTAAGGGACAACTATCTACGGCAACATGTATTGGAAAATACCAGGGGGCAGAGAGTGCTGGACCTAGTAATTGCAACTGAGAATGTGGCTGTAACGAACATGACCTTGTTGCCACCAATTGGTGAGAGTGACCATAAAGTCATGACTTGGGAGGTGGCTAAAAGAGTCGAATTTACAATTAAGACAGGGTACATGTGGAATTACCGGGCTGGTAAGTATGACAAGCTTAGGTGTGTGCTTGGCTCAATGCCATGGCATGTAAAACTGCAAGGGCTGGATGTTGATAGTGCATGGGAGGTGGTTAAGAACTGTTTGCAGGAGGCAATGGTTGACTGTATACCAAGAGTCCGAATAATAAATCAATTAGGGGTTAAATGGATGAATAACACTATTAAGCTTGAGCTGCAAAAAAAGAAACAATTGTGGAGGAATTTTAAGGAGAAGGGTGACCATCAGGCGCAGGAACAGTATAAAGCTCAGGCCAGGATGGTAACAAGGGTGGTAAGAAAAGCAAAAGCAGATTACGAAAGGAAATTGGCCACGCAGGCTAAAGAGAATCCCAAACAGTTTTTTCAATATGTTGCAAGTAAAAGGAAAAATGCTCATGGTAGAATGATCTTAAAAAATGCTGAGGGTAGGGAGGTAACTGAATCAGTTGATATTGTGGAATTACTGAGCGAGCACTTTGCAAGAGTATATCACCCAGGTGGTGACTTTGCAGGAATGGAAGAACCAACAGCTTATACTGGAATTGTGATGAATGAAGTAGAGGTAACTAGTCTATTACAGAACCTCAATGTCAATACATCTGTGGGATTGGATGGTATACCAGCTCGTGTCGTATGTGAAGCGGCCAAAGAATTGTCAGTGCCCTTGACCATTTTGTTTAATTTGAGCCTGAGGACTGGGTCAGTCCCAAGGGGGTGGAAAGAGGGGAAAATAGTTCCACTGCACAAAGGTGGTTCCAAGGCTGCTGTTGAAAATTACCGGCCAATCAGCATAACAGGAGTCATTATCAAGGTCTTAGAGAAAATAGTCAAGAGGAAAATACAAGATTGGATAGAAGAAAATGGGATACTGTATCGGGGACAGCATGGTTTTGTGAAGGGTAGGTCATGCCTCAGTAACTTGCTCACGTATTATAACACAGTGACGGCTGAACTGGATAAGGGTAATGGGTTTACGGTGATTCTACTGGACCTTGCCAAGGCCTTTGACAGGATACCACATGGAATTCTAATCAGTAAATTGGGGCATATGGGGATGGACATAGGGTTGGTGAGATGGATAGGAGGGTGGTTGACGGAGAGATATCAGAGAGTGGTTTACTCAGGAGTAGAGTCCACAAGACGGCCTGTGACTAGTGGTGTGCCACAAGGATCTGTTCTTGGACCACTGCTGTTTAATTTGTTCATAAATTATATAGGAAAGGATCTGAGAGGAACAGTTCATTTGTTTGCGGATGATGCGAAGTTGGGTAGGGCAATAGTGAATACAGATGACGTCAAATTTTTGCAGGATGATTTGGATAGATTGGAGGTCTGGGCTAAGGAGAATGGATGTCAGTTTAATGTGGCAAAATGTAAGGTTATGCATTTTGGGGTGAAAAGATTGGAGGCAGTTTACTGCATTGGTGGAACCGTGCTCCAGGAAATTGATGAGGCACGAGATTTAGGAGTGTTGGTAGATAAGGAATTGAAATTTAGGGGACACATTGCAAAAGTGGCCAAATCAGCTCATCAAATCACTTGGTTGCTGAAGAATACGTTGACAAGCAGAGACAAGCAGGTTATTGTTCCTCTGTATCGAGCCTTGATAAGACCCCATCTAGACTACTGTGCTCAGATTTGGTCACCTAGGTTTCTTCTTGATGGGGAGGAGGTGGAGAGGATCCAGAGGCGAGTGACCAAGATGATAGCAGGTCTGTGGAATGAACCGTATGAGAACAGGTTGAGGATTTGTGGGTTGCAAAAATTAGTTGATAGGTGGAGGAGGGGAGATATGATTGAGACATTCAAATTACTAAAGGGTTTCTATAAAATTAATTCAGAAGATATTTTTGAGAACAGGGCTGGTTGTGGGAGGACTAGGGGACATCCATGGAAACTGGGCAAAAGTGTGGTTAGTAAAGGTGTTAGAGCTGGGTTCTTTACTTTTAGAGTAGTGAATGAGTGGAATGCGCTCCCTGAGTCTGTGGTGGATGCTGTGACAGTGAATGAGTTTAAGGCGAGGTATGATAGGTACTGTATGAATGTCAAATAGTTGTGATGAATATGATTTGGGGCCTCCCTCGATGAGTCTAATGACTCCCTGGAGTTGCCCGTAATAATAGTAATAATAGTAATATTTGAATTACTCAAAAGGTGTAAAATTTGGAAGAGGAGGATGAGACCTACCTCCTTCAACTACAATACTGTTTCTGAAAAAAAGTTATAAATTTATCGAAAATTATATATTAAAAACTTGTCTATATTATATATAAAAACTTGCCTACCATGTCAGTTCACACTTCATGCATACAAAATAGATGAAACTCAGAAAACAAAAACAGCAACTCATGACAAATGACAATGTTCAATTGGATTGGTTGGCACAATAACCAACCACAGCCTCTAGGTGCTGTCTCAGAGCTCACCCCTGCCTTGCCTTCTGAGAGATTTAAAACTACCAGATTGCTAAGAATTTGACCCACTGCACTATCTGTATATCTTTTCAAAAGGTGTATGTATTTTGAACACATACCTGGGATATTAACACAGATGCGATGCAATGTTTACGCGTTGAAAAGTGTCCTTTTCATGAAGCATGTATATTGTGTTTACTTTTAGGAATCACACGAAGTCTGAAAATAATAAAAGGAGTCTTTAATGAGAATAAATGCAAAAATATAATATCAGCACATCTTGAATATTCACCTCTGATATATATATATATATATATATATACATTTTTTTTTTGTTAAAAACTTGCTAATCTAGTGGGTAAAGTCATCAACTTACACACTGGATTGATGGCAGTAAAAATACTGCTGTAATTATCTCAAAAGTATAAGAAGTATCCCAAACAGACAAACCCAGAAGCTATCAAAAGTCAAGTTATCATAAATCATTGGAACCATGAGTGCATAACATGTTAGTTTGTTTTGAAGTTTTTCACTCACTCACACACACACACACACACACACACACACACACACACACACACACACAGTAAACGATTGTATATTTTAATTGATTCTACTGTGTTTTCTGAACTTTTTTAAGTTTACTGTGAATACAAGGCATTAAATTTTGATTTATAATTACTACTACAACTGAACTTCCAAAAGTAAAAAGACTCACTCAGGAGGTCCACACTACACTTAATTCTTAACTTCTAAAGTTTCTATGAATGAAGACCTTCATTCTGATAAGAATTATTTCAGTAACTGAATCAGAGAAAGTGCTTGAAAGAGGAGAAGGTGGAATAGTGTACTCTGATCACATAAAAAGTAAATGGAAATCACCAGGCTTAAATCTCTGGGCACTACTATTTTGTCTATTGTGATGATGTGAGGCTGAGAGTGGCAGTGAGGTGTTCTACAGATGAGGAAGCTATCAGGGTATGTTCTGGGTTACCTAGAGAAAAATAGTATGAACATTACACTTAGAAGGAGAGATTGTTAGGAAAAAAAGATCACGATGTTGGATAAATGATGAATAACAATAAGGAGTCTTGTATTTTAGTTTGCAAATGGATGATGCATTAAATTACTACTTACAGCAAATTTGCCATTTTAACAGGTGTATTGGTGAAATAATTGGGATCTGGACATTGAAGTCATGTCCAGGAAATAAGATTGCAGAAAAATCAAACATTATGAATAAAAAGTTGCAGGCTGTGGAATGATTTCCTGATAAAAGCCAGTAAAAACAGCAAATGAATACAACGGAATGGAGTAAGAAAACTGATTTGCCAATAAATACAAGCATTTCCACATACTTGCTCCCATTCACTTTTAAAGCTACTATTTTGTTTCTCATTTGGGACATTTTTAGGACACCATCCTGGATGTGACAGCAATATTCTAAAGTTGGACAGCTTTATGTGATATGTTTATACCAAGATAGGCTAGATGTGGTTTGGTAGCATTAAAATTTACTAAATTAATCACTCCACTTTAGAATAGCTAGATCAGTGTTTAAGGTATCACCACATAAAATCTTGAAGCCTGAGTAAAAAGGTACAAGGTGGTTTTGTGAAAGACAAATAGAAATCGAGCATACTGTCAGCAGCAAAACTATGAATAGAATTAGACAGCGAAAGAAGATCACTGATGTACAGTAGAAAAGTGTAGGTAAAAGCACAGAGCCTTGGGAGATTTTGGAACAGATTTTGATTATCGTCTGATGGAAAAATCAGATGATAATCAAATCATATGAAATATATGAGAAATTAATTTATGGTGATTCTGATTAAAGAGAATGCATGAATTTAGGATAAATATTCAAATATTTATCCTAAAGTAATCCAAAAAGATGGTTTATATGGTTTGCAGCTGCAAAATATGTGAAAATAATAAAAAAAATATTGCTGATATTCTGAAATCTGGTGTAGGTAAACCTCTTGATTCTCATTAAGAAAAAGGGGGAAAAAAAAAGAGAGAGAGAGAGAGATAGATAGATAGATACTGAAACAATTAATGCAAACTGGAGGGAAAAAAAAAAAGTAATCTTTGTAGTTATCTGTGTTCTAGAAAGATTTATGAAATTCAGAAAACTCTTTGCTTGAATACTCCACTCATCCAAAATATCAATGATTTAATTAATTCCACGGAGGTAGAAAGAGGTATAGCTGACAGTGAAAAAATTGTAAAGTCATTGGCTACAATAGATCACAACAGAATAAAGAAAGAAATGAATGTGAAGAAAGAATGTGAAAACAGACAGGAGGAGTGCTGCTGAAGGTAGTAGAGGCATTATCCCCATCTAAGGTGGATATGAAAGAAGCAAATAGTGGCAGTAGTTTTGAAGCAATAAAGTGCGAGTGGGATTCATAATTGTATTTCATGCTCGTGAAAGTAACATCATGCAGTAGGAAGGGAGGAGAGGTTCACGAGAACTGAGTAAACTTTGATGTCATGTCCAGGTTGTAGGATTTGATGATATATCACATGTCTTGAGATAATGTTCCAGGGAGTCAATATCTCTAACTCACCTCTTTAACATGAGTCATAGATTTGCCAATGTCCCAAAGGAGTGAAAAGAGGACAAAATTATTCTGCCTCATAAAGGGGAGTGATAAGATTAAGGCTAATCTGTCTGAAGTTGTATTCAAGGTGTTAGAGAAACTAGTGACCAGGATTCAGAACTGGGCTGACAACAGCAACATTCTCTTTAATTGACAGCATGAGTTGGCTAAAGGAAGATTGCAATATACTTATTTATTATAAGATGACAGATGCATTGGAAGGGGGATGCATACACAATTGTATATTTAGATTTTTTTAAAGTCCTTGATAGACTGCCACGTGACAAGCTGGCAATTAAATTGGAACAGATGAGGTTGAATAGGCCGATTAATGCACCGTATTGGAGACTGGCTGTCAGAAAGGTATTAGCAAATTATGTATCTGAAAAGGAAAGTCACTAGTACTGTGCCCTAGGGATACATTTCAGAGCCCCATTGCTGTTTAATTTGTATATGTTATATTGGGAAGGCCGTGAATGGTGACATACAGTGGTTTGTGGATGATGTGAAGTTGGGAAGAACTATGAGGAGCAGAATGGATGTTGTAGTCTTGCAAGTGGACTTGAATAGACTATGAATGGGCAAATGAGTGAAGCTACAGTTCAGTGTAGCAAAAGTGTAAGGTCTTAAAATCTGAGAAACAGAGATGAGATAAAATATAAGAAAGGTGGGAATATCTTACAGGAAGTGAAGGAGATAAGGGATCTGGGGGTGTTAGTGGGTAAGGACCTGAAATTTTGAAAATATTTTGCTAAAATTGTGAGGACAACACGGTGAATTATGGCGATGATGCAGAAAACACTGACATGTAGGAGTAACGATGCTATGATTCTATTATATAAAGCTTTGATCAGACTGCATATGGATTACTGTACAGATTTGGCCACTTGGTTTTCATAAGGATGAAGAGATACTGGAAAGAGTTCAGAGACAATTGACTAAGGTGGTTTCTGAAATGTTGAGCATGAAGACACATTGAGGGAATGTGCAATCTGCAGTCTAACAGATAGGACAGGAAGGGGGGGGGGGAGAACATGACAGACATATAAGTTCGTAATGAGTTACTACCAGATTAATGTGGATGAGATTTTTCATAGAATGGGTGGAGAAAGGGTGGAAGAACGAGAGATCATTCCTGGAAGTTGTATAGGAGGATTAAGCAAGCGGGGTGAGGAGCGAGTTTTTTGCATGGCAAGTGGTTGGAATGCATTGATTGAAAGTGTGGCGAGTGTGAAGAAAGTGAATGCATTTAAGTCATGGTGTGTGTGTGTGCGCACGTGCAATAATAGACCTCCAATGATGAGTTGTTTGACTCCATGGAGGTCTGATAATCATAAGAAGCAGAAATGAAAAATTAAGAAAGAAATTTGGAATAGCATTTGACAATGTTTCAAGAAATCTATATATGGTAAACATATATTTTATCTATCTCCGTAGAGTGCATGATCCCTCTCTGAAATCTCAAATGTTCAAGGATTTTGACTTTTACAAGATATTACTGAAGACATTTCCATGTGATATAAAGAATATTAAAAAGAGTTTTTCATTTATGCTTCAAGATATTTCAACAAATACTGAAAGTTCAACTACTGACTTCTGGAAAAGTGAGAAACAAAGGTTAGTAAAATTAAGTCAATTTGCTCTCAACAAGCTTGTAATTCCATTATCTGATTGTAATGAAGGGTTTTTCAGTTTATATTGTAAAGTTCAAGATAAAAGATACCTCTACCTTTCTTATAAAAACCTAAGCCAGCTTAATGTATTCTTTATTAGCAAAGATTTAGTGAAGAATTTGAGTCCAGACAACGAATGCCAGTGGAATAAGTGGACTGCAGCATAATGAGTAGTTCAGAAAGTTAATAAGTGAGTAAGTTATAATTTTTCAATGTTTTGATGGCATCATCATGCACTTTTCCTATAGTACAATACTTTTTTTTGGGTATGAGAATTACTCTACAGTTACCAATATCAGATTATTATTATTATACAGGTATCCTTCATGGAATCAAAAGCTCATTGCAGGAGACCCATTATTCACACAACATGCATCATACTTCTTAAGCTTATTCACTGATGAAGCAATCACAACCACCTCTGGCAACACATTCCACCCATTCACTCCCCCCCCCCCTTCCTGAAGTAAAAAATCTAGTCCTAATACCCATAAAACTACGCTCTTACACATTTCCATGGGTGACTAGTTCTTTTCTTTCGTGCAATGAACCGAAATAAGTCAGTGTCAATCCTATAAAACTCCTTTAATAACTTATATGCTTGTATCATGTCTCGTCTTTTTTTGTCTATTAGGCTATTTTTGAAGTCCACAGACTTTCGGGCTATTCTCATAGAGGGCATTCCAAAGACTTGTCACAATCTTTGTCACTTGTCTCTAGATCCTCGCTATCACTTTATCCCAATGGAATCCATGTAACCAGATCTGCATGCAGTATTCCAGATGTACCGTATGAAATCCATATAAAGGGGGACAAGAGATTCTTAACCCTGCTTGTTAGTATCTTCTTCAACAACCACAAAATCTGATTTGCTGTTTCGGCTACTTTTGCAATATGCCCCCTAAAGTGCATCACCTTACACCTGATCACATTAAACTGGAAGCCATTTACCTTTGCCCATACTCTCTATATCACCTTCATTTATTATCACTATTCCTAGTTTTGCATCATCAACAAACAGAATATTTCCCATCAAA
This sequence comes from Typopeltis vanoorti, assembly GCF_054136105.1. Taxonomy (NCBI): domain Eukaryota; kingdom Metazoa; phylum Arthropoda; class Arachnida; order Uropygi; family Thelyphonidae; genus Typopeltis; species Typopeltis vanoorti. The sequence continues at coordinate 36,473,316 of NC_143567.1, read as the reverse complement.
TCATTTTCTATATCACTGATGTACAAATTAAACAACAGAGGGCCAAATACTGAGCCCTGTGGTACATCACTAGTGACCTGCTTTGTCCTGGACTCAGTTCCTACATAAACCACTCTTTGATATCTGTCTATCAGCCACCTTCTAATCAAAATCATCAGATCAATATTCATTCCCATTGGTTCCAAATTTATGCAACAGAGTTCTATGTGGATTTCAGTCAAATACCTTTGCAAAATCCAACAGTATCACTGAGTAGCCATTTCCCTTATCCAACTCCATTGTAACTTTATATAAAAAGTAGCAAATTACTAAGGCAAGACCTACCCTTCACAAAACAATGTCCCTTATAAGATATCATATTGCTGGCCTGGTTGGCCAAGTGGTTAGTGTATCTGCTCTCCAGCCAAAAGGATGCGTCGAATCCCACCATGGGCATGAATATTTGTGATTGTCAGTGAAAATAATAGTGGTGGTGATGGATGGTAGAATGCATTGGTGTAGTGGGTGGATTGAGTGGTGGACGGAGAGTTGTAGAGCAGATGCCCTCCCTCAATGAGTCCTTAGACTCCCTGAAGTGTCACGTAATAATAATATTCCATATTACTGCCATAGGATTAGCTGGCATACTGGCATTATTGTGCAAGGGAAAATTATTAGCTCCTCTAACCAATCTGTTTAATTCAAGCCTCAGTACTGGGAAGGTGCCAATGGAGTAGAAAGAGGGCAAAATAATTCCACTGCACTGAAGCCCCAAGACAGAAGTAAATTATAGGTCAATCAGTATTTCAGGAGTGATGATTAAGGTACTGAAGAAACTGGTAAAAGACAGGAATGGTGGATAGGAAAATTCAAATTTTTCCATTTTTTTCTCAATAACATCTATATACCTGAGTCTACAGTTAACCTTTGAAAGCTGCTCGACTTTAATTATTTAAAAAATTTTCTTACATATTTTTTTAAACTTTTTTTTACATATTTTTTCTTTCCAATATGACATTCATTTCTATCCTGCTCGAAACTAAACAGCAATCATTTCCTATTTCAAAGCCCCTTTATACTTGTGTCCTGAATCAGTGTGAAGATATCACTATCCACAATAGCACAGTCAATAAGACTTTTCTTATTTCTTATGCCTTCTCTCCATGTGAATTTGTAAAATTATGCTGAAATATGTATTAGTGATGATTAGCTCAGTCCTAACAAAAATATAGCAAGCACATCAGCTTTACTGTTTTCTCAAAATTTTTCTATATGGCTGTGATTCATTTTTTAATCTGCTATTTAAATCTCCAACAAGAACCAGCTTTTGTTTTTGTTTCTTTCTTTTGGTTACCCACCTTTTCTAATGACTTGAAAAATTCCTTAGCAGAACCTTTTGTGAGATCACAGGTACAAATAACTTGATCACATTAAAGACAGACAAGGCAAAAAGAGAGGAGGAGTGCCATTGATGATGTTAGAGGAGAATTGTGACAATCTAGGGCAGAGATGTAAGGAGCAAGTACTGACAGTGATTTTGAAGCAGTATGGTGTGAAGTGGAGGATGACAGGATGAAATATTTAGTAGGGTGCTGCTATTGATCTGGCTAATAAGAAAAGGGATGACCATTATGGTCAATTTCAATTATGGTAATATAGACTGGAATGAAGAGAAACCTCAGAAACCAAAGAGAAGGAATTTCTTGAGTTTTTAAGGGACAACTATCTTAAGCAGTATGTAACAGAGGCCACACATGGATCAAGGGCCTCGAATTTGATTATCTCATCAGAGGATGCTGTAAATGAAGTGTCACATCTTCCTCCATTTGGTGAAAGTAACCATGAAGTGATCAGTTGGGTGGTAGCCAGCAAATCAGGACTTTTGTGAAAAGGGTTATATATGGAGCTATAAGGTGGATGGTCCACACAGTTATCCTAGTGACTTTGCGCTTTGCAACCATATTCCTGAGGAAGGAGTGTCCTAGGTTCGATTCCCATCGACGACGTGAGGAGCTTAAGGATCTTCCTCAGCCATAGCCAAGTTAGCCGGTCTTGGGCTTGGACAGTAGGGTTTTTTCCGCCAGTTTATCTGGGGTTTTTCATCCTGCAAGCAGGCAAACTGTACCCGTGAATACACAGGCTACAGTCATAAATACAGCAAGGAAGGCAACGGGAAACCACCTTGCGTCACTATCTCCCTGGTAATCAGCTGCAACCCTCTCAAGAGAGGAAGCCACAGGATCAGATCAGAAGGTGAATGATTATGATAAACTCAGGAGGCAGCTTGCAGTGATATCATGGAATGAGGAATTAGATGGGAAGGAAATCACTGTTGCTTGGTCTCTACTAAGGAACTATCTGACAAAAGCAATGACAGTGTATTATTCCAAAAGTCATTAGGAGATTAAGTTAAAAGTTATTAAGAGATTAAATAAGGTATGTGTAAAATGGATGACTGAAGTATGCAACCTGGAAGAAAAAAGCATTGTGGAGGTGGCACAAGATGGATGAAGATAATCAGTTACATGAGAAGTACAAAGAGCAAGGAAGGTGATTTACTTGGTAAGAATAGCAAAAGTGCAGTATGAGCAGCAGTTAGCAAATGAGGCCAAAAGAAATTCTAGGGAGTTTTTTCCAATACATGGCCAGTAGAAGGAAGAATGATTATGGGAGGATGATATTAGTCAGTGATAATGGGAGAATGATAAACATTGAGGAGGATATAGTAGAGGTGTTTAATGAGCAGTTCATTAAAGTATTCTATCCTTGTGATTGTAACATAATGCAGAACTTGAGAATAGTTGGAATGGGAGAGGAACCACTGAGCAGGAGGTATATGAGGAATTGGGTAATAATGTCAACAAGGTCATGACACTTGATGGTATATATCACTGTGTGTGTGTGTGTCTTGAGGGAATGTTCCAGAGAGTTAACAACAGCTTAACGTACATTTTTAACATGAGCCTTAGATTAGCTCAGGTTCCAAAGGAGTAGAAAGATGGCAAAATTGTTCTGCTTCATAAAGAGGAAGGGGTGATAAGACTAAGGCTTCGAATTATAGGTCAATCATCTCTGGAGTTGTGGCCAAGGTATTGGAGAAGCTGGTGTTGTTATAACAAGGTGACGAATACATAGACAAGGGGGGATAAATATACAATAGTATATTTAGATTTTTCAAAGGCTTTCAATAGATTGCCACATGACAAACTAATAGTTAAACTGGAACAAATTGGGGTTGGATAATAGATTTGTGCTTTGGATGTCACTTCCACACATAACCTGCTGACAGGTATCAGCAGGTAATGTGTGGAAGTGACATCTAAAAAAGAGGAAAGTCACTAGTGGTGTGCCCCAAGGGTCTGTTTTGGGGTCATCATTGTTTAATTTGTATGTAAATGACATTGGAAAGGCTTAAATGGTGATATACAGTTGTTTGCAGATGATACAAAGTTAGAAATAGTTATGAGAAGTAGAGTAGATTTTGTAGCTTTGAAAGGACCTAAATATTGTCTGAACGAGTGAATGTGTGTGGAGATGTCAGTTTAATGCTGCAAAGTGCAAGGTTTTAAAATTTGTGAAGCAAAGATGGGATGCTGAGTATAGGATTGGTGGATATTTTAGAGGAGGTGGAGGAAATGAAAGATCTAGTGGTGATGGTGGATAGGGACTTGAAATTTCATGGACATTTTGCTAAAATTGTGAGGACTACACAATGGATTATGGGAATGATGCAGAGAACACTGATGTGTAGAAGTAAGGATGTTTTGATTCCATTGTAAAAGGCTTTGATCAGCCTGCATATAGATTACTGTGCACAGATTTGGTCACGTGATTTTCAAAATGATGATGAGATGTTGGAGATGGTTCAGAGGCGATTGACTAAAGTTGATTTCTGGTCTCTGAAATGTGGAATATGAAGACAGATTTAGAGAATGCAAATTATAGAGCCTAGTCAATAGAAGGAAAAGGGGAGACATAAGTTGGTAAGAGATAATTACCAGATTAACATGGATGAGATTTTTCATAGAATATCTGGAGATGGGGGAGAACAAGAGGCTATCCCTGAAAGCTGTATAAGGTGGGTATGAACAATGGAATGAGGAGTAGATTTTTTGCATGGAGAGCGGTGGGTGATTGGAATCCATTGCCTGAGAGTGTGGTGAGTGAAGTGACAGTGAATGCATTTAAATCGAGGTATGATGTACATGTGAGAGTGGAACCTCCTGTAATGAGTCTCTTGACTTCCTGAAGGTCTTGGATAGTATTAATAACTTTCATCATCCAATTCTCCATCTTGAAATCTGCCCACATCACTCTACTTGAAACTGTTAGAAAATCAAGAGGTTTGAATTATGTTGTAGCTACTCCTTTCTTTCTGCTAATCACTACTTCATAATTAATTCTCTTGAGTAGAATTAATTATGAAGACATATTTCTTTAGTTCTGAAAATTCTTTTTCATTAGTACTTCTTACAATGATGGTGCCTATCTACAATTCTGGGGATTTTGTGGTAGTTCGTTCCAGCAGCTGACTTCCTGCTGTTTGCCCTTGTTCTCTGATGAAAACAGTTGGGAACATCATTTAACTAGGTGATGTCTCAGCCAGCATGTTATTTTGGACCATCATTTTTTGATTTAAGCCAATACAGAATATACTTTGGTTGGCTAAGTTTCAAATTGCCAGCTCATCTTCAATCATCCAGTATCCTGATGAACTATACTTACTAACAAAGCACTCCATATGAAAGTGAGAAGTGGACATTAGATCAGAAGCACCAATCAATTCTCAGCACTCATTACATAGATGAAGGACCTCTCCCAGTTATCTAGTAGTGATCCATTAGCAACCCTGTTATTCACATCATAATAGTGTAAATAAGTTAAACGGGGTGAAATGAAGTCAATGGCTTCTCACCCATAAAGTGCCTCAAAACTCTACAATAAATGTGCAAGATTCAGTAACAGTTCCTTTACAGCTAAATCCAACTTGGTGATTTAGGATTATATGTATTGCATTAGTTCTACTTTTAATCAATATAAACACTGAACAGCCCATGAGACTCACATAATTCTGTTTTCATAGATTGCATAGATTGGCCGAGTGGTTAGCGTATTCGCTCTCCAGCCAAAAGGCTGTTGGTTCGAATCCCGCCGTGGGCATGGATGTTTGTGATTGTCTGTGGAAAAACTAATGGTGGTGGTTGGCGGTGGAGACAGAGCTGTAGAGCAGATGCCATGCCCTCCCTCGATGAGTCTTTGGACACCCTGGAGGTGTCAAATAATAATAATAACCACACTGCATGTGCAGTGTGGTTAAGTTACCTGTGGTTCATACCTGTGCTGGCATGAACTATGCAAAGTACTTGAATAAACAAATGATATTTATCTTTCTCAGCAGTAAGGCTGCCGACTGAAACCTGTTCTCAGGGAAAAACTGAACCATGAAATCCCATGCATGAGATTTCATGGTTCAGTACATTATAACAAACCTGAATAGGTTCTGTTATAATACAATTTTTTTAAAAAAACAGTTCCACCAAAAACTGCAGAACCATTATAATATCAGTACTGTGGAGAGAAAGAGCAATGAAAAGGAAAATACAAAAATTGATTGCTAAGATAATACAAAATTAAAAGTAATTTTGAACTTACCCAAATACTCTGTATTATAATAAGAATACATCAGTGGACAAGATGGTGACCTGTTTTTGGCATATTGCTTCCCAGATTGAATCATCACATCACACATTTGATGGACCTTTTGTTGTGGTACTATCTATTTAGAAATAAGTCTGATTAATAAGTACTAAAAAAAATTCTGTACAATACATTTATGGGGTTACATAAACTTTCTTTAGAGTACATATCATCTACATGATACAACAAAGTTTCACCAAGGGGGTTTGAGTGCTATTTGTAACAGCAGACATGCTGTGGCAAATCAGAGTTGAAAGATAGAATGAAAACACCAGTGGCTGTCTAGAATATATGGAATGAAATGGAGATGTATCATATAAAATATTTGATGGGGTGGTTGCTATGGACCAGGAAATGTAAAGGATGTTGAGCATGAGAAATTTAGACAAATTGGGTTAAATTAGGTTAGTGCAAAGTTTTCAACTATGACAGCACAGACTGGAAAGAGGAACTGGTGTATCATAATAAGGACTCGTGGAATACCTGAGGAAGGACAATAACCTCAGACAACATGCAGTGCAGAAACAAACATAAGTTTTTGGATATGATCACAGCATCAGAGAATGCCACTGTGAATGAGTTTTGTTCCTGCTGGAGAGTACAAGTATGTGGTCTTCAAATATTATATCAAGCAGGCTGAAGGGAGTCTGAGAACTAATTCAGTGAGAGCTTTTTCTATATACTTGGAAACCTACAATAGTCTCTAGAACATAATTTACAGAGTATATAAAAAAATAAATTAACAGAAAAATATTTTAAAAAAATAATAATAAAATCCTTAGCCCACCCAAGGTATTAATATATTATGGATTTACATTTCATGGGTAGGATGAAAAAAAAAAAATGGCAGAGGTAAAAGCAGAAAGGTAGAGAGATGTGACATGGAGAGTACAAAAGTCGTTAGAAAATAGGAAGGAAGGAGAAATTAGAATAAAATAGGACACTAGATAAAGTCAAGGAAAATACCAGAGAGTTCTTTCATAATTTCATTATGGATAGAGAAGGCAATCAGGTGATTTATGCAGAGAAGACTGAGGAGCATTCCCTCTGGCAGAAGAGTTTTATTCCTAGAGGTATCGCAAGTGAATGACAGATGTGTTTTGAAAATTAAGTATTATACATGTGAACAAGCCAGCGAAACAAAGTGAGATTTTGCCACGCATTTTAAGAGAATGTACTAAGGAAATGATAGAGCCCCTGACCTGATAACTGGTGAAGTCCATAGGGAGTGGAATGAAAATAACAGAGTGAAACAGCATAAAGGTAATGCTAAAATGGAAGAATTAACTATATAAGAGTTTGCATTTCCTTGGTAGTAGTTAAGATTTTGGAAAAACTGACAGGTCTCATATACAAGAATGGCTGGATGAGAGATGTTTTATGGAGGCCAGCATGGATTTGTTCAAGTCTGGTTTCTGTCATCTGATCATATTTATAATAATTTTACATGAGCAGATGACAAAGATATTCGTTATAGACCTCCTATAATGAATATCTTGATTCCAAGAACAGTGTCAATAAATGTTCAAATGCATAAATTTGCTTTTAGTGAAAATGGAAAACTAAATATAGAATTAACAAACTGGTATGGTAAGAAGTCAACTAAATAAATTTATATGGAATAAGAGAGAAATTAGTCATACTAAACTAGCTGTATACAAGACAGTGTTAGAACCATTTTTAACTTATGGATCTGAGAGCTAGGTGAGAAATAAAACACTTGATCATAGACTGGAGACTACGGATATGAGAGTTTTGAGAAAGATTAGAGAAGTGAACAGATGGCTTCAATGGCAGTATCATTTTAAAAATTAGGGAAAAAACTTAATGTTGTTAGCATTCCGAAATATGTCCGCAGAGCTAAGTTCAGGTGTATGGTCAACAAACAGAATGGAAGTGGAAAGATTAGCAAAACAAGTTTTTTTTTTTTTTTTTTTTTTTTTTTTCAGGGCAGAAGGAAAAATACCCAGAGGAACCAATATCTAGATGGACTGATACAAGTAAAACATTATTTTGTGACACCTCCAAGAAGTCCAAAGACGCATCGAGGGAGGATACCTGCTGTACAACTTCCTGTGTCCACTTAATCCACCAAGGGGGTGCTGAAGGTGTGCTGCAAAATGATGAAATGTGCAATAATTAATTGCTGCTGTTTGATTATTATTATTGCCGTTTCCAAGACATTTTTTGAGTTTTTTGTTGGTAAATTCTAAAGTGGTCCTTTTTTACATTAATAGTATTGAGTGTGTTATAATGTATTTCCCCATATTCTTGTTTACTCAACAAAAATGTGAAGCTTTTAGCTATGTAAGTGTTGTGTCACAGCTTGGCAAATTATAGGTTATGTTATATTGTAAGGATAATAAAATAAAGATTATTATTTACAAAAAAACTGTTTTCAAATATGTATGTAAGCTTATTTCTGCATGTTCCAGAATAGAAATGGCAGATGCAGATATGTCAAAGAAGAAATGTAGGCAGTATAGCATTGAATACCTAAAATATGGATGAATACCAGCACCAACAAACCAGCAGCTGCCAACGTGCCTGTTATGTGAAAGGGTCTTCTCTAATGAGGCCATGAAGCCTTCCAGAATAATCGAACATTTGAAAAAGGTACATCCTGACAAGGTAAATAAGAATTTAACTTTCTTTCAATCTCTCCGAGACAAATTTCAAAAGCGGCCAACAGTTTCAAGCATGTTTTGCAATGCTCCACAACAAAACACTGATGGTTTTTGTGCATCATATATTTCATTGTTGATTCCAAAGTCTGGAAAACCACACAGGATTGGTGAGGAATTCATTCTGCCAGCTGTTAGTGAGGTTCTGAGTACTGTTTTACATTAGTCATCATATGACATAATTAAGACGATTCCTCTCAGCAACAATTCTATGCAAAGGCAAGTAGATGAAATGGCTGCTAATGTTGAAGAAACATTATGCTGCATATTAAGGAAAATAGAATTTGCATTACAACTGGATGAGTCAACTTTAACAGGCAATGAATCTTTGCTTTTAGCTTATGTGTGCTTTGTAAAGGAAGAAAGTTTGGTTCAAGAGTTGTTATTTGCAAAACTACTAGATACATACACTAAAGGGGAGTTAATATTTCATGTTGTTGAGCAGTTCTTCAAAGATAAGGAAATCCCACTTATTAACATACTTTCTTGTGCGAGTGATGGAGCACCATCAATGACAGGTAGCTACAGTGGGTTTGTTGCCTACTTGAAAAAAGCAGTACCAAATATATTTACCATTCACTGTGTCATTCATCAACAACGTCTGGTTGCAAAAAACCTCAGATATATTTGCAAAATTTAATGAAATTAATTTGCAGCTGCAAAGCAATGATATCAATCTAATCAAGGCCAAATCTTCTATCTCGACATTTATTTCAAAGTTAAATCTGTTGAAGAAACCTAGGCCGTCATGAACTCTACCAATTTCCCAGTCTGTCCAAGTTAGATGGAAATCGTAGGGTGCAAACTGATGATCTGCAAGTTTACTGTGACCATCTGAATATGCTGCATGAAGATATGACTGAGTGATTTAAGGATCTACTTTCATTGGAAGTTCCAGATTGAGTAATAAATCAATTTTCTGATACCGAGGCAGTGGGAGCCATGGATGAAGAACTAATTGAGCTACAAAATGATTTTGCGCTGAAGCCAAAATTTAAGAAATCTTATCAAGAGTTTTGGTTGCAGAAAGAGATCTCTGCTTGCTATCTTTCACTGTGGGGAGTGGTTAAGAAGTTTCTCATTGCATTTCCAACATCATATTTGGTGGAACGTAGTTTAGTGTGGTCATGCAACTTCTTTCGAAACAAAGAAATAGACTCCAGATAACTCAACATGGAGATTTAAGACTCCTGCTAAGTGATATTAAACCAGGCATAGGAAAACAGTATCACTCCATGAAGCCCATCCATTGCATTAAGGATTTTCTGAACATTCAAGTCAATAGATGCTATTGAATAGCATTATAATACAGTGTTTTATTACATTTTAATGTAAAGTTGCTATTAAAGTTAAATGTTTTTTTGGATTTAAAATAAATGTAAATTGTAAATTAATAATTTGTTTTAAAAATATTATTACCGTTTCTTGTGGGATGTGTGAATCGCTTTTCTGAATGTAGGGTGGGATCAGGTAAGGAAGGGGGGCACTGACGATGAGTTTATGGAGTCGAGGGGGCAGTGGCCCGAAAAAGTTTGGGAACCACTAATCTACATCAATGCCATCTAATGCCTACCACCACCACTAGTATTTTTAATCTGTAAATTGCATGTGTTGTGAAGGCCGATTTGTCTGTATGTGGGATGAAAAACCTGAGTTTCCCTGCTACCTCCATAAAAATGCTTTAGAACAGTGGTTCCCAAACTTCTGGATGTCAGGGCCCCTTTGGAAAAATTAAAATATTTCATGGCCCCCCCCTCGAAAAAAATCCTTATATAGACATGTATTATTATAATATTTATTGTATTTATATTCAATACAAAACATACACAGCGAATGTTGCAAAAATCAAATGCAAATATTACATTTTTAGCATCTTACATACACATTTAACATGGGACATTGTCTCATATTTTTATTTAGAAAGATATCTTGTTATTGTACATTTGCAGTACAAGCACATGAAATGTAAAACGATTAGTAATAAAGAAAGAATTAAAAACATAAAAGAAGTTTAATAACAATTTAATGTGATGGATGTGTTTCAATACTGTTGCACAAAAAGTCAAAATCAGGTGAAATATTTGAAACTGCAATTCTCAGCTTTCTGCGTTGAAATGAAACTTATATGAATCAGCATATATTTACTAATATTCATTAAGTGCAGAAATACGCAGGAAGCAAAATTTGTGAACCCGCACCAATGTGTGATTTTTTCATTAAAATATAAAAAATAACAGAAAATAAATAATAAAAAATAAATACGTTTCTTTTAAGATAAAAAAATCTACTTAGTCTTAAAACATTTTAAATTTGTTTTCACTATTTGACGGCCCCCTCAACAAAACCTACGCCCCCCGAGGGGGCCGCGACCCACAGTTTGGGAAACGCTGCTTTAGAAGACAGAAATTTAAGATAATATTGGAGTCTTGATAGACAACAGATTAATTTGAAAAAAAATTGTCAAAAGGAAGTTAGTAATAACGTAATTTTTTTCGCGGTAGTACTATCATAATATTCTGTAGACCCTCTGAAGATATGTCAGGAATTTGATGATGACACATACATTTGTAAAAATGTCACAACTGTTCATTATATTTTGGAGTATTCTGATTTTTGTTAAATCATTACATTCTATGCTGCAGTGTGGTGCAAAAATTTTTATATCAGGACTTCTTTCAGTGTGAAAACTGTCTTTAAGACTAAGATTTTATTTATTATTTAAACATAAACAGTAACAGATACTTGAATAAATAAAATGCACAAAACTAGAAATGTCAAAATAATGCATCAAAACCATTCATTATGAACTAACTAAGATAATTATGATAATAGACAAAAGGTTCATCTTTTTAGATAATATGTTATTACTGAAATTTTTTCATAAAGCTCTTCTATTTAAAATTTATAATTTTCAAAATGATTATCTTTAGTAATTAATAAAGAAGTATTACACACAGGCTGCAGGTTCAAATCACACTATGAGCAAGGACACATGATTGTCTTTAGGTCAAAGAGATGAATTTCACTGCCCAATGTGAGACCACTGCTTATTATTATTATTATTATTAAAACAAGACCTCATGGAGTCAAAGACTCATCTAGGAGGTCCTTTTATCTCACACACATCTCATCATACCGGGTCTTAAACACATTCAAACTCCTTGCAGACACCACACTCTCAGGCAAGGCATTCCGATCATTCACAACTCTGCACGAAAAAAACCTGCCTCTCACTCCCCTACTCACACCCTCTTTATACAGTTTCCAGGTATGACCTCTGGTTCTCCCCTGATCTCCCACTATTCTCTGTAGAACTTCTCCACCATTGATCCTATAACAACCCCTTACCAACTTGTAGGTCTCTATCATATCTCCCCTCTTCCTTCTCTCCACTAGACTCTGCAAATTACATCTTTTCAATCTTTCCTCATACTCGACATTCCAGAGGTCAGAAACTACCTTAGTCAGTCGCCTTTGGACCCTTTCCAACATCTCTTCATCCTTCTGAAAACCAGGACCAAATCTGGGCACAATAGTCCATGTGTGGCCTAATCAAAGCCTTATACAATGGAACAAGAATCTCCCTACTTCTACACGTCAGTGTCTTCCTCATCATTCCCAGAAGTCTTTGTGTTGTCTTCACAATTTTGGCGATGTGTCCCCTAAATTTTAGATCCTTATCCACTATCACTCCCAGATCTCTTATTTCCTCTACTTCCAACAATATATTCTCACCAAGCATAAATTCTGCATCCCATCTTTGTTTTCCAAATTTTACAACCTTACATTTTGCAACATTGAACTCGCATCCCCATTTGCTTACCCAATCACTCAATTTATTCAAGTCTTCTTGCAAGGCCACAACATCTTCACTACTCTTTATGGTTCGTCCCAACTTTGCATCATCTGCAAACAACTGAATATCTCCATCCAAATCTTCGCCAATATCATTAATATACAAGTTAAATAGTAATGGCCCTAAAACAGATCCCTGAGGCACTCCACTAGTGACTTTCCTTTTCCTGGATATTGCACCCCCATACACAACTTGTTGATACCTATCAGATAGCCAGTCTCCAATCCAATGCACTAATCTAATATCCAACCCCATCTGCTCTAGTTTGACTGTCAACTTATCATGAGGCACTCTATCAAAAGCTTTTGCGAAATCCAAGTATATTACTGTGTATCCTTCTCCTCTGTCCAAGGAAGCAGTCACTTTATTGTAATAAGTAAGTAGATTACTAAAACACGACCTCCCTTTAGCAAATCTATGCTGTCCATCAAAGATTATACCATTGTTGTCAACCCAACTCTGGATCCTAGTTCTCACAAGCTTCTCCAACAACTTAACCACAACACCTGACACACAGATAGGCCTATAGTTTGATGCTTGAGTTCGATCACCTCCTTTAGGAAGTGGCACAATCTTGCCCTCCTTCCACTCTTTAGGGACTTGACCAAGTGCAAGACTCGTATTAAAAAAATATGTCAAGGCAGGTGTCAACTCTCTGGCACATTCCTTCAGAATACGCGGTGATATATTATCAAGTCCCACAGCCTTATTTACATCTAGTTTACTCAACTCCCCAAACACCTCTTGCTCACTTATAGTCAGTCTCTCCTCCCCATCATCAACTGCTCTTAATCTCTCCATGAAGTCACATTCACAAGATTGAAAGATCTTTATGAACTGCTCATTAAGTATCTCCACCACACATTCTGCAACAGCTGTCTTTATACCATTTCCTCCAATCAATGTCATCCTTCCATAATCATTCTTTCTTTTGCTGGCTACATATCGAAAGAACTCCCTAGGATTCTTTTTAGCTTCATTAGCTAACTGCTGTTCATACCTCTCTTTAGCTACTCTCACCAACCAAGTCACTCTCCTTGCCTGGTCTTTGTAGAACTCATGAAATTGGTTACTTCCACTTCTCTTATGCTGCCTCCACAATGCCCTTTTTCTCTGTATTGCATGCTTAATCTCTTTATTCATCCATCTCACACCTAACTTATTTAACCTTCTCACCCGTGGTATACATTTAGACATTGCATCCACTAAATATTTCTTGAAAATCCCCCAAGCTGCATTGATCTCTTTTCCAGCTAACTCCTCATTCCATGCTACACCTGCAAGCTGTCTCCTGAGCTCTTCATAATCACCCCCCCTTGTAGTTCCACATATACCCTTTTTTCACAGGGGTCCTTGCACTGCTGGCAACCACCCAAGTAATCACCTCATGGTCACTTTCACCAATTGGTGGATGATTTGATACCTCATTGATAATTACATCCTCCGATGAGATGACCAAATCCAAGACCCTTAATCCTCTTGTGCCCTCTGTTACATACTGTCTGAGGTAGTTATCCCTCAAAAACTCAAGAAACTCATTTTCTTTACTTCCAGTTGCTATCTCTTCATTCCAGTCTATATTGCCATAATTAAAATCACCCATAACGATCACCCTTTTCTTATTTGCTTGGCTTATTTGACTATACATTTCACTATCACCACCATCCACATTACCAGGTCTATAACAACATCCCACCAAGTATTTGATTCTATTCACCTCTATCTCACACCATACTGCCTCAAAACCACTGGCCCCATTTCCCTCTTGCATCTCTACCTTGTATGGACATAACTCTTTCTCTATCATCAAGACTCCTCCCTTTTTACCCCTTCTATCCTCACGAAACACATCATACCTTTCCATCTCTATTCCTGTCAGGATGTCATCCTCATCTAACCATGTCTCACTTATTCCGACAATCTCTGGGTGCACAGACGCAATTAGTGCAACCATTTCATCCGCCTTGTTTCTTATACCTCTAGCATTGGTATACAAACACAACAACTCATTTCTGGATCTACAGCTAGTTCCACTGATACCACTCACTCGATGTGATCTCTCCATGCTGGACTGGGGCCATTTCCCTTTCTGCTTCTTCATTTTAGAACCCTTTGCAATTCCATCTGTTTCCTTTTGATCCCTGATCATCCCATTTCTTTCCTGCCTACACATTCTCTCACCTCCTCTTGGAGCATCCACCTTTCTCACGCTGTGTATTATCAGAGATTTGAACTCACTAGAAAAACGTTCTGGGTTTAGTCCTTTCTTTCATGCTTGCACGGTGATCAGAATACATTATCAAATATTATGGAGACAACTACCATACTCTAACACGGTAGTTGTCTCCATGATTTTTGATAATGTATTCTGTATTTAGTCTCTAATATATAAAATTAATAATAATAAAAAAATATCCTTAGCCCATGGTACTAATGTACTATATGTTTACAAGCTTTTGCAGGTGGGAGTCACATAAAACAAAAAAGCAGCAAATTTAGGATAAACAAGTAAGGAAATCATTGTGGACAATTATAAATTGACAATAATAATATCATTCTTATAGAAGAGCATCACATGTATTATTCAGATAAATCTTATTTTTAAATATTTGTAATACTGCTAATCATTACTGGTGGTATTTTCCTTATTTCAGACTTTTTAATTGTTAATCTTATTATACAATATTGTTTAAAAAGGCATTCTATATGACAATGATGCATCTGAGCAAAATGGTGGACAAGATTTTTTTGCCCGATGGTGTGTTTGACATACTCATTGCTGAAAAATGAAAGTGAGAATATATATATATGTATGATGATTCATTGACTCGGTTGAAATACATATTGTAAAATAGAGTTGAATGACTTAAACCGAGAGTTAGGTAAAAAAAAAAAAAAGGGGTTTAATAGTAAAACGCGACTAGTTTTGGCTTATAACAACCTTCATCAGGTGACATTATAAAAGAAAAGAAAAAACACTAAACCTGAAGGTTAAAAAAACTATGAACAATATAGAGAGTCTCTATACATAATTAGAATGAAAATGTTGTAGTTGTATCTAAAGCTGTTCTTTCGTTTGTTGCATTGTTGGGAGAGTGCATGCTTGCAGCATCAGGTGAATGGCAGTACATGATTACAGCTGAATGACTATCTGGGAGGTTGTAGCTCAAGTTATTATTTAGATGTTCAGGGTTGAGGTTGATTTCCCTAGATTCTATGATTTCTCTCTCCAATTCATCATGGCATCATAGTAGATTTGTCCCAGCAGACTGTATGACTTGGGTTTTCATCATTAGGATCAGCCGAGAAAAGGATATGGCTTGATAAGACACTGGCTCGCTGTCTCTTGTAAGCAGTGTCCCTCATGTGTTCCTCCATATGTAATTCAATAGATTTGTCCGTCTGGCCAAAATAAGGAATATCACAATCACACTATATTTTGTACAGACCAGGATATTTAAGATGATGATGACAAGGTTTTGGATGACTTATTAAGGCAGATTTTTGGAAGTGGAGTGAACAAAGTTCTGATATTGTATTTTCTTAGAACCTTGGCTAATTTTTGTGAAATTGAACTTATGTAAGGAATAGATATATTGCCTTTAAATGTATTTATTTCTTTTGTGTGATGACTAGGAGGATCAAGAAAGAATTTTTCAATAATTCTTTCAGAATATCCATTAAGTACGAGAGTAGTTTTGAGATAGTTGATTTCTTTTTGAAGTTCATTTGGGTCATCAAGAAGAGAGCGAGCTCTATGTCCCAAGGTAGAAATTATTCCAAGTTTTTGGGGAGGGAAGTGATGGGACTGAGTATGAAGATATCTGTTAGTATGTGTAGGCTTTCTATACATCGAAATTTTAAGTTTACCAGAAGAGCGGGTCAGTTTTACATCTAGAAAAGGCAGGGAACTATCAGTTTCAAGCTCTGCTGTGAACTTTATATTTGGATGTCGACTATTGAGATGTTCCAGGAAATCCATTAGGGAATCATGTCCATGGCTACAAATGAGGAAAATGTCATCCACATAACGTTTCCAAACTTTAGGTGTTAAAGCAAAGGAAGAGATAGCCTTGGCTTCAAAATCCTCCAAGTAAATATTTGCAAGAACAGGGGATAAAGGATTACTCATTGCCAGACCATGATTTTGCTTGTATATAGTATCTTGGATTCTAAAGTAACCAGACTTGATGCAATGGGTAAGTAAGGCCAACATCTTTTTGGATAACTTGTCTTTGAGTAATGTTATGACTTCGTCTGTTGGGATATTAGTGAACAAGGAAATTATGTCGAAGCTAGCCATGATTTCATCTTCATTAATTGTCATATCCTTAATGTATGAAACAAAGTCCGCTGTGTTATTGATAAAGGATGAAAACTTTCCTGAAAAACATTTCAGGTATTTTGCAAGATTATTATTATTATTATTATTAAACAAGACCTCATGGAGTCAAAGACTCATCTAGGAGGTCCTTTTATCTCACACACATCTCATCATACCGGGTCTTAAACACATTCAAACTCCTTGCAGACACCACACTCTCAGGCAAGGCATTCCAATCATTCACAACTCTGCACGAAAAAAACCTGCCTCTCACTCCCCTACTCACACCCTCTTTATACAGTTTCCAGGGATGACCTCTGGTTCTCCCCTGATCTCCCACTATTCGCTGTAGAACTTCTCCACCATTGATCCTATAGCAACCCCTTACCAACTTGTAGGTCTCTATCATATCTCCCCTCTTCCTTCTCTCCACCAGTCTCTGCAAATTACATCTTTTCAATCTTTCCTCATACTCGACATTCCAGAGGTCAGAAACTACCTTAGTCAGTCGCCTTTGGACCCTTTCCAACATCTCTTCATCCTTCTGAAAACCAGGTGACCAAATCTGGGCACAATAGTCCATGTGTGGCCTAATCAAAGCCTTATACAATGGAACAAGAATCTCCCTACTTCTACACGTCAGTGTCTTCCTCATCATTCCCAGAAGTCTTTGTGTTGTCTTCACAATTTTGGCGATGTGACCCCTAAATTTTAGATCCTTATCCACTATCACTCCCAGATCTCTTATTTCCTCTACTTCCAACAATATATTTTCACCAAGCATAAATTCTGCATCCCATCTTTGTTTTCCAAATTTTAAAACCTTACATTTTGCAACATTGAACTCACATCCCCATTTGCTTGCCCAATCACTCAATTTATTCAAGTCTTCTTGCAAGGCCACAACATCTTCACTACTCTTTATGGTTCGTCCCAACTTTGCATCATCTGCAAACAACTGAATATCTCCATCCAAATCTTCGCCAATATCATTAATATACAAGTTAAATAGTAATGGCCCTAAAACAGATCCCTGAGGCACTCCACTAGTGACTTTCCTTTTCCTGGATATTGCACCCCCATACACAACTTGTTGATACCTATCAGATAGCCAGTCTCCAATCCAATGCACTAATCTAATATCCAACCCCATCTGCTCTAGTTTGACTGTCAACTTATCATGAGGCACTCTATCAAAAGCTTTTGCGAAATCCAAGTATATTACTGTGTATCCTTCTCCTCTGTCCAAGGAAGCAGTCACTTTATTGTAATAAGTAAGTAGATTACTAAAACACGACCTCCCTTTAGCAAATCCATGCTGTCCATCAAAGATTATACCATTGTTGTCAACCCAACTCTGGATCCTAGTTCTCACAAGCTTCTCCAACAACTTAACCACAACACCTGACACACAGATAGGCCTATAGTTTGATGCTTGAGTTCGATCACCTCCTTTAGGAAGTGGCACAATCTTGCCCTCCTTCCACTCTTTAGGGACTTGACCAAGTGCAAGACTCGTATTAAAAAAATATGTCAAGGTAGGTGTCAACTCTCTGGCACATTCCTTCAGAATACGCGGTGATATATTATCAAGTCCCACAGCCTTATTTACATCTAGTTTACTCAACTCCCCAAACACCTCTTGCTCACTTACAGTCAGTCTCTCCTCCCCATCATCAACTGCTCTTAATCTCTCCATGAAGTCACATTCACAAGATTGAAAGATCTTTATGAACTGCTCATTCAGTATCTCCACCACACATTCTGCAACAGCTGTCTTTATACCATTACCTCCAATCAATGTCATCCTTCCATAATCATTCTTTCTTTTGCTGGCTACATATCGAAAGAACTCCCTAGGATTCTTTTTAGCTTCATTAGCTAACTGCTGTTCATACCTCTCTTTAGCTACTCTCACCAACCAAGTCACTCTCCTTGCCTGGTCTTTGTAGAACTCATGAAATTGGTTACTTCCACTTCTCTTATGCTGCCTCCACAATGCCCTTTTTCTCTGTATTGCATGCTTAATCTCTTTATTCATCCATCTCACACCTAACTTATTTAACCTTCTCACCCGTGGTATACATTTAGACATTGCATCCACTAAATATTTCTTGAAAATCCCCCAAGCTGCATTGATCTCTTTTCCAGCTAACTCCTCATTCCATGCTACACCTGCAAGCTGTCTCAAGATGTTTAGAAAGTTTGTACGTTGGAGAATCTCTCTCTCTCTCTCTCTCTCTCTCTCTATATATATATATATATATATATATATATATATATATATATAGAGAGAGAGAGAGAGAGAGAGAGAGAGAGAGAGAGAGAGAGAGAGAGAGAGTGTGTGTGTGTGTGTGTGTGTGTGTGTGTGTGTGTGTGTGTGCAAAATATTTCATGAGTAAGTGCCAGAAATGCAAGGCATGTCAAAAGTGTGAAAATGTCCAATGCAAGGCCATGACCATAGTCACAACTGCAGATGCATTTTTTTTATGTTTTCCATGCAGCAGATGGTTAGCTGATTTTCCTGTCTGTCCATAGTAGAAAGTAATACACATAATACACATATAATAATCTTTCCATTTTCCTCTGGGTAATCCTCAACTTGTTGGTCAATTTTTTTAGTCAAAGTCCATGTTTCACTTCCATATGTCATGTCCTGAAGTATATAACTGTCAAATATTTTGCTTTTAAGGCAGATTTGAATGTTTCCTTTGAGTTCTTCCCAATTTTTGACTATCCAACCAAGTTCAATTCTACATATCATTTCTTCTCCACAGTCTCCCTCTACTGCAATTGTCCCAGGTAAACATAGGAGATTACTATATCAAGTTCCTGGCATTTGATTTTATATTGGTTTTTGGTGATCTATTTATTATGCATTATTTTTGTTTTGTCTTTGTTTATATTTAATCCATTCTTTTTTTACTTTCTGCATTCAATCCATTGATCATTGGATCTTCTGCAGAGTTTACTAAAAGAACAATGTCACCAGCAAATCGTATGTGATTTAGTTCTTTCCCATTTACCATAATTCCTCTATTTTTTCAACCCAGGTTTTTAAAATAACCCTAACCCTGAGTCTAAGGACTCCTTGGAGTTGCCCATAATAATAATAATAATGGCATATATATCATCAATAGTGCTGTGAATTTTTCTGAATTCTGCTTGTTCTGGAGATTGGCAAAAATCTAGTTTGTTTTGTATTCTGTTGCTAATGATTTTTGTAAAAATTTTGTATATTATTGACAGAAGATTGATAGGGTAGTAATTTTTAATATCTTCTTCATCTCCATTTAAAAAAAAAAAAACCACAACAAGGATAGCATTATTCCAACTGTTTAATATTCTCTCCTGTCTTAGGCATGATGTTTAAATTTACTTATCATAGTCATGATTAGTTCATCACCTGCTTTCCGAACTTCTACTGGTAATGCATTTTCACCTGGTGTCTTTCAATTACTCGTGCTAACAACTGCATACTGCACTTCTTTTAAAACAGAGCATATTTCTTCCTCTTCTATTTTGGGTCTCAGAACAGGGAAGATTCTTCAGGAATGGTAATCCCATTGCACAAGGGTGGTGTAAAGACTGATGTATCCAATTATCAACCAATCAGTATCTCAAGAGTGCTGATGAAGATTTTAGAAGCATTGGTTACAGCTCACATTCAGAAATAGGTTGACAGAGAATCTCTACTTTGCAATGAACAGCATGGGTTTACTAAGGAAAGGTCATGTTTTAGCAACTTGCTCACATTCTATAAATAATGTTACCATTGAACTAGACAAGGTAATAACCAGACAAGATATACCATGACACTTTTGGATTTTGCTAAGACTTTTGACAGAATACAGCATGTAAGACTGTTACATAAATTGGAGATTATTATTATTATTATTATTATTATTATTATTAAGGCCTCCAAGGAGTCAAAAGACTCATAGCAGGAGGTCCTTCCTAGGAAACACAGTTTATCGAGACTCATCATGGGAGATCCCTCCTAGGAAACACAAAGTCTATCATACCACTCCTTAAACTCATTGACCATTCTCGCTCTCACCACTCTATCAGGCAATGCATTCCACGGTTCAACCACCCTCCATGCAAAGAAACCACTCCTCACCCCCTTGCTCACAGTCTCCCTTCGTAACTTCCAGGGATATCCCCTTGTCATCACTCCTTCCTGCTGTTTAACCAAGCAAAAAGACTCTCAACCCTGTAACCACCTCTCAATCATATCACAGATTCTTCTTCTTCCATCCACCAAACTCTGCAGTCCACATTCCCTCAGCCGATCCTCATAACTAATACTGTACAGTCCTGAAACTGTCTTTGTTATCCACCTTTGTACCCTTTCCACAGTTAATTTATCCCCTTCAAATCCTGGGGAAAACAAGGGTTTGGATTATAAAATTAGCATGGATAAGAGAATGGCTGACTGACAGATATCAAAAAGTGGTATACTGGGGGATGTGAGTCTGCAAACTTTAAGGTTATTAGTGGTGTACCACAAGGATCAGTCCTTAGTCCAGTGTTATTCAATCTGTATATTGATGATACTGGGAAGGATTATTTGATAGGCATCATACAGCTATTTGTTAATAATGCAAAGATAGGTAGGGTAATCAGGAATGCTGCTGATATGCGGTATCTGCAGAATGATTTGAATAGGCTGGAATTGTGGACACGGGAAAATGGATATCACTTCAATGTCAGTAAATGCAGTCATACACTTTGGCTTGATTAGATATCCAATGTCGTATTATATAGGCAGGATTATGCTAGAAGAAACTTATCAGGCTAGGAATCTTGGAGTGTTAGTATATGCTAAGTTAAAGTTCAGGTGCCATGTAGCAAAGATTGCAAATACAACTCAAAAGATAATTGAAATGCTGAAACGAACTTTCACATTTAAAGATAAGGATGTTGTTTTGCCTCTTTATAAGGCATTGATAAGACCTGACTTGGACTATTGTGCACAGGTCCAGTCTCCTGGTTTCCATTGCGATTCTAATACAGTAGAGAAAGTGCAAAGGAGGGTGTTAAAAATATATCAGGATTGTGGAATACTGATTATGAAGCAGATTGAGAATTTACAGACTGCAGATACTAGCAAACAGGAGAAAGCGGGGTGATATGATTGCGACTTACAAACGGTCATACAGGATTTCAGTTGATGGAATTTTTCATTTTATGGAAGGTGGGGGAAAGAACAAGAAGGCATCCTTGGAAGCTGAGAATGAACGCTGCTAAGAAGGGGGTGAGGACTAGATTTTTCTCTCATAGGGTGGTGCCTGATTGGAATGGATTGCCATTAGATGTTGCATATACAAGCAGTGTGAATGAATTCAAGAATAAGTATGATAGCCGGTGCGTCTAGTATGTGGCCATCCTTGATGAGTTCCTGACTCCGTAGAGGTCTCTCTTAATAACATACAGTAAAACCCTGTTTTTATGTTCCAGCAATTTACGTTATCCTGCCATTTACGTCATTTTCCGTTGGTCCTGCCTTAAGGCCTATTCTTACGATATATTGTTTTCCCGCCATTAACTACTTGATGTGGACATTATTTCCCATGATTTGCGTTTTTTTCTTGGGTGGCAATACTGATTTTCGAATCGATTTCTGCCGAAATCTGTGCATTTTTTTCGGCTGTAGTTTCGCGTCCGCCATCACGGTGACCTGCACGCTTGCAGCAGTAATGTAGTGATGAGCGATACCGTGATTTTTCAATCATGGTATGAATTGATATTGCAGAATTTCTGCCACGCAATTTAGCATGTGAAAGTTGCTTTCAAGTTGCGGTGGTGGATTAATATATGGAGATAAAAGACAGAAAATGTTAAAAATACCAATGTATTTAGGTAGAAGAAAAGATGGCAATTCTGCGACGTGTAGATTGGCATGCCGGAACACGTGTGCACTTAGCAAAAGATCTTGGACTCTCTGTGTCCACTTTGAACACTAGTAAGAAACAGGTCAAGCATTGAACTCAATGCAAAGCAATCTGGTGCTATGTAAAAAAAAAAAAAAAAAATCAACAATTAAAGATTTTTTTAAATAGATAAATGTAAGTAATTGTAAATTCGTTTATTTTTAGTTATTAAATTTTGTAATCGAGTATGTAGACTCGCATACTAGCAGTAAGTCATCTTTTAGCCTTTTTTAAAATGTTTTTTTACATTTCCTGCTATTTACACTTTTTTCCATTAGTCCCCTGAAAAGTGTAAAAAAAGGGGCTTTACTGTGTGTGTGTGTGTGTGTGTGTGTGTGTGTGTGTGTGTGTGTGTGTGTTGTGTGTGTGTGTGTGTGTCTGCACGGTTAGCCTAGTAGCTGTGTGCTTCACAACCATATGCCTGGTGAAGGAGTGTCCTAGGTTCGATTCCCGTTGGTGACATGAGGAGCTGAAGGATCTTCCTCAGCCATAGCCAAGTTAGCCGGTCTTGGGCATGGACAGTAGGGTTTTTTCCCCAGTTTATTTTGGGGTTTTTCATCCTGCAAAGCAGGCAAACCGGCCTTGATAACTCAACACTATGGACATAGGATACACCGGGGCATAGGGCTGATCACTTTATCCTGTGAACAACTTGAGGCTCGATGATTAATAAACTCTCGACACCGCAAGGTAAAAGAGGGAAAGGAAGATGAGATGATATATATATATATATATATATATCGTATTTTCTGGTGTATAAGACACTCCTATGTATAGGATGCACCCAAGAAATTTAATACAATTTTCTAGAAAAAACCTAAACTTTAAAGTATGATTTAAAAAAAAAAAAAAAGATAAAATAATAGGTAATTTTTAATAGTAAACTGACCTTTCAGAAACCTGCAAAATCCATGTCACTGTCATCTGACTCTTCTCTATCATCATTAATTTCTTATAATACAGAAATAATTTTGTCTTCATATTCTTTTGGCATTTTTTGACAGAAAATATCTCAACACGTCAACTCAATACTGATCAACATCGGTAACTGATTACTCGAATAAGATATTATGAAACTTGAATAGGGGTTCCCCGTTCTTAGCCAATGACGTGCTAGAAGTCATGCATCAATTTGATTGCACCATTAACTGCCTACAAAGATCTTGGAACATAAAAGGGAGTGCGTATGACTTTGAAAAGAGGAAACAATCTTTACCTTCATTATATAAGACGCACCCCATTTTTAAGATGAATTTTTAAGATAAAAAAGTGCGTCTTATACACCGGAAAATATGGTATATATACACACACAGCAATCCTTCGATTAGTGCGCTCTTTAAAACAGGCACATTAATCGAAAACGTACTAATCGAATATAATAACCTATGGGAAAATGTATAATTTGTTCTTCAGATTTCTTTTTTGACCCTTGATTTTTTTTTTTTTTTTTTATAAAAGAATTAGGGTATGTCTCAGGGTCTATTAAAGGAAAACCATGAAGCTGAAAGACAATAAAACATATTCAGAATATAAATTTATTATTCTACTTCTTAACAAAGGATTGAGCTAACGTAGTTTGGTGGGCATTCTGTTTCTTTTTTTTCATACAACCGACGGTATGGCCCTATTGCCTCTTCTACTCTTCTGCAAATTTTACTGCTTCTCTCTTCATCAGGGTCAGCCTCTAAGCATTGCCGCTTAAAAACTTTGATTGTACGAAAAATATTTTCAAATTGTTTCTGTGAAATCTCTTTTGGCTGACTATCAGTGGTTAAATTTTCTTCATATTCTTTTGGATCTTCCCGCTGTGCATCTAAATTTAGCAGATCGGAATCACTTAATTCTTCAGAATGAGATTTAATTAACTCTTGGACGTTATCATTGAAGAGGAGAAAGAAATGAAGGATGTACGAATTGGTTGCCAACACGCGAAATCACATGCTTTATACGTAAAATTTCCCAATTGCTATACAAGCAAAATAGTTACCAACGTCAGAAAATCAAGAGAAGTTAATTTTCCGACGTGTAATAATAAACAACTCATCCCAGAAGACGGATTGATTACCCTATTATCGGAATGGATTCTCTTTTTTGTGACATGCGCAAAAGTGTCGAAGGATCTCGAATCTGTGGGCATACTATAGCAGAGGACATAAATTTTGGCAGTAAAAATTTGGAACATAGTATACATAGTGTATATGGAAGTAGTGTAGTATGCCATTAAAAATAACTTTGTAACTCTGCTATAATAAATTTTTTGCTTTCCTAAAGATAATAAAATTGTCAAATATTAAGGTACAGAGCAGAGAGGCTTCCATTTGGCATCAGTAAAATACAGAAAGGAGAGTTAATACCCTTCTTTCTGTATCTTACTGATGCCAAATCAAGTAGTGGTATGATAGACTTTGTGTTTCCTAGGAAGGACCTCACACGATGAGTCTTTTGACTCCATGGAGCTCTGAATAATAATAATAATAATTTATAGTCAAATGTAGAAGAAAAGTTACAAAAATTTGCCAGACCTTATGAGAACATATTCTTATAAGCTCTCTGGTAAATTTTTGAACCTTTTAAGACATTTGGATATAAAATACAAATGAATTCATAATATCCTCCATTGTAGTATATTATTTATTCTGAATTAAAGTATTCTTACTCTATGTAAAAATACTTTACATAGAGGAACAGAAGGGGAAGTTATTCCAAACTATGGTTCAGCTATTGACTGAACTGTGCACAGATACGATCACCTAAGTTTCTCCAGGATCAGGAGTGGGAAAGAATTCAGATGAATGATCAAGCTGGTGACAGGTCTGTGGAATGCTCCCTATGAGGACAGACTGAAGTCGTGTGGGTTGCAGTTTAGTGTAGTTGACAGGCAGAAGTGAGTGGACATGACAGAAATTTATAAGTTGTTAAAAGGATGCTATAAGACATGAAAAAGAAATTTTTCAATACATGATAGGTAGGGAGGTCATCCCTGGAAGCTGCATAAGAGTATGACTATCAAGGGGTGGGCCAGACTAGATTTTTTGCTTGGAGAGTGGTGAATGAGTGGAATGAATTGCCAGAGGTATTTGTGAGTGCCCCAATAGTAAATGAATTTATGGAGAAGTATGATAGCTGATGTGTGAATAATGGTTAGTGTGAGTCTCCCGCAATGCATCTTGAGTCATACTCATATAATGTACTCATATAATAAAACTGTGGTAGCATGCTTGCAACTGAGGGAGAATTCAAAGGTATACCTCAGATCCCAAAAATTGATTTAAGATTTCCACAAAGCATTTTGCAATTATTTTGCCACTATTTTATTTTATTTATTTATTTCACTCTCTCCTCTCCACTGTCTATTATAATCTGAAACTGCTTTAACCTATAATATGCCTTCAGTACTGCAAGTGCCAGAAAACAAACCAACAATTGGATTCTAGACACTATTTCTATGTGAACTTTTTTTAATATCAGTTCTGTATACAAGAGATTGCAGAACCTAATGTTTCCTGAATTTCCTGAACATCCTTGGACAATATTTTAGTGAAGAAGATTATTATTATTATTATATTAGTATATGGATGTAACTCGGAAAACTCATTGTGGGAGACCCGTTATTCATACCATACCACTCTTTAAACTCATTGTGGGAGACCCGTTATTCATACCATACCACTCTTTAAACTCATTGTGGGAGACCCGTTATTCATACCATACCACTCTTTAAACTCATTGGGGGAGACCCGTTATTCATACCATACCACTCTTTAAACTCATTGTGGGAGACCCGTTATTCATACCATACGACTTCTTAAACTCATTCACAACCAACAACTGCCAACCCATTTGCCACCCTCCAAAGCAGGATGATGGAATGAAGATGTGGCTGGACCATGAACTGATGTGCAGTAGCTGCTGCTTATGTTATTATATGGGCAGAAAAAAAAAATTAAGAACTTGATATTAACACCAATTAAATAAATCAGCACTTATGGAAATATCTACTGAAAAGGTATAAGAAAGAAAACGGTTGCAAGACAGTAGATGGAATAAGAGTATAGAAAAAGATTAGCCAAAGTGCCCTCTTTTAGACAGCATTGATGATTCTGTGGAAGATTTTTGATGCACTAATTCAAATGTGATAATAGTACAAAGACTGGATGAAACTGGAATTTTCTGAACAGGTGGAAAGCAATGTCTTCAGTAGAAAAGGACACAAAGTTTTTTTGGAAGCTGAAGAGGCTATGAGTTGATATCATCAGATGAAGTGGGTATTGAAGATTGGATGTGAAATTAATTTTTTTTTTTTTGTAAGAAGGAAGACAGACTGTGTTCTGCTGGTAGCAGTGAAGTTAACTATACTGCTTCACTTCATTACCATCTATACTTACGTATGCACATCTTTTTTTAATTTTTTATATCAATCGAATATATTAACAAAAGCAATGGTTGTAGACTGAAGCTCTGAATGCTTGAGTAATATAAGGTCTGCAAAATGGAGTTGTGCTATCATCAGCAAAACTATGGATCAGATTTAACATTATGTAGATAGAGGAGAAATTGTGAGAATATTATAAGATAGGAGAAAGAGCAGGACATCAGCAAACTGTCTAGCCAGTTAAAATGTAATGGAAATGTCATGACTGAATGCATAAGTTTCTCCAAAACGATGATACATTTTAGAGGCGAGTGTGATGTAAGCTACAAAATCCACTGAAGGTTGGCAGAATTGATACTGGTGTAATTGATTAACTGACATGATTTCAGATGATGAAGAAATTAACCATTAATGATAGGCTTGTGGAGCCCAACATTGAATACAATTTCTTTTTATAGATGTTGGAGAGAAGAATGATGCTAGGTCAGCTTTGTCTTTGGATGATGTTACAAACTGTTATGACAGAGATGGAAGCCAAGATGAGTAAAAGCTATATATAAAAATGGACTTTGCAATGGACCAGAAATAATGACTGCCATTTTACAGAGTTTTCTATATATGGCATTTCTAAAGTCAAATTTGGAGTGGTTAATTTTTTCATTATTTCATCCTTCAATATAGGTCGATACAGAAGCAAGAGTTTTTTGATGCGAGCCACCTATGATAAACTGAATTTTTCTCTGTACTGCTGGCCATATTTGTTGGAAAACCAAGGCTTAGTCAATAGCCAAGGATTCTGAATGGAGTGAGGGTTAATGATCTTCATTCTGGATTTCAAAGATTGATATTTTGTGAAAGGAAACTCTATTAAAAATTAATTAAGAAATGCTTACCTGCAGTATGATAAACTATAATTTTTCTCTCCCCTCCCCCAACAAGCTGTGTGGGCTCCATAAACAGTATCTGTAGTGTCCCTGAGCAAGCTTCCGTAGCTCAGTCAGTAGAGACTAAGCCCTTTGATCAGAAAGACCTGAGTTCGATTCCCCATCAGCGATGTGAGGAACCTTTATTTGGTCTCTTTCGATGAAAGGCGAGTTAACTGGTCTCAATACGGAGGTAAGGAATTTTTCACTCGGAAACTCATGTTTTTCAACCCACAGAACAGACAAACTGGTCCCGTGAACACACAGATTACATTCATGAATACATCCCACCCATATGCTGAGCCTGGATTGGTGAAGCAATGGTGAATTGCCCTGTAAAAATCTCATCAAGAATACTTTGTAGGCAAGCCTACAAAGTCACCTAGAGTCGGAAATGACAAAGGGATAAACCAACACCAGTTCCTACCCCCTCCCCTCCCGCAAACACCACCAGCACCCCTGCATGCTTCACAATTTTACAGTATGGTAGTCATGCTCCTAATGTTCATTAATGCATCACATAGGTTTTTCTATTTGCTTTTAGCATAGAGAAGCGTTGCTTAACTGCCATATTTTTTATATTAGCATGCTGCCTAAATGTATTTCTGCCTAAATAATCAGTGTGTTGATTTCTTTGATTCTATCAATAGAACTATAAGAGTGTTTCTCCAAAAATACTCGTTTTGATATATGTAACAAATCATAAGACAATTCTAAATTTGTAATTTTGATTATTATGCTGTACTTTGGGAATATATTTTATTACAGGGATAAGTACACGGCATTTGTTATTTGCCTTTTTTTTTTTTTTGCAATGAAATTCCCAGAGTACAGCATGTACAAAAACAACGCTGTACAATATTTTTTAAGTACTTACCTGTTTTTTAAACTTTTTATTTAACATTATTAGTCCACAGAGATATCCTGCTCTTCCAACAAATAATTCATCCGAACCACATCTCAAAAAGTTTATTGGCATACACAGATCAGCGAGTGATGCATACTGATTGAGGAAATCTTCACACTGCTCGTATTTGCCTAAAGCATCAGAAAGCAGGGCAGCGGTAGCAATCACACCAGCTGTACCAAGAAGAAATGATGGTTGATTTAACCGATCTCTAACGACACTAGGTTGTTCAACATAAGATAAGGCATAACGCATGTAGTTTTCTCCTTTGTAAAGTAGCTCCTTCTGTTTCTCTTCTAGACCTTGAACATGTGCTAAATAATAGCACATATATCCAACACCAGCAACACCAACGTATAAACCACCATCACAATCTTGGGCTGTAGTACCTAGCTTTTTGAAAATGGTTCCTACAACATCAAAGCACCGTTTCTTTAAAGTATCTTTGGGTATTTGAATATCATTACCCTCGAAATCTGGCAAATTATTAACGAAATACCTTTGCGCGTGAGACATTTTACATTGCAGTAAATTACAATTACTAATACTGATAACCTTTAATTGACGTTTAAGGCAATAAAAGTCGCAAGCGCTAAACGCAGATTTGTTATATTTCGTTATTTTCCACACTGTCCGCATACCGGCACACATAACATTGGTTATTTTTATTTAATAACTTTATTTATTTATTTATTTCTGAAAATAATTTATAAGAAATAAATGAAAGGAACGAACATCGATAAATATTAAAACATTAAATACAAAACATCTTAACTTTAACCTATTTTGCTATGGTATCAGCAAGATTAGCACAATGGATCAACTATTTCTTTCACAAGTATTGTAAAAGTTTATGTTTCAAATTTATGCAAGCCCAGCATACACTCATGGTAACCTGATGCTAGGATTGTAGAAGAATGAGCTTTATAAGTTTGAATTGACTCATTGATAGGAAATTTCTTTTAACTTTTTTTTCACCAGATTTCAGTGTTAGTTGATTTTCGGTACAGGTACACAGTGCCATTTCTGTAAATGGTGTACTCTGGGAATTTTATTTAAAAAAATAACAAATAACAAATGCAGTGTACTTCGCATCCCTGTAATAAAATCAAAAGAAAAATCAGTTAATGCTTTTTATTCCCCAGTAAAAAGGGGGTAGAGGAGGTCTTTTTAACCCTATCTAACTTTTGGAGACAGAGGGGGGGGGGGGGGAATTCAATCTCCACTGGTAGCCAATCAGAGATAGCTTGCCCAAGACTATCACTAATTATACACTGTATCTAGCATCCGGTGAAGCGAGGAGGCTGACAAGTGCTGCCATCTCGTAGTTCCTAATCGTAACACAATGTTTACTGTCTGAAAATACTGTGGGTTTTATTTTTTTTGAGTTTACGAGACAAAAACCCAACTTTCCCCCGGGAGAAGACACTGGCTTATCCATGCCAGAAATCGACTAACTCGGGAACCGATCAAACAAAGCTTAGTGAAAGTTCTTTTACTTAGCGACTAGAATTGAACTTACGACGCCTTTCTTCGGGCGAACTAGCACCATAGGTGGTACATGCAAATTCCACTGAGATGCACAAGCACGCCTGTAAAAAAACAAAATGTATCCCCAAATTCAACTCGTGTTTTTAATTACACATATCAGAAAAAATCGACTATAGAACCCACACAATTACATATAAATAAATATGACCTGAATTAGGAAACAGTGTCTGTTATATAACATACTGTGGGACTGCACTCGCCTTGATGACGAACAGAGGGGTAGTCGAATGCCTACCGATTTCTCAAAAGTAGTGCCAAAAAACAGTTTCGTGCTTTGTTTGGTGAATCAAAATGTGAGACCTTAAAAAATAATATATCTATCACCCTTGTTATGCAATGTGCTTTGTACTTCCCAAAGCGAGTATGCAGAATTCTTTTAGCACTAACTTTTCAAAATCAGTAGGATGCTCTCTCTTAGTCATCACCAATAGTTCATTTAAGGGTTACTGATAATTTTTAAAAAGAACTTCCAAAGTCCGTTGGCTGGAAATTCGTTGAATGGTTCGAATGCACTCCACGAAGTGAAAAACTCTTTCAATTGAAGGTGAAGGGTTCATACAGAGGTAAAAGGAAACTGCCACCTATCAGTTTATATCACATATAAAGGTTATTTATAGGCAAAGGACTAACCAGCTTATCCTAGAATTGCGGTTACAAAATCCAAGGATACTTGGAAGGTATTAGGAGTTTGTGTCTGTTACAACCACAAATGATGATGATGATGATGATTTTTAAACAACTAGGATATGAAATACAATTTCAACTGTTGTTATCTTGTGATTCAAAAACCTAATTGGTATTAAGTATGTTTGGAATAGTATGGATTTTTGAATTGAAATGAAATTTCTCATGGAAATGCAGATAAATATCAACATTTACATGAGAAAAAATATCTATTGGTCTGTGGCAAAATTCGAATAATTCATGGAACGGTTGCAAAGAAAAGAAATAGGAAAAGAAAAAACCTAGGAAAAAACATTCAACATGAATGGACTACTCATGACTTATTTTTCATGGTATTAACAACACCACAAACAGTTTTATCAACAAAGATGTTTTATTAACGCTTATATTTCGCCAATTTTCAACTCAGCATCATCAGAGCACAACACACTTGTAAACGCGACAGTGAGTGAGTGAAACAATATAATTGCAAAACACAAAAGATCTAAAGTCCTATTTTTGGCGCCCTCTAACGGGAAAAAAACAGCAGTTATCCAGGAGTTTTTCTCAGGATAACCGACTCCCGAATTTTTGGCAAATTAATGCAACCATATTTGTTAAGGTTTCGAGAATCCTTCAAAGCCATTGCTGACTCAAAAAAATAATCTTTCAGATCTATAACGACTCCTAAATAGCACATTCGTTTTCCTCTATCTAATCCTGTGTGAACGAGTGTCCAAAGCGTGGTCAGCCAGTCCCGACTTGCCATTAGTAATAGTAGCTAATGTATCTGTCATATTCTTCCAGGTGGGTATTGGAGTATAGTGGTCAGAGCTGTATCGTTAGAACAAATGGCTCTGGCTCTGTGTGTAAGTGTTTTTAAAATGCCGTACTGTTGGACTGGATGATGATGAGATTGTTTAAGTATGTATCTTCCTGTGTGTGTGTACGCTTTCTGTAAATAGAAAAAGATAGTGATTCATCTGAAAGGTGGGTAACTAATGTGTCAAGAAATGGTAAAGAGTTATTTGATTCTTTTTCTACTGTAAAGTGAATTTTGGGATGTTGGCTGTTTAGGCAGGTGACAAAAGCATCCAAAGTGTCTTGTCCATGGGGCCAGATGGCAAACACATCTTCTACATAGCGTAACCACACTTGTGGCTTGTATGTAGCTGTGGTAAGTACTTTGTTTTCAAAGTGTTCCATGTAAAAATTTGCTAACGGGGAAGAGAGGGGGAAACCCATACCAGTACCATTAATTTGTTTGTAGACTCCTCCCCATGTAAAGTAACCTACATTCATGATAAATTGAAATAATTCAAAAATATCTGGGGGAAATTTAGACTTGATTAAATCAAGAGTGTCTATAAGTGGTACATTGGTAAATAAGGAGATGACATCGAAACTAACCATTATGTCTGAATCTTTTAGGATTAGATTTTTAACCAGTGTTTTGAAATGGATTGAATTTTTTACAAAAGTAGAGGAGTTGCCAGTAAGGGGGGCAAGCGACTTGGCTAAATGCCGGGCCAGTTCATATGTGGGACTATCTATGCTATCAACTATGTGGCGTAGGGGAATATTAGTTTTGTGCATTTTTGGTAATCCATAAATAAGGGGTGGTTTAACATGAATTGGTTTTATTTTCCTGATGATTTCTTTGGGCCATGATGTCACTTTTTTCAGTAATTTTCGGACTTTTTTCTTTTGAGACATCGTAGGGTCTCGATGTATAATTTGATATGTGAAACTGTCACATATGAGATCTTGCATTTTTCTGTTATACTCTTCTTTTTTCATGATAACTGTTGCATTTCCTTTATCGGCTTTTGTAATAATAATATTTTTATTATTATATAACTTTTTAGGGCAGTTATTTGCTTACGTGGCATATTGCTTTTTGGAGGCTTAGCCTTGTTTATAATACTTGCTATATCTAGTCGCACGTTATTGGCCATTGCTGGCGGAAGATCGTGGATACCCCGTTCTACTTTCACCATAATTTCTAGTTTAGGAATTTGTTTGGGCGTGACGGCAAAGTTATGTCCTAGAGTTATGTCTCCATTACAAAAGCCGATAAAGGAAATGCAATAGTTATCATGAATAAAGAAGAGTATAACAGAAAAATGCAAGATCTCATATGTGACAGTTCCACATATCAAATTATACATCGAGACCCTACGATGTCTCAAAAGAAAAAAGTCCGAAAATTACTGAAAAAAGTGACATCATGGCCCAAAGAAATCATCAGGAAAATAAAACCAATTCATGTTAAACCACCCCTTATTTATGGATTACCAAAAATGCACAAAACTAATATTCCCCTACGCCATATAGTTGATAGCATAGATAGTCCCACATATGAACTGGCCCGGCATTTAGCCAAGTCGCTTGCCCCCCTTACTGGCAACTCCTCTACTTTTGTAAAAAATTCAATCCATTTCAAAACACTGGTTAAAAATCTAATCCTAAAAGAATCAGACATAATGGTTAGTTTCGATGTCACCTGCGTATTTACCAATGTACCACTTATAGACACTCTTGATTTAATCAAGTCTAAATTTCCCCCAGATATTTTTGAATTATTTCAATTTACCATGAATGCAGGTTACTTTACATGGGGGGGATTCTACAAACAGATTAATGGTACTGCTATGGGTTTCCCCCTCTCTTCCCCGTTAGCAAATTATTTACGTGGAACACTTTGAAAACAAAGTACTTACCACAGCTACATACAAGCCACAAGTGTGGTTACGCTATGTAGAAGATGTGTTTGCCATCTGGCCCCATGGACAAGACACTTTGGATGCTTTTGTCACCTACCTAAACAGCGAACATCCCAAAATTCACTTCACAGTAGAAAAAGAATCAAATAACTGTTTACTATTTCTTGACACATTAGTCACCCACCTTTCAGATGGATCACTATCTTTTTCTATTTACAGAAAGCCTACACACACACAGGAAGATGCCTACATAAACAATCACATCATCATCCAGTCCAATAGTACAGCATTTTAAAAACACTTACACACAGAGCCAGAGCCATTTGTTCTAACGACACAGCTCTGACCACTGAACTCCAATACCCGCACCATACGTTCTTAGCCAACAGCTACTATCCCTACCAAATATATAAAATACTACATTGGCCCATTATTCTGCCCTCCCCTAATACACAAGAATACAACATGACCATTTCTATTCCCTATATCAGAGGTACATCGGAAAAGATAGCCAAAGTATTGTTGAAACATGGCCTTCACACCACTTTCAAACCTCATGTCAAGCTGGCAACTCTGATCCCCTCGCTTAAGGATAAACTTCACCCTTTAGCACACCCAGGAGTGTATGAAGTTCCGTGTGACTGTGACTTGGCCTATTATGGGCAAACAGAAAGATCTGTGAACATCCGCCTGGAAGAACATGAAAGATACATTCGCTACTATTACTATGGCAAGTCCGGACTGGCAGACCACGCTTTGGACCCTCCTTCACATAGGATTAGATGGAGGAAAACGAATGTGCTATTTAGGAGTCGTTATAGATCTGAAAGATTATTTTTTGAGTCAGCAATGGCTTTGAAGAATTCTACCAACCTTATCAAATATGGTTGCATTAATTTGCCAAAAATTTGGCAGACGGTTATCCTAAGAAAAACTCTTGGATAACTGCTGTTTTTTTTCGTTAGAGGGCGCCAAAAATAGGACTTTAGATCTTTTGTGTTTTGCAATTATATTGTTTCACTCACTCACTGTCGCGTTTACAAGTGTGTTGTGCTCTGATGATGCTGAGTTGAAAATTGGCGAAATATAAGCGTTAATAAAACATCTTCGTTGATAAAAGTGTGTGTTGGTGTTGTTAATACCGTGAAAAATAAGTCATGATTAACCATCAACACCTCAGTTTATCTGTTAGATTAATGGACTACCTAGCAAACCAGCTGGCTTAGTACAAGTTCTATCTATACAGAATATGAATATAGCACCCACATAGTGTAATATAAATGCAATGCTGTTTTTTGATTTGCTAAATTCGTCATGAATTATAGTGCAAAGCAAATTCAGGAAGGAATAGATACAAAGCAGATCCACCTAAGAAACAAACAACGTAGAAGACATGCATAAGTAATTGAAGAAAAATAAGTTACATATGTTACTCTCTTTTTATGTGGAAAGATAATAATAACAAAGAATCCTAAATAGATCGATTAGAAGCAATTCAGGTTCTTTTAAGCATAAAATAAAAAGTTCCCTAATGCCTTTTATTTTGCAAAGTGAGTAGGCTATTCCTTTTAGCACTGTCGGTGCCAGGTTATTTTGCGCCATAGGCAAAGTTTACAAGTGCACCCCTTATTTCATAAACTAAAATGTTTCGAATTGACATTGAACAAAATAAAATTGTCTTTCAGGTTAAATTAATAGGTAAATTAATAGGGCTTTTTTTCTTTTTTAATTAATTTGAAAATTCTCTGTTATAATTCATTTACAAAAAAAGTTGTAAAATACCGAAATTTAATATTTTAAAATGGTAACGTTTTAAAATATTTATCTTAACTGAATTTTAAATTGCGGTAAGTTCAAATCCTTTAGGTAAGGAACAAAAAAGAACCAAGAGTTAAATAGTAAAATAGTGTGATGTGTGAGGGATAAGGAAAAATAATCGATACCTAAATCATATATCACTATTTCATTTTGATATTTTAGTCAAGTATGAATAAAGCATAGCTTGAAGTTTTGCACCCTAGGCGGTTGCCTAGTTTGCCTAAATGGTGGCTCTGGCCCTTTCTTTTAGGCAAAGCTTTTTAAAGAAAAGTGGCAGCCAAACTCCACCCGTAGCAATCACTGACACCTGGCCCAAGATGAGCATTTATTTTCATACACATCCAAGAAGGGGACCACAGTAGATAATTACTACCATAACGCCTAACACCAACTTTATATTATTACTTGAAATGACCTATCTAAGTTTTGCTGTTCGTTTTCTTAGGTGGCGTGATTTATCGTATTTACTCGAATATAACTCGCCCTCGCGTATAAATCGTACCCCTGATTTTACTTTACAAAAAAGAAATTAAAATGTTTCGCATATAGTTCGCACATGTAAAAATTTAAAACTTTAAGAAATAGTGAATGTTGTTAAGGCAGTGTCAGATATTTTGGAATTCGGTTGAAGAGAATCAGCATTTCAACTCAACAGTCGTTGAGTCGCGTGATGTTTTGTTAATACCGCACCAATCATATGCATAGAGATGAAAACAAATATGTGGGAGTGAGAGAATTGACTACTACTCGCTCTTGGATTGCGCGGGGTGGATTATAGATTACGAGACCGTCATTAGAACTATTGTGAACTGGATTGTAAGAGCTTGGGACATGATTTCGCCAGAAATAATGAAATTACAGAAGCATTGTTGCTAAAAGATTCAAGTATATCGAGTGATGAACATGAGGGACAATCGCGTAAATAACATTGATAATTAAAATTAAACCCATTCATTTTATAAATAATGTGAGCAATTATAAATTATAATGAATTCTAATGAATTTATAAATCAATTTAGTTTTTGCCTGAAAAAGCCTTAAAAACGTACAATAATTAAAGACTAGAATAGAACTTATGTCTATTTTCTAGAGGTTAGAGCTATGAAAGTAAAAGCTATTTCCTCAAGAATGACATAAGCATTTTTATGTATCCCTATGTATGAAAGGTTTTTTATAAACTAAAGTGCATTAGTACTGTAGATGGCATAAGGATTTAATTTTTTTTTTTCTGTCTGCGCTGCTAACACGTTTTCAGACATTAAATACTGCATCAAGATTAGGGACCATGAGACAGCGGGAATTGTCATCCTCTCTTTACTGGATGCAGTTTATAATTGGTGATAGTCTTGGGATAGCTGTCTCTGATTGGCTGCGAGCAGATCGAACTGTCGAACTGTTCCTTTAGTCTCGAAAGGTTAGATAGGGCTTATTTCTTTTATTTTTTAATGAATTTCATATATTTATTGCACTTTTTGCATAACCCAGAAACCCTGTTGTAGGGACAATGGAATTTTTTCAAGCAGTTCGAGGCCGCTATAAACGGGGTAGTGGTCTCACCCAGAGCAATGAAAATCAGCACCCACCTAAAGACTGCCATATACATCGATGTTCAAGGCAAGCATATGACACAAGCATTTTAATGCTGTTTGTATTAAGCTAATTTTGCATGAATTATTTTGTTGGTTCTGTTGACTTGCTTTTGTTCTTGCAGATAACAACGGTCCTGTTGTTAATACGTGCATTAGCCTTCTATCTTTTTAATAAAGATGGCAAGGTAAATTCCATTAATTTTGCAATTAAAATTCATGGTGCTCTTAATAAGTGAAAACCTTTCCTGTGAAAGTAGAGAGCAAGATAGAAAGCTGCTTGCAGAGTTTATAATGAATTTATTAATCCACCTTACTGTAGGATCTGAAGGGGGCCAGGAGAAAGATTATAGTCAGTAAATATTCAATGTGCTTTTCACAACATACTGCATTCTTTCTGTAGCAGATTTTACACACAAAAACCCGCGACTCTTTCAACAACTCATCATCTTATGCTGTGGGGACTATTGAGACATAGTTCGAGAAATTATGTGGAAAATTAGCTTATGTGAAGTCCCAATCTCATCCCAACAGAATATGTTTAATACGAACCATAAGTTTGAATGCAGTCAAACGGATGCTTCTAACAACGCTATGCGGACTGCAGCATGCCGAAGAAAGAATATCCACGATACTGAGTATATTATCACGAATCAGTTGAACCTGAAAGGTTGGAAGCATTGATCATGGTCATACACTTTAAACACAACACACCTTGAGAACACTGTCTTATGATGTGGTGTGCAATTTAGGTTTATCTGAAATATATCCTTATCCACCCCGGTAATGATAAGATAGTTGTAATTTTAAACTGAAGAAGGACTTTTAACTAAAACAGATTTAAGTTTGAAGACAAACATACCTTTGCTTCATTTTGATTCCACAGACCCAAAGAAAAATTTGAAAAGTCAGTTAACCATTTCCAGAGTTCATTTTCAAGATTCTTACTAATGGTGGCAAAATAGTATTTATTCTTTCTGACCAACCACTTATTCATGAAGAATTATTAGTATTATCTAAGTTTTATGTAACTGTGCTGTTCTCCATCTCTCGGCCCCTACTCACATGGTCTTTTTCACTCTATGGAAATAGAGAATACTCTATTAGGAGGAATATGATTTTGTGAAGGGGCCTTAGTAATTTACAAACTTTTATACTAGAATAACAGTTGAGTTGGTTAATGGAAATAGCTACATGAAGATTCTGCTGGATTTTGCAAAGACATTTGACAGAATACCACATGGAACTCTGTTATGCAAATTAGAACAAATGGGGATGGATATGACAGTGATTAAATGGATAAGAGGGTGACGGTTGAACAGATATCAAAAAGTGATATACGGAGAAGCAGAATCGAAGCGCAAACAAGTGATTAGTGGTGTGTCCAACGTTCAGTGCTGAGAAGATTGCTGTTTAATTTGTACATAAATGAGATAGGAAATAACCTGAAAGGAAATATTCAGTTGTTTGTTGATGAGGCAAAATTAAAAAGAAAATTAGCTAATGCCTTTTATTTTCTTATAGGGAGTAGACAAGGCCGTTTTAACCCTATCTGACTTTTGTAGACTGAGTGGGAAGTTCAATCTCCACTGGTAGCCAATCAGAGATAGCTAGCTCATGGCTATCACTAACTTAAGCGGCCAGCAGTGAAGAGGTGGCGTATCAAGTGCCGCCATCTTGTGGTCCCTAACCCAAACACAATATATTAATGTCTAAAATAGCGTGGGTTTTACCGTTAATTTTCTTAAGTTTACGAGACGAAAAGCCCGATTCGGGCTTTTCGTCTCGGGGAGAAAAAATCTGTTTGCTCGTGCCAGAGATCGACTAACTCGGGAATCGGTCGAAAAAAGGCTTAAAAAGAGTTCCTCTAGTCGACGACTAAACTTGAACTTAAGTCTATCTTTGGGCGGTTTAGCGCTGAGAAGTGCAAACACCACTTTTAATGAGCTATACAGGCTCCTGTGATGTAAAATTACCTTAGGTGGTATAATAGTTAATCAAGGCGATATAGAGAACTTGCAAGACAACTTAAATAGGCTGTCAGCATTGGCAAAAGATAATGAGTATCAGTTTAATGTGGAAAAATGTAAATTATTCATTTTGGGATAAATAGATTATAAGCAGTGTATGACATTGATGGCACTGTATTCTAGGAAATAGATGAAGCTAGAGATTTAGGGGAGGTGGTAGGAAGAGAGTTAAAGTTTAGAGGACGTATTGCTAAGTTTGCTGAGGTAGCAAATAATTTTACTTGGTTAGTGAAGAACACATTAACAAGTAGAGATAAGGAAATTATTCCTCTTTATAAGGCTTTGATGTTCCCACATCTGGATTACTGTGTCCCTGGGTTTCTTGGGGATAAGAAAGCAGTGGAGAGGATTCAGAGGCGAGTGACCAAGATGGTGAGTGGCCTCAGGAATGTTCCATATCAGAACAGATTGAAGGTGTGTGGATTGCAGAAGTTGGTTGATAGGAGAAAAAGATGGGATATGATAGAAGCATTTAAGTTGCTTAAAGGGTTTTATAGGATAGATTCAGGGGAAATGTTTCATCACTTGGCTAGAGGGAACAGAACAAGAGGTCATCCCTGGAAGTTGAATAAAAGTGAGGTAAGGAGGGATGTGAGGATTAGATGTTTTGCTAGGAGAGTTGTGAATGAGTGGAATGGGCTGCCAGAGTCAGTTGTGAGTGATTTGTCTATTAATGGGTTTAAGGAGAGGTATGATAGTTGTGTTGATATCTTGGATCTCCCGCAATGACTCTTCAGACTCCATGGAAGTACTGGGTCAACAACAATAATAATAATAGTAAAATAACAAAATAATAATAATAATATAGCTCATAAGATTCGTTTTGAAGCCGTTCAACTGCCTTTCAAAACTTTTCCTTCGAAAGGCACTTGAGTGGTGGCCGCTGATTCACTGTTCATTGTTCTCCACCCTTATTTTTCACTCAGTGACACCTGAGAGGGGGGGTGGAGAACCACTAAAGTACGGCTCTCCAAAAGATTAAGTCTAAAAGAATCCAATTCCTCTGTTTGGCGAATTTTTTTCATTTTTAGCATATAATGGAAATAATGTATAAACAGACTAATTCACTTATATAATATTTTTAAAGTTCACAATTCCCAGCCATCTTTTATAGCTATCCGCAGTATAAATTAAAACGGATAGAATATTCATTATAATCAAACAGTTTTCTTTGGTTTTCACATATGCTGCGAAGCATGAGTAGAACTTGACATGTACTGTCATTAGAACTAAAAGTAAAAATTCACTAGCATATGAATTAGAAAAAATCCTTTAATTCCAAAAAGAAGGGCGTTTAGCACTTTTAGTCTTAAATTTCGAAAATGAGAGGAAGGCTATTTTTGCCATCAGGCCAACAGTTGAGCTAATTGTTATACATTTGATAATTTCTGTGATTAATTAGATCATATAAGTGCCACCACCTTCTGTTCCTAAATGCTAACAGCATCCAAAAGTAAATT
Organism: Typopeltis vanoorti; assembly: GCF_054136105.1. Taxonomy (NCBI): domain Eukaryota; kingdom Metazoa; phylum Arthropoda; class Arachnida; order Uropygi; family Thelyphonidae; genus Typopeltis; species Typopeltis vanoorti. Next base: position 36,432,804 of record NC_143567.1, on the reverse strand, counting down.
AAATTCCATGGTCGACATTTCCAAATTACAACGTTAAATTTCCGAATATTTACGAGTTAAAATACTGTTTACTGAAAAAGAGCGAATAGCTCGGGAAATGTATGAAAAACGTCCAGAAATAGTTCCATTCTAGGTCGTTATATTTATTAGGACTGAGAGTCAGGGGAAACTAGATCATCATGGAAATCACATCATTCTATGCGATGTCTGTTACATAAGTGTAAGGAGTATCAGAAAAAAAACAGGTAATGTTTTTTACTTGGTGAATATGTTATATACTTAAACTGCAGTTTTATGCAGTCATTGGTGAGATCTCGCTCTCAGAGGTATATATATTAACTGGAACTGAGGTGAAAAGGTGGAGTATTTTTAGGAAGAACAGAAAACGTTGGAGAGAGGATGGGGTGCTGCAAATGATATCATACAATTTGAGTCGCAATAGGGAAAAATATACACTGCTTGGAAAGAAGTCAACTGACATTCCCATGAAAAGGAGAATCGTGGCATGTAATGGGTCACGTGTTTATAGCCGGTATAAATTTGAGTAATATGATGCTTCCCAGTGCAACGGAGTCCGGGTGAAAGGTGAAATGGTAGCAAGAAGAGAACTGAAAGAATTTGAAAGAAGACGATGCTTTAGGATGCCAAGTTTCAGGCCTATCTGTTCAGACAAATTGGGCCATCCTAGGTCAACAATCAGCGACACCATACTGAGATGGAAGCTCAGGGAGTCAATTGCAAGCGTCAACTGCAGTGGATGACCCACCACACTCACCGAATGGGACAGTAAGGTGCTACGAAGTCAAGAAGCAAACCAAAAAAATAATAACTTTTTATAATCTTTGAAGGAAATGCTACAATTATCGGACTCCAGAAAGATGACCGAAATATAACAACCGGCATTCGTCAGTGGACTCTTTGATTGCGGAGTTCGGTTCATCGACTGGAACACGAATCTGATCTGCACTAAACCATTCAGAATATGGCTCACAAATAGATTTCCATAGTAGGACCGCAATATACAAGACCCGCATGACCCAAACTAATATGTAGCGTCGTTTTCAGTGGGGAAAAGAGTGTATCATGGGACATGGAAACTTGGAAAGGTGTTATATAGCGACGAATCACGCTACACCCTCTGCCTAGCAGATTTACAGTGTGGGTGTGGCTGATTTCTGGTGAACATCTCTTAACCAAGTGTATAACCCCAACTATGAAATTCGGAGGTGGTGGTGGTGGTGGTATGGTCCTCTTTTACTGGTTTGGTGGGGTGCAATTCTAGCTCGCCTCCTCGTGGTGCACCCTCGGTCACGCTAAAGAGCTAGAGCAACTGGCGGCCAGTTGTGCAATTGTGCAATCCCCTGACCATATTTACACATGGATCAAAACCTTCACAATGGTTCCCCCCCCCCCCCCAGAACCAGATGACAAGGAACATCGGACATAGTATCCATATCTGCCAGTTAAATGTTGAGGGTATTAGCGCATAAAGTGTCAATATCTTTCTAAATTTCTACGAGATGAAAACATCGATCTACTTCTCATTCAAGAATCACATATTGAATTTGAAGACCAAGTTAAATCTAGACCAACAATTCCTGGATATACGGTATTCTTGGAATAACATATAGTTATTGCTACGGCAACATAACATATGTCTGAAATGATATTGAGAATGCTGTGCTGATGACCTCTTCTACTGATGACGAAATCCATTAGATCGTTGTTAGAATAGCGGACATCACGATTGTGAATGTGTATAAACCACCTGCAACCATTTGGCCAAATGATGTTTTACAGATATATCCCCATCCAACGGTGTACTCTGGAGACTAATAGTCACCATACATCATGGAAATATGATTGGAATGATCAAATTGGGGAAACATTAGCTGACATGGGCAGATCTACAACGTCTCCACTTGGTTTTTGATGCCATGGAAAAAGGCACCTTTAGATTAAGAGTTTGGGAAAAGGAACATAACCCTGATTTGACATTCCTTTTCACTGATAGTGAAAATCCGCCTTTACAGGTCTCCAGACGTATTCTCGAGGTTTTTCCAAATAGTCAACACCTTAATGGAATTAGGCACCCAATTCCATTAAGACGTGACATCATTTCCTACACCAAGATGGAATTTCCAAAAAGCTGACTGGGAAAAATTTTACTGTGAACCTAGATGCATATCTTAGAAGAATTCCCCCGTCCCATACAAATTATACACGGTTCACTGGAGTAGTCATAGCCGTACATCCCTCGAGGCTACCGAAAAGAATATGTGCCCGAATGGACTAACGAAAGCGAATCCCTGTATCGTGAATTCATTGAGAGTAAGGATCCTGAGATAGGAGAAGAACTACTTCATAGTCTTAATGCTGCTCGAAGGGAAAAGTGGATCCAATTAACTGAGATCATAGACTCTAAACACTCTAGCAGAAAAGCCTGGTCGCTACTCAAGAAGCTCAATCACGCCCTTTGTACCAAAGAAACCTTCACCTGTTGACTCAAATCAGATAGCTGCTCGTATTGTTTCGCTTTCTAGAACCCCTATGAACAAAGAACAACTAGAGAGGTAAAACGTGAATTAAAGACCATGAAGGCTGTAATTCAAAAGAACCTACAATTCTCCTTGCCTTTTTCTTGTGAAGAAATATCTTTGGCGCTTCAAAACAGGGATGGCTCCTGGATTCGATAATATTCATAATGTATTCCTGATACATTGCGGACCTTATGCTATATTGTGGTAAGCCAAATTCTTTAGCGACATACTTGAAAGGGTTGCGTTCCTGTGGAATTTAAAAGGACGGAAATCATCGCAATGCTAAAACCTGCTAAGCCAGCAGACAGAAGTGAAAGCTATCGCCCCATAGCCCTTTTAACTGCAACCTACAAACTGCTGGAGAGACTGACTCTGAATAGGATCGGTGGGAAAATTTTGGAATGTGTTCCAATAGAACAAGCGGGATTCAAAAGAGATCGTAGCTGCACAGATCAGGTCCTTAGCTTAACAACTTACATTGAAGCAGGGTTTCAAAGATTCCTAGAAACTACTGCAATCGTTGTTGACTTGACAGAGGCCTATGATACTGTCTGGAGGGCGGGGACTCATAAATTCCTTACGATCATCCCATGTAAAACACTGGCGCACCTCATAAACAAATTATTATGTGATCGATATTTCAGAGTAGTAAATGGGGGAAGTATCAATAAACAGAGAGTGCTTAAAAATGGGTTACCACAGGGCTTGGTGCTAGCACCACTGCTTTTCAGTTTCTACATCGCAGACGTCCCTGAAACAGTTAGGAGAAAGTTTGCTTATGCAGATGATTTAGCTTTGGTAATCAGCGATAAATTTATAGAAAGAACTGAAGAAATATTAATAAATGATGTGTTGGCATTATGGCAGTTCTATAAAAATGGAGATTAACACCAAATCCTTGGATAGAATTTTGTCATATAAACACATGGGATAACCTTGGATAGAACTTTGTCATATAAACACATATGATTAATCTCGCTGCTCAAGTACGTACTAGAAATAATATAGTTCAAAAGCTCTGTGGTACTACATGGGACTCAAGTGCCATAACTCTATGGTGCACCGCTTTGGGACTGGTCTACAGCGCAGCAGATTATGGTGCCACCACGTCAACAAATTAGATGTTCAACTTAATTTCACTATGCGCTTAATAACAGGCTGTAACAGAAGCACACCCTTAGAATGGCTCCCCATGCTATGCTGAGACATATTTCTCCTCCAGAATTAAAATGACAGGATGCTCTGCTTCGTGAATATAAAATAATCTGAAATAACCAAAATCTCCCAATACGTGAGTTTATTCCAGATGCTTTATCTGATAGATTAAAATCCAGAAGACCTACGATAGTAATCTTCTGTCAGAATGCCAGCTTGATGAATAAGTGGGATGCACTGTGAACTCAAGCAGTATCACCTGAAGTCCGTAGCTACATAAATATTCTTCAAAAACCACCTGGATTTGACATGCCCTGGAATATATGAAGGACTGCTAACAGGATCCGTACAGGTCATGGTGTATGTGGTGACTTACTATCAAAGTGGGGAAAGACACCGAATCCCCATTGCCCTTATGGAGCCGAGACCCAAACCATTCGTCATATAGTTCAGGAATGTGAGTTAATGGCATATCCAGGTGAACTAAAGGACATTTTTGACTTATCCCAAGAGGAGATCAGTTGGATTAAAAATCTAAATGTAAAAATATGACTATTTGTTTGCTTGATGCTTGTCATATATTTTATCTGTTTGTTTATGTTTTACTCAGCTAAGCTAACGCCTTTTTTATTCCCGTATATAGGGAGTAGGTGGGGCCGTTTAGTGCTATCTAACTTTTGGAGACTGAGTGGGCAGTTCAATCTCCACTGCTACCCAATCAGAGATAGCTGGCCCAAGGCTATCACTAATTAAGCGGCACGCAGTGAAGAGAGACGGCTCAACAAGTGCCGCCATCTCGTGGTCCCTATCCATAACACTGATATTTAATGTCTGAAATAATGTGGGTTCTACGGTCGATTTTCTTGAGTTTACGGGACGAAAACCCAAGTTTCCGGGAGAAAAAAACCCGTTTGCCTGTGCCAGAGATGGACTAACTTTACTTTATATTTATAATTTTATATATTGTATCTTATCTATATTCATATGTATTTTATTCTATTTCCTTCTAACCATGTGTATATGCCATACCATAAATAAATAAATACTGGTTTGGCCGCGGATCTTTATTTGTAGTGCCGGGAAGATTGAACTCCTAGAGGTATCTGAACATTCTGGACAATGCAATGCTTCCTAATTTGTTGTGTTTCTATGGAACTGACCATTGTGTTTTTCAACAAGACAGTGCACTGTGTCATAAGGTTGCTTCTGTAACTGCTTTGTTTGTGGACATGAACGTCCCACACTTGATTTGTCTCCACAGAGTCCTGATCTCAACCATATGAACATTTGTGGGATGAATTGGCGTTTCGGGTGAGGACAAGGGGGTATCTTCCGCACAGCAGTCCAGGAGCTTATTACATGCTTACAGGAAGAATGGTCTAAAATTTCCATTGATTGCTATCGAACGCTTGCGGAAACTATGTCCCGTAAGGTTGCTGCAGTCATTGCAGTGTAAGAAGGTCATAGATCTTATTAAAGTTGGTGAAATTTATGTTTGTTCTTTCCATTATGGTGTCCGTTATCTTCTCTCCAATCAATGTGGATATAATTCTTAAACAGCAATTTATAATTTGACACCTCCAGAGACTGTCCTCTCAGAGATTACCAAGTATATCCCCGAATAGAATCATTTCAGGAAGACAATCAAGAAGCAAACCAAAAAAAAAAGAACTTGTTTACAATCTTTGAAAGAAACGCCACAATTATCGAACTTCAGAAAGATGACAGAAATGGCCAGAGGTAGAGCCATATGGCGAAGATTTTTTATTCATAGGAACTTAACTCGTGAACTGTGGGATGAAAAAGAAGATGATGAACCTTCTTTACCTATTAAATTAAAATTTCGGAAGCCAATGGTACTTAGACAGTTGTATGCCTTAAAAGGCATGAGGAATAGAACAGATTTGAATAGTATAGGAGTACATTAGACAGGAAAAAATATACTTTTAAAGTATTAACTTTACAAAGTGCTTGAAAATATAACAGGAACGAGTTATTAAATAATATTTAGTTCACTCATCGAAGCTTCACGGCTTTTTTTATATACTCTTCCTGATAAAGAGTAGCTTTTATTCAAGAAACGAGTCTCTTTTCTGCAGGTAAAAAACTACAGATATTATGACTCTTTAATCTTGTTTATGGAAGAAATCTATGTGCAGTTCAAGAACATATTTGTTCCGTTCTGATATCTTACATAACTCTGATCTGATGTTTTTTTAATGTTTTTAATCATATTGCCAACATACAATTTGTTACGTTAAGAAACATATTTTTCCCCATTCTAAATTTGCCATTAGAATGGTTTAATTTAAATGACTACTGAACTAGAGAAATTTTAGTAGAAATTCAAAATCGAAAAAGTATATTTCATGAGTTTTCGTTACATAACAGATTTCATTAAACTGAATAAAGGCCAGCTAGTGCAGTTTATTACATAATATGATATCGAATCGTGTGAACAAACTTAATCACTAAATATGCAAACCAAAATTAAATGTCACGTGTAAACATCTCAAGTTTTGTATGAAGTACAAACTTTAGATACCAAACACACATGAGTAAAATTCATCCAGATAGAGTACAGTAATTATACGCATACGGATAAAGATTGTTTATATGCATATAATAATTGCACATAAGAAATATATCTGACAGTTGCTTACATGCATTTCTTGAAACTTCCCTAAAAACCCTCTAAGCATTTCATTCCCTTACAGAGAGTAAGCGGGGATCTTCTAGCCCTATCAAGCCTTCGGAGACTGAGTGGGCAATTCATTCTCTACTAGCAGCCAATCAGAGACAGATTACCTACGGCTCTCACTCATTATAGACTGCATCCAGTGAAGAGAGGCCGATGACAGGTGCATCCATGACGTGGCCCCTAATTTTAACACTATATATTTATTGTTTGCGATAGGGTGGGTTCTACGATCGATATTCGTGAGTTTATTGACGAAAAAGCCCGAGTTTTCAAGACAAAAAACGGATTTTCCCTTGCCAGATATCGACTAACTCGGAAAAAGATCGAAGAATGTTTAGGAAATGTCCCTGTAGTCAGTGGCTAGAATTGAACCTAGGTCTTTATTCTGGTGGCTTAGTGTCACTGGCGTGGAAAAAAACACAGTTTCCACTGAGACACACGATGAGGTCTCCAAAAATCTATATGCATTTATCTTAATATCTATTGCTTTTGATCTCAGAACTGTAAGTAGGACCAAGAAAATCAGTTCATTAATAAAGGACTTTAACAAAGTGCAGTATGAATTTTAATATACTGAATATGAAATACGTCTAATTCAATATCGTGTGATTTCAAGTAAAGTCATTGAGATGTAGAAATATGTTATTTAATTAAAAAATCTGTACACTATTATGTTTATGCAACATGAGGTATTATGGTTAAATAATAATACAATTTAAATGAAAAATTACGATAGTACTGATTTGCATAAAGTATTTGCCAATCAGCGTCCTCTAAATGGCTTCTGATCACAAGGACAGTTACAATTTGACTGACGTCCATTTGCAGTGAAAACTGGCCTGCGAACAGGTCGTGAAAGCTCCATAAGAATTCCTTTCTTGGGTTCTGGTATGGGTTTACCTCGGACTCTTCTTGGCACAGGAGGAAGAATAGGCAGAACAGGCTTTTTGAACAAGTTCAAGTTATAGAGGCTTGCTGTAGTGGAACAGTTAAAGTGGAACCACCAATCACAAACGAAATATCGTTGGTGGAATACGGTGCCGTTCACACAAAGGAAGCTTGCGTTTCTGCCATCAGGAAAGCAAACATGGTATGCCTGGAATACAAGAATGTTCACATTAATAACATTATGAGGATTATTGTATGCTTTGTGTGTGTTATATTAAGATATACGGGGGAAAACAAACTGCTAATACTATTTGTATTCTGCAAACGAAATATTTCAATAATTTAAAATAATCATCTGGTTTAATGGCTTTTTTTATGATTCATAAGAGAATACATATAAATGATACATATAAACAGATCACAGCAAAATGAAAATGACTCGTAAATTATTTTGAAATATATGTCCATTATCAGGCAACGTGAAACTGTTCCATATTCTTCGGATCTTCTTGTTCCTGAACTATTGTCGGTTCCTTTATCCACATGAGAATATTTGAGTGTCTGTCAGCATGTGTGAAGAAGTATAAAATAGATCTTTTGTTTCAAGAATATTTTGATTCAAGAATATAAGGCCAACCAAACTAGCTCGATAAGCTAGTTTGGTTGGCCTAGTGCAGTGTTTCTCAAAATGTGGAACGCATACCCCTGGGAGTATGCGAAAGGTTGTTAGGGGGTACGTGGCAATTTTCGGCTATTCATAATTAAAAGAGTCATTATATTTTTCAACAAACAGTGCAATTAGAGACAACCGGGATAAAACGGCACTAACTAATGAATCACATCCCCTCTCCAACAGAAACTGCTATATACACCAAGCAAAACGATATGTTGCCGGTGGAACATATGGTTTTGTTTGATACCATCCCCGTCGTTAACGTGTTAAAACTATGAAATATATAGTGAATGGGTTTCAGATATTATGGAATTCGGTTGAAGGGAATTAGCATTTCAACTCAACTGTTGAAAATACTAATTTGTCTTTGGTTCACGCGATCTTTAGTTAATACCACACCAATCGTATGCAGCTCTTTGCTGCTCTACGTATTTCAAGTCTTGTAAATAATTGGTAATTTTTGCTTGAAATAATGGGAAAGAAGATGACGCTATTTGGGTAGATGACTTTGACGATGCACACAAAGAAACTGTTCTCGATGCCAAAAGTAGTGATAGCGAGTAGGAGCTTCTTGGTAAGTCGCACCATTTTCAGTTTTTTTCTGAAAACTTTAGTTTCCGAAAATTCACGCACGTATCTCGCAACACGATTTTTTAGCTTTAATTTTCGGAAAAAAGTGAGAGTTATATTCGAGTAAATACAGTATTTTTTTACCTTTCAAATTCTTACGTATGGATCATTGGTTAAAGATTGGATTTATAAAACCCCCAAAAGAGAGCAATATAGCAAATACAAGTAGCTGTAAGCAACAAGAAACATTGATATTGCATCTGGATCAAATGAAATTTATAAGAGTGTATCGTCTGACATCTCTAGAGAACCAAAATGTAAAAATAAATCATAATTTTTGTTTACATGAACATATAAATTCAAATAAAATAGATATTTAATTTTAATTAATATTGTAAATTAATTTATTATTTTTAATTAATGGATTTATTTTTTAATTAATTAATTAGGGGATACTTGGTAATAATGAAAATTTAAGAAGGGAGTGCGCAGATATCTGAAGTTTGAGAAACACTGGCCTAGTGGATAGTGCATCGCTCTTTGCACTGTTCATCCAGCAGGCTGTGGGTTCATATCCTATTGTAGCATAGGTGGTAAATGAGCTTCATCTCCCAGCATGAAACTGTTATCTTGCTTAATGAAGGCCTGAAATAACATGAAAAAGTTTCACAATTGTCTTTGGAAAATTTTTCTGAATAATCCAATCTTTCCACCATTCCTGGTACTAATATACTACAGTTTACCATTAAAAGGAGAAATTCGGCCTGTCTAAAAATTGAATGAGTAAGTTAAACACACGTGATTATTTTCTGAGTTTATCAAATCTGGGAAGAAATAATGTTATAAAACGTGATGTAATGGTGGTCTGCTAATACAGATGGAATCAGTTAATCTTTGGATCTGAAGTTTCTGCACAAAAACTGTTAGGTTTCGAAAAAAGCACACACAGCATAATAAAATAAATTATTTTTCATGAAATAATAAATCACATGTGACATATGACCCTGCGAAGATGGCGTTTGCCTCTTAGGTCTAGACGACAGAAGAAAGACCATTATACCTTCGATTTTATTCGAGGCTAAAGAAACGTTTTCTAGGCAGTTCCCGAGTTAATCCATGATTGTCATAGGTTACTAGGATTTATTCCTTCGGGGAATATCGTGTTTTTAATCCGCAATTCAAAATCCGACTGGGAATTCACACTATTTCAGACAATAATATATACCTGTTGGAATTGAGGACCAGAAGATGACGACGTTCTGCCTTGCTCTCTCTCTCTCTTTCTCTCTCTCTCTCTCTCTCTCTCCTCTGACACCTATGAAATCATTTATAGCCATGGATTCAGTGAAATCTAATGGTGGCAATCGGCTACTTCCGATCTCTGAAGGCGTTTCAGGATTTATTTATTATTTGTTTTATAAATGGCATTCTACTTTTCCTCAAAGATTTTAAAATTAATTTCATTTAAGCTAACTTCATTAAAATACCAAAATACAGTGTGAGTAACTTAAACACAATGAAATATCTTCAGGTAAAGGGTTTGGAACTAAATAATCATTCTCCGTTGTGTAAACAGGATGTCCCAGCTGTGTCCTAAAAATTAAGGAACCAACTGCAACCTCTCATGAGCTCAAAACTCATTTACGATATTATCATCTTACTCTAGACGAAAGGTACAACTTCCAAAATAGAACAAATACTAAAACTTTGCAGCTGTAACTTTAAATCAGGACTGCATTGACATAATTATATAAAATTTATGGTGTGAAAAATACATTAGACATACAGGACTCTCGTTTCTTTTTCAAGAATTTTTATCATTCGATCTTAGCGTAGTTTCATATACTTGTACAATCAGGAACAAATATCCCTTTTAACCATGATTTTTGAAGTGTCATGCAATCCGAGGATGCATCGTGAGCACAAGCCATCATAACGCTGCATATTTCGGAAGGTTTTTTTTTTTTCTGTATACATCATCTGCTGCACAACATTTTTGTCTGTAATTGCTTGTGGCACATTTTCATGCTGTATACCAACATTCTTGTATTACTATGCAATATTTAGCAAAGTGGTAATTTGTTATCATTCTTATAATTAGTTATTTATTTTTAAAAAATCACCTAACGTCTTTTATTTATAGGGAGTAGTAGGTGAGGCCCTATCTAACTTTTGGAGACTGAGTGGGCAGTTCAGTCTCCACTGGTAGCCAATCAGAGATAGCTGGCCATAGGCTATAATTTATTTAGCGGCCTGCACTGAAGAGACGGCTCAACAAGTGCCGCCATCTCGTGGTTCCTAACCCCTAACACAATATTTTTAATGTGTGAAATAGGGTGGCTTGTACGGTCGATTTTCTTGAGTTTACTGGACGAAAAATCCTCTTGCCTTGTGCCAGAGATCGGCTAACTCAGGAACCAGTCAGTCGGGAAAAAAAAAAAAGGCATAGTAAAAGTTCCTCTAGTGGGCGACTAGACTTGAACTCGATACCTATCTTCCGACATTTCAGGGTTGCTGAGTACAAACACCACTTCCACTGAACTACACAGGCACCACTAGGTATTTATTTAATAACTAAATTCACAGTTAGTTAGTTTTTAATTACATGGTTAATTCCAGTTGTGTATTTTTCTCTTTATTTTCCTTATCCAAAAATGGGAAATTAAATTAGATTAAAAAAAACAAACTGTAAATCGGAACCAATCTTCTATAAATAGAGGTCCAATGCCGTAGTTGCAAAAGGTATATCGACTGCAAATCCATTCTCCCTTTATAAGCACTGCTTTGCTGAAAATTGTACAGAATCTCTCCAAGGTGGCTTTTGGTGAGATGAAATTTTTCAAAATACATAATACGGAGGCCATATGAGTATATTAAAACACTTAATGAATTAATAACATTTAATTAAAATATTAAAACACAGTGAACTAATTTCATTATTATTTAAACGATTTTGATAACTTTTGGTTTAATTTGAATATTTTTATTACTTGGCATCCAGCATCCATATCACCAAAGTATCCAGCGTAATCATAATCTGCACAACGAAATTTGCTCGAGGGAACAGTGTTCTGCACCGGATAATCAACTCCTGCTCGTCCAGGAATATTATCTTGGATGATGTTTAAATCAGGATCCGCATATGCTGAATATAATGCATTTCTCAACTGCGACTGCTCCTATAATAAAAAAAAAAAAAAAGAAAAAAGAAAAACAGAAGAAGAAGAAGCAAGTGTGAAATGCAGTTTAGAACTAAATATAGGAAATTAACAAGGACATAGTGTTTTTTTTTAACAAGGACATAATTTAATAGTCGTGTGATTTTCAGTTTGTTTTGTCCAAAATAAGTTTTAGATTTATATATATGAACACTTTTAAACCAACCGGTGTTGTGTATCGTGTGGTAGCTTCTCTAACACTACATTGTTAGAAGAAAGATCATTTTTATTCATTCTGGTCATTAACCTGGAGAATGTTTTCCATGCGAATTTTCAGCCCGTTTTTGATTTAGATGAATGTTCGTGCAAGCAAATAGATTTTTTTTTTTTTTTCAATTTATAAACAGTGTTAATTCGAGAGGCGCACTAATCAAACCTTCGTTAATCGAGGGAGTATTGTATGTGTAAATCCTCTAACTCTTTTTCATTTTCCAAAAAAAAAAAAAAAAAGAAAAGAAAGAAAGAAATTTCCCATAGCCCTAAGCATTTGAAATCGATTGATAGCTTTGTCATCGTCGGAATTGAATGCACCTCACTGTGTGCTAGATAATATTGCAAATTCTCAATTCCTAACTATTATTTATTTGTATTTAGATGTACGATTGTTTCTGCTGAGTTCTGAGATTCAAAGTATTGCTTTGTTCCCTCCCCCGAAGAGTTTGAAACTTCCGGAACAAATTATGTTGTTCAGGTTGTTGCTGCGTTGTCCGGATATGACAGAATCAGTAGCGCACTCAGGGTTTGAGTAGACGTTTTGAGAATACACACTACGCATCGCATACGACCTATGACTGAGCATCTGCAATGATCGCTAATTCATAATCGGTATAAAAACAGAAGACACGACACAACATAAATAAAAAAAAAGAATTTTATTAATTAGGAAAAGGTTTTTGGAAATTTTTCTAGTATATTTTTCCCTTCTTCTTTGGGGGAGCGAGGACTTCATGCCCCCCCCTCCCCTTCTGGGTGTGCCACTGGACAGAATATACAATTCTAGCTTACCGGATGTGGACTCTCAATCTCAAAATACAAGACGAAGGGTATTGTTCTACTTTCTCTTGCCGAGGAAGCAAAACAGCATCGTCTATACTTATGGCTTATATTCAAGAATTCTTGTTGGATTTGTCCACTGTACACAATGTGAATCACTTCACTTTCGTTCCTGATAATGGCTTTTATTTGGGGAAGTTGTTAACTGCTTAGATTTAATGCTAAAGATAGGTTACATTTTGTTCTTCGAAAATTGAATTTTTAATTTTTTTTTTTTTTTTTTTTTTTTTCGTGTCTAAATTTCATCTGAGGTGAGAAAAGTTTTCCAGCGTTATAAAATGTCATTCCTTTTTTTCCCCCGCCTGCAGTTTCCGAACAAATTTTATCTAAAAAAAAAGGGAGGGGGAGGTAAATAATATTGTTACAGAGAATAAATACAACAACAGAAATAAGGCTAATTGAGTTTTGCAAATTATCACAAACGGTGACATTTTTCCTGTTTGGATATATTTCTATTGAAATTACACGAGTACATGACGTTTACTTTTCCCGTTTTTCTTTATATGGCATAAAGAGTAGGCCAAGGCATGCTAGTTGTGTATTTAATTAATGTTTCACCCATTTTTAAAAGAAAAGTCTTCAGGTTTTTACTGGAAATTAAAGGTTAAAATATTATGATCAATCAAGTATGAAACAGCTTAATAATATCGTATAAAAGTAGCTCTTAAACCAAAACAACAAACGCATTACTGACAAATTAGTTTTCTTGAGTAGGAAATATATGTCACTGCTGCGTTCCGAGATTTTTTTTTTTTTTTTGATAATAATGATAATTATCATTTTTATTTTTTATGAGCTTTTTCATATGCTGATTAACAAATCTAAAATTTGTAAGACGAGAAAGACAAGTGAAATTAAATTCCACGATGTAGTTTATTTCACATAAAACGAAAATTTAGATAATCAAATAATCATCTAAATTATCTAAATTTAACTTATAATTAATCCCTCATTTACTGTTTATTAACAATTTATGACGTTAGCGGTTCTAAAATTAGCCTAATTAATGAATACATAAAAAATTTAAAATAATTAAAACTGAAAATGAATTTTCGATTAATCGAAAATATATTCGTCGTGAAGATGAAGATCTGAGTATAGAAACTAGAACCTTTTTTTGCTAGTTCCATGAGAGTACACAGTAGCAAAACGACTTTAAAAATGAAAACACACACACAGACACACAAGTCCCCTTATCCGAGTGCAAGTGACTTAAAACAGGCCATTGTAGGATCCTAAAAAAGATCATCCTTATGAATACACTGCCTCGATGGTTGACTTTTTCCTATTGGCATTCATTGTGCAAAAGGTTATCCAGGGCTGTACTGAAGTCGATATAAAGTCATTTATACTATGCTGAAATAAAAAAGATAGTCTGCTTTTTGTTGTCTATTTGTCATATATACTAAGACAAACGGATATAATCTTATAATCAACTGCACTGGCACTTGGAGAAGAAAATAGTAAATGGTTATTATAGTAAATCTTATCGCTACTAGATTTTCTGTTCGAGTTTCATCATATAATACTAGAAGCTAACTGAATAAATCCCAAACTGAATGCACAAAATATATTTAGCAGACAAAAACGGATAAAGAAAACGATCCATGTGTTGTATATTTACTTATAGGATATTACCAGCTAGATGGGTTTATAATATTAAACAGGTGATTTCAGTTTAGCAGTCAGAAGGCTTAGAAATACACATACCTGCCACTGAATTAGAAACTTTATGCAGAATTACACAGCGTATATGCAAAATACTTGGTCACCTGCGTTACCACGTCTTCTAGGTATTGCAAGCTGTCCATAAAATAACTTTCCCTCTTTGGAGGCATCTGTAGCTAAAACCAATAAACGGAATAAAACCAAATTTTATATTGAGACTTTTGAAGGCACGGGGAGATGAATTCCGCGAAAAAAATATTTAGTACCAAAAGTCGCCGACAGGGGAAATTTTGTCGCTGGTAGAGCCGAAAGCACTCAAATATTTGCAGTAAACGAATGTAAAAAGGATTATTCAAATTTTACTGTGCGTACGTGACAGCATCGCCACCAGGTGAATTCCACTTAAAAAGGTGTCAGTCAGTTCTCAGTCAGTTCTTTCCGACGGCATGGCCGTCTCGATCCCCAGACATCATTCCATGTGACTTTTGGCTGTGGGGTATTTGAAATCCGTTCAAAGACATGCAAGTCAGTGGCGTTCCCAACTTGCATGTCTTGAAAGAGAACATAAAATGGGCTGTTATGAACATCCAATCCAACTCCTTACCCTCAGCTGTACAGCATGTCGCACACCGGATGCAATTTGTTGTACACAAGAAAGGTCAGCACATTGAAAATCGTGTATGTGGTCCAGGGGACCCTGATTCTGATGAATAAAACATTATTTCCTGTGAGTTCAATCACTACATTAATTTCTGTGTCTCTCGCAAATTGTTGTTTTAGTTAATTATTATTATTCTTATTATCATTGTAACGCGCCACATATCCAGCTGGAATGAGTAACGCGGCTGTTGCTTACACAGTCCAAATATTATTATTCCATTTTATCTGCCTATAATGTAATTATCCGCTTGTCTTTGGCTCCGCCAGCGCCAAAATTTCCCCTATATGCGACTTTTAGTACTAAATCTTTTTTTTTCGCTGAAATGATCTCCCCATGCCTTCAAAAGTGTCAATATAAAATTTGGTCTCATTCCGTTTATTGGTTTTAACAACAGATGCCCCCAAAGAGGGGAAGTTATTTTATGGCCACCCTGTATTTAAGGTTGTTGCTGGTCAGTAATCGGTAATAGCTTTGGTCACAATGGGAAATACAAAAGATCTTTCGGAGTTCGAAGGGGCCGTTAACGTCCGTCTGGTTGTAGCCACGATTTTCAAAATAGAAGAGCTGATTGGTTTCTCAATAAGTGGAATATCCAGGATGCTTAATCAGTGAGAAAATAACCCACATTACTTTTGCAAGACCAGTAACTGTATTTCTAAGACTGTCAAGAAGGAGATCGTCGTCGTCTGAGAAGGCTTTTACGTACAAACCAGTGGCGGCCGGCGAAAATTTTAAGTGGGGATGCTGCATATACAAAATAAGAAAAATACTTCATTTTTTCCTAATCAGTAACCGATTTATTAATAAATAAATTTATTAATAAATAAATTTATATATTAAAAAATTGCTTTATTAAAAATATTTCACCCGCACCACGAACACATAGCAATAATAAAAGTTTCGTATCTCACAGAAATAACGCGCGCAAGCATACAATTTACCTGTAGTGACACTACTCAAACGAGCAGTGTCGGATTCACTTGTTACGTGCAGTGACAAGTGCAAACGAATATCGGCGAGTCTAGCTGCAATTGGCCGAACGTGATAATTCCGACACTGCGTTAAATCGCAGTGCATTTGTTTCGTAATCGAAAGCATTAATCGAACAATTCCAATTATTAACTATTCGATCAATGCGAAACATAAGCTGTAACCCTTAACATGTTGTATTGCATTTATATAATGTTGTCAGTATTATTATTTATAAACACAAACAAAATTTATTTTTTTCGTTTTTTTCTTAGGGGTGCTGCAGTGTCGCAGTGCTTATGTACAAGCCGCCACTGATACAAACAGAACTTCTGTGTTCAGCAGTTGACCAAAGCATTTAATGAAGGCTGTTCCTAACCCATATCTTACCGAACTATGTGCAGGGAATTGAAGAATTAGCTTTCGCATGCTTTTATGGAAACCGCAGTATTAAATAAAAGATTCTAATTCAGTGATATGTGTAGAATTCACGTTGAATTTGCTGATATATTAGATTAGATATAATCGGTAACTTACCTTCGTAATCTTGAAGAAAAGAAATGTACCTATAAAATAAAAATAATATACATATATACATACATACATACACATACGGTATATTACAATACATTTATACAAATATTACTAGTTTTATAAAAAAAAAAAATTGAAGCCAAGAAATTAATGATTACTATTATCATTAATAATAGTAAATTTTACTGTTCGTATAAATTTCTTGGTTTTGTATAGTATTTGTATAGTATTTCTTCGCCTGTGTAGTTCAATAGAAGTGGCGTTTGCACTCTACAGCACTTGACCGCACGAAGAAAGGATTTGGTGGTTCAAATCTAGTCGCCGACTAGAGGAACTTTTTCTAAGCCTTTTTTCGGCCGGTTCCCGAGTTAGTCGATCTCTGGCACGGGCTAGCGGGTTTTTTCTCCCAGAAACTCAGGTTTTTCGTCCCGTAAACTTAAGAAAATCGACCGTAGAACCCACACTATTTTCAGATATTAAAATATTGTGTTAGGGTTAGAGACCACGAGATGGCGGCACTAGCTTGCCGTACCGATGAATCAGTGATAGCCTTTGGCCAGCTATCTCTCTGATTGGCTACCATTGGAGATTGAACTGCCCACTCAGTCTCCAAAAGTTAGATAGGGTAAAGTTGTTCTCCCTATACAGGAACAACATAGGCGTTAGCTGATTTTTTTTTTTTTTTAAATTTCTTCGTTAGTATATTATTGCACGATGTAATTGTTTAGTGGCAAAAATTTTGTAGAAGATTATATCGTATATTCTAGTTCGTCTCTCATCTCATGTAACCTTTCTTTGTAGGTAAAAGAATGATGATCAACTTTTCAAACTTTGCTTATATTTTCTTCCTTACTGAATCATTATCGTAATTAAAAGACTTCATACTTCTAAGTCTGGATATATTTCAGTGGAACTGCAGCCACTACAAGACAAATATTCGGTTTTACGTACCACAAAATCACAAATGACATCGCAAGTGAATAACTAATGTATATATGTGCTCTATAGTTAATTATTCATATGTTAAGTCATTTTGACGCCTTACGGTTACTCCCATACCTTACTGGGTTTTGGGAGTGAAGTCTTCTGCTAGAAGTGGTAAGGTTGCGGATGCCCTTTCTTCAAACAGTTAGTAGGACAATCACAAACATCCATACCCTGGAATGAAATTGGATACGCTAACCACTCGGCCGGCCATTTGCTCTATAAATTATTTTTTAATTTAAAGCATATTTTAAGAAAGAGTAGTAAGCGGAATTATCTTAAAAATATATATTAAAACCTATAGATGTTCTAATGTCTACAGACACCTTTACTTTATTGTTAATTTCTGTTAAACTCTCTCGGTAAATACTACCACAAATCAAACCAAAATAAAATCAAAATAAATTCTTGATTTTATCTTGATTTTTTGATTCAATTTTGATTTATTTTGATTTTTAATTCTATTATTTCTTTTTCCATCTGATAGCAATAGGGTCTAGAAACGTTTTGGAGAAGTTTTTGTCACCATGTCAATATTTCACTTAAATATTGTATTTACGTTAATTTTTCAGCGAATGCTTTTATGTCTGCTGGAAATCTATCTGAAAATCTGTAATGCATTCTTTGAATTGTATTACTTACCCAATATCACGTAATACGTAGACCTCTTGAACATTTTACTCAAATGGTTGAAGGTCAGGATTCAGTATCTGAAATGATAAAAGAAGAGGGAAAAGAGATATTTAATCATTATTTTATTTTTATTGTACACTCAGAAGAGTATTTTAAAGTTTTTTTTTTCCTTTTTATGGAAGAAAAAGTATAAAGATATGAACGATGAAGTTGCTCATAAAAGGCCATTGATAGATTGCTTCGATAAGACAAAATGTAGTTAACGTTCCAAAGTTTCGGACTGTTTTTTCTTGGATCATGTGATTAACCCCGTGACTTCGTACCGATGTTATTCCCGTTCCTCGGGGATTAAGCCACCATCTCTTACATTGAAGAGGGACGATTTCGTCTATCGCCGGTAGACGATTTGCCTTGCCTTACGGCAGGAAAGACACGAATTTGATTCAAGTCTTGAATGAGGAGAACCTTTATAAGAAGTTTTGATCTAAGGTGAGTCAGCTACTCTCATATGGTGGATGACAGGATTTTTGATTCCGCAAAACAGGACATGTGATGTTTTCCTGAGTAGAAAAACCAGTGAAATCAATAGATACAAGCATAAAATTTACTACATCCCAAAATTATGGTAACGAAAGCCAAAGACAATTTGGAAGGTCGTGGGCCTGATTAATTTCCAGTAAGTATATTATCTTCTTCCTAACGTGGATTTTAGGCCAGGTGTTTTTTCTGATCTCATGCCATCTCTTTCTTGGTCTTGCGATTCTTCTTTTCCCACTTATTTTATATCTGTATGATATTTTTGGTGGTCTGCTGTGTCCATTCGATTTAAATGTTCTATCCATTTTTGTTTATACTGTCTTACATAGTAATTAATTAGTTTTATACGATTACTCCCGTATCTCACTGGGTTTTGGAAGTGAAGCCTTCTGCTAGAAGTGGTAGGGTTGCGGATGCCCTTTCCTCAAACAGTTAGCAGGACAATCACAAACATCCATACCCTGGATGGAAATTGGATACGCTAACCACTGTCTGCTGTTTGAATTCATCTTTCTTTTTTATGGTCCATGTTTCGCTTCCGTATAGTAGAGTTGGTTGTGACAAGACATATAATCTGATTCTAGTGTGATTTTGTACTAAGGATGGCTTAAATTTATTATGCTATTTACTTTGACATAGTTTGATATTTTAGTGTGTATGTCTTTTTCTTCTTCCTGATAGATCACATCCCAAGTATTTGAAAGTAGTTCCTTGTTCTAATATTTTGTTATCTATCACCCTTTTACTTCTTATTGGGTTTTCTCCTTTGAATGCAATTATTTTTGTTTTTTCTTTAGATATTGTCATATTATATTGTTTTGAGATATCGTTTAATGATTTTAACAATCTCTGTAAATCATCTTCTGATGTAGCTAATGCTATTTGATCATCTGCAAATAGTCGTGTATATATCAAGTATGTTATTATTAGTAGTATTATATATGAATATATAATACATGCAAAAAACACAAATAAGTTGTATTAATCGTTAATCTCCCTCTCTTCAGAAAAGATAACTCTAGTTTCGAAGTTGGCGGGATTAATCCGCCTCATCATCCTTTTGCTATTAATATTAGCACTCAACTCACTTCATAAATTTATTCTATGCATAATTTACACGCAAAAAAAAAAAATACAAAAAGTATGTAATGTACGATATATAAAGGTTGGTCGATTGGTAGAGCCTCTGCTAATGGCTCACGCGAAAAGTTAAGCAAGTTTGAGCTCGGTTAGTAGTTGGAGGTGGATCAATCGTTCGATGCTGTGGGCACACTCTCCCTCGATGAGTCTTTGGACTCTCTGGAGGTGTCACATAATAATAATAATATTATATATCATTTTATACTTTCAGATCATACTTTGTTAACATTATACAATTACTCGTCTATCAAAAACGTATACCCTGGGCCTACGGCACCCAACCCCCGTTCCGGGCAGATAAGCAGGTTCTCCTTCAATTTTGATGACTCGAGACATGAGACAACAATGTAACAACCATGCGTTTGTCTCATGAAGGCAAACCCATTGTTGGACGTTTCAAAACAACGAAGAGACAAAAAACGTGACATAAAAAAAAGGTTTAAAATTTCGGCTTATATTTTTATATATATAGAATAGATATAGTATGTTCTATTTTTCATGGTATTTTGAACACTAATTATGCTAGCTGAAAGAGATAACAAAATATTAACGGTAATAAATCTGTGCAAACTAAAATAAAAACCAACTGCATATATGGAAACCAAAGCTTTGTCATCTAAAAAAAAAAAAATCTATTAGTGATAATCTTCGAATGATATAGCTTAAGATATTTTTGATTAACTTCGTTAATTACTAATTAAATAATATAAATCACATATTAGATTCATAAAAAGGGTTCGTTAAACACACAACAACTAAACATTGTAGAAAATGGACTATACAAGCACCTCAGGGCTGAACCTTGTTAACATCTTGGAATGTTACTTAAGGCTGTTGTATTTATGTTGTATATATAAATATTGCAAAGATCAATCAAACAATAAACAGAAATATAATCAGAAAATATAACATGCACATCATCGTATGCTTCCTTACTTCTCGTATTATGTCTTTACTCCAGGTTTCTTAATCTTCATTTGTAATTAATATTACTGTTATATTTAATGCTGTTATTTTTATAACCAATTATAAAAAAGAACTTTAAAAAGTTTCGAAAATTTACCAGAGAGCTTATGAGAATGTCAAAAATCAAAAACCGTCCATTACCGTCAGCTAACCGGTAAACGAGGTGCATGTCTGCCATTTCAGTGTTCGTAGAACGACGCATGTTCTTCGTACGACGTCGAAAGCTTGAATGAGGAAGCCCCAAATACTCACCTGGAGCGCTGGCGAACAGCGCCACCTATCACTTTCGGGTAGTGTTTCCAGTCATGCTTTCCTATGTGAATGTGGTTGATTTTGATGTTCTCTACCTCCCCCTCAAAGTTGGTAAGTGGAATTTTGAACTACCCTATATATGTGAGAGGCGAATTCTCCATGCTTGCTATGCAAGCTCATTAATTGAGAAAGAAGTAATATTTATTTGTTAATAAATGCATGCATTTATAAGCATTCCGTTTAGGCTTTTATTTTTGTAGACAGAAGACGTCTTAAGCTTGCGCGGCAATAAATGAGCTTTGCGTTATGTATCAAAGGCCGATGCTTGCTCGTCTAGTCAAAGCTACCTTGACTTTCTCGGTTATAGGAACTTCCAGGTCCTCGCTGCAGCACTGTGATTTCATGCGCGCGCATAGCCACCATTTCCGCTCCCTTCACGTCGTCTTAAACACAGGCCATACGCAGTCAAAGTAGCTCTAGCCAATGAGCTTCAGCCAGCCTTTACAAGTGTGCGTGTTGCTTGGGGAAATTAAATTACAACCAACATTTTATGACGATGTTATTGACCAGTTCATAAAGAAGAACTGTAGGGTAGAATTTGTATTCAAGTAGCTAAATTGAAAAAGATAGAATATCATTTGTAAACTAAATGTTGTATTTGTATGATTAAATGTACATGAATTTCTAAATATATAGTTTTAAATGATCAGTAATTCGTTATTTCGCCGATCAGACTTCAATCACACCTCTCACTCCTTGAATGATAACAAGAGCAAGCGTGAATTTCAAGACCAGCATTCTCCCCTGATACTATAAAATGATAAGCTGAAATTGGAAACGGATGTGACGTCGGCTTGAAACGGATGTAGGCTGTAACGTTTTTTTTGTGACGTTTTTGTCAAGTTATTTGAAACGTTTTGAAACTCAGGGGCTACCCTGAGTGTCGAGTGTTCAAAATTCGAGTCATCGGAATTCAAGGAGAACCGGCCTACCAGTCCGGAACACGGGGGGTTGGGGCCGTAGGGGTCAGGGGGCGGAGCCCCTAGTGTATATATATATATATATATATATATATATATATAGAGAGAGAGAGAGAGAGAGAGAGAATTCTAGTCTACTTTAGTTAGCTTTTTAGCATCTATTTCAGTTTTCTCATTCACTTAAAATAGCAGAAGCGAATTATAACTGCAATACTTTTTCTAAAAATACAAATTCACAGTCTAGTAGTCAGTTGATGTTTTGTGATTCCTGAACTGTCTTTCCTTAGCTAAGCAAAATATTTTACTTCTAGGAAGGATATTTCCAGTTTTTGTTTATTTACACATTCGTAAACTTTAAGGAAAGATAGTGAGATTTTTCCATTGAAGCTCTACAGTTTTTTTTTTTTTTTTCCGGTTTGAAAAGGCACGTCGCAATTCACTCATAAGCCGTGACGTAATTTATAGACGAGCCTTAAAAAGTAAGTCCTTCAGGAAGCAACATTCCCCCCCTCCCCCTTTTAATGCCTGAGACAAGAATATCACTGCACACGTGACAGGACTAGTAAAAGAGTTAATGTCGACAAAGTTCATGGAACAGGTCGAAAATAGTTTTTCGCCTGCTGTGAAAGGACAGTTTACAACTTGATCACTTAAAAACATGTCTTAGTCTAAAGATGTTGTCATTAATAACTATGTCAGTGACGGTTTAACGGTAAAAATTGGTATGAATGCTTGTTATGTTACTATGGAAATCAATAAGTATAAGAAATTGACAATGTTGACACGGAATTTGAATATCACTAGGATTACTAATTATCCAATAATGTATTGAAATATTTGTTCGTGCTTCTGAGTTCAGCTTTAATACTGTTAATTCTGCAGCTTCAAAAACTAAAATTACAGAACCCGAGATTTAGAAAAGGCACACTGAGGGCATTCAATTTTCTGGCTATTTTTCTGCATACTTCCTTACTTACAGATGTCTGTCGTATCAGTTCCTTGGATTTACTTTTGGATCAGGCTTTGTAATTAACTTAAAAGTCCGTGTGATAAATTCATAAAAACTGGTGACGAAAGTTTATGCAAAGGAGATAGACACAACGCTGGAGACACAATTCAATATGTTAGGTCCTCACAGAGCAAATGGAAGGTACTATTTGTTTCTAAGTTATAAGTTGGTGATTTTGTAATGGAGGGTAAGTTCACAATTACTGAATTGAGCGATATGCATTTATATTATGGACGTGCGAAAGGAATGCACTTGGGGCACATTGACTTTATCAAAAGGCTTTCTTTGGTGGTCGAATTCAATGTTTCAAATTCAAACCTGGTAGAAAACATCTTCCATAATGTGCCTCGATTATGTTTCCTTGGTGTAGAGAAACGTATTCCTACATGTTCCTACATCCGCCACATTTCAGTCGTGAGGCCCGAAAGTATTTTGATCAAAAGTTTCTTGAAAATTGGATTGGCTGGGGTTGAACTAATCATACAGCTTCCTCTTCACTTGTAGACAGCCTTGTGAATATTTATTTGTTGAATCCCATGAATCATTGGCGTTTTTTCTACTCCTACGAGGGAATGTTGACAGGAACGTGTTGAATATGCATAATCCTACATCAGGCGCCAACCAGAAACTTTCAAAGCTTGTTAAACTGTGAATAATGCTCGCAGCAGAGGATGTCATTTTGAATATCTGCTACGAGGTACGTTCATCTTGCAATATTTCTCTGGGCAGTCACTGAGGAATTCATGTTTTTTTTTTTTCCCTTCTCATTTTGATTTCTATCTGCATATCAAGTTTCTAAACAGTGGCGTTTGCTATACAAAAGGTTGTACTCGTGACTGCGCAGTTTCTGGACCCATATAAATTGGGACTTGTTCTTCAATTTTGTAGTGATAATATGCTATCCGTTAAGGTTTATGGCTGGATAATTAAATTATCTCATCTCTAATTAAAAGTCTTATACAGCTCATTTTAAGTGATAAAAGTCATAAAAAGGTTAAATTTTAAAAATAGGCTTGTTCAACAAAAAAAACACAAAAAAAAGCACTCAAAAACAAAAATTAACGCGGTCATGTGACAACCAGACGAGCACCGAAATTAAACATAATTAACATTTTTACCTGCTTTGGTAAGGAAAACTCACACTTACAAACACCAATGGACGACTTTTTGTAATAAATATGAATCATTATAAATAAAGTTGAGTCTCGATAGATGTACTCGTCCAGGCTGAACCAAAACTGAGTTTACACCGATTTAAGAGACAAAGGCCATGACACGGTTTTGTGCTGTACAGCGCCTCTGTAGCCATAAGATTCGACGTAATTTTTCGTTTGTAGATAATACCTATCGTTCGCTATTCTCAGTAGTAAAAACAAAAGTTTAGGCTTCTAGTTGTTTGCGATGCGTGTCTTTAGGCTTAACAATGCGATTTTTTTTTAATACAACTCAAACTGTATGTTATCAAAGAAGCAAGTCACGGATGAATGGTCTACTGTATATTTACTAATCCGCCTCCATAGAGTCATTTGCTTTATCCGTCTACAAATAAATTTGATGTACAGAACTGAAAGGATCGTTTAATTATTTCTCTTCATTTGGCAATGTTACGTGACCTAAAAAAAGGGGTCCACAACTTGTTCGTGATATCATCATCATTATCAGTATAGATTGTGTGTGTAATGAGTGGGAATTAAGCGACCAAGGTGAACAACACACAATTCCCACATCCACGAGAAGTCTTTCAGTATAAAGATAGTAGTTAATGAAGTAAGTCTGGCCTTGCAGCATTGTTTTATTTAGTATTATTTATTTATTTTCTCTTAGAGATTCGAAAAATGAGGTATAAACTCTCCGAATAGCTGATGGGTATAAATCAACACCCGAACATAACCTATTTTGAAAATCTTCCTTCTGATTTGGATCTTTCTAGACTCAGACTATTCATTTGTCCCTACATTTGTTATATACAAAGGTGATTAGATAATGAGGGAATCCTGTTCTAGACACTAAAAATGATATTCTCAAATCACCTTGGGCCTCTAAGAGGATAGGAGTGTTACATCGGACAATGAAATTCATCTAAAAGGCATTCACAAACATTCAGGTCACCTTGGAAATCGAACTCACCTTTTTTATTAGTTGGAGAGCGGATACGCTATTTATTCCTCTAATTAGCTCCCAAATTGTGTATATGCTTATACTCGGATTTTCTATTTGGCAGAATGCAAAAGGTGTGTTTCAGTCTACCTAGTCAACCTTCGGACAAGACCGGCTAATTCATCTTTAATTGAAAGCCTTCGTTCTTCATATTTCTGCATAAAAATTCTAAGAGAGAGAATTCGATTTTTCTATTGTTGCGTGATTGGAATGGATTGCCGTTGGAGGTGTTGAGTGCAGGTAATGTGAATGAATTCAGGAACAGGCATGACAGCTGGTGTGTTTAGTATGTGTCCTTCCTCGTTGAGTCTCTGACTCCCTACAGGTCTCTGCTAATAATAATAAACCTGATTTTTGTATCCGTATTTAAGAAATCATCTTCATTTCTGCAATGAATGATAAGTCGATTCTGGCTAGTAACGTTACTTATTTTCCCAGAGCTTATCCTTTGTGATTTCTGACTGTTCGAGGATATTGTAAAAGCATGAGAAGTGGCGGCTCGCGGCTTGAAATCATACTGCAACTTTCGAAATATACATACACACTGTAAGTACAGTGTATACGTGTTTGGATAAAATATCAAAATTATGGTAAAAATTAAAAAAAAAAAATTAAACATGAAAAAATATTGTTTATTATCAATAAAATTATACAGTTTAGAATAATTCAAAATTACTTAAAAATAAAATCCATTATCATAACCCCAGTAATCTAAAATAAAAACTATAACAAATGTTATGTCTTTAATTGTAATGCCCAAATATTTACTTGGAACTGCGCGACGAACAGTGCCGCATTACGCTAATAGCTCGCATCTCACTATGACGTGCATGTGCTTGCGCGCGTAGCAATATGACACTGTTAAACACAGTGCTGTTAGCGTCCTTCGCTCTTCTAAATGCTACAAGATGAATTTTTATTATTTTTAATACAAAATAAGAGAATTGTATAGGATTGTTGACGATAAAATTAAACATTACAAGCAAATATAAATAAATTAATAAATATATTTATATATCGAGAAAAATTGGGGATGCTCCAGTTCCGTGGTGGCTATGCACGAGCTGCCCCTGGGCATGTGCCCCACGTGTTACAGGACACTGAAAGTAATGCAATTACGGACAATATGTGTACCAATTGACTTGACGATAATGCTATTTTTCCCCGTAGTGGTGGGGATGTGAATGGCTCGTTAGTTTTTTTTTTTTTTTGGATTCATGGCTATGAGGCAAGTGTATCATGCCTAAATCGAAAAAAAAAAAAAATAGATTGTAACGACGGATAGACGGATGTGATTGTAACGTCAAGTATAGTTTTACATGATTTGATACTGAATTTGTTTTATTTCTCTTGAGTGTAATACTCAAACTTATACTTTATTTAAAATCCATAACTAAGTATTCTAAATACATTAAAATAGTTTAAAAATATTGAAAGAAAATAATAAAAAAAGGTAGTTATTGTATTGAAAAGATGACAAGAGTTATATGAGTTCTTAATGTTAGTGTTAATGCAATCAAATTATTATTATTATTATTAATGATTATCCATAATTATATTAATGATTTAACATCGTATGGGATCCAAGTTGTGCATATCAGCTAAAGTTGCCTCCTTTTTATCATTACATTGAATATTTGGAAATATTTTTATAACTGTGGAAGGACACTACGATCAGAAATATAATTGGCAACATTTATGTTAAAAAAACATTCTTTAAAAACATTAAAAAAGAAATGATTTTATTTACAACATAATTAACAATCTTCAAATCAAATTCCGATTTGCATTTCTTATCTAAAAATGTATGTAGTCATTGTTAAGCACTGTTTTCATGTGGTTGAGTCTATGTATCAGCAAAAATCAATGGTTTACAATTCCCCCCCCCCCGCCAAAAAAAAAAAAAGAACGCGGTATAAATGTTTTGAATTTATATATTTATTATTGAGCTATTGTGAGACAATTACCTTAGCAGCAGGTGACAGAAGTAACTCGTAGTCATAGAGTACTGCATTGGAAAGTGCGTAGGTTTATGAATGTTCCATTCATGGTTTCCGTTAATACCGTGCGATATATTGAAGTCTGAATGCTTAGCGTTCAGCTACCAAGAAACTTAAAATCGTCAGAAGACTCATCTCTCTTTATGCAATGTGCAAGTCTAATGTTGCACAAATCATCCAGGAAATGAGTGGTCAAATGGTAGCTTGCTGGAATTTCCTTGCCCAGCTTTAGTGAGACTTACTGAAAACAATAATTCACAAGGACGGCATTTCTCGTCAGACTTTTTCTAAAAAGTTATTCATACTCATTTCTTTTGACATGTATTAAGTTACTCAGTTTAGAGTCGAATATGGAATTGAACTTTTATCATCGTCGTTGATCACAAGTAACATTCAATACGAAAAAAATAATTCCATGAAAAAACTTTTATACATACAGATTAAAAGGAATTTACTAAAAATGTGTATATATAATCTTCTTCTTCTTCTGCAGCTTTTCCCACTTAAGTAGGGTCGCTGTTTGTAGTGAGTCTCCTCCACAACCTCCTGTCTTGGGCTGTAGCGCCATCCAAGTTCTTTATCCTCAAGTCCTCCTCCATCACCTCTTCTTTGGCCGTCCGCACTTCCTCCTCCCCTGCACATCCATCTACATGGCCTTTTTTCCCACATACTCTTCCTCCCTCCTTATCACATGACCAAACTATCTCAACCTTGCTTCCTGTATCTTCGCTCCTAAGTTCGTAACTTTCACTGTTCCCCTCACATAGTCATTTCTCAGACGATCCTTTCTGGTCCCACCGCACATCCACCTAAGCATTCTCATCTCCGCTACCTCCATCCTGCTGATGTTATTTTTCCTTAGGGCCACAGTTTCCATAGCATATGTCATAGCCGGTCTCACTACTGTTCTGTAGATTTTGCCTTTCAGATTGATCGGCACCCTCTTATCGCATAGCACTCCAGCCATCTCTCTCTCCAGTTCCTCCATCCTACTTGTATCCTGCATCCCCACTTCCTTCTCAGCCTCACCATCCACTTTCATTGTTGAACCTAAGTATCTAAAGTCACTGATGACATTTCCTTCCAGCTCCAGATCTATCTTCTGGCTGCCATCCACTTTGCAACACATATACTCTGTCTTACTTCTGCTCAGTCTCATACCTCTCCCTTCCAGTACTTTCCTCCAACTGTCCAGTTTAGTTCCCGCTTCTTCTCTTGAATCCGCACACAGCAAGATATCATCTGCATACAACATTGTCCAAGGCGCATCTTCTCTCACCTCCTCCGTCACCACCTCCGTCAAGGGTCAGCATTAACACTTGATGCAAGCCAACTGTTAGTTGAAAACTTTCTGTCATGTCCCAGACAGGTTCGAACACTTGTCTTCACATTTCTGTACATCTCCCGCACCAACCTGACATATTTCTCCGGAACCTTCTTCTCCCTCAGACACCTCCAGACTTCTTGCCTTGGCATTCTATACGCTTTCTCCCGATCAATAAATACCAGATGTAGCTCCCGTTGCTTCTCTCGAAACTTTTCCATCATCTGCCGTAACCCAAAGATAGAATCTGTCGTCGAAAAAGGTGTATATATAATATTCCGTTATTAAATAAATATAAAATTTCAGATAAAAGTAAACTTACTTTTTAAATTTATTATTTATTATTTATTTTATATAAATATTTATTTTATTATTACTAAAATCTGTGTAACAAGAGTACACAGATTTTAACGCTGGCTCATATTAATTAATTACAAAAACAATTTGCTAACTTAATGTTTTAATGCATGTCAAGCACAATTAAGATCAAAAGAGAAAAAAAAAAACAACTTGTTGTCGATTATATGTGACTAAAAATCTGAAAAACAAGTACCCTTGTTTTTCAGATTAAGTTATGGACACCACATGAAACACAACATAGCAATATTAACACTTTATGCCTGCTCTGCTATAACCGACAAAATATACCAGTGCAAGCAATTAACATGTTTGTCAATAATTAATATTTTTTATTAATGTACAATCACTTTCTCGTTTATATGTTATGGCATAATGATGTAAATCAATTCAGATTATCTGTTTTTAATTAAAATTGAATTGAAACTAAAATTAAATCCCCCTTTGTAGTTTTTAGTAAACATTACTGCATATCAGAATTTATTACAATCTTTCGTGCGATTTTAAAAGTAGATTTTTTTTTTTTTTTTTTTTTTTTTGTGTTGATAATCGATATATGTCCTTCAAGTTTTATCTTTCATTCTCAGATTTTCCAGTAAAGAACATTTAATAAAAACGAAAAATGTTAATAAACTCATGAAAAGTTTTCCAAACTTACCAAAAAAAAGCAGGTGAAAACTGAATTCAACTATCTTCAGTACCAGTGGGTGAGTGACGGTTTATCTGACAGCGAATCTTCAAACACAAATAATGCAAGTATCTAAAATCTGGACAATTTAAGATTTTCGCTTCCCCATCCTTTTGTGAGGAAAAGAAAAAAAAAGTATTAATAGCTTGAAAAATGTGTCGCGAACTCTTCCGCTGTCTCTTTTATAGAAATGCAAATATGAGAATAGGGAAGTTCTAAAATCCCGAAGAGTATTGAAGGGAAAGATTTTACCAATCAACCTACTTCACTCCCATGGATATACTTCGTGGAAGTCTCTTGACAACTGCGTACCTTTGGGACTTCGTTCTATCTCGTGGCTAGCGGCAACTAATTGCCAAAGGCGAAGTACGCCTACAACATGTGAACATCAGGAAACCAGCCAAAGTTCTTGACTTCCGAGAGGGGTCGTGTGAAGCAGAGGTGAGAGTGCTTCAAATGAAGCGATTCTAGGTATTGGGGTCACCGGGAATTTTTTTATATTTTTTATTATTTTTATTATATTTTTTCCCCCTTAAGATTTGCATGATACTGTATACGTTTTTGTATTCTCCAGTATAATTGCCTTCGTAACTGTTATTTCCTACTTTGTAAGCCATTTAGCAAATCAACGAAAATAATCTTGAGTTTGCATTCGAGTTTTGTTTTTTAAATTCGTGAAGTGTTGGAGCTTTTTTTTTTTTTTTTTTTAAAGAGAACAAAAGGTGAGATAGCTCAGTTTAAAGAGAATGTTTTTCTCTTTAAATTAGCATTCCATTTGGAACAAAAGAATGCTCTCTGGAGAAAGCTATTTACAAAAGTTACCTTTAAAAGAAGTGTAACGTAAGTCTCTACGTTGGCAATAGGATTAAGATAAAAATACTAAATTATCGTTACATTGCTATTGTAAAAAGTACAATAGAATAAATGATAAAGAAGAATTTATCTTTTTCTTTTAAGCTTTAGCTTCTTGTATCTATAATACAAGAAGGTATTAAGACAATCGGTATGCAGGCAGGCTGTGCATCATACTCATTGATCTACCCAGCTGGTCGTTGTATTTGGTTTCGTCTCAGGCTAGTTTCACTATTCCTTCTGGATCTATCCGATTAACATCATTCTATTCTTCATTTTTTTATCTGGTTTATGGGTGGTACTTGACATTCTTCATAAATCTTTTCATTTATAACTCTATCAAATTTTGTTTATTTAATAATTTTTCTTAATGTTTTCATTTCACACGTTGCATTTACCTTTTGTATTTTTGATGTTTTTATTCTTGTTTCATATATATATATATATATATATATATATATATATATATATATATATATATATATATATATATATATATATATATATATATATATATTATAATGTTTAAATATTACGATCTGACAGGCTACACGTGCATAAAAAATATTCACTTTACAAAATGATAGCTTTTGATAACTTAATGATAATTTGCTAACTTTATGAGCATAATAGGTTCCAATTATCGGAACCACAGTTATCTATCCTATTTTTTTAATTACTTGCTAACCTTCTTGGTTAGGAATGTAAAAGCCATCTGTAAGCAAGCCAAAACGAGAAGTAAAGTACACTAAAAAATCATCAAAATATCTTTCCATTATTCTTTCCTTTTAGCTAAGATGTACGACTTCCCAGTTGTGTAAAGAACCTATTGCACTTGGGGGGGGGGGGGGGTGGGGGGGGGGGGGGGTGGGGGGGGGGGGGGGTGGGGGGGGGGGGGGGTGGGGGGGGGGGGGGGTGGGGGGGGGGGGGGGTGGGGGGGGGGGGGGGTGGGGGGGGGGGGGGGTGGGGGGGGGGGGGGGTGGGGGGGGGGGGGGGTGGGGGGGGGGGGGGGTGGGGGGGGGGGGGGGTGGGGGGGGGGGGGGGTGGGGGGGGGGGGGGGTGGGGGGGGGGGGGGGTGGGGGGGGGGGGGGGTGGGGGGGGGGGGGGGTGGGGGGGGGGGGGGGTGGGGGGGGGGGGGGGTGGGGGGGGGGGGGGGTGGGGGGGGGGGGGGGTGGGGGGGGGGGGGGGTGGGGGGGGGGGGGGGTGGGGGGGGGGGGGGGTGGGGGGGGGGGGGGGTGGGGGGGGGGGGGGGTGGGGGGGGGGGGGGGTGGGGGGGGGGGGGGGTGGGGGGGGGGGGGGGTGGGGGGGGGGGGGGGTGGGGGGGGGGGGGGGTGGGTTTAAGTAAAGGTATCTCTAAATATTGGGTGATCCCCCCCCCGGACCACTCCCTACAAGTGGCAGAAAGATCGTCCAATTCAGCTTTGGTTCCACTCAGTGACAGGCTCACCCTACCACCGAGCAGAACCTTTCATTCCAGGGAAAAGCATTCACCGATAAATCCCCTCACGGGCCACGCCGGAAAACACTCTCCCTGGAGACTCAATAATCCCCCAATATCCCAAGACTCAATAAACCTAATCCCACCCCCTCACCGGTATCCATGTTTTACGATATTACTCATTTATTTTGCTAAATTAATTAACTCCTCAGAAATAGTAAAATCTGTAGACGAAGAAATGAACAAGTTTTTAATAATATACTAAAAACACTGGACTTCAAACCCACTGTACGGAACAGAAACCTACTTCAAATCAAACTGCGACGCGAGCAATGAATTGAAATTCGTACAACATCGATATATTTCGTTGTTGAAGTTTGAAATTTTTTAAACATCTGACTGTTTAAATATCCCGACAATTTCATTGTTGTGTGCCAAGTTTTAAATGTGGAGCAAACGTTTTAATTAATGGGGTCCAAATTACGCTTGCCTGAATAAAAGGTGGTCACTCATATTAAAATATTTAATTTTTCCACTTTATATTGCCAGTGATGACTTATAACGCGCGAGAAGTGTTTGAATAGCGAAGAATATATTTTTTTTGGCTAATGCCAGTCGGATTGCGTGGGTATGAGATCGTGGGGGGGGGGGGATTAACGAACAGTAAGAGTGGGGAGGAAAAAAAAGAAATCATGCTTGTGTTGCTGAATGTGACATATGGGGAGGTGAGAGAAGAGAAAAATATTAAACTCATATGTCCAACTCTGATGTTGTTGTTATTCGGTAGGAAGAATGTACTAGATCTGTTGGTGAACGTACCAGAACACTACAAATTTATAAAAGGTACCAGATCTAGTACGAAAGTACTAGTGGTGGAATTGCACTTTTCTATCTAACGAACCATGGAGCGTTTAGGATTATGACAGGATATCTTAAAGTTCTTAAAAGAACACTGGGCGATGGACTGAGTCCTTGACTCTTTATCCCGTCATCTGAATGAAGAAAATCTGTGTGGATGGGGTGTTATTGAGCTAAAGCTCTAATCATGGCTGGGTAACGGCAATAGCCAAGCCTCAATTAAAACTTCATTGGCTACAGCATTGCCATTCGTTACCCTGGAAATCCTGAAAAGGACTTTAGGTTGTTGGATAGTAAAATTATCTCATGACAGGATATAGTCCTTATAAGGACTGGCTTAAAGGGGCGAAGCAAGAATGCTTTTCATCTTCCCCGTTATATGTAGAGGACAGTGTATGGATAAGGTGTTATTGAGCAATTAAAGCTCTGATCGTGGCAGGAGGGTAACAGCAATAGCCGAACCTCAGTTAGAACTTCATTGGCTACAGCATTGCCATCCATTACCCTCCAAGGGTATTGGATTGAATGAATCAATCACCGCATCTCACGGTCGATTGATCCCCTCATGACAGGATAATATTTCGAAAATAATCTTCATATAATTGTAATTTGCAATAAACAAAATGGTGTATCTTTATACCATAATGAAATTCCAAAAAACAGAACAAGATATCAATAATATAATTTATTATATATTATGATAAAGTATTAATTAACGTTATTTTATAATTGTTTTATATATATATATATATATATATATATATATATATATATATAACAATTATAAAATAACGTTAAGTAATATAATTTAATGAACAGTGAGAGTGGGATGAGAACTTAACTGTTTCACACAGAGAGAGAAATTGACCATTTTATATTCTTTGAAAACGGCGTTAGAAAGCTTTATGTTGTAAGAACAGATTTTAATCTCCCCCATTTTTTAACATTAAGAGAATTTAAACGAAATATTATTAATACATTATGGAAATTATGGAGACAACTACCGTGTTAGAGCAAAACTTTAGTTTAATATAAACCAAAATGAACACTCGACGTTTTGCCCTTCATATTAAGGTCATCATCTGGAGCACACACATATATACAGAGAAACAAGCTGCACTACAATGCACATGGTTTGCTAAAGTTACTGACCAACCGTTAAAACTATTCACCTGACATCTGGTGTTCAAAAAAAAAAAAAAAACCTCACTACATCAAAACTTGAGCCCTATTATTATTATTATTATTATTATTATTATTATTATTATTATTATCTATTAGGTTACAAAATTAAATTGGGCTGGAGAGCAACATGTTTATAGATAGATAGATAGATATAATAAAAAAATAATAATAAAAACACTGTGATTATACATACAAATTTCAACCATATTGGCATGGAATAATTTCGAATAAAAGTTTCCTGAAAATTGCTCAAAATCCTAAAGTATGCCAGATACTATAAATTATAATCCAACTAACAGAATAAAGAAAAAAACTTAGAAATTACTTGAGTCCGTCACTTCTTGGCCGTCAGACACTGTTATAAAACTGATACCCCATTACGCCGTTCTCCCAGAATATAGATGTTCCTAAAGTACACAAACAAAACGTTCCTCTTCGGCCGATTTTTGAAGGAAGAAACAGCCCTAATTATCACCTAGCCAAGAAATTAGAGTCAACACTCAAGGAGTTGGTAGGTCATCCCCCCCCCCATATAAAGAACACACAACCCTTTATAAACAAAATTAAAAACATAACACTCAGCAAAGATGACTTATTAGTCAGTTTTGACCTTTCTGCTCTTTTCACAAATGTCCCAATCACTGACAATTCTTCTCCTACAGAACAAATTTCCGCCCGACATTACGGCCCTCTTGGTCCACGTACTACGGTCCGGTTACATCGTGTGGCAAAATAAATTTTACCTACAAAAAGAAGGTACGGCCATGGGCTCACCACTATTCCCCCCCCCCCAATTGCTAACTTTTATATGGAAGCTTTTGAGCAAAGTGCTCTTGATTCCTTGACTCTAAAACCTACAGTGTGGCTTAGATACGTTGACGATATTTTCGTTATCTGGCCACACGGCAGCCAAACGTTGAACACATTCCTTAGCCACCTGAACAAACAACATGAGTGCATACAATTTACTATCAAAATTGAAAATCAGAACTCGCTCCCGTTCCTGGATACATTGGTCGCACGTCTTCCCTCAGGCAGTCTATCCTTCACGGTTTATATATTAATAGGTTATGTTAATAATATTTCTTTCATGCTTACAGGTGATCAGAATACATTATGGAAATTATGGAGACAACTGCCATGTTAGGCAAAACTGTAGTTTAATACAAACCAAAATGAACACTCGACGTTTCGACCTTCATATCAAGGTCATCATCTGGAGAATACAAACCGACACATACTGGCAAATATATACATACTAACTCATATCACTACCCATCGCAAAAATTTGGAGTCATTAACACCCTTAAAAACAGAGCTATAACAATTTGCTCTAATCAGCAAGCTCTTAAATAAGAATTAAAGATTATTAACAACACATTTATAAATAATACTATAACAAAAATACTATTAATAAAGTTCTTCATAAAACTTCATCAAAAAAGAATATAGATTACAGTAAAACCATAGCCATCCCATACATTACCAGAAGTTACCAAAAAAAAATCAATGGACTCCTATCAATGCTCCTTTTAAAACACCTATAAAATTAAAAAAACATATTCAACTCCTCTAAAGACCTTCTCCTCTCATTGGGACATCCTGGAGTTTATTGCATCTACTGCACCTGTAACTTACCTTATATTGGTGAAACTAGACGTACAATCCAAAAGAATACAAAAAAACACATTAAATATAACAATTTTGAAGCTCAAATCACGCTCTCAACACCCTTCACCAAATTGATTGGAAAAGTACCCGCTCTTTACACCATACAAAAACCTGGTATGAAAGAAAATTTAAAGAAGCCTGTGAAATTCTGATTAACCACCCTAATATCAACAATAATGGTGGCATAAAAATTCCAAGAATTATTTAGATGGCACATATTCAGACTACTTAGCATAATTTAGGAGTTGAAGCAATTTTCAGCTCATTGGAAACTATTCCATACTAATTGGTTGAAATTTATATATATAATCACAGTTTTTTTATTATATATAAACATGTTGCTCTCAAGCCCAATTTAATTTTGTAACCTAATAGATAATAATAATAATAATAATAATAATAATAATAATAATAATAATAATAATAATAATAATAATAATAATAATAATAGGGCTCTAGTTTTAATGTAGTAAAGGGTTTTTTTTTTCACCAGGGACCAGGCAATAATTGTTGTAACGGTTGGTCAGTAACTTTAGCAATCCATGTAGATCGTTGTGCAGCTTGTTTCTCTGTATATATGTGTATTCTCCAGATGATGACCTTGATATGAAGGTCGAAACGTCGAGTGTTCATTTTGGTTTGTATTAAACTACAGTTTTGCCTAACACGGCAGTTGTCTCCATAATTTCCATAATGTATTCTGATCACCTGTAAAGCATGAAAGAAATAATATTAATATAACCTATTAGAAATCTAAATGAAATATTAACCGAAATGAGTCCAACATAAATCCAAAATTAATGGATTTATGTTTGACTAATATCGACGATGATTTTTTCAATTTCATAAATTATTTTGAACATTTCACGCACTATTAATGATATATACACAGCATAGCTGGAAACGTGATTAATACGATTCTCAGATGAAAAATCCAGGATCAGGAGAAAGCATGACGCCCTAACCTAGTGCCTAGTCGGAGGCCATACAGAGGAGGATACTTTGATCTGCGGTCTGAATAACACCCGCATTTTGTTCTCTGATTAAATTCTATGGTCAGCCGTTCCATAGGACCACTGCTGTTCTTCCTAGCATCCTTCTACTCTTGGAATACTTTGACTAGAAAATTCAGGGAACAGCCTATATAATACAGGCAGATTCTTGATTGTTGTAATTCTTCAAGAATTACAATTCGACCATGTCCTTTGCCCATGCCAATCAGCAATTTCATATGAAGGTACATCACGCACCTCGTGTGTATTGGGTTTCATCGTGATATGAGCGCCACCTGCCAGGGTGGAATGTTTGTTCATTTAATATGTGCTTTCCGAGACTGTTTATGTCGAGATGAGAAAAACAAATCCTTTAGGAAATGCAAATCCATCTGCATCTGTATGAGACTATCTAACTCACCTGCAATTTGAAAAGCCGTTAACAAAGATTAATTGTATTCTAAGCTGGATTTGAATCCGAGTCTTTCCGAATAAAGGACATCGTCGTTACTGACTGAGCTATAGATGCTTCCTCTGTAGTCCAGATACATGTAATGCCATTAATAACAGATGATCCGTACTCAATAAGGAATTAAACTCATTTTTTAAAGAGAAGAGGGGTTCAAAATGGAGCAGTGAGCATGCGTACGTGTGCGTGTGTGTGTGTGGGGGAGGGAGGGTGGTTGTGTGTATGATTTAATAAAACCATCCATATTATCGTTATCTTTCGATATGGTGCATTATTCCTCTTGTCGGATGAATAAACTAAGCGGGATATTCAAATAGGCTGGCATGCAGAAGCATAACGTCGCTCTTATCAATCAGCCCACAATGCTGCCACCTTGGAGTGATGGATTCATGAATTAATTTGGGACCTCAACCAAAACGGAGGTATGGTTGAGGTCCCAACCATTGTGGGATCACAGTGAATCAATATACAGAACCACCGGGACAAGGATTGGTTAGAACAGGAGTATATTTTTCCAACTCTTCAGCTGTCTAATATTGTTGGACTTCCTATAATCACTCTCTCTCCGTAGTTTGTTTTCAGCTGATGGAATGCAATCTCAAGAGGAATTGGTTGATGTTTGTAGTAACAACTGGTACTAATGGAACAACTTTGGAATTTTATTATAAACATATTATTTAAGTTAACTCGCCGGCCTGGTTGGCTGAGTGGCTGCCGTATTAGATCCCCAGTCAAGAGTCTGCGGAGTCGAATCCCGCCATGGGTATGGATGTTTATGATTGTGCTATTAACTCTTTGTGGAACGGACATCTGCGATCCTGCCGCTTCTTCAAGCAGAAGGCTACACTCCCAAAACTCAATGGGGTACGAGAGTGACCATACAGCGTCCATATGTGAATAACTAACTAAGCTAACCAGGAGTCTCAATGCTATATTTTTTATTTTATTTATAGAGAGTAGATGAATTTCTTCGACTGGTGAGAGCAGTGCCTTGCTTACTGGAGGGCACTTGAAGTGTTTTCAAAAGTACCGTGTTTGATTCCACAAATAGGAGTTGAGTATTATTCTACCCTTAGCACACGAACGGTAATGTTTATTTAATCCGTGCAAGATGCACATAAAGAAAGTGATTAAAAAAGTGGAATTTTCCATTAAACAAACAAAAATTCACGATAGTTTAATATCAAGATTCTAGATCCACATTGAAGCTCATGTTTATAATAAAAAAATATAACTCTGAGAGAAGAGAATATTGGGTACTCACTAACAATATGCTTAATCGTCTGCACCAAGTTGCCATAGTTACAGCATGGAGAATCACTCCACTGCCATTTATAGAACATCGCCCATATTCTTTCCTATAATGATCAGGTTATGTATAAATGTTTTAGAAACTCGTATGGTTAGATCAGGAACAGTGATATGTAACGAAGAGGTGTGTTCTTCCAGTAAAGACCGGGTTACTGTGATATCAAAGACCCAAGCTCTCTAGGCGAGGGGGGGGGGTCTAAATTTAAATCTCTGAGTGAATGTGCTAATGACATGGTTGAAGAAACGGTGGTGCTTAAAATATTGCAATACCTCAATGAGACATCGTCCATGGGATTCGATGGCATATCTGTTCGTGTTATTACGAGACTGTGCAAAGAAATTATCAGCTGTTCTGATCAAGCTATTGAATTAAAGCTTCAGAACTGAGAGGTGCCAGTGGAGTGGAGTGGAGTGGAACAGAAGACAAAATAGTTCCGCTGCATAAAGGGGGGCTTCAAGATAGAAGCAGCAAATTATAGGCCAATCAGCAGCTCAGGAGTGGGAGTTAAGGTATTGGAGAAACTGGCGAAAGAATTCAGTACTAGGTGGATATAAATATTATACTTTATAAGAGGTAACATGGTTTTGTGATGGGTAGGTCTTGTCTTAGTATTTTGTTAACTTTTTATGATATATGACAAAATGATATATCCTAACATCTATAACTTATTAAAAATATTTGCAAAGCTTCCGGTAACAACATGCGTCAGTAAAAGGTCATTTTCTAACTTACGCCTTTTAAAAACACCTATTTAAGATCTACCATGACACAGTCACGATTGAACGGACTGGCTTTGCTATATATACACAAAGAGATTAATGTAACCACGACAGAAGTAATTCAAGAGCTTTGTAAAAAGAAAAGAAAACTGGATTTTATTCTTTAAATAAATTTTTCTA
The DNA here is from genome assembly GCF_054136105.1 of Typopeltis vanoorti. Lineage (NCBI taxonomy): Eukaryota > Metazoa > Arthropoda > Arachnida > Uropygi > Thelyphonidae > Typopeltis > Typopeltis vanoorti. The sequence continues at coordinate 36,393,471 of NC_143567.1, read as the reverse complement.
ATCGCCTAATGAATTTTATTGAATTAATGACATTTAACGAATTTTAGTTGAACGTATAAAAATATTTTTAATGTTTTTAATGCAAATTCATTGCATTAAAAATATTTTTATCCGTTCAACTCCCCCCCCCCCCAAGATTAAATCCTGGGTGCGCCACTGATCATGTCAGAAACATTAACCCCACTAGCGCCCAAATCACTATTTCACTCTACAGCAGACAATGTTTGACTCATTTTGCTTTTCCTAACTAATAAATGTCTTTTTCCCTTTTCCGCCCACATATTCCTTTCCTGTCAGGGGAAAAGCTATCTGTCTCCCCAAACCTCTTTAAAATTGCATTAGCCGTACCCAAGCTAACACCACACACTGACAAATTGTCTTCGAGTCATGGATATATGCTGAGAAAGAGCGCATATTTTCGAACACTTTCTTGGGGATGTATCCAGTTTATAGCTACACGAAATGAATGCCCCAAACTATTAATCTAAATAATCTTAGAGACAGTTAAAACACGCAACACTCAACCAAAATAGTAAAACTAAAAACGAAAATTTAAATGGAACAAAAACCACAAACTCGACAAAAATTCGGCTTGTTTGGATTAATTTGTTCGCTGCTGTAAGCTGAAGATTCAGTGGTTCTTCCGTTTATTAGAGTATCAGCAGTGTTTTTGTTGTTCTTTTCAATTCGCTCTCCTCTATTCTCTTAACGAAGTGCGAATTCTTAGCGAACCTGGGATTAGAAGACAAACTCGATGCGTTTGAAAGCGCGGGGAGTCAACTGCAAGCAATGGTACGCGTAGTGGACTACCCACCATACTTACCGAACGTAACCGTTGGTTGCTACGAAGGATAATATGTGAATATACAAGTCGGCAGTCACGTTGAATGCGGAGTTTCGAGTATCGATTGGAACACGAATCTGCACAAAAATATTCAGAATCGAGGCTCACATCATCAGGTTCCATGGTAGGACTGCAATATGCAAGCTCCACATTACCCGAACCAACATGCAGCGGCGTCTTCAGTGAGCTCAAGGGACGTTCGCCCTACAAAAGTCCAAAACCTCGTTATATGCCTAAAGGAAGTATGGTCGAAAAATTCGCATGGATTGCTCTCGTACACTTGAAAGTGTTCTCCCTATGTTTGCTGCAGTCATCGCAGAAAAAAGAGGCCCTACGTCTTATTAAGGTGTGCGCTATGGTGGCTGCTTGTTCCTCACACTATGGTGTCCGTTGTTTTCTTTCCAAGCAGTGTATTTCAAAAGATTTTTCTGAAATTGTTAATGAACAGTATTGGATTATTATTTTGCTCATTTACGTTCATTTCATACCATGGCTATTATTTATTTTTTATCTTCCGGCTTGATATCTTTAGGACGGAAGCAAAGTTTATTCAGTCTATATAGTGAAATATTAGCTAACACATACGCTCATGTAATCAGTTAAGTCTAGATAAAGTTGTATTCGTCTGTTCTTTCTACTCTTTATTATTAATTACTACTGTTATCGTACTTGTTATTAAGAGGAACTGTTTATTTTTAATTATACTTGTTAAGTATGTTTACATTTTAATTTTAACTTTAAAATGTTAAACTTTAAATTTATGGACATCCTGAAGCCCATAAAAGAGACACCGGATGTAATCATGGCGCTTTATGTGAATAATGTTACACTCTCCAACCCAAAGCAGATACCAAGAAACAAGTAATATACCCAGGGGCGGCTCGTGCATAGCCACTACGGAACTGGAGTATCCCAAATTTTTCTCGATATATAAATATATTTATTAATTTATTTATATTTGCTTGTAATATTTAATTTTATCATCAACAATCCTATACAACTCTCTTATTTTGTATAAAAAATAATAAAAATCCATCTTGTAATACTTAGGATGGCGAAGGACGCTAGCAGCACTGTGTTTACCACAGTGCCATATTGCTACGCGCGCAAGCATATGTACGTCATAGTGAGATGCGAGCTATTAGCATGCGGCACTGTCCGTCGCTCAGTTCCACTGTTGTTTATATGCAGTTTGCGCCAGTAGTAGAGTGTTCGTAGTGCTTATCGTGTTTGCTCCGTCTCTTTAAATATTTGTAAATCCATTCCTTTAATTACAATTAAAGGGATGGATTTTATTTTTAAGTAATTTTGAATTATACCAAACTGTATAATTTTATCAATAATAAACAATATTTTTTCATGTTTAATTTTTACCATAATTTTGATATTTTATCCAAACACGTACGCACTGTACTTACAGTGTGTATGCATATTTCGAAAGTTGTAGCACCCCCACGATTTCAAGCCACAAGCCAGCCACTGATTATATACCAAATGGTGCACTTTCTCACGAAGTGATATAAATTATTGCAATCGTGAGCCCAATATTTTACGGAAAAATTATGCTTTATTAAGAGCATATATAAAATATGCCTGTAATAAAGAGAAATAGTGAATGCAAAAAATTAATACGCATATCATTATTTTGAAAGCTGTTATGTGCAACCTGTTCGTTCTGTGATTTTGATGAATTTGTATTGTTTCAGTTATAAATTACTATCTGCTTTCATCTTCAAACAATAATTTTTATTTTTTTGTCATTTTAATTAAATAATTATTTAAGTTTTGAATAAATAAAATTTTAAAATATAATGTTGTTATATATTTGTAATATGAATTTTGGTTTTAAATAAAAATTCAGTTAATAATCTTTTAAGATCATCACACACCATTTATGAAACAAAAGAGTACAAGTTTATGAGATAAAATTCAGGAAAAGGTGCTCGATGGCAATGCTGACATCCTGGATATGCAAGACATTAAACTTCAGTAAGTATAGCTTTAAATAACTAAACGAGCTGTCATCGGATCACAACCCAATACTACTACAACTGGGAGAACAAGAAGACTTGTGTCCTTCTTCTCACTCATGCAAATCGTGGGACAGATTGTCTAAAGTACTTAGGGATCAAATTGGACCTGTCCCTCGCATATGGACAGAAGAGGATGTGGAATCTGCAATGATTAGCCTCACCCAACAGATTAAGTCCGCTATAACGGTTGCAACCTTCCACAAACATGTTCTCAAGCTTGGTCGTTTGCCCGAGGATATTATGGACCTGATCAGAGAGAAGAACAGAGCTAGGAAGAGATTTCGTAACACTCGCGCTCCTCAGGAGAAAACAGTTCTTAATAGATTGAACGGGGCAGTGAGAGATGCACTTACAACTCATAGAAACCAAGTTTGGGATGAAAAGTTAGCCTCTATCTCATCTATTGATCACTCTATCTGGGGATTACTGAAGTTACTAGTGCAGTGCAAACCTTCACATAACAACTTAGATTTCAATCACTTATACAAAATCCACAGACACATATTAAAACTCCCAGATACCTGTGCTGACCATATTGCACCCACATCACCTGTTAAATTATATGATATTATCAAAAAACTAAAGAACGACAAAGCTCCTGGACCAGACAGCATTTCAAATGGGGTGATAAAGCTGTAGTGCACCTGACCATTATAATAAATGCAATCTTAAGACTTCACTATTTTCCTTCCACCTGGAAACTGGCTGATGTAATCCCTATACATAAGCCAGACAAAGATCCACACCTACCGCAAAATTATCGTCCAATCAGTCACATCTCCAATCTGGGTAAGGTTGCGAAGAAGGTCATCCTCTCACGACTTCAAACCTCAGTAATGACCTAAACATCCTTCCTAAAGAACAGATTGCTTTTCGGCAACACCATAGTACTACCCAGAAAATCCACAGAATTGTGGAATACATCACCACCAGCTATAACTGGCGCCAGTACACAGGAGCTGTTTTCCTAGACCTATCCAAAGCATTTGACAAAATCTGGCATTTCGGACTCCTACACAAACTTATCTCAGCCGGTATCTCACTAAACATGGTTCATCTAATCCATTGATATCTTCAGAATAGATCAATACAAGTCACAATCAACGGTTCTACCCTCATCCCAGCGCCATATCTTTGCTGGAGTGCCGCAGAGATCCCTACTAGCTCCATTGCTGTTTTCTATATACATGTCGGACATCCCGCATAATCCGATGTCTTCCATTTTGGCCCTGTATGCGGACGATACAGCAATACTAACCAGATCTCTCCGACCCCATTTCATTACCAGAAAGCTTCAAGAAAACCTTCTAAAGCTGGAGGGTTGGTTCTCCAAATGGAGATTGGAAGTCAACCCCCAAAAAAGCTCAGCCATTCTTTTCTCGAAAAGGCCAATATCTCCTGCAGGAGATGTGTTACTATTCAATACTAAAATTTCCCTGGCAGACAGAAACAAAATACCTGGGTGTAATTCTCTACAAAAAGCTATCTTTCAACCAACATATCAAGTTTACGTGCGCAAACGCATCTAAAGCCATAGCTCAGATCTATCCGCTAATTAATAGAAATAGCAAGCTCAGCAACAGAAGCAAATCGCAACTATACCAGATGACGATTCGTCCTATAATCACCTATGCCTTTCCGGCCTGGAGCCACACCTCTAATGCTAACATTATCAAGATACAACGCGTACAGAACAAGTGCTTGAGAATGATTCTGAATGCCCCATGGTATGTTAGAAACAATCAACTTCATAGAGATACAAATATTCCTTATATTTTCTCTTTCCGACAATCTTTAGCATCTAAGTTCTTCCTAAAGACGTCCACACATCCTAACGATTTGGTTCAGCAAGCTGCAGCATACGAGGCAACGGACATATTCAAACATAGAAGACTATTTTAATCTCCTGCAGCGATGCATAATATCTATGCCCAATCAGGGCGAGCAAACTACTCATAAATGTTACCCTCACTGTAACCGCAACAGATAGCGGGGAATATGAAAAGCATCTTGCTTCACCCCTAAAGACATAAATGTCAATTGTCGGTTGTTCGATGAAACGTGAATAGTGAAATTATAGAGATGAAGAAATTTATCGCTGTTGATGCCTTTTATTGAGTGAAATTAAAGGATGGAAATCGCTGCCATTTGTATTTACATGAATTTCAAACATTACAGAAAAGAAAAAAATCCGAAGTGGTCGAAGTAATTAGGTATCAACTTCGCAAAAATAGTCCCGACCTGTTTTTGAAATCTGTGTATTATTATGTCGTGCACCAGTACATTCATTACTGCAAAACAGTCGCCTCGGCACTACTCCTATCCCGTGAGATTCCACCATCACTACACAACAACCAGCCTAACGAAACCAGCCACGCTCTTGTGTTTAGTGTTTACTTTGAATGGTCATTTATTTAACATTAGTTAGTGATAGAACTATCTTATTTTAATACATTTTGAAATCTAAAAGGGTGCTACAAAAAAGGAGCGAAACGTATTATTTGCAATAACACTAGCTGACTTATTTTGGGATGATAAAAGAAAAGTGTTTTAATATAATTAAATGTTTTAATTATAATAATTTATGATTACTAAATAATTTTTTTTGTAGATTCCCGATGTTTCTTGGCAAATTATTAAACTTCAGTGCTTTTATTTGAACTCCTTTATATCTGGTATATAGTAACGATTTAAAATCGATAAATTTTATAATTACCAATAAAATAAATATATTTTATTTTATTTTGCCAACTAACAGGCTGACAAATTAACACTTGATTTAATTCAGTAATTACTTGTTTTATTGTTCACGGAGAGAGAGAGAGATCAGTAAAACATATAACTCTCTATCAGAAATTGTTAACGTTATTAGTAGCACATTTAATTATGTAGCTTCGATAATATTAGCAAAGGAAATAACCGCATTCCATTCATATACGATCGATATCTAGATGAAGCGTGATATCTAGTTCACAGTTGACAATGGGCACTGCTCTCAAGGGAACTCCTCACAGTATAGCATTGTTATTGCGCAGGATGAAAATCCTGTGTTGTACACAGCATGGTTTTCATCAGATGTACCGACAGAGTATCTCCTGTGGCGCCATCTCACGAAGAGAAACTAAAACGTAAACTCTCTCTCTCTTCCTCATCGGTAAAAGAATGCTGTTCAGGTGCGATGTATATATATATATATATTCATGTGATTAATTTACGAGAATTAATCACACATGAACCGGTAATTATTAATACTACCCAACTATTGATGGTAAATGTAATAATACCAAGACATCGCAGTCTCTATGAAGCTAGGTTTGGCTGTAAAGCTAAGGTAGGTTTGAAAACATACTTGCCAGTCAATACCTTGTCAGAAATCACGAGTGAAGAAGATTTCGAGGTGATATTAAAAGATCAAATTAATAAGGATGTTGAATGTGAGAAGATAATCTCAGAGAGGGAAAGCGGTTTTAGGACAGAGAACGGTGACAATGGGGAAGAGGCAATAGATGACACGAGTGAAGACTTATCTGTTGGAGATCCAAACAAAAACAGAAATAAGAGTGTTAGCCAAATCGAAAGAAAGCAACATTCTTCTGAAACAGGAACGATCGACAAGGAAGATAACAAAATAAAAAATATAACTAATGTTGAATTAGAAAATAATGAAAAAAGTATGGAAAACACTTCTTTTGCACTCAAGGAAATCTCAGAAAAAATTCAAGAATCTCGAAACTCTGCTAAGCAATCACTTAAGAAGCAAGCTGAAAAAATGTTATGGCTTTCAATGACTAAATTTCCAATTGCAAATGTAGGAGAAAATGTTCGGATAAGAATTGCAGAAGTAGATAGACAGGGCTAAGACCGATAACCGGAATATTATAGCGGTTGTAATTTCTATTGAGAATGAAAACCTGTATAAATTAGGTACAAAATATGGTATTTAACTCTATTCGAGGAACGAATTTACCGTTTGTAAGAAAACTTTTATTTCAGTTAATGAAGTTCCTGATATTGAGATAAGTCTAAGAGAATGTGCCCGCAAGAATTCTAATTTAGGTGGTCAAGGTTACCAAGATTGCAATTGTACAGCCCATTGTAACTCAAATCGCTGCAAATGTAAAAAGTCTGAAATCCTTTGTACCTCCAAGTGCCACAGAAGTCTTTCCTGCAAAAATAAGTAAATTGTTCTTTACTGGACAACAATATAATATAATAAGGTATTTGTCGCCTACTTTTTCTGCTATTAAATAAAATATTTTTTATAAAACATGTTTTTATTTACATTTACCAGACTCCTCTAGGACTTATTAATAATTACCGATTCATGTGATTAATTCTCGTCAATTATTCACTTTAATCTCGTTGTTATTTCGTTTGTATTAATACTAACCGGATTTATTACTTTATCCGTAACATATATATATATATATATATATTATTATTATTATTATTCAATAAAAATATTAAAAAAAATACACTAAGGATGAGGATTGAACCAAATAAGTACATGTATAATATAATATAATACAAATCATTAAATTTATAAAATATTATTATAAAAATAAAATAATAATAATAAATAAATAAATAATAGTCATTCATTTAGATAATGAGGGAATTCTCTACTTATCAGTTTTCTATTGAGACACTAGAATCAATGGATACGCTTCTTCAAAGGAGAGGGAAATTTTAAATTATTAATACAGGAAACAACTAGCTCTGTATACTCTGTTTTACCCCTCTCTATCGTAGCAATAATTGACAATAATGAATTTGCAATAATTTCGCTTGTTTTAATCTTTATTGTAAAGTGAAATTAATTTGTTAAATTTTCTTCAATAAAAGGTTAATTGTATAAAAAAACATTTAAATTTTATATTATGTTAATTTTTTAAATAAATATTTTGATTTTATTCTAAACTTCTCTTTATAATTTTAATGTTATTAAAACACACCTTAAAAATTAAGCAATAAATGTATCTATGAAGCTAGGGAAAGCGACATGCTATTTCAGTTGAATTAGATTATTAAATCGACCATGAGATGCGGTGATTAATACCCTTGGAGGGTAACGAATGGCAATGCTGCAGCCAATGAAGTTCTAACTGAGGCTCGGCTATTCGCCGTTACCCAGCCATGACTAGAGCTTTTAGCTCAATAACACCCCATCCACACAGATTTTCTTCATTCAGATGAAGGGATAAAGAGTCAAGGACTCAGTCCATCTCAAAAAAAAAAAAAAAAAAAGATAACAGAAGAATGCTCAGAAAGTGCGGGATTTTTAATAGCAGCAAGAAATTCTTTATTTTCAAGTTATTGATAAAAATAAAAAAAAAAAATTCAAAAAGAAATAATAGAACAAAAGAAATCTCCGAAATACTCACATGAACATGATTTAGTGCAATTTCTGTTCGCTGCAAGATATTTCTTTCCGGTTCATCATAGTGTCTATATATGATTTCAGATTTTTCCCAGTTTACTGAGTGTTTAGTGGATTGGATGTCGTCGGGATCAAAAGAATTAAGAACATGACTAGTAAAGCCGAGGCCCTTATTCTGTCTTAGGTGATATCTTTGACATGCTCCTCTATACGAAGCTCAGTTCAGTTCTCAGTTTGCGCATAATTTATTTGGACGAAAAGTGGTTTATGTTTCTTGTATGTTTTCACAGTAAGAGGGGACTTTTCCAATCGGATTCAAAATATCGTAACCCTTTTCATTATAACAACAGTTAAGTTCCACAATTGTTCGTCTTCAGTCTCATAAGGATGCAACAGTTCTTTTGTAACTTTTTAATGATTGTTTTGTTAATATTTTGTACGTCATGTGTTTGTTTAACATGATTCAGTCATGTTAAACACAGTGATACCAGAAATTTTATTACGAAGAGCACAAAAATAAAACCAATTATCGAAAGATCTACGTCTGTGGTGTAGATCTCTCGATCATATATGTATCGAAGCTTATGAAATAAATCAGTACTCGTATATTCAAAACTATTTTCCATTAGAAAAATATTTTGATACTCATTTTTAAACCGAGAAATTTCAACTTTTCCAAGAATTCCGTGTTAGAACCGACTGTCTACACTACAGACAGCGGGCGATAAAGCCCTGCTACCTCTGTAGGAGACTGGCTAACTTCAACTAAACAAACGTCCATAAAAAACACCACAAAGACCTGTTCGCCTTCTTCCCAATGAAACTCAACCATCTACAGTCCAGCTATCCAACCAGCGAATTCATAGTCCAAGGTGACCCGAATGTCCACAACTCCAACTGGCTTCCCTTCTCCAACACTACCGATCAAGCTGAGCTTGTGATCTAACACAAATCGGGCACCTACGTTCCCTAATTCCACATAATCCTCTCCACTTTCCCAATACTCTTGATCTTTTTAAAATTAGAGATTTAATTAATACACTTGCAGTAGATCGTGCTCAGCTGGCACTTATTCCATTTCATGGAAACTAACATACACTGCTTGGAAAAAGTCAATGGTATAATATATATATATATATATATATATATATATATATATATATATATATATATATATAATCACCAGGAGTCGAAAACGACTCGATGGAACACAACAACAATAACATGTCTGATTGAAGGTCTGAAAAGAGACTTCTATCAGGATACCATTAGAATGTTACAAAAATGTATTTAAACCCGTGCCAAATTAAATATAAAATAAAAACGCATAAAGTAAATAAACTAAAGTGTAAAAGAATATATTAAAGTAAAAATATGACTGTAATTTACATTAATAAAGCAAAAATAAGAAATTATACAATTAAAAAAGAACACCTTTTTAATTTTAATTTCAAATTTATATTTAAGAGAACTATTAATAATTGAATTTGTGTTTCCCGTGTGGTGACCGGGATAAGAATAGTCCCAATCTATCTCATGCATGTCGTATGAGGCGACTAAAATGGGTGTCCTGGGAGGGTAATGGATGGCAATGCTGTAGCCAATGAAGTTCTAACTGAGGCTCTGCTATTGCTGTTACCCTCCTGCCATGATCAGAGCTTTATTTATTTATATAGCTCAATAACACCCTATCCTTCACTGTCCTCTACAGATAACGGGGAATATGAAAAGCATTCTTGCTTCACCCATCTAGCCAGTCCTTTTAAGGACCTGAATTTGTGTTCACATAATTTTAATTTATAGTAATATTGAACAATTTTATCTTCGCACAATGTTAATTTAGGAACAACGTTTCGTTAGTAAATTTTAATATTCACATTTTAAAACTGCTATTCATATTCATTTTAAAACTGACATTCATTCAAATTCCCAACGACCTATCAAAAATCATATTACTTTGTAAAGAAATCTATAATCCTACAATCCTCAGTTTATTTACATAGTTCGAGTCTTCTATGAACAATATTCGACCTTCCGTAATCGGATGCCATCCCCGCCCCCTTATTTTTAGCTCTTATATTGAAAACGTTTCTGAAGATATTTATGAAGTTTTATTTTCCAGTCCTGTTCTTTCCATTAAAAAAAGCTACATCTATGTTCCTTGCTAAAATAAACTAAACAAATTCCCAACGACCCATCACAAACTAATGATTTGTAAATGACCTTTAGATTAAAATTAAATCTAAATGAACAAGGTCTTCGTCTGTATAATAGTAAGTTTTTATTTTAATGAGCAACCATACTGATTGAAAGGTTGGTGATAATTTGGTAAGCTGAGGGTTACATTAGCGCCATCTCTCTGTGTCATCATCATCATCACGAACCATGGGCTCACTGCATGTTGGTGTCCGATGCCTCCTTCACTATCTTCTTCCACCTGTTTTTGTCCAGTGCACAGTGTCGCACTTTCTGTACACCCATTCCACACCAGTCCTTTATGTCGTCTATCCGTTATCTGCATGGTCTACCTTTTCTTTTTACACCATTCATAATACCAAACATGAATGTCTTCTCATGCACTTTCCTCACTCATTTTGAAGATGTGTCCAAATAATTGCGGCTTCCATTTTACGATCTTCTGCATTAGATTCTCATTTGGTTGTCTTTCGATAGAGCTCTTCACTGGTGATTTTCTGTACCCATCCTATTCTTAGAATCTTCCTGTAACAAGTTCTTCCAAATGCTAAAGTTCTTTTTCTTGATTCCTTATTCATTAACCACGTTTCCGATCCATACAGTACACCGCTAAAGATGCATGTTTCCAGTACTCTTAGTTTTGTTTGCAGACTGATCACTTTACTTTTCCAGATGTTATCCATGGCCTTCAGATTTGTTCTTCCCTTTACAATCCTGATTTTTATTTCTTGAAAGATGAATTGAAGTCAAGGACTCAGTCCATCCCCCCCCCGAAAAAAAAAGATCTTAAAGGATGTGATAGTCATCAAGTGTTTGATCTTTTGAGTTTGAAATACTAATGATACCAGAAAGAAAATAAACAAAAATGAATCAAGTTTTATAGACACAGCAATGTGCGCATTAGTAATAGCTTCAATGAAATTAGCAAAACAAGATGATTTACATTAAGAATGCTATTCTATGCAAAAATTTTGACACAAAGTTAAATCTTCTAAAGCATATCATCTGCAAATATCAGCAATCTTATCTAGTTAGGGTAAATGCAATGGGAAATTCAAGCAGATAATTAATTAATTAATTAATAAGAACTAAAAGAGAAATGCAGAAAAATATTAGTAGTACTATCGTTGAATTCAATACGATACGGATATCTGCTCAATCTGATTTATTGCATGCCAAAGGCTCAGTCAGTATCCATGAGATCCTTGGTTGCGAAAATCTGGATTCAAATTCCATCGATAATGCGAAAAACGTTCTGTTAAGAAGTTTTATCTGAATATGAGATATTTGGTTTCATATGGAGGCGAAAAGGTCTCCCCTCCCCCTTCAACTAAAGTCGATTTTTTCCCCTTCTCCTAAAACAAGCAAACTAACCATGAGACACATGGAATTAACAGACACAATATTCCAAATTGTAATAACAACATGTCATAGTGATGCGATGCAGTAAAACAAAGACAAAATGTATTCGCTGGAATACAGAAGGAACAACGAATAATAGTAATTATTATTATAAAAGTTATGCCTGAAAATAAAAACATTACTTTTTTCAAACACTACCTAACACTAAAAAAACGTTTTAAATTTTCACTGAATATTTGTAAATTTAAGACGTTTCACTTAAACAGATTTTAGTGTTCGAACTACTGGAACAATCAGTAACTGTTGAGTCAATTACCTCAATCATTATTTTTGTGTTTAAAAAAAAAAAAAAAAAACATATATTTGTGTAGTCTACATTACTTATTAATAAGCAGACTTTTAAAGATACTGTTAAAATGGTAGATCATGCAATATATTTTGACATATGAGTTAAATAAAATGATATAAATAACAATAAATAAAAATTGCATTTCAAATATAGGTTTATTTTATGGTGTACATTTTTCCTTTTCTACTATGATGATTTTAGAATGCCTCATTTTAATACCTGTTGCCAACTGGGTGCCACTCACCTAGGCCAAGTATCCCTGTTCTATTTTATCGTACGGCACTTCGAACTCACGAAAGCTCAGCCGTGCAAAGATTTTTATCACGAAAGCTCAACCGTGACAAAATAAAAGTTTCTAAAAAGGAAAGATGTTTTGCGGAAATGCAGTGTTCATTAATATCTCTAATGTGACTTCAAATAAAGATTCACTGAAAGGTGACATATTTGTATCGCTTCATTACCTATGGAAGTAGTTTATTTCATGTGTTACGGGGGAAAAAAATAAAAAAATAAGAAGAAGAAGAAAAAAGATAAAAGTACAAGGAGAGAATTCATCGAAATTCAGTATTCTCGATTATTCCCATATTTATATTTATTTTCATGTATTTATTCATTTACGTTTATTATAATTTGATTTATTTATTCTATTTGCACTGAAAAGTTAATTTTTTCCCCTATCTGGAAATATGTTTTTATGTATATATTTTAAATGTAGAATGTAAATGACCGTAGACATTTTGTAGTCCTAGTAAATTTTGAAAATTAAATTAACGCAAAATAAAGAGTCACATATTAAAATAATAAGAAGACAAGAAAGAATAATAAACATCCATTATTGTTTTATAGCTAAACAGCAAAACAGTATTTGTTGAAACTATTGGAAGTCACCAAAATATTACGATAATACAATCTTCTATTGTGAGTTAGTTTCGTATTTTATTTTTGTATGCTTTTTCACTTCCGAAACTTTCAATGATTTAAAGTTCTAAATATTCAGAGGTAAATAGATTTTATAATTTATAATGTCATTTGTTGCGTTTTATATGTTTTATATTGTTTCATGTTTTTATAATGTCAGATGTTGCGACATTGGTTTTATGTTTTAATTTTATATTCTGATTATGTATTTATTTTTGACAAATTTTAGATGAGGATAGCCGTTCTAGCTGTTCATATTATTATTATTATGAAACCCTTATAATCTTTATAAGGGTTTCATATATACGAGAATACAGCTATACCACTCTACAAGGGTACATTATACGAGACATTTCAAAAGTTCTGTGCATTATTTCCTATCTGGAAATATGTTTTTACGTATATATTATTTTAAATGTAGAATGTAAATGACCTTAGACATTTTGTAGTACTAGTAAATTTTGAAAATTAAATTAACGAAACATTTTTCATAATAATCTAAAATATTAAAAATTCTAATAAAATAAAATTTATTTATTTATTTATTCGTGACGAGTGGAACGAAGTATTACACATAGTGGCCAGTGAATTACAAACTTCACAGAAATCATTGGTTCTGTATAGGCATGCCAGCGCCAATATAGATCTTCAATTCCCTGTGCATATCGGTGAGATAAGGGTTAGGAGCAGCCTTCATAAATGCTTCAGTCAAAAGTTCTATTTATCCTTACAAGGCCTTCTCAGACTAAGGCGACCTAGTTCCTGACACTGTCTTAGGAGAGCACAGTTACGTTTGTTAGACAAGCAAAGTAGGTTATTTTTCCACTGATTAAACACTCGGGATAGCTGACCTTTTGAGAAACCAGTCAGTTCTGCTGTTTTCACAATCGTGGCCTCAGTCAGACGGTCACCCACAATATGCCCTCTATCGAACTCAGAAAGATCGTTTGTTTTTCGGAGTTCGATAGAGGATTCACAATGGGATCAACACTACTGACGATTACTGATCAGCAGCATTCTTAAATAGTTGTCTAGAACACGTGGTGACGCACGTGACCAAGTATTTTGTATGTACACTGCGTAAGTGACGTTTACGTACATCTGCATAAAGTTTTCTGGTTAAGCGGTCGATATGTGTAGTCTCCATCTTCGCCATCAGCTGTAAGCCAAATTAAGAAAAACGTCCTAACTGCTTTCTGTATCTGGTGATCGTGTTCAGCTAAGCAAAACTTTAAAATGGAGGAAGAATCCGAGTCAGGTCAGATATCATGCATTTTGCATGATAACAATGAGAGGCAACGTTTCACTTGAAGTACTGATCTTATGGAAAAGTATGAACGAAAAGTCTTCCCCACCCGTACAATCTTCAAGAGAGGTACTTCGACGGAGTTGAAAACGCTTCATTGCCACTGATGAGTTACTGCTGATGGTAGGAGCTTTTTCCTGCTTGAAATGCTCATAGAGGATTCGGCAGAAAACATGCAGTACATTGAGACTTCCTTATATAAGGACTGGCTTAAAGGGGCGAAGCAAGATTGCTTTTCATATTCCTCGTTGTCTGTAGAGGACAGTGTAAGGATAAGGTGTTATTGAGCTATAAAGCTCTGATCATGAAAAGAGGGTAACAGCAATAGCCGAGCCTCAGTTAGAACTTCATTGGCTACAGCATTGCCATCCATTACCCTCCCTGGATACCAATTTTAGTCGCCTCTTACTACATGCATTGTTGGTGCTATTCTTATCCCGGCAACCACACGGGAGTTCAGTACATTGAGACGACAACGTTTTCTAATTTTATATTTTTATATGAAAAATAAAAAAAGGTGTTACTTAATCATAACTAAATTCTGAATTATTTTATTTAAATTTACTAAATTATATATTATAATGTACAAGAAACTATTGTTATTTTTTTAAATATTATATGATAAAATCAAAATAATATAAAAACTTTTTATATATGATACGTATGATGTTAAAACCTTGGACTGAACGTCGCAGAAGTAAATGCATCAAACATAAAAATACCATTAAATTCACACTGCAACAAAAAATGTATACACTTTCAGCCAAAACAACAGCTATTTTAGTTACAATTAAGAAAGAGAAAAATTATTTAAGATCATATTTTAAATTGCAAATAATCTGTGTCAATGTCGAATGTTTTTCGCTGAATATTGTGTCCGATATTTGTCTCTGACACACATTCTACATTCTGTGTCGATAATTTTACAGATAAATATTTTATAACCTCACATGCTAGACCGTTATGCAATGTCCGTTGCATGTTATCTCTAAATACTTGTTGTTTTCTAGAAGTAATGCTTTACGATAAGCAGTAAATTGCTTTGAGTTGTAGAGTAGTAAATCACTTAGTGAGTGACCTACATTTTGCGAAGTTACTTTGTGACACAAAAATGCAGCAAATATCCAGTTTTCAAACCATTCCGAATGACAATTACAAGATGAAGTAGCGAGTTGTTGATAATCCTGATCAATACGGTTAAACAAGATATATATAATATAATATGCAATGTTTTAATTTTATATTTTTATATGAAAAAAAAAAAGTGTTACTCAATCATAACTAAATTGTGAAATATTTGATTTATACCATGAAATTCAGACTATAACAAAAATTTATACGCTTTTAGCCAAAGCAACAGAGATTTTAGTTACAATTAATCAATTATCGATATACTTTAATTTATTTATAAAATATCGAGATTAGAATTTACGTATTCCTATATCATACGCGTTCAACTAATTTATTTATTCAGTTCAATTTAATCGTTAAATAAGATGTCGATTTATATTATTTTAATTTATTTTTAATCAAAATCATTATAATTTATTTAAAAAAAAACTAAACCAATTGTAACTCGTTGTTGATGATGATGCAAATAAGTTAATGTTATATGCAAAGTAGATCTTTCACAATGAATCCTGTACTCAACGGAGTGAGGTATCAAGTAAAATAGTAGTAGTAGTAGTAATGATAATAATAATGTCATATACATAATAACCACCATTATGCTTATTACAATATATAATAATATTATAATAATTATTATATATGAAACATTAAAATTATCTATCGTAATTTTTTGAATTAATTTAGAAAAAAAAAAATAAATCGAAGGTAAAATAAAAAGTAAGATACTAAACCTTTTTTTTAATTAAAATAATGAAATTTAAAATAATGAATTTGATTAAAATAAATTACGATTAAACTTGAAAGAAGTTATGATTAAAATGAAGTATATTATATTGACATAGAAATATAAATAAAGTACTTTCCGAACTAAATTTTACAGTTCCCGATAAAACATCTGACTTTCTAGACAAGCTTCATATTTCTTTCCTTTGTTTTTGATGCCATTTCTCTCTTCGTCAATTATGTTTACAACTTACAATAGATTTGGTTCCCCATTGGAGTATATTTCCCACACCGAGTCGTTTGCTATCACAGTATTACATAACCCACAGTCGAGTTTGGACAAAGTTGTACAAAAATGTGAAATAATTTTTAAATAATCAGAATTAGATATTTCGAATTCTTATAAATGTTAAATTTAAATGTCGAAGGTTATCAACGGAATGTTATTTCTTTAAAGTTTTATTGGTTGATCAAATTGTGAATGCTACACAAATGTTTTAACCTTTTTTTTTTTTTTTTTTTTTTCAGTTACACGCTTTTGCTGCCAGTTACACGCTTTTGCTATATTATATATATATATATATATATATATATATATATATATATATATATATATATATATATATATATATATATAGAAACTTTCACAGATCCAGAAAACCCAGCTAATTATCTTTACCACCGATAAAGTGAAGTATCACTTTTGGAAAATCTGAAGGACCAAAGTCTTCGGAGATTGGAAAGTAGCATTAGAATTTGCTCCCGTTCAGCAGATCCTGTAGTTCATTTCATCGGTTCCTTAGCCTAAAAATCGTATGGCAAAATCGTATTTAGAACTATCTATGGAAATAGATAGTTCTAAATACGATTATGGGTTGATCAAACTCTTCCCCATGAAGAGTTTGATCAACCCATCTGTAGGATGATGATCATCCCATCTTTTAGTCGATTATTATCTGAATTTGATCAATAGAAATCCCCCTTTGGAATCCACTGAACATTGTTGATTAACCACTTTCGTTTTATTTCTGAGTGAAAGACAAGAAAGAGTGCAGATAATTCCTCAGGGTCATCATGATAGTAATGGCCAAATTCAAACGGTTTTCCAGGGTTTTTCACCACGGACTTTGAATATATGTCAGGAAAATTTCAAATAAGCCACTAAATGGGATATGCAGCTCGCCGGTGCGAGTTGAGGGAAACATGAGGTGTGTGTGTGGGGGGGGGGGGGTGGCTTGGTAACTCTTGTTGTAGGAAGTCAATTGAATAAATTCATATGGAATAAGAGAGAAATTAGTCGGAACACTAAATTAGCTGTATACAAGACAGTGTTCAAACAAACCAGTTTTAACTTATGGATCTGAGAGCTGGGTTAGAAGTAAAACACACGACCAAAGACTAGAGACGGCAGATATGAGAGTTCTGAGAAGGATTAGGGGCATGAACAGATGGCATCAATGGCAATATCATATTAAAAACGAGGATATTAGGAAAGAACTTGATATTGTCAGCATTCAGTTAGCAGAGCTAATCTCAGGTGGTATTGTCACCTAAATAGAATGGGAGAGGTAAAATTAGCAAAACAAGTGTTCTCTGCCAGGTTGGCAGGAAGAAGACCAAGATATAGGTGGATTGATACAGTACAAAGTGCCTTAGACGATAGAAATATAAGATCTGACAATATTGGAGTCTTGACAGGTAACAGACTGATTTGGAGGAAAATTGTAGATAGGAAGTTAGGGATGATGTAAGTTTCATGTAGTACTCTCTCTCTCTCTCTCTCTCTCTCTATATATATATATATATATATATATATATATATATAGAAGCAGTTGAGATAAGCATCGTTCGCTGTCGCTCGTAGTTAGTCTGCAGGGGTAGTTATAAAAGAAACACGTGTGAAGTTGCTTCGCCGGATTAATATCTAACGTTAAACTCGAGCAACGCATTAATCTGAAATCCAGACTTGCAGGAGAAGATCATCACACGTGATGAGACGTAGATTTTTCAGTACGATCCAGCAAGAATCAGCAAGTCAAAACTGAGGGCAATGCTGATTGTTTTTTTTTTAATTTTTTTATTTTATTTTTTATTTTTTATCAATGGCGTGGTATTGGTTGATTGGGTACCAGAAGGTCAGACAGTTAACCAATATTATTACCTCGAGGTTCTGGCCAAGTTGAGAACGAGTGAGGAAGAAGAGACCAGATCTGTGGGAAAACAATTCTTGGATTCTGCATCAGGAGAACGCTCCAGCACACAGTGCAATGTCTGTAAAAGCAGTATCAGGCTGATAAGAAGATCCTAGTGTTGGATCATCCATCTTACTCGCCGGACTTAGCTCCATGCGACTTTTACCTTTTTCCAAAGTTAAAATTCGCATTGAAGGGCAACTTTTTTCAGTCAGTGGATGAGGTAAAGGAGAAAACGGCAGCCCTACTGAAGCAGATAACACCTGATGACTTGCAGCACTGCTTCCAACAATGGAAGATTCATATGCAACGGCGTATAAGATAGAGGAGGGGAGTATGTTGAAGGGGATAACAATCAAGTTGTACCATTGTAATAAACCACATTTTTGAAATCAGTCTCGCTATTTAATAGTCACACTTCGTGTGTGTGTGTGTGTGTGTGTGTGTGTGTAATGAGACGTAGATTTTCTTGAAATGATACTGAATAAGAATTTTACTGTAAATTCATAAACATTATGAAGAAATTTTATATACGTAGAATATTATTTCTATAATAATCTACATGCATTTAATAATATATGACAATTCTTGGCTTTTATTAGTCTATGCTAATAAACGTCAAGAATAAACTATTTAAATAAACAATGTCAGCAATAACGCGTATCAGAGATTCAAATGCTGCGAATCGATTAGCTCCCTGTTTTGATTCATCATTTTTGCGTATTATATAATACATTTCTTCGACATCTGAGTTGGCCAATTTCAGATGGATCATAAAGACCCGTTCTTATCTCAGCCAGCATCCATACAATATACCCCCTTGATTGGAAAGGCCTGGGTTCGATGTATAGGATACAAGGAATTCTTTATAAGAACTTTCTGGCATTGACAATCACAGTCTAAAGAATTACTGGCATCATTCATGAAATCGCGTATATATATATATATATATATATATAGTTGCAACAAGGTGTTTTTATTTTTAACAAAAATCTCTGGAGGAGATATAGATGTAATAAATTTTTTAACTTGGGGATATTGTATATTAGGATAACCATGTAATTTTATAAATTTGGTTATTTTGACTCCTAATCCCAAGTAACATCTTTAGACTTGAACTTTGTTTCAGGCGCAAACTTAATTGTTTGCATACTTGGAATTAGGAGTTAAAATAACTATGTTTATAAAATTACTTGGTTATCCTAATATACAATATCCCCAAGTTAAAAAATTTATTACATCTATATCTCCTCCAGAGATTTTTATTAAAAATAAAAACACCTTGTTGCAACTTCTATAGGTAAAGGTGATAAGGCTCCGTATTACTAGAACCTTGGTATAGAATAATAATGGAACGAGAAAAGTCCTTTTTAGGACTCCCAGGGTAACAAACGGCAATGCTGTAGCCAATGAAGTTTTAACTGAGGCTCGGCTATTGCTGTTACCCAGCCATGACTAGAGCTTTTTAGCTCAATAACTCTCCATCCACACAGATTTTCTTCATTCAGATGACGGGATAAAGAGTCAAGGACTCGGTCCATCGCCTAGTTCTTTTAAGAACCTTGGTATAGGGGAATGATCGACCGTGAGATGCGGCTATCCATTATCCATTATCCCCTTGGGGGATAATGGATGGCAATGCTGTAGCCAGTGAAGTCCTAACTGAGGCACGGCTATTGATGTTACCCTCCTGCCATGATCAGAGCTTTAATAGCTCAATAACACCTTATCCCTACACTGTCCTCTACAGATAACGGGGAAGATGAAAAGCATTCTTGCTTCGCCCCTTTAAGCCAGTCCTTATAAGAACCTTGGTATGGTATATTTAGGGTCTAGTTACTCACTGAGGAGACCTCAAAAAAGGTTGAACCGGTCTGGGTAGTGACCCCACCCATAATGCATTGCAGTATATCTTCTAGTGAGATGTGCTTTACATTATGGGAAAATTCGTAAATATAGGATTTATTTATTAAATAGTACAGTGATATGAGATTTAAATTACTTGATTAGAAATTGGTTCGAATAATTAAAAAAATAATCTGAAATAATTTAGAAATCTTATTTATTTCTTAATTTTTTTATACATTATTTACTTCTTTAAGTTAATTACTTAAAAATAATGCTTTTCAAATAGTAAGTAAATTACAGTTTATAAATGAGTAATATATATATATATATATATATATATATATATATATATATATATATATATATATATATATATATATATATATATATATATATATATAATGTAAGTGTTGAACCGGGAAAGATTAAATCATAAAGTAAGTTGGTATTGATATTTTTCTATCAAATACTTCCCCACTCTGATATTCAGCAAAACAAGATTTAGTAATTTTTTTATTTGCACCAGTAGTCCAAAAAATATTTAAGGCAAACGATTAAAATTGACTGGCATGAGACCCCCCCCCCCATTCCCTAACCTCACCTTCCTCTCCACAGGAATACGAAACCAATGTGAACCGAACTCAACTCTTTTTGTTAAGTTTCAACTTCACGTTCACATAACCGCAATCTCGGATACGGGACACTAAGTCAGATTTCAAAGTACTTTATACGCGCACGTATCGACACACTTCTCAACCAGAGACAACTCTGTGGATAACTGACGAAGGTGCATAATCGTGAAATATGTCTGCTACGCTTAAACAGAGCGAACCACGACTGTATCGCATCGCTGCTCTGTTCGTGTCAGTGAACATTTCGGGGTGGGATAAGGAAAAACCACTAAGTGAACGATGTGTCTGTATCGTGACAAACACTTGTCGTAGTTCACGGTGACGTGTTATCAGGAAATCTTTGAAAAACAATTCGCTACACAAAACACACAAAACAGATGCAGTTAGAGCATACTGGAGGCTAACGAAAGTCATAGCCCTCCTTCGGAGAGAACGACACAAATTACTGAGAGTCTGGAAAGTTTTGTGAAGCAACGATGTTATTCATTGCATGCGGTGAACATCCCCGTTGCTTTAGCGTCAGTTTAAATCTGGCGGGGTTTCTTCTGGTTTTGAGCATATCAGGTAAGCGAACATTGCTAAAACATAAACTAAGTGTAATATTTTAATCACTTTAATACCGCCCTCTGGTGTTATGTTGATTTCTAAAGATCTGATTTGTGTTTTTTCTGTATAACAGTGCGAAATTCCTCGCATTAAAGTATTACCTGCAGAATTTAAGAATAATGTAAATAAATATCCTTATAAATAAATAAAATAAATATCTTTATAAATAAATAAAATAAATATCGTTATTCTATTAAAATTAATTAGAATATTGCAAGTAAATAGGTTTATTATATTACAATTCTAATAAATAAAATTCTCATATTTTAAACTCTTTATTACCGCCCTCTGGTGTGTATGATGTTGATTTCTAAAGATCTGATTTATGTTTCTGTAAAAGTAATAGTAAGCATTTCACTAAATTCAACAGTGTTACAAGTGCAATATTTAGAATACTATAAATAAATATCTTTGTTATATTCTATTGTAATTAAGTAGCACATTGCAAACAAATAGCTTTATTATATTATAATACTGTAATTAAATATGTTTATTAAATTTCAAAATCACTAAACATGAAATATATTTAGAGAAATTATTTATTTCTGTTTGGTTGGTCATGTAATATGTATTGTTTCACATTATGTGCCACTTCATTTACATAAAGAGTAAAAATAAATGCACTGATGGAACAGTGGTTACATGAAAACTCAGAAGTGTTTTTATTTGAAACTGGATTTAAAGTTTTAATAACCTTAAATTTAAGAATACTAATGCAGCTGTTAGGATAAAAAAAAAAAAATTAAAACACACAACTGAAATTCTTTGAGGATATCTAAACGAAAACCAACTCCTTTAAGTGTTTATTTTATGATATAATATTCTTTTATGGAATCTCATCATGATGAGAGAGAAATCTTTATATGGGCATTTTCAGAGGAAGATCAATTCGACCATCCCATAGAAGGTAGCAGAGATTTTCCCCAAAAAGTCTGGTTTTTCGTGAGAACGCACGCACGCACACACACACACACACACACACACACACACACACACACACACACACACACACACACACACACACACACACACACACACACACACACACACACACACACACAAATTTTCGATCATAATCGATGGAAAATTTGGAATGGGGGCGAAGGGGAAGGGAAAAAAATGATATTTATCAGGACACATATTTAATGGTAAAAACGAGTGTTTAGATTCATATCTAATTCTTACCGTTAAGTATCCGTTCTGATGAATATCATTCTCATCCCCCCCCCCCACATCCTTTGTCTGCATTCTTGTCTATCTGGTTCATTGAAGGTCGACCTGAATTCCCGTATTTAACGCTCGTTTTTCCATCAGAAATTTTTTGTCTCACATCGAATTTTCTTTATAAACCAACTGCAATTAATCATAAACATCCTTAAGATGTTCGCTGTTAGGTTCAAGCAAAAGAATTAATAATCTCATGTGTTCAAATATGCCTTTAGCTCTTTTCCTAACGAGGTTATTCGATTCATTAAACAACATCGGTGGAAAGAGTTACTTTGAGAAGAAACTTATACTGGCTATATAGTAATGATGACAGGTAACGACAGTTGTCATGTCACAAAAAAAAAAAGTTCTCAAATCAAAAATCAGGCATGGATGGCACTTTGGTTGAAATATTAAATATCAGATGTAGTGGGAAGATGGTCTCACACTGGGCGAAGAAATTCATCTCCCACCTAAATGCAATCACAAACTTCCATGCCCAAGCAGGATTCGAACCCGCGTCCTGGTGGTTGGAGAGCGGGCACCCTAATCACTTGGCCCATCAGGCTGGCAATTTCATTTTTGTGTTCGTTTCTGTAGAGTGTCTTTCTACTATCATCATCATCATCTCAAGAAATATGATGAAGAGACATTTGACTGCTTCATCTGAGTTTGCAGTACAAATTTCTTGTGATCGATCGAAAAAAAAAAAAAAAAAAACGTTGAGCGTAAATTTCACCATTGAACTCAATCGTTGAGCTTCCTTGTTTCCTTTGACAGGAGGAAACACATAATTGTTCTGATGCGTATTATCAAAATTTCAGAGGATTTTTTTTTTTTTTGTCCAATTTTTAGAAGAATTACACTTATGCTATTTTATACTTAATAATTGATCTCCAACGCACATAAGAGATTCGACCTTAAACTATAAATACTAACAAGTCACTGAACCATCCTACAATATAGTCAAGTACATAAAATTATGAATGGTTGTTCTAACACTGCAAGGTTTGACAAAAAGAGAAAGAAGAATTATTCATTATTCTTATCAAGCGTTGAACAGGATATGGCCCAGTGAAGAGAAGATAAGGATTCCGGATGTGATGATGTCGTTTTTGTAATTTGGACTGAATTTTATTTTTAATACACGCCTGGAATTGTTAACATTATTTATCTGTTTTATTTACCGATTGTCAGTGTCGAGTACTGTTTTGATCATTTCAGAGCAGTCATATTTCTTTAATAGGTTTTGCAAGAGGAAGACACTTTCAAAACTATTTAGAGGAACCCAGTACTTACACTCCGTACACAGGTAAACAAAAGTGCCTTTTAGATATAATACAGTTGTTATCAATCTTGAGTTATTGACGACCATCTGTTTTGAGACGTTCATAAATAACCCAAGATTTATTTTTATATTTTAATATATAAGGATTGATTTATCTGTGGTATACGATATGTTATATTTAATTAAGTATGTTAAATCCTACCTTAATTGAAAGGAAAATCGTTCGAGTATACTCCATGATTAGGATTGAAATATGGATTTTCAGTCCGAGTAGGAATATTAATTACAACACTAACGAGTGTTTCGAACAGAATTTATACTCGTCAAGAATCTTTAAGTGAATATGGTTCCTTGGAATAACATAAAAATGAAATAATAATAAATAATAATAATAAACACTTAGATGAACATATAGGTATAATGTATACTTACTTGACTACTTGAGTGAGCTTGGAAACTCTCTTTGTCTTTTTATTGTTATTATAAGTAAATATGTAAATTCGACATAAAATACATTATCGTAATTTTTAGTAATGAAAAAATAAATTATGACAGTGTCCTTAAATTTCAGACTTATGAATCCACTCAAAGCAGATTGAGTGATCCACGATATAAAAGGATTTTGAAGGCACAGTTATGGTGGTGACTTTGTCATAGGTGCTTATATATATTGTATTATCCAATACATTATATCTGCCAATTAGATTTGATTTACGGAATAAAAAAAAATCTTAAGTTTTATGGAGGGGAATAAACATGTATTCCCCCATCTTTGTGTATGACTATCCAACTCAGCCTCAGCTGAAATGCTTTTATGAATATTTCTCGCTTCCTAGACTGGACTAGACTCAGGTCTTTCCAAATAAAAACACAGAGTATTGTCCTTCCAGCTGGACTACGAAGGCAAGGAATAATATATTTAATTAGAATTAACCTATTGTGTAACAGTATTTTGCTGTATGATCCATAAAATAATATGAAATTAATACAACAAGAATATGAAAGAGTAGGCGCCATTTTGAATTGCTCCTTTGATTTGGAGTTGCAAATAAACGTGAGCCAAAGACCGCTTTTATATATATCTTTGAGGATATTGAAAATGTTTTAACCTCTGAAATCGCAAAGTTAAAACAGATTATTAGACAGATGATGCGGGAATTATAGAAAGTCGATGGCGTTTTAAAGGAACGCAGGAACAGTATGAAAAGTAAGCAGCAAAATGAGAAAGAAATAACCACAGAACAGTTGGCACACAACGAAAATTAGGTGGGTAAAGTCTGTTATGAAAAAATATATTATTTGGTGTGGTGACTATCCCCATTGATGCTCAGGTTATAACTGGAAGTTTTACCGGAGCAACAATTAAAAATATAGTACATGCAATTGAAAAACAGATAAAAAAAAACGAAAAGAGATCGTGATTCTGATAGGTACGATTCACTTAACGAGCGATAATTTCAGTACAAGAGAGGATCTGAAAGAATTACTAGAAGAAGCAAGAGTGAAAAAGTGAAAATCGTAGTATACTATCCGCATGTGATATAAATGAATTAAGAAGAAAGGCTATGATGAAAAATTATTCGATGCGTAGGCTACGTAGAAGGAATGGATGCGAGATCTTGGATATGGGAAGGGAGTGTGAAGAACGAATGAATTTGAATAACATGAACATTTGGATGCGTTTGATATCAGGAGACCTGAGATATTATTAATTGGTATGAGACTTAACAGACCCAGTTAAACTAGCTTATGATGGGAGGAACGGCGAGAATCTGTGTGTATAAGAGTAACAATGTTAAGTAACTGTTTTTGATGCAATGGGCATTATTGTGAAAATAATTGTGAGGTGAGAATGATTTTGCGTTCGTCTGGTTTGGACTTAACAAGCATGTGCAAGGATGTCTGCATAAGTAAGGCACTAGATAAGAACAGAGAGATGCAAGTTGTCAAACTGTGTAACGCAGACTACAGAGAAGAGTATACAAAAATCAAGCACGAAGATAATATATTATCTCTGGAGTGATGGTGAAGATTTTGGGAAAATTGGCTACGGCCTGCATACAGAAATGGGTTGACAGAAACTATACTTTGCAATGAAGAGTATGGCTAAGGGAAGGTCATGTTTCAGCAACCTGCTCACATTCTATAATAATGCTGAGTTAGGCAAGGAGGGGGGATGGATATACCATGATACATTTGGACTTTGCTAAGACTTGAGAGAATACAGCATGGAAGATTATTGCATTAATACGGGATTAGCGTGGATAAAAGAATGGCTGAATGATATATCGAAATATGGGGGATGTGAGTCTGTAAGAGTTAAGTTAACCAGTGGTGTACCACAAGGATCAGTGCTTGGTATTTTTTGTTGATGCAAAGATAGGCAGGGTAATCATAAATGCTGATGAATATGCAGTACTTGCAGAATGATTTTAATAGGCTGGAATTGTGGGTATGGAGAAATGGATGTCATCTCAATGTCAGTAAATGTAAAGTCATTCACATTGGCCTGATAAGATGTCCAATATTGTATTATATTGGTGGGATTATGCCAAAAGAAACTGATCAAGTTAGGGATCTTGGAGTGTTAGTAGATAGGATATTAAAGCTCACGGGTCAGAGATTGCAAATATAACTCCGAGGTTAAATTGCCATGCTGCAATGAACCTTACTGTGTAAAGATAAAGAAGTTATTTTGCCTCTTTACAAGGCCTTGATAAGACCTCCCTTGGATGATTGTACGCAGGTCTCGTCTCTTGGTTTCCAAGGGGATGTTGAGTGTGTTAAAAATAATATCAGGATTGTGAAATACTGATTATGAAGATAGATTGAGAATTTGTGGAGTGTAGCTACTAGCAAACAGGAGAAAGAGTAATAATATGGTTGATAATTACAAACTTCTCAAAGGTTTATACAGGATATCGGTAGATGGAATTTTTCATTTTATGGAGGGTAGGGAAAGGACGAAAGAGTAGCCTAAGAAGTTGAGAATGGATGCCGTCAAGAAGCGAGGGAGTGAGTGCTCGTTTTTTCTCTCAGAGTGGTGCATGATTAGAATGGATTGCCATTGCATATGATGAGTGCACGTAGGGTGAATGAATTTAAAAACAGGTGTGCCGGCTGGTGCGGATAATACATGAGCCCCTCTATTGAGTACTTGACTTCCTAGAGGTCTCTCTTAATAATAATAATAAATAATAATGTGATTCCCTCCCACGTACTGTCGTAAACCTGCAGTATATTAATACATGGAGCTAAAGAATTTCATTTTGATTATAATATATTTATTTATTTTTTTACATGATCCGGAAACTCAGAGAACAAACCGGGGCTGTGATTTCACAGCGTACGATGAAATTCTTTCCCAACTTGAATGTGCCTTCCTGATTGGCTAGGAAATAAACATATGTGAAATGGCTTTTCTTCCTGTGTTTTATCCGCTGCTCTCCGGGAAGAAAGGCTGTTCCAGATACGTGTACAGCTGAGCTGTAATTAGGACTACAGGTTCGAATCCCGACATGCACGGATGTATGCAATTACTTTTAGGCGAGAGATGAAATTCATTTTGTTCTGTGAGATCACCATTTTGGTTATTGGAAGCCTGAAATGGCTTGAAAAAAGTTACAAGTTTGGTCTGTGGAACAGTATTTCCTAACTAGGAATAAATGAATAAATACTACTAAATATTATAAAAATTAGTTAAGAAAATCCTTAATTCACCCACAGTATTAATGTACTATAGGTTTACACGCTTTCGTGGGTAGGAGTCACAAAGAAATCGTCCAAGAAGGCGATGTGATAGCCATAGTTTCTTTGACGTAATTCACCCCCGGACAAGTACAACTACAAGAATAATTTTTGCGCATCAGTGGAGTGCCTGACATATTCATCTAAAAAAAAAAAAGTACGAACTAAAATATACTTTGTTTATCACAATCGAAATGTCTCGCTTTTATACATAAAAATATCTCGACTGGCATTTGGAGGGAAGAGAAAATTTGTTATGTTTCAGCTGAGTTCGTGAGATCAGTTCACTAATGAACTGACTTGATAAATTACACTTCGCATCACATAGGTTGATTTTACGAGGATTGGTCCCGCTCTCTGTTGGAAATCTCGATTTAATGATGTATTTTTAGTAACGTATTTAATAACACTGAGCGTCTCAAGTTTCTATCAGATCAAATATATTTATAATAAAATTAGAATTAGAAAGAACTTCTATTTCATTCAAGATTAATATTTCAAGTTTCTCGAAGATTTTTGATTTTTTTTTTTTTACTATTTATTTTAGTTGAACCTCAGAGGAGCACCACAACTAGTTATTTTTTCTACAGACAGATTCCTGCCTCTACTTTTTCTACAACTCCAATCACTGCTGAATCCAGACCAAGTGCGCTAACGAAATCTTTTGAGCGAATGCATCAAACTACGAACTTTCCAAGTAGACATCCCACTAGAACATTACTGACTTCTAACATAAGTTATTAAAACATACAATGCAGTTTTTTTTTCTCCCTAACATGATACATAGTAATGATGTAAAAGATTGCTTTGTTTATCGAACCGAATAAAAAATAAATAAAAGCAGAAAATGTCTAAACATGTTTATTTGAATTATTTTCAAAGTGTTGATGAAACGAAAACACCTCGGATGGATACTTAGAAGCTGATTATTACTCTTGTTTATGCTTATGAAAATTCCCTCTCATTAAAGTATTTTCATAAACACGGGGTTATAGAGATGAGCACACAGGAGCAAAAGCAGTAAGGCAAACAACAAGCTAAGTTCAAAATGTCATGATTTTTACAGTGCTAATTGGCGCCCTCTATAGGCTTGGTGAAGGAACCGGCATTTAACTGACCTCATGTTGACAGTTCCTAGATAGCCTTATTAGTAAATTACAGAGTGTAAAAAATCGGTACAATGGTACAGATTATATCCGAGAGGTTTCTTTCTTTTAAATGTTATATCTTTTGAGAACGTGATGTTTTTTTTTCTGAGATATTCTGGTTATAAGGAATGAAAATGAATATTTTATATATTTTTGTGATCTGAGATTTCGAGAGCAGAATATAGATTTTTGTTGATTTTTTTAAAGGAGTAGAAGCAATTGGGTATAAACGTTTTTGATTGTATGGCTCGAACAGACAGAGTTATCTCTATTTTGTAAATTTTTACAAACAGATTACCGTTGGAAGGAGTGATGGTGTGAGGACTTATGTGGGTAGGTTTCTTATACATATAAAAGAATAAAGATTAAAGTAGCAAAGGTGACTGGTGTTAAGGAGGAGTATACTTATTTTCTTTTTTAATAGTAAAACAGATTTTACGGTGTGGGCCTAAAACTATCTAAAAAACCTACCTTGGCTATTTGACCACTCAAACAAGAAGACGTTATCAACATGGCATAGACATATTAAGGATTTGAGTGATGAAAAGTTTAGGAAAATCACCCACAGACTTCCACCCCTTTCCCCTCAACTAGATCAAACTTTTACAGTAGATTTCACTGCAAAATAAAATCTTTTAAGTCCAACAGGACGAACATCCTAATGCGGAAATGGATACATCAGTATCCACACACACACACACACACACACACACACACACACACACACACACACACACACACACACACACACACACACACACACACACACACACACACACACACACACACACACACACACACACACACACACACACACACACACACACACACACACACACACACACACACACACACACACACACACACACACACACACACACACACACACACACACAGAGAGAGAGAGAGAGAGAGATTTATATCCTTGTAACCCTCAAAATGCCTTTGTGACTATGGCAAAATATTGGTTAATAACTGAATAAAAAAGTAATTATCCTTCCATGTCTGTTTCTTCATTTAATACAAAACTCTCACAAAAATCAATGCAATTTTTAGTTTACCTGTTATTTTTAATGCAGTATGGCCATACCCTTCTGGTAACTTAAAAATCTTTCAAGTACTTGTGCGTTCAGCTCACACTCGTTTAACAAGCTTCTCTTAATATGATCCTCAACAGGAAACTATCTTTTCTGTGTGTTCGCTGCAGGTAAGTTATAAATAATCGTGTTATGCTAATTTATATCCCTAGACGTGTAAGTATTTTGGTTCTATTAATTGAACTACCTGAGTATTATTCAAACAACTAGATAATTCCACCGCTGATATTTATTAAAATGCTTTATGCTGACTGTTTTGGAAAACTTTGAGGCGAATTATTTACAGGAGACAGACCCGATAAAGCTTTAATATAAGGCTTATTACATTACTAAGTGAAATTGTGTTGCCAGAATTGTCTATCGTTTAGTTTATCCTCAATACTCAAATGTACAAGACATTTAGAACTTTTCGTGGGCGAGACTGACATTTAATAACTATTGGTATTATAATCCTTCAGTGAGTACAATTACCTGAGAGTTCTGTGTGGATGTCATCATCTCGATTTCTGCAACATAAACCTGAATGATCTTGGTCATTTTTTTAGTCTTTCAGACCTCAATATTTCCTCACTCATAATTCAGTGATTTTTAAATTCAATCTGATAATTTTCGTGAAAATCTACCCTGTTTAAGTCATTTATAGCATTCAGTCCGGTCAAGATTTATCACATCTCTGTTGCTTTGTATGCATTTTGCTTTTGAAGAGCATGAAATGAAGGGTTTTCACGTTCCATAATATGTGACGCCTATCAAAAAGCCAGTTTACTGTTAGTATTCGCTCATATTCTTGCTGAGGCCTCAGATACATAATTGAGAACATCAGTGATAAAATAAGATCAAGTCCCCTAATATCTTTTATTCTTCAAAAAAGATCATCGGAACTCTTAGCACTGGCTGTATGAGACATGCGGTCAACTTGCTTAAGGATCGAATGAAAAGGTGATAGGAATACCAATTCCTATTTTGGGGAGTAGTGACATCGCATCACATCAACATTATTGTATGATATTGTCATGTAAAACGATTTACAAAACAAACCCACATGTAACGAATAAATGTGTTATGCAAAACGCAGAACATTACTGTT
Source organism: Typopeltis vanoorti (assembly GCF_054136105.1). NCBI lineage: Eukaryota > Metazoa > Arthropoda > Arachnida > Uropygi > Thelyphonidae > Typopeltis > Typopeltis vanoorti. The sequence continues at coordinate 36,362,378 of NC_143567.1, read as the reverse complement.
TCATAGGATGAAGCAAGAGGCTTTTTATATTCCCCGTTGTCTGATACCTAGAAAACAATGAAGGGGAAAAAATTATGAGCTTTTAGCTCGCCCTGTGAGGGCAGGGGATTACGTATCTTCACTTGATATTAAAATGACTTTAAGTCTTTTATGATTGTAGAGATCTCTTTCATTGTAGTTTGCAGCTTGCTGTACCAGTTGATTAAGTGTTTAGTTGTCTCCGAAAAGAACTTGACTGTTAGAGTGTAAGAATATGAAGATATCAAGGATATTTGTGTCGCGGTGAATCTGAGCATTTCCGACGAACCACGGAGCAACTAGTATCATTTGTAAACATTTGTGTTGTACTCGTTATTATTTAATTATATTAGCATTAGAGTTATGGCTACAAGCTGGAGAAGTATATGTAATTATAGGCCGAATCACTATCTGGTAGAGCAGCAGTTTATTTACTTATGTTTAATTTGCTGTGTCTATTAATCAAGGGGTAGAGTTGGGGCCATAACTTTAGATATATTTGTTCATATGTTCCTAAAGCTATCGCCCAACAAAAAGCATAATCGTTTGTCTAGTAATATATATCGAGGCATTCGGTTTCAGTTTGCTAAGCAATTTTGGTATTAAACACGATGTTTCCTTTGGGAGATGTTCCCTTTGGGAGATTCTTCTAGTGAAGAATATGGCTACTATTTTCTGAGGCTTTACATTTATTCTCCAGTCCAGTGGCGCACTCAGGATTTAATCTTAGGGGGGGGGTGAGTAGACGATTTGAGAATACACACTACGCATTGCATACGACCTATGACTGAGCATCTGCAGTGATCGCCAATACATGATACCCATGATCTCCTCTGGCCCTGCTCAGGCAAACGAAGTAGCACTCGGTCTGCCTTGCGTTCACAGCAGCTGTGATTCCCGAGAGCTATAGGGTATACCCATCTTATGTGGTGATCGCTAATTCATAAGGCTTCTATTTTTAAAATGCTATTTTGAAGTTCTTTGATTACAAGGTACGGATGAAGTGATCTGGCTAAAACTGCCGTGTCATCTGCATAAAGAGCCATAAGGGACGACATAGGATTGTGTGGGATATCTGCCATGTAGATAGAGAATAGAATCGGGGCTAGTAAGGATCCTTGAACTCCAGCCAAAACTCGACGTTGGGTTGAGACTATATCATTTATCTTGACTTGCATCTTTCTATTTGTGAGATATGATTTGATTAATTGTATCATCTTCAATGGTATGTTGTAGATGATAAGTTTACAGAGCAGTCTGTAGTGCCAAATTTGGTCAAAAGCCTCTGCGATGTCAAGGAATACAGTACCAGTGTGTGGCTTCCAATTGAATCCCGTAGTGATGTGTTCAATCAGCCTATGAATATGAAATTGTTAGATGTTGCTATGATTTCGACGAAAGCCAAATTGTTCTTGTGGAATGATTTTTAGATTGCCCATTGAGTCTTGGAGTCTGAAGAGAATGATTTTTTCAGCACTTTTTTCTAGATTTGATAGCAAGCTAATGGGACGATAATTTTGAGTTAGATGTGGATCCTTGCCTGGCTTGAAAACTGGAAAAAACGTCAGCAATTTTCCAAGAGGGAAAGAAAATATTGCATTCTGGGGATTGAATTTATAATGTTATCAAGATTTACAATAGCTTTGCGGGGTAATAATTTGATAAGTTTGTGATGCCATCAGGACCTGGAACTTTTTTATTCTTGAGGAGCTTGATGATGCCCAAAATTTCCGCTTGTGAGATAGGTGTGATCGGGATAGAATTATTGTCAATTTGCTTTAGTGTGTCTGACTTGGCAATGAACCTTTATATATATATATATATATAAATATGATTGATATTTAAATTTTTATATGCGGTACTGCATTGTTTTTCCAAATGCCTTCCTATAGTTTCTGCTTTTTCAGCATCAGTGTGCAACTAGACCCTGATCTGATTGGAGAGGAGGGGGGGGGGGTAGATTTATTTTTGTTTCTGAGACTTTTTTAAGAGCATCCAGATGGAATGATCTGCAGGGGTAATAGAAGATAACTTGTTTTCCCATTGTTGATTTATGTTCATTCTGAGATTCTGTGATTTTTAAGAGCTTCTCTGACTGAGTTATTCGGTTTATTAAGGATTTCTTTTTTGTTTTGTTTTGAGGAGCACGTGTGTTATGTTATGATATCTTTTCCTTGCTTTGTTTTTCTTTCTTACTGAATTCATGATATCTTCTGGAAGACGATTGGGCTTGAGGTCAGCTGTAATTTTGTTGATTGCTGCTAGAGCTTTATTGATTTGATTTCTGAGATTTTTTACTGCTTTGCCAACTTCTTCCTTTGATCTTATACAGCAAACAGGGCCAATATTATATTCGGGAAGTATTTCAGCTTATTTTAAACAAGCTATGAAAGAGTGGGGGGGGGGGAGTTGTTCTTGTTTTCCTAAATAAAGTAGAATGGGTTTATTTGATGAGTTTCCGGTGAGTTGTACGCAGCATAAATTTTTAGTTTACGGCTGTGTTAATGTAAACTTCAACGCCTGTAATCTCTAGGTAAGTGGTTGGAGGGTTGGTTAATGAATGGTGTTTCATGTAATTTTTGATAACGATGGCAGTGCCACCGCCTCTGTAGTCTAGTCTGGTATTCTTTCAGTTTAGGGTTATCTGCAGGTCTTAGACGAGTTTCGTTTATTAAAATAATATCTGGGTGATATCTCCGTGAAAATTCTTGGAGTTCTAAGATCTTACTAGTCAGGCCTTAGGCATACCAAGCTATAATCTGTAGTGAATCCAGGAGAAGTCTCTTTCTGATCATTTGAGATTGCAGCAATCTCAAATGATCAGAAACGATTCCTTCAAGTGTTTCTTGAAGGAATCGGCAGAATTTAATGATGGGTTGGATTTACTAAATCCTTTGAGCATGTTAGCGTGAGAAGCTGTAATGATAGTACCCAGATTTGGATGTGATTGTGATTGGTGTCGATTCTGGTGCGTTACCTTCATTGGGCGAGGCACGTCGGCATAGGTCCTGTCCTGGCGGTGGTTATTTACCCTCTTAGAAACCTCTGCCTGCGGTTGGGGAGATTCTGCTTTCTTGTGTTGAGCTTCGTGGAATTGGGGAATCGAATCCTCGATACCTAATGAATGCGATAAAGAGAGATGGACTGATTATTTTTAACTGTCCTCTTATTTTTTGGATAGTAAATACATCCTCTATAATTGGATGTGTGAGGGCCACTGCAGTTGGTACATTTGGCCGCGGTGGTTTTGGACTTGGTGCAAGTGTTAGTGGTGTGGCCTTCACCACATTTTAGGCATCATGTAATCGGATCTGCAGAGCTTTTGTGCGTGGACGTATTTCTGACATCTGTGGCACTGTCCCGAAGAAGCTTTTTTCTTTAATGGTCCGGGTGTGAACTTGAGTCTACAGATCGATGTTAAATCTTAAATATTTTTGAAGGAGTTTTGAATCTCTACAAGGATTAGTGTCATCCGGCTCTTGTCAGCTCGTAACATTCTGCTGACTTTAACTGGCGGTAGTCCGTGGTAGCAGAGAATCTGCTGCTATCTCCTCAGTGTTATCTTAGTGTTGATATTCATTTGTAATAATGATTGATATTATTAATATGATATTGATATAAAAGAAGTGCTAAGCATGCCTGTCTCAGATTAATTCAGTTGTTTGGCTCCAATACTAGTTCAGCGAGAAAACAAAATTATTTATTTATTTATTTAATCATAATGATAAACTCTTTAGATGAATAATCTCAAATAGGGAAACAAATCAGAATGGGAAACTGACATTTAATTCATCAGATGGTTCTGGTAAACAGAAAGTAGCGGAATTCTAGTCATTAGCAGAAGCAGCTAACATAGAAACAGAAAAGCCAGTTCTTGTTGAAATCGGTGGAAGTAGAGTAAGAAAATGAACACCGTCCATTGAAATGTATGGTAAAAATTTCGACAAAACGGTAAAGATAATAATACTTGAATCTGCGATTTCTGTCCAGAACATGGACAGAAAACATTAATTATATTCTTAAAAGATGCTTGCAGAAGAACTTTATGCAGTTTTTAGTGATATGGCAAATTAAATATGGAAACAAATAATGGAATATGTAAAATAATACTAACAGTATTCAAGATTGCATTCAAACTAATTTTATTATAATTTATAATATAATTCTGTAACTAATAATAAAATTAAAATATAATAAATTTTAAACTATAATATTGAAAAAGAAAGAGTAATTTTAAACTTTTTATATATACTTTTTTTTGTAATATATAATTATGCATATATAAATAATTGTATGATATCAACTTTACCTGTGATCGATCAGTTTTTTCGAATTAATTTTTTTCGAAAATGTAAGCCAAGACATGGGCGAAAATCAAAGCAGATTTGTTTTTATTGGTTAGCAAAAGTTTCATGTCTAATAGCTAAATTGCTGTAGATAAAGCGTCAAAAGTTAAGTAATTTTTGAAGATTATGATAATCTATAAATTAAGCGCATCTTATATTTGTGAATATAAATTTCCTTAATATTCCATTCTGTTTAAAACTGGATACGATATATTAAAATAATATATAATTGTTCATAGTTAATTTATTCCTCAGGGGCTCACTTTAGTGAGTACGGGCGTGGCAAACCCGAGATACCCGATGCTGTACCATGCCTTACTTCATGTAATATATATCTGTTATATTATCTGTAGATTGGTCCTTCCTCGTCCTTACTTTCTTCCCCTCTTGCTCCTTACCTCCAATGCTATTAGAGTATTCGAGGGCTAGAGGTGAATCTTTCCTATTTTGCTGTGTCATTTCATCTTATGCACTATTGTGAGGCACCAAGCCGTCTGTCCAGCGTAGTGCTATAAGGCCAAATACCTCCCCATAAGGACAATGCAAATGATGAATAAAGTAGGAAAATTACCTACTGGCTCGTCCGTCGCCCAGCATAAAAAGGGACGCGTCCTGGACTTAGGCAGAGGGTCTAGGTCGAAAAATATGCTACCGTCTCCACTAGCTACAACGAGTCCACCTACAGTGCACAATGATAGAAGGATATTAGTAGGAACATATAACTGCAGATCTCTACGGGATGATGATAGATTGGAAGAACTGAAGAAGGAATTGGACCATATAGAATGGGATGTTGTGGGCCTTTCAGAGATAAGAAGGAAAGAAGAAATACGATTAATCATACGATTAAAAGATGAATATCTACTCTACCACTGTGAATGTGACAGAAACTCAACTGTTGGTGTAGGATTCCTAATAAATAAAACAATCAAGAACAATGTCCTCTTTGTTAATAAAATAACATCAAGAATAGCTGAACTAAGTCTCTTCATAAATAAAAGATACCAACTGAAAATTATACAAATATACGCCCCAACATGGACCATCCAGATGAAAAGATAGAAGATTTCTATGAAACATTAGAATTAAATAATTCTAAAGAATTGTACATAATTATAATGGGTGACTTTAATGCCAAGATTGGAAGCAGAGATGACCATCTGAACTCCATCGGTAAATTTGGATTTGGAGAGAGGAATGAAAGAGGAGAAAGACTTGTTGAATTCGCAGAAGAAAATAACTCTTTATTATGAGCAGCTTTTTCAAGAAGAAAATCAACTGAAGATGGACTTGGAGAAGCCCAAATTGACAAACCTACAATGAAATAGACTTCATCCTCTTCAACAGAAGATATATAATAAATAATACCGAAGTGCTTAACATGTTCATTGCCAATCACGCAATATCGCGCGATGCGAGTACTCACCAAACTTCCGATCGCGCGTTATCGCGTGGACGTCGCTAACTAAATAAAAAAATAAAAAAAATTTGGCCACCACACGAAATTCCAATTTTCAGCTTGGCAATGAAAGTGTTAATAGATTTAACACAGGAAGTGACAACAGACTAGTAAGGGCAAAAGTATGGATCAACAAAAAATGGGAACGAAATAAGCTCATAAGAAAAAAGTCCAATTTAGTGAATCTACAAAATCTCTACCACAATAGAAGCTGTTATAGAGAATCACTCAAAAATGAACTAAAAAATTTCAACACAGTACCACCATCGATGATGCTAATGAAATCTTAACAAAATCTATCTTGAATTGTGCACTAGAAATAGGAGGTGTAAAAAGGCACCAAAGAGAGGAAAAACTAAGACAGGAAACCTTAGATCTGATGAAGAAAAGAAGAGATATGAAAAGAGATTTGAATGACACCAATAAAATAGAATATGCGGAAATTTGTAAAACTCTACGTAAAAGGATGAAACATGAAATTAGATCGTATAATACTAGGAAAATTAAAGAAACAATAGAAAACAATAGTAATATGAAGGTCCTAAGAAGAACATTATCAGTTGGAACAAAGGAAATAGCTGCTGTAAGAGGGAAAAATGGTTATAAAAAATAGAGATGCAATAATCAAAAGAATTCAGGAAGTTTATACTGAACTCTATGAAGACAAAGACATCCAAGAATCATTTATGGATAACTCGAGTGAGGAAGAACAGGATGTGCCTGAGATCTTACAAGGTGAAGTGGAAATGGCACTGCGGGATGATGAAGAATGGAAAGGCCCCAGGAGAAGATGGAATTATGGTATATTTCTTAAAACTGGAGGAAGCCCTGTTATCAAACAGCTGACAAAACTCTTTAAAAAATGCCTAAAACAGAGAAAAATTCCAAAAAATTGGAACAATTCACTTCTAAAATTAATTTTTTAAAAGGGCAATAAGGAAGAAATTAAAAACTATAGACCTATAAGCCTACTCCCCACCATATATAAAGTCTTCACAAAAATTATAAATAATAGAATAAAATCTAAACTAGAGGAAATGCAATCCTGTGAACAAGCTTTGGAAAGCTTGTTCACAGGATTGCACCTTTTCTGGATTTAGAAAGAATTTCAATACTTTGGAGCATATTCATACATTAAGACAGCTCATTGAAAAATCAATCGAATACAATAAACCCTTATGTCTGGCCTATATAGACTACGAAAAAGCATTTGATTCAGTTAAAACATCTGCGACACTAAAAGCACTTAAAACCCAGGGAAATGAGAAACCATATATTGAAACACTAAAACCTATTTATAATAATGCAACTTCTGTAATTAAATTATATAAAAACAGTGAAAAGTTCCCAATACAAAAAGGTATTCGGTAAGGCGACACCATATCTCAAAAATTATTTACAGCTACACTAGAGGAAGTCTTTAGAAGCCTGGATTGGGAAACCAAAGGAATCAACATAAGTGGAGAAAGGCTGCATCATCTGAAATTTACAGATGATATTGTCCTAATAGCAGATAATCTTGAAGATCTGGAAGAAAGGCTAAATCAGCTAAATGAAGCCTCCAGAGTAATTGGATTAAAAATAAATAGAGGAAAAACAAAAATAATGATGAATAAATACATAAACCATACAACTGTCAAAGTTGAAAAAAATGAAACAGAACAAGTTACTTCCTGAATACAAGAACTGTATATTTGGGACAATTGTTATCCTTTGAGGATTGCCAAAGAAAAGAGATTGAACGAAGAATTCACCTTGGATGGATGGATGGCTTATGGGAAAATGGATGTTACTTCTGACATATTCAGAAGTAACATCCCTATGAGTATAAAAAGGAAAGCTTTCAACCAGTGTATACTTCCTGTCCTAACATATGGAGACATGGACTTTAACAGATGCCCTAAAAAAAAAGCTGAGAACAACATAACATCGCATGGAAAGAAGTATGCTAAAAATAACATTAAGAGATATGAAGACAAATACCTGGATAAGATCTCAAACAGATGTCATGGATATTGTAAAATGCATTAAACAGGCTAAGTGGAGATGGGCTGGCCATATTGCCAGATGCAGTGATGGGAGATAGACTAAAAAAACAACAGCGTGGAGACCAATGGATGGGGTAAGACAAAGAGGAAGACCGAGAAAAAGGTGAAGGGATGAACTGGAACAAATTGCAGGAGTGAGATGGATGGGAGAGGCAGAAAACCGAGTGGTCTGGAAAATCATGGGGGAGACCTTCGTCCAGCAGTGGACAGAACCAAAAGGACAGAAGAAGAAGTTAATTTATTATTATTATTATTATTATTATTATTATTATTATTATTATTATTATTATTATTATTGAAACAGTGTGTTTTATTATTATTATTATTGTACAAACTACAATAGCCTGAAAAGAGCTCTAAGGACATACTGAACAAGAAACACGCACCCAAAATACCATACAAACTTAATGAAACACAATATATTCGTTCAGGCTTCCAGATCAGCGACGCATCAATACATTTCAATTTATTGTGTGTGTGTGTGTGTGTGTGTGTGTGTATGTGTGTGTGTGTGTGTGTGTGTGTGTGTGTGTGCGTGCGTGCGTGCGTGCGTGCGTGCGTGCGTGTGTGTGTGTGTGTGTGTGTGTGTGTGTGTGTGTGTGTGTGTGTGTGTGTGTGTGTGTGTGTGTGTGTGTGTGTGTGTGTGTGTGTGTGTGTGTGTGTGTGTGTGTGTGTGTGTGTGTGCGTGCGTGCGCGCGCGCGCGCGAATTTCTCAATCATAGATTTCCCAACACAGCAAACAAACCAATAAATAGTAACTAACTGGTGTCATCCTCAGATAAGCTTACATATATGCTTCGAGGATGAAAGCAGAGAAATTAATTCTCATCCAAGATATATCACATGTAACCAAATGCATGTAATGTAGTTATCACATGTAAACCAATATACGCAATGTATGTTTTATATCTAAACAAATGTATGTAATGTATGTAATAACTGAAACAAATGTATATAATGTAATAAAAAAATTATTATTTTTTTTTTTATTATTATTACGTGAGACCTTCAGGAGAGTGTAAGAACTTATCATGGAAGCCTACTCTACAACACACTACGCCATCTACCACCCACTGGTATTTTTGTTACAAAAATATACATAAATCTGCGCGTATTCTCTGGTCGAATTGTTATATATGAGATGAATAAAACCATTGTTTCAGGAGGAAAAAACGAAGCTACCACCGCATGAGATCGGCTATTTGATCTTCACTTTCATCTGAAGACCGATAGAAGAAAAACCTTCATAAATTAATGCTTTGTGACATTTATTAATGGTTGCAGTTGTCCAAAAATACCAATACAATTAATCAATTGAATGAATCCTTTTTCCCCAGAAGTTATATATTTTTCTTTTCACGGGAACGAAGCAATAAACCCAAAAAACCTTCCTTAAATATCTTGCACACCCTATTTTAAATTTCCTGACGCACTTTCTACACAGAGAAGTTTGTTCAGTCTTTGGGTAACTGTGTAATGAAAATTATAGGGTCATATCGCTTCTGTCCATAGGCGAAAAATGTTATCTAATATTATCCTAAAGAGAATCACACCATATGCTGAAGGATTCATAGTATAATAGCAAGGATTTCGAAGGAATGGGTCCATAATTGGCCATATTTAAACGTTAAGATAAATTTTAGGGAAAAAAATATATATTCACTCTGTTCATATTCTATTCATAGATTTTTAAAAAGCATATGACAGCATTGAGAGAGAGAATAATAAATTTAACAAGAATTTGTATCACTGACAGCTGAAGCATGTTATTGTCTAAAGAAATTAGATCTGAACCTTTCGCTATTAAGATAGGATTGAGACGGAAAGATAGCTTTTCAACCACAACATTTAATTTAGTTTTAGAAAAATGTATTAGAGGAGCTGTAAAATAAAAGATAACCAAAGTAGAAATAATATTAGCATATGCAAGTGATATTTGCCTAATTGGAGAAAATACTAATTAATAACATTCAGAACTGTTGCTAAAAACTGGGATTACGCATCAACCAGGATAAAACCGATTATTTTTAAAAGTGCGAAATTGTGTGTGTGTGTGAGAGAGAGAGAGATGGCGGGAGGAGTGACCATTTATATAATTTCCATCAGATATCTAAGAACACTGGTCGTTAATTACTCGTTATGATAAAACTATTGCGGAAATACACGCCAGAATATGTGAATTCAATGGATGGTAATCATTTACTACATTATTTAATATGTTAATACAATTTTATTGTAAACAAAAACAAGAAATTTTGTTTACAATTTAATTGGGGAAAAGTTTTATTAATAACCGCATCTCACCCGAATCACCACGCACCGGATGAATTCCTTATAAGTCCTTATAAGGACTGGCTTAAAGGGGCGAAGCAAGAATGCTTTTCATCTATCTGTAGAGGACAGTGTATGGATAAGGTGTTATTGAGCAATTAAAGCTCTGATCATGGCAGGAGGGTAACAGCAATAGCTGTTCCTCAGTTAGAACTTCATTGGCTACAGAATTGCCATCCATTACCCTCCAAGGATATTGGATTGAATGAATCAATCATCAATCACCGCATCTCACGGTCGATTGATTCCTTCTCTCCCACCGGATGAATTAGCCTTATCCTTATAAGGACCGGCTTAAAGGGGCGAAGCAATAATGCTTTTTATCTTCCCCGTTATCTGTAGAGGACAGTGTAGGTATAAGGTGTTATTGAGCTATTAAAGCTCTGATCATGGCAGGAGGGTAACAGCAATAGCCGAGACTCAGTTGAAACTTCATTGGTTACAGCATTGCCATCCATATCCATTACCTTCCAAGGGTATTGGATTTTGGATTGAGTGAATCAATCACCGCATCTCACGGTCGATTGATTCCCCTCAATTTGAACTTCTGAATTTATTTGATATAATTTAATATAATTATAAAAAGGTGTACGAGATTTATATTATTTTATTTAAGAAATTTACTCAAAATTAAAATATTTCTACAATATTCTTAATTATTTTAAACATTTTTTCTAATTTATATTAATTTTATTAATAAAATTCTAAATTTTTTAATTCAAATAAATAATGTTTTGTCAATGTCAAAATGCGTCTAGTAGCCAATCAACGATAAGTTTGTCCTTTTACCGTTTCCTTTAGAAATTATCCCATGAGGTTTTTTTTGCAATGTTATGCAATGTTTCACATATCTCTTAGTTGCGGCAAATATGTAAGATATAATTACCTTTTCTCATTGGTGAAGATGCACTTTTAAGTAACATGACTTTTAAATTTATTATTTTTTTTTTATTTCTCTATCGAAAAAGGTAGCATTTCTTGCAGTGAGATTTAAAACTTAAAAAAAAAAAAATTAAGATTAAGTTTATACAGTATCATTTTAAAACTTGTTCATAATCTTTTCTTTTTAATTTATAAAGTATACAAAATGTGTTAATTTTATGTACATTTATAAATATTATGTAATATTCATAAACCATGCTTCAAAACACCAATTGAAAAATTAGTTTTTGTTCAAAAACTCATCGCTGTTGTTGACAATTGTTTCATTAACTAGAATGCATTTATTTGCAGTGGTTCTTTCAGTTTACCAATTTCCAATTATTAGATTCATGTTGTAATACCGACCATTAAAACATCTTTACTGAACATTTTAAGAAATAATTAACCTGCAAATTATAAAGTCGTGATAAAGGTAATTTTTATTTTTTGAACTTCATTAAAAGTCATTTATTTTGAAGTTAATATCTGAAGAATATCAATGTTGTTTGACAACAGCTTTTTGTCATAAAAGTATTCCACACCAGATGGCGCAGATGATGTTTTATGTTGCATGCTATCTGTGATGAACCAGACAACAAGAGATCTAAATAGCTTATCGTTGCGAATTGTTTAATGATTCTTCTCTGAATTTGTTTGTCAAGAATTATTTTACAGGATCAAAAATTATTACGTAGATAATTAGAGAATTATATTTCTTACTGCACAGTTCCTGTTCATAATGTTAGTATCATTGTTTTTGATACTATTATAGAAGATGCTAGCAGTTATGGGTGTCCAGAACACTTATTTTATTTATTTATTTTTTTTTCAAATCCCATCAGCTATCTATAACTTCTTAAAATGAACAATAATTTCCACTTGACTCTTTCCAATTTAAAAGCCGTATCTTAAATCAAAATGAGATACGGTACACTCGTGTGCTTACAATCATTTTTGATATCTGACCAGTGGCGTATTTAGGTATTTCCAGCCCCTAGGCCTGCAGAAAGTGCCGCCCCTCATGACCTGCCTATGGGCAGGTCATGATCTCAACCTGCTGTGACTGAATTTGCTTTAGAATTCCACTTGCTTCACATCGGGTAACTTTCTTCTGGGTGGTGTCATTTTCAATTTCGGACATAGTGGAAACCATTTCCGTCCATCCCTCACGAAGACTCCGACAGGCATTATCAAGACCCGACCAACGAGTAGGCGAAGGACGTTTGATTACTTTTGCAAAAGTTTCCAGATGCTTTCTTAGAACACTCCACCGATGTATTGAAGATGTGAAAAATACGTACAGTTTCTGAAGGACATCCAAAAATTCGAAAGAGTACGGAGAGGATTCGTCAGCTCAAGTACCTATTAGAGACAAAGAATGTCCAGCGTGCGTGTGAATTCTGCCAATGAATTTATTTCAAGAATTCTTGCTTGCAGTCCTGTGTACTTGCCTGACATGTTACTAGCATTATCATATGCCTGCCCTCTGCAATTTGCTACATCAATTCCAAGCTCGTTTAGTGAAGTCAAAACCGCCTCTCGTAACTATTCAGATTCGTCACTTATGTTAGGAATGAAACGCAAGAAACGCTCCACAGGAGTTCCATGTTCTTTCCCATATCGTACAATGAAGGACAGCTGATCAACATGAGACAAGTCTAGTGTTGAGTCAACACTTATGGAATAGTAATTAGTTATTTTAAGTTCTTCCACAATAAATTTGATTACTTTCTCGCCTGTTATTTTAATAAATCCCTCATGCGTGGCAAAGGAAAGATAGGAAACGAAACTTTTTCCTTTTTTTCCCCGTTTTTGGCAATGTGCTCAGCAAGAAAGGGATCAAATTCACTAATCCCTATTGACTTTGTGTCAAGTTACCGACAACAATACAGTAGCTTTCCGTGCACTTGTCTCGGTCTGTATAGTCATGCAGAATCTGATTACATGCCAATATGCTTGCAGACTAAACTTACAATGAGGAAAAGAAAAATATTTCTCTACTTGTGAGTAGATGCGGCATATAAGGAACATGTTAGAATTACAAAAATGAGAGCCTGGAAATTTCCGCCGATCCTCAAAATTTGCCGCTCTAGGCCCGGGTCTATACGGCCTATACCTAAATACACCACTGTATCTGACAAAATATTCTTAGTCATGAAGTAACAGAATTTTTCATTCTTTTAATATGCAGCAACTTTACCATACGGTATTACACTCTTTGCTAGTAACTGTCTTCTGAATCATTTTTATAAGATTTATAAAATAAAAGTATGAAAAAATTAATCAAAATACTAGTGGCGGTGGACGGTAGATGGCGTTGGTGTAGTTGCGGTTAGTTTACTGATGTCAATTATTTTTGTCAATGTCAACTATGTGACACTTCCAGGGAGTCCAAAGACTCATCGAAGGAGAGTGTGCCAACAGCATCGAACGATTATTTCCCTTCCAACTACTAATCGCGCTCAAACTCGCTTAACTTTTTGCGTGAACCATTAGTAGCAGAGACTCTACCAATCAAGCAACCTTTGCTGGCAGTTGGTAGATTGAGTGGTGGAGACAGACAGAGAGCTGTAGAGTAGGTATCACGTAATAATAATACAGTACAGTAATAATAATAATAATTTATTTTATTTTATTTTATTTTATTTTTAATAATAATAATTTTTTTTATTGATATCTAAAATATTTACACATATACAATGATCATCTTGAGTGACATTCTAACTTATAATTGAGGAACACACTAATATCCAGAGATAAAGAGGTTATTATTCTCCTTTATGAAGCGTTGATACTTCCACATTTGGATTACTGTGCTCAGGTCTGGTCACCTGGATTGCTTGGAGATGAGGAGGTTGTGGAGAAGGTTCAGAGGAGAGTGACCAAGTTGGCGAGTGATGTAAAAAATGCTCCCTACATTGATAGATTGAGAGCTTGTGGATTGCAGAGGTTGGCTGATAGGCGGAGAAGAGGGAATGTGATAGAAATATTTAAATTACTAAAAGGTTTTTATAAGATTGATGCAGGGGAAATGTTTCAGCTGTGTGATAGTGATGGAAGAATAAGAGATCATCCCTGGAAAGTAAGAGGGGTGTGAAAACGAGGTTTTTCGCCTGGAGGGTTGTAAATGAGTGGAATTCATTGCCTGACTCAGTTGTGAGTTCTTCATCTGTAAATGAATTCAAGAAGAGATATGATAGACATTGTTTTGGTAGTTTGGGTCCCACGCGATGAGTCTACTGACTCCAAGGAGATACTCATAATAATAATATTTTAAAATTAACCTTGAAATAAGAATGTAATGCAATTTAACATGTCTTGTTCATAAAAGCAAAGAGAGTTGTTTACGCAGTATATATAATGTTCAAACCTTACTTATTGCAGTAAATTTTAGTTCTAGCAGTTTTTGTTTTCTGAAATATTTTAAAAACAATAATTTCCACAATATTTTCTCTAGCACATCTTCCAAATTACACACACACACACACACACACACACACACACACACATATATATATATATAAGAAACAACCAACGTATGTTGACTTGGAATTTCCAATCTGCTATAGTTAAGTCATTCTCATTTTTTGCGATGTTCAGTTCATAAAAACAGCCAGAAAAATATCGTGCACTTTCTTAAAAAAAAAAAAAAAAAAAAAAAAACGCACAAAGAAAGTACATTATAAATCACATAATGTCCACTCATTGAACAAGAAAATACTACGTATATTTCTTATAATCATTATTATCTGGTATTTTCTTTTAGTACAAAGAAGTAATCACCGCATATTTGGAAAAGACATTTACCACTAAATTAGATTAGTGGCAAAGTAGCTCTACTTTTACTACAATTTTACACTGAAATTTATGACTCCACTCCCCAAGTGATTCTTGTTAACAGTTTTGAAATAAGTGGAACCTTGGTTGTCGAATGTAATTCGTTCCTAAAGAGACTGTTCAGAAACTGACTTGTCTTAAAACTGAAACCATTTTCCATTAAGAATTAATCCGTTCCTGAATCCCAGATGATTGCTTATTTATTTGAGAGTGTATTTGAGAAAGCCGATATAAAGATTCCTCCCGTCATGACAAGACTTGAACTTAAGCCTTTTCCAATTGAAGGGCGCCACATATCATCGTTCTTCCAATTGCGTTATCGAGGATATTACACGATTTTCTTTGTGCTTCTCACAATCACGAGCTCTGATAAACAACTGCTAATCTGCTGTTCTATTTTTGGTTGCTGACAGTGTTGCCAACCAGAAAATACCAAAAACCGCTACGAGTCTGTCAGAATTCCGCTACGCCACGTTGCAATAATGTTTGCTTGTCAGTCGCTGGAAGATAACGCATTACAGGAAGCTCCAATCCTCCCAGTCCCTTTCCTCACGCGTTCATAATCAGGCGATTGTCGTTATTGACTTTATATACATATTGAAAACTGTAAACAATTGTTGAATAATAATGGTGGCGTAATTACCGTAAAGGGAGAAAAGTCACAAAACAGAAAAATGTTCGTGGTCCGGGCCCGGTACATAAAAAAGTTCCAAGGGCGGGCCCAAGGCTGATTTTAACAACTGCGCTAATCAAACGTGACCATAGTATGAAACAAATCATTATATGTAAAAACCACCGTTCGTCGGCCAACACGTATGCGGGGGTTGGGGTTGTCGACTGGAATATGAATTTGAACAAAAACATTCGGAACCTATGCTCACAACATAGGTTTCCGTGGTAGGAGAGGCATATGCAAACCCTACATTCAGTGCCGACTAGGAGTTATGGTGCCCCAATGTAATTTTAAGTTGAGTGCCCCTTACTTTTTTTTTAATGTACTTAAAATTTAAAGGTAAAAAAAAAAAAAATCAAAGCACATACTTTTATTTAAAAATGTGTACTTTGAGAAATACATATATTAACCTCCCAATTGGCTAGGCTTTTTATATATGTCTAGCAAAATCTGGATGCGATGCATGATTTCTGTTGAAAGAATGTGGATACGAATTGCAATTTGGCCGTCATGTCCATTAAAAAGGACCATAATCCTTCACGCTAAGGAGAACGCTTAATCAGATAGGAAGAAATGCCGTTGCTTGCGGTTTGTTCGGTAACCGGTATCTAAGTTATTTTAGACTAAATACCTACAAGTTCTTTTTTCTCCTTTTATCGTATTATTGTAGTTTTTAATCCCAGTGCAAAATAAGAGATCGTTTCATACTTCACTAATATTGCATCACCTTAGAAGACCAA
This sequence comes from Typopeltis vanoorti, assembly GCF_054136105.1. Classification (NCBI taxonomy): domain Eukaryota; kingdom Metazoa; phylum Arthropoda; class Arachnida; order Uropygi; family Thelyphonidae; genus Typopeltis; species Typopeltis vanoorti. The sequence continues at coordinate 36,346,005 of NC_143567.1, read as the reverse complement.
TATCACTATCCATTTTTTTGCTGATCATCTGAGTTGTCAAATACATTTTATTGACCCAGAACTTGATTCAAGATAATTATTTTGGTCAAAGAATTATTTTATAAATTCATGAAAATCGAAATCTTAAAATAAGTATAGCCTCCATCTATTCCAAATTACATTTTCTTTATTGCTTATTCATAATCTTAATTCGAAGGTTAGTTCATAAATTGCGTGAAGATTCGCAGATTTACAATTTTGCTTTATAGAGAATCATACGTCAACTTGATTCATGTCACGTGATGTATATTTAAATGTAATCTGTAGTTCTTTCCACTTCAATTTTCTTGGTTTCCCCTAATCACTCATCGAAATATACGGTTATGACGTCAACTGTTATGTACATATTTTCTGCTACTTTTGATAATATGCGGCAGTTTTGAAGTAGCGATACTTTCTCTATGGCTTATCATTCGAAACATATAAAGGTGCATGTGTCGAAATCAAATTTTATTTCCAGAAATTTCATAATAGAATTAAAGCTGTATTTCACATTATTAAATTTTATTATTATAAATTAGCAAATTATATGTATTTTCTCATTAATATTATTTCCTGATAATTATAAATCATTAATCATCATAGGAGACCCAAACTATCAATATAATATAATAAATAAACAAAAATAATTGTTTAGTAAGCTTACTTGTATGCTCATTAACGTATATTTTAATAACTTTAAATTTATTATTAATGTTTGTAGCTCGAGTTTCTTGTATTCCTTTGCTTTTTTATGCAGATGTCGCTAGTCCTGCTATCTTGGAACTTAATAATCATCGACTTGATTTTGTCTTTATTTATTACGGCCACTCTGTAACCAGTTAAAATTTACGTTTAACATGTAAATTTATTGCGCGTTGGATTTGCGAGAGATATAATAGTTAATCGGAATGAATTATTATTAGGTTGGAATTAAAGCGTGCCGAAAAATTGGTGGTGTACCTGTATATCCAAGTATTGTTTCGATTTTTGTCACAGCTAGGCATTGCCTTGCTTGTTTACTGTGTTACGATGACCTCTATTGTTCAGTGATTTCTGCAATGGGCCACTTGAACACTACTCATCAGAGCAGCGTTTCCCAGATTTTTCCTACGACAGAACACTTCACAAATCCTGAAATTTTCACGGAACACCTTGGTTATTTTGTAATGTATTAATTATTAATACATAACAATATTAATAATTAATTATGACACAATCATAAAGGGTATTAGTATTTATGTATATGGTGTGACATGTTGACAAATATAAAATTACATTTAAGTCCGTTATCGATAACTGGGCTAATGAAATCTTGTAGCATATTGTAGTTTCCTCAGACTAACATCGTTAAATTAATTTTTGCTGATTTTCATTGATATATTCCATTCTGATCACCAAAAATTTATAATATACGTACTTACGAGTGAATGCAGACTCTCCTGTGTGCTGGTAGTTTTCCCCTCCTTTTGTACATCCTAGAGATCGCTTTGTAGGGTGGAGGTGGAAGAATCACTATGTGTTGCATCACAAACACCTTCAATAAGAGATTTCTTAACACCAGAATTATACAAAGTCCCTTGTCTCTTATTCATATTAAAATTTAAATCTGCGGGCCTATTACTTTTAAAAATCACGGCACTACGGTTTCGAAACGAGCACTTTCACCCTACAATACGAACTTGCGAAGAAACTATTAGGTATTACTAGATTTGAGAACCGGATGCAGATCTTCAATTTGAGTGGAAACATTTTCTTTATACTTCCTTGCTGATTCGTCACTAGCATTTGCAACACAGATGTTATTCTGTTCAGTTTTGAGAACAGAGGATATGCCGCCCATTGTTGTAATCGGCTTGCAGGCAATTTTTATGACTGGTCGTAAACAGCAATATTCCCTTTCCCGAATTACTTCCATGTTTAAAAATACACGGCTTGGTCACTGACATCACGGAACACTTATTCACTTTCTGCAGAACACAATTTGGGAAACCCTGAATTAGGAATCTATAGGAGACCCAAAATCGACCTCTTGAGAGCAAGTTGAATATTATCTCTCTGTAAGTTTTATTCGGACAATTTCAGCAAAAATGAATGGGCCATATTGTTTATTCATTGTCGACGAAATTAAGAGTATACTGCTCTTTTACATTTCTTGAAGTTTTCTAAAAGAGAATAGGCCTGTGTAGCTCGGTGGTAGTGGTGCTTGGTCGCTCGAAGTTAAGTTCAAGTCTAATCGCTGACTAGAGGAACTTTTTCTAAGCCTTTCTTTGACCAGTTCTGGAATTAGTCGATCTTTGGCATGGGCAAGCAGGTTTTTCCTCCCAGAAACTTGGGTTTTTCATCCCGTAAACTCGAAAATCGACCGTAGTACCCACATTATTTCAGACAATAACATGTCTTGTTAGGATTAGGTACCAAGAGATGGTAGCACTTGTTTACCAGCCTCATCATCGGTGGCTGCTATAATTAGTGATAGACATGGGCCAGCCATCTCTCATTGGCTACCGGTGGAGATTGAACTGCCCACTCAGTCTCCAAAAGCAAGATAGCGTATGAAGGCCTCACCTACTCCTTATAAGGGAATAAAAGGCATTAACTGATTTATTTTATTTTTATTATAAAAGAGGTTTGAATGTTTGTATGGGGGGGGGTCTTCCAAAGATGCCTACGGGTGGCACCAATGGCAGGTTTAACGGATAAGCTTAAAGCTGATGTAAAGCTAGTAGACCTAATATTTTCATAGAAAGACCTTTTAAAATGTATACTTTATGTGCAAAGGAATTTGCTGCATAATTATGTGCAAATTTGCTGCGTAAGATCTTCATCAGAGAAATATTGATGGTACGATCATTGTGAAGCACTTTCCTTCTACACCTACTAAATTTTTGTATAGGTTCTGTCACTGAAGAATAATGGTAAACTCAATATGTTTATGTAATAAAGCTTAATATTTAAACTTAAACTTAATTAAAACAGAATATTACATAACCCCTGTCCCGTTTTTTGGCATCCCAATGTCCCGTTTTCGCCTTAAGGAAATATGGTCAGTCTATTTATTTCAAACATTAGCAGGATGAATAGGTGGGCCTTCTTCCCCCACACCCTCGCAAAAAAAAGATGAACTCTTATGCAACACATGCACTTTTTTTTTTTAATTAAAATTCTTTCTTTACTAAATAACTGCATCAAATTACGCCTGCAATAATTAAAGTGAAATTGTGATTATTGTAAATTAAGAAATTATTTGATGTAAATATTGTATCAGACTATAATTGAAAACTAAAAAAGACATTGCTGATGTATTAAGCATTACTGCTCGAGTCTCTTTAGTGTCACTTATATCTCACTAGCACTGAGAGAAATCTAAGCTTTTAGCCTTTACCTCCAGTGGAGAAATTATTGTTATGCCAAACTTTTTTTTTTCATATATTTGTAATTTTTTTAAGAAAAAAAAAACACTACTGAACTTTTTTTTTGTTTGTTTGCATACATGTAAACGATATTTATATGGTGAAAATATAGAATAGAATTTCTAAAAATTTAAATAATGTTAACATGTAAAATCGATGCAGCGTCATAATCTTTCCAAAATTTTATTGCATCGACTTTTACAGGAACCACATCAAAAATTTACAAAAAGTAAACTTGTAAATTTTATATGTAAATAATGCTAACAGCCCATATAAATTAGCATGATGCTGCGTAAATAGAAGATATATGAATATGTACTTTAAGGGAAAATGTCCTAGAAATCAGAAATATGTTAGAATTTATCTATGTAAGTAAATACCAAAGCCCATCTATAGTGACCCAGATGAATTAAACATGTTAGAATAGAGTAAACAAATATCTTAAAATAGAAGTTCAAGGGCAGTATTTTAGAATTCGGAAATGTATTTGATGTTATGGGTGAAAAAGAAACCTATTGTAACCAAAGCATTCCGATACCGCCTTCAAGGTCAATAGCAAAAGAGGGTAGTATACATCAGAAGCTGTTACGTTATGCTGTAGAAGGGATTAAACATACACTTCAGGGAGATCTGGAAGTCTGCACTTTCTAGAAGGATTTGCACGTGAAAGGTACGGGGGGGGTGTCAGACCTTAATTCAAAGTTTGCGTGGGAATATCTGGGATCTAAAACCTTCGCGCAGGGTCCCACGAGAAGCCAAATAAAAGGATCAGAGAATCGACTATCAAGCATCGGCAGATTTGACGCCAGGAGAAAAGGAGTCGATCCATGGACTACGTCAGATTCCAGATGAAGTCGTGGAGGGTAACCGGAGGCGAAACCTTACAGAGCGAATAGCGGCCCAGGACCAGGATGACAAAGCCTTGACCGTCAGAACTTACGTCTGAGTGCCTACAACGCCGGAAGGTCGCGCTCCAGCCCCGCGAGAAATTCCAGAGGAAAACGCGTTGTCCATGAAACCTCTAAAGTGATAGATCAAGCCCTATAGCATAGAGGGGATCCGGAATAAGTCTGTAAAGGAAATACGACTAAGTGCATTGTACCTATGGAGGATTCATGTGAGTTGAATTTTGTTGAAAAACTTTTTTTTTATTTATGATGTGAAGGACTGTTTAGAAAGACTGAATTCATAGAACTGCTGTGTGCATTGGATTAAATACTTGTTCGCATTGAGAGAATGTGTTTTAAAGTAATTGTAAGACATTAATGAAAATTTTAACTTACATTGTATTGTAAAGAAATGGTTCAGAAGACCTCACAAGATTATAGAATTAAGAAATATAATGTTATGAGAAGTGGTTTGCTTGAAGAATGTTATATTTTTATGTGAAGGTTGGAATTGAAGATTATAATTAATCAGAGCATGGATTTTCCTAAACTGTACATGGGCTGAATTAATAGTTATCTAATTAAATTGTTTAATAATTTACGTCACTGGTATTTATTGCATGCCTAAGCATTTGTCCTATATGATGTTTTTTTTTTTTTTTTTTTTGTGCTTAGCTTAGAGATTAAAGGAAAGTAGCATCCATTTAGTGCATACCTTGTATTAATGTTTTAGTATAAATAAACATGTTTGTTATATTTAAAAGGAGTGCCGTCCGATCTTTTTCGCAACTGCACTGTTCTCAAAAAAAAAAAAAAAAAAAAAAACGATCGTGTGAGCGGGGTAGATTGGAATTTGGTACGAATTTTGAATTAAGAGTTAGCCACGACTGTATATAATTATAGAGGAGGAACTTTACTGGAAGTATAAATAATTTCTTATGCCATTTGGAGAACTTTAGTGTCGCAGCTAGTGATAATTAAATAAATTTCTAGAGATTTCCGGAATAGGGAAAGAACACTGAAAGTAGAGAAAGGAAAATAAGAGTACATGAAAGAAAAAAGAAAAGGTTAAAGTTTAACGAGTAAAAATATAGAAGTCAAGAGTAAAGGAAGCAATTTTATACAACAAATAGGCAGGTAAAAAAAAAGTAAACAAACGCATAATATTACAATGGCACAGACGGTAAGATAGAAAAACTCATAAATATTACAAACAGATGTAAACAGCTAAACAAATGATTCTATATTACGAAGAAACAGTCCGGAATTAGAAGTATCTGCTTCGCCGGATACAATAATATTATTGGCTTCTTCTTTTATCAAACAGTAAAATTAAGTAATAGGTATTGAATACTGTCTGTAAAAACTTTAGAATTCAGTTCCAGGAGTTCTATTCTGAAATAAAAAAATCAATTGAACAAAAATTTGGTAAGAGATGAAAAAATAAAAGTAAATAAAAAATAAAAATAAATGCATACATTTTTTCTTTGATTTGTAAAGCCTTTAGATTAAATTTTGAATCTACTTACCTCTGTGAATTAACTACACATTCACTGTGTGTAGTTAATTCACACTGTGTTTAGCAAACAATAATTCGATGATTTAAAAACAGAATTTAAGCCAGGTACACGTGCACACCTCACGACCTAACTGCCGTATACTTGCTGCATGTAAAACAAAGGAAGTTGTAGTGTAAGAGTGCTTCCCCCCCCTCCCTTAACACGACCCCCATGGTGAACACCTAGCTTGTCTAGTGCTTTTGCCAGCTCTATACTACACATACAGCGAAAAACAACTTGCAGTTTTTGCTGAATGTTATTGATGAAAGTCACAATATTTATTACAATATATTTAGTGCACATCCACATTTAGTAAACTCTAATATTAAAATGTCAGCTCTTTGCTTTATGCGGATGATGTTGTACTTCTAAATAAATCCGCTACAAGTCTGCAAGATTCTCTGACTAAATTGAATAGCTGTTGTAATAGATATGGTATGAAGGTCAGCAATAAAAAGACAAAGACAATGAAAATAGGCAGAATCATTGAAAATGTCAACTGTGTTGTGAATGGAGAACCAGTGGAACAAGTAAAACATTTCAGCTACTTAGGCACAATTTTTACTGAAGATGGTAAACTAAATATAGAAATAGACAACAGAATCAGCAAAGCTGGTATCGTGGGAAGTCAATTGAATAAATTCATATGGAATAAGAAAGAAATTAGTCGGAACACTAAATTAGCTGTATACAAGACTGTGTTCAAACCAATTTTAACTTATGGATCTGAGAGCTGGGTCAGAAGTAAAACACTTGACCAAAGACTAGAGACCGCAGATATGAAAGTCCTGAGAAAGATTAGAGGCGTGAACAGATGGCATCAATGGCAATATCATATTAAAAATGAGGATTTAAGGAAAGAACTTGACATTGTCAGCATCCAGGAATGCGTTAGCAGAGCTAATCTCAGATGGTATGGTCACTTAAATAGAATGGGAGAGGAAAGATTAGCAAAACAAGTGTTCTCTGCCAGATTGGCAGGAAAACGACCCAGAGGAAGACCAAGATATAGATGGATTGATACGGTACAAAGTGCCTTAGACGATAGAAATATAAGATCTGATAATGTTGGAGTCTTGACAAGTAACAGACTGATTTGGAGGAAAATTGTAGATAGGAAGTTAGTAATGATGTAATATTTTCATGTAGTACTGTCATATCCTGCACACCCCTTGAGGGCACATGGCAGGAATTTGATGATGATGATGATGATGATGATAATATTAAAATGTGTTTTTATTTTATTTTTTTCTGAACTTTAACACTACTGAACTTTTTTTTTGTTTGCATACATGTAAACGATATTTATATGGTGAAAATATAGAATAGAATTTCTAAAACTTAGAATAATGTCAACAGACAGGTAAACTTAAACCCGACTCGGCACGCGCGCGCGCGCGCGCACACACACACACACACATATATGCTGTCTAACCACAGATACCAGAACCTCGGTTGGCAATGTGCCAAGAAGAATCAATTCATGTTGAAAGGGAGAAAGAAATAAAGCGATGTACGAATTGGTCAACAACGCGCGAAATCACGTGCTTTATACGTAAAATTTTCCAACTGTTATATTATGCAAGCAAGATACTTACCACTTTAAAAACTACAATGTTCATGAAAGATAAGTTAATTTTCCGGCGTGTAATAAGAACTCATCCCACAATATGGATTCTCCTTGTGTGTGTGTGTGTGAGTGACCAAACACACATAAACAGTTAAATCTACACCTAGCTTGTGATGGGTATGAAAACAGAACCACAAAACGTCATCTATTAACTTCCTCAGATAAGCTCTGGCGAAGCTTTAGCAGAGCTTATGCATCCAAACAAACATTAGCATAGTGAAAATAGCATTGTGAAAAAGTGAAATTAATGCATTCGGCTTTCCTATTGCATGTTAACAGAAAAAAAAACTAACAATGTGAATTGTAAATCAAAAGAAAATGTAAATTAAAATTGGAGAAAGAAAAAAAAAATAGCAATGTTAAAAGTGAAATAAATCCATGCAGCAATCTCTCCTGATAACAAAAAATAAACTGTAAATATAATTTATGATTTCGAGTCTAGTCGGCGACTAGAGGAAATTTTTCTAAGCCTTTTTTTCGACCGGTTCCCGAGTTAGTCGATGTCTGGCACGGGCAAGTGGGTTTTTCCTTCCTGAAACGCTGGTTTTTCGTCCTAAACTCAAGAAAATCGACCGTAGAACCCACATTATTTCAGACATTAAAAATATATTGTGTTAGGGTTAGGGACCACGAGATGGCGACACATTTGAGCTGTCTCTCTTCACTGTGTACTCAATTAGTAATAGCCTTGGGCCATCTATCTCTGATTGGGTACCAGTGGAGATTGAACTGCCTACTCAGTCTCCAAAAGTTAGATAGGGCTAAATGGCCTCGCCTACTCCCCGTATACGGGAATAAAAAGGCGTTAGCTGATTTTTTTATTTTTTTTTAGATGAACTGCAGATTAAAATGTAAATAATCAAATGCAGAAAACACTTATGTATATGTACATAAAATTATTCCAGAACTGATATCGTTAGTAGGAAAATTCTCTCTTTTTCTCTTAACACATTAAATGAATCGTAAATATGTATGTGAAAAAACTTGTAAAATACAGGTAACTCTCGTATAACGCGGTACTTGTATAACGCAGTATACAAATTGTGGTGTCCCTTGTTCAACGCGGTTTCGATATAACGCGGTCTACACTTTCTAGTTACCCTTTATTTTTTTAATTTTTTTTTTCATATTTTTCACCGCAGGACTTAAAAATCAAATTTTATCTTCGTTAAATTTGTGTCTGCCCGTATCGAGTAAGTAGTTATAAGTATCGAATTTAGTGTTATTGTATCACCGAATAAGGTACTGTACAGAGGCTTTTGCAGTCTGTGTCATTCTCAACAAACAGTGCAATTAGAGACAGGTGGAATAAAAACGGCGCTAACTAATAAATCACGTCCCCTTTCACAGAAACTATGCTGTATAGACTCAAGCAAAACCATATGTTGCACTGAAACACAGTATCTAACTAAAAACTCTTGTCCAATTTTTCAATTATGAAATAGTGATTTTTTATTGCATTTGAAATTCTCGATGTCATGACAGATCACAAAGGCTAACTTAAAATAAAAGACTACCAAGAATTGAATGAATGTGCGAGTTCGCCTGCCACCTCAAACGCAAACAAGAAGCCATAAAATTCAACCAAGGGTTGAAACGTTTGTGTGAGTTGAGCCAGTCAGTAATGAGAAGTTCCATCGGAACGATAAATGACACCTTGTTGTGAATGTGTTAAAACTAATAGTGAATGTTTTTATGATAGTTTCAGATGTTATGGAATTCGACTGAAGAGAATTAGCATTTCAACTCAACACTTGTCGGTTGCTTTTGTCTTTGGGTCGCGCGATCTTCTGTTAATACCGCACCAAAACGTCTTTATAGCTGCTGTCTTGTGTAAAACAAAATTCAACTTGTACATATTGTAACAATTAAAAAAAATTTGAATAATTTATAAGTGTATAAAAGGATATCACCTGTAAATCGTTGACGTGCCAGCAAAATTCTCAGACGTGACACCTCTGGCACGAGTGCCATAGGTTCGCCATCTAGGGTTTACTGAAGAAAGTGTTTATTGTAGAAAATTGTCTTCGTTTTCTGCCAGGAAAGCGCATATATATATATATATATATATATATACAGACCGCAGATATGAGAGTCCTGAGAAAGATTATAGGCGTGAACAGATGGCATCAATGTAATATCATATTAAAAGGATATTAGGAAAGAACTTGACATTATCAGCATTCAGGAATGCATTAGCAGAGATAATCTCAGGTGGTGTGGTCACTTAAACAGAATGGGCGAAGAAAGATTAGCAAAACAAGTGTTCTCCGCCAGGTTGGCATCAAAACGACCCAGGGGAAGAACAAGATATAGGTGGATTGATACGGTACAAAGTGCTTTAGACGATAGAAATATAAGATCTGATAATGTTGGAGTCTTGACAAGTAACAGACTGATTTGGAGGAAAATTGTAGATAGGAAGTTATTAATGATGTAATTTTTTTCATGTAGTACTATCATATCCTGTACACCCCTTGAGGGTACATGGCATGAATTTGATGATGAAGTTTATTTTTGTTGTAATGGCCACTAAAACTGGAATGAAAGGGAAAAAACGAACATTGAAGAGGAAATTCATTTTTCTCGAAGAAAAAATTCAAATCTTGGATTGATTGAAAATTGGAGAAAAAACAGGAGTAATTGCAAGGACTCTGAATTTAAATGAATCAACAATTCGAACAATCAAACAAAATGAACATAAAATCCGAGAAAGTGTTATTGCTGGGTCAACGGTAAGTGCAAAGCGCGTTGCTCGTGTTCGCGATATTTTAATAGAAAAAATGGAGAAATATCCGATTTGGAAAGAAGATTGCACTCAAAAGAAAATTCCTTTGGATGGACACCTAATTAAGCAAAAAGCTCTCAAAGGTTATAAACATTTAAAAGAACCTGATCAAGATTCTTCAGAAGAAATCTCCCAGCATGGATTTTCTGCCAGTACGGGTTGGTTAGAAAACTTTAAAAAGCGGTTTTCTTTGTATAATCTTCGAATCCAGGGACAATCAGCATCAGCAGATGTTGAGGCTGCCCTGAAATACCCAGCAGAACTTTTAAAAATCATTAGAGAAGGTGGTTAAGTGCAGACCAGGTGTTCAATGCGGATGAATCTGGGTTATATTGGGGGGGAAAATGCCAAAACGCACCTATATTTCGATAAATGAAAGATCGGCTCCTGGATTCAAAGTTTCCAAAGATAGAATTACTCTACTGTTTTGTAGTAATGCATCAGGTGATTACATGACAAAACCAATGTTTATTAACCGATCTGCAAATCCTCGTGCGATGAAAGGGCTCGACAAGTCCATCCTACCTGTTTATTGGGGGCCAACAAAAAGACATGGGTTACAGCTAGCATGTTTGAAAATTGGTTTTTCAAGTGTTTTGTACCCGATGTACAAAGCTACACAAAGAAAAAGAACATGGACTTCAAAATTCTACTAATTTTAGATAACGCACCAGGCCACCCAACAAATTTAAGCCATCCGAATATTAAAATAACTTTTTTGCTGCCTAATACTTATTCACTTATTCAACCACTGGACCAAGGAATAATATCAACATTTAAGTCATATTATATTCGGCGAACATTCCAATTAATTCTGGAAAAAATGAAATCTAATCCAAACATGGCACTGCCTCAAGCGTGGAAAGAATTTTAAATATTGAATTGTGTAAAAATTATTTCTCTGTCCATTAAGGAATTACAACCCTCTATTCTGAATGCTTGTTGGAATGAAATTTGAATAAGGGAAGAAATTGTATTGTTAAGTATGTCTAATTCATAAGTTGCTTGTGATAATTTCTGAATTAGTGTCAGATAAGTATTGAATGTGTTAGAAGAAAGTTAATGTGATCCCTCTTGGAATATTTATGCATGACTGTAAGCCAAATGAAGTATGATTTACGCTTCTCTTCTTAATTTCCTACTTTTTTTTTTTTTTTTTTGCTACAGCACTTCAGCTTTTCATAATCAGCAATACTGCTCCCTCTGTTCTATCTTCCTTGAAAATATTGTACATACACTTCACATGCCAATAACCACATTTTCTGCTGTCAGTCAAGTTTTTCTAACTCCTAAACGTTTTGGCGAAAATTGTACTGATTAATGCCAAGAACTCGTTTTGCATTACTGTACAAAAACTGTAGATGCCTTTAAGTTCTTATACCGTCTTTACAACTGATATACATTTTGCTAGTTTCAGTATTCATCGTATTCCGATTTTTATCTGCTCTATTCTCCAAATCATTATAACCCAACTATCACGAGGACCTCAAAAGACTATATGCTAAATTCGGCCAGTGTCGCATTCATGGCAGGTTGCATCGATCAACAGCGCAGCATGCCAAAGCCGTTGTTTTCAATTCAAGAAAAACTGAATCACATTGATAATACAAAAATCGGTTTCGACGAATTTGAAACATAATCTTTCTTGCGACTAGATTCTGTGGACAATATCAGCCCAAATCGCAAAAATGAAGGGGTGGTTGTTGAAATTTTTTACAGACATTTCTATGGGCCACATTATTTAATCGTCTGTGCAGTCTTTTTTTAATTAAATAGCTGGTGTGTGTATGTTGGCTATACTACGTGTACATTATATCCCCTTAATATATGTGACAGGCAGAAGAAAGAATGACAGCCAGTTTAATTCACTACTTGTGCTCTTTTCCTTCTATTAAATGTGTAACATATTCTATCCAGTACTTTTTTATTATTATGGAGAACCCATTCACAAGAGGTTAGTCAACTTATAGTATGCTAGTATCATGGATGGGCAATAAGGAACTTATTCACATTTCACTTGAAAATCTGTGGGTTGTATTCCTTGGGAAACCTTGTGAAAGACTGTTCCAGAGGGCAGTAATAGAAGGGAAAAATGAAGAAGAGAAATTTATTCTATGAGTTTGGAGTTGAACTGTGAGAGGATGTTGGTTAACTGCTGCATTTGGATGGATTTACAAGAGTGGGGAGGGGGGGGGATTATTAAGACCAATTCTGAACAGTGGCCATAGAAGTATTTATAAAGGATTTAGGCTGAAGAGACTTGAATGCCTGTGTAAAAGTGAGTGGAGTGTATTAGTGAGAGAGGGGGTCATCAATCAATCTAACTACTCTTTCCTGTATAGAATTCAATATTTTCAGGGAGCCTCTTAGGGACACTGCCCCAAATATGAATGCAGTATTCAATGGTCGGATGGATTTGTGATTAGTATAAGATTAGGAGCTCCAACAAAAGAGAGTCTAATTTTTTGGATGCAGAGGCAACAATATTTGTGATGTTTGTGCCAAGAGAGATTTGAGGTTATTCCAAGAAGGCGAATCTAATTTTGAATAGAGGTTTCAGTATTGTCAAGGTTAGGATTGGAAGAAGAGATTTCTTTTTTGTTGGAAATGATGCAGAGCTGTGTTTTGCCAGCAAAGTTGAAGTGGGGGAATTAATCAAAGCCCATTGATGCATGTTTTGATGATCAGAATTTAAAGTAGTAGAGGTTTCAGAGATTTGTGCTATTATCAATTAATAATAAAAAAATCAGCTAACGTAACAATTAATTATTAATTAATACATTACAAAATAACCAAGGTGTTCCGTGAAAATTTCAGGATTTGTGAAGTGTTCCGGCGCAGGAAAAGTTTGGGAAACGCTGCTCTACAGCCTGGAAACAAGCCTGAACACAGCTCATTCAAAAAAAAAAAAAAATTAAAAAAGTGCGATCAATCTATTTGTTAAACCTATTTTGTGTTCGCACGAATTTTTAACTAAAACTTTATCCTTTCATAAATCACCAATATCATCAATTATAGCTTATAATTCTCAATTTTCCAGTTATCTGGAAGCAGTAGGTGGTGGTGGTGGTATATTTGTACCTTGAAATGGTATTGAAATATCGCGGGGATACTCATAATACTATGCAGTCAGCTAAATGCACAATCCTTCTCTTCATTTTTTTTTTTTAATTTTAAAACAAACTTTGTTTTGTAAAACGTTTAATGCTACGCATTATGGGAAGATATTAGCTTCTCTATATAAATATTCCAGTTATGAAGATACTTCAAGCGAAAACTTTGCTTACAATTGGAAAAATTTCTGGTCAGAAGTGTCCCACTAATCACGACACGAATCCTTATCTCTACCATCACCCATTATAACATACGCGAACCAAAACACAAGAACTGAAGCCATTGACACATATACCCTCAGGGAAATTCCTAACATTCCATTCTCTATAACAACAAACATTCACGTCACGATCCCTTATCTTATCTTGATCTTCATCTGGTTCAAAGTGTCCCACCAATCACAACACGAATCCTTATCTCTACCATCACCCATAATTCCATACGCGAACCAAAATACAAGAACTGAAGCCATTGACACATATTCCCCCAGGGAAATTCCTAACACTCTAATCCCAGGAAGCCACGCCCACAATGACGTCAACCAATCACGTCACGATTCCTTATCTTATCTTGATCTTGATCTGGTTCAAAGCGTCACCCCTACTACTCTGTTCCTAGACACATGAGACCACCATTAATGTCTACTCCTGTACAGCAGCCAAAAGTGATGTATTTCTTTAGGAAAAAACAGAGTACGTTAAGTTGAACATTATGTGCAAGATTTTAGAGCTATCTGGCCAGTTGTGTGTGTGTGTGTGTGTGTGTGTGTGTGTGTGTGTGTGTGTGTGTGTGTGTGTGTGTGTATACCATATATTTGTGAACAGTTCTTCATAAAATCTTGAAGGTTTGACTTTCAAAGGAAGAAGATAGGTGTACATAACTTATACAAGTAAATTTGTGATTATTTGTTTTAAAAAAAAATAATAATAATTATTATTATTATTATTAGCTTCGAGGAAGAAATTAGAAATGCTTCCCAAAGAAACAAAAGAAACAATTATTATTATTAATTATTCATTGTGTCTATAAAAGGCTCTATAAAAATAAGCTCTGATATTGATACTGAAAAAAAAATATGCACGTTTATATTAAAAAAAAATGACTGTACTACATTTTGTACAGAGCAGAAATTATAATAGTATGCTTTATCGTATATATGTAAATATCCTGTATGATGATAAATAAAATGTTATTACAGTTCAAAAAAATTATTGATATTAAACATATTTATATATTATTTATATGAATGATCATATTATGTATGCATATGATCATATTTTGTTCATTACACTTAAGACACAACACTCGCTTCCGTACATCTTTAAATATCCATAGATAAGCCCGTATTAACCGACATTTGAAAAAAAAAAAAAAATTAAATTTCAACACGCAATGTTACAGTTTACATTGCAATGTTAACTTTAACAATAAGTACACGTAAATTATTGTGGTATTATAATTGTTACTAATAATGCATGAATAATCCTGTTATAGAATTTGCACATTATGCAAATTATAATGATATTAATTAGAAATTGTTCTCGAATCACATGAAAGAAAATGTAGTATCATTGCTTAAATTTGATATTATATGTATGCAATTTATCTGAGACAAAATAAAGAAAATATTATTATTATTATTATTATTATTACTATTATTATGAGTCTTATAATTTGAGTTCCGTAAATTTATTACTAGAAAAAGGTTTAGAAAATATAAAAGCCAGCCTGGTAGATCTTGTCCAAGAACTATTTGATAAACAGAATAAACAAATAACAAAAAAATTAGCGAATATGAAGAGTTTGTTAAATTTAATAATTCAAAAGTCGAAGAAGTCTTACAAACGGTAAAAGACATTAAAACCAGCATTAACGCACTAACTGACAGGCAGCACAAATTGATAAAAGACACATCGGAACTCCGTCAAGAATTTAACTCCCTGAAACTATAATACGCAGTTTTAAACCAACAACAACATAAAGAAGACCTTGTCATAAACGGTCTTCCAGAAACTGAATCCACAGAAAATCTCAGAGAAGTAGTTTTAAAGTTAGGCCATGCAATTGACATCCCCCTACAGCATAATGATATTCAGACCATAAATCGGATTCCCAGGAAGAACAAAAAAACAAGGCTTGCCACCACCCACACCAGTAATAATCCGTCTGACAAGCAAGGCTGCAAGAGACAATCTCATAAAAGCCAGCAGACTGAAAATAAACAGTAGTCAAGGATTTAAATGCATCGCAAAACAATACGCTAATATTTCTATCTGAGTATTTAACAGCTTTCAATCAGAATCTTTTGAACCAAGCAAGAAAAGAAAAAACAGAAAAAAAGTATCAATTTTTATGGATCAAAATACTGCAAAATATTCTTGAGAAAGTCACAGACTTCAAAGTCTATACAAATAAAAAGCTCGGAAGATATGGATAGGTTGCCAGAGTGAAACAAAAGACTGCAACTTAGTTCAATAAGAAGATCTCAACACAACAAAAATGAATGTGAACCATCAGATAGATGTAATTACACCAGAATACATCAGTAATTGTACTTTCGAATCACTTGATGCATGGAAACAACACACAGTACAAGTGAGAGGTCTCTCAATCTTGCATATTAACATCAGAAGCATCCGAAAACATTGGTTATTGTTACAGGCTTATCTGAGGAATTACACTGATATTATTGATATATTGAGTCTAACAGAAGTATCCGTAACTAATGACGAAGCGACTGCTTTTCAAATTCCAGGCTTCAACAACATAGATCATGCCGCCAAACAAACAGAGGGGTGGAATATTAATATTTTTCAAACAAAAATTAATAGCAAAAGAAACGGCCTATCAGTTTGAGCATGCTGAAACCCTTTGCCTCGAAATCACTAATACCACCAATAGACAGCATCCCATAATACTTAATGCTCTTTACAGGCCACCAAACCTAAACATGATAAAATTCTTGCAAACTCAATTGCTGGCTTTCACGCCAAGAAATATGATCAACTGAATACCTAATGATAATTGGCGACATAAACATAAATATTGCAAACGAAAACCAGAACAACACTGTACAATACCTAGACACGTTATCCATGTATAATCTAATACCAACAATAACATCATATACTAGAGAAAAAATATTCGGAAATACTATCACTGCCTCCTGTCTAGATCATATAAACGCCCGAGCACCACCAAACAGTTACACTGCATCAATCATAAAGTGTAAAGTAGCAGACCATTACTTCACCGCTCTAAACCTGCACACAAAGACAATATCCATGCAATGTCCCACAGAAGAAAAGCGACAGAAAACAATAATAGACGAAGAAATAGTCAACCACGAAATAAGAAAAACAGACTGGGAACACCTGCCATCAGATTCAGCAGATATCTTATACAACAACAACATTAAACTCACACTGGAGGAAATATATAAGAAAGCTACAAAGAAAGTCAGAATTCGTTCAAAAACAACACAAAATCCTTGGATAACACAAAACTTAATCCTAGAAATACACAGAAAGGACTCTTTATGGAAAGAATTAAGGCGACATCCAAATAACACAGCTTTAAAAACTGAATATAAGATAACAAGGAATCGTCTTACAACACAAATTAGAAATGCAAACAGAAGCTAGTACAGAGACAAAATAACCTCTGTACAAAACAACATGAAACAAACCTGGCATCTGATCAACGAGATGCTAGATTGTGTTCCCAAAGCAACCGCCTCCGAAACCATAAAACACAGCTTCATTAAAGACGCAAAACTTATCCAACAACTAGCAAATGACTTTAACCAATACTTTGCAGACTCCATCCAAGAACTGCACAGAAATATTCCCCCAATCACAAAACGTGACCCTCCACTTGGACCACAATCAAAACAGACATTATGGTTCCCAACCATAAAAGAAGCAGAACTTCTCTCTGCAATACATCAAATCAAACCAAGCAAAGGCCCAGGAATTGATGGTATAAGACCTAAAGATATAAAGCAACATGCAACTAGTTTAAGTCCTATCCTACTAAAATTAATAAATAAAATATTTAAAACAGGACAGATACCAAGTATGCTAAAGACCGCCATAATCACACCCATATACAAACATGGAAAAAGAAATTTAATCAGTAATTACAGACCTATAGCAACATTACCAATTATCAATCAAATTACGGAGCGGATCATACTGAAGAAACTCACAGCATACACAGAGACCTTTCATATTATCCCCAAAACACAATATGGTTTTCAGAAAAATAAGAGCACAACATCTCTCTTGGAAGACTTCGCAGACGTAATTAATACCGTCTTAGACAAAAACAAAATTGCATGGTAGTCTTTATTGATCTAACTAAAGCATTCGATACACACACACATCAAACCTTGTTAGAAAAACTGAGGCATGTTGGAATAGACGGGCCTCTTCACAGGTGGTTTACAAACTACCTTCAAAATAGAAAGCATATCACACGTATCGGATCAAACCGAAGCAGACAGCTACTAGTAACCTGTGGAGTACCACAGGGAGCTGTACTCTCCCCAACTCTATTCAACATTTACACGCACAATATTAATCAGCTACCACTCAATGGTAAGATATTCCAATACGCAGACGATACAGCAATAATATCCATCCACAATAACGCAAGCATAGCCCAAACAAATATGCGACATGACATAAATCTGATCATAGACTGGCTCACGAAAAACTCCATACACCTAAACTCAGAAAAGACAAAATTGATGATATTCAGAAATCCACTGACGCGACCAGTTGATAACAAATATATAACCATCCAACATCCACTTTCCAACACAAAAAAAAAAACTACACAGAACAGCAAAACCACTACAATCACTCAGGTTGAAATAATACGATACCTTGGAATTTACTTCGATGCAGATATGAACTGGAATAGCCACATAAACCATCTACACAACAAACTCCGAACAATAAGTGGCAAACTCTACAGGTTAAAAGACATAGTTCCCAAACGCCTAACAACACTAATATACAAAGCACTATGCCAAAATATACTAAGATACGCTATAACAACGTATGCTTTCTGTGCACCCTACAAATTAAATAGATTAATGTCGCTACAGTGCAAAATGATAAAACTGATCTTTTGAGAACAAAGAGAAAATAACGACCTTATATACATTGCAATGTCAGAACACAAAACACTGACAGCAAAACATTTATGTCACTATGCAGCTTTGCTAAAACATTATTTCGATGCCAACCACAGGATAGTCAGAAATACATACCGTATAACAAGACCTCAGACAACTAATTATATCACATATAAATACAATAATCACTACGGAAAGGCCACACGAAACTTCTATACCCCAGACATGATAAACAAATTACCTTTAGAATACAGAAACCTTACAAACTACAACAGCCTGAAAAGAGCTCTAAGGACATACTGTGAACAAGAAACACGCACCCAAAATACCATACAAACTTAATGAAACACAATATATTCGCTCAGGCTTCCAGTTCAGCGACGCATCAATACATTCCAAGTTATTGTGTGTGTGTGTGTGTGTGTGTGTGTGTGTGTGTGTGTGTGTGTGTGTGTGTGTGTGTGTGTGTGTGTGTGTGTGTGTGTGTGTGTGTGTGTGTGTGTGTGTGTGTGTGTGTGTGTGTGTGTGTGTGCGTGTGCGTGCGTGCGTGCGTGTGCGCGAATTTCTCAATTATAGATCTGGTAGCTTCCCAACACAGCAAAAAAAAACAATAAATAATAAATAACTGGTGTCATCCTCAGATAAGCTTACATATAAGCTTCGAGGATGAAAGCAGAAAAATTAGTTCTCATCCAAGATGTATCATATGTAACAAAATACATGTAATGTATGTATCACATGTAAACCAAATTATGTAATGTATGTATCATATGTAAACAAATGTAAGTAATAACTGTAACAAAAGTATGCAATATAGAGTGATTATATCCATTGATATTGTATATATAGAGTGGACAATTGTAAAGAAACATCTGTAATAATCAGCAATATGAATATTATAATAATATACGTTGTAAACAGTTATTGTTATTATTATTATTTTAAAAAAACTGTATGTACGAGAAAGTATTTGTTATGCATAATTGTGTTCATATAATGTATGTAATTTATCTGAGAAATAATAATAATAATAATAATAATAATTAATATTATTAATATTTTGGAAGGCGTTAAAAGCATCTTTATAAGTGAGCATGCAAAACCATTGGACGTAAGGCTTTCGACGATACCATAACATAATGCATTTTCATGACGAAGAATTTCTGGTTGATAACGTCGGTAAAGACTTTCATTGGCATTTTTGTTATCAAGAGCTTTATGAAATGATCACTATACAAAGTAGTCAAAATTAAATGATCAAATTAAACATTCCCGTCCCCTTATTTTCTTTTATTATTTATACCCCTATTGCCTTCATTAATAATTATGTTTCAGTAAGGAAATACCGTGAGTAGACATATTACTAACTATTATAATAACGGAATCACATCACCATCCCAGCCAAAAGGCAGGTACTATAAAAACACTAGTTCATAGAGCTAACTCCTTTTGTTCTTCAGAAGGACTTTTACAAAAATAATATGTTAATTCCTCCTTCATATTCAATGGCTATAAGAAGTCTTTCATAAAAAGAGCTTTAAGTAGTCGTGTTCCAGCATCCTCTCCAAGTACAGAAGAACCTACACGTATACCTATCCCCTATGAACACGGGGTTAGTGAAAACATAGCTAAGGTGCTAAAACCACTAAATATCTGTGTGGCTTTTTGACCCATCAGAAAAATCTCCACATTCCTAATGTCTCCAAATGACAAGCTCCCACATCTCAGCTATCCAGGTGTCTACCATATTCCCTGCTCGTGTGGATTATCATATTTCGAACAAACAGGAAGATCTGCTCAGGTCCGGTTAGAAGAACACCAGTCGTACATCCAGTACCTTGAACCCGAACAGTCTGGAATTGCAGAACATGCCATCAACACCAGACATAGAGTTAAGTGGAACAAGACAAAAGTCATTCACAAAAGTCGGTTCCTAATGGAACGGCTATACAAAGAAATATGTGAAACATTACTTCACTCCCCCTAACCTAAACAGATCCGATGGTCTACGTCTTTCCCCCTTGTGAGAGATAGTACTTTATAAAGTAGTAAATCTTTCCTAACATATAATTATATATACACACGCACACACACACACACATATATATATATTTATAAATTTTAAATTATAATAATTGAATATTTAAATAATTATTATTTAAAAATTAAATAACTAATTAAATAAATTAGTTAGTAAATTAAATAACTAATTAATTAAATAAATTAATTAAAAGCTAATTAAATAAATAATTATTTAAATAATTAAATTTAAATAATTTTTAAAAAATAATAATAATTAAATAAATTTAGGAAATTTAACCTTAGCTACTTAGGTGGCGCTTTGTGAATATAACAGTTATTGTTTAATTAGCCTTATACTTGTACTCATGATGCCTGTGATTCTCAGGCGGAAATTCTACGAATAAAGAATAATTGACCTGAGTTAATTCCGTTATTATAATAGTTAGTAACATTAATAATTACATATTGAAATCTAATTAGTCTGTGCACACTCTGAATGAAACTAACTGAAATAACCTTTAAAACATCTTAATGCACTACTGCACGCACGTACTGTAACAATATAAGCAATTGAGTGAATCACGTGCGAGGGGATTTTTTAAACCAGACTTACGTAAAGTTTGTGAAACGTAATTCTTACGTAAGTCGGGGACATTCTGTATTTGGGGAATGATTTTTTTTTTTTTTTTTTTTAATGCTGGATGGTAAAATGGTGGGCGAGGGAAAGACAAAGTTGTGGTAGGATAAGGGAATGCAATTATAAATATCAAACTTTCAAAAGGAAATAAATTACAGGAATGCCGTAATTTTTTAATTGACAAATAAAAATAAAGCCTACCCAGCTCGGGTCTAGCCTAAAATGTATTCTGTTCTATAATTTGTCATAAACTGTGTTAGTATTTTTTAATTTGGAATTTTAAATCAATTGAAATAATAATAAAAAAAAAGGTATTAGGCTTCACGTATCAGCTCGACTTTACGAAATGAAAACTAATAAGATCAAAATCATCTTATACTAATGTTGAAATTAATAGATTAAAAAATAGTCTCATAGCATGATAATCAACAAACCACGTAACAAATAAGGGTTAATTTATTGAGATACAATATAAGAAGTTTCATTTTCAAATTTCAGGTTTTCGAAATTCGTATTTTAAATTAAGGCACAACCTTCATGGATTACCAAGTTTTATTAAATTCTCCATTGAAGTGAATTAAGCTGAATTGATGAAATATTGTAAACGAAGAAAACAACCGAGACATCAATTTTTAAATATTTAAATTAATTATATGCACTTAATTAAAAATAAATAGAAATTTATATATAATAACATGGTATCTAAATTATTCATATAAAATATCGCCCGCCAGTTAGCCTAGTGGTTATGCACTTGGCAATCATATGCCTGGGGAAGGAGGGTTCTGAGTTCGATTCCCGTCGATGACGTGAGGAGCTTAAGGATCTTTCTCAGCCATAGCCAAGTTAGCCGGTCTTGGGCATGGACAGCAGGGTTTTCCCCCCAGTTTATCTGGGGGGTTTTCATCCCGCAAGCAGGCAAACCGGCTCCGTGAACACACACGCACACACACTGCTACAGTCAAAAATACATACTTAATCCCTCATTAGGAAGGCTCAACCAGTCTAAAGGATGGTCGAGGAACGAGGAGAACCCCACACAAATAAATAAATATAAAATATCATATGAAAATAAAAATTTACTATTTGCCAGCAAAGATATAATTATTGGAGTTTGTCTGCTAATCTATTTTAATAATGCAAGAAATAAATAATATCAAAGGCATTGGGATTATTATGTTATCCGTGGGATGTAAAAAATGGATATCGATTTTTAAAAAAATCGGAACTGCTGAGGAGGATTCTAACTCCAAACAATATATATATATATATAGGTTTAGGGACAGAATTGCAATAGGTGCAGTAACTTCTTTTTTTTTTTTCTCTTGACAGACAGCAGAATATTATTATTATTATTTTCACCTTCAGGGAGTCCAAAGACTCATCGAGGGAGGGCATCTATCAACTCTGTCTCCACCACTCACAATCCACCAACAGCAACTACATCAAAGCCATCTACCGCCAGCTACCACCACCACTAGTATTTCCACAGACAATCACAAGCATCCATGCCCACGACGGGATTCGAACCGACAGCCTTTTGGCTGGGGAGCCGATACGCTGACCACTCGGCCAGCCAGGCCGGCAACTTTATTGAATGCTCCTTCTTTACTATAATTAGACATTATGTAGTAATTTGTCAAGCACCTTTGTCGTTCAAAATGGAATGAGATTTTTAAAAAAACAACAGAAATTGAAAACCAGCTTTAAATAAATCAATACTGCTTAATCTCTTTGTGTGCTTTCATGATTTAATCAGGTCGAATTCGAACTGCATTATTTTCCTTAAAAAGCGTTTTAAAATGAAGTTGATAGCTTCATCTCTGATTTAGGTCATTTGAGAGTTAATGATCGTTATACGACTAAAAAAAAATCGAAAGTGAAAAAGCACAGCGGAGACAGACAACTAAATGGTTCAGTTAACCCTCGTTTTGTATTAACGCAGTAATGAATTGGCATTCTGTAAGTTCCCCTAGCGGTAATTTTCGTAAAGTTTGATAAGAAGCATAACATGGCCGGAAATTTGTAATTTTCTTGTAGGCTATCTCAGATACGAATCTGCGGTATTGTTCTGTAGACAGGAATGCATGCTATTTCCTGATGAATTTCAGATGCGTACTTTTATTTGAACTCACGCGATAGATCTTTTACAATATAGGTTACGCTTCGAATCATAAAGAAGGGTGTGTTTGGATGATCGTAAATCAGAATATAATGAACTGATTTATTTAAGAACATAACAGGAAGTAGCGCATACTTTCTCTGTCTGAACGACAATGACTTTTCTCTTTCATATTAGTTTCGTATTCAGATCGAGTTCAAGAGCAGAAGATAAAATCTTTATAACTGAAACCTTGCTTGAGTTCCTATAAAAGACAATGAATGTTATTTTCTACTGGAATGGTATGAGGAAATATATCGCAGCCGTAAATAAAATATAAAAAATAACGTTATTTACATAAATAATCAAAATATTTTCCATATATAGTATAAAATAATTCTAACGTGTTTAGTGTCTACGGAAGACCAGAACCTTCTGATTCTAAAAAAATCTCATGTAGTATTGGTGTTGTTGAATCTCAGCGGAATGGCCAGTATTTCCAAATTACTATAACCAAAGTATTAGTAATAGAATTAGTATAACCAAAGCTGATGAAATAGCTTTGCCTGTTCCTTCTATTTGTTTGTATAATTCTTCTATTCAGTATCCTTCATTGATGATATCGTGGAAAAGTTTGGTTTGGTCCTCAAAAGTCTTAAATGAGACAATCTGAGCGTTTGGGTATCCTGCACTTCTGCTTTCGCAGTATAATGTTAACTGAATCCAGTTCAATCGAAGGATTGAACTGGATCATTCTCCTCCGAATACAGTCTTCTCCGAATAAGTTCAAAGGTCGAAGTTGCTAACAATTTATCATTTTATGTGTCCTTCAAAATAGAACAGATGCAGTGACTAAACAATAGTTTAGTCCCTTCATCTATTCTCGGTTTTCGGCTTTCTGCTTCCTTTTTAATGTTTCTTTATCTATGTAGAGTGCGAATGACGCTTCAACGATGTGATAGATACAGACGGCTGGAAATGCTGAACCACTGTGGACTCACTATTTCCGTCCTATATCTATATTGCTCTAAACATCAAAAATGGTTCTAAACATCATCGACAGATGGAGCACTAAATGGAATCAAAAACTAGCACGTTGTGAAATATCATGTTCAGCTGGGGAATAATCTCAATGGCTGCTGCTTTTCAATTCCACCTGGGGAAATCACAGCAGTAAGAGATGGAACCACGACTCTTGTTCACTTTTGCGAGAGACTTGATTCGTTTCCCAGCAAATATAAGTGTTTGGTGTATTGTCAGCAATCCAAAACAGGTTCACTAATTAATACCGCATCCCTGCATTATTTATTATTTTTTTATTGTTATATTTAAATTTAATCCTAAAAAAGCTTGGAAAGTCCGATGGATCCGAGTAAAGACAGAAATGTTCTCTTTTATTTCGATTAAAATTATTATTAAGTCTGAGAAAAAAAAAATCATGAAGATATCACCCCAAGTTTATGATAATTAGTTTTGCATGAATCACAAAATAAATTATTAACTCCAAACCGCACCGAAAACTGCTCTTAATGATATGAATATTGATATTTGGAAGCTGTGTGTGCATAAAATAAAAATACTCAGCAGTGTATAATGAATTAAACAGCATAGCGTATAATGAAACCGAAAATCACACCCACCCGTTAACAGTGACATGGATTATAGAACGAGCAAAAGTCAGTTAATGACAAAAAACCAGCTCATTGCTAAAGTAGCTGCATTGCTTGGAATTATTTCAGAAACCTAAGACAAAGAGGCGTCTATGTTATGTGCATGTACCTTATGCATGCTATCAGGTCAATTTAGTTGTTTTGCAAGAAGAAAAATTCGGGTTTCTAGAAAAATCTGAGACATTTTTCTGTGTATAGTGATAATTCAATTACCATACATGTCGACGTATAAGACAACTCTCTTATACGGCGGGTATAAAAAGGGAAGCTTAATTTCTTGGATGAACATTTAGGAAGTTACAATACAAGAATATATAAGAAAATAGGCAGTGTTTATAAACAAATCAGATTAATTTTTTGTTACATAAATTTATTTAAAATATTACAATAGATGTAAGTCTTAAAAAACAGATAATAATTATTAACCTAAATTTTCATGTTAATTTTCTTTATCATCTGTTGCAAATAGTTCTTCAGATTCATTGTTTAAATGACCGTCATATGGATCCCAGTTCGAATCCAGACTGATTTCGTTTTCATCGTCATCAGTGTCCCACAACAGATCATCTTCCATACCATCCAAGAGATTAGAGAAACCACACTTTTTAAACGATTTTATTACAGTCTCTACTTTTACTTCATTCCATGCTTTGATCACAAAATTGCACAACATATCAAGCGCGCATAGATTCACCGTTTGTAAATGATTTTTCACCAGTCAACATCCAATTATTCCACTCTTCCCGTATGCGATCTTTAAATGGTTTGCTCGAGAAGACGTCTAGTGGCTGCAATAGAAGTTAAACCACCTAATATAACAGCAATTTTTGTGTTTTTTTTTCTAGAAGATTTTTAGTATTCTCAGTTAAATGACTACGAAACATATCACATACTAATAAACTGCGATTCTTCATTATACCCCCCTGGTCGCGTGTTCCACACATTATTTATTCCTAATTTCACACCATTTTTCCATTCATCCTTTTTCGTGAAAATGTACAAAAATACCTGAAGGAAATTTTATCTGAGGTTTAGTTTTACGTTTGAAGATGATCATTGGTTTTAACTTGGTTCCATCCGCCAAACATGACAACACAACCGTAAACCTTGGTTTTTCATGACCTGTACTTCGAATTGGCATCTTTAGACTCCACTGTTTTATTGCTTATCATATCAAAGCTCATAGGAGTTTCATCCATATTTCCAATATTTGACAATAGAAATTTATGTTCTTGTCTCAACTGAATAATAAATTTATGGAAACTGGTAAGTTTGTGGTCAAGATCTGCTGGTAGTTTTTGAGCAATTTTCATTTTTTGTCGTATTACCAGATTTTTTCTGTTCATAAAACGATTACACCATCATGAAGTAGTTTGAAATTCTATACTTTCATCCGAGTTCAATCTTGACCATTTTAGTGCATATGCTCTAATCATATTTCTTGTTACAAGATAAAAATTCTGCCTTTGTCCGAATACCCATTCTACAACGTGATTTTCCAGTTGCGGCCATCGGGTGATCCCCGATGGCCGCAATCGGGTGATCCCCGTTCTCATCGCACATTTTTTCTTGGCAATTTTTTAAAAATATCTTCTTTCTTCCTCCATTCTCTTACCATCTTCTCGGTTATGTCAAACTTTCTTGCAGCAGCACAGTTATTAGTTTGCTTTGCCATTTCAATGACCCTTATTTTAAATCGAGCTTCATACTTTCTTCGTTTTGTTGCTGGTTCCATGATTTTAAATGATAACCATTTTAATAATCCTTAAATTAAAAAAAATGCAAAATTAATAATTAATTAAAATTGGGGCTAATCACTTTTAATTAGGGTAATTCGCGTAAATACTAAATCTATGCTATGCAAAAAAAAAAAATAATAATAATAATAACAGATATGAATAAATATAAAAATAACGGATATAACAACAATACAAAACGTTGCATTAATACAAGAAAGAAGAAATTGGGGGGGGGGGTCGTCTTATGCAACTGACATAAGCTTAAAACCTAAAAATAGCCTAAAATTTAGGCCTCGTCTTATACACCGACATATACGGTAGCTATATTATCAGCATACGTACAATCCTAATTTAATGCGGTTCTCTTTTATATTATTTTAAAGAATCATCTCAACTATTATTATTATTACCTACTCCCTATACGGGAACAACATAGGCGTTAGCTGATTTTTTATTATTTTTTTTTATTACTATAATTATGTAATTCCTCCAAGGGATCCAAGTATTCATCGCGTAAGAGCACTCACCACCACAATTCACATGCTAATTACGTAATCCCCCATCTACACACTACGCCATCTACCTTCGACTAACTTTCAGACAATTTTCTAACTCAGCAAAGACTTTTCAACTGAAGGTGAGTTAGCCCCTACAATAAAACCAGGATTTTATAGTTATACTTTTTAAATATTTTCTTCTAATAATTTGAACTGGCTGGAGGCTTGAAATTGAGCAGATGGTGCAACAACAACAAATAAATAAATAAAAAAAAAATAATAAATAAATGAAATAAAATAAGCTCGGTAATCGATAAAAAAAAAAGTTTTCTAAAAGAGAAAGATCTCTCTAGAAATTTTGGGAGAAAATCGCTCGACAGTAACATATATGGCATTTAAATTAGTTAAGGCGAATGTAAAATCCATTATTTAAATCTAATCAGTATAAAAGAAGCAAGCATCCCCTGTGATTTGTGTCCATCTGATATTTTTGTATAATTTCTATTGAAAAATCTAGCAGTAAGTTTGCTTATTATTACTATTGTCTATTATATATCGTCGTACACTTAGACTATTGTTTTATTTTTTTTTAATTATCCAGAGCCTTCAGATTCCGTATATATTTAAGTACTTTCAGTGTCAATGTATTCTGCAACAATAGATCATTAACTATGCCATAACATAAAAGATAATATTTATTAGTGATTGTTATCGACTATTGAACAATACTAGATAAAATAATGGTCCTTTGTACACAGGATTTGTTTACAAGCGAAGTTTTTTCCAGCAAGTGAATCCATTTATGCACGAAGTACCGATTATTTGGTTGTAAACTTTTTACTTCTTCAACGTTTAGAGCTTTCCAGATATAAAATGACAAACAGAGTGAGTAGTTTCCAGTGTCATTGATTACTTTAACATAGGAACTAAAAATATTTTTTTAATTGAAAACATTTTTTCTAAAGTCAAAATAACTTTTATTTTTCAAACAGTTTCTAACATGTTTCGTGAAATATTGGTGATTAAAAGGTAACGTGACTTCAGTGCAATCTTTAACATTATGTGAGTTAACAAGCAAAATTACCTAAGTAGAAATATTTGGTTCTAATGGACCATACAAACAGATGAACTATTCTGGTTGCATTGGCAGGTTAATAAAAAATATAAAGAAGAAATTGAACAAACTTTCATTAATTTTCAGATGTGTTTCTTAACTTACTACCTTCGCCTAAGGTCAGATAACTTAGCTTAGTTGAAGGAGCGAAGCATTGCCATTAATAAATAGCAATGCTAAACTTCTTAGGCCTTGTTAAAAGAAAAGGAGAAAAACAAGTGTCAAAACGAAGCACTACCCTCATTTTCGATATAAGAATAAAGCAGGTTCAACCGCAAGTACATTAAGATCCTTCAAATTATTTCAAATGCTATTTGAGGTTTTGTTCTTCTTTAGTTAGAAATGAAACATTGCAATGCGTTGTGTGCATACCCAGTGCAGTTCGACGTACATCATTCTGTTTTGACAGCTAAATATTGATTTTGCCTGATCACATTCTTTTAAAAGAACGCAGAGCTAATGAGCATTCATTTGCTGTAGCGTGATGGTCTCAGCAGAAAACTGGAACACAAACAGCTGTCAGCAGACACTTTCTGAATCGCATTCGACACGCACACGTTTTTAAAAGTATTAACAGTAATCGTTCAAGTTTATAAAGTTTTCAAAAGATAATGATATATTTTCTCCTCGCATTTTAATCAATAGAGAGCCAATTCATGGAATTTAAATATATCGGGCTAATAACAGTAACACACACCTATTTTGACCTGATTGCAGGGAATCAAAGCAATTCTAGACAGAATTGATCAGGCAAGAGTACAAGTTATTTGGACGAAATGATAAAAACGAGAAGTGTAACTGTAATAACTGAAAAAATTGAAATATTCAATTTGATGATGCAGTTGCTGCAGAGGATACACAAAACTAATATCTCAAGACAAAATTATTTTGTGTCGAGTAATAGAGAGAGGAAAAGGTAACAAATATAGAAGTGTATACATAAAAAGATTTGTTTCGATATTAAATTATCATGAGTTGGTATAAAAACAGATTAATAAAACCAGAGGAAAAAATCATACTAAAGTTATTTATTTTAGAATTTGAATACTCACTAAGTCCAGACTGTTCATGCTCATGCTATTTAATATAACGTTAATGTTCTTCAAGAAGAAAAAAAAATGATTTTCTAGTTTGTCTAAAATAAGATAAACTAAAAAAAAAAAAAACAATAATATATATAATAACAGCAATTATAATAAGAGCATATCTTATATCCAGACGCCTGGATGACCAAGACGTTAAAGCTTATCCTTACGAGATGTAAGAAAGTTGAAGATTTTTCTGATAGGGCGAAAGGGAACAAAAAATGCTTAGCAGTTTTAAAAGTTTTGCTGTGAGTTCGGAAATGCCTTGCACATAAGGGATAGGAATGCAAATTATTTTTACTAAATTAGAAGAAGCAGAAATTCCATCACTGTTAATTGCTTTTGTGATGAAGGTATCATTGAAACCATTTGATAAGAATCCATCTATCGAGCTATCAATATCTCTGGAGTGATTGTGAATTTCTCGAAGTTAATAAGAACTAATATACAGAAATAAGTTAACACATAAGCTATACTTTGAAAGGAAAGCATGAGTTCACTAAAGGGAGATCAATCCCATTCATGTGCCGTCTCCTGTCTAGAAGGGTGACTACCATGATGTGACTCATGGTTAACTACGGGAGTAACAACATGTGGTGTTTACCACTATCTCTTCGACGTATTGTCGTATGTGTTCACTGGGGCGGTTTTCCTGTTCTGAGGGACGACAAACCTGCGTTTCAGGGTGAAAAAACCCTCTACATCCGTATGAGACCAGCTAACTCACCTTTAGTCGAAAGAGACCAGATAAAAGTTCCTCACGTCATAGACGGGAATCGAACCCACGTCTTTCCGACCAAATGGCTTCGTCTATACCGACTGAGCTACGGAGGCTCATGTCTGAGTAATTTGCTCAGATTTTATAAATATGTTATGGCTGAATAAAGAAAATGGATACACTACGATATTGTTGGACACTAAGACATTTGATAGAATACCACATGAAATGCTGTTGCATAAACTAGAGAATATGTGATTGGACTATAAACTATTGGCTTGGATAAGTGGGTGGTTGAATGACAGAAAGTGGTACATGGAGGATGAGAATCTGTCAGATTTAAGGTAAGCAATGGCTTGCCTCAGGGATAAAGTCCATGGACCATTGTTGTTTAATCTATATTTTAATGACACACTATCTACCAATAATTGCCAGGAACCCCATTTATTTGAAGTTATGGTTCAATCCTGGTTTTTAATAACATAAAAACCGGTGTAAAGATAGTAGGAGGCAGTATTTCATCGTAGCAGGTGGTATGGCAATAAGAATACAGGTGGTATGGCAATAAGACGTGAACTGGATCACTTCTAGAAAGGTGTCATCATGGACTGTAACATTAGTGGCACGTCCGTTATTGCCACTCAACTTGAGTATCCAAAATCAACAGTTGTCGATGTTGTCAACAAATGGAGACGTTCTAGCATCCCCAGTGCAGGAAAACACCTAAGGCGGTTGCCAAAAATGACAGACAGGGACAGGAGGGTGTTAAAACGGGTGGCATGTAAACACCGGCTACAATCGGCACAGACCATTCGTGATGAGTTCCAGAGTACCACTAACAGCATGGTGAGCACTAATACTGTACCAAAAGAACTCCATTTACTGGGTTTCGGTGGAAGACCAGTGGCACACAAGCCGAACATCAAAACAACGAACAAGGCGGCTCTTCTGGCCTGGTGCAAAGAGCATGTTAACTAGAAAGCGGGTGAACCTTGATTTATCTGGAGCGATAAATCAAGGTTCACCCGCTTTCAGTCTGATGGTAGGGTGTGGAGGCAGCCTGGTGAACGCTTGTTACTGCAGTGTGTTGTACCCACAGTAAAGTTTGGTAGTGGAGGAGTGATGGGGTGTGGGGTGCATTCAGCTGGTTTGGGGTGGTACCACTGGTCATTGTACGTGGTTCCACGAAGGCAACTCAGTGCCTTGATATTCTGGATAATCAAGTGCTGCCTACATTGTGGAATTTTTATGGAACAGACCCCTGTTACTATTAAGACAACAATGCCTCATGCCAGAAAGCTGCAGCTGTTATGGAATGGTATGAAGAGATGGGTGTTAAACGACTGTCCTGGCCTGCACAGAGTCCTGACCTCAACTCTATAGAACACCTCTGGGAAGAATTGGAGTGGTGATTGAGGTCAAAATCAGCACGTCCTCGATTTGTCGCTGAACTCAGTGCTTTGATAGAGGAATGGAGACAAATTCCACCTGATGTCTGCCGCACATTCCTGGAAACCCTCCCTCGAAGGGTGCAGGAGGCGATCAAAGCCAAAGGTGGACATACCCGATATCAGGGTTTGCCTGGTGGTATCAATTGTAAATTACTAAAGTGTCCAGAAAGTTATTGGTAGATAGTGTAATTTTATTACGTAGTTAAGAAGAAGACATGCACCAGAGTATTCCCCACATGATCCAGTACTCATCTTTAGTACGGATACTTTAAATCTGGAGAAAAAGCAGTTTGTCTGATTGATACTTCTGCTTTTGCCTTCTTTTCTTAGACAGCCTATATAGACACGCTAAGGCATTTTCTACTTCTTTCTAAATAATTCAGTGTCATTAGCACCAAAAACCTGTTCTGGTTTATAAATATCAGGGTATCCTTCTCTCGATGGGCTTCTTGAGATGCACAGGGATAAAATGCACCTCCTGATATGCCGAAACAGGCTCCGAGGAATCTTTACATTATGGAGCAAATAATGCTTCTTGAATATCTGGAACCAACCTTTTCTGGCAATGAAAGTGTTTCCGTGATGCTTGCTGTGGATGAAGGGATTTTGATGCATAACTATATTGTAAAGAATTAGCGATATAGCAGAAATCACACCAATATTCACTGACAAGTTTTACTTGTGCTGGTCTTTGGACCAAATGAACAGTACATTCTTCATTTTTAACATTACTTTATCACGTATATAATCCGCACTTTCACGTTAAGAGTTATCATTTTCTTGGCCATTTTAGGCTTTTCTCCCTCACTAGATGCGCTTCTTTTAAATCCACGGGTATTCACATGTGCGCAGTAATATTTTAAGCATAGGTAGCCTAAAGCTTACTGCGAAACTTAAGACAAGCGCGATTTAATTACTGTAACTGCGAAAGCACGAATCTGCAAATACAGATGATGCGAATATGGAGACCTGAAACGTGTGAGTGTGTGAGATGATACGTTAGACGAAATTTATGACCTCTGAGGGTATGAGGGATAGCTGATGTGAGGGGGGGGGGACGAGAAGTGGAGAGAGGGTGATGTGTTCTTTGTTCTCGGGTACCAGATGGTCATATGTGGCTAGAGGGAAAGACAGGGAGGAGGGGAAGGGGAGAGGAGGCGAGGGAAGATTAGATGAGATGGGTGTGGTGGGTTGGCAGAGCAGCAGTATGTTGAGGGGTGCGATACAGAGGGCGACTTGTTCGTTTTCCCTGGGAGGGGAGAGCCGAAGGAGGGTTCTCAGGTGGGTGCATCTACTGTATTTTTGTGGGATGGTGGTGTGGAATTCTATGCACATATTATTTTTGTATGGTGGGGAGAATAGTTGTGTTTTCAGTTGTATTTTAAGTTTTCTTTATGTTGCGTTTGAGTTAGTGTGTTGTTCTCATGTTTTGTGGACGGGGAGGATTAGTTAATTTTGTTTGTACATACATTTTTTTATTTTAATGCACAGTAAGATTGTATTGATGTTTTGGATAAACACATATCATTCTTGGGTTTTGCATTTCTTGCAGAAGATGATTTTGATATTTCAGATTATTACCGATTTCTTGATCTTCTATATGTAGAATTGAATATTCGTAAGACTGTAATTGAATTTTGAGATTTATTTATTTTATTGATGTTCAGATACACTGCAGTGGAATTTCTTCAGGATGTCATGATTTTTCTATTGTAGCATCGATTACTGGACTTAAAAATGAATGACACAGTGAGGAATACAGAATCAAGTTCAGATCGTCCACAGGAAATACGAAACACAGAAAAATAACAACAGTACAATTTAAAAAAAAAAAAAAAACGCAACCACCAAGCAAGAAACTCCGATACATGCAGGGAATTGATCCCGACTCATCCTATGCATCTACAAAAACTCTGGCAGTCAAACAGAGCAAAAGTAGAAAGTTTTCCATGAATGCATACATTTTTCACATATTTATTTCGTTTAGTTTTCGGTTACTTGTGCTGAGAGTAAACAAACACCATAATTAAAAAAGCATGCATGACACAGAAAAGAGATCAAGTGTGAACCAGGATACGTGTTTATTTCCAAACTCAAAACATACAGAGTAGAAATCAATCAAAACTCTTCTCTTATTAAAATTTTTATTTCAGATAACATTGTCACCCCAGCATTATAAATCTGAAAACAATTCAACCGACTTCGTAACTGGTTCACTTTCATTAACTCAGTAAAGTAGTTCACAATTTCATAAGGGTATACAGTCCGGGAGTAATGTAGAAATATCATGAAGAAGGTTTATTCTTGGTCGAACTAAACGAATGCCGGTAGGTCTTGTCGCTCCACAGAGGTTCGCAGATGAATTGCAGTTACATAACCCATTATTCTGGAAGATGCACTTTCCAATTCTAAGAGCAGAAAGAAAGATTGTATGGGCTGCAAGATTGATGAATATCTAGTTATTTTTTCATCTTTACTCAGAGTAAAGATTTTTGAATCCCTATCTTGTTTGCTTCATGGAGAAGACATTCGTGTTACACTTCCAAACCAGAGTTTCATCCATTATAATGTTCGTGATGGTTCTACTAAGGTAGAAGTGGAGGAATTTTTTGAGTCTTTAGAGAAAGCAACTGACACAATGAAAAAGGAAAAGTTGGTCCTTGTTGGGGATCTAAATAACAGTGTAGCAAATGATTGTGAGACATACAAAAATATTTTGGGAAAATTTGGAGAAAAGAGCAAAGCTAATAATAATGGCAAATATCTGTTGGATTTCTGCTCAGGACATGGACTGATTATTACTAACACCATATTCAAACATAAAAATGTGCACAAATTATCATGGAGAGAAGAGGCTAGGAATAAGAAAAGTCTCATTGACTATGTTATTGTTGACAGTGATGTTTTCTCCCTGGTTCAGGACACCAGAGTGTACAGAGGATTTGAAATTGGAAGTGATCACCATTTAGTCTTGAGCAGGATAAAATTGAATTTCATATTCAAAAGAAGAGCATGTTAAAATGCTTTAAAGTGAATAAAAGTTAAGCAGCTCTCAAATGTGAACTGTAGACTAAAATACACAAATATTTAAAAAACGTTTAATTTTCTTGAGTCTTTCCAAAAAGCTCTGGAAAGACTTTTAATGGGATTATATTGATCAAGTGCATATAATAAACAACTAAGTTATACCAACTAGTTTCACCAACTAAGTCTGTTGGCATCTTCAGGGTACATAACTGATGTAAGGCACTAAAAAGTAAAAAACTGTTACAAACTACAATCAACTGATTCCAATTATATTAAACAAAGAACAGAGCGCGTACAATACATTCATAGAGCGTGGATGATATCACTTGCTGTTATTTAGGAACGTTCTATAGTTGGCACTATAATTCAGTTCTGGCGAGTTGAAGGATCTGATAAGGGTCTTCCAGATCACGGGCAAGATTAGTCCTTGGTTCCTGTTAAGGTTTTGTATACAGCGGGCAACTGTTGTGGCCTTAAAAATTCGGGAACGGAAGTCCTCCATGTAAGGAATTGTGCTTCTATCCCACTCTATGGTATGCTTCGTTCTTGAGAAATGAAAAGCTAACCCCGATTTTTCTTCTCTGTTATTATTGACGTCACCAATGTGTTCTTTTTGCCTAATTTCAAGGCTCCTTGAAGTTTGGCCGATGTAATTCAAGCCGCAAGAGCAGGGTATGTTACAAACTCCAGCATATTTGGAGAAAGGATGGCTATCTTTTGGAGATCTTAAGAATTGTCTAATCGTTTCTGTGGGTTTAATGGCCACTCTTATTTTATGTGGTCCTGTCACCACATTTCTCAGAAACTTAGTATTGTATACATGTTGAAGAACCGTGCCTCTCTCCTTACAACAGATAAACAAGACCTCCAGAAAGAACTATCCCTGATATCCACCAACCTTACCATGAATGGATTTCCTCGAAGACTCGTCCACAAGATACTTTTCTCTGAACCCCGACAAAGACAAGATGATATACGTTATATTTCTACCATCGTCGTTCCATACTTAGGGACAGTTTCCAATAAGATTGCTAGACTCCTTAGACCACATAAAATGTTAGTGCCTTACATCAGTTATGTACCCTGAAGATGCCAACAGCCTTAGTTGGTGAAACTAGTTGGTATAACTTAGTTGTTTATTATATGCACTTGATAAATATAATCCCATTAAAAGTCTTTCAAGATACACAAATATTATTCAAGAAAAAATGAAAAAGTTTGAGAACAGGAACAAAACTTTGGAGATTCAAAGGCGAGCTCTGAAGAAAACTTTGATTGATTCAGTGAGAGAGGCATGTGGTTAGATTATCTGCAAGGATAGAAAAATTAGAACTGTATGGTGAACACAGGAAGTTAAAGACGCAGTGAAGAAAAAGGAGAAAGCATATCAAAAGTTCCTGGCGAATAAGTCAGCTTGTGTTCTTAGAGAATGCAGAGACAAATTGAAACATATTGATTGAAAGGAAAAAGCCAGATGTGAAGTCTGAATAAAATCCTTCCCGATTCTAAATAATTTGAGAAAGAGGAAAAGGAGTTCCACAAAATATTTATATTTGCAGAAAAAAGAAACTAATACTGATTATGGATCTAGCAATAAGAAATTCATATTCTCTGAAGAAATACAAAAGTTCAAATTTAGCTTTTAACATTTTTTAAGGTATTAAAATTTTATAACTTTCGAAAATTTAAAACTCAACGTTTTAATTTTTTTTAAAAAAAAGTATAAAATTACAGATAAATTAATATGAAAAATTATCTTCTCAAATTTTACCACGAATAATTTCAATTTTTCTGGTCGTGGATTAGGCCTACTGGGGATACCACGTAAAAAAAAAAACGCGCCTCGTACTCTACCTCAAAGGTGGTGTGGAAAAGAGTATGACTGTCCCTTTTTTGTATATCTCTCTATTCGTATTAACATTATTGAGACTGAACTCAAAACTCACTTTCCACATAGCTTTAGCTGTTGCGATTGCAATTTTAGCCCTATCTCTTGTAGTGGGACATGATGGAATACCACATTGATATCCATCTGGGTCTTTCGCATAACATACCCACAGTGTAAACAACACATAATTGCCTAACTCCTGAGAACGTAACTTTGATTACAGCAAGGACTTCTTTGGACTATAGAAAGCACTTCGACATTATAACATCATCACACTTAACTTATGAGACGAGACATTGAGGTTAATGACTCTTTATTATTGCGGCCATCATGACTGAGCAATGAATACCTCCTGTTGATATGGCGTGTAGGACGGGTATTGTGCATGTCATTCTGTTGCAACCAATTGATGGGTTCTGCGTACAGTAGCAGTCATTTCATGGAAATCTTGAATTCCTCTTTCCAGTACTTTATCCAGGGAGGGACGTCAACTTATTTTAACACTCATCCATTCCTCTTCTTCCGTTCCTGTGGTCAGCTTGAATGTTCCGTTCATCATCTCTTTTCCGTATTTTGATGACGTTAACCACAGCTGATACATAATTTAAATGGCATTGCAGTCACATAAATTTATTAAAATACGAAAACGTCCGAAACATCACAGCATCTATCCACAATTGTCTTACAATAACTCTCTAACATAGCTGGCTTCCATTTCCATTCATTTCGTTTGTCCATTGGATAATATCTTAAAATGAAACATTTTTCACTTTTTGTTTATTGCACACATTTCTCAGACTGGCTGGAAAGAATATTTAGGTAAAATGAAGACTGAACATTTCACTTTTATGTCTTATTTTAGCACACAGGAAACTACAGGAATTCGACTTCCTCCACTGTTAACAATGGAATACGCAGGGTCCTACTAATGCGAAATCAGGTACATCTTATCAGAGCACAGTAGTAAAATTAGTGATTAGCTGTTTCAAGCTGTCCGCATATGAAGCAAGTTGGATTGTCTGTCTAACATTTATTCTATTTTATCTCGCTCCAGGACAGGAAAATACCAGTGTGCTGTTCTCCAGGACAAGCCTATCCAAGAAAGATAACGGCGAAGTTCGTAGAGGTCGCTTAAAAAATGTTTACATCCATATTCAAGTCAAAATATTGTCAATTGTCGAATACAATATAATAATAATAATAATTATTAAAAATATCAAATGCAATAAAAAAAATAGTGGATATTAAAGATCCAACATTATTTAAAAGGCGAATATATGTAGAAACTTCGGAAGTTTCGAAATTTTCACCAGATAGCTTATTGAGAATACAATCCTCGACATCAGAGTTGTCTTAGCTTGCACTACTTAATAGACTCGAGCATTGTCCAAGCATCTGTGTAGTCGCCTTTTATTAGTTCTTTTGATAAAGATTCACTGGCTTGACAGCTATTTCAAACTGGCTGGTTCTATTCAAAGACCAGGCAGTTCAAGTTGTTCAAATTGCCAATTTCCAGACTCTTGAGTTACCTAAAAAGATACTCTCAAATGGCTCCAATTCTTTAATGAATCTCTGCACTCCGTCCGATCACCGACCCGAACTTTAGCCGAACAACCAAAGACAAGTACCGCCACAGATTATGTTCAAGTGCAGGAATACCTCTCTACTCTAAATGATCTACAATAGGGCTGGCCAACCTTTGGTAATCAGAGAGCCGCGTTTACAAAACAAAGCTCTATCTGAGAGCCGCATCACAATGCGTCGTATCTAGTCATTTGGTGAGCAGCAGCAGCGACACAACCTCGATAGCTGAACAAACGAACAACACTAATCGCGCGCTGGCGTTCCCCGTGAGCGACCAGAGCATGCGCGTTTGAACAAAACAGTGTAAAAACGCTTCTTTGACACATCTAATATTTGGTGATGTGAAAACACCAAATAAAATGATCAACATCGGGATTATCGATTAGCGATAGAATTGAAATATCTACTACGCATTCGATTCAAATTGTTATTATTTTTTTTTTTTCGCTCGTGAAAATCAAAACCCACAGGCGGGCCGCGCTTTAGACAGCCCTGATCTACAAGATCACTCTGTATCTCACTGTTTGACCAAAAGGATCACTGCTAAACACAGCACTCCTGACCTGAATCGCTCCAGGACAGGAAACTCAGCGATGGTTCCACTCAATGACAGGTAAACACCAGCCATCGAGCAGACCTCTCTACCGCCCTGGAAGCAACATCAGTGGTAGTCACACCAGAAGAAATACGGGGATCACTTCAGATAGCTTGAGGGAACATTCGATACTAAAGTCCTTATCCTTATAAGGATTGGCTTAAAGGAGCGAAGCAAGAATGCTTTTCATATTCCCCGTTATCTGTAGAGGACAGTGTAAGGATAAGGTGTTATTGAGCTACTAAAGCTCTGATCACGGCAGGAAGGTAACAGCAATAGCCGAGCCTCAGTTAGAACTTCATCGGCTACAGCATTGCCATTCATTACCCTCCAAGGGTATTAATTAATCACCACATCTCACCATTATTTTCCTTATTAGAGTCCTTATAAGGACTGGCTTAAAGGGGCGAAGCAAGAATGCTTTTCATCTTCCCCTTTATCTGTAGAGGACAGTGCAGGGATAAGGTGTTATTGAGCTATTAAAGCTCTGATCATGGTAGGAGGGTAACAGCAATAGCCGAGCCTCAGTTAGAACTTCATTGGCTACTGTATAAGTAAAGCCATCTCTAAAAATAAGGACGATCACTCCATAGTGGCCGAAAGACCGTCAAACTCAGCGTTGGCTCCACTCAGTGACGGGCTTCCCCAACACCGAGCAGAAACCGCTCATATTCCATTCCAGGGTAAAGCATCCACCGACACAGCCCCCCCCCCCCACACACACACCGGAGAACACCCTCCCCAGAGACTCCAAATGCTCTCCCAGAGCAAACCCCTGAAATCTAAGCCCCCTTACTGGGAGCGAAATTTCGGAAGAAACCTGAGAGAGCAAAACTCAGCATCTCAGGGGGTAACAGCAACAGCCGAGCCTCAGTTAGAACTTCTTTGGCTACAGCATTGCCATCCATTATCCTCCGTGGGTCTTCAATTTCATTCCTACTCCTCAATACTAAAGCAATAGGATGCCGGAATATTCTATTTTTCATAAGTGAACTCCCGATCTGTGTATGATAGTAATTATCAAAGAAAGATACTTACGTCTTCACTTTGGTTAAGCAAACTACACAAAAACATTGCATATTAAAGATTAAACATTATTTCAAACTCGAATATAAGTAGAAATCCGAAATTTCTATAAAAAAATTCTAACAAAAGGCAATATAGGAAGCTTCGACAGTTTCGGAGTCTTTTAAATAGTGCAAGTTAAGTAACTCAGCCGTGGATTATATTCCCATAAGCTCTCTGGTCAAAATTTCGAAACCTCCGAAGTTACTACAAACATTCGGCTTTGAAATAAGGTTAGATCTTTAATATCCACTATTTCTGTATACTTTACTTCGTCGAAATGAAGCCGTATGGCTCTTTCTTTGATAATAAAATTCAATCATTGTACATATGAACCGACTTTACACGATGTTTTTTTTCCCTTGTTTACTTCCCTAGAAATAATGCGTTAAGAAAAACAGATCTCAAAGAGAAAAGCAAAAATAAATATGGATAAGTTAGTTTTCCACTTGTTTTTCACCCCCCCTCCCCCAGTTTTATACATTAAATAAACCGGATACAAATGATACAAACCTAAGAAGAACATCGAAAATATCTGTTATGTTTTCGATAATAAAATACTTGACTCCTAAACACGTGCGTTTGTAATTAAGTACTATATTATGGCTTTGCTTATTGTTCTTACATGCGTCATATAACACGGAAGTTTAAGAGAAACTTAAATCGTTGTTCGCAACATTTTTTTTCCTTTATAAATCCAGACTGTTATGATCGTTTTTGAAGGTTCAACGCCAATATTCATACGTGTTGAATATCATTTATTCATCAAACTTTCTATAAATAAAATAAATATTTAGAAAAGTTTTAAGAATTTTTTAAAATTTTTATTAATTTTTTTTTTTTTGTGAATTTCTATTTCTTCTAAATACTTAAATAATCTTAATATTTTTTAAGAATTTATATATAAAAAAAGAAAATATATAAAAACACCTTTTAATTTTATTTAGTATCATTATATTTCAAATAACAGTACCAAATGAAAAACATCCCAGGAAGTTTGAAGGTTGTTGAATGTGAAGAATGACCAAAAGTCCTTTTTAGGACTTCCAGGGTAACAAATGGCAATGCTGTAGCCAATGAAGTTTTAACTGAGGCTCGGTTATTGCCGTTATCCAGCCATGACTAGAGCTTTTTAGCTCAATAACACTCCATCCACACAGATTTTCTTCATTCAGATGACGGGATAAAGAGTCAAGGACTCAGTCCATCACCCAGTTCTTTTAAGAACTTTAAGAACTTAAGAAAAACATCCCATTACCTTTTGAAAACACCGAGTGTTTTCTTGATTGTTAAATTTCTTGATAATTAAAATTCATTATACCATTAACAATATTAGGAATTCTCTTCCTTGCGTGCTGTGTTACCAACACAAAAATTGCTCAATTCTCTCCACTGACAAACTCATTCCCTTTAAACTAAATTATCTATCTTTCAACGGTGAAGCAACAATCAGAACCAATAAAATAATAATGCTGTTACACACAATCAACTTAACGAATATCACAGACGCAAAGATTATTTATAGGTAGCTCATCAACTTCTGGAGTAATAGGAAACACGAGGCACGCAGGGCTTTTTCTCCATCTCCCCACCACGCAAGGAGGGTTTGCTGTGCCGATCTTGAAATATTCATATTTCACTAACACTGTTCGAACTATATGGAAAGCATCGCATCAAATCATCCACTGGCAATCTAATTAAATACTTCACTGGATATTTCCTACCCTGTTGGGATCACTGGCCACGCTAGACCACGTGAGGAGATGGTTCCAGAGTGGTGGTACTACACAATATGTAAAACACTAGAAAGATTGGGGACAAATGAGGTTCGAGTGCTTCAGCTTAGCCCAAGCAGCTGTGCTGGAAACGTTTCGATGTCTTCGGTTTCGAAACGTCTTATCTGGGCATGAAGGGAGAGGTGCAAAAACATCTGGGGAGAACCTCAAGGGGATTTGGCTTGTAGAATCGCTTATGGCCGACTCCCGGTGAAATTAGTGAAATTACAATATCGACCCCGACCTTATGACCCCTTTTGCGAAGTGTGCAATGCAATTGAAACTGTGGGATAATTGAAACTTAGGATCCCGTTGCCCATTTTTTTACTATTTTTTTCGGATAACTATTTTTTCTGATCAATGTTTTAAAATATCACATATGGAAAATACGTAAAAAACATCTCCTTACTGAGGAAGACAGAATTTACCATCGAATTAGGAACTGCTTCTCCCCCTATCTCCCTCATTTCCTGGAGCAGGAAAGATACCTCGTTGGCGAAGAACGGTTCCTAAGGAGATGATGCAGGCCATCAACGGTATGTCAGATTACACAGGGGAGAATTAAAGTGTGCATATACGGTATTTGTAACATTATTTTTTATGACCTTTTAAACTCAGATTTTATTAGCTTTGTCATTAGAATCTAATTTCATTTCATTCTAATATAGGGAGATCGGCCTGAACAATCCCGGGCTGCGAAGGCCAAGATCGAAGCAGTGCTGAGCCCTTTTAGGGCGGAATCTTCCCAGGCAGGTCTCTTCAACTTGTTTAGTTGTTTGTATCCGTTTATTAGGTTCTACTGACTTTTATACTTCGTATACTGCTTTTTATAGCGTTTTAAATATTATTTTATCTATTTACTTTGGTTAGATTTTTAGTGTATTTTTTTTCCTTTTTGGGACTTTTCTTTTAATGAGTGAAAAGTCAAACTATCTTTCTAAAAGTACCCGTATGCCAACGGCTAAAAGTAATCAAGTGAGGCCTCTTTCTCTCCTCCATCACTATTTCATTCTATCTTTTTAACTTCTCTCTGCTGAATCTCAGCGCCACTTTTATTCTCAAAAGGCCAATGACGAGAGACTTGACTCATGCAATATAAATAACCTCCTCGTATTTAAATTCTTGATGATTTCGTAATGTTAACAATCGTACCTGAAGTTCTTAAATTAACTATGTTATACTGTGATGTGATTTATATGTTAATAGCATATTATAAGTTAATGAGATCGTGCTATGATTAATGTGTATCTAGATAATATTATATGCTTATATCCTGATAACATGCAAACGTTTTACTAAAAACTTAGTTCACGTTGCTCCGGTAAAAAGGAAGTGGAGACTTGTGGAAATGTCTCAAGAAGTGAGACTACTCTCCCTATTTAAGGGTTTGAATTTTGTCTAATTGATACTGTTCATACTGAAGCTCCTAAAACGAAGTGAAATTCAAATGCGAGAGAGGGAAAGGTCTAGGTACTAGTAAATTGCGAGGGTACCCCTACAAAATATCTTCAGTGATCTACAAAATCACAAAATCTCACTGAGTGACCTAAGGAATCACTGGGAAACTCACCGGTCCTGACTTGAATCATTTCATGAAAGGATACTCAGCAGCGGTTCCACTCAGTGACAGGCAAAAACTCACCACCAAGCAAACCCCAAAGACGAATATTATTAAACTTCAACAGTGGAAGCCTTATGAATAAGTAAAGCCGTCTCTAAAAATTCGGACGATCCATAGGCCACTCAATTGTGGGCGAAAGACCGTCCATCTCAGAGTTGGCTCCACTCAGTGATGGCCTTCCACCGACCACCACCATCAAGCAGAACCGCTCATATTCCGAAGAAAAGCATTCAACGACAAAGCCCCTCACCGGGCCGTGCCGGAAAACACTTTCCCCGGAGACTCAAATTGTCCCTTAAGGCAAAAACCTTAAGAGAGCGCGTACTCATATCAGCAATAGCTGAGCCTCAGTTAGAACTTCATTGGCTACAGCATTGCCATTTTTTGCTTACAGGCAGCTCTTAATTTTAATTACATGTACTCGTTTTCATATATTTATAATCCTTATAAGGACTGGCTTAAAGGGGTGAAGCAAGAATACTTTTCATCTTCCCCGTTATCTGTAGAGACAGTGTAGAGATAAGGTGTTATTGAGCCAGTAACCTCAGTTAGACTTTCATTGGCTACAGCATTGCCATCCATTACCCTCCCAAAGTTTCATCATTCTCCTTATAATATAATAGTCTTTATAAGGACTGGCTTAAAGGGGCGAAGCAAGAATGATTTTCATCTTCCCCGTTATCTGTAGAGGACAGTGTAAGGATAAGGTGTTATTGAGCTATTAAAGCTCTGATCATGGCAAGAGGGTAACAGCAATGACTGAGTCTCAGTTAGAACTTCATTGGCTACAGCATTGCCATTCATTACCCTCCAAGGGTATTAATCACCGCATCTTACGGTCGATTTTCTTTCTCCCTACCCGATCTTTTTTTCTCGTTTTTCTGTTAAAGCACAT
Organism: Typopeltis vanoorti; assembly: GCF_054136105.1. Taxonomy (NCBI): domain Eukaryota; kingdom Metazoa; phylum Arthropoda; class Arachnida; order Uropygi; family Thelyphonidae; genus Typopeltis; species Typopeltis vanoorti. Next base: position 36,301,966 of record NC_143567.1, on the reverse strand, counting down.
ATAATTCTTAATTAAATAAATAAAAGGTGTTTTTTAAATTTATATATTAGTGTATCAAAAACCTAAATTATTTAAAATTAAATAAAATTTATTTATTTAATACTTATTTAAAGCTTAAGCTTATAATAAAAATTATTTTAAAATTTATGTTTATTTTTATTAGATTTTTTTTAACTTTGAATACAGATATTGAATGTACAACGCCATACTAGTAAGAATGTGTAGTACTAATTAAAACAAGACTTTTTTTTTTATTAAAAGTGTTCAAAAAATTTACTACATATACTGTACATTATCTCTGGACACACCCTAACAGTAAAGCATTCAAATACCTGCAAGTGTTTCTGAGAATGTTTCTAAGTAAGGTTTTTAAATGGTTTCCGAAAACATGAAAGCAATTTTTTTACAAGATTTTGGAAATCCACATCAGCCTACATACATTTCACATAGCATATTGAAGAAACAGGAAAATGAAGGAAACGGCAGCTATTATTATTATTATTATTATTATTATTATAAGTGTAAAAACCCTCAGAATTCGAGAGGAATATTTCGTTTAAAAATTCATAAAAATATAGTTACAATAATGAACAGCAGAACACTGTTCGATGTTTTTTTTTTTTAAATAGGACCTTAAAAACAATTCAAATGGCCATAACTCAACATATTCTTGAATTTTTACAAGTATAAAAAAAAAAAACCTTATACATTTCATTTATACGGAGATACAAGCGATTCCTTTCATCCATTTAAGTGGTTATGTATATATATATATATATATATATATATATATATATATATATATATATATATATATATATATATATATATATATATATATATATATATATATATATATATATATATACATACATATTGAATCATATTGAAACTTGCAGTGCTCCTATGACTCATATTTAATATTTGAGTAAAGGATCGTGTTGACATCTAATACAGATTCACTTTAATGAAATTATTAAAAATAGTAAAATGAATAAAAAAAATAGCAGAAGAATAGCTGAACATCAGTTATAATTAGCTTTCATTGAAATTGAAGCATGAAAATAACTTCCATATTTTCCCCTTTTGTGAAACTAATAAATGTTTGAGAATTTTTTTAATTAATTTAACTAAACTTTTAATATTAAAACAAAAAAATTGATCTTAAAATAAAAAAATTATTATCATTATAAAGAAAATTAATATTTTAGATTAAAAATTTTCTCTTTAAATTAACATTAATATAATTAAAATTTTTATAAGATACTTATTTTTAAAAAGTTATTTTAAACTGATATATGAACATTCAAAACAGAAACGTCTACTATATCAGGATTTCTATATATTATTGAATGTTTAAAAGTATTAACTGACTTAAATACCGAAAAAAAAAAAATATATATATATATATATATAATGTTTAAAATTATTAGCTGACTTAAACACCGAGAAAAAATACAAAAGTTTAAATAAGGTTTTATTACTAGTTTCGTCGGAAATGCTGACTTCGTCAGGTGAATACAGTACCATGGAGAAAACAACATCCCAAAAATATATTGTACTTTAGACAAAACAGAGTTTAGAACAAGTAGTAGTTGTGTTTCAAATCGAGCGTTAGTTCTGGCGTGAAGCACTGTGTGTGTGTGTGTGTGTGTGTGTGTGTGTGTGTGTGTGTGTGTGTGTGTGTGTGTGTGTGTGTGTGTGTGTGTGTGTGTGTGTGTGTGCGCCAAAACTGGATTACAGCGCTATGTGAATCGGGCAGGCTGTAACTGAGATTGCTGTTTAGATAGTCAAGGTCGAGAGCTATTTCTTTGGATTCTAAGATACGTCTTTCTAATTCATCAGAGCATTTATGAATATTTGAAGTTGAGTTCCAGTCTATTTGATGTTGTCGTCCTTCAACATTAGTATTAGCCGAGAATAAAACGTGGCTGGATAGGGCACTAGCATGGACTCTGTTATAAGAAACTCTGAACTTCAAAGAGACCCCACGAGAGAACTACATAACCGGACAAATAATCTCCTCAAATCCACCTCAGAATTATCTAGGAATATCCGCCTATCGCTCCGCTCTCTTCATCTTCTTATTCCCCGTTTATATGGCCTTCCGAAGATCCACAAAGAAAACACTCCTCAGACCAATAGTTGAAGGCATTGATTCCCCTACATACAATCTCTCGAAATATCTCGCTTCCTCCTTAAAACATCTCACAGGAAAATCCTTTTCATATATCAAAAACTCGGCTGATTTTATTTCTAAGATAAAGAACATCCAACTTAACGAAGCAAACAGAATGGTAAGCTTCGACATAGTCTCAATATTCACCAACGTTTCAACTCAGGAATTACTTAGTCTTTTAAAAAGCAAGTTATCAAAAAAGAATTTTGGCTTACTTGTGCATTGTGTGGATTCAGGCTACTTTTTATTTGAAGACCAGACCTACAAACAGAACAGCGGTTTGGCAATGGGTAGTCCATTGTCTCCGGTGCTAGCCAACGTTTTTCTGGAAGATTTTGAGGAAAATGCCATTTTCATAGCGACACTGAAACCCAAAATATGGCTTTGTTACATGGACGACATTTTCCTAATTTGGAAGCACGGCTCAGAAAACTTACAAACCTTTCTGGAGCATTTAAACAAATTTCATCAAAATATAAACTTCATATCCGAACCAGAAATTAATGGTGTTTTAGCTTTTGTAGATGTAAAACTTACTAGAATAACGGATGGTCTCAAGATTTCTATCTTTAGATAGAAATCTTGAGACCATCCGTTGTTCTAGTAAGCCAACACACACCGACAGATACCTACATGCTTCGTCTCACCACTACCCCTTCCCCCTCAGAAATTAGGAATTCTTTCCACACTAGCTCATCGGCGAGATCCTTCTCAGAAGAAGAAGACTTCAACAAGAACTTAGTTACATCAAAAGGACTTTCTTAAATAACAGTTACTCTCCTAAAAATATCTATAATAGTCTTAGTGTACGTAATCAACATAGTAATGAAGATAACTCAACCCCAACGGCCTACATCTCCCTTACCTTATATAAGTTCTCTTTCTCCTAAACTAGCGAAAATCCTGAAGAAATTTAATGTGTTAAAGCATATTTCTCCACCTTTCCAAAACTCCGATCTTACCTCAGTCAACCTAAAGTAAAACACAACCTTCTTCATTTTCCAGGAGTATGCAAAATCATTTGCAGTTGCAACAAACCATATTATGGCCAGACAGAAAAGTCCATCTCTCTCTCTCTCGATGTCCGCGCTGTTAGCCTAGTGGCTATGCCCTTCGCAACCATATGCCTGGGGAAGAAGCGTCCTAGGTTCGATTCCCGTCGGAGACGTGAGGAGCTCAAGGATCTTCCTCAGCCATAGCCAAGTTAGCTGGTCTTGGGCGTGGATAGCAGGGTCCCCCCCCCCAGTTTATCTGGGGTTTTTCATCCCGCAAACCGGCTCCGTGAACACACGCAGACTACAGTCATGAACCCTTAGGGGATGCAGCAGAGGAGTGGCGAACCAACTGCGTTAATATACCAGTAACCCCTCATTAGGAAGGGACTCAACCCGTCCTAGGACGGACGAGGGGGATAGGAGGATATATATATATATATATATAAAAAGATAAGCCGAAATTTGAAACGTTTTTATGTCATGTTTTTTTGTCTTACCAGCTTACCAGCCCGGAACTCGGGGGAGGGGAATAGGTGCCAGGGGGCAGTTCCCCCTAGTATGTATATATATATATATATATATATATATATAAAATATATATATATAATATATAATATAATATATAAATATATAATATATAATTATATAATAATAATAAAAATAATAATAATAATAATAATAAAAATAAAAATATATAATATATAATAAAATATATATAAACCTGCTCCAATACACGCGTGTATTGGAGCAGGTTTAACGAAGTATTACGACCCCATGCTTCTCTAAATCTAACAGCCTGGCGAGACTGCATCACATACCTTCCTAGCCTTCTTCAAAAAAGACATCAGAAGAATTGTGATCAACTTCGATAACAAAAATGGCTTCTAGTCCTGATGCGATCCCACCAACTGTGAACAAGAGATGCTTTCCTGAACTGAACTAACGCCTGTTCTTTATTGTCTATATAATTTATTATATTCAGCTGGCATTCAAACTACATCATGGATGCAAGCTCATAGACAGTCGACTTCTTTAACTCCTGAAAAATGTCTAATCAGTGACTACCAGTATGAATTCAGAACCAAGAGTCACAGCGATCTTTTAGTTCACCTACCTCTTAACTCGTGAGTATCATGGATATGTTTGTAGAAAAATGCGCCCTAGCACTTGATGTTTCTTAATATTTTCACTTCTTTTCAGCAAATTGCCGTCTTTTGATCTGCTTTCTTCTTTCTTTTATAATTGGATTACCACTTTTCTCTAAGACTTCATACGTGTAATGGCAGAAGGAATTATCTGTTTTCTGATGATGTTCGTTTTTATACCGGGTTTCTCAGAGCTCTGTTATTTCAAGTACTCGCTTCCTCGTGTACGGTAAACAGCTTCTTTCACTAAGCCCAAACCATATTCACAGTATTTCTAATGATGGGGACAAACTGTGCAGTGATCAAGTATCTCAAGCTTGAAGATCGTCTTAAATGGTGATCTCCATTCCATCCTAGCCATCTTGGTGATCCCAACACACAAATTTGTCTTTCTTTCTCTCAAAAAACATAACTTAATTATTTTCATATCAAGATAATGTCAAACTCTCTCTTCTAGGACTGACTGACTTTCACTCGTTGACTTTTCTCTCATAATCAAATCAGATCTTAAGAATTCTCAGCTCCCATAAAGCTTGGTATTCTTTTCTCTTAAGACGTTATTTCATCTATCCAGTTAGTAATCCTATACAAATCCCAAATCCGTTAACTATTGAAGATGTTGGCGAGACACTTAAGACATCTCTCAAAACAAAAGCCGTATGCAGTGAAAAACTAATTAATGATCTGTGCACTAAAAACACAGAAGTAACAAATTAAAATACTCGAAGCTCAAATGAACGAACTGAAATGGGAAGTTAATGAAACTCAGCAGCGCTCTAGACTAAATAATATCGAATTGAACGGTCTACCAGAAGCTCGGAATGAAAACTTGCATGCTATTACTGAAAAACTAGTGAATATCCTTCGAGTAAAAAGGGGAAGACATCTTGCACGCCCACAGAGTACCCCCCAGCAGAAAAACAGACATCAAGCCACTTGTTATCCAATTAGAAAGCAAAAATATTAAAAATAAATGGATGACGGAGGCAAGAAAACTCACGATTACAGCTCAACAATTTGATGAACAGTTAAAACCGGTGCCCGTCTATATAAACGAACACTTGACCCAACTCAATAAGCAATTTCTTTATGAAGTGAAACGAAAGAATGCAAGTGGTGCAGTTAAGGATGTATGGGTAAGAGATGGTAAACTATTCATGAGAAAGAACGACAAAACAAAAGTGATACGGATAAAAACACCGGACGACCTCAAACGAACACAGTCAAAGGAGGGAGTAAATCTAAATGTTGCCTATGAATAACTGGAACAATGAAAACCTAAATGGATTTAAGATTCCACATAAATAGCTTAGATTCTGATGCAACTGTAAACTGTAAAAAAAATGTATAATCTAACTTCTGTAAAAAAAAAAAAAAAATTGATACTACTACAAACTCATCCAAGAATTTCAACATATATCATGTCAATATTAGGTCGATAAGGTCAAATTTTGATAATTTAATGTTACTTTTCACAGAGATTGAATCATATATTGATGTACTAGTCCTTAGTGAAATATGGATCAAACAACTTGAGGTTGATCGTTATTCTCTCGAAAATTACGACACGTATTATGATTGTCTCGAGTATAATCGTTCAGGTGGATTAATTCTATACGCTAGGAAAAATATTTATAAATTTCATAGACTGGAATAAAAAATGCAAAGCGCTGAAACTGTAGTTATTTACGACACTGCAATGAATATACTTATATTTGCTATATAACGTGCACACGATGGCCTAGTTGATATCTTTCTATTAGAGCTAAATAATGTCCTAAAAACCTTAAAGCACGACAATATCATATGGGAGATATAAATCTGGACCTAAATAAGAATAATATTAAAACTGAAGAATATAAAACTATACTATCTACTCATGGGTTTTTTGCTTACATCAATGGCAATACGAGAGAAGCAAACAACTCATGAAGTTGTATTGATCACATATTCATAAGAAACAGACGGGCCTATAAGGTATCCTCTGAACTCTACTTTAGCAAAATAACAGATCACCATTCGATACTGTTGAATCTATCCTTACCTAATAGCGTTGACATGATCTGTGCAGGTAGTCATAAAAAATTCGAAATTGGCACCAATTATAATAAATTTGAGAACTACATAAAACATCATCAACTGCCTCAAATCGACATACTAGATGCAAATCAGCTATATGAGGAATTTATCAATGATTAAATATGCAGACAGCAAATCGCAATATCACAAAAGAGTTACTATGAAAAAGGATGTTCACACACGCTTAAGCATAGGAAAAATCCCTACAATTTAATGTTTGAACACGACTACAAAAATTTCGCCTAAAGGAAAAAATAAAGCAGGCATAAGAACATTATCTCCTATCGAAATTTCTTTCTTGTATGAATGATAAATGTAAAGAATGGAGGTTAGTTAATATGATAATAGGAAACACAAAGCAGAAAACTCGCGAATTCCCAGAGGGCAATGATGTCACCGATGTACTAAGCAAAATGAACAACCTCTTTACAAACTACGGTAGTTGTGTTTTCGACCCTGCAGAAAGGGCAAAGTATGTCAGTCACCCTCCGTGGATTAAGAATTCCGTGTATCTACACGCAGTAAGCGAAGATGAAGTAAAGCGTTTAGTAATTGGATTTAAAAAAAAAAAGGGAAAAAATGGGATGTGACAATATGAACTTCAAAAAATTAAACATTATCGTTAAACACAAATTACAGTTCTTCACAAATATCATTAATAAATCATTTGAACGCGGTAAATTTATAGAACGCTTAAAGACCGCTTCAGTTGTACCGCTATTTAAAGGAGGTAACAGAAATTAAATCAAAAATTACAGACTGATATCTATACTATCCACAATCTCAAAAGTTATTGAAATCCTAATAAAAAAAACAACGCTTAAATAGCTATAAATACCACATCACATACTTTTACGCAACTAATCAATATGGGTTTAGATCTGGGTACAATGCTGAAAAAGCGCTATTGGAGTTTCATAAAACGGTCTGTGGTGGAATAAATAAAGGGAATGTACACAGCAGCCTTTTTTCTCGATATATCTAAGGGGTTCGACTGTGTTCATGATGACTTATTGCTACTGAAAATGTCCAAATACGGCATTAGAGGAATTACTAATAACTGGTTCAGATCCTATCTGAATAATAGAAAACAATATACCAGCTACGGTACATTTAAAAGCGCAACAAACATAATAAAATACGGAGTCCCACAAGGGTCGGTACTAGGACCCATCCTATTTATAATATATGTTAATGATCTATGTAAATACAAACTTTTTGGCAAAATGATATCCTTCGCTGACGATACGGCATTAGTATACACCGAAACGACCCTCGAGGATCTAAAAAAATCGGATTAATCGTGATATGTTAAAACTAAATAAATGGTTTAGTAATAATGGACTTAACATTAATACCCATAAAACAAGATATACGTACTTCACGTTAACAGATAAGCTAGACCACGATATAACCATAAAATAGCATGAAAGGAAATGTAGTGACATCCTAAATTGTAACTGTAGCTTAATAAAAAAACAAACAAACAAACTCCGTCAGGTATTTGGGCCACCATATCGATAGTAATATGAAGTGGAACTCCCACACCACTTTCTTACCAAATAAGTTCAGGTTCATAATTAACAGAATATATTATGTTAAAAAATTTGTAAATTCAGCATTCTTAAGACTTATGCTATTCTTGGGTAAATTCCTCACTGCAATATGGCATCACCTGTTGGGGTGGAGATTATTACAACAACCTGCTTCCATTAATAAGAATACAAAACAGAATACTTAGAGCCATAACCCCTACTGACTTTGCGCATTCAACCAACGATTTGTATGTCGTTCATAATATTCTGCCACTACAGAAATTATATCTCTATGGTTGTTTGTTATATGTAAAAAAAAAAAAAAAACCGCTGAAAATTTCTTGGTATACTGTATAATGGAATATGCTGCGGTCGGAACATGCTGGTAGTACCCAAGGCAAACAAAGAAATTTTTCATAAATCCTTCGAATATCTAGCGACAAGCAGCTACAATAAACTCCCAAATGAAATCAAATCTATAACCTCAGCTTATGCATTCAGAAAAAGATTGAGAGACTACCTCATGGGACAAAACAATGTTGACAATTACTTTAAACGTATAGTATAAGGGATCATTAGAACTCGCATATCATATGCCAAAAATAAGTGTAAGTACCAACAGAAAATGATAGTACTACTCGAATTGTAGTATAATACTGTGAATTGAATTGTACAACTTGAATTGTATTGTAAAATATTGTACATTGAATTATGCAACTTGAATTGGATTGTAAAATATTGTACATTTAATTGTACAATTTGAATTGTATAATATAAATATCTTGTAATAAATATGAAATAAATATGATTAGCAATAAAAAAAAAATTCGAGCCGCCTGTTTGGTCCGATGATGCCAAAATTATCACTGGAGCATCAACACAGTACGAAATATAACAAAATTCCACGTTTGGTCGAAATAGGTTGGACGTGTAACCCGTAAACTTTTCTCTGGCAAATGAGCTGGAGGAGAAGAAGTCAACGATGATTTATCGCCTTTTCCAAATTTTGTTACGTTTATGTACAGTGGTCCGCTCGGTTAGCCTAGTGGCTAGGCTCTTCGCAATCATATGCCTGGGGAAGGAGTGTCCTAGGTTTGAATCCCGTCGACGACGTGAAGAGCTTAAGGATCTTCCTCACTCATAGCCAAGTTAGCCGGTCTTGGACGTGGGTTCAGGGTTATTCCCCCAGCTTATCTGGAGGTTTCATCCCGCAAATAGGCAAACCGGCCCCGTGAAAACACACACACAGTGTGTGTTCACACAGGCTGCAGTCATAGGATATAGTAAGGCAAAAAAGGCAACGGGAAACCACCTTGCTGATTGTCATTTCCTTAGATGGTGGCGTATATAGCTGTCCCTAAACAGCCGAAAGGCTGTAACCACAACAACATATGTACAGTGCAAGATATCAAAATACTGTTTAGACAAACGTCAGTGGACTTGCTTGCAAAACCAAACGATGTATGAGTTATCTGCTGTTATATGTAAATCTTTTCAGTGTACATTAATTACATATAAGTAGCACACAACGATATCACACGAAGGTGACGCACTGACTTTGAGAAAGGAATGATTGTAGGTGTCACATGGCAGGTCTCTACATAGCAGTAAGGAAGACACGTTCAGCTGAGATGGCCAACGTCATCAGGGATGAAGGGGAACCGAATTCACCAGGAAGAACTTTTATTAAGGATCATAGAGGAAGGATGTCCCCATTTAACATTTGGGAGGATGTACAAGTTATGCATCATGCTCTAGAATAATGATCATCGTTTGGTGTAGTATACAGGGTGCTACTCCTGGAGCAATGGACAATCGTCATATGGACATTGAAATTACTCTACACAGTTCACCGATCGGATAGCTATGTGGTTGTGGAGAATGCCATGAAACGCATTCTGCATTGAATACCTGAGTGCATTGTGTTTATACAGTTCAGAGATGGCAGCGTTATGGTATGGAGGGTGCTCTTCGTGCCAAGGACTGCTCATTGCCAGCAGTGCCGAAAACCAACCTGTCTTCTCATCTTGTATAGTTCGGCACGCCTGATTTTGGGATAATGAAGTTTTCGAGATGCCCTAGCTTGACGAAGCTCCAGAAATGGTATTTCAATCCTTCGTTTAAAATACAGCATTGAATGAAAACTGTACTAAATCAGCCCTCTTTAGTGGAGTCATATCTAAGCAGCTATCTAACAAACTTAGTAGCTAGTGTGCTTACAGGGCTCAAGACATGTAGGAAGCTTCTCACTGTGCCACTTTACTAATTTTGTAAAATCAGGAGCACTTACTATTGGTAGGATAATCAGCGAATTTTCGTCTGCATAGTGCAATATTAGAACACTTCGGTTGAAGAGAAATTCTTCAGCAGTCTAAAGACATTCATCGAAGGCTCAATCTGAAGTAAGTTGCAATGAGGAACGAACTGTGGATTTGAAAAAGTAGGTACAATTACAAATCACAGTCATTCCACTGCTGACACTCGTGAGTAGCGTAATTAAAACAATAATATCAGTAGTTGTTTCTGGTTGGAATGGAAAACGTTGCTATCTATGACTGTGGCTGAAGAGAACGCAGCAAAATCGTAACCAGCAATTGTTTAACTAATCGTATTAATAAACCTCTTGAGGGCCTCTAAAGACTGAATTACAGAATCGTTTTCAAATGCTCTCACACTGACTGTTGGTCATAGTAGATGTTTTTCTTTCATTTAATTTCAGCTTACACAGTAGGAAGGAGAGATTGTATATTTTGATAATATTATATACAAACCCGTGTGCATGTGTTGTTTTTGTATAATTTTCCAACATACCGAAGATTGACTTTAGTAGTTCAAGTCTAGTCACCGACTGGAGGAAATTTTTCTAAGCTTTTCTTTGACCGGTTCCTCAGTTAGTCGATCTCTGGCACAGGCAAGCAAGTTTTTTCTCCTGGGGAAACTCGGGTTTTTTGTCCCTAAACTCAAGACAATCGATCGTAGAACCCACATTATCTCAGCCAGTAACATATCCTGTTAGGGTTAGGTTAGCAAGAGATGGCAGCACTTGTTTGCCATTCTCTTCATCGGTGGCCGCCTATAATTAGTGATAGACATGGGCCAGTTATCTCTGATTGGCTCCCAGGAGATTGAACTGCCCACTCAGTCTCCAAAAGCTAGATGGAGTTTAAAGTCCTTGCCTACTCCCTATAAGGGAATAAAAAGGCGTTAACTTATATATGAAACTTATATAATTAAACTGAAACAAAACCGAATTTTTGTACTAATCAAACATGTAATAATAGTGTATTTAACTGAATATGTGTAAATACTAATAAACTTTGATATTGTTATTGAAAAAAAGAAAACATTATTATTATTATTATTATTATTATTATTATTATTATTATTATTATTATTATTATTATTATCTCCTTACAATATTTGAAGAAACGCATAAATCAAACTAGACATTTACTTCAACATAAATGATTTCATTATCGTAAAAGTGATACTATTAAAATTTGAACTTTTACTTCTATTGGTTATTTTAAAAATGCGTTATTTTCAGTTAAATTTAGCATTTAAACAGGGAATTATGGGACATGTGCAACTTTGGGTTTAACGGACTTTATGTGCGCTATAAGGAAACAATCACAATAAAAAAAAATGCTAATTTCGTACTCACTTCTCTGTTATTGTAAAGCCATTATTATAACAGCGCACAAAGATGTCAACTAGGAAAGTAGAGGAAGATAAAATGGAAATTAAAATAAACATGATGAAGTGTGCCATGAGATATTTTAAGTCTAGTTGCCAATCTTATTACGAGTTGTTATAAAAAGTAGCCATGTGGAACGAGACGTCTGAAATTTAACTTTATAACAAAGGTGACCTTTGCATAACAACAAGGTCGTCGTTATAACAAGAGCGTCACGTCGCAAACGACAAACAAACTCATGTCAACAGTACCATTTAACAGTTGGAGTACTATGTTCAATTGGTATTGAAAGTGCGTTAAGATTCGCTCTACTTTACAAGCAAAAGAAACTTTAGTTTAAAACAATCTACTAGCAGTCTTACGCGACACTGGTATTTTTTATTGATCTGTTTACTAATTAAATTAAAAGAATTTCATAGTTATCGTAGTATAACACTTATTAAAAGCAAAGTTGCTATTCAACTTTAATTTTAAAATTAATTCCTTTTATGAAAATAAATTAAAAATAAATCAACAACTTGTCTTTTTACTAATCATTATGAAAATATCAACAATAGTTCGGAATTTCACCGCTAGAAGGAACAATGGTGCAGTTACTAATAAATTTATTAATTATTCTAAATTTTCTGAAATACTACGTGTTAACGAATGATTGCACTTACATGGTATAGAAAATAATAAATCGAACGGATTCACACTAAGTAACCCTTTCTCAGATCTGTTGTCATAGTTTCCAGAAAAATGAGTGTTGCATATCATGGTGAGGTCGCGGACAATCTTTGTTGCCTGTTGTGTGGTGGTTTGGTGCAAATGTTCTTGGAAATATCAACATAATAATGTTGATAAACGTCTTAATATGTTGAAGTATTTTGAGGAAATGGTGAGAATGACCATTTTAGATGCTTGTTCATGCGAATTCCATCCATGAATGATCACAGACCTATTGTACGTTAGCATTAGACCAAGTGAGTGGCATCTGTAATTGTAGACAAAGGCAAAAAAACAGTGAATTAAGATAGGTTCTAACAAAGAGTTTGTGAAACACTCAAGTGTGCGCATAATTTTTTAAGCATAGTGTGTATATATATGAATGTTTTCAATGTACGTTATGCTGGAAAAAATACTTCAGGTTATTCTACCTGAAGTATTGGATAAGAGTAAAGTTAAAAATTATATTATAAACTAGGATCCACTTAAAAGGACCAGCAAATGTATGGCAGGATGTTATTAAGATTTCTTCTTTTGTTGCAGTGAATACCAGATTTGCTAGTAAATCGTAGTTTTCCCAGCTTAAGTGCGGGGTTACCTCTCCAGAGATCCCTCGGATAACCCAACAATGAGCGACCCGCAGGATCAAAAGCTCAGCGTTGTTCCCCTCAGTAACAGACTCACCCTGTCACTGAGAAGAACTCTGAGTTTTGGCTCTACCCCGTGGCAGGCTCATCCCACCACCGAGTAGAACCGCTCATATTTCATCTAGGGGGTTATAGCGACAGCCGTGCCTCAGTTAACTTCATGGGCAACAGCATTCAGCATTGCCATTCATTACCCGGCCCCCAGGATCTCGGTGACAGCAACAGCCGAGCCTCAGTTAAAACTTCGTGGGCTACAACATTGCCATTCATCACCCAAGCTTCCAAGACCACAAAATAATAATGGAACGCAACTTTTAGTTCGTTTCAAACTTACATTTATTGCCATTCGTCACCCAAGCTTCTAAGAACATTCATTAATAATGGAACACAACTTTTAGTTCGTTTCTGTCCTTATAAGGACTGGCTTAAAGGGGCGAAGCAAGAATGCTTTTCATCTTCCCCGTTATCTGTAGAGGACAGTGTAGGGATAGGTGTTATTGAGCTATTGAAGCTCTGATCATGGCAGGACGGTAACAGCAATAGCCAAGCCTCAGTTAGAACTTCAAATTTGAAATAAACCTAGTAGGTTTTCTTCTTTTATGCAGTACAATCTCGTAGAAGGCAGTGTAACATGAATCCTGCTTTTATCCAAGAAACTGGCTGATAGTTGTTTCAATACAAATTGCGTACAAAGCATGAGTTGCTTGTTCTGTAAATCCAAATCAACGAACACCAAGCCTAGTAGAGAAAAGCAAGTTCTTATCGTATTAAGTTACTCTAATGATAAAGTAAAATATCCAGTTCTTATTTATATTAATTTATTTAGCTTTTTCTACTTCCAATATTTATTCTGCATTCGAAATACTCTTTATAAATTCAAGGCTTGTTGTCTAATATATCTAATTTTACTGATGATTTCCTCAATAGTATTCTAACACGAATTTACGTCTATTATGGCCGAAGTCCTTTTAAACGAAGACTTGGCTTTGTTTTACAAGATGATTTATATTGAAATACCTCTGGATAAACTTCGGATAATCTTGTTACATTGAAATTTTATTATGCAATATTAAATATAACAAACATTTTATTACTAATAAAATATAAAATGAACAAGATTTAACAAAAATAAAATAACAAACATTTTATTATTACTAATAAAATATACAGTAATCCCTCGATTAATGCGCCCCCGATTAGTGCGTCATTTTTTTTCCATACCCAAATTCGATTAGTGCGCCTATATACATCTTAAAAATAAATGTTACAAATTTTAAAAATTTTATATCTATACATTTTTATGGCTAACTATTTTAAAAAATCACTGACCAGGATGAAATAATTAGTTACCGATTTAAAACATTTTACAGTTATTTTTTAATGGCATATTGCATTATTTCCATGTACATTTGGAACATGTAACTATGTTCCAAATTTTCCGCCAAAATTTATGTCCTCTGCTAATTACATAGCATTTTGATGATCATATTTTGGTCCTCCTATGCAATTATTTTCCTTACTTTTTTATTTTAAAGTATTTTCCTAACCTTTAATCATGAGTAAAAGAATTAGCGAGAAAAAAAGTGGAAGTGGTTTAAAAAAAAAAAATTAAAAAAAAAAGATTCGGAAAATAATCTCACTTGAAATAAAAAGAAAAATGAACAAGGCGAGTCCAGAGAAAAGATACGACACGAACGCAAAAATGGGTGGATCAATTATAAGAGCAATTTTAAGCAAAGCTGCTGAATAAAAGAGAAAGGTAAGGCTGCTTCAAGTTCATCATGCATGCACTCGAAATCAAAGTATTATAATGATTGAATTAGTGAGACTTCTTTCTACATGGATCGAAGATTGCAACCCAAAACGGATCCCGCTAAGCAATGACCTTATTAAATCCAAAGCATTAAGTCTCTTTGCAACCTTGAAAGAAAGGGCTATCAAGGATGAAAAAAAAGGAGTATTCCACGCTAGTGCTGACTGGTTTGAGCGTTTCAAAAAGAGAAATCGCCCACATAATGTTCTAATCACAGGCGAAGCTGTAAGTGGAGATAAGGAAGTGGCCGCAAATTATCCAGAGATTTTGAAGAAAACTGTAGAAAACTGGGGACTATTGTGACCAACAAATATTTAACGTCGATGAAACTGGCCTTTTTTTTTTTTTTTTTTTTTTGGGAAGCGAATGCCTTCTAAGGCGAGTCCAGAGTCCAATTTTCTGGCCAAATCAGAGAAATCTCAGCCTGGTTATAAATAAAATCGCAAAGTCGAATGAAATTACTGCTAGAAATATGCGATCTATTTGGAAGCACATTCTTCCACATTGTGCAAATGATTTTAGAGGCTTTTCAAATGAATCGAAGTTAATTAAATCTCACTCTAAGAAATTGAGTGATTCCGACCTGCTAAATTTAGATGCACAGCGGAAAGATCCTGAAGAATATGAAGAAAATTTAATCACAGACAAGCCCAAAGAGATTTCACAGAAACAACTTGAAAATATTTTTGGTACAATCGAAGTTTTTAAGCAATGCTTAGAGGCTGACCCCAATGAAGAGAGGAGTAAAATTTGCAGAAGTAGTAGATGAGGCAAATAGGTCCATACCGTCAGTTGTATTGGAAAAAAAAAAAAAATAGAATGCCCGCCAAACTACGGTACCTCAATTCTTTGTTAAGAAGCAGAATAATGAATTTATATTCTGAATATGTTTTATTGTCTTTCTCCTTCATGTTTTTCCTTTAACTAAGCCCTGAGACGTACCCTAATTAACTCTTTTACAAAAAATTAAGGGTCAAAAAAAGAAATTTCAGGAACGAATTGTACTTTTTCCCATAGGTTATTATATTCGATTAGTGCATTAATCGAGGGATTGCTGTATTGAAGTACCTCTTTGTATAATCTTGTTATATTTATTATGTAATAATAAAATAACAAGATTTAACAAAAATAAAATAACAAATATTTTATTACTAATAAAATATTGCGAAAACAAAGTGGCATACGTTATTAAGGTAAAGTATCATAGTGTATCAAATAGATACGCACATTTCACTAATATGTACAATCGATTTTAAATGCAGATCACGTGTGTGTGTGTGTGTGTGAGAGAGAGAGAGAGAGAGAGAGATGACATAATAAGAACAAAAGTAGATGGACACAAACAGTAATTTTGTCATGAATTGTTTGAAGCCTGTCAGCGTAATGTAATATCTTTAATATTACTAAGTGCAGCTGTGTGGAACAAATACAGAGAATTTTCCCTTCGTGATAAAGGTCAACTATGGCTGAAATTCTGCACGACTGTCACGTTACAAATAACATTCAATTCATGTCTAGTAAACCCGCCTTCAAGTTATGTGTTATTATCCATTGCGCACTCGGAAGTTGTAATATGTTTGTGTGTGTGTGTGTGTAATATTACAACCTTGCTCCATGTTTAACTTATTACGACGAGAACATTTTTTTTTTTTGTTTAATATTTTCCTGCATTACCTCCTTCAAAGATAATTTAAATAGGCAATTCGCTATTAAATAGTAATATTACTTTTAACAAGCCCAAAAGCAAAAATAATTAAATAATTCACTAGTATCATTATTATGTTATAATTACTAAATAATTTTTATCTTGCTTTTTATGTTTCATCTCACGTAAAAGACAATCACAAACATCCATGCCTATGGCGGGATTCGAACCCGCAAGTTGTAGAAGGAGTACGCTAAGCATAAACTGTATGCAACAGCTGAACTTCCCAAAATCGTTCATTTGGAAAATTTCATTCTTCAATGAAAATTTCCTTATTAATATGCAAAAACTGTATTGATTACATATTAGTAAGGAAAATTTCATTGAAGTATGTTAAAACTTCAAAATACATTGAATTTTCTCAACCACAAACAACTCTTAGCTAAGATTCTGATTAAATTTATGCATATGAGAAATAAAACCAAGATTAAAAGATATAACGTTCCAGTACTCTTATAATAAACAGTCATATGTACAAAATATTTACCACAGCTTCTTTATTTTTAAACTTTTATTATAATCTGCTAAGACACCATACAATTTTTCTGATAACTTTATAAATAATAATGGGTTAATGATCAGTTTTGTGAATGTTTCAGAACAGATCAATGCAAGTAAAAATCAACGGTTCTACATCCTCCCAGCGCTACATCTTTGCTGGAGTGCTGCAGGGATCTCTACTGGCTCCATTGCTGTTCTCTATATACATGTCAGACATCCCACACAATCCGATGACTTCCATTTTGGCCCTGTATGCGGACGATACGGCAATACTAACCAGATCTCTCAAACCTCATTTCATTACCAGAAAGCTTCAAGAAAACATTCTAAAGCTGGAGGGTTGGTTCTCTAAGTGGAGATTGGAAGTCAACCACCAGAAAAGCTCAGCCGTTCTTTTCTCAAAAAGGCCAATGTCTCCTGTAGGAGATGTGTTACTATTCAATACTAAAATTCCCTAGCAGACAGAAGCAAATTACCTGGGTGTGATTCTCGACAAAAAGATATCTTTCAATCAGCACACTAAGTCTGCGTGCACAAAGGCATCTAAAGCCATAGCTCAGATCTATCCGCTAATTAATAGAAATAGCAAGCTCAGCAACAGAATCAAATTGCAACTATACCAGATTCGTCCTATAATCACCTATGCCTCTCCGGCCTGGAGCCACACCTCTAATGCTAACATCATCAAAATACAGCGAGTGCAGAACAAGTGCTTGAGAATGATTCTGAACGCCCCGTGGTATGTTAGAAATAATCAACTCCACAGAGACAAAAATATTCCCTATATTTTCTCTTTTCTACAATCCTTAGCATCCCAACGATTTGGTTCAGCATGCTGCAGCATACGATCCAACGGACATATTCAAGTATAGAAGACCAAAAGTTATATTAGCTTCCTTTAGTGATGCATAATCTCCATGCCCATTCAGGGCGAGCAATCTGCTCATAAATTTTACCTTCACTGTAACCACAACAGATAGTGGGGAATATGAAAAGCATCTTGCTTCACCCCTAAAGACATAAATGTCAATTGTCAATTGTTTTGTGAATGTGACGAGAATTCCAGAGGGTAACAGATGGCAATGCTATAGCCAATGAAGTTTTAACTGAGGCTCGGCTATTGCCGTTACCCTGGGACGCTGAGTTTCGCTCTCTTAGGTTTCTCCTGAAGTTTTGCTCCCAGTGAGGGGGGGGGCGGGCTTAAATTTCGGGGTTTACCCTGAGAGAGCATTTTGAGTCTCCGGAGAGGGTGTTCTCCGGCATGGACGGGTGAGGGGTTGTGTCAGTGGATGCTTTTCCCTGGAATATGAGAGGTTCTGCTGGGTGGTGTGGGACCCCGTCACTGAATGGAGCCAACGCTGAGTTGGACAGTCTTTCGGCCACTATGGAATGGTCTAGGGATCGTCCTAATCATAATTTTTATTATTAGTATGATTAATTTTGATTTTTTGGTTTTCACAGTATGTAGATAAACTTTCAATGGCTTTGTTTAAGTGACATTCTGCTGTTTCCAGCTTGTTGTGAACTGAGAATAGGACCAAATCATCAGCAAACATAGCTATCGTTGTTTCTGTATTTATATATTTTTTTCTAAGTCGTTTAAGTAGATGGAAAAAAAGGAGTGGGCTCAAAATGCTGCCTTGAGGAAGTCCCTGTCTTATTTTCACTTTCTTGGAAAAGGTATTATTTATTCTAACTCAAATTGTTCTATTTCTTAGAAAGTCATAAATCCAGTTTAGAACTTTCCTTCTATTCCAATATCACAAAGTTTGGAAAAGAGTTTCTACCGCCACACCTTGTCAAAGGCATTGCTAAAATCTATAAAAGCTGCAATGGTGGATTTGGTAGGTTTGGTCAGGAAGTTATCTTGAATTGTCTGGGTTAAGTAGAAAAGTTGATCAGTTGTTGAGTGATTTCTTCTAAAGGCAGCCTTAAAAAGTGGTAGTATACGATTTTTGTTTAGATAGTAATTCAAACGTTGGAGTATCATTTTTCCCATTAATTTGCCTGGAATTGAAATCAGTGAAATTTGTCTATAACTTTCTGGTTGGTCTTGCGGTTTGTTAGGCTTTAGGATTGGTATGATTGTGGCTGTCTTCCAGTCTTTCGGAACTTTTCCTTGTTTTAGGCTATTGTTGTATAGGCGAAGTAGTCAATCTAGGGCTAGGGTAGGAAGATGTTTGATCATAATTCCTTGTATGTTATCTGGTCCATATGATTTATTTATATCTAGTCTCTCCAAGGCATCTCTCAATTCAGAGATTGTGAATGGATCCCAGAATAATTTGTTTTTATATTTTGGGGAATTTGCAGCATTTTTCTGCTGTCAAGCCTGTTTTGACATTTCATTGTCTTTCCTAGTATTCATCTCTAGTTTGCTTATGTTTTGAAAATGAAAGGCCAAAATATTTGCGATCTCCCTGTCTCCAATTTTGATGTTTCCATCCAGATCTTTTAGCGTGTTAGTCTTATCTGCCTTCGGTAGGCCTCTGTAAATTAGCAGTCAGTTTCCAAAGTTTTGTATCAGAAGTGTTTGGATTTAAGTTGTGGCAAAATTCTTGCCACCTAGTTCTTTGTAATATGATATATTTTTATTTAACTTCAGCATTTATCTTGTAATCGATCCTGGTTTCCCAAGAGCTTCCAATTTTTATTTTTATTTTATTAAGATGTTAAATAATTCATTTCGTTTAGTTATTTTACTAGCAAGTTCTTGATGAACCTTTGTGTAGTTCGAAATAAACTTTTCTCCTGTACCCCTTTGTGATACTTTTCTTTGCTGCATATAGGATAGTATCCTTCCAAGTTATGTAGTCTTTGTCTAAGTCATCATGGTATGTGTGATTTTTCAGCATTTTACTTCCTTCATCCTTATATTTCTCCCAATTTGCCTCCTGGAAGTTCCAATGACATTTTCTTTTTTGGATGGGTCTAGTCATTTTTGGGTGCAGATTGATTAATATTGGGGTAAGGTCGCTTCCTACTGCTTCCAAAACCGACCAAAGAGCTTTGTCATGAAGATCTGGAGACACTGCAGTAATATATAGGGCATCATTTGTGCCATAAGAATGAGACAGATAAGTGGGTTCTCCCCTCTTAAGAGTTATTAATCCTGTTTCATCTAAGATATTACTCAGGTTTTCTCCTATTGGGTTTATTTCCTCCGAATTCCATAACAGGTGTTTGCTATTCATGTCTCCTAAGATAATGGAGTTTTCTTCAATGAGATGGGATAGGCTGGAAAGATTTGGTCCAGGTTTGTCAGGAGGATGATAACAATTGAATATGTTTAATGGCTTTTTACTTGGTTCCAGTATTTGGATTCCTTGTATTTCAGTTCCTTCTGCTACAATGTCTAGTTGAACAACTTTATATGACAAGCTTCGGATTAGTGTCAGAAGCCTACCTCCATTTTGGTTAGTAGGCCTATCTTGTCGTATTATATCATAGTTTTTAATGTTTAGTCTGCTGCTTTGTCGAAGTTTGGTTTCCTGGATGCAGATAATATCAGCATCGTGTTTGTCAGCTAGTAGTAATAGTTCATTTAGTTTTTCTTTGCTTGCTGCAGGAACGATATCATTTAAATTACATTAGATGATATTAATATTTCTTGTAAAGAGTAGAATCATTTGCTCATTTCTCAACTCTGACATTATTTCCAAATCAAGAGTCACGTCGGCTTCCCCGTACGTGGTACCATAGATAAAATCACTGAAATGTGTCTCCATGATGGGGAAAAAAGAAATGCTGCTGTCGTTAGATCATCCAGAGGGCACCACGAGGAGGTAACAGTCAGACTTTGCCCTCCACTAATAATTATTATTAATTATTAATTATTAACTATTAATTATTAATAATAATTCTTAAGAATTATTAATATTTATCATTTGTGATATGTGTATCCTATAAGTTGCTGGGTAAAGCGAATAGCACGATCCTATAAAGTCTATCCATGAATAAGTGAATTTATGATGGCATAATTTAAAAAAAAAACTAATGAAGAGAGAGAGAAAGTATTGCAGCAATAAATATCGTTTGATGGAGCAGCAAATCATCTGGTAAAATTTGTTGCATATGTTATGTGTATTTCCCTCGTTTGTGTATATTTCGCTCAGTTTTCCAAGGATTTTATTTTGTTTACTCAGACTCAGTATACATAACATCCGATCATTATAGGAATTATCCACACTTTCGGGATTCCTACCTTCATTAGTTTTTGTTTTTTTTCGTTTCAGTGGTTCTTCTGCCTTATCAATCTCGCATATGCTGGTATTTTGTTGTAGATCAACAACGTCTTATAATACACAGACTATTCATTTTTATTCAGGAATAGATATTTTTACTGTCTATTGTTTCCGAAGACTAGAATAAAAATGTCTCTATACCATTAAAAAACTTCGGAACCTCAACAGATGCTGAACTGCACAAGCAAAAGAAAAAACAGCCATCGGATATAATAATCTCTCAACTCATGACGACATTCAATTGGATTGGTTGACGCAATAACCAATCACAGCCGCTAGGTGCTGGGTGAGCTCAAAATGTTAGCTCACCCAGCCTCGCCTTCTCGGCGGCTTAAACATACTAAAACGCTAAGAATTTGATCCGCTGCGCCCTCTTTACATCTTTGCTCAAAAGTGTATGCATTTTGAAAGCACACCCGGGCTATTAATGCGAATGTGACGCAATGTTTACGCATCGGAAAGTGCCCACTTCATGAAGCACTAATGCTTTATTATCCTCCTGAAGAGGACAATGAAGCATTAGTATAGCGCGTTCAATTTTAGGAATCGCCGAAGTCTGAAAACAATTGGGTGAGTCTAAAATGGGAATAAATGCAAAAATATAATATCGGTGATATTGCTATTTCGTGGATGAGCACCGCACATCTAGCACACTCGGAATATTCGCTCCTAATATATACAATTTAAATAAACATCAAAAATTTTTCAAAGAAATAAAATATAAATAAACTTTGGATTTTTAGGGAAAATCGTTTTTAAAAAGAACTTTTTTAATTTTTAATAAAAAGTTAAAATTATATTACAAAGAAATATTGACAACAAAAATATAATAGAGAGAGATTCAGAAAAATTTCTTCTTAAAGGCCATTTTTGAAACTTTTCCATTTCTACTCGCATTTTATCCCAATATCTGACCGTGTTTTCCTGACACAATTTAAGTAGACAGAGTTTTGTATTTCAACTTTATAGTTACATTTATTTGTGTATATTTGCTACTTGCAGATACATTCAATGTTTGCTTTTTTGCAGTTGTTTGAAACTTAATGGGTTTTTAAGGTTGTTAACATATATTAACTTTCTGCTTCGTAAACTTCAAAAAATAAAACAATATGTCACGATTTCCTTGTTAGAATAACAAGGAAAACCTGACACACCAAAAAAAAAAAAAAACCTATAACAATAGCTGCTTTTTTAATCTGATTTCTATTTAGTTGAATGTACTAGCGCGTGTTGAACTGAAGATTTTGCTGAGTTCATGGAATAAAAACTAGAGTCAGTTCCAAGAGAAAAACACTTGATTTCTAAAAAGACAAGCTAACTCTAGACTAGACTGAAAACAGGTATATTTATTAAAAATTTTTCATCAGTAAATAAAATCGAACCTATATTGAAGTATCTTCGGATAAAGATGTCGAATTTGGTAAGAAGTTATTGCTTTATAATAATGATCCTGGGTTAACACTGTCAAAGTTATAAATTACTCGATATATCCCACACTTTTCTACTTTAAATATGCAGATCCATTTGACGGCGTATGACACAGGAAGTCAAACAGAACAGAACAGATGAAGTGACTAAAAGAACAATTTGAGTTAAACCTCACGGTTTTCGGCTTTTTGTTTGCGCTTTATGAAGCACACTGTGATGCAGCTTGTTCAGCTGGCGAATAATCTCTCTACTTTGCCAACAAAAATACAAAACCATAAAAACTCAATTTAGGTCATAAACTGAGTTTTGTATCTGCTGTAATCACAGCTACTGTTAATGGGTGGTCATGATTTTAATGGAATAGAAAATCATGACCACCCATTAACAGTGGCTGTGATTACAGCACATACAAAACTCAGTTTATGACATAAACCAGCTCCTTGTTACGGCATGGGCATTGTTTCGAAGTACTTTAGAAACATCCATGTTATGTGTATGCATACGGCATGCACATACAGAGTAAAATCTGCTGCTTCCAGAAAGAAAAGCTATGCTACTTCCTATAAACTGCATTATGAACATTCAATCTATAATATTCTGGCTCTTGTAGTTTGTTTTTTATTCTAAAGAATTAGATTACCGATAATTATCATTATTTTGTCTCATCCAAGGAGTCCAAGGTTTTATCGTGACGACAAATTTATTGACACTCTCGAAGCCAACTCATCGTCTAGTTATACACACCTCCGTCTATACACAGTACGCCATCTACCTTCGAATATAAGGTTCAGACAATTATCTCATGTATTAAAAGTTATTAAAAGGCTTTATAGAGATTGGTGTCCTAGACAGGATTAGAACCAGATCTTTCTAACTGAAAGATAAATGCTATTTCATCCTCGCGAATGTGCTGAGGAGGAGGAAGAGCCGGTATTATATGGAAATAGGTAACACACCATCAGAAGATGCCTTTAGTGAGATGTAGTTATCCTTCGAATCAGAAGATGCTCTATTTACAGAAACAGGACGCCTCTTATTCCTTTGGGATAAGGTTGCTAATAAAGAAATTGCTTTTCAAGAGAGAAACTACAAATGCATATTCTGGTTTTGTATTTCCCACCACCTCACCCCCCTGCGTGTGTGCTCTAAAATGATCTTTCCATTGAAAAAATTCACTTCACGTACTCAGTCATCTCTGTAGTTAATCATCGCTTGCCTCTTCCACACCAAAAAAACAACAACAAAAAAAAACCTCAACATAAAACGATTATGAATACCTCCATATACATACGTTGCATACACCCACTCCTCTCCTCTGCATGTATTAAATATATTAGGTTTCGTCTAGTTAGAAGAACAAAATGACCAATCACGGATGTGTTCCTCCAAGGGAAGTTCAAAGAAAAAGAAAAAAGATCAACTCGCAGGACGCCCAACAATGAATATAGAAAGGCACTATTTATATCTTCTTTCATTAGGCGTTATTCCCGCTTCCTATGCAGGGTCCGCGTGTTACTTAGATGCGATTTCTTGTTAGTACCACTCCCAACCGACCTGTTGCCTAGCCTGCCGCTTGGAGTCATACATACTAAAACTAAACATTTTAGAACCCACTTATTAGATACTTAAGGAAACAACCCATAAAGTATCATATGATGTGAATTTCATAAACTTTTATAGTCTATATATATATATATTGAATTATATTATGCACGAATTCTCCTACTGAAATTGCGAGTCACTACCCCGACTCTCTCGCTCCTTGCAGTAAACAATACGCCCTACACAACAGCAACTATACTGCAGAAACACTAAAACCAATTACTTTTATCATGTCACTGAATAAGGTTCACAGACATTTGCAGACTGTGTAATATATTTCTCAACAAATAGTGAAATTAGAAAGAAACTGCTGTATAGACTCGAGCAAAACCACACGTTGCCGGTGCAACATGTGGCTTTGCTTGACACTACCCCGTCATGAACGTGTGAAAACTAAGAAATATAAAGTGAATGCATTTTAGATATTATGGAAATCGGTTTAAGAGAATTGGCAGCTTGTTTTGTTTGGGTAGCGCGATCTTTTGTTAATTCCGCACCAATCATATGCACTTCTTAATAGTTGCTTTTTCTCTATTATACTGGCCTACAATCGCGCACATCTTTCACTTCTCATTAGTAATTTGTCAAGGATTGTTCATTTACGTATCTCAAGTCTTAAATTACTGGTAAATTTTGCTTCATATAATGGGAAAGAAGATGACACTATTTGGGTAGATATCTTCGAGTTGCGCACAAGACAACCGCTCTCGAGGACAGAAGAAGTGATGGAGAATAGAAGCTTCTTGTTAAGTCATACCCATTTTCAGTTTTTTTTTCCTCAAAACTTTAGTTTCCAAAAATCCCCGCATATATCTCGCACCACGATTTTTTAGCTTTAATTTTGGGAAAAAAGTGCAAGTTATATTCGAGTAAATACGGTAATTTTTTTAGCTTTCAAATTCTTAAGATGGATCATTGGTTAAAGACTGGACAAAACGCACAAAAGAGAGCAAATATAGAAATAAGCAATTTCACTCCTCTCATTGATGATAAATTATTTATATTAATTAAAAATGTATAGTATCTTTATAAACTTTGTTCTATTAAAAATAAATCATATTTTTTTGTGTTTAAATGTACATCAAAATTCAAATAAAACAGACATTTACAATGAAATCTATTTTTATTTATTATTATTATTTTGATAACGTACTTGGTAATAATAAAAATTAAAGAAGCGGTACACGGATATCTGGAGTTTCAGAAACATTGATCTATCGAAATATTTAATCTGAAACATAGGTGTATATTACGCAGTTCGTTTTCTTAAATTCCGTTTCGAATTTGGATAGACGAAACAGCGTGATATGCACTTCTTACATTTTTTTCAGCGTCATTTCAATTTTGAATGTCATATTGAGTATTCTATGTTTAAGTGACTTTGGACAATTTTTGACTTTGATTTTAATTGTATAATTATTGTTTGGATTTTTGATAGACAAATAAAATTTTGAAGATAATAGTTCATAAAATTATAAACATATTAATCAGAGGCGCATTTTGCTAAAATGCCAAAATCGCTCGTTGGGCAGCATACGTTATGTCTCACATTGTCCTCAATAATTAGAGTTTACCTTTAATTATCAAATTTTCAAATTA
Organism: Typopeltis vanoorti; assembly: GCF_054136105.1. Taxonomy (NCBI): domain Eukaryota; kingdom Metazoa; phylum Arthropoda; class Arachnida; order Uropygi; family Thelyphonidae; genus Typopeltis; species Typopeltis vanoorti. Next base: position 36,276,089 of record NC_143567.1, on the reverse strand, counting down.
TTGTATAAATTAATTATTTATAGTAAAAATCCTAGAAGGCAACTGTTTTAAATAGATTTTTTTTAAAATAAGATTTTATTGTTTTAAAACTCTTTAAAAATAATAAATTAATTAACTCAAAATTAATAATTAATAGAAAAAGAATAATTTATCAATGCGAAATTTATTGTCATTTAGATCAGTAATTTGAAAGAGAAAAAGTTATCGGGAGCTGCTTTTCTCAAAAGGTAAAGAGAAAAGTAAGAACAAGTAAAGAAAGCAGCAAGTGATATAAAGAGATTTGGAATTTTAACGAAAGACACTAAAGAGAACAAGTTTTCAACAGAACCAGCACCAAAAGTTATAAAAATTTCAGCACCAGCCGTTAGAGCAGTTTCTACGGTAATTCTCATTCACCAATACCAACGATCCCCCCCCCCCCCCTGTATCAGGCACTGATACTGACGTAACAACCATTTGTGGTAATTCCAAAAATGATGAGGTAAACGATGATAGCGACAAACAGGAATTACGAACAGATGATCCAATTAAAAATCAAGATTATTTTATTGAAACAGATCCATTCTACTGGCCAGAGAAATTTGATGACAAAACTAGAATTGAACTTATAAAAAAGGTCCTATTCAAGTAAAATTAAATAAATATCCTTTGAATGATCAAGGCAGAAAATTTTCGAATAATTATTATGAACGAATGCTTAAAAATTATCAAAATATCAAAAGTAGTGATGTTTCATGTGAAATTGAAACAGAAGAGAAAAGTACAATTGAATATCAAAACCATGAATTCGAGACGCAGTGTAATAATGATAATTATATGGTGGATGTTAAATTACAAGATATTAATAATGCAAAAATAATAGATTTTAATGACCCCGCAACATGGCACATAACTAACAGTAACATACAACTATTTGTTCAACATGGACCCGAGTTGTGCGATAATATAAGTGTTTATCCTGATACAAAAAATCGGCATTTCGATAAAAAATGGTTTGTAAAAACCATGTCAAACGGAGAACAAGCACTCAGAAATTGGTTGATATATTGCAAGCGACAAGATGCACTGTTCTGTTTTCCATGTATTCTTTTTGGAAAAAAAACAGAATGTATGGACCACTGCGGGGTTTCGAGACTGGCAGTATTTGAATCCTATGTTACCACGTCATGAAAATTCATTATATCATAAAAAAAAATACGTCGAATGGAAAACTTTCGAATCAAAAATTAAGAAAGGTGGTTTTATGGACGATCAATTACAAGAAGCAATTTTAAAAGAAAAAGAAAATCGGAGACATATTTTAAAAGTTATTTTGGATGCCATTCTGCACTGCGTAAAAAATAATGACGCTTTGAGAGGAACTTGTGAAAAAATTGGTCATCCCAAATGTGGAAAATTTTTGAACACGAGAGAATTAATTAGTCATTACGATCCTATTATTGCGCAACATATTCAAAGTCATAAGAAAAATCAAGTTTAATTATTTCTCTCCTATAATACAAAATGATATAATTAATATAGTTCCTTCTAAAATTAGACAGCCTATTATTTCAAATATTCAAAGAGCAAAATATTTTCATATTTTATTTGATAGCACACCTGACACTTCTCACCAGGAACAGATAACTCAAATTTTGCGCTCTGTTAACATTGATCCTAACACGAATACATGTAGAGTTGAAGAAGCCTTCATAGATTTTATTGTGACACATGAAAAAACTGGCGAAGCACTTGCGAATGACATCGAAAAAAAGTTAATATTAGACGGATTAAATATTAGAAATATAAGAGGACAGTCATATGATAATGGAGCGAATATGGCAGGTAAATACAAGGGGGAAAGCAAGAATATTACTTTTAAACAATATGGCGAGGTTTGTTCCATGCACTGCTGACAGTCTTAATTTAATAGGCGTTCATGCTGCACAAACATCTGTTCAAATGATATCATGTTTCGGAACAATTGAACAATTGTTTAACTTTTTTGTAAATTCTACTAGTTGATGGGATCTTTTAAATGAAAAGTTATCTGTTCGTCTTAAAGGTTTAAGTGACACGAGGTGGTCCGCGAAAGCTAACGCGGTAAAAGCCTTACGAAATTAAATGCCTTTAATAATACAACTTCTTAATGAAATGTGTAATGGACAAAGACAAGCTACAGTCGACTCTGTATCATATGCTCGAATGTTGCTAAAATTATTAACAAAATTTAATTTTGTTGCACTATTAATATTTTGGTACACAATATTAGGAAAGATAAATAAAGTAAATTTACTTTTACAAGTTTAGCCGAAATAATAAATATTGAAACTTACATTCCAGAAAAGAAACGGCGCAAAATAAAAAATATGCTTGGTGAGAAAGCTGAAACTGAATTACCAAAAAAAGAAATGTGTGAAGTTTTAGATCTAATATTCATACAACACAATGATAGATTTACTGCTTTACAAGAGGTCGCAAGCGACTTCAGTTTTTTAAATGGGCACGCTTTAGAAATTACGCAGCTAGATGATCTCAAACGATGCTCATCTGATCTGGCATTGAAATATAATAGCGACTTAGATGCTCCAGAATTTATGCGAAATTGAGAGTTTCAAATATCAAGCCATGGACGCTTTTCAAATCTTGCAAAAAAAATTACGAACTCTCATTACAAAACACGTATCCAAATCTAGACATAGCAATAAGGATTTTCATAGTAATGCCTGTAACAACAGCTTCCTGTGAACGTTCGTTTAGCAAAGTGAAAACTGTAAACTCATACCTTCGTTCTTCTCTTGGACGAGAGCGATTAATAAACATGTCTATAATATCAATTGAAAAAGATATTGCAAAAACATTAAATGACGATATAATAGATGTATTTGCAAATGAAAAAGCTAGAAAATTTTTTTTATAAAATATGCTGAACTTATTTATGTCTTTATTATATTATTTTATATTATACCTAACCTATGTCGTGTATTTCTTTAATTTATTTGTCATTGAATATGAATACAAATGTGTTCTTATTTAATAGATTATTTATTTATACAAATACATAATTGGATTTACAAGTAACTCATTTTGATGGGGTTAATAGTAAGTATTTAACATATCGCATTTAGTAAAATTTAACTTGTTACATTTAAATTTTTCCAAATTTTTGTCATTTTTAGGCTAGGGGAGCGCAAGTTAGACACTTGCCACAGGCGCTTCATACCCTCGTTACGGCACTGCTTGTAGGCAGCCTTTATTCTAACGAGCAACTGCATGCACAAAAACTCCAAATAAAATTTGCAGTGGAAATCTAAAATATGAGGGCAAAATATTATACAGGAAAAATATATAATTAAACTGTGAAAAAAAAATTAAACTGAAATTAAATAAAAGTAAAACCATCCGAAAATATACAGAACGTTCTGTAAATTTATTTCTCGAAAGATGTTTCACCCAGAACAACTGCTATAATAATAAAATACACGTATAAATATAATTTTAAAAATTATATTTTCTCTACAAATATTTGGAAAATAATTTTTTTAAATAAAATGTTTGTTTAAAATGGAATTTTTATAATAAAATTCCGTTATTAAATCATGTATCTTTAACACACCATTTATTTTTTTAGAGATTTTTTTTTAAATTGATCAACACATTTCTGAAAAATTTAATCCAGCAGGACCAAATTCTTCCAAACATGACAACAGTCATCACAGCCTCATTGGCAAACATGCTTCAAGACTTCAGTAAGTCAAACCCTTCACCAAATTCCACAAAGAGATTTCTAAAAGAAACTTAAACCATCTTATCAATGCTTGTTAATGAACAAAACTAGATTATTCCCAGACTCACTACAGATCGCCGCTTGGAACGAAAATGCCCTAAAAAACAAGACACTGGATCTTCAAGAATTATCTCACACACACAACCCGGACATCATCCTAATTAATGAAACTCATCTAAGACCTGCAGACAATCCAAAACTAAGAGGCTACACACTATATAGAAATGACTGACTGGACTACAGAGGTGGTGGTACAGCCATATTTATCAGGAACTGCATCAGGCCCAATGGAATACTCACCCCCTCCAACCTAGAACTCACCAGTGTCAAAGTCCACACAAACTCAACTGGAAGACAAAATCTACGCCGCCTAAAAACTCCCCCGCTAAGACCCGGCTATTTTCTGACTTGGATGCTTTACTAGGCAGAAATGAATCCATTATCGTCGCTGGGCACTTAAACTCCAAACATCCCTCCTGGAACAGCAGAACCACAAATAAAAATGGCCGTATCCTCTTCAGCTACACAGGATTAACAACGCTGTCGTAACAGGACCCACTGAACCAACCCACCACAGCCCAACTGGCACAGCCGACATCCTAGACATCGCCATGCTACACAACATCAAATACCAGCACAGCATTCAAGCACTGATCGAATTATAATCAGACCATAACCCAATCCTACTTCACTTAGGGAACAAAGACCAGTAACCTCCCCCACAAACCTCCACTGTCTGGGAGAAACTTAGCATCCTAGACATCGCCATCCTACACAACATCAAATACCAGCACAGCATTCAAGCACTGAACGAATTATCATCAGACCACAACCCAATCCTACTTCACTTAGGGAACAAACACCAGACACCTCCCCCAAATATCTCCATTGTCTGGGAAAAATTAGGAAAGTGCTATCGAACACATTGGTCCGGTTCCCCATATAAAAGCCAAGGAAGAAATAGACCGGGCAATAAAGAACCTCACCAATCAAATCAATAAAGCCATAACAGCAGCCGCAGTATCCATGATAACCCACAAACAAAATCGTTTCCCGGAAGAAATCATGGGCTTAATAAGGGAAAAAAACAGACAAAGAAAAAGATATCACAACACTCGTGCTCCCCAGGACAAAACAGCCCTCATCAGATTAAACAAATCTGTCCGAGAAGCTCTCCAGAACAACAGGAACCAACAATGGGACAACAAGCTCCCCTCCATCTCCACAGCAGATCATTCCATATGGAAATTCCTAAACAACCTCAGGAACAAGCAAAAGCTACCCCCACCTCTGCAAGCAGAACAGCACTTTGCATACACAAATGCTAAAAAAGCCGTAGGCATAGCAAGAGATCTAGAGAAACAATGCCGTCCTGCATATGAGAACCTAAACATCAGCCATGTATACAAGATCCATCGTAAAATCAGGTTCACAGTAAATCGTTCCGATGTCAATCCAAGCCCTATAATGCCTACCTCACCTACCGAAATAATCGGCATCATCAACCATCTCAAGATCAAAAAAGCCCCAGGTCCTGATGGCATCACTAACAAAGTCATCAAGGCACTACCACGCAAAGCCTTAGCACATCTGGCAAACATCATAAACTCCATTCTCAAATGGCAGCACTTCTGCCAGTCATGGAAAATAGCTGACACCATCCCAATTCACAAACCAGGCAAAGACCCGGCCCACATCTACCTGAAAATTACGTCCTATCAGCCAGCTATCCAACTTTGGGAAACTAGCTGAGAAAATCATCCTCATCAGACTCCAAAATCATGTCAACCAACTAAATATCATTCCACAAGAACAATTTGGCTTCCGTCAAAATCACAGCACCACCCAACAGATCCATAGACTGGTAGAATACATCACCACAGGATTTAATTGGAATCAACACACTGGAGCCCTCTTCCTAGACATCTCAAAGGCCTTCGATGAGATCTGGCACCAAGGCCTCTTCTACAAACTTATCATCGCTAACTTTCCACTAAACCTGATACACCCAATCAAATCATACCTCTGGAGGATGCAAGTCAAAATCAATGAAAGAGTCTCAATCCAACGGAAAATCCTGGCTGGAGTTCCTCAAGGATCACTGCTAGCCCCGATCCTGTTCAACATCTATATGGCAGACATCCCTCAAAATCCTCTCACATCCACCATCGCCCTTTATGGTGATGACACGGCTATTCTAGCCAGATCCCGCCAACCACATGTCGTTACCAAAAAAACTACAAGACACCATCCCGAATCTAGAAAAATGGTTTAAAGACTGGCGACTACAATTAAACCCCCAGAAAAGCAAAACGATACTTTCACAAGAAGACAAGCATCCCCCAAAGGAAACATCACCCTGTTCAACTCTAAAATTCCCTGGAAAACTGAAACCAAATACCTCGGAATAATTCTCGATAAGCGATTATGCTTCAACAGCCACATCAAGAGCACATGCACCAAAGCTTCAAAAGTGATCGCCCAGCTATACCCCTTGATCAACAGATACAACAAACTAAGCACAAGAAACAAAATTCTACTGTACAAGACAGTGATCCGTCCTACAGTTATATACGCCTCCCCAGCCTGGAGCCATACCTCCAAGACAAACATCCTCAAGCTACAAAGAGTACAGAACAAATGCCTGCGAATGATTCTGGACGTCCCGTGGTTCATGAGGAACGCACAGATCCACCGGGACATAAATATCCCCTACATCTCTCCATTACTACGCTCCCTAGCAGAAAAATTCTTTATGAAGACATCTACGCATCCAAACCAACTAATACAGCAAGCCAGAAACTATGACGGTAATGACGACTGGAAACATAAAAGTCGGAAACCATCCTAACACTCAACGACGAATAACCACTTCTTCCCGCTCAAGGCGAGCTAAAATAATTCACAAATCTTTCCCATCACTGCTCCCTAAACAGACAACAGGGAAAATGAAAAGTGTCAAGCTCATATAAGTCCTTATACAAGCTCATATAAGGACTTATATGGCTCTGCGCCATATATTTCCTGTGTCCTGTGTCTTGTCGTAAAATAAAATAGCTCAATAGCACCTTAACCCTACACTGTCCTCTACAGATAACGGGGAAGATGAAAAGCATACTTACTTCGCTCCTTTAAGCCAATTCTTATATAAGGACTATAAGAACTCGTAAAATTCAGGAGATGATAAGGTGACTTTTGACGAGATCGGGCTTTTTATATATTTTAGACAGAACCTGATTGAATGATTCAATTTTATATAAGGTTTTTCGGGAATCTCACATTTCACTGGAGCTAACATAGATCGAAACCCACTGTCTCCCACTCTGCATGAAAAATGCACGAGGTCTGATGGCCGTGTAGGCCCCACCTGCAAAGAGGACCAGTGATGGATGTATGGTACTTTTGGGAGGTAGGTTTTCGCTCTGTGACCAAGTGAGTTCTTGACACTCCTTTCCACTGTTATTAGGGCATTATAAACTTTGACATATATTGTTTTGCTGGTAGACACTACAAAGTCTGCAGGATTATCTAAAGTACCCGGAATATTCTTTGACAGTATACGGTGTGCAATGATGGAGAACGTAAAAAACATTAAGGACGCCATTCAAAATTTAAACAAAGAACTGACACTCGACGTTCTTAAATTTACCTTAAGAAAATTTGAGACAGAATATTATGGCTGTCTGAATCTCTACACTCAGGTTAATGACACGGAGGAGGAGGATGTGGACACTGAAGGGGGACTTCACACCTGTTCCACCACCAAAGACTCCCGACAGTACGATTGTTCCCAAACGGAACAATCAAACAAAAGACGAAGAACATGTGAATATGATATGGCAGAGGATGTATCAACACATGATACCAAGATAGTAAAGAAAAGGTCCCTCCAGTTATCCTCCTAGATAAAGAGAAGTGGACCTCAGTCTCAAGGTCCCTAGGAGAACAAACCATCATCTTCTCCAGGGCAAGAAATACTGATGAAGGTGTAAAGATTCATCCTGCTACTGTTTCAGATTATCGTAAGATGACGAAAATGCTGGACAGCTCCAAATTTTCCTATACATTCGCGCTAGCAAGCGATAAAAATCTTAAAGTGGTGCTTAGAGGGGGTTACTGAGGGCATCACAACTGATCAGATCACTGCCGACCTCATCAGTCAAGGACTAACCCCAATCAAAGTCAGCAGGATGCTGAGATCTGACAAAAGGACAATGCTGCTGGTGTTGGTCGAAATCAACAATACACAGAAAAGAACATATGATGTGAAAGGTATTTGCACGCTCAAAATTACAACCGAGCCTCTAAGAAAGAAGGCATCAGCAGTGCAATGTCACAGATGCCAAAAATTCAGGCATGTCCAAAAGCTGTGCAGAGCTGACTACAGATGTCTGAGATGTGAAGAGGGATACCAGATCAACACCTGCACCAAGCCAAGATCTACACCTGCCTGTTGTGCTAACTGTAGAGGACCACATCCCGCTAATTACAACTGGTGCCTTTTCCATACAAAAAATCGTGGGTCTGAACCATGCTCCCCCATGCAATGACAACATAAGCGACCAAGCAGGTTGCCTTCCTGATCGAAATAGCTCACATTCAGCAGCAGAGGAAGACACTCGACCTTCATCCATGTTCAAATCATATGCAGAGGCAGCATAAACTCAGATTCCTTCATCTCAAGAGCAAACAAGCTCCACACTAACATCACTTCTAACCGCTTCACTTGCCACAATGCTGCATGAATTCAGCAAACACAAAAAAGCACCTCACTATCTTCCAGACACAGATTTTATCTAGAAACCCAGTCCATATTGATAGTTCACTATAATGTTTAAAAAATTCAAACCAAACTCCCTTATGATTATAGAATGGAAAGCTAATGGCTTGACAAATAAAATTCTTGAGCTGCAAGAATTCGCAGACAGATACAAGCCGGACATAATCTTGATCAGCGAATCCCACCTCAGACCATCAAACAACCCAAGATTAAGAGGTTATGTTCTATATAAGACAAACAGACTTAACTCAACTTGTGGCGGCACAGCCATTTTTATTAAAAATTATTTAAGTCACAATGTTTTAGCCAACCCTCAAACTTTAAACCTTGAAGAGACAGGTTTGGAGGTGCACACCAACAACGCAGGTAGACTTAGAAATCTATGCAACGAACAATCCTCCCAGCATTCCACTATTGACATCAGATTTAGACTCCACGGATTCCATAATTATAGCAGGAGACCTCAACTCCAAACATACAGCTTGGTTCAGTTCGTCAATCAACTCCAAAGACCGTACTTTATTTAACTACACGTCACTCAACTAATCAATAGTAGCTGGACCTACCGAGCCCACCCACTACATCCCATCAGGAAGTTCGGATGTACTAGACATAGTTATCCTCAGGAACACCAGATATCAATATCAGCTGGAGACATTAGAAGAGCTTACTTCAGATCATAATCCTATCCAGCTCAAGCTAGGTACCCAAGATCAGCTCTCTAAGGTTCTCCCAGATCACATCGGCCCACCTGCTGTTATTCGCAAATAAAGAAGACATAGACGTAGCTGTAAGCAATCTAACAAGACAAATCAGCAGATCAATAACTTCAGTGTATTCTACCACTGTATTCTATGCGTCCAGTTGGATTCGGGAAGAGATAATATATCTGATTAGGGCTAAAACCAAAGCCAGAAAGCGATATCACACACACTAGAGCCCGCAGGACAAAACAACCTTAAACAACTTGAACAGACAGGTTCGAGAAGCTCTCCAGAAACACAGGAATTCCGAATGCTAATCTGAACTTACGGAAATCAACGCAGAAGATAACTCCATATGGAAATTTCTAAAAACTCTTTGCACCAAAAAACAACTTCTTCCCCCTATGAAGACTAAACATGGAATTGCACACTCCAATGAAGAAAAAGTAGAAGCCCTAATTGACAATCTGGAAAATCAATGCAGCCCAACTTACGAAAACTTAAATATTAATCTCATTTATAAAGTTCATCATCAAGTCGGAAAAGCCTTAAGACAGCCTAAGGATAATTCAGATCTCATCACCCCCGCAACACTATTCCAACAAAATTAAATAAATATTATATCCCAATTGAAGAATAAAAAGGCTCCTCGCCCCAACGGCATCATCAATAGAATAATAAAATTACTCCCAAGGAAAGCCATAATTCATCTAGTTAATATAACCAATTCCATATTAAGATCCCTGTACTTTCCCACAGCTTGAAAAACTGCTGACATCATCCCTTTGAAAAAGCCTGGTGATAACCCACAACTTCCCCAAAGCTATAGGCCCATCAGTTTTCTTTCCTGCCACGGCAAAGTAACAGAAAAGGACATCCAAACAAGACTACAATCAGCAGTGGACAAACATAAAATAATTTCCAAATGAGCAATTTGGTTTTCTCAAAGCTCACAGCACATTGCAACAAATTCACCGATTAAATGAACACATCACCCATGGTTTTAAGTGGCACCTCCACACTGCTGCTGCTGCGTTGTTGGACGTTGCTAAGTCCTTTGGTAAGATCTGGCATCAAGGCCTTATCTTTAAACTTATTGAAAACAACATCCCAATTAAGTTAGTAAAACTTATTTACTCATACCTTAGAGAAAGAAACATGCAAGTAAAGCTTAACGGAATTATTCCATCAAGGCACAAAATTCTAGCTGGTGTACCTCAAGGTTCTCTTCTGGCCCCACTACTGTTCACTATTTACATATTAGACATCCCTCTTAATTCAAGAACAACCATTACGATCCTATATGCCAACGACATCGCTATTCTAGCAAGGCCTCTCAGCCCTCGACTAGCAATCAGTAGACTACACGGAAGTATCAACGCGCTATAAAACTGGTTCAGCAACTCGAGAATTCAGCTATACTGTTCTCCAGAAGAAAGGTCTGCATTAAAGAAGACATCTTGCGCTCTGGTCGAAAGATTCCATGGCAATCAGAGACCAAATATCTTGGAGTATTGTTGGACAAGAAAGTTCTTTTTAACAAGCACATCAATCTCATTGGCTCCAAGACATCCAAAGTCATTGCACAGCTCTACCCAATGATCAACCGAAAGAGTAAATTGAACTTACAAAATAAATTGCTACTTTACCAGGTGGTTATGCATCCAGTTATTACCTACGCCTCACCAGCACGGAGTCACACTTCACGATCAAACATTTCAAAACTGCAAAGAATCCAAACTAAGTGCCTAAGGATGATCCTGGACGCCCCGTGGTTTATCCGAAATTCACAGATTCATCGTGAAACCGGCATTCCATACATCTCCTTCTCCGCGATCTCGCAGATTACAAGCTGTCCATTACAATGAAACAGAGTACTACAAATACAAAAGACCGAAGGCTATTCTGCTCCCAGCTGATCATACCTAATACTTTAAGCTCTCCCCCAGAGGGCGAGCTTAAAGCTCACAAAACTCCCTTTCCCAAATAACTTCCTTTACAGACAAAGGGGAATATGAAAAGCACTTGTGCTTCACCCATCCTGACAGTAGCGTTATGCGTTATACGTACAATTAAACACGCACAGATATACGCATGCGCGGTGCAACAATCGCTTGAAGATGCTTAAAATTAAGATACGAATGATTCCGAAATTTACCACAGTTCCGACTCTGGCAAATTTGAACTGCGTAATTTGAACTATTTGAATTCAAAGTTTGATGTTTAAAATTTAAAATTTAAAATTTCCTTTAATTTTTTTAAGTATTTAAACACTAATTGGGGTGCTTAAGGGTCAAAGCAGTATAACTGAGAGGAGACCTCCACATAGCCTTTAAAGGAATGCGGAGAACCGACCAGTGCTTCTGACCTAATTTCCAATCCTCACCTTCTCGTGGTGCACCCTGTTGGGCATCTACCTGCATATACTGAACGAACGAGGATGGGCTGCCAATTTGGGATTTAGCCGACCAAATTCTATTCTTATTTAAACGGAAATTCAAATGATGGTACAACATGACAAAATTTCATGCCGGCGCTGGGGCGTCTCCCGGTTAAACAAGGCCCCCGTTGTTTTCGCCAGGGAACCAGTACAAACAGCGAAAAGTCAGCTACTGGAACAAATCGGAGAACACATCCCAAGTCAACATCACCTGAGTTAAAGATCGGTACTATCAAAAAATACGAGTCTAATCTTCGTGAATGGCAGGCAGTCTCAAGCAGAGTAATGTGGGCAAATATGAGAATGGGTAACTGGACAATGAGACTTATTTGTGCCTATGGTCCCACATAAGGCTCTACTAAGATAGAAGTAGAGGAATTTTTTGAGGCTTTAGAAAATGCAACAGACACAATGAAAAAGGAAAAGTTGGTCCTTGTTGGGGATCTGAATATCAGAGTAGGAAATGATTGTCAGACATACATAAATATTTTGGGAAAATTTGGAGAAAAGAGTAAAGCTAATAATAACGGCAAATACCTGTTGGATTTCTGTTCAGGACATGGACTGGTTATTACTAACACCATGTTCCAACATAAAAATGTGCAAAAATTCACATGGAGAGAAGAGGCAAGGAATTAGAAAAGTCTCATCGACTATGCTATTGTCGATAGCGATGTAGTCACCCTGGTGCAGGACACCAGAGTGTACAGAGGATTTGAAATTGCAAGCGATCACTATTTAATCTTGAGCAGGATAAAATTGAATTTTTAAAGCAAATAAAAGTTGAGCCGCTCTCAGATCGGAACTGTAGACTAACATATTCAAAGATTATTGAAGAAAAAATGAAAGAGTTTGAGAACAGGAACGAAACCTTGGAGATTCAGTGGCAAGCCATGAAGAAAACCCTGATTGATTCAGCTAGAGAGGCATGTGGTGAGGTTGTCTGCAAGGATAGAAAAATCAGAACTCCATGGTGGACACAGGAAGTTAAAGAGGCAGTGAAGGAAAAGAAGAAAGCATATCAAAAGTTCCTGGCAAATAAGTCAGCTTTTGCTCTTAGTAAAACTAGCTAAACAAAAGTCATGGGAGGACTTTGGCAAGAACATAGAAAATAAATATCAAGAAAGTGGTAAGATATTCTGGAGGTTGTTGAAAAAGCTTAGGAATGGAGGAAAGAGTGCTGTAAAAGGAGTTAGAGATGATAAACGTGACATGAAAACAGGAGAAAAAGATATCCTTGAAGTATAGAGTAATTACTTCGAAAAATTGCTAAAGGAAACAAGCAGTGATAGTACAGTGGTAAAAAACACTGAACAGGCGTACAGTCAGGAATATATATGCATACTTGAAGTAGAAAAAAGCCATCAAAGGCTTGAAATGTGGAAAGGCAGCAGGAGTAGATGATATTCGACCAGCAAAATGCTGAAGTATGGTGGTATAAAAGTCTTACAGTGGTTACACTGCATAGTTCGGAAAGCCTGGACAGAGGGATGAATTCCCGATGATTGGAGTAGAGCTCTAATAGTACCTATATATAAAAAGGAAAATAAAACTGAATGTGAGAATTACAGACATATTTCCCAACTGAGTGTTCCTGGCAAGATCTATGCAAGTATACTTGAGAAACGGTTGAGAAGAATTGTGGAAGAAAAGCTTGGTGAAGAACAAGCTGGATTCAGGCCAAATAGAGGCTGTCAGGATCACATCTTCACTTTACGAAAAATATTCGAGAAAGCATGGGAATATAGCAAAGATCTGTATTTAAGTTTTGTTGATCTGGAAAAGGTATGACAAGGTGCCAAGAGAGAAGCTATTCAATACGCTACAGTTATATGGTGTCAATGGGGCATTATATCAAGCAATACTTAGTCTGTATTTGAGTTGTAAGTCGGCAGTAAGAATTGAAGGATGTACAGGTAGATGGTTTAATGTTAAATATGTGTGAAACAAGGATGTACATTATCCCCTCTGTTATTCATTATCTATATGGATCACATTATGAAGGAAAGTGGTATTAAACATGATATCAGAATCGAAGATGTTAATGTCAGCTCTTTGCTTTATGTGGACGATGTTATACTTCTAAATAAATCCGCTACAAGTTTGCAAGATTCCCTGACTAAATTGAATAACTCTTGTAATAGATATGTTATGAAGGTCAGCATTAAAAAGACAAAGACAATGAAAATAGGTAGAATTGTTGAAAATGTCAACTGTGTTGTGAACGGGGAACGTGTGGAATAAGTAAAACATTTCAGCTACTTAGGCACGATTTTTACTGAAGATTGTAAATTAAATATGGATATAGACAACAGAATCAACAATGCTGGTATGGTAGGAAGTCAATTGAATAAATTCATATGGAATAAGAGAGAAATTAGTCCGAACACTAAATTAGCTGTATACAATACAGTGTTCAAACCAGTTTTAACTTATGGATCCGAGAGCTGGGTCAGAAGTAAAACACTGGACTAAAGACTAGAGACCGCAGATATGAGAGTCCTGAGAAAGATTAGAGGCGTGAACAGATGGCATCAATGGCAATATCATATTAAAAAGGGATATTAAGAAAGAACTTGACATTGTAAGCATCCAGGAATGCGTTAGCAGAACTAATCTCAGGGGGTATGGCCATTTAAACAGAATGGGCGAGGAAAGATTAACAAAACAAGTGTTCTCTGCCAGTTGGCAGGAAAACGACCCAGAGGAAGACCAAGATATAGATGGATTGATACAGTACAAAGTGCCTTAAACGATAGAAATATAAGATCTGATAATGTTGGAGTCTTGACAAGTAACAGACTGATTTGGAGGAAAATTGTAGATAGGAAGTTAGTAATGATGTAAATTTTTCATGTAGTACTATGATATACTGTACACCCCTTGAGGATACATGGCAGGAATTTGATGATGATGATGAGCACTAATTATAGAACATACTCGAACTTATTTGCGACAAACAATCCTCCTCGTATCGACACTGAAATCTATAATTAGATTTTTTCAATCACCCACCTCATACAGCATGCCTCTTAACGGTCTTATTCCCCTAAGGGACTAAAATAATAAATAAAATAAAATAAATCCTTTCCTGTATACCTCTAACAAAAACTTCTAACTTCCAGAACGTATTCTGCTGTAATCAACAAACATCTCTTTCTCTCTCTGGCTATATCGAACTTCCTGTGCGGAAATACATAATCTGAGCAAGCGCACTACTGTTTGGTTTGGTGTTATTTCATCGCCTGTTGAAATACTTTCAACAGGCGATGTTCAATAATTCAATACTTCAATAATTCAATAAATAGTTTAATACTTTCTTCCTTTTTAAGTTTTTACAATGCATAAATAAAACTACTTTAGAGGTGAGTTATTTTTACTTTCTTGATACCACTAATTTTCGCATCTGAACTAAGTACATATTTCGTTTATATATATAAAACTTACTTTCTCTCACGACTCCAAACCTCAGTAAATGATCTAAACATCCTCCCTAAAGAACAGTTTGGATTTCGACAACACCATAGTACTACCCAGCAAATCCACAGAATTGTGGAATATATCACCACCAGTTACAACTGGCGCCAGTGCACAGGAGCGGTATTCCTAGACCTATCTAAAGCAGTTGACAAAATCTGGCATTTTGGACTCCTGCACAAACTTATCTCAGCCGGTATCTCACTAAAAATGGTTCATCTAATCCGTTCATATCTTCAGAATAGATCAATGCAAGTTAAAATTAACGGTTCTACATCGTCCCAGCGCCATATCTTTGCTGGAGTGCCGCAGGGATCTCTACTGGCTCCATTGCTGTTTTCTGTATACATGTCAGACATCCCACACAATCCGATGACTTCCATTTTAGAACTGTATGCGGACGATACGGCAATACTAACCAGATCTCTCAGACCCCACTTCGTTACCAGAAAGCTTCAAGAAAATCTTCTAAAGCTGGAGGGTTGGTTCTCCAAGTGGAGATTGGAAGTCAACCCCCTGAAAAGCTCAGCGGTTCTCTTCTCAAAAAGGCCAATGTCTCCTGCAGGAGATGTGTTACTATTCAATACTAAAATTCCCTGGCAGAAAGAAACAAATTACCTGGGTGTGATTCTCGACAAAAAGCTAACTTTCAACCAACATATCAAGTCTGCATGTGCAAAAGCATCTAAAGCCATAGCTCAGATCTACCCGCTAATTAATAGAAACAGCAAACTAAGCAACAGAATCAAATTGCAGCTATACCAGATGACGATTCGTCCTATAATCACCTATGCCTCTCCAGCTTGGAGCCACACCTCTAATACTAACATTATTAAGATACAGCGAGTGCAGAACAAGTGCTTGAGAATGATTTTGAACGCCCCGTGGTATGTCAGAAACAGCCAACTCCACAGAGACACAAATATTCCCTATATTCTCTCTTATCTACAATCCTTAGCTTCCAAATTTTTTCTAAAGACGTCCACACATCCCAACGATTTGGTTCAACGGACATATTTAAATATAGAAGACCAAAAACTATATTAGCCTCCTATAGCGATACATAATCTCCATGCCCATTCAGGGCGAGCAAACTGCTCGTAAATTTTACCCTCACTGTAACCACGACAGATAGCGGGGAATATGAAAAGCATTTTGTTTCACCCTTAAAGAATAAATGTCAATTGTCAATTGTCAAAACTTACTTTCGAGCGGTGATTAATACCCCTGGAGGGTAATGGATGGCAATGCTGTAGCCCTAACTGAGGCTCGGATATTGCTGTTGCCCTCCTGCCATGATCAGAGCTTTAATAGCTCAATAACACCTTATCCCTACATCTTCCCCGTTATCTGTAGAGAACAGATAACGGGGAAGATGAAAAGCATTTTTGCTTTGCTCCTTTAAGCCAGTCCTTATAAGGACTATGCTAAACTTACTTTCGTACTACATGACAGGCATTGCAGAGAAATTCTTCACAATCACAGATAATCACCCAAATCAGCTAATTCGACAAGCAGCAGACTACAAACCCTCAGATCGTTTCGAACATAAAGAACCGAAATCCTCCATCGCAAGAGAAAGCTGATACAGCCTCAATGCTCACAATGAGCGGGTAAATTACCCACAATAAACTCATCACACACAAACTAAAATCCAGATGAAGGGATAAGAGTCAATACTCAGTCCATCAACCAATTAAGTTCAAAGTTACTTTCGTAAGAGTCGACTAAAATGGATACGCAGGTAGGATAACGGATGGTATATAATGGTGTAGTCAGTGAAGTTTTAACTGAGGTTGGGCTATTGCTGTTACTCTCCTGCCATGATCAGAGCTTATACACTATATTACTCTATCCACACATTTTCTTTACAGATAACGGGGAATAGGAAAAGCATTTTTGCTTCATCCATCTAGCCAAAAAAAAAATAAATAAAAGTTACTCTAGTATTACCTATTTTCTAATTAGAAATTACAATTAGGTGTTGGTATTCATTAAGTAGGATGCCTGTAATAAAATTCGACCTGCAAAATTAAATGGATGAAAAACAAATACTGCGAAACCGACACCATCCAATTAAATAATTTCACCATAGAAAGTGTAGAATTCTACACATATCTTGGTCAAAAAATAAACATGGACAACGATGTTTCTGAAGAAATATCAAAAAGAAAAACAACTGCATGGACCTCCTTAAATCGTATCAAATCCATAATCACAGATCCTAAGCTAGATATCAAAATAAGAGCTAGTCTGTTCAACAGCTGTGCCCTTCCATTTCTAACCAATACCTCCGAAACTTGGAGCACTACACAAAAAAGCACTTAGTCTACAAACTACCCAGCATGCCATGGAGAGAAGAAGCTTAGGAATAAGTAAAAAAACACTCCATCACAAATACAGTTATCAGAGAATTAACCGGAATAAAGGAAGTAGTGAAAATCATATATTACAAGGCACAGTGGGCAGGTCATATTGCAGTATGACTCAACGACAACACGTGGATCTACCGTGTCACCCGTATCACAAATTGGTATCCAAGACCAACCAAGAGAATACCCAGTAGACCTCCACCTAGATGAGAAGAGCCTCCAACCAGAGTGATAGGAAACAAATGGAGAAGAATGGCCCAAGACTTCATTGCTGGAAACTTTGCGACCTGCGTTCGTGGAGACACCCAGAATGAAACAACAGGCCCATCAAGGTAATTTATGGATAAACCCTAAGGTTTTCTGTAATACATAAGAAACCTTCATGTAAAAAAAAAATAGTGGTATTTATTCCAGTAACCTAGAGATTTTAAGTGCTCCATGGATCCTACAATGAACAGCATGCCGAAGCATCCTGTACTGGCTTTTAGCTAAGTATGACATCAGTCATCAATCTTATTCCAAAGAAAGGGAACATTAAAAAACTTGAAATTTGTAATCCATCTATATTATAAACATGACTGTAATATAAGATGAAAAGTCATTTCTTACAGATACAAACCTGCTTTGAATGAAATAATAGATAGAGATTAGACCATTTTCACTCTAGGAAGCTCCATCCACGAAACCTGCACCTCCTCATTAGGATCTGGTATATAGCTGAAGAGAAAGACAAAAACTTGGGCCTTGTAATAATGGATCGAAGAAAAGCTTTTGATGGCATTGAAAATATTTATTCAGCTTTAGCTTATTGAAAGCCTACGGTTTTGGACTTGGCATCCTTCAAGCGATTAGAAGATGAATTTCGTCGCGTAAAACCACCTACCTTTTGAGCAACGATCCGATTGCTGATATTTTCTGCAAATATCAGTAATATAGGAACGAGAATTACACCCTCTAGTGCGAACAGTTTGCAGCATTTCCAATAATCCCAGAAGAATACTTCATCAGGGATTTATTATCGCAATAAACATCATTCTAATAGGGTCTGTCCTACCTAATAGAGCCACCGCATCTGATGCCTGCATACAGTGGAGAACATGACACTACACCCACCCTATTATTTTCACGTAAATAACAATTTAACCATTGAATAAGTTTGCTATTTTAATAAATATATAAATAGCTTTAGTTGCATGTTTCGAGCGCTGCTTTTTATTGTTATTTTATTTGATTTATTTAATCACAATATACAATACTCACGGAAAGGTTCTGTATATGTGTACGTTACTTACTACGGTTACATAAATTGAACTTTTAAGCAACTTTGGCGGCCGATAAACATAGTGGGTTAGAAGCAACGGAAATACATTCAATTATTTATATTTTTCACAAGATTATTTCAAAATAGTCATAGAAAACATTTTTATACTTTATTTACATAATAAAAACTTGTATTAAATTAAAATAGAAAGAAAATATTTAAAAAATAAATTAATTAACTTTATACACCGTTAATTTATTAGAGTATATTAAATACATTAATTTTACTAGAGGAAAGGCGTTTGTGATATTTGAAGTGAGTTTTGGAAGTCAATTAAAAAGCCGTATACTTTTTATAAAATAAAATAAATTCTTTTGCTAAAAAAAATAAAATATTTTAGGTTGTTTTCTTCCTTACTTTGGAATCGCTAACATGGTACTAGTCAGATAGTGCATGAATGGTATTACTCAATCTGATGAAACAGTTTTCAGCCAATGTGATCTAATATATACGATTAACTTCAAAACAATTATATCGAAGGTTTTTCAGATATTTTGGATATGACACTTTGGAACCAAGTGCTAACTTAAAATTACTATTCACTACTATAAAAAATAGCTGAGGACAATAGTTTCACCGTGATTATCATTCTCTTCGAGTAGATCTTTTTAAGCACTGGAAGTTGTGGCTAATTAGCTCTGCACTGAATTTGCGCTTCTGTTTCGGCATTGTTTACCTTAGTGGGATAGTAACTGATTTAATAATAACATTAAAAATGTAAGTTAACAACATTTACGATCACGTGAGAATATTGTGTACATCATTCACATGCATCTTTTTTTCCCACTGATTTCTCAAAATTTAAGTTCATTAAAGAAGGTATGTTCGGGGAAACGAGAAAGTATGGTAATAGCCAATTACCATACTTTCTTGGCTATTACCATATGGTAATAGCCAATTACCATAATTACCATATAACTGCATTGGCTGTAGCCAATGCAGTTATAACTGAGGCTCGGCTATTGCTCTTACACTCCTGCCATGATCAAAGCTTTATATAGCTCAATAACACCTTATCCCTACACTGTCCTCTACAGATAACGGGGGAATATGAAAAGCATTTTTGCTTCGCCCCTTTAAGCCAGTCCTTTTAAGAACTTAAGTTTACAATTGTTATCAGCCAGCCTACAATTGTTTTCACTAAATAAATTTATTATGGTTAATATTTATTAATTAATACTCACATATTCTTTGCTGATGAGGGCTTTCGATAATTCTTTCATCACGATGGATGGAGCGATTCTGTATCAGCCTCATCTAAATCTAGTAGAGGATTTATAATTTTCCCCCCCTTGCCTATGTATCCTTATAGCACTCGTTACATATTTTCATTATTTCTGCTCTATTGAATTGTATTATTCCTTGCTTATTTTTCAATTTTGGAATCCATTTTTTCCTTCCATATAACACTTATTTGATCATTTTCAGAAATTTGTATTGTTTTGTATGTTCTGAATTGTTTTTAATTTATATTTTCTGATGTTGTTTTTGATTTCTTTCTTTTCTAATTTTTGCATTTCCACAAATTCTATATTATTGCTAGTTTTGTGTCTCCTTTTCCATAATCCCTCCCCCCACCGCCTTTTATTAGATCAAGTGTCCATAAACTATGTTTTCCTCTAGAAGTTCTATTTGCTGGTAATGATTTTCTTAAACTTCCATTATTTCCTCAAAGCTTCTGGATGATGCACAACCATATGAACAAGAAGGATTCAGAGAAAGCGTCTCTGCAATAGATCATTGCAGAGACACACTGCTAACCAAGTAATAGAAAAAGAAAATCAATATAATTTTCCTGCAAGTGTTTGTAGAGTTTTTAAAAAAGTCTTTGATTCTCTATATCAGTAGAAATATTAAGCAGCTTAAAACAACAAAAGACATCACGTTGGTGATATCTGATTGATCAGACATCACCAACGTGTCAAGTGCACTGGTAAGAGATGCGGAATATCTTGCTTAAGTCAAACCAACATTTGTGAATTATGAAGTACTGTGCATTTTATTATTAAAACAATGGTATATTTTACACGATTTTATTATTTATAATGAGTAATGGAAGAATTCAGGTCGTTCATAAATAATAATATTTTTGTAAAGATTCTAAATTAGAAGGTTTCACAAAATCCGTCTCGATAGAATCATGGGATGACTTCATAGCGCAGTTGGGAGAATAAGTGTTTTTTTTTTTACCCCTTCATTAATATAATTTATATTGTCCACTCCTTAATGGTAGATAGGAATCGTCGGTATCTTTGTATAAATCAAAAATACAGATAATTTAAAATATTACTTAGAAAAATTCGAGAATACTGTTGAGAATATTGTTGAGAATACGTAGCACCGAACTTGAATATGGATACAGGAATATTTTTGAAGTAGCCCCTAGAAATTTCCTTCCTGGGAAGACCTGTCCTGGAGAGGAGCACATGGGTATTTTCCAGTGGAGTGGATAAAGTACAATTAATGTTAGACAAACATTAATTGTACTTTATCCACTACGTATGAAGTAAGACGAGCAGACTTACTTCATACGTAGACAGCTTGAAACAGTTAATCACTTATTTTACCACCGTCCTTTAATGGTTTCGTATTAACATGGCTCTACGTGTGGAAGTTGTACGTGTAGAAATACAACTTCCACAGTTGAGGAAGTTGTACTTCTGCAGCTTCCTCCACCAGTCACTAATAAAATCAAAATCATCTTTCTAATTATATCAAGTACAATTTATGGAAGGTTTTGCTTGCTCGGTTTTGTGCATCCAGAAACTGGATGTTCAAAACGTCACTTGCCTTCAGTTGAAAAGTCTAGAAAACATTCTTCCTTTCTTAGAGGGAATGCGAACTCATTCTTCTCAAACGATGGAAATTTAGCAGTTCTTCTGATTACAGCACTGAGGTGCTCTCTTACCAAGTTGTTTCCTCGCAATTAACACCACAAGCATAGCTGACGATTCTCAGATAATTGGAAGCTTTGTCCGCAACACTTACAAACAGGAATCTTCAAGATGTGCCTCGCACTTCTTTTATTACAGCATTTTGAGATGATTATGTTTTATTTTAGGAATAAAAAAGGAAAACAAAAAGAAATTAACGACTTTCAAACATAACATCTGATTGAAGTCTGTAATATAAAGAAAATAGCAAGAAGACTCAGAACGGAATGTAGAGACGAAATAAAACTGTTTAAAAATGCTTTTTAATTGGCTATTTTATTCAGCTAACTTGTTTGTGTTGAAAATAGATCAAGATTGATGGAAATAGACTGAAAAGAGAAAAAAAATCCATACAGGATCGATTTGAAAAATAATATTAACAAAATAGTTACAAGAGGGCGTGCTGAAAGGGTGTGATAATCACCATGAAGGAGATGAAGTAGAACCATGTCAAAACCATTTATCAGAACTTTCAGCAAATCCCACCTCCTCGTAGGATGCTATTCAGTAAAACGGAATTAATACAAATATTAAAATTAAATAATAACTAATGAGAATAAATCTCGTAAAACAATCATCATAGATATAGCAGCTTTCTTTTTCGTTTATGCGCATGTCTCGTTCATCTATGATACCACGTGATAAATGTTAATATAAAGTTAGAGAAAAACATTTCTAGAAAAACGTTTCAACGATATTATGTACAAGAGAGATTTTTGTATCAAATTTTTGATTGTTTTATAATTCTAACTCTCTCTCTGTTTTAAATTGGAATAGAGAGATAGACAGAAAAAGGAGCGTCGTACTCTTTTCCACACCACCTTTGAGGTAGAGTACGAGGCGCGTATTTTTTTAAGTGGTATCCCAAATAAGCCTAATCCACGAACAGATAAACTGAAATTTTTCGTGGGAAAGAAGACTTTCTCACAAGATTAGACTACTCTTTTATGTTTCATTAATCCACAGATTCGATTTTTCATTTCCATAACAGACAACATGTGGTGCCAACAGGAGGCCTGTTGCACACATACAAGACACTGAATTAGAAACTTTTATGCAAAAGGCTTAGTTGCACGTGTGTCACCACAGTTTCTAGACAACTATTTAAGAATGCTGGTCAGTAATCGTGAACATTGTTGATCACAATGGAAAAAACAAACGATCTTTCAGAGTTCGATAAAGGGCTTATTGCCGGTGCCCGTCTGACTGGAGCCACGATTTGGGAAACAGCAAAGCTGACTGGTTTCTCAAAAGGTGAGAGATCTCGGGTGTTTAATCAGTGGAAAAATAACCCATATTGCTTGTCTAAGAGACGTAACTGTGGTTCTAAGATAGTATATCAGGAACGAGGTCACCGAGGTGACTTGTACGGACAAACAGAACTTCCTGTGTGCAGCAATTGACCGAAGCATTTAATGAAGCCTGTTCCCGACCCATATCTCAGCGAGCTATGCGCATGGAATTGAAGAGTTCAGTATTGGCAGCATGCCTATACAAAAACCACTGATTTCTACGAAAGACCGGGAAGTTCGTCTACAGTGGTGTCAGGAACACCGTGAACGGACACCAGAAGATTGGAAAAAAGCACGTGGTCCGACAAGTGACGGTACATCTTGTTCTGTACCGAGCAATTCTGTACAATCTAGTGAGAACTTTCATAAAGTGTTCACAAATTAACTATAGTCCTTAAATACACCATAAGAATCTCAGAACTTATATCTCGACTTCAGTACCTACACTCCAAATTGAAATGCAAAAAGGACAGAGCAGAGCAGAGGTTAACAAGTGTAAGCGTATTTACTACCTAATTAATGGGCTATAAACACAATACCAGGAGCAATATTAGATTATACTTATAATCGACTTTTTTTATAAACATAATGTCGTTGAGTATTTTTTCCTCTCAATGCAAGAGGAGATGTTTTTGTGTTACGCAATAGAATAGTCCTTGACTAAGTACAGAAATACCATATAGATCTAATACTTCTGCAAAAAACAAATATCAACTAATCATTCAATTTATATACAAAATGAGCGGAGTGCTCATATAACCTTTATTACTCGCAGTCCAACAGCATCATGGAGCAGAAGTTAACTTAGCGTCCATCTTGGATCTCGTTACAAACTAAAAATGATTACAGACATAACAAGATTCGCCCAAAAATACCAAACATAATACTCTGCTACATAACACAACAGGATTAGAAATCTTGGGCTTCATAAAAAAAAAATAATAATAATAAAATTAAAAAAAAACATCTTTCCACCATTCAAGAACATGTCATAATAGCTGAGACTTAAACTGCACTCTTGACCAAGAAAAATAGCAAACTTCAATGTGCTGAATATCGTAGCCAATTAATAAACAAACTTCAAACACAGATAAACGATAACGAAATCAGTGATGGCTTTCGGCATCAACATCCAGATTAAGAGGTCCTACCCATGGAAGTCAGCAAATATGCCTCTCTAGCAATCATGATTGGACAGATGCTACATTTACAAACACACAGTTCCTCTAGTTAGAAGCATCTCACAAATTCCTTTGTACATCTTAGATCATTGCTTCATCAAGCTGCAACTTCTTCAGAGGCATCCAAATCAAGAAGCGCCTATTGGATCTTCAACAATACCCTCTTGCAAGATTACAATTATGTAATAAACATTTAGGCTTTCATATTTACAATCAAGCACTCGAAATAGAATATAGAACCAATGAAAACATGGTGGCCTTACCCTAAATCACACCAAATCCTTTGCACATATTTAAAGTCATCAGAAAAAAGTGATAGAGGAATATTATCATCCGGCAAGTCAAAAAACAGCTCCAGTAACTCCTAGAAGAAAGTCTTGAATATTAGCTTTCCAAACCATTCAAAGCCCTTAGAATTATCTGTAAAGTGTGCCCTACTTAAATCGCGGCAAACATATAAATCTCTCAAATAAGCTGAGGAAAAAACTTAGGCGTAAACCTTGGGTGTTGCCAAGGTGTACGCCTAATTTTCTAGTTTGTTTTGTTCCGAAGGAAACGTGTCATTACCTTTTGAATGCGATGAAGAAAGTCTTAATTGGGTATCAGTACTTTGGGGGAGTACCAGAGCATACTCGTAGCCATCTGATTGATGATTAGGACTCTTCTTCTAAGTGAAGAGGTTGTATGTATAAGAATAACTGAAATTGGGTTTTATTGGTCGGGATTTGATACAACTAGTAACCAACTAGTTTCGCCACGTTAACTAGTGGCTTCTTCTGGGTTTCATGAACATGCAAATATAAATTTAAAACAACAAGCTTTGATTATGAATCAAAACATAACTGAAAAAAATACCGAGGTCATAGGAACCGTTGCACAATATAAATACGTGAAGAGTGGATGTTGGCACATGGTCAGTCATTGTTCAGCAGTTGCATCCGATAGCTAGCCGCGAAATGAAATTCTGATGTATGGAGAAATCTTATAAGTGATTTCCAAATGTCACACAAAATCATCCCTTGGTTTCTGTTCAGGGTACCTTGTGAGCGGATTACCACTGTAGTCTATTTGATGTTGCGGGAGCTGTGGTCTTCTTCTTCTATATATGGCATGGAGCTCTTATCCCATTCAATGTTGTGGTGAGTGTGGGAAAAATGGAATGCCGCCTGAACTGTCCTCTCTGCTGTTGTTGACGTCTCCAATGTGCTCCTTTTGTCTTATTTCTAGACTTCTTGATGTTTGTCCGATGTTATTCAGGCCACAAGAACAAGGGATGTTGTAAACTGCAGGATGTTTGCGTTGTGGTCTTTAGGTGAGCGTAACATATTCCGTATTATCCTAATCAGTTTGAAGGCTACTCTGAGACCTTAGGAGATTGACAATTTTTTGTGAAAGTACGCCAACAAAAGGAATGGAAATTGAAGTCCTGGATTTGCTGTGGAGAGGGATCGGAGAGTAGTATTTTTTTTTTTTTTTGTTATTTTCGTAGGACATCCATTGCTGGTTAATATTTGGAGAATAAAATGTAATTTTTCTGTTAATATTCTTTCATCTCTTTTAATAGAAATCGCCCTGTTCTTCAGCATATGTATAATGCTCAATTTCTGTGAAATATGGTATAATGAGGCCAAATGCAGGTAACGACCTGTGTGGGACGGTTTGCGGTACGCATTACGATAAATGCTTTCGTCCATTTGTTTTGTAATTAAAATGTCCAGGAAAGGTAATTTCCCTTTATTCTCAAGTTTTAAGGTGAATTTGATTTTATGGTGAAACGAGTTTATGGATGCTAGAAAATCATATAACTCTGCTACGCTGTGTTTCGATATTATGAATATGTCGTCAAGATATCCCCACCAAATTGACGGTTTAGGATTTGTACGTAATATGATGTCATTTTCGAACTTTTCCTATGAATAAGTCAGCAAAAGGAGGAGATAGAGAGCGATTTTAGTAGATTTTTCCATTCTATCGGAAAATAATTGAGTTGAGAGAATGTTTATAGCGTTGGGAGATGTTCTTAAGGAAAAGGGCTATTGAATTTCTCGGCTAACTATAGGGCATATCTACTGCACAATGGCTGACCATGTGCTAGCATCCACTCTCCACATATTTATATTGTTTAACGGTTCTTATGCATTCGATATAATTTTTTCAGTTATGTATTGATTCATAATCAAAGCTTGTTGTTTTAAATTTATATTTGTATGTTCATTAAACCCAGAAGAAGCTACTAGTTAACGTGGTGAAAGTAGTCGGTTACTAGTTGTATCAAATCCCGACCAATAAAACCGAATTTCAGTTATTCTTATTTAATTATTTTTGTGGTCGAAAATAACATACTGATCAGGGTTATACGTATGCTGAACTGCACAATCGTTTCAAACTGGTGTTAGGAAAAGAGAACAGCATAAGTACAACGAGCTCACTTAGAGAAAGAGTCCCAATCATCAACTAGATAACTACGAGTGTATTCTGGCACACCCACAAAGTACTGACACCCTCTTAAGACTTTCTACATCGCATTCAAAAGGCAATCACATGTTTCCTCAAAAACAAAATTAACTAGAATTCTGAAAGATCTCGTCTTTCAGGGTCGTCTTAAAGTCACTTCGTACTTATGCAACAACCTTCCACCACATTATGAAATCATCCACCAGAGGACTTACACCTGCTAACAATCCTCAGAACTGCTAGTTCCGCACTATCTCCTCCTGAGGTATCCCCGTTTTTCAGATATGCTCTACTGAATTGGAAAAATACAGAATCCCATCATACACTAACAGAATGAACAGCAAACAGAAACATAACTAGTCCCGCAACTGGCCATCACTTTCTTTTCCCTACATGGAACTGGGCAGGAACAAGTTGCACAGGGGACTTCCTGACCCAGAACTTTAAGTGAAAGACGTTCACAGGCGTGTAGCTATATTATGCGACTTTTGAACTTCAACTTTCTATCCATTATAACTTCAAGATCTCTAGGCACATAGAAACTCCAAGTTCACTCCTACCCATGTGATATACTGCTGGATAACTTTACATTTACTAACAATGAATTGATAACCATTATCGTTTGCTCTCACTTCCACCCTATTTAAAAGACCCTTGTAAATACTGTATGTTAGTAACATCTGTGATCTTTAATCTTTACATCAATAGCAAATAACTGAATATCACCTGCAATCCCCTTAACGATATCATTAATGTATAGACCGAGCAACAGTGATCCAACGACTGAACCCTGGGACCAATGCTCACCTTTAATCTGGCAGATTCTCATCCCCCATATACTATTTTCTGATACCTCTCCTTCAACCGCCCGCATATCATAGCCAATAGTTTATAGTCAATTACTGAAAAAAGAGCCAACAAGCTTCACTTCGCCGAAGTGAAGCCTGTTGGCTCTTTTTTCAGTAATTGTATTTGTGCACCTTTTGACAACTCGTACAGTAAAGAATAAGCTCTGACTATTGAAACCTCAGTATTATATCTAGGTCTAACTACTCACTGATGAGACCTCAATAAAGGTCGAAACCGGTCTGGGTAGTGATATTCTCTCATAATGTAGAACAGTAATACATCTCTTAGGAGTTGTGTTTTACATTATGGGAAAATACTAAGAACAGTGATCGGAACTTGCTCCACCTTTACTACGAGTTGCCCTAGCATTGCGCTACCAGATGTTGGCTTACGCTTGGACTCGCCGAACTTTATATAGTTTTCAATATTCGGCATGAAACTCTTAGATTAGATTTTCTATCTTTGAGTTGCTTATTAATCTCCGAAAAAACCTCGTAACTTCTAGAGAGCGCGTCCCCTGGGTGGCGGATAGGGGAGCCCACCAGATATGGCGGGGTGGTCCGAATATGTTAAATAAGGACTAGTGGACCAACAGGGCCACAGGACCTATCATCTTGGTAGCAAGGGAAGTAGCTTTCCCATGGTCACCTAGCTGGATCAATTCTCTCTCTCTCTCTTTCCTCTTCTTTGAGGTAGGCCCCGTAGCGCTTTAATCTTTCCTATATGGCATTCCTCGCCCAACTCTTGTAACTCACGACCCTAATGCTATTAGAGTAATCGAGGGCTATGGGTCATTCTGTTTCTATCTCTACTCTATCTATGTCTTCTCTTTAAAATTCTCTCCTACCACTTAAGGCAAGCGTGAAGGCCTCAAGATGGCAGCCCCATCACCAACCTAGACTGCAGATGGCCAGTAACCCTCTCAGTCAAAATTTTAACCCACTAAAAAGACTCATGAAGATAATAAACGGACAGACTTTTTTGGTAACGAACCGGCTTGGAATAAGGATTCGAGAAGAAAATTACCGAAAACAAAAAAAAAAAGCAGAAATACAACTATTGGAATATAGCCACCTGGAATGTGAGAAGTATCCACCACAAAATCATAGAACTGGACCAAGCACTAGAAGAAAGAAATGTAAAAATAGCAGTAATTACTGAATCTAAAAAAAGCAGAGAGGAACAGACGAAACTGAAAATTATATCTATATATACAGTGAGGTAAACGCAGAAGAGAGAGCTAAATCTTGATCACATTTTGGTAATAGGAAATCTCAACGCAAGAATTGGCAATAAACCATATGAATCAAACATAGCACCTATCGGAGAACTTAACTGTAATAGAAATGGAAATAGATTAAGAGATTTTACTCTAAGCAATAACCTTAAAATAATGAACACCTTCTTCAAACATAAAGACATCCACAGATACACCTGGGAAGCATTATTGATTACATAATTAGTAATATCAAAATGTCAGAAATGATAATAGAAATAAGAATATACAGAGGATCTGAAATATAATCATATCATTACCTTTTAATCAGAAAATAAAATGGAAACAAAGATGGAAAACAACAAAAAAGCACAAGGAAAATAGAAATTTTGAATCTTTCAAAGTTAGACTTTTGGACGACAGTAGTATTAAAGACTTGTACCAAAAAAGAATAAAGAACTGGATGACAAGTATAAAACAAAATCAGAACATAGAAGAAGATGGTCAAACCTAAAAACCATAATGACAAAAGCTGCAAAAGAAAGTTTAGGAACAAAGAAAAAGTGGAAAAGAAAAAAAGGCCTTAGGGACTGGGATGATGAAATTAAATGCGTTATTGAAGAAAAGAAAAAAGCATATAAAAACTGGCTCAACCTAAAAACAATAGAATCAAAAATCGAATACAGCAGAAAAAAGCAATAGCAAAAGCAGCATGCAGGAGAATAAACAGAAACAGATGGAACAATTTTGTAACAAAATTAGAGAGAGATTGTACGCTCAAAAGACCTAATGCATATAAAATCCTCAAAGATCTAAGCAATGAAACTAGAGAAAAAGCAGATATTAATACCATTAAAATAGAAACATGGCAAAATTACTAACAAGATCTATGGTATGATGAAAACATTCAAAACAGAAAACTGCCCTTTGTAAACATCTCTGATAACTTGGAAAACATCACTGTAGAAGAATTAACAGAAGCATTAACCCAAAGCAAAACAGGAAAGGCTCCAGGAGAAGACAATATAAACTTGGAACTTATCAAATATGCAGGACTTGAATTCTCACTCAGGTTACTTAACTTTTATAATATGATCTGGAAAGAAGGAAAATGCCCACAAGATTGGATCAAAACAATAGTTATTGCCATCTACAAAAAAAAGACACAAATCTGATTGTAACAATTATCGTGGAATCAGCTTACTTAGTACCTATTATAAAGTATATGCAAAAATCTTAGCATATAAACTTAAACGTATAGTAGACCCAAAATTAATAGAAGAACAAAATGGATTCAGAAAAGGCAGGTCTTGCATAGACTCTGCATTTACGTTAAAATTATTATTTGAAAAACACAGAGAAATGTACATAGAAACACACACACCAAAGCATTTGATAAAATTATCAGAGAAAAACTATGGGAAATCCTAGAATATGAAATACCAAACCAACTCTTTAGAGCCTTATATAATATATATCAAGATAATAAAATATCTGTGAAGTATAATAATTCAACATCAAGCTGGAAACCAATAAATCAAGGAGTACGTCAGGGTTGCCTTCTCTCACCAATTTTATTTAATATATACATAGATAAAATCATAAAAGAATGGAAGATAACTAATGAAGGAAGATTCAAGATAAACCATAACACCAGATTAGCTACTCTTGTTTTTGCTGATGACCAAATAATCCTTGGAAATAATGAAGATGAACTACAAAAATCATTATGGAGTCTAAATAATCTGATAAAAACATATGGTATGAAAATATCAACAGACAAAACAAAAGTCATGGCCTTCAAAGGTGTTAATCCAATAAGAAGCAAAATAGTAATAAACAATAAAATAATAGAGCAAGTAAATACATTCAAATATTTAAATATTTAGGTTGCACAATGTCATATGAAAATGAAGCTGATATAGAACCAAAGATATCAAATTTTTAAAAGTAACAGGCATTATAAGTAAAATTTTTAAACCCAATTATGTACAAAAACACACACGAATAAGAATCTACAATACAGTAGCTAAACCAACTTTACTTTATGGCAGTGAGATATGGACAATAAAAAAAGCAGATGAAAGAAGAATTGAATCATCCGAAATGAAATTTCTGCCAGAACTGAAGGAGAATAATGGACAAAATGAAAAGCAGCGAAATCAGAAAAAAACTTGGAATTACAACCTCCCTAAATGAAACAGTGATTTGCTATAGAGAAAAATGGAAAGAACACATACTGAGAATGAATAGAAGCAGAATACCTAAGCAAATTCTAAATTACCACCCTAAAGGTACTCGATGCAGAGGAAGATCCTTAAAAAGATGGAATTGAGTCCGGAACAGACCACTTGGCCTATAAGCCTGGAAAGGAAGAAGAAGAAGAGTTTCTTATTCGGCTAAAAAATAATGTGGTATTCAGTATCCACTTAATTTTGAATAAGTTTATAGTCAATTTCTATAAATGTTCTTCTAACGAATATATATTTTTTTTACTGCGAAATTACAACAAAGTACCTTCTGATCAATTGGTTTCAGTAATATCTTCATCATAAAAGAATTTAACAGTAAGTATCTCGAGGTAGAGATACCATAACTGTCGCATTCCAATTCCCTTATGTGCAAGGCATTTCTGAACGAAAAACAAAATTTTTAAACCTCCGTGCATTTTTGTTGCCTTTCACCCCTTTAGAAAAATCTTCAACTTTCTCATATTACCTAAGGATAACATTTCGCCTCTTCATTTTTCAGACGTATAGAAGATTCCTTGCTCTTGTGGCTTATCTTATTTTGGACAAACTGGAAGATCTGCTTTTATTCTTCTTGAGGAATATTAGTCTTATATTAAATATCGTGAACAGTCTGGACTTGCTGATAATGCTATCTCCACTAAACATGGAGTTCATTGGCACAAGATAAGTCCTTCATACAATCGTTTACGCATAGAACGGCTTTATAAAGAAACGAATAAAACATTTCTCCATTGTCCCAATTTAAACAGATCCGATGGCCTAATCTTCTTTATGGGAGATATTGTTGACCGCTTTAGTTGTCTTACATTACCTACCATATTTTAGAATTTCTTATGATTGTTTGATTAACGTTTGTAATTCTGTACTAATATGCCTATAAATCTTAGAATTTATTTATTTAGATTAAATCTTAGATTTATTTGTAGAAAATTCTACAAATAAATAAGTTTCAATGCGAGTTTTCCTCGTTTTAATAGTCTGCTCTCATTATATGCCAATTCACGCCAATGTAATATTGAAACAAATCTTTCTATGTACACATACTGACTATTGAATTAGAAAACTTTATACAAATAGCTTATATGCAAAATACTTGGTCACGTGCATTATCACGTTATATAGGCAACTATTCAAGAATGCTGTTGGTCAGTAATCGTCTTTCGGAGTTCGATAAAGGGCTTAATGTGGGAGCCCGTCTGACTGGAGGCACGATTTTGAAAACAGCACGGAAGACAGGTTTCTCAAAAAGGTGAGATATCTCAGGTGTTTAATCAGTGGAAAAATAACCTACATTGCTTGTCTAAGAGGCGTAACTGTGGCCTTAAAACAGTCTGTTAGGAACGAGATCGATGTCGTCTGAGAAGGCTTGTACGGACAAACAGAACTTCCTGCATGCAGCAACTGACCGAAGCATTTAATGAAGGATGTTCCCGACCCATATCTCAGCGAACTATGCGCAGGGAATCGAAGAGAATTGGTACTGGCAGTCGCATGCCTATATGGAAACCACTAATTTCTGAGAAGAGCTGAAAAGTTCGTCTACAGTGGTGTCAGGATTATCATGACCGGACACTGAAAGACTGGAAAAAAGACATAGTCCAACGAGTCATGGTACACCTTGCTCTGTACCGAAGGTAAGCAGAGAGTTTGGCGGGAGCCGCAGGAAGCAATGAACCCAGCTTGCTTAGTAAACACAACTCACCCACCTCTATGTTCTATAGGTGATGTCATCGTGTGGGAAATGTTCTGTTGGTACGGAACAGGTCCCTAATATTGCTAGACGGTCGACTGTATTCCAAGGAATATCTGAACATTGTTGCCGATCAGGTTTCTCCTGCAATGTTGACTTTTTTTATCCAGCAGGTGACAGTTGCTTCATGGACAGTGCTACTGTCCATCGTGCAAGAATTGTTCAGCGAGCATGACAGACTTCCACCATCTTCCCTGGCCACCACAAAGCTCGGATCTGAACCTTATTGAGAATATATGGGACATGTTAGAAAATCAGATATAGGAGCAAAATCCTCTTCCCTCAAATATGAGCTAGTTAAAGGACTGTCTGATGAACGCCTGGCATGTTGTAGACGACGTAGATGCAACCCAGCACCTTGAGGAATCGATGCCAAACCGCATCTGTGCTGTAATTCGGTCTAAAGGAGGTTCAACATGGTATTAAATAAAAGTTTCTAATTCATATTCTTAGATAAGAATATCTAAACATTTTTTTTGAGACTTTTTTATTTTTATGTGTACTTTGCTGTGATTTCATCAACTGTAGTATCATATGTTATGCATCATAACTTGTGTTTGTGACCATTTCTCTCGCTCTTACTCAACAGAAAAAACATTTGTTTTGAGTAATGCCTAATTCTGTCGTTATTCTTTGTGTATTCTCCAACATACCATTCCGGCTTCAAATTATTAACAGTCCAATTTTTTAAGCGTATATTTGCATTATGGTGAGTATTTGCTTTTTAACTTCAATCAAATGCGATTACGTTTCCGATGCATTTCTGCTATCCTAATCTATTTCATTATTGTCTTAGTGAATATTTAGGTTCGCTTTTGTTAAATTACGATATTTACTTTTGCTTATACTTATCGGCTCTCTACACATTAAAATGCGACCAGAAGATATATAAGTATCCTTTGAAAACTTGAGAAACCTGAACGATTACTGTTAATACTTTTAAAAACGTGTGCATGTCGAATACAATTCAGAGAGTGTCTGCTGACAGCAGTTTGTGTTCCAGTTTTCTGCTGAGGTCATCACGCTACAGCAAATGAATGCTCATTAGCTCTGTGTTCTTTTAAAAGAACGTGATCAGGCAAAATCAATATTTAGCTGTGTCAAAAGAGAACGATCTACGTCGAACTACATTTGGTATACACACAACGCACTGCAATGTTTCATTTCTAACTAAAGAAGAACAAAACCTCAAATAGCATTTGAAATATTTTGAAGGATCTTAATGTACTTACGGTTGAACCTGCTTTCTTCTTATATCGAAAATGAGGGTATTGCTTCGTTTTGACACTTGCTTTTCTCCTTTTCTTTTAACAAGACCTAAGAAGTTTAGCATTGCCCTTGTCATGATGATCGTATACAAAATAATTGCAATGAACAAAATAATTGTAATGAATAGTATTTGATATTAATAGTACGTCTCTGTGGTTTAGCAGTTCCATAGAAAGCTTCCGATGTTGAGACCACATGCGTTAAGATTAATAGCAAGATTAATAAAACATAACTCTACAAGTTTCGTAAGTAGTCAGACTTACATCGTCAGGAGTATTAGCAAAAGTTGCACAAAAAACAGACTAGAAACAATTAAGTACAGATATTAGATGTTATCAGAACTTCAAAACTGGTACATATAAATAAATAACCAAAATAAAAACGTTTAATTAATTACTACACACGTATTGGAACAATGCCAGTTGCTGCTGCTGCCACGTTCTGTAGCATCGCGCGTATCCTATTCTAGGTGCTCGGCAATTCAATTTTTAATGAAAGCGGAACTTGGTGTCGGATTATGCTTTGAGTTTTGTTACTTTGTGTGGGCATATGCAGCATTTCCAAGGCTTTCTTGAACTTTCTTGTAAAATAATGATGATCAATATAAGACATTTTTGTTTGTTGCCAAACTGCTTGATAGCCTGTGGTAGTTGGAATACCCAACCTGATTTATGCTATCTTCTTTTTTTTTCGACATCTTTTACATGTTTAGACATGTAGATTTCTCCGACCGTCCCGCCTGGCCTACATAGCAAATGTCAAAAAAGCAAAGAATTTCATAAACGCCCGGTTTACCATGGGTTCGCTCCTATCTCCAGCCTTAGCCAACCTCTTTATGGAAAATTTCGAAACGAATGCAATTAAAACCATCAAAAGAATCCAAAAGCGTGGTTACGTTACACTGGTGATATTTTCCGTGATTTGGTATGGAACAATGGACGACTTAAATCATTGCAAAGACTGCATCCCAGTATAAAATTCCGTCTTCAACTGGAAGATCACAAAAATTACCGTTCCTTGATATCCTTGTAGAAATAAACGAAGGAAAAATATTATCCTTTTTCGGTATACAGAAAACGGGAAGATTTTTAAATGCCGCCTTATACCACAATCCATTACAAAAGATAGGCATAATTAAAAATCATGAAAAAGAGCATGCAAGATGTCCAGTACGTCAATTAACAGGAATGGAGAACTTCGCTATCTGAGGTATAAGCACTCAATGGTTACGAACCCAATAAGATCATCAAAATTCTTACTACACTTCCGACAGCTTATTTACTTATACTAGATTTTAAGAATGCAATCACACTACCTTGCATCAAGATTGCTACAGACAAAGTGATTGCTACAGACAAAATTAAAGCGACGTAACTTTGATAATTTATCTAAAAACATGTGGTGTTAATATAGGAAGCTGCCTACATTTTATACATGTCTGAATGTAGAAATATTTATGTTGTTATTTTAACTTCAGCCACCCTTCCGTTGGACATCTGTACCTTTAAGCGATCATCTTAACTCTTCCTTTGAATCTTATGGAGAATGCGGGATGCGTTATTAATATTTTTTGAGCTCATTCAAACAAGGCTGGGTTAATCAGTCTTAGGCTATGTTAGTAAATCAAGAAAAAATGCCTGAAAATTAATGAAAGTTTGTAACAGTCCTTTGTATACATGTCCCATCAAAACAGAATATTTCTACATAAATAATTTAGCTGGTTAATTAACATAATATTAAAAATTAGAATGAAGTCGCTTTACGTTCTAATCGCCAATATTTCAAGAAACATGTTATGACCTGTTTGTAAATTAAAAAATTATTTTGACTGTAGAAAAAATGTTAAATTTAAATTCCTTTAAAATTGCACCATTATTTAGTAGTCTCAATCATCTTCTTTCTCCAAGACTAATAAAACATAAAATAAAAACTTCGACATTTGTACACAAATCATTGTTTTATATGACATTCTTATATAAACTTCAATTATCAGCACGAATATTTAAGGTTGACAGTGAGATGCGGTGATTAATACCCTTGTAGGATTGTAGGATAATGGATGGCAATGCTGTAGCCAATGAAGTTCTAACTGAGGCTTGGCTATTGCTGTTACCCTCCTGCCATGATCAGAGCTTTAATAGCTCAATAACACCTTATCCCTACACTCTCCTCTACAGATAACGGGGAAGATGAAAAGCATTCTTGCTTCGCCACTTCAAGCCAGTCCTTATAAGGACTATAAGGACGAATATTTAAGATGCGGCCTATGCATGTCGTACGAGGCGACTAAAATGGGTACCCAGAGAGGGTAGTGGATGGCAATGCTGTAGCTAATGAAGCTTTAACTGAGGCTCGCCTATTGCTGTTACCCTCCTGCCATGATTAGAGCGTTTAGCGCTATATTATCCCATCCATACATTTTCTTCTACAGATAACGGGGAATATAAAAAGCATCATTCTTGCTTTGCTCAACTAGCCAAAAAAAAAAAAAAAAAAAAAAAAAAAACACGAATATTTAAATAATGCAGATTATCTGCTATTTCCGTAATCTAAAGTTGACATTCCTGGTAAATTTGAAACGGTTATATCATTTCCCAAGTTAAAGTAATTAATAACATTGAAAACTGTTGACTCACGTTGATAGCCATTTCCTAGTTAGAAAACCCTGAACGTTGAAGAAGTAAACATTTCACCTAGGCAGAAATATTCGATTCCTCCAATATTTAAATTGTTTCACTTGCTTGAAAAAAACTGTGAAAGTAAACAAATCCTCTGTTCTTAGAACAACTTTTCCAAAATCTTTACCACCACTCCAGAAATACTGACTGGATACGTCAGTCTTTGTAACCTCGTGCAAGCAATGGGATTATACATTTTTTTTCCATTCCTGTGGAATCGTCCCTGTTTGGAGACTCAAATTATATCGCTTGGTCAACAGAATAGCCACTTCAGCTTAACACTCGTTTAGCATCCGTGTTGATATTCCATCAGTTCCTCTTGCAGAATTCTTATTCAGTTTGTGCAACAGCTCTAATACCTTCTCCACATACACCTGAGTTTCTTCGTACATTGAAGAGGTAGTAATGAAAGTAGTTTTGCATACACCACGTTGATAGCTTTTAGCAAAATGGCTACTCACCCATTCGTTCTAAATGGCTGATTCATTCTTTCTTTTACTTGTAGCATGACGATAAAATTCTTTTGGATTGTCTTTAGCTTGCCAGTTTCTTTTCCTACTGAGACTTAACTTTCTTTACAACAGTTGTGACTCTTCTGGCTTGCTGCTTATAATATTTATAATGACAACATTCTTATACACGTGGTATTCCTTCCACATCATCTTTTTCTTACGAATCTCTTGCTCATTTAGATTACGATCCATTGCACTCCTACTCTGTTTATTCTTCGAACTCTCGGGACATAT
This sequence comes from Typopeltis vanoorti, assembly GCF_054136105.1. Classification (NCBI taxonomy): domain Eukaryota; kingdom Metazoa; phylum Arthropoda; class Arachnida; order Uropygi; family Thelyphonidae; genus Typopeltis; species Typopeltis vanoorti. The sequence continues at coordinate 36,238,609 of NC_143567.1, read as the reverse complement.
TCTGATATCGCATCATTAAATATTTTAAACGATTAACATGCACTGTTGATATCCTTCCATTCCAGCAACTGGTACTATGGCGCCGACTTCAACATTTTCTTCAGGTGGTCATAATTTCCTGCTTTGTAGTTTAGCACGTAACCTTTTCTGAACAGAACATTCATAATCTTAGCCACTTCCCAAGTGAGCTATTACATGATTTCTCTCACCAACCGGAGGTAGAACTGTCACATCTTTAACTAAAATCCCCTCTGACACTATAGTTAGATATAACACTCTTTGACTTCGAGTTTCTTCTGTTACATGCTGCTTGAGGAAGTTGTCTCACAACAGTATTTGGGTTTTCTTTATAAAACAAATAGATGAATTATGGGAACTACTTCTATGTTTTAGTAGAAACTAGTCATTACTGCAACTACATTTCGTTTTTAGAACTAACGACATTGTCGGGAGGGGGACGGTAGCAAATCTACCTTACGACAAAGGTCTTTCCGATCAAAGGGCTTCGTCTATACCGACTGAGCTACGGAGGCTCTGTATCCCTCCCTGCATTGATGTTTTGTGAATATGAATAGGCGAGACGTGAATTTCTGCGCACGGTGTTACGCTATCCGCTTATCGGAGGCATGGAGTGGCTTGTAAAAGTTCCTTGTTCGGTCTCGAGAAAAGGAGGTTTAGGATTATGTAAAAATAAATAAATAACAAAAATAAATGTAAAAATTAATAACCCTTTATTCCACCCCAACGGTTTTAAGTTACTATAGATTTCTTACTAAGTTCGTATAGAATGAGAGCTCTATTAAAGAAAAAAAAAAGTCAAAACATTGCTTAACTAATAGAAAAAAAAAATACTGAGTGGAAGGTAAAATACAATTCGATTAGATCGTGCTCTTCAATTATGCCATTCCGCACTGAACTCTCAACAAAAGCAGAAAATGCGAAATGCTATTAGATTAGCCCCATTACGACTGCTTACACTATTAATTATACTCGACACCTTTTTTTTGTGCTTATTAGCAAATCATTACTTCGCAAATAAATGTTCATTTCATATTAAATGTTTATGGTTTTTTGTTCTGTGTTTTTGATTTGGCAGCCAGAGGCATGCGCAGTGAAGAGGTCTTATCTACATGTATCTTACAGTTATGGTGGCATTCTCTGGCCACACACAAATAAAAAAGCAAACATCATTGATATAATGATGATTTGAATATAAATCATACTTTAATTTTTAAAAATATGCATAAATAATAAATAAAATATGATTTTAGATACGTCTATAAAAATACTTCTAAATATTTTATAAAAAAAAATTAAGTTTTCTTTTGTAATCTTAAATTTGTTAAAACACCTTTTATTTATTTAAATAATAGTCATATTTTAAATAACTGATAAGCAGCCAAATTATTACGTTGAGCGGAGGTAAATGAAATGAAAGTCCTTTTTAGGACTTACAGGGTAGGTAAAAAAATGGCAATGCTGTAGCCAATGAAGTTTTAACTGAGGCTCGGCTATCGGCTATTGCCGTTACCCAGCCATGACTAGAGCTTTCAGCTCAATAACACCCCATCCACACAGATTTTCTTCATTGAGATGACGGGATAAAGAGTCAAGGACTCAGTCCATCGCCAGTTCTTTTAAGAACCAAATTACGTTGGATTGATTGAATCTCGATACGAATAGATGTGTTTTACTTGCTGTGCTTGAAAACCGCATTCCCTTAGGCTGTACCACACAATTTACCTCTGTGTATGAGGTAAATGTGAAATGTGTATGAGGTCAATGGCCGCGTAGGCCTCACCCACAATTGATGACCAGCGGTGGATGTATGGTTTTAGAGAGGTAGGAAATCCGAGCTGAGCCAAGCAGTTTCACGATCTCTTCCCACAACACAACACCGCTTCTCGATCTTTGCTAGTTGACTGTTCAACTAAGGTTCATTCATATTTACGGAGGTATTCTGTGAATCTTGCATTGCACTTGCTCTAACCCTGCCCGAATTCCTACTCTCTCCCCCTATACACGAAATGTGTATGAGGTCAATGGCCGCGTAGGCCTCACCCACAATTGATGACCAGCGGTGGATGTATGGTTTTAGAGTGGTAGGAAATCCGAGCTGAGCCAAGCAGTTTCACGGTCTCTTCCCACAACACAACACCGCTTCTCGATCTTTGCTAGTTGACTGTTCCAGTCAACAGGATTGTGCTTGCAGGGCCTGCGGGAATATAATAGTAGGCTCACTGTCCTACTTTATTACCAAGTCTTTCACAGCCCTTAAATAACTCCAGGAGAATCTTGGAGGGCATCACGGAACAGATTCGGACTCTAAACAAGGAAGGGTCACTAGAAGAGCTAAGGTTCATCATGACAAAGTTTGAGATTGACTGGCCGGGTTGTTTAAACCTGTACGCCCCAACAAACGCTTCAGAAGGAGAGGATGAGGAATCTCAAGGGGAATTCATTACTGTTCAGCCATCTAAAACCCCCCGCCATAACAACTCACAAGGGGAGCATTCAAACAAACGGCGAAGAACAACAGAAGATCTTATGGAAGAGGACTCACCCACACAGGACGTTCCGAAAAATTCGGAGAAGCCCCCCCCCCCAGTCATATTACGTGATAAGAGAAATGGACGTCTGTCACATCAGCCCTCAGAGAGCACAAGATCACATACTCCTGGGCAAAAAACTCAGATGAGGGAGTCAAAATCCAGCCAGCTACTGTCACTGACTAGAGAGAGATGACGAGGCTAATGGACAACAAAAATCTTCCCTACCATACCTTTGCTTTACTTCCCTACCATAACTTTGCTTTGCTTTGCTTCCCTACCATACCTTTGCCAAGCGAAAAAAACCCGAAAGGTGGTGATACGCCGTATCACAAAAGGAATCACCCCCGAAGAAATCTCCTCTGATCTAAGCAAACAGAGCCTGATCCCAATTAAAGTGAGCAGGATGCTCAGGTCATCTGAGCATCCTGCTCAGATGACCTGAGCATCCTTTTGTCAGTGTCCTGACATCTGAGCATCCTGCTCAGATGTCAGGATGCTGACAAAAGGCCAAAGCCTTCAGTACTTGTAGAGATTGATAATACTCAGAAGAAGAAGATATATGAACTGACTACTATTTGTGGCCTTAGAATTACTACGGAACGTCTAAGAAAGAGAGCGTCAGGAGGAAGGACAGTGCCACAGATGTCAGTGGTTTAGGCACGCCTAAAATCTATGCCGGGCCAACTTCAGGTGCTTAAAATGCGGCGTAGGTCGCCAGATCATCGCATGAACCAAGTCAAAATCTACGCCGGCTAAGTGCGCAAACTGCGGAGGTCCTCATCCTGCCAACTACAAAGGGTGTGTAGCACACCCAAAGAACTGGGGCTCAGCAAAAGCCGCCCATCCACCGCCCAGCAGTGACACTTCGGGCAACCGTTCAGATCGCCATCCAGTCCAAACAATCTTCACTTTGAAACTCAGGAAGGAAAACAACCTGAAAACAGGACTAAAACATACGCCGAGGCTGCACGAGCCAAGGATATTTCCTCCAACGAACTCACAAGCTCCAACCTAAAATCAGTACTAACTGCCTCATTAGCTACCATGCTTGAGGAGCTCCACGAAGAAATTCCTGCAAGGTACCCATTCAATTCTGAAAGCCCTCAATCATGAATAAAAGGAAATATAAGCCTAACTCCCTTATCGTAACTGCGGGGAACGCAAATGGACTGAGAAACGAAATCCTGGAACTGCAAGAGTTCACTCACAGATACAAGCCTGATATAATCTTAGTAAATGAAACACATCTCAGGCCAGCTAATAACCGTAAATTACGGAGCTACATATTGTACAAAACAGACAGACTCACCACCAGTGCCGGAGGTACAGCCGTATGCATTAAAAACTATCTAAGCCACAACGTCCTGACCAATCCGCAATTCAAGAAGCTAGAGATAATAGGTATTGAAGTTCATACAAACAATGCTGACAGTATCAAAATCTATGCTGCTTACAATCCACCCAGCATTCCATTACTGGTATCTGACTTGGACTCCATTTTCTGCTCCACAGACTCCATCATCATGGCTGGAGACTTTAATGCCAAGCATACAGCTTGGTTCAGCTCCACAATCAATGACAAAGGTCGTATTCTAAACCATTACTCAACGCGAAACTATTGTTACAGCCGGACCCATAGAGCCCCACCCATCACAACTCAGCTGGAAGCTTAGATGTACTCGATATCGCCATTCTCAGAAACATCGGATACCAGTATCGGCTGGAAACGTTAAACGAGTTATCTTCTGATCACAACCCCATTCTGCTTAAGCTCAGTAACAAAAAGCAATTCTCTCCTCCGCACTCCTTGATATCTTGGGACAAACTCTCCAGAACTCTCTCAGACCACATCGGCCCAGTACCTATTATCCACAATAAAGAGGAATAGACCCATAGCCGTAAACAACCTTACTTTACGGCTATGTCTATTTCCTATGTCTATGTCTAACTCTCACTCTAGTGGTCGGATCCCTGAGGAAATCATGGACCTGATCAGATTAAGAAACAAAGCCAGAAATAGTTACCATAATACAAGAGCCCCACAAGATAAAACAACTCTGAATAATCTGAATAGTCCGTGAAGCTCTGCAAAAACATCGAAACCAAGATTGGGAAACCAAACTGACTAATCTAAACCCAGAGGACAACTCCATCTGGAAATTCTTGAGAACCCTCCTTACTAAATGCCAACCTATACCCCCAATACAAACCAAGAAAGGAATTGCCCTCACACAGATAAAGAAAGAGCCGAAGCTCTAATTGACAGCTTGGAAACTCAATGTAACCCTCTTATGAAAATCTGAACATCAATCTTATCTACAAGATTCACCGCCGAGTCAGGCAAGTCTTAAGACAACAAAAGGATAACTCAGAACCTATCACACCCACTCTCCAGCAGACGTTACAAATATCATAACCCATCTGGACAACAACAATGCTCCAAGTCCAGATGGAATCACAAACAGAATAATCACACTACTCCCCAGAAAAGCCACTGTGCATCTAGTTACTGTAGCACAGCATAATCAATGCCATCCTCAGATTCAAACATTTTCCCATAACTTGGAAGATGGCGTATATCACGCCAATCAAAAATATTGGAAAGAACACTGAACTCCCCGAAAGCTACAGACATATTAGTCTTCTATCCAGCCTTGGAAAGAATGCGAAAAAAGTCCTCCTTACAAGGCTTCAATCAGCAACGGATAAATTAGGTATTATTCCAAATAAGAAGTTCGGATTCAGAAAAATCCATTGTATAACAAATACACTGACTGGTCGAATATATCACGAAAGGTTTCAACTGGAATCTCCACACAGTTGCGGTCTTTATAGATGCTGCGAAGGCTTTTGATAAGGTGTGGCAGGGTCTTCTCTACAAACTCATCAAATTCTATATACCAATTAATCTAATAAAAATAATTCACACATACCTCAAAGAAAGATACATGCAGGTCAAAATAACTGAAACTGTATCAACCAGACGCAAGATCCTAGCAGGTGTGCCGCAGGGCTCACTTCTGGCCCTCCTGCTATTTTCAATCTACATAGCTGACATCCCTCAAAACCCAAATTCAACAATCACTGCATTATATGTAGATGATACTGATTTATTAGCAAGATCTCTCAGCCCCAAACTAGCTATCAGAAGACTCCAAAGCAGTATTTATACACTGGAGAAGTGGCAAATGGACTGGAGGATTCAAGAAACTCCCAGAAGTGTTCAGCCATACTGTTGTCCAAAAAGAAGGTCCATACCAAGGAGGACATATACTTGCTAGGAGTCAAAATTCCATGACAGACTGAAGTCAAATATCTCGCCGTGATGCTGGACAAAAAACTCCAATTCACCAGATAAAACACATGAGCTGGAAGACTTCCCAAGTAATCGCGCAACTCTACCCCATGATTAACAGAAGAAGCAAACTGGATACTCGGAACAAACTACTCATATACAAGATGATAATGCTCCCAGTCATCACTTACGCATCTCCTGCATGGAGACATACCTCGGATACAAACATTCAAAAACTGCAGAGGATACAGAATAAATGCCTGAGAATGATTCTGGACGCCCCATGGTTCATTAGAAACTCCCAGATTCACAGAGAAATCAACATTCCTTACATCACATCCCTCCTTTATGATCTAGCAGAAAAGTTCTTCACCAAGACAAGCAAATCATCCAAACCCGCTGATCAAGCAAGCTTCAGACTACAATGAAGCATAATTCTACAAATACAAAAGATCCAAGTCAATTCTATGCTCAGTTGAACACAGTTAATCTCACTGCCCTTCCATGGCGAGCTTAAAACCCTATAACTCTCCACTCAAAGAACTTCCCTCTCAGACAAAGGGGAATATGAAAAGCATTTATGATTCACCCACCAAACTAGTAACGTTCTGTGTTCTCTGCATTCTGCAAATTACGTTGTATGCGTAAGTAGGAGTAAACATAAACTAATTACATATCTTATCAAGAAAGTTCTATTTTTTTAATTTAGTTGAAAAGCTTGAAGCATTATTGTGGGTAAGATAAGGATAAAATAATCTCGAAACTTGTTCTCAGACGAAACATGGAGCGTTTGTAAACCGTTTTCAGACCTCTAGTAAGCAGGGTGGTTTTCTTAGGCTCGCAGATTAAACTATTTGCTACATAAAGATGCTGTCAGCCAACCAATCCGAAAATATTACTATAGTAGATATAATAATCTCTACATAACAAAAGTGTATTAGTATAAGGATATTTTAATGCTTGTTTACTATGCATAATACAAGTGATCGCAAATTAGAGTTTAATTCACCAGTTCTATGATACACACGACCTTGAAAGATAACAATTTACGTTTTGGTTCTCTGTTGAAATTCTTAATTCTAATTAATCTACGCGGCAAGCAATTTGGGTCTATCAAAAGACATCAAAATTGTTTATTTGAAGGGAACTTCTTATAAAACTTCTTAAGTCTGTAGTTAAACTGTTTAGAATAAAAAATAAAATATTCATTTAATTATTGTAATATTCATTAAATTTTTCATTTCTAAAAAATTGTTATTTCTTCTATTAGACTGGATTCAAATAATTCCAATTTCTTCCATATTTTCTACAGGGTTGCACTACATGAAAGAACTCTCGTTTCTTTTAAAATATTCGTGCGTATATTCGCTAATGATTTTAAAAAGACGATAATATAAAATAAATAAATCTTCAAATTATAATTATAAACTATAAATAACAATTAAAAATAAAATAAACCCTGCAACGACTTTTATTCTCAAGGTTAATAGATACAGTTCATTTAACCTTAACTAACTTTTTGAAGCCAAATGAGCAGCCAGTTCCTATCCTTCAGCCAGGAAGTAATCACTGAGAGAAAGAGAAGGAGGAAAGGAGGGAGAGAACAAGAGATAATTGGCGACATATTGTGACCCTAAACCCTAACAGTTGTAGTATTGTCTGTAATCTAATCGTGTGATCAGCAGGATTTTAGGCAGAACATTCACGGTCGATGTTTGGAATCGAACCAGTAACTAGCACGGAAGCAAATGCTGTTACTGGACTACACAAAAATTTTTGTTAAACTATCTGTTTATTTTAAAAAAATGGATACTGCACAGTAATTGAATTTCATTTGTTCTTTCTTAAATTTTGACAATATGTAAATAAAGCCTTTAATAACGTTCTGCATAAAAGCTAACTGATCAATATATACCAAATAGTGATGATTTGCCAAGTAGGATGGAGTTAAGAAACTGGTTGACTCACAGACGATAGTGTTCAGAGGAGAGTCTTCACAGAGACAGGTTGCTAGAAGTGGAATGCCACAGGATTCAATGTTAGAACCCTTGTTTTTAAAACATTCATATGAGATTTAATATTAAATATTAAGAGTGAAGTCAACTGACACCATGGTGTGAAGAACAAACAGCCATGGCGCCCACCTTAATAAGATGTAGGACCTCCTTTCGCTGCGATGACTGAACAAATCCTCTGGGCACACTTTCCACAAGCGTGCAATAGCGACCATTGGGAATTTTGGACTAGATATGTAAAGGGCTCCTGGACTATTGTTGGATCGAACGTCCCTTGACCTCATCCAACAATTCAGTTCATCCCGCAGATGTTAAATAGGGTTGAGAACAGGGCTCTGTTCTCAACCCTATTTAACATCTGCGTTAAATAGGGTTGAATAATAATATAATATTAATATAAATATTAATATAATTAATATTTATAATATAATATTAATATAATATTAATATAATAGCGTTAAATAATTAACAATATAAATATTGTTTTATATTGTTAATTATAAAATATTATATTATTTTTATATTATTATTTATATTATGTAGACTTTGTTGCTGTTTTTATCTAGAACATTTATTCTAGATAAAAACAGATGACAGTGAAAGTAATCGCCAGGATATAGCATGAGGTATTCTAATATCCCAGAATCAGTTCTACTTTTGAAACATTATAATTGGATGTTTCATTTGATCGGAGGTTTATCTTAAAATTATAACAATAAATCTGCACTCTGATGGTTGTTTAGTGATCTTTTATGAATATTTCAGATTGCGTTTACTGAGATATCAGAATTTGAGAATTCATAGTCATAAAACGTCTTTGACCCACCTCAGGAAACCGTAAATTTGTCTATTAATGCATGTATTACTAGTTTCAAGTGGCCTAACAACTGCTATTCTCATTACAGAGCATATAAAACAATTCTGCGGTGGCCAGAAATCTTTCGTTTCCATAGCGACTCATGTTTCAGACATACGAAATCTGTGCATAATTAAACTATTCTGTCCCTCACCACTCAATAAAAAAATTCTCATAAGCATCTATTTTATTGAGTGGTTAGGAACAGGCAGGATGGCCACCCAACAAAAATATTTAGTACTAACTTATGCAGGAAAAAGGTACTAAATCTGAAAAAAAAAAAGTACTAGATCTTTATTTGCTTTCGTTTCAATCTATTTTGGTTGGTTTTTTCACTGAGATTTAGAATGAAATTTAAATTTAGAAAGTTTTTCTTGCAAATTGTCCATGTTTAACAGGAAAATCTAAATAATAACATTTTTGATGAAAACTGAACAAATTTTTAATAATATACGAAAAACACTGGACTTCAAACCCACTGTACTGAACAGACACCGACTTCAAATCAAACTGCGACGCGAGCAATGAATTGAAATTCGTACAACATCGATTATATCTCGTTGTTGAAGTTTGAAATTTTGCTGCACACTCTGGAGCAACGGTTTACGTAATGGGGTCCAAAGTTACGCTGTGCATCAATAAAAGGTGGTTACTCATCAATGGTGGCCGGTGAAAATTTTAAGTGGGGGTGCTGCATACAAAAAAAAAAAAAAAAAAAAACTTTTTTTCCTAATCCGTAATGAATTTATTAATAAATAAATCTACATACTAAAAATTGCTTTATTAAAAATATTTCATCCTCACCAATAATAAATAATAAAAATAACAAACACCAATAATAAAAGTTTCGTAACCATAGCAACGACAAGCGCAAACGAATATCGGAGTTAGATCGCAGTGCATTTGTTTCGTGTAACGATAATTGAAAAAATATTATTCTTTTCATATTCTCAACAGTGACACTCGTCATAATTCAGCCCTGTATCTATAATAAATAAATAATTATATGTCATTTTAACAAAATAAAATAAGATTTACAAAAAAAACAGTTCACCAGGCACACGCACCAATGATAAACGTTTCATATCTCACAGAAATAAGGCGCATAAGCATACTAAAAATACACTGCCGTTTGAGCAGTTACAGTTGGGAATGACGTAAACGTGCAATGACAAGCGCAAAGTATCGGCGTTAGATCGCAGTACATTTGTTTCTTAATCTAAAGCGTTAATCGAACAATTCCAATTATTAACTATCCAATCAATGTCAAAACATAAGCTGTAACCTTTAACATGTTGTGCTGCATTTATATAATGTTGTAAGCATTGTTATTATTTATACAAAATTTAATTTTTTCATTTTTTCCTTGGGAGTGCTGCAGTGTCGCAGTGCTTATGTACGGGCCGCCACTGTTACTCATAGTAAAATATTTAATTTTTCCACTTGTTTTTATTGTTGTAATGATCTTAAAATGCGCGAAAAGTGTTTTGAATAGCGAAGAATATATTTCCATTGGCTAATACCAGTCGTGAGTATAAGATCAGGGGGGGAAGAGAAGGTTAGCGTACAGTGGGGAGGGAAAGAGAAATCATGCTTGTGTCACTGAATGTGACATATGGGGGGGGGGGAGGAATATTAAACGCATATGTCTAACTCTCATGTTGTTATTATTATTCGGAAGGAAAAAGTACGAAAGTACTAGGTGGTCACATTGGGAACAGGGTAAGTATCTATTTTAGACATAAATACCATATATTTATATTTATGCTATTTATGACTCCGTGGAGACACTGCTATAATAATAATAATAATAATAATAATAATTAAAGCTCAACCGAACTTAAGAAATTAGGGAACATAGATTTAAATAAATATAAACTGTATTTATTAAGTAACTGATATTTACATTAAAATAATAAAAATATTGAAGTATCATTTAAATAATTTAATTAATTTTAAAGATAAAAACTTTTATATAAAAATATATTTTATAAATCTTCAAAGGTTTTCAATATTTGTAAATAATTAATCTTCATTATTTCGAAGTTGTCAAATAATTTGAATATTTGAAAAAAAAAAAAAAAACATTTCGATCTTCATTATTTCAATATTTGTAAACTGCGTCTAATTACTTTGGATACACGTATATGTAAATATAACTACAGAAATAGTTATATTTATAAATATATATACGGTTTGTGCTTTCAAGTCAAAAGTTGGATGTTCATTTGCAACGAATTGAACTAAAGTCACTAATCGCACTTGCTATATTGTCCAACGTTTATTTTCTTAGGATATTACCGAAAATCAACTCGAGATATTTATGCATCAGATTAGCGTGAAGAAATTAAGCTCTCTTTATAATATTATGATAAGTATATTAATATTTTGTACTCATCCATTCTGTATTTTGTACTTTAAAACTGAATCATCCTATTAACCCAAGTTTATCTTTAAAGATCTCGATCTTTATAATTCATCTTATAAATATATCATCTTAATAAGTCTAATATTGAAATACAATTTGAACTGGCAGTTGATTTAGTGTGATAGATTTGGGATAAACAAAACGTCATAATTTTATTTATAGTTTTTCTAAAGTTGAAAATCATTTATGCAAAGTTCTAAAAAAATTTAGCAAATAAAATGAAACTTGGAACTAAATTTTTAATCTAGTTATTCCCCAAATTCTGTGAAAATAATAAAAACTTCTTTACATTCCTTTCTATAACTCACTAGACTAAATATTAAATGAACTTGGAAAAGGACCTCGTGTAGTGGCCGGTATAAGAATAGCGCCACTGTAACCCATGCATGTCGTACGAGGCAACTAAAATGGGTACCCAAGGAGGGTAATGGATGGCAATGCTGTAGCCCAATGAAGTTTTAACTGAGGCTCGGCTATTGCTGTTACCCTCCTGCCACGATCAGAGCTTATTGCTCCATAACACCCTATCCATACATTTTCTTTTTGCAGATAATGGGGAATATGAAAAGCATTTTTGCTTCACCCATATAGCCAAAAAATAAAAATAAATAAAAATAATAATAATAATAATATTGAAGTTATGTATTTGACTGTGAATTTATATTTTCGTTTTGATGGATTTGTTGATCTTATTTTGAACACATGAAAGAAACTATGATCAATTTTCAAGTCGCATATTAAAATTAAAAAAAATGTGATTGTTTCAATTTTAATATGTTCCTTATTTTCGAAATAATTGGCAGATTTGATAGGAAACTCTTCCACTTGTTTCATTATCAGCTTGGTTGTTATCAGTCGATGATTGAAATGGTTTCCCTTTCGTTCTTTCTTTTCCTTCTTTTTTTTTTGTTTAATCGTAGCCACATAAATAGTCGAAAATGTCATTTCCTGCTAACGAGGTTCCAGCCTGTTATGTTGTTTCAAGAACTTAAGATAAATTCAGAAATATGAAATTTTATAACTTTGAAAACCAAGCGAGAAAAAAAAACGAACCTTTTTTCTTCTTCTTTTTAATGCTATGTTTCAATATAGCATTAAAAGCACATGCGAAAGTTTTCATTAATATACTAAATTAGAAATTTAAAAGTTCCAATTTTTTAAATTAATATTTCTGTGTGTTATTTTACTTTTAGTTTGGTTCGACGTGTAATTGGGTACCATCAAAAAACTGTAAGAACATCTCAATTTTAATAGAATGAAATGAATGCTAAGAAAATTAGAGTTCATTGCTTTATGAGAGGTGTTGGGAGTGCAATATTTTTTTATATAAAAATAGGAGGTCGTTTCTTTAAGGCAGTGGCTTTCTTTTGAGAGCTATTCGTCCATCCTATCCTAGGATGATTTATCCTTTTAGGGGATACCGAGGAGGCTTACAGCTAATGAATGCAAGCTGGTTGCCACTATTTGCTGCATCCCCTAAGGGCAGTATTTCTAACTGCATGTGTATTCATAGGGTCAGTTTGTTTGTTCTGGGGGATGAAAAACCCGAGTTTCCGGGTAAAAGAAAACCCTACCTTTGTATGAGATCGGCTAACTCGCCTTTCGTCGAAAGAGACTAGATAAATAACTCACGGAAATCGAACCCAGGTCTTTCCGACCTGCAATGTAACAATTTTCATAATACAATAATACAACAAATTTTAGAAAACCTGTAGTTAGATGCAAAACGCTCCTTAAAACAAAATTGTACATCTAGAGTTTTTTGGGAATGTGAAAAATCCATTTCATATACAAAGGTCACCAAGATGTCGATATCGTATCTCATTGATTTCTTTCTTTCGAATTTTTAAAGGCTACTGTCTGTTGAAATCATGTTCAATACACCCCATGAACTATCAATATGTAGCTCTTTCAGTGTGTGTGTGTGTGTGAAGCATATGTAGTAGATATATCAGACACATTAAAACAAAATTCCATATTATTGTAATGTATCTTCACCCACTTCTACCAGATAAGGACAATGATTAATCTTTTCAACAAATTCTTAAACATACTATATTTTGGATATTGACGCAAATAACCTCAAAGCAAACGCTCACTGCAAACCTTTAGCTCTAAGTCCATCTCTAATACTGTATTTACTCCAATATAACTCGCCTTCGCGTATATCTCGCACCCCTAATTTTACTTTCAAAAAATAAATTAAAAAGTTTCGCATATACCTCGCACACGAAAAAAATGTTAAAACTTTAAGAAATAAATAATGAATGTTGTTATATCAAAAAAAAAAAAAAACTTTCGGATGTGAAGACCGATGTGGCCATTACTCCTGGGTCTTACACCTTGTTTACAGCCCTTGGATGTATCGGTCACCAAACCATTCAAGGACTACCTACGAAAATTCTACACGGAGTTGATGGCAGCCACCAATTACGACTTGACTCCGGCAAAGAAGATTAAGAAACTACCATTAGAATTGTTGTGCAACTTGAATTTGAGAGATTGGGACATGATTTCGCGAGGAAACCGCTCTCGAGACCGGAAGTAGCGATAGCGAATAGGAGATTCTTGGTAAGTCATACCAATTTCCAGTGTTTTTAAATAACGATGACCTTATGATTCCGAAATGATAAAAGGACAAGCAATAATGAAGTTTTTTTGTTTTAATCACAGAAGCATTGTTGCTAAAGGATTCAAATATATCGCGTGATGAAGGTGAGAGGCCGATGGCATAAATAATATTGATGATTAAAATTTAAATGCATTCATTTTATAATTAATGTGAGCAATTTATTTATTCATTTGTATGGGGTTCCCCCTTTCTCCCCCGTCCATTTGGACAGCTTGAGCCCACTTAATAAGGGATTAAGTATATGAATTTTATGACTATAAATCCGTGTGTGTTCACGAGGCCGGTTTGCTTATTCTGAGGGACAAAACAGGATGAAAATACCCTCTACCCTCTCCGTATGAGACCGGCTAACTCACCTTTAGTTCAAAGAGACCAGATAAAGGTTCTTCACGTCTTGGACGCGAAGCGAACCCAGGTCTTTCCGACCAAAGAACTTCGTCTATACCGACTGAGCAGTGGCGGCTTTATGTGAGCAATTCAAATTATAATGAATACTGAAGATTTAATTATAAACGTCAATTTAGTTTTTTCCCGAAAAACTTTAATTTCCAAAAATCCCTGCATGCATCTCTCACCACGATTTTTTAACTTTAATTCTGAGGAAAAACGTACGAGTTATATTCGAGTAAATACGGTACTCATTGCATATTGTCTTTACAGTATATCCTATTTGTCAGGCATCTAACCTGAACTGAAACTACTCACGAATTTCGGCTTTCAGCCATATCAAGAGAGAGAGAGAGAGAGAGAGAGAGAGAGATCCCAACGCCCTTACCACAGTTCCCTCGAAAGTAATGGAGATCTTCAACGATTAACTTCACCTGGAAGCCCACCTATTTGGCATTTGGATGGTCTCACATAGAAATCTACTTACTAATTTACCATTTTGTGATCTGCCTTCGCAGTTGGATCGCTAGTTTCTTTAGTGATAGTTCCTTACGTATCATCGTAGATAGCTTCCTCTCTTTAGTTTGCCTATTCTTAAAAATTCTTAAAACCCAATGTTGGAATACTATGCTCATATTTAGAATGGTGCACTAAAATCCTCACTAAAAGTGTTTCATGCTATCAAAAAAAAAAAAAAAAAAAAGCAGCCAATTAATAGCTGAACCTGCTTTCGTTATTTCCTCCGATCACTTTCTTTTTCTACCTTATCGGTTTTCTATAGATATCTTCATGAGTACTTTACTGTTGAACTGTTATCATTATTTCTCCACTTTCCTCAAAGTGGAGAAGTAATGATGAACAATTCCTCACACAATTTCCATTTCACTAAGGATCGCAACCCTCAGCTGTTGAAGATACACATTAGCATTGATTCTTCTTACCATTTAAACAGTCACACCTGACGTTTAACAGCGTAAAAAATTCTCAATATTTTAATACCCCTTTTATCACAGTGGCTAGACGGTTGTAAAATAAAATAAAATAATAAAAAACCCAAACCGAACTTAAAAACTCGAAGAAATAGCAACCGAAACACAAGGGGAAATATAAATGGCATTCAGATAACTTTCAATATCGATGTAAATAGAATTTCATGATGATCCAATGAGGCAGGCAAAATATTCGAGTCATTTTGTTGTTTTAAGGACACACCATCTGTCGAAATCGACTAACACTCTGATAGCACTTCAGAGTGCTTTTAGAATGAATGCACTTGTTTATGAATGAGTTTGACCATCAGTGAACTATATTGTTTATATATTTCTTTAACAATCATTGCTTCATTTTAACCGAAAATTTCTGAAAGAGATGATGTCACCGAGGTTTGTACTATGCTTCCTAATACCAAAGAAAAAGGAAATTAACATTTTATGGTATGTGACACCAAAAAATAAATAAATATAAAATAAAAATAAAATAAAACAAAGAACACCTGTTAGAAATTTCCTGCTTGAACACATTTTTTTGAGATTTTAAGATTACGTGTATGCAAACACAATGAACAAGTTCAAATGCGATATCGTATTTTTTTATATCGTATATCATATATATTGTATTTTGTAGTCCTTATAAGGACTGGCTTAAAGGGGCGAAGCAAGAATGTTTATCATCTTCCCCATTATCTGTAGAGGACAGTGGAGGGATAAGGTGTTATTGAGCTATTAAAGCTCTGATCATGGCAGGAGGGTAACAGCAATAGCCAAACCTCAGTTAGAACTTCATTGGCTACAGCATTGCCATCCATTACCCTCCCTGGGTACCCATTTTAGTCGCCTCGTACGACATGCATGAGCTGCATTGGTGCTATTTAGTTCTTAAAAGAACTGGGCGATGGACTGAGTCCTTGACTCTTTATCCCGTCATCTGAATGAAGAAAATCGGTGTGGATGGAGTGTTATTGAGCTAAAAAGCTCTAGTCATGGCTGGGTAACGGCAATAGCCGAACCTCAGTTAAAACGTCATTGGCTACAGCATTGCCATTTGTTATGTTACCCTGGTAATCCTAAAAAGGACTTTTTTCATCACATAATTCCATTTATAGTCCTTATAAGGACTGGCTTAAAGGGGCGAAGCAAGAATGCTTTTCATCTTCCCCGTTATCTGTAGAGGACAGTGTAGGGATAGGATGTTATTGAGCTATTAAAGCTCTGATCATGGCAGGAGGGTAACAGCAATAGCCGAGCCTCAGTTAGAACTTCATTGGCTACAGCATTGTCATCCATTACCCTCCAAGGATATTGGATTGAATGAATCAATCACCGCATCTCACGGTCGATTGATTCATCGGATTCATAATTCCATTTCTTATCTGTAAATTTCTTATCTGTGAAATTTTATTATAACTATAGTATATTAAAATAAAAATGGTGTATTAAATATTTTTAATAACTTTGTAATTTTAGGAAACCTATAAATTAATTTAAAAAAATTAAGTATACCATATTATAGTCTATAATAAAAAACATTAAAAACATTTAATAGTTCATGAAATTTCAACGGTATTATTATTGGATCGTTTTCATAGACGTAATCAGGGAGAATAACCTTTTTTAAATACTATAGTTAATTACTAATTGCACAAATGCGAGCAAAGATTAATATAAAAACATATCAAACAGAGGAAATCAGATAGAGAAAGTATAGCAACAGCTATTACTTGACCTATATTTTTTCTCATAAAGACGAGCATTAAAGGGAAAGCTAAGGAAAATACCTGCAAACAAGCATTCTGTTAAGTTCATTTAAGTCTCGTAATTACGTTTTAAATCCCCTCCCATGTAATATTTAAGTGGGATCATGACAAAGCTCTCTTTCATAATCTAGATCAGTGGCTGAAGGGTGAAAGTAGGCTACGTGACTGCAGATGTCCGAGAAGAAGGGAAGGCTATTAATCGAATTAAACCATCCACTTTGTTCGAAATGTAGGCCATTGTCCGACTGTTGCCGGATTCCTAGTCTATCGTTATCAGATCTTGGCAGGTGTTAACTGGTCAAGCCATTAGACTTCTGAGCATATTACATAGAAAAAAATTGGAACATCTTTAGATGTCATCCAACCGGAACGTCCTTCGCTTCCCGTCATCTTTACACTGTAAAGGAAAGAAGGGAGGGAGGGAAGGCAAAAGGACAGTGATCTTGCACTATATAAAGCAGTCAATGAGAGGTTGGACGACAGCTTTTAATCTGAAATTTAAGTGGATGTTCGTTTTGGGAAACCTCAAAAGGTAAGTGTGAAAATAATTTTTCAAGCCTATCAGGCTAATAATGGAGCGAAGTTACAGCAAATTAATCAATAATTCAAGATCATCTGCTCAGCTTTTGGGAAGTTTCTTTTATAATTTTAGCTTATTAAATAAAAACGGTGTATTATATATTTCAAGGAAACGTTATAAAATTCGCTTTATTTTTAGAAACATCATTGAAAATGAATTAGTAATATTAATTACAATATAATTAATAACAAATATGTAATAATAATATAAAGAGAAAAGCGAAATGCTAACAGATCCTAACCCCTAACAGATCCTTATCGCGAAATATAAAGCAAATAGAATGAATCAAAGCTGAGTTAATATTCCACGATAGCAGTCTACTAGTCGAGAAAAAAAGAAAGAAAGAAAGAGAGAGAAAAAAAGATAAATTACTGAGACAATATGTACAAATAAACCACTTATCTATTATGCTAGACCTCAGTAACTGATTTTAAATCATAACTTATTTATATCTTCATTTTATCTGTCTCAGTCCACAGTGTGATCTCATTATTCGTGTATGTAAACTGAAAGAGAAGGTGAAAAATTCAGCTTCTGGGAGAGTCTCCCCCTTTCGGAGTTTATCGCTTAGAGTTTGCCTTCGCAGCCCAGGTTCGCTTTGAACTTCCTTTTCGTTGAAGGAATTCCATTCCTTCAACGAAAAGACAATTTAAATTAGTGTTGCTGGTACTAAATAAACGAAAGAACAAACTGAATGAATGTGAGTTTACCTTGATCTCATTTTCAATGATAGCTGGGTTGTCCACTGTTCTACAAAGCCTGATATACTTAAAAGAGCTTTTCCAAGACAAGGAAGCCGAAAAGAGTGAGAGAACGCACCAATAATAGTATTATATAACTTTCTTAAAGGTCAAGTATGTCCTTTTGTCTGGTCTTCCAAATATGGTATTTTAATTCGCTAATGAGAAACTTAAATTTTGACTTAAGTATAAAGAGCTAATAAGCTTCATTTCGGCAATGAAAATATTACTTAAATTAAGGGGATATTAAATCCCGCATAGTTTTAAAACCGAATAAGAAACTCAAAGATCGGAATCAGATATTAGGTCTAGCTAATATCTGATTCCGATCTTTGAGTTTCTTATCGGTATTAGGTCTAGCTAATATCTGATTCCGATCTTTGAGTTTCTTATCGGTATTAGGTCTAGCTACTCACTGATGAAGCCTCAAAAAAGGCTGAAACCGGTCTGGGTAGTGACCTCCCTCCATAATGTAATAACAGCATACATTTCCTAGGAAATGTGTTTTTACATTATGGAAAATACCTAAGAATAGCGATCTGAACTTCCTCCACCTTTGCAACGAGTTGCCCGGTATTGTACTACGTACTAGGATCACTTGCATTGGCTAACGCTAGTGTCGCCGATACTTTATAGTTTACTATATTCGGCAAGAAACTCTCTGATTCCGATCTTTGAGTTTCTTATTCGGTTTTAAAACTATGCGGGATTTAATATCCCCTTAATTTAAGTTACATTTTGATTTTTTCCTTATTCATTTGGAGAGGGGGGGGGATTTATAAAGCCTTATCGATATTTATTGACGTATTCTGAGCAGATAGACAGTCATAAATGGAATATTGCATTGTTTCTATAGCACTGCATACCCAGTAAATGGATTTGTTTGCTTTTTTTTTTGTGTGTTTCCATTGAACTGATACATATCAGTTCAATGGAAACTGTCCGATTCTCCAAACAAGCCTTGTTTAGCTGGTTAACAACGCACTTTAGCGAGCTTTTCAAAGAATATATGCGCGTTAGCTCTTAGATCAGCCAGTTGATGATCATAATGGTCAAAAATTATCCAATATCTGTCTTGTTATTCGGCAGTGATTATGTTGATACATCTCTATGAGATTTGCCTTATAACTGTACAGATTTTCGGGTAGTAGTCTGGCACGGTTTCATCGTTTAGAGTTGTGAGACCCAAAAAGAGGTAGCGAAAAACCTAGCAGATAATGCATAACATATTCTTTGCTGGGGTGATCAGAGGGCGAGATTTACCGTGTTACTCATATAGCGACATTGTAATACTGGTAACCTTGCGTCTCCTTTTTTTTTAACTGTACGTCCACTGCTTGATTAGTTCTTGAAGGATAACAATGGCTGATATAGTGCTTTTCGTCAGCTTCTGCAATACCAGTAATTAGAATTACGTTCAGCAATACAATACAAGCAAAGCTACAACTTTAATAATTGTTGTTTGTTTCTCTTTTGATAACTGATAACTGATGTGGCATGATGGATATCAGTCCCATGGACTCCGATCCCTTCGTCGCTATGAAATAGTCTTGTATTAAAGATTAGCGAGCACCTGGCTCACCCTATTTAGGGCTGTACGGAGGCACCTGAACCGATAAGCAGAGCTGCTTTCGGGCGCTTATGTTTCCACCTGTCGTGTTCGTCATAGTTAGATGACTCTTGAATGAGTTGATTGGGATGAACAGCTGCTTTGGCAAAATAAGCAGCAGCACTGTTATGGAGGAACGTGGGAATATCTGAAATATCGGCATCACGGTGTAAGAGAGCATTTCTGACAAACCACGGAGCGTTGAAAATCATACGGAGGCACTTGTTTTGAATAACTTGTAGCTTTTTGATGTTGGTGGGGGAAGTGTGACCCCATGCCGGTGATCCGTAAGTTAACGGTGGTCTGATAATTGTTTTATAGATCCGTAGTTTGTTTTCAGTGCTGACTTGACTTCTTCGATTGAGGAGAGAATAGAGTTGCACAATTGCAGAGTTTGCTTTTTTGCATGCATAAACTATGTGGGAGTTAAAGTTTAAATAGTTATCAAGTTGAATGCCTAGATATTTGGTGCTAGTTCTCCATGGGATGGCTATGTTAAAAAGTTTAACTTCTCCAAAGTGAGATGCTTGTCTTCTTGTGAAGAGAATTGCAGTGCTTTTATCGGCATTTACAGAACCAGTTTTCTGAACCAGTCTCTGAACCAGTCCTCCAAATTTGTTGCTGCAGTTTGTAAGCGCTGCGTAGCTATATGTGGCCTGAGAGATCTGCTAAGAATTGCCATATCATCCGCATAACTAGCTATAGCGGTTAGTGATGTGCGAGGAACATCAGAAACAAAGATGTTAAAAAGCAACGGTGAGAGCAGCGAGCCTTGAGGGACACCAGCAGTGATTTTTTTTCAATGAGGATCGAATTCCACGCAACTTGACCTGGATTTTACGGTCTTGTAGAAAGGAGTCAATAATTTTAGTAAGGTAAAGAGGGATGTTGGCTGAAATTAATTTATAGATGAGACCTTTGTGCCACACCTTATCAAATGCTTTTGCAACATCTAAAAAGATAGCTCCTATGTGCTGTTTCCAGTTAAAGCCTGTAGTGATGAATTCAGTCAGTCTGTGAATTTGCTGTGTAGTGCTATGTCCGGTAGAAACCAAATTGTTCTTTCGGAATTATGTTATTTTTATTCACTTCCTCATTAAGTCGGTTGAGAATGACTCTTTCTGCGATTTTTCCTAGGCATGATAAAAGACTGATAGGTCTATAGTTCTGTGGCATTTGAAGTGCCTTACCAGGCTTGAGTATAAGGAATATATCAGCTTGTTTCCATCTTGAGGGGAAATAATTAAATCTCAGCATTGCATTAATAATGGCTACTAAATGCATGACAGCTTTGTGTGGGAGGGCTTTAATTGTTTTGTTGGTAATTTCATCTGGACCAGGGGCTTTTTTGTTTTTAAGCTTCCTAATGATTGAATAGACCTCTTTAGGTGAGGTGGGACAGATATTTTCACGGCTACAAGGTTGCCGAAGCGCG
Source organism: Typopeltis vanoorti (assembly GCF_054136105.1). Classification (NCBI taxonomy): domain Eukaryota; kingdom Metazoa; phylum Arthropoda; class Arachnida; order Uropygi; family Thelyphonidae; genus Typopeltis; species Typopeltis vanoorti. The sequence continues at coordinate 36,217,328 of NC_143567.1, read as the reverse complement.
GAGCATACTTGATGGTGTATTTTCTCTATGAAGACCAGATCCGCATGCACATAATTAGGACGGCACTGAAGTTGGAGAGCGTCAGCGAAAGCTTCTGCTTTTTCATTATCTCTGTAAACAAGACCTCTTTCTCCGTGAATGGGCTGGATGTTAGAGCGATCCGTACGGAGAGCTTTAGTCAATTTCCACAGAGAATTATCTTCAGTTTTGAGAGAACAGAGTTCTCTTTCCCATTGCTGGTTCCAGTGATCTTTTAATGCGTAACGGACTAGGTTGGACGCTCTATTTAGTTCTCGACGGTCTTAGCGTGTTGTGATAGCGGCATCTGAGTCTATTTTTGTTCCTGATCAGAGCAAGGATTTCTTCAGGAAGTAAGTTTACTTGAGCTGGGGTGGAAATAGAACAAGCTGCGGATAAGCCAGTGTATTTTACATTCAAGATTGCTGACTGCCACGTCAATTTCTTCACGGGAAGAGATAGTAGGTACTGAGTCTATGATAGTGTTCATTTTAGCCTTGAATTTTGCAAAGTTGGTGTGCGATTGGCTGGGAATGAGCTCAGGCTCCCCTCCTAAACGATGAGTCTTTGACTCCATGGAGATTTTTATAATAATAATAATAATAATAAACTTAAAAGTACTGGATTGTGATCTGAGCTAAGTTCGTCAACCACTTGAAGTTGGAATTGATGAGAAATGTTGTTAAATATAGCAATATCCAAAACATCAGGTCTGCCGATCACTCCGTAATGTGTTGGCTCGATCGGGCCTGCAATAACAATATTTCTCTTCAAGGCAAAATTGTAGAGGATCATTCCGTTGTTGTTAAAACTCTTGCTGTTCCATCAAGGATGCTTGGAATTGAGATCTCCTGCTACAATTATTGCTTCATTGGTGTCTAGTAGCTGAGAGAGATCAGAGGGGAGAAGAGGTTTGCCAGGGGAGTTGTATACAGAATAAATCTTTAAGCTGTTGTTGGTATAAATTTCTATGCCTGTCTCCTCGAGGTTAGATGTATTAGTGTTCTTAATCTCATTATAGCGGATGTTTCTTCTGACAAAGATGGCAGTGCCTCCACCTCTAGCACTGCGTCTGTCATTTCTAAGTAACGAGGTAGTTTCTGAGTTTGGGATTATCGCAGGGACGTAGGTGAGTCTCGTTAATGAGGAGAATATCAATTTGTAAATGATCTGTAAGTTCCTGTAGTTCCAAAATTTTGTTGTTGAGACCATTTGCATTCCAGAATACTATCTGCATAGAATTTGATGTTGAGGCCGGATTAGTCATTAATCATAGAGAAGATGACCTGAGTATTCCTAAAGAATTTGTTGGTGTTGGCCTGGCTTGGATTTGTTTTGCTACAGGCCGTTAACATATCCCCTAGTGAGGCAGCGAGAATTGCTGAGGAGTTTTGACTGCTAGTTGCAGGGAGTATCTCGGTGTTACGCGAGGAAACCACCGAAGCATAAGATTTATCTGGCGTAACTACCGCGCTTTGATTTCAGGCGCAGATATAATGATACTTTTCTGAATGGATGGGACTGACTCCTGTCTAGACTTTTGGAGGTTGGATGGATGTAGAGAACAACCCTTGTAATTCGCAGGATGTAGACCGCTGCAGTTCGCACATTTAGCAGGTATGGTCTTTGGCTTGATGCAAGTGTGCGAGGGATGGTTGCAACCGCACTTTACACACTTGTAATCTGCTCTGCATAGCATTTGCGCATGCCCATATTTTTGGCAGCAATGGCATTGACCAGCCGATGCCTTTCTTCTCAGTGGCTCAGTCCTGATCACCAAGTTGCAGACTATTCTGAGATCGTAGATTTCTCTCTGATCTTTACTGATCTCCACTAAGACCAGAGGCATGGGACGCTTGTCTGCTCGATACATGCGCGAGATCTTGAGCGGCTCCAAGCCTTGTGATCTGAGGTCAGTAGCTATCTCTTTTGATGTTATGTTTTCTACCAATCCTCTGATAACTACCTTAAGGTTTTTTCACTTTTCAGTTGGTATGTGTGATATGGTAATTTCTGTTCATCCATAAGTCTGGTGAGCTGGCGGTAGTCCGTTGTTTCTTCGAGCTGTATGCGGACTCCATCATTTGTGTTTTTGGCTGATGAGAACTTGATGTTATTGTTCTTCATCGTTTGTGCAAGTGACGACCATTTTTCCTTAGATCTCAGGATTACTGGCGGAATCCTCTCTTTGGGCTGTGTCAGTATATCTGTCTCTGTTCTTGCACCAGATAGCGCTGATGTGTCCATTTGATATACTATTTCAGGCTCTGCTGCTGGTGAACTCTTCTTACGCTTTTTTCTGCTGACAACCTGATAGTCTGTAGAGTTATTTGAGTCCACTAGATTATGTCACCGGTCATTAACCGGTGACATAATCTCTCTGGTGTTATCTTGAGAAGTGCTGGGGAGAGGGTCAGGGGATTGACAGTCCTCTGTATCCACCTCTTCTACTTGGTGGATTGCCACCTTACCTGGCTATTTCCTTTGTAGAAGGTCTCCAATATGCTTAAAGACAACCAAAAGTTTGAAATCAAGCTCGTCGTATGGAGAATCCATAGTTTAGCTTAAGAGAAACTAGCAGTTTCCCGGGTAATCCTGTAGACTGAGAGTCTACTAGCAAATCCCGTAGCTTAGAATAAGCGTCTACCAGCAAAAGGTTAGTCTGTTATAGGAGACTATCCTAAAAACGAGGAAAAAGGAGTTTCAGGAGTTTACTTGGACACAGTGCAGCGATCTACCTCCCTAAAAACCATTCAACCACCACTGGTCCTCATTGCGGGTGGGGCCTGCCGGCCATTAGACCTCTGCATATTTTATACAGAGGGAGAGATAGTAGATCACGGACTGTGTTAGTTCCAGTGCAATGCGAGCTTCCCGAAAAACCCTATATAAAAATCAACTAGGCATAGTCTAAAGGAATACGTCCGATCACAGTGACAGCAAAAACCAGAATCCGACTCTTTTTCTCTTTTCATCTTTAGCAGCTCTAAACAGTTAAGCTTATGAATAAAAGTAAATGATGTATTTTCTGAGCTCTTTAATATCTTAATAAAAATTTAAAATTTGACAAATTATTTTAAAATAAATTGTTATTATTTATAAATTAATAATTGAGATATTATTATATAAACATTAAAAAGATTTAGGAATCAAAAGTGATTTCTTCCGCTTCAAAAAATATCAATTTGAAAGTCGTTTTGGTTTTTCAAAATGGATTCGAATCGAATTCGACCAAGTCTGCAGTTGGAACTGATGACTGGAGGTTAAATCAGTCTAAGGTAAGGAAGCACATTATCTCCACTCTTATTCATAATCTATATGGATCACATTATGAAAAAAAGTGGCATTAGGCCTGATATTATAATAGGAGACATCAAACTTGGCTGTTTGTTTTATGCATATGACCTAAACATTTCCAGTGCAAATCTCCTGGATTCTTCTAATAATTTTGCAATCATTTCAACTATTTAGGCAAAATTTTTAGTGAAGGTAGCAAATTAAATCTTTAAATAGACAATAGAATAAGCAAAGCTGATATTGTTGTGAGCCAGTTCAGTAAATGTATATGAAATAAGAAATAAATTAGCCAAAACACGAAACTAGCAGTAATATGGGAGTATTCAAACCAGATTTAAACTACGGATGTGAACAGCTGGGTTAGGAATAAAGCACTTGATCAAAGCCCACAGATATGAGAGTTCTAAGAAAGATTAGAGTAGCACACACAGATGGCATCAATGGCAGAATCAGATTACAAATGAAGATATTAGGAAGGAACTTGAGATTGTTAGCATTCGAGAATGCGTGAGCAGAACTAATCTAAGGTGGTATGGTCACTTAAACACAATGAGAGAGGAAAGGTTAGAAAAGTAAAACAGGTGTCTGATGGCAAGAAGGCAACAATAAAGATCCAGAGGAAGATCAAGATGGATTGATTCAACATTAGAAGACCGAAATGTGAGACACGACTATATTGCAATATCGTTTTATTAGGATTTAGGGTTCGGAGAAAATAAGTTATCTGTTATTACGACGAACAAACTGTATTTACATATCATAACGTAAAACTCAGTTTCTCGCAGGCTTCTTTATTCAAACCACTCTTGGGAGAATATCTAGAAATAATTAGCATTAACAGTGTAATCATATGGTGGTTACATAACTTATCTATGAAAATCTGATGGATTCAATCTCTTGATTATGGGATGTATTGTGCCCTTCTATATGCATGAAATGTTTCAACATTGTGGACTAAATTATTTGGCAACTGTAAATGGGCTAAGATTTCTATGAAGTTACATCGTTGAACGTACAGTTCAACAGTGATATGGCTTTTCTTCCCTCCTCCCCTTCAACTTGAATAATTTCCTATACGTCATTATTATAGTTTATATTATGATTGATATGCTCTTACAGAAGCGTTGAATTTATATAATTTTGAGAACATGCATGGTCATCGTGTTTTTATTTATTTATTTATTTTTATGTTATTCGAATTACTATCGTATAATTATTATATCTGTAAATGATAACAATGCACACTAAACAGTAATGACTATGGGCTCTGTATACAGGTAGCATTCTGTTCAATGTGGATGAAATACAACATTTACTTCGAAAATTGCGAGGCATGTCAGATAGAATCCAACTAAAATTTCAGTGTTCTGTAACAGGATGGTATTCCAGTTCAGTCAAAACAACACAAGATAAGCTTCAGCTTTTTGTTTCCAATAAATTCTATTTCCCAGATGCGCAATGAACAAACAAATAAATAAATTATTTAATATGTCAAAAATAAATAAAGAGTCACTCATGTATAAAACATAGTGGCAATTAAAATCCGTACACTTTCTATTATAGATTTTTCTATTATAGATTATTGATCTTTATGATAATCTCATTCCGAAAAGGTTATCATGTAGCAGATTAGTGCAGTGAATGGGAAGAGAATTAATGAAAATAGAAGATTCCTGTTAAGGTTGAATTTGAAGACCTGTAGGTTGTTTTCCTTAGGAAATAAATGGGAAGACTATTCCAGAAGACAACAGTAGAGGGAATGAATGGGGGATTGTTCTGTGAGTTTGGAGCTGAATTGACAAGTAGTTTTGAATAGTTAATGCAATCATTTTAAGAGATTTAGAAGCGGAGGATTTATGGATACCAATGCAGATGAACAGTGTCAGGAATATTTGTAGAAAATGCAAGTAGCGGAAAATGAATGTCAGTGAGAAAATAGATTGAACTGATTAGAAGAGAATCATTAATCAAGCAACTACTCTTGATATTATTAGTCAACTATTATGGACACTACCCTAAATATGAGATGCTCGAAATATGAGAGCAATATGCAATGCTTGGACGGATTTGGTGCAGAGAAAGAGAATCGACCGTGAGATACGGTGATTAATACACTTGGAGGGTAATGGATGGCAATGCTGTAGCCAATGAAGTTCTAACTGAGGCTCGGCTATTGCTGTTACCCTCCTGCCATGATCAGAGCTTTAATAGCTCAATAACACCTTATCCCTACACTGTCCTCTACAGATAACGGGGAAAGATGAAAAGCATTCTTGCTTCGACCCTTTAAGCCAGTCCTTATAAGGACTATAAGGATGGACGGATTTGTGATTTTTAATAGTATTACTAGTTCAGAGGTAAAGTCAAGTCTTGCGCAAAAAAAAAAGAGAACAATTTTTGGATGCTGAAAAGGTGATACGTGCAATATGCTTACGTCGAGAGAGAGAGAGAGAGAGAAAGTTGGAATAATTCCATGAAGAGAATTCTCGTCTTAACTAGATATTTTGTTATCGTTAGAATACCGCTGGAAGGAAATGATTTTCTATTTTTTTGCCAAAAATATAACAAGATCATAATCATCCCATTGAAGAATGGATCGGAGATGTTTGGACTAGAGAAGTTGATATTCTAGAAATTTGCATTTTCTGTAGTGAAAGATGTGTCAAATGAGCATGAGGAGTACAGTGTGCTGTCATCAGCAAAACTATGTTGGTTTTGCAGTCAAATGGAGATGGTCATTGATATATAGAAGGAAAGAAGAAAGCTTTGTTGAATTCCAGCATCAGTTTGCATACTTTGAGGATAAAGAGCCATCCACGATCACATACAATGAGTCCAGGGAGAAAGCTGGCAACCCAGTTTTAGAAGTCAGAAAAAGAGATCACATCATCGAAGTCTGCTTCAAACGTGCTTGTGCCAAACTCGGTAAAATGTCTTAGAGACATCAAGAGCAACCAATTAACTGTCCATCAACCAATTAACTGTCCATTAAATCTTTAGTTGATTTAAGAGTTTATGGGTGTCTTGTGTGAGCTTGGTACTGCCATTTATTATTATTATTATTATTATTATTATTATTAGATTAAATTTATGTTTTATAACTGTCATATATGTATTTGAAAGGTAGTTTGCAGTTTGAATGTGTGTATGTTGGGTGGAGAATGCTGGGTTGTGATTTAAGAAACAACTTCTAATTTCAGGCAAATTTGGATGAACATGGAGTTCTTGCTGGCCATTTTGTTCTGTAAGTATGTGATTTAGTATTTTAATATACTGTAATTTTGTCTATTTTTTAATTGTATTTTTAAATATGAAAAAAAAAAAATGCCAAGGTAGCAGATCACCTAGATGTCAATACTGGGTTTCTGCCAATACAGATTTTGTCAATGAAATGAAAATTTCATTTTGGAACATTGTGGAGAAAATATTATACTATGTTAAAAAAATAATAAAAATCAAAATAAAGATTTTTCAGTGAACCAAAAAGCATCATTAAAATTTTTCCAAGGTACTTCCCGGATCATGTCATCTTGTCCACGGATTTGAGGAATGCTTAATTAAGAAATTAAAATAATTATATTTAAATAAATTTAAACTAAAATTACAAAAATAAAGAGATTTGGTTTTATATTAAATTAAGTAAATAAGCAAATTAAAGAAATTTAATTACTAGAAGCTGAGTGATAAAATTAGAATAAACTATTTATCATTTGAACACCCAACTAGTTTCGTCTTCTTAGAAGACTTCATCGGGTGCATAACATGAAAGCAAAATACAAAAAATATACATTACAAGAGAACAACAGCTAGAAATTAACTTGATTCAATAATTCTTCTCTCAATCTCACCAAAACACCTAAAAATCTTCTCTCAATCTCACCAAAATACCTAAGAATTTATTCCAAGATCACTGGAGGAGTGATAGAATCGTCAAGGTTAGGATTAGCAGAATTAAGCTACGTGATTAGATAGAGTGCTGGCTCTAGTTCTTCGTATGGAAGAATATGTGAGAATTTATTCTTCCATACGAAGACTACTCAAGCGGTTTCTCCGTCTGACCAAAATAGGGTACATTGTAGTTACACCAAAGACGGCAAATTTCGGGACATTTTCGGCTGCCATGTGTCAGAAGATTGCTATAGAAAACCCATACATACCAATAGATACCTTAATTCGCAATCACATCATTATCCACCCCAAAAGTTGCCATCATTTCTACATTCGGTAAACAGACTCACTCCCTCCTCAGTGAAGAACAAAATATCACTAAAGAATTACAGTTTCTTCTTACAACCTTTCAGAAGAATAGTTATCGTAACAGACTATTGAGAAGCTGCTATTTAATTCATATGTTCACCATACCGAAGACAGTACTGATGTAAAAGGCTTTATATCGCCACCGTATATCAACTCCGTTTCATCAAAGTCATCTAAACTTCTCAAGAACTTTAAAAGCCGCACTTCTTTTACTCTATCCAACCTCCGTTCCTTACTTAGTACACCTAAACCGAAACATGAGAGCCTAAACTGTCCCAGAGTTTACCGTCTTTTGTGAACCGAAATGTGCCCTATTTTAGTCAGAGAGAAATTCCTTGAATTTCTTATGGAAGAATATGTGAGAGAGCCATCACGTATAGCAGAACTAGAGCCGGCACTCTCTCTAATTACGTTACTTAATTCTTCCCACCCTAACGTTGAAGATTCTATCACTCATTCAGTGATCTGGAACAAATCAGAAAACATTTTTTGATGCTACGATGAGCTGGAGTGAAGAATTGTGGAATAAACAGAAATTGTTCTCAATCCGGCCCGTCTTAATACTAACCTCAGCTATAACCTATCTGATTGTCACTCTTCAGATATCCGGCTTTGGCATACACAAGATCAAGCCCGCTTGAATGTGGCCAACAATACTAAGGAATCCAGAAAGCCGTCATTCATATGTTAGGAATGTATTTATTTCTCTTTTCACGTTACGCACTCCATTAAGTCTTCCAAGAAGATAAAACTAGTGCTTTCAAACAATAAATTGTTTTTCTAGTCATTAAATTAATTTTTTTTAATTATATCATATAGCCGAGTAAATCGATTGCATGATATAAGATCTGATTTCCTAGTTTCCTAGGTAATTCTGATACAGTTGAGAGAGCGCAAAAGAGAGATTGAGAATTTGTAGGCTGCAGACACTAGCAAACAGGAGAAAGATGGGTACGATTGAGATTTACGAGAGTGGTGTGAAAAGTTCTCGGCTGAAAAATCGAATTTATAATTTCAAAATTATTTTTATTTTTCAACATAATCTCCCTTAACACTGATACATTTTTTCCAGCGATGCTCCAGCACCATTATCCCATCCCTGTAGTGGTTCTCAGTAAGATACCCCTCTACAACTGCAATCACCTCTGCACCTCTTGATTCAAAGAAACACGCTGATCAGCGAGGAAGAGTTTTAGTTTGGGGAAGAGATAGAAGTTAGAGGGAGCCAAATCTGGGAATAGTGCAGATCCCTTTATTTTCCCATTGCCAAAAAACTTTTGTGAGCAGGTGCATTGTCCTGTTGAAAGATGATTTTTTTCTTCCGCAAACCGGGTCTTTTCTCACGAATTTTTTCATCTAGTCTGGTTAAAAGATCGGAATAACATTCTCCGGTTGTTTTACCCTTCACAAGATAATTAATAAAAAAATTGACTTTAGCATCCCAAAACACCGATGCCATGACCTTTTCTACTGATGGAACCGAATTTGTCTTCTTTGGCGCTTAACAACTGTTTTGACTGCTGTTTGGATTTTGGTGTGAAATGGTGAATCCAAGTCTCATCCATAGTAATAAATCGACGCACAAAATCGGTTTTATTCTTGTTAAAACGCTCCAAGCACTGTTCAGAGATTTTCATGCGAGTACGTTTTTGATCTGCTGTGAGCAAGCGCGTCACCCATCTTGCGCAAAGCTTTTTCTTATGCAATTCTTCATGCGAAATATGTCCTACACCTTCTTTTGAGATGCCTATAGTCTCAGCAATTTCACGCACTTTGACTCGCTGGTAATCGAATAACATATCGTGCACTTGATCAATGATTTCTAGTGTTGTTACACTTTTTGGACGACCTTCACGTGGATCATCTTCAAGGCTGTCCGCGTGGTTAGCCTAGTGGCTTTGCGCTTCTCAACCATATGCCTGGGGAAGGAGTGTCCTGGTTCGATTCCCGTCGCCGATGTGAGGAGCTTAAGGATCTTTCTCAGCCATAGCCAAGTTAGCCTGTCTTGGGCGTGGACAGCAGGGTTTTTTCCCCTAATTTATCTGGGTTTTTACATCCCGCAAGCAGGCAAACCGGCCCCGTGAACACACATGGATCTACAGCCATAAATGCTTAACCCCCCATGAGGGAGCTCAACTCGCCCAATAGGGACGGAGGAGAAAAGGGTGGAAACTTCATATAAATAAATAAATAAATCTTCAAGGCTGGTACGGCCACGTTTAAAGTCGGCAGCCCATTTCTTAATTCTCGAAAACGAAGGAGAAGAGTGCCCATGAACTTCGAATGAATTCCTTTTGGCGTTAAATCTTCTTTTACAAAGAATTTTATAATCGCAATACTGAATTTTATCCATTTCAAGGGATACAGATAACTTTTGCTTCAGACAGCTGTATAAAACAAACTACTTAGAATGACTTGCAATTTCACATGGATGTTTATGACAGATGCACCAACTTAGAAAAAAAAAATCTTACCGATAGTGTTACCATCCATGGTCGAGGCGGAAAAGTTCTCCGCCTCGACCATGGTACAACCATCGTACAAACTTGTAAAGATTATACAGATTTTCAGTAGATGGAATTTTTCATTTTATGGAGGGTGGGGAACCGAGGGCATCCTTGGAAGTTGAGAATGAATGTTGTCAAGAAGGAAGGTGAGGACTAGATTTTTCTCTCAGAGTGGTGTGTAACTGGAATGGATTTGCCGTTGGACGTGTGTGTGTGTGTGTGTGTGTGTGTGTGTGTGTGTGTGTGTGTGTGTGTGTGTGTGTGTGTGTGTGTGTGTGTGTGTGTGTGTGTGTGTGTGTGTGTGTGTGTGTGTGTGTGTGTGCGCGCGCGTGCAAGTATAATGAATGAATTCAAGAAGAAGAGGCATGACAGCTAGTGCGAATAGGATGGCCTCCCTGGAGGTCTCTCTTAATAATCATATTATTATTATTATTATTATTAAATTGAGATAAATGATATTATTCATTATTCAACTAAAGTGCCTAACATCCCTGCGATTGTACATTATACTCTATAGGATATTATTAAATCACTGATGTCATAGCCAAATAAGATAAAAAAAAGAGAAAAAACAGCAAGGTTTGAAATTTACCAAAGAGTTTATGAAAATGGGAGTTGCCTAACAGCTCTTTCAAAACGTTGGCTTCTACCGTAGAGACCAAAGGCAAACCAAAATAATTGCATCGTTATAAAGGAAAGTACGAATGTGAAAGAATTAGAAGCGGATGCGATAGTTCAAATAATGTGTACATTTCGCCAAGATCGAGCAATCCGGTTGGATGAAGAGATAGAAGTTCGTGAGCATGAAGATCATACGTTGTATAACCTGGATAAGCATTTGACAATAGAGACATACGCACACTAAAGAAATGTTCAGCGGAATTGGCTAAGCCCTTGATATATTTGTATAACTTGTGTCTAAGCTCAGGAAAGTTCCCACGGGAATGGAAAAAATGCATGATAGTTTTACTGTGCGAGGTTAGTGCAAAGACGTGTAACAACCGACCTGTAACGCTCTCTCCAGTGATCGTAAAGATTTCGGAGAAGTTGGAAACAAGTCCTGTACAGAAATGGGTTGAAAAGACAAACTATACTTGACAAGGAACATCATGGGTTTACTAAAGGGAGGTTATGTTTAGCAATTTGCTCATATTTTATAACAATGTTACAGCCGAGTTGGATAAAGGGAATGCATACACTATGATATGTTGGATTTTTATGTACATCCTATCATATAGGATGTACATAAAACGTTGTTTGCATAAACTGGAGAATATGGAATTGGAACATAAACGAACAAGTATCAGAAAGTGGTATATGGACGGTTAATCTGTCAGATTTAAGGTGATTCAGCGATCAGGCCATAGATCATCGTTGTTTAATCTGTAGATTAATGCTATTTGAGAGGGCCCGACAGGAGATCAATTGTTTGCTGATGATATAAAGATAAGCAGGGTATTCAGAGATGCTACTAATAAATAGCGCTTATAGGGTGATTTGAATAGGCTGGAAATGCAGGAAAATGATGCTGGCTATAAGTTAAATGTTATTAAGTGTATAGTTATGTTTGGCGTGATGTGATATCCAGTAGCACTTCGTATAGGTAGGATTATGTTTGGAGTAACTGACGAGGCTAGAGATATTGGAGATATGGTGGATAGAAAGTTGAAGTTCAAAGGTTATATAACAAAAATTGCAAATACAACTCAGAGAAAAATTGCGATGTTGAAGTGAACATTGACATATAAGGGTATCGAAGTCATTTCTCTCCTTTATCAGGCCTTGATAAAACCACACCTGGACTACTGTGCGCAGATTTGGACTCCTGGTTTCATGACATCAGGATTATGTAATGTAGAATACGAGGATAGAAGAGTTAAAAAAAAACATTTGAATGGAAACCATTAGGACAAAGGAAGAAAGGTAGACCAAGAAAAAGATGGATTGATGATATAAAAAAATATTTACAACTTTAAAAGTTAAGAATTGCAAGAATATTGCACAGCAAATAAAAGAATGGCTAAAAATTGTTTTGCAAGCTAAAACTCATAGAGTTGTAAAGCTAGAAGAAAAAGATTACCAGGATAGATTGAGAATATGCGGACTGCAGACACTGGAAGACAGAAGAAACAAGGATAACACGATAGAGGTCCATAAACATTGGAGAGGGCGTTATAGGATATCGTCCAATAATCGTTTTGCATTATATGGAAGGCAGGGAAAGATCAAGGGGAGCATCCGTCGGAGTTAAAAGTTTTGTGAAGTTAATAATAGGATGAGTGCTAGACTTTCTTTAACAGAAAAAGGGGTGAGTGGAACCGAACCGTTTGCATGTTGAAGTAGTGAGTGATGTAGTGTGAAGAAGTTTAAGAGAAGGTATGACAGTTGGTGTGGGGAATGTATGGCCTCCCTCGATGAGTGCTTGACTCCCTGGAATAATTTATTTATTTTTTAACATTTTTTTATTTCTCAGATAAATTACATGCATTATATGAACACAATTATGCATAACAAATACTTTCTCGTACATAAAGTTGTTTTAAATAATAATAATAACAATAACTGTTTACAACGTATATATTATTATAATATTCATAATGATGATTATTACAGATGTTTCTTTGCAATTTTACACTCTATATATACAATATCAATGGATATAATCACTCTATATTGCATACTTTTGTTACAGTTATTACATACATTTGATTACATATGCCCATTACTTACATCTGTTACACCATTACTTACATACCGTATGTCCTTAGAGCTCATTTCAGGCTGTTGTAGTTTGTAAGGTTTCATTCTAAAGGTAATTTGTTTATCATGTCTGGGGTATAGTGATTTTTTTTCCGTAGTGATTATTGTATTTATATGTGATATAATTAGTTGTCTGAGGTCTTGTTATACGGTATGTATTTCTGACTGTCCTGTAGTTGGCATCGAAATAATGTTTTAGCAAAGCTGCATAGTGACATAAATGTTTTGCTGTCAGTATTTTGTGTTCTGACATTGCAATGTATATAAGGTCGTTATTTTCTCTTTGTTTTCAAAAGATCAGTTTTATCATTTTGTACTGTAGCAACATTAATCTATTTAATTGGTAGGGTGCGCAGAAAGCATACGTTATTATAGCGTATCTTAGTATATTTTGGCATAGTGCTTTGTATATTAGTGTTTTTAGGCGTTTGGGAACTATGTCTTTTAACCTGTAGAGTTTGCCACTTATTGTTCGGAGTTTGTTGTGTAGATGGTTTATGTGGCTATTCCAGTTCATATCTGCATCGAAGTAAATTCCAAGGTATCGTATTGTTTCAACCTGAGTGATTGTAGTGGTTTTGCTGTTCTGTTTTTTTTTTTTTTTTTTTTTTTTTATGTTGGAAAGTGGATGTTGGATGGTTATATTTGTTATCAACTGGTCGCGTCAGTGGATTTCTGAATATCATCAATTTTGTCTTTTCTGAGTTTAGGTGTATGGAGTTTTTCGTGATATTATTACTGTATCGTCTGCGTATTGGAATATCTTACCATTGAGTGGTAGCTGATTAATATCGTGCGTGTAAATGTTGAATAGAGTTGGGGAGAGTACAGCTCCCTGTGGTACTCCACAGGTTACTAGTAGCTCTCTGCTTCGGTTTGATCCGATACGTGTGATATGCTTTCTATTTTGAAGGTAGTTTGTAAACCACCTGTGAAGAGGCCCGTCTATTCCAACATGCCTCAGTTTTTCTAACAAGGTTTGATGTGTGAGTGTATCGAATGCTTTAGTTAGATCAATAAAGACTACCATGCAATTTTGTTTTTGTCTAAGACGGTATTAATTACGTCTGCGAAGTCTTCCAAGAGAACGAATATATTGTGTTTCATTAAGTTTGTATGGTATTTTGGGTGCGTGTTTCTTGTTCATAGTATGTCCTTAGAGCGCTTTTCAGGCTATTGTAGTGTGTAAGGTTTCTCGTAATCATAATCAGGCATGACTTAGGTTCAGGTAAATATGACATGTTTATTGAAATATCTAAACAGAATACACAAAAAATTCATATTCAATTTGACTCAGTACTAACTAAAAAGACTCGATTTAAGAGGTTAACGTATTCTAAATTAATTCAAAGGTTAAGAAACATCGTAAAACACAGTAATTGAAAATTGGGATAGATAGCAAATGATATGAAGTTAAACTAAAATTCCTTTTTGTAATGCTGTTTATAAGATAATATAAAAGCATTCTAATGTTACTCAGTTACTAAAATTCACAATTCTGATCTCATTAAGTTAATCCTATCACATACAATTACTAAAGATCTTTTCCAAACAATTCTTCTTACTTTCTCAAAGGAGGTTAACTTTCTAATTAGAGACTGTCCACAGAGTTCTTTAGAATACTGTTCTTAATTTCACATTCGCAAACAATCTTCTCTCTTCTAATGAATTTTATACACAAAAATAGAGTAATTTCACCTTACCGAACTTTTTCCGCGTCTTTCAGCACCACGTGTACGTCTGGTTACGTCTTGTCTATTGGCTGTCCATACGCTAACGTAGGGGTTACGCTATCTTCATTATTTCTGCCGAAAACGGACTCAAATCTTTGCGTTTCAGGAACGATCCGATGGGACTTTTCAGCGACGGCTTGATTCTGCTAGGACTGGAAATTTTACCTTCAGCTCTGCGTAAAATCCTTCTCCATTTTCAAGAAAGCCTGCTGTCCGACATCTTATCTTAGCACTTACGTTTCTTCCCCCCCCCCCTTACGCGAACTCCCGCGCCACTAAACAGGAAAACGATATGACAAGAAGAGGTTTCTCGATACGGCGCTCGTCCCCCGGCTCCTTAGAGCGCCCTCTTTTTTCGGAGTCCCATTTGAACACGGCCCTTATCTTTTCACCCCTTGGGTTCATCCCTTGCTCTCCCTCCCCCCTCCCCGACGCTGTTATGCTCTTGTATTCCCTTCCAAGAATTATTATTTAATAACTATATGATGATTCACAGTTAATTTTACACAGCTTAAGTGAGGCTTAAATTAAGTCAGATTATCCCTCTTATAAAACATACTCTAATAAAATCTTAATATGAACACAATAGATTAAATATATGGTACATGAAATAAAGAATACAAATTTTATACAAAAAATGAAGAAGTTTCACTTTTGATTTCAGCTGATGTGCAGGTATATTTCTTTATTAGTAAGTTTAGTATGTTAGATTCTGAATAAACGATTTCTTTGCAAGATTCCCTCATTCAGGATTTAACAGTATTTACATATATACAATAAAGCATACTATTACAATTTCTGTTCTGTACAAAATGTAGAGTACAGTGATTTTTTTTTTAATATAAACGTACCTATTTTTTTTTTTTCAGTATCAATATCATAGCTTATTTTTATACAGCTTATTCACATATACACAATTAATAATAATTGTTTCTTTGTTTTCTTTGGGAAACATTTCTGATTTCTTCCTCGAAGCTAATAATAATAATAATAATAATAATAATAATAATAATAATAATAATAATAATAATAATAATAATAATAATAATAATAATAATAATAATAATAATAATAATAATAATAATAATAATAATAAATTCGAAACTATAAGGATGTTATATTTTTTTTAATAATTAATCCATTGATGTTATAGCCAGATAAAATGGCTACAGGTTTTTACATAATTTGTTGATTGTAGTCTACGAGAGAGTGGTTTCAAAACTTCTTGGTAAGAAGAACTTCGTTGTTTTTTATTACATTTTTTTATTTTTATATTTTTTTTCGTTATATTATTTTATTATTAATATTTCAGTAACTAAAAATATGTAAAGTAGACGTCTTAAATAAATGTGTGTCTTGGTGCATATTTATTAACCTCGGAGTTGCTTCTGAGTGACGACACAAACCCATTGAGACTTGCTGTGTTATAAGTGCACTTACTATCAATAACAGTGACTTCAAGTCATAGATGAAGAATTAAGTAGAGCTGTCACCGGTGAAAGAATGCACTGTTGTTGTACCTGTAATCCTAGCTTTAAGACAATGCATGTCACACTCAAAGAATGGGTTAAAAGAAACCTCACGGACTGTTCTGTTTTAATGACTGTTACTTCCTTAGTAATGAGTCAAGTCCTAAATGTTGGTTAATACGGGCTTATCTAAGGAGTATTTAAAGATGTACGGAAGCGAGTGTTGTGTCTTAAGTGTAATGAACCCAACATACAAAGAAGAGGTTTTTTCTTTCTTTAATCAAAAGTACAACCAACAATTAATATAAACAAAAACATCAGTAAAGCTTCAAGTTAAATGATGATTTAATCTGAATCCCCCCCCGCGGAAAAAAGCTACGAATATGGTGGGAGCTGCAAATAGCTGCGACCATCTTCGATGGGATGCGATTGCCCACATTCTTTGCTTTGTCACTGTTAAAAGTATCCATCTGTTATCATTATTAGAAAACAAACTCCTTAAACCATTTTAAAAACAATTAGTGATAACTCTGTATACTATTTTCAATATTTTCGAACATTCTATTAATAATTTCTAGTTTAATAATAATTTCTCATTCTTTATTACTAATTTAAATAGCACTTATTTTTGCTCGTTTCAGGTATCATCAACATGACTTTCTCTGCGGTAAGTATTATCTAATTTCTTTCCACATCATACATTTTAAATACAAGAATACTTCTCAAATTATATTATTTCATTATCTTTATTTCACTTAATATTGAGAATACTTCACAAATTATATCGTCCAAAGAGAAGCATTATCGTTGCTGCTATGTTATATCACCCTGTCTCATTTTTTTAAAAAAATAAGGTTGCGTTTCTTATATATCAAGACATAACTATTATTTATGATTGATGTCGTTGATTAATCAAATGTCTGTAAATAATTATTGTAAATTACAATTTTGTATAAATTTCCAAATTATTATTTAGAAACATTATTATTATTAAATTTAATTTAATATTATATTATTAAATAAATCATTTTTGTTAATAAAACATTTGTTATTTTGACATTTAAAAACAACAACTTCTAACTTACCAGTTAGTCTTCAAACGCGTCCAAAAGATACCTGTTAAGAACGCACTTGTCACAATACGCCAATTCTGTTAGAGGGCGCTTATCATTATAAAAGTACAACAGTGAAGAATTTAAGCGCCACTGTAGCGCAATTGGAAAAACGACCGACGGTATTATTTTGCGCCATTCGATTGGAAAAGGCCTAAGTTCGATTCTCGTCATGACGGGAAGAACCTTTTATGGGCTTTTTCAATCGAAGGTGAGTTAGCCGATCTCATACGGAAGTAGCAGGGTTTTTTCTCCCCGAAATTCGGGTTTTTCATCCACATATAGACAAATCGGCCCTTCAGAACACACGCAATTTACAGACAAAAACGTGACACCTCCAAGAAATCTTCGGACTCCTTGGAGGTGTCAGAATAGTAATAATAATAATTTTTCTACAGTCGACTTTGTTGTTTTCTCGTGAATTATCATGGTGTTTGCGACAAGGTTATGCTGTTCAAAGAATTCTGTCGAATGATAATACTTTCTAAAAAATTTCAACATTATTTATTTATTTTGAATTCAACATAGAAACACACACACAGCATTTCTAGATTACAAGAAACCTTTGATAGAGTTTTAAGGAACAAACTGTCGACCACACTGAAGATCTAAACATTACAAATCTGATACTGCAGCAATAACTAACATGTATAAAAACAACCAAACAGCTGAAAAAATCGAGTTACAGAATGAAAATCAACTGAGGAGTCCATCGAAACCAAATGAGGAAGCCCAATGGAACTACTCTTATTTAATATCTGTATGGATGAAATACTAAAGAAATGCAAGAAAAATATAAAACCAGCATAAACTGGATCTTGGAACTATACTTAATATCCTTTTGTTTGCAAATGACCAAATAATCATAGCAAGAAGTGAAATGAACTCCAGAGATCAATATATTCCTTAAACATAATTGCTAAAGAATTTGGAATGCATACATCAGCAGACAAAACAAAAATTTTAAAGGACCATCTCCAGTTAGAAGTAAAATCATGACTGAAAATAAAAAATTTTGAACTGATTAACTGCTTCAGATACCTTCGATGTGCTGTATCATATACAAAAGAAACTGGCACTGATATCAAACTTTTAAACTTTTTAGAGATACCAGGGATGATCAATAATATTTTCAAACCTAACCAGGTTCAAAAGCATACAGGAATAAAGCTGTGTAAGTTTTATCAAGACCTTCTCTACTGTGGTGAACTGTAGAGAAGGTCTTGCAATTCTACAATTCCCTACAATCTTCGATCTTGCAATTTTTTGGGAGAAAATAAAAGAAGCACAAAAATACGTAAAGAAGTAAAAATAGACTCAGTATTCGACAAAACATACGAATACCGAAAAAAGTGGATTGAACATATCGAAAAAATTGACAACTCGAGACTAACCAAAAAGATACTTTTATATCATCCAGTTGGATTGTCGACACAGAAGTAAAGGACGACCAAAAAAAAGAAAAAAGGAATGAGATCCGAACAGGCCATTGGGCCTAAATTCCTGAAAGGATGATAAAATTGTTGACTTATATACACTGTTTGGAAAGAAACCAACGTTCATCCCCAGAGGCAAGGTGCATCCTGCCATTTAACAGGTCACATATTTGTAGGTATAAATTAGAGGAACATGATGCCCCAAGTCAGTGCAACTGAGTCAGGGTGAAATGGCTGCAAGAAGGGAACTAACGGAGTTTGGCATTGTGATAGGATGCCATGTTCAAGGTCAATCTTTTCGGCAAATTGTTGACAAACTAGGCCATCCCAGGTCAACAATCAATGATATCATACTAAGATGGAAGCACAGGAAATCAACTGTAAGAGCTACCCGCAATGGACGACCCACCACTTGCCGTACATGACCTTAGGGTGCTGCGAAGAATAATACGCCATTCGTTGGCCGACACATTGAATGAGAAGTTCCGGGCATCGACTGAAACACGAATCTGCACAAAAACATTCAGAACTAAGAGTCATAACATGGGTGTCCATGGTACGACCACAATATGCGAATTCCACATTACCCTAACAAATATGCAGTGTCATCTTCAGTGGTGCAAAGAACGTGTACAGTAGGACGTGGAAGCTTGGAGAGCTGTGTTACGAAGCGACACACCACTACGCTTGTACCGAGCTAAGGGAGGGTGTGCGTATGGGGATGTTCGGTGAAACGTTTCTTACCTGCTTGCGTAACCCCAACTATGAAATTCGGAAGTGGCATTGTGATAGTATGATCCTGCTTTCCTGGTTTGGCCTCGAACCTCTGTTTGTGGTGTCACTAACATTGAACTCCGAGAAGTATCAACGTTCTAGCCAATGCAATGCTTCCTACTTTGTGATATTTCTAAGGAATTGACATTGTCTCTTTCCGCAAGACGATGCATCGTGCCATAAGGCTGATGCTGTAACTGTGTGGTTTGTAGACATGAACGAAGACACCACACCTAACTGGCTCCACAGAGCTCTGATTTCAACCCTATTTAACATCTGTGGGATGAACTAGATTGTCAGGTAAAGTCAAGGGACGTTCGATCCACAATAGTCCAGGACCTCTTTACATTCCTACAGGAAGATTGGTCCAAATTTCCCATTGATCACTGTCTTACGCTTGTGGAATATAGCCCCGTAGGATTGCTGCAGTCATGGCATTCGCAAGGAGGTCCTACATCTTATTAAAGTGGGCGGAATGGCTGTTTTGTTCCTCACACTGTGGTGCCCGTAGCGTTACTACAAATAGTGGCATTAAAACAAAAAATTGAAAAGACAACAAACTTTAATAATTATAATTATCAAATGTCATAAATTCTATGGAAAGAATATGAATGCAAATAGCTACCAACAGGAACAGAGAAATAATGATTTGCTCCCTAATCAAGGATTCTTGAGTGACTAGTCAGCAATGCATTATTAATAGTAATTTATTTTGCAATATTTTACTAATAAAAATGAGTCGGTTTAAGTTAAAATTGAATGACATAGACATCTTTTTTTCCTCTTTTTCTTTTCTTTTTTTAAATTCTTAATTAGAAAATTTTATTAAATTTCACGGATGTTTTCCCTGCATCTTTGGGGGTCCATGCAAATGGTCCAATTGAAGCAAAGATTAAAACGTCTCAGTAATTATTCTAAGGAATTAAAATGCATACCAGATATGAGTAAAATCTCTCATAGACACTGGATTCAGTTTCAGGTCTTTCCAACCAGCAAGACAAATTCGCAACATCACGAATGCGCTAAGGATGCTTCTGTAGTGCATTCGTGATTCACGTTTATATTAAAGCAATCCATTATTGAAATGACGAACTGTTTTATTACAAAGAACTGTTATGATTTTAAATTACTAAGGTTGTGGATTGTTAAATTTCCAAATAAATAATAATTTATTTATAAATGCAATATAATAAAATGTATTTTATTTGCAGCAGTACAACAATAACTTCCATTCTGATAGCAACTACAACCCACACGTTGACCACAACAGAGTCCCCACCAATAATCTTCCATCTGTGGAAAACAATCCAAGCATTCAAAATGGCTACCACAACAGGCAAGACAACTTTGTTCATCCAGGCAATTCGAATGGACATTACACACAAAACTATGAAGAAGGACCTGATTTCAGAAAAAGTAACAATGGTGCAAATGGCTACCAGCAGGAACAGGGAAATAATGGTTTATTCCCAAATCAAGTATCCTTCAGTGACAAGTCATTGACGCATAGTGACATTCCAAAGACAAATTTTCGGTGTGCAGATCAGGAATTTCCAGGTTATTATGCAGATATTGAAGCAGATTGCAAAGTAAGTGCTCTCTCTCTGTCTCTCTGTCTCTCTCTCTCTCTCTCTCTCTCTCTCTCTGCGCTTCCCAGGCTCAGTCGGTGTCGATGATGGTTGGCAAGATCCAGATTCGAACGTCCAGGTCGAGACGAATCACTATAATGGCTTTTCAACTAAGGATAGGTTAGCCAATCTCATGCGGTGGTTGAAGTTTTTCTGAAAAAAACTTCACGTTTTTCTTCCCACACAGCATAACGATCTTGTCTCTCAATAAATGGCAAGTGCGCATATTAACTGAGCACCAGAAATAGAGTTCTTGCTACACAGTACCTATGACTCAATAGTAGGCTTTCATACTTTGTTCAGACATATATTATACCATTTATCATCAAAAGACATAAACATCCCTTCTGCAGTAGAATTAAGCCTAATATAAATGCAAACAAACGTTTATATTTAGATCATGCTAAATATTGGGAATTTAGTTTATATTTAGATCATGCTAAATATTGGGAATTTAGTTTATATTTAGTCAAGAATAACCCGTTCTTTACTATTCTAAGTAAATGTAATGAAACTGCATGTATTTTAAAATACTATAAAAAAGAGCTATTCTTGATTCGACTTTTAAAATGGAATATCAGTACAAAAGTGTGATACAGCGGCGATATTCATAAAGTTGTAAATTGCAATTTTTTATCCAGACAATTATTATTCAAATATTATTCATTTGTGCTCTGATTATTTAATATTAATTTACTGTTTTTAGATTAAACACGAAATATTATTTACTGCTAAGTTATTGTTTTGTATCGAATAATAAATAACAAATAAAAGTCTAATTTAATAAAACGATTACATAATAATGTTAAAAACCATTTCTTAAATTAATAAAATAAAATAAAAATCACTTACATTCTTAAATATTATACTTTAATTACTGTGAAACTTTCAACAATAAATAAATAAATAAATAAATAATTGTTTGATTTTATTACAGCTTAAATAACGTTTGGTATTTCGAAGCACATACTTAAAATTGATTCTGTTCACTAACAAAACAGATTTGTTTATTTTGAGCGCAATTATGCCTTTTTTTTGTGAGTATCTTTTATTCCCTCCGCTTCTTTTTTTTTTTTTTTTTTACAAAGCATTATAAAACTATGTATTTCTGTGCTATATATATTTGTCATGAAATAATAATTTTATATTTAGTATACGAGAATATTACTTCAAAATTTAAGGATAAATTTTATTTATTATTTTATAATTGTAACTATAAGTATTTAGAATTTTTAAAATAAGTTATAAAAGTAAACATATTTATTACAAAAGTTTGAAATCAAATAATTAATTTATCATCAACTAAAGTTACCATTAAAATTTTTGAATCAGTTAAGTATATTAAAAGGGTTGTATAGGTTTGATGTAGAATTGGTTGTTGCGAGGTGACAATCGACCGTAGATGCGGTGATTAATGTTTAATACTCTTGGAGGGTAATGGATGGCAGTACTGCAGCCAATGAAGTTCTAACTGAGGCTCGGCTATTGCTGTTACCCTCTTGCCATGATCAGAGCTTTAATAGCTCAATAATACCTTATATCTACACTGTCCTCTACGGATAACGCGGAAGATGAAAAGCATTCTTGCTTCGCCCCATCAATCCTTATAAGGATTGATGTAAAATTAGGATTACTCTCAATACCTTTGGAGGGTAATGGCTGGCAATACTGTAACCAATGAAGTTCTAACTGGGGCTCGGCTATTACTCTCCTGCCATGATCAGAGCTTTAATAGCTCAATAACACCTTATCCCTACACTGTCCTCTACAGATAACGGGGAAGATGAAAAGCATTCTTGCTTCACCTTTTTAAGCCAGTCCTTATGAGGACTATATTTGATGTAAATGTTCTTAAAATTCTGAAAAATTTCAGATATGAAGATAAATGATACAAGAAACTCCAAAATTACATTTAGTTATAATAATATAACAATAACATGTGATCATTCGCACTGGACTATAATTACCACTGAAGGCAAAGAGATAAAGTATAATATTTTCTTAATTCCATATGTTCTCCGAACGGATTATCTGTTTGATGGAGGAGGAATAAAAGAAGGTCATCAATAAAAGAAAGGAAAATCCCTTTCAATTCAGTATGAGACCAACTAACCCACCTTCACTAAAGAAAAAAGTAGTTGTTGGAAACTGAGTCTGGGAATCTTAGGAAAGTCGCTAGAAAGTTTATTTTACTAGATTTTAATAAGAATTTAATTTGAAAATTAAATTTACCACCCAAAATTGTCATTATCAACAAACAAAGAACCTCAATTATAAACAAAACAAAAAGCAGATTAAATCATTAAATCTCGCACGCTTATTATGAGAATTTTGTTGCGACTCCACTCAGGATAATTCAAATTCAAAACCTAAGCTCTCTACTCTGTCATATTTGAAGAAATACTGTATTACTAAGGTCGCTTGCAAGACAAAGTTACATACTTGAAATCTAGATCACAGTGAAAGAGAGTAATCAAAGTTCAAAACGTTGATGATTTATAGCAGCAAATTCAAGTTATATTGAAAAGCATCACACACACACACACACACACACACACACACACACACACACACACACACACACACACACACACACACACACACACACACACACACACACACACACACACACACACACACACACACACACACACACACACACACACACACACACACAAAAGAGGAAAGAATTCAAAAAGAATATGCAATCGTAATTAAATTTATATGGCAGTTTTGTAGACAAATATATAACTCAGAGAGCACTGAGTTATTAGTATTTTTCACCATCCCCATTAGAACAGACTAATTACTGAAGACCTGAAAGTTCTGTGATAAATAAAAGAGAAACAAAATGCAAATTCTGAAGATATTTCAAAATCTGCTCCATGCACCAATGGCGAAATCTTTTAACTAATTTAAAATGGATTATTTTATATTTCATGTTGAAAGCACTGGTAACTGCGCAGAGATGTTTTAGTGCTATACAACTACTTCCTGTTTATGCGGATTTCAAAAACTGGCTTTCGGCAAAAAAAAAAAAAAAAAAAAAAAAAAAAAAAATCAGCAGCTTTGAAGAACTATTTGAAATCCTTTTAATAAAGTATATAAATTTATTTTCATAAAATAACTATATATTTAAAAGAAGTTAAATATTTTACTTAAATAAATAAAATGTTTTAAGAATTTTTCAAGTAAATTGAAATTATATTCTTAAGATAAATTATTTCTTTTATATAAATTGTATTTGTAGGTAATGAAAAAATTTAAAATATAATCGAGAAATTATGGATTAATACCCTTGGAGGGTAATGGATGGCAATGCTGTTGCCGATGAAGTTCTAACTGAGGCTCGGCTATTGCTGTTACCCTCCTGCCATGATCAGAGCTTTAATAGCTCAATAATACCTTATCGCTACACTGTCCTCTACAGATAACGGGGAAGATGAAAAGCATTCTTGCTTCGCCCCTTTAAGCCAGTCCTTATAAGGATATATCGATACATGAGTGGTTTTTGAAACTCGGATCTAGTGATTACGACAATGGACGTCTTCACCAAATAGCTCTTCTTCTTTAGGTTTTACTATTCCATTATCGGAGGTTTCGTGATTCTTGCATTGCACTCGCTAACCCAGCTTAAATTGCTACTCTCTCCCCCTGTACACGAAATGTGTACGAGGTCAATGGCCGCGTAGGCCTCACCAGCAAAGAGGACCGGTGGTGGATATCTGGATTTTAGGGAGGTAGGATATTTGCGATGAGCCAGTTAAGGTCACGGCACCCCCCCCCCCCCCACACACACAACACTTAAACATTTTCTTCTGTTAGCAGACTCCCTCAGTCTACAGGATATCGCTGACAGATCCCCGGAGCTGCGGGATATTAATTTGTGAGAAGTAGCGCCGTCATCACTATGAGCGAGGAGGAAGATGATGCTTACATTGAATCGCTGAACAAAGGACGGGTGCTCATCATTCTCAAAAAGAGTCTAAGAAAATTTGAACACGAGTGGTCCAGCATCCTTAATTTCTACTCCTTGCCAGGAGACGCAAGAAGCGCAAAACAAGACCACAGAGGCACCCAAGGACAATGGAATGGATGAATATGGCCCCATCACGGACTCCTCTGCTTTCCCAAAGAGAAGGTACCCCCGATCATTCTTTGTGAAAAGCGCAGATGGACATCCTTAAAGACCACTATGTCCGATCTGCAAATATCATACAAAATAGCCAAAAATGTGGACAACGGCATGAAGATCCAGCTCGCCACTGTAATGGACTACAGAAGATTGACCAAAGAGATAGACTCGAAAGGTGCACAATATCACACCTTCTCCCTCAGCTCAGAAAAAAACGAAGGTGTTTCTGAGGACATATCTCTGAAATCGCTGCTGATCTCCACTATCAAGACCTACCACCCATCAAAGTCAGCAGAATGACCACCGCTTACAAGTGCCACAGATGCCAGAAATTTGGCCATGCTCAGAAACTGTGCTGAACAGAGTTCGGATGCCTTAAGTGCGGAGTGAGCCATCCAACCAACGCCTGCACCAAGCTAAAAACCACCCTGACTAAATGTACTAACTGCGGTGGCCTCACCCAGCCAATTATAAGGGATGTATTCAACACCCGAAAAACAGACGGTCGGAGACAGTCAAACAGTCTTCCTCTCCTAGTACACGGATACCAGAGGCTCCTGCACCACAGCCAGAGGCTCATCAGCTACAGAGGCCTTCAAGAAAAGAGATCACCAATGGCAGAAAAGAACATATGCAGATGTGGCCCATTCAAACAAGTCAACACAAGAGCAGAATCAGCCAGCAGCACCTACAAATCTGACCCCTGTTATTACTGCCTCTCTAGCAAACATGCAAGAAGACTTCAGCAAGTCAAACCTTTCAGCAACCTCCACGAAAAGATTCCTACATGAAACACAAGTCATTCTCACAGCACTTATAGATGAATAGAAACAAACTAATTCCAGCCTCTTTACAGATCGTTGCATGGAATGTAAACAGCCTCAGAAACAAAATTTTAGAGGCTCCAAGACTTTACTCAGAGATGTTGTTCTAATAAGTGAGACACATCTAAGACCCCTCCGACAGCGCTAAAATAAGGGGATATCTCCTATTCAGAACCGACAGGCTAATCTATAGAGGCGGCGGCACTGCTATCTTTATTAAAAATTATATCAAACACCATTCTGTAAATAACCCTCCAACCACTAACTTTGAGGCCACAGGCTTGGAAGTATTCACTAGCTCAGCTTGCAGACTGAAAATCTACTCAGCCTGCAATTCACCATTAAAAACTCTACTCCATTCTGATCTAAATGCCATTCTAGGCGTTAGAGAGTCCATCATTATTGCTGGAGACTTAAACTCCAAGATGTTGGAATTGTAAAACCACACAAGAATGCTGCATCCTTTCCAACTACATAGGATCAAGCCATGCTGTTGTGGCAGGCCCCACCGAACTAACTCATCTCAGTACGTTTGGCACTGCTGACATCCTGGATATTGCTATTCTACAAAATATTAAATTTTAGTACAGCCTAAAATCATTGAACGAGTTTTCATCCGATCATAACCCAATTCTGCTACAGCTGGAAAACAAGAACATATGTCTCCTCCCTCTCACTCATTCATATCGTGGGAAAATTTTCAAAAGTACTCTGGGACTACATTGGACCTGTTCCTCATATAAGAAGATGTTGAAACCGCAGTCACAAGCCTCACCCAACAAATTAACTCCGCTATAATGGCAGCCACCTCCTTTAAATCTGTCCCTAAGCCTCGTCTGCCAGAAGACATTATGAAGTTGATCAGAGGAAAAAACAAAGCAAAAAGTTCTTAACAGACTAAATGGAATGAGAGATGCACTCAAAGCTTACAGAGATCAACTGTGGAAAGAAAACTTAGCTTCTATCTCACCTACTGATCACTCCATTTGGGAACTATTCAGGAGTATCAGAAACAAAAACCGATCCTTTCCTCCTCTACATTCAGACCAAGGCCTCGTTCATACAGATGAAAAAAAGGCAGAAGCTATAGCTAAAAATTTAGAAAAGCTGTGCCAGCCTGCATATGAAAACTTAAACTACTTGTATAAAATTCACAGACAAGTCAGATACTCATTAAAACTCCCTGTTACATGTACTGACCAAATTTCACCCACATCACCAACGGAAATTTATGATATTATAAGGAATTTAAAGAATAAAAAAGCTCCTGGTCCGGATGGCATCACAAACAAAGTGATCAAGCTGCTGCCCCGAAATGCTATAGTGCACATGACCAATATAATAAATGGAATCTTAAGCGTTCATTACTTTCCGTCCACCTGGAAACTTGCAGGCGTAATCCCAATACATAAGCCAGGCAAGGACCCACACCTGCCTGAAAATTATCGTCCCATTAGCCTCATCTCTAACTTGGGTAAAATTGCAGAGAAAGTCATCCTTTCCAGGCTTCAAGCTTCAGTAAATAAACTCAACATCCTTCCAAAAGAACAATTTGGTTTTCGGATACACCACAGCACTACTCAACAAATCCTCAGATTAGTCGAATATATTACTACCGGATACAACTGGCATAAATATACTGCAGCTGTTTTTCTTGATTTAGCCAAGGCGTTTGACAAGCTATGGCACTTTGGATTGCTCCACAAACTCATTTCAGCAGGCATTTCATTGAAAATGATACACTTAATTAAATCTGATCTTCTGGACAGACACATGCAAGTCAAGGTAAATGAGACGATTTCAACCCAGCGTCATATCCTAATTGGAGTCCCACAGGGTTCCTTACTGGCTCCGATATTCTTCTCAATATATATGTCAGATATTCCGCACAACCTAATGTCATTAATCATGGCCATCTATGCGGACGATACAGCAATATTACCTAGATCTCTTCGGCCACACCTTGTTACAAAAAAATTCAAGTAAACCTCAAAAGCTAAAGCAGTGGTTCTCCAAATGGAGATTACAAGTGGATTCCCAAACGAGCACAGCCATACTCTTCACTAGAAGATCGATATCCCCTGTAGGGGACGTCTTCCTGTTTAATACCAAAATTCCTTGACAGACAGAAACCAAATATCTCGGAGTTGTGCTGGACAAAAAATTAACTTTTAACCATCACATCAAGACCTCGTGTGCAAAGGCATCGAAAGCCATCACCCAGCTCTATCCTCTAATAAATAGGAACAGCAAGCTAAACATCAGAATCAAAGTGCTTCTATACCAGCTGACGATTCGTCCCATAATCACTTATGCCTCTCCAGCCTGGAGCCATACCTTCAATACTAATATTCTCAAATTGCAACGTGTACAAAACAAGTGCTTACAAATGATTCTAAACATTCCATGGTTCGTCAGAAACAATCAACTTCATCGAGACACAAATATTCCTTATATCTTCTCTTTCCTACATTCCTTAGAAACAAAGTTTCCTTAAAAACGTCCACAGACCCCAATGATTTGGTTTAGCAAGCTGTACACTACGATGAAACGGATCTATTCAAACATAAAAGACCAAAAACCATTTTAATGTCGTGTAGCAATGCATAACTGCAAGCCTATTCAGGGCGAGCAAACTGCTCATAAAATTATTCCCTCATTGTATCCCTATCAGATAGTGGGGAATATGAAAAGCTTCTTGTTTCACCCCTAAAGCCATTAATGTCAATAGTCAATAAATATCGATACATTTGTACGTAATTAAAAATTATAAAGCGCAAAAGTCCATTTTATTAATTGTGCACAGCAATATCTTATCTTTAATTTAATATATGGATTTCTTTTAGAAGCCGAAGCACTTTTGGTAAAATATTTTGCAGCATAGAACCCATTCCATCTTGACTGCTATGATTTATTCTTTCGTCTAGGATTCCTTAAGTTTTCTTTAGGATATTCATGTAATTGTTCTAGGCAATGATATTTAACGATTTATCTTGTAGATGCTTTCTCATATGACGGCTTCATTTCTGGCATCACGTGCAGCACTTGCAACCAGGACATTGATAATGGAGATCCGAGGTGTTTCCACGTTCGGTTTTTGTTGTTTGTAATCAAGCCAAAGCAACTAAGGCCTTAAGGCGCCTTTATAAGAGCTTTTCAACTGAAGACGAGTCAGAGGAAAACATTCTAGTTGTGTTGGAAAAAAGGATATGAACATCTAGCCAACTAGATCCATTTTACTATACGACTCCACTTTTCCTGACAAAAAAAAAAAAAAAAAAAAAAAAAAAAAAGAAGATAGAAATCTACTGAATGACATAACACGTTAAACAAGCATGAACAAAACTCTCTTCCTTCGTTTCAAAATTCGACGTAAAGAAAAGCATAGTGATTGGAATGATTATGTTGTCTCTGTAATATCATTTTCCCTACTGTTCAGTTTACCAAATGAATTTCCAGTGAGCCTGAAACTACATTTGTCATTATCTCTGTCATTAACGCACTACTTGTAAACAGAACCGAGTGAATTCGTGCAATCATGCACCCTTTAATGCAAAGACAAGCGCGCTGCTAATTGTTACAAATGTTATAGTACAAATATTACAAATGTGCTGTCATATTATTGTAATGCTATTATATTAAATTTAGTAAGGTGTATGACACATGATTTATATATTTTTTAAAAAATAAATATTAAAAATAAATTTAATTTTAATTTTTTATTAAAATATAACTTTAAATGTTATTTCTAAGAAAAATAACCTATATACAGGTTTATACAATTCTAAATTGTATAAACCTGTTAAAAGAGGTGCAAATGACATCACGTCTCCAACTATACAAAAAGTTTTTATAGATGGTAGGTCATAACAAACGATGTAATAATTTATTTGCAAAACTTGTGTCAACGATTATGTTTATCTTATTTCTGTTGTTTAGGTGTTCCATATTTGTCAAGCAGATGGACGTCAAAATTCATTCCTTTGTCCAAAGGGCACAGTTTTTAATCAGAAACATTTTGTGTGCGGTTGGTGGTTCGAATTCGATTGCTCCACAGCGCAAAGTCTATACGGTTTGAATGGAGAAATCTTGAGAGAAGCAACCAGTAACAAAGGACAAGGAAATGGAAACAACCACATCGATGGCGACTTTTCCAGAGACAGCGTACCGACTTTTGGTAAATACAACGGTGGACAGAACAACGGATTCCAGGAAAATATTCGCGATGATAGTAGAGGTAACTTTCGAGGTGATGAACAATATGGTTCTGTACGTAATGACTTTAGAAAAGACTTCGACGGCAACCAAGGAAACCACGAAGATAATCCCTTCAATCGCAATGGTGGGAATCATTTTGGTAATACAGGCTTTATTAATAATGAAGGAAATGGTGGTATTTATGGAAACGGTGGTTCTTTTAACAATCACAACCACGGCAACCAAGAAAATGGAGAATTTCAAGGGCATTCCAATAGCTATCAAAATGGTCCAACAAGTGTGGGACTTAATTATGTAAATGGTAATAACGACAACGGACATGAAGGTAAATATAACAATGGTGAGTTTGGTGTACAAGAAGATCACAGAAATGGTCATGAAAATGAAAATGATTTTCATAACGGCAGAGATATCTCAGGTAATGGAAATCACGAACCGAGTAATACAGAGTTCAATGGGGAGCATCCTCCTACCTTTAGTGACTCTTCACAAAATGGCGGATTTAATGGTGACTATGATGTATTTGACAACACAGACCACTCAGCTAATGGTGACTTCTCCAGCAGGGAAAATGCAGAGAGTGTGTATTTTCCTCCCGGAGGATATGGAGTGAGTTATGGCATTAATAATAATCACCAAAATTCAGAAAATAATGGGGTTCCATCGACTGATGGAAATAGTGGTTACGTTAATAATATTAAACACTAATTAACAAAAGCAGTAAATTTCCTATTGAAAAAAGATAAGAACAGTCAGGACAAATAAAGCATGTTAAACGAAGGTAAATGTATTTACCATTTAATTATTCAACAGTACTCGTACATGTACATTCATTTGGCAACGTAGTGTAGCCGTCAATTTTGTTAATAATAACTGTTTGATTAATTTGAAATGCTACTTATTTTAATGTCATCGTCTGCGAATGCTTCAATTTTATTTAAGAGTTTATGTTTAAATGCCAAAACTTGTTATTGTAGCTGTTTATATTAAGCTTGTATATTGTTATTTAATATGTAAAGTTTGTGAATGTATAATAAATAGTTTATTTCCCCCCGTTACTATATGGACTGCATTGTCTATTTTTTATCTGTATATTGTACTGTATTGTATTGTATTTATTGCAGAAATAAATTTTATTTAATCCCAGTTGATATCATATATCTTGTGAAACACGTTTGCTATTAAAAAAAAAAGGGCTGGCAACCAAGAGAAAACGATTCTACCATTACTTAAATTTAATCTTTAAAATAAGATAAAATATGAATTAAATTTATTATAAACCATAATATTATATAATTTTCCAAAAAAAAATGTAAAAGTTTTTTTTTCAAATTCCATAATAAAAATAAACTGAAACACCATTTAAAGTAATCCTCTTCGTCCCTCATCGTATTACGCTTTCGCGCAGGCCTACACATTTTACCGCGTAAGCTTCGGTAACCGATAATCCCGCGGAATAGGTCAGTTGCTCCTTATTTCCGGTGGTGTCCCAAGTCTGTCAAAGCGTGTGTTCACGGGGAGGAAACTTTGCTTTGCGGGAGAAAAAACCCCAGGATAAACTGGGGAAAAACCCTGATGTTCACGCCCAAAACCCGCTAACCTGACTGTGACTGAGGAAGATCCTTAAGCTCCCCACGTCGACGACGGAAATCGAACGAGGACACTCCTTCCCGAGGTATATGGTTGCAAAGTGCAACGTTGCTAGGCTAATCCCGCGTCCTTCACGTCACTTCTATTATTACCGTCAAGAGCATTTCCATCCGTTCTCATTTTGGAAACTCCCCAGTCTTCGATCCCACTTCTCAGAAATTATAATAAGTCACTTGTTACCATTTTATGTAAAACTCCATAAATATTTAACATTTCTGGGCGCATCAATAAAACAATTGTCGTGTCGTATCCACTGCGAAAAGTCCAGGAAAAAACTCGATCTCTAATTTGAGACCTTCGCATTGTTGGCATACACTTCTTTACCGCCACTATTTTTGTAAAGTTAACTTGCACTTCCACGTTTTAATCAAAATAACAACCGAAGCGAAAACTTTTAGAACCACAATACCACAGTACAATGATTATATCCAGTCTGGCTAACACACAAAAGGACTATTGTACAAATTTATACGATATAAGTAAGAAAAAAAAAATATTTTCATAGCACTGTTCAAATACACCGGAATTTATGATTATTATTATTCGTAGTATTATTACACAGGTATCTCACACAGCTCTATTATCTCATCCTCATACATCTGAGTTTCTTCATCCAGTATAGGGGTAGCATTAAGCTCCATGTTGCACACCTTAGGTTGATAGCATTTATCAGCATGGGCACGCATTGGTGAACAATCTCTTCTGCATCTGCCACCAGCATTGATGAGAGTTATTCTTTCACATTCATTCTTCCTATTACTTGCAACATAATGATAGATTCTTTGGGTTGCTTGCAGTGATACATTCTCTTCATACTCACAGTTTTCCATACAATAGCTGTAAATCTTCTGGCTTCGCCTTATAATTTTCATAACTGACATCATCCTTAGGCATACAGTATTCCTTCAACATCATCTTTTTCTTAAGAATGTTCCGTATCCGTTTCATTCCACCCAGTTTATGTTTGTTAATGAATATGTTAGAACAATGTTCTAAAGTAGGGAGGATTTGGGATTTATGTTAGATGTTAAGCGAATGTTTTGAGCAGAAAAAGATACCGCCTAGTATTTTATAGGGAGATGATGCTATGAATGTGACATGTTTATGGCTAAGAGAGGTTGGAGGTGTTCAGTTCAAGGAGAGATATGTGATTTTTCTTGGAGATTTAGGAATTATGAAAGGTGAAGAAGGCAGGAGTGTGCCTTTCTTGAATAGCATCAGATAAGATCGTATTCTGGACGCAACGAAGTTGCTAGAGTTGTCCACATGTTATTAAAATGCCGCGAGAAAAGCTGAATTTAAGGTATTGATTATGAAAGACTTTGTAACTTGAGCTATATGAGCACTTGAAAAAGTTTCAAGTGAAAAAGAGGAATAGAAAGAATTGTTGTTAGCAAAACTATTGATGGGATTTATGGTTAGTGACAGAAGGTCATTTATGAACAAAAGAAAAAAAAAGCGTTGGCAAAAGCACAGGGAGGTATAAGGACCTCCAGAATTAGTGAAAAATTTGAAAAAAATAAGTAATCCACCATGACACTTAGTGAAATACTAGATAGAAGGAGTCTTGATCTGGACACCAAACATATGGTACTTTTTTTGAAGACCCTTCAGACACCCATAAGGAGAGTGGTAGTTTCCCACACGGACGACGACAACTGTCTACTATCTAAAAGACTTTCATAAGGCCGGCCTGGTTGGCGAGTGGTCAGCGTATCCGCTCTTCAGCCAAAAAGCTGTGGGTTCGAATTTCGCCATGGGCATGGATGTTTGTGATTGTCTATGAAAATGCTAATGGTGGTGGTGGGTTGGAGGTAGATGACGTTGGTGTAGAGGATGAAGGTAGTTCAAAGTGGTAGAGATGGAGAATTGTAGAGTAGATGCCCTCCCTCGATGAGTCTTTGGAGTTCCTGGAGGTGTTACATAATAATAATAATAATAATATATGCTTCCATGTTTTGTTCCTACATTCCTGCTCAAGCAAATGACGAAGTAAAACAAAATGGCACTTTTTAAAGTGATTTCTTACGTGTATTTAGTGTAGCTTTATGTAGAATACAATGATTCCCCCCCCCCCCTTATCCGCGGGTTCGCTTCCCGCGGTCAACCCCGGTCGAAAATATTAAATGGGAAATTCCAGAAATAAGCAATTTATAAGTTTTAAATTGTGCTCCGTTCTGAGTAACGTGATTAAATCTTGCGCCGTCTCGCCCGGAACGTAAATCATCTCTTTGTCCAATATCCACGCTGTACCGTATACGCTACCCGCCCGTTACTCACTTAGTAGCGGTCAAAAAGTATTAAATGGAAAATTTCAGAAATAAACAATGCATAAGTTTTAAATTGCTCCGAACCCCTAGTATATTCTATTACATGCTGTCTCAGGTAGTTATCCCTTAATAACTGCATAAAATCCAATTCCTTCCTCCCATGTGTCCTCTCCTCCTTCCAATCAATGTTACCATAGTTAAAATACCCCATAATAATTACCCTCCTTCCACTCATTTCATCAATTTCCCTATGCATACTATCTCCACCATCTATTCCATCACCTGGTCAATAGCAGCACCCAACTGTATATTTTATTCCGCTAGTCTCAATCTCACACCAAATAGCCTCAAAAATGTGCTCTCTTCACTATCCTGCAGTTCAACTTCAGTTCTCCTTGGCTAGTTCATCAGCTATCATCAATAACACTACTCCTCCATTCTTTTCTCTCAGTCCTTCCTAAACACACTATACCCTTCACATTCTATCCTACTAGATATATCATCCTCTGTCAGCCATGTCTCACTAATGCAAATAACCTGTGGCCAAAAAGAGCCAACCAAGGCCAAAAATTCTTCCTTCTTGTTCCTAATACTGCTGGCATTAGTATACATGAAGTACAGAAGCTTGTTAGTCCCACCCCTATCTTGATGACTTATGTTAACTGTCCCATTCTGATTTGTTGTCCTTCGTACCAGCTCAGGCATATTATACACATTCTTACACTCAACTGCCTTCCTGATATCTGCATATCCACTTCCCCCTCCCCTAATAGTTCTAGTTTCCTTGATTCTGCACATCCACTTTCACTTCATTCAGCAACACTTTTTCCTGTCTCAGCACACCAAATTCATTCAGATGCAAACCATCCGTCTTATATAAGTCCTTTCGCCCATCAAACTCACTCCATACGTCCACAAACTCTACACCACTCCTCCTGCATAACCTGCACATAAGATCATTTGCAATTATGGCCCTCTTTCTCAACTCTTCTCTATCATACAGTGGCAACAGATTTGGGATTAAATTAATCCCAAATTCACAGCGAATAATAACCTTAGTACTACTTACAGTTTACTCTATCACCTATCTCCATAGCAAATGCCGTTTCCCAGTTTTTTTGACCATTTACTCCTTTATCAATAAATGTTCTAAATGCCAAGCGCCCAATTCATATAAGTGCAAACCATCTCTCTTAAAATATTCCTTCCTATTATCAAACTCATCCCAGACATTCATAAAATGAATATTCAGTTTCATTTCTTTGCAGAAACTTTTATACATCATTCCATTTACTATAATTTTTCTTCTGTTTAATTCATCACTATCAAATAATCATGTCATGGAAAGGTGGAAACAGAACTTCCAAGAATTATTGGAAGATGCAGGACACGAAAATAATAGAACCCTAAGAGCAAGACATGCAAGCAAAATAGAATATCAAAGTGAGGAAATTCATACAAATGAACTGTTAGCGGCAATAAATAAATAAATAAAACTGGGCAAAATCAGCAAGCCATGACCAAATAACAGAAATGGTAAACAATTTAGGAACGAAAGCCATAAAATTTCTTTTACACCTATTCAATGTCGTATGGAAAAAGAAAATTATTCCCAAAGACTGGGAAGTAGCAATAATAATCCGTATATTTAAGAAAGGAGATAACCATAAATGTGAAAACTATAGAGGGATTTCGCTTTTAAGCGTTCCATGAAAATTTTGCCCGTATTTTAGAAGAGAGGCTTAGGAACCAAATAGAAGATATACTGGATGAAATGCAATATGGCTTTCGAAAAAAATAGAAGCACATAGGATCTTATCTTCAGTATTAGACAAGTATCAGAGAAAACGTTGGAATATGGAAAAGAATTACAAGCATATTTTATAGATTTCGAAAAGGCCTTTGACCGAGTTCCCAGACACTTATTATGCCAAATATTAAAGAAAAATAAGATACAAGGTAACTCAATAGCAGCCATACAAAGCCTCTACAAAAGTAATATAAATTATGTAAGAACCTATAAAAATAGATCAAACGAATTTGAAACAAATGTAGGAGTGAGGCAAGGCTGTATCTGAAGCCCTCTTCTTTTCATTATAGTAATGGATGAAATTTTAAAGGCATGCCAAACGAAAACAAAAAAAGTTCCACCTAGGATACAGGAAACTGAAAGAAACCATGATTTCACACATGGCTTTTGCAGATGATATAGTGATTCTAGCAAATACAGCTGAAGATTTGCAGTACAACATCAACATTTGGTATGAAGAAACAAAGGAATATGACAATAAATATAAATAAAACTAAAACAATGATCATATCTAGAAACCAATCAAAACACATAATACAAAATAGAGAACCATCAACTGGAACAAGTTCACTCCATTCAATACTTGGGATCATATATACAAGAAGATGGTAGACCAGACACAGAAATTAACAGGATAACGGGGGGGGGAACAAAGCTATTCTATGCAATGAAAGGCCCACTCCTAGATAAGAAAGAAGTTACCCAGAATACCAAAATGGCAGTGCACCGTTCGGTGTTTGTACCAATATTAACATACAGTTGCGAGTCCTGGTGTTTAATAACAGGAAACACAAACTACAAATAATTGAAATGAAATATCTTAGGAAAGTGGCAAAAAAAAAACAAGACTAGACCGAATAAGAAATCAAACTCTAAGAGACAGCCTTCAAGTTGCACCTCTGAACTATTTCAACACAAGTCCAAAGAGGTGGTTTGGACATCTTAATCGAATGGAAGAAGGAAGAATAGCAAAAACTGTATATGAAAGCCAGAAAATAGGAAAAAGAAACATAGGCAGGCCCGGAAATGTTGACAAAAAAAAATTAAAGAAAAATTGGAAAAGAAGGGAAACTGGAAAGAAGCAAAATAACAAGCCTTGTACAGGACGGCATCGAAATCTCTTTGGCAAAATCTCGACGCTTAAAAGCACAAGGGATCATAGACGACGAAGAAGAGGAAAACATCTGTAGCAGAAAAGACGCTTAAAAGCACAAAAGATCATAGACGGTGAAGAAGAAAACATCTGTTGCAGAAAAGTTTTTTGTATCCTACTTTTTCTTCCATTACATCAGCTGAAGGCATCGTTTCAGTCACGTGCTTCCACACTGATGGCGTCACTAGTTGATGAAAGCACGTGACTGAAACGATGCCTTCAGCTGATGTAATGGAAGAAAAAGTATTGTCTCTTCGTTTGTCGCAGAGAAAATATACATTTTTGTATTAGAATAGTATTAGTATTTTTGTTTATTTTGAAAAAGTGAAACAAAAGACATGTGGCTACATGGCATAAAATATTTAATTCTTTCCACTGTGCTGTGTTTAATTTCAGTAACTGGAGATCGTATTTTGAAATCAGCGGAAAATTCATTGCTGCGTGCACTCGTCGATAGTGCAACTCATGCGTTAATAGCCGTATTCAGTTGGTATCTCATTTTATTAGACATAAACAAATATATTTCATCGAAGATTCTGGAGTCTCTTCTTTGTGGATTTGTTGCATCTTTTTTGGATATTGACCATTTTATTGCCGCAAAGTCCTGTAGCCTAAGAGTATGTATTAAAATATTTAGCACTGACAATATGGTATTTTAATCCTCTCAGTAGTGCGTCATATTAAGTATTTTTCCATTTATCCCATACATTTTCCATTTATCCAATTCAAGTGAAGGCTGGTTTCTACATGGTTATTTCATAAATTATGAATTTTGTAATATCAATCATCAATTGTAAATAAATATCGATTTTTATCAGTGAAATGAAATGAAATGTTTTTTAGTAGTTGGTAAGGTCATATCTAGCAGCACGCATTCACGCATATTTAAAAGTAAATATTTGTCTCTTACATATAAGTACAGTTCACGACTGTTCGAATGAGCATTGTGTTTGATAATGAGACCATCTCTGATTATGATCACTTCGTTGTCTGAGGATAATAACATTGGTATAAAATAACCTGTTAATGTAGAAAACCTATGAGAACAAATTCCTACTGGACTTAAAATTTTATCCTTTGTGATACCTTAAGAGAAACTTAAATATCTCTTTAAAAGCATACCCTAATTAAGTGTTAATTATACACACAGCTTTATTGTTAAGGAAAAAAACTTTAGAGATAAACTTTTTATTGAAAGTTCATCCTGTTATTTCAAATATTCTAAAAAGAGTCCAGAAATTATGTGAAATTTCAGTACTGTAAATCAGTGAAGCAGCATATAGTATCTGGTACAAAACAAATCAAATCATGAATATATTGCTCTTTATTAAATCATTTTTCTTAGTCACTGTAAAACCTTTTCATTTTCTCTTTATTCACCAGGGATAAAAATAGTCCACACCTCTTTGGCTTGGTTTTATATATGTTCTGTATCAGTGATCATCAATTGGCTGAAATGCTTATGCAATGGAAAATGTAGTAGCTAGACTCTTCTGGAACTTACCGACGAAAAAAAAGAGGCTTTCACTATGCTTTTGAGATGTGGTGTTATAGAAAGCAGTTGAGGAACTCATATACTGAAAGGCAGACAAATGGATGGGTGCTGGAAAGGATCAGTAGAATTTTAAGGTTCCTTAAGGATATTGACAGAAGACAGTTGAAATACTTTGGATAAATTGAAAGAATGGAAGGACTTTTCAGAAGAGTAATAGAAGGTGAAGTTCTTGGAAAAAGAGGAAGGGGGTAGACTGTCAATGAGATGGATGGATGTTGTGTCTGGAGTGCCTGATCTTCAGAGAGTTGAAGCCCTCAGCATACAACATGACCACATGGCGAGGACTGGTGGCACATCAGTGAGCATCTGAGTGACTATATGGCATCTGTTGATGTCTAGTGAACAGATAGATGATGACTATGCCCAAGAGAGAGAGAGAGAAAGGATATACAAAACCAGAAATGTTTGCAGTGCTTGTGCAAGTAGGTTGAGACTAAGGTGGCAGTTGAAACTTATTGTGGTTAGTGTCCCATAAAGATAGAATATTACACAGTGTTTTTCTCCCATAAACAGGTGTTTTTATTAAATGTATGGTATCACATTTATTATGAACAGCTTCTTCAGAATGTAGGTTTACAGAGTCAGTAGGCAAAAGCTGTGATATAAGAAACTACATATGTCAGATAACACAGCACAAAAATATAAATCTGTTAAACAACAAAAAATGATTTGACAGTTAATATCTGAAAACATTTGATGTACATGTCACAATCCTATTCTTAAGTTTAACATATTTCCTGTTTTGTGCTGATCATTTGATTAGCACAAAACAGGGGTTGCAAATTTTGCAAAGATTATCTGCTTTTTCATTCCCTTTCAACCCAACATACAGTGATATTCTTTTGATTATTATTAACAGACACTCTTGTTACTTTATTATAAGCAGCAACCAGTAATCTGGTTGCTGTTTAACAAGAGATGTTTATAAGGAAAAGGTAAAAACTCTACTTTTGCTTGATTTTTGTAAAGATATTTGATAGGATGCCACATGAAAACTTACTATTGAATTTGAAGTATACAGATTTAGATATCAGTCTTTGGATATAAGACAAAAACTCCAGCTTCTCTCATAGCTTACACAGAAGACAGATAGGCACATAACTATAATTAATAGGGCTAGATGGAGAAACTCTCTTCTTCGTATGCCATTGGTATTGTGCATTTTGTTCATCTATGCTGCCATCTTTGTCTTCTCACCCAGAAGGTATTATTGCAATATCACTAAAAATTAAGCACCCTTCCTGACATCATTCTTCTCATCCAACTCCTGCATAGATGACCAAGGCAAATCACTTCCACCTGAAAAACCAGAAGAAGAAGAATCTTGAACAACCTAGGTACCAAAAAGCCTTCTAGTCCTGATGGTATTCCACGATTAATGGGATACCATCTGGCCATGCCCCTTCTGCATTTTGGTGGGGAAGGGTATGACCAGATGAGGCAAAATGATATATATTGTAATGGTGAAACTTGAATTCAGGAGGTAGAGGAGACAAGGATCTGGACAGGGTGGAGTAAAAGTTGTAGTTCAATGGACATATTGCAAAAATTGGAAAAGTTAGGGATGAAATGATTATGCTAATGTTATAAAACACTAATAATGACCATATAATCAGCATATCAGGAGTTGTTGTTAAAGTATTGGAGAAGTTGATTAAAATACAAGAATGGATAGATGAAAATGGGATACTGTATGGGGGAACAACATGGTTTTGTGAAGGGTATGCCTCAGTAATAGGCTCACGTTTTATAACACAGTGAGCTGAATTGGATAAAGGTAATGGGTACAGGTGACCAGCTGTGATGCATAACCTTACACTTTGCCACATTAAATTGACATTCATTCTCCTTTGCCCAGACTGCCAGTCTATCCAAATCATCCTGCAAAATTTTAACATCATCTGTATTAACTATTGTTCTACAACAGCTTTGCATCATCAGCAAACAACTGAACAGTTCCTCTCAGATCTGTTTCTATATCATTAATGTACAAATTAAACAGTAGCAGTCCAAGAACAGAACTCTGCAGCACATCACTAGTCACAGGTCTTCTTTTGGACCTATGACTAGTGATGTACTAGAGATATCTCTGATATCTCTCCATCAACCATCTTCTTATTCACCTCACCAAACATATATCCATCCCCATGTGCTGCAGTTTACTGATTAGAATTCCATAACTTTTGAAGTTCAGCAGTATCACTATCCAATTCAGCTGTCACTTTATTATAAAATGTGAGCAAGTGACTGATGCATGATCTACCCTTCACAAAACCATGTTGTTCCCTATATAGTATCCCATTTCCACCTATCCATTCCTGTATTTTACTCTTGACCAACTTCTTTAATACTTTGACAACAGTTTCTGATATGCCAATCGGTTTGGTAATTTGCTACATCAGTCTTGGAGCCTCCTTTCTGCAATAGAATTATTTTCTCTTCTTTCCATCCCCTTGGGACTAACCCAGAGCTGAGACAGATTAAACAATGTGATCAATGGCACTAGCAATTCCCTAGCAGCTTCACATAAAACTAGAGCTGGTATATCATCCAATCCCACAGCTGTATTCACATTAAGGTTTAATATGCTATGCACCTCCATTTCATTTACCTTAATTCCCATGTAAACCTTTGCCTTTCTCGTTACTGCAATATCTCCACCTGGATGATAACTCCTGCAAATTGTTCACTTAGTAATTCTAGTATTTTGACTGATTCGGTTATCTCCCTACTATCAGCATTCATTAAAATCATTCTGCCATAAACATTCTTTTACTTGCAGTATATCGAAAGAACTGTTTGGGATTATCTTTGGCCTGCACTGTTAATTTTCTTTCATACTCTGCTTTTGCCTTTCTTACCACACTTGTTATCCTTCTGGCCTGTGCTTTTTATTGTTTATGTGCCTGCTGGTCACCTTTTTCCTTGAATTTCCTCCACAATTGTTTCTTTTTTTGCAGCTTCAGCTTAATGATGATATTCACATATTTATTTCTCACTTGATTTACTCTCCTTACTCTAGGTATGCAGTCTGTCATTACTTCTCTCAAATAGTCCTTTACCATTTTCCATGCACTATCACCATCCAGCCCTTGCAGTTTCACATATCATGCCACTGATGCAAGCAATCTCTTTAGCTTGTCATGCTTAACAGCCCTGTAATATCACATATATTTTGCCTTAACTGAAAATTCCACACGTTTAGTCACCTCCCAGATCAAGACCATATGATCACTCTCACCAGTTAGCAGCAACATGGTCATTCATTATAGACAAATTCTCAGGTGCAATTACTAGATTGAGCACTCTCAAATCCCCTAGTATATTCCATCACATGCTGTCTCAGGTAATTATTCCTTAGTAACTGCATAAATTCTATTTCCTTCCTCCCATGTGTCCTCTCCTTCCAATCTGTGTTCCCATAGTTGAAATCCCCCATAATAATTACTTACCCTCCATTCATTGAGTCTATTTGCCAATGCATACTATCTCCATTATCTTTTCCATCCCCTGGTGTATAACAGCATCGAACTGTATATTTTGTTCTGCTAGTCTGCATCTCACACAAAGATATCCTGAAATGTGCTAGTTTCACTGGTCAGCTGTTGAACTTCTACTCTCTTTGGTTGCAGTTCATCAGCTGTCATCAATAACATTCCTCATTCTTTTCTCTTTGTCCTCCCTGAACACACTATACCCTTCACATTCTATCCCACTGACTATATCATCTTCTACCAGCCATGTGTCATTAATGCCAGTGACCTATGGTCAGGCTGTTGGTGAATAACCAATACCAAAAATTCCTTCTGCTTGTTCCGATGCTCCTAGCATTAGTGTACATAAAGTGCAAAAGCCACTTATGCCCACTGTGATCCTGATGCTGTATACTATCTCATTCTGGTTTGTTACCAGTGGTACTAATTAAATACACATTCTTGCTCTTAACTGCCTCACTGATGTCTGCATATCCACTCAACAACCCCCCCCCCCAAAAGCTCTAGTTTTCCTGATTTTGCACTTCCACTTTCACTTCATTCACCAACACTTTCAACAGACACAACACCACAAATCCATTCAGATGCAAACCATCCTTCTTGTATAAGTCCTTTCATCCATCAAACTCACTCCACACCACTCCTTCATAACCTACACATCAAGTCATTCACCATTATGCTCCTCTTTCTCAGTTCTACTCTGTCATGCTGCGGCTACAGATTCACTATCTTGACTCTCTCTCTCTCTCTTTTCTTTTGCTACTTCCAGTAATTCTTTCATGTCCTCTCTCATGCCATACTTTTCTCCTTTCAAATCATTCATTCCAGCCAATATGATCATCTCTTTCATTGTACCCATTTGTGCTTTAATAGCCTCACTAACATTATTTTGTGCCTGGAAAGCATGATTTTGCCAACCTCTTGCCGATCACACCTTTTATGATTGAATCGCTGTACAAGACTCGCTCCTTGATTTTCCCTTCTCTCTTAGTCAAGCCATCATTTCTCTTATCCTGCACTTCTTTCTTTCTGATATCAGCTGACCTACTCGCCAGATGTTTCTGCATTCATTAAATTCATATATGATGCTTTCTTGTGTAGAGGCTTAAGTGTTGTGAGGACATTATGTTGGAGGTTTAATGGATTTTTTACAACACTCAGAAAGAATTAAATT
This sequence comes from Typopeltis vanoorti, assembly GCF_054136105.1. NCBI lineage: Eukaryota > Metazoa > Arthropoda > Arachnida > Uropygi > Thelyphonidae > Typopeltis > Typopeltis vanoorti. The sequence continues at coordinate 36,174,054 of NC_143567.1, read as the reverse complement.
AGAATTTAATACTCCTATATTTCGTCCTAGTCACTAGGACATCTACGGGGATTACAAACAATTAATGTAACATGCACACAAAAACTTACAATACTAAGCCCAACCACATGGGTGACTCTAAAGTCCTATCTAGGTGGAGCGCCCTCTAAGGGCGGTAGTAGGTGGCCTGGAATGTAAGGTGGGACCTCTGGTGATGAGTGTTTCCCAAATCTTCGGAAGCTTAATGCAACCGTATTTGTTAAGATTTGGTTGGTTTCTGAGAGCTGCTGCTGCTGCTTCTAAGAAAAGTCTCTCTTTCTTGAATTTGCTGTGGTGGAGCATAGTGGTTTTCTTCCATGATTTGGACACCACCCACAGAGTATCATGGAAGAAAACCACTATGCTCCACCACAGCAAATTCAAGAAAGAGAGACTTTTCTTAGAAGCAGCAGCAGCTCTCAGAAACCAACCAAATCTTAACAAATACGGTTGCATTAAGCTTCCGAAGATTTGGGAAACACTCATCACCAGAGGTCCCACCTTACATTCCAGGCCACCTACTACCGCCCTTAGAGGGCGCTCCACCTAGATAGGACTTTAGGGTCACCCACGTGGTTGGGCTTAGTATTGTAAGTTTTTGTGTGCATGTTACATTAATTGTTTGTAATCCCCGTAGATGTCCTAGTGACTAGGAACGAAATATAGGAGTATTAAATTCTAATTTAATTCTTTCTGAGTGTTGTAAAAAATCCATTAAACCTCCAACATAAAAATCATATATGATGGGAATATGGTCTGGCTGTCCAAGTAGTTAGTATATCCACTCACCAGCCAAGACATCCTGAGTTCAAATTCCACAGTGGGCATGGATGTGTTTGTCTATAGGTGGAAGACGAACGTCATCTCCCAGTATGAGATGTGTTCATTTATTGGAGGCCTGAAGTGGCTTGAAAAAGATCTATGTTTGATTTTTAGAGCAGGGTTTCTGAACTGAACTGTGCAAAAAATAAATGTAAAAATACAAAATAAATATAAATATTAATAAAAGTATAAAAAAATAATAATCTTTATCCCACTAACTGCACAGATTTACTTTAGGTTTACAAAAACCTTCGATAGGTTGAGAGCCACATTAAAAAAAAAAAGTTCATATTTTGAATGATTATGCAGCTAGATGATATTATACCTAATATTGCAGCCGAATTTAATCATATAATTTCTTGTTCATGTTAAGCTTAATCCACCCGTGGTACTAGGATACTGTACCATGAGTGGTTGTAGATTTACAACAACTCATGGGCCAGACACATGAAAGGTTATATAATATTTTAGTGCATAAATTAATTTACATTCAGTTCATATCTTAAGTGTGTTAAAAATTTATATTTTCATCATTAAAAATTAAATTTATAATGTTATTTTCTCTGATTGCAGGATGCTGTCAGCTTACTTCAAAGGCCACCATTTCACTGTACAAGTGCTGTTTGGCTAGCTTTATTTTCACTTTTTTCTGTGTCTTATGTTTTCCAACTGGAATGGTGCAAGAGATTACTTTGGATCATATTTGTTGCTGTGACTACACATCACTTTCGGGATGCACAAAGGCATGGACTTTGGTTTTGGCCTTATGGATCAACAAAGCCTTTAAATTCATGGATATACTTTATATTCAGTTGCGTACTACCTCTACTTTGTAGAAACTTTGTAAACCAGACATCATGGTCAGGAATTGGTGTGGGACAGAAGTTTTCCTCTCTGAGTGAAGCTGTAGTATAACTCGTAAGATAAATGGTGATATACTTGTAAGAATTTCAGTCATATGAACTACAAATGCAGTACATTATAGGATGTTTATAGTACTTAAAATTTGCATTGTGAACTCATTTTTAAAATCTGAATAAAAATATTTGTGAGATTTTTGAAGAAAGGTAGATTTGAAGAATTAAAAAATAAATGAATCATATTTTATAGGAATTTTAGTAGTAGACAAGTGTAGACAAAGTTCTTTGGTTGGAAAGACCTAGGTTCAAATGGCATCTAGAAAGCACAGAACCTTTATAATGACTTTTCATCTGCAGGGTGAGTTAGCCAGTCTCAGTAAAGTGACAGAGTTTTCTTTTTATTTGGAGGGAGGGGAGTGGGAGTCACAAGACTCGTGGGCAACCTATTTTAACACAGAGCCTGTCATACTACTACTTAAACTTGTTCCTTGCTTGTATCTTCACCACCTTTTCAGGCAATGCATTCCCTGGACCAGTCACTCTTCAGAAAAAGTCCCTACTCACCATCTTATCACTTCCAGAATGGTCTCTTGTCCTGTTCCTTCTCTATTTTTTACCATAAGAAAAATCTCAGTGTTATGACTGCTGTCCTGCTTAGAGAAAGTGGTTTGAGACTCGCTAAAAAAAAGTTCCATGTTTGGTCTCCAGAGCAGGGATTCAAAATAATTTCTGGATTATGTAAAAAATAAAAATACAGAAAAATTAGAAAAAAAAAATCCTATTCCACTTACAGTACTCATGTACTGTAGGTTTATAGCCTTTCATGAGTGGAGTCATAAAAAAAAATCTGCTAAATACCTCTTAATAGCTTAAATGGTTCAGTCATATCATCCTTGTCTTCTGTGTACTAGACTCTGCAGTTTGCATGCCCTCAGAACCAGCATTGTACAGTCCTTGATATCATTTTTGTTATCCACATCTGTGCCCTCTCCCAAGTTATTTCATCCTCTTCAAATCCCAATGATAATTTCTGAGAGACCATATCAAATTTCTGTTGACTGTCACCCCAAGATCTCTTCCACTTCCTATAGTATAGTTCCACCAGTAGTGTATGCAGCCTCCTATGAGTGGTTCTCCAATTTTAAAACCTTAAATGTGGTTGCATTAAACTGATATCCTGATTGATTCATCACCTACTTTCCTGTTTATTTGAGTCCTCTTGAAGAGCCTCATCATTAGCACTATTACTAATAACCTTCCCAAACTTATCATCTGCAAACTACTGAATATCTCCTTGCATTGCAGAGTGAAGATCTTAGTACTGAGCCTTCTGGAACTTCACTTGTGATCTTCCTTCTCCCCAACACTACTCACCCTATACAAAACTCTTCGTTATATTTTAAACAGCAAATTTCCAATCTAAACCTGTACATTGCATCTTAAATATCAACTTATGTAGTACCTGTCAAATACCTTTGTGCGCACGCACGCACGCACGCACGCACACACACACACACACACACACACACACACACACACACAAAGGCAATATTTACCTTTTCCTCATCAACTGCTCTTTTTGCTTTATTACAAAAGACAACCAAAGGGGCACTCTTGTTTCAAATTATTGAAACAAGAGTACCCCTTAATAAATCAATGCTAACACTCAAATAATATCATCCTCATCTGCCTGATAGTGTATACACTCTCTTACTAATTTCCCCAAATCATATCAACTGCAGAAGAAATAAACTGGCCCATAGTTTTTGCTGTCTCCATTCTACCTCCACCTGTATGCACTAGCACTATTTTACCCTCTTTTCACTCCTTAGGGACTTTTCCAGTAGCTATACTTATGAAACATCCAAGTCAATGAATCTGTTAGTTCCTTAGCATGTTCTCTTAAAACACATGGCGAAATCGCATCCAGTCTCACTGTCTTATTGACTTCCAAAATACTTAGCATTTGAAAGACATTCTCCTCATGTACTTCTAAACCTTCAACCCTCCCTATCTCTCTTTCTAGGAATAAAACCTGCTTTTACAGGATGAAATACCACAATAAAGTGATCATTAAACAAATCCACTATATCTTCATTTGTTACTTGATCCTTTCTCCTCTTGGTCCAACAAGGTCATTTGTTCATTTCTCCTCCTCCTGGCCACATAATGAAAGAGTTCCTTAGAATTTTCTTTGGATTGCTCTTTCTATATTGCAATTTTTTCTTCCTTACTATACTGTTTCATCTGGCATGTATTACATATTCCTCATGCAAGCTGCTTTCCACCTCTCTCTCTATCTCTTTATACTTTCTTCATCTCCAGTTCCTGTTTGATTTCATTAGTCATCCACTTGACAGCAAATCACAACTCTTTTTTACTCGAAGAATGCAATTTGCCATTGCTTCCGATAAATATTTCTTTAACTGGCTACAGTGCAATGCTGATATCCCTCCCTTCAAATTCTTCCATCCATACTGCCAAACTGGTTTCTGAGTCTATTATAAATCACTTACCTTATAATTCCATATAATTTTTTTCTCTTTGATACCAGTATGTTTGTCCTCCAAGGCAAGACTATGTGGTCACAATCACCAACTCTGGAAAGAGATGACTTCTCTGATGCTAGGACCAAATCCAAAAGTCTTGATCCTCCTGTTCCCTCTATCACATGTTGCCTAAGACATCTGTCCCTCAAGAATTCCAGAAATTCAGTTCCCTTGCATGTATGCCATTTCTTCTGCCCTAATCTGGTCACCTGGATTTCTTGGAGATGAGGAGGTTGTGGAAAGGGTTCAGAGGATAGTGACTAAGTTGGTGAATGATGTAAAAAATGCTATCTACATTGATAGATTGAGAGCTTGTGGATTGCAGAGGTTGGTTGATAGGCGGAGAAGAGGGGGATATGAGAGAAACATTTAAATTACTTAAAGGATTTTATAAGATTGATGCAGGGGAAATGTTTCAGCTGTGTGATAGTGATGGAAGAACAAGAGGTCATCATTGGAAATTAAGGAAAAGTGTGGTTAACAAGGGTGTGAGAATGAGGTTTTTCACCTGGAGGGTGGTGAATGAGTGGAATGCATTACCTGACTCAGTTGTGAGTTCTTTGTCTGTAAATGAATTCAAGAACAGATATGATAGATATTGTTTTGATAGTTTGGGTTTCCTGTGATGAGTCTACTGACTCCATGGAGATATTTATAATAATAATAATACTTGTTATATTGCTATAGTAAAAAATTTCCTATAATGATCACTCACTTTGCACTTGGTAGACTAATTTTCCTAAATATTTCCTTATCCCCCCCTCATGTTCCCTGGCTTATAGCAACATCTCACTACTTCTCTCAACCACATTTCACTGATCAAGTCATCTTTGTACAGGGTATCAATATCAAAGCCTGATACTCCTAGCATTTGTACAAAGAAATATCATTGCATTATTAGTATTTTTTCTAGACCTATTATTCCCCCAGACTCCACTTGATTCTGCAGTATACCATAAATCTCCCCAACTCTAGTCTCCCTGCCTTAACACTCTCACTTGCTCAGAGAACAACAGTCTCTCTCTAGATACCTTTGTCCTTTGATGTTCAAATGTATCTCTCTTTTCTGTCTTTAAATGCACTGCAATCATCTACATATCCCAGACCCCTTGTGACACATTCTCATTAGCAATAATGTCATTTTTTATTGCTGCTTTGAGTGATACACTCATAATCTTCCCTCTCATGCTGTTCTTCTATGCCATTCCTAACATTAACCGCAGATCTCTCACCACTCAATTCACACCTCCTCTGAGGTCGTTCTTATCAACCACTATTATTATCTCATATACATTCTCACCTCACTTCATTGCCATGTCCAGGAAAGCAGTCCTCTAATCTTTTACTCTTCACACCATGAACCCTTGGATCTCCATACATCATGCCCATCACAGATCCTTTCATTTCTTGCTTGCCTACATCTCTCACTCTCTCCTCCATTACACTCCCTCCTTATTCTCTCATTTACTTGCCTATCTCTCAACTTCCTCTCATTCTTTTTCTGGTTTCTCATTCACTCTCTCCTCCTCTCATTACCATAATTTTCTCTTACTTCTACTTATGTTTGTCTTACACCAGTTTGTTTGTCTAATCTCTCCCTTTGCATTCCTCAAATCATTTTTCATACCTCCCACTTTTCTCACTGATTTAAGTAATCTTTGGAAAGGCTATCAATAGTTGCCATTCCCTTTATTCCTGATACTCCTGGCATTTGTACAGAGAAACATCATTGCATTATAAGTTTTTTTTTTTCTATACCTGTTATTTCCCCAGACTCCACTTGATTCTGCAGTATACCATAAATCTTCCCATCTACCAAGTGACTATCTCCACAAGAGGCCACCTCTGCTATAATACCAACCACCATTATTATCTTATATACATTCTCACTACACTTCATTGCCATAGTCATGTTCTGCATTGTTCCTGTCTATTGTTCCAGTACCAGTCTCTCTCTCTCCAAGCATCCTATCCTCATATGAGATTCATTGACACTATCTGCCAGGATCTCTAAATCCATAGTTACACTACTAATATTAAGTCCATCACCATTTCCTGCTTGCCATTCCTCCCTTTTGATCATGTTACTTGTATTTCTCTGCCAGCACTCACTTGTTTCCATCACATTACTATTGCAGCACTTAAACCAAAGATACTGATATCAGAATCACCTAGCTCTTTCCATTGTTTACATTTTGTGCAGACATGCATTCTTTCATCACTTTTCCACACTTTTAACTGACAGAAAGCATACATGTCGCAGGTGCACCATGCATCAAAATCTTATATGATACTATGCAAAATGTAATCATTAAATGGTAGTGGACTGGACAACATGTCAGTTAACAGAGGCATAGCAGTTGCCATGCCTGGAAGAAAGAAATGCACAACACATACAAACACAACATATCAGAAAAAATACTTCAAATTTTCAAAAACTTCACATCCAGTCATAATTAATTCAGGCTAAATTTACAATAAAATCTCTAATAATATCAAAACTTTTATTTCACCTCTATCTGCACACTCTTAACCCTACAGCCATCTCAGTTTGTACATCACTTGTACAATACATCTGTTAATTTATTTTGGTAATAGTTATATTTGATACCCATTAGTAAACTGTAGATAATCTCATTTGAATAGTTTATATAAAACTTTTATAAAGTGATCTGTATAAACATAAGAAATTAAAATTAAGAAAGATAACTAACCAAGGAAGAAGTAGAGGATTGAAGATTTGCTTCTATATACTTAGTTATGGATTTATAAATTAGATATTAAACCACGTAATATATGTAGCCAAGTGGAGAGCATTTTTCCCCCATCCCATTATATTATGGATGTTTGTAGAATAATAATTTTCCAGTCATTAGATAGGTTTGTACTAATCCATGAAAATTGTCAGAGATCTGGTGGTTTGAAAAAGTACTGTATTTAGTCTCTAGATCAAGGTTCATTTCCTGACTTATCTATTCTTTGATAAAGAGCCAAGAGGCTATTTTTTTTTTTTCCAATCTATTCTTCCTTAGGTACACTCATACTAAAGTATATGCTGTGGATTTCCAATTGTTCATGGGTAGGGTTACTATAAAAAAAAATTAAAAAAATACAACTTAAAAGTGTAAGTACAAATAAAATATTATTTTCTTACTTAATTTTTATTTTGTAGAAATTGGGTGGACATTTTTAAAGACCTTTAAATGGTTTCTGCTGATTTATTTGTCTTTGTCAGTCTAATAACTTCATTTTGATTTGTGTACATGCTCATCAAATTACAAAAATACGTGAGCCTTACTTTAGAAATGAAAAGGGTGGGTGTTTTCAGAGTCTGCACATACTAGTTTAAATATGCAAAACTTCTTTTGGTTTGGTTTTCTCTCCTATAACCAATTAAATATAAATTTCAAGTAATTCATTCCAGAACCATACTGTATATAGCTACGAAATCTCACTTTAAAATAATTGATCTTCCTTCTTCAATGAGAATTACCTACACACATAGTAACACATTTCAATCTCCCCTTCTCACTTGCAAAACTTTACTATTTCCCTTTCTCTATACAACTTTTATGCACACCCTCTCATTCATCCCTCTTAATTTCAAATTTAGTTTGTGGTGGGAACTGCCTAGTCCTTATGTATGCAAAGGCTAGTCATAATACATGCAGTTTGCAGATATAATACACTAATGCTTTGTTGTTAGCCTTCCTGATTAAAATGTCTTAGCAATAATTTGAAACATTCCATCTAGCATCTTACTACCATAGTTCTTGATAGAAATCTCAGTGCAGAACATCTTATGTTGTATGTATTTATCAATCCCCCCCGCCTTCCTTTCCTGTATGCAATAAAACTCTGCAATCCACAAAATCACTGATGTAAATCAACAGTGTCTATACAGGGTGTCCCTAAATTCATGGCCCAAACGTGAGGGGATGGTAGTATACACTGAAACCACCAATATTCGCCACAGAATATGCAGCCACAAACACAGTGAGGAGTCAGAAATGAAGGACAGATCATTACAACAAATGCTGAAACGTCCACCCACCAATGCTGATACACGCTGCACAACAGTGGAGTAGTGATTGGCATACCTGCTTGTAAACACTGGGCTTGTTGCGCACATCGCCGGCTGCAATGGACAGTCGGGCTACCAGATCCTCTGCGGACTGCACGGGCATCTCGTACATGACACTCTTCAAATGTCCTACAGAAAGAAATCGAGACAAGAAAGATTGGCCGATCTGGGGGTGGAGGGCACAGGATGGGACCACCGCACCCAATACATCGGTTCCCAAATGTGGCATTAAGATGCTGATTCACGTCCATGCTGAAATGGGCGGGTGCCCCATCGTGCTGGAACCACATACAGAAGTGGATGGCGACTTGAACTTCCTGAAGCAATTCCAGCAAAAACTGTTGCAGAAAAATACAGCACGTTCACCCATCGAGGCAGTCCGGCAGTAGGTAGGGACCAATTAAGTAGTCATGCGCGATCCCCGCCCAGACATTGATGGTGAACCGTTTGCTGGTTCAACTGTGGATGGGTACCATGGGGGTTCTAGGCTGCCCACAATTGTGCATTATGGACATTGACTATGCCTTCATCTGGGTTGTACAGATGAAGTCGTAAAGTGTCGTACAGCAAATCGGGCTGTATGACACTTTGCTGCAGGAACCACTGGGCGAAATCCATGTGCAGGGGATAATCAACAGCTGTCAATGCCTGCACTCGCTGCAAGTGATAGGGGTGTAGCCCTTCTTCATGCAGTACGTGCTAGACAGTATTCCGATGCACAGTGAGGCTCTGGGCAGCAGATCGCATGCTTGTACCTGGATTATCTGTCACCATAAACAAGATGTCCTCGCTCATAGCTGGCATTCTGACCGTCCATGCTCGTCCGGCATCATGTTGACTAACGTGGAAGGTGCTTGCTTCACACAGCCGATGGTGCAGTCGTGCAAACATTTTATGATCAGGCACACGGCGCATAGGATATCGCTCACGGTACAGTCTTTGCACCTCTCTGCCAATGCCCTTGGCTACGCTGTACATCAGGTGCATATTGGCTTTCTCTGCATTCGTAAACTGCTCCATCTCGTGTCCGATTGACACTGAGAATACTGGGGTTTGGCTGATCCAGCGCTTTTAAGCCATGCCGCCTCGTTTGTGGCCACATATTCTATGATGAATATTGGTGGTTTCGGTGTGTACTACCATCCCCTCACGTTTGGGCCATGAATTCAGGGACACCCTGTATAGTTCATTTGAAGTCTGTGAAATTATGTAATATTGAATTCAAAGTAGGGTGGTCCTGGTGGTGTCTTTGAATTTCTTTCTCATCTTACCTTATACATGGACTATTATTATTAAGAGAGACCTCCAGGGAGTCAGAGACTCATCGAGGGAGGTCACATACTACACACACCAGCTGTCATACTTATTCTTGAATTAATTCACACTGCTTGCACTCACAACATCCAATGGCAGTCCATTCCAATCACGCACCACCCTCTGAGAGAAAAATCTAGCCCTCACACCCTTCTTGGTGACCTTCATTCTTAGTTTCCAAGGATGCCCCCTCATCCTTTCCCCACCCTCCATAAATTAAAAAATTCCACCAATTGAAATCCTGTATGTCCCTTTCAGAAGTTTGTAAGTCTCAATCATATCATCCCTCTTTTTCCTGTTTGCTAGTGTTGGCAATCTACAAATTCTCAATCTGTCTTCATAATCAGTATTCCAGAATCCTGATATTTTTAACACTCTTCTTTGTACTCTCTCCAATATATCAGAATCACAACGGAAACCAGGAGACCAGACCTAAGCACAATAGTCCATGTGAGGTCTTATCAACGCCTTGTAAAGAGGCAAAATAACATCTTTATCTTTACATGTGAATGTTCTTTTCAGCATTGCAATTATCTTTTGATTTGTATTTGCAATCTTTGCCACATGGCCCCTAAACTTCAACTTCCTATCTATTAACACTTGAAGATCCCTAGTCTCATCAGTTTCTTCTAGCCTAATCCCACCAATATAATACTACATTGGATATCTAATCATACTGAAGTAAATGACTTTACAATCATGATGGCCGAAATTAATTTCTTAGCATGTTCAGGTGCATACACTATATGAGACCAGTTAGTAGATCTCAATTTAGAAAAACAGACTAAACTAAAACCATGACAAGCATCAGTACATCTCAGTGTGTGTAGTGAGATGTACTGAAACAAATGCATGTATCATTTTGAGAGCACAAATTGCGTTTGCAACTTCAAAATAGCATCCCTGCATAATACTCAATTTTATGTTAAAAATGAGCCTTGAAATGTTTCCACAGTAGTGTGACAATTTTCAGTTCAGTTAATAGTAAAGTCAACACCTTTTTTATAGTTATTTCTTATTAACTTGAGTTTCACTAATTGATTTTCACAACTTGACATAGTTTTTCAGCTTTCACACTTTGTCAGTTACCTACCATGCAGCAGAGCTGTAAAGAAACATACAAACAAAAAAAATAAAAGTGCTATTATTTCATGACTAATCCTGTATATGAAATAGCTATAATTCTATGATTCTGATGTCGAATGAGACTTTTCATTTGATTGGAAAGGCTAGATCCAAATCATCACAGGATGCAGGAGTTAGTTTGTCTTCGAAGTCAGTCGGTCTCATATGGAGGTCACAGGATCTAACTGCAAATTTTTTATCCCTGCTAAATAGACAAACCAGCCTAAAAACACATGCAATTTAAAGAAGTTATGCACCTTCGTAGGCTTTGGCATATTTTGCTGACCTGGCTGGCTGAGTAGTTAGTATGCCTGCTCTCCAACCAAAATGCTGATTGAATCCCACCATGGACATGGATGATTGTGGTGTCTTTAGATGGATGAACTTCTTCACTCAGTGAGAGACCCCCCCCCCCACACACATTTATTGGAGGCCTGAAGTAGATTGAAAAGTTCCATGTTTGCTCTCTGGAGTAGAGTTTCCACACTTAGTAAAATTGAATAACAAGTTCAAGTTTTAAAAAATGTATATGAAATTAATAAAAATGAAAAAACATCATTAGTCTTCCCACAGTACTATAGGTTTACAATAACCTTTCGTAGGTGGGAGTCATAAATAAAATATATATATATATATATAGAAACTATCAATATACCATTTAAAAGTATTCTGAATTACAGCATTAGCCTCAGTAAATGGCCTCCATACTCTCTTTGGGAATAAAAGGTTCACTTCTTTCCAGTCTGATGGCAGGATGTGGGTGTGGAGGCAGCCTGATGAATGCTTGTTACCACAGTGTATTGTACCCACAATAAAATTTGGTGGTGGTTGAGGAGTAATGGTGTGGGGTGCATTCAGCTGGTTTGGAATGAGACCACTGGTCGTCTGTGGTTCTATGATTGCAGCTCAGTATCTTGATATTCGGGATAATCAGGTGCTGCCTACACTGTGGAGTTTTTATGGAACAGACCCATGCTACTATCAAGAAGACAACAATGCCCTATGCCACAAAGTTGCAGCTGTTATGGAATGGTATGAAGAGATATTTGTTAAAAGACTGTTCTGGCTTGGGCAGAGTCCTGACCTCAACCCCATCAAACACCTGTGGGACAATTGGAGTGACGATTGTGGTCCAGAACAGCAAGTCCTTGATCTGTTGCTGAACTTAGTGTTGCTTTGATGGAGGAATGGAGACAAATTCCACCTGATGTCTGCTGCACATTGGTGGAAAGCCTCCTTCAAAGGGTGCAGGAGGACATACTCAATATTATGGTTCACCTGCTGGTATTAATTGTAAATTGCTAAAGTGACAGGGACAATTGTTGGTAGATAGCATATGTTACAAGAGGAATAGTTTTTAGATAACAAATGTTTCCCAGTGGTTAACATTAATCTAGTTAACGAATGAACCTTGGTTCGATTCCAAGTGCAAAATGTGACAAAATAAAAGAAAGCAACAAGTTATCAGTATGATCCTTTATATAACTTATAAAAGCAGCTTCCAACTACTTTGCTATTTCTAAAAAAGTAGGCCTCCACTGCTCCCTATGAAAATGAAAGGGCATTATATGGTTTTCATTTTTATTGAATTTGTTAATTAGGATCACCTGGAATTACAATATATCACTCAATATGTAATAAATAATCTACAACCGTAATAAAAGAAATGTATCCAGAAATATAGTGTTTGTGAATAATAATTTATAAATCTTAAGTTTTTAATCGAATATAAGTGTACTGTTGCATTCTATCAGGAGAGAGAGAGAGAAAAAAAAGGGAGGGAGACTAGGGATCGAAGAAAGTCACCACTGACTTAGTGGTGTCCAACATGTCCACAATAGCCAGTCCTGTTTGGTGTGGTGTCCACCCCACATCCTGACTGACAAGACAAAAATGAAATTCTGGTGTTATTAGCCTTCAGTTGAAAATGTATGCTGCCAGTTGTAGATCAAAACTGATCCTCAACTCACTGCTTCAGATGAAAAAAATAACAGTAGCTCTTAATTATATGAATATCAATTAAAACTCTACATGGGCTTGCTGCAATAATAATGATGATAATAATAAAATCTTATTATTGCAATATGTAACTCATCCAAATAAAATGCCATCTTTACTCTTTTCACAAAGCTATAAGTTCAAGGAAAAATTTTTTGATTTTTATAAAAAATCATTTTTTTTTAAAAATAGAGGAACTCTTTTTAAACTTTTAGGTTGGCAAGTTAGTTGATCATCGGCACAGACAAGTATGGGTTTTCCTCTCTCTCTAACTTGGGGTTTTAGCTCCACAACTCAGAAATCAAAATAGAGCACACGCTATTTCTGGTAACAATACTAGCATTTGTGTTTAGGACCATGCAATGACATCTGTTGTCTGATGTATTCCATAGCCTTGGGCTCAGCTATTAGTAATGGCTAAAATCGGAGGCTGGCTCTCCAATGATTCCTTAATAAAGAGGATTTATTTTATTTTAGAAATAAATTGGAGCCACATAAATCAGTTATATTATCTAATGATAACAGATTTCAATAAGACATTTGTATTTTCTACATGCTAAGAACGTACACTATCTACCAATAATTGTCCAGACACCCCCTCTGATTTGAAGTTATGGAACATTCTAGGTTTGTTAATAACATAAGAACTGGTGTACAGATTGTATGTAAGCAGTATTTCATCGTAGTAGTTGAATACAGGTGGCATGGCAACATGATGTGAACTCAGTGACTTTGAGAGAGGTGGCATTGTGGGCTATTGTATTGGTGGTATGCCTATGTGTGCCATTGCTGCTCAACTTCAGCACCCAAAATCAACAAATGGAGACGTTCTGGCCATTAGTGCAAGAAAACACCCAGGGCAGCCACCAAAAATGACTGACAGGGACAGGTGGGTATTAAAATGGGTGGCATGCAAAAACTGGCTACAATCGGCAGACCATCTATGATAAGTTCCAGACCTCTAGTAACACCATGGTGAATGCTGTTATTCACCATGGTGTTACTGTATGAAAAGAACTCCATTTAGTGGGTTTCCAAGGAAGAGTAGCGGCAACAAGTCAAACATCACAACAATGAACAAGGTGGTTCGTGTGGCCTGGTGTAAAGAGTATGTGAACTTGACAATTAATGGAAACCAGTACTCTGGAGCGATGAATCAAGGCTCACCACATTTACAATGTGGAAACAGCCTGATGAATGCTTGTTACCACAGTGTGTTGTACCCACAGTAAAGTTTAGTGGTGGTTGAGGAGTAATGGTGTAGGGTGCATTCAGCTGGTTTGGAGTGGGACCACTGGTTGTTGTCTGTGGTTCCATGATTGCAGCTCAGTACCTTGATATTCTGGATAATCAGGTGCTACCTACACTGTGGAGTTTTTATGGAACAGACCCTTGTTACTATCAAGAAGACAACAATGCACTATGCCACAAATTTGCAGCTGTTATAGAATAGTATAAAGAGATATTTGTTAAAAGACTGCCCTGGCTCGTGCAGAGTCCTGACCTCAACCCCATCGAACACCTGTGGGATGATTGTTGTGGCAGTTGACATCCAGAGCAGCAGGTCCTTGATCTCTTGCTGAACTCAGTGCTGCTTTGCAGGAATGGAGACAAATTCCACCTGATGTCTGCCACATATTGGTGGAAAGCCTCCCTCAAAGAGTGGAGGAGGACACACTCAATATTATGGTTCACCTGCTGGTATCAATTGTAAATTGCTAAAGTATCTGGACAGTTGTTGGTAGATAGCATATGTTACAAGAGGAATAATTTTTAGATAACAAATGTTTTCCAGTGGTTAACATTAATCTAGTTAACAAATGAGCCATGGTTCAATTCCAAGTGCAAAACGTCACAAAAAAAAAAGAAAAAAGAAGAAAGCAACAGGTTATCAATATGATACTTTATATAACTTATAAAAGCAGCCTTTTAATAAAAAGTTCCTAAAAGATTATTATTATTATTTTTTTTTTTCAGAATAACTCAATTCATTTGTAGAGAGTGTGGTAATGCTATGACAACTATTTAAGTTATGGTATTGTTATTGTGTTCATCACTTGAACAGCAAATTTTAGTTCAGAACAAGGTATTAGATTGGGATAAACTGTAATTAGTTCTGTGATTACAATGATAATGATAAACTTTTATTAAGTAGGAGATTGTTGCAGTTTATTGTAGTATTTAAAAAATAGACATCTAAATCATATTGGCAATAAGAAGGAGAAAGTCTTGGTTCATGTAAGGTGTTGATGTTAAAATTGAAACTATAATTATATCAGTAGTACTGATGGATGGGAAAAAGTTGACTTATACTCATTTCCTTTAGCTGCTTAACTAATTTCCTCTTAATCTGATTCTGCCTCTCAGAATGCCAGTTGCCCTTCTTTCCCATGCATTGAACTACTCATTATCTTAACGATCACTTTCCCTTATTATGCTCCTCATTCTTTTCTTGCTATTGTTTCTCTTTTTTTTGTGTGTGTGTTGTGCATCTCCTGCTTATTGATGCTACCCCTTCATTTAACTCCACATGAGCTATCCTTCACTACCTCCAGCTGTCTTCTGAGTATCATAATCATTAGCTATGTAGTTCCACACATAACTCCTTTATTTAAACTTCCATATGCTCAGCTATCTCCCAAGGTCAAAACTGTATGATCATTTTCCCCAATTTTAATAAAAGCAGTTACCCTTTGTTATGGACATATCCTCTGAGGATATCACATAATCCAACATTATTAGTCCCCAGATCTCACATGCTATTCTTAGGTAATTAAATTTCAGTTCCATCTCCTCGTGCATTTTTTCAAGTTGAAACTTTGCATGATAATTACTTGCCTTTCTCTTGTTGAGCAAATTTTCCAATCCACGTCATCCGCATCTCCTTTTATATCTCCCACTCTCTCCCTATAGCAGCAACCAACCATATGATTTGCTCTGTTGGCTTTTTATCTCACACCCGATCTTCTTCTTCTGCAGATTCTCCCACTTAAGTGGGGTCACTGTTGATAATGAGTCTCCTCCACATCCTCCTGTCTTGGGCTGTCACCACATCCAAGTTCTTCATCCTCAAGTCCTCTTCTACCAGTTCCTTCCATCTCTTCTTTGGCTGTCCATGCTTCCTCCTTCCTTGCACATCCATCTGCATAACCCTTCTTCCCACATATTCGTCCTCCCTCCTCATCACATGACCAAACCATCTCAACCTTGACTCCTGTATCTTCGCTCCTAAGTTCGTATCTTTCACTGTTCCCCTCACATAGTTATTTCTCAGACGATCCTTTCTGGTCACACCACACATCCACCTAAGCATTCTCATCTCTGCTACTTCCATCCTGCTGATGTTATTTTTCCTCAGGGCCACAGTTTCCATAGCATATGTCATAGCTGGCCTCACTACTGTCCTATAGATTTTGCCTTTCAGATTGATCGGCACCCTCTTATCGCATAACACTCCAGCGATCTCCCTCCAGTTCCTCGAACCCGCTTGTATCCTGCATCCCACTTCCTTCTTAGCTCCTCTGTCTTCTTCCACTGTTGAACCTAAGTATCTAAAGTCCCTCACCTTCCTGATGACATTTCCTTCCAGCTCCAGACTTTTATCTCACACCTGATAGCCACTTCAAATCCACCTGTCTGCTGAACTTTTAACCCTTTTAAAGGATTCTGGTATTACTGTAAGAATCCTTTTGAAATAAATAGCAGCAAGCTCTTTTTTTTTTATAATAGCAGTTATGAGGTATCATGGCATAGCAGTTTTCTTAATTATTATTACTATCATCATCATCTGACCTCTATGGAGTCAGAGACACATTGTGGGAAGTAAACACTATTTCACACAATTCTCATCCAACTGTGCCTTTAACTGATTCAACATGTCTACATTCACAACATACTCAGGCAATGCATTCCACTCACCAACCACTCCATGCAAAGAACCTGCTCTCATTCCTCTGCTCATGCCCTCCTTATACAGTTTCCAGCAATGGCCTCTTGTTCTATTCCTCCCTCTCCCATTTTATGAAAAATCTCTTCCATGTCAACCTGATAACAACCCATGACTAGCTTATTGTACAATGAAACCTGTGGAGAATTCATGACTAAACAAACACATGTAATAACCACAGTAATAAGTTTTAATAAGTAAATATTTCATCCTAAGTATCTTAGGACATTGTCAGTACAGTTAATTCAAATAATGCTGGGAAATAACATACAATTAGGGTGCATGATTACAATGAAATCCCAATATGTGTGCAGTAGCGTGTTATAGAGTTGAATTAAAATATATCTGGAGGAGGAAAAAAAAAAGATTACATTAAAATAAGATAACATATATAAAAATTATTTTACATAATTTTATGACAATTTCCCATACTTTAGGAATAGCAAGAATGTCATCACGGTTTAGATTTGGTCTGTGAAGTAGGGCTTCAGCACTTTCTTTATAAAAACATAATGTAATCCCCCTTCCCCCAAGATATATTTTAATTTAATTCTATAACATGCTACTGCACACATATTGGGATTAATCATGCGCCCTAACTATATGTTATTCCTAGTATTGTTTGAATTAACTGTACTGACGATGTCCTAAGATACTTAGGATGAAATATTTACTTATTAAAACTTATTACTGTGGTTATTACGTGTATTTGTTTAGTCATGACTAGCTTATATGTCTCAATCATATCGTCCCTCTTCCTTCTAATCACAAGACTTTCTCAATCTGTCCTCATACTCCACATTCCAGAAACCACTTAACACCTTTGTGAATCTTCTCTGGACCCTTTCCAACATATCCTCGTCACCATGAAAGCCCGGCAACCAAATCTGTCACCAATAATCTATGTGAGGCCTGATCAAGGCCTTATTACAGTGGTATCATAATCTCTCTATTCATATTTACGAATTTAGGGACACAAAACACACATGTTGAAATGATTATTTTACTTATTATTAATAAAATAACACTTCTAAATAACATTTTATTAATAATAAGTAAAATAATCATTTCAACGTGTGTTTTGTGTCTCTAAATTCGTAAATATGAATGCTGATCACTGTAACCTTAAACGAAAGAATAATCTCTCTATTTCTGCATATTAGGGTCCTCTGCCTGCATCATTCCCATTATCTGATGTGACGTCTTCACAAATATGCAATTCAGGGGTCACATTGAATTGCAACATTGAATTGAAAGTTCCACTTACCTGCACATTCATGCAATTTATTCAAGTCCTCCTGTAAGGCCATAACATCTGCTTGACTCTACGTTGCTCACCCCAATTTTGTATCATCTGAAAACAGCTGCATATCACTAGTTAAACCCATCCCAATATCATTAATATACTAATTGAGCAACAGTGCTCCCAAAACTGACCCCTTCAGTACACCACTGGTGACCTTCCTCTTTTGGGATACTACCCCCCCCCCCCATATACAACTTTCTGATACCTATCTGACAGCCAGTCACTGATCCAACTCAGAAGTCTGTTATCCAATCCCATCTGTTTCAATTTATTTAAGAGGTTGTTGCTTGGGAGCCTATCAAAAGCTTTTGCAAAATCAGTGTACCACTGTATATATGCATCTCCTCTGACCAAGGTAATTGTAATGTTGTTATGGTACATAAGAAATTAGTAAAACATGATCTCTCTTTAACAAATCCATGCTGATAACAAGAAAGAATACTGCTGTTTTCAATCCATTTCTGTATTCTGCTTTTCCCCAATCTCTCTCTCTCTCTAGTATCGTCACCACGGCTTCAGATATACAGATTGGCCTATAATTTGAAGGCTACAGTCTTATCACCACCTTTATGCAGTGGCATAATTTTACTTTCTTTCCCACTCCCTTGGAACCTGAGCTGTTGTAAGACTTATTAAACAATTACGCCAATGCTACTGCCAATTCTCTGGAACATTCTCTTAAGACGTGTGGTGATATGTTATCAAAGCCTATCACCTTATTGACATCAAGTTTATTTATTTCCTCAGTTAACCTGTATATACATCTCCCCTGTCCAAGGTATGTCACCTTGTTATAGTACATAGGTAAGTTAGTAAAACATGATCTCCCTTTAACAAACCCATGCTGATAACCAAAGAGAATACTGCTGTTATGAACCCTTTTCTGCATCCTACTTCTCACCAATCTCTCCAGTACTTTCACCACAACCAAATATACAGATTGGCCTATAATTTGAAGCTACAGCCTTATCACCACCTTTATGTAGTGGAATAATTTTACTCTCCTTCCACTCCCTTGGAACCTATGCTGTTGTAAGACACTTATTACTGTTTATTAGTAGCATGCCATTCCCTGGAATTCCCTTAAGATGCATGGTGATATATCATCAAATCCTATCACTTTTATTGACATCAAAGTTATTTATTTCCTCAAATACCTCCTTCTCACTCACAATTAAGCTATTCTCTCCTATGTCCTCTACACTTAACTGCAACCAAAGAGAGTAGAAGTTCAACTGCAGACCAGTGAAAATAGCAGATTTGAGGCTATCTTCATGTGAGAAGAGGCTAGTAGAACAAAATGTACAGTTCGATGCTGATATACTCGTAGACCAGGGGATGGAAAAGATTATGGAGATAGTATGCATTGGCAAATAGACTAAATGAGTTGAGGACGGGTAATTATTATTGGAGATTTCAACTAGGGAGCATAAATTGGAAAGAGTGGTCACATAGGAGGAAGGAAATGGAATTTATGCAGTTACTAAGGAATAATTACCTGAAGCAGCATCTGATGGAATGTACTAGGGGTTTGAGAGTGCTAGATTTAGTAATTGCATCTGAGAATTTGTCTATACTGAATATGACCACATTGCCAACAACTGGTGAGAGTAATCATATGATCTTGACCTGGGAGGTGACTGAATGTATAAAATATTCAGTTAAGACAGGATATATATGGAATTACAGGGCTAGTAAGTATGACAAGAGATTGCTTACATCAGTGCCATAGTATGTGAAACTGCAAGGGCTGGATGTTGATAGTGTATGGGAAGTAATAAAGGAGTGTTTGAAGAAAATAACTGTAGACTGCATACCTAGAGTCAGGAGAATAAATTAAGTATTTAAATGAATAACATCAGTAAGGTGGAGCTACAAAAATAGAAGAATTTGTGGAGGGAATTCAGGGAGAAAGGTGATCAGCAGACACATAAGCAGTTGGTCAAGCACAGGCCACAAGGGTGACCATTGTAGTAAGAAAGGCAAAAAAAAAAAAAAAAAAAAAAAAAAAAAAAAAAAAAAGCAGAGTATGAAAGGAAGTTAGCAGTACAAGCCAAAGATAATCCCAAAGAGTTCTTTTGCTTTGTGTGCAAGTAAAAGGAAGAATGTCCATGATAGAATGATTTTAATGAACGCTGATGGTAGGAAATTAACTGAATTAGGCAAAATAGTAGAATTACTAAATGAATACTTTGTATGAGAATCGGCTGAGGGAATGTGGACTGCAGAGTTTGGTGGATAGAAGAAGGAGAGGTGATATGATTGAGACTTTTAAGCTGTTGAGAGGTGGTTACAGGGTTGACACTGGGGAGTTCTTTCACTTGGTTGAACAGCGGGAAGGAGTGATGACAAGAGGCCATCCTTGGAAGTTACGAAAGGAAACTGTGAGCAAGAGGGTGAGGAGTGGTTTCTTTGTATGGAGGGTGGTTGAGCCGTGGAATGCATTGCCTGATAGAGTGGTGAGGGCGAGAACAGTCAATGAGTTTAAGGAGTGGTATAATAGACTTTGTGTTTCTTAGGGGGAACCTCCCCTCGATGAGTCTTGACAGACTTTATGTTCTTAGGAAGGATCTTCCACGATGAGTCTTTTGACTCCATGGAGGCCTGAATAATAATAATAATAATAATATATGCTCACCTAAGCTGGTGAGTATATGCTTTAACTTTTTTTTTTTTTGAAGTGAATAATGAACTTTTGAAATTTATCAAGAGCAAAGTAAAAAGAATGTGACCAGGAAAAAGTCTGTGCCAATCGACATTACCATAAAGGCTACAATTACAGACACAAGCTTCTTGTCTTGGCACTGAATCCAAATATATTATACAATTATAAACAAATGTAAGCATAATGTAATATTATGCCTAGAGAATTTTTTAGGGAGATGAGTGAGATATAAGGTATTTGAAAAAAAGAAAAAAAAGAAAGGAGATGAAAAACAAATAAAATAAATAACGTCAGTGGTGTACAACCTATGACCTTCAGACCAAGCCTGGTCACTCACATTTAAAATGATAACTTAATCTTTTAATCTGACAGAACGATCCGTGTTTCATAGAGATTAAGCTGGCATAATATAAATAATAAATATGGATTATTTATGTCAGTGTTTCTCAAACTTCAGATATCTGCGTACCCCTTCTTAAATTTTCATTATTACCAAGTACCCCCTTATCAAAATAATAAATAAAGTATATTTCATTGTAAATGTCTATTTTATTTGAATTTATATGTTCATGTCAACAAAAAATATGATTTATTTTTGTTTAGATTATATTTGGTCATTCAAACATATAATTAAAATGAAATATTGATCTTTAATTGACCATGATTTATAAATATCTAATACCAAAATGTTTTGCCGACAGGGCTGTCTGGCTTCAGGGCTTATAACGGTAAGAGAAAAAAACTCAAAGTGGCTAGTACAGAGAAAATGGAGTAACATTATCATATAAATTAAACATTAAAACAGAACACGTAACATTACATGCATGGAGCATGTTGTGTTAGTCACTGTTATGAGAGCACGTTCTGTAGTTTTGAGCAAAATTAGATTCTGGCAGACTGTGAGTGATCTTATTAAGGTTTTCCACATGCCAGCCATTATCATTCCCTGATTTCTGTTAATATTATCTCCAGAACGGAGGACTACAACAGCTTCTTTGAAATTTCTACAACGGAAATCTTCTTCTAGGTAAGGCATGGAGCTGCTATCCCAATCAATGATTACAAACCATACTATTCATTGCTATGGTTAGTAATAACCATATAATTTATTGAGAAATATATACATTTATAATAATTATTATTTTCTTAATAATGATTCCATGTGTTAATGATGCATAGCCGAAAATTGCCATGTACCCCCTGAAGACATTAAGCGTACCCCCCCCCCCGGGTACGTGTACCACACTCTGAGAAACTGATTTATGTGAACATAAATCAGTTTCTCAGAGTCTGTTAAAAGTGTATAAGATATCTCTTATACACTGTGGGTATAAGAGATATCTTATACCCGCAGTGTATATATTACTTTTGCCATTTCCATACAACGATTACTAGAAGAAGACTAGTTCAATGCAAAAGCAGGTTCCTTAGGAAAACTGTATAAAGAATCTGAATAGATAAAATGGAATACATTTGCGTGGTCATTGATGTCTTAACATCTACAGCAGCCTCATATCTCTAGCTTACCAGGTTTTCTGAAAACAGATAGCATCTGTGCATTCTTTATGAATAATATCAGGTGAAACTAACAGAAATGCTTACTAATATAAAATTACTATTATTGCAATATGTAAGACTTGAATAGATTATAAAGCAATACATGATATTATTCACAAAACTTCCTTACATAAATCTTGTACATAAATGACCTACCTTTCAGTCATCACTAATCCTATTCTGAGCTCTGCATGATAGTACTTTCCATTCATCCTGCTCATTTGACAAACTATGCAATGTTAAGACACCCCTAGCTTCAAAATAATCTTCAACGAATCCTTTAAACACAATCTCCATACCATCCTTCAGTGGGGCAAGAATAATCTGGTCACCTTTAATGCCACCAAAACACAGTCCTGCCTTCTCTTTCACAAAAGTGATCCCAGCTCACCTGTCCTTTTCCTCATTAATACACTGCAGTGACTGTGAACCAGGTAAGGTGCAGCTGCACAGGCATCTGCCCTATGTCAGAATGGCCTCTGTTTAGGGGATTGATAGTAGCTTGCACCAGTCCTTGGCTAAGAAGTAGCAACTTCTAATACCTAACCTTGTCAAAATACGAACTATGGTATCCTGGACACTGCAAGAAATGAGCACACAGTATCGAAGTAGATATAGTAATTTGAACATTGCCAGGTTCACCATCCATAGCTTAGGCAGAGGGCTATGTTTGAAAAAGCACTAGTCTTCAAATAATTTCAGTCACCTTAAAAATGAATGAACACAACCAAACAAGAACACTGGGAATTGCCTTACTACCTCCTTCAGTTGAATATCGAGGGACTCAGATATACTAAATAATATTCTTACCAGGCACAAAGCAAATATTGTTACTCTACAAGGACTCATCATACCCCATAGGGAAATATTACCATTTCTGGCTACATTCTTCTTGCTGATAAACCTGATGAAAGACATGGCCTGTCTATGCAAAATCAAATTTGTAAAGAATCTCTGGACCATTCACAAAGTGACTTTTTTGTTGGTATCTGGCTGGACAACTCAATCTACAACATACAGGGTGTTCGGGATAAATTTGACAGTTTCGTAAGGAAAAAGAAAATCTTCTTTGTATCTATTAAATTTAATGAATTGACAAAAAAACATTACAGGCAGAGTTAATTACAATACTATCAACAAGATTTACTCAAAATAACCACCATTAGCATCGATCACAGCTTCAATTCTGCTACGGAACCTCGAACAAGCTGATGCTACAGTCTCCCTGGGAAGGGCCGCAAAAACTGTTTTAATTTTATCCATTAACTGGGCTTTTGTATTACTGGAAGTGCGATTGGTGTCTTTTTCAACTGCGCCCCATACAAAATAATCCATGGGGTTAAGGTCTGGGGAGTTTGGAAGCCAAACATTTGGACTGGTGAAGTCGTAGAAATTTTCAGACAACCATTTTTGACTTTTCCCAGAGGTGTGGCAAGGGGCCGAATCCTGCTGCCATACATACGGCCTACCATTGGCTACCCTTGTTATCCAGGACTTGACTACAGTTAGCAACTCCACGAACAAAGCCCGAATTCCAATGCCAGGGTTCTTCAACACCTGTTCCTGCAGATTTGCGAGGAATTCTGCTGTACAAACGCAATCAGATCGTCTGCTAGGGATCTTTCTTCTTGCTACATCCTCGTAGTCACCATTGCAAGTCTCTAGTTCATGCCTGATTGTTTTTACTGTATTCAGGGAGCATTGGGCAGCAGTCGTAATATCCTTATTTTGATGGCAGGCACGAATCATCATGATACAAGTTATTCTCTTCCATGATTCAGGTGGGTTCCAGCTATCCATCCTTTCTGACATCTTGTATATGAATGAAGAAGGGTCCAAACTTTTAAATGAAGAGAAGTGTGTGTTAATACATGTAACTTACGGAAAAATATAATTAATTATAAATATGTCAAATTTATCCCGAACACCCTGTATATAAGCCTCCTCTACTTGATTGGCCAAGCCCTGCATTTCCTCAGTTAGCCCATCCTGGCATCATATTTCGACATTAACTTGCACAGTACCTTATGGGGATTCAATAATGATGACAATCCAGGCCTGCAACTGAATGTTAGCAAACAGCTTCCAACCTGGAACTCTTAAATCTGTAAGATGAAGATTAGAGACAACTCCAGCCTGTTTTAGTACTGATATGGAAGAAATCTTTCCCTCAGCCTATCAGGCATTGTTTTCTTTTCTCCACAGCCAGCAGAGTCTCTACCTAATTACTTTAGGGCTTATAATCACTAGAATAAACAGATTTCAAATACCCTGATGGAATCTTAGGAAAGCAAACTGGCCAAAATTTACTGAATTCATTGAAAATAATAACATAATTCCACCTAAAATTGACAACTATGAAAGATTCACTAAACTTCTCATAGCATCTGGCAAGAAACACATCCCTCTTGGGATGTGTTTCGTGCCAGATTCAGAAAACTACATGCCATGCCGGTCAGTTGAAAGTAGTATGAACAACAAAATCATCAAGACACTGCTTCTGCCCTCTTAAGGTCTTTGGATGATGGTAGAAGAGGTTGCTGGCATGAAGAAATGAACAACCTCAACTTTATCAGATCAAGTTGCAAGGCTTGGTCACTTCTCTGTCGACTGGTAGGTACCCACACTTCAAACAGAACTAAAGGAAAAGTAAACCCTAACAGTACTGCAAAAATCTTAGCACAAAAAAGCTAAACCCAAAATTTAGCTTTTTTGTGCTAAGATTCTCACAGATACCACCAATGAGATCCATCATCTTTACAAAAAAGTTTTCTTATCAGGTCCTACATTAACAGCAAACTCCAATCCAGTAACTCTGGATGACGTTGATGCTGCACTTTAAAGTTCCTGATGTTTGATGGCATCCTTTCAGATTTTCTTACCCACCTTGGTCCAAGAACAAAATTCTGGTTATCTAATTTATTCTCAATAATAAATGACAAACAGCTTCCAAAACTTGGGCACAAATCAAAGATAATAGCTTTGCCAAAACCCAATAAGTCAACTGATGACTCTAATAACTTACCATCCTATGGCATTACTCTGCACTCCTTACAAACTTTTTGAGAAGATTATACTCACGAGGATTTCTCCAAAAATAGAAACCATCTCACCTGATGAACAGGCTGGGTTTTTACCTGCAACCAAGTCCTAGCTCTCACAACCCATATACAAGCTGAACACCAAAAAGGTTTAAAAACAGATAATGCCTTCATAGACCTAACATCAGCTTATATTATATTATATTATATGAAAACACGATTTACTGTATAAAGCAGCCAAGATAATCAACTGCAAAAAACTTTAAATGCTCTTCAGTAGGAAAATAAAAGTTCACCTGAATTCACAAAAAAGTAGTGCATTTATCCTGCGGGATGGATCTGTTTTCACCCCAGCTTCGTTCAACCTGCACACAAGCAATATCCCTCCAACTAGTCAAAAGTTTATCTATGCTGATAAAGATATCACCACCCAAGACAGCACTTCCAAGCCCATGAGGAAACACTGAGCAAAGATCTGAACTTTCCACAAAATTACTTTGAAAGCTGGGGACTATCTCCTTATCCTAGCAAAACTATTGTTTCTGTTTTCCACCTAAATAACCATGAGGCTCAGAAAACTAAAAATGAACTTCTGCAACAGGACTAATCCATGAAAGTAATTCTTGTTACCTTGGTGTCACACTTGACCCTAGTCTAACTTACTGAAAGAATTTGGGAAAAAACTAAGTTAAAGATATCTGCCAGGAATATCACATAAACAAGCTGACATACACTATTTGGGGTTATAATGCCTCAACTCTTAGAACATCAACCCTGGCTCTAGTCTTCCCTGTTGCAGAGTACTGTTCACCAGTTTGGAGCCAAAGTCAGCACACAATTCTCATGGACACACAGCTTAACATTACAATGAGAACCATCTCTGGTACCTTAAGATCTGCTCTTCTCCCATGGCTACCTGTTCTTTCCCACATCACTCCATGCTTCAACAGAGAAGAAGTTACCATCAAAGAAATAAAGAAAATCAGAAATAGCATGTACCTTCCTATACATCACGATATCTATTTACCAATTGATCTCCCACATGACTTGTGAAAATACCAGATGATGGTGCCCAAGACTGGAATGAAGTACAAACTACAAAAAAAGTAACTGAGTACAGACCCAACTATAAAACCTCCACGATTCAATCTACCTAGATACCTCTGGAGCTAGCTAAACAGATTTAGGACTGGACAAGGCTGCTCTCCCCACTTATGTATGGGGAATTTCACATTCATCCTTTTGCATGTGTGTGATGCTGTGCAGCATAATATCACTGATGACTGCCCCATACACTCCTTCCCTGGAGGTCTCAGGAACTTGCATTTAATTCCAGATAGTGTCATCGATTAACTGATCTGTCAGTCTGTATATAGTTTTGTTCATTAATTTTTTGTACCCCCCCCCTGCATATGCTAAATAAATAAATATACAAATCACCAGACAGGATGATCTCTCTCTGCTTGGATTAACATTACCTCCATTGGCATAAACACCTCAGATCAATAGCTTTTCCTCAGAGTTCAGAAAACTAGGTATTCTCTTCTGCACAAGATGCTAATTTACACCCACCTAGTTGTATACAACTATCAAATCTGCCCATCCTTAGAATACTACTCAAATGTTTGGAGTGGTGCACCTAAAATTTCCCTGAAAATTTTTGATGCTGCCATAGGAAAGCAATTTGGCTCATGGATGATCCCTTACAGACCTGGTTCATCCTCAAGTTCACAGATGCAATGTTTCAACACTATCTATTCTATATACCTCCATGGTCATTGCTCCACTGAACTAGCAACCATCATTTCTCCACTTTTTGTTGTAGCTGTTAAAGCAAGATTAACTGCTGCTTAGCATCCCTTTTCAGTTTAACTACAAACACACCTTGCCTATTTCTCCTTTTCCTCTTTTATTCCATCTACATCTCTTCTCTGGAACAGCCTTCCTCATGAAGCATTCCCAAACATCTGAATAAATTTCTTTCTCAATCTACACCTGGCACTGATGTGCTTATAGGTTCTTCAAACTCTCATGTATTAGATCAATACACTCAATGGACAAAACATTAGAGATAGGAGTGGTGGGAAGTTCACACTGGCATCCTCCGTGCAGAGTGAAACTTACCCAAACCGAACACAGGGATAAACAGGCACTCAACAGGGCTGCCCAACAGTGTATCGCAATCAACAAACATAGGTACATGTGGCGATCTTAGATCATGGATGTTGAATCATTATATCAGCCAAGTGGTAAAAACTCTAGGGTTCTTGAGGGCAACCATATCAAGGGTCTACTGCAAGTATACCATGCCAACACCACTTGCCATTGATAACCAAGGTTGATGAAGACTGTCCGGGCTCATACAGACCAACTGCAGCACAAATTGCATCGTTTCAATGTAGGAGGTTCAAGCAGCATCAGCGAGTGAACAGTATGGCATACCCTGAATACCACAGACTACAGGAGCTGACGCCCTAATCAGGTACCACTGTTGAGAGCTGGTTATCAGGCATTGCGCCTCACCTGGTGTCGGGACCATCAAAACTGGACCTCTGCAGAGGGGACCAGAGTCATGTGGTCTGATGAATCCCATAATCAGTTGTACCAAGCTAACGGGGGGGGGGGGGTGCAGGTGTGGTGTCGACAGCATGAGACCATCCCAGGTTGTTTCTAATGGTTTGGAAAGCCTCATGTGACACATTAGGTTCCTCAGCATGTTTGGAGAGGTCCTTAAATGCTGCAATCTACCAGAATGTGCTGAGTGATCACCTACACACTTTCATGGTCTTCCTGCAGCCGATGGTCTGTTTCAGCAGGATAATGTGCTACCCCCCACTGGGCTGCAACTGCCCAGGCATGAATCGAGGAACACTCATCAGTTTGGGACCATTCAGTTACCCCCAAGGTCCCTGGATTTAAAACTGATCAAATTTCTCTGGGATGCCATAGAGTGAGACATCAGATTCGTGTATCCAGGACTTGGTGCAGTTGTGGACAATGCTGCAACAGCCATGGTTGGAATTACCTCTGCCATTTGGTGGAGTTAATGCCTCAGAGAGCACAGGCTGTTATTGCACTAGAGGAAGACAGACACACTATCATTAGGTATCTCTAATGTTTTGTCCATTGAGTGTATGTGAATATATTTTTATTATTATTATTATGGGCAACTCCAAGGAGTTCTTAGACTCATCGAGGGAGACCATAACATCATGTCAAGAACAACTATTCAACATTCACACAGTATCTATCATACTTCGCCTTGAATTCATTCACAGTCATGGCACCCACAATAGACTCTGGCAAGTAAAAAAAACCTAGCTCTAACATCCTTGCTAACCACACTCTTGCCCAGTTTCCATGTATGGCCCCTAGTCCCCCCCCCCCCCAAAGTAAACTAATCCTGACTCTCAATCGTAAACTAATCTATCCACTCTGAAAAATGGCCGTAAATCTTCTGACATATATAAAGATGTGAAAATAAATTTTTTTAAAAAAAGCACAGTATTACCATTGTGTCACAACACTTCTACATATGAATATGCCAGCTGGGATTGTATGTATCTGTGACAATTTTTTTAGATGATATGCCTTTTGCCATAAACAGTGAAGATAATTATTGTGTGATATGCTATTTATTATTAAGAGAGACTTCCAGGGAGTCATGGACTCATTGAAGGAGACCACATAGTACACACACCAGCTATCATACTTATTATTGAATTCATTCACACTGCTTGCACTCACAACATCCAATGGCAATCCATTCCAATCATGCACGACTCTATGAGATAAAAATCTAGCCCTCACTGCCCCTTCTTAGTGGCATTCATTCTCAGCTTCCAAGGATGCCTTCTCATCCTTTCCCCACCCTCCATAAATTGAGAAATTCCATTAATTGAAATTCTGTATGATCCTTTCACAATTTTGTAAGTCTCAATCATATCATCCCTCTTTCTCCTGTTTGCTAGTGTCTGCAGTCTACAAATTCTCAATTTGTCTTCATAATCAGTATTCCATAATCCAGATATCAGAATCACGACGGAAACTAGGAGACCAGACCTGTGCACAGTAGTCCAAGTGAGGTCTTATCAATGTTTTGTAAAGAGGCAAAATGACATCCTTATCTTTATGTGAACGTTCGTTTCAGCATGGCGATTATCTTCTGAGTTGTATTTGCAATCTTTGCTACATGGCCCCTGAACTTCAATTTCCTATCTACTAACACTCCAAGATCTCTAGCTTCAACAGTTTCTTTAAGCATAATCCCATCAAGAGTGAATGCTGGTCTTGAAATTCATGCTTGCTCTTGTTATCATTCAGGGAGTGAGAGGTGTGATTGAAATCTGATTAGCGGAAAAATGAACTACTGACCATTTAAAACTATATATTTAGAAATTGATGTACATTTAATCATACAAATACAACATTTATTTTACAAATGATATTCTATCTTTTTGAATTTAGCTACTTGAATACAAATTCTACCTACGGTTCTTCTTTATGAACTCGTCAATGACATCGTCATAAAAAGTTGGTTGTAACTTAATTTTCCCAAGCAACACGCACGCTTGTAAAGGCTGGCTGAAGCTATTTTGACTGCGTATGGCCTGTGTTTAAGACAACGTGAAGGGAGTGGAAATGGCTATGCGTGTGCATGAAATCACAGTACTGCAGCGAGGACCTGGAAGCTCCGACAACCGAGCAAGCATCGGCCTTCGATACACAACGCAAAGCTCAATTATTGCCACACAAGCTTAAGATGTCTTCTTTCTACAAAAATAAAAGCCTAAATGGTGGAATGCTTATAAATGCATGCATTTATTAACAAATAAATATTACTTCTTTCTCAAGTAATGAGCTTGTGCAGGAAGCATGGAGAATTCGCCTCTGAATTTGACCAATATAATACAACATTGGATATCTAATCATGCCGAAGTGCATGATTAGATATCTTTACTTTTACTGACATCCATTTTCCCATGCCCACAATTCCAGCCTATTCAAATTATTCTGCAAGTACTGCATATCAGCAGCATTCCTGATTACCCTACCTATCTTTGTATCATCAGCAAATAGCTGTATGTCGCTTGTTAAATCCTTCCTAATATCATTAATTAGATTGAATAACAGTGGACCAAGCACTGATCCTTGTGGTACACCACTGGCTACCTTAAATCTTGCAGACTCACATCCCCCATATATCACTTTTTGATATCTGTCAGTCAGCCATCTCCTTATCCAAGGTAATATTCTATAATCCAAACCCATATT
Organism: Typopeltis vanoorti; assembly: GCF_054136105.1. Classification (NCBI taxonomy): domain Eukaryota; kingdom Metazoa; phylum Arthropoda; class Arachnida; order Uropygi; family Thelyphonidae; genus Typopeltis; species Typopeltis vanoorti. The sequence goes on along the minus strand of NC_143567.1, from coordinate 36,143,495 downwards.
TTCCAATTTATGCAACAGTCTACCATGCTGTATTCTGTCAAAAGCCTTAGCAAAATCCAAAGGTATCATGGTGTATCCATTCCTCTTGTCTAGTTCAATGGTAGCATTGTTATAGAATGTGAGCAAGTTGCTAAAACATGACCTTCCCTTAGTAAACCTGTGTTGCTCATTGCAAAGTAGAGATTCACTATCAACCCATTTCTGAATGTGGGCCCTAACCAGTTTTTCCAAAATGCTATCAACCTTCACCACCACTTCTGAGATACTAATTGGTCAATAGTTGGATACATCAGTCTTTGCACCACCCTTATGCAATGGAATTAGCATACATTCTTTCCATTCCTGCTGAATCTTCTCTGTTCTGAGACTCATATTAAACAGCCTGGTCAAAGGAATAGCCAGTTCAGCTGAACACTATTTTAACACACATGCTGATATCCCATCAGTCCCTATTGCTGAATTCTTATTCAGTTTGTGCAACAACTCTAATACCTTGTCTTCATACACCAGAATTTCTTCATCCAGCAAAGAGGTAGTAGTGAGCTCAGTGTTGCATACACCAGGTTGATAGCTTTTAACAAAATGCACTCATTAGTTGAACAACCTCTTCTGCATCTGTAATCCTCACTCCATCTGCATTTAAAAGAATTATTCTTTCTTTTATTTTCAGCATATTGATGGAATTCTTGTGGGTTGTCTTTAGCACACAGAGCCAGTTTTTTTTCATACTCAGACTTTGCTTTCCGTACAACAGTTGTGACTATTCTAGCCTGCTGCTTATAATTTTCATAACGCACATCATCCTTATGCACATGGTATTCCTTCGACATCATCCTTTTCTTACGAATCTCTTGCTTAATAAGATTACACATCCATTTGATCCTACCCTATTTATTCTTCAGACTCTGGGGACATACTTTGATATTACATCATTTAAGTATTATTTAAATGCTTCCCATGCACTGTCGATATTCTTCCTATCCATCAACCAATCCTATTCCACTGAACTCAGTATACTCTTCAGTTGGTCAAAATTTCTTGCTTTGTAGTTCAGCATGTAACCTTTCTGAATGGAACATTCATAAACTTAGTCACTCCCAAAGTGAGTACCACATGATCACTGTCACCAACTGGAGACAGAATAGTTACATCTTTAACTGAAATGCTCTCTGACACTATATTCAAATCTAACACTCTTTGACCTTGAGTTCCTTCTGTCACGTGCTGCTTGAGGAAGTTGTCCTGCAACAGCTCAATAAACGTATTTTCATTCTTCTCATGAGATTCTACTGCTACCCAATCAATATTTGGATAATTAAAGTCTCCCATTACGATTACTCTTTTTGCACTCATCTTGTCTATTTGGTGATGCATTTTTTCATCAGTAGCAACCAATCCACCAGGTCTCTAACAACACCTCACTATGTAATTGATCTAACTGTTGAACTCACTATGTAATTGATCTAATTGAAGTCATCTAATGCAAAGTGGAATTCCACTTTGCATTAGATGACTTCAAACACGCTGCCACATGAAATACTGTTAGTAGTAGTACTACACTTATAGGCTTCAACTCATCCATATTTATACTTAAAAATTTTTCAATTTCAATGAAAAAAGTTTTCTTGCAAATGTATGGCAATAATTATGTGATAGATATTAGAACAAAAACAGAAGTAACAAATAATTTGGTTGTGAATGATGTGTGTGTGTTTATCACACATATGTGACTATTAAAGTGTGAGTGCTAGAAAGTGTACACTATCTGTTCATATCTTTGATGGTTTGACATTACATAGATGCTTTTTAAATCAATTTCTTGATATGTATATTCCCACAGGTGGATTGAAACCATAAAGCTGGCCAGATATGGTGCACAGGATTAGGTCCACTATCCTGTTACAATATATTCTCATTTAAATAAAAATCACCACAAGAAATCAATGAATATATTTTATTTTGACTCCATATATAATATATATATATATATATATGTAGGATGATTTATTTTACAGTAATACTTGAGTATGAAGGAACCTTTATGAACTAGATAGTTACAAATTATTTTAGTATTTTACAAAAGGCATCTAAATCATCATACCAGCAATAAGAAGGGGGAAAAAAGAAAAGCTTGGTCCACATAAGTAGGTTTTTTTCTCTGAAAATTTTCATTCAATCACTCAACTTGCATGCACGCACACATGCACTCATACACACAAACATTACAATATGCAAGAAATGAAAACAAAGTATTAACAATATTTACCAGTATCTACCATATGATATTTACAATGAACATAACTTTCCTGAGAAGTCTGTTCAACAAATGACTGACATCCAGCTGCCAATTTTAATAATATACATTTTAACAAGAAATGTTCTGTTGCAAGAAATTTAGCAGCACACACTCTTTTTAAAGCTGTGTAACATACTCTTGACTGCATTATGTATACACCCAATTTATTTCATTTAAACAAAAGTAGGATTTTTCAGTATAATGTATGATAAAAAAAAATAAAAAAAAAACTTTCCAATTAACAAACATTATCTAGTTTATTGTATCCTCCTGAATACTGAATTTTGGTACTTTTACAAACTTGCATACAATTTTATAAGAAACCTTTTAAAAAAAAACATGCACAAATGCAGCATATAATGATGGTTTCAAATGCATTCATCCATATCTATCCAATCAGTATGGTTATCATTATTCAAAAACCAATGTTTTATATATATAAAATGTATGATCATACAAAGGCGAAACTTGAGTACTTACTCTTAAATGAAAATAAACATCTCATGCTTTATTCTGATTACTAATAAATTTTGGCAGTTTTTTTTTTTTTTTTACAAACTTCTATCAAATTATACATGAAACATTTACAATAAATATATACAAATATGATTAACGAATATATTATTTAAAACTAGCCTTATGACAGTGATAAAGAAATTATTGCTTCCAGATGCATTCATAATTAATATTATTATGTGCATAAATAAATAAAATGAATATCATTAAATCATAACTTTCAGCTGAAAAAAAAATTTAAATTAAATTAAAAAAAAATATTGATGAATATAGAAGTGTCACTAAGTACAGTAAATCCTTACAAAGTTGTTTAGGTATGAGATTTAATAAAATAAAACCCAAATTAGAAAGGTTACCAAGTTTTCCTTGAGATCAAAAGCATATGACAGAAATCTGATTGACTATGAAATAAATGTAACACTAAATTGAAAATTTAATAAAACAATGGCTACCCCAACAATATAAGTAAAATTTACTAAATACTATAAAAGCAGGGAAAATTGTATTTTTTGACTAAGTCATTTTATTTTTTGAACTAGAAGTATATTTTCCCGTTCTAATATTATACTGGTGTTGCTTTCGTTCCTCTTTCACATATGCATAATCTGAAAGGCAGTGATAATCATTTAACTTCTCATTGTTATATATTATTAACACTAATGCTGAACCGCTTTTAAGAAATCTGGCAGTAGTTGCAAAAGACTAACAGCATGGGTAGATATACAATCACAGAAGAACTAGTTTTTGTGAGACAGAGCAAGAAATCTGCAACTACATAAACAAAACATAACATTTTAAATATATATGTATATATATAAAAAGGTCTATATAAATTATATTGATCAGATCACTATAACCATATATTGTTTGACGTCATAACACAAAACTGACATACTTTACTATACACTGTTAATGGAGATAATTTTATGCTCAATATATTAAAACCTACTGTAGCTAGTAATATTCTTGTGCTTTTTTGAGCTTTAGTTACAAACATATACTTCAAACACATGAAAAAACATTACTTTTAATGTACATCAGCATACGTTTAACTAAATTGTTGGGAAAATTTTCAGTATACATCAAATTTTCCAGCATGTATAATTTTTTTTAACTGCTACTGCTATCATTAGATATCTTAATGCAGCTTCTTTTGTTAATTTCTATTAAAAAAAAAAATTCAAGATTCTTAATTGGTTTTCCCTCTCAAAGAAAACTAATAACATATACAAAAGAACACACCAAGTTATTATAAAGTTTATGCAACTGTTATAATTTGATTGCCAACTCTTCAAATGCTATAGAATTTGACTAACAGGTCCATAAAATTCAAATGAATCAACAGACTGAGGCAATGTTCACCCAGAAACTGCACTTGGGAACTACTTTATATCCTTCAAATCAACTAATTTTTATTTTGTAATAAAAGTAAATTTAATTCGCACACCACACTCAGTCTAACCTGAAATATACTAACTTCATAAAAAATAATGCCTATTTACAGAAGAAACTAATTTCCCTGAAACTGGTTATTGGAAACTTCTTTTACCACAGTTTTTAACTTAGATAACACATAATTAATAGGGAAAGGAGAAGAAAGTTTATTGCATATACCAACAATTGATTTATTACCCTGATCAACATTAACAAAAACAATTAAGTTAAATAATTATTTAACCATTAGTTTTTCCTTCTACTAATGACTCATTTCAAATTCTTGCTATCAGTGACAATAATTTTCTCCCTGACAACCATATAATTTATTAGATATTCTAACTAGTTTTCAAGATGTTATAATCCTGTATTATTAATCTATTTTTAAATTTATCATATGCATTTGTAATCATGTTGTCAAGTTAATGTTATTAAATGGTTTACATTTTATAGTAGAACTTCAACTTTCTGACCATATAGTAACAATTATTTTAAACATAGCAACCATTATATGGTGCAATAAAAAATAAAAATTTTAAAAAATTAATAAAATAACCCAATATACAAATACTTTGAGAGAGATGTTATACAAGGTTTGTTATAGTGAATTTCCTTTACAAAGCATTCATGCTATGGGAAGCCTAGGACCTTCAGATAATAGAGTGAATGAATTCTCTACTGTGGTTTGCTTAGTAAAAGTTGACTGTATACACAGCCATATCGATGTTAGGTGGAGATTAACTTAACATTAGTTTAAAAAAGGAATGTTTAATGAAAGGGAATTAGCTCTTAAAAGAGTGTATAAATAATAAGTGTGCTGCTGAGCTCAGCAAATGTGAAAGTCAACATGTCCTCCAAATGCTATTTAAAAAAATTGCCTGTCTGGTAGAGTAAGGGAGTCTGACAAAACTTGGATACAGCAGCCATTCCACATTTGCCTAATTGTTTTTGTCTGCTTTGAGAAAATAATGTAGTCCTTATGTTCCGAGGGCTCTGCAATCTAACCAGAGTACCATAACCTGCAAGTGCACAATTATACCCTGATAAATGTGTTTAGTGGAGATAGACAGTCTTTAGAGAAGAGGGGGGGGGGGGGAGAGAGAGAGGATTTTCATGCTTTGTAGAAACCCACAATTTGTATTTATTAAGATTATAGTAATTTCTTTCATAATGGACTTGCCTCCACTTACATTCAGAAATATATTGATGCATTATATATATATAATATATATATATAATGAAAATTATTTTTGTAGCAAATCATGATAAAGATAACTGTTTTTCCTCCCCCCATTACTGTTACATTATTTATATTTTTAATGAAGCAAACATGCTTTGCTACCTATTCTAGCTGGTAGATTTTTCAAGGTAATGAACAATTAATCAAAAAAATAACTGATTTAAAAAAACAAACAAACAAAAAAAAAAAAACCCAGCTATAATACTAGTGAGCAACGAACTATAGAAGAGACCATCTCTTGCTTCATATGTAACATCATATAATCACAGCAAAGCTGGAATTTGTTGAAATAAGACTTAAAGTTTGAGCTGTCACAAGATTTAATTACTGATATCCAATTGCCATGGAAAATTAAGTTAAGTGTTGGCTTCTATTAAGGATATCATGTGAGTGGATGACACTGGATTCTTTGAAATCATGGAATTAACATAACCATAGGATTTGATAGAAGTCAAGGCTTAACTTAATTTTACATGGCAATTGGAAATCAGTAATTAAATCTTGTGACAGCTCAAACTTTAATTATTTTTTTTAAATCAGTTATTTCTTTGATTAATTGTTTATTATCCTGAAAAATCTACCAGCTAGAATAATCAAGCAAAGCATGTTTGCTTGATTAAATATATAAATAATATAACAGTAATGGGAAAAAAAAAAGCCCAGTTAACTTTACCATCAGTTTGGTTGATCATGACTGCCAAAACATGGATAACAGTATCAAATCATAGCATTTAAGATTCATATTATGCTGACAGTAGTACAGTATTTGAAAAAGACTTTACACAAGTCATGTCAAGTCTTTTTCAAATACTGTACTACTGTCAGCATAATATGAATCTTAAATGCTATGATTTGATACTGTTATCCATGTTTTGGCAGTCATGATCAAATTGAAAGACCAAACTGATGGTCCTTCTAATTATTATCATCTTATATTATTACTATAAATTTATTATTATCAAATAATAATTATTAATACTGTCATACAGGCACTTGCATTTGTAAAAAAAAAAAAAAAATCTTGGGCTTCACTACCTTTATTTTCATGTCATTCTTTATATATAGTTATCTCTGATGATGTCTGTGTGAAAGCTCAGAGTTAAATGATTTTATTAATTATTACATGTAACGCTTTTCATATTTAAAAATTTCTACAATATAAATAATCTCTGTCACTTCATCAATATAAATTGTAGTGTATTTTTAAATACATATTATATATTTGAATTATTTTCCATTCTAGTAATATTAGTAGACCAGATACATGAATTTTCCTACTCTGTAAATATATATATATATATATATATATATATATATATATCTAGTCTGAAAAAACTTGAAAAACCTAATAATAATAATAAATAATGAAATAACTTATTATTTTAAAACAAAGTGGCATTAAAATAAAAGAAACTTGATTGTCAGGGATGCAATGCAAAATAGAATACATTACCCAAGTCATATTAGAAGAAACATGCATGTTAATATTAGCACACACATGAGTTCATAGACTGATTTGGAGGAAAATTGTAGATAGGAAATTAGTAATGATGTAATTTTTCATGTAGTACTATCATATCCTCTACACCCCTAGAGGGTACATATATATATATATATATATATATATATCAGGAATTTGATGATGATGATGAATTCATTGCTGAAATTTCAATAGTAGAAAATAGAGTATAAATGTATCAAAATCCCCCCCCCCCCCCCAAAAGCAATTTTAATTACCTAGTTAATAGAATGCATGTTTAATGATGATTCAGCCTTAAAATGCAATGCCTGGTGATATTTCTTGCTATAAGTGAAAGTGTCAAGTGTAAATGAGATGCTTATTGTTGAAAGTTTATTTTTCACTTGGTCAAACTATAATAAATTTAGTTTAATCCTTTATCCAAGTGTGTGCAAACAAAGTTTGTGCCTGAAAGTATCTTCAGGACTGGGGTAAAGTGGTACAACACCGGGCGACTCCTTGCAAAGGTGGAGCAAGCTACCAAAGACCTCAATCTTTATTGAGGTCTCTTCCACTTGGGCCTGGCTCCCACTGAAGAGACCTCAATAAAGGTCGAAACTAGTCTGGGTAGTGGCTCTTCCCTTAATGCATAACATTATACATATCTGCAAGGAGATGTGTTTTGCATTATGGGAGATACTGAGATAGGAGTGTTGGTAGCTTTCTCCACCTTTGCAAGGAGTCGCCCGGTGTTGTACCACTTTACCCCAGTCCTGAAGATATTTTCAGGTGCAAACGTTGTTTGCACACACTTGGATAAAAGATTAAACTAAATTTATTATAGAGATGCTTATTACCTCCTGCAAAAATTTCATCCCCGAGTAAGTTCTTTACTAACAATGAATTCCTGCTAAAAAGTGAAAAACTTTTAATTAAACAGGATCATAGCATATATAACTGAAGTTGTTCATGCAATTATTTCATTTAAAAAATCCAAAAATTTCAGATATTGGAAAAAAAAAAAAAAAAAAAAGAATGAAAATCATTTTGGATTTAGTCAAAATATTATGCCATATTTAAACAAGATGAGTCTTCCTCCAAACAATTTCGATGGAGAGAAGAGTACACTTTCTGAAAGTGAAGTAATACCTAGGAATCACTATATTCTTAGTATTATTTCAAGAAAATGAGTAAATAAAACATTTCTTTATGAAATACTTTGACACAGCAAAACAAAAGTAATCTTAGTTATATAACTACAAATTCTGCTTAGTTAGATCTCCCCCCGCACTGTATACAACAAAAATTAACTTCTGTTGAGAGCTGCATCATAGTTAAGGTTGAAATATAGGTTGGTAGACATCCTATATTTCAAAGAGCAATCCTTTATTTTACCCAAACTGTCCTTGTCCTTTATTGAAGCAAGGAAGGATGCAGTTTATCCTTTATTTTCGTTTTTCATGCCTATGCCTCATAATGGCAGTGGTGGAGTTCCAAAGTATATGTTTGGGATCCTGCATGTGCACGGTCCCCAAAACTGACAAAGAATATAACTTTATTTCAAAGCTTTAACTCATATGAAGGCATACTTTAATTGGTTGAAGTAGCAGGACATTTTAAATTAATATAAAAAAAAAATAAAGTTGGTTATGAATGATTTATTTGATGAGGTTTTAGTACTAAAACAAATTATGAAACTGTCAACCACAAAAAAATGTAAAACTTGTTCGAGTTAATGGCATTTAATTTTGAAAAGCGGTGATTTTAAGCTTTCAAATATTTTCAAGGTTATTTCATGTTTTTTTTTCAGTGTGCCCAAGGACTTGGGCAAATTCAGAAAGGATTTTTAGTGTAATGAACACAAAGTGGAGGGATGAGTGAAATAGTTGTTCAGTTTCACTCATAAAAGCAAACTAATTAACGACTTTAATTTTAAAGATAACTGTTTAGAATTTTCTGAAAAAAAAAGAAAAAAGAAAATTAAAACTGATGCCGAAATTCATAAGGCTGCTCGAAGTACAAAATATATTCAATGTTGAATGATTTCTAGCTATTCAACTAGTACTACTATTTTTTCGCCTATGAAAAATTACTTCATCTTGATGTCAATTAATGTACTAAACTTGCATTAAAATATTTGGATTAATTCATGCTTTTTATATCATCCATATTGTGCATTATCCTTATATATCAATCCATATCCTTCTCCCCACAGTTTACTATTAAATATTTTAAATTCTAAATTAAACTAAAATTTGTAAATATTTATAGTCAATATGAAATTTTTAAACCAAATTCTAAAAAATACAACAGAATATTTAATATTAACTAAAAAATCATTCAATTTTACTTTTTTAGGGTGGAAGGATAGTAGGAAAGTGGTAACATTAATCATTTTTGAGTGTCCTTTAATCCAGTGGTAGAAGTTTTCGGTAGAAATCTGGAAACTCTAATCATACCACACAAAGCATGAAGCAAGCAAGCTCAAATCATTCTATACACATATAACATTTCTTTATGAAAAATGTTCAATATGTTCAAAAATTCTGTCCAGATAACTGATTGAAGTTGTCAGTTACAATATTTAAAAAAAATAAAATAAAAAAATCTTAAAATAAAATCCAGCAATCTTTTTTAAGAACTGACAAATCAGAACAATTAAAAAAAAAAAACATATATATACATACTCTATTCATTTAGTCAAAGTAATATCATTCTCCCAAATTACACTACATTATAATTTTGTCTTTTGCCAATTGAAGAGTCTCCTTTGCGATCCTTTCTACTTGAATCATTTTTTGAGCACCAAATATAATAAACTGATTTCTAAATATAATTTGTTTTGCCAAATTTTAAAGAACTCCTCCTCACCCATCACACAAGACATTAGCAAGAATAATTAAAAAAGCCATTTTGAAAAAAAAATTTCTTAATAATATTTGCATAGGGATAAATGATCAATTTTATACAAGTAGAAAAAAAATGCTCATTTTAATTCATGGTCTGATTTACCTTTTCTTTATTCTTAATCTAAAAAAAAGTACTGTGGAAATAGATTCCACATGTCCACTATTTTTAATATAATTTACATGATAATATATACTTTGAAAATAAAAGATCTCGGATCTTTCTCTCCCTAACATTTGTAGAGTTATTCAAACAGAAAGGACTAAAAGAAAAGAACAAGCCACAAAAAATATGGATGCAAAAGTTTTAAATAACAAAAAGTTCAAAATATCAATAATTACAAACAATAAAGAGAAATTTTTTCATTGGCAGATGTTTCCAGTGGCCTGGCCCTTTTAATGGTTATAAAAATTAAACTATATTCTAGTCATCATAGTCAAAGTTTAAATAGTGATAAGTGGCAGCAAAAGTTAGCAGAGAGAGAGAGAGAGAGAGAGAGAGATTGAAAAATCCTTCATGGAAGGTGAGCAAACTGACTGTTGAGCATTGCAGGCTGCTTCCTGCAACGAGCATTATTACAAATCATGGGAATTTTTGCCACGATGACTCCCCTTCTTCTCCCAAGACAAGTCAAACTTCTCTGTTGGGACGTTTGGAAATACCTGTATTATATCATATTATAACTAACTTTATAGGCAATATTTTGATTAATTAATCCGAAATAAAACAACTTAGTCCCTTCTTCAAGACTAATATTTTTCTGGGCACTGTGCAGAATATTAATAATGCACAAAGATAAAAAAAATCTCTGAGACAAAGACCAATTTTGAATTTTTTGGATATTTGACATATACTGACTGCAGATTAGTGGATTGAACATATGGGAACTTAACCAAGTATTTTTATACCTAATCCAAGTTATAAGATATCTCTTTGTAATATACATAACACAGAACATTGATTTTAGGATTTAGTCTTCCTAACTGTAATATCATTATTTTGATGAATTTAACAAAATGTAAACATTTTATTTATTCATTATTATAATACTGCAAACCAAGTATATAAACCCCCCCCCCCCCAAACAAACACTGAGAGAAAGAGGTAACACACGCACTGCATTTTGAGCATAACTGTGTACTGAACTTGATCTGAATATTCCTGAACAGTTTCCCTGGTCTTTGTGTTAGCTCTAACAATGCTAGTGTTATACTGGAGCACTATTAGCTGTAAAATATTTAATAAACTTTAACCGTTCAACATTTTTATCCAGTTTAATTCATTAAAAGAATCTTATGCAATAAACAAGCTTAAAATATAAATGCAACATGTATTATTCCCTTACCAGCACCCTACCTGAGACAGTTGCTTGAATGCAGTCTCTTAATATTTCAAGTGTTGTCATTATGGTGGACTTGCATAAGAATGGTGGGGGAAAGGTGTATAAAGCTTACGTTTTCTACTGTATGTGAATTTTTTGGTGACAAACAAATGTTATGCTGAGCTAAAAAATTACTTCACTTCTGAAGTAATTTTTTTAGCCAGTCATCTAACAATAGAGAATTTTAATTAGGAATATTTTAGAAATAAAATTTTGTTCACAAAGAATGAGATTGTGTTACAGTGAGTTATATGACTTGTCAAGGCAAGGGATGGAGTCCCTCCAGGAGATAAAACTATAGAAAAATGAAAGAATGCAGAAAAAAATAAAAAGTGGCAAAAAGATGTAAAGGTATGAAAATATAATGAATAACCAACTTTCCTAATGCTTCTTACCATTTCTCTAATGTTTTTCATCATTTCACTATTCTACTGCAATGGCATCTTGATTTCTTTTCTAAACTAATTCCACTTATTTTTCATTTTATTTTTGCTAAAATAATTTTATGTAATCCTATCATGTTTACTTAGCCTTATTTTTCTCTTCCCAGTTGTTGCTGTTCAAATGACTCTCTGCTAAAACAGTTTCAAGAAAAAAGATGTTCACCAATAAGTAGCACTGTGCCATTATACAAAACCATAACTCTTATTCAGGTCCAATTAGAACATCATATGCAATCAAAGTTTGTATTAGCAGAGATTCTCTCAATGTTTGTTGGTACTATTTAATTATGATATAAGAAGGCTGATCTGAAATACATTAAGTATACTATCCTGTGAAAAAGTTTTATTTTCAGCTTCCATAGAGTAATTTCAAAGAGTAACTTGGTCCTCTAACTGAACCAATTCCATTAGTTAGACCTTTAATTAATTGCTCTTTTTTAAAACAAAGTCTAACTTTTACCAGTTGCATACTATCTCTCCTCAAATGCATATATAATACAGCTAGCAACACACTTACATAATAGCTGTAGCTGACTACTGCTAAGCAAATGCTGGTAGTGAATTCATTCACTATAATAACTTTCAAAAAGTCCCAGCTAACCTCCAATAATGTGAATGCTATTCTAAGGGAAATTCACTATAGCACACCTTCCTTTATAATAAATTTGTTCTTTTGGTCCCTACAAGTGTGCGTGTGTGTGTGTGTGTGAGAGAGAGAGAGATGGCTGTAGAAACATGTTCAAAAAATCAGTAGTAGTTTTTTATTTACACTGCATAGTGGATACGTTTAAATACACCATCTAACCTATACCTTGTAAAAAAGTTTTGCATGGGTGGTATATATGAAGATTGGTTACAGCAGAGATTCTTAAATGGCAAAGGGGAGGTTGTCTTCTTTTATTTATTTTTTAATTATTATTATTTTTTTTTATGATAATCCAAATTACAAGTTGTAAATATATCATATGTTACTATCATGGGGTGAGGTAAAATTTGGGTAAGATGGTAAACCTTACTCTAGAGACTAAACATAACTTTTGCACTGGAAGATGTACTGTATCACTTAAGAGAGAGTCTGTTTAGAAAAGTGACACTGAAAATTGCATACACTTATTTAACAAAACAATAAGAAAATGAAATATATTGTTCTAGAAAATTTACTTAAACATCAGGATTGAAAAATAGCAAGTTTGCACAGGAACTCTTTGTTTAAAATCTTTGCATCAATGAAACCATAAATCACAGGTCAGTTTAGTTTGCATAAACATCAACAGCAATAAATATATGGGAAAAACTTAGTTATATTACCTAAGAATCTGAATGAATTATGTATGTTTTGGGTAACTGGTTTAGGTATGCACAAATAATGTTGTCAATTTCATACTTGTAGTTTTCCTAACTTTCCCTCAATAACATGTCTGAACTGTTCCTCCATAGCTAAGGAGTGTGTGGGATTGTGGGGAAATTTTGCTTTAGAGAATATGCTTACTTGTTTTTCATAGATAACAGGAAACTTTATTTCTAGCAGAATTTAGAAGAGTCAGAGTAATCTCTGGTTATATTTTCAGAAGCATCAATCAACTAATCTACTAAAAGAAGAGAAGGGAAAGATTATAAAGTTTACAAATTGTGATGTAAGCATGTGTTAATCAAATGCAAGAATTGTTAGGTGAATACTTCTTTTATATATAGTGGACTCATTATAGCAAACTTGTAGAGACCACAGGAATAGTTTATTATAGCAGATAGTTATATGGCGAATTTCTTTTAGCATAGCATTGTACCATAGGGTTTGGTTGGACTTTTTGGGAATTTGCTGTAGTGAATGATTATTATAACACCATTTGCTATAATGAGAGTCAGCCATGCTCTGTATGCTTTCCATTCATAACAAAACTATAAATAAAAAATAAATTAATCAACTTTTACAGATTTCATTTATACATAATACACATATATTATGAAAATAACTTTCCAATTGCCAATATCACCAAAACTCATAATTCATTTACTGTAATGTGAACTATTATATAGGATTACTCTTTCCTTTATAATATAAAATTAAGTCACAGTATGAGGGTAATCTCACTAGAGTAAATTTCGTTTAGCAGTGCATTGATCCTTTGGCTGGAACTCTTTGGTAGTTTGTTATAGTGAAAGATCACCACTGAACCTCAAGTCATATGCAAGGTAATCATTGGTTTATATTAACCTCAATATTCGACTGTTTAATGCATAACATACATTGTTTCCTACTTTATTTTTTTATGAAATTAAATTTACTTGGATATCTCAAATTTTAGTTATTTGTCACTAGTTATTTATTAAACTATACTGGTAATTTTCAATACTGGCCAGCCAATATTCAATTTCCAGAAAACATTCTTTTTTCAAATATTAATGATCCTATTGACATAAAATAACACAAATAATATTTTACACATATGCATTATATTATATATAATCAATATAAGAATAAGCTGGATAAATTTGAATATAAGCACTTTTAAATTAAATACTATGCTATGCTAGCAGGAATACATCATACAAAAAGGATTATTGTTTTGTTTTTTCATCCCCCCCTTAATTGATGATGCTTTTAATACACTTACAATTTAATGTATTATATACAGTTTGTCTTCCTTATAGGCTACCATTAACCTAGAGTATCCGATTGCTAGGATAAAATTTATATAAATAAGAAATACTGCAAAATCATTAGAATTACACTAAATATTTATTTAAAAATTAAACATTACAGTTGAACATCTTTAATCCAGCAAACTCTGAATACAACTTCAGATACCTAAATCCTCATCTCTCTGTAAAATAGTTGTAGGCACACAGTTACACTGCATTTAGCTGTATTGTACTTACAAAAAATAAGCTGGAAGGTATATTTGTTTATTTATAAAAGTTTTTATTGTTACATAATAAAGTGATATAGTAAACTACCAGGGAGCAGACTTGTCATGGAAGTGAAGGTCTTGGTCAAAAAGCCAAATATCTATCAAACTAAATCTTAAACTAGTTAACACTCCTGGATTTTCAATACACTAACTATGTCATCTGCATTCTCCTTGTAAAAAATGTACTGTTCACTGTACTCTTCACCACACCTTTACACAACTTCTAGGGATGGCTTCTTGTTCTTCCCCCCACCTCTACTACCCCTACTATGTATAATCCTGTAATCTACATTTCCTCAGCCTATTAGTAACTTATCTCTGGATCCTCTCCAACATTTCCACATCAAAATGGAAAAAGAATAACCATTTGCTTACCTCTACTTGTCACTGTGCTTATGTTGTCTTTGCAACACTTGCAATATAAGAAAATATCAGAAAAAATGCACAGTTTTAAGTAGGTATACAATAATAATATCCTGTGCTTACATTCTGTTGATCGACCTCAGGTCTACTTGTTGATCTGTTTACCATACTAGGGTTAAAATGACAGCATTAATGTCCGTTGAAAAATAATGCATGTGAGATTTAGGAATGTCACTCAATAACATGGCTAATCTGATCAAAGAGGCATGTCAGAAGAGAGAGAATGGTCAGAAAATAGAATGACAGGTTAAAGAAGTTCAACTGTATAATAAGAGTTTTTTAATAATTACAGTAATACAGTCAATCCTCACTATAACAAACTAATCCATGCTATAGGAATAGCCTGGATAGCTTGCAATAGCAAATTTCTTTAAGCCCCATACCTACTGGAAATCCGAGTAGGAATTTCATTATTTGTTAACTGGAGAGTTTTCTATAGTGAGAGCTAACTTGCTTGAATTCATTTTAATTTATAACATTAAAAGAATAGGAATGTTGTTTAGAAAATAACATATGCAGAGAGTAACCAATATTTGTAAATTATTTGATGGTGATATGAAGATAACTTAAACTTTTTTATTAATTCTATATTTTTTTTAAGGATAACCTTGTTCTCATATATTAAAAAAAAATTCGCCAGAAAAACAGAATAAAAGGAAATAAAACATATCCTGTTTCATTTTAAAATATGTAACAAAGCCACCACACATATCCATCCAAAATACTTATTCCTAAGCATGACACGAGTTTATAACAGTCACACTGGCTGATTAAACTTATGTATTATATATTGACGATGCCTATTTTATGAAACCTTTCATCCATACTTTTCAAAGGATGTTTATTTAATAACAGAAAAACAAAATTGAAGTTACTTGTCATGTAACTAAGTTTGGGGAAGCAATGGTAAATATATTAAAAAAGAGAAATGCCTAGATTGACAACTTTTCCACAAACATAGAAATAAATTTCACAAATATACAACTATAATGTGTTACTATATGATTGTAATCATTACTTACTTGTTAATCTAAATTGATATTACTTTTCAGGATTAACCTGAAAATGTCTAACATAATTTTATATCAATGCTCACACCATACATCAAAAATAGTTAAATGCCAGCAATTCTGAAATCACAGCAATGAAATAAATAGCAATGATTAGAAGTATGTTATTACATTATATTATTTATTATTATTGTTCTTACTTATCTATCTGGAAATGAAAGCTAAAGTATCAAGCAATTTTCAGAAACAAGATTTTAAAGAGAAGGGCAAGCACTTTTTCCTTTTTTATACTTTACAAAGATGCACACAAGTAAAAAATGTAATGTAGTAATGAACAATATTTACAATGATGTAATTGAGTAGCAGACAGTAAATACATACATACATGAGTGATCATCTGTGATAAAAAAAGTGACACAACACTCACTTCTGAGCAAAGTTTACCTGGCGATAATCAGGTAAGGCTTTTTTAACCTGACTGTGCATGCTGGACTGTAATGAGCTTTATCAGTTTTTTCTGATGTCCAATAACATTTAAATTAGAGGAAAGAAACTATAATATAAAAATCAATGTCATCCAAAACCTGCAGACGTGTGTATACACCCATATCCATACAACACACATGGAATTAATAATTTAATAACAATTTTTTTTAGTAATTTTCCAAATTCAAAGTTGTACTTGCCAAATGATTTTAAGTAACCTAAGCTCTTCAATATCTATGAATCACAAGATTTATCACACTGCTGTTTACCAGCTTATTCTGACAATAAAGCCCTTGCATGACGAGTCAGTTTCCGTAATCTCCCTCGACTACTAATTGAGAATACTTCTCTAACTTGAGAACCAACACTTTTGTCAGAGTCATCATCATATTCAAAATCACTTTCTTCTTCCTCTTTGTAACGCACTGTTCGCTGACCTCTGTTTCTAGTCTGAATCCGGACAGATAACCTTGAGGTAGCATCTGTCTGCCTTGAATGTAAGGCACTCCGAGTTGCTCTTGTGCAGTTTCTTGTAGTAGTCCGGGCAGATCTCCGAACAGGAATGTTTTGTTCAGAGTTATCACTTTCTTTGGAGCCTACATGGGATTCAGAGTCACTACCTGAGTTGGCTTGTATATTGGACTTTTCACTGGCACTTTTTCTAGAATCACTACTTGAACTTGATGTTGAGCTAGAGCTACTGCAGCTGGAATCAGAACTAGAACTAGAATCTGAGCTGTCTTCATGTTCACTTTCATTTTTGGTATCACTTTCATTGTCTGTTTTATCAGGAGATGGTATTCTTCTTAGCCTCCTTCCCCTGAGAGATCTAGGAGGTGACAGGGCTTTTGCCTTTGCTTTTCTGGTCATGATTTTATTTTGGATATTATTTTGAATTCTAGTCCTCATTCTGATCTTTCTTCTCCTCCTCATCCTTGTAACTTTTTCTTGTTCTGATTCAGATGCACTGCTAATTTCAGTATCACTATCCATATGATTTATTTCTTCTAATTCGTTCTGCATTAACTTCCCTTTCCATCTTCTTGTCCTCATACGTTCATATATTATAGGTTTAGAAACTGGTTTCTTGGCATTCATATTTTTTACTTTTGGTTTCATCTTTACCATTTTCTTTCCTTTCTTTACTTCACCATTGACAAGAGGAATACCTAAAATAAAATTTTATAAAATTATTATTTGCTTTCTGAATTATGAAACATATAACAGAATAATGAGAAAATAATGAAGTTAATATTTTACTACTACACAGGCATCTCCATGAAGTCTACAGACTCACAGCAGGAGGCTCACGCCATCATCACACAACTCCTATCATATCTCTCCTTAAATGTATTTACTGACAAAGCACTGATATGACAAACCTATTCCATTCAGTCATTCATCACTCTACAACCAAAAATTCTAGTCCTTCCACTTGTGTTAGCAGAGGTAATCTAAGGTGGTGTGGTCACTTAAACAGACTCATAGAGGTAAGGTTAATAATTTTTTGCACAAGTGTTTTTTGCCAGGATGGTAAGAAGGCCCACAAGACAACCAAGATCTAAGTGGATAGATAAATTAAGAAGTGCCTTCAAAGACCTATATATAAGATCAGATAAGGTCAGTCTTGACCAATAACAGATGAATTTGGAGGAAAATTCTCAATAGGAAGTTAGTAATGATGTAATGTTTTCATATAGTACTATCATAATATCCTGTATACACCCTAAGGGCATATATCAGGAATTTGATGATGATCTTCATATCAAGTTCAATGTCACTTTCCTTCATAATGCAATCCATATAGATGATGAATATAGTGAAGATAAGAGTACAGTCTCATCTTACATCAAATCATTTTTGGGTATCTCCATCAATTCTAACTGATTTCTTACAACTTGAATATAGACTATGTACTGGCTGATACGATGACCCATTTACTCTATATAATCATAAAATTTTGAACCGGTTTTCTCCTGCCACATTGTCATGTGCCTTTTCCAGTGTTATAAAACTTACATTTCTCATCTGTTTGTCTTAAAGTGAAAATCTGATCCTGTAAACCTCTAAATCCAGCCCTTTTCTTCTTGAAGTCTCTCTTCCACAATATTTCTTGCCTCTACTAAAGTAGACCAGCATAATTTTATGTGTGGTTCCTATCCACAAAAGGTTATTAGTAAAACTACAGTACATTTCTACCATGGTGGGATAAGGATTTTTATTTTTATAAATTTTATATATTTTTTATATAACACCATGACCCTTCCCACAATGCATAGCAATATACATGGTCAAAGGGAAGTGTTCTTTGCATTACTAAGACAATTGATGTGAAGTCAACAGCCTCTATATACAAGTAGACTTGTCACTAAAGTACTTCATATGCAAATTTTGCTCGCTTGCACTTGGTTAATGATTAAAACAAGAATATAGTCTTGTTAAGTATAATATACAGTAAGCTCTCGACTTACATAGTTAATTCGTTCCAGAGGTTTTCATGTAAGTTCAGAAATTCAGCTTACATGCAATGCATTTTTTGACATATATGTTCATTTCAAAGATAATTAAAGCTTCAACAGACTGTGTTTATCAAATGAAAGTTTATTCAGTATCCAATACAAAAAAATACAAAAATATATCTAAGTAAACTAATAGAAACAGTATTACATATCATTATGAATATGTTGATTGCATGTATAGTCTATACTTTTGCAGCTCTGTTCCCCACCTATCCACCTGCCGTAAATCAGTTTATAGCATGAAATAGCATATTGAGTTTTCTCTTGCATAAGCATAAGACTTATCAGCATTCAGTGTTGCCTATCAAAACCACCTCTTTTGCAAGTGATCACAGATTGCACTGACTGAACTTTCAATGTGTTGCATAATGCAAACTTCTAATGATCTATTCATCATTTCATAAGAGTACACAGTCCACAACTTATTACCTTTTTCATGTTGTTTAATAATTTCTACTTTTAGTCTCCATATTTATAATGCTCTTCTTGTTGCAATTGTAAATACATGTATTTATTCTCATTGCTTTTAAATGTTTCACAGACATAGTTAGGGTTTATATTCTGTTTACAATAAGTACCAATCTAGTTTCATCTAGCAAAAGGCAGAAATGAACAAAATGGCGAAGACATTATCATCAGTATGTCAGCTTACTAGGACAGTCATGTATTATATTAAAATGAAGGATATTATCAATCCAGCCATATTTTATAGCCAAATATAGAAGAAAACAAGAAACATTAAAATGCTTGTAAACTTCTCCAGAAGCCCGTATGTTCACCTAATAAAAGGCAAACATACAAACTCTGTGCCCAGAGTTTGTATGTTTGTCGCTGTATGTTATTCTTTAATTACTTAAAAATCAAGGCAATTCCAGTGCCAAAGGTTACATTCTCAAAATCTTCCCAGCAAATTTTCAAAAATTTTTCTAAGTGTCTTTTATATTGGGTTATAAAATATGAATTGATCCATAATATTCTCCATTTCAATACCTTACTATGTCAAACTGAAGCCTTTTGGTTTTATATATTTTCGTCATCTGTTATATGAGAGATTATGATAGTATACAGGATATTATGCCCAATCAAAGTTTTTGTTTATTAAACACAATCTATTGAAGCTTTAATTATCCTTTGAAATGAACATATATGTCAAAAATTATATACAAAAATGTATGTAAGCTGAACCTCTGAAATGAATTAACCATGTAAGTCAAGGACTTATTGTATATTATACTTAACAAGATAATATTCTTGTTTTAATCATTAACCAAGTGCAAGCGAGCAAAATTTGCATATGAATTACTTCTTCTTCTGTTCATTGAACATCCACAGATGCTGTATGGTCACTCTGATGCTCAGTGATGTGCCACACCAGTCCTTGCCATGCGGTCCTGTTGTATGCTTTTTTGGAGGCTTCAACTCACTGAAGATCAGTCACTCCACACACACACACACACACACACACCATCCATCTCATTGACGCTCTTCCCCTTCCTCTTTTTCTAGGAATTTTATCTTCTATTGCTGTTCTGAGAAGTCTTCCTTCAATCCTTTCAATGCATCCAAAATATTTAACTTTCTTCTGTCAATATCCTTAAGGAGCCTTAAATTTCTACTGATCTTTTCTAACACCCATTCATTTGTGCACCTTTCAGTATATGATATCCTCAAGAGCCTTCTGTAACACCACATCTCAAAAGCAGCTATCCTTTTCTTATCCGATTTCTTTAGGTTCCAAGACACACATCCACAAGTCACTGTTGAAAAAACAACTACATCAAAAATGCTCAACTTTCCCTTGGAGATAGACCCATCTTTCCAGATTTTAGACATCTCTGCTGACTGTTGTTTTAGCCATTCCTAATCTTCTAAACAGCAATTCTTCACACTAGTAATGGATCCCAGTACTCAAACTTGCTGACTTCCTCAATCTTTCTCCATTAAGGTGCACTTGTTTCTCAAGAGCTTCCCTGTTGTATTTCCTTTGAGAATCATAGTCTTTGTCTTGATAGGATTGAGTTGAAGTCCTCTATTATTACTGATCTTGTTAACATTATCAAGAATTTGTCCTAGTTCTTCCTTGTCATTACAAAGGAGTATGGTATTATCAACACGCCTCAGATTACTGATCTACCACCTACCCTAATTCCTGTCTTGAGCTCATGCAATGCTTCATGCATGATGTCCTCGGCATATATACTAAACAAGTGAGGAGAAAGTAAACATCCTTGCCAAACTGAAGCTAATCAGTTAATCCAACACCTGTTCTTACCGTGGCTTCCTGCTCTCTATACAAGTTGGCTATCAGCCTGATGGTGTGTTGAGGAAAACCCATTCTTTTCATTGCTTCCCACAGTTTCACATGCTGAACACAGTCAAAAGCTTTGGAGTAGTCTAAGAAACACATTACCAGAGGGAGTCTAAATTCTTTATATTTCTCTATGATCTGTCTAAGGCAAAGGATCAGATCTCTGGTGCCCTTACCTTTCATAAAACCTGTTTGTTCCTTGGGCATCTCTGCCTCAATTTTGGTCTCAATCCTATTTAGCATGAGATGGTGTTGCTAATCATAATTCGAGGTTCCATAACCACTTAGCTATAAATCCATGTAAGTCGAGTACTTTATAACCAAGTGAAAAATGTCTCTATAAGAAATCTATTCTTTTCATGCTGCTGATAAAAATAATGTAGTGCTCTTGAATTTTTCACAATGATAAAAAAAAAAATTGAGGCAAATTAATCAATCATTATTGTAAAAGGAATATATAGAGGAAGAGGAAGAAAATCCCACTCCATCTGGAGTTTTAACTGTAAAAAGTGGTAATTGAAATCAAGGATATGAACTTTGCATAAACAACCCCCCCCCCCCATAAACTGGCTCTCAGAAATGATTTTCTTGTGAAATATATTTTTAACATTTTCGCAGAACTTGCTATTCAGGAGATAATCATATGAATATTAGAACATATTCGTAGTGATGGCAAAGGCAATAAGAAAACTAGCCAGCCCTAGCTATCCATAGGCACAATCAGGAACTAGAATGCAAGCTTGAGTATTTTTGCATTGTTATGTACTGTTGCTGAATATTTCTATGATCATACTTTGAATGCTATACTCTTCAAGAATACCCTGGAAACTTAGGTGGTAGTGAATTTCATTAAAATTAGCCAGGTAAGATGTTTAAGGATCATACTTGCTTTGTTTCAGAATGCTGTTCTGTAACAGCATTGTGAAACAAATTTCTAATCTTCTAATCTTTTGTGAGTGGGATTAATAAAAACAAAAACTAAAAATATCACTCCCAAGGTTTGTATTATAAATTGTTTATTATAAATTATATGCTACAGAGCTCACAAGGATTAAAGGAATAATCTTAATGAGTCAGACTTTAAAATAAGATCGAAGATAAGAACCTCTGGAAGCCATGGGAAGAAGACAATTAAGTGGTTTCGCTTAAAAGAAGAGAGAGTGAGGAATCGTTTTAGGGAGAGAGTGTTAGAGAGGATTTCGGATGGACTGGAAAGTGTACAAGATTGGTAGAAACATAATTCAAAAGTAATCCTGAGTTGTGCAATCGAGGTGATTGATGAGACATCTGGAAAGATTAGAGAGCAGGAGGATTGGTGATGGAATAATAATGTACAAGTGGCAGTGACAGCTAAGAGGAAGGCAAAGCAGAAGTGGGATGAGTCAAGAGTGGAAGAGGACAGAGAGGTGTACAGAGAGAGAAAGCAAGAAGCTAAGAGAGATGTGGCACAGGCGAAGGCCATGGCATATCAAGATCTGTATGATCAATTAGAAACAAAGGAAGGACAGAGAAAAATTTACCAACTCGCGAAATGTAGAAATAAAGCAGCAAAGGACATCTTACATGTGAGGCAGATCAAAGACGCTGAAGGAAGAGTATTATGGAGGGATGTGGACATAAGAAACAGATGGAGAATATACTTTGAGGGACTTTTGAATGAGGAAAATGCAAGGACTCACAGAGAAGATGGGCAGCCTTCTGAGGGGATGGTGCAGAACATCAGTAGAGTGGAAGTGAAGGAGGCCATGAAGAGGATGAGGAATGGAAAATCGGTGGGCCCCGACAGGATTCCAGTGGAGGCATGGAAGGCACTAGGGGAAGAGGGAATTGACCTGCAGTGGGACCTGTTCATGAAAGTTTGCCAACAGGAAAATATACCCGAGGAATGGAGGGAGAGTACTCTTGTCCCCATCTACAAGGGTAAAGGGGATGCACAAGTCTGTAAGAATTACAGAGGAATAAAGTTGATGTCCCACACAATGAAAATCCTAGAAAGGGTTCTTGATGGAAGATTGAGGAAGGAGGTGGAGATTGCAAACGAACAATTTGGCTTCATGCCTGGTAGATCAACAACAGATGCTATCTTTGGGTTACGGCAGATGATGGAAAAGTTTCGAGAGAAACAACGGAAGCTACATCTGGCATTTATTGATTTGGAGAAAGCATACGATAGAGTGCCAAGGCAAGAAGTCTGGAGGTGTCTGAGGGAAAAGAAGGTTCCGGAGAAATATGTCAGGTTGGTGCGGGAGATGTACAGAAATGTGAAGACAAGAGTTTGGACCTGTCTAGGACAGACAGAAAGTTTTCAAGTAACAGCTGGCTTGCATCAAGGGTCAGCATTAAGTCCGTTTCCGTTTAATATTGTGATGGAGGTGGTGAGGGAGGAGGTGAGAGAAGATGTGCCTTGGACAATGTTGTATGCAGATGACATCTTGCTGTGTGCAGATTCAAGAGAAGAAGCAGGAACTAAACTGGAAAGATGGAGAAAAGTACTGGAAGAGAGAGGTAAGACTGGGCAGAAGTAAGACAGAGTATATGTGTTACACAGTGGGTGGCAGCCAGGAGACAGATCTGGAGCTGGAAGGAAATGTCATCAGGAAGGTGAGGGACTTTAGATACTTAGGTTCAACAGTAGAAGAAGATGGAGGAGCTGAGAAGGAAGCGGGTTGGAGGAACTGGAGGGAGATTGCTGGAGTTTTATGCGATAAGAGGGTGCCGATCAATCTGAAAGGCAAAATCTATAGGACAGTAGTGAGGCCAGCTATGATGTATGCTATGGAAACTGTGGCCCTGAGGAAAAATAACATCAGCAGGATGGAAGTAGCAGAGATGAGAATGTTTAGGTGGATGTGCGGTGTGACCAGAAAGGATCGTTTGAGAAATGACAATGTGAAGGGAACAGTGAAAGTTACGAACTTAGGAACGAAGACACAGGAGGCAAGGTTGAGATGGTTTGGTAATGTGATGAGGAGGGAGGACGAATATGTGGGAAGAAGGGTCATGCAGATGGATGTGCAACGAAGGAGGAAGCGTGGGCGGCCAAAGAAGAGATGGAGGGAGCTGGTAGAAGAGGACTTGAGGATGAAGAACTTGGATATGGTGACAGCCCAAGACAGGAAGATGTAGAGGAGACTCATCATCCACAGTGACCCCACTTAAATGGGAGAGGCTGCAGAAGAAGAAGTCTGCTTTAGTGAAGGACTATTCTGGAAATCAGCAAATGCTCTGTAGAACACTTGTAATTTAAATAAATTTGGCTGCAAGAAGCTACAAAACATCCAGTAGGAAGCTGCTCTAACAAAGGCTATAACAAAACTAGGCAGCCCTAGCTATCCATAGGCATAATCAGGAACTTGAATGCAAGCTTGAGTATTTTTGCACTGTCATGCATGCGTCGCTGAGTATTTTTATGATCATGCTTTGAATGCTATACTCTTCAAGAATACCCTGGAAACTTAGGTGGTAGATGAATTTCATTAAAATTAATCAGGTAATGCCCAAATGATGAGATATTTCATATATTTACCATCATGTATTCTGTATCGTCTTAAACCATATTGATAAAGTATTGATAAATGATTGCAGAATATTCCTTTGAAATAACAGGATCAAATTTGAAGCTGCACACACATTTTAGTTAAATATAAGACAAGGGTAAAAGTTGATGCTGTCCAAGGAATAGGCTTTCCATAATGCTACAGGATCATTCAACTTATATATAACTGTTATTCTACACAGAGCCAAGTCAATATTCTGAATAAGCTTTTGGATAATCATTTCCTGGAATGATGATCTTAAAAAGAAATAGTTTTTTATAATTACAAAACCATGTCAGTTACATAGCCTATCAATGGTTTACCAAGGTCAATATTTTTCTGTTTACCAATAACTGTATGAACAAACCTTAGCAAAAAATGACTTTTTTCCATCTTTCTCAATTTTGGGAAGAAGAATCATTAAACTGAAGTTTATAAATTATTATTTTATTTAATTTTTTTTGGGGGGGGGGGGTTTACAATATTCACTCGAATATAACTCACACCCCTGATTTTACTTTACAAAAAAAAAATCATCATCATCATCATCAAATTCCTGCATGTACCCTCAAGGGGTGTACAGGATATGATAGTACTATATGAAAAAAATTACATCATCATTAATTTCCTATCTACAATTTTCCTCCAAATCAGTCTGTTACTTGTCAACACTCCAATATTATCAGATCTTATATTTCTCTCGTCTAAACCACTTTGTACCGTATCAATCCACCTATATCTTGGTCTTCCTCTCGGTCATTTTCCTGCCAACCTGGCAGAGAACACTTGTTTTGCTAATCTTTCCTCGCCCATTCTGTTTAAGTGACCATACCACCTGAGATTAGCTCTGCTAATGCATTCCTGGATGCTGACAATGTCAAGTTCTTTCCTAATATCCTCGTTTTTAATATGATATTGCCATTGATGCCATCTGTTCACGCCTATAATCTTTCTCAGGACTCTCATATCTGCAGTCTCTAGTCTTTGGTCAAGTGTTTTACTTCTGACCCAGCTCTCATATCCATAAGTTAAAACTGGTTTGAACACTGTCTTGTATACAGCTAATTTAGTGTTCTGACTAATTTCTCTCTTATTCCATATGAATTTATTCAATTGACTTCCCACCATACCAGCTTTGCTGATTCTGTTGTCCATTTCTATATTTAATTTACCATCTTCAGTAAAAATCGTGCCTAAATAGCTGAAATGTTTTACTTGTTCCACAGGTTCTCCATTCACAACACAGTTGACATTTTCAATGATTCTGCCTATTTTCATTGTCTTTGTCTTTTTATTGCTGACCTTCATACCATATCTATTACAAGAGCTATTCAATTTAGTCAGAGAATCTTGCAGACTTGTAGCGGATTTATTTAGAAGTATAACATCGTCTGCATAAAGCAAAGAGCTGATATTAACATCTCCAATTTTGATATGTTTAATACCAGTTTTCTTCATAATGTGATCCATATAGATAATGAATAACAGAGGGGATAATGTACATCCTTGTCTCACACCAGATTTAACATTAAACCATCTTCCTGTACTTCCTTCAATTCTAACTGCTGACTTACAACTCATATAAAGACTAAGTATTGCTTGATATAACGTCCCATTGACACCATATAACTGCAGCGTATTGAATAGCTTCTCTCTTGGGACCTTGTCATATGCCTTTTCCAGATCGACAAAACTTAAATACAGATCTTTGTTATATTCCTATGCTTTCTCGACTATTTGTCGTAAAGTGAAGATCTGACCCTGACAGCCTCTATTTGGCCTGAATCCAGCTTGTTCTTCACCAAGCTTTTCTTCCACAATTTTTCTCAACCGTTTCTCAAGTATACTTGCAGAAACGGTTGAGAACTTGCCAGGAATACTCAGTAGGGAAATACCTCTGTGATTCTCACATGCAGTTTTATTTCCCTTTTTATATATGGGTACTATGAGAGCTCTACTCCAATCATCGGAAATTCGTCCCTCTGCCCAGGCTTTCTGAACTATGCAGTGCAGCCACTATAAGACTCTTATACCACCATACTTCAGCATTTCTGGTCGAATATCATCTACTCCTGCTGCCTTTCCACATTTCAAGCCTTTGATAGCTTTTTCTACTTCAAGTATGGATATGTATTCCTGACTGCATGCCTGGTCAGTGTTTTTTATCACTGTGCTGTCATCACTGCTTGTTTCATTTAGCAGTTTTTCGAAGTAATTACTCCATACTTCAAGGATATCTTTTTCTCCCGTTTTCATGTCACCTTTATCATCTCTAATTCCTTTTACAGCACTCTTTCCTCCATTCTTAAGCTTCTTCAACAACCTCCAGAATATTTTGCCACCTTCTTGATATTTATTTTCTATATTCTTGCCAAAGTCCTCCCATGACTTTTGTTTAGCTAGTTTTACACAGTGTTTAGCATTCTTGCATTTGTCTCTATATTCTCTAAGAGCACAAGCTGACTTATTTGACAGGAACTTTTGCTATGCTTTCTTCTTTTCCTTCACTGCCTCTTTAACCTCCTGTGTCCACCAGGGAGTTCTGATTTTTTTATCCTTACAAACAACCTCACCACATGCCTCTCTGGCAGAATCAATCAATGTTTTCTTCAGAGTTTGCCACTGAATCTCCAAGGTTTGATTCCTGTTCTCAAACTCTTTCATTTTTCCTTCAATAATCTTTGTGTATTTTAGTCTACAGCTCACATCTGAGAGCTGCTCAACTTTTATTCGCTTTAAAACTTTCTTACATGTTATTCTTTTCAATATGAAATTCAATTTTATCCTGCTCAAGACTAAATAGTGATCACTTCCAATTTCAAATCCTCTGTACACTCTGGTGTCCTGCACCAGGGAGAAAACATCACTATCAACAATAACATAGTCAATGAGACTTTTCTTATTCCTAGCCTCTGCTCTCCATGTGAATTTGTGCACGTTTTTATGTTGGAACATGGTGTTAGCAATAATCAGTCCATGTCCTGAGCAGAAATCCAAGATATTTGCCATTATTATTAGCTTTGCTCTTTTCTCCAAATTTCACAAAATATTTTTGTATGTCTGACAATCATTTCCTACTCTGCTATTTAGATCCCCAACAAGGACCAACTTTTCATTTTTCATTGTGTCAGTTCCTTTTTCTAAAGCCTCAAAAAATTCCTCCACTTCTACCTTAGTAGAACCTTCTGTGGGACAGTAGGCACAAATAAGTCTCATTGTCCAGTTCCCCATTCTCATATTTGCCCACATTACTCTACTTGAGACTGACTGCCATTCAAGAAGATTAGCCTCGTATTTTGTGTTGAATACTATGGCTACTCCTTCTTTTCCTTGATTGTCATTGCCTGAATATAACATTCTGTATTTATTGCTCAGAAAGATCTCACCAGTTTTGGTCTTTTTTGTTTCAGTCACCCCTATTATGTCGATCTGGTACTTATCTAATTCCTCAGCTAGCTCCATTTCTTTGCCATTCAGGCTTCTTACATTGATAGTACCGATCTTTAACTCTGGTGATGTTGATTTGGGGTTTATTTTCAGATTTGTTCCAGTAGCTGACTTTTCGCTGTTCGCCCTGGTTCCCTGGCGAAAACAACGGGGGCCTTGTTTAACCGGGCGACACCCCAGCTGGCATGAAATTTTGTCATGTTGTACCATCATTCTATATTTTGGTTTAACCAATAAGAATACAATTTGGTCGGCTAAATCCCAAATTGCCAGCCCATCCTCGTCTGTTCAGTATCCAAGTAGATACCCAACAGGGTGCACCACGAGAAGGTGAGGATTGGACATTAGGTCAGAAGCCCTGGTCGGTTCTCTGCATTCCTTTAAAGGCTATGTGAAGGTCTCCTCTCAGTTATACAGCTTTAACCCTTAAGCAACCCCCCCCCCCAAAAAAAAAAAAAAAAAAAAAAAATTAAAAATTTTCACATATTTTCAGACAAAAAAGTTTAAAACTTTAACTGTTCATGCCACTAATCTTTCTCAGGACTCTTATATCTGCGGTCTCTAGCCTTTGGTCAAGTGTTTAACTTCTGACCCAGCTCTCAGATCCATAAGTTAAAACTGATAAGTTAAAACTGAACACTGTCTTGTATACAGCTAATTTAGTGTTCTGACTAATTTCTCATTTATTCCATTTGAATTTATTCAATTGACTTCCTACCATACCAGCTTTGTTGATTCTGTTGTCCATTTCTATATTTAATTTACCATCTTCACTAAAAATCATGCCTAAATAGCTGAAATGTTTTACTTGTTCCACAGGTTCCCTATTCACAACACAGTTGATATTTTCAACAATTTTCCTATTTTCATTGTCTTTGTCTTTTTAATGCTGACCTTCATACCATATCTATTACAACAGTTATTCAATTTAGTCAGGGAATCTTGCAAATTTTTTGCGGATTTATTTAGAAGTATAACATCGTCCGCATAAAGCAAAGAGCTGACATTAACATCACCAATTCTGATATAATGTTTAATACCAATTTCTTTCATGTGATCCATATAGATAATGAATAACAGAGGGGATAATGTACATCCTTGTCTCACACCAGATTTAACATTAACCATCTTCCTGTACTTCCTTCAATTCTAACTGCTGACTTACAACTCAAATAAAGAGTAAGTATTTCTTGATATAATACCCCACTGATACCATATAACTGTAGCGTATTGAATAGCTTCTCTCTTGGCACCATGTCATATGCCTTTTCCAGATCGACAAAACTTAAATACAGTTCTTTGTTATATTCTCATGCTTTCTCAACTATTTGTCGTAAAGTAAAGATCTGATCCTGACAACCTCTATTTGGCCTGAATCCAGCTTGTTCTTCACCAAGCTTTTCTTCCACAATTCTTCTCAACCGTTTCTCAAGTATACTTGCATAGATCTTGCCAGGAACACTCAGTAGGGAAATAACTCTGTAATTCTCACATGCAGTTTTATTTCCCTTTTTATAATATGGGTACTATGAGAGCTCTATTCCAATCATCGGGAATTCGTCCCTCTGTCCAGGCTTTCTGAACTATGCAGTGCAGCCACTGTAAGACTTTTATACCACCATACTTCAGCATTTCTGGTCGAATATCATCTACTCCTGCTGCCTTTCCACATTTCAAGCCTTTGATGGCTTTTTCTACTTCAAGTATGGATATGTATTCCTGACTGAATGCCTGGTCAGTGTTTTTTACCACTGTGCTGTCATCACTGCTTGTTTCATTTAGCAGATTTTCAAAGTAATTACTCCATACTTCAAGGATATCTTTTTCTCCCGTTTTCATGTCACCTTTATCATTTCTAATTCCTTTTATAACACACTTTCCTCCATTCTTAAGCTTCTTCAACAACCTCCAGAATATTTTGCCACTTTCTTGATATTTATTTTCTATATTCTTGCTAAAGTCCTCCCATTACTTTTTTTAGCTAGTTTTACACAGTGTTTTGCTTTCTTACATTTGTCTTTGTATTCTCTAAGAGCAAAAGCTGACTTATTTGCCAGGAACTTTTGATATACTTTCTTCTTTTCCTTCACTGCCTCTTTGACTTCCTGTGTCCACTATGGAGTTCTGATATTTCTATCCTTGCAGACAACCTCACCACATGCCTCCCTGGCTGAATCAATCAGGGGTTTCTTCAAGGCTTGCCACTGAATCTCTAAGGTTTGGTTCCTGTTCTAAAACTTTTTCATTTTTTCTTCAATAATCTTTGTGTATTTTAGTCTACAGTTCACATCTGAGAGCTGCTCAACTTTTATTCGCTTTAAAACTTTCTTACATGTCATTCTTTTCAATATGAAATTCAATTTTATCCTGCTCAAGAGACTAAATAGTGATCACTTCAATTTCAAATCCTCTGTACACTTTGGTGTCCTGCACCAGGGAGAAAACATCACTATCAACAACAACATAGTCAATGAGACTTTTCTTATTCCTTGCTTCTTCTCTCCATGTGAATTTGTGCACATTTTTATGTTGGAACATGGTGTTAATAATAACCAGTCCATGTCCTTAGCAGAAATCCAACAGGTATTTGCTATTATTATTAGCTTTGCTCTTTTCTCCAAATTTCCCAAAATATTTTTGTATGTCTGACAATCATTTCCTACTCTGCTATTTAGATCAACAAGGACCAACTTTCCCTTTTCATTGTGTCAGTTGCTTTTTCTAAAGCATCAAAAAATTCCTCCACTTCTACCTTATTAGACCTTCTGTGGTACCATAGGCACAAATAAATCTGATTGTTCAATTCCCCATTCTGATATTATCCCACATCACTCTACTTGAGACTGCCTGCCATTCAAGAAGATTAGCCCCGTATTTTGTGTTGAATACTATGGCTACTTCTTCTTTTCCTTGATTGTCATTTCCTGAAGATAACATTTTGTATTTATTGCTCAGAAAGATCTCACCAGTTTTTGTCTTTTAATTTCAGTCACCCGTATTATGTCGATCTGGTACTTATCTAATTCTTCACTTAGCTCCATTTCTTTGCCATTCAGGCTTCTTATGTTGAATGTTGATAGTACCGATCTTTAATTCTGGTGATGTTGAGGTGGGGTGTGCTTTCAGATTTGTTCCAGTAGCTGACTTTTCGCTGTTCGCCTGGTTCCCTGGCAAAAACAATGGGGGCCTTGTTTAACCGGGCGACGCCCCAGCTGGCATGAAATATTGTCATGTTGTACCATCATTTTGTATATTGGTTTAAGCCAATAAGAATACAATTTGGTCAGCTAAATCCCAAATTGCCAGCCCATCCTCGTTCGTTCGGTATTGTTGGATTCTGAATGAAGAGAAATTAAAATTATTAATACTT
Organism: Typopeltis vanoorti; assembly: GCF_054136105.1. Classification (NCBI taxonomy): domain Eukaryota; kingdom Metazoa; phylum Arthropoda; class Arachnida; order Uropygi; family Thelyphonidae; genus Typopeltis; species Typopeltis vanoorti. The sequence continues at coordinate 36,111,811 of NC_143567.1, read as the reverse complement.
CCTCCAGAATCCAACATAATCCATCATATCAAAGGCTACATTTGTAGATATTATTTAATGTAAATCTCTTGTTATAAACTATTATTCATATAATTACCTTTGTTTTTTTTAAATCTATTATATGTATTAATAATGGAAAAGACTATGAAAATAACGTTCAGATTATGTTGAATTTTTTCTTGACAATTATTCATAAGACTATTACACTTTTTTTACATATAATCTTTGTCTAGTAGCTTTATTTTATCCTCCTACATGTGTCGCCAATTTTTTCTATTGGCATCCTCAGGGAATACAAACTAGTAAGCTAAAATGAAGGTTACAGACTAGGTTATAACTGATGGTTCTAATTCATACCAAAAATTGGTATTGTGCATGACAATGGGCATGTCTCGTTAACGTGATTTATTTGTTATGGTTCATGACGTAATTGTTATGAAAGTTCATTTCTTTGATGTTTAATGATCTGATAAATGTTTTCCAAATTTCTGGTAAAATTAGTCCTTGATTCTTGTTTAGGTTTTCAGTTTTACGGGCGACTGTAGCTGCTTCTTTAAAGGTTCTTGAATGGTAGTTATCTTCTATGTATGGCATAAGGCTCTTATCCCACTCAATGTGATGGTTAGTAGAGGCAAAGTGGCATGAAAGGGCTGAAATGTCTTGTCTGTTATTTCTGACATATCCTATGTGTTCTTTCTTTCTCGTGTCAAAGCTTCTAGAGGTCTGACCTACGTAACTAATACCACATGTATGGCATAAGGCTCTTATCCCACTCAATGTGATGGTTAGTAGAGGCAAAGTGGCATGAAAGGCCTGAAATGTCTTGTCTGTTATTTCTGACATATCCTATGTGCTCTTTCTTTCTCGTTTCAAAGCTTTTAGAGGTCTGACCTACGATAACTAATACCACATGAGCAAGGTATATTATATACTCCAGAGTACTTGTAGAATGGGTGAGGATCTTTTGGTGATATTAAAAATTTCCGAATAGTGTCGATTGGTTCGAATGCCACTCTGATCTTGTGTGGTTTTAAAAGGTTAGCTAATTTTTTGAAAAGGTTGCTGACAAAAGGAATCGTAATTGTACTGATGTATTGGACGTCATCACGTTGTCGATGTGGTATATCAGTAAAGAGAATCTTGTTGTAGAGTCTTTTTGGGTAACCATTTAAAGAAAGTTCTCTGGATACTGTGGTTAATTCCGTTAGTAGGTCATTCTTGTCTGTCGTATACTGTATAGCTCATTTTCTTGAGACTATGGATAATGCTAAGTTTCTGAGCTGAGTTGAAATGGATGTAACGTCCAGTATTTGTAGGTTTTTTTGTATACAGATAGGTTGATACTATTATTGGTTTGTTTCTTTATTAAAATTTCAAGGAATGGCAGTTTTTTATCTTTTTCCATTTCTAATGTGAATTTGATGGTATTGTGAAAACTATTGATTTTGTTGAGGTAATTCATTAGTTCTTCTTTTGTATGATCCCAAAACTATGGGTAGCCCCCTCTCACCTCCTTGTGCTGACTTATTCATGGAAGATCTAGAGAAAAAAATCTTAACCCAGATCATTCCAAAACCGAAAATTTGGTACAGATATGTAGATGACATCTTTATCATTTGGGATCATACGAAAGAAGAACTAATGAATTACCTCAACCAAATCAATAGTTTCCACAATACCATCAAATTCACATTAGAAATGGAAAAAGATAAAAAACTGCCATTCCTTGACATTTTAATAAAGAAACAAACCAATAATAGTATCAACCTATCTGTATACAGAAAACCTACAAATACTGGACGTTACCTCCATTTCAACTCAGCTCAGAAACTTAGCATTATCCATAGTCGCAAGAAAAGAGCTATACAGTATACGACAGACAAGGATGACCTACTAATGGAATTAACCACAATATCCAGAGAACTTTCTTTAAATGGTTACCCCAAAAGACTCTACAACAAGATTCTCTTTACTGATATACCACATCGACAACGTGATGATACATCAGTACAATTATGATTCCTTTTGTCAGAAACCTTTTCAAAAAATTAGCTAACCTTTTAAAACCACATAAGATCAGAGTGGCATTCGAACCAATCAACACTATTCGGAAATTTTTAAGATCACCAAAAGATCCTCACCCATTCTACAAGTACTCTGGAGTATATAATATACCTTGCTCATGTGGTATTAGTTACGTAGGTCAGACCTCTAGAAGCTTTGAAACGAGAAAGAAAGAACACATAGGATATGTCGGAAATAACAGACAAGACATTTCAGGCCTTTCGTGCCACTTTGCCTCTACTAACCATCACATTGAGTGGGATAAGAGCCTTATGCCATACATAGAAGATAACTACCATTCAAGAACCTTTAAAGAAGCAGCTACAGTCGCCCGTAAAACTGAAAACCTAAACAAGAATCAAGGTCTAATTTTACCAGAAATTTGGAAAACATTTATCAGATCATTAAACATCAAAGAAATGAACTTTCATAACAATTATGTCATGAACCATAACGAATAAATCACGTTAACGAGACACGCACATTGTCACGCACAATATCAATTTTTTGTATGAATTAGAACCATCAGTTATAACCTAGTCTGTAACCTTCGTTTTAGCTTACTAGTTTGTATTCCCTGAGGATGCCAATAGAAAAAATTGGCGAAACATGTAGGAGGATAAAATAAAGCTACTTGACTAAGATTATATGTAAAAAAAGTGTAATAGTCTAACGTTCAGATTATTTTATTTATTCCTATATTAATAGTAGAAGAATTTGTGTTCATCTTATTTATTTGTATATTATTTGAATTGAAAAGTATCCTTTTCTTTTATTTCTGTATGTAAAGGTAAAATGTTATGTAATGCTTATGTACTGCTCTAATTGTTGTCATGGAGACAGATTTAAAAGTAGAAAGCATGAGCGTGGTAGCGCGTGCGCTATGGATATGAGATGGAATCGATATAAGCTAGATGGTGAGAACAAGTTTTGGCGGGCAAAAGGAGTGAAAGTATATAAACAGAAAGCTATAGTAAACAAGAGAGGAGTCGGAGAGTCAAGCAGTCAGCACTAGAACTGGAGAACTAGGGACTGAGTGCAGTTGGTACACTCAGCACAGTACAATAGAGATGAGGAAATTGTTTATTGGCAGCACGGAGTTAAGTAAGAGGCTGTAGTAATAAGAATTAAGTGCTGTAATTAAATTATGAAGGATCGAGATATAAATTAACTACTCAGAATATAGATATGGAATTCTGAAGTTTATGATGAATTCCAGAGCCTCCAAGGAAGATTAGTGGAAAGCTGATTCTATTGCAAAGTAGTATATGAGGAATAAGTGAATTTTCTAGTGCAAATGTGTGTCTGCATTTGTGATGTGCTGAGATTAATGATTAAGTTATTTTAAAGAAGATTACTTTTGAAATGTGTAGCTCCAGTGTGATAGTTAACTAAAGTTTTAAGTGTGCCTCAATGAATAATATGTGTAAGGATTTATTCCGGTAAGAACAGTTGTACTTTATAGCATTTTAGAGTGAAGTTATAAGAATTAACTCCTCCTGTTAAATCCTAACATTAACTGTGGTGCTTATGCTGAAATTAACCGAAGCTAGAAGATTAATAGTCTCCCCCCCCTTAAAATGATAACTACCTCTTGACTGAACTATGTGATTTCTGACTAAAGGATAATTAGAGAATACAATTGCTGTGAATTTCAGTGATATTGAACTTTAGAACTATCTTTGTTTGTTAGGGAGAAATCAGATTTTAAAGACTCAAAGTTTGATACCAAGAGTTGAGTGAATGTTATGAGTTGTTGAACTGAGTTATTTTTGCATTATCTTGTATCAAAAGTATGCTTATGTTTATATTATATAACCTTGCATTAAATGTTTTGTTTTATCGTTTTCAATTTGTTGTTAGCCTGATTCTTTTTCACTGCACCGTTCATAAAATTATCGGACCTAACAGGAACCTTAAATGTTGATGTTAAACTCGGCCTATATATATAAAAATTAGACTGCTAAAGTTAATTAATATTTGATTCCACTATTTTGCATAGACTAATATGAATATAGGGTGGCACAGTATAATAAAAATTTCCCTATATTTGGCTTAGTAATCAACATACAATTAATTAACCTTAATAAGAACAACGTTAAAACAAGATGGCGGATCAAAAGACAGGATGTACTATTACTACTATGAAAGGACAAACCAACAGTATCCAGGTAGATACCCAACAGGGTGCACCACGAGAAGGTGAGGATTGGACATTAGGTCAGAAACCCTGGTTGGTTCTCCGCATTCCTTTAAAGGCTATGTGGAGGTCTCCTCTCAGTTATACAGCTTTGACCCTTAAACACCCCTATAGTAGATTCTTGGTAAGTCATACCCATTTTCAGTATTTGTAAATCATGGTGATCTTATGATTCCAAAATAATAAAAGGACAAGCAATAATGAAACTGTAATTTTAATTTAATTACAGAAGCACTGTTGCTAAAGATTCAAATATATTGTGTGATGAAGGTGAGCCCCATGGTATAAATAACGTTGATATTTAAAATTTAAATGCATTCATTTTATAAATGATGTGAGCAATTATGAATTATAATGAATAGTGAAAATTAAATTATGAATGTCAATTTAATTTTTTACCGAAAACTTTAGTTTCCAAAATCACTGCATATATCTCACACCACGAGTTTTTGAACTTTGGGGAAAAAAAGTGTGAATTATATTCAAGTAAATACAGTACATAAAATAGTAGGAAGCAGGAATTTATTTCTTGGCTGAACTAAGCTCTAAAAGAAGGTATAATAATAAATACCTTCTTTTACAGCTCAGGTTTTTTTTGTTAGGATTGCAAATATGTAGAATGACTGTCAGTAATGGTTTAGAGTAGGTGTCAGCAAACTTTTTCTGAGAAGGACTGGATAGTAAACATTTTATGCTTTGCAGGCCAAGAGGTGAAATCAAGGATATTATGTACTTATATATAAGGGGAAAAATAAAATAAACTGTATTTTTTTTTTTTTTTGCTATTAACAAAATATAATTTTGTACAAATACATTTTTGCAAAATTAGTGAGAAATATGGATTTTTTTAATTATTTTTTAAATCAAACATAATTGCTGTTAACTGGGTTCAAAGTTAATGTTCCCAATCAACAAAGTTGGTTGAAAAATTCTCATCACATAAGGTTGATTTGCAATGAGATTTTATGTATTTCACCTTAGAAAATCTTTTCACATCTTGGAAAATGTCTGACATTTTCTACCAAATTCTGAGCTACCAAACTTGAATATAAACAAACATGTAACAATATTTACCAATATAAACTTGTGATACACGTGACTTAGAAATATGCGACACCAAAAATTATCTAGCTAGCATAAAACATAGAACTAACAATGTGCCTTTTAGTGGACAAAAACTATAAAGGTAATTTGAAGAAGTCAGGCTATATTTGGGTCTCAGATTGACTGTCTTCCAGATCTCTGGCAAACTAATGCAACTATACTTACTGAGGTTGGGAGAGTACTTCATAGCCAAAGCTGATTCTATATAGCCTCTCAGACCTATAGCAACTTCTATGCAGCACAAATGTCTTCTTCCATTTAATCCTGTGCGAAGGAACATCCAGAGCATGGCTGCCAGTCCCAACTTATCATATAGATGAAGTTTTATGTTCTTCAAGGAGGATGTTAACCAATCTACCAATCTGTCCAAAGTAGGCTAAACTTGCAGGCACACTCAAGGATGTGCAAGAGAATGAAGTTGATTCTTAATGGAATGGACGAGCTATCTGAATGAGTATTTGAAATCACATATCTCCCCAGCTGAGTCAATCAATGTTTTCTTCAGAGTTTGCCACTGAGACTCCAAGGTTTGTATAGTCGAGTCTACAGTTTACCCATAAAAGCTGCTCTGCTTTAATTCTTTATGAGACTTTCTTACATACTGTTATTTTCAATGTGATATTCATTTTTAGCCTAACTAAATGATGGTCACTTTCAATTTCAAATCCTCTGTACACTCTTGTACAGAGGATTATCTTGAGTAAGTATGAATAAATCACTATCAACAATGACATAGTTAATAAGACTTTTCTTATTTCTAGGTGTCTTCTCTCTACATGAATTTGTACATCTTTATGTTGGAATATGGTGTTAGTAATGACTGGTCCATGTCCTGAGCAGAAGTCCAGCAGATACCATTATTATTATTATTATTAGCCTTGTCCTTTTCTCCAAATTTTTCAAAATGCTCCTATATATCTGATGGGATTCACTTCCTACTCTGAGGTTTAGATCTCCAGCAAGAATCACTTTTTCCATTTTCTTTATGTCAGCTGCTCCTGCTCTAACAACTCAAAAAATTCCTCTATTTCTTCCTTAGTAAAATCTTCTGTAGGATTGTAGGCACAAATAAGTTTCATTGTCCATTTCACCATTTTGAAGTATGCCCCACACCACTCTACTTGAAACTGCCTTCAAATCAAGAAGTTTATTTTCATGTTTGGTGTTGAATGCTATCACTACTCCTATCTTTCCTTGATCATTATTACTCGAATATAACATCCTATGCTTATTATTCAGTAAGTTCTCACCTGTTTTTTATTTTCTTTGTCTCAGTTGCCAATTATGTCCACATGGCACTTTTCTAGTTCTTCTGCAAGAATGATTTCCTTTCCATTAATACTCCTTAATACTAATGGTTCCTATCTTAAATTCTTCTGATGGCTCAAGTTCTTCTTCTACCAGATGCTGTTTGTTTCAGTAGCTGACTTTTTACAGTTTGCCCTAGCTCCATAATAATAACAGTGGGGGCCTTGTTTAACCAGGCAATGCCCCAGTTGGGGCATTGCCTGGTTAAATGAAATCTCTTATATTGTACCATCATATATATTTGTGGTTTAAGTCAATAGACAGTGCAATTTGCTTGGCTAAGTCCCAAATTGCCGGTCCATTCTTGTTAATTCATTACTTAGTGGATACCTACTAATGGGGTGCACCATGTGAAGGTGAGAATTGGACATTAGGTTAGAAGTTCCACTTGGTTCTCCACATTCCTTAAAGGTGTTGTGGAGATCTCTTCTCAGTTATTTGACTTTGACTCTTAAGCAACCCCGATCATAACCAATGTTTAACATATTTTCTGTTGTTGTTGTGTCATTTTATTATTATAATTTTATAAATATTATGTTTTCATGGACTTAGAAGACTCATCACTGGAGACCATGTTAACCATTATTCACCTAATGGATAATTCGTACTTTGAACTTCTTTTAAACTCATTCACTGCGATAACAATATCCAGTAACACTGTTCAGATCTTGCTAAACCCTTAACCTTAAAATAAATAACAGAACATTATCAACGTATATCAAATTTAGCAATTCTAGCTCTTACATAACATTTGGGAGGCATTTTAAATCACAGACAGAAAAATCAACTCTCTGAAATATCCAACACATTTCTATTGTACAGGAATATTTACATAACTCATTTGGAGGAGAGCTGAATTTAATTCACCTGTTTTGTTTTTGTGGAGCATTTTTCTCACTGGTCTCAATGGGAGTTTACATTTTCGAGAAATCTGTTCCCTTTTCTCCTTATGTTCTCGACGGATGACTTTTTTCTTTTTCATATCCTTGGACACTAAAAAAATCAAGTTTGCAAACAGATGTAAAATACTACAATCAATCAGATTTTTATACAGGATGATCTAATATAATAATCATTTAAATTACAAATTTCTGATCAACGTGATTTTGTTTTTAGTAATATTTAATTAAGATCAACTGAGCTGCTCAATAAATGCGCTTACATATCTTGTTTCATAATATTTGATTCAGGAATGAATAAAATCACACAAATTTGATAAAAACTCAGCAATTCAGGATACAACCATTATTCTGAAAAATCCTCTTTTCTTCCTTGATTCATATTATTATTTTTTATGCAGTGCGTGTGTGTGCATGTGCACACACACACACACACACACATGCACACAGATTTTTCAGTGGAGCTACAGCCTTCTTATCACGGCTAATGGTTAACGTATTTTCTGTTGTTGCATCAGCTTATTATTATAATTCAATGAACATTTCCATGGATTCAGATGACTCATCACAGGAGACCCATGTTAATCATTATTTACATAATGCCTATCATACTTCTCTTAAACTTTCCACTGATAGAAAACACTCATGACTAGGCCTCCAGAAATTCAACTTGCCACAGGCGAGTTAACAGACACAAATGGCAAGTGAATTTTCAGCCTTGTTCTAAATGCATTCAAAATGTATTATTATTATTTTTTTTTCACATAATTTACACGTCATTTTAAAACATCATCTCTAATCAAGTTATTTGATCACAGGCAGCTGCCAACGAATTTATTAAAGAAGTGTTATTTCTAGAGAGTTGGAAATAAAATTTCTGGATCTGAAGTTTTATCCTCCCACCCCCAATAGTTGTTCTATTATCATTGTTGTAACCTAACAATTGATAACTTTTAAATGTTTTTCTTTCTATATGAAAGATTTCATAAATATTCACTTTCGAGTTCCAAAAACCTCATTTCTCTCACAGCAATATTACAGTGCTCTTTTCACTCCGTGCATGCTCCACTATACATCACACTTCTGGTTTTTATTTTGGTCATGAAGTGATAAAAATGAGCCCCCATTGTGGTGCTTTGCTTGAAAACAGTAAATCTTTCACACTTCATGTGTGTGCAAAAAACATGCACATTCTTCATTGCAAAACAAGTAAGTTTTTTTGTATCATATATACATTTAAATTATGTTATAGTTATCATTACCAATAAATTAATTTTTAATCAGTCATATGCATTCATTTAGTTTAGTATTAACCCTACAAATATATATATACAGTACGCACAACATATGCAATAGACAATCTATTATTTAAAGACAAAGCAGGTGCACAATATATGGCGAAGGTTTTTCATTTGGTTATGCTATAAGTTAAAGATGCCAAGAAATTATATTCTTAGATTAACACTTTATCCAAGTGTAAGCAAACAAAGTTTGCATGCGAAGTACCTTCATGAGTGGGCCACTTGTTAATGGATTAGCCCAAGAATATAATTTCTTGGCATCATTAATTTATAGTGTAATATAGTATTGTCATAAGCTTATTTAGTTTCACAGTTCACAACATGAATTAGCTTAATGCAGATTCTTTTTTAATACTGTTATTTAAAAAATACAAGATAATTGTATTTTTTAAATACCAAAATAAATCGATGACCGGATCATGTTACTGAGTGCTTTGTGAAAAGTGAGTCTGGCTCCACATCGAGTGCCACCTACTTTTTTGTTTCATGAATAGTCTTTCCTGTTAAATTATTGTTTATGGATAATTTATATAAATTCACCTTTCATCATAAACAATAAACAAAAGAACAAACAAAATGAGTTGTGATGAGCTGTATTGTGGCATACATTTTAAACCCACATTAAAGGAAAGCCTATTTCTGTATAACTATGTGTGATGTATAGTGAGAATTAAAGAATGTATTACTTTGTTTTGTCAACAAAATCGCCTATAACAACATTTATATAAAATAGACTGGAGATACCTTGAGCAAATAAGATTTTTCTTATCTAGTAGAATTAAGTCATATTTCTGGACCCTTGCTAAGGACTACCTCTGGCAACCCATTCTACATATTTACCACTCTCTAACCAAAAACTGAGTCCACAAGACCTTGTTAATCACACTCTTACACAACTTCCAGGGATGGTCCTTGTTCTCTCTGCTGTCTCATGATTTCACAGACATGTGACCATCTTGGTCACTCACCTCTGGATCCTCTCCACTGCTACTTCTTTATCACAAGAAACCCAGGTGACCGAATCTGTGCATAATAGTCCAGATGTATATAGAAATAAAAAAACAGGCCTTATAAAGAGGGGATAATAGCATCCTTAACTTTACTTGTCAGTGTGTTACTTAACATGCAGTGATCTTATGAAATATTCTGACAGTTTTTGCAATATGTTCCCTGAATTTCAACTCTCTGTTTACCTCATCTCCAAATCCCTAGCTTCATCAATTTATTGCAGTTCAGTTACATCTATGTAATATACAGCTGTATCCTCGTAGGCAAAGCTGGATTTTGCTCTCAAATCATTCTTAATATCTTACTGTACAAATTAATCAAGGAGAAGGCAGTGCCCCACCCACAAAAGGCTATTATACCTATAGCATATTAGTACTGAAGACTGGCTAAGTGTTTGACAATCTGGAAACAATCCTCTAGAGCAGTGATTTTCAACCTTTTTCATAATATGGCACACCTAGACTAATTATTAAAATTCTGCAGCACACTAAAAATATATTTTTTAATTTTGTGATGATCTGGCAAAAAAAGCAGGCATAATTATGATTGATTTATACACACGAGATAAATAAATGCACAAATTACGACATTATTTCTTTCAATTAATTTGTTTTCACAAATCTTGCGGCACACCAATGTGCCGCAGCACACCGATTGAAAATTGCTGCTCTAGAGACCAAACATGGAACCTCTTTTTAACTGAGTATTGAAGCTACTTTCCAAGTTCAATATTTCATGCTCAGTCTCGAAATGGAAGCAAAGTGATTATTTTGGTTATGGACAAATAACCAAATTCTTTTATGCTGTCATCAAGTTCAGCACACTCTCTCTCTCAAACATCACATGCTGTTTTTTTGAGCCAAATTCCATAAATTCCAAATCCTTCTGCTTATGTGCCCTTTCCTTTCACATCTCCATGGCTGAAGTTCCCCATAATAATTACAATTGTCCTGCACTTGTTGAGCATTGCTCATGCATATGCTACTCAGCCAATACCAAAAATTCACTATACCTTTTGTCCTGTTTACTTTTATGCTATACTATACTAGACAGCCTTGAATACACTAACTCTCTTAATCTATCATTACAATACCTGCCTGTTTTCCCCCCTTATTCAGTAAAAATACAACATCCCTTACATTCTATCCCTGTAACTAGAGCTTCCTCCATAAATCAATTCTCACTAATACCTGTAATCTTTGGCATAGTTGATCTGACCAATGCTTAAGAACTCCTCACTCTTGTTCCTAATACTTCTTGGTATTAATATACATGAACTGCAATATCCCCTAGAGCCAACAGGTGTCCTTGCATCTTTTAATGATCATCTCCCATTCAACATCTGAGAACTTAGAAACTATATTTCAGCATTCTTTATCTTTTAGATTCTAACATTCCCCTTTACATGTGTTCACCCCCCCCCCCACACACACACCAAACAGCCTGATTTCCGTTGTTCTGCACTTCCATTCCACAACACTTTCTATAGATATTTAACTCCAAGTCATCCATTAAATTCATTTCATAATCTAAAAACTTAACACTATTTCCCCCTATATAATCTGCACATTGCAAAAGAGCAAATTTTGGCAAAAGAATCCCGCCCATTTCCAGCCAGTACCTCTTTTATATCTGCTTGCAAAACTTCAAGAAGGAGCTAATATTTGTATCTGAAAAAACCATTAGCTCCTTCACTTTCCCCTCTTTGCAGTCTTATAGACAGCACCACAACACTTAATCTTTGCATCTGAAAAACACAATTTCATCACAAGCATACACCTGATCATGAAATCATCATAAAATATCATTTCTTTACTGATCCTTTCTTGCTTTCTGACTCTCCTTTCTTTTCACTCTCACCTCTCTTCTCTCAGTCTTCTTTGCTGTATCACTTGCAGATAATTCTCCATTCATTAAATTCACGATTTATCATATGGAAGACTATGTAAGAACTTCATTCTCACATTACAGCCAGCTTGCCATTTCCCCATCTTGTATTACTTCTTGTGTTATTTTTCTACAAACTAACAGTCCTATCATTTACATTTCTTTCACTTGCACTCCTCCATCATCCTTCTCTCATTTTCTGTGACCTTTGCATTTCACATTTTTTATCACATTCACCACACTGCTATCTCAATAATGTACAAATGCATATGCTAAGTTACTTGCCAGGAACTTTTGATGGCATTTTTGTTTTTCAGGACTACTCTTTAAGCTTCTTAAAACCACATGATGTTCAGATTTTTCTCTCCTTGCAGACTTCACATGCCTTCCTGTTGGAAATCAGGTTTTTGTTGCTGTCGGAAGAAAACATGTTTTCTTCATGTTTTAGCATTTGGTCTTTAAGGATTGGTTGTTGTTTTCAAACACAATTTTTCCTTCAATAAATATCCATATATTTGAGTCGACAGTTCACCCCTAAAATATGCAAATTCACTTATTCTTTTTAAACTCTCATACATGTTTTCCTTCTCAATGTAAAACTCATTTTTATTTTGCTCAAACTCAAAAGATGATCACTTCCTGTTTCAACTTTATCTCTTGTGTACTTTCTATCCTGAAGATATCACAAATAGCAATCATTAAGACTTTTATTCCTTGTGCCTCTTACTATGTGCATTTATGCTAGAACATGGTGTTAGTAACAACTAGTCCGTATCCTGAAGAAATCCAGCAAGTACTTAGCATTATTAATAGCTTTGTACTTTCTCCAAATTTTCCTAAAACATTTCTATATGCCTGGAATACTGTTGTTTAGGACCTTAACAAGAACCAGGTTTCTTTATAATGACTCAAAAATACTTTTTTTTCAGGTGTTTTTTGGTCTCATAGAAGTCCCAATGTACATTTTGAAAGAGGCTCACTCTTCTTGAAACTGCCATTTATCTTGCCAGTTAGTTTACTTTGTCTTGGTTGTACCAAATACATTAACTTAGTATTTCTATAATTTTGCTGCTCATCTCAGCTATTTTCTTGTGATGCTTTCTTATGATAATGGTGCCCATCTTTATTGTTGAGTTTGAGCTTGTTCCAGTAGCTAACTTGCCATTCTTCATCCTGGTGGGTTCCTAATAAAAACAAGAAATGCCTAACCTAGCAGTGCCATTTAATCATGTTGTACCATCACATTTTTGTGTGTGGTTTAAAGGCAATATAGGATACAATTTGGTTGGTTAAGGTCCAAATTGTCAGCACTACAGAATCGTGAGGAATGGACATTAGGTTAAAAGCTTTCATTGATATTTCTTACTGGGATGAGTTTTCTCTTGGTTATCTAGCTATGATCCTTAAATGATTAGTGATTAAAAAAATATGGTAAACAAATTTCATAGTGTGCATGCATATTTGTAAAACTGATATTTCTAAATTATTATGTTAACTAACATATATAACCAAGGGGGAAAAAAAAAAAGATAGAACATGCTATATTACTGATTATACCTGAGCCATTAGCTTTAAAGCTGTGTGAAGTCAAAATAGCACCTTTGTTTGAAGAATTTGTGCTTTCACGATGCAGAGTACTATTACGGCTTGTGCTTGGACGTGCAGATTCATCTCTGCTGCGATGAATAGAGGTAGACTGGGAAGAGGTTGTGGCACTTGTTCTTGTAGTGACAGAACTGCTATTGGGACGGCTTAAGGCACGAGAGGTAGAGGGTGATGGGATTAATTCAGTTCTTGCTTGAGGTAAAGGCCTTCTCCTACATTAAAAATGTATACTTTTTTAAAACCTGAAGTAAGAAAATTATAATCATCCAAACAATTTAATATACTGTATATGTCTGGGTATAAGATGATACCTGAAGTTTAAAAAAAAAATTGATAGAACCAGGGGGTTGGCATATATTCTGGGTATAAAACCTGAACTTTTGAATTCTGTGATAGAAAAAGCTCCTGCAGTAATGTATAATGGGTAGCAATGTTATGTTAGATGCATGTACTGTGTTCTATTAAGCTTTTAGTATGCTCAGTCTACTGATATATTAGGATATTAATATTAATATAACCGTCTTTTAAATTTCATTTAAAAGACAGTTAAGTAGTAAAAAACAAGGAGATGAAATTGAATATATAAAAAGAAGAGCAATAGCCAAAAGAGAAACCAGAAAGAGACATAGAGAAAGCTGGAAAAAATTTGCATCATATCTAGAAGGAGAAGATGGGATAAACTCTGAACTGTATAAATTTGCTGGAAAAAAAATTCATCTGAGATTATTAAAATTTTTAAATAAAATATATACAATGGACAAATACCAATAGAATAGAATACAAGTATATTATTATTATTATTATTATTATTATCTGAGACCTCCATGGGGTCAAGGACTCATCGAGGGAGGCTGTAAAATATCTATATTTAAAAAAGGGAGATAAAATAAAACTTGCTAATTATAGAGGTATTAGTTTATTGAGTACATGCTATAAAATATATAGTAGAATACTTAATGAAAAATTGAAAATATACAGTGAAAAAATATTATTAGAATGTCAAAATGGATTTAAAAAAGGATGCTCTACAATCTTTTTTTGTTTAAAACTACTTATGGAGAAAAGAAGAGAATTTAATTTAGAAACTCATCTTTTGTTTACAGATTATGAAAAAGCGTTTGACAAATTAAAAAGATATATACTATTTTGGTATATAAATATTTGTATTTGATAAATGTATTCAGTAGGACAAGCATGTAGTTTTTTCATTTAAATCCTATAAAGCCTTATTAGTAATAACATGTACAAAATATATGAAACCAAAGGTTGGTATAAAAGCAACAAACAGTTTTATTGATCATCTTGTACAGGAAGACAATGCTCATAAATGCAGCAGTAAAGAAAGCACCTGAGATGATTGCTATGTCTACATTATACTAAAGTGAAAGAAATGTAAGAAGCTTACAGTGTAAAAATTTTTTATTGCCTCATAAGTGGCTGGTCTGGTTGGCTGCATGGTTAGCATATACATTCTCCAGCCAAGAGGCTGTAGGTTCAAATCCCATCACAGACATGGATGTTTGTGATTATCCTACTAACTTGGCGACTCTACCACTTCTTGTAATGGAAGGTTTCACTTCCAAAACCCTTTGAGGTAAAAGAGTAACCATATGATGCCCAGTGATGTCACATATAAAAAGCCAACTAACTTATATGGTGAGATAACACAAAATGAACATTTTGAAAAGAGATTTTGGGGACTGTCTTATATATATCTTAAACAAGCTATAATACAGTTATTTATTGTATGTTTTGTGAAGCACACTCTTGATATATATAGCAATTAAAATAATACAGGTGTTACATACATAAAGAACTGTTTGATTATATGAGGGAGGGGGCTGAAAAGTTCTGATAAACACCTAGAACAAAAACGACTGGTTTGTGCAACAAGGGAAAGACTTTTTTCTCAGAGGATTGAAAATGATACAGCAGTGTTGTAACAAGTGTATAACACTTCTTGGGGAATATGTAGAATAATGTCGAAGTTACATAGTTCAACCTCAATTTCTTGATGGTGATTATCAAAACTTCTCGGCTCAACCTCGTAAATGCATAATTTTGGTTACTTTAGGAATAGCAAATGAAGAAATTACTTGGCAGAGAAGAGCAGTTTCTTCATTTGCTATTTCTAACTCATTACACTTGAAATAAAACACAAAATTCAAGTAACGAGTAAATGCAATCAGTTGTAATTGCAACTCTAGTAATAATAACATATATGTCCTTAATAACATATCTACTTCACTCGTGACCTCCTCTACTTTAGTAGAGAAGTCTGAAAAGAGAATGCCATCTGTCATTACACACAGAGAATAACCTCAAAGAAAATTGTTCCAATTATACAGAATGAATGACAGACCACAGGATGATAATTTGCTGAGAAGCCTCTATGTTAGACCCTATCAAATGCCTTGGAAACATCTAGTGTAGCAGCAAAGGTTTATCCCAATCTTTTCATGGCATGTATCCAGAATAAGTTCTTTAGATGAGAAGATCTGCTATTGATCTTGAGTAGTGGAATGTATCCTGATGGTCACCAATTAGCTGGCAGTTCTTCAAGTAATGAAGTGGACTGTTAATGACCTTTTTCCATTAATTTAAAGGGCACCAACAAGAGAGAGAAAGACTGATAGTTTGAGTGCAGACTTTTTTTTAATTTATTTTTTATGGGCTAAATATGGGTTCGCTTCCATGATGTGGGATAGATGCCAGCTGAGTATAATATAATTATTTTCATGAACTGAAACTTAAGTACAAATTTAACTATATAAAATTTTCAACCAACTATCAAGAGTATCTTCAGTATGAATTAAAATTAAACAAAGGCACAACACAACAAAGACTCAGCAATGAGAACTGCCAGCCACAAATAATAAAGTAGAGCAGTATAGTCCATATATATATTTAAAAAATATAAATAGGAATGCCTGTGTGAAAAACAATATCCCATAGAGGGAATAACTTAAGCCCATCTCCTCCAAATATAGGATTCCTTCAAAAAGACTAAAGTCCTACATAAAAGCCATTTTTCTTATTTGAAAAACAAATAAGAAAAACAATATCCCATAGAGGGAATAACTTAAGCCAATCTCCTCCAAATATAGGATTCCTTCAAAAAGACTAGTCCTACATAAAAGCCATTTTTCTTATTTGAAGCAATTGTATAAAGATCCAAATAGATCTAACAGGCTTAAGTTATCACCTTTATGGGAAATTGCTCTTCTCACAGTCCTCCCTAGTTAATTTTATTTTTTTTTAAAATAACGTATTAACTTTAGAGAAGATGGACTGTGCTAATCTTACTTTATTCATGTGTTGTAGAGTGCTCATTGTGTTACTTGTGCCTTGTTTTTTTATTTAAATAATATAGGATGAAGATAAAGAACAGATGTTAGTTCTACCATTACTAATTGTGCTCAAGAAGACATCTTAAGCACAATTAGTGATGGTAACAGGAGGGAGAACTGTCAGAACAGAAGAATCCTTCTTGATATCTAAGTTGTTCAAGATTCTTTTGTTGTCTTTCTGGCAGAAGGCTAGAGGCAGCATGACATGCATGTTCTTAGTATAGTTGGAGGTGATTTGTCTTAGTCACCTATGCAGGAGTTGAAAGAGGAGAATGATGCCAGGAAGTCAGCTTTGTCTTTAGTTATTGTTGCAATAGTGCCACCTGGAGGAGAGCACAAACAGATAGAAAATGTTTGTAATGGACCAAAACACACAACTGCCATTTGTGCACAAGGTTTCTGTATTTTGTTCTTTTAAAGTCAGACTTAGATTTGCAATTGTTGCAGGGTTCAGTGCAATTTGAGAATGAGGCTCGAGTTTTTGTGATATGCTGTTTTTAATTCCTGGCCTGTTTTAGTACACTTTTGATAAACCATGATTTGGATATTGGAAGGGAGTCCTCTTATTCCAACATACATAATTTCTGTAACATGACCACAGCAAGTATTTGAATCTAGAGATTATGGTGTATTGAGTTACTGAGAGGACAGGTAACCACAACAGTGTATCTGAAAGGAGGAACAGTTAAGAAAAGATAGGTAGTTGGGTAAGTTGAGAGGATTTTTCTCATATTCTGATTGGTAGATGAATAAAATAAGAAGTCAAAGAGATGAATGTTGCATGAAGGACAGTGTTAAGCAGGAGAAAGTCAAGAGGAGATTCAAGGATGGAAAAAAAAAAAAAAAAAAAAAAAAAAAAAAAAAAAAAAAAACGCCGAATGACAGAAGGAATCATACAGAGTGTAAATTAGACAGTTTAGACAGTTCAGGTAAGTGTGGATGCTGTAGTTGCAATTTGGGGTTCAGCCTAAAAAAAGAGGCCAGGTCTGGACATCTATACATCATTTTGGTAAAGTGAAAATGTGGAAGAGATTTTTTTTAAAAATGAGATGCAAATGAATGGTTTGAGCAATTTCCAAATCAAATCAACATGAAACTGATGATGCTATTGGCATAAAAACGGGAACAACCAATTTTTCAAAGTTATGAATTAAAAACATTTAAAATTTTGAAAGAATTCTGCAACGCCAAGATGCTAATAACAGAAGTTATTAGAATGTGATGATAGCAATGAAAGTTAAATTAAAGTCACTTTTCGTTTGCAAATACCACACATCTAGATACCTCAAACAAGAAGCATATTTGTTGTATGGTTACAGATTAAATAAAATTGCACAGATGAAGGAAGAAAACTATTTATGGAGTAGAGATCAGTAATCATCAACTGGCAGCTAAAAAAACAGCCGATGTGTTCTGTCTGATTATTTTCTGTTGGGCTAAATTGTGCAATAAATGTTTTCCTTATAAAAAAATAAATGTGCTATTGTATTTTAAATTATAAAATATATATATTATTATAAAATAAAAATATATAATATTTTATAATTTTATATATTTTTTATATATATATATATATATATATATATATATATATAATACAACTTATAAATATATATATATTATAAGTTGTCTGTAAGGATAGAAAAATAAGAATACCATGGTGGACACCAGATGTTAAAGAAGCAGTTCTAGAAAAGAAAAAGCACATATCAAAAGTTCCTAGAAAGTAAGTCGGCAGATGCCCCAAAAAAATATAGAGAAAAATGTAAGGAGCTAAGCTATGGATAAAAATAGCCAAACAAAAGTCATGGAAAGACCTTGGTAAGAATATATAAAATAAATATTAGGAAGGTGGCAAAATGTCCTGGAGGCTACTGAAAAAGCTTTGAAATGAAGAAAAAAGTACTATAAAAGAAATCAAAGGTGATAAAGGTGACATGAAAACTGAAGACAAGGATATCCTGGATGTCTGGAGTAATTACTTTGAAAGCCTGTTCAATGAAATAAACAGTGACAGAACTCTACTAGAATATTTTCAAGAGGAATGCAAAGAGAGTACATATCAATGCTTGAGGTAGAAAAATCCATTAAAAACTTGAAATGTAGAAAAGCAGCTGGGGTAGATGATATTCAACCAGAAAAGCTTAAGTATGGAGGTATAAAAGTTTTGTAGTGGTTACATTGCATACTTCAGAGGGCCTGGTCAGAAAGTCAAATTCCAGATGAATAGAGCTCTAACAGTTCCCATCTATAAAAAAGGAAATAAAAATTGAATGTGAGAATTATAGAGGAATTTCTCTACTATGTTCCAGGTAAGATTTATGCAAGCATACTTGAAAAGAGGTTGAGAAAGATTGTGGAAGAGAAACTTAGAGAGGAACACACTGGGTTCAGGCCAAATAAAGATTATCAAGATCAGATTTTCACTTTGTGACAGTTGAGAAGTCATGGAAATATGACAAGGTGCCCAGAGAAAAGCTTTTCAAAACATTACAATTATATGGGGTAAATGGAACATTATACAGAGCAATACATGAAGATGGTTTGATGTAAAATCCAGGGTAAGACAAGGATGCACATTATCTCCACTCTTATTCATCATCTATATGGATCACATAATGAAAGTGCCATTAGGTTTGAGGATGTCAAACTAAGCTTTTGCTTTATGTAGATGATGATGCTGCACTCTTAAACACATCTAGGACAAGTTTCCTGGATTTTCTAACTAAATTGTATAACAGCTGTAACAAATTTGGTATGAAAATGCAGTAAAAAGACCAAAACTATGAAAATAGGCAGAAACATTGAACACATCACCAGCATTCTGAATGGAGAGCCTATAGAAAAAGTAGAATATTTCAGCTATTTAGGCAGAGTTTTTTTCTTTTTTTTTTCTTTTCGTGAAGATGGCAAGTTAAATCTGAAAATAAACAGAATAAGTAAAGGTGGTATTGGTGGGTAGTTAGCTGAATAAATTTATATGGAATAAGAGAGATATTAGTCAAACACCAAACTAGCAGTATACAAGACAGCATTCAAACCAGTTTTAAGTTATGGATCAGAGTTGGAAGAATAAAACACTTGATCAAAGACTAGAAATTATAGATATGAGAGTTCTAAGAAAAATTAGGGGAGTGAACAGATGGTATCAAGGCAGAATCATATTAAAAAATGAAGATATTAGAAAGGAACTTAACATTGTGAGCATTAAAGAATGTGTTAGTAGAGGTAATCTACAATGGTATGGCCACTTAAGCAGAATGGATGAGGAAAGGTTAGTTTATTTATTCTTATAGCAAAAGCAGCTACAGGTCAATGTCCAGACCAGAAAGGCAATCCATGGCCTCATCTGTTACCCTGTGGATGTCCTGGAGGCCACCACCATGAAATTGGTGCCTTGAGCAGTCATTCACAATAAGGGTGGTCTGATATTCTCCATTTATGCAGTAGGTAGCCACATCTGTTCTGGTTAGTTCTGATCCTGTTGACAGATGACCAAATCTTCCTAGGAAGGGCAAAACCAGGATGCGAAGCACAAGGATCTTTAACCAGGAAACCATTTGTTGGAAGATTGTTGGACCAGTGTTCTCTCCACATGTCAGGTGTTGATGGTAAGGCAGCTGAAGAGAGTTCGTTCATGGACCAGAAATGGTTTTGTGATTTTAGGCGAATAATACTGTATATTATCGTGCATAATGCAAACTAGAAATTTTGTTTGAAAACTAGCCCTAAAATGCCATGTCCACGTATAATGCGATCTGTTAATCTTGTTCCATAACATTATAAATAATACAATACGAATTACCGAAAGAAATATTTATTTTAAAACAAAATGTCAAAATCCTTTAAATTCTTCTTAATCTTTTGAGTTGTCAAACATTTCATTTATAAATTCATCTGTAGGGATTGCGTCATTAGTGTAGCAGTTGTCGTCATCATCTTCATGCTCTCCAATTTGTTGTGCATCATCCTCGCTTTCGTATATGACGTTATCTTCGGATCCATCCACTGAATTACTTATTCCACATTTAAGAAATGAGCATTGAATCATTTCAGATGGTATCGAATCCCATGCTTCTTTGGAACTCCAGATCACCCCAGATGGTGACTAGGGTGATCTCAGGCTTCTGAAAATTCCTGCCCTTTGTCATCTTCACCAAACCAGATGACATCCATTCTCTCCATTTTTCACGTAAGTGATCTTTAAATGGCTTATTCAAGCTGACATCAAGCGGCTGCAAAACGGAAGTTAGACCACCTGGCATGACTGCTAGGTCTGTACGTAGCTCATGTGCTTTCTCTTTGCTTGCCTCTGTTAAATGCACCCAGAACATATCCCAGACTAGCATGCTTTGTTGATGTAACAAGCTACTTGGACGTATGTTCCATACTTGATCCAGCCACAATTGTACACCTTCTTCATCCATCCAACCTTTCTGATTGGCACGAACAATTACACCTGGTGGAAATTTCATATGCTTCGGAATTTTCTTCCTTTTAAATATCACTGTTGGCTTTAATTTGGTTCTGTCTGCCATGCATGCTAGAACAATGGTAAAATGCGTTTTTTCATGTCCCGTTGTTTTTATGAAGACACCCTTTTTACCAACTGAGTTTACTGTTCGATTCCCAGGCATATCAAAGTACATGGGCGTCTCATCCATATTGCCAATTTGGTAAAGTTCATATCTGTGACGCTTCCGTAATTTTATGATAAATTTATGGAAGACTGCACTTTTTCTTCAAGCTGCTTTGGTAACTTCTGTGCAATTTTTGTTCGGTATCATAACGTTAATGCTTTGCATTCCATAAATCTGTTGCACCACCCAGGCGAAGCAAGAAAAGATGAAATACCTGGTGTGTCCTTGAATTTACCATTCTTGAGTTGTAGAGCTTGAAAATGAATTGCATTTCTTGTTACTATAATGCCATCTTGTCGTTGCATCAAAACCCATTCATTTAGCTCTTCTTCAAGTTCTGGAAAGGATGCTACATCTCCACGATGGGCATGTTTCGTTTTGGGGATTTTTTCAAGGCTGTCTTTTTGCTTACGCCAAAGTCTAATATTACTCTCTGCTACACCAAATTATCTCATAGCAATGCTGTTATTATGTTCTTCTGCAAACTGCATGACACGCAATTTAAATCCTGCTTCAAAAGATGAACGTTTACATTTCTGTTGGCTCATTTTCAGGCTAGGTTTGTTTAACAAATAATATTTAAAATGAACTGTGGTTAAACCGATATACCTAACTGTGCTCTATCATTCTTCGGCAGTGGAGAGCGCATGCGCAGATACGATGAGCGCTCGGTCGCCGAATGCGAGTGGGTCAAGTAGATTTGGTTGCATAGGCATTAGGTAGTATATATTGTCTGTGCAAGTCTAATAAGATGTTATATTTTTTTTAGGATCCGCATATAATGCGAACCCCTAACTTTAAGTAGTATTTTTTACCATAAATTTTTCGCATTATACGCGATAATATACAGTAGGTGGATTTATGAGAGTCTGGTCCAGGGGTGGGCCAGACTCTCATAAATTCATTACTTTATTAAATACTTTAATTGAGGCTTGTCTTCTCCATATATTTGGTGAAGCAATATTAGATAGAACAGGCAGCCAGCCTTCCCATGTTGCCCCCCCCCCAAAAAAAAACTACCAGTAGTGTCATCCTTGTTGTACATTGCTGGTGCTTCAGACACAAGAAGCCCCAGAGATGTAGCGCTGGTAACATGAAGCTAATGTCTCAAAACCAGGCGTCGAAAGGTACCAAGCCTCCTGGACCACTGCAGCAACAATGATAAATGTTAGTAAAACAGGTGTTTGATGCAAAGATGACAGAAAAGAGACCTAGAGGACGACCAAGGTCTAGGTAGATTGATTCAGTCAGAAGTGTCTTAGAAGCATAAAATGTTAGCTATGACAATATTGGAGAAAAATTGTTGATAGGGGTTAATAATGTAAACTCAATCATGTAGTGCTGTCATAGTAGCCCGAACACCCCTTTGAGAGTACATATCAGGAGTTGATGACAATGATGACTGATTATAAACACAAACTCTTTCCTTCCCTTCCCAATTGTAACATCTTGTTTTTCTATTTTGAAATCTGAGTTCTTGAGTATAAACAAAAGAGCTATCACTGAAATAGGTCATGCAGGTGGAGCAGAAGATAGCAAGCCAGATAGACAAGTTTTTCTGATCATGTTATATCACTCAAAATCAAGTAGGCAAAAATATGAATTAAATGTATTTCTCTGCATGCCAATCAATCAACAAACAATGCATGCCTACAGTGGGCAGATGAATAATATCCATGTATGTATTATTTCATTTGGCTTTTAGAAGATACTACCAGATAGTTTTTTCTATCATTTCAGGGTGATCATGTTATACAGTTTAAAAGCATCATCTTTTAAATAAGAGAAATAAGTACTTTTTACTAACTGGTAACATATGCATATGAAGAAAGATTTTCCTTAATATATGTAAATTTTCATACCTATGGCTAACATATTGATTATTCCTAAGTTTTTCTTCATATTTAACTGCAGACCGCCAATCGCTAACAATACCCCGAATATGTTCTTCAAACATTGCAGATAATCGAATTGTCATAGAATATATCTGGAATGAGGATAAAAATGATTGTTTATATAGAATTTTCTTTAAAAACAATTTTGATAAAGGACACAGTTTCACAAATTTATATGTTAAAGACTGAATAGCACTGCATTAGTTTTAATCACTTTTGTTACATACAATTATTTTTTTAAATTTTCAATTGTTCACCAGATAATTTGCTATATTATTTTTGAAGACAGCAAACTAAGAAATTCAGATCTTTTTGCAAATGTAGATCTTTTTTTTAAGTACTTAACCTACTCAGAAAGGAAACAATGATACCAACGCAGAAACAGATATAATGAAAAATAATTAATAGGCTGTATAGTGAGAAAATAAGAAATGATAGTAGCCTGAGGTTAACAGGGTTATCAAAGAGAACTGGACTTTTTCCCTTATCATTTCAATAATCATTTTGGAACTTTCTGGAAAAGAAAACTATGCAGACACTAGAATATAAATAAATAATTTACTATCTAAAATTAATTATTTATAGCTGAAATTTCACAAGCTTAAGCTATAATTATCAGAGGCAATTTAACACTATACTCTCAGTGAAGACACAAACTAAAATGACCTGGATAACAAGGGTAGTCAAGTGGTGATTACTGTTGTCGATGCTGATGGGTATATAGGGCAGTGTAAAACCTGTGCCACTTCCAGGAACAGTCTCTCCAATTTAAACTGGGATTTTAGTTATTTATTTAGTGTATGGGGGGGGGGGGGAATACAGGAAAATTACTAAGCAAAACTATATACAGACTGACAGTTCAGTTAATCAGTTGATGGCACTGTCTGGGAGTAAATGCAAATTCTTGAGGACTCCAGGAAAGAAGTATATGGGGTAGTCATCAGTGATATGATGCATAGTCTGCACAGCACCATACATAGCAAAAGGTGACTGTGAAATCCCCCACAGATGTAATAAGTATGCACAGCAGCCTTGTCCAGTCTAAATCTGTTTAGCCAACTCCAGAGGTGTCAAGGTAGATTGAATCCTGGCAGTTTGATAGTTGGATCTGTGATGAGGTATTTGTTTGTACTTTATTCCAGAATCTTCTCCACCAGTCCTGAGGACCACCATCTAATAATTCCACAAGCCATATGGGAAATCTGGAGGCAAGGCAGTGTGCTGGAGGTAAAGAGATATCTTGATGAATAGGAAGATACATGTTATTTCTGATTTTCTTTATTTCTTTCATGATAGCTTTTTCTCTTCTGAAGCATGGAAGAATGATGTGGGAAAGAACAGGCAACAACGAGAGAGGAGTAAATGGTAAGGCACCACAGATGGTATTTACTGTTATGTTAAACTGTGTGTCTATGAGAGTTGTGTGGTAACTTTGGCTCCAAATTGGCAAGCAATATCCTGCAACAAGGAAAACTAGAGTCTGGGCTGCTGTTGTTTTAAGAGTTGAGGCATTGCAACCCCAAGTTGTGCCTGTCAACTTTTTTATGATGTTGTTTCTGGTAGATATCTTTAACTTCAGTTTTTTTCCAAGTGTTTTCAGTAAGTTAGACTGGAATTTGTAAAGTAACATGGAAGAAAGCTAGTCTAGTTTACAAATCCCAGTTTCACCTGTTTCATCACTACATAGAATCCAATTCTGATAGAAGGATCAACTCTGAACACAAATGTTTTATTCTGCAAACTGACTGTAACCCAATCCTTGTGATAAATATCATCTAGTAAATTCCTGATATGTACTGCTATGGGAGCAGAGAAGTAGGATACTATGATAAAGATAAGCTGAAGATAAGTTATGATTAAGATAAGTTGGCATTATTATCAGCTTCCTATCATCAATATTTTCCCAAATTAGTATGTTATCTATCAGAATTTGAATACTGTTAGACATAATAACTCAATCTTCTGTTCGGTCTTTACCTGCAAACCTATCATCAAACAGCTGTTTTTATTTAATGAAAAGTTCTTTCCTATTTATTTATTTTCTTATATATGATTCTTATACAGTAAACCCTCCTATAACGCGGTTTCCATATAACGCGGAGCCAAAACTGCGACAGCCCTCCTATAACGCGGTACTCTTATAACGCAGTTTCCATTCAACAACATTCCATCAACTTAATTGGTTTAAGAAGATTCTCTATAGCATGAATTTATCTATGTGTTAAATTTTTACAGTTGAAATTAACGGGGAATTCCCTTCTTTTTGGTGAAGGTACATCACCATTTTCCAATTTCAGTTATCAGGGAATTCCCCTATAAGCGAAGAAACGATGCGAGATTGTTCACAGTGCTCTGTTTTAATGCTTAAAATAGACCGTATGATTGGCTGTTGTGTATTTGTGTCGATTTTTTTTTTTTATCCAATAGCGCTGCCGAACATTCGCTGTTGCAACCACCCACTTTGTCATCAATTTTAAGTGCAACTTAGTAGGAAACTGTCTGTAAATCCGTGCAGACGTACATATCACGATTAGTGTTCAATAAAGGGCCTTTTGCTCGCTTAATTTGTGTTATCGTAATTGGACAACATTACACAATACTGTAGGTAATATTTTTTATTTGTTGTAAAATAATTGTTAACCCCAGGTTTGCATAATGTCAGACACAAAAGAAACAAGAAAACAGTTAAAAAGAAAGTTTATATCTCTTGAGGACAAAATCCAAATTTTAAATCGTTTAAAGGGTGGAGAAAAAATATCGTCTGTTGCAAAATCGATAAATTTGAATGAATCTACAACTTGAACCATAGAGAAAAATGCGGAAAAGATAAGGAAAACTATGGCAGATGGCTGTCCGTTAAGTGCAAAACGTGTCACCCGCGCGCGAAACATTAATATGGTTAAAACCGAGTTTCACTCCACGCGGTTCCCATATAACGCAGTATGAATCAATCTGATTCGTACTAATTCTGAGTTTCTTATAGCGCGGTTTCCATATAACGTGGCACGAATTAACCTGGTTTGCACGTTAAATCTGAGTTTCTTATAACACGGTTTCCATATAACGCGGTACGAATTAATCACGTTATAGGAGGGTTGACTGTAATCTGAAAACAAACCCCAACTCAACATCACCAGAGTTAAAGATCAGTACCATCAACATAAGAAGCCTGAATGGCAAAGAAATGGAGCTAGTGGAGGAATTAGATAAGTACCAGATCGACATAATAGGGGTGACTGAAACAAAAAAGACAAAACTGGTGATTTCTTTCTGAGCAATAAATACAAAATGTTATATTCAGGCAATGACAATCAGGAAAAGAAGGAGTAGCCATAGCATTCAACACAAAATACGAGGCTCATCTTCTTGAATGGCAGGCAGTGTCAAGTAGAGTGATTTGGGCAAATATCAGAATTGGGAACTGGACAATGAGACTTATTTGTGCCTATGGTCCAACAGAAGGCTCTACTAAGGTAGAAGTGGAGGAATTTTTTGAGGATCTAGAGAAAGCTACTGACTCAATGAAAAAGGAAAAGTTGGTCCTTGTTGGGGGATCTGAATAGCAGAGTAGGAAATGATTGCGAGACATACAAAAATATTTTGGGAAAATTTGGAGAAAAGAGCAAAGCTAACAATAACGGCAAATATCTGTTGGATTTCTGCTCAGGACATGGACTGGTTATTATTAACACCATGTCCCAACATAAAAATGTGCACAAATTCATATGGAGAGAAGAGGCAAGGAATAAGAAAAGTCTCATTGAATATGTTATTGTTGATAGTGATGTTTTCTCCCTGGTGCAGGACACCAGAGTGTACAGAGGATTTGAAATTGGAAGTGATCACTATTTAGTCTTGAGCAGGATAAAATTGAATTTCATATTGAAAAGAATAACATGTAAGAAAGTTTTAAAGCGAATAAAAGTTGAGCAGCTCTCAGATGTGAACTGTAGACTAAAATACACAAAGATTATTGAAGAAAAAAATGAAAGAGTTTAAGAACAGAAATCAAACCTCGGAGATTCAGTGGCAAACTCTGAAGAAAACATAGATTGATTCTGCCAGAGAGGCATGTGGTGAGGTTGTCTGCAAGGATAAAAAAATCAGAACTCACTGGTGGACACAGGAAGTTAAAGAGGCAGTGAAGGAAAAGAAAAAAGCATATCAAAAGTTCCTGTCAAATAAGTCAGCTTTTGCTCTTATAGAATACAGAGACAAATGCAAGAATGCTAAACACTGTGTAAAACTAGCTAAACAAAAGTCATGGGAGGACTTTGGCAAGAATATAGAAAATAAATATCAAGAAGGTGGGAAAATATTCTGGAGGGTGTTGAAGAAGCTAAGGAATGGAGGAAAGAGTGCTATAAAAGGAGTTAGAGATGATAAAGGTGACATGAAAACAGGAGAAAAAGATATCCTTGAAGTATGGAGTAATTACTTTGAAAAACTGCTAAATGAAACAAGCAGTGATGACAGCACAGTGGTAAAAAACACTGACCAGGCATTCAGTCAGGAATACATATCCATACTTGAAGTAGAAAAAGCCATCAAAGGCTTGAAATGTGGAAAGGCAGCAGGAGTAAATGATATTCGACCAGCAATGCTGAAGTATGATGGTATAAGTCTTACAGTGGCTGCACTGCATAGTTCAGAAACCCTGGACAGAGGGACGAATTCCCGATGATTGGAGTAGAGCTCTCATAGTACCCATATATAAAAAGGGAAATGAAACTGAATGTGAGAATTACAGAGGTATTTCCCTACTGAATGTTCCTGGCAAGATCTATGCAAGTATACTTGAGAAATGGTTGAGAAGAAAAGCTTGGTGAAGAACAAGCTGGACTCAGGCCAAATAGAGGCTGTCAGGATCAAATCTTCACTTTACGACAAATAGTCGAGAAAGTATGAGAAAATGGTGTCAATGGGGCATTATATCAAGCAATACTTAGTCTTTATTTGAGTTGTAAGTCAGCAGTTAGAATTGAAGGAAGTACAGAAAGATGGTTTAATGTTAAATCTGGTGTGAGACAGGGATGTACATTATCCCCTCTGTTCACATTATGAAGGAAAGTGGTTTTAAACATGATATCAAAATTGGAGATGTTAATGCTTTATGCAGATGATGTTATACTTTTAAATAAATCTGATACAAGTCTGCAAGATTCTCTGACTAAATTGAATAGCTCTTGTAATAGATATGGTATGAAGGTCAGCAATAAAAATACAAAGACAACGAAAATAGGTAGAATCATTGAACATGTCAACTGCATTGTGAATGGAGAACCTGTGGAACAAGTGAAACATTTCAGCTACTTAGACATGATTTTTACTGAAGATGGTAAATTAAATATAGAAATAGACAACAGAATCAGCAAAGCTGGTATGGTAGGAAGTCAATTGAATAAATTCATATGGAATAAGAGAGAAATTAGTCGGAACACTAAATTAGCTGTATACAAGACAGTGTTCAAACCAGTTTTAACTTATGGATCTGAGAGCTGGGTCAGAAGGAAAACACTTGACCAAAGACTAGAATGCTGATATGAAAGTCCTGAGAAAGATTATAGGCATGAACAGATGGCATGAATGGCAATATCATATTAAAAATGATTATATTAGGAAAGAATTTGATATTGTCAACATCCAGGAATGCATTAGCAGAGCTAATCTCAGGTCGCATGGTCACTTAAACAGAATGGGCGAAGAAAGATTAGCAAAACAAGTGTTCTCTGCCAGGTTGGCAGTAAAACGACCCAGAGGAAGACCAAGATATAGGTGGATTGATACGGTACAAAGTGCCTTAGACGATAGAAATATAAGATCTGATAATGTTGGAGTCTTGACAAGTAACAGACTGATTTGGAGGAAAATTGTTGATAGGAAGTTAGTAATGATGTAATTTTTTTTTCATGTAGTACTATCATATCCTGTACACCCCTTGAGGGTACATGGCAGGAATTTGATGATGATATATGATTCTGATATTGATGCCATTTTTTCATTCCTCTAATTTTAATCTTAAGGCTCATATCAGTGATCACTAGATACTGTTTTATTTCTAACTCAATTCTCCATAAATCAAAACTGGTTTGAACATTCTTGTATAAATAAAGCAAGTTTAGTGTTTTTGGCTAATTTCTCTCTTATTCCATTTATACTTTTTCAATTGCTCCTGACCATATCAGCTTTGCTTATTCTACTGTCTATTTCCATATTTAATTTGTTATCTTCATTAAAAATTGTGCCTAAAAATAATATTTTACTTGTTCTGTAGGCTATCAGTTGTCATTTTTCATGTTTTCATTGATGAATTTTTTCTGATTTGATCACCACCAATTCTGTTTTTTTTTTTAATTAACTAATACTGATCTGAAGTCAGATAAATCAGGGGTTCTCAAACTTTTTAAATTTTGTACCACATAAATAAGAATTAAAAAATGTATGTACCACCATAAAAGCATTTCCCGATTTAAAATAATACATCCTAAATGGAGTGTTTATAATCAAAGAATAAAACATTTTAAATTTATATTATTTATTTATATTCGTAAATGAAACTTTTACATTATAATGAAATATAGTAAATGGTGGGTAATAAATACATTTTTCTGAACATTTATTTAAATATTTTGTTTAAAACTTGTATCACCAAAAATAACATTACGTACCATTAGTGGTATATGTACCACAGTTTGAGAAACGATGAGATAAATAACACAGCTCTAGCTTCTTTGATATACCCCCCCCCCCAAAACCACACCACAGATCCGACTAGTAGTGTAAACAGTTGACCAAATCAGTGAGACCTCAGCATACTGTATGGTATGGTATGTAATATAGCTTGTCTCAATGTATGCATATATATACACTATCTGATCAAAAGTATCTGGACACCCCCTCTGTAATTTGTAAACTAACATCTAGATATTACTATGACTCACTTACCGGTATAAAAGGAGGCACAGAGCTGTGAGTTGTTCAGTGATAAGAAGTAAAAGAATGGGTAGGTCAAGGGAGCTCAGTGACTTTGAATGTGGACAAGCATTGGTTGCTACATCAGTAAGAAATGTCAGAGACATTTCAACCCTTCTCAAGTTGCCCAAATCAACAGTTGGTGGTGTGATTGTGAAGTGGAAACGTGAAGGCATACCCACAACAAAACTGTGGTCGGGTAGACCGCGTTTAATGACAGACGGGACCGTCGAACGTTAAAGAAGGTAGGTTCGTGGAAATCTGCTCGCCCTTGGACTCCCATTCCTCTTATCGAGAGTTAAGAGGAATGGGAGTCCAGGGTCAAGCAGCAGCCCATAAACCAAACATTTCTCCTGTGAATGTTAAGCACCATCTGCAGTGGTGTAAAGAGCGAAGCCACTGGACAACTGGAAATGTGATTTGGAGTGATGAATCACGCTTTACCATGTGGCAGTCTGATGGGAGGATCTGGGCGTGGCGAATGCCTGGAGAACGATTCATGCAAACGTGTGTAGTCATTCAAATGTCATTGACCACAAGTCATTCATGCAAGAATGACTTGTGGACAACAACATTGCAGAAATGGACTGGCCACCCCATAGCCCTGACCTGAATCACATAGAACACCTTTGGGATGAATTAGAATGCCGACTTCGCTCCAGACCCCAACAACTCACATCACGAACTGCTCTGGCTACAGCTCTTCAGGAAGAATGGGCTGCCATTCCTCCAGAGACGTTCCGACAACCGATAGAAAGTCTCCCTGGCAAAGTTTATAATCTGCTTGCAGGCAATTTTTATGACCGATCATAAACAGCGGTATTCTCTTTCCCAAATGTTGAAAGGTTTCGATGTGTGAAAATTAACGATACACAAATGTTATTAGGCATTCTGGGTTCTAGCTTTTCGAGCTATCATAGAAGCAAAGGGTGGACTCACCCCATATTAATGTCGACTACTGGAAAGTGTGTCACAGGGAAAGTCTCATTATAGTTTCGAGTAGATGTCCGGATACTTTTAATCAGATAGTGTATGTGTGTGTATATATATATATATATATATGAGGGTGGTCTGAAAAGTTCTCGGCCTCAACCACAGATGGCAACACTATCAGCAAGATTTTTTTTCTTCTAAGTTGGCACATCTGTCATAAGCATCCACGTGAAATTGTAAGTCATACAGGTGTCTGAAGCAAAAGTGTTGTCTGTATCCCTTGAAATGGATAAAATTGAGTACGTGCGGTTATAAAATTCTTTGTAAAAGAAGGTTTAATGCCAAAAGAAATTCATTTGAAGTTCATAAAAGTTTATGAACTTCAAACGAAACTCCTTCATTTTCTAAATTAAGAAATGGGCTGCAGAGTTTAAACATGGCCATACCAGCCTTAAAGATGATTAATGTGAAGGATGTCCAAAAAGTGTAACATTACCAGAAATCATTGATCAAGTGCATGATATGGTATTGGATGACCGGTGAGTCAAAGTGCATGAAATTGTTGAGACTATAGGCATTTCAAAAGAACGTGTAGGATATATTTTGCATGAAGAATTGCAAATGAAAAAGCTTTGCTCAAGATGGGTGCCACGCTTACTTACAGCAGATCAAAAATGCACTCGCATGAAAATCTCTGAACAGTGCTTGGAGCATAACTCTATCCATAACTTCATTCCTCCTCCATCCATCCAGCCTTTTGCATGAACATGTACAAACACTCCTTTAAGCAGTTTTTTCTTCGGGTAGCATCTTCCTTTTAAAAATCAATAGTGGCAGCAATTTTATCCCATCAGCACAGCAGGATAAAACAACCATGTAGTGAGTTTTTTTTGTGCCCAGAAGTTTTAACAGTAACACTTTTTGTGCCCTTGGAATCTACAGTTTTGTTTGAGGGTGCATCAAAAGTCAGCAGAACCTCGTCCATGTTTTCTATTTGCGCAAGTTCAAAATTTTCTTGTTTCCTTGCGTTAATGATGAATCGATGAAATTCAATTTGCAGACACTGAAAGTCCCGCTTTTCTGTAGTCTAAAATCCAAGTATTCAGTTCTGTCTCAAGTTCTGGCCATTTAGCAGTTCCACTTCGTAGATTATGTTTATTGTGAATTGCTTTTTTTTAGATCCTTTTCCTGATTCCGTCAAGTTCTTATAATTTTCTCAGTTGGGGGTAGCCCGAAATGCCTCTCTGCAGTCCTGTTTCCATGTTCTTTAGCATATGCAATCACACGTAGCTTGTATGCAATATTGTAGCAATGCCGACATTTTTCAGCCATAATTTGCCAAGAAATTCAGAGCAAATTTAACGGCAGAAATTTATCACCGTTCACAACAACCGCGACAACAATTGGAAAGTTTAAACGAACAGGAACACAGCTGTGATCGTCTATGACAGCGCATGGGCATCCACTGAACTCTATGTAACTGGAATGCTCTCACACACTGCAAAGAAGCAAGAAAGAAATCGTGTAACTCGGAACAGAAAAAATATCCAGAAATGAAAGTAATAAAAATCTGAATATCGGCATATAAGACGCACCTGTTTTTCAGACCTATTTTCAAAGAAAAAAGTGCATCTTATATGCCGGCAAATACAGTAATTATCTTAGTTTATATTAAATTAAAGAATAATGATACTTCTGAAATTATGGTAAATTTTCAGAAGTTTCATTAGGGAAATCTCCAGGGAAGAAGTATCCTCAAAATTTACCATAATAAATCTTCTGAAACTACATACTGGTAGATGAAATTTTCCATTTTATAGAAGGCAGATAGTTGAGAATTAATACAGTCAAGAAAGGGACAAGAGCTAGATTTTTCTCTCATAGAGCAGTTCATGACTAGAATGACTTATTTTATGTGGAGGTGAGAGCACATAAGAAACATTCTACAGCTTGGATATAAAGTCATCTGGTCCTGATGGTATCCCTCAAAAATTGTGCATTAAATTTAAGCTCCTGAACTAATGCCCATCCTGTACTATCTTTATAAGTGTTCATATTACTCATCTGGCATCTATTGTACAGCCTGGAAATAAACCTACATCCAACCCCATCCCTAAAGAAAGGAGATAAAAGTTAGCCATCTAACTATTACTCTATTGCATTAAAACCTGTCTGGGTAGTGACCTTTCCCATAATGCATAGCATTATACATGTTTGTAAGGATATGTGCTTTGCATTATAGGATACTAAGGCAAGTGATGTAAAGTCATCAACTTCTATATACGAGTTGCCCTGTCCTGAAGTTACTTCAGGCACAAACTTTGTTTGCTTACATAAAGGATTAAACAAAAAATATAATTTCTTAGCATCTTTAATTTATATATATCATCATCAAACTTCTGATATGTAGCTTCGGAGGGTGTATAGGATATTATGATAGATAGTACTACATGAAAAAGTTACATCATTACTAACTAACATCAATGATTTTCTTCCAAATTAATCTATTAACTGTCAAGACTCCAACATTATCAGATCTTATATTTCTGTCATCTAAGCCACTTTTTACTGTATCAATCTGCCTACATCTTGTTCTTCCTCTGGATCTTCCTCTGGATCTTTTTCCGGCCAAAGAATACTTGTTTTGCTAATCTTTGATCTCTGCATTCTGTTTAAGTGACCATACCATCTGAGATAAGCTCTGCTAACACATTGCTGAATGTTAACAATGGCAAATTCCTAATAGCCTCATTTTTAATACAATACTGCCATTGATGCCATCAGTTCACTCCACTATTCTTTCTCAGAACTCTCATATCTATGGTCTCCAGTCTTGGACCAAGTGTTTTTATTTCTAATCCAGCTTTCAGATCCATAAGTTAAAACTATAAACTGAATAAATAAATTTATTCAGTTTACTTCCTACTGTACCAGTTTGCAATTCATTTGTTTATTTCCATATTTAATTTGCCATCATTGAGGATACAATTGATGTTTTCAATGTTTCTGCTTAATTTTGTTGTCTTTGTCTTTTTATTGCTGAATTTTATTATTATTATTATTATTATTATTATTATTATTATTATTACGTAACATCTCCAGGGAGTCCAAAGGCTCATCGAGGGAGGGGACCTGCTCTACAACTCTTCATCAACTACAACTAACCGCAACTACACCAACGCAATCTACGGCCGACCACCACCACCACTAGTATTTCCACAGACAATCACAAACATCCATTCCCACGGCGGAATTCAAACCCGCAGCCTTCTGGCTGGAGAGTGGATACGCTAACCACTTGGCCAACCAGGCCAGCATTTTCACACCAAATTTATTACAACAATTATTCAATTTAGTCAGGGGAATCTTGGAGACTTGTACTGTATTTATTCAGAAGTATAACATCATCTGCATAAAGTAAAGTGTTAAGATTAACATTGCCAATTTTGATATCAGATTTAATACCAACCATATAGATAATATTCACCCTTGTCACAAGGCTTATTTAACATCAAATCATCTTCCTGTGCTTCCTTTAATTCTAGCCGCTGACTTACAGCTTAAATAGAGACTATATTGCTTGATATAATGTTCCATTTACACCATGTAACTGTTGCATTTTGAAGAGTTTTCCTCATAGCACTTTGTCATAAGCCTTTTCCACATCTATGAAATTTAAATACAAATCCTAGTTATATTCCAAAGATTTCTCAATTTGTCTTAAACAACCTCTATTTGGCCTGAATCCAGCTTCTTCATGAAGCTTCCCTTCCACAATTTTTCGTAGCTGTTTTCTCAAGTATTCAAGAATTCAAGCATAAATTATGGCACACATCTTGCCAGGAACATTCAGTAAGGAAATACCTCTCTAATTCTCACATGGAGTTTTATTTCACAGGTGGGTACAATGAGAGCTCTGTTCCAATCATCCAGAATTCAATCCTCTGACCATGCCTTCTGAATTATGTGGTGCAGCCATTATACAACTTTAATACCTCCATATTTGAGCATTTCTGGTCAAATTTCATCTACTCAAAGTGCCTTTCCACATTTCAGGTTTTTGATGGAATTATCTACTTCAAGTATGGATATTATGGATATGTATTCCTGATATGAATATGAATGAAACACTGCTTGTTTCATTTAGCAGTCTTTCAAAATGATTACTTGAGACATTTAGAATATCTTAATCTTCAGTTTTCATGTCAATTTTATCATCTCTGATTCCTTTTACAGTGCTCTTTCCTCCATTTCAAAGTTTTTTTCAATAGTCTCTGGAATATTTTGCCATCTTCCTGATATTTATCTTCTATGTTCTTATGACTTCCCATGACTTTTGTTTAGCTAGTTTTACAGAGTGCTTCAATTACATTTTTCTCTGTATTCTCCAGGAAGCAGGAACTTTCGATATGCTTTCTTCTTTTCCTCAACTGCCTCTTTAACTTTCTGAGTCCACTATAGAGTTCTGATTTTCTATCCTTACAGACAACTTAGCTACATGTCTCTCTCTCTCTCTCTCTCTGGCTGAATCAATCAATAAACAACAAATTACATGATAACCACAATAATTAACTTTAATGAAATGCAAGTACAGATATTCACTAAAGTTAATTACTGTGGTTATCACGTAATTTGTTGTTTGTAGTCATACCACAGGTATCTTTAAAGATTGAAAAGATTGAATCAATCAATGTTTTCTTCAGGATTTGCTACTAAATCTCCAAAATTTGGTTCTTGTTTTCAAACTCTTTCACTCTTCTTCTCAATATGAAATTCAATTTTATCCTGCCTATTTCAAATCCTCTGTATACTCTTGTGTCATGAACCAGTGCATAAACATTGTTATGAACAATAACATAGTCAATGAGATGTTTCTTATTTCTTGCATCTTCTCTCCATGTGAACTTGAGCACATTTTTATGTTGGTATTAGTAATAACTAGTGCATGTCCTAAACAGAAATCCACTAGGCACTTACCATTATGATTAGCTTTGCTCTTTTCTCCAAATTTTCCCAAAATATTTCTATATGTCTAGTAATCATTTCCTACTGAGCTGTTTAGATCTCCAACAAGGATAATTTTTCCCTTTTTCTTTGTGCCAGCTACCTTCTCTAATGCCATTAAAAATCCCTCCATTTCTTCCTTAATAGAACCTCCCATGGAACCATAGGCAGAATAAGTCTCATCATCCAGTTCCACATCCTGATATTAGCTCACATCACTATACTTGACATTGCCTGCCATTCAAGCAGATTATCCTCTTATTTAGTGTTGAATACTACAGATGCTTCTTGCATCGATAGTACCAATTTTGAACTCTGATGTTGAGCAGATACAAGATCTTTGTTAAGAAATCATAAATACATTCCAAGGAAAAACTTAACTTATGCTTTTCCAGGAAAAGCACGAAACAATGCAGTTATCTTTTCCTTATTTCAAGCAATGAATAAACTATTCCACTCCCCCCCCCCTTCAGT
The DNA here is from genome assembly GCF_054136105.1 of Typopeltis vanoorti. Classification (NCBI taxonomy): domain Eukaryota; kingdom Metazoa; phylum Arthropoda; class Arachnida; order Uropygi; family Thelyphonidae; genus Typopeltis; species Typopeltis vanoorti. The sequence goes on along the minus strand of NC_143567.1, from coordinate 36,075,167 downwards.
TATGGCATTTTATACAAAAATAACAAAACTATAAAAATGATAAAAAGTTTAATTCACGAATACTAATTTCACAATGATTACAGAACTTACCCTAGATTTCTTATTAATATTATAATTCCTAGAATTCTGGAACATTAGTCTCATATCTTTACAAAATGCAACGGGATCACAATAATGGTAACTAATTAATCGTTCTTTTATTGTACTCAAATCCATGGGGGTGTCTATGATGTTCCTGTAGTCCTGTAATATAACAATAAATTATGCTGGTGTTACTTTTTGTAGTGATTTGAAAACTAATGAAAATTATGAACTAAATGTTATTTATGCAAAATTTCAAGAGATTATTCTTTTAAGGCTTAAATACATACCTATGAGCACATGCTCATAGGAAACAAAGGAAAAATTCAAACAAATGCAAATTATAAAGATTCAAGCAAATTAAACATTACATCCTGACTTTTCATTTCGATGATTGACATTAGACAGACATCTAAATGGAAAGCAAATAATGGAAAGATTGAAATCGTGTCTCAATTCGGGAACCAAGTTCAATTTTATAGTAATGTTTATGAATGCTGTAAAATGATTCAAAAAATCTGCCATCCCATTCTTTTGGCAAACCACCTGAAAACTGATAATTCATCAGCTAATAAAAAAAAAAAAAAAAAGATATTATTTGTTAGGCCAGTATCCAACCATAACTGTAAACTGTGGATGGAGTTGTAGTTGGAACACATGACAAGAATGTGTCATGTGCTCCAGAACCAACAAGAGTGAAAATATCAAATTTTTCTTAACCTTTCCCTTGCTTGTGTATAAATTGATTGTGGGTGAAATTGTACACTATTAATTAGGTGATGGGAGGAGAGGTGGTAAAGAATTTTGTAACAAATAACATCCATTATTTTTGAGAGAAATTATGTGGGAGCAATGAGGTGATGGTTTGATGGCAGACTTATCTCCTTTTATTAGGATGGGCTGAATATAAGCTTGCTTCTAAGTTATATGGATGACAGTCTCTATTGTATGTTTGCAAGACATGCACATTAAAGACAAATAGAGTTTCTGTTAATTCTACAGAATAAATTTTGAGCAAAACTGGAGATATCATCAGAAAATTTGTATCCTAAGTATTCAAGATTCTTTTGATGGCTTTCTGGAAAAAGATCAGATAAGACATGAGAAGATTTTAATCCCACACACACAAGAGGTATAAGAATCTATAGCCTATCAGTGCCGTGTGTAAGGTGCAGTAAGGACTGAAACAGAAGAAAGCAGACATTTTCTTAAAAAACTGTAAGGTGAAATTGTTGGAAAACACATCATGGGGAAGGCTGTTTCAGAAGACAGAGGTAGATGGAATAAATGAGGAAGATGAGATGAGAAACAAGTTTGATGAGTTTGCAGTTGCAATGTAAAGGGATGTTGGACAACTGCTGCTCTTATTTTTAACACACCTAATAGCAAGTGGAGGAATGATGTGTGCTGATTCACAGGAGTAGTAATCATGGAAGTACTTGTAGAAGAGACACAGAGCTGAAACACTGCATCTGTGAGAGAAAGATTGAAGCGAGCCTGTAAGGGAAGGATCATCTATGAGCGAAATTGTTCTCCTCTAGAAAGAATGCACCACCTCAAATGTGTAAACAGTATTCTAAGGGCGGGTGGATTTGTATAGGGTTAGTAGCTGGGTGGGTCTAAAGTACAAGGGGGGGTCTGGAAAGTTCTAATAACACCTAGAACAAAAATGATATTAAAGCAATTGATACAACCACAGAAAGAACATACTAGTAGCAGTTATGAAGGTAACTTATGTTCTTATACCTTCTTTTTTGTGGTTATATCAGCTGTTTTAATATCATTTTGTTCTAGGTGTTTATCAGACCCCCCCCCCCGCAACTTCTTGAGCAGAAAAGAATGCCCAGTTTTTTTTAGAAGCTGCCAGTGCAAGGAGAGTTCATCCTGTCTGGTGGCATGTATTACTAAGGATGAGGGAAGGTGAATTGAGCTCCCTTTTGCAAGAGAAAAGATAGGATTGTGTTTTAGCAGTATGGAAGGTCACTAGGTTATCCCTGCCCCGCTGAAGGACATGCAATGAATAACTAGAGGGGAAGATGGCTATCCAGTTATAGAGGGTGGCAGGTAGACCAAAGGCAGTTTGCAAAGCAGGCCTTAATGCCAAACATGATCGAAAGAGTATTGAAGGCCACTAGGTTATCCTTGCCCCCACTGAAGGACATGCAATGAATGACCAGAGAGGAAGATGGCTATCCAGTTACAGAGGGTGGCAGGGAGACCAAAGGAAAGCAGTTTGCAAAGCAGGCCTTGATGTCAAACACGATTGAAAGTCTTGGAAATATCAAGGGCACACATTTCTCTGAATCTCTCCATGGCACATGTCCAGTGATGAGTAATGTAGGTTGAGATATCAGCTGTAGATCTGGATTGGTGGAATTCATACTGGTGGTTGCTGATTCACTGGTGAGCTTCTAGGTAGTGAAGAAGTTGCCCACTGACAACTTTCTCCATTATTTCAGAGAGGATTGAGGCAATGGTAACTGGTTGGTACTTGAAAGGTAGGTTTTGTCTCTCTTTTCTGGAATGGATTGGATATATGTTAAGTATCCATGGGGTAGGTGCCAACTGAGTAAAGAAGAATAATAATAATGGAGGACAGGTGTTAGCTCTGGAGCACAACATTTGAGTTCAATAGGAGAGATGCCATTGGGAACAGATGACTTTATAGTGTTCAGGTTACCTAATATTCTTCTTATATCTTCCTGCCAAAAGGTCACAGGAGGCATATGGTGCTTAGTACTGGTATGGAAGGAGGTGATTTGGGTACTGAGTACAGGTAGCAGTAGTTGCTTCCAATGGCTTTTTGCGAGAGACCAGAAGGCACGGCTACTGTTTGGACAAGAGATGAGTTTTCTGTTATTGATATGAAGTTGGATTTGGATATCCTGATAGATTTATATTTACTGCAAGCTTCCACACAGGCTGTGTATAAAGCTTAGGTTCTTGATGCAAGTCACCTGCGGTAAGCTGAGTTTTTTTCTTCGACTGCTTTCATACATCTTCTGTTGAACCAGGGTTTTTGAAAGTGGACAGGAATTTTGGATGGAATAAGGGATGAATGCCTTCATGCCACTGTGGATGATTTCTGTAACTCACTCAGTGCAGGTTTGGGTCAGAGGAGCAGAAACAATAGTCATTCTATGGTAAAGAAGAGTAGTAGTTGTAGTTCCAGAAATCATCCCATTTTATAACTTTGCAGTGACAGAGAAAATAAGTTTGGGTGTGGTCAGAAGAGAGGGCACTTTGTGAGACTGGAAGCTTGCACAACATTGTAGTCTGAGTTGCTGATAGGACACGTAACCTCTACAGCATGTCTGGAAGGAAAACTAGTTAAAAAATGATCAAGGGTATTGGGAAAATGGAGGGGATTACCTGGAATTTTGGTAGGTAATTGATTGAATTGTGTTAGATCATTACTTACAGCAAAACCTTCTACATCACGTCCAGCTTGATCAGCAGTGTTGGAGTGTAGACATTCAGGTCACCTAGGACGATGACTTCGCTGTTTGGATAGCTGGATTGTAGATGGTTGAGTTTCATGGAGAGAAAGTTGAAGAGGTCTTTGTGGTTTTCAGATTTTGGAAACCAGTAAATGCAGCAAATGAATGTTACTAAGCTGGGCAAGGTCAAAAGCAGGGAATTCTCTAAATTTGGCATTCTCTGGCAGGCAATGTCAGAACATACAAAAGCACAGGTGCCACCTTTGTGGTGAAATGAATTGCAAAGAGTATAATTTGGGTTGGAGGTGAGGTAAACAGTGGTTGATGTAGCTATAAATTAAAGGTACCAAGAAATTATATACTTGGCTTAATCCTTTATCCAAGTGTAAGCAAACAAAGTTTGCACCTGGAGTATTTTCAGAACTGGGGTAACTCGTATAAAGAAGCTAAGACTTCACATCACTTGCCTCCTTAGTATCCCATAATGCAATGCACATCTCCTTGCAGACATGTATAATGCTATACATTATGGGAAGGGTCACTACCTAGAGCTGCAATTTGTGTTTCTGTTAAAAGAAGGAGGTCTAGTTTGGATGTCTGTAAGTGGTGATGAATATCGTTTATGTTGAAATTTATGCTGCAGATGTTTGTAAAGTGGATGTAGAAATGATTTTTTTTTTTTTTTTGCGTGAGGATCCTGGTATGTTTGGAATAAATATTGTTTGATTTGTTTGGATGAATTGGTTGTTCAGGGAGATTTATTTTGTTTGCAGTGTTGCCTTCAAAACTGTCTGTTTGTTTTGTTTTTCATTTTTGGTTTTTATTAGATGAAAGTGAAGAGTGGGGACATGCAGTGGGGATATACTTATGAACATGACACCTATACAGAGAGCGACCAGTCACCTTGCTGATTCCATAGTCTTAACAGTGCCTCCCACATACCTCAGCTACTATGAACCATTACATTGACTCACTGCAAAATGGGAGTTTCTGACCTCATCCACTTTTAGGAATGCTGAATAGCACTGCTAAATTTTAATGAATCCATTTTCATGTGAATACTTTTCCAACTGAAAAATTATTTGTATCAAAATTGGTTAATATTAAACCTTAATTTTTCTAAATTACCTTTAATATTAAAGAAAGTAAGTAAGTTAAATTACCAGTATAAAAAGTAATTACTGTGATGATAAAACAGTTATTTTTTGACCACAAGAACTATAGGAGAATGAATGACTACTATTTGGGATTTTTTTTTTGGTCAAATTTATTTTAAAACTAAGTTATACCAACTGTGGCTGTTGGCTTCATCAGGGTAAAAGATGTATAAAAAATAAGAACACTTAAATGCTAAAAACTGTTTACACTAAAACCATAAAAGTAGACACTAAACCCACAGTTTGGTGGAGATAATTTTGGTGGGATTTAATATCCCCTTAATTTAAATAATGTTACATCGCCAAAATGAAGGGCTCTTTTATTTAAGGATCTGTTTGATTTTCTAAGCAAGATTAACTTGTTGCATCAAAAAATTAAATTCACTCTAGAACTTGAGAAAGATAACCAATTACCATTTCTGGACATTTTAATCAAGAAACGAATAGATGGTAGTATCAGCCTTACAGTTTATTGCAAACCCACCAATACAGGTAGATACTTGCACTTCACTTCTTCACACCATATTTCTCAGAAACTTAGCATTGTACACATGCTAAAAAATAGAGCCTCTCATATTATGACAGATGATAAAGACTTCCAAGATATCAAATAACCTTACAAAGAATGGTTATCCTAAAAAATTGATACACAAGATTCTTTTTTGTGACTCCCCCCCCCCACAAAGACAATCTGAAGATATACATTATAATTCTACCATAGTGATTACGTTTGTGGGGACAATTTCCAATAAGATTGCCAGACTCCTTAAGCTGCATGGAATGCGAGTGGCTTTTAAACCTGCACAGACCATTCGCCAATTTTTATGATCTCCGAAAGACAGCCATCCGTTTTTTTAAATATGCCGGAGTTTACAACATACGCTGCTCGTGCGGCTTGAACTATATTGGCCAGACTTCAAGAAGTTTTGAAATCAGGAAGAAGGAACACATAGGAGACATCAATAGTAATAGAGAAGACAAATTGGGGTTAACCTTTCATTTTGCTAGGACTAACCATATGATAGGATGGGATAAAAGCTCAATGCCCTACTTAGAGGAGGACCTCTGCTCCCGAATTATAAAAGAAGCCACAACAGTTCTCCGTTCAGAACAAAACCTTAATAGAAACCACGGATTGATTTTGCCTGAGATCTGGAAGACCCTCATTAGATCTTTCAACATGCCAGAATTAAATTTTGCTACCAACTACAGAATGTTCCTACATAACGATTAGTAGATCATACACGCGCTATGCGTGTCATGTATGCATTCTTCTGCTTTTATAAATATGCAATTGTATTCAGTTCATTTTATGGTTTTAGCGTAAACAGTTTTTAGCGTTTAAGTGTTCTTATTTTTTTATACATCTTTTACCCTGACGAAACTAGTTGGTATAACTTAGTTTTAAAATAAATTTGACCAAAAAAACCCAAATAGTAGTCATTCATTCTCCTAAAGTAATTACTGTTCCTAGCTTAACAACAGATGAACCTGCTATGTTACACATTGTGAACTCTTACTTTAGCAGAGGACACACCAATACAGCAAAATACTCACAATACCAAACAATTCTTTTAGTTCTTAAGAGTTCGCTATAGTGACCGTGACATATTTCTACATCCAGTTTAAAAATTGATATATACAAAATTAACTGGTCATCCATCTCCTCAGAAATCTCACTGAAGTTGTTGTTTATACCTATTCTCTCTCTCACTCTCTTCTAAATTTCTCAACATCTAATAGTTGGTTGTTTGGTCCCATTATGAAGGAAAAAAGAAAGCCAAGAGTTGTCCCGCTATGCCTTTAAGGATTGCTGATGGCAGAGAAGTTGGAAGTCTGATTTCTGATGCTGCTATGACAGAAAAACTGTTACATTTTCTTAGGTCAGCTTTAAGCTAGGGTCCGTTAGACAGTGGTCAATTTCAAGATTGCTTGGCTTGTTAGTCAAAAAGAGAAAATAGACTATTCTTTAGATGCAATTTTCTGACTTTAGACATGTGGAATAAATTAAAGCCATGTCCATGTGGTCATTTAGATTAAATTAAGTTCAAATTATTATTATTATTATTAGACACCTCCAGGGAGTCCAAGGACTCATCGAGGGAGGGCACCTGCTCTACAGCTCTGTCTCCACCACTCAATCCACGAATGCCATCTACTGCCGACCACCACCATCACTAATTTTTCCACAGACAATCACAAACATCCATGCCCATGGCGGGATTCGAACCTGCAGCCTTTGGCTGGAGAGCAAATACGCTAACCACTCGGCCAGCCAGGCTGGCCGAGTGGTTAGTGTGTTTATTAGTGGTTATTATCATCAACCCTTGAAGATGTCATAATCGTTTGTTCAAAACCGAAAATTTTATAGGTTTTGAACAAAAAAAGAAGTGGATGATTATAGATGGCAGTTAAGTCAATGGACCAGTCTATATGGACATTTATTATTCTACATCTGATTATTTAATGTATTACTGAGAGAACTGAGTTTCAAATTTGCCACTTATAAATAATTATATTCATAAACACAAAAACATTACAAATGAAAAATTTAAACGCTGTAATACCAACCGGATATTCAAACAAGTCAACAGGATGTCGAAAAGGTGTAGAATCTTCACATTGGAAAATGACATTTAAGAAATCCAAACATTGTTGTCCCCAACTTTTTGATGTATATTGCTGGGTTTCTAAACGAACTCTTTTGCTTGGCTGCTGAGTACTTTCCTATAAATAAGAGGTAAATTAAGATAAAAATGAACAATGAATTAACTGATACATCATAACATTTATGAACACTTTTTTAAGAGATATATAATAAACCCTTTAAAGCCTTTTTTTCATTCCCCAAAATGATCTTTTTTAGTCCTAATTTTTTTTTGAAAACTGGGAGGTAGTCAGTCTCTGCCTATCACCAAAGCCAAATGCTGACTACATTTCCTATGACATTTTTGATAAAAAGAATGTTCCTAATAATAACTTGTGTGTACACATAGATGCACATGTGATTGTGTGGTCTTTGAATGAATTTGCTGAATTGTGGTATTAAAAACCTATTAAAAAACATAATTAAATAAATAAATCTGCATGCTTTTAGCATACACCACTTTTGAAGCATTATAATTTTTAACATTATTTTTTTTCCAGTTATTAATATACAACTAATAGTCAAACAGACTGCAGAACAATTTATTTTGGCAGATTTTGCATAGAGAAGTATGCATAGCAGTAATGACATCTACAAAAAAGAGTAATGCGGTAATCTGATATCATTTGCAAGTAATTTAGCCTGGAGTACATGGGTTGAGGGAGAAGCAAACCAATATCATTAATCATTGGGTGGATGAAACACAACAGCCTTTGGCTGACACATTCTTGATGTTTACAGTGCTAGTGATATGGATAATATAAGTGTTCTATAAATATATTATGAGATGAAACATGCCTGTGACTAAATTTTTGCCTCTATGATTTTTACTTGACAGATTTTAGTATAACATATTAGAAACACATGTATGTTAGAAGGAAAGCTTTGTTTGTTTGTTTGGGATTTACTGGTACAAGGACAACAGAGGTCATACTGCAACAATACAAAGGCTCAAACAGCAGACAAGAGAATAAGTAACAAAGACTTAAATAAATAACATCTTACCTACAGGAAAATTGTTAGTAATTGTAGCACATAAACAAGTATAAAAATAGGTGTAAAAGGAATGTATAAAAATAAGTATAAAAGCAGGTATTAAAAAAAAAAATCAACACTAATGCAATCTATAAATAAAACACATATACAATCTATATATGATTATAAATATTAATCCTCTCTAGAAATTTATGAACAAAATGAATACTTCAGGCATCAGATAAAATCTATCTGGGTGTATAACACTCAGACAGATCTTTAGAAGCACTAAAATAGTGATTGTGCTCATTGATGAAAATGAGAGCAGTTAAATATGATATGCCTTAATAAAACTGAAGCACAGCACTCACGCATGCACACACACAAGCATGTCATCACTAATGAATAGGAAGGAGTGTGTAAGATGACTATGACCTATGCAGAGGCAAGCAAGAACAAGTTCCTTTTTACAGACCATGTACTGACTAGACTGCCATAATTTAATTTGAGGCTTCCGTACCGCTGGGATAAACGTTTTTGTCCTATACCTTACACTAATTATATGCAGATGATGATATCCTGACAAATGAGCTGACCTAGTTGCAGTATATGCAACCTAATTTTCCTTAACCATAGTATTCCAGACTTCTTATTGCCTGCAGAGAGTTGAACGAGTCTCAATCTTATGTAGTTTAATGCAAATTCTATGGCATGCAGATCTGCAGTAAAGTTACATCTCAGTGTGACCTCAGTAGATATACTGTCTGGGAAAACAGCTGTAGACTACACTATAGCCTTTGAGTTTGAACCATCTGTGAAGATAGGTGCCAAACCCAGACATGGCTTGGGATACAACAGAGGCACACATCATGATGTAGTCTCCATAACTGAGAGAACAGATGTTGGATTCAAGAGAGAGAGAGCATGAATGGTGTTGGCATTCCAGACTTCTTATTGCCTGCAGAGAGTTGAACGAGTCTCAATCTTATGTAGTTTAATGCAAATTCTATGGCATGCAGATCTGCAGTAAAGTTACATCTCAGTGTGACCTCAGTAGATATACTGTCTGGGAAAACAGCTGTAGACTACACTATAGCCTTTGAGTTTGAACCATCTGCGAAGATAGGTGCAAAACCATAGTATTCCAGACTTCTTATTGCCTGCAGAGAGTTGAACGAGTCTCAATCTTATGTAGTTTAATGCAAATTCTATGGCATGCATATCTGCAGTAAAGTTACATCTCAGTGTGACCTCAGTAGATATACTGTCTGGGAAAACAGCTGTAGACTACACTATAGCCTTTGAGTTTGAACCATCTGTGAAGATAGGTGCAAAACCACAGTATTCTGTTCTGAGAATGAAAGAGCTGCTGGTTGATTGTGAGAAGAGTGCAATATTTGGCTAACCTCTATATAGGAAAGCTGCAAGCTGTTATGCATGAATACCACAGTGGTGTGTATTTGGTGGAGTCCATGAAATGTTGTCTGCTCTGTTATGTCCAGCTTCTAACGATGGTACAAATTCTTCCATAATGGACAAAAATTAATTTGCTATGTGGAATGGTCTGGCAGGGATTTTATTTTGGAAGCACATAATATGGACAGGTCGCAAAGGTAGTTCATTTTCTTTGATGTAAAGACTAGAAATTGGTGAAGTCTGAAATGCTCCAGTTGCAGTTCCGATTACTTGATGGTAGATAGGATCTAACCATCAAAGAGGCACATATTTAGGACTCAAAATAAGTTTTGATTTGATAAGGGCACAATACAGAAGGAGCAAACATTTATTGGGACCTCAAGAGATGGACGCTAGGGTGAAGAGGATGTTCATCACTCTTTGGCACTCATCATGCACTTGGCATGATGAGCAGCATAAATTTGTTTGTCAAATACAAGTCCCAAGAACTTGGCTTTTGTTGCAATTGGAATTACATCTCATCCTAGTCTTACTTCTCCACCAGGGTGAAGATCATGTCTACTACAAAAATGTAAATCACCAGAAGTTTTCTGAGGTGTAAGAAAACTTCTTACACCTCAGAAAACTTTCAAAATGTGCATTTGTAAGCACATTTTGAAACATGGTCAATCGGTTGTTCAGCTGTTTTATGATGACCTCTGTAAAAATCTCTCATAATTGTTTTACTTGTAATGTTCTTTTTTTACGGTATCATATATGATGAGTAAAAATTTCATTAAAAAATTCACACATTTTGCATTTTGTAATGAAACTGTACAGGAACTGCCATGTGTTAAGCGGTAGCATAGCAAAAGGAGACTTAAATATAGTTATAAGTAGTAAAGTTGCTTACCATATATTGTAATCCTTAAGGAATATCACAGAAATTATATATGTATAATATTGTATGCTTGTTTACAAAAGTGTTTGTATGTCACCCTATTATTGCACAACATTTGAGTGCTGCAGTAATGGCAGTCCATTACTGCAGCACTCAAATGTTTATCAAACTTAAGTGTTTATCACTTAAATTTTGCTCTGAATCTCGTTATCAGGCATGCACATTATCTGTTGTTTTAAGAACTGCTGTCACTGAGTAATATGTATGCTAGCAAGAAAAGAGTAGGTAAGCAGCAAAAGGAAAGCCAGAGTCTAATAAATTACCAAGTTCTCTAATCTCAGAAGAGTTTTTATATGTTCCAAGAAGAAAAGTGGAACTGGTAGTAAAGTTCCTTTTATTGGAAGTGAATTTGGAACTGTTTAATTAATGTATTCCTATTGTTTGAGTGAGTTTTCTTCATGTCTACGTCAGCAAAAATTGATGTTTAAGGAAACTTGCTTACCGAAAGAAGATATATATGTAAGTATATTAGTTAAGTGAGACTTTTTAATTTGATTGGTGTAGTCTAAGGAATTTGAAAGATAAGTGAGAGTGAATAAATGATTAAAATTTACTATTTTTATAATTGAGCTTCATTCTTTGAATATACACAACATGATCAATGAAGTCAATGCACCATCACAGATACTAATCTGAAACATTCTAACCAACTAAAATAAAAGTACAAACTATCTTACTCCCAAACTGACTTTAATATATAGGTTGGATATAGGTGGGGAATAACAGAATTGAAGCAATCAAGCTTCAAACATAACCTGCATATTACATGAATAACAGAAGATGGCAAAGTCATTCATAAAGAGGAAATTACTTAAATTTGCAGGGAGTTGTCTAGTTATAAAGTTAACCTGATTGCAAAAAATGATAGTATTTACTGAACCTTTTGGGATTCTCGCCTCTTGAACATATAGTTAGGAAAGATTGGTTCCCACATGGAATATTTGGTTAGAGAAAAAGTTCTTGATAAGAAGAGGAAGGGTTCCATCTATGACCAAAGTTGTGTATGTTTTCAGCATCAAAAATCTCCATGCAGAGTTGTATGCTTTCTTTATATCAAAGAAAATTTCATACTAAATGCTCGTGCTTTCAGAAGGCATCTCTAATGGATGCTTCCAGTCAAACTAGATAATCAATTGTTGAATGATATATGTGGAGATCAGACTATGTTCTGTAAAAAAAGAGGCTCTCTTTTACCAGAAACCTAAAAGATGAAACTCTCACCCTCTCCAGGATTTTACACAGGCAGCAGTCAGAGCAACTGGACTAATGTTAGTTTAAATTTTTGGTTCCTTCCCTGGCTAAGGAAGGGCAATAATTATTATATTTTCTAGGATTCCAGAAACATATTCTCACAGATAATTTTGTTGAACAGATAGAGGCTGACATTAAAAGATGTTCAATCATCTTATAATGGATTGTTGTCTGGTCCAACAGTTGGGCAACATTTTAGCAAATTAGTTTTCTGTTCTTGTTTTGTGAATAGCCTGTTGTAATCTTCCATACTGTCTGAAGAGAACAGAATTTGGTACTCTGCTTTTTTGGGACAGTAGCTTGGGGAAATAAGAAGATAGTGCTGATAATTTGGGAAAAAATCTTTTGAAGAATAATAAAAATGCTACTGGGTGAGCAATTTTATATCCAGTCTTCAAGGACAGAAAGTGGATGAGTGGTATATCTTCCCTTCATTTTCCATATTTTCTCTCAGAACTCTTTGGTATTAGTTGATCTGGTTATACAGGATGTGTATAGCATTCAGTCTTTCTGGCTCCAATGAAGTCATATCCTGCTAGGGAAAGTATGCTTGAAAGCAATAAGATGTGCTGCTGTGAGGTATCTGCAAAGATACCCAAGCTTTGTTCTGAGCTTCCTTGGTTAGTATGTAATCAGCATTCCAGCATGGTTCAGGAAAAAGTGGAAATTGACTACGCATTTTAGGTATTGCACTAGCAGCAACTTGCATAATATGCAAAAAGATATTGCATGATTAACTGTGGCACTGAGAGGAGACGAGTTGACTCACATCATCAAAATTCTGCTAAGGAAGATTATGTAAGCATGCTATCAAGGGTATTGTGATACCATTGATAGTGGTAGAAAATATTGAACGGTCTGAAGGTCAAATTCCAGATGACTGGAATAGAATGTTCATAGTATGCATTTATATAAAAAAAATCAATTCAGGCCACCAAAGGTTGTCAGAAACAGGTTTTCAATCCAAGATGGTTAAGAAATGATGTGAATATTACAAGTATCACTATTTAAGTTTTCATTCAGCTGTAATTAAGAATTGAAAGAGTTACAGGAAAGTGATCTGGTGTAAAGTCAGGTGTGAAACAAGGGTTCACACTATTGCCACTTATTCATCATCTAAATCTTTTTGACTAAAAGGTAATTTAGCTAGTCTCATATGGAGGTAGAGGGGTTTTCCACCCAGAAACTCAGTTTTTTCATCCTTCAGAACAGACAAACTGGCCATGTGAACATGCATGGATTTACAATGAATACTTATGACAATATGTGGAAGAGATAGGGTTCTCACCACATGTCATTATGCCTGTAGTCAACCATAAGTTACATTATGGCAGTCAACCTTCTGGATAGGAGATGGCACATGAATGGAATGGGATATGGATTGCATTATGAAGGAAATTAGCATTAAACCTGAATTTGGAGATATTAATCTCAGTTCTTTCTTTATGCAGATGGTGTTGTAAAACAGATTGTCAAAGACTGGAGACCCCAGATATGAGATTTCTGAGAAAAATTAGGGGAGCAAATAAACAGCATCAATTACTAAATCACTTAAGGAATTGACATGCATAAGAATATAAATTAAATTACACTTTAATAAATATTTCCGATATTTCGGCAACGTCACGTGCATGTAGGCACCAAAACACAGTAACTGAGAATGAAGTGAGGAAGCTATTGTTCTCCTAAAAGTCCTGATGGTGCCCCCCTCCCCCCCTAGCGGACTATGTAGGTGTTCTTGGCCATTGAACTGAAGGTCTGCTGATGTAAGCCTCCCAAATTTGGGAACAGTCTCATGCAAACCAAATTTGTTGAGGTTTGGAGAGTTTCTTAAGGCTGAGGCTGATTCCATGAATAGTCTTTCGAATTTGAACTTGCAACGGTGTATTATTATTATTACGGGCAACTCCAAGGAGTCGACAGACTCATCGAGGGAGGCCCTAACATCATGTCAAGAACAACTATTCGTCCTTCACACAGTATCTATCATACCTCACCTGAAACTCATTCACGGTCATAGCACTCACAACAAGCTCTGGCAGCTTATTCCAATCATTTACCACTCTCCAAGTAAAGAACCTAGCTCTAACACCCCTGTTAACCACATTTTTGCCCGGCTTCCATGTATGGCCCCTAGTCCTCCCAACACCAGTCCTATTTTCAAAAATATCTTCTGGATTAATTTTATAGAAACCCTTCAGTAATGTGAATGTCTCAATCATACACCCCTTTTCCACCTATCAATCAATTTTTGCAACCCACAAATCTTCAATCTGTTCTCATAAGGTTCATTCCACAGACCTGCCACCATCTTGGATCCTCTCCACCTCCTCCCCATCAAGAAGAAACTCTGGCACCCATATCTGGGCACAGTAGTCCAGATGGGGTCTTATCATGTCTCGATATAGAGGAACAATAACTTGTTTGTCTCTGCTCGTTAAAGTATTTTTCGGTAACCAAGTGATTTGATGAGCTGATTTAGCCACTTTTGCAATGTGCCCCTTAAACTTCAACTCTCTATCCACCAACACTCCCAAATCCCTGGCCTCATCAATCTCTCCTGGAGTATGGTTCCACCAATATGATATACTGCTGCTAATCTTTTCACATCAAAATGCATAACCTTACACTTTGTCACATTAAATTGACATCCATTTTTCTTAGCCCAGTCCTCCAAACTATCCAAATCATCCTGCAAAATTTTGACATCCTGTGCACTCACAATTGCTCTACCCAACTTTGCATCATCAGCAAACAAGTGAACACTTCCTCTCAGATCCTCTCCTATATCGTTAATAACAAATTGAAAAGTAGTGGTCCAAGAACAGAACCCTGCGGTGCACCACTAGTCACAAGCCGTCTTTTGGACTCCACTCCTGAATAAACCACTCTCTTGTATCTCTCCATCAACCACCCTCCTATCCATCTCACCAACCCTATATTATCCCTATCAGTTTACTGATTAGAGTTCTATGTGGTATCCTATCAAAGGCCTTGGCAAGGTCCAGTATAATCACTGAAAACCCATTACCCTTATCCAGTTCAGTCGTTACTGTGTTATAAAACATGAGCAAATTACTGAGGCATGATCTACCCTTCACAAAACTATGTTGTTCCCCATACAGCATCCCATTTTCATCTATCCAGTCCTGTATTCTTCTCTTGACTAGTTTCTCCAAGACCTTGACAACGATTCCTGATATGTTAATCAGTCGGTAATTTACAACAGCAGTCTTGGAACCTCCTTCATGCAGTGGAACTATTTTCCCCTCTTTCCACCCTTTCGGGACTAACTCAGATCAGAGACTCAGATTAAACAGAATGGTCAAGGGTACTGACAGTTCTTTAGCCACTTCATGTACGACATGAGCTGGTATACCATCCAATCCCACAGATGTACTGACATTGAGGTTTTGTAATAGACTATTCACCTCCACCTCATTCACCACAATCTCTGTATAAACTTTTGGTTCATTCATTTCTGCAATGTCACCACCTGGATGATATACTCTTGCAAAGTGCTCGCTCAAAGTAATTCAACTATATCAACTGATTCAGTTACCTCCCTACCATCGGCATTCTTTAAAATCATTCTGCCATATACATTTTTTCTTCTACTTGCAACATATCGAAAAAACTGTTTAGGATTGTCTTTAGCCTGCATGGCCAATGTTCTTTCGTAATCATTTTTTGCTTTTCTTACCACGCTCGTTACCTTTCTGGCCTGTGCTTTATATTGTTCATGGGCCTGCAGGTCACCTTTCTCCTTAAATTCCCTCCACAGTTTTTTTTTTTTTTTTTTTTTTTTTTTTTTTTTTTTTTTTTTTGTAGCTCAAGCTTAATGGTGTTATTCATCCATTTAACTCCTACTTGATTTATTATTCAGACTCTAAGTACATAGTCAGCCACTGCTTCATGCAAACACTTCTTAACCGCCTCCCATGCACTGTCAACTTCTAGCCCTTGCAGTTTTACATGCCATGGCACTGTACCAGTCAATCTCCTAAGCTTGTCATACTTACCAGCACGATAATTCCACATGTACCCTGTCTTAATTGTAAATTCCATGCCTTTAGTCACCTCCCAAGTCAAGACCCTATGATCGCTCTCGCCAATTGGTGGCAATGTGGTCATATTCTTTACAGTCAAATTCTCAGATGCAATTACTAGGTCAAGAACTCTCTGACCCCTAGTATTTTCCATTGCATGCTGTCGCAGATAGTTATCCCTTAATAATTGCATAAAATCCAATTCCTTCCTCCCACGTGTCCTCTCCTCCTTCCAATCAATGTTACCATAGTTGAAATCTCCCATAATAATTACCCTCCTTCCACTCATTTCTTCTATTTGTTTATGCATACTATCTCCACCATCTATTTCATCACCTGGTCTATAGCAGCACCCAACTGTATATTTTGTTTTCTGCTAGTTTCAATCTCACACCAAATAGCCTCAAATATGCTCTTTTCTCTATCCTGCAGTTCCACTTCTATTCTTCTTGGCTGTAGCTCATCAGCTATCATCAATAACACTCCTCCACCCATTTTATTCTCCCTGTCACTCCTGAACACACTATACCCCTCACATTCAATCCCACTAGCTGTGTCATCTTCTGTCAGCCATGTTTCACTAATGCCAATAACCTGTGGTCTGGAAGTGCCAACCAAGGCCAAAAATTCTTCCTTCTTGTTCCTAATACTTCTGACATTTGTATACATGAACTGAAGAAGCCGATTTGTCCCATCCCTATTTTGATGCCTTATACTAACTATCCCATTCTGATTTGTGGTCTTTCCTACTCACTTGGGCATATTACACACATTCACATACTCAACTGTCTCCCTAAAATCTGCATATCTACTTCCCATC
Source organism: Typopeltis vanoorti (assembly GCF_054136105.1). Classification (NCBI taxonomy): domain Eukaryota; kingdom Metazoa; phylum Arthropoda; class Arachnida; order Uropygi; family Thelyphonidae; genus Typopeltis; species Typopeltis vanoorti. Next base: position 36,058,391 of record NC_143567.1, on the reverse strand, counting down.
CCCCTTAATAACTCTAGTTTTCCCTGGTTCTATACATTTACTTCCACCACATTCGACAACACCTTTTCAAGGTAATTAGTTTACGGAATTAACAACGTATATAAAGTATATTAATTAAAGATAACTTTAATGAATAACTTCTATATTTCGGCAATGTCACATTGTCATCTTCGGGAACATAAAGATATGGTATGTGCACTCAGGAACTAACACAAAGCGAATGAGGAAGAAAGCAAGAAACTAATATTGTTCCTAAAGTCCTAATGGTGCCCCCTTGCAGGCTAATTTGGTAGTCTTGGCAGTTGGGCTGAAGTTCTCATAATGAAAGTCTCCCAAATTTGGGGCAGTTTCATGCACCCAAATTTGTTGAGGTTAGGAACGTTTTTTAGAGCTGCTGAAGATTCTTTGAATAATCTTTTGTATTTAAACTTGCTGCGATGGATTATTACTATTATTATTACTATTACTATTATTACGGGCAACTCCAGGGAGTCATTAGACTCATCGAGGGAGGCCCCAAATCATATTCATCACAACTATTTGACATTCATACAGTATCTATCATACCTCGCCTTAAACTCATTCACTGTCACAGCATCCACCACAGACTCAGGGAGCGCATTCCACTCATTCACTACTCTAAAAGTAAAGAACCCAGCTCTAACACCTTTACTAACCACACTTTTGCCCAGTTTCCATGGATGTCCCCTAGTCCTCCCACAACCAGCCCTGTTCTCAAAAATATCTTCTGAATTAATTTTATAGAAACCCTTCAGTAATTTGAATGTCTCAATCATATCTCCCCTCCTCCGCCTATCAACCAATTTTTGCAACCCACAAATCCTCAACCTGTTCTCATACGGTTCATTCCACAGACCTGCTATCATCTTGGTCACTCGCCTCTGGATCCTCTCCACCTCCTCCCCATCAAGAAGAAACCTAGGTGACCAAATCTGAGCACAGTAGTCTAGATGGGGTCTTATCAAGGCTCGATAGAGAGGAACAATAACCTGCTTGTCTCTACTTGTCAACGTATTCTTCAGCAACCAAGTGATTTGATGAGCTGTTTTGGTTTTTTTTTGTTTTCTTCCAACGGATTTTATGGTGGGTATCTAAGGCATGGTCTGCCAGCCCAGAGCGGCTGTACTGGTGAAATCGGATGTAGTCTTGGTGTTCTGAAATCCTGATATTTGTTGTTCTGCCTGTTTGGCCAAAGTAGGACAATTTGCAGCTGCAAGGGACCTGGTATACACCATTAATTAATATACTTTATATGCGTTGTTAATTCCGTAAACTAATTACCAATTATGTCTAACCAACGTATAAGTCTTACTACTAGAAACACCTTTTCAAGTCTCTGCACACCAAATCCATTCAAGTGTAATCCATCCATTTTATATAAATCCTTTCACCTATCGAACTCATTCCACACCACTCATCAAACATAATTCACGCATAAAGTCATTAGCAATTATGGCCCTCCTATACTCTTCACTGTCATGCCGTGGCAACAGACTCACCACCATCCTAACTCTCTCACTCTTTTCTTTAGCTACCTCAAGCAATTTCTTCACATCCTCACTCATAGCCTTTTTGTTTCCTTTCAAATCATTTGTACCCGCTACCACTATCAGTTCCTTCACCTGCTGTTTTTGCATTCTAATTGACTCGCTTACATTCTTTATGGTCGCAGCGGGTTGGTATGATTTTGTTAAACTCTCAACTAACACACCTCTTACTAGGGAATCTCCATACAACACACGCTCTTTCATTTTGTTTACACTCACTATCATACCCTTATTTTTTCTATCATTCTTTTGCCGATTATTAGTCGCTACGCTTGTTAAAGATTTTTGCCAACATTCCAGTTGCTGGTTTACTACATGTATTGCTCCGCGTAATACAGCTATTTCACTCATTGCGTCAGTTTCATCATTTTATTTTCCGATGATTCATTCAATCGTTCTGTATGCTTAACTTCATTCTCTCTTACAATGCCACTCTCACAGCTATACCACCTCGCAAATATCCCCATTCATACCTCTAATATCGATGTTATCCGCGTAATAGAGCTATTTCACTCATTGCATCAGTGTCATCATTTTTATTTTCCGATGATTCATTCAATCGTTCTGTATGCTTAACTTCATTCTCTCTTACAATGCCACTCTCACAGCTATACTACCTCGCAAATATCCTCATTCATACCTCTAATACCACTGTTATCTAGATTCTCACTTTCGACAATGTTATCACTCACACGACCTGAAACACTCTTTAAATCCTCACATTCTTTACACTTTTTGCACACATTCACTCCACAATCATTGTTTAACCAGACTCCAACCGCTCTCCTCGATGCATACATTTCACAAACGGTACACTGAATCAAGTCTTTTAAGTTAAGATTTTCAGACAAATATGGCGACCTGGATGCCATCTTTGTATTTCTCTTTATGGGAGCCATGTGCACAGATAACACAGTCCAACACAATTTTTGCTGACTTTTATACGAGACTTGTTTTTTACTAATTTGGGTGTGCTGATTTCAAATATCAAACCCATTTTTCTCTATCACGTCAGGTTTTTATTCTATGGCATTTTCTTTTTGCTAATTTGTAAGTTTTTGATAGTTTTAAGGAGGCAGTACTATTCAGAGGATCAAAAAAAAATCGATTTTTTAATATTATTTTCTGAAAGTATGTACTTTTAAAAATCTGTTCCTAACTTTTTATCAAGAAATTTGAAAAATTCCCGAAGATATAGCCTATTATTCAAAGCGGTGCGCAGATCAGAATCGGAGCACTCACTGCTCTCGCTTGTTAGTAAATGAATAAATGCGTAAGAACCTGCAACGGCACGTACTGGCACTTTGAATGCGAGAGAGGCCGATAATTAGATATAACAACTTAACAATATTCGTTAAAAATTACAAGAATATTTATAAAAAAATAACAATTTGTAGCAATTTCTGCTGTGTGTTCTATTTTGGCAATCCCTTTGAATACTCCAACAGTAGTCGGCCATCATGTGAGAATCCCATCTTCCTTGGTACTGATCTTCCATAGTTTTTAAGTCTTGATGAAATCTTTCGCCTTGTTCATCGCTTACAGCACCTAAATTCTTGGGAAATCTATCAAGATGACTGTATAGGAAATGAAACTTTATGCTCATGTTGCAACCTAGCATTGTTTCCACTAGATCTTTGTAATTGCACGCTTTTTTGTTTCCAAGAAAATTATTCGCAACCATCGTAAATGAAGTCCAGGCCTCTTTCTCAATTTCGTTCATAGAGTTGATGAAATTTGGGTCTCTCATTAAAGTTCTAATTTGCAGCCCATCAAATACACTGGCTTTAATTTTTTCATAACTAAGTCGTGGAAATTTTTCACATATGTATTGGAAACAGTCACCTTGTAAATCTAAAGCTTTAACATACTGCTTCATAAGACCTAGTTTGATGTGTAGAGGTGGAAAAATGATTTTTTCTCTGTCGATTAAAGGTTGATTTATAACAGTCTGCTCTCCAACATTTAAGGATATTCTAAGAGGCCAATGTTTCTGACTCCAGTGTTGGTTTCTAGCTCGACTATCCCAAAAGCATAGAAAACACAGAAACTTTGTATATCCTCTTTGAAATCTAAGTAAAAAGTTCACCATTTTAAGATCCACACAGATGATCCAGTTATGGTCTGTATATTTTAATAACTTCAGAACCTTTTTAATGTCCTCATATGTTTCCTTTAAGTGGACTGAATGGCCAATAGGAATTGAGCCATATACATTCCCATTGTGTAGTAAGACACACTTGAGACTTCTGCTTGAACTGTCGATAAATAAATGCCACTCATTTGGATAATATTGTACAACACTCATTTCAGTTAGTAAACTTGACACATTGTTACAGTAAACAAACCCACACTCGTGTTTAAAATATTGTACAAGATTACTTTCCCTGCTACGATAAAAACTTATCTTCATATCTTGCTCCAGTAAGTTTTTTCATTTAATCTTGAAGCTAACAATTCCGATGATTCCTTTGATAGGCCCAAATCTCTTACTAAGTCATTCAATTCCGCTTGAGTAAAACGTTGCAGTCCAGAACTAGAAATTAAATTTTCATTGTCTAAATCAACATCCAGGTCTTGCTCCTCAAGAACATCTGGCATATCACGATCATGCTCGTTCTCAAGTAAAGGAAGTCCTTTATAAATTGGCATGGCTATTTCATTGGAATGAGCAACTGGCTGAATTGCTGAGTCGAGATTTGGATACACAATTTTTTCTTATTCTTCTTATTATAACCAGAAGTCTGAACTAAACAAAAATAGCAATCATCTATGTGATTTTTCGGTTCATGCCAAATCATTGGAATGCCAAAAGCTAATTTTTGGTGTTTTCCCTTGCTCCACTGTCGTAAATTTTCTACACGACTTACACACTTTATTTGGAGCCCATGAATTGTCCTGATCTGCAAGTTTTACGTCAAAGTATGCAAAGTACACTTTCTTAACGAAATCAGTAATATTCGTCCTTTGACTGGAAACAGTAAAGCTGCCACAAATGTAGCAGAAGGAATCTAAACTATTGACATGTTTTCGAGTAGTAGACATGATGTATTTTCTTCACTGCCGACTAACATGCAATTAACAAGACAAAAAAAACTAGAGACTTTATTGAAACATTATAAGCGCTCATCATACTTTCACGATCGATTAACGATTGGCTGATTTCGATCGTTCTTTGTCAGCTATGACGCATATAGCATTCATTTGTTTTAGGCAGTTGTCATCGCCTACTTTTCATCACCTAAATGTATTAGGTCGGTTATCGGCCTCTCTCGCATTCAAAGCACCAGTACGTGCCGTTGCAGGTTCTTACGCATTTATTCGTTTACTAACAAGAGCAGTGAGCGCACCGATTCTAATCTGTGCACCGCTTTGAATAATAGGCTATATCTTTGGGAATTTTTTGAATTTCGTGATAAAAAGTTAGGAACAGATTTTTAAATGTACATACTTTCAGAAAATAATATTAAAAAATCGATTTTTTTGATCCTCTAATAGTACTGCCTCCTTAAAACTATCAAAAACTTACAAATTAGCAAAAAGAAAATGCCATAGAGGAAAAAATCTGATGCGATAGAGAAAAATGGGTTTGATATTTGAAGCACCCAAATCCAAATTAGTAAAAAACAAGTGTCAGATCATAATCAGCATAAAAAAATTTTTTTTTTGTTGGCTAGTGTAATCGATCTATCAATCTATTATTCATTTTAATTCATCAATTTTTACTCAAAATATCACTTATCTGGTCAGGAGCTATCCTCAGACACTACATACCATATAGCCATTTAGTGGCTAATTGTTTCTTTCTTCCACCATATTCTGTGGCATGTATCCAGAGCATGGTCTGCAAGACCCAAGTGGCCGTACATGTGAAACCGGATGTAGTCCCTGTGTTCTGAAATTCTGATATTCGCTGTCCTGCCTGTTTGGCCAAAGTAAGACAGTTTACAGCTGCAAGGGACTTGGTATACACCAGGTAGGTCTAGAGCAGTGGTCGCCAAAGTGGTCAATATAATAACCCCTAGGGGTAGATATAACATTGTTAGGGGTCAATTGGGGTCGATAGAAAAATATAAGACATCATTGTATGGGTAATATTTAATTCGGTTAACTTGGATTACCTCCATCCTGAATGACAATGCAATTAAGAGTGAATCGTAGGAACAGTGACATGAATAAGACCTGTAAGATGGAGCAGGGTCATGAAAATAGTTACGGAGGCCAATCAAGTTGGCCAAAATGACATTTTTACCAATAAACGGATGTCCGTGGTTCCCGCCCAGTCGGCGCGGCAAGAGCGAGATGGCAACACGTGCACTGTTGCTTATTTACTTATACTTACACGTATTCGATCCCAGTCTCATTTTTGCACATCGACATACAAGTGAGTGTTAATGTTCTAAAATTCATCAACATACATATTATAATTCAATCGTTATTCATTCACGAACTAAACTTCTCTATGTTGAAGAATTGAGAAGGGCTGGTAGTAATACCAGTGATATTAATACCAGTATATTAATATCACTAGTAATACCAGTGATATTACTAGTGATAAGTAACAGTAGTAGTAATAGTAATATAATAATATATACTATATTATACATACAATAAACACTGTAACCATAAAATAAACAATCTAAAAACTCACATAAGCATCTTTTTCGCTTGTCCTATTATAATTATGTAATAGTAAAATAGAGGGGGTCGATAAAACATCAAGAAACTCTTCAAGGGGGTCAACGGTCCTCTAGACCAGGGGTTTGGTGACCCCTGGTCTAGAGGAAGTGGTTGGAAGAAAGCTACAATAATACACCGTAGCAAGTTCAAATTTGAAAGACTATTCATGGAATCAGCCTCAGCCCTAAGAAACTCTCCAAACCTTAACAAATTTGGTTGCATGAGACTGTCCCAAATTTGGGAGGCTTACATCAGCAGACCTTCAAGCTCAATAGCCAAGAATACCTACATAGTCCGCTAGGGGGGCACCATCAGGACTTTTAGAGAACAACAGCTTCCTCACTTCATTCTCAGTTACTGCGTTGTAGTGCCTACGTGACATTGCCGAAATATCAGAAATATTTATTAAAGTGTAATTTAATTTATATTCTTATGTACATTGTCAATTCCTTAAGTGATTTAGTAATGCATAACCAATGTATAAGCTTGTCTACGAGAATTACCATCATCCACGGAGATTCCATCGCACGGAAGGCCCACCGATACAGTAAAATGAAGTTGAGGTTATCAAGACAACTAAATCATCTGATTTTCCTAAAATGCTGCCAGGATAATCAGGTAATCCCAAATTGTGTAAAATTCAAGCGCCGTTTCGTTTCACAAAAAGCTCTCTGTATCTATAACCATGGCAGCTAACAAATCGCCGCCACACAGTTTCTCTTAGCTGATATTAAAAAAGCTATTCATGCACTTGAAGAAGAGCTTTTGGAGCTTTGGTCAATTTTACTTGATGTCTCGTGTACCGCAGCAGACAAAGAATTTGAGAAAATATGGGGTCGACATATCAAAAAATTAAAAAAGAACTCTACCGTCAATCCAAAACTTCTTCCCAACATTGTAATCAACCTTTCTTCAGTCACCCTGAAGCACTCAACACGCTTTCACATGGCCACAACTTCGCCGTTGCTCCCAGAAAAATACCTAGTGAGGATATCATGATCCAGATTGAACGCAGAATCTGCCAGCTTTCGAATCAAATCGCCAACAGTGTAAGCCTGGATATAGCTTGTGCCCTCTCCAAAGCAAGACCACCAAAAACCAACATATTCAATAAGGAGTATAAAGCTCTGCAGGAAATGAGGAATAATAAAGAAATAGTTATCACCAAAGTGGATAAGGGAAATGCAACTGTAGTACTTAACCAAACGGACTACACAGGCAAGCTTAATGCTCTTCTATTAGATCGGGCTACTTACCTCCCTATCGAATACAATCCCACCAACTCACAAATCAGAAAACTTCACAGGCTCCTTAAGAAGGTCACTTCTTGGCATGTAGAAGTTACTAACAGATTAAAACTGTTTAACTCTATACCCCCCCCCCCCATATTTATGGACTCCCAAAAATACATAAAGAAAATGTGCCATTACGTCCCATACTGGATGGCATTGATTCCCCCACATACAAATTAGCTAAACATTTGGCCAAAGCACTCACACACTATATGGCAACACACCATCACACAAAAAACTCAGCCCACTTCAAAGCCAGCATAGAAAACCTTACACTCCAACATACTGACACAATGGTCAGCTTTGACGTCTCCTCCTTATTCACAAATGTCCCACTCAAGGAAACTTTATAGAGCTAATCCAAGCTAAATTTCCTCCCGATATCTCAGCCCTATTTCAGTTCACAATGAACTCAGACTATTTTGTTTGGCAGGGAAAATTCTACAAACAAATAGAGGGAACAGCCATGGGTTCACCACTCTCCCCACCCTTGGCCAATTTCTTTATGGAGACCTTTGAAGAAAAAGCCTTAGCCTCTGCCCCACAAAAACCAACCATATGGCTTCGCTACGTTGATGATGTGTTCACTATTTGGCCACATGGCTCTGATACACTCCTCTCCTTCTTAACACACTTAAACAACCAACACCCCAGAATCAAGTTCACTCTGGCAAAAAGAGGAAAACAACAGCCTCCATTTCCTAGACACACTAGTCACCTGCCAGCCTGATAGAACCTTGGTTTTCTCAGTTTATAAAAAACCTACCCATAGAGTCAGGTACATTCACCAACAATCCTCCCCCTCCACAACAATATGGAGTGGTGAAAAAAATGTACAACAGGGTTAAATTAATCTGTTCTAACGACAAGGCCTTAAACACTGAACTAAATTACATCTTCAACACTTTCTCAGCCAATGGCTACCCCCCCCCCCCCATAAAATCCAAAAAATATTGAAACCAACAACCCCCCCCTTCACAACAAGATTACTCTAAATCCATCACCATTCCCTATATCCGAGGCACCTTGGAAAAAATTATCAAAATCTTAAAAAAACATGACTTGACCTCCTGTTACAGACCATACAGAACATTGGCATCCCTTATCTACTCCACTAAAGACCAATCACTTTCCCCTAGACCTACCTGGTGTACACCAAGTCACTTGCAGCTGTAAGCTGTCTTACTTTGGCCAAACAGGCAGGACAGCAAATATCAGAATTTTGAAACACAAGGACTATATCTGGTTTCACAAGTACAGCCACTCGGATCTTACAGACCATGCTCCGGATACAGTGGAAGAAAGCTACAATAATACACTGTAGCAAGTTCAAATTCGAAAGACTATTCATGGAATCAGCCTCAGCCCTAAGAAACTCTCCAAACCTGAACAAATTTGGTTGCATGACACTGCCCAAATTTGGGACACTTACATCAGCAGACCTTCAGCCCAATGGCCAAGAACGCCTACATAGCTACTAGGGGGCACCATCAGGACTTTTAGGAGAACAATAGCTTCCTCACTCCATTCTCAGTTACTGTGTTGTAGTGCCTAAGTGCACGTGCCTTTTTTGTAAGTTCCTTTCGAAGATGGCAACGTGACATTGCCGAAATATCGGAAATATTTATTAAAGTGTAATTTAATTTATATTCTTATGTAAGTTGTCAATTCCTTAAGTGATTTAGTAATGCATAACCAACATATAAGCTTGTCTACAAGAAACAGCATCAATGGCAGAATGATATTAAAAATGAAGACATCTGAAAAGGAACTTGACAATGTTAGTATTCAGGAATGTGTGAACGGAGCTAACATCAGGTTGTATGGTGACTTAAACAGAATGGGAGAGGCAAGAATAGCAAAGTAGATGCTTGATGACAAGATGGCAGGAAAAAGACCCAAATGAACACCAAATTGTAAGTCAAGTGATGCAGTTAGAAAACCAAAATGTAAGCTCACAGTATTGGATTCCTAGCAGATAAACTAATTTGGAGGAAAACTGTCAACAGGAAGTTAGTAATAATGTAAACTTTTCGTGTGGTACCATCACAGTATCCAGTAGACCCTTGGAGTGTACATATCAGGAATTTGATGATGTCTATGATGTAGTAAACGATTGATTGATTAGTCTCATCTGTCACTTTAGGATAGGTAGAATCTCCTAATAAGGGATTCATGACAAATTATAATGTGGCCAGTTCACATCACTCTTTGCTGCATCCCCCAAGGGCAGTATTCATGACCGTAATCTGTGTGTTCACGGGTCAGTTTGCTGTTCTGGGGGATGAAAAATCCGAGTTTCCAGGTGAAAAAACCCCTACCTCTGTATGAGACTGGCTAACTCACCTTTTGTCAAAAGAGACCAGATAAAGCTTTCTCGCATCATTGACAGAAATCGAACCCAAGTCTTTCCAACCAAATGGCTTCATCTATACTGACTGAGCTACGGAGGCTCAGTAAATGGTTGCCAAGACAGAAAAGTGAATACCACAGGGAAAATTACTCCCATACAAGTTGCCATCAGTTCCCCACTTAAACAGTGGGTATAGGTAAATTGAGCACATTGTGAAGTAAGTCCAAGGCAGTGAACATTCAGGTTGGCATATGGAAGATGTTACTTCTTGTGTTTAAGGAGAGATTTGTTGTTGTTAAATGTATGCTCTACAATTCTCCCTCTGATCTTAGTATGGGCACTACTTACCCAGAGCAGTGTGTTCTTTAAATCCTCCATTATACAGAGGATGATAATTACAATATGAGGTCAACAAGGTCATCCTATAAGATATCTGCACCAGGAAGTAAGTAGACACAACATACTGTAATAATACATCCGAAATGAGCCAGATGGTAATTACCTCTATGCATGTGTCAAGTGGGACTTGCTGACAAGGATGGCAACAACTCTGTGGACAGATCCATTCCTCATCATGGCCCTATGAATGATGTTAACACATCACAGCGTGTGATCACAATCGGGCTTCAGGTATCGTCTCCTACGGGCAGCAATGCACCAACTTATACTTCTGCTAGAGAGCTTTGATGTTGTCAATATTTTGATAGAATGCTGAAAATTCCATTGAAGAAATGCTATCATTATTGATTTCTGGTGGATCCATCTGGTTTCTGATGTTGTGAAGTCTTGGTTCTAATCAGCCTTGTATTCTTTCTTTTTGGGGAATTTTGACTCTGTTTCTCCTCAGGAAAATTCTCCTGGATATTTCCAGGACATTATCAAATTCAATTTTGTCCAGGATACTGGATATTTTAATGTTTTTTTTTTCTTGTATGTGTCTGTATGTAGTGGGGTTACAGAATTATTCATTCCATCAGGTCTGGAAGCATGTTCTTGATTTTCCAAGATGCATGCTCCATTTTAACTTATGGGTTCTTATATAGCAAAATCATTTAATCATTTTTGGTATATCCTCAGGATCAAGGACATATTCATTTTTTTCTCTTATTTGATATAAGAAGAGACTGCAAGCAAATATTCGAAGTATAATGCCTCCACAGCACAATGGTATATTGTGCTCTTTGATTGGAAAATGCCCGAGTTCGATTCTCATCATAACAAGAGGAATCTTTATATGGGCTTTTTCATTTTGAAGGTGAGTTAGCCGATCTCATATGGAGGTATCAGGGTTTTTCCTTCCAGAAACTCAGGTTTTTCATCCCACGTATAGGTAAATCAGCCATCAGGACATGCATAATTTACAGACAAAAAATGCTGTTGGTGATGGTGATCATGGGCTGTAGATGACGTTGATGGTAGTTGTGTATAGTAGGAGAATTAAGTAGTAGACAGATGTGTGTAGCGGAGTGGAGCAGAGTGTCCTCCCACAATGAGTCCTTGGGGGTGTCACGCAATAATAATAATAATATTGTAATTGAGAGAAGGTGGAATAGTCATGAGTTATGATGGCTTTGTAGACTAAGTTTGCAGACTGCAGACACTAGCAAACAGGAGAAAGAGGGGTGATGTGAATGAGACTTACAAACTTCTGAAAGAGTCATACAGGATTTCAATTAATGGAGGGTGGGGAAAGGATGAGAGGGCATCCTTGGAAGCTGAGAATGAAGGCTGCCAAGGGCTAGATTTTTCTTTCAGAGGGTGGTGCGTGGTTGGAATGGATTGCCTTTGGATGTTGTGAGTGCAAGCTGCATGAATGAATTTAAGAATATGTATGATAGCTGGTGTGTGTAGTATGTGGCCTCCTTTGATGAGTCACTGACTCCCTGGAGGTCTCTCTTAATAATAATAATGATGATATCCTTTGGTGACTTTATTTACAATTGTCATCTCGGTATAAGAAGGTTTACCACTAGGTGCTGTTACTATTATTGTAATATACATCCTCTTTATCTTCTTATACAGCATTTCTGTTTGGTTCTGATTTTCTGAATATCCATTTTATCCTTCCACCTTTGCCACACTCGAGAGTATGCCAAGTGATCTCCTTCACAATTAAGACATTTTGGTGTTTTGCACCTAGTCTTTGTTCTCATGGTTCTTTACTGCCACAATGGACATATATGGCAGAGCTATGACAGGCAGTCTGGGAATGATCATATTTTTGATATTTACAGTATCACAAAGGATATGGGATATAGAGCCTAAGAGGAAGGTTGAGATACCTTGGCTTCAAAGAATTTGAACATTTAAATGTTCAAAGAATTTAAACATTTAAATGTTTAAACTTTGAAGCCAAGGTATCAAAGTTTAAACATTTAAATGTTTAAGAACATTTAAACATTGTCTTAGATGCCAGTAGGTTCTATTCCTTGAAGAAGTATAGGAAAAAAGCTATTCCAAAAATACAGAGACAAATGATATGCAAGTCAAAGAACTGATCTGGTGAGCTTAAGGTTAGATTGCATAAGGATATTAATACCTATATAAATACCTATAATGGATGAGTATGGGTGGATTCCAGTTCTGTTTAAATGCACATGAAAGCACCTATAGAAAAGGTGGAAAGTATAAATATAGTACATTCATGAGAAAAAAGTGATCAGTAAGGAGGGGGTCATCAAAGAGCTGAACAGAATTGGAGGAAAAATACCCTAAACAGGAGATTTGGCATTTGCACAGAGTAAGAAGTTCATTTATTTTTATTTATATCAATTCCAAATGTGTGGACAAGTCAAGAAGAAAAAATGGACATGTTCATATGTTCTTTCTTCTTGACCATAGTTTTCTCACAGGACTACAATCTTCAGTTGTAGTCCTCCAAGGAAACTGTATGAGGAGGACTGTTCCAAAGCACAGTGGTAGAAGGTATGAAAGAGTTGGACAAGAAGATTTTTTCACATGTTTAGAGCTGAAAAGTGAATGAATCTTGACCATCATCTGCTAATATGTTTATGAATTTGAAGAAAAGTGGAGAAATCGTGTCTGCAGTTTAGTGGAACAACACTCATAAAAAATGTCTATAACTAGGAGATAGTGGATGGAGTACAAAGTATTGACTGAATTACTCTCGCATTCTTAGAGAATTTTTGGTAGACAATTCCTTATGTGTAAAAAATTTTCAAATGTAAGATGGATTTAGAATTTATAAAGCATTAAGTGCATAGGTGAGAATTTTGTCTTGAGTGGCAAAGTACATCTAGTTTTTAGATGCAGAAGAGGTTATGGATGTGATGTACTTATGCCAGGAGAAACTGCAGGAGTCAGTCCAAGAAGAGATAAATATCTGATCTTGAATGGAAGTCTGGGTATTATCAAAGTTGAAGGGATATGAAGTCTTTCTTGAGTGAAATAAGACAAGATGGTATGACAGCATTAAGTTTGGTTGCCCTCACCCCATTGAAATATACAGTCTTGCCCTAAATACTGTTACAACTTCTACCCCCCCGCCTGTGCTGCCTACAGAACTGCACAAGCCCAGTTCTGTTAGTTGTGCTGTGCATAGCCAACAATCATGTGTTTATCAGGAGAGAGAGAGAGGTCTAGCTGTAGGGGTTAACATGCACTATGGGATTATGAGAACTGCATAGCTGTAATAGCACCTCACAAAATTGGAATACAGCCACCTGTTATTTTCAACATGTTAAAAACACTTGGGATCAGTAGGACGTTTCTATATCAGACTATCAACCATTATAATGATACAGAAGATGTATCTGACCACCAAAGAACAGGTCAACCACACTGTTAGGATGCAACAGCTTATGAGAACTGTGAAGGCATGCTTCTACCATAATCCTGTGAGAATGCAGAAAGTGATGCAAGAAATGAATATTTTGCAGAGAATGATAGCACATGTACTGACTGATGACCTTGGGTTAACCTATCGTCATTCTACTCTGAACACTTCCTAACACCACAACTTATGCAGCAGAGGGTGATAAAATTAAAGGCACTTCTCCAACGGTATGTGAACAACAGATGCAAAGATATCCTCTTTACAGATGAGAAGATTTTCACCACTGAAGAGTTGTTTAACAGCCAAAACGATCAGGTATGTGCCATAGCACCCAGGATTCAGAGAGGTCATTACCCATGTCGGTGATGGTTTGGTGGGGGTGTCCAAGTTACATTTCTCTGAGAAGAGAGTCAAAACTTCTACCAAAGTGTATCAAGACACTGTGCTGGAATCATGGCTGGCAACAGATCTTCCAAAAGGACTCAGCCCCTGATCATAAGGCAAGGACTACACAACAGTAGTTGGAGGTGATTGTGTCAAACCACATATTGCCATCTGATTGGCTGTCTGAAAGTCCTGATCTACATCCATTGGACTTAAAATTATGGTTGGAGCTTGAGAGAGTAGCTGGAAGAAACAACACTCCAGCATCGCCAGCATCTTTTTTTTTAATAAAAAAAAAAAAGTTAAATAAAAAAAGGTTAAAGTTGTTCCATGCTCTGTCTTCATTTGTAAGGAATATGCTTCAACTTTATAAAATGACATCATTCTTAATATTCACACGAGTGTGGCATCCTTTGATTTTTTGGGAGAAATAAGACCAGAAAGTATTTTTTGGTTACACAAGTTAAAAGTAGACTAAGTTGTTCTAATTTCAAAGATGATCAACATTTGTCAAGATATGAGGTTATGAAATAGAATAAAGGTGTACCATCATATAGACCAGGGGTCTTCAACACATGGTCCGCAGGCCATTTTGAAAAAATAACTACTTAACTTTAAAACGCGATTAAATAAAAAATAATTTCAATGAAGCCCGCAGGCCACTAAGCTATACTGCAGCATTTAGAATTGTAAGATGCTTTCCAGATTCACAAGGAATGCTGTGCATTTGATACTTTACATAAAATCCTATAAAAATAAATATTAAATACACATGCTTCTTCGGCTATCTACCAGTGCCAAGCGGTACTCAAGTACTAGTACTAACGTCGCAGGTTAGCTGCAGCAGCAGTTCATTCGAGTGCACTGTCTAGTGCCTTCCAGATACATCTCGAAGATTCTCAATACTTCATTACTTTCATATAAATACAAGAGGATCTCATCCACGGTCAGTCGGTCGTGATAAGTGTGATATTCATGTATAAGCGTACGCAGGTTCGTCGTGTCAGCATAGCCTATTGTGGTTTTATATTGCCAGACTTTTTTCATTAGTGTGAGACATATTCAGTGGATAATAACCATTACAATGCCATTTTGGATTATTTTTTTGAGTTCACCTTCCATCACTATGGCGTCTATGAGTAAAAAGCTTAAATCAAGTGATTCTTGTCGGGTTTTTAATGAAAAGTGGACCAATTTGTACTTTTTTGTGCCGATCGATGATAAGCCAGTGTGTTTAATTTGTCATGAGTCAGTGTCAGTATCAAAAGAATACAATATAAATCAACACTATGAGACAAAGCATGCATCCAATTTCGATCACCTTCAAGGGTAGCTTCGTGTGGACAAAGTAAAGCGTCTCCAAATTGATTTAAAATGCCAGCAGGTACGTTTAAAAGGCAGAGGGAAGAGAGCCAAGTGTGTATCAAAGTAAGTTATGTAATAGCTGAAAAAATTGCTAAAAAATCAAAAGCCTTCTTGGACGGCGAGTTTGTGAAAGAGTGTCTCATCGCTGCTGGGGATATTCTGTGCCCAAATAATAAGGAAGCGTTTCAAAAACGGAGTTTGTCTGGGGTAACTGTAGCATGACATGTCGAAGAACTTGCCAATGACATTGAAGGAACTATAAAAAAAAAAACGGTCGTCTGAATTTCCATCATATTCACTTGCTTTAGATAAGAGCACAGATGTGAAGGATACAGCACAACTGGCTATCTGTCTGTGGCATTCATCAACAAATCAATGTGACAGAAGAACTGCTAGCGCTTGTACCTATGAAGGGAACGACGAAAGGCAATGATATTCTTGAAGCCGCTAAGAAAATGCTCCAGCATTTCAACCTCAGCTTAACCAACTTCGGGGGTGTGATAACTGATGGTGCACCTGCTATGGTGGGAAAGAACAAAGGGTTTGTTACGCTGATACAGAAAGAACTGGAACTAGAAGGAATAGATTTCGTCCATTACCATTATGCAACCCACCAGGAAAATCTGTGAGCGAAAACTATTCTATTTGAGAATGCCATTAAAGTTGTTGTGACTGTCGTCAACATTATTAAGACAAGAGGATTGAATCATCATCATCATCAATTCCAAGAGTTTCGACCCAAGAGTGCGAAGCTGATCATGGTGATGTGGTTTATTACAGTGATGTGCATTGGTTGAACAGAGGGAAGGTTCTTAAGAGTCTTTGACTTAAAGAGCGAAATACAGCAGTTCATGCAAACCAAGATTTGGATGACAGACTTTGCCTTTGTGACTGATATCTCGTTGCATATGAATGACCTAAATACGCAGCTACAATCCAAAGATCAACTGGTGCATACTTTGTTTGATCACATCAAAGCTTTTGTGGCTAAGCTCATACTTTGGGAGGCACAACTTGCAAAAAAAGACTTAACTCATTTTCAGCTTCTTGCTGAGTTCACTGTTCGTCTCTTGATGAATATGTTATAAAATTAGCTGTGTTGCGAAGTGAGTTCGAAGAGAGAGATTTAGTGATTTTCATAATCAACAGTCTTCTTTAGATTTATTTTCAATGCCACATTCAGTGTCAATTCTGCCAAAATGCCAGGCTCAGTACAAATGGAGCTGCTTGAACTATGAAACAACTCTTCTTTGAGAGAAAAATTATTCATTGTGCCCTTGCTTACATTTTACAAAGACTACATTTCTGAGGATGCATTCCGTAATCTTGGTGGCATGCTTTGAAGATGTGCGCTTTGTTAGGAAGCACATACTTATGTGAGCAGTTCTTCTTCAGAATGAAGCATGTGAAGTCGAAGACAAGAACTCAGATTACGGACAAACATCTTGAGAATACTCTGCGCATAGCGACTTCCAACATTGATGCCAATATCAACAAGCTGGTCAAGGAAAAGCATTGCCAAATTTCCCATTGCCATTGTTAAAAATGAATGTTTTCTTCATTAAATTATCTTTTTTCAAGTATTGATTATATTTACTTATCATGAACCCGACTCCTACCTACGCTCTTAAAGCTGAGTTTGTTTATTTTTATAGGAGTTTATGTAAAGTATCAAATGCACAGCATTCCTCGTGAATCTGGAAAGTATCTTACAATTCTAAGTACTGCAGTATAGCTTAGTGGCCAACGGGCTTCACTGAAATTTTTAATGCGGTCCGCACCGTCTGAAAGGTTGAAGACCCCTGGACAGGATGGACAGGATGTGTAATCAATCATAAAATATCACTGATACATGGCAAAGAAGTCTTCCAGCAAGACATGTATTAGTGAGCACAGGTGAAGAAACCAGCTACTCAATCATAAAACGACGAAGGAATGATTAGAGAATGGGTGCATATGAAAAACCATTATACACTCAAGTGGTTATAACAAACAACAAAGAGAAAGATAATATCTTCGAAATTACAAAAATTTTAAATCATAATTTCACTGCAGCTAACTGCATCACCTGTTCACGAATTTAGGATTAGCTTAGATTCATGAGATTACTTTGGGAGCAAGACATGAGTGTGGTTTCATATGGGTTATCAGAAATACAGCATAACTTTTAAATCTAAAATTTAACCTCAACGTCTTTGTTTCTCCGTTTACACTTCCATTCTTTTAAGATCATCATGCAAAGAATGTAACATTATTAATATTCAAGAATGTGTGAACAGAACGAGACAGGCAAGGTAAGTAAAATAGGTATTCAATGATATAAACAAAGTAAGTATAGTGGAGAGTCAAATGAATAAATTTATATGGAATAAGAGAGAAATAAGTGTATTCAAACCTCAACTTATGCATCTGAGGTGGGTTAGAAATAAAAGTTGATTGAAGATTAAAGTTCAGAGATATGAGATTTCTGGGAAAAATTAGGGGAATGAACAGATTGCATCAATGGTGGCATCATAATAAAAATGAGGATATTTGGAAGAGTAGACCTAAGCTCAATTAGTATGGTCGCTTAAACAGATGGCAAGGAAAGGTGTAATTAAATAGGATGCAAAGATGGCAGAATAAAGATCCAAAGGAGAACTAAGATATAAGCAGATTAATGCAGCTAAAAGTGCCTTAGATGACTATAAGATCTGACAATATTGGAGTCCTGACAGATAACAGAGTAATTTGTAGGAAAACTGTCAATCAACAGGAAGTCAGTAATAACATAAATTTTTCACTGTATTTTATACATCCCTTGAGGGTACATATCAGGAATTTAATGATGATGATAATAAAGTAATAAAAATCTCAATATGAAATTTATCTTACAAATCATTTTTCTTTTTTTTTTTTTCAGCAAACTAATTTCCACTCTAAAAACAGCTTATTTTCAATTCATCTCAAGTTCATTTGTAATAATTTGTATGGTCTGCTTATTTGCTTTAAGCTTAACAATGTTTTGTTACCAAAACTAATTTATGAGAGGATGTCATAGAAAATTATTCAAGCTTAGTGATGTGACTGCAGGGATGACTGTGAAGAACCCCATCCTCCACCCCAACTCACCCTCAGAGAATTCCCTTTCATATTTGCCAACCTGGAGTGAACTTTTTTGTGGGACAAAAATGTAAGGAACAGAAGAAGTAATATAAGAGGCAAGAAATTATATAAAAATAAAGTATATAAGAAGTAATGTTTGGTATTTATGTCTCTCAGAAGCACAAACTGACCAACTCTAAAACATAAAAAGTACAAAAAATTGATGATGTTATAAACATTGTTCTTTAAAATTTAATTTGAAATGTACAAACAAACAAATATTCTACAGTGAATTATTTAAGATGTTGGTCAGTCGTTTGGTATCTGAAAAGTTAAGCACTAATCATGTGTACAGATACTACAAATGAGAAATTTACAAAAAGTGGAGTTGATCAGTTGATCTGGCCTTCAATGAATCGGGTAGTAGTGGTTTCACACTGGTCAATGAAATTCACTTCCTACCTAAAGACAAGAAAACACCCATGGTGGGATATGAGCCTGTAGCCTGCTGACTGGAGAGAGGGTAAGTTAATCACTTGGCTAATCAGATTGGTAAACTAAATCACAATTAAAATCAAAGTTAAAATAGACAATTCATTATTTGAAATCTACTAGTTTTGTGTATTATAATAATTAGTCTTCAGGAAGTGAAATAAAATTACTTGATATTATAGCAACTCCATTAAAACTCTGTTAACTCTGTCAATAACAGAGAACTTAAATAGACCCACAGTACCATGCATGTATGAGTCATAATACATGACTATGTATAACAAGGTAATGCATAAAATGCCTGAGATGTGCGTGTTCTGGATTCTTGATGAAACAAGACCACACCTGATGTAGGCCACTTCCTTGTTTCGTATTACATTGACTAGAGTGCCTTACCATTTTCAACCATTCCTTCAATGTCCAATTAAGAAATTATAATCAATAAATACATTTCTGCACACTGCCACTTGATGGTTGTCACTGTCATAAGACTCATCTTGATTTATCTTCTGATAGCCTGTTTGTAACACATTTCTCATAAACAAACGATTCTGTAAATATCCCTGGTTTATTGAATTGTTAATGGGCAGATTTTGGAGGAAGAAACAATAACAGAAATGGTGGGAAACTTCCAGTATCAAGACCACATTTTAAGATAAATAATGAGTAATAAAAATGAGCAATTATAACCCTGCAAGTTTTGTAAGTCTGAGGGTTATAATTGCTTATTTTTATTAAACTCATTATTTACCTTAAAATGTGGTATCAATACCAGAAGCTTCTCACAGAAACTTAGATTTTCATTTAAAAGGGAGGATGCCACCTAATTAAACCCTGGTTATCACATATTTAAAGATCTTACCCATCACAGAGTGGATATAATCATAATCAAAGTCCTGATATGTACCCCCAAAGGGTGTGCAGAATACTATGATAGTACTGTTTATATTACTAACTTCCTCTTGATAATTTCCCTTCAAATTAGTCTGAACTTCAACATTGTCATCTCTTAGATTTCAGTCTTCCAAGGTCTTGGTCATCTTCTGGGTCTTTTTTCCTGTCATCTTGGCATCAAACACCTACTTTGCCAATCTTTCCTCTTCCATTCCGTTTAAGTCACCATACCATCTGATGTTGGCTGCATTCACGCTCCTGAATGCTAACAGTGTCAAGTTCCTTTCCAGGTTTCTTTTCTTAATATGATCTTGCCAGTGATGTTATCTGTTTGCTCCCCTAATTATTCTCAAAAATCTCATATCTGTGGTTTCAGTCTTTCGTCAGCTTTACTTCTAACTTGGCTCTCTCTAATAGAATTAGCGCTTTGCTAATTCTATTGTCTATTTCCATATTTAATTTCCCATCTTCACTAAAAATTGTGCCTAAATAGCGAAATGTTTTACTTGTTCTAATAGGTTTATCATTCAGAATGCAGCTGAAGTTTTGCATGTTCCTGCTTATTTTCATAGTTTTGGTCTTTTAATTGCAAATTTTCATGCCATATTTGTTACAGCAATTATTCAATTTAGTTAAGGAATCTGGCAAATTTACAATGAATTTATTCAGGTATATAACATCATCTGCATGAAAAAGAGCTGAGATTAACATCTCCAATTTGGATATTTTTAATGCCACTTTCCTTCATAATGTGATCCATATACGATGGTGGTCTGAAAAGTTCTTGGCCTAACAATGAAAAAACGAATTTATAATTTCAAAATTATTTTTATTTCTCAACATAACCTCCATTAAGACTAATATATTTATTCCAGCAATGTTCCATTGCCATTATCCTGTCCCTGTAGTGGTTCTCAGTAAGATCTGCAAAATACCCCTCTACAGCTCCAATCACCTCTTGATTCAAAGAAAAACGCTGACCAGCGAGGAAAAGTTTAGTTTTGGGAAGAGACAGAAGTCAGGAGTCAAATCTGGGGAATAGGGTGGATGTTCCAACAATTCATAGTGTAGATCCCTTAATTTTTCCATTGCCAAAACACCTTTGTAGGCAGGTGCACTGTCCTGATAAAAGATGATTTTTTTTCTTCTTCTGCAAACTGGGTCTTTGTTCACGAATTTTTTCATCTATTCTGGTTAAAAGATCGAAATATTATTCCCCAGTTATTGTTTTACCCTTTTCAAGATAATAAACAAAATGCCCTTAGTATTACAAAACAATGATGCCATGACCTTTCCTGTTGATGGAACCGACTTTGTCTTCTTTGGTGCTGAACAACTGGCTTCTATCCACTGTTTTGACTGCTGCTTGGATTCAGGTATGTATGGGTAAATCCAAGTCTCATCCATAGTAATAAACAGATGTACAAAATCGGTTTTATTCTTGTTAAAATGCTCCAAGCACTGGAGATTTTCATGCGAGTGCATTTTTGATCTGCTGTGAGCAAGCCCGGCACCCATCTCGTGGAAAGTTTTCTCATTTGCAATTCTTCATGCAAAATACATCCTACATGTTCTTTTGAAATGCCCATAGTCTCAGCAATTTCACACTTTGACTCGCCAGTCACCTAATACCATATCATACACTTGACAATGATTTCTGGTGTTGTTACACTTTTTGGACGTCCTTCACGTCGATCATCTTCAAGGCTGGTACGGCCATGTTTAAACTCGGCAGCCCATTTCTTAATTGTTGAAAATGAAGGAGAAGAGTGCCCATAAACTTTTATGAACTTCGAATGAATTTCTTTTGCCATTAAATCTTCTTTCACAAAGATTTTTATAACACGATACTCAATTTTATCCATTTCAAGGAATATAGACAACTTTTGCTTCAGACAGCTGTAAAAAACAAACTACTGTCTGAAGCAAAAGTGTTGTCTGTATCCCTTGAAATGGAAAAAATTGAGTATATTGAGGAAAAAAAAAAAGTCCTGCCTATTGTGCTGCCATCTACGGTCAAGGCCGAGAACTTTTCAGACCACCCTCGAAGATGATGAACAGCAGTGGTAATAGTGTGAAAACTTGTTTCACAGTTGATTTTCATCAAATCATCTTCCTGTAACTTCTTCAATTCTAATTACTGCTGAATTACATCTTAAATATAGATTTTGTATCACTTGACACAATGACAATTACATCATATAACTGTAGTGTTTTGAACAGCTGTTCTCTTGGAACCTTGGCGTATGCCTTTTGAATCATGTAGAAAAACTTTAAAAATTGATGCTTGTCCCATAATTTCTCAACTATCTGCCTTAAAATGAAAATTTGGTCCTGACAGTTTTCAGTGGCCTGAACTCAGTTTGTTGTTTTTTCTTTGTCATTTTTCTTAGCCTCTAATCAAATATGCTTGAATAAATCTCACCTGGAATGCTCAGTAGGAAAATGCATCTGTAATTGACACATTTGGTTATTTTTTTTTTTTAACAGAATGCAGAATAAATGACACTATATAGCTCCAGCAAATGGGCAACAGAGTAGAAAGGATAACTCCCATTTGGACACAATGCAAGCTGCCTAATTATGTTTCTTTAATACATCATCTTCATCAAATTCTTGCCATGTACCCTCAAGGGGTGTACATGATATGATAGTACTATAAAAAATTTACATCATTACTAACTTCCTATCTACAATTTTCCTCCAAATCCGTCTGTTACTTGTCAAAACTCCAACATTATCAGATCTCATATTTCTATCGTCCAAGGCACTTTGTACAGTATCAATCCACCTATATTTTGGTCTTCCTCTGGGTCGTTTTCCTGCCAACCTGGCAGAGAACTCTTCTTTTCCTAATCTTTCCTCGCCCATTTTGTTTAAGTGACCATACCACCTCAGATTAGCTCTGCTAATGCATTCTTGGATGCTGACAATGTCAAGTTCTTTCCTAATATCTTCATTTTTAATATGATATTACCATTGATGGCATCAATGGCAATATTCATGCCTCTAGTCTTTCTCAGGACTCTCATATCTGCAGTTTCTAGTCTTTGGTCAAGTTTTTCACTTCTGACACATCTCTCAGATCCATAAGTTAAAACTGGTTTGAACACTATCTTCTATAGAGCTAATTTTGTGTTCCGACTAATTTCTCTCTTATTCCATATGAATTTATTCAATTGACTTCATACCATACCAGCTTTGTCGATTCTGTTGTCTATTTCCATATTTAATTTACCATCTTCACTAAAAATCGTGCCTAAGTAGCTGAAATGTTTTACTTGTTCGACAGGTTCTCCATTCACAATGCAGTTGACATTTTCAATACTTCTACCTATTTTCATTATCTTTGTCTTATTATTGCTGACCTTCATACCATATCTATTAAAACAGTTATTCAATTTAGTAAGGGAATCTTGTAGCAGATTTATTTAGAAGTATACCATCATCTGCATAGAGCAAAGAGCTGACGTTAACATCTCAATTTTTGATATCATGTTTAATACCACTTTCCTTCATAATGTGATCCCTATAGATAATGAATAACAGAGGGGATAATGTACATGCTTGTCTGACACCAGATTTAACATTAAACCATCTTCCTGTACTTCCTTCAATTCTAACTGCTGACTTACAACTCAAAGACTAAGAATTGCTTGATATAAAGCCCCATTGACACCATATAACTGTACCATATTGAATAGCCTCTCTCTTGGCACCTTATCATATGCCTTTTCCAGATCTACCAAAGTGAAGTACAGATCTTTGTTATATTCCCATGATTTCTCAACTATTTGTCGTAAAGTAATGATATGATCCTGACAACCTCTATTTGGCCTGAATCCAGCTTGTTCTTCACCAAGCTTTTCTTCAACAATTCTTCTCAACCATTTCGCATAAACCTTACCAGGAAAACTCAGTAGGGAAATACCTCTGTAATTCTCACATTCAGTTTTATTTCACTTTTTATATATGGGTACTATGAGAGCTCTATGCCAATCATCAGAAATTCGCCTCTCTGTCCAGGCCATCTGAACTATGCAGTGCAGCCACTGTAAAACTTTCATACCACCATACTTGAGCATTTCTGGTCAAATATCATCTACTTCTGCTGCCTTTCCACATTTCAAGCCTTTGATGGCTTTTTCTATTTCAAATATGGATATGTATTCCTGACTGTATGTCTGTTGAGTGTTTTTTACTACTGTTCTATCACTGGTTGTTTCATTTTGCAGTTTTTCAAAGTAATTACTCCATACTTCAAAGATATCTTTTTCTTCTGTTTTTATGTCACTTTTATCATCTCTAACTCCTTTTACAGCAGTCTTTCCTCTATTTCTATGCTTCTTCAACAACCACCAGAATATTTTGCCACCTTCGTGATATTTATTTTCTATGTTCTTGAGAAAGTCCTCCATGACTTTTGCTTAGCTAGTTTTACAGTGCTTTCTTACATTAGTCTATGTATTTTCTAAGAGCACAAGCTGATTTATTTGCCAGGAACTTTTGATATGCATTCTTCTTTTCCTTCACTGCCTCTTTAACTTACTGTGTCCACCATGGAGTTCTGATTTTTCTATCCTTGCAGACAACCTCACCACATGCCTCTCTGGCAGAATCAATCAGAGTTTTCTTCAAGGTTTGCCACTAAATCTCCAAGGTTTGGTTGTTCTAAAACTCTTTTATTTTTTCTTCAATAATCTTTGTGTATTTTAGTCTACAGTTCACATTTGAGAGCTGCTCAACTTTTATTAGCTTTAAAACTTTCTTACATGTTATTCTTTTCAATATGAAATTCAATTTTATCCTGCTCAACACTAAATAGTGATCACTTCCAATTTCAAATCCTCTGTACACTCTGATGTCCTGCACCAGGGAGAAACATCACTATCAACAATAACAAAGTCAACGAGACTTTTCTTATTCCTTGCCTCTTCTCTCCATGTGAATTTGTGCACATTTTTATATTGGAACATGGTGTTAGTAATAACCAGTCCATGTCCTGAGCAGAAATCCAACAGGCATTTGCCATTATTATTAGCTTTGCTCTTTTCTCCAAATTTTCCTAAAATATTTTTCTATGTCTGACAATCATATTTAGATCCCCAACAAGGACCAACGTTTCCTTTTTCATTGTGTCAGATGCTTTCTCTAAAGCTTCAAAAAATTCCTCCACTTCTACCTAGAACCTTCTGTGGGACCATAGACACAAATAAGTCTCATTGTCCAGTTCCCCATTCTGATATTTGCCCACATCACTCTACTTGAGATTGCCTGCTATTCAAGAAGATTAGTCTTATATTTAGTGTTGAATACTATGGCTACACCTTCTTTTCCTTGACTGTCATTGCCTGAATATAACATTTTGTATTTATTGCTCAGAAAGATCTCACCACTGTAAAAAACTCACCAGTTTTTGTCTTTTTTTGTTTCAGTCACCCCTATTATGTCGATCTGGTACTTATCTAATTCCTCAGCTAGCTTCATTTCTTAGCCATTCAGGCTCTTATGTTGATAGTACCGATCTTTAACTCTGGTAATGTTGAATTGGGGTGTGGTTTCAGATTTGTACCAGTAGCTGACTTTTCATTGTTCATCCTGGTTCCCTGGCGAAAACAATGGGGGCTTTTTTTAACCGGACAACGCCCCAGTCGGCATGAAATTTTGTCATGTTGTACCAGGGGTGCTTAAGGGTCAAAGCTATATAACTGAGAGGAGACCTCCACATAGCCTTTAAAGGAATGCGAAGAACCAACCAGGGCTTCTGACATAATGTTCAATCCTCACCTTGTCGTGGTGCTCCCTGTTGGGTATCTACCTGGATACTGAACGAACGAGGATGGGCAGGCAATTTGGGATTTAGCCGAAAAAATTGTATTTTTATTGGCTTAAACCAAAATACCAAATGGTGGTTCTTTAATGCATTCAGTGAAAATGTTTGAATATTAAAACTAAAAACAACAATCCAACTAAGGAAATAAGGTACAAAAACCATATGGATGAGAGTGGCTATGCAAATATCTACTAGATGACAAACAACCACTCAGGTTATTAGTGAAAAGGATCTAGGGTGTTTGGATTATCTGGTATTCTGGTCAGCATATGATCAATTTGCATAAGATCACTGGTGATAGGATATGCCTTGGCATCTCTATCTGCTAGATCAATGCAACTGGAAATGAAAAGCAAAGTTGGAGCTGTGAAAATTAATATTCAAAGAATTTAAATATTTAAAGAAAGAAAATCAAAAAGTTCAGAACATATGGATGCATTAGGAGAGCAGTAGAGAGAAAATGAATTTGACAGAATAGAATAAAGAAATTTTCCAATGCAGATCAAAGGAGGAGATTCTAAGTTAGAAACTCTATGGCATGATATCAGAGTGAGCATATGACAAATGCCACCTTGGAGACAAAAGGAGTTAAGAACAGATGTAATTAGAGGAAAAGTTCCAAACATTTCCTTGTCATATAGAATTATACTTGGTCTATGAATATATCTAAATGCACTTTTAAATGCATTCAGCTTAAAAATAAAATTATAACATTTATCTCTGATGCTTGCAACTCTTAGCATGCATAGTTGTAATAATGAGTAAATAGAGGTGCCATTTTATTCACTTTTTTTTAGTTCATTTTTATGGTTCAAACTACCAGATAGCATGTTTTTTGAGCTTTTTGGTTTTCTTTAATTTTAGTAGGAGCCCATGTTATTAATGACTTACAGTATGATCTATAAGACGCAGAGAAAAGACAGTATCAACAGCTAATTGCACTGTATTCCTATTGGGTCAAAAATAGGAATACAAGCCTCATGCTAAAATAAATACCATAATATATTCCATCTGAGGTCCTACATCTGCTGTGAATATGATCAAGATATACATAGTATTAGTTTTCAAAATTGGAGAATATTTCTACCATGTTTAAAATGAATGACTTCATTAAAAATGAGTATTTTGTTCATACCTTTTTCCTCTTCAAATTGCTTCGGTGCTCAGCAACTTCTTCTTCGCTTTCAGTACCGCTGTCTTCTGAATCAAGATCTGTGGAAGAATCCTGTGAACGAGACTGTCTGCTTTCCATCATTTCCTGATATAGCTGCATGGGATCTTCACAATTAGTATTCCTAAAACAACATATTTAAAAGCTCTTATTGCATATATGTATACACACACACAAAATGCACAATTACAAATCTGAACATGAAAAAGTATAAAGTATAATAAGTGTGTGTGTGTGTGTGTGTGTTCCCCCCACCCCCCAAATGTGCTAATATTGTTACTGTTTGAGAAAAATCTTGAGATCTATGTATTAATTCTAGTATTGTCATTGCAAAGACAATGCTGGAATTTTGAATGAAAGGCTGTATGAATGTTGAGCTAAGAAAAACATTACTTAAAGGATTACTTAACATTAAAGGATGGTGCAGTACCCCCCCCCCTTAAAAGGGGGCTCACAGCCGCTGTATCATCATACAAAATAAAATAAAAAAACTTAAAGGAAATATACCACCGAAAGGATATGTGCACTTGCACAGACATCGAAGTGATGCATTACTTAAAGGAGTTATTATGTAACTATTATTAACTACATCATACTTTGTTTAAAACATAGAAAAATCTAAGAAGCATGGAACAATGAATTAATAATAGTTTACAAAAAAAGATGAAATGGAAAATATTAAAAATTATAGGCCCATTAGTTTATTACCAACAGTGTGTACAACATATCTGCAATCAGAGAAGGTAAGGTTTAGACATAATTACAGTACAACTGATCATATCCACAGTCTTAGCCAAATTATAGAAAAGGCAAACTAATATAATACAGTCACCCCTCGACTTATGTCAGGGTTCCGTTCCATCTGGCAGGACATAAGTCGATACATTAAATCAATAGAGTTATAGGGGTTTAGGGACACCATAATAAGCATACTCTCATTTTAATTGTTAAACTTTATTATAAACTTGTACTGTGCATTACTGCCACTATAAAACAGGAGAATAATCACCCAAATCTTCTTCCACAACCACATCTTCATTACCTTCCCAATGTGAAGGACCAGGTTGCAGCTCTTCTGGTGTAGCCTTTGTTTTTATTTTTATGCAATGTCCAATGTGCTTTGCTTATTCCTCTTCTTTTCATCAAAAATTTGTTTATAGCAAGTAAACATATTACGTACTTTCGTTTCTATTAATAAGTAGTGTTCAACATTGGGATCAATGTTTTCAGCCATTTTGAGAACATCGCTAACTGCAAAGAACATTTCCGCAAGACCCTTTACTGTGAATTGTTTAACTACCTCTTCTTGTTTCTCTTTTCCATCTTCCTTTTCTCATTCTTCCTCCAGTTTGACTAATTCTTTGTTGGGTCAACTCTCCAGGGGCACTCTATGAGTTGAACTGTGTCGTCATCGCTCACTTCGAGATTCAGATTGCTAGGCCCACTATTTCTTCACTCAATTTACAAAGGTCTTCATTTTTTTTTCAAAACCTCCAAAATCGGGCACAAAGCTTTTTAATGTCTTTTTCCATCTGCCACTCATATATTGAGAGGTCACTTCGTCCCAAGCCACAGCAATATTTTAAATAGCATGAAAAATGATGAACTCTTTCCAGAATTGCATGTGAGTCCAATCATTTCCTTCAGTGGCAGAAATGGCTTGTGAAAAAGTCCTCTGTAGTGTTTGCCTTAAACACTGCAAGAACTTCCTGATCCACCAGTTGGATCAATGAAGTAGTGTTTGGAGGAAGAAACATGACCTTGAACTTAGTGAAGATCAACGATATACACCCTCTGTCCAAAAAGAAACCGAACTTTTCAAAAATAGAAGAAACTAGTGACGCCACGCTTGTATCTTTTTGTTGTCAACCTTCATTAGTGTTGTGTCACCTGTTTATGACATTTGTTTCATTAGAAGCCAAGTTATAGTGCCAAGAGTGACAGTGTGTTCTGACAAGCGGTCGGAAAATGAATTTCAACCAGAGAGCTGCAATCGACTTTTATGTTAAACTTGGTAAAAGTTTTACCGAAATGCATCAAATGCTTCAAAAAGCATACGGTTATGAATGCTTACCCCATACTCAAGCTTACAAGTGGTTTAAGCGATTTCAAAGTGGTCGTGAGACACTTAAGGACGACAAACAGCCAGGCCATCCAAAAACTGGACTTAGCAAAGTTAACATCCAAAAAGTGCATGATTTCATCAAAGAAAACTCGAAATTGTCCGTGAGATTGATTGAAGATGAATTGGGGGTTCCAAAACCAACTGTGCACAACATTTTGACTGAGAGTTTGGGCCTTTGTAAATTGAATTCACGATTTGTCCCCACAAGTTGACTGACGACCAAAAAATGTATCGAATTGAACACTGTAAGGATCGCATTAAAACTACTCATAAGGACTCAAACTTCCTTGAAACGATCATTACTGGTGACGGAATGTGGTGTTTTGAGTATGAGCCTGAAACAAAGCACCAAAGTGCTGAGTGGAGACACCAGAAGAGGGGCATCTGAAAAAAAGTTGCTTGGAGAAGTCAAAAGTAAAGACAATGCTGATTTGTTTCTATGATTCCAAGGGCATTATCCACAAAGAATTTGTTCTGCCTGGCCAAACGGTCAATGGTGAGTTTTATCTCGAAGTTTTGAAGTGATTGATAGCGAGAATTTGTCGCGTATGACATGAATATCATGATGCAGGCAGCTGGTCACTTTTGCACGATAATGCACCATCTCATCGTTCGAATATTGTGAGACAGTTTTTGAGCAAAAACCAAGTTTGTGTGATGGATCACTTGCCGTATTCACTTGATTTAGCACCCTGTGACTTCTTTCTCTTCTCCCGACTTCATTTGCCGATGAAAGGAAATTGATACGACACCATTGAAAACGTTCAAGCGACAGTAACCACGACTCTCAACAGTATAGCAAAAACCGATATAAAAAACTCATTTAACGAATTAATTGGCTGTGCCAAATGCTGAATCGAAGCTGAGGGAGAGTATATTGATTGAAATAAATAATTTGAATAATTATAATTGGCCTGTGTTTTATTTTCTATCAAAAGTTCGGTTTCTTTTTAGACAGAGGATGTAAGACGGATGACCTGGAGCATTATCTAGAATTAATAAAATTTTATATTCTACATTTTCTTTCACATAATAGCCTTCCATTTCACTTGTATAACAGTTGATTAAAGCATCCACAAACAATTTTTGAGTCATCCAAGACTTCTTGTTGCTCCTATAATGAACTGGAAGAGTATGCTTTCTAATGTTTTTGAAGGCTCGTGTATTATCACTGTGCCATATCACAAATGGTTTCAGTTTATATCCGGTCACATTATCCCCTAACACAATCGTAATGCAGTCTTTAAGAGCTTTGAAATCAGGGATAGATTTTAGCTTTTTGCAGATGAATTTTTTTCTTGGGGATTTTTTTCTGAAACAAGGAGGTCTCATCTATATTAAATATTTGCTGTGACAAATAATTTTCCTCTGCAATAATTTTATCCAATTTCTCCACAAACTCCTTGGCAGCCTTCTCATCAGCACTTGCAGATTCACCATAATTTTCACATTATGCGGTGCAAAACGCTACTTGAATCTCATGAATCAACAGGAAAAAGCATTGAATTCGTAGTCATAATCGAATCCTGCTTTCTCATTCAACATACTGAAAAGACTTAGTGCCTTAGCAGTTATGGTCATAGTGCTAAGGAGCATGCACTTTTGGTTCAGGTCCTCTATCCATTATGCAAGCAGCTTTTCCATATCACTGATAGGACCTTGTTGTTGCTTCGTCACTATCATCGATTTAATGGAAGCAGATCCTTTCACAGCCTCTACAATTTTATCCCTATTTTTCAAAATGTTCGTCACTGTAGAATGAGACCATCCAAAGCTGTGTGATCACATTGATGGGCTTACCAGCTTTATATTGCTTTATAACTTGCAACTTCGTTTCAAGATCAATTGTTTACCTCTTTTTCTGTGATTCCTCTCTAGGTTTTTTGATTGTGTGTGTAGAGCTACGCTGCACAAAATATCGTGAAATAATTAACGATAAATACACAAATAACCTATTTCTCAAACACAATATCAATAGAGGAACTGCTGAAGACACATGCCGACTGCCGAGGGAGGTTGCCGCTAAATGTGCTGTTGCCACTGTGCATGATGCACTGTTGCTAAATAGAAACCTTTTTACTTTACACTTGCTTGTGTCTTGTTTGAAAGTATAGCCGAAAATGCTATTTATTCCCTTATGGGATCGCGGACATATCTCCAAACGGACGTAAGTCGAGGGATAACTGTAAACCTATCTGTTTAGCTATTATGGACTTTGAAAAAGCATATGACTCAACGAAAACCTCAGCTATTCTAGAATCACTGTTAAAAAAGGAAATATAAGAAATAAACATAGAAACCTTGAAAAAAAAATATAATCATGCCATTTCTGTTATTAAACTGCAAATAGTGGAATAAAATTCCACTATTTGCAGTTTAACATACAGGGAGTTATATATTAGGCAGTTTAATATACAGGGAGATATATCCTCCAAACTCTTTACATCTGCCTCAGAGGAAGTTTTTCATGAATTGAACTGGAAGAATAGAGGAATTAAAATTAGTAGAAAGATTCTAATTCTTCTGGGTTTTGCTGATGACATAATTCTCTTGAAAGAAGATGCAAAAGATCTAGAAATAATATTAAGTGAATTAGCTCAAGTGTTCATTAAATTTGGTTGAAGATGCATATATAAATAAAATGAAAATAGAGGATGAATGACAAACACCAAAAAAAGAATTATGCTTGAAGATAGACAAGAGAGGGTAAATTCACATGTCTATCTGGAACAAATCATAAAAATTAAAGATGGACAAATAGAAAAACTAAAAAGGATACAAGTAGGTTGGATGGCTTTTGGGAAGATCTTCAAAGGCTATATTCCCATTAATTTATAGGGGAAAGCATTCCATCAGTTTTCTTTCCTGTAATTACATAGAAAGTGAAAGAGGTCTCTTTATATATGATCCACAAACTGAAAGGGGGTGCTTAAGGGTCAGAGCTGTAATAACTGAGAGGGGACCTCGACATAGCCTATAAAGGAATGTGGAGAATCGATCAGGGCTTCTGACCTAATGTCTAAGCCTCAACTTCTCGTGGTACACCCTGTTGGGTATGTACTTGGATACTGAATGAATGAGGATCGGCTGGAAATTTGGGATTTAGCCAACCAAATTGTATTCTTATTGGCTTAAACAAAAATACAAAATGATGGTACAACATGACAAAATTTCATGCCAGCTGCACGTCACCCAGTTAAACAAGGCCCCCATTGTTTTCGCCAGGGAACCAGGGCAAACAGTGAAAAGTCAGTACCGGAACAAATCTGAAAACACAGCCCAACTCAACATCACCAGAGTTAAAAATCGGTACTATCAACATAAGAAGCCTGAATGGTAAAAAAATGGAGCTAGCTGAGGAATTAGATAGGTACCAGATCGACATAATAGTGGTGAATGAAACAAAAAAAGGCAAACACTGGTGAGAACTTTCTGAGCAATAAATACAAAATGTTATATTCTGGTAATAACAATCAAGGAAAAGAAGGAGTAGCCATAGTATTCAAAACAAAATATGGGGCTAATCTTCTTGAATGGCAGGCAGTCTCAAGTAGAGTGATGTGGGCAAATATGAGAATGGGGAAAGTTTATTTTTCACTTGGTCAGACTATAATAAATTTAGTTTAATCCTTTATCCAAGTGTGTGCAAACAAAGTTTGAGCCTGAAAGTATCTTCAGGACTGGGGTAAAGTGGTGCAACACTGGGCGACTCCTTGCAAAGGTGGAGCAAGCATAATGAAAAAGCATATCTCCCATAATGCAAAACACATCTCCTTGCAGATATGTATAATGTTATGCATTAAGGGAATGGCCACCACCCAGACTAGTTTCGCCTTTTATTGAGGTCTCTTCAGTGGGAGCCAGGCCCAAGTGGAGATACCAAGGCAGAAGCATTAGCAAGGTCATCTCCTCCTATAGGCGCTGCCAAACGGTGTGCCACCTTTTTATTAAATTACTTTGGATTTAGAGAAAGATGTTGAAAGTTTATTTTTCACTTGGTCAGACTATAATAAATTTAGTTTAATCCTTTATCCAAGTTCCTATTTGGATAAAGGATTAAACTAAATTTATTATAGTCTTGACGGATATTATACATATCCGCAAGGAGATGTGTTTTGCATTATGGGAGATACCGAGATAGGAGTGTTGGTAGCTTGCTCCACCTTTGCAAAGAGTTGCCCGGTGTTGTACAACTTTACCCCAGTCCTGAAGATACTTTCAGACGCAAACTTTGTTTGCACACACTTGGAGAAAGGATTAAACTAAATTTATTATGAGAATGGGGAACTGGACAATGAGACTTATTTGTGCCCATGGTCCCACAGAAGGTTCTACTAAGGTAGAAGTGAAGGAATTTTTTGAGGCATTAGAAAAAGCAACTGACACAACGAAAAAGGAAAAGTTGGTCCTTGTTGGAGCTCTAAATAATAGAGCAGGAAATGATTGTTAGACATACAAAAATATTTTGGAAAAATTTGGAGAAAAGAGCAAAGCTAATAATAATGGCAAATATTTGTTGGATTTCTGCTCAGAACATGGGCTGGTTATTACTAACACCATGTTCCAACATAAAAATGTGAACAAATTCACATGGAGAGAACAGGCAAGGAATAAGAAAAGTCTCATTGACTTTGTTATTGTTGATAGTGATGTTTTCTCCCTGGTGCAGGACATCAGAGTGTACAGAGGATTTAAATTTGGAAGTGATCATTATTTAGTCTTGAGCAGGATATAATTGAATTTCATATTGAAAAGAATAACATGTAAGAAAGTTTTAAAGCGAATAAAAGTTGAGCAGCTCTCAGACGTGAACTGTAGACTAAAATACACAAACATTATTGAAGAAAAAATGAAAGAGTTTGAGAACAGGAACCAAACTTTGGAGATTCAGTGACAAGCCTTGAAGAAAACCCTTAATGATTCAGCTAGAGAGGCATGTGGTGAGAATAGAAAAATCAGAACTCCATGGTGGACACAAGAAGTTAAAGAGTCAGTGAAGGAAAAGAAGAAAGCATATCAAAAGTTCCTGGCAAATAAGTCAGTTTTTACTCTTAGAGAATACAGAGACAAATGTAAGAAAGTGAAACGCTGTGTAAAACTAGCTAAACAAAAGTCATGGGAGGACTTTTGCAAGAACATAGAAAATAAATATCAAGAAGGTGGTAAGATATTCTGGAGATTGTTGAAGAAGCTTGGAAATAGAGGAAAGAGTGCTGTGAAAGGAGTTAGAGATGATAAAGGTGACATGAAAACAGGAGAAAAAAAGATATCCTTGAAGTATGGAGTAATTACTTTGAAAAACTGCTAAATGAAACAAGCAGTGATGACAGCACAGTGGTAAAAAACACTGACCAGGCATGCAGTCAGGAATACAGGTCCATACTTGAAGTAGAAAAAGCCATCAGAGGCTTGAAATGTGGAAAAGCAGCAGGAGTAGATACTATTCGACCAGAAATGCTGACGTATGGTGGTATAAAAGTCTTACAGTGGCTGCACTGCATAGCTCAGAAAGCCTGGACAGAGGGACGAATTCTCGATGATTGGAGTAGAGCTCTAATAGTATACCCATATATAAAAAGGGAAATAAAACTGAATGTGAGAATTACAGACGTATTTCCCTACTGAGTGTTCCTGTCAAGATCTATGCAAGTATACTTGAGAAACGGTTGAGAAGAATTGTGGAAGAAAAGCTTGGTGAAGAACAAGCTGGATTCAGGCCAAATAGAGACTGTTAGGATCAGATCTTCACTTTACGACAAATTGCTGAGAAAGCATGGGAATATAACAAAGATCTGTATTTAAGTTTTGTCGATCTGGAAAAGGCATATGACAAGGTGCCAAGAGAGAAGCTATTCAATACACTACAGTTATATGGTGTCAATGGAGCATTATATCAAGCAATACTTAGTCTTTATTTGAGTTGTAAGTCAGCAGTTAGAATTGAAGGAAGTACAGGAAGATGATTTAATGTTAAATCTGGTGTGAGACAAGGATATCCCCTGTTATTCATTATCTATATGGATCACATTATGAAGGAAAGTGGTATTAAACATGATATCAAAATTAGAGATGTTAATTCAGCTCTTTGCTATATGCGATGTTATACTTCTAAATAAATCCGCTATAAGTCTGCAAGATTCTCTGACTAAATTGAATAACTGTTGTAATAGATATGGTAATGAAGGTCAGCAATAAAAAGACAAAGACAATGAAAATAGGCAGAATCATTGAAAATGTCAACTGTGTTGTGAACGGAGAACCCATGGAATAAGTAAAACATTTCAGCTACTTAGGCGTGATTTTTAGTGAAGATGGTAAATTAAATATCGAAATAGACAACAGATTCAACAAGGCTGGTATGGTAAGAAGTCAATTGAATAAATTTATATGGAATAAGAGAGAAATTAGTCGGAACACTAAATTAGCTGTATAAGACAGTGTTCAAACCGGTTTTAACTTATGGATCTGAGAGCTGGGTCAGAAGTAAAACACTTGACCAAAGACTAGAGACTGCAGATATGAGAGTCCTGAGAAAGATTAGAGGCATGAACAGATGGTATCAATGGCAATGGCAATATCATATTATAAACGAGGATATTAGGTAAGAACTTGACATTGTTTCAGACAAATGCAGGGGGGGGGTGTAAATACAGTCTAATTGTGATTTTTTGAGTTTATTTTCGTGCTCTCTTTCAGTAAGTGAAATTGACTTTAAGTGCTCAATAAAACAGTCTTTAGCATTATGGCAGAAGCAAGTAAAACATGTAAAGATTTATCTTTCCAAGAAAAGCAAACAATTTTGAAGGGCTACGATAAGTTGCGGAAAATGAGTCAGTGTACTGTGGCATACATTTAAAAATTTCACT
This sequence comes from Typopeltis vanoorti, assembly GCF_054136105.1. Lineage (NCBI taxonomy): Eukaryota > Metazoa > Arthropoda > Arachnida > Uropygi > Thelyphonidae > Typopeltis > Typopeltis vanoorti. Next base: position 36,022,488 of record NC_143567.1, on the reverse strand, counting down.
TTGTGTAAGATCTTAAAAAACAGATCAAACATTGAAACTTCAGCTCTTACTAATAAGAACATGGATAGGAAAAGAGCCAGATCTGGTAAGGATACTCAAGTTGAATCAGTATTAAAAATTTAGTTTAGTAATGTTCGTGAAAAAAATGCTTCGATTAATGGGCCTTTAATGCGTCAAAAAGCAAAAGAACTTGCAAAAACAATGGGCAAAGAAAATTTCACTGCAACTGATGGATGGTGTAATAGGTGGAAAAAGTGAGAGACCATGTGACCTAGTCAAACGTTTGTCTATTGACTACTGTTCTAGTGCAAATGCTTGGATGACTAATGACATTTTCAACAATTGCTTAGTTAAGTAGGAACTTAAAGCGAAAAATTGTCTTGTTTAGTAGACAACTGTACTGGACACACAAACAATTTATAGTTAAAAAACATCAAAGTAATCTTCTTGCCTTCGAACACCATCATCAATTCAACCATGTGACCAAGACATCATACGAGCTTTTAAGGCTTATTATCGCAGGGAAGTTCGTGCGAGAATTATAGCTGAACTCAATTATATAAAAGACCAATCTGATGAAGTCTCAGAGAAGGCTATTGAAAACTGCTTCCAGAAAGTTGGATTTTTTGTAAGACAAACTCTGAAACTTCTCCCAAAGAATTTGAATATCCCAGACATCCCAGATATTATGTCAAGAGAAGAATTCGAAAATTGGTTGAATATTGATAAACAACGTGCTTCCAATGAGAACTTTAAACTAATAGAAGAAAGTGAACCTAATACAAGTATAGAAGAACAAATTTTAGAAGCTTCTCCAACCAACACCCAGATGCAAGAAGCTCTATGAATACTCCATTGAGGTGTGCAACATACTTGTAGAGCAACAAACTTCGAAAGGCATTATGAGTATGAGCAATTTATTCATGAACTACTCTATTCAAAGACATGACAGACAACACTAGATACATTTTTAAAATAAATTTTATGTTGTTGCTTATTAAAAAGTTGTTTATAACAATAAATTAAATAAAATAATGTTCATAACAATAAATTGAAATAAATGATTTATATCCTTTGCTTAATATTATCAGCCGGCTATTGTTATTGAAAAGCGACTGTCCCAAAGTGATCACAATAAGCAACATCTACTGTATTAATCTGCTATCCAAAATTTTCTTCTAATTAGTCTATTACCTGTCAGCACTACAATATTGTTATATCTTACTTACTATTATAATAACGGAATTAACTCACGTAAATTATTCTTTATTCTTAGAATTTTGCCTGAGTATTACAGGCATCATCAGTACAGGTACAAAAGCTAATTAAACAATAACTGTTATATTCACAAAACGCCACCTAAGTAGATAAGGTTAAATTTCCTAAATTTATTAAAAAAAAAAAAATTTCCCAATATATATATATAAATATATATATATGTGTATACAATTAGGAAAGATTTGCTGATTTATAGAGTACTATCTCCCACAAGGGGGAAAGAAGTAGACCATCGGATCTGTTTAGGTTAGGAGAGTGAAGTAACATTTCACATGTTTCTTTGTAAAGCCGTTCCATTAGGAACCGACTTTTGTCTTGTTCCACTGAACTCTATGTCAGGTGTTAATGGCATGCTCTGCAAGTCCAGACTGTTCAGGTTCAAGGTACTGGATGTACGACTTGTGTTCTTCTAACCGGATCAGAGCAGATCTTCCTGTTTGTTCGAAATATGATAACCCACAAGAGTTGGGGATCTGGTAGACACCTGGATAGCTGAGATGTGTGGGAGCTTGTCCTTTGGAGACATGAGTAATGTGGAGATTTTTCTGATGGATCGAAAGGCCAAAAGGCCACACAAATATTTAGTTGTTTTAACACTTTAGCTATGCGTTCGCTAATGCCTTGTACATAGGGAATAGGTATATGCGTAGGTTCTTCTGTATTTGAAAAGGATGCTGGAGCACGACTACTTAAAGCTCTTTTTATGAAGGAATTCTTATAACCATTGGATATGAAGGAGGAATTAATATATTTTAATTCTTTTTGTAATAGTTCTTCTGATAGAACAAAAAGAGTGGGCTGTATGAACTAGTGCTTTTATGGTACCTGCCTTTTAACACACTGGGATGGTGATGTGATTCAGCATGGATGTACTGGCCTGTATGAGTCTCCTTCCTATAGACTGTGAGTTGTAGGTTACCATCTGGTTGATGAAGAATTAAGAGGTCTAGAAAGGCTAACTGCTTATTTACTTCTACTTCTAGAGTGAACTGAATCCTTGGAAGTGTATTTATTTTTGAGAGAAACTGTTGTAATTCTTCCGAAGTGCCCTTCCATATGGCAAAAATGTCGTCCACATATCATTCACAAAAGTCGGTTCCTAATGGAACGGCTTTACAAAGAAACATGTGAAACATTAGTTCACTACCCTAACCTAACAGATCCGATGGTCTACGTCTTTCCCTCTTGTGGGAGATAGTACTCTATAAATCAGCAAATCTTTCCTAATTGTATCTTGTAATTGTATACACACACATATATATATATATATTTATATATATTGAAAAAAAAAAATAATAATAATAATAATTTTAAAATAAATTTAGGAAATTTAACCTTAGCTACTTAGGTGGTGCTTTGTGAATATAATGGTTATTGTTTAATTAGCCTTTGTATCTGTACTGATGATGCCTGTGATACTCACGAAAATTCTACGAATAAAGAATAATTTACGTGAGTTAATTCTGTTATTATAATAGTAAGTAATATGTCTATTCACAGTATTTCCATACTGAAACTTATTGTTATATCTAACATTTAGTGATTCTAATGCAATTCTGACTGAATCAATCCACCTAGACCACGGTCTTCCTATAGGTCTCCTTCCTGCCATCTTGGCATTAAAGACCTGTTTTGTTACTTCTCACATTTTGTTTAAGTGACTATACCACCTTAGATTAGCTCTGCTTACACATTCTTGAATGCTAATAATGCCAAGTTCCTTTCTAATATCTTCATTTTAAATATGATTTTGCCATTGATGCAATCTGCTCACTCTCCTAATTTTTCTCAGAACCTCCCATATCTGTAGTCTTTGATTGAGTGCTTTATTTTTAACCAAACTCTCAGCTTCATAACTTAAAACTGGTCTGAACACTGTCTTGTATACTGCAAGTTTGACGTTTTGGCTAATTTCTCTCTTATTCCATATAAATTTATTCAGCTGTCTACTCAACATATCGGCATTGCTTATTCTGTTGTCTATTTTCAGATTTAACTTGCCATCTTCACTAAAAACTGTTCCTAAAAAATTCTAATATCGGACCAAATGCCACTTTCTTTCAAAATGTGATCTATATAGATGATGAATAAGAGTGGAGATAATGTGCATCCTTGTCTTACACCTCATTTTACATCAAACCATCTTCCTGTATTTCCTTCATTTCTAACTGCTGACTTACAACTTAAATATAGACTATGTGTTGCTCTGCATAATGTTCCATTTACCTCATATCATTGTAGTGTTTTGAAAAGCTTTTCTCCGAGCACCTTTTCATATGCCTTTTCCAGATCTAAAACTAAGGACAGATCCTTGTCATATTCCCATGATTTCTCAAAATTTTTTCAAATATTTGAAAATCTGGTCTTGATGCTCAGGCCTGAACCCAGCTTTTCCTTCACATTCAGCTTTATTCCCTTTTTTTTTTATAAATGGTGGGTATTATGAGATCTCTGCTCCAATCATTGGGAATTCAAACTCCTTACCAGGCCCTCTGAATTACGCAGTGTAGCTACTACAAAACTTTTATACCTCCATATTTAAGCATTTTTAGTCTGCCTTTCCACATTTCAAGTTTTTGATGGCTTTTTCTACCTCACATATTTATATATATATACTCCTCTTTGTATTCTTCTTGAACATGTTCTAGTATGGTTCTGTCACTCCTTGTATCATTTAACAGTCTTTTAAAGTAATTACTCTAGACATCCAGCATATACTCATCTTCAGTTTTTATGTTACCTTTATCATCTTGGATTACTTTTACAGTACTCTTTCCTCTATTTCTATGCTTTTTCACTAGCCTCCAGAATATTTTGCTACTTTCCCGATATTTGTTTTTTGTATTCTTACAAGTCTTCCCATGACTTTTGTTTAGTTACTTTTACATGTAGCTTAGCTTTCTTATAATTTGCTCTGTATTCTTTTAGAGCATTTGGCAACATATTTATTAGGAATTTTTGATACATTATCCTATCCATTTTCTAGAATGGCTTCTTTTACTTCCTGTATCCACTGCGGGGTTCTTATTTTTAATCCTTATGGATAACTTCACTACATACTTCCCTTGCTGACTCAATTAATGTCATCTTCAGAGTTTGCCACAGAGACTTCAAGGTTTGGTTCTTGTTTTCAAGCTGCTTCAAATTTTCTTCAATAATATTTGTATAGTCAAATCTACAGTTTACCTGTAAAAGCTGCTCAACTTTAATTCTTTTTAAAACTTTCGAAAACACTGTTCTTTTCAATGTATTATCCATTTTTATCCTGCATAGCACTAAGTAATGGTCACTTCCAATTTCAGATCCATAGTATACTCTTATATCTTGAGCCAGCATGAAAACATCACTATCAACAATGACATAGTAAATGAGACGTTTCTTATTTCCTGTGTGTTCTCTCCACGTGAACTTGTGCAGATCTTTATGGTGGAACATGGTGTTAGTTAATAACGTGTCCTGAGCAGAAATCCAGAAACTACTTATCATTATTATTAGCATTGCCCTTTTCTCCATTTCCCAAAACATTCCTATATGCCTGGTGGGATTCATTTCCTATTCTTCTGTTTAGATCTCCAACAACGGCCACTTTTTCCATTTCCTTGGAACCATAGGCACAAATAACTTTCGTTGTCCATTTCCTCATTTTGAAGTGTGCCCACATCACTCTTCTTGAAACTGCTTTCCAATCAAGCTTATCATTTGGTGGTGAATGTTATTGCTACTTCTTCCTTTCCTTGATCATAATTATTTCATTACTTCTTCCTTTCCTTGAAATAATGATCAAGGAAAGGAAGAATATAGAAAGTATAACATTATAGAGGTAAATATAGAAAGTATAGTAAGTAAGTAAGTAAGAATAAGTATAGAAAGTATAACATTCTATATTTATTATTTAGTAAGATCTCACTTGTTTTTGTCTTCTTTGTCTCAGTAATGGCAATTATGTCCATATGGTACTTTAAAAATTCATAATATCTATTTTCTATATTCTTCTGAACATTTCCTTGCAACTTTTGTTTAGCTACTTTAGAACGTAGCTTTCTTATATTTTTCTCTTGTATTCTCTAAGGAAATATATTGTCTCTGGCTGCATTAATCATTGGTTCTCTTCTTATTGAGTCTTAGGTTTGGTTCTGGTTTTCATGACTCCACTTTTCTTCAATAATATTTGTATATTTTAATCTATAGTTCTTTTCAGAATGCTGCTGTTTGACTTTGATTCTTTTCCATACATATTTTACTTTTTAATATGTTAGTTCATTTTTATCCTGTTCAAAACTAAATGGGTGATCACTATTTCAAATCCTCTATGTATACTCTTCTATCTCAAGATAGAAGAGTATACATAGATTTGTCTTATTTGTTGTGTGTTCTCTCCATGTGAATTTATTCAAGTTTTTATGTAGATGATGTCAATAATGTCAAGCCAATGTTTTTTTTCCAAAATAGTACTCGTATGTTTGGGATTCATTTCCTCTGTGCTTAGATAGAGAACCAGCTTCTGTTTCTTTATGCCAATTGCTTTCTCTCTCTCTCTATAAAAAAAAAAAGAGCCTTCTCTACTAGAACCTTCTGTAAGAACAGAGGCCAAAAGTCACTGATGCCCAATTTCTCATTTTGAAATTTGCATGTCACTTTACTAACACCATTTTCTGTGTAAATGCAATACTATTTTCTTTCATTTTTTTAAAATAATTATTTTTATTGTTTTCATTGTCATCATCATCATTATTATTATACTGGGTATGCTTTTTAAATTTAAATTTAAAGGTGATTTTGTATTTTGTATACAAATGTTAAATCTGGAAGACAATCACTTAAATTGTCTTTCAGTGTTTCATTCGGGATTTAACTGAAATGCAACATCTTCCTAAAAAAAAATGACTTGTAAATAGATAATAGTTGAATCTTTGTACATATAGTATTAATAGTCCTTTCATGTAAATTTTTTGTATAATTTTGTAAATGGTCCTTAATAAACGACAAGAAATAAGGTATTGCAAAGGCGACTTTGTAACAAGAAGGTTGAAGTTTAGCATAAACAATCGTAATCCGATTAATAACATGACCACGGGTGATTGCGATATGAACCAAAGGCACATATAAACCAACCTCACGAAGACGCAATGAGAAGGAAGGTGCGATGTGCAAAATTTGGCTGGTGTCTGCAAAATCAATGACATAATAGGGAGAACAGACGCAGAGCCTATAAAAGTTTTAGCGATGCTAGTTCGAGGCTTCTTTTTGGTAGTTATTTTTCAACTTGTTCAGGTTTTGGATGTTGGCTGTCCCCTGCGGTTTTCTGTGGCTAGTTGCTTCGATGTGATGGGAATGAGCAAGTGATGTTCGGCGGCAACGATGTGGCTAAGTAGCGGGCTTATCCAAGCATAGTATTTCATGCGACGAGACGAACAGCAAACGCCAAGGTTTTGAGTAGCACCAAGCGCACATTCCTGAGCATAAGGTTAGAAAGAAGCACATGGCTGAAGAATAATCGACTGGCCAAGACAAGGAAGCGATCGGAAGAAAGTCTAAAGGAACAGAATGAGAAATATCGTCTAATTGAATTCGTCAGGCTGGTAAAGTAGAGTTTATGTCTTATTGTATATTATCTTGAAGTCAGGGTGAGCAATTGTGTGTAAAATTTGTAAATCGGACTCGTTAAAGCAGAATTCAGGACTTTAGCACCTATTCCTTTAACAAGGATCTTTAGTATTAGAAGTGTAAAGTTTCAAGCATTATTGTTAATTTTTGGTCGATGAATTGTATTGAAGTTAATTAAGGAGAAAGTGACACTAAATCTACTTATTTGTATTAAGTAAATGGGATATGGGCAGGTTGAAATTTTGTTATATGTCATCTGATGAGAAATACCTATTGTGAACCTTATCTTGTGTGTTAGTTTAGCTTATTTAATTTTGAGGACCTTTCAACTCATTTAAGTTTTGTTTAACATGTATTGTATTTAGTATGAATAAATTTCTTTGTCTTTTAACCTAAAATACATGTCTGATCAATTAGGTCAATGCACCACCTGCTTTAATTAAAGAACCTGTATATGTAAGAAGCACAGGAGTTTAAGAAGGAAACAGTTACGACTGCAGTTAAGAGTAAATTAGTAAGGGCTTGAGTAATTCTGATAGTTTTGGAAATCGTTATAATCTGTGAATCATATCTGACAAGAAATTCTATCTTGTATAGGAACTAAGATGGCGCAGCTAAACAAATAAATTCTCTTAGTTCTGAAAAGGATTTGATACCAGATTTTTAATCAGGGAGAAATTGGCTCTAGCCTGAGGCATTCTCTTTGTTTGAGAGTTTTGCACATGATTCTAATTCTAGGATAGGCTACGAAAAATCATAGAAAGAGCGCAGCACATAAGAACTTGATTGGAGTTTTGATGTAAGATAAAAATTTTGTTATTTAGAAATGAAAGAAGTAATAAGTTTTACAATAAAAATATAGAAAAACAACAACGTTACACTAAACATTAATGCACAAAAGATTTTTCATAAAAATTAATAATAATAATTAATTTATATAGTACAAAATATAAACAACAAAAATCAATTAAAAATTCACTCACATAATAAATTTCAGACATAACTCAACCATACTCCTAGCTTGCTTTACAATATGACTTCCTGGTTCATTGAATTTTTTAGCATTAGTCAGAATAAACCTTACATCAAAAGTTACTGCTTGCAATCTCCTAAACAAGAAAAGTGAAGATTTTAAAATCACATAATATACTATAAAGCAAAATAATTTCAAAATAACTTCAAAACAAATTAAAAACTGTATAATAAGACATTAAATTGGATGTTTAAATGGTAGTTCACATCTTTATCCATTATACTGTAGAAGAAATTATTTTCACCTGATACTTTATCCTGCTATAAACAACAAAGTTTTGCACATGAAATACTTATATGACTAGCTGCATGCATAATGAGAGAGCATTATGGTATATAAAGTAATAATGCAAAGCACATATCCCAAAACATACAGTATATATCTTCTTTACAATAGAGAAAGATTCATTCCCCAGACTTTACTGTCTTGCCAGTGGGTATCTAGATATATGGAGTGATGGAGCTAACTTAACATCAGACATATTTTTCGCATAACTAACAAAATGGTGTATTTATTGCATGTTTTTACTAAGCTTCTGATTTTGGACGTAACAAGTTTACTGCTACTTAGATGATATTAGATAAGAAATTATATTCTTGTTTTCAGAAAAATTTTATTCTAATACTAAGTATTAAGTGAGTAAACAAAGGCTCAAATATGAAGTATTTTCATGACTAGCTATGGAAAATGAAAACACACATCCTGTAATGTGTGTACTGTTTTACATTGTGGAAGAGTAATTCCTCAGATGACTAGTTATAAAAAAATTTTCTTCCCATAATGCAGGGCCATATATACATTCAAGGATGTGTGCTTTGCATTATAAGATACCCGAAACAATTTGAAGTGAAGGTACTTTCCACTAAACTGTTATTGTGGCTTACATGGTGAAATACAGATAACAAAAGAATATGATTTTAGTCACTGTCAATTTCACAAATAAATTTAAACATAAGTGATTCTGGTAATAACATTTTATGATGCATACCTGAGCTGTTAGATGCAGCTCAGGTATGCATCTAACAGCTATTGATTCAAAACAGATGCATCTAACATCTGTTTTGAATTATGTTTGAAACAATTATGTTTATGAGGATGGTATTTGTTTGTCTGTGTTCTATGACCAATCTGCCTGATTTAAGGATGAAAAACCAGTTTTTGGGAGGTAAAACCCTGCCACCTCTGTCTGAAATTGGCAAACTAACCTTCAGTAAAAATCCCTTATAGAGATTCTTTAAAGTCCTACATGGGATTTGAACTCTGATCTTTCCAATCTAAGGGCATTTTCAATACTGAATGAGCCACAGAGACTCAACAGTAGCATCTTCAGGCATAAACACTCCAGACAAGCATCAAACAAACTAGGCATTCTCTTCTGTTCAAGAAGGTGTGCTCAAGATGAATACATTAAAAAGAATCTGACATGATAAAGCCAACAGCTTTTAATCTCAGAAAACTGAGATTAAAGATATTCTGAAATCAGGATCTTACAGAAATTATTTATTGGGGTGAGACTTAATTCAGAAAGTCAGGGAAAATAGATCATGGAATAAACAATGAGAATCCATGTAAGTTCAGCTAAGGTATGAAAATATGCTAATGATATGAAATATTGGAAAAATAAAATATTATTTTTAACCCTTTGTCAGTGATGTTTCATTCCATTAAGCCTCTAACATGAGTTTTCTCCTAGCACTTTAGCCTGAACACACAGATTATGTTTCAGGTAAGATTATGCAAGCATACCGAGAAGAGGTTAAGAAAAATTGCGAAAAAAAAACTTGGAAAAGAACAAGCTGGATTTAGACAAAATAAAGGTCATGATCAGATTTTCATTTTAAGACATTGAGAAAACATGGAAATATAACAGATCTGTACTTAAGTTTTGTACAACTGGAAAAGGCATATGACAAGGTCCAAGAGAAATGCTGCTCAAAGTGCTACAATTATATGGATGAGAAGTAAAATACAAAGACTTAAATCTCATTGCCTTTGCGATTATTGGTTACTATGAGGGTGGTCTGAAAAGTTCTTGGCCTAACAATGAAAAAAATAATAATTTATAATTTCAAAATTATTTTTATTTTTCAACATAATCTCCCTTAAGTTTTGGGAAGAGATAGAATTCAGAGGGAGCCACATCTGGGGAATAGGATAGATGTTCCAACAATTCATAGTGCAGATCCCTTAATTTTCCCATTGCCAAAACACCTTTGTTGGCAGGTGCATTGTCCTGATGAAAGATGATTTCTTATTCTGCAAACCGGATCTTTTCTCACGAATGAATTTCTTTCAGCATTAAACCTTTTTTTACAAAGAATTTTATAACCGCACGATACTCAATTTTATCCATTTCAAGGGATACAGACAACACTTTTGTTTCAGGCAGCTGTATAAAACAAACTACTTGATAGAATGACTTGCAATTTCACATGGATGCTTATGACAGATATACCAACTTAGAAAAAAAAATCTTGCCAATAGTGTTGCCATCTATGGTCGAGACCACCCTCGTATTTCTTTTTAGATTATAAACAGTTGGAATTTACATATGAATGAACAATTTGCTCTCTCTCTCTCTCATGCATTTCAGATTTAAGCAACACCTGTTCAATGAATTGACTGTCACATGCCTTTCATGCAAAATGAAACTAATCACAACATGGTAACAACCAGTTCATGGAAAATTCAACAATAAACAACAAAAACTACTAAAGTAGGACAAAATTATATATGATTTCAGCATCATCTTACATAATATCACCAAGGTAAGTAGTTTTGTTATTCATTTTAATTTGCATCAAATCTTTTTGTTGATGCACATAACAAGTTTAGAAACAACATCAATAATATAAATGCAACAAGAAAAACACCATGACTTACACGAACAAAATTTAAATGCAGAACAAAGTTTATGAATTAATATATTTGCAATACAGCAAAAAACTTAACTTGCATTTATGAAATTTTTGCGATACTACTTGTCAGACAATGTTTTAACTTTAAGATTTTCCTGCACATGCACACAACATCAAATTCCTGATATGTACCCTCAAGGGGTGTACAGGATATGATAGTACTATATGAAAAACTTACATCACCACTAATTTCCTATCTACAATTTTCCTCCAAATCAATCTGTTACCTGTCAAGACTCCAACGTTATCAGCTCTCATATTTCTATCTTCTAAGGCACTTTTTCTGTATCAATTATATCTTGGTCTTCCTCTGGGTCTTTTCTTTCCAACCTGACAGAGAATACTTGTTTTGCTAATCTTTCCTCTCCCATTCTGTTCAAGTGACCATACCACTTGAGATTAGCACTGCCAACTCATTCCTGGATGCTAACAATGACAAGTTCTTTCCTAATATCCTCATTTTTAATATGATGTTGCCATCTGTTCATGTTCCTAATCTTTCTCAGGACACTCATATCAGCTGTCTCTAGTCTTTGGTCAAGTGCTTTACTTCTGACCCAGCTCTCAGATTCATAAGTTAAAATTGGTTTGAACACTGTCTTATATATAACTAATTTAGTGTTTTGACTAATTTCTTTCTTATTCCATATAAATGTATTCAATTTGCTTCTTACCATACTTGCTTTGTTGATACCATTGTCAATTTCCATATTTAATTTACCATCTACACTAAAAATCTTGCCAAAGTTGCTGAAATGTTTTACTTTTTCTATAGGGTTCTCTATTCAATTTGGAGTTGATATTTTCAATGCTTCTGCCTATTTTCATTATCTTGTTATTGCTAACTTTCATACCATATCTATTAAAACAGTTATTCAATTTAGTCAGGGAATCTTGAAGACTTGTAATGGATTTATTTAGAAGTATAACATCATCCACATAAAGCAAAGAGCTGACATTAACATCTCCAATTTTGATATCAGGTTTAATACCCCTTTCCTTCACACTGTGATCCATATAGATAATAAATAACAGAGAGGATAATGTACATCCTTGTCTGACACCAGATTTAACATTAAACCACCTTCCTGTACTTCCTTCAATTCTAACTGCTGACTTACAACTCAAATAAAGACTAAGTATTGCTTGATATAATGCCCCACCGACACCATACGACTGTAGCATTTTGAATAGCTTCTCTCTCTTGGCACCTTGGAATATGTCTTTTATAGATATACAAAACTTAAATACAGATCTTTGTTATAATCCAATTATTTCTCAACTATTTGTTGTAAAGTGAAAATCTGATTTTGACAGCCTCTATTTGACCTGAATCCAGCTTGTTCTTCACCAAGATTTTCTTCCACAATCCTTCTCAATCGTTTCTTAAGTATACTTGCATAAATCTTACCAGGAACACTCAGTAGGGAAATGAATCTATAATTCCCACATTCATTTTTATTTCCCTTTTTATATATAGGTACTATGATAGTTCTACTCCAATCATCCGGAATTCATTCCTCTGTCCAGGAATTCTGAAAATGTACTGCAGCCACTGTAAGACTTTTATACCTCCATACTTGAGCATTTGTGGTAGAAAATATCATCTACTCCAGCTGCCTTTCCACATTTCAGGCTTTTCATGGCTTTTTCTACTTCAAGCATGGATATATATTTCTGATTGCATGCCTGATTAGTGTTTTTTTACCACTGTGCAATCACTGATTGTCTCATATAGCAGTTTTTCAATGTAATTACACCATACTTCAAAGATATCTTTTTCTCCAGTTTTCATGTCACCTCTAATTCCTTTTACAGCACTCTTTCCTCCATTTCTGAGCTTTTTTAACTACCTCCAGAATATCTTGCCACCTTCGATATTTATTTTCTATGTTCTTGCCAAAGTCTTCCCATGACTTTTGTTTAGCTAGTTTTATGCAGTGTTTAGCTTTCTTACATTTGTTTCTATATTCCCTCAGAACATAAGCTGGCTTATTTGCCAGGAACTTCTTTTCCTTCACTGCCTCTTTAACTTCCTGTGTCTACCATGGAGTTCTGATTTTTCTATCCTTGCAGACAACTTCACCACATGCCTCTCTGGCTGAAGCAATCAATGGTTTCTTCAGAATTTATCACTGAATCTTCAAGGTTTGGTTCCTGTTCTCAAACCCTTTCATTTTTTCTTCAATAATGTTTGTGTATTTTAGTCTACGGTTCACATCAGAGAACTACTCAACTTTTAATTGCTTTAAAACTTTCTTACTTGTTCTTCTTTTCAACATGAAATTCAATTTTACCCCACTCAAGACTATATATCATGATTACTTCCAATTTCAAATCCTCTGTACATTCTAGTGTCCTGCACCAGTGAGAAAACATTACTATGAAACTATGAACAATAACATAGTCATTGAGACTTTTCCTATTCCTTGCCTCTTCTTTCCATGCGAATTTGTGTATACATTTTTACATTGGAACATGGTATTAGTAATAAACAGTCCATGTCCTGAGCAGAAATCTAACAGGTATTTGCCATTATTATTAGCTTTGCTCTTTTTTCCAAATTATTTTTGAATGTCTGACAATCATTTTCTATTCTGCTATTTAGATCCCCAACAAGGACCAACTTTTCATTTTTCATTGTGTCAGTTGCTTTCTCTAAACCCTCAAAAAATTCCTCCACTTCTACCTTAGTAGAACCTTCTGTGGGATCATAGGCACAAATAAGTCTCATTGTCCAGTTCCCCATTCTCATATTTGCCCACATTACTCCACTTGAGACTGACTGCCATTCAAGAAGATTAGCTCGTATTTTGTGTTGAATATTATGGCTACACCTTCTTTTCCTTGATTGTCATTGCCTGAATATAACCTTTCGTATTTATTGCTCAGAAAGATCTCATCAGTATTCTTTTTTGTTTCATTCTCTATTTTTTGTCTCTATTATGTCGATCTGGTACTTATCCAATTCCTCAACTAGCTCCATTTCTTTGTCATTCAGGTTTCTTATGTTGATAGTACCGATCTTGAACTCTGGTGATGATGAGTTGGGGTGTGTTTCAGGACCTGTTTCAGTAGCAGACTTTTCGCTGTTCACTCTGGTTCCCTAGAAAAACAATGGAGGCCTTGTTGAACTGGGCGACACCCCAGCCAGCATGAAATTCTCTCGTGTTGTACTACCATTTTATATTGTGGTTTAAGCCAATAAGAATACAGTTTGGTCAGCTAAATCCCAAATTTTCAGCCCATCCTCATTTGTTCAGTATCCATGTAGATACCTAACAGGGTGTACCAAGAGAAGGTGAGGATTGGACATCAGGTCAGAAGCCCTGATCGGTTCTCCATATTCCTTTTTTGAATCACGTGCAAAGGTGTGGCACCATCGAAACGATGCATCGCAGCAGGTTAGCTCCATTCAAGCACAGGTACATGGATATCTCAACAAACTGTGGCAAGACGTCCAAGCATACAAAGCCTGTAGCCTGCATCCCGTTATCCATAGTTCATCGTAGAGCACGTTTTCAATTTTGTTGTGTCCATAAAATTGGACAAAGACACTAATGAGTTAATGTACACTTGACAGATGAAAGTCATTCTAGTTTTTCCTCCGATTCTAGATGACACTTGATCTGGTATGAAAGTGGTTCTGCTTACCATTGTGAGAATGTTCTTGAAAGGAATGGATATGGTGGTGCTGAGGTCATGGTGTAGGGGAGGCATTATACTTAATGAATGAACAGAGCTACAAGTGCAATGAAGATACTTCTAGAGACCTAGGATATTAATTGGATCGAGTAGCCAATAAGTTCCCCAAATCTCAACCCCATAGAACAGGTTTGAGACGCAATAGGGAGGAACACTTCTGCTTGAAATTCATCTCCAGAAAACTGCTTCAAACATTGCAGAAGAGGTTTTTATGAAAGCATAACATCTACAAAAGATAGTGGTGGCAGAGTTGAAGAAATTTTTTTAACACCAAAAGGCGTGATCAACAGTCAAAGTGTTAATGTTACCTTCTCTTAACAAAATAAATTTAAAACTGTCTCAGAACTTTTTTTTTCTTTTTTAAAGTAAAATATTGACTGATAAACTATATGTACCTATAAAAACGGTTTTCAAGGCGTGCCTTAATGGTACTCAGATCTATTGGGTATTCTACTACCATAGCATACATTGGGTATCGGTTAAGATCTACTGGAGCAGTAAAAGGTTCAGCTATAGAAAGTTCCATTATCCTTTCAAAGCCATGAATAAGTCTTTCTGATTCAGCATCACGCCCACATGATGGCCATTCTTTACGACTTGGCACATACATCATAGCTTTTCTTTCTGCAGCTGTGATTTCTACGCTTCCACCAACTTCCTGAGGCATACCTATATTCAACAAAAACAAACATATATAATATCTATATCACATTTCAGTAATATTGATTAGTAATTACTTTTACACATGTATACATTTACTGGCCATATTAGTAAAAGATAACGTTACTTTGGAATGTAAATAAAATCATCAACTAAATTTATTCCTTAGAAGGTATAAGTCAAGCTCATTTAACCCTAGAAATCCATGGGAGTTATGGAAATCAGTGGACATCTATTTTACACTCTTAGATATTACCAAAAGCTACTCATGACTATTTGATGAATTTCAAGGAACTGGGAAGAGAGTACAGGGAACAACTGCCACTATGTAATGATCTTAAACTCTAACATTCCTATCATTGAAACAGTGCAAATTCTAAAGCAATTTTTCTGAGATGCAGGATTTAAAATCCAAGTTTATGGGAGGAGAAAACTCTATTTGTCTACATCAGAGATCAAATGACCCAGGAACTAGCTGAAAAAGTTAGACTAGTTAACAACTAGAATTGAACTTAGAAAAAATCTTTCTTCTGGAAGTCTAGCATAATGGTACTAGAAAGCACACCTCCACCAACTTCCACAGGTATAACTGTAACTCAATAAAAGACATATATATATATATATATATATACAGAATATCTAGATTGTATTATTATTATTATCTAAGACCTCCAAGGAGTCAAGGACTCATCGAGAGAGGCTATATATCACACAAACCAGATGTCATAACTTCCCTTCACACTAGATGCACTCACTGCTCTGTAAGAGTGGGTGAGTTTCTGCTCAGGAGTCCACACACTCACTCTATCCTCATAAGCTATGTTCCTGATATAATCTATGTTACTCTTCTTTGCACCCTATCCACAGCTTCTTTGGAACCCAGAAGACTAAATCTGTGCACAGGACCAAGTAGTCAAGGCCTTGTAAAGAGTCAAAATGACGTCCATATCCTTACATATCAAAGTTTGTTTCAACATCACAATTATCATACTCTGAGTTGTATTTGAAATTTTTGGAGGAAAGATGGGCTGGTGCTAATTATAATGACAAGAACCTGTTAGATTTCTGCTTAGCACATGGACTAGCCATTACTAACATGGTCAACATTAAAACATGCATGAGGGCAAACATGGAGAGAACATGCACTAAACATGAAAAAGTTCAATATCATCCTGACAGGTGCAGGATAATATAATAGTTCTACATGAAAAAAGTTACATCATTACTAATTTATGATCAACAAATTTCTTCCAAATTAATATCGAGTCTTGACAGACTCCAGTATTAATTTGGAGGAAATTTGTCATATCTTATACGAGGTGTGACAATTTAATTCCCAGAATGCACCTGTAAAAAAAACCTATGTTCAGAACTACACATTAGTGGCTACTGTCACCTTCGAAGTAGCCCCTTGTGCATTTATACATTGGTTTAGATGGCGTTCCCATTTTTGGAAACATGCCTGGAACTCTTTTTCCAGAATACTCGAGTTCCTTTATCATATTATGCTGGATATCAGTGATGTCAGAAAATCTTCATCCTTTTAGCACAGTTTTTAATTTTGGAAACAGCCAGAAATCACAGGGAAGGGTAAATAAGCAGGATGACTTAATTTGGTAATCGATTTTTTGGCCAGAAACTCTCTCACAATGAGTGCACTATGGCTTGGCGCATTGTTGTGAAGGATGATCCACTTGTCAGGCCACAATTCAGGTCTTTTTCCCCAAACAGAATCTCGTAATCTTTTCAGCACCTCTAAATAGCATTGTTGGTTGACCCTTTTGACCATGTTCTATGAATTCATAATGGACTATCACCTTTTGATCCAAGAAACACATCAGCACGGTCTCGATCTGCGAAAGTGACATGCATGCTTTTTACAGACGTGGTGAACTCAGGGTTTTCCACTGTATGCTCTGTTTCAGGATTGTACTGGAAGCGCCAGGTTTTGTCACCTGTAATTACTCTTGGAAACATACTTATTTACAGAAGATCAGTTGCAAATTGAACTCGCCGCTGCTTCTGTTCGTCCGCCAAGATCCAAGGCACAAACTTTGAGGAAATCTTTCGCATACTCAATTCTTCAGTTAAAATTACCCTGACTGTTTCTCGATTCATTTGCAAATTCATCATCCATTAATTACACACTTAATCGTCTGTCAGACCATACCAAATCTCGAACTCTGTGCATATTTGCACCCATCATTTTTGTTTTTGGCTGCCCATTTCTGGGGTCGTCATTCACATCTTCTTGCCCACCTTCGAATCTCTTATGCCACTTAAAGACACTTGACCTTTTCAGGGCATCCATACCATATGCCATTTTCAGCAGCTCCAACATTTCAGTAGCAGTGTTGGAGCTGTTGAAAGTGGCAATATTTTGGTAGCAGTTTTGCCGATTTCTACACAAAATTTGATGTTAACACACCGCCCCAAATTTTAATCACACATTTTTATGCCAAAGTTTACATGCAGATCTCTATTGTTTTTGCAATCACCAACTAGCAAATGACTATCAGCTTGAGGTTTATGCACGCATTAGTTAAAAGATGTACTAATACGATTACTCACATGACTCCAACCAAATCACTACATGGGCGACACTACACGGTCGTTCTGGGAATTAAATTGTTACACTTCGTATGTATTATAAGATCTTATATTACTGTCTTCTAAGGCACTTTTTATTATATTAAGCCACCTAGTTCTTGGGTTTCCTCTGGGTCGTTTTCCTGCCAGTTCAGCAAAGCACACTTGTTTTGCTAATCTTTACTCTTCCATTCTGTTTAAGTGGCTATACCACCTGAGATTAGTTCTGTTAAAACATTCCTGAATGCTAACAATGTCAAGTTCTTTCTTAATATCCTCATTTTTCATATGATGCTGTGATTGATTCCATCTGTTCACTCCCCTAATCTTTCTCAGATCACTAATATTTGTGGTCTCGAGTCTATAATCAAAGGTTTCATTTCTAACCAAACTCTCAAAGGTGAAGGGACGTCTGCCCAAATAACAGTCCAGCACCTCATTGCATACCTGAAGGAAGAATAGTCCAAAATTCTCATTGATTGCTATTGTATGCTTGTGGAAAATATGTCCCATAGGAGATGGGTGTCATAGCTGTTTGTTCCTTGCACTATGTTGTCTGTTGACTTCTTTCCAAGTAGTGTGCTTGTTATTTGGAAACATATCACCTATCTGTCTTCTTCTTTGTTTTGGTAATACAATTATGTTGACTTGGTATTGCTGCAATTCTTCTGCTAGTTCCACTGATGCTTCTTACACTGCTGGTGTCAGTCTCAAATGGACAGGAATATTGGTAAAGAGGCTATTACACGAAGACTAGTTGTGGTGCAAAGTTGCAACTGTTTTCTCACTTTAGTGATCAGATGCACAGATTTTTATTTTTTTTAGTGAAAGATGGAATATTTGTATAGTCTTAACAGCTTGGCTAGTTTATTATTATTATTTTAAATGTGGATCCCACTGATGAAAGGTTTTATACCAAGAGCATATTAGTAACCATGGGTGGGCTAAGGTGTGCTCTTAAGATCAAATACGAAATATTTCAAGACACTTCAAGATGCTAATAAACATGAGTTTCTCATACCAAGAAATGAAATTCATCTACCATCTAAAGGTAGATGAACTACCATCTACCTTCTAAAGATGAAATTCTAAAGGTAGAAGGTAGATAACAACTGAATGCAAGATCTCATTCTATCTACAATGGAATGAACTGGGACTACTGGTTTACAAATGATGCATGGAGTTCAAGAGTTTTGGACCTGAATTTTTTATTTTTTGCATTCCATCAAATCTTTTGTTTATTGAAATGGTTTGTTTTTTTATCATCATCATCAAATTCCTGCCATGTACCCTCAAGGGGTGACAGTACTACATGAAAAAAATTACATCATTGTTAACTTCCTATCTACAATTTTTCTCCAAATCAGTCTGTTACTTGTCAAGACTCCAATATTATCAGATCTTATATTTCTATCGTCTAAGGCACTTTGTACCGTATCAATCAACCTACATCTTGGTCTTCCTCTGGGTCGTTTTGCTGCCAACCTGGCAGAGAACACTTGTTTTGCTAATCTTTCTTTGCCCATTCTGTTTAAGTGACCATACCACCTGAGATTAGCTCTGCTAACGCATTCCTGGATGTTGACAATGTCAAGTTCTTTCCTAATATCCTCATTTTTAATATGATATTGCCATTGATGCCATCTGTTCACACCTATAATCTTTCTCAGGACTCTCATATCTGCGGTCTCTAGTCTTTGGTCGAGTGTTTTACTTCTGACCCAGCTCTCAGATCCATAAGTTAAAACTGGTTTGAACACTATCTTGTATACAGCTAATTTAGTGTTCCGACTAATTTCTCTCTTATTCCATATGAATTTATTCAATTGACTTCCTACCATACCAGCTTTGCTGCTTCTGTTGTCTATTTCTATATTTAATTTACCATCTTCACTAAAAATCATGCCTAAGTAGCTGAAACGTTTCACTTGTTCCACAGGTTCTCCATTCACAACACAGTTGACATTTTCAATGGTTCTGCCTATTTTCATTGTCTTTGTCTTTTTATTGCTGACCTTCATACCATATCTATTACAACGGCTATTCAATTTAGTCAGAGAATCTTGCAGACTTGTAGCTGATTTATTTAGAAGTATAACATCGTCCGCATACAGCAAAGAGCAGACATTAACATCTCCAATTTTGATATCATGTTTAATACCACTTTCCTTCATAATGTGATCCATATAGATAATGAATAACAGGGGGGGGGGATAATGTACATCCTTGTCTCACACCAGATTTAACATTAAACCATCTTCTTGTACTTCCTTCAATCTAACTGCTGACTTACAACTCAAATAAAGACTAAGTATTGCTTGATATAATGCCCCATTGACACCATATAACTGTAGCTTCTCTCTTGGCACCTTGTCATATGCCTTTTCCAAATCGACAAAACTTAAATACAGATCTTTGTTATATTCCTATGCTTTCTCGACTATTTGTCGTAAAGTGAAGATTTGATCCTGACAGCTTCTATTTGGCCTGAATCCAGTTTCTTCTTCACCATGCTTTTCTTCCACAATTCTTCTCAACCATTTCTCAAGTATACTTGCATAGATCTTCCCAGGAACACCCAGTAGGGAAATACCTCTGTAATTCTCACATTCAGTTTTATTTCCCTTTTTATATATGGGTACTATGAGAGCTCTACTCCATTCATCAGGAACTCGTCCCTCTATCCAGGTTTTCTGAACTATGCAGTGTAGCCACTGTAAGACTCTTATACCATTTATGATGATGATTTTGGTATGGTTTTAATAGTGCAAGGACAGCAAAGGTCATACTGTGCCATAACGAAGATTATAGCAGTACACAAGGTAAGACAATCACAAACAACCATGAATGCAGTGGAATTCAAACCCATGATCTGTTGTTTGGAGAGTAGTATGCTAACCACTCGACCTACCAGGCTAGCATCATTTTATGATCTACATCTAAATATGTACGATTTCCATTTCCAGTAACAATTTCTATATATTTTTGTTCCAGTAGGTAGTCATCAGTTTTGATATTGATATTTGCTGTTATCTTTATGCTCATTTAAAATCAGAATATTTTGCTATGATAACATGTTGCATGGTTTCAAAATATGCCTTGTGGAAAATTCTGTACAAAGATAATGGAGTATACTGTTTAATGGCATAGAGATCACAATTCTTTTTCAGAAGTATTTTTTTCTGCTGCTGAGGTTTCTATTTGGATAATATGCATAGCTTGTAACCTATAGGGAGGCTCAACCATGGCACAAGATATCTAATAGCATGAGATCAAAGGAGACAATGCAAGCCTCTCTGTGACAAAGTAGCATCCACCACAGAGAAAGTTTTGAAAAATATAAAAGATAACACAAAGGACAGACAGCAAAATGTTTTGAGCTACTTAGAAATGGAGGAAAGAGTACTAAACCAAGAATCAAAGATCCCAATAGTTACTTAAAAACTGAAGCTTTTCTGGATGACTGCGACAGTCTCATCTAATCATTCACTTTAATGTGTTAAGCTCAATGACCAGTCATAGCCATGTATAACATGTTAAGCTAATTAATGATATTTGGACAATAAATCAAATAATAGTAGTCCCCTATATCTCAATTGTATGTCTTCTCTGATAGGTCTGTCTGTTTTGTGAATGAAAAACCCAAGTTTCTGGGAGAAAAAAACCTTTAACATCTCCATGAGACTAGCCACCTCATCTTTTGCTGATGTGTCAAGACAGGATCTGAATCCAAACTTTTCAACCAACCAAAGGGCATCATCATTACCCACTGGAATAAGGAGATCTGTTTGTAGCAATTATTTAAAAAAAATTATTGCATAAGATAACACACAACACAATCACTGTAGAAAATAGTCAAAAGGAAAATTGACAACATGAAATGTGAATAGGCAGCTGGAGAAACTGCCTATCCACATTTGACAAGTTTTAAGTGTTAACAATACATAACTTTGAGAGACCTCATCAGATCAAATTCCAGATAATTAGAACAAGGTCTCACTGTATCGAATTTATTTTAAAAAAATGTTTTATTTATTTATTTTATTGTTCATCAAGACATCCAAGATAAGATAGAATTACCCAACTTCAGCTCTATGTAAATTATATTTTGTATGGCACAGTTTCAGTAAATGAAAAGAACTCTTTTCCTTAAAATATACAGGAAACCAATATATTTGTCAGACAACCTCTGTGCCATATTTTATGTTATTTCACACAAAATTCAAGTATGAATTATGTGTGAAATAATGATATTCCACATAAAATTCATTATAAGATGAACAAGCAAAATGCAGAACTAAATCTCCTCCTCCTACATTTATTAATAAATGACTACAAAAATAAATAAATAAAATAAAATAAAAATTAAAAAATTGCCATTCAAAGGAAATGTTGTAATCTTCTGTATGTGTCAAACTAGATACAAAAACACTCTGGGACTAGTCTTTGATTACCTTCAGAAACTGATTCAGTTATTGTTATACTTAAAAAAGATATATTTTCTAGTGAAACATATCCAGAATTATACCAACCAAATGCAAATTGCAGAATGTGTCCCTAGAGTTTGAAGAATAATGGGTAGGAGAAAATGGATATGTAATCTAATTAAGCAAGACATTCGTAAGAAAAGATGATGTGGAAGGAATAATGCACGGGTGAAAATTATAAGCAGTAGGCCAGAAGAGTCATAACTGTTGTAAAGAAAGTTAAGTATGAGTATGCTGGCTCTGTAAGCTAAAGATCCCAAAAGAATTCTATCATTTGCCAAGTAAAAGAATGATGAATATGAAAAAATAACTCTACTGAATGCAGGTGACTGCAGAAGAGACTGTTGAATAATGGTCAACATATTCATTAGTTGAACAATGAGGGAACATTTTCCTAAAAACTAACAATCTGGACCATGCAATATTGAGCTCACTGCTACCTATTCACAGTATGAAGAAACCAGATACATGAGGAGGCAGTACTAGAACTGTTGCACAAATTGAATAAGAATTCTGCAATAGGAACTGATGGGATATTAGCACAAATGTTAAAAGAGTGTTCAGCTGAAGTGACTATTCCTTTGACCAGGCTTTACAATTTGAGTCTCAGAACAGGGAAGATTTCACAGGAATGGAAAAAAAAAAAAAGTATGGCAATACTATTACACAATGGCGGTGCAAAGACTAAAGTATCCAACTATTGACCCATTAGTATCTCTGGAGTGGTGGTGAAGATTTTGGAAAAGTTGGCTAGGGCTCATATACAGAAACTGATTGCCAGAGAAAATAAATGAACAGCATGAATTCAATAAGGGAAAGTCATGTTTGAGCTACTTGCTCACATTCTATAATAATGTTACCATTGAGTTAGACAAAGGAGAATGGATACTCCAAGATACTTTTGGATTTTGGACAGAATACATCTTGAAAGAAAGTTGCATAAACTGCAGCATATGGGATTGGATTATAAAATATTGGGGGAGTGGATAAGAGAATGGCTGATTGATAGATAAAGTGGTATAAGGGGGGGATGTGAGTCAGCAAGATCTAAGGTGTGTGTCACAAGATCAGTCTTTGGTCCATTGTTGTTCAATCTCTACATAAACGGCATTGGAAAGTATTTGACATGCAACCTAGCTATTTGCTGTTAATGTAAAGGTATGTAGGATAATCAGGAATGCAGCTGATATGCAGTACTTGCAGAATGATTTGAAGAGGCTGGAATTGTGGGCATGTGAAAATAGCTATCAGTTCAATGTTAGTAAATTGTAAAGTCGTGAACTTTGGTGTGGTTAGATATCCAATGTCATATTATATTGATAGGATTATGCTAGAAGAAACTGATCACTTTACAGATCTTGAAAGTTTTAGTAAACAGGGAGTTGAAGTTCAAGGACCACATAGCAAAGATTGCAAACAAAACTCAGAGAATAATTGCAATGCTGAAATGAACCTTCACATGTAAAAATAAGGAAGTTATTACTAAAATAAAGAGCCAAAAGGCTTCAGTTCAGCGATGCAAAATTACATAAGCAAAGTGGATATTAGATCCAGCAGTATTTCAAAACTGAATGTAGAGACTGCAAAAGTAGTTTCTATTTGGCTTCCATTGGTTGACACCAACTTCCAAAAATGCACATCATTCTTGGAAGTTGAGAATGAATATTATCAAGAAGGGGGAAAAACTGCTAGACTGTTCTCTCATAGAATGTCTAAATTGGAATGGATTGCCACTGGATGTGGTGTGTGTGTGCAAGTGGTGTGAATGAATTCAAACATAGGTATGACAGTTGGTACAGATAGCATAGCCCTTCTCTATGAGTCCCCGATTACCTAGAGTTTCTCTCTTAATAATAACAATAATAATAATAATTTGCACATTCAAGTTTAGAAATAATTATTAATAAACATTCTGCTATAATAAACTATTTCTTTGATGCTTAAGAATTCATTACAGTATTCACTAAAAATGAAGCAATTTGAATGTTTTGCAACAAACTTACGTCTTTCGTCTACTGGTTCAAAATCCCAGGGACTCATTTGCTCCCTTTCTCCATTATCCCATTTGACTAGAAAACACTGGAACATAGATTCTGGATACATTTCATTGAGAGGTTTGTGCTCTTCCACAGTTCCAAGCCACCAAGCATTATCTATGGCAGACCTAAACCGATCACCTATATTGAAAAATAGATGAAAGTAAAAAAAAAGTAACAAGATTTTAAACTGCACAGAAAATTTACATACATATGCAGTTACCAAATTAATTAATAACAAAACTTCACAGTGGTATTATTTCTGTATAAGAGGAAGAAATGGGATAGATAAATGGAGGAAAAAAGTGTGCAAGGGAAGAATATATATATTTGTACGTGATTTAAAGCATAGAAAAGCACTAAATTTCTATTTGCAAAGGACAGTAAGATTTGAGATTAATATCTAATTAGTTAAGGCCATCAGACATCAGTGTATTATGTCATAGGTTCTCATGATTTTGCAGCTATTTGTGAAAACATCTTGTCAATCTCCTATGGCCTAAATCTGCTTCTTTTGCACCAATTTTGCCATTCAATTTTTCTTAGCCTTTTGAAACACAATATCAAAGTTCTCCTATCTCATGTTAGCTTTATTTCCCTTTTTTAGAAATTGACATGAAAGAAACTTTGCTCTGATCCCTAACAATTCAATCTTAAGACCAACCTGTGATATGCTACCTCATGATAAAGATTCCATGAAAATGCATCTACACAATGTTAAACACACACACACACACACACACACACACACACACACACACACACACACACACACACACACACACACACACACAACATTAATTACATCATTCAAAAGATAAAACCTACTATTATAGATAGCTTCCTTTAATAACCCATTTATTAGTAGGAGTGTTGCCAGCAGTAAATTTCAGCTCACAATATAATGATTCATATTTATGTATCAGTCTGAATGAATGTCTTTCATAAGAGAAGGTAAAGACTGTTTTGAAACATGTAGAACCATATCCAATAATTTGTCGTCCATAGTCGTGCCTTCAAGATCAGAAATAGATTGAATATTAGATGCTAAATCTTTTTTTAGCTGCAAAGTTGGTTTTGTATCAAGGAAAAACTTGCGCAAGTATAAACTGCATGAGTTTCTAGGTGACGAAACTAGTCCTAAATCTAACAAACATAAGACAATCTGAGCTTACCTTGTAAAATTGATTTTTGAAACATCTGAATAAATCTTGTTCTCATTGATTCATCCTCTTTGATTTTGTTACATAGATGATGATTTTGCTGCTCGGCCTGAATGAACTTACCACCTTCCAATTCACCATGGAAAAAGAAAATGCGGATAGTTTACCATTCTTGAACAACCTTCTTACTTGCACAGCCTCTGGTACTTTATCAACTAGCATTTATCAGAAACCTGACTTTACTGACAGATACACTCATCAAAAGTCAGCTGATCACACCATCCACTTCTTCTCTCAGTGCTTTTATCTCTCTCTCCAAGCAACCTACTTCCCATTCAGCCACATAATCATCACCAAAGCTACACTTGCTAATGAAATATCCATTTTTACATGACGCTCATCTTTCTCATCCTTGATTACACTACTCATCTCTCTCTGCCAGCATTCACTCATTTCTGACATAGCTACTTAAATTGATGTAATATCTGTGTCGCCAAGTTCTTCCAACAAACTCTTGTAGTATACAATACATTCAAGGACTGCACTATAGTATACAGACGAATCCTTGAATGCTGGCAGGCTGGGCAATAATTTATTAGCAGACTGACTTAATGACGATCATCATTACTGAAACACAGTACAAAGAACACTGACAAGATATACTAAAAAATACAGTAAACAGCAAAAACCTCAAAATGTAAACTATTTGCAGTCATTTATAACCTAACTAGACAAGATTCCTCAGCTGTTGTGTTTAAAGCTAAAGCTCAATTTTTTTAAAATCTGAATTATTGCCATATATAGATTATTATTATTATTGTTATAAAGGCACCTCCATGTTGTCCAAAGATTCATATCATACCTTTCCTTGAACCCATTAATAAAGTGCTAACAACTGACTCTGAACTCTTGTTCTGCTTCCTCTAGCTAAGTGCTGAAACATTTCCCCTGCATCAATCCTATAAAACTCTTTAAGTAACTTAAATATATAGCCTCTGTAGTATAGGTGAAGCCCCTTGGTTGGAAAGACCTGGGATCGATTCCCAGGTCTTTCCACCCACCCACATGGATCTTTAGTCATGAAATACATAATTAATCCCTCATTAGGAAGGCTCAACCCATCCTAAAGCATGGGAGAGGAAGGGGGGAACCCTATACCAAATAAATAACTTAAATGTTTCTATCATATCCACTCATTTTTTTTTGCCTATCAACCAACTTCTGCAGTACACACACCCTCAATCTATCCTCATAGGAAACATTTCACAGACCGCTCACCATCTTGGTTGCTCATTTCTGAATCTTCTCCACCACTTCCTCATCCCAAGAAATGTAGGAGACTAGACCTGAGCACAGTAATCCAGATGTGGATGTATCAAGGCCATATAAAGAGGAATACCAACTTCCTTATCTCTACTTATTAGTGTGTTCTTTAATAGCTAAGTAATCTTATGAGCTACCTTAGTAACATGTCCTCTAAACTTCAACTCTCTGTCTACCACTACCACCACCCCAATATCCTTAGCTTCATCTCTTTCCTGGAGTACAGTGCCATCAATGTGATACATGGCTGTAATCTGTTCATCCCAAAATGAATAACTTTACATTTTTCGACATTAAACTGACATCCATTAACTTTTGTCCATACTGATAGCCTATTTAAATCATCCTGCAAGCTCTCTACATCACCTTGATTAACTGTTACTCTACCTAATTCTGCATCATCAGCAAACAACTGAATATTTCCTTTCAGGTTATTTCCTATATCATTTATGTACAAATTAAACAGCAGTGGTCCTAGCGCTGAACCTTGCAACACACCGCTAGTCCTTTGCATGGATTCTGCTCATTTATATACAATTTTTTTATATCTGTGCAGCAACTACTCTCTTATCCACATAACTAGTGTCATATCCATTCCCATTTGTTCTAATTTGTATACCAGAGTTCCATGTGGTATTCTGTCAAATGCCAGCAGAATCATTGTGTAGCTATCTCCTTTATCTAACTCAGCTCTATTATAAAAAGTTAGTAAATTACTAAGGCATGATTGAGGCTTCACAAAGTTATGTTGCCCCTCATGGAATATCGTATTCCTATAGATAAGCTATTTTAAAAATGAATATTAAAATTACCAATATATATATATATATATCACAATTTGACATATTCTGTGGTTTATTATTACTATTCACATCAGATCTCGATGTAGTCAAGAGACTCATCATGGGAAGTATAATACATTAAGCTGTACTTGAAACTATGCCCAGCTAAATGCTAGCAGGCGAAGACAGAAGAGAAGATTAGCACCATCTGTCTTAATTTACTGCCCATTAGACATTCATGGCGAAGGATTTAACACAGCACACCATGCCGGCTCGGACGTCGCCCGGCTCAACAAGGTCCGCATTGCCATTTGGTAGCAGCTCAAGAGATAGCAATGAGAAGTTAGCGACTGGCGCTATCACTATCACTGACAAAAATAATGGAAAAACTGGATCCATATTCAGACTCCACAACCATTTAATGACCAGAACTTGGAATATTAGGACTCTACTACAATCAGGTCAACTCAATTACTACAGCATGAACTAAAAAGATATGAATGGACTATTATGGGACTTTGTGAAATTCGATGGCCCAAAACAGGAGAGCTAACAACAGATGAAGGACATTTGCTTTTTTACTCTGGATGTGACTGCAGCGGAAAAGAAGGTGTCAGGTTTTTTGATACACAAATCATCACGAAATTCTGTCATGGAATTTAACCCTATCAACAGCAGAATTGCTCTAGTCCGCCTGAGAGGAAAACCACTCAATATCACCATCATAGAGGTCTATGCCCCAACCACAGATCACGAGGACTCCGAAGTAGAGGAGTTTTATGGTCAACTTAATGCAACAATCACCAGAGCGAATAGAAAAGACACCTTTTGATTGTACAGGGCGATTGGAATGCCAAAATTGGGACAGACATTGGCAAGGATTATCTCCCATTTGTCAGACCGTATGGCTATGGGGAGACAAACGAAAGAGGTTTTGAATTGATCAATTTTGCCTCACAAAATGAACTTACCATTACTAAACACTCTATTTCCCTATAAACCTTCCAGAAGATGGACATGAACTTCCCCTGATGGTAAAACACACAACCAAATTGACTTTATCCTTGTAAGCACAAGATTTAAAAACTCCATCAACCTCACAAGAACCAGATCATTTCCTGGAGCCGACATTGGCAGTGACCACAACATGGTCATCGCAACTATGAATATGAAAATGAGGGAAAGATTACCTACAAAATCAACTGGTAAAATATATAATATAGAAAAATTAAAAGATCCCCAAATAAATACAATATGTAAATACAAATTAAAACAAATTTTTGACACAAGCTTCAAGAAATAGAATAGTATCGAATTTAAAATCAAATACTTCTCACAAAAGATACTGAGACAGCTGAAGAAATCCATGAATACAAAAGGAAAATAAATAAACCATGGATAACCAAAAATATTTTGGACCTATGCGACGAAAGAAAATATTTGAAATCTCATATTAATAGCGGTGATAATAGAGAACAGTATAAAAATATTACTGAGATTATTAAAAAAGAAATCAAATATGCTAGAAACTTATGGATATTGGATGAATGCAAAAACATAGAAGAGGACTTAAATAAAAATAATTCTAAAAGTGCTTTTCAAATTATCAATAAGTTAACCAAACCTTTTACCGCAATTAATTGGAGCATAGAAGATGAAGATGAAACTCCTATCACGGATAACCAGAAAATAGTTGATAGATGTTACGCAACCAAACTTTTTCTAAAAGACGCTCAACTGACTGATGATATTTTGGATGGAATTTTGCCAGGAGGTTTGGAGGATGGAGATTACCCGATATTAAAAGAAGTTATTGCAGAAGTTAGCTCCTCAAAAAATAGGAAAATCATAGGGAAGTGATGGTGTCACAGTGGAACTGATACATGAAGGAGGTGACATCATCATAGACACCTTGCTAAATTTATTCCAGGATGTATGGAACACAGAGACTTGGCCTTCTGATTGGTGGACTTCTGTCCTT
Organism: Typopeltis vanoorti; assembly: GCF_054136105.1. NCBI lineage: Eukaryota > Metazoa > Arthropoda > Arachnida > Uropygi > Thelyphonidae > Typopeltis > Typopeltis vanoorti. Next base: position 35,992,929 of record NC_143567.1, on the reverse strand, counting down.
GTACCTATTCCTAAAAAGGGAAACAGCAATAAATGTAGCAACTATAGAACAATAAGCCTTATTAGTCATCCAAGCAAAATCCTGTTAAAAATATTATTGTCAAGAATCGAAAAGAAAATAGAAAGCAGACTATCAGATGAACAAGCAGGTTTATGGAAGTCCAGAAGAGACAATTGACCATATTTTTACAATACTAGGTGAAAAATACATAGAACATAACAAAATAATCTGTCACAACTTTTTAGACTTTCAAAAAGCTTTTGACTCAATATGGCACGAGGCATTATGGAAAATTTTAGAACATTATGGTATTGACAACAAAATTATTAGGATTATTAAATCTCTTTATTCCTCATCTGATATGAGAATTGACATTAAAAATTACAGCAGTGAACCATTCCCGGCAGAACGGGGGGTAAGACAGGGATGCATCTTGTCCCCCTCTTCTTTTTAATTGTTTTCTGGAATATGTCATAGATGAATATGACACTGGAATAGTAGTTGGCGGACTAAGAATAAATAAGCAAATTGAGAATGTAAAGAAGTTCACTTATCTAGGTAGCACATTGAATCAAGATGGTCGTTCAAAAACCGACATTAAATACCGAATTGCTAAGGCAACCGTAGCCCTACAGAAGTTAAAACCACTGTGGGGAGATAACAGAATAGCAATCACAACCAGACTAAGACTAATTGACACCGTGGTGAATTCTGTCCTCTTGTATGGTTGTGAAGCCTGGACTTTATTGAAAGAAGATGAGAGAAGACTCCTGTCTTTCGAAATGAAAACTTACAGAAGACTTTTAAGAATTCCCTATACCGCTCACGAAACTAATGAAAATGTCTGAAAACTGATTGACTCATAGATGGGAGAAAAAGGGAAAATATTCTGACAGTCATCAGAAGAAGACAGATGAAATGGTTCAAACATGTGGAGAGGGCTAATGGCATTCCAAAGCAAACCCTAGAAGGATCGTTCTGGGATCAAGGGTTAGGGGCTGACCTCAATTAAAATGGACTGATAACATCAAAAAATGGACAAATTCCTCCCTTTCTCAACTGACATCAAGAACAAGAGACCGAGACGACTGGAGGAGGCTAGCAAAGAGTATCACCTACCAGCCATGAATGACCCAACGGTTCATTTAAGACTATGGGAGAAGAAGAAGTACTTTAAACTCATTCAACTGCATTCCCCGTACTGTCAGACAATGCATTTTACTCACCAATCACTTCATGAAAAAGAACCTGATACTTGCTCACACCTTTCTTATATACAGTTTCCAGGGATGGCTTCTTGCTGCTCCCTCTCCCATTCTAAGAAAAATTTCTCCCACATTAATCCAGTAATAACACCTTGCCAACTTAAATTCAATTATATCCCCTCTCCTTCTCCTTTCCAGAAGGCTTTGCAAATTGCATTCCCTCAGTCTGTCTTTATACCTCACAATTCCAAAGACCAGTTAGTGCCTTACTCAATCTTCTCTTTCTAATATATCCTCATCACCACGAAAACCAGGTGACCAAATCTGTACATAATAATCTATATAAAGCCAGATCAAGGCCCAAACCGTAACCTCTTTATTTAAAAGTCATTCACATCACTGCAATAACCTGATGTGATGACTTCACAACTTGTGTAAAATATTCCTTAATTTCAGGTCTTTGTCCACCACCATTCCCAGACCTATTTTCTCCCCAATCTCTCCAAAAGCAGCTCTTGCATAATTATGTAATTTTGATTCACTCAGTTATATAATCAAGTCTACTTTGGTTTGAGCTGTAAAAATTTTGCAATTATTAAATAATGAATTTGACTAAGAGCATGAGATTGACTAGACAGATCCCAATACTTATTAATAATGATCAACAAATGTTGCAATGAGTTTTCCCTCTCCACTCTCTTTGTTACAAAGTAAAACATACTTAACAAGAAATTATATTATTTTTATCCTTTGCTAAAGAGTAAACATGTGAAGCAAAATGACAGGTTATTTGTATATGGAGAGAGATGATTTTTGTATCAAATTTCCCTAATATCTCATAATGTGCAGACCACTTCTTTTGAACATGTATATTGCCATGTATTATGGAAAGAGTGACCCTATCTACAATGACAGATTCATAACTGCATGGTGTGTTAAATTGGAAATGCAATATGAACAAAATATTTGCAAAAATCATACCTGACTTCCAATTATGACGCATGGCTTGATCATAAGTCTGACGAAGAACAACAAAATCAATCACATCAGCCATATCATGATATTTAATAACAAATGCATCTCCAAGCTCTCCAGAAGGATGAAGAATGGCCATTTTCAAGCAGCAAAGACGAGGAGGACGGATCTCATATTTAATATCCAAAATTTTCACCACTTCTTGTTCCTGAAATAAGCAATTTATGACAAAAATATATTAAAACAATGAAGACAATTAAGTAATAAGTAATAATAATACAAAGGACTCAAGATGAAATAAATACAGAGTAATATGGATATGGTTTAGTAAGAGTAAAAACAAGACATTATTTTCATCAGCCTTGCAGAAATTTTTTTCTAGGATACTATTTAATCCTACAGGGAGAAATAGTGCCAAGAAAGAACTATGGATTTCAACTAATATTTGTTCTTTCTATTAGTATGCAATATATATATATTTTTTTATTTCATAATTTAGTCAGAATTCCTCCATGCTTTTGCTGTTATGTAATATATTTTGATAGGAGCACATTGATAAATTTGTACTCAAAAATCACATCCAGAAACATACTAAGTGCTGCTGTAATTCATCTAATTCAAGTATGACTTCTTTTTTTTTTTTTCTTTAAAAGAAATAAAAGTCCATTAGTATTAAGTCAGGAATTCTTTGAAACCAAAATTCATCCTTTGTGGGTAGATGTTGAAGTCTTTTCAGTCCTCATTCTTGTTGTCCTTTTACATAATACATCATAAAAGGAAAAGACAAAATATCACTGATTTCAACCTCGGAAGGAAAAGTCCTTCAGAGGTTGAGATCAGTGATATTTTGTCTAACAGGATACTGTTGGACTACCAAAGCAAATTGCTTCTTACTATCCCCTCTGATCTTTCTGCAGATAGATATCTTAATCATCTGGATATCAACAAGTCTTCTGGTATAGATGATATTCTACTCTTCCCCTATTGAACTCAAATTTTGTGTTTCTGAATTAACACCCATCCTATATTGACTGTGCAAGTTGTGATACTCATTTGGAATTTACCTGGAAGCTCAGATGCAAGTCTGTACACAGCATATTCCCCCAAAGATAGAGCATAAAAGTCAGTAATCAAACTCTTGTCTCATAGCACTTCAATCTTCTCAAAAATAATCAGGAAGGACATCAACAGGTAGCTTCTTCACTACATGAAAAATTATTGGTGCTAATTCTTCACTACATGTGGAATCCATATTTGTTATGTACTGGTAGGTAAACTGTTGATAACTGGTAGGCTGGTGGCCATCAGTTAATTAGTGATCACCAATAGGGATTCCACCACTCTCATTCCACAATAGATCTCCTAGCCAACTTAACCCCTTTTGACACCAGCTATGAAGAGGTTTGGATAAATTTGTATGGTTACTCTTGACATTTCCAGTAATTTGATTGGCTTGGAAATGTCAAGAGTAACCATACAAATTTACAATCATATGGCCTGAATTCTCCCATTTGTAAATGCATCACCAATTTCATCTCATTTGCCTACAGTGAAAATTAGTTCTTCCTTTTTCTTTGCATGGGCAAAATTATAGTGACTTAGCATATTCCAGACCAGAGCAATGCACTTTCACATAACACTCTTCATCCTATACATTAATAACCTTCTCACACTAAACTCAAATTTTATTTATTGCTTTGTTGATCTCTATTCCTCTTCTTCATTTCACAAGCTTCATAATATTATCTATAACTATAAACACTGCTTCCTTGTCATTCTCCAGTGGAGTGAGGAATACTGAGTGAATTGGTGCCCATTAAGTCTGAAAGCCCCACTTGAAACTGAGTCCTTATCTATTCCCTTAAGGATGGGAAAAGTGTCTTTTTTTATTTTTGTAAAACAATAAGTGCCAATACTCATTCTTAGCCAGATGGAAAAATTGAAACTAAAAAAAAAAAACTAAATAATTATTTACTGATATTTTTATTTTATAGTTTGATAATGTTTTTAGGAATAAGAACAGCAAATTAAGTACATAACACACAGTTTATTAAGTATACATTTATGATACATAAATATAAAATGCACATAATTTTAATAAAAATTTTATAAAGCAAATCTAAACAGCTTTATATAGCAAATATCTTAACAACAGACACATTGAATGCAAATATAAATTTTATTAAATAACTAAGCTTATTTGTATACTAGGTAAATGAGTAAAAAATTACAGGATATTATAAATTTCTAAATATACTTGCATCTGAATGTCACACATCACTGTTAATGAAGGTGCAGGTATGCCATACTGTTGCATATCATTCCCAGAAATGCACTATATATATATATATATATATGATATGATATGATAAAACTGATTTACTCGGCTGAGAGACATTTTCGAAATAGATTAAATGAGTATAAGCTGAGAGATTAAAAAAAAAAAAAATAGAAAGACTATTCTCATTTAAGTAAACTGCACAACCAGTTTCGTCTTCTTAGAAGACATGATTATATATAGATTAAATACATATGATAAAAATCAGGATTTTGTCTACTAAGTTTCACTTTAATCTGTGCTGCAGGTGTGTGGCAATTTTATATTGTATTCCATGATGTCTCTGTGACTGTGATAAAATACTAAAGGCATTAAACACTGGTTTGACTCTTTCCCTGTCCTGTTCACTTCATTAAACTTTTAACATGAATTCAAACCAAGCACTTAAGCAATAACCACACAGTGAGTAAATTCAACATTATTGTTGGTGTTCTCACATTTGGAGGTGTGCATCAAAAGCATCTCTAAAAATGCTTGATGTTATCCAGAATTTCTCCACTTTCCTCTAAATATTTAAAAACTTCAGCAGTTTCTACACAACACCCATGCAAGTTCAGCTTCCAATTAACAAAACCAATTCCCCGTATTTCTTTCTCACTTCAGACCCCTATTCTTTGAAACAGCACAACTTTCCTCACATCATTTTAACTAAGGACTGCAACATTCAGATGTTCAAGGAGCACATCAACAGATTCTTGCTTCCTCCTTAAACTACAGGTTTGCATGATGCTCTTGTTTATAGGATTCTATGACCTCTCATATGTAGGACTGACATATAAAACAAAAAATACAGCTGATAATCACTATAGCAAACACAATTATAACAAACCTGCTAACTCTAACAAACTACTGAAAAGTCCTGAACAATGCTATGCTAAAAGATACTCATAAAAGCAAACTACCACTGTAACTAAACATTTTTGAAGTCTCTACAAGTCTGCTATTAATGACAAATGCTGGTATTCTTCATTGGACACTGTTATTTTGAAATTTTATGTAATACATTAACAGAGATGATCTGTGATTGTATTCCTGTTTTAAAATAAGTCCTTTAAAGTTTTTTTTTTAAATATAATTTCATTTATGTACTGTATGTATATATAAACTTTAAGAAAGGTAATAGAGATGACCCTAAAAACTATAGAGGTATCAGTATACTAAATTCCTGTTGAAAATATATAGCAGAATCTTAAATAATAAACTAATGAAATATTCCAAAAACTTTATTCTAGAAGTACAGAATGGATTTAGAAAAGGACGATCATGTATAGACCCAGCCTTTTGCCTAAAATTAATAATAGAGAAAAGAAGAGAATATAATTTAGAAACATATATTGCATTTATTGACTTTGAAAAAGCATTTGACAAAGTTAAAAGAAATATATTATTTAACATATTAAAAGAAAGACAAATACCAAATAATATCCTAAAAGCTATCACAAGTGTATTTGAAAATAATCCAATACAAATAAGATTAAATCACGAGCTATCATATACAAGAGAGATAAACCAAGGGGGGTCCGACAGGGATGTCCCCTCTCAGCAACTCTTTTTAATATCTACTTAAACGAAATAATAATAAAATGGAGTAAAAATTTACATCAAGGAATTAAACTTTCACCTACAGTTAACTTAAACACTCTCCTCTTTGCCGACGACCAAATAATAATTACAAATTCTGAAGATAACTTACAGAAAGCTATTTTAAATCTAAATGAGATATCCAAAGATTATGGTATGATAATATCAATGGAAAAATCAAAAACTATGGTCTTTGAAGGGCAAGATCCAGCAAAAACTAAAATAGTAATAGATAACAAGATCTTAGAACAGGTGAATTCATTTAACTACCTAGGATGTATGATCACATATGAAAATGAAAAAGATATAAATGTAAAAATTGCAAAATATTTAAAAATGACAGGTGTAATTAACTCTATATTTAAACCAAACCTAGTTCAAAAACAAACCAGACTAAAAGTATACAATACATTAGCCCTACCGGTCTTAATGTATGGAAGCAAAATCTGGACAATAAAACAAAAAGACAAAGATTAACAATAGCAGAAATGAAGTTTATGAGAAAAACTGCAAAGTATACCCTATTTGATCACAAAAGAAACGAAGATATTATGAAAGAATTAAACCAAGAACCAGTAATAGAAAAAATTAAAAAATATAAACATAAATGGATGGAACACGTTCAAAGAATGAAAACAGAAAGATTACCAAAACAAGCCTTAAAGTACTTTAAGGCCAGGACGTCCTCTTAAACGATGACTTCTAAGGCCAGAACAGGCCATGCTAGGCCTAAATCCTTGATACGTATGATGATGATGATGATGATGTATACATAAAAAACAGGAATGAGCTAAGTGTGCTTCAAGAACCACACTTAAGGAATCAACACCAAACTAGAGCTAGGGTGAACAAACGGTAAATAAATAAATATATATTAAACATAAAATGACACATACGAAACAATATGCAAATCGATAATGTGAAAGCAGTATTATGTCTTGTTTGCTTGTACAAATCAGGCTTATTTACTATAAGGACATTGATATGTTGTAATAATCTAGTAATTTTAACTACAGTAATCTATCATTCAGCTGACTGTGTTGTTAGATTTGATTCAGGATCATTCTTGAAGAAATGTTGCATGTGCAGTAGTGAAACACTACTCTTGGGGCTAACAAATGCTTTCTATGCTATTGTGAAATTATACACATGTGTATAATAACTGAAACTTTCACCTGGTTTCTTCAAAAATAGTAAATAGAAAATATTAATATTTTTGACATAATAGCTTTCTCACAAGCAAACAAACAAAGAAGGTAAAAAGGTAACAGAAGATTCTTGAAGCAGGGAGGGAGGATTAATCACAACAAACTGTAAACAGAAGAGATAATGGCTTTGTTATATAATCAGTCAGCCTAGTCAGCAAAATGGTTTCACAGTTTCCATACAACAAGCTATAGGTTCAAATCCTATTGTGACTATGGATGTTAATGAATAGCTTTATTTGAGGATGAATTTCAAGACATTGGTCTCATACCAGGCAATGAAATTCATCTCTCAACTAAACATATTTAATGAGTAATTTGAACAATTTCCACAGGTCTCTGGATTATATAAAAATACATTCATGAACCAAAACATTATGACCACTGGGATCATAACTGGCAACCAGACTGCACAGTTCTCTGGAAACGGGCCAATAGTGGTGGCATCCTGTATGGAGGTTGTTCTCTTAGACATTACTGAATCCTCTCAACCACACTTAACACACCTTGACCGACACTATTACTTACTTGGAATTGTTTCAGACAAGAAGTGAGTAAATTTGATAAAAATTTTGAAATTTTGTAAGTGGGTTTATGAACTTTTGGAAAACCATACAATTTTTTTTTTTATCAAATTTACTCACTTCTTCAACTAGAAGAACTGATACTTATATAAAAAATACTTTGGATTTCAAAAATAAAATTTCAAATCTTCATTTGGACGTTTCGGATACCATGATCAGTTTAGATGTTGTCTCTTTATTTACAAATGTTCCTTTATCTGAAAGCATTGAATTACTGCAACAGGAATTTCCTTCAGACATTGTAAAAATATTTAATTTTGTAATACATTCTGGTTATTTTTCCTTTAAAAATAAGTTGTATCAACAAATTGAAGGAACAGCAATGGGCAATCCTCTTTCTCCTGCTATCTCCAACTTCTTTATGGAGCATTCTGAACAACGTATCTTTGACACCATTTCTCCAAGACCTACTCATTGATTCAGATATGTCGATGACATTTTTGCTATATGGAATGGCTCTTTTGATGAACTTAAACAGTTTCTCTCTAAGTTAAATGCTTCATCCAAGAATCCAGTTTACTCTAGAAGTAGAATCAAATAAGCAGTTAACCTTTTTAGATCTTCTAATTCTTTGCCAACCATATGGTAACCTACATTTCTCAGTCTATAGAAAGAAGACTCATACATGGCATTATATCCATGCTGAATCTCATCACCATCCCAGTCAAAAGGCAGGAACTATTAAAACACTGGTTCATCTGGCCCACTCCTTTTGTTCTTCAGACAATCTTTCACAGAACGAACCGCAATATATTACTGCTTCCTTTCTATCTAATGGATATAAGAATTCCTTCATCAACAGAGCTTTGAGTCATTTTAATATGTCTTCCTCTTCAAATACAGAAGAAATAATGTGCATTCTTATCCCTTATATACAAGGCATTAGTGAACGTATAGCAAAAGTTTTAAAACCACTGAATTTTTATTGCCTTTTGACCGTTCAAAAAAAAAAAAAAAAAATCTCCACCTTTCTCACTTCTCCTAAGGACAAGCCTCCACATATTAATTTTCCAGGTGTCTACCAGATTCCTTGTTCTTGTGGATTATCTTATTTCGGACAAACAAGAAGATCTGCCTCTATTCAGCTAGAAGAACACCAGTCTTATATTCAATACCTTAAACCTGAACAGTCTGGACTTGCAGAACATGCCATCTTCACTAGACATAGAGTTCATTGGAAAAAGACAAGAGTCCTTCACAAAAGTCATTTCCTCATGGAACAGCTTTATAAAGAAACATGTGAAACTTTACTTCACTCTCCAAACTTAAACAGATCTGGTTTATGTCTATCCCCTTTATGGGAGATAGTACTTTATAAATCAGCTAATCTTTCCTAACTTTTTATTATGTGTGTGTGTATATATATATATACTGTATTTGCTGGCGTATAAGATGCACCCCCCTTTTTTTGAACACATTTTTTAGTGAAAAAAGATTTTTTAGATCCTCTTCCTGATTTCGGCCACCCCCAACTGAGAAAATATCATTTTCTCAGTTGGGGATGGCCAAAATGACTTTCTGCAGCCCTGTTTCCATGTTCTTCAGCATACGCAATTACACGTAGCTTGTATACAATACTGGAGCAATGCCGACGTTTTTCAGCCATAATTTTCCAAGAAATTTAGAGAAAATTTAACGGCAGAAATTTATCACCGTTAACAACAACTGCGCCAACAATTGGAAAGTTTAAATGAACAAAGTTTAAAGGAACACAGCTGTGATCGGCAATGACAGTGCATGCGCATCCACTGAACTCTATGTAACTGAAATGCTCTCGCACACTGCAAGGAAGCTAGAAAGAAATTGTGTAACTCGGAACAGAGAAAATGTCCAGAAAAGAAAGTAATAATAATAATAATAATAATAAAAAAAAAAAAAACTGAGTACCAGCATATAAGTTTTTCAAAGAAGCTATTTTCAAAGAAAAAAGCATCTTATACGCCGGCAAATATGGTATATATATATATATATATATATTTTTAGTTAGGAAATTTTATTGACCTTTTTAGTTATCTTACATTAGCTACTTAGGTGGCGCTTTTTGGAATTGTCAGTTATTGTTTAATTTGAGCTTAAAATATACTGAAAATGCCTGTGACACACACAGGAGAAAATTATACTATTAAATAATCTTTTTACGTGAGTTTTGCAGTTATTAATTTTATAATTATGTCTACTCACGGTATTCCCTTATTAAATCTGACTCGGTCACATGCATCACCACATGTTCTTGGCAACTATTTAAGAATGTTGCTGGTCAGTAATCATCAACAGTGTTGATCACAATGGGAAAGAACAAAGGATCTTTCAGAGTTCGATATAGGGCTTATTGCAGGTGCTCTTCTGGCTAGAGCCCAGAGCCGACAAGTTTCTGTAAAGGTGGTGAGATATCCTGGGTGTTTAATCAGTGGAAAAATAACCCACATTCTTGTCTAAGAGGCATAACTTTGATCCTAAGAAGGTCTCTGTCAGAACAAGATTGCTATAATCTGAGAAGGCTTGTATGGACAAACAAAACTTCATGCAGTGCAGCAATTGACTTAAGCATTTAATGAAAGCTGCTCCCAAACCATATCTCACCAAATTATGTGCAGGAAATTGAAGAGTATCAGTATTTGCAATCTCATGCCTATACGAAAACCACTGATTTCTGCAAAGAGCCAGAAAGCTCATCTACAGTGGTGTCAAGAACACTACAACCGGATACTGTGAGACTAGAAATAAGTCACGTGGTCTGCCAAGTCACGAAATGCCTTGTTCTGAATTGATGATGGTATGAAGAGAGTTTGGCAGGAGCCCCAATGAAGCAATGACCACAACTTGTCTTGTAAGCACAACTCAAGGTTCTGGAGGTGGAACAGGTTCCCTGATATTGTTAGTAGGCTGGGTGTTCTCCAAGAAATATCTGAACTGTTGCTGATCAAGTGCATCCTGTAATGTTGACTTTTTATCCACCATGTGATGGCTGTTTCATGGAGACAATGCTACTGTCCATTGCATAAGAATTGTTCAGCAGTGTTTCAATGAGCATGACACAGCCACTTCCACTATCTTAGAAAAGGACATGTTAGAAAAACGAATCTGGAAACAAAGTCCTCTTCTGTTAAACCTGAGCCATTTAAAAGACTGTCTGGTGAATGCATGGTATGTTATAGACATAGATGCAATCTATGTGGAATCTATGCCAAACTGCATATGTGCTGTAATTCGGACTAAAGGAGGTCCAACACTGTATTAAATAAAAGTTTCTAATTCAGTGGCTGGTATATGTAATAAATTTGTTATAAAAATCCACCTTTAAAAGACTATTAATTATATTTCCAGTAAATTAGTAATGCATTACCTAATCTAAGTGACAGAACAGCAATAGAATAGAACAATTCAACTACATGTAAGGCACAATTTTTAGTGAAGATGGCAAATTAAATACAGAAAAAAAAAATTAACAGGTTAAGTGATGTCATGCTGAGGAGTCAGCTGAATAAATACATATGGATTACGAGAGAGGTTACCAGTTTTCAAAATGCAGATACTTTATACTAACCTTTCCTTTCTTTTTGCATTCTTTTAAGTGCCCATAAATTTCATTCTGTTCATGTATTCTTGAATGTGTGAAGAGAGGACATGAAAACCAAACCTCTGTTTGATTTTTAAATATGAAAATTAGATATGAAAATTTCTATATTCATATAGAAATTTTCATATCACTTAGATAAGGAGGCCAAAGGACATTTAAAAATTTGTTAAATATAACATATGATTCGGTTTTAATGCTCTGACAATGTCAGGAGAATTGGAAATCTGTCTTATTGTTTAGGTAAGGCTTAGAAATTTTGTGATTTAGGTAGACTTCATCATTAATGTTGAGAAACACTAGCTTAGGCTTACTGCGCATGTGAATATTATGCCTGTGTGAGCACTTTAGTATTTTAGCTTTCTTAGTAATTATGTGAATTCACTGCATTCTCACTAGAGGAGAAACAATCAGACAATCAGAATGCTATCACATATCTCAGTGTCCAGAGCTTAAACACAACTAAATGGTTTTATGCTCAACCAAACCATGCTGAAGGAGATTCAAAATTTTAAAATGAGTAGCATGAAAAGCATAAACAATTTTCAGATTCTCATCTTCGAAAAATGGTTTATATAATGTTATGTCTGTTGTGTGCAGAAATGAACATTTTCTGCAACATTTGTAGAGAAAGCACACTGATTATCATGAATTATGAGTTAACATAAAAAAAAATGACATGTAAATCATACCCTAATATTCAACCTTCTCCAAGGCTGATTTTTTATATTGATATCATATATCTTGGACTTTCTCACTGCTTGACAATAGAGTTCATGACCTTGCCTAAAATATACCACCTCATCTCCAATTTGTGGGACATAGGGTGCTTTGTGTGGCATCACATCAGTTAACCATTCTGGGGGCCGATACTCACCAGGAAGTTCCTTAACACGTCCCTAAAAAAAAAAAAAAAACAGAAATACAACTTATGAACAGGAGAGAAAAGAAATCAAATATGAATATGTAATTTACTTTTATAAGCTGTAAGAACAAATCAAGATAAAAGAAAGAAACTGATATTTATAAAGAGCAGCATGAGAAAATGCAATAACACAATAACATCTATTAATTAGTTCGTTTTTTTAAAAATAGAAATTGATAGGGAGAAATCCCAACACTAATTACCATTGCCATCTGCTTGAAAATTAATACTGCAAAAGATTATGAACAGTGGAATGGGGATAAAAAAATATTTCTTAATGGCTAAGAAATGGCTTAGCATCTTCATAGCATCTGTGCAATTACGTTAGCTGCTATTTGCAATTATTTTGACCTTTATCTAAAAAAAAATTCAGAAATTAAAAAAAAAAAAAAAAAAAAAACAGAACAAGCTGATGTAATAATCTTTTATAAGCATGACTATTATACTACATCATAAGAATGTGAAACTGAAAGCAGAGAAAGATTCTGGAGTATAAAAATAAGTCTTACTATTTTCTTCCTTGACTTTTTAACATCCTTCTTGGTTTTAGTTTCTTCTGTCTTTTTATCACTATCATGCTCTTCTTCTGTTTCATCATCATCATCAGTTGAAACTTGCCTTCGGGCACGTGATGATGTTGATGAGGAGGATGTTGACGGCTTTGCTTTCTGTTTAACTGGCTCAACAGTCACTCCAGCATCAGCTGTCCAATCAGAATATTCACCAGAACCACTAATGGAATAAATGTAAAGAGTACACATGGAATAAATGTAAAGTGTAAAACATGCATTTATTTAAAAAAAAAAAAAAAAAAAAAAATCCTGTTGTAAATTTTACAACCAAAGCTTTAAACTTAAATGGACATTAGCATAAATGTTAATAATTACTAAAGTTGGCAAAAAGAATGAGACCTTTGGTCAACTTTAGTAATTATTAAAATTTATAACAGCATACCCATATCAGAAGCAAGCCAGCTAACATATTCTACCTTTTTAGATAATTAAGATTCCCCATCTAAGAACAGTATGACAGAAACATTTTTTTGTTTTAAAACATTTCTACAAAACTGGATTATCCTACTATCTTAAGTTTTGATTTTAATTTATAAGGATCGGATGAAAAAATCTATTTATTATTTGAATTGTAAAATACACGGCTCGACAAATATGCTTGCCTACTTGCCTGTGGCGAGTAGCTGCAAACTGGACACAAAAGAATATGTTTTATTCAACGAAAAAATACAGAAGAATATCATAATAAAAAGAGGCCATTATTGTAACAAAAATTAACTTAATAACTTATTCCAAAAAAATTAATGTTTTACCCTTCTTTCTATTCTTATTATTTATTGACTTCTTAGAATAGTTCTAAAAAAACAAACAAAAAAACTAATGTTCTCCAAGCAACAGTACAGCACCACAAATCATTTTATGAAATGCTCAATGATTTGGGACATATCATTAAAAAATGGTGGTGAGGGGGTGATCAAATACTTTTTTTTTTTGTGACGAGTACAATTTTGCAGAATTTCTTGAGCCCTGGTAAAATGTGATATTCCAAACACTTGTAAATGCCAAAAATTTAGAAACATTAAAAACAAGATACTGGTAGCAGAAAAATGAATCCAATATTTCAAATCTTTGTGATACTTTTTTTTTGTTTACATTAAGACACAAGACAGTCAATCTGAGATAAGCTTCATGATAATTTCTACTAACTCCCATATGTAACCAAATGATTAGAGAACAATTTTAAGTGACCCAGTAGATATAATTTTTGATAAGACCATTCAACTTAAATGGAGATTGGATAAACAAGTTTCATAACATATATATATACACCATAAACAAAAAATACTGACATGACATCTGAGATCAGTAAGCCTGGCTTCCTATTATATTAGCTGTTATTAATCTTAGCAATGCAAAAAGTGTTAGAATATAACAAGTGAGGCAAAGCATACTGCATGTCATCACTTCAAGATATTAGATGATGTTAAAGCATATCAAAATATCCTGTTGTTTACCCCATACAACATACGAGGGTGGTCTGAAAAGTTATCAGCTAAACAATGAAAAAACGAATTTATAATTTAAAAATTATTTTTATTTTTCAACATAATCTCCCTTAAGACTAATACAGTTATTCCAGCGATGCTCCAGTGCCATTATCCTGTCCCTGTAGTGGTTCTCAGTAAGATCTGAAAAATAGCCCTCTACAGCTGCAATCATCTCTTGATTCGAAGAAACACACTGACCAGTGAGGAAGAGTTTTAGTTTTGGGAAGGGATAGAAGTTAGAGAGAGCCAAATCTGGGGAATAGGGTGGATGAATAATATTCCCCGGTTATTGTTTTACCCTTTTCAAGATAATTAATAAACAAAATGCCTTTAGCATCCTAAAACATTGGCTGGAAGCCGGTTGTTCAGTGAACAACCCGGCTTCTGGCCACTGTTTTGGCTGCTGTTTGGATTCTGGTATGTAATGGTGAATCCAAGTCTCATCTATAGTAATAAATTGACTCACAAAATCAATAGGTGGATATACATAACACAAGGTATAGTTTTATTCTTGTTAAAATAGTCCAAGTACTGTTCAGAGATTTTCATGTGAGTGCGTTTTTGATCTGCTGTGAGCAAGCACGGCACCCGTCTTGTGCAAAGCTTTTTCATTTGCAATTCTTCATGCAAAATATATCCTACACGTTCTTTTGAAATGCTTGCAGTCTCAGCAATTTCATGCACTTTGAGTTGCTGGTCATCCAATAACATATCGTGCACTTGATCAATGATTTCTAGTGTTGTCACACTTTTTGGACATCCTTCATGTGGATCATCTTCAAGGCTGGTATGGCCACATTTTAACTCGGCAGCCCATTTCTTAATTGTCAAAAACGAAGAAGAGAGTATCCATAAACTTATGAACTTCGAATGAATTTCTTTTGGCGTTAAATCTTCTTTTAGAAAGAATTTTATAACTGCCCAATACTCAATTTTATTCATTTCAAAGGATACAGATAACACAGACAGCTGTATAAAACAAACTACTTGATAGAATGACTTGCAATTTCACGTGGATGCTTATGACAGATGTATTAACTTAGAAAAAAAAAATCTTGCCGATAATGTTGCCATCTATGGTCGAGACCGAGAACTTTTCAGACCACCCTCGTATTTACTTTTTTAACTTATATTTTTAATTCTATACACTATTTATATATAGAAGTAGAAAGTTTTTTTAACCTTGTGGCAACTTGTTTAGGTAAAATTCATAAGCTCTGCATTACTTTAACCTTAGCATTGTCAGGTCTGGCTCCCACTGACGAGACCTCAATAAAGGTCGAAACCGGTATGGATAGTGACCATTGTCTTTAATGCATAGCATCATACATCTCAGCAAAGGGATGTTTTACATTAAGGGAAAAATACTAAGGAAAGTGATCCGAGCTTAACCCACCTTTACCATGAGTTCCCCAGAGTGGCACTACCACGAGTTGTCTCAGACTTGTGCTACGTGCAGGCGCAAACTTGACTTACTGGCGTTTGCTTACTTGGGAAATAGGAATAAAAACCAAGTTTATATAAAATTACTCGGTATCTTGAATACTATTTATATAGTTTTATATAATGTGTAATCCAGCAGTTCTAAGGCTAGTGATATAATCAGATATACTATGAAATAAAATAGCTAGTTCCGTGATTGTACATATGAGTCATTCTCATGCACTTCACTTATTGCTACCTGCCTGTGATACACTATCTACCAATAATTGTCCAGACACTTGAGCGATTTACAATAGATACCAGCAGGCGAACCCTAATATCGAGTATGTCCACCTTCGGCTTTGATCACCTCTTGCACCCTTTCAGGGAGGTTTTCCACCGATGACAGACAGACATCAGGTGGAATTTGTCTGTATTCCTCCCTCAAAGCATCACTGAGTTCAGCGATAGATTGAGAACGTGCTGCTCTGGACTTCAATTGCCACTCCAATTTGTCCTGCAGGTGTTCGATGGGGTGGATGGTCAACTGTCCAGTGTTGTGATGTTTGGCTTGTGTGCCGCTGCTCCTCTGTGGAAACCCAGTAAATGGAATTCTTTTCATACAGTATTAGTACTTGCCATGGTATTACTGGCACTCTGGAACTTATCACGAATGGTCTGTGACAATTGTAGCTGGGTTTTGCGTGCCACTCATTTAACACCCTCCTGTCCCTGTGAGTCATTTTTGGTGCCCACCCTGGGTGTTTTCCTGCACTAGTGATGCCAGATGTCTCCATGTGTTGACCACATCACCAACTGTTGATTTTGGATGCTCCAGTTGAGTAGCAATGGCATGCATGGACATGCCACTAATGTGACAGCCACAATGACACCTCTCTCAAAGTCACTGAGTTCAATAATAAATTTAGTTTAATCCTTTATCCAAGTGTGAGCAAACAAAGTTTGCGCCTGAAAGTATCTTCAGGACTGGGGTAAGGTGGTACAACACCAGGGCACTCCTTGCAAAGGTGGAGCAAGCTACCAACACTCCTATCTCAGAATCTCCCATAATGCAAAACACATCTCCTTGCGGATATGTCTAATGTTATGCATTAAGCACCACCTTACCCAGTCCTGAAGATACTTTCAGGTGCAAACTTTGTTTGCTCACACTTGGATAAAGGATTAAACTAAATTTATTATACTCTAACCAAGTGAAAAATAAACTTTCAACACTGAGTTCAAGTCGTGTTGCCATACCACCTGTATTCAACTGCTAGGATATACTGCTTCCTACTATCAGTAAAACCAGTTTTTATGTTATCAACAAACCTGGAATGTTCCATAACTTCAAATAACAGGGATGCCAAATAACAGGAGTGTCCAGATACCTCTGTATCTGGACACTCCTGTTATTTGGCAGTGCATTTGTTGACTTTCATACAACCTGATGACAACTTGTTAACTTAAGAGGTAGTAGAGACAAAAGGTGTGTGTGTGTGTGTGTGTGTGTGTGTACTAAATTTTTTGAAATGTTTAAATCAGCATCAGGAAATGAATGCTTGTGTGTGGCAATTTGTGCCATTTAGAGTTCTGAATAAGGCTATGGCTATGAGGGCAGCAAGTTATTAACACACATTTTATACAATCTGATTATACAACTTGTCAACTTAAGAGGTAGTAAAGACAAAAGGTGTGTGTACTAAATTTTTGAAATGTTTAAATCAGCATCAGGAAACGAATGCTTGTGTGTGGCAATTTGTGCCATTTAGAGTTCTGAATAAGGTGTTATGAGGACAGCAAGTTATTAACACACATATTATGTACGTTAACTGCATGTGTTCTTCTGGCGTTTGCAGGATAAAAAAAAAAACCTGAACTTCCAAATGAGACTAGTTAGCTAGCTCAGCTTCATATGAAAAGCTGTTATAACAGTTCCTTCTTTAACAGACTGAATTCAATACCAGGTCTTCACAACCAAATATTGTGTTAGTCAATGAAACAAGCAGTGATAGAATAGCAGCAGAAAATATTCAACAGGAATTCATGGGGTGGGGGGGGGGGGTAAATAGATGATACAGATGGAATAGATGATATCTGATAGGAAGAAATGCTCATATGTGAGCATCTTAAAGTGGCTACACTGCATAGTGAAAAGGTCTGGTAAGAAAGTTGAATCCCAAATAACTGGGGCAATGCTCTCACACGGGGAAGAAAAATAACTGGGAGAATTATAGAGGAATTTCTTGCCCAAGTATTGTAAGTAAGATTTATACAAACATACTTGAAAGAAGGATAAGAAAACCGTGGAACAGAAATATGTGGAAGAAAAAATTGCATTCAAACATCAAAAAATTATGGGAATACAACAAAGAAGGTTTAAAAAGAACCAAAGATGAGCAGCTTTCAAAAGGTGAACTGTAGACTCAAATATACAAGTATTATTCAAGAAAAAAATGAGAGTTTGAAGACAAGATTCAAACCTTTGACACTCAGCAACAAGCTAGATAGAAAACACTGAACGTGGACTGAAGAAGCTCAAGTACATCCTAAAAAAGAGAAAGAGCATTGAAAGTTTTTAGCAAGTAAGTTAGCATGTGCCTCAGAGAATATAGAGAAAATATAAAAATGCAAAGCAAGGCATATAAAAGTAGCTAAAAGTCAGAGGAAGACTTTAGTAAGAGCAGAAAAGACAAATATCAAGACAGAAGAATGTTCTGGAGACTATTGAAAAGTTTAATTGTGTGAGTGAGTGGAAGACAGTGCAGTAAAGGGACTTTAAGATGGTAAAGGTGAAATGAAGATAGATATTCTAGATGTCTAGGGTAATTAATTTGAAAGATTGTGAAATAAAACAAGTGATGGAACAGTGGTATAAACTATTCAAGAGGAATGCACATCCATATTTGAGATTGAAAAACCATTAAAAACCCTGAAATAAACCAAGGAGCTGGAGTAGATGATATTTCACCAGAATGTTCAATTATAGAGGTATAAACTTTTTTTTTTTTTCCAATTATGCAGTGCAGCCACCACTGGATAAATTCAGAAGGCTTGGTCAGAAGGTAGAATTTCAAATGATTGGAGTAGAGCTCTTATAAATACCCATCAATAATAGAGGAATTTCTTTCTCTACTGATTGGTCCAGGTAAGATTTATGCAAGCATACTTGAGATGAGGCTAAGGAAGAAAACTGAAAGCACAAGATGGGTTCAGGTCAAAGATTGGTTGTCAAGATTAGATTTTCAACAAACAGTTGAGAAAATTGTGAAATATAACAGAGATCTGTATTTAAGTTTGCACCACAGATCATATTAGACTGTAGGAAACAGAAATATACAATAATAGTAGCCACCCTGTAATAGGAGGTGGCACATAAAGAAGAGGAATAAAACCTCAATCACATGAAGTTAATATCATGTGTTTTAATATTCGATGATTGTATGAGTATGCCAAGAGAAAAGCTAAATGGGATATTATAGAGTACAATACATTCTATAACTTTTCTAATATGATCTGTGGTGCAAACTTAAATACAGATCTCTGTTATATTTCACAATTTTCTCAACTGTTTGTTGAAAATTGACATTTAAGTCAGTAATTTTAGAACTGAAGGAGGCACAGGAAGATGGCCTGATGCAAAATCATGTGTAAGAAAAAGATGCACACTATCTCCACCATAATTCATCATCTGTATGGTTCACATAAAATGAACTGGCATTAGGGGCCTGATATCAAAATTGGAGATATTCAACTCAACTTGTTATTTTATTCAGAAGATGCTATACTCTTAAATAAAATGAGTATAAGGCTATGGGATACTTTAACTGAACTGAATAACAACTGTAACAAAATAAGCATAAAAAGACAAACAGCTATGAAAACAGGCAAGAACATAGGATGTTATGGGACATGGAAAACATCAGCTGCATCCTGAATGGGAAACCTACAGAACAAGTGAAATATTTCATCTGTTTAGGCACAATTTATAATGTAGATAGCAAATGAAATATGGAAATATAGTAGACTACACAATTAATAAAGTTGACATGGTGGAGAGCTAGATGAATAAATTTATATGGAATAAAACAGAAACTAGTCAAAATAAACCAGCAGTAAGCAAGACATTTTTCAAACCAATTTTAACTTATGGATTTAAGAGCTGGATTAGAAGTAAAAAAGTTGCCAAAAGGCTGGAGACTACAGATATGAATTTCTGAAAATTAGGCAAGTAAACAAATGGGAAAACAAAGATATTAGAAAGAAACTTGATATTGTTAGCATTCAAGGATATGTGAACAGAGGTAATTGAAGGTGACATGATCACTTGAACTTAATAAGAGAGGAAAAGTTAGCAAAACAGGTTTGATGTCAGGAAAAAAAACATTCAAGGAAGAAAAAAAGATATTGAGTGCATTGATGCAGTTAGAGGTACCTTCATCATCTGTTCATTGGACATCCTCAGATGCTGTATGGTCACTCCAATGCCTGGTGATGTGCCACACCAGTCCTCACCATGTGGTCCTGTTGTATGCTTTTCTGGAGACTTCAACTCTCTGAAGATCAGTCACTCCACACACAATCCATCAATCTCATTGACAGTCTACTGCTTCCTCTTTTTCTAGGAACATTACCTTCTATTACTGTTCTGAGAAGTCCTCCTTCCATCCTTTCAATGTGTCCAAAATATTTTAACTTTCTTTTGTCAATATCCTTAAGGAGCCTTAAAGTTCTACTGATCTTTTCTAACATCCATTAATCTGTACACCTTTCAGTATATGATATCCTCAAGAGCTTTCTGTAACACCACATCTCAAAAGCAGCTATCCCTTTCTTATCCGACTTCTTTAGGTTCCAAGACTCGCATCCATAAGTCACTGTTGGAAAAACAACTGCATAAAAAATGCTCAACTTTGTTCCCATGGAGATAGACCCATCTTTCCAGATTTTAGACATCTCTGCTGACTGTTGTTTTAGCCATTCCTAATCTTCTGAACAGCAATTCTTTACATTAATAATGGATTACAGGTACTCAAACTTGCTGACTTCCTCAATTCTTTCTCCATTTAGGTACACTTGCTTCTCAAGAGCTTCCCTGTTTATATTTCCTTTGAGAACCATAATCAGTGTCTTGCTAGGACTGAGTTGAAGTCCTCTGTTATTACTGATCTTGTTAACTTTATCAAGAATTTGTCCTAGTTCTTCCTTGTCATTACAGAGGAGTGTGGTGTAATCAGCATACCTCAGATTACTGATCAATCTACCACCTATCCTAATTCCTGTTTTGAGTTCATCCAATGCTTCATGCATGATGTCCCCAGTATATCAGAGGTACCTTAGAAGACTGAAATATAAGATATAGCAATACTGGAGTCCTGATAGATAACTGACCAATTTGGAGGAAAACTGTTAACAAAAAGAAGTCTTCTTCTTCTTATTGTGCTATCTTCTATCGAAGGTCAGCGACCATCTTGGCGAACAAACTGCGCTCTTGTGCTAATCTGAGCAGTTGTGCACTGCTCTTTCCTGTCCACGTCTTGATGTTGTCAAACCATGATATTCTTTTTCTTCCTCTAGTTCCTTTGCCATCAATTCTTCCTACCAAAATAGTTTGTAGAAGTTGGTATTTGCTGTTTCTCATGATGTGTCCAAAATATGATGTTTTTCGTTTCTTGATTATTTGTACAAGATGTTTAGCTTTGCCAATGGATTTTAAGACATCTTCATTGGTAATTTTTTCTGTCCATGATATCTTTAGCATTCTTCTGTATAGCCACATCTCAAAGGCTTCGATTTTCTTGATGGTTGTCGCCTTCAATGTCCATGTTTCAACTCCATAGAGCAGAATAGACCACACGTAACATTTCAGCATTCGGCATCTGACTTCCATGTTTAGGTCTTTATTGCAGAATAGTGTTCTCATTTTCATGAAGGACTGCCGTGCAACTTCAATACTTGTCTTTATATCTATTTCTGGATCCCACCGTTCATTAAGCCAGCAACCAAGATATTTATATCTTGACACTTGATCAATATTTTTCCCATTGAGTGTCAGTTTCATTGATGAGGCTGGATGTTTGCTGATGATCATGTATTTTGTCTTGTTGATGTTTATATTTATTCCCATTCTTTGGCTTTCTATGTATACTCTGTCAACGAGTTTTTGGAGATCCATAATGTTATCTGCAATTAGCACGGTGTCATCTGCATATCGTAGGTTGTTAACAATCTTTCCATTTATTGTGATTCCCTCTGGACATTCTTCCAATGCTTTTTTAAAGATTACCTCTGCATATATGTTGAACAGGAGTGGTGAGAGCACACATCCTTGTCTCACTCCTCTTTTGATGTTAATATCACTGGTGGTAATGTTGTCTAATTGAACGGTAGCTGACTGATTCCAATACAGATTTGTTATTAGTCTTATGTCTTGTTCGTCTAGCCTTATTTGTTGAAGGATTTCTATTAAGTTGGTGTGTCTGACTTTGTCAAATGCTTTTTCAAAATCTATGAAACACATAAAGACAGATTTCTGTTTTTCTATGCATTTTTGTATCAATATTTGGGTACAGAAAAGGGCCTCTCTAGTACCAAAACCATTCCGAAAGCCGAATTATGTTTCACTTAGAGTTTCTTCACTTTTTCTATAAATGCGATTCTGAATTACTTTCAAAAATATTTTTAATGTTTGGCTCATTAGACTAATAAGTCTTAAGTCACCACAGGAATTCGCTTTGGGTTTCTTTGGGATAGTGATAAATGTAGATTTGAGCCAATCTGATGGAAATTCATCACTTTCATATATTTTATTAAATAGTTTTTCAAGAAGTTTGATGTTATCTGGTTCGATTAATTTTAAAAATTCTGTTTGCACACCATCTGGTCCACTGGCTTTTCCTGTTTTACTTGTTTGTATAGCATTCTCTATTTCGCATTTCATGATTGCTGGTCCTTGAATGTTATCTTTTATATTTATAGGCTTCTGTCTCGTATCATTGAAAAGTTCTGTTACATATTTTATCCAAATCTGTGCTTTATTCTCTTCTTCTAGAACTATTTTTCCATTTTCGTCTCTTAGAGACACTATTTGCTTTTTCCTCAGTTTTCCGGAAATTTCGTTGATTTTCTTATACAGATTGAAATTATCATGTTGTTTCTGAAGCAGTTCAATTTCAGTACATAAATTTTTCATCCAATTTTCTTTGGCTTCTTTTATTTTTTTCTTGATGATGTTATGTGTTTCTGTATACCTGGCTAGGTCTTTGTTTTTATACATTCTTCTTGTATCAATAAGAGAAAGAATCTCATCTGTCATCCATTCCTGTTGTTTTATATTATTCACATAACCTACTTCTTCAATACTTGTTGTTACGATGGCATTCTTTAAGCTATTCCAAAGAGATTCCACACTTTTATTTTCTTCTATGTTAATCTGTTGTAATCGCAGGTTAAGCTGTGTCTTGGCACTTTTATTTATGTTCGGGTCTTTCAGTTTTTCTACATCAATTTTCTTTTTCTTCTTTTGTGATTTTTTAGCTGATTTTAATCTAAGACGTACTTCTGCAACTATGGGATTGTGGTCTGATGAGATATCTGCTCCAAGATAAGTCTTTGCACTCTTTATACTACTGTGGAATCTTTTATTTATCAGTATATAATCAATTTGATTTCTGACAATATTATGTTGGTTATTTTGAGGCGATTTCCAAGTGTACAGTCTTCTGGGTGGAAGTTTAAACCAGGTATTTGCTATTGTTAGATCTTCTTCCTGACAGAATTGGACTAGGCGATCTCCTCTGTCATTTCTGGTGCCTAAGCCATGTTCGCCAACAATTTCTCCATCACCCCCTCTTCCTACTTTTGCATTGAAGTCACCCATTACTATGTTTATATCATGTTTCTTTGTTAGGTTTTTAATCTCTTTTAGGTGTTCATAAAACTCTTCAACATCTTCTTCACTTTTGTCAGCTGTGGGTGCATAAGCTTGGATGATATTTATGTTAACGGGGTTTCCCTTAAGTTGTAACAGCATTATCCTTTCAGAAAATGGAATCCAATTTATTACTGATTTCTTCATCTACTATTACAGCTACACCATGTCGATGTTTGTTCTCATCATTCCCAGAGTAATACATTGTCATATTATCTTGTTGACACTTTCCAGATCCTGGCCATCTTGTCTTGCAAATTCCCAAAATCCAGATGCCCAGCCTCTTCATTTCTCTTGTGGCATTTCTTAATTTGCCAGCTTCATACAGAGTTCTGACATTCCAAGTTGCAATTTTAAAAGTGGACACCATTTTGAGCCCGGAGAT
Organism: Typopeltis vanoorti; assembly: GCF_054136105.1. NCBI lineage: Eukaryota > Metazoa > Arthropoda > Arachnida > Uropygi > Thelyphonidae > Typopeltis > Typopeltis vanoorti. The sequence goes on along the minus strand of NC_143567.1, from coordinate 35,968,746 downwards.
TCTTCGCACCCCTGTCCCATTTAAGGGACGCCGGGAACTTGGGGCCAATTGTAAGGGTTTGCTCGCCATGGTGGTTGTTCTGGAGATAAGGTAGAGCAGTAGTTTCTCCGTTTGCTTTCTGCTCTGCAGTATTACAGACGTACACAATATAATCATATTGCCATCTGCAAATCTCTGATCACAAGCTTTTCCGTCATCATTTGGCTTCAACCTTGTGTCAGTACTGACAATGCTGCTTCCCAATGTCAGGGGCGGTGACCCCAGCAGGTACTTATTTAATGGCGGCACTACTTGCCATGTCACCGAGTTGTCATTGGGCTTTGTGAGGTTTTAAGTGAGACAGAGTTGCCACTTCTGCTCCCCCATGCCCTGATAGCTATGTCGCTGTTGGTCCACGGCTGCTTATTCGCCAGATTGCTCTGCTTATATCGCAGCTAACCTCCATATCTGAAGGCTGTTCCCCGATCCGCCACCTGGGGACGCACCCGGTAGTAGTCAGCTCTGCTGGTAATTTTCGGCTATGCATAATTAAAGGAGTCATTATATTTTTAAACAAACAGTATAATTAGAGACAACCGGGATAAAAAGGCACTAACTAATGAATCACATCCCCTCTCCAACAGAAACTGTTGTATAGACCAAGCAAAACCATATATTGCTGTTGGAACATATGGTTTTGCTTGCCACCACCCCCATCATTAACGTGTTAAAACTAAGAAATATATAGTGAATATGTTTCAGATATTATGAAATTTGTTTGAAGGGAATTACATTGCAATTCAACTGTTGAAATGCTAATTTGTCTTTGGTTCGTGTGATCTTTTGTTAATACTGCACCAATCATATGAAATCATATGAAAAAAAGAAGTCACCATAACATAAACTTTTCATGTAACACTACCATTGTATCTCGACCTCCCCCTCCCTTGAGGTAAACAAACTATAGCAGTATTTCTCAAAGTGTGGTATGCATACCCCCGGGGGTACGTGGTAATTTTCGGCTATGCATAATTAAAGGAGTCATTATATTTTTAAACAAACAGTACAATTAGAGACAACCAGGATAAAAAGGCACTAACTAATGAATCACATCCCCTCTCCAACAGAAACTGTTGTATAGACCAAGCAAAACCATATATTGCTGTTGGAACATATGGATTTGCTTGCCACCACCCCCATCATTAACGTGTTAAAACTAAGAAATATATAGTGAATATGTTTCAGATATTATGAAATTCGTTTGAAGGGAATTACATTGCAATTCAACTGTTGAAATGCTAATTTGTCTTTGGTTCGTGTGATCTTTTGTTAATACTGCACCAATCATATGAAGTTCTTTGCTGCTCTACGTATCTCAAGTCTTGTAAATTACTGGTAATTTTTGCTTGAAATAATGGGAAAGATGATGATGCTATTTGGGTAGATGACTTTAACGATGCACACAAAGAAACTGTTCTCGATGCCAAAAGTAGTGATAGCGAGTAGGAGCTTCTTAGTAAGTCGCACCATTTTCAGTTTTTTCTGAAAACTTTAGTTTCCGAAAATTCCCGCACGCATCTCGCAACATGATTTTTTAGCTTTAATTTTGGGAAAAAAGTCAGAGTTATATTCGAGTAAATACAGTATTTTTTTTAGCTTTCAAATTCTTACATATGGATCATTGGTTAAAGATTGGATTTATAAAACCCCCAAAAGAGAGCAATATAGCAAATACAAGTAGGCAACAAGAAAACATTGATATTGCATCTGGATCAAATGAAATTGATAAGAGTGTGTTGTCTGACATCTCTAGAGAACCAAAATTTAAAAATATATCATATTTTTTATTTACATGAATATATAAATTCAAATAAAATAGATATTTAATTTTAATTAATATTTTAAATTAATAATTTTTTTAATTACCACTAATAACTTTATTTTAATGAGACCATAAGTTTTTTAATAAAGATCATACACCAGCCAACTAGTTTCGCTAGCTTTCTCAAGGCAGTAACTGTGCTAATACAAATGAAAAAAATTAAATGAATACAGAAACGTCAGTAACTGTCAAGCAGCTCCATTTGATATTTTATGTGGTGTAGCGTGCATGCGTTCGGATGCTTCAGTCAGTATCAAGTACGTGACTACGCGTCACATGTTTATTCGCTAATTGTAGTTCTGTTGAGCTGAGAGAAGAGATGAGGTTTTTCCATATATCTTTAAGGATAATACCCTGATTTCTATTTAAATTATTGCCTGTGCGTAGTACTACGCTACTTCTTTGTAAGTTCGGTGTCTATAGTCATATTCGATGTAAGGCATAGAGCTGTTTTTCCAGTCTATAACGTGGTTGGACATTGAAAAATGATGAGCTAAACCTGATGTAATGATTCTGTTGTGATTGACATCCCCCCCGTGTTCTTTCTGTCTTATTTCAAGACTTCTAGAAGTCTGTCCAATATAAGAAAGGCCACACGTGCATGGAATTTCATACACCCCTGGATATTTAAAAAATGGGACCTTATCTTTTAGGTGATCTTAAGATTTGTCTGATCGTGGTAGTTGGTTTTGAAACCACTCTGATGTTATGATCCTTCAACATTCTTGCTAATTTCTTGGACACTGTACTCACATATGGTATGACTGCTGTGGACACGTGTTGGGGCACTGTTTCACGTTGTTGAAGGTTATTTTTAAACAGAAATTTCTTTAAAATGTTTGTAAGGTAACCATTAAGAGATAAGAGTATTTACGATTTGAGCCAGTTCTAACTATACATCTTCTTCTTTTGAAATAAACTTTTGGGCTCTGTTGCGTAGCATGTGCATTATACTCTGTTTCTGTGACCTATGATGGTTTGACAAATAATGTAGATATCTTCCTGTATCTGTAGGTTTCTTGCAGATAGAAAGTTGGAAATTGTTATAGTGTCTCTTAACCAGTATGTCCAGAAAGGGTAGTTCTTTGTTCTTTTCAAGTACCATAGTAAATTTGATCTTACTGTGTAGTGAGTTGATTTTATTAAGAAACACCAGGAAGTTTTCCATATTATCTTTCCAAAGGATGAAGATGTCATCCACGTATCTCCACCAAATCGAAGGTTTGGGAGAAATGTTAGAGAAAATATCATTTTCAAATTTTTCCATAAACAGGTCTGCACATGGTGGTGATAAGGGGCTGTCAAACAGGCTCGATGGAATAACACTTTTTAACATCACTAGTATGAGCATTAAAAAAATCTTTATACATTTATTTTAATGACAAATTATTAGACTTTATCCATTTTACGAAATGCAACTTTATTTTCTATTTAAATTTAAATTTTTTAATTAATTAATGAATTTATTTCTAAATTAATTATTTAGGGGGTACTTAGTAATAATGAAAATTTATTACCAAGTACCCCCTAAATTTGAGAAACCCCTGAAGTTTGAGAAACACTGAACTAGAGAAAAAAATCTAATTACAAAGTAAGACTACTAAATGATTCAAGTATAAGAAATTTATACCAACAGAGGATTAATAACTACTTCAAAGTGAAGACATTGAGAAAGAATGGAATAATATAAAAGAAATTATCGCATCAGCAGCATATGAAAGTCTAGGAATACACAAAAAATATTATAAAAATAAAAAATTACATATATGGGACAATGAAATAAAAACAATAATTGAAAATAAAAAGCTGGCTTTTAAAAGATGGTTAAGTAGCAAAAAACAAGAAGATGAAATTGAATATAAAAAAAAGACGAGCAATAGCCAAAAGAGAAACCAGAAAGAGACATAGAGAAAGCTGGGAAAAATTTGTATCATATCTAGAAAATTACATATTTTCTAGATATGATAATAATGAAAATTTAAGAAGGGGTACGCGGATAGAAAGTGAGTACAAAATACTAAAACACATGAATGTAGATATAAAAGAAACTGCAAATATAAATTGTGAAATAGATGTAAAAGAATTCTTGGATCACTTTACAAATCTTTGGACGGATAATACTGGCATCAAAAATAATTACACCAGAAACTTACAAAATACCTTAAATGATATGATAAAAATGAAAGAATTAAAGGACAACCTAAATAAAATAGAAAATGGCAAATCAGCAGGAGAAGATGGAATAAACTCCGAACTGTATAAATTTGCTGGAAAAAAATTTCATCAAAGATTACTAAAATTTTTAAATAAAATATATACAAATGGACAAATACCAATAGAATGGAATTCAAGAATAGTAATACCTATATTTAAAAAAGTGGATAAAACAAAACCTGCTAACTACAGAGGTATTAGTTTATTGAATACATGTTACAAAATATATATAGCAGAATACCTAATGAAAAACTAAAAATATACAGTGAAAAAATATTATTAGAATGTCAAAATGGATTTAGAAAAGGACGCTTTACAATGGATGCAGCTTTCTGTTTAAAACTACTTATAGAAAAAAGAAGAGAATTTAATTTGGACGCTCATCTTTTGTTTATAGATTATGAAAAAGCATTTGACAAAGTAAAATGATACATACTGTTTGTTATATTACAAAGAATAAATATACCTAATATTTTACTACATGCAATATTGAATATATATAAAGATAATGAAATAAAAATAAATGAAAAGTTGCCTGAAAAACAATCTATAAACCAAGGAGTAAGAGAGGGATGCCCTCTGTCTCCTCTATTGGAGACAGAGGGCATCATTTTTCAGTATTTACATTAATAAAATATTAATACAGTGAAACACCTTAAACAATCAAGGTATAGACATTTCTGGAATAACAAAATAAATATGCTATTATTTGCAGATGATAAGGTAATAATATCAGATAAGGAAGACAATTTACAAAGAGCAATATATAATTTAAACATTATAGTAGAATGGTTTGGAATGAAACTTTCCATTGATAAAACCAAAACAATGACATTTTGCTTCTAACTGGACAAACTCCAGTTAGAAGCAAAATAGTTAATAAAAATAAAATAATAGAACAGATAAATACTTTCAATTATCTTGGATGTAAAATATCATATGAAGGAGAAAAAGACATAAAATTAAAAACTTCAAAATTTTTACAGATTATAGGCCTGATAAATAGAACACTCAACCCAAATATAGTACAAAAAAGAAACATGCTTGAAAATATACAATACTTTAGCAGTGCCCACATTATTATATGGCAGTTGAAATTTGGGCAATAAACAAACAAGATAAACAAAGAATAAAAACAAGTGAAATGAGATTTATGAGAACTGCAAAATACACATTATTAGATCGAAAAAGGAATGAAGACATTTTAAAACAACTAAAAACAAAAATGGATTGAACATGTAAACCGAATGGCCAACACCTGATATCCTAAACAAATACTAAAATATAAGCCAATTGGAAAGCGAGGACAGGGTAGACCTCTAAAAAGGATATTGGATGGATAATGAGACCTGAACAGACCAATATGGTTTATACCCGTAATTAGTGTTATGATGATGATGATAACTACCATTGTAACTCGAACCCCCCCCCCCCCCCCCCGAGGGTACATATGAGGAACTTGATGATGATAATGATAATGACAGCTCATACATTATGAGGTTTAGTATGACAAGATATGGCACACTAAACAACCTGCATAGTCAGGTGGATGGTGTCTTTTCTACTCTCTAACCAACAGGCACTGGTTGAAATCCCACTGTAGGCATGGAGGTTTAGGGATGTCCGGTCAGGTGGATGTGCACAAAGTTTATTTTTGTAGATAATTTTTATCAACCAGTTTGAGACCAATTTATTGTTTACTGAAGTCCTGAAATGGCTTGCAAAAATTTGATGTTTGGCCTCTAAAGCAAGATTACTAGATTAATTCTTAGCCAGCCCTACATATGGAAGTTTACATTTTGTGAATGGTATTCACATCTCATTTAGGTTAGGACTCAAAATACTGTTTAACAGTAAAGCAGTGAGTTTTTGCCAACTACTTTGTTGGAGCCTGGCACTTGCATTGAAAGTATCATAGATATCACTGTAAGAGAAACAAGAGCTCCTGATCTAGAGATAAATTGGAAAAAAAGGAGTTTATTTTTACCTGCCACTGTCGTCTGAACTGTCATCCCAACCTCTTCCTTCAGTGTCAGAGCTACTGCTACTACTCAGATTTATATTCTCTGGATTCTGTTCAGAAAACAAAAAATTTTAATTTAGAATTAAAATGCATGTGAAATCATATGCAAGCATTAATATTTTCTTAATTTCTTGAACAACAGAAACTTAAGATTTCTGCAAGCAGTATTCAAGAAAATACAGCTATCTAGCCGCAATCACTGATGTTTTTATTAAACATCAGTGATTGCGGTTGATATCACCAGGAAATTTTAATATTTGAATTTTTTATTCATATAGTATAAAAAGTGTTATTAAACTAAATTATATAGATGGTTAGACAACATAGACACAGATTAGTTAAAAATACTTTTAAAACAATTTACATTTTATAATATGATATATAGTATACAAAATCAGAAATTCACACAAAGACAATCACATTGATGCTTATTGGTCAGATGGATTTCCAACTTAACTAAATGATATAATTCACAGTTGATCATGATTAGATTAAAATCCTAAACAAGAAGAAAGACACTCATTTAGTATGTGATCAAGAATGCGGAGTCAAGTTTTCTTTAGAGCAACACTGATGACATGGCTAAGACTTTTCAGCAGTTTGTCATAATAAGGAGTTCAATCTTGAGCATCTTCATGGTATCAATGACTCACTGTGGGAGACCCACTCCAATCCCTGTTCACACAACTATCACTACTCTCCTGGAACTCATTCAGCGATGCTCCTTATGGCCATTTTTGGCAACCCATTCACTACCTTCCAAGAAAAATATCTAGCACCTTTCCTAACCATACTTTTATAGAATTTCCAGGAATAACCCCTTGTTCTCTTCCTTTCTGCAATGTATTTTAAAAAAGTCTTTGGTGCCAATCCTATAAAATCCCTTTAATAGCTTTATATGCTTCTATCCTGTCCTCTATTATTCACATCAGCAAGCAATAACTGATATAATTTTGGCTGTTTACCTCCGGATCCTCTCTGCCACTTCATTTCCAAAGAATCAGCAGGAAATCCAATCTGTATGCAGTAATCCAGATGTGTCCTTATTAAAGCATTATAAAGAGGAATAATACCCTCCACATTTTGGAGTGACATCACTGCAAGAAAAAAATGGCAGGGTTGCAGAAGCCCTTTCCACATATCTGAAAGGTTTTGGTCCCAATTCATCCCATGTTGCCCAGGAGGGTTGGGACTTCAGCCTACTAGGTGACACAAATATCTAGGAGAAAAGGCACTCTCACTGCATAAGACAAACTAGAAAAAATTCACCCCTATCCCCTCACATACTACAATAGTATTTGGGGAGGGGGGAAAGGGGCAAGAAAAAAGAAAGAAGGGGAGGCTTCAACAGCCACATAATATGATATAGCCTCAAAACTTCACAACTCCTTGTTCACAATAATCACCATATCCCCAGCCTCACCAATTTCCTGAAGTTTTATCAATCTAGTACACAGCTTGTGATCTCTTCATCCCAACGTGGATGACTTATATTTGGCCACATTAAAAGTGACAGATATGTTAACTTTGCCCACACTGCCAGTCTATTTAAGTCATACTGCAGGATCTCTACATCATCTTCACTGACCATAATATTACCAAGCTTTGCATCATCAGTGAAAAAAAACAACAACAACAACTGAATATTTCTCCTTAAATCATTACCTATGTACAAATTAAACACAGAGGACATGTACTGAGCTCTGCAATACTCTATAATTACTTGCCTCCTTCCATACATCTCTTTTTGACATCTGCCCATCACCCAGTCTCTCATCCAAATCACCAGCTTTATATCTTACCTCACTTGCTCCAATTTATGTAATAGAATTCCATGTAGAATCATGTCAAATGCCTTTGCAAAGTCTAGCAGTATCAATGAATAGTTATTTCCTTTATCCAACTTGATTGTCACTTTATCATAAAAACTAAGTCAATCACCAAGGCAAAACCTACTTTCACAAAATCATATTGTCTCCTATAAAGTATCATATTCCTGTCCACCCATTCCTGATTTCTTGATTTCTGTCTCTTACCAACTTCTGCAATACCTTAACTGCCACTCCTGAGATATTGATTGGTCTGTAATTTGCTATTTCTGTCTTTGAGCCTCCTTTATGTAGTGGACCTATTTTTTCCTCTTTAAGCCACTTCCTTGTTGTCTTATCAGAACTGAGTCTCAAATTAAACAGCTTGGTCAAAGGTGCCAATTCCCTTGTTCATTCTCATGTATTATGGGAATGTGCAAGAAACTGACCATCCAATCCCATGGCTATGAAATTAGATGGCCAATTCGTCTACCTCTATTTTCTGAATAGTCAATGCCACATATGATATTAGAATATCTCTCCACTGGATGGAACACATTTGCAAAATGATCACTCAGTAACTCAACTATTTTGTTTCCTTCTCTTACATTACATTACAGTGCCACCAGCACCGGCTTTAACAAGTCATTCTACCTTTACTTGATGTAATGTGAAAGAACTATTTGGAATTTCTTTTGGCCTCAGCAGCTAGCTTCCTCTAATAATTAGCTTTGGCATTCCTTACCATACAGATCATCAACATTTTTGCCTATGCCTTGTACTGCTCATTGTTTTGCTAATCAAATTGTTCTTTATATTCCCTTCACAGCTCTCCCCCCCCCCCACAACTCCTGCTTAATGATGTGATCCATCCATCTAACCCATACCAGATTTATCTTCCTGACTCTGGGTATACAGTTTGATACTGCTTTCTTCAAACAGCCCTAGTAAAACAGTACAGAAACAGCACAATATTCTTTGCATTCTCTTTTATTTTATATAACATTATTCCATTAATATAAATATGTTTAAAATATTTAGATCTGCCCAAAAACAATACTTTTGTAATATGATGCACATTCACACTTGAATCACTTATCCAATTAAACTTATTTTGTTAAGACTTTACAATATATTTTGAAGCATTTGCATTTTTAAAGAAATTTCACATCAATATTATAAATTAAGTATGTTTTCATATTATTCTATGATAATATTCTAAGAGTAAGATCAATGGTTTGTGAGCAGGTCATACAGAATAATTGCTGACCATAACATTATAGAGGCATTGTGAAGAATGTTTAAAACATTTCAAATACAATTAACACATGATGTACAATTGTTTTGCAAGGTTTGCGAGAAACATCACATAAATACACATACACCACAGAGCAGCTAACATGTTAAACAGAGCTACAGCCGACTTTCACTATTGCAAACTAGTAAGGATCATAGGAATAATTTGTTATAGTGGATAGGTTGCTACAGTGAATCTCTTTTTAACAGAGTAATACACCCATAGTGCTTTGGTCGAGACTTTTCAACAGTTTGCTATAGCGAATGATTTTGTTATACTAGTATTTTCTGCAGTAAGAATTGACTGATCATTGTTAATTAAAGAAAGCAGAAGAGGTTGCCTGTCATTCAACAACAGCAGTCAATCAACATAAGGTCTCCCATTTCTGTTTTAGGCTGATTAGTTATTAATGGAAAATAGGAGAGAAGTGAGCAAAAAAAGCTTTCTTCCTCTTGGTTAAGCAGAAAATTTTTCCACCCATCTCCAAAATCCTAAACAGACACTGTCTCACACGTTCATGTTAACTGGCTATTAGTGAACTATATAGTCATTTACACAGGAGTTGGAGAAAAAGAATGATGCCAGGCGGTCATCTTTATCTTTAGATGTAATAGTGGTGTCATCTGGATGAGAGAGAGAGAGTGAGGTGGAAGTGCAAGAATGAAGAATATTAATTCACATTTACTAAAATTGTGCTGAAATAATGTTGGATTTAACATCCACTTGATTTATATAATTAATTCACATAGGGAGGCATGCAGTATGTGGTGAAGTTATCTGCAAGGAGAGAGAAATCACAAGTACAGAGTAGATGCTAGAAGTTAAAGAGGCAGTCCTGGAGAAGAAGAAAGCATATTGAAAATACCTAGTAAACAACTCAGCAGATACCAAACAGAATACACGGAAAAAAATAAGAGAGCTGAGGTATGGATGAAAGTAGCTAAACAAAAAGTCATGGAAAGACTTCTGTAAGAATATAGATACATATCAGGAATGGAGAAATATGTTCTTGAAGCTATTGACAAATAAAAGAGTACAGTAAAAAAAAAAAAAAAAAATCAGAGATGATGAAAACTAAAATATTCTGATATCTGGAGTAACTTCTTTGAAGGACTATTAAGTGAAATAATCAGCAACAGAACAGTGATTGAAAATATTTAAGATTACTGTAACTAAGAATAAATATCAATACTTCAGGCAAAAAAGCTAACAAAGTCTGGAATATGAAAAGGCAGTTGGAATAGATGATATTCAACTAGGAATGTTCAAATATGGAGATTATAAAACTTCCCAATTCCATATGGCTGCTATAAAAAGGGAGAATTACACAGACATTTATCTACTAAGTGTTCCAGGTAAATTTATGCATGCATAGTTAGGCTAAGAAAAATTGTGGAGGAGAAACTTGGACTAGAAGAAGATGGATTTAGGTGAAACAGAGTCAAATGGTTGGGAGATCATGGGAATAAAACATAGATGCGTGCGTAAGCATTGTGGATAAGCATATGAGAAGATGCCAAGAGAAAAGCTGTTCAGAATGCTACAGTTACATGGGATAAATCAGACACCATACAAACAATATATAGTCTATGTTTAAATTGTAGTCAGCAGTTAGAATTGAAGGAAGTACAGGAAAATGATTTGATGTAAAATCAAATACAAGACAAGGTGCACCACCATCTTTACCTTATTCATCCTGTAATATGGGTCATATTATGAAATTGAGTAGCATTAAACCTGATATCAAAATTAGAGATATCAAACAAAATAGCTGTTTGCTTTATGTAGATGATGTACTCTTAAACAAACTCAGTGCAAATCTTCAGGATTCTTTAAACTGAATAACATCTGTCACAAATGAGGTGCACTCTAAATTAGCAATAAAAAGAGCAAAATTACAAACATAGACAGGAATATGCAAAACTTCAGTTGCATTCTCAATGAAGACTCTATACAAATAAAACATTTCAGCTATTTTGGCACAAATTTTAGTGAAGATGGCAAATTAAATATGGAAATAGACCACAGAATTAACAAAGCTAGTGTGGTGGGGAGCTAAATGAATAAATTTATATGGAATATTAGAGAAATTAGTCAAAACAATAAACTAGCTGTATACAAGACAGTGTTCAAATGAATTTCAACTTATAGGTATAAGAGCTGAATTAGAAATAAAATAGCCAATGAGAGATTATTGATCACATACAAACGTTCTGAGAAATATTAGGCAGGATGAACATATTGCATCAATGGTATAATCATATTAAAAACAAAGATATTAGGTTGGTGCATGACACTGTTAGTACTCAAGAATATGTGGGCAGAGCTAATCTTAGGTAGTATGGTCACTTAAATAGAATGGAGCAAAACAATATTTGATGTCAGGATGGTAGGAAAAAGCCCCACAGGAAGATCAAGATTTAGGTGAATTGCTGCATTTAGAGGGTTAATATATAAAGATCGCAGAATATTGTAGTCATGACAGATAACACACTAGTGTAGTGGAAATTTGTGAATAGGAGGTTAGTAATAACATAAACTTTTCATACAGTACTATGATGATGAAGTAAACTGGCAAACAAGACAAAGGAGATAGTGATGGGAAGTCCTCTTTCTTTCACTTTGGCTAATTACTTCATGGAGAATTTTCAATGTCTTCACAAAATGCATACCAAGCTTCCAGTGTGATACAGGTTTGTTTATGACTCTCCCCCCCCCACTATAGTAAGGCTCAAAAAGTTTTAACAAGTAATAGTTCCAAGAATTTAGCAACAAAATGTCTTTTGCTATGAAGAATGCAATTAGAAATTGTACGAATAATTGTATTTCCTTTGCAGACCTCATCGTTATTTGCCAACTAGATGGAAATCTTTTGTTCTGAGTTTTTTTTGGAACACACACACACACACACACACACACACACACAGAGAGAGGCATTAGTCCGATCAAAGATCTGAAACTGTGTGGAGCTTCATTCATTTGGCCCACTCTTCTAGACACATTCAGATAAGAAACAAAACATGTAAAATCTATTTTTTTTTTCTATCCAATGAATTCAGTGATATTTTCATCCACAAGCCTATGAATAAAAACAGGATGCTCTATCTTCAAGCACTCAAGAATTAATTAATGGGTTTACCATTTCCTTACTTTTGGAGAATCTCAGATACATCATAAAGATAGGTGTATATGCAAGTCTTGGCATCCAAGTTGCATCCTGTCCTGTTCAAAAGTTTTCTCCACTAGCATTTCCTGATATATATCAGACCCTTTCCAATCTGAAACTGTTTCTTTTGAGGAATATAAAAATCATATTAAGTGCAAGGGGTTTGCAGAACAAGTTATTACCTAAACAGAGTTTATTGAAAGACTTAAGTTCCTTCACAAGAGGAGATTCCTTGAAATAATGTAAGCCATGGAGAATTATTACATTATCCTAATCTGAAAGTTGCAGTTATCATCCTTATTGTGAAAATGGCTTTGCTTATCACTGCATATTAGTTATTTTATTTATTATTATTAATCTTCTCATGATTTCTTACCTACATTATTAAGCCTGACATATAAACTTATGCTATCGTATAAAATTTTATAAATATATTATTTATTTTTTTTATGAATTTTTTTTTGTGATTTTTTGAATTATTTTTTATGATTATTTATGAATCCAAATGGTTAAATGTAACAGTATACATATTTTTTCTTGTGTATGTATGCAATTTTAGCCTTGTAAAAATAGATTAGTCATGAAGTTGCCTTAATTATATAACCAAAACAAGACAACAATTTATAGTAAAAATACTGCAATAATTTATTGCACTATGTTTTAAGTATGAAGGACCTCATCATGTAGAATAATTGACAAGAAATTTGAAAAAGACAATGGAGGTAGCCAAATTGCAGTAACAAAGAGCTGCTTTGAAATGAACAGACTATGTGAATCTTCCTATCTAAACGATTTTAGATAGGAAGAGATTTTCATAGTTAAAACACTATGTTCAAGTCTTCAAAATAGGGTTCTTAGATTATCCTCTGATTATTTCTGGGCTTTAAACTGAGCCCATGAACAAGATGGTGATGTGCAAATACATAGCCTCTTCCAGCCAAATTAATCCCATCTTCCTGTGGTATGTAGCTTGTTTACTGAAAGCAGATCTACCTAGGCTTTATTACTGATATTGTGCAATCACTTTGGCAATGAAGCCCCCAGTAGTACAGAAGCACTAAGGTAATCATTGAGACTATGCAGGCATCAAATTGTCTGCTGGCAACCTTTATTCATGTGTGGGTTCCCCCTGTTCCTTGACCACCCCCTTAGGACAAGTTGAGCCCTCCTAGTCAAGGATTAAGTACGTATTTTATGACTGTAAATCAGTATGTGTTCACAGGCCGGTTTGCCTGTTGTGAGGGACGACAATCCGAGTTTCTGGATGAAAAAATCCTCTACCTTCATATGAGACTGGCTAACTCACCTTTAGTCGAAAGAGACCAGATAAAGGTTTCTCGCATCATGGATGAGAATCGAGCCAAGGTCTTTCCAACCAAAGGGCTTTGTCTATACTGACTGAGCTATGGAGGCTCTACTGCTATACTGCAATGTACTGAATTATCTTCCAATCATCTTATGGGCTCCCTCGAACCCTTTGTGAGTGGATTGCCAGTTTCTTCTCTGGTTATTAACTGTATGTCATAGTGAATAGAGAAGTGTATTGCAGCTAAAGAACTTTTCAGTCATTCATTGTATTGGATCTCTAAGAAGCTGCCCTTCTAATAAGTGGTGATATATACATTTAACTAAATAAAATGCGAGTATTGGGAATATCAAAACTCAGAAATATATCAAATCTACACGTTTTCCATTAAAACTCTAAACTGAGATTGGATGCAAACTTTATCAGTAAACAATTATATCATCATATGTACCCAAACTGTGATATTATTTCAAATTCAAAACAATAATTAAATTTCTGATTAATAAGCGAGTAGTTTTGCAGACTACTGGCCCGCTTTTTCAAGATTAAACTTGACATATACCTTGAATTTCTAACTCAAGAGTAATGTTTAAATATCTTGAGTTAGAAATTCAAGTGGACTGATTGATGGGAAGTAGCTTCTGAAAAGACACTCCAAGTAAAGCTCCAAGATACAATAAGAGATTTGGGATGGATGTAAAGATTAAAATTCAGATACTATTCTGATCATTTTTATGTCATTTTCTTTTTGATCAAGCAATCTTAAAGAGAAATTAAGGAGTAATTTCTTTTATATTCAGAAGCAATAATATGAATGCATTTTTCACATTATTTCACATGCATGTTGATTATTTCATTAACAATTAACTCTCTATAGCAAACTTATAGGGACCACGGGAATACTTTGATATACTGAATTTTCTTTAGAGTGGTATTGTGCCTACTGGAATTCAGTTAAAACTTTTCAAAAGTTTGTTAGAGTAAGCAAGTTTGTTATAATGGTGTTTGCTATAGTGAGAGTGGACTATATCTGTGCATCATAAACTTCAAGTTTCACTAAATACACCAAATACACAAAACAAAACAACAACAAAAAAAAGATTTAAATAAAAGAAGAAATAAATAAAAAACAGTTACCTCATAAAAACCAGTTACCTCATAATCATCGCCATACATTCTATTCTTTCCAGAGTTCTCTCTTTGAGATCTTGTATGCAATGAGTATTTCTGCTGATTATTCCGCCTTTTGCGCCTGCCATTTCGCATTTCCAGGTCTTCAGAAACCTTACAAGAAACAGAAGAGAAAAAAAAAAAAATTATATACCAGCATGCTTTTCATTTTTAACAAAGATAAAAAATACATGAAGTGTATTTCTGGCAAGTCATTCATGCATTTTTCTTTTGTAGCTAAATGATATTTAATACTAACCTTGTTAAAACCTGATCTATTGATTAAATGAAAAAATAATGCTATTTATGGCACTATCTATATTTATTTACATGTAAAGTATATTTACTTTACATTCCTTGCGTCAAAGCTATATAACTGAGAGGAGACCTCCACATAGCCTTTAAAGGAATGTGGAGAACCGACCAGGCCTTCTGACCTAATGTCCAATCCTCACCTTCTCGTGGTGCACCCTGTTGGGTATCTACCTGGATACTGAACGAACGAGGATGGGCTGGCAATTTGGGATTTTGCCGACCAAATTGTATTCTTACTGGTTAAAACAAAATAAAAAATGATGGTACAATATGACAAAATTTCATGCCGGCTGGGGCATCGCCCAGTTAAACAAGGCCCCTGTTGTTTTCGCCAGGGAACCAGGGCATACAGTGAAAAGTCAACTACTGAAACAAATCTGAAAATACACCCCAACTCAACATCACCAGAGTTAAAGATCGGTACTATCAACATAAGAAGGCTGAATGGCAAAGAAATGGAGCTAACTGAGGAATCAGATAAGTACCAGATCGACATAATAGGGGTGACTAAAACAAAAAAGACAAAAACTAGTGAGATCTTTCTGAGCAATAAATACAAAATGTTATATTCAGGATTCACTGTAGCTATTCAATACGCTACAGTTATTAAATGACAATCAAGGAAAAGAAAGAGTAGCCATTATTCAACACAAAATACAAGGCTAATCTTGAATGGCAGGCAGTCTCAAGTAGAGTGATGTGGGCAAATATGAGAATGGGGAACTGGACAATGAGACTTATTTGTGCCGATGGTCCCACAGAAGGTTCTACTAAGGTAGAAGTGGAGGAATTTTTTGATGCTTTAGAAAAAGCAACTGACACAATGAAAAAGGAAAAGTTGGTCCTTGTTGGGTATCTGAATAGCAGAGTAGGAAATGATTGTCAGACATACAAAAATATTTTGGGAAAATTTGGAGAAAAGAGCAAAGCTAATAATAATGGCAAATACCTGTTAGATTTCTGCTCAGGACATAGACTGGTTATTACTAACACCATGTTCCAACATAAAAATGTGCACAAATTCACATGGAGAGAAGAGGCAAGGAATAAGAAAAGTCTCATTGACTATGTTATTGTTGATAGTGATATTTTCTCCCTGGTGCAGGACACCAGAGTGTACAGAGGATTTGATATTGGAAGCGATCACTATTTAGTCTTGAGCAGGATAAAATTGAATTTCATATTGAAAAGAATAACATGTAAGAAAGTTTTAAAGCTCATAAAAGTTGAGCAGCTCTCAGACGTGAACTGTAGACTAACATACACAAAGATTATTGAAGAAAAAATGAAAGAGTTTGAGAACAGGAACCAAACCTTGGAGATTCATTGGCAAGCCTTGAAGAAAACCCTGATTGATTCAGCCAGAGAGGCATGTGGTGAGGCTGTCTGCAAGGATAGAAAAATCAGAACTCCATGGTGGACACAGGAAGTTAAAGAGGCAGTGAAGGAAAAGAAGAAAGCATATCAAAAGTTCCTGGCAAATAAGTCAGCTTGTGCTCTTAGAGAATACAGAGACAAATGTAAGAAACTTAAACACTGTGTAAAACTAGCTAAACAAAAGTCATGGGAGGACTTTGGCAAGAACATAGAAAATAAATATCAAGAAGGTGGTAAGATATTCTGGAGGTTGTTGAAGAAGTTTAGAAATGGAGGAAAGAGTGCTGTAAAAGGAGTTAGAGATGATAAAGGTGACATGAAAACGGGAGAAAAAGATATCCTTGAAGTATGGAGTAATTACTTTGAAAAACTGCTAAATGAAACAAGCAGTGATGACAGTACAGTGGTAAAAAACACTGACCAGACATGCAGTCAGGAATACATATCCATACTTGAAGTAGAAAAAGCCATCAAAGGCTTGACATGTGGAAAGGCAGCAAGGGTAGATGATATTTGACCAGAAATGCTGAGGTATGGTGGTATAAAAGTCTTACAGTGGCTGCACTGCATAGTTCAGAATGCCTGGACAGAGGGATGAATTCCCAATGATTGGAGTAGAGCTCTGATAGTACCCATATATAAAAAGGGAAATAAAACAATGTAAGAATTACAGAGGTATTTCCCAACTGTGTTCCTGGCAAGATCTATGCAAATATACTTGAGAAACGGTTGAGAAGAATTGTGGAAGAAAAGCTTCGTGAAGAACAAGCTGGATTCAAGCCAAATAGAGGCTGCCAGGATCAGATCTTCACTTTACGACAAATAGTTGAGAAAGCATGGGAATATAACAAAGATCTGTATTTAAATTTTGTCGATCTGGAAAAGGCATATGACAAGGTGCCAAGAGAGAAGCTATTCAATATGCTACAGTTATATAGTGTCAATGGGACATTATATCAAGCAATACTTAGTCTCTATTTGATTTGTAAATCAGCAGTTAGAATTGAAGGATGTACAGGAAGATGGTTTAATGTTAAATCTGGTGTGAGACAAGGATGTACATTATCCCCTCTGTTAGCCATTATCTATATGGATCATATTATGAAGGAAAGTGGTATTAAACATGATATCTGAATTGGAGATGTTAATGTCAGCTCTTTGCTTTATGTGGACGATGTTATACTTCTGAATAAATCCGCTACAAGTTTGCAAGATTCCCTGACTAAATTGAATAACTGTTGTAATAGATATGGTATGAAGGTCAGCATTAAAAAGACAAAGACAATGAAAATAGGTAGAATTGTTGAAAATGTCAACTGTGTTGTGAACGGGGAACCTGTGGAACAAGTAAAACATTTCAGCTACTTAGGCACGATTTTTACTGATGATGGTAAATTAAATATGGAAATAGACAACAGAATCAACAAAGCTGGTATGGTACAAAGTCAATTGAATATATTCATATGGAATAAGAGAGAAATTAGTCGGAACACTAAATTAGCTGTATACAAGACAGTGTTCGAACCAGTTTTAACTTATGGATCCGAGAGCTGGGTCAGAAGTAAAACACTTGACCGAAGACTAGAGACCGCAGATATGAAAGTCCTGAGAAAGATTTGAGGCGTGAACAGATGGCATCAATGGCAATATCATATTAAAAACGAGGATATTAGGAAAGAACTTGTCATTGTCAACATCCAGGAATTTCAGGTGGTATGGTCACTTAAACAGAATGGGCAAGGAAAGATTTGTAAAACAAGTGTTCTCTGCCAGGTTGGCAGGAAAATGGCCCAGAGGAAGACCAAGATATAGGTGGATTGATACGGTACAATGTTCCTTAGACGATAGAAATATAAGATCTGATAATGATAATATTGGAGTCTTGACAAGTAATAGACTGATTTGGAGGAAAATTGTAGATAGGAAGTTAGTAATGATGTAAATTTTTCATGCAGTACTATCATATCCTGTACACCCCTTGAGGGTACGTGTCAGAAATTTGATGTTGATGATGATAAATTGAATAAAGAAATTCTAAGGATTAACCACCGTACTTGCCTGGAAGTGTATGTACATCCATAATTACATGGATGCAAACTGAAGTCAAGATAACCATTGGATATTATAGAATAATATGATGTAGATATGACGCATATATTTCTGATATATTTGATCCATTTGGCCAGTTGGCTAGTTAAAGTTACATAACCGAAGAAAGATTATATTCTATAAGGAATGTATAAACACCGATCAGGAATTTCAATTTGATGTCCAATCTTCTTTCACTGTATTCACTTTGTTAATAAGTATTTATTTGGTTACTGAACAAGGATAGGCTACTAACTCTTCAGTGAGCTGTATTTTACATTAGCTGAAAACTAAATACCCTATGGTATATTATGTAATTATGGCTTGTGCTGACTCTGAAACATGATCTCGGCTGTTTTTGTGAAACTGGAATAAATTTAGGTCAGCTATTTATAAATTATTTATAAGAAACTTATTGATGCAAAGATGTGGGAAAGTTTCATAATGAAAAAGTGGATAATGCAAATTATCTGTGCCTAATCTCCAGTACAAATTATCTTATAGGAGACAGGTATCATTTCTCTCCCTCTCTCACTTATAATGAATAAAAAAAGAGAAATAATGAGCTGAGCAGGAAATAAACTGGAGAAGACAAATTTGTTATACTTCCATTATGGACAAAGATTTGCATGAAGTGACCACAAAATGAATAAAAGCCTGACTGATTATATCTGTGACCCATAATTTTCAATACTGTTCATTCTTAACTTCCAAGAGTGCCCTCATGTCATTTACCCGCCCTCCATAAAATAAAAAAATTCCATCTACTGAAATCCTGTATGATCCTTTCAGAAGTTTGTAAGTCTCAGCCTTATCACCCCCCTCACTTTTTCCTGCTTCCTGGTGTCTGCAGTCTACTTTCTCGACTTGTCTTCATAATCAGTATTACACAATCCTAGTATCATTTTTAACACCCTCCTTTGCACCTCTCTCCAATGTATTAGAATCACCACAAAAACCAGGAGACCAGACCTGCATGATATAGCCAAAGTGAGGTCTTGTCGAGGCCTTGTAAAAATGCTCCTTATCTATGCATGTCAGTTTGTTTCAGCACTGCAATTATTCTCTGAGTTGTATTTGCAATATTTGCTATATGGCCCTTGAACTTCAACTCCCTGTCTACTAAAACTCCAAGATTTGGAGTTTTAGTAGACAGGGAGTTGAAGTTCAAGATTGTAGATTGATCTGTTTCTTCTAGCATAATCTCACCAATATAATATGACATTGGATATGTAATCACACCAAAGTGTATGACTTTACATTTACTAACATTGAACTGATTGCCATTTTCACATGCCCACAATTCCAGCCTCTTCAAATCATTCTGCAAGTACTGCATATCAGCTGTATGTTGCATGTCAATTCTTTCCTAATGTTGTTAATGTACCAACTGAATAACAATGGACCAAGGACTGATCCTTGTGGCACACACCATTGGTTACCTTAAATCTTGCAGACTCACATCCCCAAAATATACCACTTTTTGATATCAAGCAGTCAGCCATCTCCTTATCCATTACAATATTTTAAAACCTAATCCCATATTCTCCAATTTATGTAACAGTCTTTCATGTTGTATACTATTAAAAGCCTTAACAAAATCCAAAAGTATCATGGTGTATCTATTCCCCTTGTCTAACTCAAATATAACATTATTACAGAATGTGAGCAAGTTGGCAAAATAGCCACTCATTAGTTGAACAATCTTTTTTTTTTTTTTTTTGCATCAGTAACCTGCATACCTTTACATTAAGTAGATTTATTCTTTTATGTTCATTGGGTTGTCTTTAGTTTGCAGAGCTAATTTCTTTTCATACTCATACTTAGCTTTCCATACAACGGTTATGACTCTTCTGGCCTGCAGCTTATTATTTTCATAACCGACATCATTCTTATGCGGACAGTACTTCTTACACATTATATTTTTCTTATGAATCTCTTGCTTAATTAGATTAAACATCCATTTCACTCATACCCTATTTATTCTTCGAACTCGAGGAACACATTCTGATATTGTCACTTTTCTTGCACTATCGACATCCTTCCCATCCAACAACTGATACCATGGCACAGAATCCAGCATATTCCTCGGCTGGTCATAATTTCCTGCTTTGTAGCTCAGAACGTAACCTTTTCTGAATTGAACATTTATACACTTAGCTACATAATCACTTTTCACCAACAGGAAGCAAAACAATTACATCTTTAACTTATTTTGTTAAACAAAGTTAAACAAAAATTATGAAAAAGATCAGAGATGATAAATTTCATGGAAATGGCAAAATGTTCAGGAGACTACTCAAGAAACTTAGTAACTGAAGAAAATAATGACATTCTGGTCTGGAGAATCATATTTATAATCCATTCAGTTATTCAATGAAGCAATCAATGACAAAACAGAAAGAAAATATATAGCAAGAATCCAGTTATGAATATATTTCAATATTTGGAGTAGAAAGTTGGAAATCTGAAATGTAGAAAGGCAGTTTAAGTAATCAATGTTATGACAGAAACAGAGAACTCTTGTGCCAATCTATAAAAAAGGGAGGATTATATTAAAATCAGGAGATTACTGAGTAATTGTTTAGGTGTTATCAAATTAATCATCATAATCATCATCATGCATATCAAGGATTTTAGGCCTAGCATGGCCTATTCCGGCCTTAGAAGTCATCGTTGAATCGTTTAAGATGATGTCCTGGTTTTCTTTTTCCTAATGGCTTGTACTTTAAGGCTTGTTTTGGTAATCGTTCCGTTTTCATTCTTTGAACGTGTTCCATCCATTTATGTTTATATTTTTTAATTTTTTCTTTTACTGGTTCTTGGTTTAATTCTTTCATAATTTCTTCATTTCTTTTGTGATCAAATAGGGTATACACTTTGCAGTTTTTCTCATAAACTTCATTTCTGCTGTTATTAATCTTTGTTTGTCTTTTTGTTTTATTGTCCAGATTTCGCTTCCACACATTAAGACTGGTAGGGCTAATGTATTGTATACTTTTAGTCTGGTTTGTTTTTGAACTAAGTTTGGTTTAAATATAGAGTTAATTACACCTGTTATTTTTAAATATTTTGCAATTTTTACATTTATATCTTTTTCATTTTTATATGTAATCATACATCCTAGGTAGTTAAATGAATTCACCTGTTCTAAGATCTTGTTATCTATTACTATTTTAGTTTTTGCTGGATCTTGCCCTTCAAAGACCATGGTTTTTGATTTTTCTGTTGATATTATCATATCATAATCTTTGGCTATCTCATTTAGATCTAAAATAGCTTTCTGTAAGTTATCTTCAGAATTTGTAATTATTATTTGGTCGTCGGCAAAAAGAAGAGTGTTTAAGTTCACTGTAGGAGAAAGTGTAATACCTTGATGTAAATTTTTATTCCATTTTATTATTATTTCATTTAAGTAAATATTAAAATGAGTTGCTGAGAGGGGATATCTCTGTTGAACCCCTTGGTTTATCTCTCTCGTATCAAATTAATATATATCAAATTTTTAATGCAATTCTTATTTTTCCTATACAAATAATTTACTTTTTTAGAGCTGTGAAATGAAAACTTTTTTTTTGGCTCATTTCAGCTGTGAACTAGAACAATTTTCTGAATTTTTATTGGACTAAAGTAAATCGCAAAGCTATGAACCATCCTTAAACAGAACCTCTTTAAAAGTGTTTGGAATGTACTAGCTGAGCTCAACAAATACATTTCCCAATCATACATGGTGAGTACATTTTGCCAGCTCATGAGACCAGATAAAATAAAATAAAACTTATATATGACCATAGGGTGTAACGAAGGAAAATATGTAAAAACCACCATTCCTCAGCTGACATGGTGAACGCAGAGGTCTGGGCATTGACTGGAACATGAATCTGCACAAAAACTTTCATAACTGAGGCTCACAACATGGATTTCCATGGTAGGACAGCAATATGAAAGCCCCTCATTACTTGAACTAACATGCAGTGTTGTATACAGTGAGATGCAAAGCATAAAAAATGTATAACTTGGAAAGCTATGTTATGGAGTGACAAATCTTGCTACATCCTCTTTTAAGCAGATGGACAAGTGGGTGTGACATATATCAACTGAATGCCTCTTACCAGAGTATGTAACCCTAACTATGAAATTCGGAGGTCGCAGTGTGATGGTTTGGACTCAGACCTCTGTTTGTGGTGCCACGAACACTGAACTCTAAGAGGTATCTGAACATTCTGGACAATACAATGCTTACTACTTTGTGATTTATCTATGGAACTGACTATCTTCATACTTCAACCATGGTATCCCTTCTGGGTCTGGCTCCCACTGATGAGACCTCAATAAAGACCAAACCAGTCTGGGTTATGGCCATTCCCATATGCTTAGAATTATGGGATACTAAGGATACTGATGGGAAGTCATTAGCCTCTATATACAAGTAGTCCAGTCATGAAGATACTTCAAGTGCAAATTCTGTTTGCTTACACTTGGATAAAGGATTAAACCAAGAATATAATTTCTTGGCATATTTAATTTAGTATTATATAATCTGTTTTGGGTTTCCAACTTTTTGTAGATGGAATCGACATCAAAGAAAAAAAATAATAATAACAAAGTGTAATCAGAAAAAAAAAATGTTTATATATGTGCACAGATATAGGTAATGTAATTACCTCTGAAAGATAAACATGGGGTTTTTTCTTTTTTTCTTTGCTATAATGCACCTGCTCTTGATCAGCTAAGTGAATGCGTCTCTGATTTTCATGCATATATAAGTGAAGAGGCATTGGTTTCACAACAACACGCTTAGTCCAAGCAGGCAATTCTCCTTGATTTCCCCGAGACTGCCAATTACCAACAGACTGTCTGACTCCCTCTATATCACCACTTCGTCGCATACCAACTCTACTGTGACCTATAAAATGAACAAGAAAATTATTCAAAATTTTAACTTTATGCATGAAAGAATTTATACAATTTTCGAATATAAAATACTTATCTTTAGCTTACTTAAAAGAAACATTGAAATATGCATATTACCTAAATTATTTCAAATATTTTTATTTGTTCAGAGATTCATTCCCCCTCCCCTTACATAGTCATATTTTAATGGAAACATTAAATGTCTGCTTATATAGTAATTTAGATAAAAATGATTTACTACACATAATAGGCCAGTCAGAGAATTCATACTTAAGCAGAACACAACATATATGCAATATATGTATAGAACATAATATTCAGACATAACAAAACAGAGGCTAGTTGTAGATATTATAGTACAAAATAATAATGAAATTGTACTGATTGTTGTTTCGGCAACTGCTGTATTACTTCTTGACTTTACTGTGTGTGTGTGTGTGTCCCACCCACAAAAGGTTGTAAACCTACCTATAGTAAATTCTGTTATAAAAGTGTTTGCTATAGTGAGAGTTGGCTGTATTGTTATTAATATACTGCATTAAAGTGTTTTTTTTTTTAATTTTATTTTTTACATCACATTCTAATGCTATTCTGCTAGATGAAGGAATGAATTGAGTCAACATATATGCAATATATGTACAGAACATAATATTTAGACATAACAAAACAGAGGCTAGTTGTAGATATTATAGTACAAAATAACAATGAAATTGTACATCGCATCATTAGCATTACTCTAATATTATCATTGTTATTATATATTATTATTTTTTTAATAATAATAATAAAAAAATGCTGCTGATTGAAAAACTTTACATGCTATCCACAGGCTTCAAAATGCTTTTGATCAGATTTGTGAAATAATGAAAGCACTCTAAATAAAAAGCATTCACATCAACTTGATCAAAAGCAACAAACATAAACCAAACAGTGAAATAGTCACACCTTCAAGAGATATTAATAAACCCAAAACATACACATATCCATTCAAGAAAAAAATATGAAAGAATCAATTACATTTAACAATCATTTCATCAATCTATCAGAAAGTTTATGTTCTAACAATGTACCACTTAAATGTAAGCCAATCATATTATTTATATTTCATGCATGTTCTTACATGTGTGCTCAAATCTGGTAGTAAGCAAAAAGAGAAAACTAAGACAAGCAATGAAAATGAAATTCAAAAGAAGAATGCTAGTTAAAACAAGCAGGACTGCATAAACAACTACAGCCATTATTCAAAACACTATTTGCTAGTGTTTTGAATATGGCATGACATCATTAGCATTACTTGAAAATCTTGAATTAAGCATATAGCATTGTCAGCAGCATCACAGAAATCTGAAAATGACCTGTACTTAAAATCAACATCTGTTTTAATACAATACCATAATGCCCATATTTCTACTACATAATGCTGTTATGTTAACAACATGCTGCTAACCAATGAATTAAGCTCCATAAATAGCTATACAGGAAACTGATTCTAGGATCCTTGCAAGCAGAGAATATAACTCTCCCCAGTTTTTTAAAGATAATGCTTATGGCAGAAATTGCATTCTTTGCTTTTATAATTTGCACATCAAGGATCAAACAAAATGACACATTTGGAAAAACTCTTTCGTTACAGATATTAAAATGGGGAAATTGTATTTTAGTCTGTTGTTTCATTTTCACATGATTCTAAAGCTTTTAATTCATTTTATAAACTTTAAGGTACATTTAACGTTAATAGCTTAACTAAAATTTATTGAAAATAATGAAATTGTCAAGAGATCATTTGAAGGAAGCACTCTAAGGCTGAATACCCAGTGTAAGGAGGATAAATCATGCAAGTTAAACAGCTAAGAAACATCATTAAGCAGGAGTTGCAAAAAAATGCTATGGAGGGAGTGTAAAGAGAAATGTGATCAGCAGGCTCAAGAGCAATACAAAGCACAGGTGAGGAGCATAACAAGCATGGTAAGGAAATGAACATCAACAGAGTAGGATGAAAGAATCCCAAAGACTTTTTTCCTGCTATATAGCAAGAGAAAGCATAATTATAAAAATCTTTAATGTACTGTTTCATCATACTTGAACAGTATTAACACCATCAAAACAATACTTGTTAACTGGCTAAAATTTTGATGGCCTTTTAATTACTATTTTCAGAGACAACTACTTTCTGTGATACAAAAGCAACAATAAGTATAGGAAACAATTAAAATTGTAATGGACAAAAGACCCAGAGTCCCATTTTAGCACCTTTTAATGGTTTATAAATAGAATTTTTAGAGTTGTGTTGGAATTCATCTTAAAATAACTGTCAATGCTTCAAGATTCATACCCGAGATGGTGCTTTGATTTTAAAATCAGTATATTGTATATTCCAAAGAATAAAGCTCAAGTATAAAAAAAATTAAAATTGCTGGAAACACATGCACACACAAAATGCAACTGATACTGTTCAGTATATTAAATCATTCTCTTCATTGTTTTAAGGAAAAACTAACAGAATCATGATCTCTATACATTTACAATTAATAAATAATTTCAAATATTTTGCATGTATATATATATATATATATATATATCAGATTTTTGGAAGTGTAGTGAATAACGTTCTGATGTTGTACTTCTTAAAGACTAGCCAATTTCTTCCAGAATTTCATCTCATTTAATGAATATATATATATATATATAAATTCTTATTACACACAAAAAATAACTATATAGTCATTGTATCTACAAATTACACAATATGAGCTCAAAGAAAATTCTCTCACTCTCTATTCTTACAGTTAAATTCAATTCTCCGGGTTAACATGAAATACTACACAAAAATATTAACATAGCACTCAGCAAAAAAGTTCTTTAGCTTCACTTGACTAAATGGGACCCCTCTTCTGCAGCATTTATTCCACCATCATTCTTTTTATCTTCCTTTATTATATATCAAAATCATGAAATTCCTGGCATAAACCCTGCAGGATATTATAATAGTAACGATGCAACTTTTTCATGTAATACTAACTTCCTGTAGATTATATGTGAAGATTCCAATATTATCATATCATATAAACACTATCTCTCTGAAAATATTTCATGTTGCTCCTCTAAAATGCAAATCAATACAATATAACAAATTTACCTATATACTTAAGGGGTGCCCCAGGTATAGAAACACTCCTGTGATTAAACATTAAAACATGATATATATATATATATATTCAAAATTCATTTTTACTTGGTTGGAATATTATAAAAAAAAGGTTTAATGACTATTACCGAGAGAAAAGATGACAAGATATATTTAAAAAAGATACTACTAGTTTACTAGTTTCGTTACATGAACATCCTCAGGTATCACAATCAAAGAAGTATATAAAAAATTACAGACTTAAAATTGTACTAACAGAACAAGTATAAAAAACAGTAGCGTGTTTGAAAAAAATGCAAGCATGAGTTCCAAACAAACGAATACTACGCGCTGTCACGAGTGCGCCAGTACTGAACAGAAGCAACGTGTGCATCAGAGAGATTGTAACTCAGGCTGTTGTTGATATGAGAGGAATCTAGAGAAATTTCCCTAGATTCAACAATCTTTCTTTCGAGTTCATCATAGCACACATGGATGTTAGAAGTTTGAGTCCAGTTTACAATGTGCTGGCGGCCTTCATCTGGATGAACACCGTAGAGATATCTTCTATAACAGGACTAGAGCTAACGCTCTCTCTAGCCACGTTCTCTTTTCAGCTAACTCAGACTTTAGTGACTCAGAATTTAGTACAGAATTTAGTATACAGACCATCGTACCACAATATGCTCAAGGACAAGTATGCACATCAGAGATGCTTGTCTTCCACCCCTGGAGAGTCATGGAATGTTTGGGGTCTACAGATGGGTACTCTTGAGATTGTCTGTAAAGAGATGGATAGGTATAAAATTGACATCCTGGGAATTACAGAGACCAGATGGAATGGAGAAGGTCACTTCAAAGACAGGATGCTAAGCTAGTTATTTACTCAGGTGGTGACTCAAAACATTATGGGTAACTGTGATACTGAAGACAGCTCAGGCAAGAAGCCCTCTTGGTTATAATCCCATTAAGATAGGATACTTTCTATTAGACTTAAGGCTCAGCCTACCAGTGTATCAATTGTGGTAGTTTATGCACCCCCACACGAATAGGCCTGAAGAAGAGAGTGAGGAATTCTATGAAAACTTACAAACTGTTTTGGACTGCCTATCAAGGACATAATGAACTAATAAAAAATAAAAATTATGGTACATTGGCCATTTCGAATGGGAGTCATCTTCAGAGGGGGCGAGAGAAAATAAATTGGTAAAACTGGTTTCAACACTGTCTTGTATACAACTAGTTTAGTATTTTGGCTAATTTCTCTCTTATTCCAAATCAATTTATTAAGATGACTTCCTCCCATAACAGCTTTGCTAATTCTGTTGTCTATTCCCAAATTTAATTTACCATCTTCACTAAAAATTGTGCATAAAGATTATTTTCCCTCACTCTTCTGAAGATGACTAAGTCAAAATGGCCCATTCAACATAATTTTGTTTTTTTGCTAGTTCATTCTTCATGGAAGTCCATTATGTCACACAGTATGTATTCCACTGTTTTTTAAAATAATTTTCCATATTTTTTTATCTCTATTTTGTTCCCTTCTAATTAAGAAAAAATTTCAATACTTTTTTCATCTACATTAAAGGTTTTAAATTCCTTTTGTAAATTATTTTTCTCAGTGGGTTCGATTCCTCTTGTAATTTATTCTTTTAAGAGTTCGGGTTATGAGTTAATCTACCAACATTGCTCTATTAAAATTATGTTCCAAAAATTTTAAAATCAACAAGTCAAGAATATGAAGATCTTACCTAAGGTATATCTAAAAAACATCTTTCATGCAATCACATTTTTAATATATGGCTGAATATATATTATTATTATTACATGACACCTCCAGGGAGTCCAAAGACTCATCGAAGGAAGGTACCTACTCTGCAACTCTCTTTCTCCACCAATGCATCTAACACCCACCACTACCACTAGTATTTTCACAGACAATCACTAACATTCATGTGCACAGCAGGATTCAAACCTATAGCCTTTTGGCTGGAGAGCGTAAACGCTAACCACTCAGCCAACTATGCCGGCATAATATATATATAAATATATATATAGATGTTACGGTTAAAGTGAATAATTCCTAGAGGAGTCTGGTAAATGTAATAAAAACATTATAGGTTTTCATTCTAAATAGAAATTATAACAGCTTAGGATAGGTTAGTTTATAATGAAAAAAAGTAAGGAAAGTACTTCTTTTGCACTCAATGAAATCAGAAATCATTATAAACTAACCTAACCTTTATTGGTTAGGTTAGCTTATAATAAAAAAGTAAGGAAAGTACTTCTTTTGCACTCAATGAAATCAGAAATCATTATACACTAATCTAACCTAACCTAAACTAACCTGGATGTTGCATGTCGAATCAGAGTGTAGTCATAGTTTGTCATGGGCAGATTAATGGGGATGAAAGATAAACGTTGTTGAGGGCAGAGCTTAGCAGGCAGATAAATGGGGATAACAAATAAAAGTTGTTGTGGGCAGATGAATGGGGATAATAGATAAACATTGTTGCTGTACCTCTTTCCTCATCAATGGAGAAAAACACTGATCACTTCCTCTCTGATTTATCTATTATCCCCATTTATCTGCCCGCAATCATTAAGTTCGGCCTGCAACAACATTTTTCTTTCATCCCCATTAATCTACCCACGACAAACTACGACTACACTCTGGTGTGACACGTGACATCCAGGTTAATTTAGGTTAGGTTAGGTTAGTTTATAATGATTTCTGATTTCATTGAGTGCAAAAGAAGTACTTTTCTTACTTTTATCATTATAAACTAACCTAACCTGTTATAATTTCTATTGAGAATGAAAACATATATACAAAACCAATAAACATGTTTTTATTACATTTACCAGACTCCTCTAAGAATTATTCACTTTAACCGTTAATTATTAATAATAACTGGATTTATCACTTTAACCGTAACACACACATATATTACTATGTCATACTGATTATCAGATCTTACATTTCTGTCTTCTAAGGCACTTTTTTCTTATCAATCCACCTAGATCTTGAATTTCCTTGGAGTCTTTTTCCTGCCATCTTGTGCATTACTAACTTTTCACATCCCATTCTGTTCAAGTGGTCATAACACCTGAGATTAGCTCTGCTAACAATGTTAAGTGCTTTCCTAATATTCTCATTTTTAATATGATATTAATGATATAAATATAATTTTTATATTATATACTAAAATTGGTTCGAGTTTCATTTCCAACCCAGCTCTCAGATCCATTAGTAGTTAAAATTGGTTTCAATACTGTCTTGTATATAACTAGTTTAGCATTTTGGCTAATTTCTCTCTTATTCTGTATATAAAGTTATCAAGATGACTTCCTACCAACCAGCTTCACTAAAAATTGTGCATAAATTGCTGAAATGTTTCACTTGCAGGATGTGGTTGATATTTTCAATGTTTCTGCCCATTTTCATTGTCTTTGTATTACTGATTTTCATACCAAATTTGTTACACGGTTATTTAATTTACTCAGGAAATCCTGTTGATCTATACTGGATTTATTTAGCAGCATAACGTCATCTGCATAAAATAAAGAGCTGAGATTAACATCTCCAATTTTCATATCAGGTTTAATACTACTTTTTTTTCATAATGTGATGCATATAGATGATAAATAACAGTGGAGATAATATACACCCTAGTGACACACCTGAATTAACATCAAATCATCTTCCTGTACCTTCTTCAATTCTAACTGCTGACTTACAAATCACATACAGATTAAGTATTGCTTGATATTATGTCCCATTTACACTGTATAACTGAAGTGTTTCGAAAAGCTTTTCTCTTGGCAAGTGATCATATGCTTTTCCCAAATCTAAAATATAAATAGAGATCCTTGATATATTCCCATAATTTCTCAACTATCTATCTTAAACAAAAAACCTGATCGACAACCTATATTTGATCTGAACCCAGCTTGTTCTCCAAGTTATCCTTCCACAATTTTTCTTAACTTTTTCTCATAAATCTTACCAGCAGTAGAGAAATTCCTCTGTTATTCTCACATTCAGTTTTCTTTCTCTTTTTATAGATGGGTACTATGAGAGACCTACTCCAATCATCTGGAATTCGACCCTCTGATAAGGCATCTGGATTATGCAGTAGCCACTGTAAAACGTTTATATCAATACCTCCATATATGAGCATTTCTGGTCAAATATCATTTACTCCAGCTGCCTTTCCACATTCATGTTTTAGATGTCCCCCACCCCAATTCAAGAACCTATATGAATTCCTGCTGAATGCTTTCTACCACTATGCTGTAAATGCTTGTTCTGCAATCTTTCGAAGTCGTTACTCCACACATCCAGAATATCTTTATCTTGAATTTCTATCATCTTTGACTTCATTTTTTATTTTGTATGTTCTTACTACAGTCTTCCCATGATCTTTGTTTAGCTAGTTTTAAACAATGCTTTGCTTTCTTCTATTCTTCTCTTTATTCTCTAAAAGCACAAGATGACTTACTTGCCAGGAACTTTCAAGACCGCCTCTTTAACTTCCAGAGTCCACCATGAAGTTAGGAACTTAAAGAGGCAGTTACATATAATGCAAGCATGCATATTTCTGTTTGTTTGACTGTTCCTACTCATTCATTTAGTTTGTCTTTCTTCTCAAATTCCTTAGATCACAATAAAAGAAGATGAAAGTCTCACTTGACTTACACTTGGAAATATCTTTCGGCAAGTTTCTGAAAAATGTCTTCCCTTCATGTGCTGGAAGTAGGGATGAAGTAATCGTTTTGAACAAGAGGAGTACATTTAATTGAGCAGTTCAAAAAGCATTTACAAGAAAAATAACTTTACTGCAGATTCCATTTTGCTACATGGAACATATGCCACTTGTTTACCAACTGAACACATAACATTCTCACTGATATTGATTTCAATAATGAATACTGTGAGTAAGCAATTTAAAGTAATTATAATACTGGAGGAAAACTCACATAAAATACTTTATTAAGCATAGAATTTTTGCCTTAGTATCATAGACATCGTCAGTACAATAACACAAAATGGCAATTGAACATTAACAGAATATTATCATTTAGTATTTTACACGATTTTTCTCCAGTATTATAATTATTTTAAATTCTCACTAATAAATGAAGGCTTGATACATTGTACTGACTGTTAACATTAACTTCACAGTTTCAACTTGGAGAATAAGAAGATAAAGATGCATACAAAAAGTTTTCTGAAATCAAAGAATATAATTCAGCATTTTTCCCCTCAGCTCTCCTTCTTTCCTTCCTCTCATGCTTTCTGGCTAGCATTTCGTATTTGCTAAGTGACAGCTGATTAAAAAATTCACAACTCATACATAAGACCATTGCAAAGATCCAAAGTGAAACTCAAGTAACAAGATGGCAGCTTTTACTACAGTGATTGTATGTAAAAGTGTATAGTACTACTATAAATAAGCATACAATAACATATGCTATCAATAGTACATACATCAGGTCCCTAAGGAGTGTAAGCAAGCGAGTACTAAGCTTCTTTTGTATTGCCACCACTTACTGCAATGATGTTACTAAACAGAAACAATTTAAAAAAAAATTACTTGCATAACAAAACATAAATTCTATTTATGAAAATTACACTCAATTTATATACTAGTGAATGAACATAAGTGAATCATGATTATGTGAGATTTTTATATACTACTTGGTGTAAGACCACAATCCTGTTGCTTATTAGAGGTCTTAAAAAACCTCTAGAGAGAAGCTTTTCATATTACTGAAAACCCTTAGTTGTTCCAGAATACTAATAATATATAGGTTTTAAATCTTCTGTGAGTAAGACTCACATAAAGACCAATGAATTTAGCATCTTTATCTGGTTATATATAATTACTGAATATGGTATGAGGTATGGTACTGTAAAAGTTTTTTTTTTTAAACATATTTAAGTGTTACTTTTTCATCCTTAAAGAGAAAAACAGGCATTTTTTTTTTTTGTTTTTCTAAACCTTATTTGACTTACTTTGTTGTGATCGTGAAGCTGATCGAGGAGAAAATGGAGGATCTAGAAAATTTCTTTCTATATTTTCACCACTCCCTGATGCAGCTGCAAGAAGATTATCTTGTCTTTGTTGCAGTCGTTCTATCATATCATCAATAGTGGCACGACTTGGGTCCCCAAACACATCAATTGGTCGCACAGGCTCAAGGATTTCACTTTCTCCTAAGCATCATTAAAAAAAAAAAAAAAAAAAATTAAAACTTATGAGAATAATTATATTCTTATAGCTAAATGCAGTCATTCTGCTTATACTAAATGCACAAAAGCTGCAGCTTTTGTGCATTTAGTATAAGCAGTCTTCAACTTACAGAGGTTACGTTTTGATAATCCCATTATAGTTGAAAAGATAATAAGTCAGAAATTACTATTTGAACCATAAGGATATGTCAACAATTAACATGACAATGCTAAATGTGTAGTTTTTTTTTTTTTAAACTAATTTGACTATTTGTATAATTATAGTTGAACTTGGTTATAATGAGCACCAGGGAAGAACTGACAAAAGTTCCTCATTATAACTATTATTCACTACATCAGCGATCAGTTAAATCTACCTCCTATTTTCTTTTAATTCTCAACAACTTGATAAAAAATAGATTCAAAAAAAGAAAAGTATTACAGAGAAAATATAATCACATACCTAGATATTGTTTGTATGTATATATATATATATATATATATATATATATATATATATATATACACAGGTAACCCTCATATAACGCCGATGTTAGGTTCCACAAAAATGTCGCGTTATGCGAGACTCAGATCACATAGAAAAAGTAGGGTTAGGTTCCGAAATCGTTTTTTTTTAAAGATTATATAAACAATGACATATCCAACAAAAATACATTTTTATTTAATTCAGGTAATTCATGTAAGTTAAGAAAACATATAAACCATGAAACAAATACATAGTATAAAATTATAAAAAATTATAAATTGTACATAAACTTTATTGCACATAATACATAAATGTTTTAGGCAAAATTAAATGAAGTGTACATTTCATTTGTCATTACTTTCTTCACAACTAACATTTCGTAGATGTTCTTTATTTACGAGTGGCCGGACGTCGTCATCACTTGAAATCACTTGGACATAATTTGTATATTTCTCATTGCATACTTCGGTTGGTTTAGTTATCAAGAAGTCAGTAATAAGATCTTGCTGTTTTTTATTGCAATTTTTTATTAAGTTCATAATACGGAGCTAAACAAATATCCAATTGTCTCGTGAATTTTCCGGAGCGCTCTATTGGGAGATCATTATCTATAAAATAACTTTCTTGCCAAGTCCAATCCTGCTAATTTCTTTAAATTGAATTCTTTAATGGATTCATCACAATCACAATCTTCGGTAGAACTTTCCTCGCCATTTGGTTCGACATCATCTATTAATTTTACCAGTTCCTACTCATTTAAATCTATTTCTCTATCAATTAATTCACTAATTTAGTTTTCAACCATATTGCAAAAGCGCTCTAAATGGCCATTACTGTAAATTTTTTTTTTTTTTTTTACAAAAAAATAAAGCATTACATATTGTATGTAACTCGCCAAAAAATAAAGTGCTCAGCTTGAGATTAACACACCTATGATTTTTAATGCGCTTTCCTGGCAGAAAACGAAGAAAATTTTCAACAATAAATACTTTATACAGTAAATAACTGATGTACATGCATGCTAAGGGGTATTTTCCCCTAATATAAATTCGCTACTTATAACTACATGCGATATGGGCAGACACAAATTTAACGAAGATAAAATTTGATTTTTAAGTCGCGCGTTGAAAAATATATGAAAAGATAAAGGGTTACTACAGTTTGTAGACCGTCTTTTATCGAAACTGTGTTGTATAAGTACCGCGTTCACAAGGGTTACTACAATTTGTAGACTGCGTTATATCGAAACCGCATTGCATATGTACCGTGTTATATGAGGGTTACCTGTACTTGTAAAATTGTAATACACTTCATATTAAACACAACGTATTTGTCCATAATTTTAAAACCATAGACTTATTATTAAATACAGTTTGTTTCTCCATAATTAAAAACAATACTAATTAATAATAAATGTGATTTCAATTATCCAGCCAACTGTTGTTTCATACAAAATTGGTGCATCCAAACTGTTTAGCAAATTTTTCTGCTCGAGACTTCCAAGATCAGACATTATACTGAGAATCCACACTTCTTTGTGCCACGAACCATAGAATGCTTCATTGACATTTGTAAGCTTGTACTTTTTAAATTTTTTTGCTCTGGTTATGTTGTTTTCCAGTGCTGATATATAAACATCTTTATTCTTTCACAATGTCAATACTATTGAAGAAGACAAAGAAAACTTTTCATTCACTTCAGCATTTTTTGTGAACTGAGAGACACTTTTTTAGCAGACATGATTCCAATGGACGGGTTCATTTTTAACTGATTTTATAGTCATGGCAGTGTTTGGGTAAAGTAAGAGAGGAGAGCCAGAGGCTCTCCACCTTGTCACTCTAGTCAGAGAGGTATGTAGAGTGGGGATGGTTTTAATATATGCTTAAATAATTTTTAAATAAAAAAATAAAATAAGTTAAAAAAATCAAAAAGTTAATTTAATTTTACTTATTTAATCTCTGAAGGTATCTGTGGAATAACTATAAGCAACAAACTATGCGATAACCAGTAATTAACTTCAATGAAAGTACATATATTTCGTACTGAAAATAACAGTACATCAGTATATAGCACAGGTGGCCAAACTTTTAGAAGTTGGGGACTACTTACCTAGTGAAAATATCTCTGCGGGCGACTATAGATGCGACCAAAAATTGTGGAATATTTTCGAGATTTTTAAAAGTTTATAAGGCAATAAATATAACAAAAAAATAATAACAATAAAAAATACAAAAAACTAAATAAAATTATACAAACAAAATTGAATATTTTAATTTAATTGGATGATACTTGACATCGCATAGATGCAGCTAAGCGATCATAATCAGGATCGTACAAACTTAAAGAAATTCGTAAACACGATTCCAGATGTTGATCACTTTGCTGCGAATTATGCTTTCTCTTAATAGCATTCATACATGAGAATGCTGATTCGCACTAATAAGTTGATCCAAAAAATGCGTTAAAATAAGCGACGATTCTCCAAATATTTGGATATTTACTTTTGTGGATCAACTTCCAAAAACTATTATTTGAAGCAATTGATTTGAGGTGGATATCGCATTTTATATTTATAATTTCTTCTTCCAAATCTACTCTATTTGTGTCAAGAAATTCATTCAATTTTGAAGCTGTATTCTCAGCATTAATATTTTCATTGAAGGGATATGATAAAAAAGCGATATCATCGGGTTTA
The DNA here is from genome assembly GCF_054136105.1 of Typopeltis vanoorti. Taxonomy (NCBI): domain Eukaryota; kingdom Metazoa; phylum Arthropoda; class Arachnida; order Uropygi; family Thelyphonidae; genus Typopeltis; species Typopeltis vanoorti. The sequence goes on along the minus strand of NC_143567.1, from coordinate 35,932,660 downwards.
CTGATTCCTACAAATCTTACCTCAAATTCGTTCATTAAAAGTGTTATGCTTTCAGCATGTTTATTAAAGGTGATGTTTTGTATATCCCTTGACTGGTCGGCCAAATTTTTAAAATTATTATTATTATTCAGGCCTCCATGCAGTCAAAAGATTCATCGTGGGAGGTCCCTCCTAGGAAACACACAGTCTATCATACCACTCCTTAAATGCATCGACCGTTCTCGCTCTCACCACTCCATCAGGCAATGCATTCCACGGTTCAACCACTCTCCACGCAAAGAAACCACTCCTCACCCTCTTGCTCACAGTTTCCTTTCATAACTTCCAGGGATGGCCTCTTGTCATCACTCCTTCCCGCTGTTCAACCAAGCGAAAGAACTCCTCAGTGTCAACCCTGTAACCACCTCTCAACAGTTTAAAAGTCTCAATCATATCACCTCTCATTCTATCCACCAAACTCTGAAGTCCACATTCCCTCAGCCGATCCTCATAACTATCCTTGTACAGTCCTGAAACAATGTTTCAATTCGTACCGATTAATTGTATTTCAAGCATGTTTTATTTTTCCTTGAATGATTTTAAGGAGCTTATCATATGTGATTGTTTTATTTTTTCCTTGTAATTCTAAGTTTAGGTTATTTAGTTTTTCTGCAATGTCACAGAAAAAGGTGAGGTCAAGTAGCCATTCCTTATCATGTAATTCTGGATGTGAATCATCTCTTTTTTTCAAAAACGAATTTATTTCTGGAAGAAGTTCTCTGAATTTTGCTAAAAATGTGGTGCAGCTTAACCATCTTATGTCACTATATAATAATAATTCACTATGATCACTCTCGCATTCTTTTAGCAAAGCCTGAAATTGATGACGCAGCAAGTTATTTGATCTTATTGAATTAACAATTTTGAAAGCAACATTCATAACATGATTGAATTTCAGTACTTTTGAACACAAGGCCTGCTGATGGATGATGCAATAATAGTCCACAAAACTTGGTATATCTTCATCGTTTTTACAAAGAGTGACGAAACTGATTTTATTACCTACCATTGCAGGCTCTGTCCGTAGTTATTGACACCTAAGTTATGAATTGGAAAACTTGTATGTACAATGTAATTCTTAAATAAATCATAGATATCTTGACCTCTTGTTCGTCCTTGAATTGGAATAATGGTTAATAATTCTTCTGTGGCCGACATATCCTCAAAAACCATTCGAATAAAAATACATAATCGTGCAGTACCACCATAATCAGTAGATTTGTCAAACTGTAGTGACAAAAAATTGCACTTGTTTATGTTTTCATGCAGAATCTCTTCAAGGTTTCGGCTGGTTTCTTCTGCTCTACGCATGATTGTGTTTCGTGATAATGACATCTTGTTAATAGCAGTTATTATTTCTGATTTATTCTTAAAATTTTGAAATACTATTTCACCAGCTTTGATGAAGGCTTCTTTCCATAATTCTCCATCTTGAAACGGCTTATTACGTTTAATTAAAGTTTCAGCAACTTTAAATGATGCAATTGTAGCAGTCTTTGTGTTTGTATTATACTTGACGAAAATATTTTGTTGTGCTGCCAGTAGTGTCTTCATTTGATGTACCTTTGCTTTTCTTAAGGTAGTGCCCTGTGGATAATCTTCTTCATAGTTTTTATGAACAGTTCAATAGTGTTTTTCAACGTTTGCTTTTTTTCGGTAAAGCCACATTCGCATTGCAAATTATACATACGCATTTGTCTTTCATCATAATAAAGAAAAAATGTTCTTCCCATTCTTTATGATAGTGATAAGTTTTTATTTTTTTCACACTTGTTCTTAGCTCACTCATTGTTATCCTTAATTTTATTTTATTTTATTTTTTAACAATACTAATTGCATTCACTTGCTTAATTTAAAATAATATACACTAAAGATCGATAAACGGAAAATGATTTCATGGGATTACTCGGTACTAAAATACTAGATAATCGGGACACTTTGGCTGCAAGAGTCTTGATCAAGAACAATACACAGATGGACTGTCAAATGCCAGTGTGCACGTCATAAAACATGTTACCATTGGGTGCGTTCAGAACGAACCGTCAAGTGAACGTTTCTGGATGAAGCAAATCATGTGACTGCTGTAAAGCGATGGCTTAGTTGTTAACTGCTAAATTATAAACTTTACATCAGATTAGAAATAAATTAGTTTGGCATGTTTGACAATTTTTTTATCAATTAATAATTTTGATTATCATTTATCTATTCATTTTCAATCTATTAATTCATTTAATTTGCTACATTCGTTAAGAAACGAATAATTTACTACATTCAGGTGCCTTGCAGTCGACGTCATGGCCATCCCTGATGTATATAGTGTGCAAATCAAAGAACAGAATACAAGCTCACAGCAACTGTTTTTAATTGGTAAACTGATTGTTGTATGTATCTTGGATTCCTAATCTTTGATTTGCCTGTTTCTACACACTGATGATGTACTGTTATTTTCAGTATGAAATATCTGTATTTTCATTAAAGTTAATTACTGTGGTTATCGCATAATTTGTTATTTATTTATTTAGTTTTAATATATACTTATATGTATATATATTGTAATATATATGAGTTTTAATACGTACTATGGCCAGAGAGGTATGTAGAGGGGGGATGGGTCCCAAAGGCAAGATTAAGTTATAAAGTGGAACGTAATCTGATGCAGGGGGTCATAAAAGCTAAATCACTCCTTTCATTTTTGCCTATCCCAAGAATTGGGTATTCCCCAAAATTTGTATGGTATATCCATGTAGTATACTCATTATGGCGTTTTGCTCATTACAGTTGTGATCTTGTTATTTCTGTGCTTGTTATAACAGTTTGACTGTAGTGGAGTAATAAAATGTACAAATCATAACAAAATGTTTGTATATAGTACTGTACTGCAATAAATAATGAGTCACAAGCACACACAGGTCTTCTATACATTTATCAGTAAAATAACTGGATGGAAACACATAGAACAAAAGTAATTCTTCATAGCTGCTGCATTATTAATTGGACAATTCCCCTGAAGAGGCAGGGGAGGTTAGGTAATCAACAACAAATTCTTCAAATTCAGGAAATGCAACAAAATGTTCTAAGGATTATTCACCAGATGCATAACTTGTGGAAGGGCTCATCTTCAGGGAATAAAGTAACAAAGAGGAGTAGACTACAGTAAAAATTTGTATATTATGTCCGACTTAGTCTACACAGGTTTCCTTTTCTTTTCTGCATAAATTTCTCTGTAGCAAGCAACTGCAGCTTGAATCATTCTGTCCCCTTTGAAAAATCTCTCAATGTTTTGAGATCCATTCCCTCAAATAACTAAAGTGACTATTAACACGTTTGCTACCATGCTACTTCAGCATAGTCTGTTCCCGCACGCCGAGTAATTTCACTTCTTCAAGGTCAGTACGGTAATCTCGTTGCCGACGGTAAGCATCATACAAGTATTACTTGTAGTTGGCAGCGAACGTATTAAGAGGTGAATACTTCTGCTAATTTTTTCAATGTAAACTTTTTTTTTTGGAAATACTCTACTTCCTGTTCTTCTACTTTTTTCTTTCTTCTTTTGCAGCATCTATCCTTCTAATTCTATTAGGTCTTGTTTGAGAGCTGTTCTTTCACAGCCTCCAACAAATGCTCTACATCTTAATTTTAAGCCTCCAACTCTTTAGTTAGCAGCATGATCACATCATCAATCTCTCATAAGGCTGTCTCTTTCACATCCTTTGGCCGTCAGCAGCTGCTTCTAAACACCATTCATACACTGCTGTTACTGCACTTCATGTTACATCTGCATGATATTATATTGCTTCCTCTGAGGGTTTTCTCATCTTCAGTAGCAGCAACAGCATGAGCAAAGTATTTCTTAAACAATATGCCTTGCAGACAGCAATAACACCCTGGTCCTAGAAGAGGGAGGCGGTATTCAGTGAATGTGTTAATGAGATGGCTGTAGTAAGCAGATAATTTCTTTCGTGAAGAGATGGGATAACGTTTATGGTCTGCAACTGTCTGCTGGTCAAATAAGGAGCACCTCCACTTTTCAACCAATAGGTTGTAGGTATAGATGTTTGAGAATCTCATAATTAGGTGGCAGATAAATTTCACTGCAAAGTTTGAGACTACTACCTTGCTTAGTAGGCCTGAAGTGGCTCAAAAAAGTTTGATTTTTGATCTCTAGAATAGAGCAATTCTGGATTACCTAACCTTTGCCCTTAGGTAATCCTTATGAAATCCAGGTTTTTTTCAAACCTTTCATTTGTGAAATTCACATACAGTATAGAGTTTAATGAGATGCTTTATATCGATTTTTAGCAGAAATGAGTCCTTAACTCATATTTAAAATTAAAAAAAAAACATGTTTTTTCAGTCTATTTTTTTAAATGATTTTTTTTTTCTAAAGTCATTTCTCAGAATCTTGATAGCATTTCAAAACTAACTCACCAATTGTCACACTCTCCCCACATTCCACTTCAATAAACGTTATCTGGAGAAGTTCATCTCAGTCTTATTCCAAATGTGAATTCAGAGTATTTTTACCTATGAATTTTCACATTATCATCATCATCATCATCATCATCATCATCAAATTCCTGATATGTATACTCTCAGGGGAGTACAGGATAATTATGATAGTACTACACGAAAAAATTACACCATTAATTTAATCAATTTTACTACAATGTAAAATGATGGTACAACATGACAGAATATTCTCGAAAAAAGTAAAGCATATTTTTCTTAAATAATTTCTTAAAACAGCAAAATCACTTCTTGAACTATTCAGTAATTGACTTTTTTTTAGCTGCTATCCTTTGCTGATTTGGGAGAAAAAAATTACAAAGAGAAAGGAAGAAAACAAATCTCTGGTAAAATTTTTGTGATATTCATTTTGTTTTCAGGAAATGACAACTTAGAAGATTTAATAACTGATTTAATTAATAATTCTAATATGTCAACAAAGTTAAATTGGCATTGTCAGGAGAACAACATATCTATACTATTGTGTAGCAAGCAAGCACTATATAAGTGAGATTGAAAAAAAAGAAGAAAAAACACAGGGAGGACTACAGTCCAAAATAGAACTACCTATTGAGATTGATTGTGTGTTCTTGGCTACTGGTAAATGCAAATATGTGGCAAGTCAAAAGCACTGCTGCCAATATTGCACATGCTTTATTGCAACGGTATGAAGATATATTTTCAGCAGCTGCTTCTAAATACCATTTATATACTCTGCTGTACCTCACTCCATGCTGCATCTGCATGACGAATTCTCAAACAAGTGGAAAGGGTTGTGTGTTGACAATACATGTTAGTCTATTTCCATGGTACTGATTACAACACAGAATGATAAGAAAATAATTAATATTTATCAACTTATTAGATGATATTCTGCTGGTATTATATCCAGCATCTTCAGAGCAGAAGAACAATTTATCACAGTACACAAAACAACAACAATTTGGTATAACCGGAACTAGTTTAAAAAAATTGTAACAGATAACACAAGGAACTAAAGTCCTAATTGGCACTATCTATGTTGTAAAAAGAGAGAAAACAAGTATTAATTAGATCCTACCTTGTGTGTCCAAAATTTTATTTCTCTGGTTTGGACATTGTAATATGTTGTTACTATCTTGACTAATGGTATCTAACCATCTTGTTCTAATTTTTCTTGGTCTTTTAAGCAAGAATTTTGATAATTATTGTCTTCTTAAAAATACTGTCATTTTCCATACAAAAAACATGTCCTGCCCACTGCAACTTTTGAAACTTGATTAAACACTAGATATTGTGGGTTCTTGATAAAGTTGATGTAACTCACAGTTGTATCTGATCTTGCAGAGAACATTATCATTAACTGAGCTAATATTTTCTAAGTATTTTCCTTTCAAAAGTTGAAATCAAATTCTCTCCCCTCACCATAAATATGTTTCACATCCATAGGTAACAAATGGAAAAATTATCAATTTATATATTTGTACTATAGTCCTCAAATGAATATCTTTTGAAGTGAGTACACATGGAGAGAATAAAAAGCCTGATTACCCCTCTTTAATGTCTCTCATCTGGTTGACTTGTAATCGTTACTCCTAAATATTCGAGCTGTTCCACATTTCTTATTTCAAGGTTCCCAGTTTTTACACTTGTAGCAACAGTTGACTGATACTGCCTAGTATCCACCATTATTTTAATTTTTTGTTGATTAATTTTTGGTTCCACCTCACATGTTAATTTTTCTTTCCAAACAGGTTTCTTCTGCTTTTCTGTTTGGTTTTTGAGATGACATTCATGTCATCTGCATATGCTATGATCTGCACTGACTTGTTTATTAAAGTAGTTTTAGTATCTACTGGCAACGATAGGGTCATATGTCCAAAGCTAAGTTAAAAAGTATTGGAACTAGACTATCTCCTTGTTTTAACCATTGAGTTACTGGAAAGTTATCTGTTTAAATCATTTTGTATTTTAACCTGTATGTCTGAATTTTCTGTTGTTAAGCTTGTAAGCCTTACTAGCTTATCTGTTATTCCAACTTGTATCATATAATCTCATATCATTTTCCTCTATTAATGCTGTGGAAATCAACAAAAATCTCATGACATTTATATCAAGTTCCCAAAATTTCTCTAATAGTTGTTTGACTATAGGTATCAATTGTGGATTTGCCTTTCCCAAAACCTCCTGGATCAACAGCAGACAGAGTATTAGAAAAACTCAATAGAGTTAAGTACAACCATTGGTTTGATGTGGAATGTAAATGTGTGACTGTATTAAAACATGAGGCATATAAACATCAAAGCAGCAAAGGAATCACATTCATAAAACTGTGGAGATATTCATCATTTGGCTAGAAAAGAAGAAAAAAGAGTGCATAAGAATAGAAAGAAGAAACACTATGAGGATGAACTTAAGGAATTTCAACATCTCAGAAGTATGAATGAAAGCTGATTCTTTCTATCAAAAGTTAAATAGTAGTCAGAAAGATTTCCAGTCTAAAACAACGTTATGTAGGGATAAGGAGAGTATAATTTTGAGTCAGAATGAAACGATACTAGGAAGATGGGAAGAGCATTCCGATGAACTATTGAATTCAAATATATCTGGCCAATTAGATGATATGATATGATCTAGAAGCAGTTGAACCAGTACCAACAGATGCAGAAGTCGAGGCAGCTATTAAAAAAATTAAGAACAATAAGGCCCCAGGAATGGATAGGATACAAGTAGAATTAATTAAAAATGTAGGTACAGAAGAATACTTCAAGCAGCTGTGTCAACTTATCAACAAAATCTGGATTAATAAAACAATTCCAGAGGAATAGAATCTGAGTGTCATATGCCCCATCCATAAGAAAGGTGATGTAATGATATGTTCTAACTATAGAGGAATTAATTTACTATACGCGTGGATAGGCTATGTGTTCATCAGACATTTTTGTAATAGATTTCACGCTTTGATATGAACACAGATGATTAAGAAAATAATTATTTATTAACTTAAAAGCTAATATTTTGCTGGTATTATATCCAGCATCTTCAGAGCACACAACACAAAGTTTGTTACAAAAGCAAAACAACCACAATCCGGTGTAACAGTGGGGCTAGTAAAAGTAATTGCAGCGTGCAACACAAGACTAAAGTCCTAATGGCGCCATCTAGGTTTAAAAAAAAGTTTTGAAATAGTAATCCAAATGATAGTCTTAGAAAGTTTGAAAAAATGAAATAAAATAAAAGTAATAAATGTTAATTTGGTCTTAAGATGACTGTCTCCCAAATCTTTGGTAGATTTATACAGTCATACTTGTTAAGGTTTGGAGTATGTTTTAAGGCTTCTGTTGATTCCAGGAACAACCTCTCTGACTTGTAGAAGCTTCTGTGCATTACTTTTGTTTCTTTCCAATTGATCCTGTGTGCAGGGGTATCCAAAGCATGGACTGCCAGACCCGAGTTGCCATAGTGAAAGTGTCGGATATATTTTTTGTGTTCACTGAGGCGGATGTCCACAGTTCTTCCTGTCTGTCCGTAGTAGGCTTGATGGCAAGAACAAGGCACTTCATAGACTCCTGGATGTGATAAAGGAGTGCATTTGTCCTTAGGTGAACGGATGAGAGTTGCTAATTTTACATAAGGTTTAAATACTGTGCATAGTTGGTGTTTGTTAAGCACCCTAGATATCTTTTCAGATGTGCCTTTAATGTATGGGATGGTGATAGTTTTGTTGTAGTCTTCTGTGGTAGATAGAGGGGATTTCTGGGTAGCTACTATGTACAACTTATAAAATTTTTTCTAACATTCTAATTAAGAGACTTTATCCCTATGTACAGAATATTATTGGCGATTATCAATATGGATTTCATCAAGGAAGATCTACAAATGATCAGATTTTTAATATACACCAATTACTTGAAAAATGTAATGAATTTGGAATTGAAACACATCACCTTTTCATAGATTTTAGAGCTATGATAGCATAGATAGATCTAACTTATTTATTGCAATGGAGAAACTGCAGATTCCACAAAAACTTATTGCTTTAGTTAAAGCTACAATGAGAAATACTGATTGTCAGATCAAAATTCAGAACATGTTAACTGATCCAATATATATAAAAAATGGTTTTTGACAAAGAAATAGTTTATATTGCTTTAACATAGCACTTGAAAAGGTTTTCAGAGATGCTGGCATTAATACAAGGGGAAACTATTTTCTACAAGTCAGTACAAATTATGGCATATGCAGACAATATTGATATTATAGGAAGGACATGAAAAGCAATGGAAGAAACTTTTATCAGTTTAGAAAAGGCAGTAAAGAAGATGAAATTGCAGATTAACCAAGAAAAAACAAAGTATATGCCAGTAACTAGAAAGATTTGTAATAATAATCCTTCTCAAATTGAAATTGGTTCTTATAAATTTGAAATTGTATATACATTTTAAAAATTTTATGGAATTTACAACCGTGTTAAAAAAACTTTTTTTTATTATCCCAACGTTTCGATCTTCACATCAAGATCATCATCTGGAGCGTACATAAATATACAGGACAAGCTGAGTTACATCATTAATTGTAAGCTAGAGAAACAATGATTTGATCACATGTTATTCTACTGGCATGACCTCTGGTGGAAAAAAAAAAAAAATATATATATATAATAAAAATAAAAAATAAAATAAAATAAAATAAAAAATAAATTTTTACATCACGCTAAATTCTATTTTACAATGACAGGAATAAACATTCTTTTAGATGGTTTTCTTTCAGAAACAATTGGTGTCCTATTTTTAGTATTATAATTCTTATTTTTGATTTACAATACTGGATTTTCTACAGCCCTGTTTATAGTTGTTCTTGGTGAGGAAGGTCGAATATATACCTTCCATATGTTTGGGATTTTTAAACCATCATTGTTGTTCAGATTAGCGGCAACACTCAAGGAGTTGGTAGGTCATTCCCCTTCCTATATCAAAAACACACAACACTTCATAAACATCATCAAAGACATTACATTAGAAAAAGATGATTTATTAGTCAGTTTTGACGTCTCTGCCCTCTTTATGAATGTCCCAATCAATGACACAATCCTTCTCCTACAGAACAAATTCCCTCCAGATATCACGGCGCTTTTTGTGCATGTATTACGGTCAGGTTATTTTATATGGCAAAACGCCTTCTACTTACAAAAAGAAGGCACAGCCATGGGCTCGCCATTATCCCCCCCTATTGCTAACTTTTACATGGAACATTTTTAGCAACTTGTCCTAGATTCCTCTCCTCTAAACCCCAAAGTCTGGCTTAGATACGTTGACGATGTTTTCGCGATCTGGTCCCATGGCCGGCAGACATTAGACACATTCCTTAGCCACCTAAACAAACAACACAAATGCATACAGTTCACAATTGAAACACAACACACTTCCGTTTCTAGATACACTTGTCACACATCTTCCCTCGGGCAGCCTTTCCTTCACCGTTTACCGAAAACTGACACATACGGGACAATGTATACACATAAACTCCTACCACCACCCAACACAAAAACTAGGTGTCATCAACATGCTAAAAAACAGAGCTCAGACGATTTGTTCCAGTGAACAGGCAGTGAAAGAAGAATTTAAAATTATCAGTAATAACTTACAAAAAAATGGATACAGCCAAAACACTATAAACAAAATTCTCTACAAAACCACAATAAAAAACAAAGACAAACCAGACTACAGTAAAACTATAACCAATCCCTACATTAAAGGAATATCAGACAAAATAAACAGAGTACTACAAAAGTACAACCTCAAAGCCACCTTTAAACCTCCTGCAAAATTAAAAAGCTTACTCAACTCATCCAAAGCCCCACTCCCTCCACTAGCTCACCCTGGAGTATACCGGATTTATTGTACTTGCAACATACCACATATAGGAGAAACAGGATGCACTATTCCTATTAGACAAAAAGAACATAAACGACACATTAAATATAATAATTATGGTGAAGCTGGCCTTTCTGATTATGCCCTGAATACCTTACACAGAATTGACTGGAAAACCACCAGCTGTCTACATCACACTAGAACCGGGGTCGGCAACCTTTTGAGTCGGAAGAGTCAAAAATTACAATTTACAAAATTTCAAAGTTTTTAAAGAGCCACAAAATTTTAAAAAGTTTTTAAAGAGCCACAAGATCTTATTGTCTTCAAAGCATTTTTGCACGGCATTCGCTATATCTTCCCCTCTAGTTTGTCCCGAGAGCGGTAGCAATCTTAGAAGTTCTTCTTTTGGACCTTGGGAAGACATATACCTGACAAAAAGGGCAACTTGTGCCGTGTCTTTTATGTCGCAAGACTCATCTATAGCAAGTGATAAGGCAGAAGAAGGTTGAATATCTTCCACCTGCAAATATGTTACATTTGAAGACATTTTAGTTATTCTATCTTGAACTGTTTTAGCGGATACGAGAAGCTGGGCATAATGAAATATAATTTATCAAAAAACATTTTACAACGATATTTCCCAATTAAAAATACCTACCTAAATAAAATAAATAATTCTCTAATAATTTAATTATTAAAATAAATAATTTAGACACGAAACACTGTTTATCTCACTCTCTCACGTACTGATTGAATATAAGTACATAGTTTCGTCGCATCTGTGGTCGCCTCCCGTGTGCGGTGATCGCCGACTGGCACGAACGGACTTGTCAGAACGTGTTTATCACGGCGCAGTCTGCACATTAGTTTTTTTTTTTAATTTTGGCAAATATTAGATACTTAGTTTACGAGTAAAGGTATTATGCCCAGCTATGCCGAAATCAATGAAAATTGCCAAACATATAAACTTCCGAGAGCTTCCGACGGACTGACGACAGTGACGATGCGTGTCACGGGTGCATTGAAAAGCGAGTACAAGTGGCTGAGAGATAGAATCGGTGCCTAATCCTCGTTAATCGATTCAGAACGATTTTTAAATTTTTTTTTTTGATAAAATAATATTTGCGTATGGAACTAAAGAGCCGCATATGGCTCGCGAGCCGCAGGTTGCCGACCCCTGCACTAGAACATGGTATGAACGGAAATTCAAGGAAGCCTGTGAGATTATCAGCAACCACCCCAATCTGAACAACAATGATGGTTTAAAAATCCCAAACATATGGAAGGTATATATTCGACCTTCCTCACCAAGAACAACTATAAACAGGGCTGTAGAAAATCCAGTATTGTAAATCAAAAATAAGAATTGTAATACTAAAAATAGGACACCAATTGCTTCTGAAAGAAAACCATCTAAAAGAATGTTTATTCCTGTCATTGTAAAAATAGAATTTAGCTTGATGTAATGTAAAAATTTATTCTTTATTTTATTTTATTTTTTATTATATATATATATATTTTTTTTTTTTTTCCCCACCAGAGGTCATGCCTGTAGAATAATATGTGATCAAATCATTGTTTCTCTAGCTTACAGTTAATGATGTAACTCAGCTTGTCCTGTATATTTATGTACGCTCCAGATGATCTTGATGTGAAGATCGAAACGTCGGGATAATAAAAAAAGTTTTTTTAACACGGTTGTAAATTCCATAAAATTTTTAAAATGAATGCTGATCACCGTGTAACCCTGAAATGAAATTGTACATAATTTTATATACTTAAGATCAAAAGTTAATTGTAAAAATCATATCAGTACTGAGATTTAGAGATGTATTCTTTCTGCCAATATATTCTTTTGTGGACTTAGGAAACACCTAAAGTCACATCACATCTCAAGAAAAACAAAGAGAATGATGCACAAAGTACTTGTAAGACCAATGTTAACTTATGCCTTTGAAAACTGGGTATTCTCAATGGCAGATGAAAGATTGCTAGATGTTTTGAAAGAAGAGTTCTCAGATATAATTTTGGAGCAGTACAAGAGAATGGTTTGTGGAGAAAAAGACATAACCATAAACTATTAAGTACATAAAAATAAATAGATTAAGTTGGACTGAACACATTACACACGTGGATAGTAATAGAATAGTTAAGATGTTTAATGCTAAGCCAGAAGGAAAAAGAAAAATTGGAAGACCTAAATTAAGATGAGAAGATGGAGTGATGCAAGATATTAAGGTTTTAGGAGTCAAAAATTGGAGAAGTTTGGCTTTGAATAAGGAAGGCTGGCAGAAGTTTCTGAAGACGGTCATGGCCCACATAGGGCTATCGAGCCAATGATGATGAGAAAACCATTTGGGTAGATACCAATTATCATCTCTATAAATGGGTTTAATCTCTTCTTCAAAATAGAGATAAAGACTTTATATGGTGTACATAACAAAGAAATACATCTATAATTTCCACAAAATTCTTCTTATGTATCAGAAAGATTGGACTCTTTCTTCATTCTTTTGGCATTTGTTCTTTCTTCTATATGGTTAAAATAAATCTATATCTTTTGTCTTCTGGTTTCTTCCTCCTGCTTTCATCAATTCTGCAGGAATTTTATCTATTCCTGAGGATTTGTGTTCCTGAATGAATGTTTACTGTTAAGCTCTTGCTTTGATGGTAGTCTACAAAATTATCTTCATCAATAGCAGATGGCATGTGATTTTGAGTTGCAGAGGTAATTTTTGTATTCAGCGATTCATGGAAATATACTCTCCATCTGTTTTTTTTTTTTTTTTACTTTTACTTTGTTAAAATACAACCCACACTTTTGATTAATAATTTGATTAATTATATTATAAGCTTGTCTAAGAGCATTTTTATTCTTCATTTCCTGTTCTACTGTGCATACTATTTCATGACTTGTCTTTTCTTCCTTCAACAAAATGTTATCTGCATCTCGTCTTCATTTTTCTTTAAAATATATTTTCCTTCTTTAACATAGTTGGTCTTGTAGTAAATTCTATGTATGCTTTATTTCTTATTACTGCTTGAGCACATTCTAGCATTCTTTTTATTTTGCTTATTTCCATATCTTGGATTTTCTTATCAGAATTCATCGTTTAATGTATCTCCAGCTTATTTCCATATCTATATTTTCAGCTTCTATTTTTTTTTTTTTTTCTAATTTTGTTCTAGAAATTGGTTTTAATTTATTTTTAAGATTCCACAAATTAAACTTTGATGCACTTTCATTTCTTTCTAGTTGTTTCACTAAGATTCTGCACCAATATTTAATTTTGACCAGATAATGATCGGAATCACAGCAAGCTCCTCTATATAATCTTACATCCATAATACTTGATTCCAATCTTTCATCTATAAGCACATGATCAAATGTAATTTAATGTTGCACCATCTGATGATATCCATGTCCTTTTATGGATGCCTTTATGAGAAAATATATAGAAGATATGACCATATTTTTACTTATAGTAAAATCTCCAGTTTCTCCCCATTATTCATTAGAGTGCATATGTAAACTGCATTTTCCAATTCCTTTAGAAATATCTTCCTGCCCAACCATTGGCACTGAAAACACCAATAATCATTTTTATTGTCATTAGATGGTGCTGAATCATACAACCACTCTATTTTGTCAAAGAAATTTGATTTTCCCATATCATCCTTTTCTTCTATTGGTACATAAGAGGTATTTCAGAGGTATATATAGATAGCAATGAAAACTTGATTCCAATCTTTCATCTATAAGCACATGATCAAATGTAATTTAATGTTGCACCATCTGGTGATATCCATGTCCTTTTATGGATGCCTTTATGAGAAAATATATAGAAGATATAACCATATTTTTACTTATAGCAAAATCTCCAGTTTCTCCCCATTATTCATTAGAGTGCATATATAAATGGCATTTTCCAATTGTTCCTTTAGAAATATCGTCCTGCCCAATCCTTGGCACTGAAAACACCAATAATCATTTTTATGTCATTAGATGGTTCTGAATCATATAACCACTCTATTTTGTCAAAGAAATTCGATTTTCCCATATCATCCTGGTATAATAACTGTTATTCAGTTATTTAACTGAATACCAGAGATCTATGAAAGCATAAATTTCTAAGAATCCTTAGAGAATGGTTGAAATTGAAATATCAGGAAAGAAATCATATACAGATGGGAAGCACTGGGAGTGATATTTGCTCCAAATAAATATAAAAAAAAACACCATGAAGGAAATTATTTTATTGCGAACTATAAGTAGACATGTGTTTTAATTCTATATCAGCTGTGCTTTGCATAGATGTATTTCTGCATATATTTGCAACAAATACAAAGTGTGTCAAAGTTCTTCACATCTCTGCTCAATAGCATACCCATAGCTGCAAAGCAATTACTATGAATCTTCGAGATAGAGATTGCTAAGGTTTAGGATATAATGAAATTATATACAGGCACCTCCATGGAGTATGAAAACTCATTGCAGCAGACCCAATCTATCCACACAATCTATCATACCTCTCCTTGAACCCATCTATTTGCAACAAGTCACAGTGTGTCCAAGTTCCTCACATCACTGCTCATTAGCATGCATATAACTACATAGCTGCAAAGCAATTACTATGCATCTTTGAGAGAGAGAGAGAGAGAGAGATTGTTGAAGTTTTACAGACAAAACACTCACAACTGACTCTGGCAACCCATTCCACTCATTCAAACAACTCTCCAAGCCAAAAATCTAGTCCTCACACTCCTACTAACCACACCTTATTTCAACTTCCAGGGATGACCCCTTGTTTTGGTTCCTCTACCAAGTACTGAAACATTTCCCCTATATCTATCATAAAAAACCCGTTAAGCAACATATCCCCTCTATTTCTCCTATCAACCAATTTCTGCAATCCTCATAGGGAACATTCCACAGGCCACTCACATCTTGGTCACTTGCCTCTGAATCCTCTCCACTGCATCCTCATCCCCCAAGAAATCCAGAGGATCAGTGCCCTTGCACTGGTCCCCTGTGTTTCTTGTGTTTAAATACATTATATTATGTTGTCTATACAGTAAACAATCTAGATGTCGTTGTTGTTTAAATTATGACCAAAACAACAAAGGCTACAAGGCTAATATACTGTGTTTATTAACTGCATGATTATTTTTCTGGATGAAAAGCCCTTATAAAGGTTCATCATGGCCTAGATGGGATTTGAACTACTTAGGTCTTTCCAATTAAATGACATTGTTGATAATGAGTAAGCTAATAGACAATATCAGGATAATTAATTTCATCATTATTTTAGATCTTCCACCACTTCCTCTACTGTACACAAAACTTCTTCAATATCAAATTTACTGGTTTTTTTTTTTTTTTTTTTTTTTTTTTTGTTTCTGTGTCATTTGTTAATTCCCATTTCACAAAGAAATAAAATAATTATATATATATATATATATATATATAAACAGCTAAGCAAATAAAACCTATGATTATTATAGCATGCTTTGATACTTGAATCATTTTTATGGTATAATTATCATGATCATTTCCAGATGTATCTTCAAAAGATGTACATGATACCATAATAATACTATATTACTTAATTTTTTTCCCAATTAATCTGTTATTTGTCAGGTCTACACAATGCTTACATTTTATTTTTCTAAGAGATATTACTAGCTGCATCAAATCCACCAGTTTCACTACCTTTCTTTCCTCTTGCATTCTATTTAAGTAATCATATCACCTTAGATCAGCTCTCTTCAGCAGAGATTTTATTTAAAATAAAAATCTCTTCTCTTTCTAGATTTTTTAAAGATTTTTTTTTTTTTTTTTGAGAAATGAACAAGAATGCTTGTATATTTAAAGTTTTGGTAAATAATAACTCATTAGAATAATTTTATTAAAAAAAAGACAAAGAAAACGTGTAAGTTCTAATGTACACCTACATACATACAAGAAACCCCCACAGGAGTTATTATTATTCAATGTAATGCAATTTCAAAATTAAATGGTTAATAGAACTGATTTTTTATGCTCAAATTGAAAGTTAAAATATGAAATGTCCTAACTAACTTACTGAACCAACTTCTAACCCTTTCCACCTATCCACCTCTATTCTTCTTCTTCTTATTATTATTATTATTTGACACCTCCAGGAAGTCCAAAGACTCAAATTCTTTGGAACAGTCTTTCCCATACTATTTCCCCTTGAAGGACTATGACCTCCAAATATTCAAGAAACTCATCAACACCTTCCTTCTTTTTGAACTGAAAGTTTTTTTTTTTATAATTAAACTTTTTTAATATAACAACATTTTTATAATTAAAAAGTTAATTACTGTAGCGTATGTGTGAATTTATATAAGAAAACAATTTGTCTTCAGTTGAGAAGCTATTATAAATGTTCAATGAAGCCTAGACAAATTCAAATTCAGGTCTTTCCAATGAAAGGATATAGTCACTATCAAATGGCTAAATGTGCTTGAACTAAATTATGCAATCAAAATATCATATCTGATTAAGTAACTTATGTTAATTAATAATCCACAAGTACATACCATCAGCAGATACAGCAATATATGGAATCAGCTGAGCATCATGACAGTGTTCTCTTCCAGGTACTAACCGCTGCAAATGAGGTGGATAGGGATTACCATCGATGTCAACAAGGAAAGGTGGAGGCATAAGATGAGGAGAACACTGTGTTTGTTCATCTAAAACATAGTTGTTCAAATCCCGTATCAAAGGGCGATAATCTGTATGGAAAAACAGTTCTTCTGGAACCTGCAATATGTGCACAATTATTAAGTAATGAAATGCAAATAATAATAATAATATTATTATTATTAGACCTTTATGTAAGTTTTAATTATAGGAGATCCATTCTAGCTGTCAACTATGACTATCATACCTCTTCTTAATTTCATTCATTAACATCAGCACTCAGTGCCTATTCTGGCAATGACACCTTTCTTCATAAGAAAAATATAGTACTTATGCACCTGCATATTACAATTTTACCCAATTTGCTGAAGGGAATCAAAGGCTAATGAAAAAAAAAAAAAAAAAAAATATATATATATATATACATATATACATACATACATACACACACACACAGTAAACTCTCAATTAAACGGACTATTAGGGGGCTAAGGGTTGTCCAGAAAAGCGAAAGTCCGTTAAATCGTGAATCTTAGGAATAGTATTGGAAATAAAGCACTTTTAGTGGTACAGTATCAATATATTTTAATGAGAACTTTTATTGTAAATGCAATTTTACCGAGGATTGGGCTTGAAAAAAAAAAAACATGAAGTTTCAGTTGCTTTCCACTTTTATACTGTTTCTTAATTGCTGAAAATGTTTGTAATAAGCAATCACTTCTGGATCTGAAGATGCGCTATGAACGAGATGATGTTGTCCATGTGTTCTCTAACTACCAATAATTTCGGACCAGCTGGAACAGCTTCTTCTTATTCCTCATTGTCAACATCCTGATCACCCCATAGAACATTTTCAGCAATCTCTTACTGGCTGAGAGTTTAGTAGCCTGGGTTGCCCTTGTTCAATGTGCCATTCTCACTGACATTTAAACCAGCTCGCATCAAAGTTTCACGGAAATCAGAGGTTTCAAGACCTCTGAAATCGTATTCTGATTCACTCCCATTCAGCAACTTGGTCCAGCCATTAGCCAATGTTGTAGTCTTTATCTCCTTCCAAGCAGAAGCAAAATTAAAGATGGTGGACTTGATGTTGTATGAGCACAAATTTTGAAGTTCTTGGCTCCTCTTGTATCTTCTTATGTAAGTTTTAATTACATAAGAAGATACAAGCCTAGCCTAACCTAACCTAACCATTATAATCTCCAAGACAACCATAACCTTTTCAAAGATCTTCAGGAGAGATTTTCAGGACCTCTTCTTCTTGGTAGTTTTGAACTTCAGGTATGAAGTGATTGAAAAACCAGTCAGAAAAAATGTCATTTGTAAACCTGGCATTTCTTCAATTGGAATAGATGACAGGCAACTGGTTCATAACATTCTTCAAAGCACGAGGCTTTCGTGCTCTTCAGACTACCATCAGCTTGAGGCGATGTGTACCACCGGCATTAGCACAAAGTACGGGTGAAATGCACTCCTTGTTTAATTTGCGGCCAGGCGTGCTAATCTCATGTTTGTTAGCGAGGGTATTTTCGGGAACAGCACAATAGAACAGTCCATTCTAATCAACATTGTAATCTTGACACAAAATAAGACCCATTGATCACTGATGTATTTTCTGAAGGGCTGATGTCAATATAGGCACTCAGTGCTTCACCACATGTTTGCCTGTTTGTAATGCTATGGCGTTTACAAAAGCGGCAAAGCCAGCCATCACTCGCCTGGAACTGTATGCCCATGTGCTGTGCCAGTTTATCAGCAGCCGACCTTAGTTTAACACCACAAACAACTACGCCATTAGACTGCTGTTGAACGAACCACTTGTAAACTCCTAAATTCTTATGCTTGGTCAACTTCACATTTCTTATCTGCCACAGTGAAACCACTTTTGGAGCTCTCAATGCTATATTTTAGCAAAAACTGATAAGTTTTGTCTTTATTTTTGCATATGTCCAAAACTGTTTGTTTTTTCACCCTGTAAAGTTCACAAATATGGGCAACAGATGCACCACCTTCCAACTTACTTATTAACCTCAAGTTTCTGAGCTGTCGTCAAGTTTACTCGTTTTCTTTTAACCCCAGACATATTAACTGATAATAATAAGGATTAATAACGGTTTAACTAAAAATTACTCCAGCAATAGCCTAAACACGTGTTTTGCGCTAGCAATGCTACCGAACCAAAGCACATGCGCACGCATAAATTATTATGAGTACGCACGAAATATCACGAATGTATCCAAAGACGCAATTTATAAACACCGCTGATCGCTTCCGATTAACCATCATATTATTTATTTATTTTCATTAATTATTTCATTATCTGTATTTATTTGTCAAATTATGTCTGTTAAATCCGAAATGCATTGAATTGGGGTACGTTAAATTGAGAGTTTACTGTGTGTGTGTGTGTGTGTGTGTGTGTGTGTGTATGTATATATATATATAACAATTTGTAGTATTAACTCAGAATTGGGATATGTTCATATTTATATATACTGACTGTAACCGAGACTAGAATAACAATTAAATTTATTCAAAACGCAACATGTTTCACTGGATTGTCTGACTTCTTCAGGCGTCGGAACATAGAAAGCAAATAAACACTATAAGAAACATCGTATCACTATAAAAACGACTATTATAAAATTCAGTTAGCTTTGAACTGTAGATACAGTCCGTGTTGAAGTTCTATTGTTAGGCAGCTGCGTGCGTCTGATTTCACGAGTGTGCCAATATCGGATAGCAGAGCTGAAAGAGTCCGGTAGATTATAGCTAAGGTTATTATTTATGTGATGAGGGTCCATAACAATTTCCATATACTCGACTATGCAGCGCTCCACCTCGTCACAGCATATATGAAGGTTTGAAGTTGTTGTCCAGTTTATCTCATGTTGATGGCCTTCATCATTTGTGTTTACTAAAAACAGTACATGGCTTGACAGGGCTCTTGCTCTAGTCCTTTTGTAGGCAATGTCCCTCTGGTGTTCTTCCAGACGTAGGAGGATGGAGTTTTCAGTTTAGCCATAACATTGCTTCCCGCAGTCACAAGTGATTTTGTACACTCCTGGGAATAGTAGATGGTTGTGAGCTTGTTTGTATTTGCTTAAAATCAATCTTAGTTTAGGAAGAGTAGAGAAACAGGTTTTTATGTCGAACTTTCGTAAAATTCTTCTTAGTTTCATGGAGAGTGAGCTGATGTATGGTAAGGAGATATAACTTTTGGGGTTGTCTTGTGTTTCTGAGTTGTTTTGATGGCAGTGGTATAGATGCTTATTAATAGTTTTCGACGAGTAGCCATTACTTGTGAAAGTTCTTTGTAGATGTTGTAGTTCATTTTTTTAGCTCTTCATTATCTGACAGTATAGATCTGGCACGATGTGCTAGGATTGAGATGATACCCACTTTCTGTGTGGGATAGTGATGTGAGGATGCATGCAGGTATCTATCTGTGTGTGTAGATTTTCTAAAGATTGAGATTTTAATAGAATCAGATATCTTAGTAAGTCTTACGTCCAGGAAGGGAAGAGATCCACTTTCTTCAACCTCCATTGTTAATTTGATATCTTGGTGGAAGTTGTTTAAATGATTTAAAAAAGACTGAAGGTTATCGGTGCCATGTTCCCAGATAAGAAATATGTCATCTACAAATCTCAGCCAAATTTTTGGTTTAAGAGTAGCTGAGGAGATTGCCTTTTGTTCGAAATCTTCTAAAAAGATGTTAGCTAATATAGGAAACAGGGGGCTGCCCATTGCCAATCCCTTATTTTGTTTGTAAACTTTTTTCTCGTATTGAAAGTAGCCGGAGTGAACGCAATGTGATAGCAAGGAAAACATCTTTTTTGAAATCTTGTTCTTTAAAATATCGAGAACCTCTTAAGTTGGAACGTTTGTAAAGAGAGCCACCATGTCAAAGCTCACCATGATATCTGAAGGCTGGAGTTTTAAATTTTTGATTTTTGAGAAGAAATCTGTTGAGTTTTTTATATATGAAGAAGAATTTCCTGTAAAATCTTTTAAAGATGAAGCCAGAAACTTAGATAAGCTGTAGGTAAGCGAGTCAATACTATCTACAATTGGTCTCAGTGGGCAGTTTTCCTTGTGTATCTTTGGGAGACCATATAACCTTGGGATGAGTGGATGTAAAGAGTGAGCGGCAAGACGTATGTTTCATAGAAGTTCTGTGGCTTTTTGTAAGAGGTTGTTTGTTTTGTTATGTATCTCCTACCTTTGCTACGAGTTGCCCGGTGTTGTACTGCCTTACCCCGGTAAGGCAGTATAACACCATATTCAGTCCTGAAGATACTTTCAGGTGCAAACTTTGTTTGCTCACACTTGGATAAAGGATTAAACTAAATTTATTATAGTCTAACCAAGTGAAAAATAACTTAAAACATCTTTCTCTAAATCCAGAGTAATTTAATAAAAAAAAAGGTGGCACACCTTTTGGCAACTCCTATAGGTAAGGATGACCTCGCTATTGCTTCTGCCTGGTATCTCCACCTCAGGGTCTGGCTCCCACTGAAGAGACCTCAATAAAGGTCGAAACTAGTCTGGGTAGTGGCCAATCCCTTAATGCATAACATTATACATATCTGCAAGGAGATGTGTTTTGCATTATGGGAGATACTGGGATAGGAGTGTTGTTAGCTTGGTCCACCTTTGCTATAAGTTGCACGGTGTTGTACTGCCTTACCCCGGTAAGGTAGCACAACACCATATTCAGTCCTGAAGATATTTTCAGGTGCAAACTTTGTTTGCTCACACTTGGATAAAGGATTAAACTAAATTTATTATTGTATCTCTCTCAATTTCCAAGTATGTATCTGACTCTAATAACTCTTATTAGAGTGGATAGCATCTTTGCTTAACTATAAGCTGCATGTTTGAATCCTAATATTTGATTTTTTATGGTGCAAAGACAATCAAGGGTCATGCTGAACCAGGACACAGGTCACAGTAATGCATATGGTAATTGGTTAGTAGGACAATCACAAACATCCATGCCCTTGACGGGATTCAAACCTCCAGCCTCTTGGCTTGAGAGCAGATGCATAACAACTCGGCAAATCCTAATGTAGCATATTTGAGAATACCTTTAAGTGAAAGAGGAATTTCATGACTCAGTGCAAAATCACTACCCACTGCAGTACTGAGTGGCTTGAAAATATACCATGTTTTGTTTGAAGGAAGTTTGGTTTGTTTAATAGGAAAACCAAACTTCCTTCAAACAATTATTTATTCTAGGTATTATTTCTGGGAAAATTCCCATGTTGCTCCTCTAAGTAAATATTATTTTTGATTATTTAGCCTATTTTTGCCACTGAAAAAGAAGACAGCCAGCAACATCCCACAAAGGTATGTCTGGTTTTTCTTCCTATATATTTTTTCCTTTTCATATATCTTCATATATCTGTCCATATAAAACATCAGCAATGCCCTAAAATTTGAGTAAAAAGCCAATGACATTATAAAAAGGAGTACTCCTAAACAAAAATAGGCTAAATAGCCATAAAAATAATAACTATTTATTCTTTGCTAAAAAATCATCATCATGGCAACTTAAGAAATAGGAAAAGAACATTAGTTTAAATGGTATTTTTACAATAATAATATTGTTAATAATAATCTGTGATGCACAGTTAACTATGTGCATGTATATGTGCTATATGAAGCAACAACTACAAACTTGGCTAATAGATCAATATGTATTATCTCTTCCTTACTAAAATGTTTTTTAAATTTGTGTAATATGAGAAACTTCAAATGTTATAATAGAAATATTTTCCCATCTAGGCTAACATACACTGATACAAGCTTCCTTTCTAATATATCTTAAATGGGATAATTTTGCCAAAAATAATCTCTTCATATATATCACATCCTGATGAAAAAATAAGTCAAAAACTGCTGCTTTTTAGTTACATCACTTTAAAGCAAGTCATATGAATGCACATTAATCAAGAGAACACAAGCAAGTCATTTACAATAATCATTGTTGGAAAATAGAATCATCATTTACCTCTACAAGTGAAATGACTATATACTGCCACTGGATGGTGGCATCCTCAAATGAATCCAGGTTATATCAAAGTATATATGAAAAAAAATAAAAAATAAATAAAATAAAATAAAAAAATAGCAATAATGCATTTAGAGTTGAGATATATTTTTAAAGCAGGTACAATTAGTAAGGGTCCCTTTCTAATGGAATTAGAAAGGGACCCTTACTAATTTCTAATGAAAATGGAAGGTCTTCATGACATAAAATATCACAAGTTAAAAAAAAAAACAAAAAACAAATAATAAATATTTCCCTGCAAAAATTTTGCATCGTAGGTTTGCATACAGTAGAGACAACTTGTGAGATCGATCATGCTTTCCTAAAACAATCATCCATATCCATAATTTCAACAGACATCAGCACAGTACTTTGGTGAGTGTCACAAGAATTTCCAGGTGGACCTATTGTAAGGCTTTTCTTGAAGCTTCGATTCTTCAAAGGCCAGTCTCTCCCATCTTATTAAGGATCTACGTCTTCCCCTTTTTTCATGAGTTTTACCCACTATTACTGTTTTAAGAACCTCCTTCCATTCTGTAATTCTATCAATACTCTTAAGGTGTCTTAAAATTCTATCAATCCTTTTTAGAATCCATTTACCTGTCTGCCTTTCAGTGTATGAGATCCTCAACAGTTGTTTTGTAACAACTAAACGACTGTGAGATTGAATCATGCTGTGGGCATTGGTGATTAGTTGGTAGATGAAATTCAATACTCAGCATGAGACTATTCTGCTTGTATGAGGTTTGAAAAATTTTTATGAAGTGGCTTGAAAAGAGTCATGTCTAGTGTCTAGAAAAAGATTTCCAGATTATCTAACTCTTAGATAATCAGAAAATCTTCCCATTAATGTATTATAGGCTGACAACCTTTTGCAGAGTGGATTAAAAAAAAAAGTCAACTGAGGAATGAGTACAAATAACTTGCATTATTCAATTTCTTATCCAGAATGTTTTTCAGATCATCCTACTCGAAATCTTAATTTTTTTATCTTTTACCTTCATTTTTAATGTTAAATATTATACCTATACCCCTTCACCTCGATTTGTATTGTTTGCATAAACCATCTCTTTTATAAAGTGGCTTTTCCTTACTAAAATGTTATAATACAAATAGTGTTTTCAGAGAGCTCCCAAAAGCTAAGTATAATTTTGAGTGAAAATTAGAATATTGGTTTAATTCATAGCGTAATATTGTCGATTTTTGGTAGCTTGTTGTATCTGTGTGATTTTAGTGTAAATTCCATTTTATTTAATTTAGTATTTAATGATACGTTTCATAGAATAGCACATGGCACCAATGCAACTTATGATAATGGTGTCCAAAAATATGATGCCTTTGTTCAAAAACTGTAATGTGAGGGAGTTTGTCCCATGTGATGTGTGTGTGAGATGTATGCATTCCCGAAGGATGCTGAAGTTTGGATGGAAAGTGATAGTGGTGGGAGAATGTGCAGAAAGTGTAAGCAAAGTGAGGAATTGAAGTATGTGTCAGGTCATGAGATAGTTATGGTTGAAGAAAGCCAGAATGTGAGTGAAAATTGTGGCTTGATAGGGAATTGTGATGTTGTACAAGATAGCAATGAGAGCGGTGATCAAAGAGAGAGTGAAAGCAACTATACAGAGAGAGAAAACGGTTTAAATGACGAAAAAAAATGAGGAATTATTTGTAGGGAGTGAGATCGTTAGGTTGCGCGCAGTGATACAAAGTGCACAGCGGCAGTTAGAGCACCTGCAAAACTCTTTCCAGAGTGCCTCGGCTAATGGAAATAAACAAGTGTTTGAAAGGAAAAATAAGCGTAAGAATGGGAGCGTTTCTGAAATGAAGGAAAGAGTGTTGTATGGTGACTCATTATTAAGAGGAGTGATAGATGGGAGTTGAACTAAATCGTACTTACCGGGTGCAAAATTTAAGGATGTAAGTGAGAGTATTAGAGCGCAAAAACAGAGGGTGAAAGAACTGATAGTTGTGGCGGGTACAAATGAATTGAAAGGAGATAAATTTTTTATGAGAGAGGACTTGAAAGTATTGTTAAAGATAGCGAAAGAAAAGAGTGACAGTTAGGTTGGTGAGTCTGTTGCCGCAGTACGACAGAAGAGTTTAGAAGGAGGGCCATAATCGCAAATGACTTCATGTGCAGGTTATGCAGATGGTGTGGTGTGGAATTCGTGGACGTGTGGAATGAGTCTGATGGAATGAGAAAGGATTTATACAAGATGGATGGCCCACATTTGAATGGATTTGGTGTGCAGAGGCTGGAAAAAGTGTTGCTGAATGAAGTGAAAATGGATGTGCAGAACCAGGGAAACTAGAACTACCAAGGAGGGGGAGTGGAGTGGATATGCAGACATCAGTGAGACAGTTGAGTGTAAGAATGTATATAATGTACCCGAGCCAGCACTAATGACAAAAAATGGGAATGGGTCATTTAGAATAACGCATCAATATAGGGGTGGGACTAAGGGATCACTGCATTTTATGTATACTAATGCCAGGAGTATTAGGAACAAGAAGGAAGAATTTTTGGCCTTGATTGGCTCTTCCTGGCCACAGGTTATTGGCATTAGTGAAAAATGGCTGATGGAAGATGATATAGTTAGTGGGATAGAATGTGTTTAGGTTATAGTGTGTTTAGGAGAGACAGAGAGAATAAAATGGGGGGGGGGTTATTGATGATAGCTGATGAACTACAGCCAAGGAGAACTGAAGTTGTATTGTAGGATAGTGAAAAGAGCTCATTTGAGGCTATTTGGTGTGAGATTGAGACTGGCAGAACAAAATATACAGTTGGGTGCTGCTATAGACTAGGTGATGGAATAGATGGTGGAGATAGTATGCATAAACAAATTGATGAAATGAGTGGAAGGAGGGTAATTATTATGGGGGATTTCAACTATGGTAATCTTGATTGGAAGGAGGAGAGGACACATGTGAGGAAGGAAATGGATTTTATTCAATTATTAAGGGATAACTATTTGAGACAGTATGTAATTGAAAATACTAAGGGTTTGAGAGGGCTTGACCTGGTAATAGCATCTGAGAATTTGACTGTAATGAATATGACCATGTTGCCACCTATTGGTGAGAGTGATCATAAGGTCAAATTCCACATCTTTAGCCACCTGGGAGGTGGCTAAAGGTGTGGAATTTTCGATTAAGACAGGGTATATGTGGAATTACCGTGCTGGCAAGTATGACAAGCTTAGGAGATTGCTTGGATCAGTGCAATGGCATGTAAAACTGCAAGGGCTGGATGTCGATAGAGCATGGGAAGTGGTCAAGGAGCATTTACAGGAGGTTATGGCTGATTGTATACCTAGGGTCCGAATAGTAAAACAAGTAAGGGTTAAATGGATGAATAACACCATTAAGCTTGAGCTACAAAAAAAGAAACAACTGTGAAGGGAATTTAAAGAAAGAGGTGACCTGTAGGCACACAAACGATATAAAGTGCAGGCCTGAAGGGTAACGAGTGTGGTAAAAAAAGCAAAAGCGGATTATGAAAGGAAACTAGCTATGCAAGCTAAAGAGAATCACAAACAGTTCTTTCAATATTCTGCAAGCAAAAAAAAAACTGTACACAACAAAATAATTTTAAGGAATGACAATGGTAAGGAGGTCACTGAATCAGTCAATATAGTGGAATTACTGAGCGAGCACTTTGCAAGAGTATATCATCCAGGTGGTGACATTGATGAATGAAGTGGAGGTGAATAATCTATTACAGAACTGTGAATTCATCTCTGGGATTGGATGGTATACTGGCACGTGTCTTACGTGAAGCGGCTAAAGAATTATCAGTGCCCTTGATCATGTTGTTTAATCCGAGTCTCGGGTCTGGTTTAGTCCCGAAGGTGTGGAAAGAGGGGAAAATAGTTCCGCTGCATAAAGGAGGATCAAAGACTACTGTTGCAAATTACAAACTGATCAGCATATCAGGAGTCATTGTCAAGGTCTTGGAGAAAGTAGTCAAGGGAAAAATACTGGAATGGATTGATGAAAATGAGATACTCTATGGGACAGCATGGCTTTGTGAAGGGTAGATCATACCTCAGTAACGTGTTCAAGTTTTATAACACAGTGACGGCTGAACTGGATAAGGGTAATGGGTTTACAGTGATACTGCTGACCTGGCTAAGGCATTTGACAGGATACCACATGTAATTCTAATCCGTAAACTACAACATATGGGAATGGACATAGGGTTGGTGAGATGGATAGGAGGGTGGTTGAAGGAGAGATATCAGAGAGTGGTTTACTCAGGAGTAGAGTCCACAAGACGGCCTGTGACTAGTGGTGTGCCGCAGGTTCTGTTCTTGGACCACTGCTGTTTAATTTGTTCATTAACGATATAGGAAAGGATCTAAGAGAAACAGTTCATTTGTTCGCAGAAGATGTCAAATTCTTGCAGGACGACTTGGATAGATTGGAGTTCTGGGCTAAGGAGAATGGATGTCAATTTAATGCGACAAAATGTAAGGTTATGCATTTTGGTGTGAAAAGATTAGCAGCAGTATACCACATTGGTGGAACTGTACTCCAGGAGATTGATGAGGCCAGGGACTTGGGAGTGTTGGTGGATAGGGGGATGAAGTATAGGGGGCACATTGCAAAAATAGCTAAATCAACTCATCAACTCACTTGGTTGTTGAAAAATACTTTGATGAGCAGAGACAAGCAAGTTATTGTATCTCTGTACCGAGCCTTGATAAGACCTCATCTCGACTACTGTGCCCAGATTTGGTCACCTAGGTTTCTTCTTGATGGGGAGGAGGTAGAGAGGATCCAGAGGCAAGTGACCAAGATGATAGCAGGTCTATGGAATGAACCTTATGAGAACTGGTTGAAGATTTGTGGGTTGCAGAAATTGGTTGATAGGCGGAAAAGGGGATATATGATTGAGACATTCAAATTGCTAAAGGGTTTCTATAGGATTAATTCAGAGGATATTTTTAGATCAGGACTGGTGGTGGTGGGAGAACTAGGGGACACCTGTGAAAGCTGGGCAAGAGTGCGGTGTTGTGTCCCAATTTATGATTATTAGGCTTTCAATTATCCTTACATGTGAAACTCTAGTTATCTTTATCAAAATCTTATCTATATACGAGATATCACCCGAATACAAATATTCACGCTTCTTCTCCCCTTAGTGTTCCTAAATATTTATTTTTATACTGCACCTTTCAGGACATTTAGTTTAAGATATAAAATTCAAAAACAAGGAGCAATTACCAAAATATGTCTGAGTGTGAAACTAATATGCAGTCGTGACCTTTATCTCGTAACTTAACCCCCCCCCCACGTGATTAGGTTCGTACGTTTTTACAAGTGGTGCATTGAGAGGCAATCTCAGACAATAGTATTTTCAATGAACAAAAGTTTATTGAACTCTTAAACATGGTACAATTCATTTTTTATCAAATAAAACTCAATTCAATACTAAGAATAAAAAATACAAATTAACACTAGCTAAACACAAGTATTAGGCTAAGATCCTATATGGGAACTGCGATCATGCTGCCGTAACAGATTCTATACATACAAACTTATATATATATATATATAATCCCAGAACTAGTTAACACTTTACTTAACCCTTTGCTAGTCTGAATGTGCTATATTGCTGCACTACCATTGACATATATAATCAGTTTATTCTATCTAACTTACTAAAACAGTATAGTTTAAACTATCCTTTCGCTGTGCTAATACACACTTTTAACCTTTAAAACTCTCTTAAATAAGATACAATGTACATGCATAAATCTCTAGGCACATGAATACTTATTAATTAATAGTAACAAGCTTATTCTCATTCTAGTCTGACATGCACTAAAGTCCTAATATAATTCACATTAATCCCTTCAAATGTTCAGTAATTGAACAGTGATTACAGTTACATATGATCTGAATTGACACGAGATTTTTACAGTACCTTATGACTTGGGGCTTCTACAATGATCTCTACCTTTTCTGATTGTACCTTCCTAGAACGAACTCTTCTATAACTTATCACTCCTAAGTTCCTTTGGCATTAAAATGGGCTTTCACGATCTTTACTTTACACGCTTCAATCAAGGACACACATAGGATCATCTATTCTATGACTGTAAAATTCACCACGTGGGCACTGACTTCTTTATAGATTTCTTTCTCTCATTATGATCACTGGGTGATGAAACACACTTATATTATCTTCTTTCTTTTAACTAAATGGCATTCCTCCATTCTTACAACACGGAATCGAAATCCCGCACACTTTGTTTCCTTATTGTGTCAGACGGAGAAAACTCCTAACCCGTCACTCAGGAAAACCCCGTGAGACCTATACGAAGACTCGTGAAGAAACTCTGAGGAAAAAGCCATTGGGGGGGGGGGGTTCCCAACCGTTTTATACGATGACCCCTACCAGCACCTTCTTCAATTTCTTTCCCCCCCCACCTTACTGGAGTCGAAGTGGTGTTTTTCTACCAAAACATCATGCGGTCCGTGTACACGCAACTGACACGTGATGAAGTCTCAATTCGGGAATTATGACCTTGAGCTTTAGTTTTTGTTTAAGCTAACTTCTATGTCATCTATACTAAATTAATCCCCTTTCCAAAATTTTCTAAGAATTAACTCGAATCTTTAATCTCTTATTTCAAGTGTAAAAACTAGCATCTCACATAAAATCCTATGACTAATCTTCTTTGCTTTACTTAACCTTATTTTATCATATCACAACTGTAGTAAAATTCCCTTCTTTTTTTATTTAGTTCAACAAACAATTTCAGCTATATTTTTTTACTTGCATGCAAGCATATTTTTCTTTCTTTTAATTTTTTGTATTCGTTACTTTCAAGGGCTCTTTACGATATCTGCTCTTAGGAACAACTTTGCTTACTTAGTTATCTATACAGGGGTTTTTATTTCTTCTCTTATTACATCATGATAACTGAAATTTTCACATTCTTAAATTATCAGGGTGTAACAGTGGTTAGCAAGGGTGTTAGAGCTGGGTTCTTTACTTTTAGAGTGGTAAATGAGTGGAATAAGCTGCCAGAGTCTATTGTGGGTGCTATGACGGTGAGCGAGTTTAAGGCAAGGTATGATAGATACTGTGAGAATGTCGTATAGTTGTGTGGACATGATGTTTAGGGCCTCAATGAGTCTAAGGATTCTCTAGAGTCGCCCGTAATAATAATCTCACCTGCTTCCATTTTTTTTTTTAAATCTGAGTAATACTTATTATTTTATTATTATAATATTCACATGTCGTTAAATGAGACTCCTTTCTAGTTATGGTCAAATCTTACACCTGGAGTTCCTTCTTTCACATGATACTTGAGTAAGTTGTCTCACAACAGCCCAATAAATTTTTCTCCATTCTTATGAGTTTTTTCTATTTAAGATTATCTATTTAGTACCTATCAGGGTAAGTTGGCAATTCATTTTGCCATCACTAATGAGTGAAATGCCAGATCTATAGCAGCACTCCAGACAGCATCCAACTCACTGCTATATAGAATGTTATTATTGTTATTGCTTACTTTCGTTTTTATCCTAACTTGACTCAAACCATTTAATATCATTAGTAGTATGAACCAAGTGGAGTTTTTCTTTGTGCAGGAACTTGTTTTATCATATATAATGTTCTTATATATGAATTTCAATACACACAGCATGTTAATTGCAATTTTTTGGCAGAATTTAATTTATAAAATTGTAAAATCATCTGTACAAAACCACCAGTCAAGAATTAAGTACGATACCCAGACATGGAACATCATTACTCAACAAGTAGTTAATATCATCAATAGCATTGGGTCAACATGCCTTCGAACATTACTAGGATATACATGGCAAGATCACATTCGCAATACTGTCATTCTTGAAGAAAGTCAACAAAGGTCTCTAACATAAACAATTAAAAAAAAAAAAACTGAGATGGTTGGGACACCAACGTAGACATCTGTGTTTACCTACATTCAGTGTTTTTGCTCTCTAAAGGCCAACTAATATATAGGAGAGGAAGACCAAGAAAACAGTTTTGGCAATATATAAGCAAACTTCTTTTTAAAGATGAGGCCTGTGAACTATTTGACATTTAACAAAATTGGTACAAAACAGAGCAACTTGGCTCACTTTCATCAGACTAACTGTATGAGGGTTTTTTTTTTTTTTTTTTTTGCTATATGAATATTTCTGTATATAATTCCCTATTCATACATGAATAAATGATGACCAAACAAATACAGGATTATCCTAAATTACTGGTTTCTAATATATCTTGACCTCCCCCCCCCCACACACAATTTGGTTATAATTGAAAAAGCTATCTTGGTGGCACATCCATCAAGATAGCTAATCATGCAAACACAAAGTGGAAGAAAAACATCTCATCTTGCTGCAAGGTAAAGGTTGGTACAAGAAGTTTCTTCTCACCTTGACATGAACATGTTAATGTCCTATACTTGGATATCAAGTTTTTGATATCATTTTCTTAAAATCACATGGCCCAAAAGATAAAATGATTATAAATAATAGAATAAATAGTATACAACCTTGCATTATATCTGATTTTTTTAACATCAAACTATCTCTATACATCCTTCAATTCTAAACGCCAATTTTTAAGTGTAAGGTACATAATTTTTAGGTTAGTTAAGTGAAAGTTAACTTATATTTGATAATGACAGTTAATTGATATTTGATCTGTATGAAGTGCATTTACACCTTTCTATATACTTTGCTGGACTCAATAAAATGAATATGCAGACAAAGAAAGTTGCAAAATCTATCACACATGAATGCCATGAATGAGCAACAGAAGAAGAAATATTTTTGGTGTTTCTTGAACAGCTAAAGGTTGTCTTTATGGAAGAGACAGTGAGGAATAATTATGAATTAAATAATGGTCAGCACAAAAAAAAAAACCTTCCATATATTTCTTCCTTGTTCCAAGGACACTGTCAAAGAGAACAGAAGATGAGTTGACAACATTCAAAACAGATACAAGTCATGTGGTATATATTTACTGTTCATATTATTAGTGTTGAAAGGGAACAATAGTTCATGATGAGTGTGTTGCTTTTTTTTTTTTTGACCAAAAACGAATGTAACATAACTAACACTGGATTTATAGGTCATAATAGTTATTTATACTAGTTTTGCCACATACGATAGTGGCTTTGTCTGGGTTAGGAAGAACAAACAAATATACAATAAGTGGTAAATATGAATCATTACATAACTAAAAACCAAATATGTAGGAACTGTTACACAAAAATTAACAGTAAAAACAGAAACAGGTAGGGCATGGAAGCTGGCATAGGTCAGTCATTGTTCAGCAGGTGTGCATGATAGTTTGCAGAAAAATTAAAGTCTGATGGGTTGAAAGATCTAACAAGTGACTGTCACATAAAATCGTTCATTCATTTCTGCTGAGAGTGTCTTGCAAGTGGATTACCATTGTAGGTTATGATGTTGCAGCCGTTGAAGTCGTCTCCTATGTAAGGCATGGAGTTCCTGTTCCATTCAATATTGTGGTAAGTGTGGGAGAAATAGAATGCCAAGCCTAGGGGGAGGAGGAAACTTTATGTATAACTATTCCCTGTGCAGCTGGGACATCTGAATGCACAGGTAAGATTTTAAGATAAGTTACTATTAAACAATCTATAAACTTATTCAGGGAAGTTAAGGCAAAATTAGATATGTCACATGCTAGTGTTTACTGTATTCTGATCTTGTTGCCTCATTGGCACACATATCTGATAAGGTATGTAATGTGCTGCAAGAATCCAAGGTATCCTCAGAAAAAGACAATCATGTTGTTAATAGATATCATAGGATCATCTGCTACACAGATCTGACATCATCCTCCCATCATCATCATTATCTCAACTTGTCTGGAACACATTTTGAATCCAGTAACAAAGTGATGGCAGCAGTGCTGTAGCATAAACATCAATGATGCTAGAGTCTAGGATAAGGAAATATAGAAACTAGTTTCATACTGAATGCTTTAATTTTAATGGAGATTATGCAGAAAAAAAAAGAAAAGAAAAAAAAAGTAGATATTCTGTAATATGGAGTGCATGTTACTCAGGATACATGGTAGATACTCACTATAGCAAACTCCTAGGGACCAGAGATACAGCTTGTTATAGTACAGTACTATAGTGAATTCTGGGAAAAAAACTCCATCCCCCGGAAAGAAATCACAAAAAAAAGGAAACTGCAGGAAATGATAAAGGGAAAAAACCACAGGAAATAAAACAAAAGAAATTGCAAGAAATAAAAAGGAAATAGAACAAAGGAAATTGTGGGAACTCATGCAATGACAACAAAACACATAGTATTGGCAGCAACAATACATAAAGCACACAAAATTACAACATGCAAACAATAATACAAATATAAATAACTGGAAGAGCATGAAATTATAAAAATGAAAATCCAGAATTAGAGTTTTAATTTTGAAATGCTACATCATCATCATCAAATTCCTGACAAGTACCCCTCAAGGTGTGTACAGGATATGATAGTACTACATGAAAAATTTACATCATTACTAACTCCCTATCTACAATTTTCCTCCAAATCAGTCTGTTACTTGTCAAGACTCCAACATTATCAGATCTTATATTTCTATCGTCTAAGGCACTTTGTACCGTATTAATCCACCTATATCTTGGTCTTCCTCTGGGTTGTTTTCCTGCCAACCTGGCAGAGAACACTTGTTTTGCTAATCTTTCCTCACCCATTCTGTTTAAGTGACATATCACCTGAGATTAGTTCTGCTAATACATTCCTGGATGCTAACAATGCAAGTTCTTTCCTAATATCCTCGTTTTCAATATGATATTGCCATTGATTCCATCTGTTCACGCCTCTAATCTTTCTCAGGACTCTCATATCTGCGGTCTCTAGTCGTTGGTCAAGTATTTTACTTCTGACCCAGCTCTCAGATCCATAAGTTAAAACTGGTTCGAACACTGTTGTATACAGCTAATTTAGTGTTCCGACTAATTTCTCTCTTATTCCATATGAATTTATTCAATTGACTTCCTACCATACCAGCTTTGTTGATTCTGTTGTCTATTTCCATATTTAATTTACCATCTTCACTAAAAATCGTGCCTAAGTAGCTGAAATATTTTACTTGTTCCACAGGTTCTCCATTTACAACACAGTTGACATTTTCAATGATTCTGCCTATTTTCATTGTCTTTATCTTTTTATTGCTGACCTTCATACCATATCCATTATAACAGTTATTCAATTTAGTCAGGGAATCTTGGACTTGTAGCAGATTTATTTAGAAGTATAACATCGTCCGCATAAAGCAAAGAGCAGATATTAACATCTCCAATTCTGATATCATGTTTAATACCACTTTCCTTCATAATGTGATCCATATAGATAACGAATAACAGAGGGGATAATGTACATCCTTGTCTCACACCAGATTTAACATTAAACCATCTTCCTGTACTTCC
Organism: Typopeltis vanoorti; assembly: GCF_054136105.1. Taxonomy (NCBI): domain Eukaryota; kingdom Metazoa; phylum Arthropoda; class Arachnida; order Uropygi; family Thelyphonidae; genus Typopeltis; species Typopeltis vanoorti. The sequence continues at coordinate 35,898,049 of NC_143567.1, read as the reverse complement.
TTCAATTCTAACTGCTGACTTACAACTCAAATAAAGACTAAGTATTGCTTGATATAATGCCCCATTGATACCATATAACTGTAACATATTGAATAGCTTCTCTCTTGGCACCTTGCCATATGCCTTTTCCAGATCGAAAAAAATTAAATACAGATCTTTGCTATATTCCCATGCTTTCTCAACTATTTGTCGTAAAGTGAAAATCTGATCCTGACAGCCTCTATTTGGCCTGAATCCAGCTTGTTCTTCACACAGCTTTTCTTCCACAATTCTTCTCAACCGTTTCTCAAGTATACTTGCACAGATCTTGCCAGGAACACTCAGTAGGGAAATACCTCCATAATCCTCACATTCAGTTTTATGAAATGAAATGTTACATTAACTTAAGATTACTTAACTAAACATTGAACTAAGTCCACGCGGTTAGCCTAGTGGCTATGCGCTTCGCAACCATATGCCTGGGGAAGTAGTGTCCTAGGTTCGATTCCTGTCGGTGACGTGAGGAGCTGAAGGATCTTCCTCAGCCATAGCCAAGTTAGCCGGTCTTGGGCGTGCACAGCAGGATTTTTTCCCCAGTTTATTCTGGGGTTTTTCATCCCGCAAAGCAGGCAAACTGGCCTTGAGAACTTAACACTCCATAGGATACACCGGGGCATAAGGCTGACCACCTTATCCTGTAAACGGAGTGAGGTCCGATGATCAATGGACCCTCGACACCGCAAGGTAAAAGAGAGTATAAGGAAGGAAGAGGAACATTGAACTAAATATATGCATATTGTACCATTAAAAATCAAAAATAATCTCATAACTTAAGCAGTCAATCAAACTTTATAGTTACTCACCTGCAATTACAAAATAGGATACATGTGATGAATATAATCTGCATTAATCAGAATTAGTCAATTTGGGAGGGGAAAAATTATTGACATGGCTTGTGTGAATGCCAGCTTTCTAACTGTGCAGAGATCCAATGATATACAGCTGGTATATAAAAGTAATGAAATTTGTTGGAGTAAATGCTCATTTTGTGTTTGAAAGTTCTTCTTTACCCATAAGGTAAAAAATTCTGACTTTCTAATTTACACTTTTTGAGTCAGCAAAATTTTTGATTTCAACGGCAGAGTCTGCACATATTTAGTGTATTATGAATATTTCAGGTAAGCGACATCAATTTAAGCATTTAACATTTTGAAATTTAAACATTAATTTCGGACTATGTTTCAAAGACTTCTGTGGTATATGAGAACATAATAAACTGTATTGTCATTATTTAACCACATAAAAGTTGATAGTAAAAAATGTTTAAGTTAGGCACTCAACTAGTTTCATAAAAATCACATATTGAGGAAGTAGTAGTGAATAAAAAATTAAGCTGCAAGCAGGTAACAATAACAATGTTAAATTTTAAGCCTAATTTTGGATTTTCCTTTTATAATTTCATACTCTTCTAGATCTTTCTTATATCCCCCATTAATTATTTTGCTTCTATACTTTTTCATGTTGTCGTTTTATATGGTTTATGTATGACTCTCAACAATCTTTTGTATACTGTTGTCTGTGTGCAATTTCCCACCATTTCCTTTGTTCTGTTTTCCACCATTTCTTTTGTTTTATTTACCATGATTTCCTCTGTCCTGTTTCTCACAATTTGTTTTAATTTATTTCCACTGACTTGTTTTGTTCTATCACTGTGATTTTCCTTTGCATTCTGTCGTCAATGTACAATTTTCCACTGCTTACTCTACTGATTGTAATGCCCTATGCTAAGAAATTCAGTTTACTATTATGAAGATTTTGAGCTTTTACTGTTTGCAATAGTGAGCTTAAAATAGCACTGTTTCACATGTTTGGAACTTGGACAGGAATTCCGCTAGTTCATTATAATTCATGATTTTGTTATAGAAATTTGCTATTGTGCAAGTCCACTGGTTTTTCCATAAGGAATCTTTATTTGTTGATTAACTATTATATCATATGTACTGAGTCAGAGCACACTTGTAAAACAGATTTCTGTTTGTGGTGGAAACAAATTAGATAATTAAAAAACAGTTAAACCCTGTACAGGTTTAACTACTATAACTATGATTCCTTATAATAAATTATAAAGTATATGTTAATTATTAAAAGTAAACTGCATACTAATATGGGAATATGAGAGAAAAGCATACTTTTTTATACTTGTCATTGGACCCAAAACCAAATATACTGAGGTGTCCATGGGAATCAGTTGAAGCAAACATGAAGCCATCTGGAGAGAACTTGCAGTCAAAAACAGCTCCATGTCCTTGGCCCTCAATCTACAGAGAAAAAAATAATATATATATATATAAAACATTATTTTATATTAAGTTTACAATACAAGATATCAAAATCACTTATATTAATTTGCAACATAAGTTAAACTAGATGTGACTCATGTAAAATGTAATGTTGTGCAAACTATACATAGCACATATTCAATTAACAAATCAATTGCACCCACAAAATTAATAGCTATTTACAAACTAGTTAATAATTCAAAAGAAACTTTTTTCATTTAATTCTGATTTTAATCTACATTAATTTCAATTGAATTACTATAATGTTCATGGATTGGGAATATTAAAATAAATAATTTTGTCATGTCGTACCATCATTTTTCATTTTGCTGTGGATTGATATGGTACAAAGTGCCTTAGATGATAGAAATATAAGATCTGATAATGTTGGAGTCTTGACAAGTAATAGACTGATTTGGAGGAAAATTGTAGATAGGAAGTTAGTAATGATGTAATTTTTTTCATGTAGTACTATCATATCCTGTACACCCCTTGAGGGTACATATCAGGAATTTGATGATGATGATGATGAAAATAAATAATATTTTCTTAAAATAATCTTAAGCAGTCTAGAAACTTATAAGTCATTACTTCAATTCCAAAGAATATTTTTGATTAGTACATAAATGTTCTAAATAATGCATTTGGAATTCCTTTGCAACTTTATTTTATAACAATGATTTTAAATGTAGTATTTATGACTATACCCAAACAGATGTATACATGTCTCTTGCTTTATGCGATTAATTGGTTCTATGAAATAATTGGGAAAAGTGAGTTGAATTTAGCATGGGTGAGACAGGGATAGGGGTTTCTTCAGAGGATAAAAAAAATGAACTTTACACCTGTGAGCAAAAGAAATTTTAATGAATGAATTTAATTAATACAAAGTCATAAACACCTAAACATCGCATACGTCTGACAGTCTTCAATTGGATAATGAATGGACCAGGTCTGGTGAGTCTGGATCATCACTCTCTTGCTCTCTTGAAGTCCCTGGGATTTCAAGAGTTGAAAGCTGAAGGTTGATGATCTTCAACTTTTTTAATGAAACAGTCGAGACTCAGCTGACGGGCAGCATTCATCCTCTCTCTCTATAAAGTTCTTTGTAGCAAGTCAAAGAATTCTGAATTTCTTTGGAAACTTTGCCACTTCTAGTCTCATTAGGAAAATTTTCTTTAATTATTTTGATGGCACTGTCAATGTGTTTAAAAAATTCAGCCATTTGTTTTGTTGAAAGCTGTTTGATGGGCTCGGCAACAAAGGGCTCCTGACTTTCATCATTCACGTTGTTTTCCATTTCCAGAAGATCTTCATTAGTGAGCTCTGATGAGTGGGACTTGAGCAGTTCATCCACATTTGTCTCACCTACATCTTCAAATCCAACAGATTTTTGCCATTTTAACTATGTCATGTCTTGAGTTGGCAAGCTCACTTTCAGGATCAAAATCATTAGAATCAGAAACTCCAGGCCAAATTTTCTTCCAAACTCCCTTCATGCAGGACTGCTTAACTTCTGCCCATGCCTCTCCAACGTTGTCAATTGCCATTTTTATGTCATATTTCTTCGAAAATTCTTTCACTGAAATTTTATCTTCACCGTCAGTACATGTAGCTTGAACTAGCTGCGAAAATGTTCTGTGGAGATAATAACTCTTGAAAGTTGCAATAACACCCTGATCCATGGGTTGAATGAGGGATGTTGTGTTTGGTGTGGCAGAAAAAATAACTGATATTCTCATCAATTTCAGCGATGCTTGGAGGATGTCCTGGTGCATTGTCCAGAAGCAGAAGAATTTTGAAGGGTACATTTATCCTGTCACAATAAGCCTTCAATTCACGATGCAGTTCATTGCAAAAGTAGGACTCAAACACAGCTCCGGTAATCCATGCTTTTTTATTTGACCGCCAAACAACAGGCAAATCCTCATTGAGTAGCCCTTGAGTATGTGGGGGTTTTCAGAGTGATAAACCATCAGTGGTTTAGTTTTATGAAGGTTTTGCTGTTAGGAGGAAATGCGTCTCCAGATGTATTTCATCCTAAGTGAGACATCCTAAGTGACAGCAAAGTGAGGCAGTCCTTGAAACTTTAAAAACCTGGTGCCCTCTTTTCTTGCACAGATAGAAATTTCCTACTAGGCATACACTTCCAGAACAACCCCGTTTCATCAAGATTGAACACTTGCTGAGGCAAATAACCATGTTCCTGAACACTTAGAAATTTTGCTGGAAAGTTCCCAGCAGCAACAGCATCAGCTCCTGCAGCCTTGCGAGTCAGCTTGAGATTATGGAATCCATGTCACATCTTGAAATGTTCAAAAAAAAGGGTGACTGCAAAATTGCTACTGGTTGCAATTTTTTAAATGAACTTTTTAAAATTGCATTATAGTGAAATGCATAAAGTGAGATCGCATATACGAGAGATACCTGTATATCAAATCAAGAAGTAGATATGAATTCAGCTAATAAAATAGCTCTATACTTGGAATCTGAAATTTATGAGCCTTGAATACTGCAGTCATTTACACCATTAAATAAATCTCAATAGCTGTAGCATCAAAGTAACTTTTCCACCTCTGAATTTCACAACCTAACACGTCCTTCTAAAACAAGCTTGTATCTCTTCAAATAATATATAGAACTTAAAGATGCCAAGCAATTATATTCTTAGTTTAATCCTTTATCCAAGTGTAAGCTTACAAAGTTTGCACCTCAAGTATCTTCAGGACTGGGCAACTTGTATATCAAATAATAATAATAATTATTATTATTCATGACACCACCAAGGAGTCGGAAGACTCATTGTGGGAGGATAATAAATGTAGAAATCTCTCTCTCTCTCTGCCACTACACCAAACCTCTACAACCATTCATCTACATCAATGCCATCTACTGCCTACCACCACCACAACTAGTATTTTTTGTCTGTAAATTGTGTGTGTTCTGAATGACCGATTTGTCTGTATACGGGATGAAAAACCAGAGTTTCCGGGAGAAAAAATCCTGCTACCTCCGTATGAGATTGAGGCTTTTTCTTTCTTTATTTTCTTTCTTTATGAAGTCTTTCATATAGAAAGAAAAACAATGCTACGAACCATAAGGGATTTAAAAGGGCAGAAGAAGGTGAAGATGGTTAGTTTACGTTATGACTTTTAGAGAAAAATGGCAATTAAAACTGCAAGCATTTTTGGATGCCATTCATAATCAAATAGCTTGACAATGAATGTGAGATTTTAAGATGAAAAGAGTGCAAATTATTAAAAAAAAATAATATATTTTGAAAATGCATTTAGAATGAAGCTGAATATTCACTCACCATTTCACTCTCTCTGATAAATGAATCTGTGGTGAGTGGATTTCTGGAACCCTGGGTATAAGGGATGAAAAAAATTTTTGCTGCGATATTGTGCTTTGTGTGGAAGAAGTGTGTGTGTGTGTAACTAGCATGTTTATGAAGGGAAGATAGTTGTTTATTTCTTTTTCTACAGTGAAATGTATTTCTATTTCTGGATGTCTGCTTAAATGTGCTGAAATGCATCTAATGTATCTAGACCATAAAATCAAACAGCAACCGTGCTGTCTACATAGCATAGCCAGACTGTTGGTTTGTGTAGTGGTGTTCAAGTATTCTAAAAATTCCATACAGAAACTGACAGAAAAAAGATGGGAAACTATTGCAGCCCCATCCAATAGTTGTTTGAATGTTTACCCTTTCCATGAGAAATAACCTATGCATATGGGTGAATTTGAATGATTCAATAAGGTCAATCGTACATTTGGTAAATAATGAAGTAATATCAAAGCTGATCATGTCTGAATTTTTCTTTCTATCTTTCTGTTTTTTTCTTTAAATTAAAGTTTTAAAGTTAACAGAATTTTAAATGAAGGAGAAACAGTTACCTATGAGGAAGAAAGTGATTTTGCTGTTCAGCAAGTTTACAGATGGAGAAATCTATGATATCGACTATCAATGAGGAGGGGGAGAAAGAGGAGTTTGTGAACCTGATATTCAGTTGGTGACAGAGATCATGCTGTACTGACATGGGATGTAGCTAAGTGTATGGATATTAGATTTAGAAAAAGTTACATGCTGAACTTCAAAGCAGGAAATTATGCCCACCTGAGCAAAATACTAGGTTTGATCTCAAGGTATCGGTTGCTAGATAGAAAGGATATCAACGCAGCATGGGAAGTAATTAAAAAATACATCAAAGATGCAATATCAGAATGTGTCCCTAGAGTTTGAATAATAAACAGGTTGAGAGAGAAATGGATATGCAATCTTATTCAGTAAGAGATTCTTAAAAAAAAGATTACGTGGAAGGAATACTGTGTGTATAAGGATGATGTCAGTTATGAAAATTATAAGCCACAAGACGGAAGGATTACAACTGTTGTATGAAAAGTTAAGTGTCAGTATGAAAAGAACTCTGAAAGCCAAAGACAACTCAAAAGAATTCTGTTTTTATGTTACAAGTAAAAGAAAGAATGGATGTCAAATAATGACTCTCATCAATGTGAATAGTATATGGATGGCAAATATAGAATGGATTGTTTAACTAATGCATGCCTGTATATGCCATGGATGTCTTCTCAACAGTGTCACATACATCAAGTTATTGACTTGATGTATGTGACACTGAGTTTAATGCTACCTCTAACATTGGGTGAAGAAACTCAGTTGCATGAGGAGGAGGTACTAGAGCTGTTTCACAAACTGAATATGAATTTAGCAACAGGGACTGATGAGATATTAGCATGGATACTTAAAGAATATTCAGCATGAACTGGCTGGATAATTTGAGCCTCAGTGGAAAGAATGTATGATAATCATGCTATAGGTTCCTACTATACGAGGCATGACAATTTAATTCCTAGAACTGCCACATAGTGTCGCCCGTCTGATGATTTGGTTGGAGTCACGTGAGCAATTGTCTTTGTACGTGTTTTAACTAATGCATGCATAAACCTCAACTGATAGAGCCATTTGCTAGTTGGCTATTGCAAAAAGAATAGAGATCAACGTGTAAACTTTGGCATAGAAATGTGTGATCGAAATTTGGAGCAGAATGCTAACATCAAATTTTGTGTGAAAATCAGCAAAACTGCTACTGATACACTGCAGCTGTTGAAAGTGGCATATGGTGTGTATGCTTTTAAAAAGTCAAGTGTCCCTGAGTGACACAAGAGATTCAAAGGTGGGCAAGAAGATGTGAATGACGACCCCAGAAATGGGCAGCCAAAAACAAAAAATGAAGCATGCAAACCTGAACACTTAATGGTCTGACCGAGATTAAGTGTGCGATTAATTGCTGATGAATTGCAAATTAATTGAGAAATAGTCAGGGTAATTTTAACTAAAGAATTGGGTATGCAAAAGATTTCTGTGAAGTTTGTGCCTCGGATTTTGACAGACAAACAGAAGCGGCAGCTGGTTTAAGTTGCGACTGATCTTTCAGCAAATAAGCACATATTTCCGAGGTAATTACAGGTAATGAAACCAGGTGATCCCGAAACAAAACGACAGAGCATGCAGTGGAAAACCCGAGTTCATCATATTCGAAAAAAGCACACGTTATGTTAACAGTTCAAGACCATGTTGGTGTGTTTCTTTGATCACAAGGGAATAGTCCATTATGAATTCATAGAACAGGATCAACCAACAATGCTGTTTAAAGGTGCTGAAAAGATTATGAGATGTTGGAGCTGTTGAAAGTGGCATATGGTGTGGATGCCCTGAAAAGGTCAAGTGTCTTTGAGTGGCATAAGAGATTCAAAGGTGGGTGAGAAGATGTGAACGACGACCCCAGAAATGGGCAGCCAAAAACAAAAATGACGGAAGCAAATGTGAACAGAGTTCGAGATTTGGTATAGTCTGACAGATGATTAAGTATGCAATTAATGGATGATGAATTTGCAAATGAATCAAGAGACAGTCAGGGTAATTTTAACTGAAAAATTGGGTATGTAAAAGATTACTGCGACGTTTGTGCCTCGGATCTTGGTGGATGAACAGAAGCAGTGGCAGGTTCGATATACATTATGTTCCATAATGTAATGCATATCCTTGCAGGCATGTATAATGCTATGCATTATGCGAAGGGTCACTACCCAGACCGGTTTCAACCTTTATTGAGGTCTTGTCTGTGGGAGTCAGACCCAGAAATGATTCCAAGGTTGAAGTAATGCAGAAGTCATATTTCCAATAAAGGTCGAAACTGATCTGGGTAGTGACCCTTCCCATAATGCATAGCGTTATACATGTCTGCAAGGATATGTGCATTACATTATGGGATACTAAGGCAACTGATGTGAAGTAATTAGCCTACATATAAGTAGCCCAGTCATTCGAGATACACTTTGCATACACTTGGATAAAGGATGAAAAAAAGAAAATAAATTCTTGGCATCTTTAATTTATCTCATAATATCAGCACCTTAGAAATCAAGAAAATATTGCTTATTATTATTCGTGACACCTCCAAGGAGTCCGAAGACTCATCGTGGGAGAACACCCACTGTACAACTCTCCGTCTCCACCACTACCAATCAACTACATCAATGCCATCTACCGACCACCAAAACAAATATTTTTTGTCTGTAAATTGTGTGTGTTCTGAAGAGCCAATTTGTCTGTATGTGGGATGAAAAACCCGAGTTTCCGGGTGGAAAAAACCCCGCTACCTTCGTATGAGATTGGCTAACTCACCAAAGGTGAGTTAGCCGATTATACCAAAGGCATATTGGAACATATCTCTAGGGTTCTAAAATTTTTGATTTCCAGACAACATACAAGCAGGGCAAGTAAACAAGATCTCTTTTATCCTTCAGCGAGGAAAAATTCATCTCTTACAGATTTTGAGATTCCTTGTTCCTGCAATATTTCCTGTTACTTCAAGACTTTGTAAATTTCAATCATAGTGATGGTTTAAAAATATCAAACTTTTGAGAAATGATTACTATCGATGCTACAATTAATCTACAGGGTGTCTCAAAAAAATGTATACATACATTGATTTGATATGTACACTTCAACAGCTGATAACTAACTTAATTTTCGTTATTTTGCAGGTTTAACGGAGTTGAAATAATGACTGAAACTAGACTAAGCTTTGTGGAAAGAAACTTTATCCGAAAATGCTACTGGAAGTATGAAAACGTAGTGAACGTGCAAAGACATTTTAGAAGAGAATTTCAACGAGATCCACCTATGAGACTTACTATCACTCTAATTAGAGATGAATTTGAAGAAGATGGAACTGTTCAAAAAGTCCATAAGTAATGTTCGGGAAGACCACGAACAGCTATGAGGCCTGCAACAGAAGAACGGTTGATTGAAACGTATTGTCAAAGTTCAGGAAAATCTGTGCGACAAGCGTCTCATGAGATAGGAGTATCAAAATCAAGTGTCCATCGCATGTTGAAGCACAGTCATTGGAAAAGTTACATTCCAAGAAGAGTACACGCTCTCAACAAAGATGCTCTGGATAGGAGAATGCAGTTTTGTGAGTGGTACTTGGAAAAATGTGAAGAGGACGCACAATTTCCAAGATGAATTGTGTGGAGTGATGAGGCCACATTTAAATTAAATGGGTCAATTAACCGGCACAATTGCACTTTCTGGGCACCTGAGAATCCGCATGTTATGGAGGAACATCATGTAAATTTACCAGGAGTGACAGTGTGGTGCGGTTTATCAGCACACGGGATTAATTGGACCATTCTTTTTCGATGGTATTGTAACTGGTGCCAATTACTTGAACTTGCTGCATGAAGCTGTCATGCTACATATTCAAGAGGAGTTTGAGGATGAGGACTTTTATTTTCAACAAGATGGGGCACCCTCACACTACCATCCAGATGCGAGGGCCTATCTTGATGAGACTCTACCCAACAGATGGATTGGAAGAAGAGGTTCTGTAGAATATCCCCCACGTTCACCAGACCTCATGCCAATGAACTTCTTCTTATGGGGATTTATCAAGGATAAAGTTTACACTTCAAAACTGGCAACAGTCGACGACTTGAAAGCAGTAATCGAAAGAGAATGCGCCAACTACAAGACAAAATGATTCTCAGTGCCTGGACCAGGATGGTCATCAGTTTGAATACAGACACTGAGATATGAAAAGTACATTTATGTAGTGTACTTTACAATGTGAAAGGTAACTGTATTATAATAAATACCAACTTTATGATCATTCGAAGTGTGTATACATTTTTTTGAGACACCCTGTATTTTTTTTGTTGTTGTTAATAAATATTATTATGCACCAAGCTCTTGCATCTCATTGCTTATTCCCTATGTTTAAACTGCTCCTTAGTTACCTAATAGTATTATACTGCATATTTCATGTATTTTGTAATGTTCATTTCTGAATTCCATTCTTGCTCCTTGTAACAGGTCTAACTGTTGTGTGTTCATTCTGAAGATGTGTTGAGAGACTCAACGCTAAATATAAATATTTTCACATTAAATACCTTACTTTTCTAATTATATAAATCATGCGTATTAATTATTTAATAAAATAAATTAATTAATCATGTTAGCATAATAAATTATAGAGAAACATTTTTGCAAGATAATCTTGTAAGATCATTAATAGTTAAAAAACAGTATTAATCCAAGGTCATTTACACATGCAATTAAACCACAACATCACTTATTGTGTTATTAATTTAATTTTTTGAACTGTATTATTACTAGTATCGTAAAAAAAAATATTTTCAAAAATGAAATTACATCAATAGGTGAGATTATTATTGTTGAGTTTATGAATTTTACATAGTTGACAATGACTGATCACATTTAAGCATTCTCTAATTTATTAACCTCAAGTGCCTTGTGCTAAAGTCATAATTACCATATTGAAGAAGCTCTTAACCATTAATCCAGAAAACAAATCCCACAGAATTATTCTTCCATCATGACCACCACTAAGCAGTACACGACTATCAGTAGGATGTGCTTCCAGAACAAATACTTCATCTTCATGACCCTAGAGAAAACAGTGTAAACTAATCAGCATCAGAAATTATATATATAATACTAATTGTCACATGATTAGGTTATTTCACATACATCCTTTTTATACATTTTGATACTATTTTGATTATGGCACATGTTGATACTATATCTGGCAAGATTAAATTATAAAACTAAGTAAAGGCATGGTTAATCTTTAAAATAACACAACAGAATATAGTATTGGAAGTATTGGAATATAGTACATGAGAGGAACCATGCCGCCTTTAGTTGAAAATCCTTTCAAGGACTGTTGTGTCATAGGCAGGATCGACCCAATCTTTCAAACCAAAGGACAAATGTCTATGTGACTACACTTTGGCATACTGCAAAGAATGCATACAAATTATCTCCTCCCACACAGAATATTTTAAACAGTATCCATACACACAACTTTATAGCCAGGAATGGATTGCATGCCATGCACTCCAAACTGTTCCTGCCCATGATCAATTTGTGCATGGAAGCATTTGTAAAGTCAGTATTTTCACAAGCCCCACTCAAGCTCACTATTTGGTAGAGACATAAATGATGCTAATTAAATGACAATATCAGAGAGATATTTCAACCAACCAACAATACCAAAAAATGACATTTATCTTGAAAGCAAAAATATTTTATTATTTATTATTATTACATGACACCTCCAGGGAGTCCAAAGACTCATCGAGGGAGGACACCTACTCTACAGTTCTCCTATCTCCACCACTCAATCCAACTACATCAACGCCATCTCCTGCCCACTACTAATACCAGTATTTCCACGGACCACCGCAAACATCCATGCCATGACAGGATTTGAACCCACAGCCTTTTGGTTGGAGGCCAGACACTCTAACCACTCAACCGACCAGGCCGGAATATAATGAAATTAAATCCCTAAACATCTATAAGAAGTCCCATATATGCCGGTAGATACAATCTTATATCACCGACCCATACAGAAAATTGTGGTAAAATAGATATGACGATAATCTTCTTGTTTATCGTCATATTTAGCAAATGGACAATGACTTATTTATGCTTATAGCCCCCAGAGAAGGTTCTACCAAGGAAGAAATGTAGGAATGTTTTGGGACATTAGAGAAAGCAGCTGGCTCAATGAAAATGGAAAGGTTTGTCCTTGTTGGAGATCTAAACAGCAGAGTAGGAAATGATTACAAGACATAGAAATGTTTTGGGAAAATTTGGACAAAAGTGCAAAGCTAATAATAATGGTAAATGCCTGCTGGATTTCTGTTCAGGACATGGATTAATTATTACTAATACCATGTTCCAAAATAAAAATGGGCTCAAGTTCACATGGAGAGAAGATGCAAGAAATAAGAAAAAGTCTCACTGATGATAGCAATATTTACTCAATGTGGACGCAAGAGTATACAGGGGATTTGAAATAGGAAGTGATCACTATTTAGTTTTCAGCAAGATAAAATTAAATTTCATATTGAAAAGAAGAGTGTGTAAGAAAGTTTTAAAGTGAATTAAGGTTGAGCAACTTTCAGAGGTGAAATGTAGACTGAAATACATAAATATTATTTAGGAAAAACTGAAAGAGTTTGAAAACAAAAACAAAACCTTGGAGATTTAACGGGAAGCCCCAAAGAAAGGTTTGATTGATTCAGCCAGAGAGGTATGTGGTGAGATAATCTGCAAAGATAGCAAAATCAGAATTCCATAGTGGACTATGGAAGTTAAAAAGGCAGTTAAGGAAAAGAAGAAAGCATATCAAAAATATTAGGCAAGTAAGTCAGCTTGTGCTCTTAGAGAATACAGAGAAAAATGTAAGAATGCAAAGCACTGTGTAAAACTAGCTAAACAAAAGTCATGCGAAGACTTTGGTAAGAACATAGAAAATAAATATCAGGAAGGTGGAAAAATATTCTGGAGGCTAATAAAAAAGATTAGAAATAGAGGAAAAAGTACTGTAAAAGAAACCAGAAATGAGAAAGGCTGCTAAAATGAAACAAGCAGTGTCAGCATGATGGTAGAAAACTCCTAACAAGAATGTAGTCAGGAATACATATCCATACTAGAAGTATAGAAAGTCATCAAAAAAAAACCTGAAATGTGGAAAGGCAGCTGGAGTAGATGAAATTTGGCCAGAAATGCTCAAATATGGAGGTTTAGAAGTCTTACAGTAGCTACTTTGCATAATTCAAAAGGTGTGGTCAGAGGTTCATATTCCATATGATTGGAACAGAGCCCTCATAGTACCCATCTCTAAAAAGGAAAGTAAAACTGAATGTGAGAATTACAGAAGTTTTTCCCTACTGAGTGTACAGAAATGTGAAAACAAGAGTTCAGACCTGTCTGGGACAGACAGAAAGTTTTCAAGTAACAGTTGGCTTGCAAAGAGTCAGCATTAAGTCCGTTCCTGTTTAATATTGTGATGGAGGTGGTGAGAGAAGACGTGCCTTGGACAATGTTGTATGCAGATAACATCTTGCTGTGTGCACATTCAAGAGAAGAAGTGGCAGCTAAACTGGAAAGTTGGAGGAAAGTACTGGAAGCAAGAGAGGTAAGAGACTGAGCAGAAGTAAGACAGAGTATATGTGTTGCAAAGTGGACGGCAGCCAGGAGACAGATTTGGAGCTGGAAGGAAACGTCATCGGGAAGGTGAGGGACTTTAGATACTTAGGTTCAAAAGTGTTCAACAGTGGAAGAAGATGGAGGGGACTGAGAGGGAAGTGGGATGCAGGATACAAGCGGGTTGAGGAACTAGAGAGAGATGGCTGGAGTACTATGCGATAAGAGGGTGCCAATTAATCTGAAAGGCAAAATCTATAGGACAGTAGTGAGACCAGCTATGATGTATGCTATGGAAACTGTGGCCCTAAGGAAAAATAACATCAGCAGGATGGAGGTAGCAGAGATGAGAAGGCTTAGGTGGATGTGCGGTGTGACCAGAAAGGATCATCTGAGAAATGACTATGTCAGGGGAACAGTGAAAGTTACAAACTTAGGAGCGACGACACAGGAGGCAAGGTTGAGATGGTTTGGTCATGTGATGAGGAGGGAGGACGAATATATGGGAAGAAAGGTCATGCAGATGGATGTGCAAGGAAGGAGGAAGCGTAAGTGGTCAAAGAAGAGATGGAGGGAGCTGGTAGAAGAGGACTTGAGGATGAAGAACTTGGATGTGGGGGAGACTCATCATTAACGGCGACCCCACTTAAGTGGGACAAGCTGCAGAAGAAGAAGAATAAGGAGTGTTCCTGGTAAGATTTATACAAGTATCTTGAGAAACGGCTAAGGAAAATTGTGGAAGGGAAGCTTGGTGAAGAACAAGCTGGATTCAGAAAAACAGAGGTTGTCAGGATCAGATTTTCACTTGACGACAAATAGTTGAGAAATCTTTGGAATATAATTCATAGATCTGGAAAAGGCATATGACAAGGTGTCAAGAGAGAAGCTATTCCAAACGCTACAGTTATAGGTCAATAGGGCATTATATCAAGCAATACTTAGTCTTTATGTTAATTGTAAGTCAACAGTTAGAAATGAAGGAAGTACAGGAAGATGGTTTAACACCCCAACCAATCAGGATGTATATATATATACGTCCAGATAAATCTGGATACGATTCTGTATTACCTATTAAATAACATGGATAAGAAGTGCAAGTTGTTCTGACTATTTCATCCACCTTGGCCAGTAGAGAGGTTAATGTTAAACAAAGCCTTGTGACACGGGTACACATTATCTATATGGATCACATTATGAAGGAAAGTGATATTAAACCTGATATCAAAATTGGAGATGTTAATCTCAGCTCTTTGCTTTATGCGGATGATGTTATACTTCTAAATAAATCTGCTAGAAGTCTGCAAGATTCCTTGACTAAATTGAATAGCTGTTATAATAGATATGATATGAAAGTCAGTAATAACAAGATAAAGACAATGAAAATAGGCAGAAGCATTGTGAATGGAGAGCCTATAGAACAAGTAATACTTTCTCTGACATACCTTGCCAGAGAGCACCCAACTTTGACCTCCTTTAGTTGAAAATATCCCTTCCCCAATCAGTCCAATTCATCTGCTGTTTCTATTGCTCCCCCAACACAACCAACCACCATGAGCTCTTTAATTTTCTCTCCCTAAAAATCGACTTTCTCCAATCCCACTTTCCCAACAGCAAAATCATCCTCCTAGGAGATTTTAACATCCACAACACTAGCTGGCTTTTCTCCTCCAGCTGTACAGATCTTGCAGGCAGAGATGCCGAAACATTTGCCATCACTAACGACCTTACACAACTTGTCCAGATGCCAACCAGAATACCAGATAACCCAAACACCCTAGATCTCTTCCTCACCAATGACCCCTCCAAATACACAGTGAAAATAGTGAGCCCACTGGGCAATTCTGACCACAACCTAGTACTCATTTCCTCCTCGATGCAACAACGTTTACATAGACACTCCCACACAAGAGTAGTTTGGCACTATAAAAGTGCCAAGTGGGAGCCTCCACAACTTTTATGCCATATTCCCATGGTTGGACTATTGCTTCCGGCCTTCCAACCCAAACATATGCACCGAGCTTATCACCAAAGTAATTCTTACCGGCATGAATATTTACATTCCACACAGCACACTGAACTGCCATTCCCTAACGAAACTCTGGTTCTCCAAAAGATGTGCCAAGGCTGTAGAGATGAAACACCAGACATACCACAACTGGCTGAAATCAAGAACTCCATCCTCCTTCAAAACTTACACCAAAGCCCATAATAAATGCAAAAAAAAAAACAAAAAACAAAAAACAAAACAATCAACACTTCCAAAACAGAGTTTGAGAGAGCAAAAAGCAGGAAACTAGCAGCCTGTCCAAACGGCAGCCGAGCCTTTTGGTCTCATGCCAAAGCAATTGGCCATAATTTCTGCCAAACACTATTTCCACCCCTATCACACCCCGATGGCTTTACTGCATCATCACCCACAGAAAAAGCCAATCTTCTGGCCTCATACTTTGCTTCAAATGCATGCATAACTGACAATGGTAAATGTCCCCCAACCATTCCAGACACCCAACATACAATGCCCACCCCCCATATCCTTTTCCTAGGATGAGATCAGAAAAATACTGTCCAAATTAGACACAAAAAAGGCTCCTGGCCCCGATGGCATTCCCCCAATTGTTCTGAAAGTTTGCGTTCCAGAACTAACCCCTATCCTATGTCACCTATATATACTCTCCTACTCCACTTGAATCTATCACACAAACTGGAAATTGGCCTATATTCAGCCCATCCCCAAGAAGGGTGACAAGTCACTGCCATCCAATTACCGTCCTATCTCGCTTACCTCAGTCCTGTCGAAGGTAATGGAAAAAATAATCAATTCCCAACTTCTATGCTATCTTGAAGACACTCACCAAATAAATGACCGCCTGCATGGATTCCAAAAACTGCCAAACAGCAGGAGATCTATTCACATACATCACCCATCTCTGGACGAAGGCTATGGAGAGGTTTGGTGAATCACAAGTGGTTGCACTAGATATCTCCAAAGCCTTTGACCGGGTTTGGCACAAAGGCTTACTAGGCAAACTACCATCATTCAGTCTGACCCAGGGCTTCTGTAGGTGGATCATCAGTTTACTGTCTGGACGCACACTCTGTGTAATGGTGGACGGCTCCATATCCTCCCACCACTCAATTAATGCTGGGGTCCCACAAGGTTCTGTCCTCTCACCAACCCTCTTCCTGCTATATAACAATGACCTCCAACCCAATACACAGTTTTGCAGACGACAGCACACTACACTCTTCGCTGGTATTTGATAAGCATTACCCTACACTTCAACCTACAGAACATCAACTACCATGACCCTCAACTCCGATCTCCAAGCCATCCTCCAATGGGGGTTCAGATAACCTCATAAATTTCAATGCCAATAAAACCCAGTTCTGTACTATTTCCCATAAAAAAAGAACCATTTTTTCCCAACATCCTTTTTAATGATATCCAAATCTCCAGATAATTTGAGATTTCACTCCTTGGAATCACCCTCACATCAAAACTTTCTTGGCACAATCATATCTCAAACACCGAACAGTTATTAAAATTATACAATTCACAAATCCACCCAACTATTGAACACTGCTCTCACATATGGGGTGGGGCCCCAAAAAGCTCTCTCAAAATGCTTGACTCAATACATCATCATCAAATTCCTGCCATGTACCCTCAAGGGGTGTACAGGATATGATAGTACTACATGAAAAAAAATTACATCATTGCTAACTTCCTATCTACAATTTTCCTCCAAATCCGTCTGTTACTTGTCAAGACCCCAACATTATCAGATCTTATATTTCTATCGTCTAAGGCACTTTGTACTTTATCAATCCACCTATATATTGGTCTTCCTCTGGGTCGTTTTGCTGCTAACCTGGCAGAGAATACTTGTTTTGCTAATCTTTCTTCGCCCATTCTATTTAAGTGACCATACCACCTGAGATTAGCTCTGCTAATGCATTCCTGGATGCCGACAATCTCAAGTTCTTTCCTAATATCCTCGTTTTTAATATGATATTGCCATCTGTTCACGCCTATAATCTTTCTCAGGAGTCTCATATCTATGGGCTCTAGTCTTAGGTCAAGTGTTTTACTTCTGACCCAGCTCTCAGATCGTTAAGTTAAAACTGGTTTGAACACTGTCTTGTATACAGCTAATTTAGTGTTTCGACTAATTTCTCTCTTATTCCATATGAATTTATTCAATTGACTTCCCCCCATACCAGCTTTGCTGATTCTGTTGTCTATTTCTATATTTAATTTACCATCTTCACATGGCAGAGAATACTTGTTTTGCTAATCTTTCCTTGCCCATTCTGTTTAGGTGACCATACCACCTGAGATTAGCTCTGCTAACGCATTCCTGGATGCAGACAATGTCAAGTTCTTTCCTAATATCCTCGTTTTTAATATGATATTGCCATTGATGCCATCTGTTCACGCCTATAATCTTTCTCAGGACTTTGATATCTGCAGTCTCTAGTCTTTGGTCAAGTGTTTTACTTCTGACCCAGCTCTCAGATTCTTAAGTTAAAACTGGTTTGAACACTGTCTTGTATACAGCTAATTTAGTGTTTCGACTAATTTCTCTCTTATTCCATATGAATTTATTCAATTGACTTCCTACCATACCAGCTTTGCTGATTCTCTTGTCTATTTCTATATTTAATTTACCATCTTCACTAAAAATCGTGCCTAAGTAGCTGAAATGTTTTACTTGTTCCAAAGGTTCTCCATTCACAACACAGTTGACATTTTAAACGATTCTATCTATTTTCATTGTCTTTGTCTTCCTATTGCTGACCTTCATACCATATCTATTACAACAGCTATTCAATTTAGTCAGAGAATCTTGCAGACTTGTAGCGGATTTATTTAGAAGTATAACATGCTTGTTTCATTTAGCAGTTTTTCAAAGTAATTACTCCATACTTCAAGGATATCTTTTTCTCCCGTTTTCATGTCGCCTTTATCATCTCTAACTTCTTTTACAGCACTCTTTCCTCCATTCCTAAGCTTCTTCAACAACCTCCAGAATATTTTCCCACCTTTTTGATATTTATTTTCTATATTTTTCCCAAAGTCCTCCCATGACTTTTGTTTAGCTAGTTTTACACAGTGTTTATCATTCTTGCATTTGTCTCTGTATTCTCTAAGAGCACAAGCTGACTTATTTGCCAGATACTTTTGATATGCTTTCTTCTTTTCCTTCACTGCCGCTTTAACATCCTGTGTCCACCAGGGAGTTCTGATTTTTTTATCCTTGCAGGCAACCTCACCACATGCCTCTCTGGCAGAATCATTAAATGTTTTCTTCAGAGTCTGCCACTGAATCTCCAAGGTTTGATTCCTGTTCTCAAACTCTCAATTTGTCTTCAATAATCTTTGGGTATTTTAGTCTACAGTTCACATCTGAGAGCTACTCAACTTATATTCGCTTTAAAACTTTCTTACATGTTATTCTTTTCAATATGAAATTCAATTTTATCCTCTTGAAGAGGATAAAATTGATCACTTCAAATTTCAAATCCTCTGTACACTCTGGTGTCCTGCACCAGGGAGAAAACATCACTATGAACAATAACATAGTGAATGAGACTTTTCTTATTCCTAGCCTCTTCTCTCCATGTGAATTTATGCACATTTTTATGTTGGAACATGGTGTTAGTAATAACCAGTCCATTTCCTGTGCAGAAATCCAACAGATATTTGCCATTATTATTAGCTTTGCTCTTTTCTCCAAATTTTCCCAAAATATTTTTGTATGTCTCATAATCATTTCCTACTCTACTATTTAGATCCCCAACAAGGACCAACTTTTCCTTTTTCATTATGTCAGTTGCTTTTTCTAAAGCCTCAAAAAATTCCTCCACTTCTACCTTAGTAGAACTTTCTGTGGGACCATAGGCACAAATAAGTCTCATTGTCCAGTTCCCCATTCTCATATTTGCCCACATTACTCTACTTGAGACTGACTGCCATTAAAGAAGATTAGCCTCATATTTTGTGATGAATACTATGGCTACTCCTTTTTCTTGATTGTCATTGCCTGAATATAACATTTTGTGTTTATTGCTCAGAAAGATCTCACCGTTTTTAGTCTTTTTTGTTTCAGTCACCCCTATTATGTCGATTTGGTACTTATCTAATTCCTCAGCTAGCTCCATTTCTTTGCCATTCAGGCTTCTTACGTTGATAGTACCGATCTTTAACTCTGGTGATGTTGAGTTGGGGTTTGTTTTCAGATTTGTTCCAGTAGCTGACTTTTTGCTGTTCGCCCTGGTTCCATGGCGAAAACAATGGGGGCCTTGTTTAACCGGGCGACACCCCAGCCGTCATGAAATTTTGTCATGTTGTACCATCATTTTTTATTTTGTTTTAACCAGTAAGAATACAATCTGGTCGGCAAAATCCCAAATTGCCAGCCATTTCCTCGTTCGTTCAGTATCCAAGTAGATACTCAACAGGGTGCACTACGAGAAGGTGTGAATTGGACATTAGGTCAGAAGCCCTGGTCGGTTCTCCGCATTCCTTTAAAGGCTATGTGGAGGTCTCGTCTCAGTTATACAGCTTTGGCCCTTAAGCACCCCCGACTCAATACAGAGGAGAGCAATTAGTCAATGATGCATCCCTTGCCAACTCCCCCCCCCCCCCCTCTTTCACACAGATGCATGGTCTCTGCAGTATGTATATTCTAGAAATATTTCCATGGGAAATGCTCATCGGAAATATCATCAATAATTCCTCTGCTCAGTACTAAACTCATTGGAACATGTACACTACTGCACAACATCCCTTCACAGTTCACCTAGAAACAAACAGAACAAGTTTCTTTTCCTCTTCCTTCATCCCTCCAACTGCTGCACTGCGGAATAGTTTCACAAGGATACAATTTAAAGTCATTCAAATCAAATGTAAACAAATTTCTCCTTTCCCAACCCACCTCCTGTGTATAGGAACGATTTTTAGCGAAGATGGTAAATTAAATATGATATTAGACAACAGAATCAACAAAGCTGATATGGTAGGGAGTCAACTGAATAAATTTATATAGAATAAGAGAGAAATTAGTCAAAACACTAAATTAGTTGTATACAAGACAGTGTTCAAATGAATTTTAACTTTTGGATCTGAGAGCCGGTTCAGAAGTAAAACACTTGACCAAAGTGTTTGGTCAAGTGTTTTACCAAATATATGAGAGTCATGAGATAGATCAGGGGCATGAACAGATGGCATCAATGGCAACATCATATTAAAAATGAGGATATTAGGAAAGAACTCGACATTGTCAGCATCTAGGAATGCGTTAGCAGAGCTAATCTCAGGTGGTATTTTCACTCAAACAGAATGGGAAAGATTAGCAAAACAAGTGTTCTCTGCTAGGTTGGCAAGAAAAAGACCCAGACCAAGATATAGGTGGATTGATATGGTAAAAAAGGGCTTAGAAGATAGAAATATAAGATTTGATAATGTTTGGAATCTTGATAGGTAGGAGACTGATTTGGAGGAAAATTGTTGATTGGAAGTTAGTAATGATGCAACTTTCTCATGTAATACTGTCATAATTATCTTGTATATCCTGTGAGGGTACATATCAGGAATTTGATGGTGATTTCCTCGAGTCTAGATCCAGATCTCATCTTACTGACATAAATTTAGAGGAAAAGCTAAGATGCTCTTTGAGCAAAGATATAAAGCCAAATTTCATGAAACTTCTTGATGAAAAACCCCATCAGTTTTCACACTGAAGGTAAGGTGAAATGTAATTATTTTGATTAAAATAACATGTTTCAATTATTACTATTATTATTATTATTAAGAAAGAACTCAAGGGAGTCATTAAAGGAGGCCACATACTACACACACACACACACACACACCAGCTATCATATGCCTCCTCTAATGGATCACGTTTTCTCACACAAGACACAACTGCTCTCTACTTAAACCTTGGATACAGCTACTTTTATGTTGTGAAGTGTTGTGAGAACATGCAGCCTTGTCATACTTGATGCAGCAGGACGATAATGGTCCCTGGCTTAACTATGACAAGTTACTTTTGCTTTATATTTAAAAAAAAAAGGAAAGACTTAGAAAGCAGGTTGTGCCTTTTATGTAATGAACATTTATATGTTAAGATTTTCATCATTTGTTTCTGGAAATTGTGATTGTACTTTTCACTTACCAGTTTTCATGTAGCCATAAGCATAAATAAATAAATATTTATTCTTGAATTCATTCACACTTCTTGCACACATATCATCCAAAGGCAATCCATTCCAATCACGCACAACCCTTTGAGAGAAAAATCTAGCCTTCACACCCTTCATTCTCAGCTTCCAAAGATGCCCCCTCATCCTTTTCCCACCCTCCATAAATTGAAATCCTAAATGACCCTTTCAGAACTTTGTAAGTCTCAATCATATCTCCCCTCTTTTTCTTGTTTGCTGGTGTCTGCAGTCTAAAAATTCTCAATCTGTCTTCATAATCAGTATTCCACAATCCTGATAATTTTTTAACACTCTCCTTTGTACTCTCTCTCCAATATATCAGAATCACAATGGAAACCAGGAGACCAGAATTACACACAATAGTCCAAGTGAGGTCTTATCAAGGCCTTGTAAAGAGGCAAAATGACATCCTTATCTTTACATCTGAACATTTGTTTTAGCATTGCAATTAACTTTTGAGTTGTATTTGCAATCTTTGTAACATGACACCTGAACTTCAACTTCCTATCTATTAGCACTCCAAGATCCCTAGCCTCATCCCACCAATATAATAGGACAGTGGGTATCTAATCATGCCTAAGTGAATGACTTTTACATTTACTGACATTGATGTGACACCCATTTTCCCATGCCCATAATTCCAGCCTATTCAAATCATTCTGCAAGTACTGCATATTAGCAGCATTCCTGATTTCCCTACCTATCTTTGCATCATCAGCAAATAGCTATATGCCACTTGTCAAATCCTTCCAAATATCATTAATGTACAGATTAAAAACAGTGCACCAAGCACTGATCCTTGTGATACACCGCTAGTTACCTTAAATCTTGCAGACCCACATCCCTTGTATACCACTTTTTTGCTATCTATCAGCCAGCCATCATTTTAGCTGTGCTAATATTCTATAACCCAAACCCATTTTCTCCAATTTATGCAACAGTCTACCATGCTGTATTCTGTCAAAAGTCTTAGCAAAATCCAAAAGTATCATGGTGTACCCATTCCCCTTGTCTAGTTCAATGGTAACATTGTTATAGAATGTGAGCAAGTTGTGAAAACATGACCTTCCCTTGTTTCTCATTGCAAAGTAGAGATTCACTGTCAACCTGTTTCTGAATGCGAGCCCTAACTAATTTTTCCAAAATCTTCACCACCACTCCTGAGATACTAATTGGTTGATAGTTGGATATATTGTTCTTTGCACCACCCCTGTGCAATGGAATTACCATACATTCCTTCTATTCCTGCAGAATTTTCCCTGTTCTGAGACTAATATTAAACAGCCTGGTCAAAGGAATGGCCAGTTCAGCTGAACACTCTTTTAGCACATGTGCTGATGTCCCATCAGTCCCTATTGCTGAATTCTTATTCAATTTGTGCAACAGATCTAATACTTCGTCCTTATAGACCTGTGTTTCCTCATCTAGTGAAGAGGTAGCAGTGAGCTCAATGTTGATAGCTTTTAACAAAATGGGCACTCATTAATTGAACAACCTCTACTGCATCTGTAACCCTCATGCCATCAGGATTTAGAAGAGTTATTCTTTCATATTCATTCTTTCTTTTACTTGCAGCATATCGATAGAATTCTTGTGGGTTGTCTTTAGCATGCAGAGCCAGTTTCTTTTCATACTCAGACTTTGCTTTCCGCACAACAGTTGTGATTATTCTAGCCTGCTGCTTATAACATTCATAATGGATGTCATTCTTATGCACACGGTATTCCTTCCACATTGTCCTTTTCTTACGAATCTTGTTAATAAGATTACACATCCATTTGACTCCTACTCCATTTATTCTTCAAACTCTCAGGAAACATTCTGATATCACATCATTCAAGTGTTGTTTAAATGCTTCCCATGTACTGTCAATATTCTGTCCATCCAGCAACCGATCCCATTCTGCTGAACTCAGTATACTCCTCAGTTGGTCATAATTTCCTGCTTTGTAGTTCAGCATGTAATAGTTTAGTTAATAGTTACTTAATAGTTTAAAAAGTTTACTTAACAGTTTTACATAATGTGGCCAACATTCCATTCATTTGGAAAGGAGTGTTGGATACATCGGTCTTTGCACCACCCTTGAGCAATGGAGTTACCATACATTCCTTCCATTCCTGCAGAATCTTCCCTGTTCTGAGACTAATGAATAGTGGCCACAACTATTTTTCATAGTTGTGGCCACTATGAAAAATAAGTTATTCACGCCTGGTCCAGAATGCTCTGATATTTCTCAAAGTTCAATGTTTGTTGCACCCCAAACAGAGATCTGAAACCAGATAAAGCAGGACCATACTATCACACTGCCTCCTCCAAATTTCATAGTAGGGTTTGTTGATTTATCATTTATTGGCATAAGAACTCATATTGCACCCCGCAGTTGGGGTTATGTGCTCTAGTAAGAGGCATCCATCACACCCACACCTGTCGATCTGCTTGTTAGATGGTCTAGCTTGCTTTGTCGCTACATAACACAGCTTTCATGTCACACCGTAAATGTCTTTGTAGCACTGATGACAATACAGCATGTTAGTTTAGGAAATGTGAGGCTTGCAAATTGCAGTCCTACTATGAAAACCCATGTTGTGAGCCTCAGTTCTGACTGTTTTTGTGCAGATTCATTTTCCAGTTGATGTCCGGAACTCTGCATTTCAACATGCCAACTGTTGAATGCTGGTTTTTCATATTATCCTTTGCAGCACCCTACAGTCACATTTGGTGTAAGCATGGTGAGTCATCCATCACTGGTAGCACTTGCAGTTGACTCTCTGCACTTCCATCTCAGTATGGTAATAATTGATTGTTGACTTGAGATGAACCAATTTGTCAGCAATTTGCAGAACAGATAGGAATGCAACATGGCATCCTATCACAACACCACTTTCAAACGCTCTTGCAGCCATTTCACCCAGACACAGTTGTAATGACTTGGGAGCATCATATTCCTCAAATTTATACCAGCTACATACACGTGCTTCATTACATGGCATGATGCACCTTGCCCATGAGGGTGTCCATTGACTTCTTTCCAAGCAGAGTATGACAAAGTGCTGAAATTCAATTACTGTAAATTGGAGCAATGCTAAGTAAAGTGACATTTCTTCCCAAACAATTGGAGAATGTTTTCCAGAAGAAAATTGAAAGCTGATATTAATTATTTAAGTAAGAACTTGTAGAGACTTGTTAACAATATATCTACTAACAAGTCTCTACAAGTTCTCACTTAAATAATTAATATAAATCTTTGAATAAAATGTGAATAGAATTAAAAATCAACTACACTTTCTGAGTTACCCATTCTTTAAAAGATTATTACCATATAAAATGGTACTTACATTAAGCACATGTCGTAATGTTCCTGAATATGAATCCCAGACCTTTATACAGTGATCATGGACAGCTGTAACAACCATGCTATCATCTATATTCCATCCTACCATAGTAACTCTTAATTTTTGTTTGGCATCGTCTTCATCATATTGACATCTATTCAGAGAAAGCAAAAAATAAATATTTGGTTTGAAAACAACTGCATGCATCAGTTGAATTTTGAAGTTAATTATATTAGTTAAAAATCAAGTACATCTATGTAAAACATAACAGTGTTTATTGTTTCAAGTAGTTTCAAGCCTCTAATAAGTAAAAGTAGTCATACACTAGAGAATAAACTTCATCTTCAACTTTGACAAACATCAGGACATTGTAGAATACTCAAACTCAGAGCCTGTTTGCAAAAGAGAAAAGATACTAACCACTAAGTCAACCTGATTAGCAATTTATATATTGCACTGCTACTGATACATGTTCAATATAAGTAGTTTAATTCAAACATTACATGTTAACCATATGGAAAAGAGAGAACTGGTATCACTTAACATTATGAATTAGGTAAAATATACACTGATTTTAAAGCAATTATTTCCCTTGGAGCAAATAATCAAAACATTCAGAATGCTTTGCAGGTGTTATTGCATATAATATATAAGATCTATATTATTACCTTAGAGATCTTAAATCTACTGAAGCAGTAAATAATACTGCCTTCAGTAGATTTTGTTATAATATTCTACCTGCAATTCTCTTTCACCCATGTTTTCTCTTTTTTGAATTTCATTATGACTATAAAGTAACAATATTTACTTTTAATTCTTCATCTATTTTAGTTTCTTTTGTTTTTTTCAGTACTTCCACTTATTTATCCTGAATAACATATGCTTTGTTTGACATTGGAGTGGTAATGGGTATCCCCCCACACTCCATTTTAATTTAGGTTCTGAACATGAGTATATGGTACATAGAAAATGAAGTACAAGAGAAGTATGAAACAGGACAGGAGGAAAAGTGTGCCAGTAGTACAGAGGTTCCAGTTTGCATAGTATGATTGTAATTAACATGCGTGTTACTGATAATTTGAATACTGATTCTTCCCATTTTTCCTCAAACAGTAGGCATTCAGTAGAGCATTCATTACTAACGCTGTAGAGACATTGCATGGTTATATTCAATTTAATCACTGTTACAGTAAGTTTGAGCCAGATTTTCCCATGCATAAAATGAAACCCATTTCTATGTGAAGATGCAAGGTAGCTTTTTTCCAGCTATGTGATCTCTTAAGTTCACATTTTTCACACAAACACCACAGCAGAAACTAAAGAATAAACCTGTGGTGGCTGGCTCCTACTGGATGAGAGGACTCTAGTTCCTCTATTTCTATTTGTTGGATTTGTAATACTTAAGGAGAGTAACATACATGCCCATAAAAATTACATGGGTTCATTCTTGTGAATAAAGAATCCTGTGTAACTTTTTGTTCATAACTAAGCATACATGAATATAAAACTTTCAAATAAGTTACACTGATCAATTTATATGTTTTTCACTAACCACTGTCATACTTCACAGTTCATTACCATGATGTATAATCACGGTTTGTCAAGTTGCATTTTGAAAGACCATCTAGTAGACAAATCCCACTAATAAAAGACTGCAAACCTATTATGCATTGCTATCATGGGGAGACTAAAAGTTAAATAATTTGGAAGCACCACACAAACTCTTTCAAGTTACCTCATGCCTCCAACAAGCAGGATGGTGTTCTCACACTAGGCAAGGAAATTCAGCTACCACCTAAAATTCATATGTACAAATGAACAATAATTATGATATCATTTTAATATGGTGCAAAAAAACATACCAAATACCATCATCTATCATCAACCACCTATCAGTGTGCATTAAAACAATGACCACATTTCAGCAATGGATTCTGCAGGTCATTTTTCTGGTACATGAAGATCACAATATTAGTTCCAACTAGAATTGCAATAAAAAAAAAAAAAAAGGGGGGGGGGATTTGTCAATTTTTTTTAAAAAAAGAGGTCTTGAAAAAAAGTCACTATACATATATAAACAGAGGTGTCTTAAATGTCTGCATATTTGAAATTTAATATGCACACTTGACAACCAAGATGCACAAAAAAAACAGGAAATATACATTAAACAGTCCTGATGGTCATTCTGGGAAATGCTGTCATTCTTCTATGGTTCTCCAAGTTTCAGCTCCTGTTATCTTTTTTTTTTTCTTTCAGAGAACAGGATGCCACAAAGATTGAAAGAATGCTAGTTATATAATCCTGGAAGCACTACACTT
Source organism: Typopeltis vanoorti (assembly GCF_054136105.1). Lineage (NCBI taxonomy): Eukaryota > Metazoa > Arthropoda > Arachnida > Uropygi > Thelyphonidae > Typopeltis > Typopeltis vanoorti. Next base: position 35,870,301 of record NC_143567.1, on the reverse strand, counting down.
GTCAGGCTGCTACATGCTACAACAATCAGTACTCAGCAAAATGACACTGATCACTCCCCCTACCCCCCCCCCCTCTTGTCTGTATGCAGGATTTCCATGTTTTAAAAATAACATTGTTAAATGTTATTGCACTTTGGTCATTGTTAAGTGCAAATCAGGTTTTCTCCATGCTTACTCACATGTAACTTTCCACACACGCACGCACGCACACACAATTAACCCTGTTGAAGTATCTCACGATTCTTTACATGTATGACAATCTCAGTGGTCATAAATTTTCTGTATCACAGATTGATGCACTTCTCAGTCTGACTTGGAATTTTAGCAATTTTAATGGCAACCTAACTAATGCAAGCTAATTAGCTCAATTGGATAGAAACACTACCTTCAATCACTTCTCCTATACAACATAATCCCTGGTCCTTCTAAACATCAAGTTATTTACTGCACTGATGCAACAAGTAAATGAAATACTTTTTGCTTAGAAATTTACTTCTTTATATTATTATTCTGATAACTCATGTTTCTTCTCATAAAAATATCCCATTATCCTTAGTATGCTTAAATAATATGACATGATACACCTTGTCACACAACAAAGTAATATAAAACTGGTATACCAAATATGCATAATGTATATTTGAATTGCAGTATTTATTTATACAGAATTAGATTATAGTATTTCAACAGCATAAGTTGTTTTTTTCAGTTGGTGCAATGACTTGAAATTTGCTTCTCTTACAATACAGAAAATGATTAACACCATAAGACTGAATGAAACAGTTTCATCAAGCAAATATAATTGTGTTTTATTATATATTTTTGTGTTTTTAGAGTATTTAGTGTCTTTATAATATTTTTATTTTGATATTTATTGCAATATTGTTGGCATGGCACCAATGTGATGAACAATGGCAGCAAAGACCACGTTGTCCGGCGATTTGAATTTGCAGGATTTTATTCAGTGCAGTGTGTGTGTGAAATGTATTTATTGAGAAAATTAAAGCATATGTGGAAGGAAATTGAAACTGGAGACAGAGTGTATGTATTAAGTGTTTCAAAAGTGAGTGTCTGTTTGGTGATGAGAACGCAGCAAATACCAACAGTAAGATGGAAAATGATGTTATTAATGTTGAACGTGCAGCCATGGAAATAGAGAACGAAATGTACATTAATAAAGAAATATTATTATTATTATTATTACATAACACCTCCAGGGAGTCCAAAGACTCATTGAGGGAGGGAGGGCACTTACTCTACAACTCTCTGTCTCCACCACTCCACTAACTGCAACCACCTTCATCATCCACACCAGCACCATCTACTGCCAACCACCACCACCACTAGTTTTCACAAACATCAGTGCCCAAGGCAGGATTTGAAGCTGCAGCCTTTTGGCTAGAGAGCAGATATGTTAATCACTCAGCCAACCAGGCCAGCAAACAGCATGCTTAAATGTTATCCTTCATAGGAAAAAGTGTGAAATTGAAAAATTGCAGCAGCAGCAAGAGATTAGCAGGCCTGAAAAGAGAAAAAAGCATGTGATCCAAAGAAATAATGAAGGCCAACAGAACAAACAGGAAAACAAGTTATGATGAAAATTATGTATGGAGACTCAATGATCAGAGAAGTACTCAACAAAAGTGTGACAAAATTGTGTTTCCCGGGTACAGAAATTAATGATATTAGCCATGCCATCTGGATGCAAAAATGTAAGTTGAAGGAAATGATTGTCTTGGTTGTACAAATGATTTGAGATGCAAGAAGTATTCTATGAGGGAGGATGTAAAGGAGTTGTTAGAAGAGGAAAAACTGAAGAGTGAGAAGGTGAAGACTGTAAGTCTCCTACCATGCTATGATAAAGGTGAACTGAGGAGAAGGCTGTTGTTAGCCAATGAGTCTATACATAGATTGCGCAGAAGGAATGATGTAGGCTTTATTGATCTGTGGTCTGTGTTTGATGGAAACAAGGATATGTACAATGCAGATGGACTGCATCTAAATGTTTTGGTGTTAGGTGTCTGGAGAAAGCTTTGTTCACCGAGCATGCTGAAACACAAAGTCAGGAAAACTTAAGCAATTAGGGTGGAAGCAAGTGGGTTTGTGTGAAGACACTCATGAGGTGAGCGAGTATAAGAAAGACCAAGTGTGGAATCTAGTCTCACAAGCAAAAATAGTGAACATGATAGTAAATACAGGAAGTAAAAGTTGGTGGAGGACTAAAGGGATGCTGCAGTTTCTATATACTCTTGTTCCTGATATTAGTATCAGGAACAAGAGGAAAGAGTTTTTGGCACTGGTTAGTGCAACCTCACCAAAAGTTATAGGCATTAGTGAGACTAGGCTAACATCAGTTGATATAGTTACAGGGGTTGAATGTGAAGGGTTTAGTTATTTTCAGGGAAGATAGGATGGGAAGGAGGAGTGCTGCTGATGATAGCAGATGGATTGCAGCCAAAAAGAATAGGAGACAGGTGGTAGGGTGGATGTTCAATTGAAGCAATCTGGTGTGAGATTAAGGCTAGTAAGAAAAAATATTCAGTTGGCTGTTGCTATAGGCCAGGGAATTCGACAGATGATCTGGAAGACATGTATTGCTAAATTAGTACAATGAGTACAGGTCGAGTAATTATTATGGGGGACTTCAACTGTGGAGATATAGACTGGAAAGAAGAAAGATCACATGGCAGAAAGGAAATAGAATTTGTACATCTGTTAAGAGATAATTACATAAGGCAGCATGTGATGGAGAGGACTATGCTTGTAAGAGTATTGGACCTGGTCCTATTGACCATGTCCAATATTCTATCCACAATCAAGGTGACTACATTGTCTCCAATTGGTGAAAGATTGGTCGACTTGGGAGAATGTACAACATGAGGAAATTCTATCAAGAAGGGGTATATGTGTAACTACAAGGTGGGTGATTATGACATGCTCAAATCTGTACCATGGCATAAAACACTGCAGGGTAAGGATACTAGTAGTGCATGGGATATAGTTAAGGACCATCTAGAGGAAGTAGAATTAAATTGTATACCTAGGGTAAGGAGGGTTAATTAGGTAGGAGTTAGATGAGTAATATCATTAAGCATGAGCTGCAGAAGAAGAAAATGTTGTGGAGGGTATATAAAGCCAAAGGTGACCAACCAGCATAACAAGGAAGGCAACAGACTATGAGAATCAAAGAGACAAAGGAAATCTCAAAGAGTTCTTTTGTTATGTGGCAAGTAAGAGAAAAATGACTATGAAAGATTAACCTTAATGAATGATGATGGTCATGAGGAAACAGAAGCGGATAAAATAGTTGAGTTACTGAGTGACCACTTTGCAAGGTTATATCATCCTAGTGAGGTTACTGCTTTAACCTATGTGGCAGACTTTACTTTAATCTATGTGGGAACAGAGGTGGATGAATTGGAAGTTCTTAGAATATTGCAGAATCTCAATGTAAATACAGCTGTAGGATTAGATGGGATATCAGTTAGGATTTTGCAAGAATGTGCAAGGGGAACTGGCAATGCCTTTGACTAGGCTCTTTAATTTAAATCTTAGCTCTGGTAGCATTCCAAGGTAGTAGAAAGAGGACAAAATAATTCCCTTGCATAAGGGAGGTTCTAAGACTGCAGTAGCAAATTATAGAACAATCAATATGTCAGGCCTGGTAGTAAAAGTACTAGAAAAATTGGTAAAAAAGAGAATTCAAAAATAGGTAGATAAAAATATGATACTGTATGTGGGTCAACATGGCTTTTTGAAGGGTTGGCATGCCTATTTACTAAATTTTTATAATAGAGTAACAGCTGAGTTGGATAAAGGAAATGGCTACATGATGATTTTGTCAGATTTTGCAAAAGCATTTGACAGAATACCACATGGAAGTCTGTTATGCAAATTAGGACAAATGGGGATGGTGACTGATGGACAGATATCAAAGTGGTATATGGAGGGGGAGAATCAAGACAAAAACAGGTGACTAGTGGTGTGCCACAAGGTTCAGTGATGGAACCTGTTTAATTCATGCATAAATGATATACAGTGGTGCCTTAGTTAACGACGGTAATCCGTTCCAGGATTACCATCGTTATCCAAGGCACGATTTCCCATAAGATTTAATTGAAAATCGATTAATTTGTTCTGGCTCCTCCCCACAACCATAGTACATATTAAAAATGCAGATAAAACTCATTTAAAATATCATAAAAATATGGTAAATATCATTTATTTATTATACGGTATATATATTTGCTACAAAAAAATTAACATTAATAAAATGAATTGTTCATGAAAACAGTTTTTAATTATCAATCTTCACCAGAAGGACAATTGGGCTCACTTCAGAGTTTTTTGACAAATCGACCTGTAAAAAACATGTCTGGGGGGGGGGGGGTTGCTTCTGCCTCTTTTTTAATATGTTTCTGAAGAACTGCATGGACTTTTCATTATGCCCTTGTATGACCAGGTGTGTTATCCAAGGTTAAAATGGCTTTTAGAGGCAGATTGTTTTGCTCAAGATAGGCTTTAACAGTTGGTCCAAACACTTTGCGAATCCAGTCTCTAAATTCTATTCTTGTAACCCAGGCTTTGCTGTTAGACTTCCACAAAACACCGAGATTGGATTTAGAGACATTGAACTTTTTGAATGCTCGGGGATTCTCTGAGTGGTAGATTAACATTGGTTTTACCTTGCAGTCTCCACTTGCATTTGCTGCTAAAAGCAATGTTAACCTATCATTCATTGGTTTATGTCCAGGAAGTGTTTTTTCTTCTTTTGTGATAAATGTCCTGTTGGGCATTTTCTTCCAAAATAACCCAGTCTCATCACAACTGAAGACTTGTTGAGGTAGGTATTCTCCTTCATCTATAATTTTTGTAAAGCTATTGACAAATTTATCTGCTGCTGCTTTGTCAGTACTAGCTGCCTCTCCATGTCTGACCACACTATGAATTCCTGTTCTTTGTTTAGAGTTGTCAAACCAACCTCTGCTACCTTTGAAATCATCATCATCAACCTCAGAACTTGATCCCGAAGTCTTCTTTTTTCAAATCTTGATAAATCTGTTTAGCTTTCTGACAGATTGCATTTTGAGATGTAGTATCACCCGCCATTTCTATTTCTTTGATCCAAATTAGTAATAGATTTTCCATTTGCTCAAAAAGAAGCCCTCTGACATTCAACCTTGAAGTTCTCTTAGCAACCTTATGTACCATAAGTTCTTCTTTCTTAGCCAAAATGGTTGATATTGTATAATGACTGGTTTCATATATTCAAGCTAGCTGCATAACTTTCACACCTTCATGATGTTTTGCTATTATTTCTTTCTTCTGTTCAATAGAGAAAATTTTTCTGTTTTTTTTTCCCTCACTAGCTTTCTTTTTTGGGACCCATTTTGTCACATGGTAAAAAAATTCACTCAATAAAAAAAAAGATATGCCAAATACGGTATTATTACAAATTGTACAACACTAAGACAAGGGATCCAAAGAACATATCGTCAAATAAAAATAAAAGTAAAAGTTCAAAAAAAAAAAACTTTTTGAAATGAAAGTTAAAAGTTAAATTTGAAACCTGCAATTTTTGACTTAGTGCATTTTGCTTGTAAGGTGACGATATTATATACAATGATTATTATATAGATGAGATTTGATTTCGCCTTTTGATGGCAGACGAACAGTGACACGCACCCGCCGATTTATTGTCTATATGAACCAATACATAAAAAATAAATGCTTACATACTCATTTTCATCATAAAACGCATTTATAACCACAAATTTTAAAATAAAGCACAGTACACTACAAGAAAAGAAACAATAAATGGAAAACGTAACGTAAACAGCTGGGTTGGGTCAACCTATGATGGGTCAACCATATTTGAGCTTCACAGCTATGCCGAGTGGCTGTTCTCTATTTGACAATGTCTTCCTGCAGGTGGTTGAGTGCGATCGGAAAATTCCGGTTTTTTAGATCGGATAAAGGTTCACATAATTGAGAATCATTAACCAAAGCCTGTGTCGTTAACCAAGAGATTTTTTCTTACAGCCACTCGTCGTTATCTGAGGCCGTTGTTAATCAAGGCACCAATGTATGAAATAACCTGAAAGGAAACATGCAGTTGTTTGCTGATGATACAAAGTTAGGTTGAGTAATATTAATCAAGGCAATGTGGAGGGCTGTCAGTATGGGCAAAAGATAAAAGTATCAATTTAAGGTTGAGAAATATAAAGTTATGTATTTTGAGATAAATAGATTACAAGCTGTGTATCACATTGATGCAGTGTACTGCAGAAAATAGATGAAGCTAGAAATTTAGGAGTGGTGCTACACAGAGAATTAAAGTTTAGAGGACATATTGCTAAGGTAGTCCATAAGATTACTTGTCTATTGAATAACTTCCTTATTTCTAACAAGTAGAAATAAGGAAGTTTTTATTCCTCTTTAAAAAGCCTTGATATGCCCACATCGGGACTACAATGCTCAAGTCTGGTCCCCTAGGTTTCTTGGAGATGAGCAAGTGATGGAGAGGATTCAGAGGTGAGTGACCAAGATAGTGAGTGGCCTGTGGAATGCAGAAGATGGGCGAGTGACAGGAGAAAAACAGAGGATATGACAAAAAGATTTAAGTTGTTTAAAGGGTTTTATAGATGTAGGGGAAAATGTCTCAACACGTGGCTAGAGGGACCAGAACAAGGGGTCATCCCTGGAAGTTGAATGAAGGTGTGGTTAATAGGGGTGTGAGGGACTAGATTTTTTGGTTAGAGTGTTCTGAATGAGTGGAATGGGTTGCCAGAGTCAGTTGTGAGTGCTTTCTTTGTTAATGGGTTCAAGGAGAGGTATGACAGATTGTGTGGATAGATGGGGTCTCCTGCGACGAGTCTTTGGACTCCATGGAGGTGCCCATATAATAATAATAATATAATAAAATACATAGTGACAAATGTATGTTTGAAATTTATAGTCTAATGATTTATTTATACCATTTTAAACCATTCAGAGCTAAAAGGCCTTATAAATTAACAAAGTGATATCAACAATCTGACGTTTTTTTTTTTTAATTATCACTAAATAGAATTAACTGATACCACCTAGCAGATTCAAATTTCTTAGTATGCAGGTAGTTCTCACATTACGAATTCCCGCTTCACGACTTTTTTTTTTGGATTGAAATTTTTACTTCAAAATATGCACAGCAAAGGCGATTAGGGGTGTACGGGGAATTACGCAGTATATAATGACGTAATACTCAGTTAGAACGAGCCTCAGTCACTCGCAAGCCTAGGCGATGCAAGCGTGTTATTCACAGTTTTCTTCAATTACAACTGATTTTTTTTATTTTGTTTTCTTTTTAAAGACATTCTCCAAGTAATATAGAAGGCAAATAAGAAAGCTTGGCTCATGGGCTCTCTATTCGAAGATTGGCTTATGAATCACTTTGTTCCTGAAGTGAAACTTTAAATTCATTTGAATTGCTTCTGATAATTGTCAGTGCAGCTAGCCATCCCTCATCTGCCCTAATGTAAAAGTAGTCTTTTTAACTCCAAATACAACTTCTCTTTTATAACCAATGGATCAGGGAGTGATCCATTAGTGATCCTCTCATTATCTCAAACAGACTTTTGAAATGTTAATAGAAGCAACTGATAAAGATGGAGACTTTCCTATCAAAGAGTTTTGGAAGAGATTCAACATTTTAGATGCAATTCGGGTAACGCAGAGCACCTGGCATAAAGTTTCCGAAAAACTCTGAAAGGAGTATGGCATAAACTTTGTCCTCGGTTTAATTATAATTTCAAAGGCTTTGAAGACCCAACAAAGATTGTGAATTTTGACACTCAAGTGATCTTAGGTATGGCTAACCAGTTGCAAATGGAAGTTTCGGAAGGTGATGTTAACGAGCTGCTTCAATCTCACACAATGAACTCTCACCCAGTAATCTTCTTGAATTAGAGGAACAAGAAAGAAATGAAGAAGAAAAAGACAAAGAAGATAATGAATATGAAGCTCCAACTCAGATTTTCACTTTAAAAGGCCTAGAAGAGCATTTAAACTTCTCGAAAAAGCTCAAGCAATATTTGAATCACAAGAATCAGACTTTGAATGATTTAGTAAATTTTCCTGCAAAATAAATAATGCTTCTGCTGGCTATCGAGCTATTTTAAACGAAAAGAAGTGAAAGTCAATGAAACAGTTGACACTCAAGGCCTTCTTTGAAAAAAAAAAAAAAAAAAAAAAAGATGCATCAAATCTTTATAATATATCTCCTACTACCTCAAAGGCTGCTGATTCACCCGGTGATATAGAAATGGGCTAATATTTTTTTTCAAAGAATCTTCATCATCATCATGATATCAAGGCACTTTTTACCATCCACCTATATCTTAGTCATCCTCTGGGTATTATTCCTGCCAACCTGGCAGAGAACACTTGTTTTGCTAATCTTTCCTCTCCCATTCTGTTTAAGTGACCATACCACCTGAGATTAGCTCTGCAATACATTCCTGGACGCTGACAATGTCAAGTTCTTTCCTAATATTCTAGTTTTTAATATGATATTGCCACTGATGCCATCTGTTCATGCCACTAATCTTTCTCAGAACTCTCATATCTGCGGTCTCTAGTCTTTGATAAAGTGTTTTACTTCTAACCCAGCTCCATAAGTTAAAATTGGTTTGAACACTGTCTTGTATATAGCTAATTTAGTGTTTTGACTAATTTCTCTCTTATTCCATATAAATTTATTCAATTGACTTCCTACAATGATTCTGATTCTGTTGTCTATTTCCATATTTAACTTATCATCTTCATTAAATATCGTGCCTAAGTAGCTGAAATATTTTACTTGTTCCATAGGTTCTCCATTCACAATGCAGTTCATATTTTCAATGCTTCTGCCTATTTTCATTGTCTTTGTCTTGTTATTGCTGACCTTCATACCATATCTATTACAACAGTTATTCAATTTAGTCCAGGAATCTTGAAGACTTCTAGTGGATTTATTTAGAAGTATAACATCATCCGCATATAGCAAAAAGCTGAGATTAACATCTCCAATTTTGATATCAGGTTTAATATCACTTTTCATCATAATGTGATCCATATAGATAATGAATAACATCCTTGATCTTCACACCTGGGAAACATGCTTTTATCATTTTCTCATAAGCATACATCTTATCATCAAATCTCCACACAATACCTTCTTCTTATTTCCAGTTTCTCCCACTTCTCCAATCGCTCTAACTCCCATTTTGTTCTGTGAAGGATGTTGCATAAATGTGCTATTTCACTCCTTACTGTCACCTCATCATCCACTTATTTCATGCTCTCATTCATATTTCGCACAGTGGCATTCACTACTGCCACATTCTCAGAACACACCTTTTCTATTTTTCCTTCCATTTCGCCACTCTCCACACGACTCACATTTCTTGCACTCACACATGAAACATTTATGACATCCCCCCCCAATGCTTTTGTACCATAAGCCATTCACTCCAGTCATTTTGTTCGTATGCATCAGTGTCATGAAAAAACGTTTTCTAAACAATATCCTGCTATAAGATATAATCAAATATATTACTAAAATTACTAAACATTCACCAAAACAAGACATTCTGTGGGATACATGTAACAAATTTTCTACCTAGCAGATAATATTTCAATTTACTTTGGTTTTTGTTTAAGAGTTGACAGTCTCCCAGCCAACAAGATATTTTATTTGTATTAAGATTACTCATAATGGTTTAGGCCAAGCCAATACAGAACACAATATTTGAGCTAAGTCCCCTATCATTTGTTCAGTGTCCAATGGATACCTAGTAACGATGTGCACCATTGGAAGGTAAAAATTAGACATTAGGCCTGAAGAACCATTAGTTCACCATATTCCTTACAGAATACATGGAGGTCTCAACCAATTGTCTAGTTCTGGACCTTAAGTGTCACCTTTTACTAATTTTCATGTTATTATAGTATAAATTCCATCCCATCTTTCTTTGTATACCACGTTCAACAGCCTTACAGCTAAATAACTTTGCTTTTATTCTAAACATTATACACCAAAGGGAAATATAATGCATGGTTCCACCTAGCTACAGTTTGGTGCAGCTAGGAGGAACCATGTATTATATTTCCCCTAGCCAAAGAATATGTTATGTTGAAGAAAAACTAAAAAGAACTACTGGTTCTCATAATTGTTTTTTCTTTTTAAATCCTATAGAATTTTAGGAGGAGAGCTCATGGAGAGGATTTTGTAATGGATGAGATTCATATAAGGATGATGGCTATATTAAGTCTGATACTGTTAGCAATACATTACAATACAGAATCAGTGTCTGAACCTTAGTGCCATGTAATGCTTGGCAACATCATCAGTCTTGATGTAGCTAAAGTCATTAGGTGAAAACCTTTATAAGCCAACTCAGAGCACTAAATGATATTAGTGAGTACAGCAACATAAAATTAACATTTTACTTACATATCAATAAAATCATTTCTTCACTAACTCCTAAAAACCACTTAAGATTACTCAAAAAACAACCTCCTACCTCCTGGCTATCTTAATTAACAAAAAAATTTAACCATTTAATTTCCTTTCCTGGATATATGGATTACCAAAAAATCATATACGAAATAACACTCATTCTCTGGCCCACAGCGTGTGTCATCAATTAACTTTCTTCAGATGTGCTAAGCAATTTGCCAGATCACTCTCCACCTCTTCCTTCAATGACCACAACTTTTCACACATAAAAATTAGCCATACATAAGAAAATGTTAATTCTAAATAGAGTTAACATGGTCCGTATTAACTATCATGTCTCATTTTGAGGACAATTTCCTCGACATTTTACAATCCAAGCTGATTACTTCACTTGGAAGAAATAGCAGCGACTACTATTTGTTTATATACTGCTATGGATTTCTCCCCTCACCACCTTCCTCTAGCCAATTCTTATAGAGAACTCTGAAAAATTGCTCTTAACACAGTTTATACTTACTATCTCGTTAAGATATGGTGATGATAAATTCTCTGTTTGGCCACATTTCTCCACCATCGCAACAACCAACACCACAGAATTTAAACACAATAAGAACATGTCTTCCTAATGTTACAGTATATAGAAAAACTAGCAATATATTCACAAACATTTCCATCATCCTCACCCTTCTAACAATATTTCCAATTTCTGTGTTAGACTCATAGAAACATATCATGGTTAGGTAATCTGGCTTCTTAGCCAAACGATAGGGCAGTTTATACTATTTGCATTATGTTATCTCTGTAAACCATGTGTGTTCTCCTGGCCAATTTGCATGTTTTGCAGGATGAAAGACTCTGCCATTAGCTAACAGAACCACCAATTTCTGTTCTAACCTGACATCTCTTATACTGAACTTAACCATATCCAACATGCTTTCTCATCTAATGGCAACAATTCTTCCAGAATTAATAAAATACTTAATCTTTGCAAACCCAACACCCTTTCAATATAAAGATTACACTAATGCTGTTACAATTTCCTACATAATGGGGCATCTCAGCTTTCAAATCCCATATGGAGCTTGTTGTTACACGCTTCTCTAGGGTTCAGCTCTTTACCTCTCGGCTACAGTTATACAAAGTTCTTGTTAGCCTGTTATGAACATTGGAAGATTTGTCCACATCTGTCCAGTAAAACATGAAATACATCAACCATCATAACTACGGACAGTCACATATAGCAGATCATGCCATGGCCACTACTCACAGAAACAAATGGAAAATAAAACTACTGTGCATCATTGTAACAACTAAATATATGAGACTTTTTTATTTTTTTAGAATCAGCAGTTGTTTCTAAAAACTAACCTGATCTAAATATGGATAACTGTGCATTTGTTTGCATTAGGTTTATATGGTAATCCTCAGTGACATCTAATAAGACTCAAAATACTGAAGTCATTAAACTACTGTTTAATCCATGCCTATGTGCTATGTTTCATTTTAATTAAACTGCTGCAGAATCACAAATAAATACATAATTTTTCATGACACGTGCATAATAGAAATCATAAATACCCATATACTTCATTTCGAAACTCCAGAAATAGGATACAGAATTAACGACATTACTATTTACTTGGCTGTTACAATCCAGGAAATAAGGAAAAACAGAATCAGTATAAGTACATAAAAATAAAACAAATACTTTGATTTCTACAGGAGATAATACTATATAACTCTTACCCTGGAAGCTTAGTAGTCATTCTCAACTGAATGTTGTGCCATTGTTGGCGTTCATATCTCCAAATATTTGCTGTACCATCTTTGCTTCCACTTATAAACCTGCAGCCAGTATTACAGAACTGCAGACTGTCCACGCGATCCTGCAAATATCAAAAATATAATGCTAGTTTATATGTTAAAACATGCCATAACTGTGGAAAAATTAAGCATGCAATTCAAGTTAGATGCACAATCTGGAATCTCTTCTAGCCAGGTAAGAGATGACAGACACGAAGAAAAGAAACACATGGCACAACATACATGTTTACACTGGTGTCCAAAAACCTAAGGACAAACACTGTTTTTCAAATTACAATCGCAAATTCAGATGAATCAGCTTGTGGTAATTTGTATAACTGACAATTTCAAAGAGAAAGCAGGTATGCATTCAATTCAAATCTTCAAATCATTTGCAACAAATCATTTTTGTTGCAAAGGCGTCACATAGTAGCATTCAACAGGACAAAAGGCTGTGCTAAGTGAATTGTGGTTGGAGGAAGCTCTTTTTGTGAAGGAATAAAGTTGTGTCTTGTAATGTCTCAAACACATTATCTAGATGATTCATGAGGGAAAGAATTATTGGAAAGCTTGAAGAAGGCAGCAGAATAACTGATATTGCCAGAGAGTTTGGAATCTTACATAGCATTGTATCCAGGCTCTGGGCAGCATTTCAAACCAATGGAATGTGTTCCAGATGCTTGCTGCGAGGTCGCCCTTGCTCTACCATGGAGCATGGAGACAAATTTTTGGTTATAACAGCAAAATGCGATTGACGCACCATGGCAGATCAGATTACAGGTCTGTTCCATTCAAGCACAGGTATGTGGATATATCAAACTGTGACAAGACATCTGCAACAAGTAGGCCTATACACCTGAAGGGCTGTAGTTTGCATTACTTTATCCACAGCTAATCATAGAGCAAGTTTTCTGTGGTATTGTATCCATAAAAATTGGACAAGACACCAATGGGCTAATGTACTCTTTATATGAGATTTGTTTTAGTCTTTCCTCCGATTCTAGACAACGCTTGATCTGCATAAAAGTGGTATTGCTTACCAATGCAAGAATGTTCTTGAAAGGGATAGATACAGTGGTGTGGGGAGTCATTATGCTTACTAGATGCACAAAGCGATAAATATGGAAAAAGGAACTATGGCTGGTGAACAATATTACAACAAAGTTCTTTGATGCTAGAGACCAAGGATATTAATCAAACTGAGTGGCGAGCAATTTCCCCAGATCAATTTTGGACGCAATAGGGAGATGCACTGCTGCTCACAATTCTCCTCTAGAAAATAACATAGACATTCTTGCTCTGAAAGAGGAATGGGCAAGTTTGCCTCAAAAACTCCTGAATCACTTGTTGCTTAGCATGTATGATGTTGTGAGAGCTGCATCACAGTTCAGGGTTGGCATATGCTATAGTGAAATGTCTCTGCATAGTTTACTGTAAGAACTGTGCATTAATTCTTTAACTATGAGGGATGTCCAGAAAGTAAGTTCCGATGGGCTGTCAGAGAAACAAAAATATACTTACAAAAAAACTTTATTGGAAATTAAAATAGATATCTTTCACTACTTTTCTACAAAATTTCTGCTATTGTTCATGCACTTATCATAAGAGGGCACCAAGAGTTGTATATCTTCATCATAAAAGGTTGCTACCTGTGATGCAAACCACGTATTGACTGCTTCTTTGACCTCGTCATCGTCGTCTTGAAACCACTGGCCACCAAGGAAAGATTTTGATGTTTGAACAAGTGAAAGTCGCTTGGCACGAGGTCAGGTGGCGAGAAGTTGTTGTGTTACGCTGGTCGTGTGTGGGTGGGCATTATCATGAATCAAAACAACCCCCCTGGTAAACGTGCCACGTTGTTTATTCTGGATCGCACAATGCAGTTTCTTAAGGTTTGGCAGTACATACTCGCATTGATTGTGGAGCCTTGACCCCAAGAAGTCTACCAGCAAAATTCCTAGTCTGTCCCAAAACACAGTGCACATGATTTTCCGAGTGGAAACCATTGTCTTCAATTTCGTCTTGACTGGTGATGAGGTGTGTGTGCCTCCATTCCATGGACTGTTGTCTGGATTCAGGGGTTGCGTGCAACACCAAAGTCTTGTCCCCCGTGACAAGTCTGCTCAGGAAAGCATCGCCATCCTCATGGTAGTGTGTCAAGAATTCCAATGCACTGCCCAGTCGATTCACTTTGTGTTGTTCTGTAAGCAACTTCAGTACCCAGCGTGCACACAATTTTCAATAAATCAGTTTCTCTGACACAATTTCATGAAGATATGAACATGAAACTTCTGGAAATTGTAGCGAGAGTGACGTCATAGTGAATCCCCTATTCTGTTGAATCTTCTCTTCAACTGAATGCACCAAGTCGTCAGTCACTAAAGATGGTCGCCGGCTCCATTCATCATTGTGCACACCTGTCCTTCTCCTTCCTTCATTAATAAGTCTTGCCCATCTTCATACTATTGAATAACTCACTGCATGTTCTCCATAAACCTCAATAATTTGCCAATGAATTTCAGCTGCTTTAACATTCCTCACATTCAAGAAACAGATAACTGACCTAATTTCAGGTAATTCAATTTTCTTAGACATTATAAACATACACCAAGAAGCATATGCACTGCGAGAATGTCTGAAAATGGCACCAACCCCTTGCTAAGAAACCAACAAACTCAGCATGCATGTGCACCATTGCGATCATATCGCTGTAGTGAAAATATTTAAAATGGAACTTACTTTCTGGATGTCCCTTGTACATCCTTTGGAAATTTGTAACTTTTGCTAAAAACATATCGCAATTTAATTTGTATTTTTTGTGTAATATAATTTATTAGTATGCTGGCAATAAATTTATGTCCACATTTCACTGTTGTAATGAAATTTTTTTTAGCTTTTGGACACCAGTATACTATATCAACGGCATGAGTATAATACAGTCAACTGATGAGATACTGTATTTGGGAAAAGTAGTCTTAAATTTAGATAAATTTCATTGCCAAGTGTGCTTACTAGAGACTTGAACTGGTTAAAGTCTCAAGAGCAGGGTTTCTGGATTCTCTGACCCTTTTATTAGTACCATTGGTGGTATTCGAATACAAAAAATACATGTTAATTAAAATTTGTATTCAAATATTAGACCAGGAATGATTCAATTTAAAAAAGTTATAATCTGTGACAGACCACAAGATCTTTTATTCCTATAGAATCAGCTATGTAGCACAGGAACAAGCAAGATAACAGTTCAAATTGTGTCAGTAACTGATCTTTTAGTAAGCATCAGCCTGATTGGCCCTGTGGTTAATGCACTCACTCTCCCAACAGGCTATGGATTCAAATTCCACCATGGCATGGATGTCTGCGAATATTTCTGGGTGTAATATGAATTTCATTACTTCCAGTGTGAGGTCACAGCCTCTCTTATGATGGCCTGAAGTGTCTTGTAAAAGCTGGTCTCTAAAGAAAGATTTCTGGATTACGTAAAAAAATAAATAAATAAAATAAAATAAAAAACCTTGGCCCATCTGTGGTCCATAGATGGGCCGAGGTTGTAAACCTATAGCACATTAGGTACTAATGTACTATAGGTTTACAACCATTCACGAAGTGATAAATCACAAAAAACACAAAAAGTTATTCCAAAAGAAAAATCAAAAACTACACATCTGTTCATACACATTTTCATTATAAATTCATTTCTAGCATTGTTAAAATTGAGAGATTTTTTTATTTTATTTTTTTTTATAGAATTTGTTATATAAACACAGATAACACTTATGCAAAGTTAGCTAACATTCACACAAATGTCTGATTCCAGTTTAGTTGGAAGATGATATCTGTGCTCACTGAAAAACCCCCACCATATTTACTGAGGCCTGAAATGGATTAAAAAAGCATCCTTACTGAAAAACTGGTGTTGTATTAGGTCATTATGATATGAATATAAAATAAAGTGAACTGACTAGTTTCTTCATCTGCACTTATAGATTATTCTTCTTTTATTATTAAAAATTCCACTCATTTCAAATTTTTAATCCAAAATTTAGTTTTAGACAATAACAATATCATGATTAGCTTTATCACTCCTTTTTTTACTAATATCCCTCTTTCTGAAACTATAAATTTGCTAAAAAATGTTTTACCCCTGGATTAATCTTTTTAATTTTATGATTCATTCTGGCTACTTCACTTAGAAAGATACTATTTATAAACAGACTTATGGAGCATTTTGAATTTACCCCCAGCTAATTATATGGAGCATTTTGAAAAATTTGTCTTGATACTGCTATTCTTAAACCTATCTGGTTAAGATACGCTGATGATGTGTTCTCTATTTGGCCACATGACTTAGACACGTTAGACTCCCTCCTCCTCCATCTCAAGAGACTGCACCCCAAGTTCACTATAGAAAAAGAAAATAACAATACCCTGCATTTTCTAGATACTCTAATTATATGTCTACCCAATGGCACCCATTATTTCTCAGTTTACAGAAAATCCACCCTCATCATTCTCCATCCCCCCAACAATATAGCTTTATCAAAATCCCTGTTAATAGCTTCCAATCTCTGCTCTGCAGAGGCTGATGTTACTGCTAAACTCTCCTTTACTCACAGTTCTTTCTTGTCCAATGGTTATTATGTCAAAAATATTTAAAAAATTCATTGTTCCTCCTATCTCTTCTCATCTCTCAACATGTTGACTATAGTAATGCTATCATTGTGAATGCACTGGTGAATGCACGCAACATTGAGCTCACTGTTACCTCTTCACTAGATGAAGAAATGCAGATGTGTGAGGCTGAGATATTAGAGCTGTTGCACAAATTGAATAAGAATTCAGTAATAGATACTGATGGAATATCAGCACGTGCGCTAAAAGTGTTCAGCTGAACTGGCTATTCCTTTTACCAGGCTGTTTAATACTAGTCTCAGAACAGGGAAGATTCTGCAGGAATGGAAGGAATGTATGATAATTCCATTGCACAAGGGTGGTGCAAAGAGCGATATATCCAACTATTGACCAATTAGTATCTCAGGAGTGGTGGTGAAGATTTTGGAAAAATTGGTTAGGGCCCACATTCAGAAATGGGTTGACAGTGAATCTACTTTGCAATGATGTTACTAAGGGAAGGTTGTGTTTCAGCAACTGGCTCACATTCTATAACAATGTTACCATTGAACTAGACAAGGGGAATGGATACACCATGATACTTTTGGATTTTGCTAAGGCTTTTGACAGAATACAGCATGGTAGACTGTTGCATAAATTGGAGAAAATAGGTTTGGGTTATACAATATTAGCATGAATAAGAGGATGGCTGACTGACAGATATCAAAGTGGTATATGGGGGATCTCAGTCTGCACGGTTTAAGGCAACAAGTGGTGTACCACAAGGATCAGTGATTGGTTCACTGTTATTCAATCTGTACATTAATGATATTGGGAAGGATTTGACATGTGACATACAGCTATTTGCTGATGATGCAAAAATAGGTAGGGTAATCAGGAATGCTGCTGATATGCAATACTTGCAGAATGATCTGAATAGGCTGGAATTATGGGCATGTGAAAATGGTTGTCAGTTCAATGTCAGTAAATGTAAAGTCATTCACTTAGGCATGATTAGATATCCAATGTCGTATTATATTGGTGGGATTAGGATAGGGATCTTGGAGCGTTAATAGATAGGAAGTTGAAGTTCAGGGCCATGTGGCAAAGATTGCAAATACAACTCAAAAGATAATTGCAATGCTAAAACGTTCACATGTAAAGATAAGGATGTTATTTTGCCTCTTTACAAAGCCTTGATAAGACCTCACTTGGACTATTGTGCACAGGTCTGGTCTGGTCTGGTTTATGTTGTGATTCTGATATATTGGAGAGTGTTAAAAATTATTGTGGAATAATGATTAAGAAGACAGACTGAGAATTTGTAGACTGCGGACACTAGCAAACAAGAGAAATAGGGGTGATATGATTGAGACTTACAACCTTATGAAAGGGTCATCCTGTCCTGTCAGGTGACTTCTCCCTCCAGGAGATTGACTACCATGAAAGGGTCATACAGGATTTCAATTGATGGAATTTTTCAATTTATGGATTGTGGGGAAAGGATGAGAGGATATCCTTGGAAGCTGCCAAGAAGGTGTGTGAGGGCCAGATTTTTCTCACAGAGGGTTGTGCGTGATTGGAATGGATTGCCTTTGAGTGAGTGCAAGAAGTGTGAATGAATTCAAGAATAATTCTTTCTTTTAGGGTTACACGGTGATCAGCACTCATATTTGTAGATTTAGGGACTCAAAAACACACGTGTTGAACAGATTATTTTATTAATTACAAATAAAATAAAACTTGACGTTTCGACCTCTATATCGAGATCATCATCGGAAGAATACAACTGTATGCAGAACCAAGCTACATGCTCATGCTTTCTATACCAGTAAACTAAATCTACGTAGTTAATAAATCTTTTTTCTAGCCTGACCTCTAGTGATAGAAAAGAAAAACAAATGAAAAAAAAAAAAAAAATATATATATATATATATATATATATATTATAAATAGATAAATGCAACTCCAATAAACTGTTAGAATCCTCCTGTATTAATATTCTGGATAGTTACAAAATGATTTCTTTCAGTTGCTATTGAATGTTCTAAACACTTCACCAAGTCACCAGGTTGTCTTCTTGTAGTGGGAATTTTTCTAATGCATTTGGCCCCACGGCCGTGAAGCTCTAAATACATTCCTTAGCCACCTAAACAAACAACACAAATGTATCCAATTCACCATTGAAATGGAAAAAAAATGACTCTCTTCCTTTCCTAGACACACTTGTCACACGTCTTCCCTCTGGCTGTCTCTCCTTCTCAGTTTACAGCAAACCTACACACACAGGCCAATACATACACAAAAATTCTTACCACCACCCAACACAAAAATTAAGTGTCTTAAGTGTCATAAGCACCCTTAAACACAGAGCCTTAACTATCTGTTCAAATGAACAGGCTCTAAACCAAGAATACAAAATCATCAACCAAACATTTATCAAAAATGGATACAATAAAAAAACTATTCACAAGATCCTTCATAAAGACACCAGTAAGAACAAAAAAGATTTCAAGAATGCTATTGCCATTCCTTATGTTAGAGGCATTTCTGAAAAAATAGACAGAACACTTCGCAAATACAACATTAAAACCACCTTTAAACCCCCAAATAAGCTAAGACACCTACTCAGTTCCTCTAAAGATCCTCTTCCACACCTAGCACACCCAGGGGTATACAAAATACACTGCACATGTAACATACCATACATAGGGGAAACAGGGCGAACTATCCCAATCAGACAAGACGAACACAAACGACACATTAAATACCTCCACTTCGGTAAAACAGGCCTTTCTGACCATGCACTCCAAACATACCATAGAACTGACTGGGAAAATACCAAGTCCCTACACCGCACCAAAACCTGGTTTGAGAGAAAATTTAAAGAGTCTTGTGAAATGCTCAAACACAACCCAAATCTCAACAAAAATGATGGACTCACCATTTCAAGAATGTGGAGGACCCATCTACAACCTATATAACATCCTAAACTAGCATTAGAAAAATTCCCACTACAAGAAGACAACCTGGTGACTTGGTGAAGTGTTTAGAACATTCAATAGCAACTGAAAGAAATCATTTTGTAACTATCCAGAATATTAATACAGGAGGACTCTAACAGTTTATTGGAGTTGCATTTATCTATTTATAATATATATATATATATATATATATATATATATATATTATTATTATTTTATTTTATTTTTTTTTCCATTTGTTTTTCTTTTCTATCACTAGAGGTCAGGCTAGAAAAAAGATTTATTAACTACGTAGATTTAGTTTACTGGTATAGAAAGCATGAGCATGTAGCTTGGTTCTGCATACAGTTGTATTCTTCCGATGATGACCTCGATATAGAGGTCGAAACGTCAAGTTTTATTTTATTTGTAATTAATAAAATAATCTGTTCAACACGTGTGTTTTTGAGTCCCTAAATCTACAAATATGAATTCAAGAATAGGTATGATAATAAGTGTGTGTAGTATGTGGCCTCCCTCGATGAGGCTCTGACTCCCTGGAGCTCTCTCTTAATAATAATAACAACAATAATAACAATGTCCAGGTTATCTCAAAAAAAGTACAATCACTGCATGGCCTTTCATCCCTTATCTAGAACTGAATACTTGTTGAAAATGTTGAAAATAATCTGTTCAACACGTGTGTTTTTGAGTCCCTAAATCTACAAATATGAATTCAAGAATAGGTATGATAATAAGTGTGTGTAGTATGTGGCCTCCCTCGATGAGTCTCTGACTCCCTGGAGCTCTCTCTTAATAATAATAACAACAATAATAACAATGTCCAGGTTATCTCAAAAAAAGTACAATCACTGCATGGCCTTTCATCCCTTATCTCGAACTGAATACTTTCATCTGCTCTCCCAAGGATCCTCTACCTCATAAATTAAAGATGCCAAGTAATTATATTCTTGGTTTCATCCTTTATCCAAATAAATAAAGTAATATATAATAAAGTGTAAGCAAATAAAGTTTGTATGTGAAGTAACTTCACGACTTGCCTACTTGTACATGACCACATCAATTGCCTTAGTATCCCATAATGCAATCATTATATCTTCATGGACATGTATAATGCCATGCATTATGGGAAGGGCCACTACTCAGACCTGTTTTGACCTTTATTGAGGTTTCATCAGTGAGAGTTAGACCTAGAAGTGATACCAAGGTTGAAGTAATGCAGAAGTCCTCTATCTCCTCCATCAGTTCCAGGTGTTTACAAAGGTCCTTGTTCCTACAACTTATTTTATTAGAGTCAAATTGGGAGATCTACTAACATCTGTCTAGAAGAATAAAAAATACATCCGTTGCCATAAGTATGGTTCGTTAGGGCTTGCTGATCATGTTTTGATCAGCAAGCCCTTGCACAGAATCAAATGGAAAAAAACTACTATGTTTCACTGCAAAAAATACAAATTTGAAAGACTTTTTTTTAGAATCAGCAGCAGAATTTAAAAACTGATCTAATGTTAATAAGTATGGATTAACCTTCCCAAGATTTGGGAAACTAATTCTTAGGTGTCCTGTCCAACACAGCTAAGGTTAGCCAACAGCACCCATAGAGGTTACCAATAATAGGACTTGAGGCTTTCGGTCTAATAATTTCCACTTACTATTTGTACAAATTTGTGTGTTTTTGCAATTTTAACATTGTTTCCCTGAGATGTCTCAGTGACTAAGATGAAATATAGGAATAATTAAACGTGTTTTTCTAACTATTTATGTGCTGTATTTATTTCATTAAACCCCATAATAAGTTCCAACAGCACATAAATCTAAATAGTCGATTGGAGGAAATACTGTAAAAGGAATCAAAGATGATAAAGGTGACACGAAATCTGAAGAAAAGGATATCCTATATATCTGGAATAATTACTTAGAAAGAATGATAAAATGAAATAAGCAGTGACAGAACCACAGTAAAAAATTTTCAAGAAAAATGCAAACATGAGTATACATCAATATTTGAGGTATTGATGTATATTGATAGAAACTTGAAATGTGGAAAGTCAGATAGAGATATTCAACCAGAAATTCTCAAATATGGAAGTATAAAAGTTTTGCAGTTGCTACTGTATAATTCAGAGGCATGGTCAGAAGTTTGAATTCCAGATGACTGGAGTAGAGCTCACATAGTTCCCATCTATAATAAAAGGAATAAAGCTAAATGTGAGAATTACAGAGGAATTTGTCTACTAAGTGTTCCAGGTAGTATTTATGCAAGCATGCTTGAAAAAAGATTGAGAAAAATTGCAGAAGAGAAACTGGGAGAAGAACGAAATGGGTTCCTGCCAAACAGAGGTTGTTAGGATCATATTTTCAATTTATATGAGGGTGGTCTGAAAAGTTCTCGGCCTAACAAAGAAGAAACGAATTTATAATTTTAAAATTATTTTTATTTTTCAACATAATCTCCCTTAAGACTAATACATTTATTCCAGCGATGCTCCAGCACCATTATTCCATCCTGTAGTGGTTCTCAGTAAGATCTGCAAAATACCCCTCTACAACTGCAATCACCTCTTGATTCGAAGAAAACACTGACCAACGAGGAAGAGTTTTAGTTTTGGAAAGAGATAGAAGTCAGAGGGAGCCAAATCTGGGGAATAGGGTGGATGTTCCAACAATTCATGGGTAGGTGCATTGTTTTTCCTCTGCAAACCAGGTGTTTTCTCACGAAGTTTTTCGTCTAGCCTGGTTAAAAGATCGGAACAATATTC
Organism: Typopeltis vanoorti; assembly: GCF_054136105.1. Classification (NCBI taxonomy): domain Eukaryota; kingdom Metazoa; phylum Arthropoda; class Arachnida; order Uropygi; family Thelyphonidae; genus Typopeltis; species Typopeltis vanoorti. The sequence goes on along the minus strand of NC_143567.1, from coordinate 35,847,661 downwards.
CCCGGTTATTGTTTTACCCTTTTCAAGATAATTAATAAACAAAATGCCTTTAGCATCCCAAAACACCGCTGCCATGAGCTTTACTGTTGATGGAACCGACGTCTTCTTTGGCACTGAACAACTGGCTTCTGTCCACTGTTTTGACTGCTGTTTGGATTCTGGTGTGTAATGGTGAATCCAAGTCTCATCCATAGTAATAAATCAACGCACAAAATCATTTTATTCTTGTTAAAATGCTCCAAGCACTGTTTAGAGATTTTCATGCGCGTGTGTTTTTGATCTACTGTGAGCAAGCGAGGTACCCATCTTGTGCAAAGCTTTTTCATTTGCAATTCTTCATGCAAAATATATCTTACACGTTCTTTTGAAATGTCTACAGTCTCAGCAATTTCACGCACTTTGACTCGCCTGTCATCCAATACCATATTATGAACTTGATCAATGATTTCTGGTGTTGTTACACTTTTTGAACGTCCTTCACATTAATCATCTTCTACGGCCACCCATTTCTTAATTGTCAAAAACGAAGGTGAAGAGTGCCCATAAACTTTTATGAACTTCGAATGAATTTCTTTTAGTGTTAAACCTTCTTTTACAAAGAATTTTATAACTGCACGATACTCAATTTTATCCATTTCAAGGGATACTGACAACACTTTTGCTTCAGACAGCTGTATAAAACAAACTACTTGATAGAATGACTTACAATTTCACATGGATGCTTATGACAGATGTACCGACTTAATAAAAAAAAAAAAAAAATTGTGCCATGTATGGTTGAGCCCGAGAACCTTTCAGACCACCCTCGTATTTTCACTTTCAACAAATAGTAGAGAAATCATGGGAATATAAGAAGAAAATGTACTTTAGTTTAGTAGATCTGGAAAAGGCATATGACAAGGAGCATGATGATGATGATGACTTTGGAGATACACACTCAACAAAGAGTTAGAAAGACATGATCTTGAGAACAATGACAATTGCATGCTTGGAGGAAGATAGTGGTGCTCTTCTGTGATTATTACCAATGGGAAGATAGAGCAATGCCCCAAAACTTGTGCAGGATAACACTATCAGTTCTGTTGAAGTTAACTAGGGTCTGCAGAACTTCTGCTTCCAGGAAGAGACTGTGATTTAAATTCAGATATGTGTAGTAGCCAGCTTTCTTTCACCTAACAAAATGGTCTTTCAATCAAGGAAAGTTGTGCTAGTCTGCTTTTAAGTTGCTCATACCAAACATACTTTTTTTTTTTTTACAAAAAAAGCACTCTGCCCACCCTTATAAATAATATGTGTATATATTATATAAAAAAAAAACGGTTTTTTTTCAAATTAATTCCTCCACATTGCCTAAGCCCCCCCCCCCCCCCCTTTCAATACCAAAACAGCAGAAGTATGCACACTGCAGAAAGAAGACAGGCAACAACATCCAAGAAAAGGTATGTGCGAATTTTCTTCACCTATGCTACATATATATTTGTCTCTAAAATACATCTGCAATGCTCTAAGAATTCTTGAGTAAAAAGCCAATGAGATTAAAAAAAGGGACACTCCTAAAAAAAAGCAGGCAAAATAGTTTTTAAGAAGAGTAACATGGGAGTTTTCCCAGAAATAATACCTATACCTTTTTTTTTATGTTTTGTTTTTCTGACCAAGGTCTGAATGTCCATATGAAATATTGGGTGAAACAATGACAAGGGATTCTGTAGAAACCTGAGACGGGAGGAAAGAGAGAGAGCATCCTCAATTTGTCTAAGGAAGGTGGAAACTTAATTCTATGTTGTTTTAGGTGCAAGCTTAGTATCTTTGATGAATTGTCTGATTTGAGGATGGGGGATGTGTTTTTAAGAAGTTTGGCAAGGTTTTTACACTGCATTGATTTTGTTTAAAAAATATAAGCAAAGTTTGTTGATCCATATGCAATGCTGGTTCTGAGGACAAAATCTGCTCTGTCCAAGAGACTAAAGTTGTGAAAATTCCAAGTTTCTGAGCAAGGTGGTAATATGAAGTGGCATGAGGTATCTGCCAGTATGTGGGCATGCATGCACAAGCATACACACAGTAGAGTGAATACAAGAGAGACCCTGATTATCTTGTAACAAAAGTATTCAAGAAGGCTTGAATCCACTTTTTTCCTCCCACTTTAACAGAGGAGCAAAATGTTTCCCCTACAGAGCACAAAAAAAAACTATGCAGTAGAATACATGTGTGTCAAGGTGGAATGTTGTGATGTGGCATTTATGCTTTGTAATTTTAACATTATTTTGATACACAAACCAAAGAGGCACATGGCAGTCTGACATATAACACAAGTTTTTCCAATGTGGACAAAAAATACTTGTCCATGGTCTGGTCTGGCAGGGATTTTATTTCAACTCCATATTGGAAAGACAGCTGAAGTTGAAAGAAGAGAAGAGAGATGATTCATTTACAACAAATAAAGATTAGGAATAGGTGAGGTTCAAAATGCACTAGTTGTGGTTCTGATTGACTGACAGTGGAACTGTCAAACCAAAGAACCAGCATACTGCTCCTTGTGGAGATAGATCTGAGATCTATAATTAGTCCATCAGAGAGGTGCTTAGTACAGATGGAGCAAAGCACTCCGATCAGAATCCTAAGAATAGAGGACGGGATACAAAGGCTATTGAATGCTTTCTGGCACCTATCTTGTAGCTGGTGTACATGGGTAGAAATGTCATTATTTTATTTTATTTTTTTTTATATCAAAAACAAGTCCCAAGAACTTTTCCTCTGCTGCAACTAAGATTATCAGCAACTTTGCAGCAAAAGTACACAGTCATCTGTGGTGAGAATTTATCCATTTGCGAGTGTTTCATATTACAAAAATGGAAAAGTCATCTACAGAGTAAGCACTTACAGTAGTAGGAATCTGTTATGTTCTTAACACACAAAAACACTATGGCATTCCCTCCTCTTGGAAAAAGAATTGCGGTGGAAGGGGGGGGGGGATAAACTCCACTGAGATATTTCCTGATGAAAAGAGGGAGATACTGTCTAAGATCAAATGATTTTTGTTTTAGGAAAGCATATTTGATGGATGTTCTTGCACTATTCCCACAGGCCATTTATATTTCCACAATGAGTATTGGAGATGATAAATGAAACACAAGATAATCAAGGCCTTTCTCATGTGGTAGTTGGATACAGAAATTATGATAAGGGAACTTACTGAAAAACAGATACCAACTGCCTCCATGTCGGCATTAACATATTCACATTAAGCATGGCACAAATATCAATTGGCACTCAATTATGGAGCAACATGCAGTACATTATCTCATACTTCTGATTTGCCATCTGTTGGGCATGTGGTGAATCATTATATGTGCTTTCTAGAGAAACCATTATTAGAAGGGAAAAGATCTTTCTTTTTCAGTTATATAATTCACTGATAATAAGAGAAATTTTATAACTGCTTATATTTTTAAATTTATAAAGGAGTAGGTATATCATGAAGACAGTTCACAAATATTAGTTTTACAAGAAAATTCTACTGAAAAAAACTTGATATTGGCGTGTGATATATATATCACACGTCATATATAACACACACTATTGAATGTATAGAAATGTGCCTGCATGCCAAAAATGGATGAAACATGCTGAAAAGTCAACTGTGCTCCTGTCAGATGTGCAAAACACAGCCCAGTGTGAATGTGCTAAGATGAACTTATTGAAATGGGTATGGCTGCCTAAAGATGGCCACTCATTTGTGGGCAGGTCCATCCCCTATCCTGTCCTCATGGGTGAGTGGCATACCATAATGTAGGATCCTCGCCAAATTTCAGGCATGTCACCTGTAGACAAAGGCAGATTGGCTTATGCACCTGCAAGAGATCCTTGATGTCATCAATATTTCATGAAATTCAGAATAGTTCTGCTGTAGGAATGTTTTCATTATCATTATTTATGTTTAGTTTAGTGGATCTGTCTAGTTTCTGGTGTTGAGAGTTTTTGCTTTTCCCAGTCTTGCAGGAGAATTATGGATGGCTAGTGTTCATGTCTTCCTCCTCAGGTAAAATATCCAAATCACCATTGAATTTAACCTGTCCAGGATAGTAAGAATTTTTTAACAGTTTTAGATTCCTCTGAAAATAGAGATATCCATTTTTTTCTGCTGCAACATGGAGGCTTTTCTTTGTATAATGATAGTGCTAATGCCATCATTATATTAAACTAATTATTATTTTAAACTAAAGAATCCACATGGACTTGTATGATTTTCGGTGTATTTTCTGGAACAATACAAATGGATTTTTCATTTGATGCAATGAAAAGCACAATAAATGCTAACATTTCAGATAATGTAATTTTTGAGAAAGTGGGAGATCAATACCAGTTCATGTCTCTGTAGATACGTTTTCACATTACTTCTCAGTGTAAGAGAGTTTCACTAGATGTAGTTGTGGTATACTTCCCTCAATCAAGAAAGATCAAGAGTTCAGCTCTTTCTTGATCTTCTGAATCTTAGTCATCCTTCCACCTTTGACATGCTATATGAAGAAGCTATATGTTCTCACTTACACAACCCTTGTTTTCAGGCAGTTTACTACCACATCAGGCATACATGACAGGCAGTTTGGGCATGATTGCATTTATGTTGCTTGAAGATCTTAAAGGATTTGGGATGTAGAGTATGACAAGGCAGTTCAGATGGCCAGCTTTTGGCAAATGAAAGTTTGGGGGTATGGCCTGCCACTCTTTGGTCCTCTAGTTCAGAGGACGAAGGAGCAACAAGTTCTATCAATATGTGAAACTTTCAAAGCAACATCTCCAAGGACTCATTGTGAGAGGGCACTCTACTCCTTGCAGGGCAAAGAATGCTGTAAAGGGATGCTGTTTTTGATATCGCCAACATCTCTTTTAGTATTCGCGTCTGTCTGGAGTGGAAAGAATGCAAAAGCAGATGACTCTCTATAAGGGTCACTCATAAAGTTTTGCTGTCTGCACGGTTAGCCTAGTGGCTTTGCACTTCACAATCACATGCCTGGGGAAGGGGTGTCCTAGGTTCGATTCCTGTCGACGACAAGAGGAGCTTACGGATCTTCCTCAACCATAGCCAAGTTAGCTGGTCTTGTGCGTGAACAGCAGCGTTTTTCCACCAGTTTATCTGGGTTTTTCATTCCGCAAGTAGGCAAACCAGTCCCATGAACACACACGGATTACAGTCAGGAATACTGACCCAGCCATAAACCTGATTCATCAGCTATGCCAGTTCCGAGCCCAGATAAAATGGGGGAGACTGAGATGGTGCCATACTTCCCTGTAAAGGGGACTCAAAGCTATTATTTCATCATACGATAATAATAATTATAATTATTATTACTCCATTGCACATGAATCACCATCTCTGCTACTTAATCCTCCAACTATACTACTGCCCACCATCACAAAGCATTCTTTGTCTGTAAACTGTGTGTGCACTTTGTCGGCCCATTTGCTTAAATGCAAGTTTCCACTTCTGGAAACTTGGGAAAAATCCAAGTTTCAAGAAGGGGAAAACAAAACCTACTACCTCTGTGTGAGATCAGCTAACTGACTTTTAATTGAAAAAGGCCATATAATCTGATTATAGACACTCCCCACTCCATTCCCAAAAAGATTTCTGGGAATGGAGTGGGGAGTGTCTTTATTTCCTTAAATCACCATACCAAACCTGGCACTATAATAAAAATTGCTCTGGTCCCTAAAGAATTCACTATAGCAAGCATCTGCTGCATTTTCCTTGCATTCAACCTGAGAAAATTTGGTGCATACTTATATGCAGATTACTTCTGAAGGTTAAAAATGAATCTACTTACCGAATGTGCTTCTGTCTCTAAAATTTTTTCTGGTCCATTTATACCCAAAAGGTTATATACCCGCACATGATGATCTGTGCTGCCTGTAGCTAGAAATATTCCACCTAAAAATTAAAAGTTTCATAAAGTCAAATTTATATACTGGTAGATAAATAGAAAAATAGTTCAAAAATGCAAGTGTTGAATCAAAATTCTTCAAGAGGTTGTTTAAAAAGCATTTAGTCATAAACAAATATTGTTTGTGAATAAATTTAAATTGAAAAAGAAAAGAAACCTCTGAGCAGAATAAAAAGCTATATATTAATTATTAAAATGTGTAAATTGGATTCAAACAGTTGTTTTCCATTTCACCATCCTCATTTTCCAATGAAACTTCCTTTTTCACAGACAATGCTTGCATATTCCATTTCCTATATTTTTGCACAAGCATGGCTATTCTTAGCACTTAGTAAATTAAAGAGAAACCACTGTTAATCACTGTTGATGAAAACAACATTATTATTATTTATTTAGTATTAAATAAATAATAAATAAGATGAGGTTTACTGAAATGTTGAATGAAATTTCAGCAAACCTCATGGTAAAGAAGTTCAAAAACTCCAGCATAATTTATACAAAATTCCCTAAAAATTCAAATTCTGTTTTGATAATTTTTAACAATTCAGCTGACTCTGACAATAACCACCATCATTATGGTGAACTTACTCACTACAATAATAAACTATTAAAATATCCGAGCCAAAATTCCATAGAATCAATTCTATTCTAAAGGAAAACCAAATTTGACAGGTGTGCATGTGCACGCACGCATGCACACACACACACACACACACATTGCAGCCAATACACTTTAAGGTTCATATGATTCAACTAAGGATCATGTGCATAGAGTCATAAGCCAGCAATAATGTGTTAACAAAATACATAAAACAGACTTGTTGAAAAGTAAGGTTACTTGTTGAAAAATAAGGTTTCCTTTATATAATAAGGAAAATTATATAAATCTGTGATTGCTGATTTTTTTGAATAACAAGGATACAAGTCTAACAGATAAGCTTAGGTGTTGACAGTTATTCATAACTTAATTTTTTAACGGTATTAACAACACCATGCAATTTAATCAAAACATCTTTTGATCAAAATGTGTGGTGTTGTTAATACTGTTAAAAAATTAAGTCATGAAGGAAACAAGTGTACTGTAGTCTACTTTAGATTTGTAAAAGTTACCAATCTAAAGTAGGTTACAGAACCACAGCATTTAGTTAAGGTATTGTGCAAAAAAACTCTTATTATATATAATGAAACTTGGAGCAAGCGGTTTGGATACAGTCAGTAATTTAAATTCCCCTCAATTCAAGATGAAACAGGACAGTATATGTAGCAATTCATAGACCTCATTTAAGGTATAAGGAAAAATCAAAACTGAAACATGTTAAATAATATATAAGGCAAGGGTGTATGCTATCTCCACTGTCATTCATCATTTACATGGATCACATAAATATAAACTACCGTATATTATTGTGTATAATGCGAAAAATTTATGGTAAAAAATACTACTTTAGTTAGAGGTTCGCATTATATGTGGATCCTGAAAAATATAGCATCTTATTAGACTTGCACACGCAATATATACTACCTAATGCCTATGCAACCAAATCTACTTGACCCACTCGCATTCGGCGACCGAGCGCGCATCGTATCTATGCATAAAGCTACTTACATTACTGGCATTATGCGCAGATATGATGAGCTCTCTGTCGTCGAATGATAGAGCACAGTTAGGTATATCAGTTTAACCACAGTTCATTTTAAATATTATTTGTTAAACAAACCTAGCCTGAAAATGAGCCAAGAAATGTAAACGTTCATCTTTTGAAGCAGGATTTAAATTGCATGTCGTGCAGTTTGCAGAAGAACATAATAATAGTGTTACTATGAGAGAATTTGGTGTAGCAGAGAGTAATATTAGACTTTTGCGTAAGCAAAAAGACAGTCTTGAAAAAATCCCCAAAATGAAACGTGCCCATCGTGGAGATGTAGCATCCTTTCCAGAATTCGAAGAAGAGCTAAATGAATGGATTTTGATGCAACGACAAGATGGCATTATAGTAACAAGAAATGCAATTCGCTGTCGAGCTCTACAACTCAAGAATGGTAAATTCAAGGACATACCAGGTATTTCATCTTTTCTTGCTTCGCCTGGGTGGTGCAACAGATTTATGGAACACAAAGCATTAACATTAAGACACCGAACAAAAATTGCGCAGAAGTTACCAAAGCAGCTTGAAGAAAAAGTGCAGTCCATCCATAAATTTATCATAAAATTATGGAAATGTCACGGATATGAACTTTCCCAAATTGGCAATATGGATGAGACGCACATGTACTTTGATATTCCTGGGAATCGAACAGTAAACTCAGTTGGTGAAAAGGATGTCTTCATAAAAACAACGGGACATGAAAAAAAGGATTTTACTGTTGTTCTAGCATGCATGGCAGACAGAACCAAATTAAAGCCAACAGTGATATTTAAAAGGAAGAAAATTCCGAAACATATGAAATTTCCACCAGGTGTAATTGTTTGCGCCAATCAGAAAGGTTGGATGGATGAAGAAGGTGTACAATTGTGGCTAGATCAAGTATGGAACATACGTCCAGGTAGCTTGTTAAGTCAACAAAGCATGCTAGTCTGGGATATGTTCTGGGTGCATTTAACAGAGGCAAGCAAAGAGAAAGCACGTGAGCTACGTACAGACATAGCAGTCATACCGGGTGGTCTAACTTCCGTTTTGCAGCCACTTGATGTCAGCTTGAATAAGCCATTTAAAGATCACTTACATGAAAAATGGAGAGAATGGATGTCATCTGGTTTGGTGAAGATGACAAAGGGTGGGAATTTTCAGAAGCCTGAGATCACCCTAGTCACCAGCTGGGTTAAAGAAGCATGGGATTCGATATCATCTGAAATGATTCAACGCTCATTTCTTAAATGTGGAATAAGTAATTCAATGGATTGATCTGAAGATCACGTCATATACCTTCTACTCATATACGTCATAAACCACTCTACAAAGCGAGGATGACGCACAACAAACTGGAGAGTATGAAGACGATGACGACAACTGCTACACTGATGACACAATCCCTACAGATGAATTTATAAATGAAATGTTTGACGACTCAAAAGATGAAGAAGAATTTAAAGGATTTTGACATTTTGTTTTAAAATAAATATTTCTTTCATTAATTCGTATTGTATTTTGACATTTTTTTAAAAATAAATATTTCTTTTGTTAATTCGTATTGTATTATTTATAATGTTATGGAACAAGATTAACAGATCGCATTATACGTGGACATAGCATTTTAGGGCTAGTTTTCAAACAAAATTTCTAGTTCGCATTATACGCGATAATATACGGTACTATTAAAATTGATATCAAAATAGCTTAATAACTATTTTGATACAAATTATTATTTTCTTAAGACGAAGTCACTACAAGCCTTCAGGATTCATTACCTAAACTGAGTTAATGTGTAAAAAATTTAGTATGAAAATAACAGAAAAAATTACTGGATGCAAATGGTTAAATGCAATTTGAATGAGAAACCTATAAAAAGTTTAAAATATTCTGCTATTTAAATACAATTCTTAGTGAAGATGGAAACAGAAAATAAAATAAGCAAAACTGGATGGTGGAAAACCAGAAGAATAAATTTATGTGAAATAAAGAGAGAGGTTAGCTTAATCCTCAAACCACTCTACAAGACAGGGTTCAAAACGAGGTTTAACTTAAAGATCTGCAAATTGGGTTAGAAATAAAATGGCTGTTAAAAGACTAAAGACTACAGATATGAGTTTTGAGAAAATTAAGGTTATTCTTGTTTAAGAATTACAACTGAAGTAAATCAGGCTGTGAGGCTGGTGAATTGTCTGTTTACTGCACGTGTTCTTCTGGCCTGTTTGCTTGTTTTTTGTGGGATGAAAAATGAGAGTTCCAGGAAAAATAAAAAAGCCTTGCCACTTTCGTAAAAGAAAAATTGTGAGAGGGAACTGGTAGCATTAACCACCCAAATGGCCATTTTGTTTTAAAATAAATATTTCTTTCGTTAATTTGTATTGTATTATTTATAATGTTATGGAACAAGATTAACAGATCGCATTACACAGATAAAATATATCAAAAATAAGCTTCATAGCCATGCTATTACAATAATATCCAATTGTTATTATATTAACTCCAATGGACACTTGGTATCCATGTAATTACTGATGTGTATACATGTCAAGGCCAGTTCAGTGGTTAACAGTAGTCTTAAAAATGACGACATTAGAAAGGAACATGACATTATTAGCACTTGAGAATGTGTATGCACAGCTAATCTAATAGTAGTCACTTAAAAAGAACTGGCAAAGAAAGTTAGCAAAACATGTATTTAATGCTGGGATAGCAAAAAAAGACCCAGAAAAAAGGCCAAGATCTATGTATCAAACTTCTTACAGGCACACCCAGAAGAAACTAACAGCAACATGATTATTAGCTAGCCGACCTGGAAGAATTACCATTAGGTCAAGTATACTGTTTGGCAGTCAGTCTGTGGAACAACTGTTTTAAAGCTTACGCTTTAAAAGCTTTAAGTTTTAAAGTTTTTAAAGCATAACCTCAAAAGGAAGAAATGTGGAGTGTTTTCCATGATGAATATATCACTCATGCTTTGTTTGGAAATTCATAACATAGTTGTTGGGCACCTATGATAAACAATGTGGGCTATCAAACAACAAACCATATCTACAACCTAATTATGATTTAATGCTGGTTCTGCAAGAAATATTGCCTTCCAATGATTCTCTCTGCAAATGAATACTAGATAGTTGCTATATTCATGTTATCGAGAGAGAGAGAGAGAGAGAGTAAATATATTCTAAAAATGGGTCATAAATGTAAAAGAAGATATTTATTGCCTCTAATATTTCATCGCCTGTTATAAGAACATCCAAAGAGGTAGTAAATATCATTTTAGGTGTGCTAACCATTATTCACTTTACAAATATGTCTGAAACATGGTTCAGACTACATTTTACTCTCATCCTGAGATTTTTATTTATAAGGTCAAAGCACCTTGTGGCAACTTGTTTAGGTCTGGCTCCCACTGACGAGACCTCAATAAAGGTCGAAACCAGTCTGGGTAGTGGCCCTTGCCTTTAATGCATAGCATCATACATCTCCATATTGGGATGTGCTTTGCATTAGGGGAAAATACTAAGGAAAGTGATCGGTGCTTACTCCACCTTTATCACGAGTTGCCTCAGACTTGCACTATGTGCAGGCGCAAGCTTGACTTACTTGTCTGTTTGCTTACTTGGGAAAAAGGATTAAAGCCTAGCTAATAAAATTGCTTGGTATCTTTAACATAGTATATACCCAAGGTAAAAAACTTTCTATACATTTACTACCTCTTTGGATGTTCTTATAACAGGCGATGAAATATTAGAGGCCATAAATATCTTCTTTTACATTTATGAACCATTATTCACATTACAAAAATGTACCAGATGACTGGAATCTTGACCATCACTCAGGTATTGTCATGGAATCTAGAAGCTACATTGCAGAATGCTTTATTACAGGACCAGAAGATTCTGGGCCCACATATTGTATTTGGAATTAAATGATATCACTTACAGTGCATGTAAGATGATGGAGGGACTATAACCAGCATTCAAACATTGTATTGCCACTTCAGATCTCCAATAAGCAAGGTGGTATTTCTCTCCCTGATGAAAATCATTTGCCACACATTATAACATGCTCTTCCACCCCTGGTCATGATAACTGCTTTGATGCATCATGGAAAATATTCTACTCATTTCTGATGAACAGTTGATTCATCAATGAAGACAGCCATTTTGGCATGCCCAATTCCATGTTCCCACTCTATAACAGAAACAATCATTGGATAGCATAAAACATAGCATCGTGTTGAGGGGTGTTGAAGGGCTGCTATTATCCATAAAAAGCACAACAATGTGAAGCATGTGCAATAACCAGTGAATCCAATCCTTATAATGAGAAGTAACTCCAGTTCATTACAACAGCCTCTAAATTTTGGTGTTGGGACCATGCACTCTCCTGAAATCCTCCATAATCAACCATATCAATCAGATAGAAGAATGCATGTGTAGTGTGACATTCCACACATAAAGCTGATTTTCACTGCTTCATAATCAAAACCCTATGCGCCTCAGCCTGCGCCAATTGATGATGCATATATTTGTTGTTGTCGTAGAAGGGCTATAGCTCTTTGACACACTGTTCATAAACTCTGGAGTCGGAAATGCTTAAATGCTATCAGTGGCATGCACAAACATTTATCACAAATGACATTTGTGTATTATCCTCTTCAAAAAAAATCTTAACTCTTTTCATGTACCCACTTTCATGTACTCAAATCCTAAAACACACCCCAACTTAATATCACCAGAATTGAAGATCGGTACTATCAACATAAGAAACCTGAATGGCAAAGAAATGGAGCTAGCTGAGGAATTAGATAAGTACCAGATTGATATAATAGGGGTGATTGAAACAAAAAAGACAAAAACTGGTGAAATCTTTCTGAGCAATAAATACAAAATGTTATATTCAGGCAATGACAATCAAGGAAAACAAGGAGTAGCCATAGTATACAACACTAAATACGAGGCTAATCTTCTTGAATGGAAGGCAATTTCAAGTTGACTGATGTCGGCAAATATCAGAATTGGGAACTGGACAATGAAACTTATTTGTGCCTATGGTCCCACAGAAGGTTCTACTAAGGTAGAAGTAGAGGAATTTTTTGAAGCTTTAGAGAAAGCAACTGACACAATGAAAAATGAAAAGTTAGTCCTTGTTGGGGATCTAAATAGCAGAGTAGGAAATGATTGTCAGACATACAAAAAATATTTTGGAAAAATTTGGAGAAAAGAGAAAAGCTAATAATAATGGCAAATACTTGTTGGATTTCTGCTCAGAACATGGACTAGTTATTATTAACACCATGTTCCAACATAAAAATGTGCACAAATTCACATGGAGAGAAGATGCAAAGAATAAGAAAAGTCTCAGTGACTATGTTATTGTTGATACTGATGTTTTCTTTCTTGTGCAGGACACTAGAGTGTACAGAGGAGTTGAAATTGGAAGTCCTCACCATTTAGTCTTAAGCAGGATAAAATTGAATTTCATATTGAAAAGAAGAACATGCAAGAAAGTTTTAAAACGAATAAAAGTTGAGCAGATCTCAGATGTGAACTGTAGACTAAAATATACAAACATTATTCAAGAAAAAAATTGAAGAGTTTGAGAACAGAAATCAAACTTGGAGATTCAGTGGCAAGCTCTGAAGAAAACATTGATTAATTCTGCCAGAGAGGCATGAGGTGAGGTTGTCTGCAAGGATAAAAAAAATCAGAACTCCCTGATGGACACAGGAAGTTAAAGAAGAAAGCATATCAAAAGTTCTTGGCAAATAAGTCAGCTTGTGCGCTTAGAGAATACAGAGACAAATGTAACAAAGCTAAACACTGTGTAAAACTAGCTAAACAAAAGTCATGGGAAGACTTTGGCAAGAATATAGAAAATAAATATCAAGAAGGTGGCAAAATATTCTGGAGGTTGTTGAAGAAGCTCAGAAATGGAGGAAAGAGTGCTGTAAAAGGAATTACAGATGACAAAGGTGATATGAAAACCTGGAGAAAAAGATATCCTTGAAATATGGAATAATTACTTCAAAAAATTGCTAAATGAAACTAGCAGTGATGACAGCACACTGATAAAAAACACTGACCAGGCATGCAGTCCATGCAATGTATTCCGTGCAATCAGGAATACATATTCATACTTGAAGTAGAAAAAACCATCAAAAGTCTGAAATGTGGAAAGAAATCTGGAGGAGATGATATTAGACCTGAAATGCTCAAATATGGAGGTATAAAAGTTTTACAGTGGCTACACTGCATAGTTCAGAGGGAATGGACAGAAGGACGAATTCCAGATGACTGGAGTAAAGCTCTTATAGTACCCATATATAAAAGAGAAATAAAACTGATTGTGAGAATTAGAGAGGTATTTCTCTACTGAGTGTTCCTGGTAAGATTTATGCCAGTATACTTGAGAAACGGTTGAGAAGGATTGTGGAAGAGAAGCTTGGTGAGGAACAAGCTGGATTCAGGCCAAATAGAGGCTGTAAGTATCAGATATTCACTTTACAAAAAATAGTTGAAAAGTCATGGGAATATAATAAAGATCTGTAATTAAGTTTTGTAGATCTGGGAAAGGCATATGACAGGGTGCCAAGAGAGAAGCTATTTGAAATGCTACAGTTATATGGTGTTAATGGGGCATTATATCAAGCAACACTTAGTCTTTATTTGAGTTGTAAGTTAGCAGTTAGAATTGAAGGAAATACAGGAAGATGGTTTAATGCTAAATCTCTTGTCAGACAAGGATGTACTTTATCACCTCTGTTATTCATTATCTATATGGATTACCTTATGAAGGAAAGTGGTATTAAACCTGATATCAAAATTGGTGTTAATGTCAGCTCCTTGCTTTATGCGGATGATTTTATACTTCTAAATAAATCCGTGACAAGTCTGCAAGATTCCCTGACTAAATTGAATAACAGTTGTGACAGATATGGTATGAAGGTCAGCAATGAAAAGACAAAAATAATGAAAATAGGCAGAAGCATTGAAAATTTCAGGTGCATTGTGAATGGAGAATCTATAGAACAAGTAAAACATTTCAGGTACTTAGGCACGATTTTTAGTGAAGATGGTAAATTAAATATGGAAACTGACAACAGAATCAACAAAGATGGTATGGCAGGAAGTCAACTGAATAAATTTATATGGAATAAGAGAGAATTTAGTCAAAATACTAAATTAGCTGTATGCAAGACAGTGTTCAAACCTGTTTTAACTTATTGATCTGAGAGTTGTGGCAGAAGTAAAACACTTACCAAAGACTAGAGACCGCAGATATGAGAGTCCTGAGAAAGATTAGGGACATGAACAGATGGCATCAATGGCAATATCATATTAAAAATGAGGATATTAGGAAAGAACTTGACATGGTCAGCATCCAGGAATGTGTTAGCAGAGCTAATCTCAGGTGGTATGATCACTTAAACAGAATGGGTGAGGAAAGATAAGCAAAACAAGTGTTCTTCTCTGCCAGGTTGGCAGGAAAAAGACCCAGAGGAAGACCAAGACGTAGGTGGATTGATACGGTAAAAAGTGCCTTATAAGATAGAAATATAAGATCTGAAAATGTTGTAGCTTTGACAGGTAACAGATTGATTTGGCAGAAAATTGGAGGTAGGAAGTTAGTAATGATGTAAATTTTTCATGTAGTACTATCATATCCTGTACACCCCTTGAGGGTAAATGTCAGGAATTTGATGATGATGCACTCACTGTTCAGCCTAAAAAAATAAAATGGCTCAAGTGAACTGATAATCTCATTTTAGAGGGTATAAAATTTATATACTACATTAGTATATACATTTTATCCCTGAGTGTGTTTCTTTATAATGGTAGAAATTAGCACTTCTACCATTATAAAGAATTACAAACAGCCAATTTTTAATAGGCTTTTTTGATATAATCATTTAATAATTACTGTATTTGCCGGCATATAAGATGCACTGGAGTACAGGACACATCCCCTTTTTTGTACACATTTTTTAGGAAAAAACTTTATCATTGAATATTATAATGAATTTACAGTATTTCAAATATAAAGTAATAAGTAGACCTACTTTCAACAAATACCTAATTTAACTAGGAAAGAGTACCCACCTTTTAATCGTCAAAACCCAGAAATTCATCTTCAGAGCTAAATGAAGAGACACTTGAAACCTCTTCTAAATCAGAATCTGAGTCCTCATACAACAAATTGTCCTCTGTACCATCTAGTGCATTACTAATCCCACACTTCTTAAATGATTTAACCACTGTCTCAGTTTTCACAGCATCCCATGAAGCTTTGACTCACTCACAAACTTGTGAAATGCTAGGCCCCTTCATTCTTCCTGATGGTGTAACCTCAAAATCTGAAGACTGCATCCAGCTCTTCCACTTCTCCTTTATAAATCCCTTAAATGGTTTATTAATACAGACATCTAAGGGTTGAAACTGACTAGTTAGACCTCCTTCAATTACAGCTACCTGAGTTTCATTTCTTTGAGTTTATTTGTAACATCGTCTGTTCTGTGAGAACAAAACTGATCCCATACTAGCATGGCAGGCTTCTTCAACAGTCCACCAGGGCACCTAGACCAAATTTTATCTATCTATAATTTCATTCCTCCTCCATTCATCCAGCCTTTTGCGTGAACATGTTGTACAAACACTCCTTTCAACAGTTTTTCTTTGGGTAGTGTCTTCTTTTTAAAAATCAATAGTGGCAGCAATTTTGTCCCATCGGCACAGCAGGATAAAACAACCGTACAGTGAGTTTTTTCGTGCCCTGAAGTTTTAATAGTAACACTTTTAGTGCCCTTGGAATCTATAGTTTTGTTTGAGGGCACATCAAAAGTCATCAGAACCTCGTCCATGTTTCCTATTTGCGCAAGTTCAAAATTTTCTCGTTTCCATGCATTAATGACGAATCGATGAAATTCAATCATTGTTTCTTCAT
This sequence comes from Typopeltis vanoorti, assembly GCF_054136105.1. NCBI lineage: Eukaryota > Metazoa > Arthropoda > Arachnida > Uropygi > Thelyphonidae > Typopeltis > Typopeltis vanoorti. Next base: position 35,831,145 of record NC_143567.1, on the reverse strand, counting down.
ATTCAGCTGGCATCTTTTGTGATATTTTTGTTTTAGTTTGCATACATAGCTGGTTTCTCTTCATGAATCTTGAACACCATGATGTTGATCCAGTAAAGTTGGCGATCCTTCTGTTAGTGGCTATTGCTTTTGCTTCATGAATAATCATTTTTGTAGACACAAAAAGTCCCACTTTTCTGTGGTCTAAAATTCAAGTATTCAGTTCTGCCTCAAGTTCTGGCCATTTTGCAGTTCCACTTCGTAGGTTATGTTTACTGTGAATTGGTTTTTTTTAAAATCCTCTTCCTGATTCTGTCAAGTTCCTATCATTTTCTCAGTTGGGGTGGTCCGAAATGCCTCTCTGCATCCCTGTGTCCATGTTCTTTAGTATACGCAATCACACGTAGCTTGTATGCAATATTGTAACAATGCCGATGTTTTTCAGCCATAATTTGCCAAGAAATTTAGAGAAAATTTATCACCGTTCACAACTGCTACAACAATTGGAAAGTTTAAACGAACAGGACACAGCTGTGATCGTCGATGACAGCACATGCGCATCCACTGAGCTCTATGTCAGTGTTTCTCAAAGTGTGGTATGCGTACCCCGGGGGTATGTGGCAATTTTTGGCTATGCATCATTAACGCATAGAATAAAATTCAATGCATCCGTAAAGTTCGAGATCGTAAAACATTCCTATTGTATTACTGAATAAGGTACAGAGACATCTGCAGGCTGTGCAATATGTTTCTCAACAAACAGTGCAATTAGAGACAACTGGGATAAAAACGGCACTAACTAATGAATCACATGTCCCCCCCACCACAGAAAATGCTGTGCGACTCAAGCAAAACCATATGTTGCTGGTGCAGCATATGGTTTTGTTTGAGTGAATGTGTTAAAAGGAAGAAATATATAGTGAATGTGTTTCAGATATTATACAAGGAATTTGGTTGAAGAGAATTAGCATTTCAACTCAACTGTCGGCTTGTCTTTGTTTTAGTAGCACAATCTTTTGTTAATACCGCATGAATCATATAAACGCGGGTGTCTGAAGTTTGAGAAACACTGCTCTACGTAACTGGAATGCTCTCACACACCGCAAGGAAGCAATAAAGAAATCGCATAACTCGGAACAGAGAAAATTTCCAGAAATGAAAATAATAAAAAACTGACCTGTCTGTCTGTTTGCTTACTTGGGAAATGGAGTAAAACCAGGTTTAAAATAGCTTGGTATCTTTAACATATATATATATGAAAAAGCTTTAATGACTGATACTGAGAGAAAAAAAGATGACAAGGTATATTTGAAAAGATACTACTAGTTTACTAGTTTCGTTGAATTGATCAACATCTTCAAGTATCACAATCAAAGAAATACATAAAGAATTACAGAAACTTAAAATTTTAATAACAGAACAAGTACAAAAAGACAGTAGCATGTTTGAAAGCAAAATACGAGCTTGAGTTCCAAAAAAATGTATACTACACGCTGTCGCGAGTGCACCAATACTGAACAGAGGCAATATGAGAAGAACACTGTATGAGAAGAATCTAGAGAAATTTCTCTAGATTCGACAGTCTTTCTATTGAGTTCATCACAGCACACATGGATGTTAGAAGTTTGAGTTCAGTTCACAATGTGTTGGCGGCCTTCGTCTGAGTTAACTGAAAAGAGAACGTAGCTAGAGAGAGAGAGCGCTGGCTCTAGTCCTGTTATAGGAGATATCTCTACGGTGTTCTTCCAAACATAGAAGGATGGATTTATCAGTCAGGCCATAGTATAGCTTTCCACAATTACATAAAATCTTGTACACTCCTGGAAACTGAGTTGGAAGATGTTTCTCTTTAGGTTTACTAAGTATTGAACGAAGTTTTGGGAGCGTAGTGAAGCAAGTTCTGAAGTTAACTTCTTGAGAATTTTTGCCAGTTTTGGTGAAAGAGAGCTGATGTAAGGCAAAGAGATGAAGGCTCTGGGGGAAGAGGGATCTTCAGAAGTAGTTGAGTGACTGGGGGAAAGAAATTTGTCAATTTTCTTATGAGAGAAACCAATATTAATAAAAGTTTTTTTTACGAAAAAGGAGTTCATGTTCAATTTCTGTTTCTTTTGTATGTAAAGATTTTGCTCAGTGAGCTAAGGTGGAAATAATACCAATTTTTGTGGGGGATAGTGATGGTAGGAAGCATGAAGGTATCTATCAGTATGAGTAGGCTTTCTAAAAATTGAGATTTTAATACTCTCAGCACATCTGGTAAGTTTCAGGTCTAAAAAGGGGAGGCAGACATCAGATTCCAGTTCGAAGGTAAAAGAGATTTTTTCATGACACTTGTTTAGGTGGTCTAAAAATAAATTGAGGTTGTTGACACTACCTTCCCAGATGAGGAAAATATCAATATAGTGATACCAGAATTTTGGTTTAAGGTGGAAGGAGTTAATAGCATTATCTTCAAAATCGTTGAGAAATATATCTGCAAGAATTGGAGAGAGCGGGCTGCCCATGGCCAGACCTTCCCTATGTTTGGAAGAACACTGTAGAGATATCTCCTATAACAGGACTAGAGCCAGCACTCTTTCTCTAGCCATGCTCTCTTTTCATTAACTCATGAAAAGAACTACAGATGAAGGCCGCCAACACATTGTGAACTGGACTCAAACTTCTAACATCCATGTGCTATGATGAACTCGAGAGAAAGAATGTCGAATCTAGAGAAATTTCTCTAGATTCTTCTCATATCAATAACAGCCTTAGTTTCAATCTCTGACACGCACGTTGCCTCTGTTCAGTATTGGCGCACTCGCAACAGTGTGTAGTATACGTTTGTTTGGAACTGAGCTCGTATTTTGCTTTCAAACATGCTACTGTCTTTTTGTACTTGTTCTGTTATTAAAATTTTAAGTTTCTGTAATTCTTTATATATTTCTTTGGTTTCAGTTATTGGCTGTTGTATGTGAGGCCTCCAGATCACTTTTGAAATAATTTTGCTACGTAATGTTTCTATTTTTGCTAGATGGCTGTTAATTGTATTCCTATTGGTTAAACCAAAATACAAAACGATGGTACAACATGACAAAATTTCATGACGGCTGGGGCGTCGCCCGGTTAAACAAGCCCCCCCCCCCCCCGTTGTTTCTGCCGGGGAACCAGGGTGAACAGCGAAAAGTCAGCTACTGGAACAAATCTGAAAACAAACCCCAACTCAACATCACCAGAGTTAAAGATCAGTACTATCAACATAAGAAGCCTGAATGGCAAAGAAATGGAGCTAGCGGAGGAATTAGATAAGTACCAGATTGATATAATAGGGGTGACTGAAACAAAAAAGACAAAAACTGGTGAGATATTATTGAGCAATAAATATAAAATGTTATATTCAGGCAATGACAATGAAGGAAAAGCAGGAGTAGGCATAGTATTCAACACAAAATACGAGGCTCATCTTCTTGAATGGCAGGCAGTGTCAAGTAGAGTGATTTGGGCAAATATCAGAATGGAGAACTGGACAATGAGACTTATTTGTGCCTATGATCCCACAGAAGGTTCTACTAAGGTAGAAGTGGAGGAATTTTTTGAGGGTCTAGAGAAAGTTACTGACACAATGAAAAAGGAAAAGTTGGTCCTTGTTGGGGATCTAAATAGCAGAGTAGAAAAGTGATTGTCAGACATACAAAAATGTGGTATTAAACATGATATCAGAATTGGAGATGCTAATCTCAGCTCTTTGCTTTATGCGGATGTTATATTTCTAAATAAATCCGCTACAAGTTTGCAAGAGTCCCTGACTAAATTGAATAACTGTTGTAATAGATATGGTATGAAGGTGAGCACTTAAAAGACAAAGACAATGAAAATAGGTAGAATTGTTGAAAATGTCAACTGTGTTGTGAATGGGGAACCTGTGGAACAAGTAAAACATTTCTGCTACTTAGGCACGATTTTTAGTGAAGATGGTAAATTAAATATGGAAATAGACAACAGAATCAACAAAGCTGGTATGGTAGGAAGTCAATTGAATAAATTCATATGGAATAAGAGAGAAATTAGTTGGAACACTAAATTAGCCGTCTACAAGACAGTGTTCAAACCAGTTTTAACTTATGGATCTGAGAGCTGGGTCAGAAGTAAAACACTTGACCAAAGACTAGAGACCGCAGATATGAGAGTCCTGAGAAAGATTAGAGGCATGAACAGATGACATCAATGGCAATATCATATTAAAAACGAGGATATTAGGAAAGAACTTGACATTGTCGGCATCCAGGAATGCATTAGCAGAGCTAATCTCAGGTGGTATGGTCACTTAAACAGAATGGGCGAGGAAAGATTAGCAAAACAAGTGTTCTCTGCCAGGTTCGCAGGAAAACGACCCAGAGGAAGACCAAGATATAGGTGGATTGATACGGTACAGTGTGCCTTAGACAACAGAAATATAAGATCTGATAATGATAATATTGGAGTCTTGACAAGTGACAGACTGATTTGGAGGAAAATTGTAGATAGGAAGTTAGTAATGATGTAAATTTTTCATGTAGTACTATCATATCCTGTACACCCCTTGAGGGTACATGTCAAGAATTTGATGATGATAATGATGACAAAAATGTTTTGGGAAAATTTGGAGAAAAGAGTAAAGCTAATAAGTCTAAGTTCGATTCTTGTTGCGATGGGAGGAATCTTTATCTGGACGATTTCAGTCGAATGTGAATTAGCCGATCTCATACAGAGGTAGCAGGGTTTTTCATCCCGCATACAGAGAAATTGGCCCTTCAGAACACATGCAATTTACAGACAAAAAATACTAGTTGTGGTTTGCATTAGATGGCATTGATGGAGATGATTTGTAGTAGAGGTTCGGTGTAGTGGTTGAGACAGTTGTAGGTATCCTCCCGCAATGAGTCTTAGGACTCCTTGGAGGTATCAGGAATAATAATAATAATAATAATAATTTGATGATGATGAATTCCAGTCTGTATTTTTTACAAGGTTGTCGACAATGCTCTTTAATATGATCAAGTTTTGCGGTGTTGGGGTAGGGGGTGACATAATGAAATGAAGATGAGACAAAGTAGCGATCGGCAATTTTGATCTTAATTACTGATGATGTATATGTATGGATGGGAGTTGTATGCTGATATGGTCAATGAATAATTGTGTTAGTGAATTGTTGAATATTTCTTCTCTTGTTGGGGAGTTCATGGTAGGGTTTATGTTGTACTGGCTTAGTATATCAAGGTATGTGTTAGTGGTTGAAGAAGCATGGTCAGGAATAATTATGTTAACGTCTCCTATTAGGATGAGCCGATATGTTGTACAGAGCTCAATGCTGTTTAGCCATGATTCTAATTCATACAGAAAGTCAAGTTGATTATATCATCTGGGGATCTGTATATTATGTTTATTGTGTATTTGATCAAAAGTTGTAGGACTGGTGGTTATTAATGTTGTATGCATAAGTTTCTGTATCATTTATGGCAACTTCAGTCAGTATTAGTACATCTATGTTTGTCAAGGTGTAGTTTAGTGTTATTATCAATGTAAGTCAGTGTTCCTTTATACTTCTAATGTTTGTGTGTATGATAGTCAAGTTGGTATTATTATGTAACACCTCCAGGGAGTGAAAAGACTCATCAATGGAAGGCACCTACTCTACAACTCTCTATCTCCACGAACTACTATGAACCGCAACTACCATCATCATCATCTACACCAATGCAATCTACCACCCACCACCACCACAAACATCAATGCTCATGGTGGGATTCGAACTCAGCTGTTTGGATAGAGAGTGGATACGCTAACCACTGGGTCAACCAGGCTGGCAAGAGTATTGGTGGAAATATTGTCTGTCCATTTCTTCAAAGAATCAAAGACTTTGAAATTTATATTTTCTGACTGTATATGTTTGCCTAGTTTTGATATCTCCATGATGTAGTTTTTAAAATAATTTTAAATTTTGTTCTTAAGGATGGGGAGAGTTAATGTATTTCATTGGTAGAATGTGTAGGTCGTATTCTCTTGCAATTATATAAACTCAAGTGTTTTCATTCTGTCCCATAAATATCTGTGAATCCTTAGTCCATAGGAACTTGCAGTTTTTCTCTGTTTTTGTTTTCCTTGCGTGGTATAAAATATTTTTAAATTGAAGTTGAAGTTGGGAGTTTCTTGTCAGTTAGGATCGATTTTGTCGGCCTTGTTTTCTTGCTTGCTGCTCAATTTTCTTGAGTTTATGGGACTAAAAACCAGAGCAGGTTTTTTCCTGGAGAAAAAACCCGCTTGTCCTAAATAGGCAGAAGCATTGAAAATATCAACTGCATCGTGAATGGAGAACCTATAGAACAAGTAAAACATTTCAGCTACTTAGGCATGATTTTTAGTGAAGATGGTAAATGAAATATGGAAATAGACAACAGAATCAACAAAGCTGGTATGGTAAGAAGTCAAGCGAATAAAGTTATATGGAATAAGAGAGAAATTAGTCAAAACACTAAATTAGCTGTATACAAGACGGTGTTCAAACCAATTTTAACTTATGGATCTGAGAACTGGGTTAGAAGTAAAACATTTGACCAAAGACTAGAGACCGCAGATATGAGTCCTGAGAAAGATTAGGGGTGTGATATAATATGATATTAGGAAAGAACTTAATATTGTTAGCATCCAGGAATGTGTTAGCAGAGCTAATCTCAGGTGGTTTGGTCACTTAAACAGAATGGGAGAGGAAAAGTTAGTAAAACAAGTGCTCTCTGCTAGGCTGGCAGGAAAAGACTCAGAGGAAGACCAAGATATAGGTGGATTGATATGGTAAAAAATGCCTTAGAAGATAGAAATATAAGATCTGATAATGTTGGAGTGTTGATAGGTAACAGATTGATTTGGAGGAAAATTGTAGATAGGAAGTTAGTAATGATGTAAGTTTTTCATGTAGTACTATCATATCCTGTACACCCCTTGAGGGTACATATCAGGAATTTGATGATGATGTATTTTAAACAATTTTTTTCTGATAACTTGGCCCTTAAAATAGTCCAAATGAAAACAATTCAATAAATAAATTAATAAATAATATATATATATTTTTTGAAACAGATTGAATGACTAGAAGTCAAGAGATAAAAATAGAAACACTATTTTATTTTATGTAAACTGCAACAACTAGTTTTGGTAGACTTCATTGGGTACATAACATGTGAGAAATACCACCAAACATTGCAAGAGAAAAAAAATCCATAATTAAAACATTAACGTATTAACAGTTGAAGGCATTCTGTGTATCTCTTCAGTGTTGGGCGTGTGCCAGCATTGAAGATCTCATAAACACTAAAGTTGGATAGCAGCACAATAACAGTCCAAGAGATTATAACTGAGGTTAGTGTTGAGATGTACTGGATTGAGGATGATTTCTTTAGATTCTACAATTTTTCTTTCTAGTTCACCATATCAATGAAGGATCTTTTTCAATTTATTCCACATGACTGGGTGAGTGATAGAGTTTCTGTTATTAGCGTCAGCAGAATTGAGGACATTGTTAGACAGAGCACTGACTCTAGTTCTGCCATATGAGATGTCTCTGTTATGTTCTAGACATAACTCAATGGATTTTTCAGTCTGGCCAAAATAAGGCATGTTGCAGTTGCACCAAAAATGGTAAATGGTGGGATATTTCAAGTTGTTATGTTTTTGTTTGGACATACTGAGTAAGGAATGGAGCTTGGGTAGAGTAGCAAAAGAAGTCCAGATGTTAAATTTTTTAGAAAACTTTAGCTTTAGGTGAAATGGAACTGATATATTGTAGGGATATGTAGCCTTTTTCATTTTTTCTATCTTCAATATGGTGAGGAGATGGACTGAATAGTAGATTCCTTTAATGCCAAGTTTTTGATACAGATAATGATGGGACTGTGCATGGAGATCTTCACTTTTTCAGATACACGAGTGCGTTTGCCATCTAGGAACGGGAGAGAGAGTCATCAATCTCTAATTCTGTGGTAAATTGGATTTTTGGGTGTTGACTGTTGAGATGGTCTAGGAAATTCTTTAAGGAATCAGGACCATGACTCCAGATTAGGCAAATGTCATCTATATATCTCTTCCACAACCTACATTTCAATGGGAATGAAGAGATAGCGTTTTCCTCAAACGATTCTAAATATAAATTCACCAGTAGATAAAGGATTGCCCATGGCTAAGTCAAAGTTCTGTTTGTAAATAGTATCTTTAAACTGGAAATAACCAAAATTATACAACAGATTAATAAAGACATTACTTTTTTCGATAATTTATCCTTTAAGAGTTAGAACTTGTTCTGTAGGCACATTTATGAAGAGGGAAACAACATCACAACTCGCCATAACTTCCTCTTTTTGAATGTGTAAGTCTTTGACACTCAAAACAAACTCTACAGAATTTTTTAGGAAAGAGGAGGTCAAGCCGAATAAACATTTTAGAGATTTGGCTCAATACTTTGAGAACTTTCAACTGAATATTTCTAGAAAACTCTGTAGTGGTTCTCAGAAGGTCATTGGTACAGTTATGGAGCTCATGAGTTGGACCTCTGTTAAGAAGAGAGTAAGTATCCCTGTGATAATAGAAACATTCTGTTATTCCTCAGTATCCAGGATGCCAGTGGATTTATCTTTATTTTTGCAGGGAATTATTATCTGTTTGTTTTTTGTATTTTTTTTTTACTGCTTGATGTTCTGCTAGAGAGATATTATCTGTAGGAAGATTTCGATTATTAATTATAAAAATGGATTCCATATGAAATAATTTAGCTTCTTGAGTAGGAAGGAAAGAGGTAGCCTTTTCAATTTTTGTAAGTAACAGCTCCTTTGGAAATTAAAGCCTTTATTAAGAATATTCTTTTCAACATTAGAAAGCTTTGTAAAGAATAATTTTATCAGGAGAGAGTTGAAACTTTAATTTAGATGATTTTTCTTGTTCTTGCTTTAGAGCTCTGAATTTCTTAATTAATTTTATTTTGTTTGTATTTTGAATCTTGGTAGCTTGTAATTTGATCTCATCAAATTACAAGGTACATTTATAGAAAACCCACTCACAAAAATATGACAATGTGATTAACAAGGTGACAAAATTCTTAAGTGAAAATGGTCAAATGATCAACTGAAAGAAATACTAAGATGTGTGAATTTAACCCGTTTATTTCTTTTCAGTTTTTCTGTAAATTTAATGAGTTTTCAAATGGCATCAGTTAATATAAAACTTGCTGATATGAAATAATCTTTCTGTCACAAATTAGTGAAACACTAATGAATACCAATGCCAGTCAAGGTTAAATGTAATGTTAACTTACCTGGACTAAATGAGGAGCACACCATTTGTGCATTGGCTCTATTCCTTTCGGTGAACTTTATGGGTTTAGGGCTAAAAATAAAAATACAAAATTATGTTTGCAATGCACTGTATTACAGTTAACCTCTTACACAAGCAAACTCATAAGGATCATAGACAGTGTTATAGAAGATAGTTTGCTACAGCAAATTTCCTTTAGAATAACATTGTACCTATAGAACTTGGAACAAGCCTTTTTATAGTTTGTTATTTAAGTCAGTATTTACCAATAACAAAAATTTAATATGTATACTACCATGGATAACTAGAGTAATAAACAATTTGCAAATTCATTAAACAGAACCACTAATGCACAATGTATAGTCTTTCCCAGAAAGTATCATCCCACCTTCTAACTTGTGTAACTTGTTCTAAAAAAAAAAAAAAAAAAAAAAACTACTATTCTGTTTACTGAAGTCATCCCCAAGCAGTCAATGCCATGTTTAGTCTCTAGAGCAGAAGTTCTAATCATCCTTTCCTCCTCCATCATCTTCTCATACACAACGTAAGTAATACTATTATTAAACATGTCAAATATACTTGTGAAGAGCAAGCGAATTCCTCCATTAAAGATGTATTCAAGAATACAGCAGTAAAAACATTTGCACAAACTAGAAACTAGATAGCATGCATAACAAAATATAAGAAGGCTCATAACTGAGTAGAACATAATCTTGCTCCCACTAGCTCTGACAGATTTGCTACCAGAGGGTCTGGTTTGTGACATGTGAGAGGTGCTACAGAAGCCATGTCAGCAGACTAATATACTCTCTGTATGGACATCATGTCCCAGAGTTCAACAACCACTTGATAGCATGCTCCTATTTTTCAACTCTTTGTTAGCACAATGCAGTAAAAAAAAGTCATGCAAATCAACAGTAAGAAAATCGCTTTCAACTCTGCCAAAATCATAAAAATATCAACAACCAAATCCAGTAACTCAGCAGATACAAAAAAAAAAAAAAAAAAAAAAAAAAAAAAAAAAAAAAATCCAACCATAAAAAAACTTGTGGTATTAACAAACACAAAAAAGCAGGAATCACTTAAATGTCAAAGTGAGATAACTGGGTAGAATTACCCATTTAAACTATTCTTACCACACGGCTGAAGTGGTTTGGAAAAAAGTTCTATCCTTGGTTTCTAGAACAGGATTTCCATGAATATGGCTACTGTTATTCAAGGAGATGGTGTTCATGTTGCTTATAAGGATTGCTGGCTCTTGCTTGACTTAATCACTATTGCCTGAATATAACATCATAGGTTTTATTTAAAAATATCTCACTTGTTTTAGTCATGTTCGTTTCAATAACACTAATTCTGCCTTCATGATATTTGTGCAGTTCTGCTGGCTTCAACTCTTTTCTACTGATGCCTCTTGTGATGGTGCCAATTTCAATGAATTTGGGATTGTTCCCATGTCAGACTTTTCAATGTTGCCATGATTCCTCAAAATCAGAAGGGGTTGGTATTGTTAAGCAGGCAATGTCCCAGCTGGCATGACCTTTCATTATGTACCATCATATTTATCTGTAGTTTAAGTCAATAGAGAATACAATTTTGTTAGCTAAGTCTACTTGTTCTATATCCAGGTAACTATCTGGATATAGAACATGGATATAGAGAAGTGATGGGTCTTCAATGTCCAATCCTAGTGGCGATCACCTAGTTATGATTCCTAGTTTTGGCACTTAAACTCCTTGACCAGAAAGAAGTCATCAAATATTGTATTAGATATCATAATATCTGGTAGCCCCCCCCCCCCCCACAACCTCCCATGAGAATATACAAAAAAAAAAGATGTATATTAATTCATAGCTTACATGAAAAGAAAAGTATATATAGAAATATGGATATAATAACAACTAATGGAGATCAAAGCAATTAAATAACGATGAGCCAAATTGCTCTATTATGTGTCAACTAGCATATGTCAGTGAATGAGCACTGCTTTCAAAAAAAACGTATGTATTAAAATAACTAAACACTGGGTTTATTGGTCATATACATTTAAATCTACTAGTCACCTGCTAGTTTTGCCACATAACCTGGCTACATCTGGGTTTGGATGAATATACAAAACAACAAGAGTTAATTATGAATCAATACATTACTAAAAATACTGAATGTGTAGGAAGCGCTACACAAGTAAAACAGAAATATGTGGAGCATGGATGTTGGCACGTGGTCAGTAATTGTTCAGCAGGGGCATCTGATAGTTAGCAGAGAAATTAAACTCTGATGTTTAGAGATCTAATGAGTGATTTCCAAATGTCACACAAAATCATCCCTCGGTTTCTGTTTAGAGCAGATTGTGAGTGGCCTCTTTGATGTTGCAAGAGCTGTAGTTTTCTTCTATATATGGCATGGAGCTCTTATCCCATTCAATGCTGTGATGAGTGTGGGAGAAATGGAATGCCAAGCCTGAACTATCCTCTCTGTTGTTATTGAAATCTCCAATATGCTCCTTTTGTCTTATTTCTAAAGCTCTCAAAGTTTTTCCATTAAGGCCACAAGAAAATGGAATATTGTAAACGCCAGGATGTTTGTTGAAAGAGTTGTGGATCCTGGGTGAGCCTAACAGATTTCATACTGTCATGATGGGTTTGAAGGCTACTCTAATGTCATGAGATTAGCAATTTTTTGTGAAAGTTCACCCACAAAAGGGATGGAAATTGACGTTCTGTAATGAATGTCAATTCATTACAGAATGCCAATTTTTGTGCCAATTTTTTAGGATATCCATTGCTGATCAATAGTCAGAGGATAGAATGTAGTTCTTCTGTTAATGTTCCTTCATCTCTTATAATAAAGATCGCAATCTTTTTCAACGTATGTACAATGCCCAATTTTTGTGAAATATGGTGCAACGAGGAGAAATGTAGATAATGACCTGTGTGGGTAGGCTTACGGTATACACCAAGAGAAATGCCCCCGCCAGTTTGTTTTGTAATCAAAACGTCTAAAAAATGTAATTTTCCTTCATTTTCAAGTTCTAAGGTGAATTTGATTTTATGATGGAAGGAGTTAATAGATGCCAGAAAATCATGTAATTCCACTACAGTGTGTTTCCATATTATGAAGATATTGTCTATATATCTCCACCAAATTGACGGTTTAGAACTTGTAGATAACAATACATCTTTTTTGAACTTTTCCATGAATAAGTCTGCACAGGCAGGAGATAGAGGGCTTCCCATTGCAAAGCCTAAAAGTTGTTTGTAGATTTTTTCATTCCATTAGAAAAAATTTGAGTTGAGACAGTGTTTATATAGTTGAAAGACGTCTTGAGAGAACATATTATCTATAAGTACCATAACTTTGTCAACAGGAACATTCATAAATAACAATACAACAGCCAGACTAGCTAGAATTTCTGTACATGAGAGAGAAATTTCTCCTAGTTTCTCTACAAAGACTTATGTCTTTGTAGAGAAACTAGGAGATGCTATGTATTTTTGATATAGGTGTTCATGTGCTCCTTAAGAAGACTAGCAAGATGTTTTGATAACAAATAAGTCAGTGAGCTAATACCATCTATGATCGGTCGAAGAGGAATATTAGTTGTGTGCTTTTGGCGATCCATATAGACGTGGAGTTAAGGGATGCACTGATTTAAATTTTTTCTTAAGATCCATGGGCCATGTAGTCATGTTGCATAAAAGGTTATTGATTTCCACATGGTTTATCCAAGTAGGGTCATAATCTAATGGAGAGTAAGTAGAGTTATCAGAAAGTAAAATTGAAATTTTGGACATATAATCCGTCAAGATCACAGTTGAATTGCCTTTATCAGCCTTAAGTACCATAATTTCTTTATTTTTCTTTAAATTAGACAGTGCACTTTTTTCTAAGGAGCTGATGTTCTTTTTAGGATGATGAGAAGATGAGAAAAGAATTGTGGTCTTTAATCTAATGTCATTTGTAATATGTTCAGGTAGAAAGTAAAGGACCTTTTGTACATTGCACATAATATCTATTTCTGGAATGTGCTCTGGTGTGACTGCAAAATTGAACCTATTCTTTAAAATGCTAGCTTCTGCAGGTGTCAGGTTGTGATCGGAAAAGTTGAAAAGTACCTTAGGGTAGGGTAGCTCTCGATTTTAAAATCTTGTATATAAAGTGTTAAATATCTTGATATGCCTGTTTTTGGTGCTAAGATAAGTTTTATTGTATGTATTGTTGCTTATATTATCTAGATCGGACCATAGGTGAGCATCTATGCTTTTAGATAGAGTGTAATGTAAATCAAGACACAATGAATCAACTTTGTTCAGAGCATACCTTGTGAATTGTATTCTCTCACGTAACATAACTAATGACACTTGTCGATAAATCTGTTTAGCTCTTCTAGAATGGAAACGTCCTTTGAAAAGTAAAAACTTCAGAATTATATTATTGTTCCTGCATTATTTTTAGAAACAAAAGCTAATTCAGACTTGTGTATTTCCAAACCTGCAACTCCTACTTCCATCTGAGTGTAGAAAGAAAGGAAGAGCATGAATATAGTGAGAGTGTAGATATCTAAGTTGGTATTCAACACCCTCAGTGGACTTTTTTTTTTTAGTTATTTCTATTAGAGTTACTGCTGGCTTTCTCCAAGAATGGCAATATTGGAAATATGGTCTTGCCACAGATATCCAAATTGAAGTCATGTTGTCCTAAAACTATTTAAGTGAATGGTTGAGGAGTGATATTCCATGTCTGGGAACCATAAGTAGGCTTCACTAGCTGTTTTGTAAATAGAAATTCTAGTGTTTATGGTGATTGGTTGTGATTTACAGATATTATTAGGCTTTCATAATACTGAAAAGAACTGTGTTTTCTTTCCACTTGTCAGAGTAGGCACTGATCATTTAGTTTAATGTTTCCTGCTAATGAGTGTAATCCAATTAATGCTGCATTTTTTACACAGATAATCTAATGTTTTGAGCAGCCTGAACACTGGGATTTATTAGTACAACATCATTATCTGCAAAGTCATCATCAAATTCCTGATATATATACCCTCGGGGAGGGGGGGGTTACAGGGTAATTATGACAGTACTACATGACACCATGTGGGTTTAGCTATTGAATCTTCAAGTCATTCTAAACTCATTTCCTGTGAGTCTGAAACATAGGCAGAAGTAATAAGATATATGATGCCAAACATTTCCCTGAAGAATTCCAGTGGAAATCAGAAAGTTCCCAGTCACTATTCCATGAACTATTATATATATAGTTTTGGTATAGTTCTGCAACTGCTTTTATTATTTGCAATGGTATGTCATAATACATGCATGTAAAAGAACCATACCTGAACTAAAGATAACAGTTAATGTAGTAGTTCAAACTGTTGTTGCAGTTAAACAAATAACTTTTAGCTGGTTTACACACTCTAGTCAGCCAATATATAATTTGCAATTAGCCATATATATCAATTAATAGGAAACTAGTAATAAACTTAATCAGTACTATGTTAGTGTCCTACAGAATAGTCTGCTAGTATAATATCCTACAGTATGTTATTATTACACCTCTTGAGGTACTATGTTAGTATCTTACAGGATAGTCTGCTAGTATAATATCCTACAGTATGTTATTACACCTCTTGAGGGTAAATAACAGGAATTTGATGATGATATACAGTGGAACCTCAGTTGTCGAACTTAATTTGTTCCCGAAGGCTGTTCAGAAACCAAACTGTTCGAAAACTGAAACCATTTTCCCATAAGAATTAATGTAAAATGGATTAATCCATTCCTGAACCCCAGATGATTGTTTATTTAAACCTTTACAACAGTACTGCATGCATAAGATCGTATACAAACATAATGAAAATGCATAAAATCTTACATAAAAAGAATAAACACAATAAATAGATAAAATAAAAACGAAAATTTGACTTCACTTTAACTATACATATGGAGGTGAGTTGATGGTGTATGTGGAAGGAGGTGAGTAAGGGGAATCCCCTTCCATAAAAACATCAGGTTACTGTCCTTCTGGGGTTTTTTCTCTTTTCCTTTTTTGTCTCTTGGCGCCACTTGACTCTGCTTGAGACACACTGGGCTTCTGTCTCACTAAAAACCTGTCCAATGAAATTTGTTTTTGCCTGTGTTTTAAAATATTTCTGAAGTGAGACATGGCACTGTCATTGAAATGATTTATGATGTGGTTTGTTACAGCTTTGTGAGGGCGATATCTTGCCACAAAACTTTGCACCTCACCCCATTTCGCACACATTTCTTTGATCAAAGAACTAGGAACATCCTCAATCTCTTTCTCTGTGTCTGAAGACATTTCTTCCACCTCCATCTTTTGCTGCTCACTTCTGAAGGGGTTCCAGTTTTTCCGTGGTGAGCTCATTCCTGTGATCCTCCACATCAACATTGTCAACTTTCAAGCCCATGCTTTTGCCCAGAGACACAATATCATCGACAAGAGCAACATGTTCAGCCTCAATGTCTCTGTCTGCTACATAGTCTGGCCACAATTTCCTCCAGGCTGAGTTCATTGTCCTGTAAGTCACTTGCACCCAGGCTTTGTCAAGGATATTTAAGCAATGGAGGATGTTGAAGTGATTTTTCCAGAATTCTCTGAGTGTTAATTCTGTGTCAGAGGTCACTTCAAAACACCTTTGAAACAGTGCTTTGGTGTAAAGTTTCTTAAAGTTTGAAATGACCTGCTGGTCCATGGGCTGAATTAGAAAAGTTGTGTTAGGGAGCAGGAACTTCACTGTGATAAAATCAGACTCCTCTACTAACAAGTCCTCTAAGCCTGGAGAGTGAGCAGGGGCAATCACAAAAGGCATCTAATTGGCAAATTTTTTTCTTGAAGGTATTTTCTCACACTTGGGGCAAAGACTTCATGGATCCACTCAATAAACAATTGCCTGATTACCCAAGCCCTACTATTAGCCCTGCACATAACAGGCAAATTACTTTTCATCACATTATTTTTCTTAAACACCCTCGGATTCTCAGAGTGGTATACAAGCAATGGTTTGACCTTGAAGTCCCCACTTGAGTTTCCACATAGCAGCAAAAGAGTCAGCCTGTTCTTCATTGGCTTGAGTCCTGGCAATGCTTTTTCCTCCTGGGTAATGTAGGTCCTCTCTGCCAATTTTTTCCAAAATAGGCCAGTTTCATCACAGTTGAACAGTTGTTGATTAGAAAACCCTCAGCTTTTATATAGTCACTAAATTCTTGCACATATTTCTCAGCAGCTTCTCGGTTCGAACTCACAGCCTCCCCATGCCTAACCACACTATGTATGTCGCTTCTCCTCTTAAATTTCTCGAACCATCCTCTACTAGCTTTGAACACATCAGTATCAGCACTCATACTATGGTTTTTCTTTAACAGGTCATCATGTAATAGCCTCGCTTTTTCACAAATTATAGCCTCAGAAACACTATCACCAGCTAACTGTTTCTCGTTTATCCAAATGAGCAACAATTATTCCACTTCTTCAATCGTCTGTGATCTTTGTTTAGTAAGAACTTTCACTCCTCTTGCAACATCAGATCTCTTGATCACCTGTTTATTTTTGAGTATTGTACATACCGTTGATTTCACCATAACAAGATTCGAGACATGAATGCCATTTTCATGTTTAGATATGATTTCTTTTTTCATCTCTATCGTGGTTCTAACAACTTTTCTTTTTGCTTTGCTGCTATCACTATTCTTCTGTGGCCCCATGGTAGCTTAATTAATAATTTATGAAAAAAAAACCCCAACAAAACACAAAGAAAATCAAGAAAACTCACTGCAAATTCGAGAAGGTGTCTGCACTGAATGAAGGCTGCCGCGTAACTGATGCTTTCCTGCCTTGCAGCTCAGCACGCAGAGCACGTGGTTACTGTTTGCCTGTTCGGGAACTAATATTCTGTTCAGAAACCAGTGCATTTTTTGTTCGGAAGATATGTTCGAGAACAGAGACATTCGACAACCGAGGTACTACTGTATATCAGGTAGCTCCTATAGTATAGTATGATTAATGTGTACCTTTCATTTAGAAAAACCTTTTTATAAATTAAGAATGAGTTATAACTCTCATATGGAGATGACACGGTTTCTCTCTTTGGAAATTTGAATTTATTTTCCCTCCCCCAAAAAGAAACAAACCAAAAGGAGAGCCCATTAACTGAGAGACTATGGAAATATGATTAATCACTTTATCCTAGTAAAAATCAGTTTAGGAAAGGAACAGATCTTTTGGCCTAAGATACAAAATGGTATGTAGATATGAACAACATACATACACTATCCTACAAAAATTCATAGGATATATGCAAAAATAAACAAAACATGTCCATGTTATAATAAATTTAGTTTAATCCTTTATCTAAGTGTAAGTAAACAACGTTTGCGCTTGAAGTATCTTCAGGACTGAGGCAACTCGTGGTAAAGGTGGACCAGTCTGGGTCTGCCTCCCACTGACAAGACCTCATTGAAGGGTGAAACCGTTCTGGGTAGTGACCCTTCCCTTAATGCATAGCATTATACGTCTGCAAGGAGATGTGCTTTGCATTATGGAAGATACTATGACAAGGAGAGATGAGAGATTGGTCCACCTTTACCACAAGTTGTCTCAGACCTGAAGATACTTCAGGTGCAAACTTTGTTTGCATACACTTGGATAAAGGATTAAACTAAATTTATTATAGTCTAACCAAGTGAAAAAAATTTCAAACATGTCCTTATTATATTTTTACACCTAAATTACTCTCATTAAATTTATTTAAACTCAACATTGTTTAGTCTAAATTCACTACCTTTTGATAGCACAAAATGTAAAAACATCTCGAACTCACTAAAAAGAATAACTGTTAACAGCTATTCTTCTTACTAATATGAAAAAGTCATTATTCTTCTAACTAAAGTGAGTCTTCCAGTCTAGATATCTCTACATTTCCATGCGTTTTAACTGACATAATGATTCATCCTAATAATGAAGTTATAAAAAAGAAAATCCTAAAACACAGCCTAACTCAACATCATCAGAGTTCAAGATCAGTACTATCAACATAAAAAGCCTGAATGGCAAAGAAATAGAGCTAGCTGAGGAATTGGATAAGTACCAGATCGACATGATAGGGGGTGATTGAAACAAAAAACTGGTGAGATCTCTCATCATCATCATCATCAAATTCCGGCCACGTACCCTCAAGGGATGTACAGGATATGATAGTACTACATGAAAAAAATTACATCATTACTAACTTCCGATCTACAATTTTCCTCCAAATCAGTCTATTACTTGTCAAGACTCCAACATTATCAGATCTCATATTTCTATCATCTAAGGCACTTTGTACCATATCAATCCACCTATATCTTGGTCTTCCTCTGGGTTGTTTTCCTGCCAAACTGGTAGAGAACACTTGTTTTGCTAATCTTTCCTCGCCCATTCTGTTTAGGTGACCATACCACCTGAGATTAGCTCTGCTAACGCATTCCTGGATGCAGACAATGTCAAGTTCTTTCCTAATATCCTCATTTTTAATATGATACTGCCATTGATGCCATCTGTTCACGACTATAATCTTTCTCAGGACTCTCATATCTGTGGTCTCTAGTCTTTGGTCAAGTGTTTTACTTCTGACCCAGCTCTCAGATTTATAAGCTAAAACTGGTTTGAACACAGCTAATTGTATACAAGACACAGCTAATGTCTTGTATACAGCTAATTTAGTGTTCTGACTAATTTCTCTCTTATTCCATATGAATTTATTCAATTGACTTCCTACCATACCAGCTTTGCTGATTCTGTTGTCTATTTCTATATTTAATTTACCATCTTCAGTAAAAATCGTGCCTAAGTAGCTGAAATGTTTCACTTGTTCGACAGGTTTTCCATTCACAATACAGCTGACATTTTCAATGATTCTGCCTATTTTCATTGTCTTTGTCTTTTTATTGCTGACTTTCATACCATATCTATTACAACAGCTACTCAATTTAGTCAGAGAATCCTGCAAACTTGTAGTGGATTTATTTAGAAGTATAACATCATCCGAATAAAGCAAAGAGCTGACATTAACCCCTCCAATTTTGATATCATGTTTAATACCACTTTCCTTCATAATGTGATCCATATAGATAATGAATAACAGAGAGGGATAATGTACATCCTTGTCTCACCCCAGATTTAACATTCAACCATCTTCCTGTACTTCCTTCAATTCTAACTGCTGACTTACAACTCAAATAAAGACAAAGTATTGCTTGATATAATGCCCCACTGACACCATATAACAGTAGTGTATTGAATAGCTTCTCTCTTGGCACCATGTAATATGCCTTTTCCAAATCGACAAAACTTAAATACAGATCTCTGTTATATTCCCATGCTTTCTCGACTATTTGTCGTAAAGTGAAGATCTGAACCAGGCAGCCTCTATTTGGCCTGAATCCAGCTTGTTCTTCACCAAGCTTTTCTTCCACAATTCTTCTCAACCGTTTCTCAAGTATACTTGCATAGATCTTGCCAGGAACACTCAGTAGGGAAATACCTCTGTAATTCTCACATTCAGTTTTATTTCCCTTTTTATATATGGGTACTATGAGAGCTCTACTCCAATCATTGGGAATTCGTCCCTCTGTCCAGGCTTTCTGAACTATGCAGTGCAGCCACTGTAAGACTCTTATACCACCATATTTCAGCATTTCTGGTCGAATATCATCTACTCCTGCTGCCTTTCCACATTTCAAACCTTTGATGGCTTTTTCTACTTCAAGTATGGATACGGATTCCTGACTGCATCCCTGGTCAGTGTTTTTTTCCCACTGTGCTGTCATCACTGCTTGTTTCATTTAGCAGTTTTTCAAAGTAACTACTCCATACCTCAATGATATCTTTTCCTTCAGTTTTCATGTCACCTTTATCATTTCTAACTCCTTTTACAGCACTCTTTCCTCCATTCCTAAGCTTCTTCAACAACCTCCAGAATATTTTGCCACGTTCTTGATATTTATTTTCTATATTCTTGCCAAAGTACTCCCATGACTTTTGTTTAGCTAGTTTTACACAGTGTTTAGCATTCTTGCATTTGTCTCTGTATTCTCTAAGAGCACAAGCTGACTTATTTGACAGGAACTTTTGATATGATTTCTTCTTTTCCTTCACTGCCTCTTTAACTTCCTGTGTCGACCAGAGAGTTCTGATTTTTTTATCCTTGCAGACAACCTCACCACATGCCTCTCTGGCAGAATCAATCAATGTTTTCTTCAGAGTTTGCAACTGAATCTCCAAGGTTTGATTCCTGTTCTCAAACTCTTTCATTTTTTCTTCAATAATCTTTGTGTATTTTAGTTTACAGTTCACATCTGAGAGCTGCTCAACTTTTATTCGTTTTTAAACTTTCTTACATGTCATTCTTTTCAATATGAAATTCAATTTTATCCTGCTCAAGACTAAATAGTGATCACTTCCAATTTCAAATCCTCTGTACACTCTGGTGTCCTGCAACAGGGAGAAAACATCACTATCAACAATAACATAGTCAATGAGACTTTTCTTATTCCTTGACTCTTCTCTCCATGTGAATTTGTGCACATTTTTATGTTGGAACATGGTGTTAGTAATAACCAGTCCATGTCCTGAGCAGAAATCCAACAGATATTTGCCATTATTATTAGCTTTGCTCTTTTTTCCAAATTTTCCCAAAATATTTTTGTATGTCTCATAATCATTTTCTACTCTGCTATTTAGATCCCCAACAAGGATCAACTTTTCCTTTTTCATTGTGTCACTTGCTTTTTCTAAAGCCTCAAAAAATTCCTCCACTTCTACCTTAGTAGAACCTTCTGTGGGACCATAGGCACAAATAAGTCTCATTGTCCAGTTCCTCATTGTCATATTTGCCCACATTACTCTACTTGAGACTGACTGCCATTAAAGAAGATTAGCCTCATATTTTGTGATGAATACTATGGCTACTCCTTTTTCTTGATTGTCATTGCCTGAATATAACATTTTGTGTTTATTGATCAGAGAGATCTCACCGTTTTTAGTCTTTTTTGTTTCAGTCACCTCTATTATGTCGATCTGGTACTTATCTAATTCCTCAGTTAGCTCCATTTCTTTGCCATTCAGGCTTCTTACATTGATAGTACCGATCTTTAACTCTGGTGATGTTGAGTTGGGGTTTGTTTTCAGATTTGTTCCAGTAGCTGCCTTTTCGCTGTTCGCCCTGGTTCTCTGGCTAAAACAACAGGGGGCTTGTTTAACCGGGAGACGCCCCAGCCGGCATGAAATTTTGTCATGTCATACCATCATTTTTCATTTTGGTTTAACCAATAAGAATACAATTTGGTCTGCTAAATCCCAAATTGCCAGCCCATCCTCGTTCGTTCAGTATCCAAATAGATACCCAACAGGGTGCACCACGAGAAGGTGAGGATTGGACATTAGGTCAGAAGCCCTGGTCGGTTCTCCGCATTCCTTTAAAGGCTATGCGGAGGTCTCCTCTCAGTTATACAGCTTTGACACTTAAAAACTCGGTGAGATCTCGCTGAGCAATAAATACAAAATGTTATATTCAGGCGATGACAATCAAGGAAAAGGAGCAGCTATAGTATTCAACACAAAATACGAGGCTAATCTTCTTGAATGGCAGTCAGTCTCAAGTAGAGTAATGTGGACAAATATGAGAATAAGGAACTCGACAATGAGAATTATTTGTGCCTCTGTCCCACAGAAGGTTCTACTAAGATAGAAGTGGAGGAATTTTTTGAGGCTTTAGAAAAAGCAACTGACACAATGAAAAAGGAAACGTTGGTCCTTGTTGGGGATCTAAATAGCAGAGTAGGAAATGATTGTCAGACATACAAAAATATTTTGGGAAAATTTGGAGAAAAGAGCAAAGCCAATAATAATGACAAATACCTGTTGCATTTCTGCTCAGGACATGGACTGGTTATTACTAACACCATGTTCCAACATAAAAATGTGCACAAATTCACATGGAGAGAAGAGGCAAGGAATAAGAAAAGTCTCAATGACTATGTTATTGTTTAAAGTGATGTTTTCTCCCTGGTGCAGGACACCAGGGTGTACAGAGGATTTGAAATTGGAAGTGATCACTATTTAGTCTTGAGCAGCATAAAACTGAATTTCATATTGAAAAGAATAACATGTAAGAAAGTTTTAAAGCGAATAAAATTTGAGCAGCTCTCAGATGTGAACTGTAGACTAAAATACACAAAGATTATTGAAGAAAAAATGAAAGAGTTTGAGAACAGGAATCAAATCTTGGAGATTAAGTGGCAAACTCTGAAAAAAACATTGATTGATTCTTTCAGAGAGGCATATGATGAGGTTGTATGTAAGGATAGAAAAATCAGAACTCCATGGTGAAGGAAAAGAAGAAAGCATATCAAAAGTGCCTGACAAATATGTAAGCTTGTTCTCTTAACGAATACAGAGACAAATGTAAGAAAGCTAAACACTGTATAAAGCTAAACAAAAGTCATGGGAAGACTTTGTTAAAACATTGAAAATAAATATCAAGAAGGTGGAAAGATATTCTGGAGGTTGTTCAAAAAAGAAAACGCTCAGAAATGGAGGAAAGAGTGTTGTAAAAGGAATTCGAGGTGAAATGAAAACTGAAGAAAAAGATTTCCTTGAAGCCTGGAGTAATTACTTCGAAAAACTGCTAAATGAAACAATCAGTGACAGCACATTGCTAAAAAATACTGACCAGGTATGTAATCAGGAATACATATCCACACTTGAAGTAGAAAAAGCGATTAAAAGCCTGAAATGTGGAAAGGCATCAGGAGTAGATATTCGACCAGAAATGCTGAAGTATGGAGGTATAAAAGTCTTACAGTGCTTGTACTGCAGAGTTCAGAAGGCCTGGACAGTGGGACAAATTCCAGATGAATGGAGTAGAGCTCTCATAGTACCCATATATAAAAAGGGAAATAAAACTGAATGTGAGAATTACAGAGGTATTTCTCTATTGAGCGTTCCTGGCAAGATTTAAACAAGTATACTTCAAAAATGGATGAGAAGAATTGTGAAAGAAAAGCTTGGTGAAGAACAAGTTGGATTCAGGCCAAAATAGAGACAGCCAGGGCCAGATTTTCACTTTATGACAGTTAGTTGATAATTCATGGGAATATAACAAGGATCTGTATTTAAGTTTTGAAGATCTGGAAAAGGCATATGACAAAGTGCTATGAGAGAAGCTATTCAAAACATTACAGTTGTATGGTGTCAATGGGGCATTATATCAAGCAATACTTACTTAGTCTTTATTTGAGTTGTAAGTTAGCAGTTAGAATTGAAGGAAGTACAAGAAGATGGTTTAATGTTAAATCTGGTGTCAGACGAGAATGTACATTTATCCCCTCTGTTATTCATTATCTATATGGATCACATTATGAAGGAAAGTGGTATTAAACACGATATCAGAATTGGAGATGTTAATCTCAGCTCTTTATTTTATGCGGACAATGTTATACTTCTAAATAAATCCACTACAAGTCTGCAACATAATCATCAAATTCTTGATATATACCTATACCCTCAAGGGGTGTACAGGATATGATAGTACTACATGAAAAATTAACATCATTACTAACTTCCTATCGTATCTACAATTTTCCTCCAAATCAGTCTGTTAAATGTCAAGACTGCAATATTATCAGGTTTTATATTTCTGTCTTCTAAGGCACTTTTTACTCTATCAATTCACCTATATCTTGGTCTTCCTCTGGGTCTTTTTCCTGCCATCCTGGCAGAGAATACTTTTTTGCTAATCTTTTCTCTCCCATTCTGCTCAAGTGACCATAACACCCAAGACTAGCTCTGATAATGCATTCTTGGATGCTGATAATATCAAGTTCTTTCCTAATATCCTCATTTTTAATATGATATTGCGATCTGTTCATACCACTAATCTTTCTCAGGACTCTCATATCTGTGGTCTCTAGTCTGTGATCAAGTATTTTAAATCTAACCCAGCTCTCACATCCATCAGTTAAAATAGATTGAAACACTTTCTTGTATACAGCTAATTGAGTGTTTTGGCTAATTTCTCTCTTATTTCATATAAATTTATTCAGTTGACTTCCAACCATACCAGCTTTGTCGATTCTGTTGTCTATTTCTATATTAAACTTACCATCTTCACTAAAAACCGTGCCTAAGTAGCTAAAATGTTGTACTTGTTCTATAAGTTCTCCATTCACAGTGCAATTGATATTTTCAATATTTCTGCCTATTTTCACTGTCTTTGTCTTTTTAATGCTTACCCTTCATACTATATCTATTACAACAGTTATTCAGTTTAGTCAGGGAATCTTGCAGACTTGTAGCAGATTTCTTTAGAAGTATAACATCATCCGCATACAGCAAAGGGCTGATATCAACACCTCCAATTTTGATATCAGGTTTAATACCACTTTCCTTCATAATGTGATCCATATAGGTAATGAATAAGAGAGAGGTTAATGTACATCCCTGTCTGACACCAGATTTAACATTAAACCATACTCCCTGTACTTCCTTCAATTCTAACTGCTGACTTACAATTCAAATAAAGACTTAGTATTGCTTGATATAATGCCACATTAAAAACATATAACTGTAGTTTTTGGAACAGTTTCTCTCTTGGCACCTTATCATATGCCTTTTCCAGATTTACAAAACTTAAATACAAATCTTTGTTATATTCCTATGATTTCTGAACCATCTGTCATAAAGTGAAAATCTGATCCTGACTGCCTCTATTTGCCCTGAATCCAGCTTGTTCTTCACCAAGCTTCTCTTTCACAATCCTTCTCAACTGTTTCTCAAGTATACTTGTATATATCTAAACAGGAACACTCAGTAATGAAATGCCTCAGTAATTTTCACATTCAGTTTTATTTCCCTTTTTATGTATGGGTACTATGAGAGCTCTACTCCAATCATCTAGAATTCATCCCTCTGTCCAGGCCTTCTGAACTATGCAGTGCAGCCACTGTATGACTTTTATACCTCCATACTTGAGCATTTCTGGTAGAATATCATCTGCTCCTGCTGCCTTTCCACATTTCAAGCGTTTGATGGCTTTATTTCTACTTCAAGTATGGATATGTATTTCTGACTGCATGCCTGGTCAGTGTTTTTTACCACTGTGTTGTCATCACTGCTTGTTTCGTTTAACAGTTATTCAAAGTAATTACTCAATACTTCAAGGATATCTTTTTCTCCTGTTTTCATGTCACCTTTATCATCTCCAATTCCTTTTACAGCACTCTTTCCTCCATTTCTGAGCTTCTTCAACAACCTAAAGAATATCTTGCCATCTTCTTGATATTTATTTTCCATGTTCTTGCCAAAGTCCTCCCATGACTTTTGTTTAGCCAGTTTTACACAGTATTTAACTTTCTTACATTTGTCTCTGTATTCTTTAAGAGCACAAGCTGACTTATTTGACAGGAACTTTTGATATGTTTCCTTCTTTTCCTTCACTGCCTCTTTAACTTCCTGAGTCCACCATGGAGTTCTGATTCTATCCTTGCATACAACCTCACCACATGCCTCTCTGGCTGAATCAATCAGTGTTTTCTTCAGGGCTTGCCACTGAATCTCCAAGGTTTGGTATGTGCTGTCAAACTCTTTCATTTATTCTTGAATAAGATTTGTGCATTTTAGTCTACAGTTCAGATCTGAGAGCTGGTCAACTTTTATTCTCTTTAAAACTTTCTTACGTGTTCTTCTTTTCAATATGAAACGCAATTTTATCCTGCTCAAGACTAAATAGTGATCACTTCCAATTTCAAATCCTCTGTACACTCTGGTGTCCTGCACCAGGGAGAAAACATCACTATCAACAATAACATAGTCAATGAGACTTTTCTTATTCCTAGCCTCTTCTCTCCATGTTTGTCACATTTTTATGTTGGAACATGGTGTTAGTAATTACCAGCCCATGTCCTGAGCAGAAATCCAATAGGTATCTGTCGTTATTATTAGCTTTGCTCAATTCTCCAAATTTTCCCAAAATATTTTTGTATGTCTGACAATCATTTCCTACTCTGCTATTTAGATCCCCAACAAGGACCAATTTTTCCTGTTTCATTGTGTTAGTTGCTTTCTCTAGAACCTCAAAAAATTCCTCCACTTCTACTTTAGTAGAACCTTCTGTGGGACCATAGGCACAAATAAGTCTCATTGTCCAATTCCCCATTCTGATATTTGCCCACATCACTCTACTTGAGACTGTCAGCCATTCAAGAAGATTAGCTTCACATTTAGTATTGAATACTATGGCTACTCCTTCTTTTCAGAAAGATCTCACCAGTTTTTGTCTTTTTTGTTTCAGTCGGCCCTATTATGTACATCTGGTACTTATCCAATTCCTCAGCTTTTCTTTGCCATTCAGGCTTCTTATGTTGATAGTACCGATCTTGAACTCTGGTGATGATGAGTTGGGGTAAGTTTTAGTTTTTGTTTCAGTAGAGTTTTCGCTGTTTTCCCTGGTTCCCTGATGAAAATATTAAATGTGGGGGGGCCCTTGTTTAACCGGGTGACGCCCCAGCCGGCATGAAATTGTGTCATGTTGTACCATTATTTGAAATTTTGGTTTAAGTTCATAATAATTTGGTTGGGTAAATCCCAAATTGCTAGCCCATCCTCTTCCGTTCAGTATCCAGGTAGATACCTAACTGGGTGCACCACAAGATGGTGAAGATTGGCATTAGGTCAGAAGCCCTGGTCGGTTCTCTGCAGACAATGAAAACAGGCAGAAGCATTGAAAATATCAAATGCACTGTGAATGGAAAACTTATAGAATAAGTAAAACATTTCAGCTACTTAAGGATGATTTTTAGTGAAGATGGTAAATTAAATATGGAAATAGACAAGAAAATCAACAAAGCTGGTATGGTAGGAAATGAAACTGAATAAATGTATATGGAATAAGAAAGAAATTAGCAAAACACTAAATTAGCTGTATACAAGACAATCAAACCAGTTTTAACTTATGGATCTGAGAGATGGGTTAGAAGTATAACACTTCACCAAAGACTAGAGACTGCAGAAATGAGAGTCCTGAGAAAGATTAGGGATGTGAACAGATGGCATCAATGGCAATATCATATTAAAAATGAGGATATTAGGAAAGAACTTGACGTTGTCAGCATCCAGGAATGTGTTAGCAGAGCTAATCTCAGGTGGTATGGTCACTTAAACAGAATGGGTGAGAAAAGATATAATCTTTAGCAAAACAAGTGTTCTCTGCCAGTTTCTTGCCAAACACCCATGTTGGCAAGAAAAAGACTCAGATATAGGTGGATTTATATGGTAAAATGGGTCTTAGAAAATAGGAATATAAGATCTGATAATACTGGAGTCTTGACAGGTAATAGATTGATTTGGAGGAAATTTATAGTTAGGAATTAATAATGATGTAAATTTTTCATGTAGTACTATCATATCCTGTAAGTATGAAGATCTTAATGATGATGATAAAAAAAGAGAATTATTTGTATTTTGTTTAAATAACTTAAGCATATACCCAAAGTCATAGCATAATGACTGTCAATATGATACAATTACTTCAAAAACTCCCTGACTGACAGAAGTTAACTTGTTGTCCTGTCTTTTCTTTTCTTTTATTAATTTCAAGAAACTAGTACTGTTGTACTGCCTTGATGGAGGAAAAAACTATTCCTCTGGTTGGTGTACTGTACTGTACTGCATGCCATTAGGGTATTAGTGAGTTTCACTTATGAAGAGCCCCACTTTATCCATGCCTTAATTCTGCATTCCACCACAGACGTTCTATCAGGTTGTGGTCAGGACTTTTACTGTTTGAATATTATTCTCTTCAAACACCCATGTTATGCTTCATTGATTGTGTGGAGCATATAACATGTTAGAAGGTGCAAGGGCCATAAATCATGATAAGCCAGTGAACCTCCATACCATGAGACAACTCTCACATTACACTGCTGAGACAACACTCAGATAAAATAATGGCTTAACAGATCCAGACTGGAAGAGTAAGTAATTTCACTTGTGGCTCCTCAGGACTAATTTCCCTTTCCTCAAAGAAACTGGTCCTGTTGTTGGCTCATGCCAGCAAACAATGCATAAAAACTGTTGATTACATATAGCTAAAAGGATTACACATTGCAGCTCTGGAAGGAAAAAAAAAAAAAAAAAACATGGGTGTGCAGTTTCTTTATATCCAGAAACTTTTGCATGAGGCTGTATGCACTTCCAAATACAAATTCTCTATTGGAAATGCGTAGGTTTGAACTGATCTCTGAGTCAAATCATCTTTATAGCATATAAAAATGATCATCTTAATAAACCACAAAATTGCACAGAGTTACATACATTTACCTACAATTAGAGGTAGAGGATATGGTAACTTTTGGCAACACACTATGTTTCAAGAGTATATAAATTATAACAAACTTACTTAAAGCTATTTGTTTTATTGGTCCACTGCCAAAAGCATACACAGCCATCATTCCCAGTTGATATAAGATAACTTGGATCACCTTTCGGGTATGGACAAAACTGAAAGTTTAAAAAACATGCTATTTAATCCATCAGTGAAAATTTTTAAACAGATATTTCTATAGCAGGAGAATAGATGTATGCATAATATATGTATAAAATCAAACAAACCTGAAGTGAGGTAACCATGCCTGTGTGACCAGCAAGAACTGCCACAGGTGACAAAGTCCTCAGACACCACACACGAATAATTTTATCACAACTTCCAGCTGCAAGTAATGTATTTTCAAAATTCACAGCCATATCTGTAATCTCTGCAGAATGGCCTCGTAATGTGGCTAAAAGACGACCATCAGAAGAACTCCAAATTTTGACTAGAAGATCATCAGCTCCCTGAAATTAAAAGCATAAAACTTATTTTGTGTAGAATTTATGATACCCTAAATAGTATGGAAAAATAATATTAATAATAAATTGATAACAGAATAAAAATAAATAAATACAATAATTATTTTTAATAATTCCATCCAATGAAGAAGATTAAAACAGAGCTATATATTAATGCTGAAAACAGAACAGAAATTCTCAAAAAATAGTACTGCCAATATTAAAACAATATACAGGTGTCCCTTGCTTAATGCGGCAAAATCAATTGCAGCAATCCCTTGATATACACAGCAAGAGTTTTGATTAACATGCCTTTATCCTGAGGAGCTCGCAGCTGATCTGACAGATACATGCAAAATGTTTAATATAAATATTCTTACACAATTCAGTGCATAGCTTGGAGGTCATGAGTAGCTGTGCATTCATATGTTAAGAGTGATATTCCGCACTGTTTTTTGCTGTCAGTTTGGTTTAATACATGTCATGTAAAGGTTTGTGATATTTGAACAGTAAACTGATCTGAGAGATACCACGACCTGCGATGTCAGTATAGTATGGTTTAGTTGTTGTTGTTTTTTTATTCTTTGTTCAATAATTTCTAGATTGTGCCTGAAAATAAATAAACCATCCTGTATTACTGAAATAGAGAGCCAAAGGCTTACTTATTTGATAAATTGGGATTGCTAAGAATTCTAATTTTATCATCATTTAACAGGAAAAGCCTTGTAGGGAATATGCTTGCTTCTAGGTATGTGCTGTATGCAACTGGTAAAATATAGATTACATTATTATAAAAAAAAAGATTGTGAATATCTCAAGGAAGGAATACGTACTTGATTGTATAATGCCAGTGATATTCATAAATTAATAATATTTTGTTAGAATTGAGAGTACAATGTATTGTAGTATGACTTGCATTAAGCTGCTGTGAACAAAAGTTCAAAGTGTGCAGGCACGCTAATGGAAAGAAAGGTTGCCCCCAGGCAGTCGCGCGTGCCCACGGCACGTGCACAGTGAGTGGTCAGAAAAAACAAACGATACGAAACTAGACCCACATGGGAGAAATTATACACGTTGGGTGAGCTACATGAGTCACGATGATTGCCGATAGGTGAGATGATATAAAAGGGTTAGGACCCCCCCCAAGAGGCTTTTTTTTCTTCTCTCTTGGCTGAGAGTCTCGGGTATTCTGGTGGTAGACAGTTGCACAGAGGAGCATCTCTGTCCAGGAGTGCTCGGAGGGGAGGAGAAGGATCAGCGAAGAGTTCTGTTAGGAATCCCGAGGGAGGTAATAAGAAATGCTGCTTACGAGCTGGAAGGATCACGCGCTCCTAATCGTACGATGAAAGAACATATCTCCGTTCGACTGACAGGCAATCCATGGAAAGGGCTCAGAATCTAAGCAACAGGCCTGACATAAACAGAATTGCCTTATGCCATTGTTCTATCTGGAGTGGGCTAGTTATGCTGGGATCGTGTGGACTTACCTTTGACCAGAGAAGTCCATGCCATAGCACCGGCTATATGAATCGGAAGGGGATCGATCAGAGAATGGCAGTCAGAAGTTGAAGGAACAAGTATGAAGAACTAGTGTGTACGGTAACGTTGAAAATTCTTTGTCTATATAATGTGTATAAGAAAATTTAGATGTTATGAATGAGATTAAGGGAAATTGAGGATTGCGGACTTTCATATAATTAAGACAGGACTGTAGCACTTTAATAGTAGAACGCATAGTGAGGTAACTCTTATACGGTTAAACTAATGTGTATGTTTTGGAAAGTATTAAGAAGGTTTAGTCTGAGTAATGTGATATGATATGAAGATTAATGTGAATATTGCAGTCAAGTTTTGTCAGTTTGTGAAATAACATATTGATGTTGTTTCTTGATGTCCTTACTTAATAAGGATACCTATAATTTTATCTGATTAACATTGAAGTTTTGGATTGAGTTTTTGTATTGTAAATTATATAAATGTGTCAAATAAACCTTTGCTATCTTTAATCCGAGTGTCTGAGTATTAGAATCTGATTCACCACTTGCAAATAGATACGAATCTAAGCGGCAGAAAATAGATTATGTTATGGGTCACGATTGCAAATCAGTAGTCATTATAGTACACCTTTGAGATCACTTCTTGAATAAGGCATGTTTAACTTAATCTAATAGCTTAGCTGGCACAGCATAAAAATATAAATATTGCTAATGTTTTAAGAGTAGTGAGATTTCAAAGACTTTGCCACGTTGGTTTTGGTTCTCGACCCTGAGGCAATTCCTTTGTGTTTTAGGGGTACCACGTGACTCCTTAGGAAGGACTAAGCGTATAGTACATATATTAATAGAATTTGAGAAAGTGGGACACAACAATACATCTCCTCTAGGAGATGTGCTTTACATTATGGAAAATACTAAGGAAAGTGATCTGGTGCTTACTCCACCTTTACTACGAGTTGCCATAAGGTTGCTTATGTTTGCATCCGCCGAAACTTTTAGTTTCTATTTATTTGGCACGAAACTCTTGTAGTTTCTATATCTGGCTATGAAATAATGTTGGATTCAATATCCACTTAATTTGTACCATCATGTATTATATCTGCAGTGTTTTTTTTTTTTTTTTTTTTATTGCTTGTTTGCTGAGGTCTGGAGAGTCATTTTACTTGTTATCGTAGAATTTATGCCGATAAAAAAAAAAAATTAAAACTGTTCAAACAACTCTTGATAACTTCTTTTATAAAAAAATTGCAGTAACTAATGTAGGTGCAAGTATTTATTAAGCATTCATTTACTTTGCATTCATTTTTTATCTTTCCTAAAAGAGTACCATATAAAACGAATTATTAATACAGTAATCAATCATGGACGATTACTGTATTAAATTTTTACCATTGATTATTAGATTTGATTAACACGATTTTGATATATGTGGTAACATCGAGGGATTAATTAACCGAGGGATACCTGTATATTATTTAGTTCAGTGTTTTCCAAAAAAGTCACAATTCAGTAGTAGAGTTGGTGTAAAATTTAAGTATTTCTTTCTTTCATATGAAGAAATCTTTATAAGAATATAAATAATAAAAAAATATAAAAGGTTGGAAAGCATTGATTTAGTTATACCTATTCAAATTACTAATTTGATACTACTTTCAACAGTGAAACCTAATACTTAAGCCTGACTTACTTGTTGACTTGAATCTCATGTTACCATCATTGCCATTGTATATATACTCTCAAGGGGCATAACAGATACGATCATAATCCAACTAACTACTTTGTGACTAATTACTATTGACAACTTTCTTCTAAATTAATCTATTCATCATCATCATCATATCAAATTCCTGATATATACCCTCAAGGGGTCTCTAATTTAATCATACATATGTATTCTTATCTGCTAGATATCATATACATCATAGATTTAATGGAAATGAAACACATCATATAGGAACAAAATTAATTTTTCATCCATGTCAGAGAATATGTACAAGCAGACAAGCAAGAACAAAAGAAACGAAATTAATCAGGTTTAGAAATTGAAGTCCTAAGTCCGCGCAATTAGCCTAGTGGCTATGCAGTTCACTACCATATGCCTGGGGAAGGAGTGTCCTAGGTTCGATTCCTGTCTACGATGTGAGGAGCTTAAGGATCTTTCTCAGCCATAGCCAAGTTAACTGGTCTTGGGCGTGGACAGCAGGGTTTTCCACCCCAGTTTATCTGGGGTTTTTCATCCCGCAAGCAGGCAAACCGGCCCCATAAACACACGCTGCTACAGTCAAAAAGTACCCCCCCAGCAGCAGGCTCGGTGACAGGTCGGTTGGGGGGTTGTACCAACAAAAAGTCACATCAAAATGTAACACGTGGACCCTGCATTGGAAGCGGGATAAACGGGTAGAGGAAGAGGAAGAAGAAATTGAAGTCCTAAGAAGAGCATGCCCTTGATGGTGCTAGTCAAGGGTAGGATGCCTTAAAATTAGAGTTTACCATTTCTTGCAGGATTTCACACATCCATATTCAGGTTGGATTGAAGAATATGTGAAGATTGTACACAAACTCTCTTGCATTCAAAACTTGATACAATGAAGTAATGGAGTGAGTGAGTATTTCAGCATTCTGTTAATTATGTTAGACATAGTCACTGGGTAAGAAGGTCTAGTGAATATGGGTGAGTTCAGATGTGAGGTATGTCTAGTGGAATAGGGATTATTGATCCTGTTAATAGTGATTTTGCAATAGCATATTGTTGTGTGTGAGGAGAAGGTAGTATTTGTACTAAACTATGTTTAGTGCAAATAGCATGTTCAGCAAGTCCAGACTGTTCAGGCTCCTGGTATTTAATATAAGACTTGTGTTCTTCTTGACAAATAAAAGCAGATCTTCCAGTTTGTCCAAAATAAGATAACACACAGGAGAAAGGAATCTGGTAGATGCCTGGAAAACCTAGAGGTGGCAGTATGTCCTTAGGAGAAATGAGAGAGGTGGAGATTTTTCTGATGGAACAAAAGGCAATAAAAATATTCAGTGGTTTTAAAACTTTTGTTATGCATTAAGAAATGAATTGCATATACTGGGATAGGAATGTGAGTTATTTCTTCTGTATTGGAAGAGGTAGGGATAGCATAACTGCTAACAGTTTTTTTTTTGTGAAAGAATCCTGAATTTAATATGACAGAAAAATGTCTATTACTTCAAGACTATTCAACTTATAGGTCCCTCACATCTGATCCTATGTGTAGTCAGCTAAACAGACTTAATTCACTTATCAATAATGTTTCTAATTGGGATAAGATCAAAAGAAACAGCTTAAAACCTTTGGTTGTCCACCCAGATTATACAGTCTTCCGAAAGTTCGTAAACCAGGCACTCCATTAAGACTACTTGTTGACTGTATAGGATGTCCTACTTATAAGATATCTAAATTCTTATCCAATTTACTTGCTGCTTCAACTATAAGAACTGCTACTTATATAAAAAACACGTTGGATTTTAAAAATAAAATTTATGATTTTCAGCTAGAGGCTTTGAATATCATGATTAGTTTAGATGTTGTATCCTTGTTTACTAACATTTCTTTATCAGACACCACTGAATTACTTCAAGAAGAATTTCCTTCAGATGTTGTTATACAATCTGGTTATGTTTCCTTTAAAAACAAATTATATCAATAAATTGAAGGAACAGTCATGGACAATCCTATTCTCTTATTACTGCCAACTTCTTCATGGAACACTCTGAACAACACATCTCTGATAACCTTTCACCTAGAGCTACACATGGCTACATATATGTGGATGATATTTTTGCAATTTGGAATGGCTCTTCCTCTGAGTTGCAGCAGTTCCTTTCCAAACTAATGCACTTCATCCCAAGATTCAATTCACCTTGAAAGAAGTAAATAACCAATCAGCCTTATTAAATTTTTAATTCTTCATCAGCCAGATGGAAGCCTACAATTTTCAGTTTATCGGAAGAAGACTCAAAACAGGCTGCTATATCTATGCTGAATCTCACCACCATCTTAGTCAAAAGGCTGGAACTATTAAGACATCGTGCTGATTCTTTATGTTCTTCAGATGAACTTTTACAGAAAGAATTACAACATATTAAATTCACCTTTTTATCAAATGGTTTCAAGGATTCTTTTATCAAAAAAAGTTTTTAACAGTTATAGTATGTCTACCTCTTCTAATACAGAAGAAATAACTAGCATTCCTATCCTGTATGTGCCAGGCATTTCGGAATGCATAGCAAAAGT
The DNA here is from genome assembly GCF_054136105.1 of Typopeltis vanoorti. Classification (NCBI taxonomy): domain Eukaryota; kingdom Metazoa; phylum Arthropoda; class Arachnida; order Uropygi; family Thelyphonidae; genus Typopeltis; species Typopeltis vanoorti. Next base: position 35,796,219 of record NC_143567.1, on the reverse strand, counting down.
TTTAAAACCATTTGATAAAAAGGTGAATTTAATATGTTGTAATTCTTTCTGTAAAAATTCATCTGAAGAATCCAAGTCTTGTTTACTGGAACAAGACAAGAGCCCTTCATAAAAATTGTTTCCTCATAGAATGTCTTTATAAAGAAATACGTGAAACTTTACTTCATTGTCCCAACTTAAACAAATCTGATGGTATATGTCTATCCCCTTTATGGGAGATGGTAATTTTATAAATCTGCTAATCTTATCTAACTTGATTTATGTATATGCATATATTTTTAAGTTAGAAAATTATTAACCATATTTACTTATCTTACATTAGCTACGTAGGTGATGCTTTTTAGGATTGTCTGTTATTGTTTAATTGCCATTCCATGATCCTGTACTGAAGATGCCTATGACACTGAGGTGAAAATTTTACAATGTTTTTGACATGAATTTTTACACTTCTTTTGATTATTAACTTTCATATAATATAATTTTTAAATAATAGCTTCACACATGAAGAGAAAACTAAATATAATTTATTAATCCTAATTTCACTCAATATATTATGAGCTTCTTTCAGGGAGAAGGCGGAAGGAACTGGTAACATTTAAGTTCAGAATATAACAATGAGTCATACAGCATGACTATGATATCTTGTGTCTCAGTCCCAGCTGCATAGTAGGAGGAAGCACTATTAGAGTTTCAGAGGTGTGGGAATAAATTTTTAATTAATTAATTTTAAAAAAAGTATAAACAATTAGCAGCAATAACTTCAATCTTATATATCTGTATACAGAAATGTAAAACGGTACCTGGAAAATGTATGAGTTGATTTAGCTGCTACAGCTACAGTCTCATTTCACTAAAATCCAATATGGCCAAGAATCCAACACAGCTGAATTTCAAAATTAAGGACCTTAAATTTGTACAATAGCTGTAGAATCACCCAAAGCACTGGATGTGGATTATACACAAGAAATGAGAAGCCTGTAAAGAACTCAATGAGTCTGTATAAATTATACACTTTTGTTAGCCATTTTCTTTTATAAGTACAAGCTGAAGTGCATAAAATTCTGCTGTATAATTCCTACAATAGAGTGGGAACTGATTAGAGTCAGGGAAAAAACAGCAATACAATTATCAGAGATCTCAGATCTTGAACCACCAGTATACATGGGAAGGAAATCTGATTATTCTGCTCTGTACACATTAAATAACTGCATGATCAAGTGAAATCTTAGGCTGGAGGAATGCAGTTATGTTTGGTGTGGGCAATGTTATCAAGATTCATGCCGAAAACTTGTATAATCTCTTTAACTCACATACCAAAAGGATGAATGGCAGTTTGGTTTGTGTTATTGTATCTTTTCTCTGCTTTGAGAGGTTCAAAACCAAAATACATAGGATGTATACATAGGATGCTCTGGAAGAGACCATTTTTGGGGCATAGTTAAGATACACTGTTTCCATCTGATTAACAGAGCAGGTTCATTCACTTTTAGTATTATTATTATTACGGGCAACTCCAGGGAGTCCTTAGACTCATCGAGGGAGTGCCTAAACATCATGTCCACACAACTATTCGACATTCTCACAGTATCTATCATACCTTGCCTCGAACTCATTCACTGTCATAGCACCCACAACAGACTCTGGCAGCTTATTCCACTCATTTACCACTCTAAAAGTAAAGAACCCAGCTCTAACACCTTTGCTAACCACACTCCTGCCCAGTTTCCATAGGTGTCCCCTACTTCTCCCACCACCAGTCCTGATCTCAAAAATATCCTCTGAATTAATCCTATAGAAACCCTTCAGCAATTTGAATGTCTCAATCATATCTCCCCCTTTTCTGCCTATCAACCAATTTCTGCAACCCACAAATCTTCAACCTGTTCTCATAAGGTTCATTCCATAGACCTGCTATCATCTTGGTCACTCGCCTCTGGATCCTCTCTACCCCCTCCTCATCAAGAAGAAACCTGGGTGACCAAATCTGGGCACAGTAGTCGAGATGAGGTCTTATCAAGGCTCAGTACAGAGGAACAATAACTTGCTTGTCTCTGCTCGTCAAAGTATTTTTCAGCAACCAAGTGATTTGGTGAGCTGATTTAGCCACTTTTGCAATATGTCCCCTAAACTTCATCTCCCTATCCACCAACACTCCCAAGCCCCTTTATATAAAGACTGTGAATGGGCAATGTGCAAAAAGCACTAGTAGCTATCCATAATCCTTGATATTGGATCCTGCTTCCCTCTCAGACTTGGAAGACTCAATTGCACAAAAGATTTTTTAATAAAAACAGCAATGAGACCCTCTGAGATCTAGGTTAAAGAGGTCACTTCAAATGCTATATCTCCAGGCTGTGTCAAACTTTTTCCACATCAAAGAACAGTGAAACCAGATGTTCTCATTTCAGGAATGCATCTCTTATACATGTTTCTAATCTCACCGAATGGTCCAATGTCTACAAAAGCCCCATTGTGTGTTGAAGAGAAGAATGTTCCTTTCTAAATACCAGAGAAGAGTGGCATTTTCAGTTTTCTCCATCATCTTACAAAGACATCTGGTCAGGACAATTAGTTGATAATTGTTGACTTGTGTTGGATCTTTTCAAGTTTTTGGATAGCAATGGCAGTTAGCTTATGCCTCTGAAAATGTTTCCTCACTAAGTATCTGCTGTATAGTAATACTATAAGATCCAGAGAGCATGATGGAAAATCTTTTATCATATCATCAATTTCTTTCAATATTCAAAATTCAGGAGGATATGAAGCTGATGTTGAGATTCCAGCAAAATTTTCTCCCAAAGTGTCGACAGTAGCTTTGAAATCAGCAACAGTTTGGAACATCCATTATATTCCATGGTAAACAAACAAACGATATAACGTTACACTTTATATCCACTTTTTCATTTTCCAGATTTTATCCCATACAATTTTTGCACCGGTTGTTTGATTAACAATGATAGAAACTGGATGTAAGATTGTTTATGATTCTGATGTCTCACATAATGTGCTTTGGCCTGAGCACGTTCAAAAGCTATTAGATTTAATGTAGCAGGGAATATATGAAATACAATCCCATACTCTATCTTGATGTTTTTTGCCTGCTTAACACTCTGAGTTTCATCATGCCCATGGATACAGTGGAAATCAAAATGATGTTTTTGGAATTGTGGCTGTTGCTGCCTGGACACAACTTGTGACAGACTTCACTGTTTCATTAATAAGTGTTTGACTGCTTCAGCATTAAATTTTGAAAGATGGAAAAAAGTATTTCAGTGAGCCTGGTCCATTTTCCACATGGGGGTGTAGGAGAACGTTGTTGCAAATACAATGCAAATAACAGGAAAATTAATTGCTTCCATAGATATTCTCTTGAACATCCCAAATGAGCAGTGGAAAAATAGCAAGCAGGAGAGAAGAAATTATAAGATCTAGTGCAGAATATGAGCAGGTAGACATATGAAAGAAGGTACTGACTATTATTAAGAAGGGAGAGGTCATAACTGTCAAGCATTCTGCAGCCCAGGCATGCACCAAGCTAATTCTGGAGCACAAACCTTCAAAACATTCAGAATGACATCAGGACCAGATTTTTTGGAGTCCAGTGGACAAAATTCTTCTGATTTCTTTCTGTTAAAAAAAATATATATATATAAAAAATAATAATAAAAAATTGAATGCTGTGTCTTGTCTTTGGAATGGCAAACCTGCCATACCAGTCAGACATGTATCAAGTATTTGGAATAACCAATTTATAACTGAATCTTAAAAGATTGACGTCCTCATCCCCTATTACATCTAACATAATTTGGAACATATTCATTTTGCATGCTGGAAAAAATGACGAAAATGCAAAATGGTCTTGCTCTGAAATCAAAACATGGTTTCTGGCTACTTCAAGCTTCCAATAAGAAAATGATAATCACACTGGATAATTAAACTCTACTACCTAGTGGAGTGCTGCACCACAAAGGTGAAGTGAAGGATGACAGTACCACACCTTATCCTCAGCCTACATTAGTTCACGTCTCGATAGTTTCCTCAAGTCTGACATTTTAACGCCTTCTGGCTGGTATATCCAAACCGTCTAATAGGTTCAATGAGAAAGCTGAATGCATAAGTTTTAGTTATTGTACACTGATTGATTTCACTGAAGTTTGGTGCACTGACAGTGAACTGTCACAATCAGTTTCATCAACATTTTAAACTTCTTTAGCCCTAGACACTACAATTATGCAATGTCTTGGTTCTTCCCAAGATGAATCAGTTTAGTCCCCAATTCAGTTCCAAGATAGTCATATCCTTGACAAATATCTCTATAAGTGATATAATTGAACTGGTTCAGACCAAATTTCAATATATAACTATTTCCAACATGACTGAAGTTCTTTGGTTTAATATATTCAGTTTTTAATTTCTCATCATCATCAAATTCCTCACATGTACCTCAATGATATCCTGTGTACAGGATATCATATTACTACATGAAAAACTTACATCACCACCAACTTCTTATCTACAATTTTCAGATCTTACATTTCTATCTTCTAAGACACTTTTTACTGTATCAATCCACCTATATCTTGGTCTTCCTCTGGTTCTTTTTCCTGGCAGAGAACACTTGTTTTGCTAATCTTTCCTCTCCCATTCTGTTTAAGTGACCATACCATCTGAGATTAGCACTGCTAACATATTCATGGATGCTAATAATGTCAAGTTCTTTTGTGATACTCTCCTTTTTAATAACATATTTCCATTGATGCCATCTGTTCATGCCCCTAATCATTCTCAGGACTCTCATATCTGAGGTCTGTCTTTGGTCAAGTGTTTTATTTCTAACCTAGTTCTCAGATCCATAAGTTAAAATTGGATTGAACACCATCTTGTATACAGCTAATTTAGTATTTTGACTAATTTCTCTCTTATTCCATAAAAATTTATTCAGTTGACTTCCTACCATACCAGCTTTGTTGATTCTGTTGTTTATTATCATATTTAATTTACCATCTTCACTTAAAATTGTACCTAAGCAGCTGAAATGTTTTACTTGTTCTATAGGTTCTCCATTGACAATGCAGTTGATATTTTCAATGCTTCTGCTATTTTCATTGTCACTGACATGTTATTGCTGACCTTCATACCATAATTATCATAACAGTTATGCGATTTAGTCAGGGAATCTTGCAGACTTCTAGTGGATTTATTTATTATTATTATTATTATGTAACACCACCAGGAAGTCCAAAGGAAAATTAATAACAAACATTTTATTTATTCTAAGTCATTGCAAGACATATAAAATAATAATATAATGATTATGACAACTCAAAAAAAAAATTTTAAAAAATAATAATAATATAAGAATGGGTTGCTTAAGGGTCAAAGCTGTATAACTGAGAGCAGACCTCCACATAGCCTTTAAAGGAATGCAGAGAACTGACCAGGGCTTCTGACCTAATGTCCAATCCTCACCTTCTCGTGGTGCATCTACTTGCATCTACTTGGATACTGAACGAACGAGGATGGGCTGGCAATTTGGGATTTACCTGACCAAATTGTATTCTTATTGGTTAAACCAATATAAAAAATGATGGTACGATATGACAAAATTTCATGCCGGTTGGGGCATCACCCGGTTAAACAGGGTCCCTGTTGTTTTCGCCAGGGAACCAGGGCGAACAGCGAAAAGTCAGCTAGTGGAACAAATCTGAAAACAAACCCCAACTCAACATCACCAGGGTTAAAGATCGGTACTATCAACATAAGAAACCTGAATGGCAAAGAAATGGAGCTAGCTGAGGAATTAGATAAGTACCAGATCGACATAATAGGGGTGATTGAAACAAAAAAGACAAAAACTGGTGAGATCTTTCTGAGCAATAAATACAAAATGTTATATTCAGGCAATGACAATCAAGGAAAAGGAGTAGCCATAGTATTCATCACAAAATACAAGGATAATATTCTTGAATGACAGTCAGTCTCAAGTAGAGTAATGTGGGCAAATATGAGAATAAGGAACTGGACAATGAGAATTATTTGTGCCCATGGTCCCACAGAAAGTTCTACTAAGGTAGAAGTGGAGGAATTTTTTGATGCTTAAGAAAAAGCAACTGACACAATGAAAAAGGAAAAGTTGGTCCTTGTTGGGGATATAAACAGCAGAATAGGAAATGATTGTAAGACATACAAAAATATTTTGGGATAATTTGGAGAAAAGAGCAAAGCTAATAATAATGGCAAATACCTGTTGGATTTCTGCTTAGGACAGGGACTGGTTACTGCTAACACCATGTTCCAATATAAAAATTTGCACAAATTCACATGGAGAGAAGAGGCAAGGAATAAGAGAAGTCTCAATGACTATGTTATTGTTTAAAGTGATGTTTTCTCCCTGGTGCAAGACACCAGGGTGTACAGAGGATTTGAAATTGGAAGTGATCACTATTTAGTCTTGAGCAGGATAAAATTGAATTTCATATTGAAAAGAATAACACGTAAGAAAGTTTTAAAGCGAATAAAAGTTGAGCAGCTCTCAGATGTGAACTGTAAACTAAAATACACAAAGATTATTGAAGAAAAAAATGAAAGAGTTTGAGAACAGGAATCAAACCTTGGAGATTCAGTGGCAAACTCTGAAGAAAACATTGATTGATTCTTCCAGAGAGGCATGTGGTGAGGTTGTCTGCAAGGATAAAAAAATCAGAACTTCCTGGTGGACACATGAAGTTAAAGAGGCAGTGAAGGAAAAGAAGAAAGCATATCAAAAGTTCCTATCAAATAAGTCAGCTTGTGCTCTTAGAGAATACAGAGACAAATGCAAGAATGCTAAAGACTGTGTAAAACTAGCTAAACAAAAGTCACGGGAGGACTTTGGCAAGAATATAGAAAATAAATAACCAGAAGGTGAGAAAATATTCTGGAGGTTCTTGAAGAAGTTAGAGATGATAAAGGTGACATGAAAACAGGAGAAAAAGATATCCTTGAAGTATGGAGTAATTACTTTGAAAAACTGCTAAATGAAACAAGCAGTGATGACAGCAAAGTGGTAAAAAAACACTGACCAGGCATGCAGTAAGGAATCCATATCTATACTTGAAGTAGAAAAAGCCATCAAAGGCTTGAAATGTGGAAAGGCAGTAGGAGTAGATGATATTCGACCAGAAATGCTGAAGTATGGTGGTATAAGAGTCTTACAGTGGCTGCACTGCATAGTTCAGAAAGCCTGGACAGAGGGACGAATACCCGATGATTGGAGCAGAGCTCTCATAGTACCCATATATAAAAAGGGAAATAAAACTGAATGTGAGAATTAGAGAGGTATTTCCCTACTGTGGCAAGATCTATGCAAGTATACTTGAGAAACAGTTGAGAAGAATTGTGGAAGAAAAGCTTGGTGAAGAACAAACTGGATTCAGGCCAAATAGAGGCTGTTAGGATCAGATCTTCACTTTACGACAAATAGTCGAGAAAGCATGGGAATATAACATAGATCTGTATTTAAGTTTTGTCGATTTGGAAAAGGCATATGACAAGGTTCCAAGAGAGAAGCTATTCAATACGCTACAGTTATATGGGGTCAATGGGGCATTATATCAAGCAATACTTAATCTTTATTTGAGTTGTAAGTCAGCAGTTATAATTGAAGGAAGTATAGGAAGATGGTTTAATGTTAAATCTGGTGTGAGACAAGGATGTACATTATCCCCTCTGTTATTCAGTATCTATATGGATCACATTATGTAGGAAAGTGGCATTAAACATGATATCAGAATTGGAGATGATGTTAATGTCAGCTCTTTGCTTTATGCGGATCATGTTATACTTCTAAATAAATCCGCTACAAGTCTGCAAGATTCTCTGACTAAATTGAATAGCTGTTGTAATAGATAAGGTATGAAGGTCAGCAATAAAAAGACAAAGACAATGAAAATAGGCAGAATCATTGAAAATGTCAACTGTGTCGTGAATGGAGAACCTGTGGAACAAGTGAAACATTTCTGCTACTTAGGCATGATTTTTAGTGAAAATGGTAAATTAAATATAGAAATAGACTACAGAATCATCAAAGCTGGTATGGTGGGAAGTCAATTGAATAAATTCATATGGAATAAGAGAGAAACTAGTCGGAACACTAAATTAGCTGTATACAAGACAGTATTCAAACCAGTTTTAACTTATGGATCTGAGAGCTGGGTCAGAAGTAAAACACTTGACCAAAGACTAGAAACTGCAGATATGAGAGTCCTGAGAAAGAATATAGGCATGAACAGATGGCCTCAATGGCAATATCATATTAAAAACGAGGATATTAGGGAAGAACTTGACATTGTCAACATCCAGGAATGCGTTAGCAGAGCTAATCTCAGGTGGTCACTTAAACAGAATGGGTGAAGAAAGATTAGGAAAACAAGTGTTCTCTGCCAGGTTGGCAACAAAACGACCCAGAGGAAGACCAAGATATAGGTGGATTGATACGGTACAAAGTGCCTTAGACGATAGAAATGTAAGATCTGATAATGTTGGAGTCTTGACAAGTAACAGACTGATTTGGAGGAAAATTGTAGATAGGAAGTTAGTAATGATGTAATTTTTTTCATATAGTACTATCATATCCTGCACCCCTTGAGGGTACATGGCAGGAATTTGATGATGATGATGATATAAAGAATATTTTTATTATATTAATATTTACAATAGATAGCATTTAATCCAAATTAACTTTTATTTGAATAAAACAAATATTTATATATTTATACTTACTAAAAAAAAGTATAAACTCTCATTAATAACCATCACAAAAATTTACAGAGCCTCCTGTTAGTTTGAAATTTTTTGTGTTTGTGTTGAAATAAAATAGTTCTATATATATTTGGGGGGGGGGGTCAATATTTTGAGGAATTTTTTAAATGTTACTGAAAAAATTTTTTTGAAAAATGATATTTTCGGGTTAAAAAATATATATATATATAGATACTTGCATAATATAATTATAGTAATTTAATTTCAGTAATTTATTTTTTTCCCGACACTTGATAAAGTTTATAACCAGCCTGCCAAAATTTGGACTCAAAGATTGTGAGCACATGACCTTCATTATGGCAGAAAGGTTGAGATCGGTTAATCTTGATCTGTGGGCTGTTTTGTTACCTTTCATAGATGAGAATAATTGTTCACGTAAATAGGTGCTTTCAAAATAACAGAATTTTTGCTGCAAAATTTTTTATTTCCAGATATTTTTGTGTGTATGTATATATATATATATATATTATATTTTTAACAGTATACTTTTAGTACACCAACTTCTTGGTATTTCGCTTTTAGAATGGAATCATTTTGGAAATCAATAAGTTCCATTTGAATACAAATAGGAGCTTTTTTCGAAATTAAAGGAAAAAGGACCTGTAAAAAGCGAAAAACTTCTTCTTGCTCCTTAAAATCTTTAAATCGCCTATCAAATTCTTCTTTTATCTTTTCTAGTTTGGGACAATATTGAGAAAAGGTAAAACTTTGATTCTTATTGTTCAACTGTTCACACATAGGAAAATAATTTAGAATATTCTCTTTTAAATGATTTTGAAACAAAAGTAACTTACATCTAAAACTTGCCAGTGCATCATACATGTGTTATTAACTGATCTTTCCCCTGAAGTTTGACATTTAAATCATTCATGTGTCCTGTAATATCAACTAAGAATGCTAGATCTTGTACCCATGTCTGATCATTAAGAAATGCAACATCATAATTTTTTATTTCTAGGAACAATTTGATCTACTCTAAATGTAAAAAAAAAGCTTTTTTAGAACCTTATGATAAGATAACCAACAAATCTCTCTGTAATAAGGTAGCCCTTCCAATTCACTCTCCAAGTCTTTCAGAAATTGTGCAAACTGGCGGTGATTGAGGCATCTGGATTAAATGAAGTTCACAGTATTTGTCACAGACTTGAGTATGCTGCTCATTTCCAATACTTTGGAGCACAGGACCTGCTGATGAATAATGCAGTGGAAAGTTGTGGTTTTGGAATGTCTGGATACATTTCCTTTAACTTTGCTGAAGTCTTGACACAAAACCTTTATTTTTGCCTGTCATTGCTGGAGCACCATCGGTTGTCACTGCTGCGAGCCTGTTCAGAGGAAGTTGGTATTTTTCCAAAATGCCCCACATGGCATCAAAAATGTCTTCCCCTGTGTGGTTCCATGGATGGGAATCATTTCCAAGAACTCTTCAGTAATATTCATATTGTCGTTGCAAGCCCAAAGAAACAAAGCAACTTGAGCCACATCGTTAATATTGAAACTTTCATCAAGTGCAATTGAAAAGCACTGTACGTTTGCAGATATTTCTTGCAACTGGTCATGCAGATTATCTGCCATTTCGGTTATTCTTTCGATCACAGTATTTCTGGACAAAGAAATATCGCGAAATACTTGCACATTTTTTGGGACATACGTTTCCGGCTGCTTTTATCATACACTCCTTAACCAAGGAACCGTCACTAAAAGGTTTGGAACGTTTCACCAATAAATAGCTGATTCAATCTTTCATAATTTTTGAAAATACTTGTTGTTGACTTTGAAGCGAATTCTTCATACTTTTTAATTTTTCTTCTCTCAGTTTACCCTCAAAGCATGAATATTGTTCTTTGTGAATTTTATCGTAGTGGCTTTTTATATTATATTCTTTGGCGACACTAAATGTGCATTACAAATAATGCACACAATTTTGTCCTATGTTTCAGTGCAAAAGTAATTCAATTCCCATTTTTCTTGAAATTTTCTCCCCTCATCAGCAATTTTTTTTTTTTTGTTAGCTTGGAAAGCGACATTGCCTTGGTGAATAAATATATTATTAATATTATTAACAATTTTATAAAAATGTTCGAATAAAAAAGCACAAAACTGTATACCAGTGCACAATACAATTTAAAATAAAAATAAAAAATAATAACAAAAGGGATTTTCTCACTGCTAAGTTGTCGTTGAATCGTGTTCAGCACACTGACTTCAAAGATCACTAATTGACTGCAGCAAGCAATTATAAACTCAGCTGGATTCACATGAGTGCGTATGCTGCGCTTCACGTGAACAGCTGGTAGCCAATAGAATTCGACTTTTTCAGCACGCTACCAGCAGCGTGCTATACATTAACAATGAAAGCATAAATATAGTTTATGATTGATTAGGATTGGATCTAACATTGAAATTGCAATATAAATTTTTATTACTGCAATTATATTATAGCAGGTCGTTGCATCCATATTGTAAATGTCGTATGAAAACGAATAAATCGATACCGTATTTACTTGAATATAATTCGCACTTTCCCCCCCCAAAAAATTAAAGCCAAAAAATCATGGTGCGAGATATATGCGGGGATTTTTAGAAACCAAAGTTTTCAGGAAAAAAAACTGAAAATGGGGATGACTTACCAAGAATCCCCTCTTCATTATAGCTACTTCCAGCCTCGAGAGGGGTTTCTTTGTGTGCATTGTCAAAGTCATCTATCACAATACCATCATCTTCTTTCCCATTATTCCAAGTAAAAATTGATAGTAATTTTCAAGATTTTAGATACGTAACGAACACCCTTCACAAATGTCTGAGAAGTGAAAGCAGAACGTGAAATAGACAGCAATGGTAGGCCAATAGAGATAGAACTGATATGAAGATGTGGATATGATTGGTGTGCTATTAACAAAAAATCGCGTTACCAAAACACAAAGTCAAGCCGACATTTTTGAGCTGAAATGCTAATTCTCTTCAACCAAATTCCATAATATCTGAAACTGTCATAACGACATTCAATCTATATGTCTTAGTTTTAAGATGTTTACGGATTTTATTGCAGCTTTGTGTTTGAGTTAGTGGGCACTCATACACATCTAACTAAAAATATTGATTTTAGTTAGATACCGTGTTTGCTGGTGCAACATATGGTTTTGCTTGAGTCTAAACAGCATGGTTAATATGGGAGGGGACATGTGATTCATTAGTGAGTGTCGTTTTTATACTAGTTGTTTCTAATTGCACTAAAGAAATATATTACAGATGTTGAGAAATATATTACACAGAGAGCAAATGTCTCTGTACTTCATTTAGTGGTACAATAAACTACTTGTTTTTCTTGCATCTGCAGTATAGTGGCAGTTGGGGAAAGGCATGTTGTTTACCATGGGGAGCGAGTTATCGTCCTGACGTGAAAGTGGTTAAACTTTATTTTCGTGTGTAATGTATATGCAAAACTTTTTAATTTCTTTTTTTCATAAAGTAAAATCAGGGTAGACGGATGTGAGTCATATCAAGGGCAAGTTATATTCAAGCAAATATGGTATTTCTTTTTATTACAAAAGCAACCATTCTTTTTTTTTAATCTTTCTTTGAGGTGTCAGAGGACACAAGAAATTGCTTTGGGGGCTGCACGTGGATTGCCAGTTTGACACCCCTGATATAGATAATGAATAACAGAGGGGATAATGTACATCCTTGTCTAAAACCAGATTTAACATTAAACCATCTCCCTGTACTTCCTTCAATTCTAACTGCTGACTTACAATTCGACTAAGTACTACTTGATATAATGCCCCATTGACACCATATAACTATAGTATTTTGAATAGCTTTTCTCTTGGCATCTTGTCATATGCCTTTTCCAGATCTACAAAACTTAAATACAGATCTTTGTTATATTCCCATGATTTCTCAACTATTTGTCATAAAGTGAAAATCTGATTCTGACAGTCTCTATTTGGCCTGAATCCAGCTTGTTCTTCACCAAGCTTCCCTTTCACAATCTTCCTCAACTGTGTCTCAAGTATATTTGCATATATCTTACCAGGAATACTCAGTAAGGAAATACCTCTGTAATTCTCACATTCAGTTTTATTTCCTTTTTGTATATGGGTACTATGACAGTTCTACTCCAATCATCTGGAATTCGTCCCTCTATCCAGGCCTTCTGAACTATGAAGTGCAACCACTGTAAGACTTTTATATCACCATACTCGAGCATTTCTGGTTGAATATTATCTACTCCTGCTGCCTTTCCATAATTCAGGCTTTTGATGGCTTTTTCTACTTTAAGTATGGATATGTATTCCTGATTGCATGCCTGGTCAGTGTTTTTCACCACTGTGCTGTCACTGATTGTTTCATTTAGCAGTTTTTCGAAGTAATTATTCCATGCTTCAAGGATATCTTTTTCTCCAGTTTCATGTCACTTCTAATTCCTTTTACAACACTCTTTCCTCCATTTCTGAGCTTTTTCTTTTTTCAACAACCTCCAGAATATCTTTCCACCTTCTTAATATTTATTTTCTATGTTCTTACCAAAGTCTTCCCATGACTTTTGTTTAGCTAGTTTTACACAGTGTTTAGCATTCTTGCATTTGTCTCTATATTCTCTTACTTATTTGACAGGAACTTTTGATATGCTTTCTTCTTTTCCTTCACTGAATTTTTAAACTTCCTGTGTCCACCATGAGGTTCTGATTTTTCTATCCTTGCAGAGAACCTCACCAAATGCCTCTCTGGGTGAATCAATCAATGTTTTCTTCAGGATTTGCCACTGAATTCTTCCAAGGTTTAATTTCTGTTCTCAAACACTTTCATTTTTTCTTCAATAATGTTTGTGTATTTTAGTCTATAGTTCAGATCTGAGAGATGTTCAACTTTTATTCACTTTAAAACTTTCTTACATGTTCTTCTTTTCGATATGAAATTCAATTTTATCCTGCTCAAGACTAAATAGTGATCACTTCCAATTTCAAATCCTCTGTACACTCTGCTGTCCTGCACCAGGGAGAAAACGTCACTATCAACAATAACACTGTCAATGAGACTTTTATTATTTTTTGCCTCTTCTCTCCATGTGAATTTGTGCACATTTTTATTTTGGAACATGGTGTTAGTAATAACCAGTCCATGTCCTGAGCAGAAATTCAACAGGTATTTGCCATTATTATTAGCTTTGCTCTTTTCTCCAAATTTTCCCAAAATATTTTTGTATGTCTCCCAATCATTTCCTGCTGTGCTATTTAGATCCCCAACAAGGACTAACTTTTCCTTTTTCATTATGTCAGTTGCTTGCTCTAAAGCCTCACAAAATTCTTCCACCTCTACCTTAGTAGAACCTTCTGTCAGACTATAGGCACAAATAAGTCTCATTGCTCAGTTCCCCATTCTGATATTTGCCCACATTACTCTACTTGATATTGCCTGCCATTCAAGAAGATTAGCCCCATATTTAGTGTTGAATACTATAGCTACTCCTTCTTTTCCCTTATTGTCATTGCCCAAATAGAATGTTTTCTATTTATTGCTCAGAAAGATACTTATCCAATTCCTCAGCTAGCTCCATTTCTTTGCTATTCAGGCTTCTTATGTTGATAGTACCGATCTTGAACTCTGGTGATGTTGAGTTGGGATGTGTTTCAGGATTTGTTCCAGTAGCTGAGTGTTCACTGTTTGCTCTGGCTCCCTGGCAAAAACAATGGGAGCCTTATTTCACAGAACATCCCAGCTGGAATGAAATTCTGTCATGTTGCACCATCATTTTTATATTGTGGTTTAAGCCAACAAGAATACAATTTGGTCAACTGAATTCGAAATTGCTAGCCAAATCTCATTTGTTCCATATCTAGGTAGGTACCTAACAGGGTGCATCACGAGAAGGTGAGGATTGGTCGACTGGTGAGGTGAGGTCAGAAGCCATGGTCGGTTCTTCACATTCCTTTAAAGGCTATGTGAAGGTCTCCTCTCAGTTATACAGTTTTTAATTTCTTTAACCTTATAATTTGATTACTTTTAGTATTCTTTCTTCCATTTCTAAGCTTTTTGAAACAGCTTTTTTCAGAACATTTTATCACCCTCATTGACACTTTTACAAAAAAAAAAAAAAAAAAAAAAAAAAAAAAAAAAAAAAAAAATTTGTATTCTTTCAGGATTGATTTTCATTTCTTGGTTTCCAAAATCCTGTTTAACTTCTGAAGTCCAACAGTTCAGATTTCTCTATCCCTGCAGATAACTTCAGTATATTCTTCTCAGTACATTCTTTGTATTCATGTGTCCTGAAGAGTTTGGAGATGTCTCTATCAACAATAACTTAATTGATAAGATTTATTTTTTTGTATGTTCTTTCCATGTGAATTTATGTGCTTCATGTTGGAATATGGTATAAGTAATGAACAGTCCAGATCCTAAACAGAAATATAGCAGGTACTTACCATTATGATTAACCCTGTCTTCTTCAAATTTTTCTAGAATATTCTGTATGCTTATGATTCATTTCCTACTCTGATATTCAACAAGAATTAATTTTCTTTGAGTCAATTATACTCTCTAACAATTTAAAAGAATTACTCTACTTCTTCACTACTGATACTTTCTGGGATAACAAGCAGAGATAATTTTCACTGCCCAATTATCTATTTTTGAAATTATTCCAAATCATTCTATTTGAAAGTGTGAACATTCTGATATTACTAGCAAGGAACTGCTACATTTCCTTTGAGGACTGCTTCTTTAGCATTCCTGTGTTGCCCATAAAGTTTTTATTTTTCAATGCTTGCAAATATCTCCACTACATGCTTCCCTCCTTCAGACATATTCTTCAGATTTTGTGACTAACTCTCAAGATGCATAAATCTCATGTAACATAAATTATATATATATATATATATATATATATATATATATATATATATATATATATATATATATATACATCCATCAATTTCCAAGAATAAAGCATAAGCCACATTAAAGATAATGTTTTTTCATCAGCTTATTTTGCAGCCACAAATGAAAAATGTTACTATAACCATTTGGTAAGAATACCATGCTTGTAGTGGTGATATCTCTTTTTTTCTTCTTCTTCATTCAAGATTTAGGTCATAAGCCCATTTTGGCATCTAAAGAAGTTACTTTCATTATTTTCCTAAGTCTTCCTATGTCTCTTTTTCCTTTAGGTTTACATGTACTTATTTTCTTTGGTAGTCTTCCATCTTTCATTCATTGTATACGTTCTCTCCAATTCTTCTGATGTTCTTTTACAATTTATTGAACTTATTTGTAATTCATTTCTTATTTCATATTCAATCCATTCTCATACATCCTTTACCTGCTCAAAGGAATTTCATTTCACCGGCTTGTGTACTACTTTTATTTTTCTCCCTCTTCTCTAACCAACTTTCTAAACCATATAATATTGTTCATATTGAATGGTTCCATAAAATTTAAATTGTGTTTTTTTTCTTGTTCTGCCTTTTGTTGTTCAACATTATACTGCCACAGACTGCTCAAAAATAGTATAATTTATTATTTACATCATTATCAATTTCATAATTTATATCACATCCTAAACATTGAAAGTGTCACTTGTCCTACAGTCTGGATTTCAATTACTATTTGGGTTCTGGAATACTGTTCCCAGAATGCCAAACTTTTATTTAATGAGATTTGCAAATCTGTAAATGGTAACCAAATCTTTACCTGACTTTTTAATGATTACTTGAACATCTGCAAAAAAAACATTGTATTTACAGTGTATGTTACAGAATGATATTTATTTCTGGATGACTACAGATTTCCACTTCCTTATCAGATCATCTCTCTCTCTATATATATATTAAATAAGATAGAATAAAAAGTTACATTCCTGTCAAACTCCTTGATTAGCTTATATTTGTGGTGTTATACATTCAATAATATTTATGATTACTGTTGTATTCTTATATAAATTCATTTAATAAATGTTCTGGATAGTGACCTAAATTAAAGCTAAAAAACTGTGTTGCGAGATACGTGTGGGAATTTTCGGAAACTAAAGTTTTCAGAAAAAAAAATTAAAATGGTGCGACTTACGAAGAAGCTCCTACTCGCTGTCACTACTTTTAGCATACTGCAAGTGACATAAAAATTATAGAAACTATTGAGTGAGAATATTTTCATGGAGATAGGGAAGGAATTAATGGCAGTAATAAGTTATTTATAATTAGAGGACAGTATTCGAATGCTTTGAGACATGTAAATGCAATCAGTTTAAAGTTATGTCTGTTCATCCAGGATTGGGACAACATACTGGATTTTTTTTTATTTTATTTTGTATGTTTTAAGTATTTCATATCATAGCAGCATAGTTTTCTGAAGTACATTTTAGAATTACATCAAAGACTTACAGTGAATATATATCTTCCTGTCCTGTCAAAGAGAACACAATAAACAGAAGAGAGATGACCCAACAGTCGACGGTACATTTGCTGACGAGAATATAACTTGCAGGAAAGAGAATGTAAATGGCTGGCAGATCCACTCAGTTCCCTGCACATCAAAATTTGTGCTGAAATAAATGAAATATTTGACACATAAATAAACACACACAAGTTTATAAAAGTTTTAAAATAAGATAAAGATAAGATAAAACAAATATTATAATGATGAACTTACTTTTTTTAAATACTTCATCCATGAAAATATATTGATAATAGCTCCTTAAGTCTAATTATAAAATTTCATCTAATAATGAAATTAACTAATATGTATACCTGAACATTTAACTTCTTTAAAATGTATAAAACTATCGTTCTCCTTTTTACTCATTAAAGATATTATATCAAAATATATGTATTTAACAACTACATGTAAATGATCAGAACAGCTTATCTCAACAAGAGCATAAAGTATTATTATCTGAGCCAATAATGTAGCATTATACTTCGCTTCCCCTACACCCACAAGATCTTGAACTATGAATAAATTGCATCCAGTGACATACTTCGTGTGAGCAGAACGCGACATTCTAATGGATTCTAAAAGCTTAGAGGAGATATTTTAGAAAATCAGAAATTATAGAAAGTATTTTTAACTTGGGTATAATTATGTTAAAGATACCAAGCGATTTTAAACCTGGTTTTACTCCATTTTTCCCAAGTGAGCAAACAGACAAAATGTCAAGTTTGCGCCTGCAATTGATGCAAGACTAGCTGATCCCACAGGATCAGACCAAGGTCAACGTGCAAGACCAAGACCTTGGTCTTGCACTACCTGTGGGATCAGCTAGTCTTGCATCAATTGCAGGCGCAAACTTGACATTTTGTCTGTTTGCTCACTTGGGAAAAATGGAGTAAAACCAGGTTTAAAATTGCTTGGTATCTTTAACATAATTATACCCAAGTTAAAAATACTTTCTACATTTAGATCTCCTCCTGAGATTTTTATTTAATAAGGTTAAAACACCTTATGGTAACTTGTTTTGGTAAAATACTTATAAGCTCTGCATTACTAAATCTTGGTATTTCTAGCCTGGCTCCCACTGATGAGACCTCAATAAAGGTCGAAACCGGTCTGGGTAGTGGCCCCTTGCCTTTAATACAAAACATCATACATCCCCTTCTTGGAGATGTGTTTTGGCATTAAGGGTAAATATTAAGATTAGTGATCAGAGCTTGCTCCACCTTTACCACGAGTTGCCTTGGTCTTGCACTACCTGTGGGATCAGCTAGTCTTGCATCAATTGCAGGCGCAAACGTGACATTTTGTCTGTTTGCTCACTTGGAAAAAATGGAGTAAAACCAGGTTTAAAATTGCTTGGTATCTTTAACATCAGAAAATAGGCAGTAATACTAAAAACACCTGCTGCATACTGAAAGGATAAGCTATAAAATCAGCAAAACATTTGAGGTATTTAAGCATAATTTTTAGTGAGAGTGGCAAATTAAATATGGAAATAAACAACAGATTAACTAATGTTGGAATGGTAGGTAGTCAAATGAATAAATCAATATGGAAGAGACAAATTAGTCAAAACAGTAACTTAGCAGTATACAAGACAGTGTTCAAATCTGGACTGAGAGTGGGTTAAAAAATAAAGCGATGATCAAAGATTAGTATTCACAGATATGAAAGTTATGAGAAAAATCAGGGGAATGAACAAATAGCATCAAATGCAGAATCATTAATGAAAATTAATATATGTTAATTTTTAATTTCATTCCTGATGATGCATTTAATTTAAAGGAATTTCATTCAGGAATGTGAGAGCAGAAGTAATCTCAGGTGGTATGGTCACTTAAAAAGAACAGGAAAGGATAGGTTAGCAAAATCGGTCTCTGGTGGCAGGATAGTGAAAAACATCAAGAAAAAGACCAAGATCTAGGAGGATTAATGCAGTAATGAGTGCTTAGAAGATCAAAATTTAACAGCTGATAATAACAGAATCCTAGCAGACAATAGCAGATTAATTTGGAGGAAAACTGTTTGTAGGAAGTTAATAATAATGTGAAATTATTCATGTAATCGGTCATAGTACCATGTACACTCCTTGAAAGTACACATCAGGAATTTGAGATGTGGAGCGCGCACACACCCACCCACCCACCCACCAACCCACACACACACACACACACAGAGAGTACTCAACTTGTGATATATGCAAATATGCAATCCATGACCAATTATACAACAGTCATCACATGAACACATTCATACATTCACCATTA
Source organism: Typopeltis vanoorti (assembly GCF_054136105.1). NCBI lineage: Eukaryota > Metazoa > Arthropoda > Arachnida > Uropygi > Thelyphonidae > Typopeltis > Typopeltis vanoorti. The sequence goes on along the minus strand of NC_143567.1, from coordinate 35,776,726 downwards.
ATGCTATCCATAGACCAAGATGTTATTGCTGCCGTCAAGAAATATTTATTTAAGAAATGCTTCTGCTCAAGCTACTGTGGCCATTGAGAGTGAGAAACCTCTCAGGGACTTTTGGTAGGAATATAATATCTTGCAGATGCAGCAGAGAATGAAGTGACAGAACTAAAACCAAATAAGTGAAATAATTTTTATTAGAATGAAGGTGTTCATCTCCCATTTCTACCCAAAAGTCCAGATTGCTATCCAAACTTAGATTTTCTGACTATGCCAAAGCAGTTTCAAGAAAAGTATTCAGCATATGGCAAGTAGATGGAAATGAAATATAAATTAGAAATTCACATACATAAATTTCTAATAAATAAAATAAAAAAATAATTATTTAAATTATGGGGATATTAAATCCCACATTGTTTTTAAACCGAATAAGAAACTCAAAGATCGGAATCAAAGAGTTTCATGCCGAATATAGTAAACTATAAAAGTATCGGCGACTACTAGCGTAAACTAAAGCACATAGTCCAAGTACGTAGTACAAACTAGTGCAACGCGTAGCAAAGTGGGGAAGTTCTGATCGCTATTCTTAGTATTTCCCATAATGTTAAACCCATCTCCTAGGAGATATATGATGTCATACATTATGGTGGGAGGTCACTACCCAGACCGGTTTTAATACCAACTTAATTTTAATTTGGTATTAAAATTTTAATACCAAATTAATACCAGGGGGTTTATCCCCTGGTATTAATTTGGTCTAGTAACTCACTGATGAGATCTCAATAAAGATCGAAACCGGTACGGGCAGTGACCTCCCACCATAATGTATGACATTATATATCTCCTAGGAGATCGGTTTTACATTATGGGAAATACTAAGAATAGCGATCAGATCTTCCCCACCTTTGCTACGAGTTGCAAAGGTGGGGAATATAAACTAGTAGTATAAACTACTAGTTTATACTACATACTTGGACTACGTGCTTTAGCTTACGCTAGTAGTTGCCGATACTTTTATAATTTACTATATTCGGCATGAAACTCTATATTTTTACATAAATATAGAGCCTACTGGCTCTATATTTATGTAAAAAAAATAAATTTTTTATTAGGAATTTACTGACCAGCTACTATGTTATACTGCAGAGGTGTTTTTAAAATTAATTATTTTATTGAATTTTGTGATTCTATTGTTAACATACTGAACTTACTTAGGCTCTTTGATTCCGATCTTTGAGTTTCTTATTCGGTTTAAAAACAATGTGGGATTTAATATACGCTTAATTTAAATAATGTTTACATTGCCGAAAGGAAGCCTACTGGCTCTATATTTATGTAAAAAAAATAAATTTTTTATTAGGAATTTACTGACCAGCTACTATGTTATACTGCAGAGGTGTTTTTAAAATTAATTATTTTATTGAATTTTGTGATTCCATTGTTAACATACTGAACTTACTTAGGCAAAAAATTTACATTGATAGAATTTACTTCCATGAAAGTTTGAGTTTCGGTCTTTAATTTCATCAAATAAAGAAAGAGAGAGAATCTCAATTTATAAATAATTGATTGTTGGAAGTTTTTTCCCACTTGGTTAGACTATAATAAATTTAGTTTAATCCTTTATCCATGTGTCATAGTTGTATGTTCCCATGAAGATGGCAATGAGACATTGCCGAAATATAGGAGGTATTTATTAACGTTTCTTTTAATTAATATTCCAGTATATGTTGTAAATTCCTTAAATAATTTAATAATCATGTGTTACCAATATATAAGCCTATCTAAAAGAATCATGACCTTTATCCAAGTGTAAGCAAATCCTCATGGGCTCACTTTAGTGAGTACAAGCATGGCAAACCCGAGGTACCTGATGCTGGACCATGCCTTACTTCATGTAATATACATCTGTTATATTATCTGTAGGGTGGTCCTCTCCCCTTCTTTCTTTGCTTCTTTCTTCCCTTCTTGCTCCTTACCCCCAATGCTATTAGAGTATTCGGAGCTAGTATGCCATGAAGGGGGGGGGGGGATACTAGCTCCAATTGGTGCCGGTTCCAAGCCCGGATAAATGGTGAGAGTTGACGTCAGGAAAGGCATCTGGTCGTAAAACTTCACTGCCAGCTCTAGCTATGATCAAATGAGTCTAAAAGAAAGTGATACAAAGGCTAGGACATACCCCTTAAGCGACATGCAACCATATTGCCCTACAGCTGCAAGAAGTGGATCAGGGCTACTGCATCAAGGGTGGGTGCGGTTAAAGAAGCGAGCCCAGTAAGTGGAGAGAATGTTGCAAGCATGACTGGAAGGGGAAGAGAGGTGGCAGACATGATGAAGACGAGGAAGTTGGACATTTTATGTGTGCAGGAGACAAGGTGGAAGGGGGAAAAGGTGAAGGAACTAGGAGACGGGTATAAATTGTTCTACTCTGGAGCGAATAGAGGCAAGAAATGGTGTCGGAATTGTGGTATGTGGCAGAATGAAGGACGACGTATTGGAAGTGGGTAGGAGGAATGACAGGATCACACGAATGAAACTGGGTCTTGAAGAAGAACAACTGATCATCTTATGTGTATACGCCCCACAAGTTGGCTGTACAGCAGAAGAGAAAGATGAATTCTGGAATGTGCGAGATGAAGAAATGAGGGAACTGGATTGTCAGAGGAGACTTGAACGGACAAATAGGGAGACAGAATAGGGAATGTGAAAGGGTGCATGGTGGCCATGGAGTGGAAATGATGAACCAGGAAGGAGAGAGAGGATTTTGGACTTTGCAGTAGCGTTTGATCTGGCATTTGTGAACTCCTTTTTCTGCAAGAGGGAAGAGCATTTGATAACTAACATTCAGAAGTGGCAACAATAGTTCACAGATAGACTACATTTTGACTAGAAGAAAACATCTTAAGGCAGCAACAAATTGTAAGGTAATCCCAACAGATCAGGTGGCGCAGCAACACCGGCTGCTGTGCACAGACTTTAAAATAAAGTCAAAGATAAGAACTTTTGGAAGCTATGGGAGGAAGAAAATTAAGTGGTTTTGCTTAAAAGAAGAGGGTGTGAGGAACCGTTTTAGGTAGAAGGTATTAGAGAGGATTTCGGATGGACTAGAAAGTGTACAAGATTGGTGGAGACATAATTCAAATGTAATTCTAAGCTGTGCAATTGAGGTGCTTAGTGAAACATCCAGAAAGATTAGAGAGCAGAAGGAGGGTTGTGGTGGAATGATAATATACAAGATGCAGTGACGGCTAAGAGGAAGGCAAAGCAGAGGTGGGACAAGTCCAGAGTGGTAGAGGACAGAGAGGAATACATAGACAAAAAGTGAGAAGCCAAAAGAGTTGTTGCACAGGTGAAGGCCATGGCATATCAAGACCTTTATGATCAATTAGAAACAAAGGAAGGACAGAGAAAGCTTTATCGACTGGCAAAATGTAGAAACAAGGCATCAAAGGATATCATACATGTGAGGCAGATAAAAGACTCTGGAGGAAGGGTATTAAGGAGGGACGTGGATATAAGAAACAGATGGAGAATATACTTTGCAGGGCTTTTGAATGAAGAAAATGCAAGGACTCACAGAGAAGATGGAGGAGCCTAATGAGGGGATGATGCAGAACATTAGTAGAGTGGAAGTAAAGGAAGCCATAAAGAGAATGAAGAATGGAGAATCGGTAGGCCCTGATAGGATCCCAGTGGAAGGCACTAGGGGAAGTGGGAATTGACCTGCTGTGGGACCTGTTCATAAAAGTTTGTCAACAGGAAAATATACCTGAGGAATGGAGGGAAAGTACTCTTGTCCCCATCTACAAGAGTAAAGGAGATGCCCAAGATTGTAAGAATTATAGAGGAATAAAGTTGATGTCCCACACACAATGAAGATCCTAGAGAGGGTTCTTGATGGAAGACTGAGGAAGGAGGTAGAGATTGCAAAGGAGCAATTTGGCTTCGTGCCTGATCGATCGACGACAGATGCTATCTTTGGGTTATGGCAGATGATGGAAAAGTTTCGAGAGAAGCAACGGGAGCTACACCTGGTTTTTATTGATCTGGAGAAAGCGTATGATAGAGTGCCAAGGGAGAAGAAGAAGGTAGCGGAGAAATATGTCAGGTTGATGCAGGATGTACAGAAATGTGAAGACAAGAGTTCGAAACTGCCTGGGAGAGACAGAAAGTTTTCCAGTGACAGTTGGCTTGCAGCAAGGATCAGCATTAAGTCCATTCCTGTTTAATATTGTGATGGAGGTGGTGATGGAAGACGCGCCTTGGACTATGTTGTATGCAGATGACATCGTGCTGTGTATAGAATCAAGAGAAGTGGCAGCTAAACTAGAAAGTTGGAGGAAAGTACTGGAAGAGAGGTATGAGACTGAGCAGAAGTAAGACAGAGTTTATGTGTTGCAATGTGGATGGCAACCAAGAGACAGATTTAGAGCTGGAAGGAGATGTCATCAGGAAGGTCAGTGACTTTAGATACTTAGGTTCAACAATGAAAGAGGATGGTGAGGCTGAGAAGGAAGTGAGATGCAGGATACAAGCAGGATGGAAGAACTGGAGAGAGATGGCGGGAGTGCTATGCGATAAGAGGGTGCCAATCAATCTAAAAGGCAAAATCTACAGGACAGTAGTGGGACCAGCGATGACGTATGCTATGGATACTGTGGCCCTGAGGAAAAATAACATCAGCAGGATGGAGGTAGCAGAGATGAGAATGCTTAGGTGGATGTACGGTGTAACCAGAAAGGATCGTCTGAGAAATGACTATGTAAGGGGAATGGTGAAAGTTATGAACTTAGGAGCAAAGATACAGGAGGCGAGATTGAGATGGTCTGGTCATGTGATGAGGACGGAGAAAGAGTATGTGGGAAGAAAGGTCATGCAGATGGATGTGCAAGGGAGGAGGAAATGCGGACGGCCAAAGAAGAGATGATGGAGGAGGACTTGAGGATGAAGAACTTGGATATGGCTACAGCCCAAGACAGGAGGTTGTGGAGGTGACTCACCACAAACAGTGACCCTAAAGTGGGAAAAGCTGCAAAGAAGAAGATCCAAGTGTAAGCAAACAAAGTTTGCACCTGAGGCAACTCATGGTAAAGGTGGACCAAGCTCTCATCACTTGTCTTAATATCTCCCATAATGCAAAGCACATCTCCTTGCGGACATGCGGGTATTAAGGGAAGGGCCACTAACCAGACTGGTATTGACCTTTATTGAGGTTTCATCAGTGGGAACCAGACCCAGGTCTGGCTCTGGGTAAAGGTGGACCAAGCTCTCATCACTTGTCTTAGTATCTCCCATAATGAATTTATATATACACACACACACACACACACACACACACACACACACACACACACACACACACACACACACACACACACAGTGATACCCCGAAGTTACGTGGGACCAACAAAAAGTGCGCAAGTCGAATTCGTGTAACTCGGGGTATAATTTTGCATGTAATTTATATATACAAACATACAACTGGGACCAAAGGTTTACAAAAACACCTATATTTTTAAGAAATATAATCATAATTGTAGTTTTTCATACATAAAAAAAAGAAAGTTATTTCTGTGTCAATGGTTTCATAAAATCTAATAGATTCATCTGACGGCATAATGTCTTTTTCTTGTCGTGCAAAATTTCTTCATAGCAAGCCAGTGATTTTTTTATTCCTTGCCTTGTGGCTACAATTCGTTCGTCATTAGAATCTATGTCCTCCAAAATCTGTAAACCTTTCTTAATTAAGCTGAGACCTTCTGAGATCTCCTACCATATTTCAATATGCTCTAATAAAAAAAAAGGAAGCAAGCATTCTGGGGGAAACAGATGCAATTTTTTTTTTTTTTTTTTTTTTTTTTTTTTTTAAATAATTCTCTTAATATCAAAAAGCAAGAAGGCAAATGACAAGAATCATAAAAATATTGAAATTCTTTGTCACCACAAATAATCAAAATATGATAATGAATTTACATTTAATGTACTTACTTATGTTGGGAGGATAATTGTAGCGAACTGCAGGTGATGGATAAAATGGTGCTCCATGATAACGGGCAGCTAAGAAAGAACATTGTATTCTGGGACGTAAAAGACCTAACAATAATTAAAAAAAAAAATTCAAATTTTCAAAAACAATGTTACAAGTAATTACATTAATGAAAACAAAACAGCCTAAATTGACTTCTTTTTTTTTTTAATTATTTTTATGTTGTGCTCACTCACAAAAGGTTATTTGCAAACCTATAGTACAATTTTGTACCATGGGTGGGCTACGAATATTTTTCCCAATTTTTATCAAATTTTTAATTTATTCGTAACACAGTCTGGAAACTATGCTCCAGAAACTAAAGATAGCACTTTTTCGAGTGCCACTTCAGGCCTCCCATAAACAGAGCAGTGGTCTCATATCGAACAATGAAATTCATCTCCCTACCTAAAGACAATCATAAACATCCATCACAGCAGGATTTGAACCTGCAGCATGCTGGTTGAAGAGCAGGTACACTAATTATGTGGCCAACTAGGCCAGCAAAACCCCTAACATAAAAATATTAATATATCACAATTAAGTAAATGATCATAAAACCACAAAAATGGCAAGTTTCATAACTGCATTTTTGTATGCCATCATTCATTATCACAACAACTGAACTTGGACAAAATTATATCTATGTGCTGAAGACAATTTTATTTTATCTAATTTTGTCATTCACATGATCCAAAAACTAAAAAAGTTACCGTATTTTTCGGACCATAAGACGCACCTTTTTACATAGAAAAATTGACTGAAAATTGGGGTGCGTCTTATGGTCTGAAGGTAACATTAAAATACGAATCTTTACACCATACCGAAGCTGTTAGCGGAGTTCATTTACTGGCACAATATGTTAATAAAATTAGTAAGTACGCCACTGAAGGTAGGTACCTAAGTTATCTCACTGCATGTGGGTGAATTACCAATTTAGAGCATCAACAGTCATTAGTGTGTAAACATATGCACTTTTGTACGGCTCATTTGAATTATTTTTTTATAAGTCGTTAAAATTTTTATCTTAAAATTAGAAAAAATGAGTGTAAAACAAAAAAGACTTTCATATAATGTGAGTTATAAATTAAATGTGATAAATTATGCAAAACAATATGGAAACAGAGCAGCAGAAAGACAGTTTGGTCCACCACCAACAGAAAAAATGGTTCGTGAGTGGAGAAAACAAGAGGAACAATTAAAACTGCCTATGTAAACACAAGAAAACATTCCGTTCACACCTAGAAAAATGGTCAGAATTAGAAGTACAAATGAAAAATTGGGTAACAAATCATCGAAACATGGGAATATCTGTTTCTATGAAAATGATAATTTTTGAAGTGAAACAATGGGCTAATAGAATTTTGGATTTTACTGGTCTTGGTGCTTTAGATTTATGAAAAGACACAGGTTATGCATGCATACAAAAACCACTCTCGCCCAAAAAATGCCAGCTGACTATGAAGCTAAAATTATAGAATTCCATTAATTTGTCATATCAGCAAGAAGGAAATTTAACTTTGAGATTAATCAAATTGCGAACATGGATGAAGTGCCTCTAACTTTTGATGTTCCTTCAAATCAGACAGTAGATTCAAAAGGCACCAAATCAATAGTGATCAAAACAACAGGTCAAGAAAAAACTCACTACACCGTAGTTTTAGCTTGTTGTGTGGACAGAACAAAACTACCCACCCCCATGTTAATCCTCAAGAGAAAAACGTTACCGAGAGATGAAATTCCTCGTGGCATTATTATCCACATTCCAGATAAAGGCTGGATGGATGAAACAGGAATGAAAATATGGATACAAAAAATATGGGCAAAACGTCCAGGTGCGTTGTTTAAAAAGCCTGCGATGGTAGCGTAGGATCAATTCAGAGCGCATAAAACAGAATCAACCAAGAAGCTTTTAAAAGAAATGAATACAGAATTAGCTGTCATTCCTGGAGGCCTTACAAGTCAATTACAACCCTTGGATGGATCTATTAATAAACCATTCAAAAATTTTATGTGGGAAGAGTGCAACAAATGGATGGCAAAGCCAAATCATGATGTTACAGCAACAGGACGTATGAAACGCATACAATTTCAGAAGTATGTACCTGGGTGAAAAATTCATGGGAAGCTGTAAAAGAAGAGATGAACATAAAGTCATTTAAGAAATGTGGGATAAGTAATGTGATGGACAGTACCAAAGATGACGGTTTTTGAAGGGAGTGACAACAATAGTTCAGACGAAAGTAATACGAACGGTGACATTAACGAGACGAGTGAGAGTACCGAGAGTGAAGATGAACTGAATATTGCTAATACAAATGATTGTAACAATAAATAAAAATTAAGTATGAATTTGTAAATATCTTTATATAATAAAATATTTTTTTCTAAAAATCATCTCACAAATTTGGGATGCATCTTATTGTCTGAAAAATACGGTATATATATACATATATATATATATATATATTAAACTTATTCTGGGACATTCACAATTACCTCTGCCAATTCATTCCACTCACACACCACTCTCCAAGCAAAAGACCCTAGTCCTCAAACCCTTATTGACCATACTCATACACAACTTCCAGGGATGCCCTTTGTTCTCTCCCCTACTCCTCATGTATTGAAAAATTTCTTTTGTGTCAATCTTATAGAATCTCTTTAGTAACCTTTTTTTTATTATTATTATTATTATTACAGTCGACTCCAGGGAGTCCTTAGACTCATCGAGGGGGGGCCCCTAAACATCATGTCCACACAACTATATGACATTCTCACAGTATCTATCATACCTTGCCGTGAACTCACTCACCGTCATAGCACCCACAACACTCTGGCAGCTTATTCCGCTCATTTACCTCTCTAAAAGTAAAGAACCCAGCTCTAACACCCTTGTTAACCACACTCTTGTTCAGCTTCCATAGGTGTCCCCTAGTTATCCCACCACCAGTCCTGATCTCAAAAATATCCTCTGATTTAATCCTATAGAAACCCTTCAGCAATTTGAATGTCTCAATCATATCTCCCCTTTTCGGCCAATATTATCAAATGCTTTTTTGAAAGTCCATGAAATAGCAGTATATCTTTTTGTTCTTTTTCAAGCTTTCTCTGCTATTAATCTTAGTGTGAGTATTTGTTGCACTGCACTTCAATCTTTTCGAAATCCGGCTTGCTCATCAGGAAGATGTACCTCCATATGACCTTTCATGCATTCTGTAAGTATTTTCATCAACACTTTGCCAAGATGACTCATCAGTGCAATAGTTCTGTAATTGGTGCATTCTAAAGCACTGTCTTTCTTATGAAGAACAACGAAGACCGATTTTTTTCACTCTTCGGGAGCATACCCTGATCTCCATATTTCATTGCATAGCTTATGCATATTTTAGCATCTTGCCTATTATGTTATCATTTCCAGAACTCTTGTTGTTCATGAGATGTTTTATAGCCTTATTCACCTCCTCCTCCTCCAAGATGTCATTTTCAAAGATCTCTGCTGGTGGAGAGATTGCTTTTTAGTTCTTTGATTACTTCTGTTGCAGTATTATTTAGTTGATTTTTATATAGTTTACTGCAATATCTTGTCCATCTGTGTATGAATGATTTCAGTCTTGTCCATCAACTTTACCTTCTTCATCTTTGACTGCTACTGATCTGGTTTGCCACTTCCTATTGGCATTTCTTATAAGTTTATAGACCTCTCTAGTTTTGTGTTCTCCATAGTACCGTGTCATTCAATGTCTTTGCATTAGTCCTTCAGCCATTTGGCTTTATCAGATCTTGCTGCTTTCCGTACTTCATTGCAGTTTTGATGGTATAACTGGTCTGCTGCTTCTGAATTCTCTCTTTTAAGTTTCAGTTCTCTTTTCTCTTGAACCAATTTCAGGGTTTCCTGAGTTATCCATTTCCTATTGATCTTCTCTTTTTTTCAGGAATTACTTCCTCTACTGGCATTTTTAGTAATGTAGTCAGTAATTCTGCTCTTGTGTTTATAGTTTGTTTTTCACTTGTGGTCTTAAACTTAGTTTCCAGTATGTTTTGATATGCTGGTCTTAGCCTGTCTTCATTTAGTCTTGAGATGTCTCTAGCCTTTTGGAACTTTCCTTTGTATTTCTGTTTCAGTTTTATTCTTATATTCACAATCACTAAGCTGTGGTTTGTGATTGTGAATCAATATCAGCTCCTCAGAATGATCTGCACTATTGAACTGATGTTCTCCATTTCTGATCTTTGGTTTAGGGCATGGACCAATATTACTTATGCCATGTTCCAGCATACAAGTATGAATAAATTTACGTGGAATACAAAGAAATAAGACTAAGAGTTGTCTTATTTTTACTTTATTTACTTTACAGTAATTATTATTTTACTTACAGTAAGGTAATAATTACTGTTGATAATGATATCGGACTTTCAAGAAAGAATAGGATAAATAAGATCTGAAATAGGAAGTTTAAGAAACCGCTTAGTTTAAGAGGTAAAACGAATATCACACTAGGAGAAAATAAAAGTGTACGACAGTTTTAAAAAAGAATCAAAGTTGACCAGTTTTCAGAGGTTAACTATAACCTCAAATATACAAATATAAAATGAGGGATTTAAAAACAAGAATCGCAATGTCAGAGTTATTGTTTTGTTATGTTCCATCAAGTCATTTTCGACTCCTGGTGATTCTATGAACATGCACTCTTCATTCAGATCTGTCCCTGGCCATATCTTTTAGAATTTCCAGGTGCATTCCAGTTGCTTCATCCACCTATCTAATTCCATTCACCCATCTAATTCTTGGTCTTCCTCTTCTCCTCCTTCCATCAACTTTAGCAAGTATCATCATCTTCTCCAGACTCTCATTTGCTCGTATAATATGTCCAAAGTATGACAATTTTTGGTTGATGATCATAGCTTCAAGGGAGTAATCTGGCTTTATTCTATCTATCACTGATTTATTGGTATGCTTTGCAGTCCATGGTATTCTTAGTAAGCATCTCCAAACCATAATTCAAATGCATCTATCTTCTTTCACCCTTTCTCAGGGTCCAACTTTCACATCCATACAGTACCACACGGAATACCATTGCTTTCACGATTCTGATTTTTGTTGCAAGGCTAATATCTTTAAAGATCATAATAAACTTAGTTTAATCCTTTATCCAAGTGTGAGCAAACAAAGTTTGCGCCTGAAAGTATCTTCAGGACTGGGGTAAGGTGGTACAACACCAGGGCACTCCTTGCAAAGGTGGAGCAAGCTACCAACACTCCTATCTCAGTATCTCCCATAATGCAAAACACATCTCCTTGCGGATATGTCTAATGTTATGCATTAAGGGAAGGGCCACAACCCAGACTAGTTTCGACCTTTATTGAGGTCTCTTCAGTGGGAGCCAGGCCCAAGTGGAGATACCAGGCAGAAGCATTAGCAGGTCATCTCTACCTATAGGTAGAGATGACCTGCTAATGCTAATAAAGGTCGAGTTATGTTATGCATTAATGCTAATGCTAATAAAGAGACCTCAATAAAGCATTTTGAAAATTATGGAGACAACTACCATGTCTGAATAAAAACTTTAGTTTAATATAACTAAAATCTACAATTCGACGTTTTGACCTTTATGTCAAGGTCATCTTCTGGAGCATACAAATATACACATGAACAAGCTATACTACAATCAAACTGGCTCGTTAAAGACATTGACCAACCACTACGACAATCGTTGGCCTGACCTCTGGTGGAAAAAACCGACAAACGGTCGAAAACTGACACACACTGGCCAATACATACGAATTCATAACACCACCCATCACAAAAATATGGAGTCATTAACACCCTTAAAAACAGAGCCACAACTATTTGCTCTAACCAGCAAGCCCTGAAACAAGAACTAAAAATCATTAGTGACACATTCATAAATAATGGCTATAACAAAAATACTGTCAATAAAATACTCTATAAAACTACAACAAAAACAAATCTAGATTACAGTAAAACCATAGCCATCCCATACATTAAAGGGTTATCGGAAAAAATCAACAGAATCCTACAACATTATAACCTCAATGCCACCTTTAAACCACCCACTAAACTTAAAACCATATTCAGCTCCTCTAAGGATCCTCTCCTCCCATTAGCACATCCTGGAGTCTATTGCATCCGCTGCACCTGTAACTTATACATTGGTGAAACAGGACGGACAATCCCTATACGCAAGAAAGAACACATTAGACACATTAAATATAACCATTATGGTGAAGCAGGCCTCTCAGACCACGCACTTAAAACCTTACACCCAATCAACTGGAAAAGCACCTGCTCCTTACACCACACAAAAACCTGGTACGAAAGCAAATTTAAGGAATCCTGCGAAATCCTGATAAACTGCCCAAATATCAATAACAAAGATGGCATGAAAATTCCAAGGATCTGGATGGCACACATTCAGCCTACCTAATATGAAAGATTCAACATAAGTTGGGACTCTAGCCAATCCGCTAGTATTAGAAACCATTCCACTCCAACTGGCTGGAATGATGTTAATATATGTATATAGTAGACAACACAAATAATAGGACTCTAGCATTGATGTACAATTTTTTATGTTTAATTTTTTTTTTTTCCACCAGAAGTCAGGCCAACAATTGTCGTAGCAGTTGGTCAATGTCTTTAACAAACCAGTTTGATTGTAGTATAGCTTGTTCCTGTGTATATTTGTATGCTCCAGAAGATGACCTTGACATAAAGGTCAAAATGTCGAATTGTAGATTTTAGTTATATTAAACTAAAGTTTTTATTCAAGCACGGTAGTTGTCTCCATAATTTTCAAAATGCAGACCTCAATAAAGGTCGAAACTAGTCTGGGTTGTGGCCCTTAATGCATAACATTAGACATATCTGCAAGGAGATGTGTTTTGCATTATGGGAGATACTAAGATAGGAGTGTTGGTAGCTTGCTCCACCTTTGCAAGGAGTGCCCTCGTGTTGTACCACCTTACCCCAGTCCTGAAGATACTTTCAGGCGCAAACTTTGTTTGCTCACACTTGGATAAAGGATTAAACTAAATTTATTATACTCTAACCAAGTGAAAAATAAACTTTCAACATATTTCTCTAAATCCAGAGTAATTTATTAAAAAAGGGTGGCACACCATTTGGCAACTCCTATAGGTAGAGACCTGCTAATGCTTCTGCCTGTATCTCCACTCGGGCCTGGCTCCCACTGAAGAGACCTCAATAAAGGTCGAAACTAGTCTGTGTTGTGGCCCTTCCCTTAATGCATAACATTAGACATATCCACAAGGAGATGTGTTTTGCATTATGGGAGATACTGAGATAGGAGTGTTGGTAGCTTGCTCCACTTTTGCAAGGAGTGCCCTAGTGTTGTACCACCTTACCCCAGTCCTGAAGATACTTTCAGGCGCAAACTTTGTTTGCTCACACTTGGATAAAGGATTAAACTAAATTTATTATACTATAACCAAGTGAAAAATAAACTTTCAACATTTATTTTTCCATTTTCTTCCATTTTCTCCCCATCTACTTCAAAATCATTAAGTTCACATGTTGCCATAACTTTTGTCTTTATGAGGTTAAGTTTAATGTCAGAGACTCATTGGTAAAATCTGAAGATGACACTGATTCGATTCAATCAGCAGCATAGTATGCATTGAAACTGTCGGCAAGGATAGAAAAAAAAATCAGAATGTATCATAATAGACTCAAGAAGTTAAAAGCGACAATCCGGGAAAATGAGATATCATATTGCAAGTTCCTGGTAAGTCAGGAATTAAAAGTATTTAAACTAAAGTCCTTGCAAAAATCAGATTTAGAGAAGAAAACCCACATCTATGGATAATTAACAAACTTTATTCAGTTGTTAAATTATTAAGCCAGCATTTCACCTTGGATCACTAAGGCAGATGTATTTGTTCAGGTTCGGATAATGTCGAAATGCTGTAGTGTACTCTAGAAATAGTCTTTCAGATTTGAATCGCCTTCTCAATCAATGGCATAATCTGCATCAGAAGAGATGTAGTGTAGAACTGGATATAGTTTCTGTTCTGTATGTTCTTCATTTGTCTTTATCCAGATAACTGGCTGTTTTTCCAGTTTGTCAGTTTACAGGAGCAAGAACTATTATAGACACTAGGATGATCATGATGTTGCAGAGAATTCTTTTGGTGAGCAAATAAGGATAGCTAATTTTTGGAATGGCTTAAAGGAAGTCTGTGTTATATATCTTTTATGAAAGCATGAATTTTTTTTCTGAGGAGCCCCACATGCAAAGTGACAATGGATTATTCTTTATGATCCAGAATTTTTTTTTTGAGGGGGGGGGGGGGGAATAAGGGCAGAGACTTCTGCTAATTTTGCAAAAGGGGAAGCCACTGGATAAAAAGTGCAACTTTTATATGGAAAATGCATCACTTTGGAATTCATTCAACCTTGGTATCTTCTTGGAACTGGTTCCTGCTGATATGGTCTTGGACAGTAAGCCTTCCCATAATGCATAGCAATATACACACATCCACAAGAAAGTGTAATTTGCAATACTGAGACAACTGACATGAATCCAACAACTCTACATCCAAGTAGCTTAGTCATGAAGAAACTTCACACACAAACTTTGTTTGCTTACACCTGGGAAAAGGACTAAACAATATGATTTCTTGGCAAGTTAATTTACTTTGTAACCAAGTGAAAAAACTTTCTATAGGAATATATAACATTTGATCTGAAATGCTACACTCAATAATGGTAGTATAAAAGTTTTGAAGGTGGCTAGCTACACTGCATAATCCAGAAGCTTTATTATTAGATAAAATCCCAAATAACTGGAACAGTCCTATTTATTTATAAAAGTAAATAAGTGGATGTGAGAATTACAGAGGCAATCTTCAAATGGAGAAAGTCTCCAAATTAAATAACTTGCAACAGACTTGATATGAAAATCAGCAACAAAAAGTCTATAACTATGAAAAAATCAGCTACTTTCTCTGTTGTGAACCAACAAACACATTTTAGCTAATTAGGCACAATTTTTAGTGATGATGGAAAAATTACATATGAAAATAGATAATAGAATAATAAGTAAGGCTGGTACATTTTTGAAGCTAGCTGAATAAATTCTGATGGAACGAGAGACAGAGAAAGAAAGAAAGAACAAGACCAAAAGAATAAGCTAGTCATACAATAAGTGTTAAAATTAATTGCAACATATGGAAAACAATTAATAGCCATAATAAACTATCTACATAATCATAACTCCCCTATTATAGCATTAATTAGGTTTCTATAAAGGAAAGTTACATGGCTGTGATATGCCATGGAGTCTAACAAATAAGAAGATGAAGATATACTACCTTATTTAATGCTGAATTCTTTTTTATCATCTCTCTTCTGTTGCTACAATGAAACTGAATGGGGGTGACAGATTTTCCCTTAAAATTATTCTTTATCCCCAATAAAATAGATGGGACTAACTTGAGAATACTTTAACATACATTATGCTTGCCTGAGTTAATAAGGGGAGTTTAATATATATGATTAATGCAGAAGGAATTACAAGAGTAAACAGAAGCCATAACTGGAATTTGTATAGTATTGTATTAAGGGTATAAATTAAAGCTACCAAGAAATTATATACTTGGTTTAACCCTTTATTGAAGTGAAAGCAAACAAGTTTGTTTCTGAACTATTACATGTCCACATGGAGATGTGCTTTGCATTATGGGATACTAAGGCAAGTGATGTGAAGTCATCAGCTTCTTTATACAAGTTGCCTCAGTCCAGGAAATAGTTCAGGCACAAACTTGTTTGCTTACACTTGGATAAAGGATTAAACCAAGTACATAATTTCTTGGTAGCTTTAATTTATAGTATAAAATAGTGGAAAAACTTCCAAACAACTGTATTAAGGGACTGAGCTAGCAATAACAAAGCAATTTTCAAGCCAATTTTACAAATGTATCTAAGATTTAAGTTAAAAATGAAATCTCATCAAAGACTGGAGACCACAAATATGAGAGATCTAAGGAAAATGAAGAAAATAAAGTATTAATGATGACACTATATTAGAATCATTTTACAAATAAAACAGTCCAATTATAGTGCAAGAGAAAATCAAAATGTCTGTGATAGAGCCCTAAGTGGTATACTTCTTTAAAAAAAACATGACAGATCCAACAAAAGTGTTGTTGTTTATAAAATTTTAACTCACTTTTGTCTTCATCAATATCAAATTCCTCAAGGGGTGTACAGCATATGATAGTACTACATGAAAAATTTACATCATTACTAATTTCATATCTACAATTTTCCTCCAAATCAGTCTCTGTTACTTGTCAAGACTCCAACATTATCAGATATTATATTTCTATCGTCTAAGGCACTTTGTACTGTATCAATCAACCTATATCTTGGTCTTCCTCTGGGTTGTTTTCCTGCCAACCTGGCAGAGAACACTTGTTTTGCTAATCTTTTCTCATCCATTCTGTTTATGTGACCATACCACCTGAGATTAGCTCTGCTAACGCATTTGCGGATGCTGACAATGTCAAGTTCTTTCCTAATATTCTCATTTTTAATATATTGCCATTGATATCATCTGTTCATGCCTCTAATATTTCTCAAAACTCTCATATCTGCAGTCTCTAGTCTTTGGTCAAGTGTTTTACTTCTGACCCAACTCTCAGATCCATAAGTTAAAACTGGTTTGAACACTATCTTGTATACAGCTAATTTAGTGTCCCGACTAATTTCTCTTTTATTCCATATAAATTTATTCAATTGACTTCCTACCATACCAGTTTTGTTGATTCTGTTGTCTATTTCCATATTTAATTTACCATTATCACTAAAAATCGTGCCTAAGTAGCTGATGTTTTACTTGTTCCACAGGTTCTCCATTCACAACACAGTTGACATTTTCAACGATTCTGCCTATTTTCATTGTCTTTGTCTTTTTATTGCTGAACTTCATACCATATCTATTACAACAGTTATTTAATTTAGTCAGGGAATCTTGCAGACTTGTAGCGGATTTATTTAGAAGTATAACATCATCCGCATAAAGCAAAGAGCTGACATGAACATCTCCAATTTTGATATCATGTTTAATATCACTTTCCTTCATAATGTGATCCATATAGATAATGAATAACAGAGGGGATAATGTACATCCTTCTCTCACCAGATTTAATATTAAACCATCTTCCTGTACTTCCTTCAATTCTAACTGCTGACTTACAACTCAAATACAGATTAAGTATTGCTTGATATAATGCCCCATTGACACCATATAACTGTAGTGTATTGAATAGCTTCTCTCTTGGCACCTTGTCATATGCCTTTTCCAGATCGACAAAACTTAAATACAGATCTTTGTTATATTCCCATGCTTTCTCGACTATTTGGCGTAAAGTGAAGATCTGATCCTGACAGCCTCTGTTTGGCCTGAATCCAGTTTGTTCTTCACCAAGCTTTTCTTCAACAATTCTTCTCAACAGTTTCTCAAGTATACTTGCATAAATCTTACCAGGAACGCTCAGTAGGGAAATACCTCTGCAATTCTCACATTCAGTTTTATTTCCCTTTTTATATATGGGTACTATGAGAGCTCTACTCCAATCATCTGGAATTCGTCCCTCTGTCCAGGCCTTCTGAATTATGCAGTGCAGCCACTGTAAGACTTTTAAACCACCATACTTCAGCATTTCTGGTCGAATATCATCTATTCCTGCTGCCTTTCCACATTTCAAGCCTTTGAATTCTTCTTTTCCTTCACTGCCTCTTTAACTTCATGTGTCCACCATGGAGTTCTGATTTTTCTATCCTTGCAGACAACCTCACCACATGCCTCTCTGACTGAATCAATCTGGGTTTTCTTCAAGGCTTGTCAATGACTCTCCAAGGTTTGGTTGCTGTTCTCAAATTCTTTCATTTTTCTTGAATAATGTTTGTGTATTTTCGTTTACAGTTCACATCTGAGAGCTGCTCAACTTTTATTCACTTTAAAACTTTCTTACATGTTCTTCTTTTCAATATGAAATTCAACTTTATCCTGCTCAAGACTAAATAGTGATCACTTTCAATTTCAAATCCTCTGTACACTCTGGTGTCCTGCACCAGGGAGAAAACATCACTATCAACAATAACATAGTCAATGAGACTTTTCTTATTCCTTGCCCTCTTCTCTCCACGTTGTTTGTTTAATTTCTTTTTATTATACTTTTTCTATTATATTTTTATTAATTTACTAAATATTATATTACTAACATAACTGAATTTCTTTTATAAACTAATTTTCTTGGCCCTTTAATTTAACCATTTTTTTTATAAATTAATACCTTTAATGATAGTGTCGCATGTATTAAGTATTTTTATTGTTTCAAGACCAATTTCATTTGAGTTAAGGAGCAATCACTGTTAGATAACCTACATGAAAATACATTCACACTTTCAATTTGATATATCGATAGTTTGTTCTGAATGGTGAATTAGGTTACATAAGTGCTTTGCCCGATGTAAACAATGATCACCGTATACTGGAGTTGTTCTGTTTTTTTTTTCTCTCTCCCCATGTATTGCTTTTGTTTTCCTTTATTTATGTTTTGTGCTCAAGTTTTATTAGTCTAATGTTGATTTATCATCTTTTTTACATTTTCTATTTTATAGAAATTTCTAACCATTAAAATGTGGAAATTTTTGAATAGAAAAAATCCAGACAATTCTGAAGAGGCTAGTGATGAAGAATTAACATCTCATACTGAATTTCAAAACACAAATACAAAAACAAATACAAAAAGTAGAGGAATAGATATATTCAATATTTTATCCTCATATTTGAAAACAAAAGGTCTTTCTTGGAAGAACTGTATTGGCATCTGTACTGATGACTCCATCCATGGTTGGCTCCATAAGACGTTTTGTTTCTCGTGTAAAAGAAGAAAATGCTGATATCTCAACACACTGTTTTATTCACAGAGAAGTGTTGATGTCAAAATCTCTTGGAGATGAATTGAAAAAAGTTTTTGATGATGCCACAAAAATGGTCAAGCAAAGGTGTTTGAGCTAAAAGATGAATTGCAAAGATATTTTCAAGAAAACAATAAACAAGATTTTGCCAAGTGTTTTGAAGATCAAAAGTGGGTTCAGATGCTAGCCTATTTAGCTGACATTTTTCATTACATTAATATGCTGAACAAGTCACTGCAGGGCCCTGGAGAAAATATATTAACTTCAAGTGACAAGATTCTTGGATTTAAAAGAAGGCTGAATCTCTGGAAAAATCATGTTGCAAAAGGGAATCTTGATATGTTTCAATTATTGGTGGGGCTTAAAAGTAAAGAAGGATATCATCAAATTTCAAGTTTTATTGTAACCCACCTGGAAGAACTGATGATAAAAATTGAACATTATTGTCCGTCCCTTCCAACACAAATGTATGATTAGGTGAGAGAGATCCATACCTGGAATCTTCTGCTCATCCTGAGAACTTGACTTTAAGAGAAGAGGAAGAACTTTGTGGGCTGCAATCTGATTGTACATTCAAGATGAGATTTACTGACCTATCCCTGGACAAGTTCTGGATTTCTGTTAAAGAAGAGTATCCTACTATTCATAGGAAAGCAATAAACATATTGCTGCAGTTTTCAACGTCTTACATGGGTGAGCAAGCTTTTTCTTGTTTGACAAGTATTAAGAGCAAAGACAGAAATTGTCTCCTTTCTGTTGAAGATGAAATCTGTGTTTCTTCATCTAAAATCTGACCCTGAATTAAGTATTTGTGTATCAAAAGACAAGCACAGGTTTCACATTTAAACTTTATTATTCATATTTGTTTCAAAAATAACAATTCTTTGGCACATATTTTTGTTTATATGACATTTTACTTTGATTTATCTTATTATTTTGAAAATTTCAAATAAACAATAAAGTTATTATAGCACTTATTATTTGTTTTCCTCATGATTTTTAAATTCATAAATAATAAAGAAAGATACAAACAATGATATATAATAATTATGTTGGGGTTCCCTACAACATGGATATTATTTCAAGGGTTCTGCAAGGGCAAAAAGGTTGAGAAATGCTGCTGTGGACAACTCAATGAATCTATAAATTAATATACTTTTGGTATAGGTTTCCTTTTATATGCACAAGCTTAATTGCATGCAACTCTGCTGTATAATTACTGCAATCGAGTGGTATCTGATTGGATATGATAAAGTCAGGAAATACAGCAGCAGCACAACCAACAGAGGTCTCAGATTTCGAACTATTAGAATAGATGAGAAGATCAGAGTGCTCTGCTCTGTGTGCATTAAATAACTGCATGTAGATGAATGGAGTGTAGAACTGTCGTACCTGGTATACAGTGAGAGGTTGCTTGAGTGCAAACCTGCCATGAAAAATGCTGTTATGTTTGGAGTGAGTAATGTTGTCAACATTCATGGCATAGCCTGCATAATCTCTTTAACACGTATACCAAAGGGATGTGTGTAGTAGTAGTCAGCCTCCCTATGTAGAGAAAAGCTGCTAGGCCACGTAGAATGCTCTGAAAGTTCATTTTTTTTAGGGTATAGTTAAGAGACAACTGTTTCCCTATGTGAGAAAGCAGGTTTTCTTGCTTTGACATAAAAGGCTCTGAATGAGTGATGTTTGAAAAGCACCAGTAGCTATCTGTAATCCTTATTTATTACAAATTTTAATTAATAGGATCCAACCATCATAGGCTACTCTGCCTTGCACAATGGTAGGCCTGTAACCCATAATCCAGCTTTTTTTTTTACGTACAACTGATTAGGTATGAGGAAATCATAACCAACAAGTAGCACAGGTAAGATTGGTTATAGACCAAAAAAAGTTAACTACTGTTTTTATTTACAAATGCCAGGTGCATCAGAAATAACAGAGATATGAAGTTACTGACTGAGTTTATTCACCCAAAAATTGTTGGAATATGTGAAACTTGCTTTGATAAGTATGATATCCTGATGGGAATAGAAATGGAAGGGTATGGTTTTTTGTGATGATAGAAAGGACAAAAAAAAAAAAAAGGGGGGGGGGGCTGTTGATGATAGCAGGCAAATCATGTCTATGCAAGTGGAGATGTAAATATTGTAAATTGTTGCAATAGTTTTAGGTCAGTATGGTGTGATGTGGAGGTTGATAGGAGGAGATATTTAATGAGATGCTGCTTAGGCTAGGGAAAGAGAAGGGTGGTGATGAAGAAATGTATGTGCAACTCAGGTATACTGAAACAAGGGAAGGGTGATTATTATGGGAGATTTTAATTATGGCAGTATATACTGGAATGAATAGATAGCATTTAGGAATAAAGAAAATGAATTTCTTGAAAGACAATTAACTTAGGCAGTATGTAAAGAAGGGCACATAAGGATCGAGAGTTTTAGATCTGATAATTACATCAGAAGATGGGATTATGAATGGAGTAGTTTTGCACTTCACTTCCCTCCAGTTGGAGAGAGTGATCATGAAGTGATCACCTGGCTTGTGGCTAGCCATATGAACACATTTGTGAGGAAAGGATATATATGGAATCACAAGGCTGATGATTATGTAAATGTTAAGAGATGGCTTGAAGCAATAGCATGGAATGAGATGTTAAGTGGGAGAAAGTTAAAGACTGCATGAGAACCAACAAAAAGATATTTAACAACATTGATGTGCAAGATTTTGAAGGTCAAAAGACTGAATAAAGTAAGTATTAAACAAATGAATGAAGAGATTAAGCACAAAATTTGGAAGAACAAGATACTGTGGAAGCAGCACAAGATGAATTATGGTAGCAATCAATTGTATGGGTATAAAGAGCAGGCCAAAAAAGTAACTCAGCTGATAAGAACAACAAAACTACAGCATGAGTAGAAATTAAAAAATCAGGCTGAGAAAAAATCGAGTTTTTCAGATATATGGCAAGTGAAAGGAAGAATGATTATGATATGATGTCAGTGGAACAGTAACTGCTGCAGAGAACATAGCTGAGGTATTCAGTGAACAATTTATAAAGGTGTTTCATTTTTGATAAGGGTGAAATCATAAGAACCTCAAGTGTAGAGGAAACAGGAAAGGATGGCATAATTGAGTGAACAGGAGGTATGTGAGAAAATAAACAAGCTTGATGTCAATAAGGCATTAGGATTTAAGAACATATCACCATATGTCTTAAAGGAATGTTCCAGAGAGTTGGCAGTAACATTGACATGTCTGTTTAATAAGTTTTACAACAGTACAGTTTCCCAAAAGGTGGAAAAAAGGTAAAATTGTTCCACAGCATAAATGTGGTGATACTGTAAAAAATTGATTGTAGCTTAAATATTCAAAAGCATATTGCATCGATTTTTTTACAGAGGTCCAGTCCCATGAGAATGTTGTAAAAATAACTTGTCTCTGTATATTTTATACTAGATATTTTTGTAAATAACCCTTTGGAAGTTAACTGTATATACTCCTATAATAAGAATATTTTAGAGTGTTAAAAACAAAGGTAATGTTTTGCAGCCAGAGCTGTATGTAATAGATCTACATGGCGGCACAAGAAAGGTAGTTTATAAAATTTTGTGTGTATGTGAAAGGCTTACAAGCTCTGCACGTAAACACCTCCGAAGTCAGTCAGAAAGGTTCAAACAACTTACAATCAAAAGAAAGCGGAGGAGAACAGAAAACAGGCCAAACTTGAAAGAAGATGAAAGAGTCATGCCGAGTTCTTTGGGGATTACAAACTTCGCGCGAGGTCTCAGAGAAGGCATAATAAAAACGGACAGAGTCAAGCATAGAGGGCTTCCC
This sequence comes from Typopeltis vanoorti, assembly GCF_054136105.1. Taxonomy (NCBI): domain Eukaryota; kingdom Metazoa; phylum Arthropoda; class Arachnida; order Uropygi; family Thelyphonidae; genus Typopeltis; species Typopeltis vanoorti. Next base: position 35,753,903 of record NC_143567.1, on the reverse strand, counting down.
GGTTCAAGACGTCGGTAGTGCGAGACAACTTCCAGGCCAGAGAGAGAGAGGGCTTCCAGACATTGCCAGAGAGAGGGAACAGATTCGGGAGTCCATGAGAGAGTCAGTTGGTGGTAATTACGGTCATTGGAGGTGACAGTTAGAGCTATTGGAAATGGCAGATAGAAAAGCCAGTCGTCCAGGCCTTACGGCGAGCCCAAGCAAAGAAAATAAGGCGATGTAAATTACTCGAAGCAACTTCGCTCGGAAGATTTTCTTTTTCACCGTGGGAGAACAACCTTTTGCCGGTCACAGTCCACAGCCCACTATTTTTCCCGATGAGATATTACTGAACCAGACATTCCTAAGGAAGCTCAAGATCTGAGATGAAAGAAATGCCATAAGACTGTAGTGAAAGACTTTTGACTGAATGTGCAACACAGAGTCTTTTGTAAGTTCAAACCTCTTGTGTCTTCCCTCTCATAGTAGGTTGTAGATGGACTTTTAAGAGATTGTCATTAAGAGAATCGATTGGCATATTGGAAGTTGATATAATAATTATAAAAATAACTTAACAGAGAGTTAGCTAACCTCTTTGCGAGTATACTAGAAGTTTAGTAAGTTGGAATTGTAAGCAGAGATTACATAGGTTTTTGAGCTAAAGAGATTAATGTAAAAATAACTCTAACTTCTTTGCAAGTAAACTAGGAGTTTAATAAGTTAAATTTGTAAGCAGAGAGTTAATAGGTTTTTGAGCTAAAGAGATTAATTAATGTTGAAGTAAGAAGGTTCTAATTTATGCAAAAGAATGTTTATAGATGGATAGAGAAAGCAATCTCCCTATTATTTAATTCATGTATATTTCATAGTAATGTAAACAAAATGTGTTTTGATTTTTTTGTTAAAGAAGTGCTGCCTGATTGTTTATTTTTACAACTGCACTGTTCCTAAATAAATCAAACTTGTGAGCAGGAAACTAAATGAGATAGCCGAAGCATAAAGTTAAGTAAAAGAATAGACCACGACTGTTTGTGTAAAGTTTAATTGAAGGAATTTGTGTTAGAGAGAGAAATTTGCCCACCGTATTATTGAGTTTTATGCTAATTAAATGATATTAGTGGCGCAGTCTAAATTTAATACATTTTCTAGTATCTTAGGCATAAGACTCGTAGTGCGAAGAGTAGATAAACATAGTACGAGTAGAGTAAATGAGAAAGGATAAGAGAGAAAAAGCGCATTAGAGTAAAGCTATAAAGTATAAAGATAAATATTTTAAGAATAACGGTATATAAGGTAATAGAAAAAAAAATAAAGACACTTAAAATAAAGAGAAATTAACAGCATATGATTACAAAGGTGCAGTAGCGACAGGATAAAATCCACAGTAGTTAAAATAAGAAAAAGAATGGATTGGAACAGTTTTGTAAATAAAGAACAGGCAAATAAATTTAAAGTGTATATTTTAGTGTAAGAAAAAATTTTTAACCATGAATGTCAACAGCGGTAATTCGGAAGCTAGTACTAACAAGGTGGGGATGTAGAATTCTTTAGGACAGTAAATCCTCACCTCATCATCCCCCAATTCTCTTGAGAGGACCATGATGATGTATTGTCTTTCTTCAGGTTTGTAGAAGAGCTAAGGAATGTTAGAAACTGGTCGGACTTTCAGCTTCTAATAATACTTAGGAATAAACTGATTTGAAGGGCCAAGAATTTTTTGTATTCCTCTCCCATACTGAGAGACACTGGAATACAATAAATTGAAAGATACTCTAATATCTCAGTTTTACAAAGTTAAAAGCATGGGTCCGAACCTGTGGAGGCTCCAAAAATGTAAACAAGAGAAGAAAGAATCCATTACTGACTATTACAACAGGCTGCTCACCTTGGCTAATAGCATGAGCATGTCCAGTGATGAAAAGAGTCACTTTGATTTGATTGGGCTGTCTTCAACCAGTTCAGGTTAGGAGTTAGAGAAGAATATAAAGAGACAGCATACAAAAGGAAAATAAACACTTTAGAAGAAAGCTATCAGGCCATAAAAGAAAAAGAAGAAATGCTAGGCGATCTTCATCTTGACTCTAGTGCCAGCCAGATAAACAATATTACAGAGGTGACAGATCAAAAAACTGAGATTAAGAAAGAAAAAAATAAAGGCAATCCTAAAGAAAAAAGCAAACAGAAAGAAGGAAAAGAGGAAAATAAGGCCACAGAAATAAATAACATAGACCACAGCGGATTGAATGTTGCAGAGGCTATTAATATGGAGGAAGTACACACTTTAATTAGACAAGAAGTTGAACGGCTACAACAGCCTATTATGGACCGTCTTGAAGCTATACTGAAGCAGCTGGCGGCAGTAACAGAAGGGATCTCTGAATCAGCTATACCTCAATCACAGAGGACAAACGGAATAAAAGACAGGAGGGAACCTCCCAGATGTTTTAGTTGCAATAAGATTAGGCACATAGTTCGCAACTGCTTTAAAAATAAAAGACCCTCCAACAGAAATATGAGTCAAATTTTGGGCACCCTCATCATATTTATGCAAACAAACTATGGAGAGGAGAGAACAGAAATCAAAAACACCCATGGAAGTCTAAAATGATCATAGAGGGGAAGGTACAAGGATCGTATTGTGATGTATTATTAAATACTGGTTCCCATGTCTCAATCGTAACTGAACATTTTTTTCGAGGAATAAAATCCAAGATAGGGAGAGGCATTACTAAGCTAAAGCGACCAATCATATTATCGGGACTTTCATCTTCTGTGTTTCATGTAACCAAGAAAGTTAGGGTAAAAATTTACTTGCCAGAATTTAATTTGTGTGTTTGGCAAGAGTTGTTGGTCCTTCCCAGGACACCTCACACAAGAGCACAGATTGTCCTAGGAACTAACTTTCTAGAGAAATACAGGTTCTCATGCGACTTCTCTAGAAATGAAATATGCCTAATGGGTAGAAAACGGTCTGGTAAAGGGAACCGTAAATGTAAAAATAGAGTCGAGAAATCTCATGAAGAGAGAAAGCAGAATGAAAGAAATGTCAGGCAGACTGAAAGAGGTAATTAAATATCTCGAAATAATCATACTGATCCTTCAATAGCTTCAACATCCGAAAGTAATAGTCAATCTAAGACTTACCTCATCTCAAGTGTAAAATTAGTTAATGATCAGAGCATAAAGAAAAAGAAATTAAGGGAGGTTAATCAAAAGGTAGTAGAAGTAAACATTATAAAGAGAAGTAGTAATGAAATTCACAGCCCAGACAGAAAATTCAGCGAGAATAACACACAGAGCGACTGCTCCCAGTTAGAAAAGGAAAATAGAAATTTTGATCAGAGAGACAGGGAAAATTTTTTGCCTAATCCCCAAACTGTTAGGGGTACTGAACAAGCAAAGGGGAGGAGACCTTTCACATCTCGAGTGTCAAGGTAGTGGCCAATGAGACGGAAGTTTTAGAGGTCACAAATAAAAATATAAAATTTAGAAAAAAATGATTGTGAATGTCACCACCCAGGCAACAGGAGAAGTTGAGAGAGAGAGAGAGAGAGAGAGCGCAAGCAGTCGGAAGGGAATTAGACACCCAGAAGATAGGGAGAGGCATTACTAAGCTAAAGCGACCAATCAGATTATCAGGACTTTCATCTTCTGTGTTTCATGTAACCAAGAAAGTTAGGATAAAAATTTACTTGCCAGAATTTAATTTGTGTGTTTGGAAAGAGTTGTTGGTCCTTCCCAGGACACCTCACACAAGAGCACAGATTATCTAGGAACTAACTTTCTAGAGAAATACAGGTTGCTCTCCATCTGTATTTCTCTAGAAATACAGAGGGAGAGCAAGCGGTCAGAAGGGAATTAGATGCCCGAGGGATAATAACAAACATAAGTCACAGCGTCAGTCGCGGCAAGACGACCCATCAGATCAGGCTGACGACATCCCCCTGAGTATTGTCCGACACAGAGAAAGCATAAGACATAATAAAGAAACACTATATTTAAAAATTTTTAACCCTTTTCATGGTTTAAAATTTTTTCATGAAGGGATGGGCCTTTGTAAAAACTCGATTGTAGCTTAAATATTCAAAAGCACATTGCATCAATTTTTTTTACCGAGGTCTAGTCCCATGAGAATGTTGAAAAAACTTGTTTGTCTCTGTATATTTTGTACTAGATATTTTTGTAAATAACACTTTGGAATAAGCATTATTTACAAAATAATGCTTATTCTGTATAACTGTATATATTCCTTTAATATTCCTTTAATAAGAATATTTTAGAGTGCTAAAAACAAAGGTAATGTTTTGCCGCCAGAGCTGTATATAATAGATCTACATGGTGGCATAAGAAAGGTTGTTTATGAAATTTTGTGTATATGTGAAAGGCTTACATGCTCTGCACATAAACACATCCGAAGTCAGTCAGAAAGGTTCAAACAACTTTCCGATGGCCGGCAACTTACAATCAAAAGAAAGTGGAGGAGAACAGAAAGCGGGCCGAACTTGAAAGAGTCATGCCGAATTCTTTGGGGGTTACAAACTTCGTGCGAGGTCACAGAGAAGGCATAATAAAAAGGGACAGAGCCAAGCATAGAGGGCTTCCAGACTTTGCCGAAGAAGAAAAGGCTTCCAGTCATCGCCAAAGAGAGAGAACAGATTTGGGAGTCCATGAGAGAGTCAATTGGCAGCAATTATGGTCATTGGAGGCAGCAGATAGAAAAGCGTTGTCCAGGCGAGCCCAAGCAGAGGAAATAAAGTGATGTAAATTCCCCGAAGCAACTTCACTCGGAAGATTTTCTTTTTCGCCATAGGAGAACAACCTTTTACCAGTCGCAATCCACAGCCCACTATTTTTCCTGATGAGATATTACAGAAGCCAAACATTCCTGAGGAAGCACAAGATCTGAGATGAAAGAAATGTCATAAGACTGTAGTGAAAGACTTTTGACTGAATGTGCAACGCAGAGTCTTTTGTAAGTTCAAATCTTTTGTATTTTCCCTCTCATAGTAGGTTGTAGATGGACTTTTAAGAGATTGTCATTAAGAGAATCGATTGGCATATTGGAAGTTGATATAATAATTATAAAAATAACTTAACAGAGAGTTAGCTAACCTCTTTGCGAGTATACTAGAAGTTTAATAAGTTGGAATTGTAAGCAGAGAGTACACAGGTTTTTGAGTTAAAGAGATTAATGTAAAAATAACTCTAACTTCTTTGCAAGTAAACTAGGAGTTTAATAAGTTAAATTTGTAAGCAGAGAGTTAGTAGATTTTTGAGTTAAAGAGATTAATTAATGTAGAAGTAAGAAGGTTCTAATTTATGCAAAAGAATGTTTATAGATGGATAGAGAAAGCAATCTCCCTATTATTTAATTCATGTATATTTCATAGTAATGTATATAAAATGTGTTTTGATTTTTTTGTTAAAGAAGTGCTGCCTGATTGTTTATTTTTACAACTGCACTGTTCCTAAATAAATCGGATTTGTGAGCAGGAAACTAAATGAGATAGCTGAAGCTTAAAGTTAAGTAAAAGAATAGACCATGACTGTTTGTGTAAAGTTTTATTGAAGGAATTTGTGTTAGAGAGAGAGAAATCTACCAGCCGTATTATTGAGTTTTATGCTAATTAAATGATATTAGTGGCGCAGTCTAAATTTAATACATTTTCTAGTATCTTAGGCATAAGACTCGTAGTGCGAAGGGTAGATAAACATAGTACGAGTAGAGTAAATGAGAAAGGATAAGAGAGAAAAAGCGCATTAGAGTAAAGCTATAAAGAATAAAGTATAAAGATAAATATTTCAAGAATAATGGTATATAAGATATAGAAAAAAATAAAGACACTTAAAATAAAGAGAAATTAACAGCATATGATTACAATGGCACAGCATTCATTTACAATATTGTGGTATTGTAAATGTGGTGACTGGCTGTCAGATAGGTTTCAGAAAGTTGTATATAGGTATCCCAAAAGAGGATGTCACTAGCAGTGTGCTGCATGGATCTGTATTGGGGCCATTGTTGTTCAACTTGTATATCAATGACATTTGGATGGGTTTCACTGGTGATATGCAGATGGTGCAGAATTGGGGAGAACAATGCAGAGTCAAGCAGGTGTTATGGCTTTACAGGAGGCCTTGATCAGGCCTCTTATGGATTACTGTACACTGAATTAGGATATGTGCCTGGTGATGAGGATATTTTAGAAAGGGTCCTGAGAAGATTCATAGAGATGATAACTAGTTTGGGAAATATGGAGTATAAAGACAGATAGAATGTAATTTGCAAATCCTCGTGAATAGGAGGAGGAGTGGGGATATGATTAAGACATATAAGTTGATCAGGAGTTGTCATTAGGTTAGCACAGAAGAAATTTTTTTATAGAATAGAAGAGAGAAAGAGAGAGAGAGAGGTAGAACAAGAGGCCATCCTTGGAGACTGTATAAGGAGAGTTTCTTGAATTAACATGAAAAAACACAAGGGATAAGTAATACTATTTATTTAAGGCCATATATTTCAGCCTGAATATTACAAGCCATCTTCAGTGGTGACAATAGTTAATGACAAAATAGAATGCACACAACAGATGATTTCGTGTTAACTCACAAAACCTCTCATGGCACAAGTATCTCTTAAACAATGTATAAGGTGGGTATGAGCAAAGGATTGAGAAGCAGGTTTTTTGCATGGAGAGTGGAATTTTGTGTGTTGTGAATATAGACACTGAATCAGTTTAAGCCATGGTTGGAGAAGCTTTGTGTGTGTGCATCCGACAATGAGTCTCTGACTCCATGATGGTCAGATGTTAACAAAATACACAAAAAAAGGTGAAACAGTAAAGAGGGATACACACCCCATTCATAATAGAGGATAGAGCATAAAGGAAAATCAGCATTCTCTTGCACGTTTCCCTTAGTTGACGAATATGTGCAAGGAATATAAGCTTTCCTTTCTGTCAAAGATGAGTCTTGAGAACTTGGCTTCTGTTACCATTGAAATAATACTTTGTCTGATTCTTAACTCAAGATCTAGGTGAGGATTGCATTTTCAGCAGTGTGTAAACAGATACTTTTTTCTACTGAAAAATTGAACCCATTACTAAGAGTCCATGAAGAGATACAATCAATTGCTTGTTGAAGCTGTCTTTTAATTACCCTCATGTTACATGAGTGACAGTAAATTGTGAGGTCATCAAAATATAAAGCATTGCTTACTGTGGGAAGATATTCAGTGACTGAACATCTTCTTCCCATACTTCTGAACACCTGAGACAAATTCTTGAGGAATGAACACCCTCTTCTCGATGATATGTCCAAGTTAATGTGCTTCCCATTCAGACTTGGAATTCTCAGTTGCATAGAAAATTTTTAATAAAAACAGGAAGGTGTTCTCTGAGATCTAGGTACAGAGGTTACTTCAAATGCTCTATCTCCAGACTGTGGCATAAGTTTTATCCACGACAAAGAACAGTGAAACCAGATGTTCTCCTTTCAGGAATGCATCTCTTATACATGAATGACTATAAAAGCCACATTGTTTTGAATAGAAGAATGTTGCTTTCTATCAGAGAAAACTGGCATCTTCAATTATCAACATTATCTTACAGACAACTGGTCAGAGCAATTAAGTCGATAATTATTTGCTTGTGTTGGATTCTTTCCTGGTTGTTAGGATGGCCATGGCAATTTCCAAATTCTTGGCATAAGCCAATTATCATTGTATAGTAACACAAGATGATCCAGAAAACATGATGGAAGATGTTTCATCATCTTATAATGGGTGTCATCAGGATCTACTGCACTGGCATGAGATAGTAAAGGAAATCTTTTCCATTTCTCCTTAAAGAATGAGAATGAGTAATTGTATAGCTCTAGTCCATTTGCAGAAAAGGTTGGCCACTATTTCTCTTGTTTTTCAATATTAAAAATTCAGGAGGATAAGAAGCAGTTGCCAAGATTCGGTCAAAATTTTCTCCCAACATGTCTGAATAGTTTTGGGATTAGCAACAACACATCCATTATGGTCTAAAGTAGACAAACTGTGTGTTCGATATCTATCTTTCATTTTCCAGAGTTTATCTCGTACGATTTCAGCACTGGTTGTTTTGATTAATCAATAATGTAAATTGGATCCAAGATTTTTTTTTGACAATGACACCACCACCACATGTAATGTGCCTTTAGCTCAAGCATGTTTAAAAGATTATATTCTGAAAGTTAGGAAAAAGTACTTCAGTGAGCCTGATCCATTTACCACATGGGCATCAGTGTAGGAGAGTATGGTTCCTGTGAATACACAGTGCAAATAACAGGAAAATTATCACTTCCACAGATGTTCTCATGAACATCCCAAATGAGAAGTGGAAAAATAGCAGGGGAGTAGATCACAGAATATGAGTGGGTAGGCATATGGAAGAAGGTATTGACTCTATTATTAAGAAGGGCGAGATCCTTATTGTCAAGCATTCACTCAATGATGTGACTCATTTGTCATGTAGAAATTACTCAACAAACTGTTATATCGATTAAAGTCACCCATAAGAAGTATGGGCTGAAGCAGTTGTAATTAAGGTTATCAAGATCGAACTCATTTTAATTAGAACCCAGTGCTAAATAAATGAAACATATGATAATAAGAAATTTCATGGACAAGCACTCTGCTACTACTTCCAGAGCAGTATAAGCTGGATGTGTTGGAAAGGAGTATGATTGTCCACTAAAATAGACACTCCAACATCTCCAGTTCTGTCCCAGAGAAACTCCTTAAGGTCGGGTCCTCCAAGAGTTTTAAATGTGTTTCTGGAGACAGAAAGCTATGTGTTTCTGCAGCAGAACTTTGATATCATGAATATTTCTGCAAATCTACAACAGTTCCACTGTAAAACTTTTCTTATTGTTTTGGCTTTGTAGACTTGTCCTATTTCTGATGGGCTGAGGGCATACATCTCTTCCTTTGGAAAAATGTTCCCTACATCATTTAATGTGTCAGGATCACTGTTCACTGAAAGTGAACTGTTGACTATAGTTCACTTTCAGTGAACAGTGAATACAGAAGTCTCTATTTCTCCTGTGTAGATGTCTAGTGGTTTATCTTTCATTGATGTCCCATAATTTTCTTGGCAAGTGGGTTCTCATTGAACAGGTTAATTTTTGTAGTTGTTTTAGGAGTGAGATGATAATAGGTTGTGTGCAACTAACTTGCAAAACTGGAACACTCCTGTTGCCAATTTTCATGCCAAGGTGAAGGGCAGTGGACTTGATATCCCTTCCCTTTGCTGGCTTATCCCATGGCTCCATTATAATAGAATTAAGAAATTAGAAATATCCACTTCTCAAATTTGCAGAGATGCATTTCATTGCTTTGTTATCAAGGAAGACTTTCGGCATACTACAAGGTGGACAAAGTATCAAGGTCAACTGATAGAAACTACATTGGCAAAGCATAAGAAATGGACTGCACAGCAATACAGCTCTATTGATAGTGCATCACTTTATGGATCTAATCTAGTGTCTCCCCAGCATCAATAAGTACAAGAAGGTACTAGGCTCCTACCTAGTCACGAATTTACTGATAATCAGGGCTAGGATTAATGCCCTGCCAATGAGAGCCAGTACAACCTGAGTGGCAGAGGTGACAGAAGTTGTAGGGAAGGTTGCCACTACTGTGAAATCCTTTCTCATATTGCCCAATATTGTTTTGGAATTCATGATATTCAGTGAAGCAGCATGATGCAGTGATCTCCGTATTAAATAACTGGTTGAAAAACAAACTTTGGGAGAGTGAGGTTGGCCTGCACTATAGACTTTACAGCTGATATTAGAAAGCCCAATTTAACTGCAAAAAAGGATGAAAGAGTCTGGATTATTGATGCACAGATAGTGGGTACTGGGTGCCCACTTGTTGTTGGTCATGGAATGAAGTCTCATATTATGAGCAGAATATAGATCTTTCTTGAAAGAATGAAGAGGAGTTTGGGGAAGCTCCTCATTTCATTAGTGCTACCATCTCCCTTCATGGTGTATGGTGCAATAAGAGTTACAAAGACGTTATTTCTATAGGCATTATTTTGACAGACATTAAGATCTTGCTCCTTAGAGATTTGCAGTACACACTGGTGGCATGGCGTTGTCACCAATAAATGACTTCTAGAATACCTCATACCGGCATGGGATGGATCTTGATGTATTTTGGCTTCAGTCTTTCTGGCTATTAGGACAAAGGCATCGGCCATTGCTCTGGTAGACCATAGCATGCAGCAGTGCATTTCGGGGTGAAGATTTATAAAATAAAATATATGATTGCTACCCAAAGCTGTATAACTGAGAGGAGACCTCCACATAGCTTTTAAAGGATTGCGGAGAACCAACCAGGGCTTCTGACCTAATGTCCAATCACCTTTTTGTGGTGCACCCTGTTGGATATCTACCTGGATACTGAACGAACGAGGATGGGCTGGCAATTTGAGATTTAGCTAACCAAATTGTATTCTTATTGGCTTAAACCAACATACAAAATGATGATACAACATGACACAATTTCATGCCGGCTGGGGCGTTCCTCAGTTAAACAAAGCCCACATTGTTATCGCCAGGGAACCAGGGCGAACAGCAAAAACTCAGCTACTGGAACAAATCTGAAAGCACACCTCAACTCAACATCACAAAAGTTAAAGATCGGTACTATCAACATAAGAAGCCTGAATGGCAAAGAAATGGAGCTAGCTGAGGAATTAGATAAGTACCAGATCGACATAATAGGGGTGACAGAAACAAAATAGACAAAAACTGGTGAGATCGTTCTGATCAATAAATACAAAATGTTATATTCAGGCAATGACAATCCAGGAAAAGAAGGAGTAGCCATAGTATTTAACACAAAATACGAGGCTAATCTTCTTGAATGGCAGGCAGTCTCGAGTAGAGTGATGTGGGCAAATATCAGAATGGGGAATTGGACAATGAGACTTATTTGTGCCTATGATCCCAAAGAAGGTTCTACTAAGGTAGAAGTGGAGGAATTTTTTGATACTTTAGAAAAAGCAACTGACACAATGAAATAGGAAAAGTTGGTCCTTGTTGGGGATCTAAATAGCAGAGTAGGAAACGATTGTCAGACATACAAAAATATTTTGGGAAAATTTGGAGAAAAGAGCAAAGCCAATAATAATCACAAATGCCTGTTGGATTTCTGCTCAGGACATGGACTGGTTATTACTAACACCACATTCCAACATGAAAATGTGCACAAATTCATAAGGAGAGAAAAGGCAAGGTATAAGAAAAGTCTCATTGACTATGTTATTGTTGACAGTGATGTTTTCTCCCTGGTGCATGACACCAGAGTGTACAGAGGATTTGAAATTGGAAGCGATCATTATTTAGTCTTGAGCAGTATAAAATTGAATTTCATATTGAAAAGAATAACATGTAAGAAAGTTTTAAAGAGAATAAAAGTTGAGCAGCTCTCAGATGTGAACTGTAGACTAAAATACACAAAGATTATTGAAGAAAAAATGAAGGACTTTGAGAACAGGAACCAAACCTTGGAGATTCTGTGGCAAGCCTTCAAGAAAACTCTGATTGATTCAGCCAAAGAGACATGTGGGGAGGTTGTCTGCAAGGATAGAAAAATCAGAACTCCATGGTGGACACAGGAAGTTAAAGAGGCAGTGAAGGAAAAGAAGAAAGCATATCAAAAGTTCCTGGCAAATAAGTCAGCTTGTGCTCTTAGAGAATACAGAGACAAATGTAGGAAAGCTAAACACTGTGTAAAACTAGCTAAACAAAAGTCATGGGAGGACTTCGGCAAGAACATAGAAAATAAATATCAAGAGGATGGTAAAATATTCTGGAAGTTGTTGAAGAAGCTTAGAAATAGAGGAAAGAGCGCTATAAAAGGAGTTAGAGATGATAAAGGTGAAATGAAAACAGGAGAAAAAAGATATCCTTGAAGTGTGGAGTAATTACTTCGAAAAACTGCTAAATGAAACAAGCAGTGATAGCACAGTGGTAAAAAAAATACTCAACAGGCATAAAGTCAGGAATATATATCCATACTTGAAGTGGAAAAAGCCATCAAAGGCTTGAAATGTGGAAAGGCAGCAGGAGTAGATGATATTCGACCTAAATTGCTAAAACATGAGGGTATAAAAGTCTTACAGTGGCTGCACTGCATAGTTCAGAGAGCTTGGACAGAGGGACGAATTCCCGATGATTGGAGTAGAACTCTCATAGTACCCATATATAAAAATATATATATTTAGAACTATAACATCGTCTGCATAAAGCAAAGAACTGACATTAATATCTCCGCTTTCCTTCATAATGTGATCCATATAGATAATGAATAACAGAGGGGATAATGTACATCCTTGTCTCACACCAGATTTAACATTAAACCATCTTCCTGTACTTCCTTCAATTCTAACTGCTGACTTGCAACTCAAATAAAGACTAAGTACTGCTTGATATAATGCTCCATCGGCACCATATAACTGTAGTGTATTGAATAGCTTCTCTCTTGCCACCTTGTTATATGCCTTTTGAAGATCGACAAAACTTGAATACAGATCTTTGTTATTATTATTATTATTCCTGATACCTCCAAGGAGTCCGTAGACTCATCGTGGGAGGACATCTACAACTGTCTCTAAACCTAACCTCTACTACGAATCATCTCCATCAATGCCATCTACCGCCCACTTCCAACACCACCACAACTAGTAATTTTTGTCTGTAAATTGCGTGTGTTCTGAACGGCCGATTTATATGTATGCGGGATGAAAAACCCGAGTTTCCGGGAGAAAAAACCCTGCTACCTACATATGAGATCGGCTAACTCACCTTCGATTAATATCGACCAGATAAAGATTCCTCCCGTCGCGACGAGAATCGAAAATAGGCCTATTCCAATCGAAGGGCGCAATGTACCATCGTTCTTCCAATTGCGCTACAGAGGCGCTCTATTCCCATATTATATTCCCATACTTTCTCAACTATTTGTTGTAAAGTGAAAATCTGATCCTGACAGCCTCTATTTGGCCTGAATCCAGCTTGTTTTTCACCAAGCTTTTCTTCCACAATTCTTCTCAACCATTTCTCAAGTATACTGGCATAAATCTTGCCAGGAACACTCGGTAGGGAAATACCTCTGGAATTCTCACATTCAGTTTTATTTCCCTTTTTATATATGGGTACTATGTGAGCTCTACTCCAATCATCAGGAATTCGTCCCTCTGAACTATGAAGTGCAGCCACTGTAAGACTTTTATACCATCATACTTCAGCATTTCTGGTCGAATATCATCTACTTCTACTGCTTTTCCACATTTCAAGCCTTTGATGGCTTTCTGTACTTCAAGTATGGATATGTATTCCTGACTGTATGCCTGTTGAGTGTTTTTTACCACTGTGCTACCACTGCTTGTTTCATTTAGCAATTTTTTGAAGTAATTACTCCACACTTCAAAGATATCTTTTTCTCCTGTTTTCATGTCACTTTTATCATCCCTTTATTTTACAGCACTCTTTCCTCCATTTCTAAGCTTCTTCAACAACCGCCAGAATATCTTACCACCTTCTTGATATTTATTTTCAATGTTTTAACAAAGTCTTCCCATGACTTTTGTTTAGCTAGTTTTATACAGTGTTTAGCTTTCTTACATTTGTCTCTGTATTCTCTAAGAGCACAAGGTGATTTATTTGCCAGGAACGTTTGATATGCTTTCTTCTTTTCCTTCACCGCCTATTTAACTTCCTGTGTCCACCATGGAGTTCTGATTTTTCTATCCTTGCAAACAACCTCCCCACATGCCTCTGTAGCTGAATCAATCAGGGTTTTCTTCAAGACTTGCCACCCGTTCTCAAACTCTTTCGTTTTTTTTTTCAATAATCTTTGTGTCTTTTAGTCCACAGTTCACATCTGAGAGCTGCTCAACTTTTACTCGCTTTATAACTTTCTTAAATGTCATTCTTGTCAATATGAAATTCAATTTTATCCTGCTCAAGACTAAATAGTGATCACTTCCAATTTCAAATCCTCTGTACACTCTGGTGTCCTGCACCAGGGAAAAAACATCACTATCAACAATAACATAGTCAATGAAACTTTTCTTATTCCTTGCCTCTTCTGTCCATGTGAATTTGTGCACATTTTTATGTTGGAACATGGTGTTAGTAATAACCAGTCCACGTCCTGAGCAGAAATCTAACAGGTATTTGCTATTATTATTAGCTTTGCTCTTTTCTCCAAATTTTCCCAAAATATTTTTGTATGTCTGACAATCATTTCCTACTCTGCTATTTAAATCCCCAACAAGGACCAACTTTTCCTTTTTCATTGTGTCATTTGCTTTCTCTAAAGCATCAAAAAATTCCTCAACTTCTACCTTAGTAGAACTGTCTGTGAGACCATAGGCATAAATAATTGTCATTGTCCAATTCTCACATTCTGATATTTTTTTATTATTTTATTTTTTGTTAACAACCAGAATATTATTTGAACTGCACTGATATTTTTGTAACCCAGTATTAGACATATCTTGATATATTTGAAAAGAAAGTATTGGAGGCAGGCATCTTAAAATAAAAATAAAATGAAACAGATAACATTGATCACAGATACACTACTAGTAGCCACCATGGAGACGAGTATGCAGGCACTGCATAGGAAATGTGCAAGACCTTTGCAGTCATATGCTCCACAGAGCCTTGCATATCCACTTCAACATCCATGGCTTCAACTTGAACCTTAAGTGTCCACCAAACTCCACCTTCTTGGTAGAAACCCAAATTTCACCTCTCTCTAGACCAGCGTTTCCCAAACTGTGGGCTGTGGCCTCCTTGGGGCCCGCAAGTTTTGTTGAGGGGGGGGGGGTGAAATAACAAAAACAAATTTAAAATGTTTTAAGACTAAGCAGATTTTTTTTTAATCTTAAAAGAAACATATTTAATTTTTATTATTTCTTTTTTGTTCTTTTTTATATTTTAATGAAAAAATCACACACTGGTGTTGGTTCACAAATTTTCTTTCTTGTGTATTTCGGCGTTTAATGAATATTAGTAAATATATGCTTATTCATATAAGTCTCATTTCAAAGGTATTGATAAGAAACATAAAAAAGATTATAAACGCAAAATGTTGAATATAAATTGTATTGAATATAAATACAATAAATATCATAATAATATATGTCTATATTGCGATTTTTTTTCCGATGGGGGCCGTGAAATATTTTAATTTTTCCAAAGAGGGGCTTGGCATCCATAAATTTGGGAAGCACTGCTCTACACTATTCAATCTCAACTTTCAAAACTACACAATCTTTAACTCCTTTTGATGGTGGGTGGCATATGTGCATACGAGGGTGGTCTAAAAATTTCTTGGCCTAACAATGAAAAAACGAATTCATAATTTCAAAATTATTTTTATTTTTCAACATAATCTCCCTTAAGACTAATACATTTATTCCAGCGATGCTCCTGCACCATTATCATGTCCCTGCAGTGATTCTCAGTAAGATCTGCAAAATACCCCTCTACAGCTGCAACACCTCTTTATTTGAAGAAAAATGATGACCAGCGAGGAAGAGTTTTTGTTTTGGGAAGATACAGAAGTCAGAGGGAGTCAAATCTGGGAAATAGGGTGGATGTTCCAACAATTCATAATGCAGATCCCTTAATTTTCCCATTGCCAAAACACCTTTGTGAGCATGTGCATTGTCCTGATGAAAGATAATTTTTTTCTTCTGCAAACCAGGTCTTTTCTCATGAATTTTTTCATCTAGTCTGGTTAAAAGATCAGAATAATATTCCCTGGTTATTGTTTTACCCTTTTCAAGATAATTAATAAACAAAATGCCTTTAGCATCCCAAATCACCGATGTCAGGACCTTTCCTGCTGATGGAACCGACCTTATCTTTTTATCTAAAATAATGGGGAGAACCACCAATTCCCAATTCCTACGCTACCTCAAAGGCACCCAGCTAATAAATGACAAATATATCATCCATTTTTGGACAAATGCCATGAAGTTTGGTGAATCTCAAGTAGTTGCACTTAATATCGCCAAGGCATATGACCAATTCTAGCATAAAGCTTACTAAGCAAACTCTCATCATTTGGCCTGTCCCAGAGGGTAAGGAACCATCCACAATCAAACATAGCATAATGGTGGATGGTTTTCCTTATTCTCTCACCATTCAACAAATGCCAGGATTCCACAAGGTTCTGGTCTCTCACCAATCAATGACCTACTTCAAGTGACTTCCAATCTAATACATAGTTTTAAAAATGACAGCACGCTGCACTCCTCCCTTTCAATTGATAAACCTTGCTCTACACAAATCACTTCAACCTACAGAACATCAACCAACCATTGCCCTCAATTCTGATCTCCAAGCCATCCTCCAATGGGAGCTCAGATAACCTCGGCAATTTTAATGCTAGCAAAACCCATTTCTCATAAAAAAAGAAACATTTTCTGCCAGTATTACATTTGACAACCTTCAAATTGTCAGACAAGATGAGATTTCTCTTCTTTGAATAACCCTGACATCAAGCCTCTCCTAGCATAAACATATTGCAACCAGTGACTACTAAGCTTCCAAAAAACAAGGATTTCTCTTTTGCTCAAGACGTTACTTCATCTGTGAACAGCTGTTAACCTTATACAATTCACAAATCTGCCCAGCTATTGAATACTGCTCTCACATTTGGGGTAGGGCCCCTAAGAGCTCCCTTGAAATGCTTGACTCAATACAGAGGAGAGAAATTAGATTGATTAATAACTCATCTCTTACCAAAATCCATTTACCTTCACACAGGCATTTGCTTTCTGCAATATGTGTATTCTATAAATATTTCCATGGCAAATGTTCATATGAAATAGCATCAATAATTCCCTCATCTGGTACTAAGTCTGTTGGAACAAGTGCGGATGCTGCCCAGCATCCATTGATAATACACCTTGAAATCCACAGAAAAAATTTCTTTTCCTCCTCTATCCGTGCTACTGCTGCATTGTGAAAAGAGTCTTCCCCATGTATTTCCCTTATGTGTTTCCCAAGGAATATAATATACAGGCTTTTAAATGAAATGTAAACAAGTTTCTCCTTTCCTAATCCACTACTCATACATGGTGCTAACGTGTCAACATAAAAAAAGAAATTAAAAAAAAGATAGAACTACATATGAAAATTAGGACTGAATGAAGTTGATTATTTCCTATACCTTGGGAGCACAAATAAACTAAAAAGGAAGATGCAAATATAAAATCAAAGCGGCTCACTAGAAAGAATAGAAATATCATAACTACAGAAAAATTTGACAGATAGGAATATCTCACAAGGTACAAAAATTACATCGGCTAACTCTTATAGTTTCTATTGCCTTGAGCAGATTTGTGAGATCTTGGACTCGCACAAAAAAAAAGACAAACAGATTTGAGAACCAGGCATGTCAATGAGAATGCTTATGATTTCCTAGATAAAAAAACAGAATTTGCTAATCAGATAGATAAAAACCAGACAATGGCATAATAAAAAATAACAATAAAAATAAAACTTTGAATACATAAGAAAATTTTTTCTTATATATTCAAAGTATTTATCCAAATTATGTATCCAAAGTATTAATTCATTTGAATTAAAAATACCCTGCAGAAACAAGAAGCAAAAGAGACCTCAATTCAGATAGAGACCAACATATAAAATTAACAAACTTCCAGCAGAGAGTGATTAAAGATATTTTATAGAGCTAAATGAAAAATTACAAATATAGATACGAGCCCTCAGCCATGAGATTAAGGACTGTTGCAATAAAAATATTGCGTGCACAGTTCAAATGAACGACCAAGATACCAAGATAGTGTGGAGCAATCATGTTCATGTGTGTCTGTCTGTGCGTATTTTACATAATGTAAAACGGACACAAATCAAACAAATCAGGGATTTTTTTTAACATTCTGGTGAAATCTCTTTTAATCTTAATAATTTACCTTCTTTTGTCCTTAATAAAGACTGATGGCCTGCACCAAGCAGAGAAACTACTCCGGTTACATTGGAAGGAATTTCTTTGTCTAAAAGTGGACTTATTCTTGAACATATTTTTAGCAGGTAGTCGGCAGAAACATGAGGAAGACTTTGTTCCTTAATATACAAATGAACAACTATATAAATAACATTTCTTGGGTATATTTTGGTGTACATATAATTTACAGTCAACTCTTCATGTAGAAATTACAGAATAGTAAGCAAACTCATTAACAAACTAAACTACCAAAAGGCTCCAGCTAAATTACCACAAGTACTAATTCTATTTTAAAGGAAATTCACTGTAGCAAATCTCATACAATAAACTATTCTTTTAGTTCCTTGGATTTGCTCTCACTGCAGTGATAATTGACTGCACTTCTTGCAATAATCTAGAACAGGGATCATCAAACTATGATTTGCAGAAAAGTGTAACCCAGTAAAAAATGAGAGAAAGCAATTAAAATTATGTGCAACTGCATTTCTGTAAATTAAGGCAAATAGAGATGAGTACACAGCAGGCCAAATGAATTTAAGTGTTTTACTACTAATTTTATAAATTATTAGCATCTATCATGATTATCTAGCTTTGCAAAAATTTGGATCACTTGTCCAAAAAAGTTTGAAGATGCCTGTTCTAGTATTCAAGAAATTAAACACTGCAAGAATTTAAAAGCATTTAGTCCCAGTTTTCTAATTACTCAAGACTTGTGGATCAAATATTTCAATTAATTAATGGATAAGTACTATTAGAGATAACATCCACATGCACAAATAAATATAATAAAATAATCAAACAGAGTAAACTTCTAGTATAATAAGTTATATTATAAACAAACCCATATTAATTTTTAAATGTATAGAAAAAAGCATAGTTTTAAAATTTTACCTGTCATAATCAGATGAATTATAAAGATTATCTAAAGCGTGGAAATTCATTTAAGCAAATCATTAGGTACCACCACTCTGGCCCTACAAACAAAAGAAAATGTTAACTTCCAATGTCACTCATAAAAGTGACCTGTGAAAGACCAACGAGCATATCAGATTTAATAGTGGCAGTGAATGAATTCAAAGCCCACATCCCCAAGTCACATGTAGGCATCCCATCCTAACCTTTCCTTCACCAAGCAGGAACAAGACCATCTATTATGACAACAACCAAAAAAAAAAATGCCAAAGTGGCAACAACAGTTGGTTCATCAACTACAAGAAAGGAATATTAGTGTAGAATCATGTGCTACTACTAGCTACTATGAAAACCACTAAGCACTGCATGAATAGAAAGCATGAATGATCTCATCCCCCACACAGAACCTTCCAAAAAAAATGCAAAAATATGTGATCTCAGTTCTTCCAACAGTGTTCAGTGCATCCCCATCCCCCTCTAGCACTACTCATTTCAGGTTTCCCAAATACACACTCTATGACTCCTTTCAACTCAAGAGTGGTATCTGTGCATATGTTCACTCTGACATACTATGCCAGAGAGTATCCAACCTAGCAAATTTTCTTTCTTTTTTTAAAAAATAATTATCCCAAACATGAGAGCAACAAGAATCTATAGCACATTAGTGCCATGTGTGGGGTGCAGGTAAAGATTGAGAAAGAACGAATCTATTGACATTTGGGAAACATATTATGAGGAAGGCTGATCAAGAGGATAGCAGCAGATGGAATAAATTTTTGGAGAAAATTCTTAGGAGACAAGATGAAAAGAATCTTCCAAAAGGTTGAAGAAACTAAGGTGATGTGACCAGTGTTTTATCTCTGTTACTGTGTGTTCTTTTGGCCAGTTTACCTTTTTTGCTAAATGATAAAGTGGGTGGAAAAAACACTGCCATATGAGACCAGCCAGATCACCTTCAACTGAAAAATCATTATAAAAGTTATTCTCATCCAACACAGGACCTAACATCAAGTGGTAACAAATATAAATTAGTTAAGAATTTTAATAATTTACCATTCAGCAGAAATAATTTTCTTTACTTGTTAATGAGTCATTATCACTAGAAGGCTAAATGAGCATAATAATTATAGCAACAAATCACGTTTCTCACAATTTTCAATAGTTCTGTCAGATGTTATTTGATGTTTGTCACAGCCAAAGAACTAACTATCAAGTCAGTGTATTAGGCCTATTAATTGCATGTGTTCTGGTTGGTTTGCCTGTTTTGATGAAAAATGAAAGCTTCTCAGAGGACCTCCATATGAGACTGGCTAACCCTTCAGTTCATGTCCTAGATGAAATTTGAACCCAAGTCTTTTGAACAAAAGAGCAGTGTCAATACCAAATAAGCTATGGAGGCTCTATTATGCAAGTGCAACTCATATCTGCAAATGGCATCTAGTTATTATGGAAAACTTGGTGGAAAACTTTTAATAAACACGTTAACACAAAACTATTTTAATATTTGCTAAATAGTTCAGTCTGAAATTAACAGACTATCCTCAGTGGCTTGATAGGAACAGTTTTTACAAGGTGGAATACAAACAATTGATCATTCAAAAGTAGAACGAGCTGCATGATGTTACCCTGCTAAGCACTAAAGAGAGGCAAATTTCATCAGAGTGATGAATAAATTATAGGTATTAATTCACATTTTCATATAGTAATCTTAATTTATAAATTCAATTAAAGATAACGTTAGATTAATGTAGGAATTAGACAGTCTCAATTAAAAAAAAAAAAAAACCTAGTGTGTTATCCAGATTAAACTTTCCCATATTTTTGACAAGGATAGGCAACCATTTTGATTCAAATTAGGGTGTTGAAATAAGGCTTCAACATTCTCTTTGAATAGGCATTTGAATTTATAGCAATATCTGTGTAGAAGGAGAGTCCTGGACCAGAGAATGTTGTGGCATGTCTCTAACCTGTGCTGTGCCAATCCAGACTTATTGATTTGTTGTGAAGAATGTACGATTGATATTCTTGTATTTTTTTCTATAGAGTGACCCGTTTGTCCAAAGTACGACAGATTGCAGTTACAAGGAACTTGATATACACCAGGCAGCGACATACTTGAACGTTTATCTTTAGAAGATGGGAAATATGTGGATATTTTGTTAATAGGGATACAAGTGGCTGTTAAATCACATTTCTTCAGAATTCTTGAAATTGGTTCTGAGATTCCGGAAATATATGGAATTAGAACTCAACGTAAAAATAGATGACGATTTTTCAGTGTGACCTCACAACAGAGATTCCTTACCTTCCTTTTTAGCCAAAATCAATTCTCTACACCCTCGTATTAAGTTTAACATAGAGATTGAAAAAGACAACAAATTATCCTTTTTAGACATCCTTCTCACCCGCTCACCTTCAGGTATTCTGACAACAGTTTACAGAAAACCCACTTTTACTCGACGTCACATTCTCAAACAATCTGCCCATCATCCTTATCAAAAAACAGGAATTATAAAATGTTTAATTTGATGAGCTAGAACTAACTGCTTAACTCCCCACGAATTACAGAGAGAACTTTCAACTATAACATCACATGAAATTAAATGGCTTCTCCTAAAAGACTACACAACATCTGTTCGATTCCTACAATCCTAACCAGAACAACAAAGAATCAATACGTCGAGTTCCAATTCCATATATTTCCAGAATCTCAGAACCAATTTCAAGAATTCTGAAGAAATATGATTTAGCAGTCACTTATATCCCTATTAACAAAATATCCACATATTTCCCATCTTCTAAAGATAAACACTCAAGTATGTTGCTGCCTGGTGTATATCAAGTTCCTTGTAACTGCAATCTGTCGTACTTTGGACAAGTCGGTCGCTCTCTAGAAAGAAAAATACAAGAACATCAATCGTACATTCTTCACAATAAATCCGATAAGTCTGGATTGGCGCAGCACAGGATAGAGACAAGCTACAACATTCTCTGGTCCAGGACTCACCTTCTACACAGATGTCGCTATAAATTCGAATGCCTATTCAAAGAGTGCTGAGATTACTTCAATGCCCTAACTTGAATCGAAATGATAGCCTATCCTCCTTGTCAAAAATATGGAAAAGTTTAATCCGGATAACACACTAGGTTTTTTTTTTTTTTTTTTTAATTGAGACCTTCTAATTCCTACATTATTCTAATGTTATCTTTAATTAAATTTATAAATTAAGATTATTATATGAAATTGTGAATTAATACCTATAATTTATTCATCATTGATGAAATTTACCTCTCTTTAGTGCTTAGCTCATTCTACTTTTGAATGATCAATTGTTTGTATTCCACCTTGTAAAAACTGTTCCTATCAAGCCACTGAGGATAGTCTGTTAATTTCAGAATGAAATATTTGGCAGATATTAAAATATTCTTGTGTTAACGTGTTTATATTTCTTAATTTAATGTCACAAGTATCTCTCAAGAATAGAAAAGTGGTTATTAAAACATTGCTGTTAATTAAATTTGAGTTATTACGACCATGGTAAGTTTTCTAATTGTATATTTTTGCCTTGTGCATGCAACAGTTTGAGTTTATTACCACTTTAACATAATAAATGCATTATTCCATTCAGATGAATGGCTGGAAACAATATAACAACTGAGAAAAATAAATAAGAAACTTACTTATTTATGCTTATGGCTACATGAAAACTAGCAAGTGAAAAGTACAATCACAATTTCCAGAAACAAATGATGAAAATCTTAACATATAAAAGTTCATTACATAAAAGGCACAACCTGCTTTCTAAGTCTTTCCTTTTTTTTAAATATAATGCAAAAGTAACTTGTCATAATTAAGCCAGGGACAATTATCGTCCTGCCGCACCAAGTATGACAAGGCTGCATGTGCTCACAACATTTCACAATTCACAACATAAAAGTAGCTGTATCCAAGGTTTAAGTAGAGAGCAGTTGTGTCTTGGGTGAGAAAACTTGATCCTTTAGAGGAGGCCCATTTTACATTGTATTATCATCTTCTAACATGAGGAGGAGTTCAGCTGATACTATGACGAGGACTATGAGAGTAACTATGAGGAATAACATCCTCATGGTGAGACGGGACCGTGATCTTTTTTTTCCTCCATAACCACCGCCACCATCATACCAACTACAGGTCAAGGTCCAGGCTGGAAAGCCAATTCAAGGCCTCATCCATCACCTTGTGGATGTCCTGTAGGCCACCATCATGAAATTGGCGCTTTGGGCAGTTGTACACAATATGAGTAATCATCTGAGCCATGGGAGAACAATCACAATAAAGGTGATCTGATAGCCCCCATTTATGTAGACGATAGCCACATCTGCCCTGACTAGTTCTGATCCTGTTTATGGATGACCAAATCTTCCTAGGAAGATCAAAACCAGGCTGCAGAGCACAGGGATTTTCTACCAGGAAGCCATTTGTTGGACCAGTATTCTCTCCATATGTCAGATATTGATGGCGGCGCAGCTGAAGAGAGTTTGTCCATGGACCAGAGAAGCTTTCTAGATTTGAGGCACAGACTAGGTGGGTTTATAAGAGTCTGGTGTAGGGGTAGGAGTGGGTTGCTCATTGCTTTATTAAATTCCTTAATCATGGCTTGTCTTCTCCGTATGTGTGGTGGAGCAATGCTAGATAGAACAGGCAGCCAGGAGAGAGAGGGGTGCTTCTCACTGTCCCACTAATTTTGCGCATGGTAGAGTTCAGCTGGGTGTCTATAATGTTTGTGTGTGCTTCTTTCCCAGACAAGGGCACAATATTCTGCTGCAGAGAATGTGAGGGCTAGTGCAGACGACCTTAGGACTTCTGCACCACAACCCCAAGTTGTTCCAGCAAGCCTTGAAATTATGTTATTTCTGGTTTTAATTTTATTGATGGGTTTATAGCCTTTTATAGGTTAGGCTTCTACCCAGGCTCACTCCAAGGTATTTTGGGTGAGGCTCATGTTCTACCATTTTTTCACAGAAGGAAAGGTTGAGTTGTCGATCTGCCTCTGCATTATACAGGTGAAATACCGAGGACACTGTTTTCGTTGGAATTGGCTTCAAGTACCACTGCTTGAATTATTCTTCCAGGGTGTTCAGGTCTATATTCAAGGTTGATTCTAGGTTGGTAGAGGAGGTGGATTGATGCAAGATCGCTAGGCCATCAGCGTACATATACTTGCTTGATCTGGTATAAGGTAGATCATACACATAGATGTTAAAAAGTATAGGGGATAACACAGAGCCCTGAGGAAGACCGCTGTGAAGGAATCTGGGCCTGCTCTTTTTTCTGCCAATATGGACCCGGATCATTCTGTTGGAGAGAATAGATTCAAAAAGTTGTAGAGTTTTTTTACACTTTATAATATTTCCTAGTTTTAGGAACACAGCATACTGATATCGCAGTACCATCCTATGAGAGCAGAATGCAAGATAAAATTATGTGCAAATTATAAAACAAAAATTAATATTAACAGTTTATTTTTATAACATGTTCTCAAAATTAAAACAATAAATAGAGAATTGTCACAAATGTGAATGATATAAAATTTCTCAGCAGTAATTTTGACTAGATGCTGGCTGTTACATGCACCAACTAACTATTCCAGAATGTCATTTTTTGCTTGCAGAAATGTACAAAACTCCACCAGGAAACCAAAGTACAGAAGACTAGGTATTATTAACACCAGATCTCCATGGAAGTCAAAAGACACACAGCAAGAGGCACACAATGCCCCCCCCCCCCCACACACATACACAAAGCTCACCAAAACCATGCTCTTTAAAACGCATTCATCATGCCTGCATTCACTACACTCAGAAGTAATGCATTCTGCTCATTAATGCATCTATGAAAATTGTCTTCTACATTAAATTAGTAACAATCCCTTATCAACTTATAATTCTTAATTATATTTCATCTCCTCCTCTTATTCACAAGGTTCTACAAATTGCAGTCCCTCAATCTGTTTTCATACTCCACATTCCAAAGACCAGATACTATCTCAGTCAATCTTCGCTGGTCCCTTTCTAATACATCCTCATTCCCATGAAAACTATGTGACCAAAATCTGTGTACAATAATCCAAATGAGGACTGATCAAGGTCTTATACAATAGTGACTTTCACAATTAGTGCAAAGTGAACTATAAACTTCAGGTCCCTGTCCACCACCACTCCCATCTCTTATTTCTTTAAAAATTTCTGCACCAAGTGTATACTATGCATCCCATCTTTACCTATCTAATTTCAGAACCTTACACTTTGCAACACTAAACTGACAGTTCTGCTCACTTGCCTACTCATAAAACCCACTCAGGTCCTCCTGTAAGGACACACTGCTTGACTCACTGTTCTCCACAATTTTGCATCACTTGCAAACAGTTGCACGTGATGCAAAATTGTGGAGAACAGTTAAACTCTTAGAGTCTAAGTGAGTCTCTAGTTAAACCTGTCCCAATGTTATTAATATAGAAGTTAATCAACAATGGCATCAAAACTGACACTAACAGCATTCTATTAGACACTTCATTTTTGGGATGCCAAATCCCCATACATAACTTATTGATACCAATCATAGAGCTAATCACCTATCCAACTCACTAATTCAGTTTCTAATACCATCCATCCCAACTCAGTTACCAACTCGTCCTGTGGCACTCTATCAAAAGGTATACCAAGCACATGCATGTCCTTGCTCCAATACAATGTCACTTTGTTGAAATACATGGCCTTTCTTACCCATGCTGACCATCAGAGAATACAGCTGTTATCCATCCACTTTTGTATCCTACCTTTCACCAACCTCATCAGCACTTAAACAACAGCTCCAGATAGGCTGGTCTGTGATTTGTAGCTTCAAGCTAATCCCCACCTTTGTAAAGTGGAACACTCTTATCCTCTTTTCACTCCATTAAGACTTGTGCTATTGCAAAACTTCTGTTAAAAAGATTGCCAAAGCAACTGACCATTGACTCCCTGGAACATTCTCTTAAGACACATGGTAATATGTCATCAAATTAATTTAATTCCTTATAAACCTATTAATATTTGTATTATAAACACTTGCTCGCCAATATCTCATCTCCCATTTCCTTTATGCATGAGTTTCTCATGTTGTCACCAATGAGGATGAAACTTCCTGATGAATTACTCACTAAATATCTTGACCATTTTTTATGTGGGCCCAACATAAAAAAGATGGATTTTTCCACATTAAATGGTGAGAAAAGCTTCTCAGTTTCACTGTATTCCACATTACCTATTCATATTCCATTCAACTCCAAAAACTGGATATTCAGTCAGATACTTCACACTTTATGCTTTCTTCCTCTTCAGACATGAAATTGCTTTCTAAATTAGAAGACAATTACGATCATCATCACCGGAATGGCAGAGCCCTTCATCACGTGGAAATCCCCCCCCCCATTTTTATGCAACTCCGAATCCCCAAAAGGATGTAAACTTACTGCACATTACGGCCATGTGTAGGCTACGCTTTTTTCTTTCTTTCTTTTTTTAATTATATTGTTATTATTATACAGACATCTGCAAGGAATTTCATTATTCACACAATACCTATTGTACCTGACCTTAAACTTTCATTGACAAAGTACTCACAATCATCTGCAGTAACAAATTCCAGCCATTCACCACTTTCAAGCATTAAAAATCTGGTCCTCACACCTGTCCCGATACTCTCACACAACCTTAGGAGAAGATCCCTGGTTCTCTCCATGCTATACTGTGCTGAAAAAAATTTCCCCACATGAATCTTATACAGCTCCTTTAGTAATAAGTTTCTATCCAATTCCTTCTTTACTGCCTATCAACTAAACCTTGCAACCCAAACACATTCAATCTTGTCTCTATTATCCACTCTACCTCCTCATCTGCAAAAAACTCAGGTGACCAAACCTGTGCATATTAGTTTATATAGCCATATTAAAGTCTTAAAAATGGATAATACTATCCCCATTTATACTTGTATTTAATGCCTAAGTAATCCTTTCAGCTACTTTATGAACATTTGCAATATGCCATCTTCAACACCTTGTGTAACATTACTCCAAAATCCATAAACATCATCAATTTCCTGCAGTCCGGTGCCATTCAACATAATATTATTATTAAAAGAGAACTCCAGGGAATCAGGAAACACATCGAGAGAGGCAATAGTCCTGAGGTCTTATCACAGCCTCGTAAAGAGGCAAAATGACATCCTTATCTTTACATGTGAATGTTTGTTCATCATTGTGATTATCTTTTGAGCTGTATTTACAATCTTTGCTATATGGCCCTTGAACTTCAACTTCCTATCTATTAACACTCCAAGATCCCTAGCCTCATCAGTTTCTTCTAGCATAATCCTACCAATATAATATGAATTCATCATCATCATCATCATCAAATTCCTGCCATGTACCCTCAAGGGGTCTACAGGATATGATAGTACTACATGAAAAAAATTACATCATTATTAATTTCCTATCTACAATTTTCCTCCACATCAGTCTGTTACATGTCAAGACTCCAACATTATCAGATCTTATATTTCTATCGTCTAAGGCACTTAGTACTGTTCAATCCACCTATATCTTGGTCTTCCTCTGGGTCTTTTCGCTGCCAACCTGGCAGAGAACACTTGTTTTGCTAATCTTTCCTCGCCCATTCTGTTTAAGTGACCATACCACCTGAGATTAGCTCTGCTAACACATTCCTGGATGCTGACCATGTCAAGTTCTTTCCTAATATCCTCGTTTTTAATATGATATTGCCATTGATGCCATCTGTTCACGCCTATAATCTTTCTCAGGACTCTCATATCTGTGGTCTCTAGTCTTTGGTCAAGTGTTTTACTTCTGACCCAGCTCTCAGATCGATAAGTTAAAACTGGTTTGAACACTGTCTTGTATACAGCTAATTTAGTGTTCCGACTAATTTCTCTCTTATTCCATAAGAATTTATTCAATTGACTTCCCACCATACCAGCTTAACTGATTCTGTAGTCTATTTCTATATTTAATTTACCATTTTCACTAAAAATCATGCCTAAGTAGCAGAAATGTTTCACTTGTTCCACAGGTTCTCCATTCACAACACAGTTGACATTTTCAATGATTCTGCCTATTTTCATTGTCTTTGTCTTTTTATTGCTGACCTTCATACCATATCTATTACAACAGCTATTCAATTTAGTCAGAGAATCTTGGAGACTTGTAGTAGCAGATTTATTTAGAAGTATAACATCGTCTGCATAAAGCAAAGAGCTGACATTAACATTTCCAATTTTGATATCATGTTTAATACCACTTTCCTTCATAATGTGATCCATATAGATAATGAATAACAGAGGGGATAATGTATATCCTTGTCTCACACCAGATTTAACATTAAACCATCTTCCTGTACTTCCTTCAATTCTAACTGCTGACTTACAACTCAAATAAAGACTAAGTATTGCTTGATATAAAGCTCCATTGACACCATATAACTGCAGCGTATTGAATAGCTTCTCTCTTTGCACCTTGTCATATGCCTTTTCCAAATCGACAAAACTTAAATACAGATCTTTGTTATATTCCCATGCTTTCTCAACTATTTGTCGTAAAGTGAAGATCTGATCCTGACAGCCTCTATTTGGCCTGAATCCAGCTTGTTTTTCACCAAGCTTTTCTTCCACAATTCTTCTCAACCATTTCTCAAGTATACTGGCATAGATCTTGCCAGGAACACTCAATAGGGAAATACCTCTGTAATTCCCACATGCAGTTTTATTTCCCTTTTTATATATGGGTACTATGTGAGCTCTACTCCAATCATCGGGAATTCGTCCCTCTGTCCAGGCTTTCTGAACTATGCTGTGCAGCCACTGTAAGACTCGTATACCACTGTACTTCAGCATTTCTGGTCGAATATCATCTACTCCTGCTGCCTTTCCACATTTCAAGCCTTTGATGGCTTTTTCTACTTCAAGTATGGATATGTATTCCAGCTTGCATGCCTGGTCAATGTTTTTTACCACTGTGCTGTCATCACTGCTGGTTTCATTTAGCAGTTTTTCAAAGTAATTACTCTATACTTCAAGGATATCTTTTTCTACTGTTTTCATGTCACCTTTATCATCTCTAATTCCTTTTACAGCACTCTGTCCTCCATTCTTAAGCTTCTTCAACAACCTCCAGAATATTTTACACTTTCTTGATATTTATTTTCTATATTCTTGCCAAAGTCCTCCCATGACTTTTGTTTGGCTAGTTTTACACAGTGTTTAGCATTCTTGCATTTGTCTCTATATTCTCTAAGAGCACAAGCTGACTTCTTTGACAGGAACTTTTGATATGCTTTCTTCTTTTCCTTCACTGCCTCTTTAACTTCCTGTGTCCACCAGGGAGTTCTGATTTTTTTATCCTTACAGACAACCTCACCACATGCCTCTCTGGCAGAATCAATCAATGTTTTCTTCAGAGTTTGCCACGGAATCTCCAAGGTTTGATTCCTGTTCTCAAACTCTTTCATTTTTTCTTCAATAATCTTTGTGTATTTTAGTCTACAGTTCACATCTGAGAGCTGCTCAACTTTTATTCGCTTTAAAACTTTCTTACATGTTATTCTTTTCAATATTAAATTCAATTTTATTCTGCTCAAGACTAAATAGTGATCACTTCCAATTTCAAATCCTCTGTACACTCTGGTGTCCTGCACCAGGGAGAAAACATCACTATCAACAATAACATAGTCAATGAGACTTTTCTTATTCCTAGCCTCTTCTCTCCATGTGAATTTGTGCACATTTTTATGTTGGAACATGGTGTTAGTAATAACTAGTCCATGTCCTGAGCAGAAATCCAACAGATATTTGCCATTATTATTAGCTTTGCTCTTTTCTCCAAATTTTCTCAAAATATTTTTGTATGTCTCACAATCATTTCCTACTCTGCTATTTAGATCCCCAACAAGAACTAACTTTTCATTTTTCATTGTGTCAGTTGCTTTTTCATGTTAATCATGTCAAAGTGAATGACTATATTTACTGACATCCATTTTCCCATGCCCACAATTCCAGCCTGTTCAAATCGTTCTGCAAGTACTGCATATTAGCAGCATTCCTGATTACCATACCTATCTCTGCATCATCAGCAAATAGCTGTATGTTGCTTGTCAAATCCTTCATAATTTCATTAATGTACAGATTGAATAACAATGGATCAAGTACTGATCCTTGAGATACACCACTGGTTACCTTGAATCTTAAAGATTCACACCCCCCATATACAACTTTTTTGATATCTGTCAGTCAGCCATCCTCTTATCCATGCCAACCGTTTATAATACAATCCCATATTCCCCAATTTATGCAACAGTCTTCCATGCTGTATTTTGTCAAAAGCCTTAGCAAAATCTAGAAGTGTCATGGTGTATGCATTCCCCCATTATTATAGAATGTGAGCAAATTACTAAAACATGACCTTCCCTTAGTAAACTCATACTGTTTTCAT
This sequence comes from Typopeltis vanoorti, assembly GCF_054136105.1. Lineage (NCBI taxonomy): Eukaryota > Metazoa > Arthropoda > Arachnida > Uropygi > Thelyphonidae > Typopeltis > Typopeltis vanoorti. Next base: position 35,723,465 of record NC_143567.1, on the reverse strand, counting down.
TGCAAAGTGGAGATCCTCTGTGAATTCATTTCGGAATGTGAGCCCTAACCAACTTTTCCAAAATCTTCACCAGCACTCCTGAGATGCTGATTCGTCGCTAGTTGGATAAGCCAGTTTTTGCACCACCATTGTGCAATAGGATTACCATACATTCTTTCTACTCCAGTAGAAAGAATGTATGGTAATCTTCCCTGTTCTGAGACTCAAATTATATAGCCTGGTTAAAGAAATAGCCAATTCAGCTGAACACTCTTTTAGTATCTATGCTGATATCCCATCAGTTCCTGTTGCAGAATTCTTATTCTTATTCATAATATTTCCTCCTCATACATGAATTTCCTCATACAGTGAAGAGGTAGCAGTGAGTTCAATGTTGCATATACCAGGTTGATAACTTTTAGCAAAATGACTACTCATTAGTTGAACAATCATGCCTGCATCAGTCACCCGCATACCATCTGCATTCAGTAGAGTTATTCTTTCAAATTCATTCGTTCTTTTATTCACAGCATAAAGATAGAATTCTTTTGGGTTGTCTTTAATTTGCAGAGCCAATTTCTTTTCATACTCAGACAGCTTTCTGTACAACACTTGTGACTCTTCTGACCTGCTGCTTATTTCATAAGTGACATAAGCACATAGTATTCCTTCCACATCATTTTTTTGTTATGAATCTCTTGCTTAATTAGATTACACACCCATTTCACTTCTACTCTATTTATTCTTTAAACTCTAGGGACATATTCTGCTATCGAATCATTTAAGTATTTTTTAAACACTTCCCACACACAACATCCTTCCCATCCAACTACCGATACCATGGCCACAAAACCTAGCATATTTCTCAGGTGGTCATTGTTTCCTGCTCTGAAGTTCAGCACATGACCTTTTCTGAATGGAACAGTCATAAATTTAGCCAATTCCCAAGTTCATTCAAATTCATCTGCATGATCACTGTCACCAACTGGTGGCAAAATAATTACATCTTTAACTGAAATCTCCTCTGACACTATAATCATATGCAATATGAATATTTTTTTCTACATCAACTTTATTATCTACTGCTGTCCCAAGTTTTACATCAGAGAGCAACTGGCTATTCTCTACCTCAAATCATTCCCTATATCATTAATATACTATTAAATAACAGCACTACTAGTACAAAGCCCTGTGCTATTCCACTAGTAACTCTCATTCCTCCGAATTCTACTCCACCACTTCTGTGAATTAAACAGCATTGCTAAGGGGCATTGCCATTTCTCTTGCACTTTCCTGTAACAACAATAAGCAGACTAATATCAAATCCAATTCCACAGCTATATTTACGGCAAGATTATTTAATATCCTTGACACCTCTCGTTCATCTACCTCTATTCTCATAGCAATCCCTGTCACATCTATCACTGCATTATCTTCATTTGGATGATACAAAGTGATCCACCATTCTTCCATAATTAATCATTCTTCCTTAAACCTGCTGCAAAGCAAAATAACTCTTTAGGATTTCCTTCAGCCTGCTTGGCTAATTTCCTCTCATGATCTCATTTTGTCTTCCTCACAATGCTAGTGCTTGCTTGAGTTTTGTAATGCTCTTAAGCCTACTAATAACCACCTTGGTCTTTATACATACTCTTCACTTTTTTTTTTGTTGTTGTTTCAGGTCCCAATTAACATTTTTAATGAATCATTTACCCCCCACCTGATTTCTCCTCATGACCATAAGCATCGAAATGATACTTTCTTTAAAAATCTCTTAACCATTTCCATTACATCCTTCCCCCTGCAAGTTTCTTAAGCCACAATGCTTCCATGCTGTCTCCCTAGTCTGGCATAATTACCATCTTTGTAGTCCCACATATATAACTCCCTTTATCATCATCAAATTCCTGATATGTACTGTCACTGGTGTGTATGTGTGAGACTCTGCATCTTTTTCCTAAATTCTGGCAAAAAAAAAAAAAAAAAACACTTGTTTTAATAACCCTTTTCTTTCTGAGATTAGCTCTGCTCACACATTCCTGAATGTTAACAGTGTTAAGTTCTTTCCTAATACCCTTGTTTTTAATATGATATTGCTACTAATGCCACCACTTCACTCTCAGAATCCTCATATCTGTGGTCTCTAGTCACTGATAGAGTATTTTATTTCTAACCCAACTCTCAGATCCATACATTAAAATTGGTTTGATATGACAGCTAAATTAGTGTTTTGACTAATTTCTCTCCTATTTCATATAAATTTATCGAGTTGACTTCCAACCATACTGTGTTGCCAATTCTGCTGACAATTTCCAAACTTAATTTGCCATTTTCACTAAAAATTGTGCCTAAACACCTGAAATGTTTTACCTATTTTATGGGTTTTCCATTCAGGATGGAGTTGATGCTTTCACTGTTCCTGCCTATTTTACCGTCCATATATAGGTATTACCTCTTTTTATTTTGTTTGATAATGTGCAACTATTATTAGATGTATAATTCATTTGTGTGCATCAAGGGGGGGTGGGGGAGGAACTGACAAAGAACTTGTGAATGTTGTAAGAGTATCTTAAATGTATTGTGAAATCAGAAATAATGAATCATTGAAGGTTGTGCACATAAATTTTTAGGAGTATCCTACTAATATTGAGAAAGAGGATTAAAGATCGACACAATATGAATCAATGAAATGCAGCTATTATCCCTTTCTATAGAAGAATTCATACATTTATATCATAGAACAGTATCTCAAGCAAATTTGATGAGATGTGATATGCATATATATATATATGTATATATATATATATACAGGGTGTTCGGGATAAATTTGACATATTTATAATTAATTATATTTTTCCGTAAGTTACATGTATTAACACACACTTCTCTTCATTTAAAAGTTTGGACCCTTCTTCATTCATATACAAGATGTCAGAAAGGATGGATAGCTGGAACCCACCTGAATCATGGAAGAGAATAACTTGTATCATGATGATTCGTGCCCGCCATCAAAATAAGGATATTACGACTGCTGCCCAATGCTCCCTGAATACAGTAAAAACAATCAGGCATGAACTAGAGACTTGCAATGGTGACTACGAGGATGTAGCAAGAAGAAAGATCCCTAGCAGACGATATGATTGCGTTCGTACAGCAGAATTCCTCGCAAATCTGCAGGAACAGGTGTTGAAGAACCCTGGCATTGGAATTCGGGCTTTGTTCGTGGAGTTGCTAACTGTAGTCAAGCCCTGGATAACAAGGGTAGCCAATGGTAGGCCGTATGTATGGCAGCAGGATTCGGCCCCTTGCCACACCTCTGGGAAAAGTCAAAAATGGTTGTCTGAAAATTTCTACGACTTCACCAGTCCAAATGTTTGGCCTCCAAACTCCCCAGACCTTAACCCCATGGATTATTTTGTATGGGGCGCAGTTGAAAAAGACACCAATCGCACTTCCAGTAATACAAAAGCCCAGTTAATGGATAAAATTAAAACAGTTTTTGCGGCCCTTCCCAGGGAGACTGTAGCATCAGCTTGTTCGAGGTTCCGAAGCAGAATTGAAGCTGTGATCGATGCTAATGGTGGTTATTTTGAGTAAATCTTGTTGATAGTATTGTAATTAACTCTGCCTGTAATGTTTTTTTGTCAATTCATTAAATTTAATAGATACAAAGAAGATTTTCTTTTTCCTTACGAAACTGTCAAATTTATCCCGAACACCCTGTATATATATATATATATATTTATAAAAATAAATTTAACTGACTAGAACCCGAGAAAGTATAACAAAAACCTTTAATACATCACAACTAGTTTCATCGGTGATCCGACTTCTTCAGGTGAGAAATAAAAACATGAGACATAAAATAACACGGTAAAAAATGAACTTTACAGCTTAATAAAAAGCAGAATAATAACAGTCATATTTGAATAGGTGACCGCGTGCTACCGTTGGCATGAGTAGAATGTGTGCGACAGCTAATTTTACGCGGTCACCTATTCAAATATGACTGTTATTATTCTGCTTTTTATTAAGCTGTAAAGTTCATTTTTTACCGTGTTATTTTATGTCTTATGTTTTTATTTCTCACCTGAAGAAGTCGGATCACCGATGAAACTAGTTGTGATGTATTAAAGGTTTTTGTTATACTTTCTCGGGTTCTAGTCAGTTAAATTTATTTTTATAAATGTATACATCCCGAGTAAATCCTAATTTCAACAATATATATATATATATATATATATATATGTATATATACAGGGTGTCCCTGAATTCATAGCCCAAATGTGAGGGGATGGTAGTACACACCAAAACCACCAATATTTGTCATAGAATATGCAGCCGCAAATGCAGTGAGGAGTCAGAAATGAAGGATGGACAAACACAGGTTTCCAAAGGGAGATCATTAAAACAAATGCTCGAACGTCCACACACTAACGTTGATACATGCAGCAGAACAGCGGTGTAGTGATTGGCATACCTGCTTGTAAACACCGAGCTTGTCGCGCATCTCGGACACAACACTCTTCAAATGTCCACACAGAAAGAAATTGAGACAAGAAAGATCGGGCAATTGGGGGGGGACACGAGATGGGACCACCACGCCCAATCCATCAGTTCCCAAATGTGGCATTAAGATGCTGGCACATGTCCATGCTGAAATGGGCAGGTTCTCCATCGTACTGGAACCACATACGTGAGCAGGACTTGAACATCCTGAAGCAATTCTGGAAAAAACCTGTTGCAGAAAAATACGGTACATTCACCCATCAGCACGGTTCAGCAGTAGGTAGGGTCCAATTAAGTAATCATGCACGATCCCCACCCAGACAATGATGGTGAACCATTGCTGGTTCGCCTGTGGATGTATACCATGGGGATTCTGGGCCGCCCACAAATACGCATTATGGACATTGACTACGCCTTCACGTGAGAAAGTTGATTCATCCATAAAGAGCACATGAGAGGGGAAACCAGGCTGTACAACACTTTGCTGCAGGAACCATCTGCAGCAAAGTGTTGTACAGCCCTGCGCATGGAATAATCAACTGTTGTCAATGCCTGCACTCACTGCAAGTGATAGGGGTGTAGCCCTTCTTCATGCAGTACTCGCCAGACACTGTTCCGATGCACACCCAGGCTCCGGGTGGCGGATCACATGCTTGTACCTGGGTTATCTGTCACCATACACAAGATGTCCTCGCTCATAGCTAGCATTCTGACTGTCAGTGGTCGTCGAGCATCATGTCGACTGACGTGGAAGGTGCCTATCTCACACAGCTGACGGTGCAGTTGCAGAAACATTTTATGATCGAGTACACAAGGTATCGCTCACGTTACAGTCTTTGTACCTCTCTACCATTGCTCTTGGCTATGCCGTACATCAGGTGCATATCGGCTTTCTCTGCGTTTGTAAACCGCTCCATCTCATGTCTGGTCGACGCTGAGAATGCTGGGGGTTTGGCCAATCCAGCACTTTTAAGCAGGGCCGCCTCGTCGGCATCCACTACTGGCACTGGGCTACATTTGTAGCCACATATTCTATGAAGAATATTGGTGGTTTCGGTGTGTACTACCTTTCCCCTCACGTTTGGGGCATGAATTCAGGGACACCCTGTATATATATATATATCACTGATTCCAAAAAAGATATTCCCAACGAATACAAATATCTATCACAGTTCAATTTACAATTGAATTACTGATTCTTATCAACAATTTTCTTCCAGTTTAATTTATTATTTATTAGATTTCTTTCATATCTATCTTCTAAGGCAATCTAAGCTGCATGGGCAGCTTAGATTGCCTTAGAATATCTGTTAGATATCTGTTAGAATATCTGTTGGAAAGGCTTAGGTGTTGGAAGTTATTTAAGGAAAGATAGCAAAACATATTTTCAAAGCAAAAAAATCTTAATGACTAAAATATACACATATTGATCTCAATGTTTAAGGATATAAATACAATATCATAAGAACAAAATAAATTAATAATAAATATGATTCTTTAATAATAAGTTGTTGATATTTTGGTGAATTTCAATGGCATCTTCAGAGCAAAAATAAATAAATAAAATAAAACTCTTGCAATACAAGAGTATTTGTACAGTATAATCAGTATGTATTATTATTCTTCTTCTTATCGTGGACTTACGCCAATGAATGATTTCAACATCATGCTACTGCTTTCTTGGTGTTTCATTTCTTTTGCTATTTATTTTCGATGTATACAATATTTTTTTTAGTCTTATTGTCTGTTCAATTCAGATGTTCTAACCAGTTTTGTTTATTTCATAATTTATTGATTTTATATTCAGAGACTAAAATTTATTTGCTTGATGGATCCACAGCATATATTCAATTTTCTAAAGAATTACATTTCTGCAGTTTTTAATTATTTATTATTATTATTTTTTTTTTGTCCAAGTTTAAACAAGATACTGTATAATCTGATTCTAGTATGCTTTGGTGCTACAGTTAGCTTAAATTATATATTTAGTTTAATCCTTTATTCAAGTGTAAGCAAACAAAGTTTGCGCCTGAAGTATCTTCAGGACTATGGCAACTCGAAGCAAAGGTGGACAAAGCTTCACATCACTGGCCTTAGTATCCCATAATGCAAAGCACATCTCCTTGTGGACATGTATAATGCTATGCATTATGGGAATAGTCACTACCCAGACCGGTTTCTACCTTTGTATAGGTGAAGCGGGTTCTAAAAATTAGATGATCGCCCAACTCAGCGTTGTTCCACTCAGTGACAGGTTCACTCCGTCACCGAGAAGAACTTCTTAGCATTGGCTCTACCCAGTGGCAGGCTCACCCCAACACCAAGTAGAGCCATAATCTCAGCGGTGGTCCCACTCAGAGACAGGCAGCAACCTACCCTGAAACAGAGCCTCTCGGAGTCAGACCAGAACCGGTTTCGACCTTTGTTGAGGTCTCTTCAGTGGGAGCCAGACCCAGAAGCGATACCAAAATTGAAGCAATGCAGGTCATGTTTACCTATGCGAGTTGCCAAAAGGTGTCACACCTTATTATTAAATTACTCTGGATTAGAGAAAGATTTCGGAAGTTTTTTCCCCACTTGGTTAGGCTATAAATTATATATTTAGTTTAATCCTTTATCCAAGTGTAAGCAAACAAAGTTTGTGCCTGAAGTATCTTCAGGACTAGGGCAACTCGTAGCAAAGGTGGACAAAGCTTCACATCACTTGCCTTAGAATCCCAGTCCTGAAGATACTTCAGACACAACGTCGAAACCAGTCTGGGTGGTGACCCTTCCTATAATGCATAGCATTATACATGTCCACAAGGAGATGTGCTTTGCATTATGGGATACTAAGGCAAGTGATTTGAAGCTTTTGTCCACCTTTGCTACGAGTTGCCCTAGTCCTGAAGACACTTCAGGCACAAACTTTGTTTGCTCACACTTGGATTAAGGATTAAACTAAATATATAATTCATAGTCTAACCAAGCAGGAAAAAAACTACCAACAGTTAGCTTAAATATATTATTTTATACCATTTACTTTAAAAAGGCTGAAACTTTTATTGTCTAGACCTTTTCATGTTCACATGATAGAGTAGATCAACGTAGATCTAATAAAATATTATGACACAGATTTCTTATTATCTAATATCTTATTATCTACCACCATTTTACTTTTACTTCTTATGGAATTTCTGCTTCAGATGCCAGTATTTCTATAATTTAGATATTTTTATTATACTCTTCTGAGATTGATTAATGTTGGAGATAATTATCAAATTCCTGACATATATCCTCAGGGGTATGCACAGTGCCGGAATTAAGGAGCGGGCTGACTGGGCACCCACCTGGGGTGCCAAACATAGGGAGCACCAAAACTACAGTTATCTAAACTAACTAATTATCTTTTATTTTATTTTTATTTATTTTTTTTTTTTGTAAAAGTCTAATAGTTCTTATCTAAAATAGTAGTGACATTGACAAGAACGAACTCTTTGAAGAAATTAAATCTCTTAAATGTTTACTTCCGGAAAACATCAATTTGCCGTAAGAAACTTTACAATTTTTAAAAGCAAGCAACTTGCAGAATATAGTTCCAAATATGTGGGTCACATTGAGAATTTTGCTGACAATTCCTACAATGGTAGCAAGAGCTGAAGGAAGTTTTAACAAATTGAAACTTTTTTTGATGAAAAAGTTTAATTTTCACTTGGTTAGAGTATAATGAATTTAGTTTAATCCTTTATCCAAGTGTGAGCAAACAAAGTTTGCGCCTGAAAGTATCTTCAGGACTGGGGTAAGGTGGTACAACACCAGGGCAATTCGTTGCAAAGGTGGAGCAAGCTACCAACATTCCTGTCTCAGTATCTCCTATAATGCAAAACACATCTCCTTGCGGATATGTCTAATGTTATGCATTAAGGGAAGGGCCACTACCCAGACTAGTTTTGACCTTTATTGCGGTCTCTTCAGTGGGAGCCAGGCCCAAGTTGAGATACCAGGCAGAAGCATTAGCAGGTCATCTCTACCTATAGGAGTTGCCAAATGGTGTGCCACCCTTTTTTAATAAATTACTCTGGATTTAGAGAAAGATGTTGAAAGTTTATTTTTCACTTGGTTAGAGTATAATGAATTTAGTTTAATCCTTTATCCAAGTGTGAGCAAACAATACCATAGTCCTGAAGATACTTTCAGGCGCAAACTTTGTTTGCTCACACTTGGATAAAGGATTAAACTAAATTCATTATACTCTAACCAAGTGAAAAATAAACTTTCAACGTCTTTCTCTAAATGCAGAGCCTTGTTGTCTATTGAAAATGCTGCTGCTGCTCAGAAAATAGACATTAGTGAAAGAATAGAACCTTTTGCAGATTTAAAATCAAGAAAAAAAATATACCTAATTGATTAAATTAAAATTGAGTGTAAAATCAATAATTTTTGTTTGTAATCATTTTTCTTTGTTTCTTTTTTATGTAGTATATCTGAGTGCATAAAAATGATAAGTTGAAATAATGAAGTTATGAAATTATTAATAATTCGAAAAAATATTTATACTTACAATTAAGAAAGTACTTAAGTAAAAAAAATAAAATTAAAATAAAAAATTAAAAAAACTTAGGAGCATCACACATGGAGTCTGCCCTGGCACAAAATTATCTTGGTTCAGCTCTGGGTATGCAGAATATTATAAGAGTACTACATGAAAAAGTTACATCATTACTAACTACCAATTGGTCAAGACTCTAATATTATCAGATCTTATATTTGTCTTCTATGGCACTTCTCTGTATCAATCTATCTAGATTTTGGACTTCCTCTGGGTCTTTTTTCCTGCCATCCTGGCATAGAACACTATTCTATTTAAGTAGCTATACCACCTAAAATAAGCTCTGCTAACACATTCCTGAATGCTAACCAGGTCAAGTTATTTCAAATATGCTCATTTTTAATATGATACTGTCATTGATGCCATCTGTTCAGTCCCCTAATCTTTTTCTGGACTCTCATATCTGTGGTCTCCAGATCTTTGATCAAGTTTTATTTCTAATCCAGCAGTCAGATCCATAAGTTAAAATTGGTTTAATTTATGGATCTCTCTTATTCCATATAAATTTATTCAGCTGACTTTCTACCATACCTGCTTTGCTATTCTGAAATGTCTACTACCAAATATAATTTGCCATTTTCACTAAAAATTGTGCCTAAATAACTAAAATGCTTTACTTATTCTATACATTTTCCATTCAAGGTGCAGCAGTTTTCAATGTTTTTACCTATTATTATTTTACCTATATTGATTTAGTCAAAGAATCCTGAACACTTTTAGTGGATTTATTTAAAAGTATAACATCATCTGCATAAAGTAAGGAGCTGAAATTAACATCTCCAATTTAGATATCAGGTTTAATGCTACTCTCCTTCAAAATGTGATCCATATAGATGATGAATAACATTGGAGATAATATACAACCATGCCTCACAACTGATTTTAAAAATTATCTTTCTGTATTTCCTTCAATTTTAACTGCAGATTTACAACTCAAATATAAAATAAGTATTGTGTGATATAATGTCCCGTTTACACCACATAAATGAAGTTTTGAACAGCTTTCCTCTTAGCATCTTGTCATATGCCTTTTCCAAATCTACACAAGTTAAATACAGATCCTTGTTATATTCCCATGTTTTTTTTAACTATTTGTCTTAAAGTGAAAATCTGATCCTGACAGCCTCTGTTTAACAAGAACCCAGCTTGTTCTTCTCCAAGTTTATCCTCCCCAAATTTTCTTAGCTGTTTTTCAAGTATACTTGCATAAATCTTACCAGGAACATTCAGTATGGAAATTGCTCTGTAATTCTCTCATTCATTTTATTTTATTTCCTTTTTTTTATAGATGGGTACCATGAGCACACTACTCCAATCATCTGGAATTCAACCCTCTGAATTATGTAGTGTAGCCACCAGAAAACCTTTATACACCATGTTTGGGCATTTCTGGTCGAATACCACTTAGAACAGCTACCTTTCCAGAATTTAAGATTTTTGATAGCTTTTCCTACTTCAAATACTTTATATATATATATATATATATATATATATATATATATATATATATATATATATATATATATATATATATATATATATTCCTGATTGCAATTCCTGTTGAGTGTTTTCTACCACAATGCTTGTTTCATTTAGTAATCTTTCAAAGTAATTATTCCAGGACATCTCAAATATCTCTATTTTCATTTTTCAAGTTACAATTATTATCTCTGATTCCTCTAACAGTATTCTTTCTTCCATTTCTGAGCTTTTTCAATAGCCTCCAAAATATTTTACCAACTTCCTGATATTTATTTTTTATACAAATTTTCAACAGCACTTGTGGCATAATGTTTATTAGACACGTTTATTTTCTATGTTCTTACCAAAGACTTCCCATGCCTATTGTTTAGCTAGTTTTACACACTGCTTTGCTTTCTTATATTTTCCTCTGTATTCTCTAAGAATTCTTGTTTTCAAACTCTTTCATTTTTTCTTGAATAATGTTTGTGCATGCGAGTCTGCTGCTCACATCTAATAGGTGTTCAACTTCTGATTTGTTTCCAAACTTTCTTAAACACTCTTCTTTTCAATATAATATTCAATTTTATCTTGCCCAACAATAAATGGTGATCACTTCCAATTTCAATTCCTCTGCGTACCCCTGGATATTGAACCAGTGGGAAAACATCACTGTCAACAATAACATAGTCAAATGAGAGTTATCTTATTCATTGCATCTTCTCTCCATGTGAATTTGCGTACATTTTTATGTTGGAACATGGTGTTAGTAATAACCAGTCTATGTCCTAAACGGAAATCCAGAAGGCACTTATCATTATTATTATTAGTTTTTCTCTTTTTCTTCAATTTTTGCAAAACATTTCTATGTCTGGTAATCATTTCCAATTCTGCTGTTTAGATCTCGAAAAGGATCATTTTTCTTCTTTTTTTCATTGAGTCAAATGCCTTCTCTAATGCCTTGAAAATTTCCTCCATTTCTTAATAGAGCCTTCTGTGGGACCATAGGCACAAATAAGTCTTATTGTTCAGTTTCCCATTCTGATATTAGCCCACATATTCAAGAAGATTATACTCATATTTCGTATTGAATTCTATAGATACTCCTTTTTACATGATCGTCATTGTGTGAATATAATATCTTGTATTTATTACTTAGAAAGATCCCATCTGTTTTTGTCGTCTTTGTTTCAGTAATACCTATACATTAAGATGCCAAGAAATTATATTCTTAGTTTTATCCTTTATCCAAGTGTAAGCAAACAAAGTTTGTGCATTAAGTCACTTTGCGACTGGGCTACTTGTATACTGAGGCTAATGACTTCACATCAATTGCCTTAGTATCCCATAATGCAATGCACATATCCTTACAGGACATCCCTTGTACGGAAATATACAAGGGATGTCCAGAAAGTAAGTTCTGATGTGCTGTCAGAGAAACAAAAATATACTTACAAAAAAAAACTTTATTGGAAATTAAAGTAGACATCTTTCACTATTTTTCTACATAATTTCTGCCATTGTTCAAGCACTTATCATAACAGGGCAGCAAGAGTTGTATACCTTTGTCATAGAAGGTTGTGACGCAAACCATGAATTGACTGCTTCTTTGACCTCCTCCTCGTCTTGAAACTACTAGCCACCAAGGAAATATTTCAGATGTTTGAACAGATGAAAGTCACTTGGCGCAAGGTCAGAACTATATGAGGGATGATGGAATTGTCCTACGCGAAAGGTGGCAAGAAGTTGTGTTACGCCAGCCATGTGTGGGTGGCGTTATCATGAATCAAAACAATGCCCCCTGGTAAGCATGCATCATTTATTCTGGATCGCATGAAACAGTTTCTTAAGGGTTTGGCAGTACATACTCACGTTGATTGTGGAGCCTAGACCCAAGAAGTCTACCAGCAAATTTCCTTGTCTGTCCCAAAACATAGTACATATGATTTTCTGAATGGAACCATTGTCTTCAATTTCATCTTCACTGGTGATGAGGTGTGCCTCCACTCCATGTACTGTTGTTTGGATTCAGGGGTTGCATGCGACACCCAAGTCTCGTCCTGGTGACAGGTCTGCTCAGGAAAGCATCGCCATCCTCATGGTGGTGTGTCAAGAATTCCAATGTACTGCCGAGCTAATTCACTTTGTGTTGTTCTGTAAGCAACTTTGGCACCCAGCATGAAAACAATTTCCGATAATTCAGTTTCTCTGACACAATTTCATGAGACAAGAACATGAAACTTCTGGAAATTGCAGCGAGAGTGACGTCATAACGAATCCCCTATTCTGTCGATTCTTTTCTTCAACTGAACACACCAAATCGTCAGTCATTAAAGATGGTTGCCTGCTCCGTTCATCATCGTGCACATGTGTCCTTCCTTCATTAAAATGTCTTACCCACCTTCATACAATTGAATCACTCATTGCGTGTTCTTCATAAACCTCAATAATTTGCAGATGAATTTCAGCTGCTTTAATGTTCCTCGCATTCAAGAAACAGAAAACTGACCTAATTTTACATGTGGTGGGCGATTCGGTTTTCTTAGACATTATAAACACACACCAAGAAGCATATGCAATGCGAGAATGTCTGAAAAATGGCACCATGCCTTGCTAAGGAATCAACAAACTCTGCACACACGCATGTGCACCATTGCATTCGCAGCGCTGCAGTGAAAATATTTAAAAACAAAATTTACTTTCTGGCCGTCACTCATATACTGCTATGTATTATGGGAAGGGCTCCCCAGAGCAATTTCTACCTATATCATCATCAAATTCCTGACATATACCCTCAATGGGTGTACAGGATATGATACTACTACATGAAAAATTTACATCATTACTAACTTCCTATCTACAATTTTCCTCCAAATCAATCTGTTAAATGTCAAGACTGCAATATTATCAGGTTTTATATTTGTGTCTTCTAAGGCACATTTTACTCTATCAATCCACCAATATCTTGGTCTACCTCTGAGTCATTTTCCTGCCAACCTGGCAGAGAACACTTGTTTTGCTAATCTTTCCTCTCCCATTCTGCTTAAGTGACCATAACACCTGAGATTAGCTCTGCTAATGCATTCCTGGATTCTGATAATATCAAGTTCTTTCCTAATATCCTCATTTTTAATATGATATTGCCATTGATACCATCTGTGGCGGGCGATTCATACTCATATGTTTTCTGTTCATACTTGTAATCTTTCTCAGGACTCTCATATCTGTGGTCTCTAGTCTTTGGTCAAGTGTTTTAAATCTAACCCAGTGCTCAGATCCACCAGTTAAAATTTAAACACTGTCTCGTATACAGCTAATTTAGTGTTTTTGCTAATTTTTCTCTTATTCCATATAAATTTATTCAGTTGCCTTTCTACCATACCAGCTTTGTCGAATATGTTGTCTATTTCCATATTTAACTTACCATCTTCACTAAAAATCGTGCCTAAGTAGCTAAAAGTTCTCCATTCACAATGCAGTTGATATTTTCAACGTTTCTGCCTATTTTCACTGTCTTTGTCTTTTTAATGTTTACTTTCATACCATATCTACTACAACAGTTATTCAATTTAGTCAGGAAATATTGCAAACTTGTAGTGGATTTATTTAGAAGTATAACATCGTCCGCATAAAGCAAAGAGCTGACATTAACATCTCCAATTCTGATATCACGTTTAATACCACTTTCCTTCATAATGTGATCCATATAGATAATGAATAACAGAGAGGGATAATGTACATCCTTGTCTCACACCAAATTTAACATTAAACCATCTTCCAGTACTTCTAACTGCCGACTTACAACTCAAATACAGACTAAGTATTCCTTGATATAATGCCCCATCGACACTATATAACTGTAGTGTATTGAATAGCTTCTCTCTTGGCACCTTGTCATATGCCTTTTCCAGATCGACAAAACTTAAATACAGATCTTTGTTATATTCCCATCTTTCTCAACTATTTGTCGTAAAGTGAAGATCTGATCCTGACAGCCTCTATTTGGCCTGAATCCAGCTTGTTCTTTGACAAGCTTTTATTCCACAATTCTTCTCAACCATTTTTCAAGTATACTTGCATAGATATTGCCAGAAACAATCAATAGGGAACTACCTCTGTAATTCTCACATTCAGTTTTATTTCCCTTCTTATATTTAGGTACAATTACAGCTCTACTCCAATCATTGGGAAATCGTCCCTCTGTCCAGGCTTTCTGAACTATGCAGTGCAGCCACTGAAAGACTTTTATACCACCATACTTCAGCATTTCTGGTCGAATATCATCTACTCCTGCTGCCTTTCCACATTTTAAGCCTTTGATGACTTTTTCTACTTCAAGTATGGATATGTATTCCTGACAGTTTGCCTGTTGAGTGTTTTTTACCGCTGTGCTATTACTGCTTGTTTCATTTAGCAATTTTTTGAAGTAATTACTCCATACTTCAAGGATATCTTTTTCTCCCATTTTCATGTCACCTTTATCATCTCTAACTCCTTATACAGCATTCTTTTCTCCATTCCTAAGCTTCTTCAACAACCTCCAGAACATTTTGCCACCTTCTTGATATTTATTTTCTATATTCTTGCAAAAGTCTTCCCATGACTTTTGTTTAGCTAGTTTTACAAAATGTTTCGCTTTCTTACATTTGTGTCTGTATTCTCTACAAGCAAAAGCTGACTTATTGCCAGGAAGTTTTGATATTCTTTCTTCTTTTCCTTCACTGCCTCTTTAACTTCCTCTGTCCACCATGAAGTTCTGATTTTTCTATCCTTGCAGACCACCTCACCACATGCCTCTCTGGCTGAATCAATCAGTGTTTTCTTGAAGTCTTGCCACTGAATCTCCAAGGTTTGATTCCTGTTCTCAAATTCTTTCATTTTTTCATCAATAATCTTTGTGTATTTTAGTCTACAATTCACATCTGAGAGCTGCTCAACATTTATTTGCTTTAAAACTTACTTACATGTTATTCTTTTCAATATTAAATTAAACTTTATCCTGCTCAAGACTAAATAGTGATCGCTTCCAATTTCAAATCCTCTGTACACTCTGGTGTCCTGTACCAGGGAGAAAATATCATTAGCATTTTTATGTTGGAACATGGTGTTAGTAATAACCAGTCCATGTCCTGAGCAGAAATCCAACAGGTATTTGCCATTATTATTAGCTTTGCTCTTTTCTCCAAATTTTCCCAAAATATTTTTGTATGTCTGACAATCATTTCCTACTCTGCTATTTAGATCCCCAACAAGGACCACCTTTTCCTTTTTCTAAAGCATCAAAAAATTCCTCCACTTCTACTTTAGTAGAACCTTCTGTGGGACCATAGGCACAAATAAGTCTCATTGTACAGTTCCCCATTCTGATATTTGCCCAAATCACTCTACTTGACACTGCCTGCCATTCAAGAAGATGAGCCTCGTATTTTGTGTTGAATACTATGGCTACTCCTTTTCCTTGTCATTTCCTGAATATAACATTTTGTATTTAATGTTCAGAAAGATCTCACCAGTTTTTGTCTTGTTTGTTTCAGTCATCCCTATTATGTCGATCTTGTACTTATCTAATTCCTCAGTTAGCTCCCTTTCTTTGACATTCATTCTTCTTATGTTGATAGTGCCGATCTTTAACTCTGGTGATGTTGAGTTGGGCTGTGCTTTCAGATTTGTTCCAGTAGCTGACTTTTCGCTGTTCGCCCTGGTTCCCTGGCGAAAACAACGGGGGCCTTGTTTAACTGGGCGACGCCCCAGTCGGCATGCAATTTTGTCATGTTGTACCATCATTTTCATATCTGTTTAAGCCAATAAGAATACAATTTGGTCGGCTAAATTCCAAATTGCCAGCCCATCCTCATTCGTTCAGTATCCAGGTAGATACCCAACAGGGTGCATCACGAGAAGGTGGGGATTGGAAATTAGGTCAGAAGCCCTGGTCGGTTCTCTGCATTCATTTAAAGGCTATGTGGAGGTCTCCTCTCAGTTATATAGCTTTGATCCTTAAGCACTGCTCATCATAGACCTAGAGTAGTTAGTATAGGGGTGTAAGAGAGATTGATAGTATTAGGAGAATGAAAAGACAGATAGATAGTATGGGAGACAAAGAAACATCCTAAGCCCTTTTATATCATCATATAGCCAAAGGCTATATAACAGGGATGTTCAGCCCGTCAATCGGTTGAACATCTCTTTTTTGGTCGATCTGTTGTGTATTCCTCCTTACTTACAAATTTAATTAAAACTGAAAACATAATATTTTATTTATCATCATTTTGTATTATTTTTAATTCGCTTTAAGTGTATTGCTATTGTTTATTTATTTTTCATTAAAATTGTGAAATCAATAATTTTCTTATAAGTCCGGGTAAATGAATTAATTTGGATCAGTGGAAGTCAAACAGTGAGCGAAGTGAATACGATTATAAGCAAAGTGTAAAAACTCGATTGTAGCTTAAATATTAAATATTCCAAACTACATTACATCGATTTTTTATTTAGGTTAAGTCCCATGTGAATATTGTAAAAAAATAAACTTTGTTTGTCTCGGTATAGTTTGTATTAGATGTTTTTGTAAATAACTCTTTTGAAGCTAACTGTATATACTGCTTTAATAAGAATATGTTAGAGTGTTAAAAACAAAGGCAATGTTTTTTTCGCCGAAGCTGTATATGGCAGCATTAGAAAGATTGTTATTGAAACTTGTATGTATGAGAAAGGCTCGCAGTCTCTAAGTGTAAACATCTCTGAAGTCAGTCAGAAAGAGTTTAAACAACTTTCCAATGGCCGGCAACTTACAATCAAAAGAAAGCGGAGGAGAACAAAAGGTGTGCCGAACTTGAAACTTAAGATGAAAGACTCATACCGATTCTTTGGGGGTTGCCAAACTTCATGCGAGGTCTCAGAGGAAGCCTAATAAAAAGGGACTGAAGGAAGCAGAAGGGGTCCCTGTTCCGAATTGCTGTCAGAGAGGAGGCTGCCCAGTCCCGAGTCGCCATCAGAGAGACTGCCCAGATCCACGTTGCTTGAGAGAGGAGTTTCCCACTTCCAGAAAGGAGTTTCTTGGATCGAGATGCCGCTAGAGAGAGACTACTTCTATGCCACAGACAAGGTTCCAAATTGCCGAAAGGAAGAGTTCCAATTACTGGAGAAAAGTTTCCAGGCCAGGTTAATGTCAGTCATTCACCAGTATGTTGCGTTTTCATTACAATTTGATGAATCAAATGACATCACTGATATTGTTCAGTTAATGGTATGTATTCGTAGGTATTTCAAGATTATTCAAGTAAAGAAGAACATTTGAAAATTATACCATTACTGGGAAGGACTAGGGAAGAAGACATTTTTTCGGCATTTGATGAATTTGTGAAACAACACACACTTCCACTTTTTAAACTTGTGTCTATTACTACTGATGGTGCTCCTGCAACGATAGGTAATAAATCAGGCTTCATTTCATTATGTAAAAACGATGACAAATATCCAGATTTTTTAACGTACCACTGTATTATTCACCATCAAGTACTGTATAGTAAAAGATTAAACACAAAAGATGTTTTGGATATTACATTTAAAATTGCAAATTCTGTTCGAGGAAAGCCCTGCAACGCCGGTTATTTAAATCACATGCAGAATGATAGGGAACTTCTGTTGTACAATAATGTTCGCTGGTTCAGCAAAAGTCAATTTTCAGAAAGATTTCTTGTATTAATTAAGGATACAAAAATTTTTCTTAATGAAAAAGGAAATATTTATCCACAATTGAGTGATAAAAGATGGTTGTTAGACTTATCATTTTTAGTAGATTTCTGTACGAAATTAAGCAATTTAAATTTAGAGTTACAAGGTAGAGATAAAAATTTAATTGACATATTAAGTTCAATAAAAACTTTCCAAAGACTTACTTTTATTAAAGAAAATACAAATGACCACGAATTTAGACATCTCCCATATTTATTAAAATTTTTTGAACAAAATCAAGAAATCCTTCGCTATGATTTAAAAGAATTTATTTGTGAAATAGAATTAGTTGAGGAAGAAATAAATTCAAGATTTAAAGATTTTAATAAAACTGAAATGATTGTATCTTTTATTAATAATCCATTTCAAGAAAACTTGAACATCACAGAAATTTCAAATAAAATTAGTGGGCTGTTTGATATAAACCAAGCTGAAGTAGAATTTGAGATAAAAAACATTCAGAATAGTTTATGAAGTCATTTGGAAGTATGCACATGAAAAATTCCCAATATTAACTGATATTGTGCGAAAAATTCTGTCGTGTTTCAGATAGACATACTTGTCAGAATCTGCTTTTTCAAATTTGACCGTCATAAAAAATCAATTAAGAAACCAAATTAGAAATGATCATTTGGATGATTGTCTGTGATTGGCCACTTCTTCATATCAACTTGATTATGAAAATATTGCAAGGTCCAAACAATGCCAAATTTCACATTGACTTTTTTTTTTTTTTTTTTTTTTTTTTTTTAATCAACCAGCATTTCCTGTAACTTGTGAGTCTGTAATCAATCTGTTGGTTTTTCTAACTTTGGTTTTCCAAAATAAAAAAATAAATATTTTATTCCAATATATTTGGGTTTTTTTGGTGTATTAAAATAATTAAAAGTGATAAATAAATTTTTAAATACATAAATAAAGTTTTTAGTTATGTATTTTTTTTTTAGTTGTTCATTTGTGTGTAATCAAATATCAGGTTGAGGGAACGTGATCTATATAAGAGAGTAGATTGGCGATTAACTTTTTATAGAGAAGCAGCTCGCGTAGTAAAAAAGGTTGAACACCACTGCTATATGATTATATAGTTTTACTTTTTCACCAATCTCATTTAAATGAAAAACCAAATGACCAACTAAAACTAAAGTGCAAAGATGACTGATACCCAGGTACCTTTATCTGATTTAACTGCTTTGAGTTGGCCTTCTCTGCCTGCGACTGCTCTCCAGTCATCCCTGCAACTGACCATAAGCCCACATTGAATTAAGAGAATGGAACCATTTAAAAAACTCTCATAGCAAAAATAAACAGAATTTCATCTCTCCCAGTGAATACTGCATAATGTAGGTGGCGTACACCACTTAGCCAAAGATTTGATGTCTTCTAGAATGCTTCTTTCTTAATATGAAACTCGTCATTGAACAATAAAATTTCCACAGTACAATATTATAAAGTATTTGAATGGTTTTTGAATTTGAATAAAGTATTGCTGGTGGTTTTCAAATCCATGTTTTTTTCTAACCTTCCATAAATGGTATTTTAATTCATTAATTATAAAAATCAAAATTCTCTTTCCATTCCTGACAGGGAGTGGGTACTGCAAAAAAAATAATCTGCTCTGTTGTGAATAATGGAATGCTAGACTCATTATGAAAGCTGTTCAAATATGCAGGGCAAGAGAGCAGCTGTAGAATGCATGTTCTACTGTTTCCAATCAGTAACATATTGGATCTCTGATGCTATAGTACCTCCATTTGGTGGTAATGACTGGAAAGTGATCATATGCAATTCTCCAAGCAAGATCCCCCCTGTTAGGTTATTCTTGAACTTCAATAAGTTATGAAACAAAACATTGTTGCCAGTACCCAACTCGGAAATTCACAGCAAAAGAGAATACAGATTTCTTTATACCAAATTTTACTTTTTTAATGGAAAGAATGTCAATGCCAGTGTTGTAGCAATCTTTGAATTAAGCACAGAATGTTGTAGTATTCTGGAACAATCTCAGCTTTTGGACCTTTAAAAATAATTTATTCCAAACAGGGAAAGATGTAAACCCAGGTAGTACAGGAGAAGGTTTGCACATGTGTGACTGGTCTGCAAGTTCTTTAGGACCATAAACCCCCAACAAATTTTCCCTCAGTTCTCTGGCGAAGACTCTGACGATGTGGGAGCATATTTTGAATATGTAGAAGAACTTAGGAAGATAGGGAGGTGAAGTGACTTCCAGTTACTCATTTTGCTTCGCAGCAAGTTAACTGGAAGGCCAAAGAGCTACTTCTACTCCTCTCCCCTATTGAAAAATACAATGGACTACCAGAGGTTTAGGCAAATTCTAACCTTACAATTCTCAAAAACCAAGACAGTGGGGCCAAACCTCTGGAAGCTCCAAAGTATAAAGCAAAAGGATAAAGAAAGTGTAAATGAGTATTACAACAGGTTACTCACGTGTGCTAACACACTAAGTGTACAGGAGGAGGAGAGACGACATCTAGATTGGACAATATTTCAACAATTCAGAGTAGGCCTGAGACAGGAATTAAAGGAGGTGGCGTTTGCAAGGGACATATTCAACCTGAAGGAATGCCTTAATGCCGCCACAGAAAAAGAGCAACTGCTTCGGGACATCTACCCCGCAGCCACTGCAAACTACGTACACGTAGTAAGTGATAATAAGGGAGATAATAGATCTTTGAACCAAAGAAAGGAAGAGAGAGAAAAAGAAAAAGAAATAGAAAGGTGCCATGAAGTACAAGAAAGCATGGAAGGAGACAAAATAGAATCAGTTTGTAAGGTCGATAGTGAAGCATGTAATCTCAACGAAGTCCGTTCCTTAATTAAGATAGAGGTTGAGAAATTTCAACAACCACTTATGGAACGACTTGATTTGATAGCAAGCCAGTTAATGGAAAATCAAACTAACAACAAGAATCCTCAAATGATTCCGGAGGAGAGAGTAACGGATCTCATAAGGCATGAAGTAAATAAATTACAGCAGCAGTACTTGACAAGTTAGAGTCCCTAATGGACAGGTTAGCGAAGATGTCTACCCAATGTGGCTCGAGCCCTCCTTTGTCTGTAGACGGAGAGGTTAGACGAGATTTCCGACGTGAAATCCCTAGATGTTATCGTTGTAACAAACTAGGACACATTGCCCGCGACTGTTTCACAGCACAAAGATCCTCAAGGGTTAGGCACCAACCTGAGGCCACATCTTACGTCTGTGCCAAACAGTCTGAAAAGGGAAAGGAAAACCTCACAGGTATGAAGATAACAGCAAGAATAGGCAGGAAGGATTTAGACACACTCTTGGACACAGACTCCCAGGTTTCCACTGTATCTGAAAACTGCATCAGGGAACTGAGTGAATTCATAAAAGTAAGGACTAAGAGATTGAGGAAGCCGATCAGACTATTAGGGATATCACCCCCTGTGATTTATGCCCAAAAACAGGTAAGATTAAGGATAGAATTGGTCGGACAAGGCCTACATGCATGGCATAACTTCCTCGTGCTGCCTAGAAACGTGTGCCCACACGTGGAAATGATCCTAGGTGAGGACTTCCTGAAAAAGCATGGTTTTTCCTCCCAAAGCAACTGTGATGTTTCATGGGGGAAAGAATGACTCAAAGACCGATCAAAAACTTGTAGAAAAAAGGGTAGAGTCAGAAAATTTAAGTGAAAGTCAGAGCACACATCAGAATGAGAAGCATATACAAACCAAAGGGACCCCTACTGATGTCATGACATTACCAAAAGATAGAGTGGAAGTTAGAAAAATGTCACCCCACCGCAGAGAACTGAGAGAAAATATTCATTCGGGAAGGATTTCTAGAAATAATGAAAAGAAAATAAAGGGAAAGAGGGCAAAGAAATTTTGTCATAACCCAGTTAAGAAAAAATTTTAATTAAAGGGGGGTGCCTTTGTTGTGTCGGAAAAAGGTGATGAGTCATCCCCTTTTCCCACCCAACGTTACGTTACCTCAGAAGGAAGGGATAAAGACATGCTTATGCCTCCTGATGGGAAATGTACCGAATAATGTCCCAAGAAAATGTAAATAACCAGATGTGTAAATTCTAAACACTGTTAAGATAGCCCATATGTTTATTGAGATAGTAATTGTGTATGAATTAAAGTAGAAAGTCATTTAGTATTAACAAATAAATAAGTATAAGCTAAGTACAAGTTTAAGTCATGTAAAGACAGTTCGTAGCCACAGCGTCCATTCGGCTGCTGCCATATGCGTGATGACACCACCGAGTGAGGGAACTGTTCCGGAGTATAAAAGTTTCGGCAGGAGTTCGAATCGCTCTCTTATCTCTTGTCTCTTACTTCTCATCGCTTGTCTCTCGTCTCAGAGTTTCGTCGGCACCAAGTTTCCCGTAGGAGAGCTATGTAGAGCTTGCCGCCACGTGTAGCAAGGATCTCCCCTTGCTATGCATGTTACATCGGTCAAAGCTGCAACTACAATGTGTTCAAACACATAAGGAGAAAGAGCCGCTGATGAAATCCACGTCAGCGTACAGATCTGTGCATGAGTGTTTTCGGTTCATGTAGAACAAAGGAACAAAGCCCGCCATCGGAGGAGGTACAGTGAACAGATCAGAATACCTAGTCAAAGCAAGAACGGTAAGCGAAGATTTTCTTATATTAATGTAGGATTAAAGTATCAGTGAAGTAAAGAAACAGAAGTTAAGAACACACCCCATTTACGTGTTGTGCTATAAGAACAGTTTGCAATTTGGACACGTGTCTACTGTTAAGAAGGAAACATATTAGGCTCCAGCCGAACAGGAGGCCCAGCTCCGGACTGTTTAAGTGATTTAAGAAAAGTAATGTCATACGTTCAGAAAGTAGTTAAGTGTTAACAGATATTTTGGGGGAGAGAATTAAGTAGAAATAAGTACCATTGTCCTAGAGAATTACATGTCAGATTTATTGAATTGTCTAATGTTTATATGTAATGTTTCATGTATGATATTATCAGATAACTTAATTGTGAGTCTGAGGATAGATATATGTACAAAAGTGAGTAATTTATGCCCAGTAAGAGATCATAGTGCAGAAGTTTAAATGTGTTTAATTAAGAAAGGGGAACCCAGACTCTATTAAGGTTAAGAATTTAAATAACACGTATACTTGTCTTTGTGAAATAATAAATGTGTTTCTTTTTACATAATCAATTGAGTTTGTCATACCTTCTGCGGATTTGAATTACTGTTTGGAAAATTTCATACCATGCATTTAAAGGGGAAACCAATAGTGATATGAGAATAGGGACCACGACTGCATATATCTTGATCCCTACAATTTTCTTTAAGTATTTTAGATAGTGTATCAGAATTTAGTTGCCGGCTGGCGCAGTCTTTAATCTATGCAAATTTGGTGGCAACCGAAGTCTGAGAAAAAGAGATACAAAACTATTTGTAGTTGTATCGGTACAGTATGTGGTGTTATTTCAATAATTATTAAAAGATAATATCTCATCTTTTTCAAATGTGCAATATTTGGTTAATACTTAAAATATATAATTAAAGGTAAAATCTGTTGACGAACGTTTAGTATTTCAAATGCCACTGTTTCTATACCTAGCATTATCCCCTCAAGACTCCACTGGGCTCAGCGTTACCTGATGTTGTCCCCCTTCTCCCAAGTACCCATTCCCACTTTCATTGCGGGTATTTGGTTTTACAAAATAACTATCAAAAACTTTTGGAACTCAAACTTAAAATGCTCAATTTGCGTTTCTGAGTGTTAATGTGTTGTGTAATATCTGATCGTCCCAATTTGAAATACTAAACGTTCATCAACAGATTTTGCATTCAACTTCGTCGTTACTTTCCTTTTGCAGTAAAAACCATCTTTCGAATAATCATCGTTAAAAACACACTTTCGTTTTGGCATTATTAAGAGCTTAAGGAAAGAAACAAAATTTAATTTACCTTTGTATAATTAATAAAGAAAATTAATTTACCTTTAATTATATATTTTAAGTATTAACCAAATATTGCACATTTGAAAAAGATGAGATATTATCTTTTAATAATTATTGAAATAACACCCACATACTGTACCGATACCGTAAAATGTCCAAATAAGAACTGTTTGAAAATAAGCAAATATATCTGTAGAGAATTATAAATAAAATACATATACTAAATAAAAAGCGACCAATGAAAGGGACCGTCTCTGCCAAGCCACCACCGTAAACTGTAAACACAATTAATTTCCTTGAATTGTCAGTTTTTATGGCTTACAAATCAATTTAAGTTGGATTATTTGAAAAGAATATTGAAAATTATAATTGCTTAACATAATATTTATAATTTTATCTTTTCATTAAAATATGGGACAGCATAATTCGACGTAAAATATGGGATGTCTGGCAAGCCTATTTCTGCATTACTCCAACCTTAGTATCACTTCTGAGTGTGGCTCCCATTGATGAGACCTCAATAAAGGTAGAAACTGGTCTGGGTAGTGGCCCTCCCATAGTGCATAGTATTATACATGTCCATAAGGATATGTGCATTGCATTATGGAATACTAAGGCAATAGGTGTGATGGTCATTAGCCTCTATATACAAGTAGCCCAGTCGTAAAGTGGCTTCACGCACCTTTGTTTGTTTACACAAAAGGATAAAGGATGAAACCAAGAATATAATTTCTTGGCATCTTTAATTTATAGTATAACCAAGTAAAAAAAACTTTCAACAGTAACACCTATTAAGTGAGAGTATTATGCAAAAACAGAGGGTGAAAGAATTGATAGTTGTGGCAGGTACGAATGAATTGAAAGGAGATAAATTTTTTATGAGAGAGGACTTGAAAGTATTGTTAAAGGTAGCGAAAGAAATAAGAATACAATTTGGTTGGTTAAATCCCAAACTGCTAGCAAGTCTTGGGTACCCCTAACAGGGTGCAACCAAGAGAAGATGAGAAATGGAAATTAGGTCAGAAGCCATGGTTGGTTCTCTGCATTCCTTAAAGTTATATTGAGGCCTTCTCCCAATTATCCAGCTTTGACCCTTAAGCACTCCTGTCTCGAGGTAACTTAATTTAAAGTTAATTATTTAATGATAAAATTTAATGTTTCTTTAATATTTAATGTTTTAATTTGGAATAAACTCACAATCTTTGATTGTGAGTTTATTCCAAATGTATTCTGCTTCTTTGAAATTGTCACACATGTATATTAAAAAGTAAAGACGATGAAGTACACATATATCTTTACATTATAATATTTGTTATAGATTAACTGCTATTTTATTTTCCTGCATATATTTCTTCAATTGACTACAAGAGTTAGTAGTCAATTGAAATTGTCTTTTGACATATTTTAAAAATATGTCAAAGTACAAGATGGATAAAGTCTATATGTGGTAATTTTAGAAATTCTCTTTTTAATAAATCAAAATCAGCTAACACCTTTTATTCCTTTACAGGAAGTAGGTGAGGCAGCTTCAACCCTATGCAGCTCAGTAGAGGTAGCATCTGCATCTTACATGTTAGGTTCAACTAGACTTGAACTTAAGACAGACTTAAGTTCAAGTCTAATTGCTGACCAGAGAAATTTTGTCTAAGCTTTTCTTCAACCAGTTAACAAGTTAGTTGATCTCTTTGACACGAGCATGTGGGATTTTTCTCCCAGAAACTCAAGAAAATTGACTATAGAACCCACACTATTTCAGACAATAACATATCCTGTTAGGGTTAAGGACCACAGGCTGGCAGCACCTGTTTGCCAGTCTCTTCATTGGTTACTGCTTATAATTAGTGATAATCTTGGGCCAACTATCTATGATGGGAGGAGATGAACTGCCCTCTTAATCCCTTTTTAATAAAATATTTCAATAAAAATTAAGGCTATACAAGATTAGCATTTTTGAATCCATTTCATTATTTTTCCAACAGTTTGTTCTCTAATTTTGCTTAAAATCTCTGTCTCAATTAACTGACCACAGGGGAAAATTAATCTACTGTTCAGATAATTGAAGGGTTGGATAATGGAGGTACAGTCATACAGTGCTGTACAAGATGGAAGGCACACTTATCTGATCAAGGGTTAGTGAAACATAGGTTCAATAAATGAGAGTTCACTGAATTTTGTAACCTGTAGTTAATATAAAAATCCCCTACAATCATCTGTTTTTTCTTATAAACTAGCATAACTGGTTCTTTTTTTCTATAAGAAGTTTCTCTCTGGTATTTTAAATCTTATTAAAGAATTTTTGAAGTCTTTAAAAATTTCTTGCCTGAATTTTTTCATCATTAGCAAATTACTGATATATAAGGGTTTACAGGATACTATGACAGTACAGCACAATTAAGTTTGCATTATCATTAAACTCCTATCAAAAAATTTCCTCCTAACTAGTCTGTTACTTGTCAGCACTCCAATATTGTCATCTGTTGAATGTCTTTTTATGACACTTCAAAATGCATCCACAAGCTATTTTAATGGTATAACACAAAGAAAATTTAATTATAAAATGTTGTTTATAGCTTTTATTTTGCTGGATTTCAAACCAGTGATACCGATTTGAAATCCAGCAAAATCAGTATCCCTGGTTTGATATCACTTTTCTTCTTAATGTTATCCATACATATCTTGATTAAAGTGAAGAGAATGTTCATCCTTGCATTGCACCTTACTCAACATCAAACAATCTTCCTATATTTCAAATCTCACTGCTAAATTGAAACTTATAGGCTATGCATTGCCTTTGTTTAATGTTCCGTTTACCTCATATAACTGCACTGTTTTAAAAATTATTTTTTTTTATTTTCTTGGTGTTTTGTATGCATTTTCCAATCTACAAAAGGTAAGTACAGATTCCTGCTACATTCCTGTGATTTAACTGTATGTCATAAAGTGAAAATTCTGATCCTGACAATCCCTAGTTGGCCTGAACCAAAATGCTCTAAGTTCCTCTTCCACAATTTTTTTGTATTTCTTCAAAATACTTGCATAAATCTTACTTGAAACACTCAATACAGAATTCCTCTGTAATTCTCATATTGTTTTCTATATTTTTTCTCATTTTTATAGGTGAAAACTAAGAGCTCAATTCCAATAATCTATAATTCAATTTTTAGACCATTTCTTCTGAATAATGCAGTAAAGCTACTGTAGATCTTTTATACCTCTATATTTGAGTATTTCTGGTTGAATATGTATTTATGATGATAATTATAAGCAGCAGGCCAGAGTGTTGTATGAAAAACTAAGTCTGAGCATGAAAAGAAACTGGCAACTTGCTCGAATTCTATAATAATGTTACTGCTGAAATAGACAAGGGGAATGGATATATCATCGATACTTTTGGATTTTGTTAAGGCTTTTGACAAAATACAGCATGGAAGACTGTTGTATAAATTGGAGAATATGGGATTGGATTATAAACTGTTGGCATGAATAAGAGGATGGTTGACTGAAAAATATCAAAAAGTCATATAATGGGGTGGGGGTGAATCTGCAAGATTCAAGGTAACCAGCAGTGTGTTTCAAGGATCAGTCCTTGGTCCATTGTTATTCAACTGCACATTAATGACATTGGGAAAAATTTGACATGCAACATACATCTATTTGCTGAAGATGCAAATATAGGCAGGGTAATCAGGAGTGCTGCTGATATGCAGAATGATTTGAACAGGCTGGAATTGTGGGAATGTGAAAATGGCTGTCAGTTCAGTGTTAATAAGTATAAGGTCATGTGCTGTCAGTTCAATGTTAATAAAAAAAGAGGGTGAGGAGTGGTTTCTTTGCATGGAGGGTGGTTGAACCGTGGAATGCATTGCCTGATAGTGGTGGGAGCAAGAATGGTCAATGAGTTTAAGGAGTGGTGTGATAGACTTTGTGTTTTCTAGGAGGGACCACCCGCGATGAGTTTTTTGACTCCATGGAGGCCTGAATAATAATAATAATAATAATAATAATAAAATGTAAGATCATGCACTTTCATGTCATTAGATATCCAATGTCTATTATATCAGTGGGATTATTTTAGAAGAAACTGATCAGGCTATGGATCTAGGAGTTTTAGTAGACAGGAAGTTGCGGTTCAAGGGTGATATAGCAAAAATTGTAAATACAACTCAAAGAATAATTGCAATGCTGAAATGAACCTTGACATGCTGTGTATGGGGGAGCGATATCCAGGAAAAGGAAAGTCATTAGTGGAGTGCCTCAGGGGTCTGTTTTAGGTCCATTGCAATTTAACTTATATATTAATGATATATTGATGATATATACTTGACCAAAGACTAGAGACCGCAGATATGAGAGTCCTGAGAAAGATTAGAGGCATGAACAGATGGCATCAATGGCAATATCATATTAAAAATGAGGATATTAGGAAAGAACTTGACATTGTCAGCATCCAGGAATGCGTTAGCAGAGCTAATCTCAGATGGTATGGTCACTTAAATAGAATGGGAGAGGAAAGATTAGCAAAACAAGTGTTCTCTGCCAGGTTGGCAGGAAAACGACCCAGAGGAAGACCAAGATATAGGTGGATTGATACGGTACAAAGTGCCTTAGACGATAGAAATATAAGATCTGATAATGTTGGAGTCTTGACAAGTAACAGACTGATTTGGAGGAAAATTGTAGATAGGAAGTTAGTAATGATGTAATTTTTTCATGTAGTACTGTCATATCCTGTACACCCCTTGAGGGTACATGGCAGGAATTTGATGATGATGATGATGATGATGATATATTTGAAGATTTGGATGGAGGTATTCAGTTGTTTGCAGATGATGCAAAGTTGGGACGAACCATGAAGTGTAGTGAAGATGTTGTGGCCTTACAGGAAGACTTGAATAGATTGAGTGATTGGGCACGGAAATGGGGATGTGAGTTCAATGTTGCAAAATGTAAGGTTTTAAAATTTGGAAAACAAAGATGGGATGTAGAATTAATGCTTGGTGAGAATATATTGTTGGAGGTTGAGGAAATAAGAGATCTGGGATTGATAGTGGATAAGGATCTAAAATTTAGAGGACACATCGCCAAAATTGTGAAGACAACACAAAGGCTTCTGGGAATGATGAGGAGGACACTGACGTGTAGAAGTAGGGAGATTCTTGTTCCGTTGTATAAGGCTTTGATTAGGCCACACATGGACTATTGTGCCCAGATTTGATCACCGGATTTTCAGAAGGATGAAGAGATGTCGGAAAGGGTCCAAAGGAGAATGATTAAGGCAGTTTCTGACCTCTGGAATGTCGAGTATGAGGAAAGATTGAGAAGATGTAATTTACAGAGTCTGGTGGACAGGAGGAAGAGGGGAGATATGATAGCGACTACAAGTTGGTAAGGGGTTGTTATAGGATCAATGCTGGAGACGTTTTACAGAGAATAGTGGGAGATCAGGGGAGAACAAGAGGTCATCCCTGGAAACTGTATAAAGAGGGTGTGAGTAGGGGAGTGAGAGGCAGGTTTTTTTCGTGCAGAGTTGTGAATGATTGGAATGCCTTGCCTGAGAAAGTGGTGTCTGCAAAGAGTTTGAATGTGTTTAAAACATGGTATGATAAGCTGTGTGTGTGTGTGTGTGTGTGTGTGTGATAAAAGGACCTCCCAGATGAGTCTTTGACTCCATGAGGTCTTGGGGTGGTAATAATAATAATGTAAAGATAAGGAAGTAATTTTGCCTCATAACAAGGCCTTGATAAGATCTCACTTGGACTAATGTATGCAGGTCTGGCCTCCTAGTTTCCATGATGATTCTGATACAGTGGAGAGAGCGTGTTAAAAATGATATCAGGATTGTTGAATACTGATTATGTAGACAGATTGAAAATTTATAGACTGCAGACACTAGTAAACAGGAGAAAGAGGGGTGATAATATTGAGAGTTACAAACTTCTGAAAGGGTTATATAGAATTTCAGCAAATAGAATTTTTCATTTTGTGGAGGGTGGGGAAAGGATGCGAGGGAATTCTTGGAAGTTGAGTGAATGGTATCAAGAAGGGGGTGAGAGCTAGATTTTTCTCTCATAGAGTGGTGCATGATTAGAATGGACTACCACCGGATGTTGTGTATGCAAGTAGAGTGAATGAATTCAAGAACAGGTAAGACAGCTGGTGTGAATAGCATGTCCAATGAGTTTCTGACTCCTTGGAGGTCTTGCTCTTAATAATAATAATACCATCTACACTAGCTTATGCCATTTCAGGTTTCTGACTGTCTTTTCTACATGACGGATTGATATGCACTCCTGACAGCATTCATGAATAATTTCCAGACAGTTCTGTGACTGCATGTATCATTTCATAATTCAAAATATCTTTATCGGAGCCTGTGTAGCTCAGTGGATGTGGCGTTTGCACACCACGGCGCTTGGCCACATGAAGGAAAACTTGGTTTCGAGTCTAGTCGGCGACTAGAGGAAATTTTTCTAAGCCTTTTTTCGACCGGTTCCCGAGTTAGTCGATCTCTGGCATGGGCAAGCAGGTTTTTCCTCCCAGAAACTCGGGTTTTTCATCCTGTAAACTCAAGAAAATCGACCGTAGAACCAACACTATTTCAGACATTAAATATATTGTGTTAGGGTTAGGGACCACGAGATGGCGGCACATTTGAGCCGTCTCTCTTCACTGTGTACCGCTTAATTAGTGATAGCCTTGGGCCATCTATCTCTGATTGGTGCCAGTGGAGATTGAACTGCCCACTCAGTCTCCAAAAGTTAGATAGGGCTAAATGGTGTCGCCTACTCTCCGTATACGGGAATAAAAAGGCGTTAGCTGATTTTTTTTTTTTTAAATATCTTTATCATCCGATATCTTTTATATTTGCTCACTTTTCAATACTTTCCAGAACATTTTGCCACCTTTATGATATCTGTCTTCTATATTCTTACCAAAAAATCTTCCCATGACTTGTCATATACCCTGTATACACTTGTGTTCAAATCCCCTACTTTTTACGAACAGCTCTTACATTTTTCTCTGTATTCTCACAGGCATCTGATGACTTATTTGCTAGAAAATTTTTATATATTTTCAGCTTTTCCAGCACTTCCTCTATTACATCTACCAAGAAGTTCAGATGTCTGCCGGTTAGTCGAGTGGCTAGGTGCTTCACAACTATGTGTCTGGGAAAGGAGTGTCCTGGGTTTGATTTCCGATGCTGACATGAGAAGCTTAGGATCTTTCTCAGACATAGCCAAGTTAGCTGGTCTTGGGTATTGACCTCAGGGTTTTTTCTCCCCAGTTTATCTGGGGTTTTTCATCCCACAAGCAGGCAAACTGGCCTTGAGAACTCAATGCTTCTACAGACATAATATACACTGGGAGGCATAGGGCTAACCACCTTATCCTTGTGTACGGGTTGTGGTTAAATTAACAGAAAACCCTTGACACTGCAAGGTAAAAGAGGGGAAAAAAGGAAGAAGTTCAAATTTTTCTATTCTTGCAAAGAATTTTACCACCTGATTCCCTATCTGATTCAATGTTTCTCCAAGGTTTGGTTCTTCTTTCTAAAACCTTTCATTTCAAAACTTTTATTTTAACTTGAATAATATTTGTCTATTTGAGTATATATGGTCTTTAAAACCTGCTGGACTTTGTCTTTTTTTTTTTTTTTTTACATAAATGTTTCTTTACAACATATTCATGTTTATCCTGTGTAAATCAGTTTCTGTGTCAAATTCCCTGTATGTGTGTGTGTATTCTGAACCAGCATGAAAACATCACATCACTGTCAATAATGATAGTAGACAACAGAAATCCAGTAGGTACTTACCATTAGTATTAACTTGGCTTCCAAATTTCACCTAAACAACATTTATGTCTGAGACTTATTTCCTGCCATGCTCTTCAGATCTTCAACAAGTCTCAAGTTCTTCTTTTTCTTTGACAGCTGCCCTCTACACTGATTGATCTGAAAAATATTTCTACCTCTGCCCTAATAGAGCCCACTGTGGGACCATAGGTAAACAAGTCTTATTGTCCAATTCCCCACATTAATATTTGCCACATCACTACATGATACTGCCATCAAGAAGCTTTCCTCCATGTTTAGTGTTGAATGCTATCACTACTTATTCCTCCAAACATAACATGCAATTTTTTTGGAGGATATCATCTGTTTTAGTCTGTTCCATTCCTATTAACACCAATTACATCCACATTGCACTTCTCTAGCTCAGCCAGTTCAGCTTCTTTTCCACTGATGCTTCTCATGTTGACTGTGCTAATCTTCGATTCTGCTGACAACTTTGTTCCAGTAGCTGACTATTCACTCTTGTTTAAGAGTGAGCTATATTTTGGGATAAATAGATAATAAGCCATGTAATGCATTGATGGCACTGTACTCCCTGGAAATAGATGAAGCTAGAGATTTAGGGGGGGGGAGGATTAGACAGAGTTAAAGTTTAGAGGGCATATTGCTAAGGTTGCCCATAACTAAGCTATTAAAGAGCACATTAACAAGTAAAGATAAGGAAGTTGTTATTCCTCTTTATAAGGCCTTGATATATCCACATCTGGACCACTGTGCTCAAGTCTTGTCCTCAGGGTTTCTTAGGGATGAGGAAGTGGTGGAGAGGATTCAAAGGCTAATGACCAAGATGCTGTGTAATGTCCCTATGAGGATAGAGATTGAAGGTGTGTAGATTGCAAGGTTGGCTGATGAGAAAAAGAGAGGATATGATAGAAACATTTAAGTTGCTTAAAGGATTTTATAGGATTGATGCAGGGGAAATTTTTCAGCATTTGGATAGAGGGAACAGAACAAGGGGTCATCCCTGGAAGTTGAATAAAGATGTGGTTAGTAGGAGTGCGAGGACTAGATTTTTTGCTTGGAGAGTTGTGAATGAGTGGAATGGGTTGCCAGAGTCAGTTCAAGGAGAGGTATGAGAGATTGTGTGGCTAGACTGGGTCTCCCACAACTTCATGGAGATACCCATATAATAATAAACCACGAGTTGTTCCACCTGGCATGACATTTCATTGTTTTGTACTATCATGCTTGTTTCTGGTTTAAGCTGATATGGAGTATAACTTGATTGGCTATGTCCGAAATTTTCAGCTCATTCTTGTTCTTTGGTATTTATTATTACGTAACACCTCCAGGGAGTCCAAAGACTCATCGAGGGAAGGCACCTGCTCTACAACTCTCTGTCTCCACCAACTGCAACTACTTTCATCATCTACACCAAGGCCACCTACTGCCAACTACCACCATCAGTATTTTCACAGACAATCACAAACATCCATGCCCACAGCAGGATTTGAACATACAGCCTTTTGGCTGGAGAGCGAATACACTAACCACTCGGCCAACCAGGCTGGTGATTTAGTGGATACTAAAAGTTGCACCACATGAAAGTGAGGACTCGACATAAGATCAAAAGTCATAGTCTGTTCCTTGCATTCCTTAAAGAAAATATATGGTGTTCTCCTCCTAGTTTTTGACCCTTAAGTGATGCCTCTCCAAGATTTTGTACAGTTCAATATTTATATTGCCTTCTCCAAATGTAATTACTATTTCTGTCTACTTGTGACTAATTGTTTTATTTTTTTTAAATTTCTTTATCTCCATTAGTTCAGAGATTCTATAAATAGTTTACGTATTTTTTTTTGTATTTTTATATAATTATTGCTTTTATGTATTTTATTAGTTTACGTTTTTTTTTTTTTTTTTTTTTTTTTTTTGTAGCATTCATATATTTTCTTCCGCTAAAAAATTATTTTATCTTTCTATATATTATTTTTTACTTTTTCTTAACGGTCTTGATCTATCCATTTACTCTTTGTTTCTCAACTTTCTGTTGCTGCTTTTATTAGGATTTGTTTCAGATTTTTCCTATTCATCTTGTATGTCAATTGTTGTTCTGCATCATGAATGCATTTTGATGTTGCTGATTAATAACAGAAACAATTTCTTAACCATATTGATCTGCATTTTTTTTTAACCATATTGGTTTAAATCATTAAAATTTAATTCAAAACCTCAATATGATCTTACAATCTAGTATTTGTTAAAGCAATTCAAAATTGTAACAGATAAAAAAACTAACATTTACCAGAATGCCCTCCATGTCTGGATAAAAAGAAGTTTACAACTGTTACACTGCTGACTCCAAAAATATCCTCTCAGACTAGTAATGTCTATGTAACACTAGTTCTTTTTTTGCAGGATATCCAAGAACATGGTCTGCTAGTTATGACTTGATATAATGACAAGGTAATCTCATAAACAAGTGCATGCTAACAAATGCATTTATGTTCTTCAAGGGAGACAAGAGATATTCCTCACTGTCCACAGCAGGCTAATCTGCAAGCACAGAGATAATAGGATATCTCTTTAGATGAATGAAGGTAAACAAATCCAGAAGGATCAATTTGACTCTAGTGTCATTAAGAAATATGAATGAAGACTGACAGTCTGAAAGCACCAGTTCGACAACATTTAAATCTGCCAATCCCTATCATGTATTTTCAAACAAGAATTTCAGCAATAATATGTGAATAAATTTGTACTACTTATATAGCACTTTCCTAAAGGCTATCAATGCTCTAAATGAGGACCTATATGAAACTTTAAATCCAGAACTGTAGTCAATTCTTTATAACATCTCTGAAGCTGCAGCAACTAAAAGAATTTGAAAAAATTAAAAGCTTTAACACCAAAA
Source organism: Typopeltis vanoorti (assembly GCF_054136105.1). Classification (NCBI taxonomy): domain Eukaryota; kingdom Metazoa; phylum Arthropoda; class Arachnida; order Uropygi; family Thelyphonidae; genus Typopeltis; species Typopeltis vanoorti. The sequence goes on along the minus strand of NC_143567.1, from coordinate 35,688,553 downwards.
ATTTGAAATCCTAAAAACACAATACAACTTACCAGCTGCAACTATATCAGGATCATGCAGCTTAATTTATCATGATTATAGCTAAGATAGCTAAGAGAAGAAGCCATTATTACCCTCAAGTTGAAATTATAAATTTGCATCACAGCCAGACAAGTACAGGTTACTCTCATTGTGAACAAGGTTTGCATTTTCAAGAATAGCCTCATATCAAAAAGGTATGAAATAGGAGTCTTGTTTCCAAACAAGCAAGATTCTGATCTTGTAAGATTAATTTAATCAAAAATGCACCAATTTTTCATACATATTAAAGCATAAGAGTAGTAAATAAACTATTCCATATGTAAACAAACAACTGTTGAAGCAGTTCTTCTTTCAAAGGAAACCTGACATGCAATTTTCATCCTCTGATTGTAGACATCATTGTAGCATTTTAGGATGTTTCCAATCTTCCTTTAAAATTAAAAACTCCTCATGTTAGAACATAAACATGTGCACAAATTCACATGGAGGAATAATGCAAGAAATAAAGTCTTATTCACTATATAATAGTTGATAGCAATGTTTTCCCACTGGTTCAGGACATATTTAGTTTTGAGCAGGATAAAATTGAATTTCATATTGAAAAGAAGAGTGTGTAAGAAAGTTTTAAAACGAATCAAGGTTGAGCAACTTTCAGAGGTAAACTGTAGACTCAAATACACAAACATCACTGAAGAAAAAATGAAAGATTTGAAAACAAGAACCAAACCTTAGAGAATCAATGGCAAATCCGAAAGAAAACACTGATGATCCATACAGAGGCATCTAGTGAGATAATTTGCAAGGATAAAAAAAATCAGAACTCCATGGTGGACTCAGGAAGTTAAAGAGGCAGTTAAGGAAAATAAAAAGCATATTGAAAGTTCCTGGCAAGTAAGTCAGCTTGTGGTCTTATTGAATACAAAGAAAAATGTAAAAAAGTGAAGCACCTGTGTAAAAGTAGTTAACAAAAGTCATGGGAAGACTTTGGTAACAACATAGAAAAAAAATATCAGGAGGCTATTAAAAAGCTTAGCAATGGAGAAAAAGTATGGTAAAAGGAATCAGAGATGATAAAGGTGATATGAAAACTGAAGATAAAAGATGCTCTGGATGTCTCAAGTAATTTTCAAAGGCTGCTAAATGAAACAAGTGGTGTCAACATGATGGAAGAAAACTCACAACAGGAATGCATTCAGGAATACATACCCATACCTGAAGTAGAAAAAGTCAACAAAAACCTGAAATATGGAAAGGCAGCTGGAGCAGATGAAATTTGGCAAGAAATGCTCAAATATGGAGGTATGAAAAATTTACAGTGGCTGCATTGCATAATTCAGGACTGGTTAGAAGGTCAAATTCCAGATGATTGGAGCATAACTCTCATAGTACCCATCTATAAAAACAGATTAAGCTGAGAATTACAAAGGAATTTCTCTACTGAGTGTTCCTGACAAGATTTATGCAAGTATTCTTGAGAAACAGCTAAGAAAAATTGAAGGAAGGGAAGCTTAGCAAAGAATAAGCTGGATTCAGGCCAAATAGAGGTTGTAAGGATCAGATTTTCATTTTAAGGCAAACAGTTGAGAATTCTTGGAAATATAACAAGGATTTGTATTAAGTTTTTTTGTTGAAATGGAAATGCATATGACAAGGTGCCAAGAGAGAAGCTATTCAAAACATTACAGTTATATGGTGTAAATGGGATATTATATCAAGCAATACATAGTCTCCATTTTAGCTGTAAGTCAGCAGTTAAACTTGAAGGAGATACAGGAAGATGGGTTGAGGTAAAATCAGGTGTGCAACAAAGGTGAACATTATCTCCACTGTTATTCATTATCTATATGGATCACATTATGAAGGAAAGTGGTATTAAATCTGATATCAAAATTGGTGATGTTAATCTTAGTTCTTTACTTTATGCAGATGATGTTATACTTCTGAATAAATTCAGTTCAAGTATATAAGATTTCCTGACTAAACTGTAGTAATAAATTTGCTATGAAAATCATCAATAAAAAGAAACAAAGACAATGAAAATAGGCAGAAACAGTGAAAACATCTACTGTATCCTGAATGATGAACCTATAGAATAAGTAAAACATTTCAGCTATTTAGGCACAATTTTTAGTGAAGATGATAAATTAAATATGTAAATAGACAATAGAATTAGTAAAGCTAGGAAGTCAGATGAATAAATTTATACGGAATAAGAGATAAATTAGTCTAAACACTAAATGAGCTGTATACAAGACAGTTTTCGAACCACTTTTAACCTATGGATTCGAGAGTTGGGTAAGAAGTAAAACACTTGATCAAAGACTAGAGACCTCTGAGAAAGATTAATGAAGTGAATAATGGTAGCAATGGCACTATCACATTAAAAATGAGGATATTAGGAAAGAACTTGTGCCATTGTTAGCATTTAGGAATGTGTCAGTAGAGATAATTTCATCTGGCATGGTTTACTTAAACAGAATGGTAAACAAAAAATTAGCAAAACAAGTGTTCTTTGCCAGGTTGGCAGGAAAAAAAACCCAGAGGAAGACCAAGATGTAGATGGATTGATACAGTAAAAAGTGACTTAAAAGATTGAAATATAAGATCTAATAATATTGGAGTCTTGACAGGTGACAGATTAATTTGGAGGAAAATTGTTGATTGGAAATTAGTAATGATTTTACTTTCTCATGCAGTAATATCATAAGTATCCTGTATACCCCCCATGAGGGTACACATCAGTAATTTGATGATGATGATGATGATGAACTTCTCATGTGGCTAGTCATGTTCTTCAAAGAAAGCAATGGCACTGTCAATTTAAGTTTGAGACATGACTTTCATTGTGAGACTTTTCACAGGCTCAACCTCCACAGAACTTAACTCACTTTCTTACTGATGTACTTTTCCATAAGCAGATCTTGCTCAGTTCACAGAAGTTATATACAGATAAAGACAATACCACATACACCAAAAAAGTGTAGAGACACAAAATGGACAATAAGCACAGCAGACAGAGGTAGGAAACAAGGCATATGCATGGAAGCTTCTATGATCTTGGATAGGAAACAGCAATAGTCCCTATGTACTGAAATGAAACTGTCTATACTCAAAAATGCAGAAGAAATAATGAACATGAGGTCTATGATTTACTTCCCATAGTGCAACAATATCTTTTGGAAGCAGCTAATATCCTGATGTCCCAAAAGGCAACATTAAAAAAGTCACACAACAAGAAGCTTGTTATAATGAAGACTAATAAGGGTAAAGCAACTTTCATAACAAATCAACCTGAACAAAAAGCTTAATCTTCTAAAAGCTATATAGAATTCTATGCAGGATTATAGACAAATTAAAAAGAACAGGTTCATAAATTATTAACAAGTCATAATTTAGCTGAAAGAAATCATTAAGCATCTGATATTTTATGTTAAACCAACAAATATCCCCCCATGCACACACACTTTCTCCACCAGTTGTTGGATTGCTATTTTTCAATACTGTCAGATCTTATATTTCAGTCTTCTAGGTGCCTTAGAAGACTGAGATTTAATCCTAGAGGGCACTATGATAGGATGCTAATTTTTATCTTAACCATTTTAAATTGCTTCCACAAATATGGTATTTAATTGTGCCTTGCTTATATGATAAGTGCTTGTGCCCAGACAATGGTCTAAAATCCAGCAAAATATCAGAAGCTACATAATCTTATTTTGTTCTTATTATGTGTTTATACTCTTAAAAATTAAGATGAATATCAATTATATTTTTGTCATTGTTGGGATCTTTTCCTTGCCATTTTTACTAACTTTCCTTCTCCAATTCTGTCTAAATGTAATAACAGATTGTAAAACAAATTTTGGTTTATATTAATTTGAGAACATTGCATGTTCTATTTTATTAAGAAAGATGGCTACTTTATTTTTTAATAGTGAATCCTCAATAAAATTAAAAGAATGGACCTTTTCAAAAAATGCAATTTTATTATTAAGTTTCAGTGCTCATTTTTAGTAAAGCTTTAAGGAGCAAGGCAAGAATGTACATTTTATGATTGGATTCAGACACATATGCATGAACCATGAGCGTAATCTTTTCTCATCTTTTACTGAAAGAAGCGATTGTGATCTTCACATTTCAGATATGCAGTTGCCTACATTAGATGATGCAAGGGTTTTTCTTTTTGTTAGATAGTGCAGCATACTGCTGGCCAAGCAATTAACATTTTTCTTACATCAAACTGTGAGTTCAAATCCCATTGAGATGGAAGCTCATAAAACATCATTTTGGCTACAGATTTTTTTTTTTTAATATATTTGTAATAACAAGTTAACAATTTTATAATCCCACAGGATATTCTCTTGCTTTACAGAGACCTAAAATGACATTAAGAAGAAACAGAGACAGTTTTGTCTCCAAAACAGGTTTCCCAGCTAATGTAATTCATGGCTTGTAGTACTAATGTATATAGGGTTTCAGCCTTTAACGGATGAGAATAATATCATGATTATCATCATCTAGTGACATCTCTTTAATAGAGTTATAAACTAATGACCTCCAGAGGAATTTCCAGCTTAAATCTGACACATCCATTACACTAATGTATTATAAGTATTTTTGTATTATTGAACTTTTGTTCGTGGAATAATTATTTTAAAAGATCATACCACATTAGATTAGATCCACTTAAAGATTCTTGAATATTAAGAATGCCTTATTAGATGTATTATTAATAATCAATATTCATTCTGATATCTTCCTTTTAAATATGGCTATGCCCATCTGGACTTTTATATATTTGTGGTCAGCCGTCAGATCCATATGAAAAAATCAGTCTATAATATGTCTCAATATGCCAGGTTTGGCACAGGGCATACTCACCAAATTGCCATCCAATGGTCTGCCTTCCTCACTCTGCTAGTGGATCGCCAACTTTCTTACTGGTCACTCACTATGTGTCATGGTGGATGGTTTACTCTCCTCAGATTTCTCCACCAATGCAGGAGTCTGTTCTTTCACACTCTCTCTTCCTCTTGTATATAAATAACCTGCTCTCACAGACTTCCAATTCTATCCATAGCTTTGCTAACGACAGTACACTCCATTACTCCTTTTCATTCGACTAACCTTGTAGTGTGCTTAAGCGTTAGAATCCTCAAGATCTACAATGACCAGGGACCTGAACTCAGATCTCCACTATATCCCAGTGGGCGAATGACAAACTTGTAAACTTCAATGTCCCCAAAACTCAGTTCTATCTGATCTCTTGTAAGAAAGAGCTCACATCCCTTCAGTAATACTGAGATATCCAAACACAATCAGATTTCTCTTCTTTGACTGACCTTCACTTCTGATCTTTCCTGGCACAACCATATTTCAACTACAACTTCTGCAGCCGGAAAAAAACTTGGTGTGCTTTTTCATACAAGACAATACTTGAACTTTCACTAGCTGCCAACTCTATACAAAGTCCAAATCCACCCAGCCATGAAATATTGCTGCCATATTTGGGGCAGTGCACCAAAATCCTCTCTACGATTGCTCAATTCTATCCAGTCAAAGGAAATCAGCTAATTAATGATTCCTCCCTCTCTCTCACAACCAACTTCAATCCCTCTCTCATAGACATTGTTTCTGCCTTATGCCTCTTCTACAGTCAGATACTTTCATGAACAGTTCTCTGCTGAATTGGCCACTATTATTCCCCCAATCTCTTCCAAAATCATTAAAACAAGACCCACTATTAACCAACACTCTTTTACAGTCCATCTTGAAAAACTCACCAACAACTTCACTGCCTCCTCTCATTCCATCTACTTCTGTCCTCTGGAACAGTCTCCCCCCACTCTGCCTTCCCCAAAGATTACAACTCTCAGCACTCTTTTACAGTCCATCTTGAAAAACTCACCAAAACAACTTCACCGCCTCTTCTTTCATTCCATCTACTTCTGTCCTTTGGAACAGTCTCCTCCATTCTGCCTTCCCCAAAGATTACAACTCTCAGCTGTTCAAGTAAAATGTGAACAGACTCCTCCTCTCTTCTATTTCTCTTGCCCACACATGGCATTAATGTACCATACATCTTGTGGCCTTTCGTGTGTGAATCATATATAAATTCATTGGGTGATTCTCTCTTGCTCCAAAGATTATTCAACAATTTCTTCACCATACCAATTTCTTTATTGATTAAAAACTTAATGCTAATATGTGCCACCTGTTTTATACAGCAAGATCACTTATGTTTCCTGTTTATTTTTTGCTGATTTTTATTTAAAAATTTTTATAACAGTTATTTAATTTCACTAATGAATATATGACAGGAAAATATATTCATTTGAATATATTTTCATATATTCAAATAAATATATGAAAGAACAAGCCTTCCATCAGAAGGCTTGTTCTTGCTATATAGATGTACAAAGAAAGCTGTAACCCCCCCCCACCTCCTATAAACCAAATTAAAAAGAAAAAAAAAGTGTTCCAATTCCGTTAACTATAAATATAATTATCCCTTTCTGTTTTAAGCATTGTGGATCTAAGACTGAGCTTACTTGCCTGCAACTTTATGTACACTACATCGTTATAATATGAATTGAACTTACTGTTCATTCTATGCAAACAATCATTCTTTGCTAGGTTACATGTATGAGATTACAATGAAAAATTACAGAAAATATTGCTGAAACTAAAGTGGTTTTTTATTAAAGATTTTTGATTATTTATTGGTTAATGGATGATGATAAAGTTTTGGGATTTCATTTAAAGGATGACATCTACACAAAGTGACATGGTTTGTTTAGTGTCATAACTGTGTTAATTAATGTTATCACTGATGAAGCAGTTATAGCCAAGTCATGAGTACTGCATTCTGTCAATTGCATTTATTCTCTGGCAATGCAATATTTGGCTTCAATAATGAATTAATAACACAATTTTGAGCCCAAGAATTACAAGATATTTGTAAAATCTGACTATTTAAAAATTACAAGTTTTAGCACGTAAACTGTGCAAAACTAACTGCATTATTATTACATGACATATCCAAGGAGTTTGAGGACTCATTAAGGGAAGGCACTCTCCTCTACTCTACAACTCTCTATCTCCACTAATTAATCCACCAACTAAATGCACTGAATACACTTTTTGCTGTAATGCTTTGCACAGTAAGGTAAAGTTTTGGTATAAATAACACCAAAATATTAGATTTTTTCTTTTTACTCGAGTATATTGCATTTAGTACAGCTCTAAAAATGTTCTGAACTTGGGAGGGCAGGATTTACTATTGAAATATCAAGAATATTTTCCCAATAAATGGGAAAATATGAACATACACTGAAATTCATTACCAAAAGAACACTATACTTTATTACTAACTAGGGTACCTTTACAAATGTTTTTTCATATTATGGAATGTAAGGTATTTCTAACATCATTTATTTCAAAACTAGTTTAAAAACCTAATCCTCAAAAATTCAGATATCAAGATCACATTCTCTGTTTACTATTCACCATTAAAATTCACTATTCACCATTTACTATGCACAATTAAAAGATACTCTTGATCTTATCAAATACCACTTTACCCTGACATTTTTGAATTATTCAAGCATGCTGTTCACTGTCTATCTTAGTTGTTTTTAATGAAAGGCAAAAATATACAAATAATCGGATAGGACTGCATGGATTCCTCCCTTCCTTTAGTCAATATTATTATTACTGGTATCTCCATGGAGTCAGTAGACTCATTGGGAGACCAAACTAGCAAAACAATATCTGTCATATCTCTTCTTGAATTCATTTACAGACAAAGAGCTCACAACTAAGTCAGCCAATGAATTCCTCATTCACCACCCTCCAGGCAAAAAACCTTGTTCTGACACCTTTGTTAACCACACTCTTCTTTAATTTCCAGGGACGACCTCTTGTTCTTCCATCACTATCACACAGCTGAAACATTTCCCCTGCATCAATCCTATAAAAACCTTTCAGTAATTTAAATGTTTCTATCATATCCCCTCTTCTTCGCCTATCAACCAATCTCTGCAATCCACAAGCTCTCAATCTATCAATGTAGGGAGCATTTTTTTCACCAACTTGGTCACTCTTCTCTGAACCCTCTCCACAGCCTCCTCATCTCCAAGGAATCCAGGTGACCAGACCTGAGCACAGTAATCCAAATGTGGAAGTATCAATGCTTTATAAAAGGGAATAATAACCTCTTTATCTCTGGATGTCAGTGTGTTCCTCAACAACCAAGTAATCCTATGTGCAATCTTGGACATCTTAGCAATGTGTCCTCTGAACTTCATCTCCCTATCTACCAACACCCCTAAGTCCCTAGCCTCATCAATCTCTTGGAGTACCTTTCCATCAATGTAGTACACAGCTGGTAATCTTTTAATCCCAAAATGATTGATTTTACACTTTTTCACATTGAACTGACATCCATTATCTTTTGCCCATTTTACCAGCTTATTTAAATCATCCTGCAAACTTTCAACATCAGCTTGATTTTTTATTGCGCTACCCAACTTTGCATCATTAGCAAACAACTGAATATCTCCCTTTAAGCCATTTCCTATATCATTTATATACAAATTAAACAACAATGGCTCAAGCATAGAGCCCTGAGGCACACCATTGGGCACCTGCCTCATCCTGGACTCTGCTCTTCCATATACACATAGAAAACTTAAAGACAGAAAACTCAAACTAACTGATCAAATTTTCAATCTGGATGTGCCATATTAAATGTTTGCTATTTGGTCCTAGAAGCCCAACTAGCAAATACGTTATTAACAATGACATACAAAGGTGAGTCTATGATTCAACCAATGACAGTTCATGCCAATGAACTTAATGACTGACACAAATACAATTAAGGCATAAGGCCAGTATTTTATATATCATATGTTTGTTAAGTATGGATATTCTTCTGGCCAGTTTGCCTGTTTTTGCTGGAGGATAAATCCAGCTGACTCCATATGAGACTGGCTAATTTCCTTTCATTTGTAAACAGTGTTCTAGAAATTATTATAACTCAAGTCTTTTCAACTAAGAGTTAACATCACATAGTCCTTGCAATTACACCACTGAACAATTTTGCTACACAATACAATATCCTTGCAAGCATTGCTTAGCAATTTAATGAAAATAATGTATCACCAAAAGAAATTAACATAGGCATGCAATGTAACAGTGAGATAAACCTAGTATACAGAATGAAAAGCATAGATACTATTCACTAAGCAGAGTTACTTTATACACATAATATCCTTAGCTTCGGTTATCACTAATAATGCTTTTTGTGAAATAATTTCTTCCATGACTAGGTTTTTTTTCAATACATAGCATCACTATGACTCAGACACCAAACAAAAGTCGATGGAGTGGAGACACAAAGGTTCTCCATGGCCAAAGAAGTTCCGACCCAAAAGTCAGCAGGGAAAGTTCTTGCTATTATCTTTTGGGATATATGGTGCAATCCTTACCAAATACCTCAAAAAAAAAAAAAAAAAAAAAAAAAAAGTGAAACTGTTACAGCAGCAGTTTACTTAATAGCTCTGAAGCTGTTAAGTAGACTGCTTAACATTTCCCCTGGCATTTTTCCTTACTGAAGGAAAAATGCCAGGGGGAACTGAGCAGAGGTATGTTGCTTTTGCAGGACAATGCACCTGCTCACAAAACCTGACAGACTACACAACTTGGGCTTTCAATGTCTACCTCACCCACCCTATTTGCCAGACCTGGCCACACTGACTACTTCCAAATTTAAAGAAACACTTGAAAGGAACAAAATTTACCACAGATGATGAAGTCATATCTACAGCTGAGGACTGGTTTGTGCAATAAAGGAAAGACTTTTTTTCTCAGAGCATTGCAAATGATGCAGCAGCATTGTAACAAGTGTATAACACTTCATGGGGAATATATAGAATAATGTGTAAGTTACATGGTTCTACTTCAATTCCTTCATGCTGATTGTCACAACTTTTCAGCACACCCTTGTACATATATATCCACACATGCACCTTTCACCAGAATTCATACTATGGATAAGTAAATTCTTTTATGACTAGTAAATTTAAGTGGCATTTCTGTATCTGGATTTTTATTTATCACAAAATAGCAGCTTATTCTATAAATCTATAAATGAATACTATTACTCATTCAAATCACACTGAAAGAAAGGACTGAATAATGCTGATGTGAATAAAATCAACTTTATTCAAATTCCAACTTTACTGCTTTCTTATCACCACTTCTGTCATAATTTTGCATTTCTACCCATTCAAGATAACCTAGACAGGACTTGCGCCCATAGGACTTTGAAAGTTGACTGACATTCACTTTAACATTCCTTGCCTGAGTGGAGTTGTACTCTGCATGGCTGTGGATGATTCTGTGGGGGAGATGAGGCTCATCTTCACCTGAACAGAGCTGTGAATACCAACAACTGCCAGGTATGAGCTACACAAAACCTGCATACAATATAACAAATTCTTTTGCACTCACCAAATTTACTGTGTGGTGTAAATTTACAGTTTTGTTTATCATTGGATCATTCTTCTTTGAGGACATTTGCCAGTCAGGTCCTGTGACATGCTCAGCTACTACTAAGAGCTATCATGATATGATAAACAATTTTATTGTACCACAGCTACAGCAGCACCTGTGCATAGATTCAGTCATTTTCATTCAGGATGGGGCCCTTCCACACATTGGTCAATCTGTACAGGAGGTTCTTCAAGAACACTGCACAAAATCCAGAGTAATCAGCTGTGAATTTCCCACTGCATAGCAACCTCACTCAACTGATATGAACACCTGTAACTTCTGACTCTGGGGGATTTCTCAAAGAAAGGGTTTATTGAGATCATCCTGATAACTTGTGGGTCCAGACCAGCTGTGTTCTGCTGTTGAATACACTGTGCAAAGGATGCAGTTTTTGGCATACCGGGAAGGGTAGCACATTAAATGGTGCAAACCATGAATGCATAATAGAAGTGAATAAAAACGTGTTATTTAGAAGTGAATAAAAATGTGTTTGGTTCCTTATGCACACACACACACACATTTGGTACATCATAGTGCCCCTGGTGGTGAATTTTGAAAGTACTACTTATTTTTCTCAGATATCACTTCAGCATGATGCACAAGGTATTTCTCAAAGTTTGAATCACTGGATGCTCCACAAAGCCTTAAACAAGGATACTTTAATTTTGATTAGCCTGTATTTACCAATATTTGTGACTGGAACATGCCTTATTTTCTTAAGATTTGTCTGGTTTGCACATGAAAAAAAAAGCTTTAACCCTCCCCTCTGTAAATGAGATGCCAATGCTAATCTAAAGATGTTTTATTTCTTATAAACGCCCAAATCACTAATAAGCCTCAACATCTTAGAACCAAAAGATTCAAAAATGTGGTTTAAAAAAAAAAAAAACTGCAATATGTCAAATATTGCAATGCTCTTCTAACAAGCTAAGAAAGTTTTATATGTATTAATTAGATGGCTCATTTTTTCTGATTTTTAATTCATTGCTTTTAATGTTTCAAAAGTTTTATGATTAAAAATATTAAAATTAATTACAATTTGTATGCTGTTCTAATTATATAATTTTAAGAATTTGAGGCTATTTAAAAAAAAAAAAGGAAATGTACTATTCTTTAAAATTTTTATCTGAACATACTTGAGAACTTTTATTAGAATGTTCTTGTTCTCCCCTATATCCCTAGTAAATTGAATTATCACCTATTGTAAGCATACAATCAGGCTTTGCAAATTGTTAATATATATATGTATTACTATCATCATCATGACAATGAATGTGGAATGAATATGACAAGCTCATTATATGCCAAGTTCAAAAAAAAAAAAAAAAAAGTTTAATTTATCCAAATATGAAATTGTGTTGGTGTTTCTGAAAGAATAACCTTAATAAAATTTAGGTGTTATATAAAAATCATGTTACTATTTATTTATTTATTAATCGCAAAGAGATATATACTTCTTTGTGTACTTCAATTTTGCACTGTCACGTGAGTTGCCACGCTGTCATGAAATTAATACGTAGTATATAATTCTAACACTAGATGGCACGGTAATACGTCAATCGTTTCCTTAAGATAGCATTACGAGCAACGAAGCTGGCAACGACCTGATTGGACAACATCCTTATTACATATGCTTGACGTCATATATGAGATGCAGGTTTCTTATGTTAATACCATGGACATACCAAGAGGAAAACGTTTATTTCGGAGAGGAGAACCGATTATTTTAACTAAATTTATATATTTCATACAAAATAGTCATCTAAATAAGCATAGCTAGCTTTCATGCTTGAGCATTACAGTGTATAATCAGTTACCATACACAATGCAATACATTCCAGAAGTAAAGTGCTGTATTTTTTATAAAAGTAAAAGTTTTTGACTTACCAACTCAAAAAAACTTCGCCGATGTTCATTTCCAACCCAGTCAAGACGTTTCGACAATAACTATAAAAAAATATTTTTTTAAAAAAAAATTCACTTTTACACATGATAGTTCACATACTATGTAAACATGTATCAGAAACATGTGCATCTAACAAACCGGCTATGTTTTGGTGTCTAAATAGACCACGTGCAGTGCACGAGGTACTATACTTAGCAGTAGTGTACGAACAACTCACCCCATGTTCCTCGATTTCTTGCTTCAAAATCTGTAAAAGAGAGAAAATATTGTTAAACAGTGAAGATAACAATATAATCTACAATATTCTAAGAAACTGTTTCTTACCTCTGCACTCTTTCTACAAGGTCCTGCGGCCAAATATTTTGCGATGAGTAGGTACAATTCTGCAAACAAGCAATCAGTAGTTAGTACGTTTAGCACTCGCAAATGTTCAACTCTACAAAACAAGCTTTGTACTGAAGCGTATACTAACCTGCCTCTAGAGACGCTGATTTCTTATCATTCTGAACATTCCCAGACATCTTTCTCTTAAACTTTTTAAGTTCGGTATTGAACAATGACATATAATTTGTCAAAACACTATGTTAACAAAGTCGACATTTTACTGCAGAATCCTATACAAACATGAATCACCCTGAACGACATTGAACACGGAATCAGGTTAAGGAAAGGAACTCATTACGCTATTCAAGATAGTTCGTTGTGAGCTATGTCATATAATTTTCATTAATTAAATAAAATATATAAAATAACACCATTACATAAATATTAGCCTACGTGGAAGGTAAATAATATTGGAACATGCTCAAATATCATGAAAATCAAAGGATCGTAAGTACATGGGATCTCTTAAGCAACGAGCGATCTTGCTGCGCATGAGTAGTGAAGTCATGGCGGAACCGCCTTCAGTGTGAAAGGTAGGATGTCGAGTTTGTTGTAGGTGTTATGCCGTTAACGTTTTATAACTGTGCGTTTTTCAATTTTCAAATTTTAAACCCCTGCAAGTATGTACTTTAGGATTTATTGTTTTAATCTGTCTATACATATATATCAGTGGTTAATATTACTTTCGTTGTAAGCTAATGCTAGCACATTTCGGACTCGCGGAATGGTCCAAATGCATTTGTAGGGGAGTGTAAATAACATAAAATCTTATAGAAACATTACATCTTTTAAAAAATATCATGAATTTCTTTTTATGTAATAATTTCTGAATTCATTTTTTCACGTTTGTAAATTCAAGCTATAAAATGGCTAACTCGGTATATCATTAGTTTATTAAATTTAGATAAATAATATTGCTTGCTTTTGTATACGTCAAAATAATTGCTGATGTGTACAGATATTTTTACTCCTTTATTTTTAAAATTCATTACGTTGTTCACATTAAACCTGTTATGAGAATTGGTCACTATTTTCAAAATTATATGCAAAAAAAGAAAGGGAAGTAAGCTACACGTTGTAATAACAGTACATTTTATTTTGTCATTTAAATTTGCAATATTGCAAAACTATAGCAATATTATTAAAATTGATATTAAGAATGAGTCATTTTAGTATGATAATAAATCGTACAAAAATTTCTACATATAGCATGAAATAAATTTTTATGATTGTGCATAGGGGTCGAAGAGTACAGCATATTACGGGAAGAGACCGGTGTTCAAGTAGCGAATTTGGGGGAGAGGAGGGATTCGCTGCAAATGACAGCAGATGATGAGTGTGCCCATTCAAAATGAAGAACCAATAGGAAAATGGTGCTAGTGGTTTTGGAGAGTGGCATACAAAATATGTAGTGGGTGTTTCTATAGGGTAGAAATGTAGATGATGATGAGTGTGAGTTGCTCAGTATAAATTGCAAATATGGGGAAGCCTACTTAACAGATTGTAGTAACGGTGAGAAGGACATTCACCAGCAGAAATAAGAATGTGGTGCTGGTTCCAGCATATGAAACATGAGCATACTTTATATGCTGGAACCACCATATACAACCTCTAGATTACTCTATGTAGATCTGGTCACCTATATTTCAAGGAATTGGAAAAACTTCAAAAGAGATACAGTAGTGGATTATGAAGATAATGCAAAGACTTTCGGTATGGAACAAAGGAAGGAAAATGTAATCTGTATGGGAGAAGGAGATGATGGAGAGATATCATTGTATGACATAAATAATATAAAACACTTCCATGTCAACTTCATGGCCTTAAACATAAATGATTACTCTGTCACCATTCATATAGTTCATAGAGAAAGGAATGGGGGGAAGGAGTGTAATTGATGATAGCTGATGAACTACAGCCAAGGAGAATTGAAGATGAACTGCAGGATAGTGAAAAGAGCTCATTTGAGGCTATTTTGTGTGAGATTGAGACTAGTGGAATAAAATATACAGTTGGGTGCTGCAATAGACCAGGTGATGGAATAGATGGTGGAGATAGTATGCATAGCCAAATAGACGCAATGAGTGGAAGGAGGGTATTATTATGGGGGATTTTAACTATGGTAGCATTGATTGGAAGGAGGAGATCATGGGAGGAAGGAATTGGATTTTATGCAGTTATTAAGGGATAACTACTTGAGACAGCATGTAATGGAATATACTAGGGGTTCGAGAGTGCTTCACCTAGTAATTGCATCTGAGAATTTGACTGTAATGAATATGACCGTGTTGCCACCAATTGGTGAGAATGATCATAATGTCTTGACTTGGGAGATGGCTAAATGTGTTGAATTTTCAATTAATAAAGGGTACATGTGGAATTACCGGGCTGGTAAGTATGACAAGCTTAGGAGATTGCTTGGATCAGTGCCATGGCATGTAAAACTGCAAGGACTGGAGGTTGATAGTGCATGGGAAGCGGTAAAGGAGCATTTGAAGGAGGTAATGGCTGACTGTATACCTAGAGTCCGGATAGTAAATCAAGTAGGGGTTAAATGGATGAATAACACCATTAAGCTGCAAAAAACTGTGGAGGGAATTTAAGCAAAAGGGCGACCTGCAGGTCCATGAACAGTATAAAGCACAGGCCAGAAAGGTAACAAGTGTGGTAAAAAAAAAGCAAAAGCGGATTATGAACGGAAATTAGCAATGCAAGCTAAAGAGAATCCCAAACAGTTTTTTCGATATGCTGCAAGTAAAAGAAAAAATGTATACGGCAGAATGATTTTATGGAATGCCGATGGTAGGGAGGTAATTGAATCAGTTGATATAGTGGAATTACTGAGTGAGCACTTTGCAAGTGTATATCATCCAGGTGGTGATATTGCAGGAATGAAGGAACCAATAGCTTATAGGAATTGAGGTGAATGAAATGGAGGTGAATAGTACAGGGTGTTCGGGATAAATTTGACATATTATTTATAATTAATTATATTTTTCCGTAAGTTACATGTATTAACACACACTTCTCTTCATTTAAAAGTTTGGACCCTTCTTCATTCATATACAAGATGTCAGAAAGGATGGATAGCTGGAACCCACCTGAATCATGGAAGAGAATAACTTGTATCATGATGATTCGTGCCCGCCATCAAAATAAGGATATTACGACTGCTGCCCAATGCTCCCTGAATACAGTAAAAACAATCAGGCATGAACTAGAGACTTGCAATGGTGACTACGAGGATGTAGCAAGAAGAAAGATCCCTAGCAGACGATATGATTGCGTTCGTACAGCAGAATTCCTCGCAAATCTGCAGGAACAGGTGTTGAAGAACCCTGGCATTGGAATTCGGGCTTTGTTCGTGGAGTTGCTAACTGTAGTCAAGCCCTGGATAACAAGGGTAGCCAATGGTAGGCCGTATGTATGGCAGCAGGATTCGGCCCCTTGCCACACCTCTGGGAAAAGTCAAAAATGGTTGTCTGAAAATTTCTACGACTTCACCAGTCCAAATGTTTGGCCTCCAAACTCCCCAGACCTTAACCCCATGGATTATTTTGTATGGGGCGCAGTTGAAAAAGACACCAATCGCACTTCCAGTAATACAAAAGCCCAGTTAATGGATAAAATTAAAACAGTTTTTGCGGCCCTTCCCAGGGAGACTGTAGCATCAGCTTGTTCGAGGTTCCGAAGCAGAATTGAAGCTGTGATCGATGCTAATGGTGGTTATTTTGAGTAAATCTTGTTGATAGTATTGTAATTAACTCTGCCTGTAATGTTTTTTTTGTCAATTCATTAAATTTAATAGATACAAAGAAGATTTTCTTTTTCCTTACGAAACTGTCAAATTTATCCCGAACACCCTGTATATTACAAAACCTTAATGTGAATACAGCTGTGGGATTGGATGGTATACCAGCTTGGGTCTTACATGAAGCAGCTAAAGAATTGTCAGTGCCCTTGACCATTTTGTTTAATTTGGGTCTCGGGTCTGGGTTAGTCCTGAGGGGGTGGAAAGAGAGTAAAATAGTTCCACTGCATAAAGGAGGTTCCAAGACTGCTGTTGCAAATTACCGACCGATCAGCATATCAGCAGTCGTCAAGGTTTTGGAGAAAGCAGTCAAGAGAAAAAATACAGGACTGGATAGATGAAAATGGGATACTGTATGGGGACAGCATGGTTTTGTGAAAGGTAGATCATGCCTCACTAATTTAAGTTTTATAACACAGTGAGGGCTGAACTGGATAAAGGTAATGGGTATACAGTGATACTGTTGGACCTTGCCAAGGCTTTGACAGGACAACACATGGAATTCTAATCAGTAAACTGCAGTATATGGGGATGGATATAGGGTTTGTGAGATGGATAGGAGGGTGGTTGATGGAGAGATATCAGAGAGCAGTTTATTCAGGGATAGAGTCCAAAAGACGACATGTGACTAGTGGTGTACCACAGGGTTCTGTTCTTGGACCACTACTATTTAATTTGTTCATTAACGATATAGGAAAAGATCTGAGGGGAACTGTTCATTTGTTTGCTGATGATGCAAAGTTGGGTAGAGCAATAGTGAATGCACATGATGTCAAAATTTTGCAGGATGATTTGGATACATTGGAGGACTGGGCTAAGGAGAATGGATGTCAATTTAATGTGGCAAAGTGTAAGGTTATGCATTTTGTGGTGAAAAGATTAGCAGCAGTATACCACATTGGTGGAACTCTACTCCAGGAGATTGATGAGGCCAAGGATTTGAAGTGTTTGGTGGATATGGAGTGGAAGTTTAGGGGAGCACATTGCAAAAGTGGCTAAATCAGCTCATCAAATCACTTGGTTACTGAAGAATACTTTGACAAGCAAGTTATTGTTCCTCTGTATCAAGCCTTGATAAGACCCCATCTTGACTACTGTGCCCAGATCTGGTCACCAGGGTTTCTTCTTGATTAGGAGGAGGTGGAGAGGATCCAGAGGCGAGTGACCAAGATGATAGCAGGTCTATAAAATGAACCTTATGAGAACAGGTTGAAGATTTGTGGGTTGAAGAAATTGGTTGATAGGTGGAAAAGGGGGGTGATATCATTGAGACATTTGAGACTTATGGAAACCCTTCAAATTACTGAAGAGTTTCTATAAGATTAATTCAGAGGATATTTTTGAGAACAGGACTGGTGGTTGGAGGACTAGGGGCCATCCATAGAAACTGGGCAAGAGTGTGGTTAGCAAGGGTGTTAGAACTAGGTTTTTCACTTGGAGAGTGGTGAATGAGTGGAATAAGTTGCCAGAGTCTGTTGGGGTGCCATGACTCTGAATGAGTTTAAGGGAAAGTATGATATTGTGGTTGTTGAGTAGTTGTTTAGGGCCTCCCTCGATGAGTATAAGGACTCCTTATGGTTGCCCATAATAATAATAATAATAGCTTAATGTAAATAGTGTATCTTAATCCTGTTGTTTCTCCAGAATCTTCACAGACAGCGTCAAAAATGACTGCCCACCTCAACTATCCAACAACACTTTACACAATTTCATCCATAAAAAGTGGTACTTAGGCATTAGTCAGATCTGGTATTTCAATGTCAGTGAATGTGAAACCTAGAATTTCCCCTTTCTTATCTGTTCTATTCCAAAATGGATTTTCCACACTTTGATGCATTCATTGCCTAGCAAAGGTTGGTCGATTGGTAGAGCCTCTGCTATTAATGGCTCAGCAAAAAGTTAAGCAAGTTTGAATGTAGTTAGTAGTTGGAAGGGTTCAATCGTTCGATGCTGTTGGCACACTCTCCCTCAATGAGTCTCTGGACTCCCTGGAGGTGTCACATAATAATAATAATTTGATAGCACTGTTACCTCTTTGAACCACTATATCTCAAGCTAAATTTTCTGCAAGCTAATTATCTGAACAGTGAAATTATCCTTGGGGGAGAATTTTACTTGCACTTCAGTTGTCCAATCTCTATCTCCGTCATTCAAGCTGGAAGAGATGTTGAAGTATCAAACATTTGCTCTTAATAATGATCTAACACAAATTGTTTGTCTATATTAAAACACTGGATAATCCTCAACATCCACTTGACATGCTGCAGTTTTTTTTTTTAAGTAACCAACTGTCTGTCCAAATATACTGCTGATTTCAGCTCATCTCAGTAACTCAGACTATAACATATCTGAGCTAACAAGATGAGTTCTGTGGAAGAAGTTGCATTTAATTAATGTTTCCACTCTTCCGAGACAAACAGCTGCTCCAACCAACAAAAATAATCTTTCCTGGGATGAGTGCCTTCAATCTGCACTCTGCCCCGCTAGTATCTAAAACTTGATTCTCCAACAAGTTTGTCAGAGTCATGTTAGAGGTTTAATGGAGTAAAGCAACACTGTGAAAGGATTAAAAATATGATTAAATTCTTCCCAAATTTTTTCTCGGTCACAGCAGTGTAGTATTGTTACAGACCTAGTGGAACAGATAATTAGTGTGAAAGTAAACATCATAGGTAATTTTAATTATCTGAACACTGATTTGTTTGCAGTGAAATCTCATGAGAAGAATGAAACTGTTAATATTCCATTTAGAAAAGATTATATGCTGAACTACAAAGCAGGAAATTATGACCATAAATTAAAGATACCAAGAAATTATATACTTGGTTTAATTCTTTATCCAAGTGTAAGTGAACAAAGTTTGTACCTGAAGTATTTTCAGGACTGGGGGCAACTCATGGTAAAGGCAGTTTGAGGTAAAAGACTTCACATCATGACTTCATTCATGAGTTGCCCCCAGTCCTAAAAATACTTCAGGTGCAAACTTTGTTTGCTTACATGTGGATAAAGGATTAAACCAAGTAGATAATTTCTTGGTATCCTTAATTTATAGTATAAGCAAGTGGAAAAACTTTCAACAATGAAATTATGACCATTTATGCTGGGTTCTGCATCATGGTATTATTATTATTATTGTTGTTCTGGGCAACTCCAAGGAGTCGACAGACTCATCAAGGGAGGCCCTAACATCATGTCAACAACTATTCGACATTGACACAGTATCTATCATACCTTGCCTTGAACTCATTCATGGTCGTAGCACCCACAACAGACTCTGGAAGCTTATTCCACTCATTCACCACTCTCCAACTAAAAAACCTAGCTCTAACACCTTTGCCAACCACGCTCTTGCCCAGCTTCCATGCATGGCCCCTAGTCCTCCCACCACCAGTCATATTTTCAAAAATATCTTCTGGATCAATCTTATAGAAACCCTTCAGTAATTTGAATGTCTCAATCATATCACCCCTCCTTCGCTTATCGTCCAATCTATGCAACCCACAAATCTTCAACCAATTCTCATAAGGTTCATTCCACAGACCTGCTATCATCTTGGTCACTCGTCTCTGGATCCTCTCCACTTCCTCCCCATCACGAAGAAACCCTGGTGCCCATAACTGGGCACAGTAGTCCAGATGGGGTCTTATCAAGGCTCGATACAGAGGAACAACAACTTGTTTGTCTCTGCATGTTAAAGTATTTTTCAGAAGCCAAGTGATTTGATGAGCTGATTTAGTCACGTTTGCAATGTGCCCCCTAAACTTCAATTCCTTATCCACCAACACTCCCAAATCCCTAGCCTCATTAATCTCCTGGAGTATGGTCACCTTTCTCCATAAATTCCCTCCATAGTTGTTTCTTTTTTTGCAGCTCAAGCTTAATGGTGTTATTCATCCATTTAACCCCTACTTGATTTATTATTCGGACTCTAGGTATGCAGTCAGCCATTGCTTCATGCAAACACTTCTTAACTGCCTCCCATGCACCATCAACTTCTAGTCCTTGCAGTTGTACATGCCATGGCACTGAACCAATCAAACTCCTAAGCTTGTCATACTTTCCAGCCCGATAATTCCACATGTACCCTGTCTTAATTGAAAATTCCACACCTTTAGCCACCTCCCAAGTCAAGACCCTATGATCACTCTCACCTATTGGTGGCAATGTGGTCATATTTGTTACAGCCAAATCCTCAGATGTAATTGCTAGGTCAAGCACTCTCTGACCCCTAGTATTTTCCATTACATGCTGTTGCAGATAGTTATCCCTTAATAACCGCATAAAATCCAATTCCTTCCTCCCATGTGTCCTCTCCTCACTCCAATCAATGCGACCATAGTTGAAATCTCCCATAATAATTACCCTCCTTCCACTCATTTCTTCTATTTGCTTGTGCATACTGTCACCACCATCTTTTCCATCACCTGGTCTATAGCAGCACCCAATTGTATATTTAGTTCTGCTAGCCACAATCTCACACCAAATGGCCTCAAATGTGCTCTTTTCTCTATCCTGCAATTCAACTTCTGTTCTCCTTGGCTGTAGCTCATCAGCTATCATCAACAATACTCCCTCCCCCCATTTTATTCTCCCTGTCATTCCTGAACACGCTATATCCATCACATTCAATCCCACTAGCTATATCGTCTACAGTCAGCCATGATTCATTAATACCAATAACCTGTGGTCTGGAAGTGCCAACAAATGGCCAGAAACTCTTCCTTCTTGTTCCTAATACTCCTAGCATTAGTGTACATGAATTTAAGACCCCCCCATTAGCCCCAACCGTACCTTGATGCCTTATATTAACTATCCCACTCTGATTTGTTGTTCTTATTCGCTCGAGTATATTGTATTCATTCATACATTCGACTGCCTCCCTAAGGACTGTATATCTACCCTCCCCCCTTAATAAATCTAGTTTCCCTGAATTTGCATATCCACTACATTCAGCAACACTTTCTCAAGTCTCCTTACACCATAACCATTCAAATGCAAGCCATCCATCTTATATAGATCCTTTCACCCATCAAACTCACTCCACACATCCACAAATTCCACACCACTCATCATACATAACCCACGCATAAAATCATTCGTAATTATGGCCCTCCTTTTAAACATTTCACTGTCATACCGTGGCAAAAGACTAATCATTCTAACTCTCTCACTCTTTTCTTTTGCTACCTCAAACAATTCATTCAGGTCTTCTATCATTTCCATTTTATCTCCTTTCAAATCATTCGTACCTGCCACAACAATCATTTCTTTCACCCTTTCCTTTTGCTCTCTAATAGACTCAGTTACATCCTTTATGGTCGCACCAGGTTGGTACGATTTTGTCAAATCCTCTGCTAACACAGCTCGTACTAACGAATCTCCATACAGCACTCTATCCTTCATTTTGTTCATGTTCACACTCATACGCCTATTTTTCCTGTCATACTTTTTATTATTGGCTGGTTCAGTCAGTCGACTTTTGCTCATACGCTCTAGCTGCTGTTTTGCCCTTTGTATCACACCATTCAACAACGCGATCTCACTCATTGCATCTATCTCATCTTTTTTATTCTCTGTCAAACCATTAATACTATCATTCACACTCTCACAATTATCTGGTACAACCTCGCCGTTTCTTGTCATATCCCTATTTTCTTCATTTTGAAGTTTGACAAAATTATCACACTCACGATCCGAAATACACTTCAATTCCTCATTCTCCCTACATTTTCTACACACATTCACTCCTTTATTATCATCTAACCACACTGCACTCTGCAAAGCGTACATTTCACAGATAGTACACTGAATCATCTCCTTTACATTACCGTTCTTGAAAGAAGATGGCGAACCATCATTACTGACCGCCATTTTCCTTCGTACTGGAGCCATACTTACTAGTAACGTATTTTATCAAATTATAAATTATAAACACCAAAAACACACAAATAGACGCACTAAGATACGCAAGGCAAACAAAACTGCGCAATATTAAAGTAAATTTATCAACGATAACTGAAAATAACACTTATCTTATCAGGAGCTTTCACGAACACTACACACTATGAATCCTTCTAGCGACTTCCCGACATAGATTATGTTATAAAACACTTTAGCACACTAATAAAACTACAATATACTAAATATAATATACTAAAATTACTCAATTAAATCTAACAAAATATTTAATAAATCAACAAAAATCACAAATCTTTCAGGAGCTCTCCGACAGTACGTCTCTTCACCAGCTAGCCTCGACACCAACCTTTATCATTTGTTGGATGGGAGATCTTTAAAAATACTGAAATGATGCAGTATCAGAATGTGTCGCTTGAGTTTAAAGAATAAATAGAGTAGGAATGTAATGGATGTGTAATCTAAGCAAGAGATTTGTAAGAAAAAAAAAAAGATGTAGAAGAAATATCATGTGCATAAGGATGAGATTATATCAGTTATGAAATTTATTAGCAGCAGGCCAGAAGAGTCGCAACTGTTGTATGGAAAGCTAAGTGAGTATGAAATGAAATGGGCTGTGTGAGCTAAAGACACCCCAAAAGAATTCTATCATTATGCTACAAGTAAAAGAAAGAATGAATATGAAAGAATAACTCTACTGAATGCAGGAAAGAGATTGACTAATGCATGCCTATATTACTAAAAGCTATCAATCTGGTGTATACAACATTGAACTGAGTGCTACCTCTTTACTGGGTGAAAAAACTCGGGTGTATAACGGAGAAAGCACTGGAGCTGTGGTACAAATTGAATAAGAATTCGGCCATTGGGGACTGACGGGATATCAGAACAGATGATAAAAAACATTCAGTTGAATTGGTTGTTTCTTTGACCTGGCCATATAATTTGCATCTTAGAACAGAGAAGATTCCACAAGAGAGGAATGATAATCTCATTGCATTAAGGTAGTGCAAAGACTGATGTGTCTGTCTATTGACCTGTCAGTATTTCCGTAGTGCGAAGATTATGGAAAAGAATCCTCTTTGTCAAAGCTTGCATACAGAAATGGGTTCACAGAGAATCTACACTTTGCAATGTGAACAGCTTGAGTTTATTAAGGAAAAGTCATGTTTGAGTAACTTACATTTTATAATGTAACTGTTAACATAGACACGAGGAGTAAATGTACCATGATACTTTTGGACTTTCAAACGCTCTTGGCATTGGAAGACTTGCATAAATTGGAAAATATGGGATTGGAATATGAAATATTAGCATGAATATGAGGATGGTTGAGTGACATATCAAAAAGTGGTATGTGAGGATTGTCAGTCTGCAAGACTCACGTGGTGTGCCACAAAGATCAGTTATTGATC
Source organism: Typopeltis vanoorti (assembly GCF_054136105.1). Classification (NCBI taxonomy): domain Eukaryota; kingdom Metazoa; phylum Arthropoda; class Arachnida; order Uropygi; family Thelyphonidae; genus Typopeltis; species Typopeltis vanoorti. The sequence continues at coordinate 35,664,546 of NC_143567.1, read as the reverse complement.
TAGTGTTATTCAATCTGTATATTAATGAATTGGAAAGGATTTGATATGCAACCTATAGTTATTTCCTGATAATGCAAAGATTGGTAGAGTAATCAGAAATGCAGTACTTGAAGAATCTACTTGTCTGGAATAAGCTGGAATTGTGAGCATGTAAAAATGGATGGCTGTCAACTCAATGTTAATAAATGTCTTCTTCATCAGTAATTTTCTGTCTACTGCTGGACAAAGGGCCCCCAACCCAATATGTTCATTCTGTTCTATCTTGACTTTTTCTATGCCACTGAGTTCCTGCCATCACTTTAATGTTATTCTCTCACTGTCTCTTTGGTCTTCCTATATCTCTCTCTTTCCTCATCTGGGATATTCTGATATCAAGTTTGCCCTTTTTTGAATGTGACCCTTTGCCATTTGGATCTTTTAATGTCTGTTATGATGTCTCTCACCATAGTTTGAGTTCTAACCCAAATATTGCATGTCTTTCCATTTTCCTGAGTAAACCTCAAATTGTCTGAAGTTTTTAGTTAAAATCCACGCTTCATTTCCATATGTGATGACCAGAAGTATACTACCATTGAATATTTTTCTTTTAATATAGACTGGGATGTTTCCTTTGAATGCTTCATGGAGTTTTTCCAAAGGCTGTCCAGCAAAGTCGAATTCTCCATACTTCTACATAGCCTCCCTCTACTGTGATCTTTTGTCCTAGGCAAACATAGGTTACTACATCAATTTCCCTGTGTTCAATTTGTACTGGCATTTTGGTGATGTATCTATTATACATTATTTTTGTTTTGTCTTTGTTTATATTTAATCCTTTCTTTTTACTTTCTGCTTTCAGTTGATTTATCATTTGTCAAGTTTTTCTGCAGAGTTTTCTAAAAGAACAATGTCATCAGCTAGTTATAGGTGATGGTGTGTAATTTGTTATGAGGAAATATCTATTATTATTATTATTCAAACCTCAAATCAAACCTGTAACACATGCAAAATACCTTGATCTCTACATAGATTGCCACCTTAAATGGACAAAACTTATAGAATACCTACATACCAAACTCTGGATCATCGCAGCAAAACTCTTCCAAGTAAAAGACATTATTCCATCCAACATAAAAAAAACTCTTATATCACAGTATCTGTGAATCCTTACTCAGATACAGTATAACAGTCTATGCAAACACATCTAACAAAATTAGAAATATTAGAAAATTGTGTCAATGATTTGGACGCCTTATATGTAACAAGCAATATCCAACCAGCACATGGTGACACACAAAATCCTGAGCATTAAAAACCTGAAACACTACATAACATTAATAAGGAATTACTTCAACATCACCTATCGAAACAACAGAGACACATATCGTATAACTCGACCTACAACAACAACTCTCTACATCCCTACACCCTTCAACAACTCATACGGTTCTTTTGTGAGATCACATAAGATACCCACGCAAGTACCAAGAAATTTAAAACACATATTATAGATAACTATAGAACATTAAAAGGGGTGCTTAAGAGTCAAAGCTGTATAACTGAGAGGAGACCTCCACATAGCCTTTAAAGGAATGCAGAGAACTGACCAGGGCTTCTGACATAATGTCCAATCCTCACCTTCTCGTGGTGCACTCTGCTGGGTATCTACTTGGATACTGAACGAACGAGGATGGGCTGGCAATTTGGGATTTAGCCGACCAAATTGTATTCTTATTGGTTAAACCAAAATAAAATATGATAGTACGATATGACAAAATTTCATGCTGGCTGGGGCATCACCCGGTTAAACAGGGTCCCCGTTGTTTTCGCCAGGGAACCAGGACGAACAGCGAAAAGTCAGCTACTGGAACAAATCTGAAAACAAACCCCAACTCAACATCACCAGAGTTAAAGATCGGTACTATCAACATAAGAAACCTGAATGGCAAAGAAACGGAGCTAGCTGAGGAATTAGATAAGTACCAGATCGATATAATAGGCGTGACTGAAACAAAAAAGACAAAAACTGGTGAGATCTTTCTTAGCAATAAATACAAAATGTTATATTCAGGCAATGACAATCAAGGAAAAGGAGCAGCCATAGTATTCAACACAAAATACAAGGCTAATCTTCTTGAATGGCAGTCAGTCTCAAGTAGAGTAATGTGGGCAAATATGAGAATAAGGAACTGAACAATGAGACTTATTTGTGCCCATGGTCCCACAGAAGGTTCTACTAAGATAGAAGTGGAGGAATTTTTTGAGGCTTTAGAAAAAGCAACTGACACAATGAAAAAGGAAAAGTTGGTCCTTGGAGGTTCAGTGGCAAACTGAAGAAAACATTGACTGATTCTGCCATAGAGGCATGTGGTGAGGTTGTCTGCAAGGATAAAAAAATCAGAACTCCCTGGTGGACACAGGAAGTTAAAGAGGCAATGAAGGAAAAGAAGAAAGCACATCAAAAGTTCCTGGCAAATAAGGCAGCATTTGCTCTTAGAGAATACAGAGACAAATGTAAGAAAGCGAAACACTGTGTAAAACTAGCTAAACAAAAGTCATGGGAGGACTTTGGCAAGAATATAGAAAATAAATATCAAGAAGGTGGCAAAATATTCTGGAGGTTGTTGAAGAAGCTTAGGAATGGAGGAAAGAGTGCTGTAAAAGGAGTTAGAGATGATAAAGGTGATGTGAAAACAGGGGAAAAAGATATCCTTGAAGTATGGAGTAATTACTTTGAAAAACTGCTAAATGAAACAAGCAGTGATGACAGCACAGTGGTAAAAAACACTGACCAGGCATGCAGTCAGGAATACATATCCATACTTGAAGTAGAAAAAGCCGTCAAAGGCTTGAAATGTGGAAAGGCAGCAGGAGTAGATGATATTCGACCAGAAATTCTGAAGTATGGTGGTATAAAAGTCTTACATGGCTGCACTGCATAGTTTAGAAAGCCTGGACAGAGGGACGAATTCCCGATGATTGGAGTAAAACTCTCATAGTGCCCATATATAAAAAGGGAAATAAAGCTGAATGTGAGAATTGCACAGGTATTTCCTTACTGAGTGTTCCTGGCACGATCTATGCAAGTATACTTGAGAAACGGTGTTGAGAAGAATTGTGGAAGAAAAGCTGGGTGAAGAACAAGCTGGATTCAGGCCAAATAGAGGCTGTCAGGATCAAATCTTCACTTTACAACAAATAGTGGAGAAATCGTGGGAATATAACAAAGATCTGTATTTGAGTTTTGTCGATTTGGAAAAGGCATATGACAAGGTGCCAAGAGAGAAGCTATTCAATACGCTGCAGTTATATGGTGTCAATAGGGCATTATATCAAGCAATACTTAGTCTTTATTTGAGTTGTAAGTCAGCAGTTAGAATTGAAAGAAGTACAGGAAGATGGTTTAATGTTAAATCTGGTGTGAGAGAAGGATGTACATTATCCCCTCTGTTATTCATTATCTATATGGATCACATTATGAAGGAAAGTGGTATTAAACATGATATCAAAATTGGAGATGTTAATGTCAGCTCTTTGCTCTATGCGGATGATGTTATACTTCTAAATAAATCCGCTACAAGTCTGCAAGATTCTCTGACTAAATTGAATAGCTGTTGTAATAGATATGGTATGAAGGTCAGCAATAAAAAGACAAAGACAATGAAAATAAGCAGAATCATTGAAAATGTCAACTGTGTTGTGAATGGAGAACCTGTGGAACAAGTAAAACACTTCAGCTACTTAGGCACGATTTTTACTGAAGATGGTAAATTAAACATAGAAATAGACAACAGAATCAGCAAAGCTGGTATGATGGGAAGTCAATTGAATAAATTCATATGGAATAAGAGAGAAATTAGTCAGAACACTAAATTAGCTGTATACAAGACAGTGTTCAAACCAGTTTTAACTTGTTTTAACCAGTTTTAAATTATGGATCTGAGAGCTGGGTCTAAGTAAAACACTTGACCAAAGACTAGAGGCCGCAGATATGAGAGTCCTGAGAAAGATTATAGGTGTGAACAGATGGCATCAATGGCAATATCCTATTAAAAACGAGGATATTAGAAAAAACTTGACATTGTCAGCATCCAGGAATGCGTTAGCAGAGCTAATCTCAGGTGGTATGGTCACCTAAACAGAATGGGTGAGGAAAGATTAGCAAAACAAGTGTTCTCTGCCAGGTTGGCAGCCAAAACGACCCAGAGGAAGACCAAGATATAGGTGGATTGATATGATACAAAGTGCCTTAGACAATAGAAATATAATATCTGATAATGTTGGAGTCTTGACAAGTAACAGACTGATTTGGAGGAAAATTGTAGATAGGAAGTTAGTAATGATGTAATTTTTTCATGTAGTACTATCATATCCTGTACATCCCTTGAGGGTATATGGCAGGAATTTGATGATGATGATGATAGAACATTAAAACACGAACTCTGGAAAATATACCAACAAATGTTAATATACCATCAACGCTAATATACACATCACAAATCACCAGCATCCAATGCCTACATCCCATACATAACCAGTAACAACAACAACATATATAACGAAGGCTAATCTCATTCTCTTCATAAAAGCTAACCCAAGCTTTGTGGCCCTTCCCTTAATGCATAGCAAGATACATGTCTGCAAGGAGATGTACTTTGCATTATGGGAGATACTGAGACAAGGAGTGATGAGAACTTGGTCCACCTTTGCTACGAGTTGCCAGGGGATATACCACCTTACCTCAGTCCTGAAGATATTTTCAGGTGCAAACTTCATTTGCTTGCACTTGGATAAAGGATTAAACTAAACTTATTACAGTCTAACCAAGTGCAAAATAAACTTCCAAAATTATTATGTGACATGTCCAAGTAGTACAAAGACTCATCCACAGAGGGCACCTACTCCGCAACACTCTGTCTCCACCACTCAATCCACCAACTACAGTGAGCTGCACCAATGCCATCTACTTCCCACTATCACTACTAGTATATTCACAGACAATCGTAAACATCTATTCCCACGGTGGGATTTTAACTCGAAGCCTTTTGGCTGGAAAGTAGATACACTAACCACTCGGCCAACCAGACTAGCAAATTTAATATATTATATTAGATTATAATAATATAATTTAATATAAAGGTGAAGTTCAAGGGCCATATAACAAAGATTGCAAAATAACTCAGAGGATAATTGCAATGCTATTACGAACCTTGAGATGTAAAGATAAGGAAGTATTGTCTCTTTACAAGACCTTGATATGACCTCACTTATACTACTATGCAGAGGTCTGGTTTCTATAGTGATGATGAAAAATGGAAAGAGTGAAAAGGAGATTGGTAAAGATGATATTGCGATTGTAGAATATGAGTTGAGAATTTGTGGACTGCAGTTACTAGCAACCAAGAGAAAGAAGGTTGATAGGAGGAATTTTTGGAGGAGGAGTGAATGAGAGGCATCCATTTAAGTTGACAATGAATGCAATCAAGAATGGTCAGCTAGATCTGACTGGCCATTGTTTCAGCAGATGTATTTCTTCTGTTCACCATGGTGGATATTAGCAGATCTCTCAGTTTGACCACAATATAATAAGTTGCAAGAACATGGAACTTGTAAACATTGGCAACAGAGAGAGGATGGAGAAGTGAGGCCAGCTTCAAATGAGATGTGAAAGCAGTGCAGAGATTATTTCTTTAAATTTCCATTTCCAGCTGTTTTTTTTTTCTGAGGTACCCCAAATAAAGGGAATAGTAATAGTATTACTGCAGTCTCTGTTTTGAGGGGGATGCAAGGAACATATAATTTGATCATTTTGGCATTGTAACCATTGGACTTGAATGTATGGCAAATAAGAAAGAGTTTCGCTGTAAGGGTAGAACAGAAGTTGAAAACTCTGCTCACAAGGATTTTGATAACACCATATTTGAAGAACCCTGGAAGTTATGAAAGGAAACTGTGAGCAAGAGGGTGAGGAGTGGTTTCTTTGCATGGAGGGTGGTTGAACCGTGGAATGCATTGCCTTATAGAGTGGTGAGAGCGAGAATGGTTAATGAGTTTAAGGAGTGGTATCGTAGACTTTGTGTTTCCTAGGAGGGACCTCCCACGATGAGTCTTGATAGATTTGTGTTTCCTAGGAAGGACCTCCTGCGATGAGTCTTTTGACTCCTTGGAGGCCTAAATAATAATAATATTGATGAGAAGAAAATTTATGTATCTACCTATGTGGGCAGGTTTTCTGTAAACTTAAAATGAAAGTGTGCCATTGCACAGACGTAATTAGAGTATCTAGAAAAGACTGTCTATTGTTATTTTCTTTTCCTGTAGTGAACTAGATTCTGGATTGCTGGCTTTTGAAATTGAGGAGGAAAGAGTAATGTGCCTGAGTGATGTGGCCAAATGAAGAGCATATCAATATATGTGAGCCAGATAGAAGGTTTGAGAACTGTAGTATCAAGATTCTATTTTTCAAAATGCTTCATATAGAAATTGGCTAGAGGAGGGGAGATCCCATGAATGTACTTTCTCTCTAAGGTGTCCTTCCAAGAAAAGTAACCAGTATACATGGCAAAATTATAGAGATCAGTAATGTCATTGAGGGGGGGGGGGGAACACTTCAGTAAATTAAAGTAATGGAAAGGAAGATATTTGTAAATAAGGAATTGACTTCAAAACTCACCATGAGATAGCATTGTTTGAAACTAAATTTTGGATTAAAGATTTGAAACGAGTAGAATATTTTTTATATAAGATGAAGTCTGACCAGTAAGTGGAATTAAAGATTTTGCTGTTTGGCTAATTTAAAAGATGAAGGATCAGTAACCTCTACTGTGGGATGGAGAAGGTAATTATTATTATTCCATGGAGTCCTACCTGACTGTGGGAGATTGAAACCATTAACAGACAAAGCACTCACAGCTGACTCAGGCAACCCATTCCATTCATTCACTACTCTCCAAGCAAAAAGTCTGGTCCTCACACACACTTACCCAGCTTCCATGGATAACTTCTTGTCCTGCCAAGTGCTGAAATATTTCCTTTGTATTAATCTTATAAAATCTTTTAAGTAACTTAAATGTTTCTATCATACCCCCTCCCTTTTTTTTTTTTCACCTATCAACGATCTTTTGCAACCCACAGATCCTCATTCTGTTCTCCTATGGAGCATTATACTGACCACTCAACTCTTGTTCCTCTCCACGACGTCCTCATTCCCAAGAAACTTAGGTGACTAGACTCGAGCACAGTAATCGAGTATAGTTGTATCAGGGCTTTCTATAGAGGAATAGAACCATGTTCTTCAATAACCAAGTAATTCTATTAGCTGCATTGGCAGGATGTTAGCAGTATGCCCTGCAAATTTCATTTCTATATATACTACTACTACTGAATCCCTGGCTTCATCAATTCTTGGAGTATAGTTCCATCAATATGGTACATAGATTGTAATCTTTTTATCCCAAAATGCATAACTTTACTACACTTTTCCACAATAAACTGACATTCATTACTAATGTAAATAACTATTAGGGAACATTGATCGAGTGTAAAGTTTTTACACTTGATGAATGTTCCCAAATAGTTATTTACATTAGTTCTGTGATCAAGAAAATACATGCTCATTATGACATTCATTACATTTTGCCTATACTGCCACCTATTTAAATCATCCTACAAACTCTCTTCACTCCCATCCCTTGGTTAACTATTACCCTATGCAAGTTTGTGTCATCAGCAAACAACTATCTCCTTTGAAATTATTTCCTATATTATTTATGCAGAAATTAAACAGCAAAGTATACCAGATTGACATAATAGGGGTGACTGAAACAAAAAAGACAAAAACTGGTGAGATCTTTCTGAGCAATAAATACAAAACATTATATTCAGGCAATGACAATCAAGGAAAAGAAGGAGTAGCCATAGTATTCAACACAAAATACGAGGCTAATCTTCTTGAATGGCAGTCAGTGTCAAGTAGAGTGACTTGGGCAATCAGAATGGGGAACTGGACAATGAGACTTATTTGTGCTGTGGTCCCACAGAAGGTTCTACTAAGGTAGAAGTTGAGGAATTTTTTGATGCTTTAGAGAAAGCAAATGACACAATGAAAAAGGAAAAGTTGGTCCTTGTTGGGGATTTAAATAGCAGAGTAGGAGGTGATTGTCAGATATACAAAAATGTTTTGGGAAAATTTGGAGAAAAGAGCAAAGCTAATAATAATGGCAAATACCTATTGGATTTCTGCTCAGGACATGGACTGGTTATTACTAATACCATGTTCCAACATAAAAATGTGCACAAATTCACATGGAGAGAAGAAGCAAGGAATACGAAAAGTCTCATTGACTTTGTTCTTGTTGATAGTGACGTTTTCTCCCTGGTGCAGGACACCAGAGTGTACAGAGGATTTGAAATTGTATTGATCAATATTTAGTCTTGAGCACGATAAAATTGAATTTCATATTGAAAAGAATGACATGTAAGAAAGTTTTAAAGCGAATAAAAGTTGAGCAGCTCTCAGATGTGAACTGTAGACTAAAATACACAAAGATTATTGAAGGAAAAATGAAAGAGTTTGAGAACAGGAACCAAACCTTGGAGATTCAATGGCAAGCCTTGAAGAAACAGCAAAATTAAACAGCAAATTCAGCTAGAGACCCATGTGGTGAAGTTGTTTGCAAAGATAGGACACAGGAAGTTAAAGAGGCAGTGAAGGAAAAGAAGAAAGCATATCAAAACTTCCTGGCAAATAAGTCAGCTTGTGCTCTTAGAGAATACAGAGACAAATGTAAGAAAGCTAAACACTGTGTAAAACTAGCTAAACAAAAGTCATCGGAGGACTTTAGCAAGAACATAGAAAATAAATATCAAGAAGGTGGCAAAATATTCTGGAGTTTGTTGAAGAAGCTCAGGAATGGAGGAAAGAGTGCTGTAAAAGGAGTTAGAGATGATAAAGGTGACATGAAAACTGGAGACAAAGATATCCTTGAAGTATGGAGTAATTACTTTGAAAATTTGCTAAATGAAACAAGCAGTGATGACAGCACAGTGATAAAAAAAACACTGACCAGGCATGCAGTCAGGAATACATATCCATACTTGAAGTAGAAAAAGCCATCAAATGCTTGAAAAGGCAGCAGGAGTTGATGATATTCGACCAGAAATGCTGAAGTATAGTGGTATTCAAGTCTTACAGTGGCTGCACTGCATAGTTCAGAATGCCTGGACAGAGGGACGAATTCCCAATGATTGTAGTAGAGTGCTCATAGTACCCATATATAAAAAGGGAAATAAAATTGAATGTGAGAATTATAGAGGTATTTCCCTACTGAGTGTTCCTGGTAAGATATATGCAAGTATACTTGAGAAATGGTTGAGAAGAATTGTGGAAGAAAAGCTTGGTGAAGAACAAGCTGGATTCAGGTCAAATAGAGGCTGTCAGGATCAGATCTTCACTTTACGACAAATAGTTGAGAAATCATGGGAATATAACAAAGATCAGTATTTAAGTTTTGTCGATATGGAGAAGGCATATGACAAGGTGCCAAGAGAGAAGCTATTCAATACGCTACAGTTATATGGTGTCAATGGGGCATTATATCAAGCAGTACTTAGTCTTTATTTGAGTTGCAAGTCAGCAGTTAGAATTGAAGGAAGTACAGGAAGATGGTTTAATGTTAAATCTGGTGTGAGACAAGGATGTACATTATCCCTTCTGTTATTCATTATCTATATGGATGACATTATGATGGAAAGTGGTATTAAACATGATATCAAAATTGGAGATGTTAATGTCAGCTCTTTGCTTTATGCAAATGATGTTATACTTCTAAATAAATCCGCTACATGTCTGCAAGATTCTCTCGCTAAATTGAATGACTGTTGTTATAGATATGGTATGAAAGTCTGCAATAAAAAGACAAAGACAATGAAAATAGGTAGAATTGTTGAAATTGTCAACTGTGTTATGAATGGAAAACCTGTGGAACAAGTAAAACATTTCAGCTACTTAGGTATGATTTTTAGTGAAGATGGTAAATTAAATATGGAAATAGACAACAGAATCAACAAAGCTGGTATGGTACAAAGTCAATTGAATAAATTCATATGGAATAAGAGAGAAATTAGTCAGATCACTAAATTAGTTGTATACAAGACAGTGTTCAAACCAATTTTAACTTATGGATCTGAGAGCTGGGTCAGAAGTAAAACACTTGACCAAAGACTAGAGACTGCAGATATGTGAGTCCTGAGAAAGATTAGAGGCTTGAACAAATGGCATCAATGGCAATATCATATTAAAAACGAGAATATTTGGAAAGAACTTGACATTGTCAGCATCCAGGAATGCGTTAGCAGAGTTAATCTCAGGTATGGTCACTTAAACAGAATGGGCGAGGAAAGATTAGCAAAACAAGTGTTCTCTTCCAGGTTGGCAGTAAAATGACCCAGAGGAAGATTAAGATATAGGTAGATTGATATGGTACAAACTGCCTTAGACGACAAAAATATAAGATCTGGTAATGTTGGAGTCTTGACAAGTAACAGGCTGATTTGGAGGAAAATTGTAGATAGGAAGGTAGTAATGATGTAAATTTTTCATGTAGTACTATCATTACCTGTACATCTTTTGAGAGTACATGGCATGAATTTGATGATTTGATTTTTTTTTATTTTTTTGGTACATTCACAGAGCCCTGCAGTACATCACTAGTCACCTGCCTTCTCCTGGATTTTATTCCTCCGTATACTACTTTTTTGGTATCTGTCCAGCCACCCTTTTATCCCTATCACCAGTTTCACATCCATCCCAATTGGTTGCAGTTTGCCCAATGAGTTCCATGTGGTATCCTGTCAAATGCCTTTGCAAAATCTAGCACTATCATTGTGTAGCCGTTTCCTTTATCCAGTGTCATTGTATTATAAAAAGGTATGACCAGCTCTTCACAAAGGTATGCTGTCCCTCATAGTCTTCTTCTTCTTTTCAGCCATTTTTTTGTCCACTGCCGGACGAAGGCCACCTCCAGTTCTTTCCACCTTTCTCTGTTCTTGGCAATGGTTTACCAATTTTTCCCAACAAAATTTGACAGTTCATCACTCCACCTTCTTTTAGGACGTCCTCGGCCTCGTTTTCCTTCTTTTGGAATCCAGTTCATTAGTATGGTGGTCCATCGCTCATCTTCTCTTCTGGATAGATGTCCAGCCCATTTTCATTTTAGTTTCTTATGGTGAAGAATGATGTCAGTGATATGAGTCTGGCTTCTTATCCAGGTGTTTCGCTTTTTATCTTTTAATGTGATGCTTAGCATCAACCTCTCCATTTTTCTTTGAGTTGTTGTTAGTTTATTTGCCAGTTCTTTTGTTAGCAACCAAGTTTCATAACCATATGTGATGCCTGGAAGTATACACTAGTTACATGTCTTCCTTTTTAAACAGAGTAGGACATCATTGTTTTGAAAAATGCTTTTCACTTTTCTGAATGCACCCCAGGCAAGTTGAACTCTCCTATTTATTTCCTTTTGGAGTCCACAGTTTAGATCAATGAAGATGACCTAAGTATGTATATGAAGAGACTCTTTCCAAGAAATTGTTTTCTATTATTATGTTTTTTGGTGTTACAAAATGATTAAACATGATTTCAATTTTTTCTCGGTTTATTTTTAGACAGACTTTTCTGCTTGCATGATATAGGTCTTCTATATTAAGGTCTTCTGGAGTGTTTGCAAAAATTATGATATCATCTGCATATCTTAGGTGTGTTAAGTTTCTGTTATTAATTTTTATGCCAAGGTTTGTCCAGTTTATATTATTAAATATTTCTTGAAGGACTGCTGTAAAGATTTTGGGTGATAGTCTCCTTGTTGGACACCTTTTTCAATTGATATTTTATTGATATTTACTTTTGTGAAGTTGGATTGTTGCTGTTGCAGTGTGGTATATTTCCTGGAGGAGGTCCATACATTCTCCAGCAACTCTCTGATTATGGAGTGCTTTGATTATTGCATTAGTTTTAATGGAATCAAATGCTTTTTCATAATCAATAAAGATTAAACAGAGAGGCAATTGGTTTTCTTCTGCTTTTTTCTACATGTTTTTGTTTTACTGCATGAATATAATCAATTGTGTTAAAGCCTTTACGGAATCCTGCTTGTTGTACCTGTTGTACACACGGGTTAACCTGTTTGTTATTACTTTTGTGAGAATTTTGTACAGATTGGAGAGAATACTAATTGGTCTATAGTTCTTTATTTCTTCTTTGTCCCCTTTTTTAAATAGCAGTATCAGAGTAGCATTTTTCCAGTTTTCTTATACCTTCCCTTCTTCTAGGCATAGATTTAATAAGTTTGTGAAATGGTTTTAATTATATTCTTTTAGGTATTTATATTTATTTTTCCCAAAAATAAATTTTTGGGAAAAATTATGGCAACAACTACCATGTTTGAGTAAAACTTTAGTTTAATATAAACCAAAATCAACACTCGACGTTTTGACCTTCATATCAGGATCATCTTCTGGAGCATATACACTATATACAGAGAAACACGTTGCACTACAATATACATGTTTTGCTAAAGTTACTGACCAAACGTTACAACAATTATTGGCCTGACCTCTGGTGAAAAAAAAAAAACTTTTACTACATCAATGCTAGAGTCCTTTGTTATTATTATCTATTGGTTACAAAATGACGTTGGACTGGAGAGCAACATGTTTATATATATATACTAGGGGGGGGCACTGCCTCCTACGGCGTCCAACCCCCTGAGTTCCGGGCTGGTAAGCCAGTGAGAGCTGGTAAGACAAAACACGTGACATAAAATTTCTGCTTATCTTTTTATGTATATAGAATAGATATATTAAACATATGATTATGCATTCAATTTTCAGCCAGTTGGTATGGAATAGTTTCCATTACTAGCTGAAGGTTGCTTAAAGTCCTAAAGTATGCTAGATACTAAGTATTAAGTAGGCTGAATATGTGCCATCTAGATTCTTGGAATTTTCATGTCACTATTATTGTTGATATTAGGGTGGTTAATCAGAATTTTGCAGGCTTCTTTAAATTTTCTTTCATACCAGGTTTTTGTATGGTGTAAAGACCAGGTACTTTTCCAATCAATTTGGTGTAAGGTGTTGAGAGTGTGATCTGATAGGCCTGCTTCGCCAAAATTGTTATATTTAATGTGTCTTATGTTTCTTTTTTATGTATAGGGATTGTACGCCCAAATAAACTCCTGGATGTGCCAATGGGAGGAGAGGATCCTTAGAGGAGTTGAATATGTTTTTTAGTTTTGTAGGTAGTTTAAAGGTGGCATTGAGATTATAATTGTGTAGGATTCTGTTGATTTTTTCTGATAATCCTTTAATGTACGGGATGGCTATGGTTTTACTGTAATCTAAATTCTTTTTTGAAGAAGTTTTATGAAGAACTTTATTAATAGTATTTTTGTTATAGCCATTATTTATAAATGGTTTGCTAATAATTTTTAATTCTTGTTTAAGAGCTTGCTGATTAGAGTAAACTGTTATAGCTCTGTTTTTAAGGGTGTTAATGACTCCATATTTTTGTGATGGGTGGTGGTATGTTTAGAATATATATATTGGCCAGTATGTGTCGGTTTGCAGTAGACCATTAAGGATTGACTGCTTGAAGGAAAACGTGTGACCAGTGTATTCAGGAATGGGAGCAAGTTCTGATTTTCAATTTCGATAGTAAATTGTATGCGTTCATGTTGTTTGTTCAGGTGGCTAAGGAGTGTGTTTAATGTTTGTCGCCCATGTGGGCAGATAACGAAAACATCGTCAACGTATCTAAGCCACACTGTAGGTTTTAGAGTGAAGGAATCAAGAGCACTTAGCTCAAAAGCTTCCATATAAAAGTTAGCAATTGTGGGGGGGGACTAGTGGTGAGCCCATGGCCGTACCTTCTTTTTGTAGGTAAAATTTATTTTCCACATGAAGTTACCGGAACGCAGTATGTGGACAAAGAGGGCTGTAATGTTGGGCAGAAATTTGTTCCATAGGAGAAGAATTGTGTCATTGATTGGGACATTTGTGAAAAGGACAGAGATGTTGAAACTGACTAATAAATCATCTTTGCTGAGTGTTATGTTTTTAATTTTGTTTATGAAGTGTTGTGTGTTCTTTATATAGGAGGGGGAATGACCTACCAACTCCTTGAGTTCTGATGCTAATTTCTTGGCTAGGTGATAATTCAACAGAAAAAAATCAACAGAATCCTACACAATTATAGTCTCAATGCCACCTTTAAACCACCTACAAAACTAAAAAAACATATTCAACTCCTCTAAGGATCCTCTCTTCCCATTGGCACATCCTGGAGTTTATTGCATCTACTACACCTGTAACTTCCCTTATATTGGTGAAACTGGATATGCAATCCCTATACGTAAAAAAGAACACATAAGACACATTAAATATAACAATTTTGGTGAAGCAGGCCTCTCAGATTATGCTCTCAACACTTTACACCAAATTGATTGGAAAAGTACCTGCTCTTTACACCATACAAAAACCTGGTATGAAAGAAAATTTAAAGAAGCTTGCGAAATTCTGATTAACCACCCTAATATTAACAATAATAAAAAAAAAAAAAATCAGCTAACGCCTTTTTATTTCCATATGCGGGGAGTAGGCGAGGCCATTTAGCCCTATCTAACTTTTGGAGACTGAGTGGGCAGTTCAATCTCCACTGGTACCAATCAGAGATAGATGGCCCAAAGGCTATCACTAATTAAGCGATACACAGTGAAGAGAGACGGCTCAAATGTGTAGCCATCTCGTGGTCCCTGACCCTAACACAATATATTTAATGTCTGAAATAATGTGGGTTCTACGGTCGATTTTCTTGAGTTTACAGGCCGAAAAACCCGAGTTTCCGGGAGGAAAAACCTGCTTGCCTGTGCCAGAGATCGACTAACTTGGGAACCGGTCGAAAAAAGGCTTAGAAAAATTTCCTCTAGTCGCCGACTAGACTCGAAACCAAGTCTTCCTTCGTGCGGCCAAGCGCCGTGGTATGCAAATGCCACATCCACTGAGCTACACAGGCTCATTAAAAATAGTGGCATTTCATGCCACTATTAACAATAATAGGGCATGAAAATTCCAAGAATCTGGATGGCTTATATTCAGCCTACTTTATACTTAGTATCTAGCATACTTTAGGACTTTAAGCAACCTTAAAGATTCAATATCGGAAACTATTCCATACTAACTGGTTGAAAATTAAATATATAATCATGCTTTTAATGCAACCTTCAGCTAGTATTGGAAACTATTCCATACCATCTGGTTGAAAATTAAATACATAATCATGTTTTTAATATATATATATATATATATATATATATATATGTATATAGGAATACCTTGTATAGCGCGGTTTTGAACAATGTGGGTTTTTGTCTAACACGGTTTTTATTATTACACATCATTATTACACTAACATTGTCAACACTGACCGGCGACTCCTGGGTGCCGCAAGTGATAGTCGAGAGCCAGGTTTATGCAATAGTTATTTGATTGGCTCTCACGTAGACATGTTCTTTCCCCGTGGCATTTTATTATCCACATTCACATTAATATTTTTTTATTATTTAAGTATGAGTGAAAAGAGACAAAACAAAGAAGACAGTGTTGGAGTAACAAAAAAAAACGCAAATGGTTGACATTAGAGTAGAAACTTGAAATTATAAAATGTCACGAGAATGGCGCTTCGTTTGCTAAAATAGCACGTGAGAATTCAATGAATGAGTCATCTGTACAAACAGTTATTCAGAGCAAAGAAAAGATGAAACAACATGAAATGAGCACTGCTTCTTATATGTCAAAAGTGATCACGAGAAATCGATCTTCTACAATGGAAAATATGGAATGCCTTCTAATGATCTGGATTGAAGATTGTAATCAGAAAAAGATTCCTTTGAGTCAAATGATAATCCAGCAAAAGCAACAACTCTATATAACAAAATAAAAGAAAATGAAAGCAAAAATGAAGGAGGTACAACCAGTAAAACTTTTATAGCAAGTCGCGGGTGGTTCTACAATTTCAAAAAACGTATGGGACTCCATAACATAAGAATCCAAGGTGAAAGTGCAAGTGCTGACACTATAACTGCAGAATTATTTTCCAATGAATTGAAGGAGCTTATTGAGAAGGAAGGCTACACAGATGATCAAATTTTTAACGCTGACGAGACTGGCTTGTTCTGGAAAAGAACGCCATCGCGCACATTTCTAGCAGAGAAGGAAAAAACACAAGCTGGGTATAAAGTGTCCAAAGACCGATTGACACTTTTACTAGGAAGTAATGCATCAGGTGATTTAAAATTGAAGCCGGTGTTAGTGTACAGAGCAGAAAACCCAAGAGCTCTTAAGGGCTTTACAAAGAACAATTTACCTGTTCATTGGCGTTCGAATAAAAAAAGCATGGGTGACTCGTTCAATTTTCGAAGACTGGTTTAAAACTTGTTTTTGCCCTGAAGTTAAAAGCTATTGTAAAAAGAATGATATTCCTTTCAAAATTTTGCTTTTATTAGACAATGTGTGAGGCCATCCAACTCTATTTTTTCCCAACGAGCCTATGAAGCAGAAGAAGATAACCCCACTGATGTCATGGTTGAAGAATTTTCCTTTGCTGACCTTTCAACTTTTGTGAGAAAAAAATCGACAAAGCTTCTGACTTTCTCATAAATGCCAACTCGAATTTGGAAAGAAGCAGCATCAAAGTGAGACTAAGTCTGATTAATGCCATCAAATTCTACAGAGATCTAGTACTTGAAGAGACAAAGAAGACAAGGATGGTTCAACAAACACTAAAAGACTACTTTAGTAAAAAGTAAATTATTGTATGCCAATATTTGTTTTGTTTTCTAAAACTTTTATATCAGTTTAAAAGGATTTTATTTGTTATTTAGTTAACATTTGTTTTTCATTTTTAAGCATTTTTATTATCCTAAATTTTTGTAATAAACAAATTCAATTGAAAACCTTTATAAATAGACCTAGAACAACGCGGTTTTGCATAGCGCGGACGCTTCTTGGAACCAGTTAACTGCGCTATACAAGGTATTCCTGTATGTATATATATGTTGCTCTCCAGCCCAATGTAATTTTGTAACCAATAGATAATCATAGGACTCTAGCATTGATGTAGTAAAAGTTTTTCTTTCCTACCAGAGGTTAGGCCAATAATTGTTGTAACAGTTGGTCAGTAACTTTAGCAAACCATGTAGATTGTAGTGCAGCATGTTTCTCTGTATATAGTTCGTTCGTTGTTCGTTGACTGATGGTTGGATGAATGAAACCCTGGAAGGGTAATGGATGGCTTTTAAGCGCCTCTGTAGCGCATTTGGAAGAACGATGGTACATTGTGCCCTTCTATTGGAATAGGCCTAAGTTCGATTCTCGTCGCGACGGGAGGAATCTTTATCTGGACGAATTTCAATCGAAGGTGAGTTAGCCGGTCTCATACAGAGGTAGCAGGGTTTTTTTCTCCCGGAAACTCGGGTTTTTCATTCCTCATACAGACAAATCGGCCCTTCAGAACACACACAATTTACAGCCAAAAAATACTAGTTGTGGTAGTGGTGGAGGTGGGCGGTAGATGGCGTTGATGGAGATGATTCGTAGTAGAGGTTCTGAGACAGTTGTAGGTGTCCTCCCGCGATGAGTCTTCGGACTCCTTGCAGGTGTCACGAATAATAATAGTGTATATATTCCAGAAGATGACCTTGATATGAAGGTTGAAACGTCGAGTGTTGATTTTGGTTTATATTAAACTAAAGTTTTACTCGCACATGGTAGCTGTCTCCATAATTTTCCCAAAATGTGTTTTTAATTATATTGTTTCCTCCCCATTTAATTAATTTTATGTGAATTAGGTCTTCACCAGGACATTTTCCATTTGTTTTAATGCTTATTTTATTTCATCTGAAGTGAAGGGGGGGGGGAATTCTATATGCAATGGACAACAGTTATTTATATTTGATTTATTTATTGAAGGATCGCTATAGAGCTCTATAAAATTCTTCTAGCCTGCTTAGGATTTGTTCTTGGTTCCTTATTGTAGTTCCATTCTTATCTTTTATTGCGGTTATTTGACTTTTGCCAACTGATAAATATTTCCTTAGTATTATCATATTTTTATTGTTTTCAATTGGTTTTTTTTTTTTTTTTTTTTTTTTTTTTTTTTTTTTTTTTTTTTTTTTTAAGTGTTATAAGTTCTTATTTCATTTCTAATATTTTTCCTTATTGTTTTGCATATTCTATTTTAGAAATTAAGTTTTTGTCTCGTTTCGTTTGAAAGTTTATGGTCTTTTTGTTGTTTCTTGCTTTTGAATTCATTAGCTGCGGAGATTATTATTTCCGTTAGGTTTTTGCTTATTTTATTTGTCTTTTTCAAATATATTTATTAAGTCTAGTTTTTGATTGAGTTTTTCTTCTTAATCCTTCTTCTTGTTTTCAATAGATTTTAAATCAAAACTTCTTGATTTTTTCTCCATTTGGACTTCTCCATGACCATTTTGTTTTGAAGTCTTTCTTAAAAAAATTTATTCATGATATAAAGCTTGTTACTGATAGAGAATTCTGGAGCCATTCTGAGTTGCTGCTTGTACCATATACGTATGGTCCTATTGTGTCTATTTGGTGTATGGGATGACCTACTTTGGCGTTAAAATCTCCCATTACTATAGTAAAGTTTTGATTGCTATTTCTTTTTTTGTCTAGAGTGTTCTGCAGTGATTCATAAAATGCTTCTATCTCTTCATCGGTGTAGGATGAGGTGGGAGCATTTATTTGGATGATCCTGATTTTAAGTTTGGAGTTTATTTTAAGTGTGATTTCTATTATTCTTTCATTTGTATAATTAAACTTCTATAAGGTGTGCAATTGTCTTCTTAATTAGAAATCCAACTCTGTATTGTCCTTTAGTTTTCCCATAATAGTATAAGTAGTCTCCATTTTTTAGCTTTATTAAATGTTCTTCTTGCCTGCGAACTTCACTTAAACCTATGATATTCCATTCAATATGTTTTAGTTCTTGCTGTAAGATGGTAAGGTCTTCCTTCTTCTTTAAGTGTTCGACAATTAAATGTTCCTATATAGAGGAAAAGAGGATTGTATTGATTACTGTTATATTTATGAATTCTTTGGGCTATTCTGGCATTGCTTATTATTTGAGGAAACTTCCTCACTGCATCATGCTCTGGTCTCCATAAATGGTTTCGATCATAGTAGTCTAGTTGGGCAAATTTAGTCACATCCAGTGTTTGGCCATAGCCTTTTACGGGCTTTCTTTCTTCTTCTTGGCATTGTAATGGAGAGGTTGTGGCCTAATTTCCCATGCTGGCCACATAACGTCTTGGGAGATGCATTTTATAGCTTTCTGCCAGCTCTTTGCTCAGTATCAACTTTGCCTTGGTTCATTACAACACCATGTTTCCTGGGGTCATCATGTTGGAGGATTAATGGATTGTATACAGCACTCAGAAAGCATTAAAACAGAATTTAATACTTTCTATATTTCATCTCAGTCACTGAGATATCTTCAGGGATTACAAAAAAACTAATGTAACGTATACAGAAATACCACACAATACTAAGCTTAACCATGTGGGTGACTCTCGAGTCCTATCTAGGTGGAGCGCCCTCTAAGGACAGTTGTAGGTGGCTTGAAATGTAAGGTGGGATCTCTGATAAGTGTTTCCCAAATCTTAGGAAGCTTAATGCAACCGTAGTTATTAAGATTTGGTTGATTTCTTAGAGTTCCAAAAATAGTCTCTTTTTTGAATTTGCTGTGGTGGAGCATGGTGGTTTTTTTCCGTGAGATCCTGTGGGTTATATCCAAGACATGGTCAGCCAGGCCTGACTGACCATAGTCGTGGTTGCAGATGTATGACTTGTGTTCCTCTAGGCCAGTTGTGTTCAACCTTTTTTTAGTACGTGAGCTACTTTTCTATAAAAAGTTATTTGCCGATCTACTCTCTTATATAAATCACGTTCCCCCAACCTGATATCTGATTACGCACAAATAAACAACTGAAAACTTTATTTGTGTATTTAAAACTTTATCACTTTTAATTATTTTAATACAATAAAAAAAAAAACAAATATATTGGAATAAAATATTTATTTCCCTATTTTGAAAAACCAAAGTTAGAAAAAACAACAAATTGATTACAAACTCACAAGTCATAGGAAATATTGGTTGATTAAAAAAAAAAAAAAAAAAAAAAAACTTAATGTGAAATTTGGCATTGTTTGGACCTCGCAATATTTTCATAGTCAAGTTGATAAAGAAGTCGCCAATTGCAGACAATTATCCAAATGATCATTTGTAATTTGGTTTCTTAATTGATTTTTTATGACGGTCATATTTGAAAAAGTGGATTCTGACAAATATGTATATCTGAAACACAACAGAATTTTTCACGCGCAATATCAGTTAATATTAGGAATTTTTCATGTGCGTACTCCCAAATGACTTCATTGTTTGTTAATTTTAAATGTAAACTATTCTGAATGTTTATTATCTCGAGTTCTACTTCAGCTTGGCTTATATCAAACAGCCCACTAATTTTATTTCAAATTTCTGTGATGTTCAAGTTTACTTGAAATGGATTATTGATAAAAGAGACAATCATTTCAGTTTTATTAAAATCTTTAAATCTTGAATTTATTTCTTCCTCAACTAATTCTATTTCACAAATAAATTCTTTTAAATCATAGCAAAGCATTTCTTGATTTTGTTCAAAAAATTTTAATAAATATGGGAGATGTCTAAATTCGTGGTCATTTGTATTTTCTTTAATAAAAGTAAGTATTGTTGGAAAGTTTTTATTGAACTTAATATGTCAATTAAATTTTTATCTCTGCCTTGTAACTCTAAATTTAAATTGCTTAATTTCGTACGGAAATCTACTAAAAATGGAGTCTAACAGCCATCTTTTATCACTCAATTGTGGATAAATATTTCCTTTTTCATTAAGAAAAATTTTTATATCATTAATTAATACAAGAAATCTTTCTAAAAATTGACTTCTGCTGAGCCAGCAAACATTATTGTACAAAAGAAGTTCCCTATCATCATCATCTGGCCGTAATTTAAATAACTGCCATTGCAGGGCTTTTCCTCGAACAGAATTTACAATTTTAAATATAATATCTAAAACAACTTTTGTGTTTAATCTTTTACTACACAGTACTTGTTGGTGAATAATACAGTGATACGTTAAAAAATCTGGATATTTGTCATCGTTTTTACATAATGAAATGAAGCCTGATTTATTACATATCATTGCAAGAGCACCATCAGTAGTAATAGACACAAGTTTAAAAAGCAGAAGTTTGTGTTGTTTCAGAAATTCATCAAATGCCGAAAAAATGTCTTCTCCACTAGTCCGTCCCAATAATGGTATAATTTTCAAAAGTTCTTCTTTACTTGAATAATCTTGAAATACCATGCAAATAAATACCATTAACTGAGCAATATTAGTGAAGTCGTTTGATTCATCAAATCATAATGAAAACGCAACACACTGGTGAATGTGTGACATAAACGTGGATTGGAAACTTTTCTCCGGCAATTGGATCTCTTCCTTTCAGCAATTTCAAACCTTGTCTGCGGCATAGAAGTAGTCTCTCTCTAGCGACGTCTCGAACCGAGAAGCTCCTTTCTGGAAGCGGGAAATTCCTCTTTCAAGCAACTTGGATCTGGGCAGTCTCTCTGATGGCGACTCGGTACTTTGCAGCCTCCTCTATGTCAGCAGTTCGGAACAGGGACCCCCTTCTGCTTGCTTCAGTCCCTTTTTATTAGGCTTCCTCTGAGACCTCACATGAAGTTTGGCAACCTCCAGAGAATCGGTATGAGGCTTTCATCTTAAGTTTCAAGTTCGGCACACCTTTTGTTCTCCTTTGCTTTCTTTTGATTGTAAATTGCCAGCCATCGGAAAGTTGTTTGAACTCTTTATGACTGACTTCGGAGATGTTTACGCATAGAGTCTGCAAGCCTTTCTCATACATACAAGTTTCAATAACAATCTTTCTAATGCTGCCATGTACAGCTTCGGCGAAAAAAACATTGCCTTTGTTTTTAACACTCAAACATATTCTTATTAAAGGCAGTATATACAGTTAGCATCAAAAGAGTTGTTTACAAAAACATCTAATACAAACTATACCGAGATAAACAAAGTTTATTTTTTTACAATATTCATTTAGGACTTAACCTAAGTAAAAAATTGATGTAATGTGCTATGGAATATTTAAGTTACAATCGAGTTTTTACACTTTGCTTATAATCGTATTCACTCGGCTCGCTGTTTGATTTCCACTGATCCAAATTAATTCATTTACCCGGACTTATAAGAAAATGACTGATTTGACAATTTTAACGAGAAATAAATAAACAATAGCAATACACTTAAAACGAATTAAAAATAATACAAAATAATGATAAATAAAATATATTTTCAGTTTTAATTAAATTTGTAAGTAAGGAGGAATACACAAAAGAGCAATCAAAAATTGCTCCGCGATTGACGGGTTGAAAACTCCTGCTCTTGGCAGATGGTTGCTGATCTGCCTGTCTATCCGAAGTACAGCAGCTTACAGGAGCAGGGTACTTTATAAACTCCAGGCACTGAGAGAGGAGGGAGCTGATCTTTTGTAGAACAGATAAGGGTAGCAAGGTTTGTGGTGGGGCTTAAATTCTATGTGTAGGTTGTACTTTTTTTTAAAATCTTGGCAATTTTTTCCGATACGCCATGGATGTAGGGTATGGTGATGGCATTTCTAAACTCTTTCTGAAGAGAAGACTGGGGAAAGGGGAGGAACTGATTATTTTTTTAATACTGATCGCTGTAGCCATTGGAGAGGAAAGTGTTGTGTGTGTGGTCAAGCTCAGTTTTAAGGGCGATTCCACTGGAACAAAGATTGTGGGCTCTCTTGGTTAGAGTTTTAATAATGCCATATTGTTGGGACGGGTAGTGGTCGGAGAGTTTGTGAATGTATCTGCCTGTGTGTGTAGGTTTTCTACAGTAAGGAAAGTGTACCATTAGGAAGGCGTCTAACTTAGGTATCTAGGAAGGGTAAACAATTGTTCTTTTCCTTTTCCATCGTAAACTGGATTCTTCGATGTAGGCTGTTGAGGTGACTGAGGAAGGAGTCTAATATGTCTGGGCCATGAGGCCAAATAGAGAACACATCATCTACATATCTTAGCGATGGAAGGTTTGAGATGTCATTCATCTACATGAATGACACTAAGACTTCCTGGGTATGGCCCTCCAGACTTCACTAAAATATTGGCACTACCATCTATATCAGTTCCATCAGGGTTTTTGACTGTGTTGTAGGTTGTTAGCCCACACGGAAATCTATCCCAGGCTTAACTGTGCTCAACATACTACAAGCATGACTGATGGCTAGTCAGCCAAGATCCTGGTAGGAGAACACGGCTAATCTTTCCCCCTCATAGCGTATCATATTATTATCTACCCATTCCTGAATTTTTTTTTTTTTTGATCAACTTTTCCAGTACTTTTATCATCACTCCTGAGGTACTGATTGTATATAATTGCTACCATAGACCTAGATCTTCCTTAACGCAAAGGAATATTTTGAACCCTTTCCAATCTCTTGGGACTATGCCATACCTGATACTTAAACAGCTTAGTCAAAGGCATCACCAGTTCCACTGCACATTTTCTTAAAATGCAAACAGATATCCTATCCATTCCCACAGCTGTATTTGCATGTAGATTCTGCAATATCCTACTATCTCTAGTTCAACTTCTGTTCTCACATCAGTCCCTGTTACCTTTGTCATAACTAGGGCTTGACAAATACACTTGCCCATGGCAATTAGCTGCAGACTGCTAAAATAGAATATTTTTTTATTTAATCATAACTAACTAAATAAAAACTTCTTCAACCATGGTACAGCACTATTCTTACTGATTTATTTGGGACATATCATTAAAATACTGGGTGATCTTGGGCGAGTAGGATTTTGCATAATTTTTGTCTCCAAGTCGTATCAATATCTTCACTTGGATGATATACCCTTGCAAAGTGGCTACTCAATAGTACGTCAATTTCATCTGTCACCTCTCTACCAGTTGCACTCATGAAAATTATCCTTCCATAGTCCTTCCTCTTACTTGCCACATAATAAAAAAAAACTTTAGGATTTCATTTCACCTGTTAGGCTAATTTCTTCTCATAATCTGATTTTGCTTCCATACCATGCTGGTCACCTTTCTTGCTTGATCCTTATATTCATAAGTTAGCTTGTCACCTTCTTTTTTTTGCAGCTCATGCTTAGTGATACTACTCATCTGTCTAACTCCTTTCCAATTTACCTTTCTGATCTTGATTACATTAGTGTGATATTACTGCCTCCAGTTACCCCCTTGATTATCTGCCATGCACTGTGGACATCCTTCCATTGCAGATCCTTATGCCATGGTACTGCTTTAAGCTGCCTCCCAAGTGTGTCATAATCACCTACCTTGTAGTTTTACATATACCCCTTTTTAACTGGAATTTCCACATGGCTTACCTCCAAGTCAAGACTACATGATCACATTCCCCCAATCAGAGGCAATGTAGCCACCTTAGTTTTGGACATGTCTTCTGATTCTTTAACAATATCTAAAATTCTCATACACAGGTCCCCTCTGTGACATTCTGCTTCAAGTAATTATCTCTCAATAAGTGTGTATAACTTCCATTTCCTTCCTGTCATGTGATCTTTCCTCCTTCCAATCTCAGTCTCTGAAGTTGAATTCCTCCATAATAATTATTCGACTTGCTTTCATTGTACTAGTCTGCTGATGCATATCTTCCACATCATCCCTGGTCTCGATCTCACACCAGACTGCTCAAAAGAACTGCCATCTATATGAATGACTAATGGTTATCCATATACTGTATCTGCTTTAATATCGATATGTAAGTTGACATACTTAGAAAAATTAAACACAACTTATGTGAAATAAATTTATTAGCTGTAAAAATCTCCTGAAGATATCACTCAGATTCCACTCCCATATATTAAAGGTATTTCTGAAAGTTCTAAAATCTCTTAATATTGTTATATCCTTTCATCTTATCATTAAGATTTCCGCTTCCTTTTTTCACCTAAAAAGACAAGCTTTCTCCACTTAATCTTCCAGGTGTCTTCTACCAGATTCCATTAATTCCTGTGATTTGTCTTACTTTGGACAGTCCAGCAGATCTGCAGCCATCCTTCATGAAGAACAAATCTTACATCCAGTACCATGAACCAGAACAGTTTTCTAGTAGAACATCTTGACTAAACATAATTTTTTTTTTAGAAGAAAACTAAGCTTTTACATAGAAGTAGATTCCTTGTAGAGCACTTATATAAAGAGAGTTGCAAGATCTTACTACTCCGAACTAACTTTAATCAGATCTGATGGCCTTCGCTTATCCACTTTATGGGAAATATTATTACATCATTTTTATGCAAATTCCTGATTATTTTATTATTGTAATTTTAGTGACCATTTGTTCTCCTATTAATGCTACATATAGTGGCACATTTTAAAAATGATTCTTTAATTATTTTATATTGTGTTCCATTTTCAATGTAGTGAGGATGGCTGTGATGCATAGGTGAAAATTTTACAGCTAATAAATTTATTTTGAATGTGTGTTTTTATGTTTAATTTTTCTAAATCCATATATCCTGGGGTGGGGGATTAAAATGTTTGAGTTTTTAACAACTTCAGTAGACCAAGATGTGATATTTTCTAGAAGCCTTTTTACTGTTTATTTTTTTTTTTTTAGAATTGATGAGCTCATAATCTAGTGCTTTATAAATAGTGCAGTCTCTTAGAATTGGTATTGAGGATAGCAATAGCACAAGAAACTTGTGAAAAAAAGAAGTACATCTGTCACCACAACTATGATCACTCAGGTCTAGCTGACCTTGCACAAGATCAGAATGAAAAAAAAAACTGTTGTGCTTCATCACAGCAGATACACACTTGAAACACTCTTTTCTGAATTACCAGGAGATTCTTTAAAAAACAATAACAACCTAATCTAAATAAATAAGGTTGTGTTAAACTTTCCAAGATTTGTAAACTTTAATTCTCATCATCATCATCATCAAATTCCTGCCATGTACCCTCAAGGGATGTACAGGATATGATAGTACTACATGAAAAAAAAAAATTACATCATTATTAATTTCCTATCTACAATTTTCCTCTAAATCAGCCTGTTACTTGTCATCACTCCAACATTATCAGATCTTATATATATAAGATCTGATAATGATATGCAACCTAATCTAAATAAATAAGGTTGTGTTAAACTTTCCAAGATTTGTAAACTTTAATTCTCATCATCATCATCATCAAATTCCTGCTATGTACCCTCAAGGGATGTACAGGATATGATAGTACTACATGAAAAAAAAAAATTACATCATTATTAATTTCCTATCTACAATTTTCCTCTAAATCAGCCTGTTACTTGTCATCACTCCAACATTATCAGATCTTATATTTCTATCGTCTAAGGCACTTTGTACCGTATCAATCCACCTATATCTTGGTCTTCCTCTGGGTCGTTTTGCTGCCAACCTGGCAGAGAACACTTGTTTTGCTAATCTTTCCTCACCCATTCTGTTTAAGTGACCATACCACCTGAGATTAGCTCTGCTAATGCATTCCTGGATGCTGACAATGCCAAGTTCTTTCCTAATATCCTCGTTTTTAATATGATACTGCCATTGATGCCATCTGTTCACGCCTATAATCTTTCTCAGGACTCTCATATCTGTGGTCTCTAGTCTTTGGTCAAGTGTTTTACTTCTGACCCAGCTCTCGGATCCATAAGTTAAAACTGGTTTGAACACTGTCTTGTATACAGCTAATTTAGTGTTCCGACTAATTTCTCTCTTATTCCATATGAATTTATTCAATTGACTTCCCACCATACCAGCTTTGCTGATTCTGTTGTCTATTTCTATATTTAATTTACCATCTTCACTAAAAATCGTGCCTAAATAGCTGAAATGTTTTACTTGTTCCACAGGTTCTCCATTCACAACACACTTGACATTTTCAATGATTCTGCCTATTTTCATTGTCTTTGTCTTTTTATTGCTGACCTTCATACCATATCTATTACAATAGCTGTTCAATTTAGTCAGAGAATCTTGCAGACTTGTAGCAGATTTATTTAGAAGTATAACATCATCTGCATAAAGCAAAGAGCTGACATTAACATCTCCAATTTTGATATCATGTTTAATACCACTTTCCTTCATAATGTGATCCATATAGATAATGAATAACAGAGGGGATAATGTACATCCTTGTCTCACACCAGATTTAACATTAAACCATCTTCCTGTACTTCCTTCAATTCTAACTGCTGACTTACAATTCAAATAAAGACTAAGTATTGCTTGATATAATGCCCCATTGACACCATATAACTGCAGCGTATTGAATAGCTTCTCTCTTGGCACCTTGTCATATGCCTTTTCCAGATCGACAAAACTTAAATACAGATCTTTGTTATATTCCCATGCTTTCTCGACTATTTGTCGTAAAGTGAAGATCTGATCCTGACAGCCTCTATTTGGCCTGAATCCAGCTTGTTCTTCACCAAGCTTTTCTTCCACAATTCTTCTCAACCGCTTCTCAAGTATACTTGCATAGATCTTGCCCGGAACACTCAGTAGGGAAATACCTCTGTAATTCTCACATTCAGTTTTATTTCCCTTTTTATATATGGGTACTATGAGAGCTCTACTCCAATCATCGGGAATTCGTCCCTCTGTCCAGGCTTTCTGAACTATGCAGTGCAGCCACTGTAAGACTCTTATACCACCATACTTCAGCATTTCTGGTCGAATATCATCTACTCCTGCTGCCTTTCCACATTTCAAGCCTTTGATGGCTTTTTCTACTTCAAGTATGGATATGTATTCCTGACTGCATGCCTGGTCAATGTCTTTTACCACTGTGCTGACATCACTGTTTGTTTCATTTAGCAGTTTTTCAAAGTAATTACTCCATACTTCAAGGATATCTTTTTCTCCCGTTTTCATGTCACCTTTATCATCTCTAATTCCTTTTATAGCACTCTTTCCTCCATTCTTAAGCTTCTTCAACAACCTCCAGAATATTTTGCCACCTTCTTGATATTTATTTTCTATATTCTTGCCAAAGTCCTCCCATGACTTTTGTTTAGCTAGTTTTACACAGTGTTTAGCATTCTTGCATTTGTCTCTATATTCTCTAAGAGCACAAGCTGACTTATTTGACAGGAACTTTTGGTATGCTTTCTTCTTTTCCTTCACTGCCTCTTTAACTTCCTGTGTCTACCAGGGAGTTCTGATTTTTTTATCCTTACAGACAACTTCACCACATGCCTCTCTGGCTGAATAAATCAATGTTTTCTTCAGAGTTTGCCACTGAATCTCCAAGGTTTGATTCCTGTTCTCAAACTCTTTCATTTTTTCTTCAATAATCTTTGTGTATTTTAGTCTACAGCTCACATCTGAGAGCTGCTCAACTTTTATTTGCTTTAAAACTTTCTTACACGTTATTCTTTTCAATATGAAATTCAATTTTATCCTGCTCAAGACTAAATAGTGATCACTTCCAATTTCAAATCCTCTGTACACTCTGGTGTCCTGCACCTGGGAGAAAACATCACTATCAACAATAACATAGTCAATGAGACTTTTCTTATTCCTTGCCTCTTCTCTCCATGTGAATTTGCGTACATTTTTATGTTGGAACATGGTGTTAGTAATAACCAGTCCATGTCCTGAGCAGAAATCCAACAGATATTTGCCATTATTATTAGCTTTGCACTTTTCTCCAAATTTTCCCAAAATATTTTTGTATGTCTCACAATCATTTCCTACTCTGCTATTTAGATCCCCAACAAGGACCAACTTTTCATTTTTCATTGTGTCAGTTGCTTTTTCTAAAGCCTCAAAAAATTCCTCCACTTCTACCTTAGTAGAACCTTCTGTGGGACCATAGGCACAAATAAGTCTCATTGTCCAGTTCCCCATTCTCATATTTGCCCACATTACTCTACTTGAGACTGACTGCCATTCAAGAAGATTAGCCTCGTATTTTGTGTTGAATACTATGGCTACTCCTTCTTTTCCTTGATTGTCATTGCCTGAGGCATATGTGTTTACAAGATTTTAGAATTGGATTTGTTCTTATCCTCACAGAATGTGATTGTGAAAGAGGTATCAACAGTACTGCTGGTTGGTGAAAGTAATAATGATTGTACTGGTTGAGAAGCTCTTAGTTAACTAGCATAAATACTATGACTTAATAAGCTTCCATAAAAGTTGACCAAGCATAGGGAATTGAATAAGAAGCATCTAATACAAGCAGTGCACAATTGCATACCAAGAGTTATCTGAATGAATGAATAGAGTAGAGTGAAATGGATAAAAAGTGAAATCAGGCAAGCATTGTTGGGAAAAAAGATCTTATAGAGGAGGTACGAGACAATTGATAGTGATGAGATGCCTGAGGCATATAAAGTGCAAGATAAAAAGTGACAAGTGTGATAAAGAAAGGAAAAGAGCAGTGGGAGGCTAGTATAAGATTAGCCAGTCAGGTCAAATATAATTCAAGGGAATTCTTCCGATATGTTGCAAATAAGATGAATTAATATCGAAGTGTGATATTAGTGGATAGCTGTGGGATAGAGTGATCATAACAAAAGATGCAGTGGAATATTTAATGAGCACTTTATGAGTGTAATATCATACCTGTGTAAATGATGCTGTGCAATGCATAGAAAAGAGGGAAAAGAATCAGAGTTGAATCAAATGTTGATTGGGTTAGATATTAATAAGGCTGTGGGAATGGATGATGTATTGCCACGTATATTTAGTGACTGCACAAAAGAGTTTGAGTTTTAACATTAATGTTTTCCTTCATGGTTACAAGGTGATCAGAATTTATTATAAAAATTTTGGAAACAACTGTGTTAGAGTAAAACTTCAGTTTAATATAAATCAAAATAATCACTCGACGCTTTGACCTTCACATTAAGGTCGTCATGTGGAAAAGGAAAGAAAAAAATAAATAAATAAGAATTTGCTTCTTTTCCTTGATACACTGTTCACACATCCTCCCTCAGGCGGTCTGTCCTTCACTGTCTACTGCAAGTCTTCACATACCAGCCAATACATACATGCTAACTCATATAACCACCCCTCGCAGAAAAACTCATTGACACCATCAAAAACAGAGTTATAACGATTTGCTCTAATGAACAAGCTCATAACAAGAAGTACAAATTATTAGTAATACATTTATAAATAATGGCTACAGCAAACATACTACCAATAAAGTTCTTCATAAACTTCATCAAAAAATGCATGTAATATAGATTACAGTAAAACTATAGCTATCCCATACATTAAAGGGTTATGAGAAAAAATAAATAGAATTCTACACCATTATAATCTTAAAGTCAATTTTAAACCATCTATAAAATTAAAAAACATATTCAGCCTCTCTAAGAATCCTCTCTCCCCATTGTTTAACCCTGTAGTTTATTATATCTATTGTATTGTATTATATCTATTATGTTGCACCTGTAATTTGTCTTATATTGGTGAAACACCGGGTGTATAGGCCCTATCTGTAAAATAAATAAATAAATAAAAAACCAACGCATTAAATTTAACAGTTTTGGTGAAGCAGACCTCTCATACATGCTCTTAAGGATCTGCTTCTATTAAATTAACAATAGTGACAAAACAACAACAAGATCCTATTGATGATAATGGAAAAGCTACTTGCATCATGGATAGAGAACCTAACCAAAAGTGCATACCCCCTTAGCATTATGACCATAACCACTAAAGAACTAGGTCTCTTCAACATGTTTAAGGAGAAAGCAGGACCCGATTACAACCATGAATTCAATGTTTCTTCCGGTTGGTTCATGAGATTCAAGCAGCATTTTGCGCTGCATAATGTGAAAATGTATGGTAAATCTACAGGTGCTGATGAAAAGGCTGCCAAGGAATTTGTGGAGAAATTGGATAAAAGTATTATGGAAGAAAATATTTAATATTTTTAATCTCATCCTTATTAAATATTTTTAATCTCATCCTTATTAAATATTTTTAATAAGGATGAGACCATCTTTTTTTTGAAAAAAAACACATGCTTGAGCGGATTTCAGCTTTTTGTGGATATTCATCCACAAAAAAGCTGAAATCTATGCTTGGTTTCAAAGCTCTTAAAGACCATATTATGATTCTGTTAGGGGGTAATGCGGCTGGATATAAACTGAAACCATTAGTGATATGGCACAGTTGAGAATCCACAAGCCTTCAAAAACATTAGAAAGCATACTCTTCCAGTTCATTATTGGAGTAATGAGAAGTCATGGATGACTCAAAATTTGTTTGTGGATTCCTTAATAAATTGTTATGCGAAAGAAATAGAAAGCTATTGTGTGAAAGAAAATGTAGAATTTAAAATTTTATTAATTCTAGATAATGCTCCAGGTCATCCGTCTTATATCGGTGATCTTCACCAAGTTCAAGGTCATGTTTCTCCCTCCAAACACTGCTTCATTGATCCAACCGATGGATCAAGGATTCTTGTAGTGTTTACGGCTTATTATCTACAGAGAACTTTTTCACAAGCCATTTTGCCACTGAAGGAAATGATGAGACTCTCATGCAATTCTGGAAAGCATTCAATGTTTATCATGACATTAAAAATATCACTGTGGCTTGGGACAAAGTGATCTCTCAATGTATGAGTGTCTTATGGAAAAAGACATTAAAATGGTTTGTGAACGATTTTGAAAGTTTTGAAAAAAATGAAGACCTTTGTAAATTGAGTAAAGAAATAGCCTAGCAAACAATCTGAATCTCGACGTGAATGATGACATAATTCACCTCATAGTAGGTGTCCACGAAGAGTTGACCAACGAAGAATTGGTCGAACTCGAGGAACGTGTTGCACAAGAGGAAGAAAACGAGAAAAGGATTTATTCTTATGTGAAGTATACAAGTAGCCCCAGTCCTGAAAATAGTTCAGGTGCAAACTTGTTTGCTTACACTTAGATAAAGGATTAAATCAATTATATAATTTCTTGGTATTTTTAATTTATAGCATAACCAAGTGGAAAAACTTCCAACAACGAGAAAAGGAAGAAAGAAAAGAGAAACAAGAAGTGTTAATTAAAAAATTTACAAAATGGCTGAAAACATGGACCCCAATGTTGAGCTCTACTTATTAGTAGAAAGAAAAGTACATGATGTGTTTGTTTGCTATAAATGAATTTATGAAGAAAAGAAGAAGAGGAATTATCAAAACACATTGGACATTTTAATTTAAAAAAAAACAAAGGTTACACCAGAAGAGCTGCAGTCTGGTCCTTCACATAGGGAAGGTAATGAAGTGGAGGAAGATTTAGGTGATTATTCTCCTGTTTTTTAGTGGCAGTAACACAGAGTGCAGTTTTATAAGATTTAAAAATGACAGAATACTTATTATGGTTAAGTCCCTAACCCCTATAACTGTTGATTTAGCGTATCAACCTATATCCTGCTGGATGGAACGGTACTCCAATGTAAGTCGAGGGATGTCTTTATATGTATACTTAGGGTGTTGACCTTAATATGAAAGTCGATACATCGAGCGTTTTTTTAATTTTTATTATTCATTGCGTGATGCCTCCAGAGAGTCCAAAGACTCATCAAGGGAGGGAGGGCACTTACTCTACAACTCTGTCCACCACTCAATCCACCAACTACAATGAACTGCAACTACACCAACACCATCTACTGCCCACTACCACTACTAGTATTTTCACAGACAATCAGAAACATCCTTGCCCATGGCACTGAAGTTTTATTCTATCACAGTAGTCGTTTCTATAATTTTTATAATGAATTAAATGATGTTATTTAATGAAAGTCCTACAATGGGAAAGTTTCCTAAGGAGTGGAAAGAAGTAGTACCATACCACAAGCAAATTAATGGGTGGTCATTAGCAAAACACTGTATTGTGTTGGCATTCAAATGGTGGAGGTACGTATTTCCTACTGTAGTATGCATACCCCCCCCCCCCCAGAAGCACATGAAAAGTCTTCACAAGACATTAATTAACGTTTTTGATTACCTTTTTATATATACATCATCATCATGCATATCAAGGATTTAGGCCTAGCATGGCCTGTTCCAGCCTTAGAAGTCATCGTTTAAGAGGACGTCCTGGTTTTCTTTTTCCAAATGGCTTCTTTCCTAAATATATATATATATATATATATATATATATATAAAAAAAGAGATTTAATGACTAAAACCAAGAATAATTGTAAGGCTTTAATGATATAAAACACTACTAGTTTTGGCTTTTGACAGCCTTCTTCAGGTGTCTTCTAAAAATAGAAAACAGCAATAAAAACACTGAAGTTTAAAACTGAGAAGCACAGGAAAATTGCAGTACATAATTGACATGAAAAAACGTTATTTACATTTAAGTTGTTCTTTCAAACGTGGTATTGTTTGTTGAGTGCGTGCTTCCAGACTCTCGTGAACACCAGTACTGTACAACAGCAGAGTGGCTATCAGGGATGTTGTAGCTGAAATTGTTATTTAAATGTTCACGATTAAGGATGATTTCTCTGGACTCCACAATCGTGAACATTTAAATAACAATTTGAGCTACAACATCCCTGATAGCCACTCTGCTGTTGTTCAGTACTGGCATTCACGAGAGTCTGCAAGCATGCACTCAACAAACAATACCATGTTTGAAAGAACAACTGTAAATAAATGTAAATGCAATTTTTTTCATATCAATTATGTACTGCAATTTTCCTGTGCTTCTCAGTTTTAAACTTCAGTGTTTTTATTGCTGTTTTCTATTTTTAGAAGACACCTGAAGAAGGCTGTCAAAAGCCGAAACTAGTAATGTTTTATATCATTAAAGCCTTATCGGTTTTAATCATTAAATCTCTTTATAAAAATGTATCAAAACAACCAAGGCAATGTTCCTGAATGCATATATATATATATATAGTTTTATTGCCATGTTGAAAGCTTAAATTCAAATAGTTTGCACCATAGTCAGAACTCTGCTAAATTTCGGAATAATTCCTGTCTTAAGTTGTAACAGTCCTCAGCAATTGTATCATCACTAATGTGGTGTGGTTGATTATTAACAATTCATGAAGTGCAGTCTAATAATAATTAGTATTATCTCTCTCATATTTCTAAAATCCTTTAAATATGAATCATTGGTTAAAAATTAGATGTTTGTAATGCACACTAGTTTTATTGCCATGTTGAAAGCTTAAATTCAAATAGTTTGCACCATAGTAATATGAAAATGATTGTGGTAACTGTAAGAATGAACACTGATGCTTCAGGATCAAATATTTGTACTGAGTGTGAGCCATCTGTAAGTTTCTTAAGAGTCAGCCACAAATTGTAGCTGACTTATGAAGAAAAGAAGAA
This sequence comes from Typopeltis vanoorti, assembly GCF_054136105.1. NCBI lineage: Eukaryota > Metazoa > Arthropoda > Arachnida > Uropygi > Thelyphonidae > Typopeltis > Typopeltis vanoorti. The sequence goes on along the minus strand of NC_143567.1, from coordinate 35,630,026 downwards.
ATAAATCTGTAAATAAAATGAAGATTATGTAAAATTTGGATTTTCATGGACTGGCAACAAAGAAGTTTCTTCTAGTATGTTTCATTTGTTACAAAACTCTCAGAAAAAATATGAAACCATCTAACCTAATTACTGTTTCAAGACAGAACATAAAGAGTACCAGAAATAGAATTTTTTGAAAAATAGATGTGAAGATTTTAAAAAATTCCAAATATAATAATATGTGGTGTGATGGGAGGAGAATACATGCAATTTACAGACAAGAATACTTAGAGGCATAGACAGAACCGCCTTATCCTCATATTACAGTTAGGAAATCTAAGGATACTTCAAAGGCTATGGGTGCTTAAGTGCCTGTCAAAAGTCACATGATGATGATGTGGTGGGAGTAGAAAATATGAAAGATTTGGAAGCTTTGTATCATGTGGCATTCTGAATAGCAAAATCTGGAGCAGCTGGCAGTTAACAAAATGCTAGTGAAACCTAATGTCATAAATGGTGATTGGAGATAATGCATGCAAAGTTATAGATTGTATTCCCCTCTCAAATAACACTCTTCATCATATAACCTACCCTAGCCTGATTGGAGGAGTCATTGTCATGTGTGAGACCACGTCCTACTTTTTGGAAGCAGCTTGAAACAGTTCCTCATTTGGTCTTCTCTAGTTCAGTGTGTCTAGACCAGATAAAAAATGCAAAAAAAAAAAAAGTTACAAACATTAGGTTTGCAACCTTCCATGGGGTGAGAATCACATTATTAAAAAATAAATAAATAAACCAGAAATGGCCAAAAATCTAAAGCAAATATTGTTACATATCCAGCAGAGCCATTATAGTTCACTGCAGGCTAATGAATCTATTAGTATTGTAAATCTTTAACATTTGTCAGATACAAGGTAAATAAAGTAGCAGTACACAGTAATATTTTATTTTGCCATTTTATGCCAAATGCAGAAGCTAGTTTTAAAGTTAGGGATGATTTTATTATTATTATCCAGACCTCCATGGAGTCAAAAGACTCATCGTGGGAGGTTGTTTTTAGGAAACACAAAGTTTATCATACCACTCCTTGAACCCATTGACTGTTCCCGCTCCAAACCACTCTCTCAGGCAATGCATTCCAAGGTTCAGCCACCCTCCATGCAAAGAAACCACTCCTCACCCTCTTGCACACAGCCTCCTTTCGTAACTTCCAGGGATGGCCCCTTGTCATCGCTCCTTCCTGCCGTTCCACCAAGTGAAAGAATTCTCCAGTGTCTACCTTGTAACTGTCTCTCAACAGTTTAAAAGTCTTGATCATATCACCTCTCCTTCTTCTATCCACCAAACTCTGCAGTCCACATTCCTCTCGGTCGATCCTCATATCTCATATTGTACAGTCCTGAAACCATCTTTGTTATCTGCCTCTATACCCTTTCCACAGTCAGTTTATCCCCTTGAAATCCTGGGGACCAAATCTGAGAACAATAGTCTAAGTGTGGTCTGATCAGATTCTTATACAATGGAATGAAAACTCTTATCTCTGCAGGTCAGCATCCTTCTCAGTATTGCAGCAATCCTCTGAGTTACCCTCACCACCTTTGCAATATGCTTCCTGAATTTCAATTTTCTATCAATCATCACCCTCAGATCTCTTGTCTCCCCTACCTCCTCCCATCGATGGACCCCAAACCTCAAGACTTGACATTTTGCTGCATTGAACCGACACCCCCATTCATTTTTCAAGAAAATTCATTAATTCATTATTCAAGAAAATAAATTGGAATGGATACAAAGGCAATTAATGCAAAGTCATTAGCCTCTCTCTTTCTATATATATAAAGTAAGCTAGTGAATGTACTTCACATGCAAATATATCCAAATGTAAATAAATTTTGTTTGCTTACACTTGAATAAAGTATAAAACAAGAATATGATTTCTTGCCAAGTTTTATTTAAATGGAACTGGCGTCAGTGTGTTGAAATACACACAGATTGAGCAAACTCTCTGATTGGTTCAAAAAAAAAAAAAAAAAAAAGACACGTATTCAGGATGTTGCATCAGAGGCAAAATCAACATGTATATACTGAGAGGTACTCTATGTATAATATGCATGTAGTCCTAAAAAAAATGCTAGGTTAAAATTATAAATTTTGTAAAAGGTTGCCCTGTGAATGCCCAGCTTTTTTTTCTCTCTCTCTCTCTCTCTAGCTATCTGATGAAATGTGTAGTGATTCTATTCGACTTCTTTTTCACACCAGAATTGTATTGGCTTTTATTGGAAAGTTAAATCAACTGTTTAAACTTTGGGAAGAACTGTACCTTTTTCTCAGAGAAAGCTTTTAGCTGAAAAACAGTTTAAGTGACTAGGAAATGGTTTTGTAAATTAGCATACATGATGAATATCTTTTTGTCATATAAACAATCTCGATGTGTCTTCATGTGGAAAAGAAATTTCTGTATCTCACATGCATCACAAAAAGAATGCATTGATTGCAAAATTGCAGTTATGGCAAAAGCAATTTCTAGTGGTGAATTAAGCTCTTTTTCATTTTTCCACAAGTTAGTAATAAATTTGACTAGGTCAAGTTTATTATTAAACAGTGTACTGAAAATTATGAGGCGACATTTTGAAATTTTGCAGAGAAATCTTCGCGTGGACTGTGAGTTTGAATGCGAACAGTGTACCGAAAATTATGAGGGGACATTTTGAAATTTTGCAGAGAAATCTTCACGTGGACTGTGAGTTTGAATGCGAACAGTGTACCGAAAATTATGAGGGGACATTTTGAAATTTTGCATAGAAATCTTCACGTGGACTGAGTTTGAATGCGAAACAGACTGAAAGTATAAAAGCTAGCATTAATATGAGTGGAAAATACTTGTGAATTAAAGAATGAAAGCAAGTGAGATTGTGAAAGGAAAAGAACCTATGAATGAAGAAATGAATGTAAATGAGATTTTAACAAAAGAAGATATGAATGAGGAAACAAAAAAACGAGTGAAAGAAAGGAACAGCAGAATGAGACTACACAGGTAACAGAGGGAAATTTCGGGATGCAAGATTTCATAAATGAGTTCCTTCAGAATGAGAAATGAAATTAGGAATATGCATAATGATATTAGACATTTGATGGAAAGCAATGAGAGTGCAAAGGGATAAAATGAAAGAGAGTAGAGAAAAATTGAGAATAGATATATGGAAATTCCATTATTGGAGTTGTATTTAATGAGAGTCCACAGAGTTTGTTGATGGATTTTGTCATTAATTATTATTATTATTACAGGTATCTCCACGGAGCCAGTAGACTCATTGCAGGAGACTCAAACTAGTAAAACAATATCTATCATATCTCTTGAATTCATTTACGGATGAAGAACTCACAACTGAGTCTGGCAATGAATTCCACTCATTCACCACACTCCAGGCGAAAAACCTCGTTCTCACACCCTTGTTAACTACACTTTTCTTTAATTTCCAGGGATGACCTCTTGTTCTTCCATCACTATAACACAGCTGAAACATTTCCCCTGCATCAATCTTATAAAAACCTTTTAGTAATTTAAATGTCTCTATCATATCCCCTCTTCTCTGCCTATCAACTAACCGCTGCAATCCACAATCTATCAATGTAGGGAGCATTTTTTACATCACTCACCAACTTGGTCACTCTTCTCTGAACCCTCTCCACAGCCTCCTCATCTCCAAGGAATCCAGGTGACCAGACCTGAGCACAGTAATCCAAATGTGGAAGTATCAATGCTTTATAAAAGGGAATAATAACCTCTTTATCTCTGGATGTTAGTGTGTTCTTCAATAACCACGTAATCCTATGTCTTGGACACCTTGGCAATGTGTCCCCTGAACTTCGTCTCCCTATCCACCAACACCCCTAAGTCCGTAGCCTCATCAATCTCTTGGAATACCATTCCATCAATGTAGTACACAGCCGGTAATCTTTTAATCCCAAAATGCATAACCTTACACTTTTCCACGTTGAACTTACATCCATTACCCTTTGTCCATTTTGCCAGCTTATTTAAATCATCCTGCAAACTCTCAACATCAGCTTCATTTTTTATTGCGCTACCCAACTTTGCATCATCACAACTGAATATCTCCCCTCAAAGCATTTCCTATATCATTTATGTACAAATTAAACAGCAATGGCCCAAGCACAGAGCCCTGAGGCACACCACTGGTCACCTGCCTCATCCTGGACTCTGCTCCTCCATACACCACCTTCTGGTATCTCTCCCTGAGCCATTCTCCTATCCATATCACCAGTTTAGTATCCATTCCCATCTGCTCCAATTTGTGTAACAGTGTTCCATGTTGTATCCTGTCAAAAGCCTTAGCAAAATCCAGAAGTACCACTGTGTAGCCAGTTCCTTTGTCCAACTTAGATGTCATTCTATTATAAAAAGTTAATAGATTGCTAAGACAGGATCTACCTTTAACAAAACCATGTTGACCCCTATAGAGTATCATATCCTGATCCACCCATTCTTGAATTTTGTCTTTAACCAGCTTTTCCAATACAGACCAATCACTCCCAAGATAGTGATTGGTCTGTAATTAACTACCACAGTTTTAGAGCCACCTTTACGCAAAGGAATTACTTTGCTTTCCTTCCACTCCCTAGGGACTATACCAGAGTTCAAACTTAAGTTAAATAACCAAATAAGAGGCGTTGACAATTCTTTTGCACATTCACGCAACACCCAAGCTGATATTCCATCTAAACCTACAACGGTGTTTGCATTTAAATTTTGCAATATATTAAATACCTCTGATTTCTTAACTTCAATTCTCACATTAGTTATTGCTACAGGTATAGAGATATCCTCACTTGGGTGATAGACTTTTGAAAAGTGATCACTCAGTAACTTGACTATAACATCCGAATTTGTCATCTCAGTACCATCTGCACCCACTAAAGTTATCCTTCCGAAGTCATTCTTCCTTTTACTTAGCACATAGCGGAAGAACTCTTTGGGATTACCCTTGATCTCATTGGCTAAGGTCTTCTCGTAATCTGATTTAGCTTTTTTTACTATGCTGGTAACCTTCCTAGCTTGAGTCTTGTACTGCTCATGGGTGTACTGATCACTTTTCTCCTTGTACATTCTCCATAACATTTTTTTTTTTTTTTCAGATACTACTTATTTGTAGATCAAGCATGATCCTACTGCTCATCCATCTAATGCCTACCTTGTTTGTCTTGACCATGGGGACACATCTGATATTGCTTTCCTCAGATACCCACTTATTTTATCCCATGCACTGTTAACGCTAACAACGTTCCACTGCAATATGTTCTGCCATGGAATGGCTGCAAGCTTACTCCGAAGCTTGCCTAACCTGTAGTTCCATATATACCCCTTCTTAACAGAAAAATCCACAGATTTTGCAACCTCCCAAGTCAATACCACACGATCGCTCTCACCAATTGGAGGTAACGAGGACACCTTACTTATGCATATATCCTCTGAACCAATGACCAGGTCCAGTAATTCAAGTAATTATCTCGCAGAAGATGAATGAACTCCATTTCCTTTTTGCCACATGATATTTCCTCCTTCCAATTGATATCACCATAATTAAAATCCCCTATAATAATCACTAAACCTGCACTCATTGCACTAATTTGCTGATGAATGAATTCATCATCCCCCCCCCTGTACCCCCTGGCCTATAGCAGCAACCAGCTGTATATTTGGTTGCGTTGGTCACTATTTCACACCAGACTACCTCAAATGAACTCTCATTCACATGTCTATCACCTTGATATACTACTTTCTTTGGCTGCAATACATCAGCTATCATCAACAGTACTCCTTACCCTGTTCTATCTTCTCTATCCTCCCTGAAAATACTGTACCCATCACATTCAATTCCAGTGACCACATCTTCTGCTGACAGCCAAGTTTCACTAATTCCTACAACTTTTGGTAAGATTGCACTGACTAATGCCAAAAATTCTTCTCTCTTATTTTGAATGCTTCTTGCATTGGTATACAAAAATTGCAGATTCCCTTTAGTTCTTGTACTAGCTTTAGAACCGATATACATGTCACTAATTTCAGTAGTCCCGTGCCGATTTTTATCCTCTCTGTTCTGCAATTTATTCTGTGAATAAGGATCAACAAATATACAATCACTGCTTAAGTTTCTCTGTCTTACACTCAACCTTTTCAATTTTATACGCGTAGATAGGCTTATGTGTTCATCAGACATGTTGTAATAGCTTTCGCGGTATGATAAGAACACAGATGGTTAAGAAAATAACTATTTATTAACTTAAAAGCTAATATTTCGCTGGTATTATATCCTCCAGCATCTTCAGAGCACACAACACAAAGTTTGTTACAAATGCAAGACAACTACAATCCGGTGTAACAGTGGGGCTAGTAGAAGTGATTGCAGTGTGCAACACAAGACTAAAGTCCTAATATGGTAAAAAATAAAAATAAAATTTTCAAGTTTTGAAATAGTAGTCCAAATGATAGTCTTAGAAAGTTTGAAAAAATATAAATTAAAAAATAAAGTAATAAATATTAATTTGGTCTTAGGATGACTGTCTCCCAAATATTTGGTAGATTTATACAGCCATACTTGTTAAGGTTTGGAGTATGTTTTAAGGCTTCCGTTGATTCCAGGAACAACCTCTCTGACTTGTAGAAGCTTCTGTGCATTACTTTTGTTTCTTTCCAATTGATCCTGTGTGCAGGGATATCCAAAGCATGGTCTGCCAGACCCGACTTACCATAGCGAAAGTGTCGGATATATTTTTTGTGTTCACTGAGGCGGATGTCCACATTTCTTCCTGTCTGTCCATAGTAGGCTTGGTGGCAAGAACAGGACACTTCATAGACACCTGCATGTGATAAAGGAGTGCATTTGTCCTTAGGTGAACGGATGAGAGTTGCTAATTTTATATCAGGTTTAAATACTGTGCGTAGTTGGTGTTTGTTGAGCACCCTAGATATCTTTTCAGGTGTGCCTTTAATGTATGGGATAGTGATGGTTTTGCTGTAGTCTTCTGTGGTAGATAAAGGGGATTTATGGGTAGCATTTAGTATGTTATCTATTTTATGGGGATTATAACCATTGATTAAGAAGGTTTGACGTAGGTGAGAAAGTTCAGCAGTGAGAGCAATGTCATTGGAACAGATTGCTCTAGCTCTATGGGTTAGTGTTTTTAAGATACCATATTGTTGAGAAGGGTGATGGTGTGATTGTTGTGTAAGTATCTCCCTGTATGTGTGGGTTTTCTATAAACCGAAAATGATAAGGAACCTTCTGGAAGACATGTGATCAGTGTGTCCAAGAAGGGCAGGCAGTCATTAGCTTCTAGTTCCATTGTAAAGTGGATTTTAGGGTGCTGGCTATTTAAATGCACTAAAAATGTATTCAATGTGTCTGGGCCATGTGGCCAAATAGCAAACACATTGTCAACATAGCATAGCCAGAGACTAGGTTTGAGAGTGGCTGTGTTGATAGCTAATTTTTCCAGATGTTCTATGTAGAAGTTGGCTAAGGGGGGAGAAAGCTGTCCCATCTAATTGTTTGTATATTTTCCCTTTCCATGTAAAATAACCTGCCTGTACTGTGAATTTAAATAGCTGAAATATATCTGGGGGAAATTGTGAATTTAGCAAGTTAAGTGTTTCAATCAGTGGTACATTAGTGAATAATGAGGTGATATCAAAACTCACCATTAGGTCTGAACTATTTAAGGTGTGGTTTTCTAAAATACTTTTTAGATGGGTAGAATTTTTAACAAAAGAGGGAGAATTGTTTGTGTAAGTGGTTAGTAATTTTGCTAAATGTTTAGCTAGTTTATATGTAGGACTGTTTATACTATCTACAATAGGACGCAAAGGTGTACCTTGTTTGTGTATTTTAGGAGCACCATATATTCTGGGTGCTTTAACGTGCATGGGTTTGCGTTTTTTGACAATTTCTTTAGGCCAGGAAGTGATTTTGTTCAGTAACTTGCGCACCTTATTCTTTTGTGAGTTGGTGGGATCTCAATCTATGATTTGATATGTAGACCGGTCTTGGAGCAGTGCATGCATTTTGCTTTCATATTCTGTTGTATCCATTACTACAGTGGCGTTTCCTTTGTCTGATTTGGTTATTGTAATGTGGTTATTATTGCGTAGTTCTTTTAGAGCTATTATTTATTTATGTGGGATATTATTTTTGGGAGGCTTAGAATGGATAAGGATATTGGCCACGTCTAACCTAATATTATTGGCTATGGCTGGAGGCAAGTGGTAAATCTCACATTCAACGGAAGCCATTATTTTGGTTTTAGGCACATCTTTTGGAGTAACGGCAAAATTGTGTCCAAGACTTAATGCACTCATGGCCTCTTTGGATAAGGTTGTCGATGATAGGTTCACAACGACTGTTACACCGGATTGTAGTTGTCTTGCATTTGTAACAAACTTTGTGTTGTGTGCTCTGAAGATGCTGGATATAATACCAGCGAAATATTAGCTGTTAAGTTAATAAATAGTTATTTTCTTAACTATCTGTGTTCTTATCATACAGTGAAACCTATTACAACTTTTCAATTTTAGTTTCCCTTCCCAATTACTTCAACTTGTTCAGAAAACAGTAACGTCTTCAATCGCTTATGACCTTCCATGTTCAGATGCAACCCATCTCTAGCATACAACTGTCTTTTTCCTTCAAACATACTCCAGACATCAACAAATTCCAGACCTCCTGTTTTGCACATTCCTGTTATCATATCATTCATTAATATCGCTCGTCTACTTAACTCATAATTGTCAAAACAAGGCAGCACACACACACTATCCTCCCATTGACACTTTTCTTCTTCACAATATCTAACACTGTTCTTAAATCTTTTGCTACCCGATTTATACTACCACTCAGGTCATTTGTACCCATCATAACTATCATCTTGTCTGCATCATGCCCTCTCTTTATTGCTAAAGCCACTCTCTATTGTCCCACCAGCCATGCACTCCTCAGGCATACTGCTCTCCATACCCTTAATCATAGAATCACCATATATTTTACCACTCTTAACTTCATTTATGTCCAAACAAGCATCACCCATGGTCTCATTTTCAGCATGACTCTCCCAGTTTCATTACTCAATATTCTTTTACTTACCCCTCACTTTCACGACATCTCATTTCTTCTAGACCTCTTGTGCAGTTAACTTCTAGTACCTCCTTGCTGAGCACTTAGAATTCCTCTTGCAGAAGATGTAGGTCACTTTTCATTTTCATGAACTCCTGCTGAAGTTCCTCCGCTACGGTCCAGATGTCTGCTCCCATTCCTAAACGCTTCAGCCTATCCCGACACTTCTCACATACATCGACATTTTCATTCTTCTCATTAACTATACCTTTAATAATGGAGAGGAAAGAGAATGGGCAAGATAATTGATGCTTTGGATATGGGAAGTAAATCAGCAAGAGAGTAAGTGATGAGTGTGAGAATAAATATTTGGTTAGACTGTGGGAGGGTGCATTGTGTGTGTTGTGTTATTAGCGCTGCCAAAAGAAAAGCTTTATTTTTTTTCTTCATGTTTTATGCCCTCCCTTGATGATCTTTGGACTCCCTGGAGGTGTGATGTAATAATAATAATGTTTTAGATAAATTAAATCATTTTAGCTTTTGTACAGTGCAGTGTGTATGAAATATATTTATCTAAAAATAAAAAATTTAGGTAAGGACAGTGAAAGTGTTGAAAGTGTGTATATTAAGTGTTTTGACAGCAAGTGTCAGTTAGGTGGCAAGAATGGAACTAATGTTAGTAGAGTAGACAGTAAAAATGGAAAATGTTAATGTCAAAATTAATATTGAATAGAAATACAGGAAACAGGTGGTAGAAATACAGGAGAATGAAATAGACCTAAACAAGGGACTAGCACGCTTGCATGCCATCCTTCATAGGACAAAGCACAAAATCAAAAAGTTACAGAAGTGGTAAGAAATTAGCAGGGCTGAGAAGAGAAATAAAATGATCTAAGGTAAAAATCGAGAGATCATGTGAACACACGAGAAAAACAAGGAGAAAATTATGTGTGGAGAGACTATGATCAGAGACTGTGGATAGCAATGATGAAGAAATGTATAAGCAACTTGGGTTTAGTGAACATGAGAAGTGTGACCATTATGGGTGATTTTAATTATAGGAATGTAGATTGGAATGAAGAGAGAGCATTTGGAAATAAGGCAAATGAATTTCTTTATATACAACTGTCTTAAGCATTATGTAAAGGAGAGGGCACACGAGTGAGGATGTGAGGCTTAGATCTGATCAGTTGATAAGAGGATGTGATTGTGAGCAGGGTATTGCATTTCCCTCTTATTGGTGATCACTTGGGTTGTAGCTAGCCATATGAGGACTTCTGTGAGAAATGGATATATGTGTAACTACAGGGCTTATAATTATGAAAAGCTTAGAAGACAGTTTAGAGTTATAGCATGGAATTAAAAATTAAGTGGGAAGGAGATAATGCTGCTTGGACATTGACAAAGAGACTCTTAACACTCTACACCAAACCCTACTGTTGTTTGGTGTAGAGTGTTAAGAGCGTGATCTGAGAGGTCTGCTTCACCAAAATTGTTAAATTTAATGTGTTGTTTGTGCTCTTTTTTATGGATAGGGATTGTACATCAAGTTTCCCCAATATAAGATAAGTTACAGGTGCAATATATGTAATAAATTCCAGGATGTGGGTGGGAAGGAATCCTTAGAGGAGTTGAATATGTTTTTTATTTTAAAGGTGGTTTAAAAGTGGCATTAAGATTGTAATGGTGTAGGATTCTATTAATTTTCTCTGATAACCTTTTAATATATGGGATAGCTATGGTTTTGCCGTAATCTATATTATTTTTTGATGAAGTTTCATGAAGAATTTTATTAATAGTATTTTTGCTATAGCCATTATTTATAAATGTATTGCTAATAATTTTTAATTCTTGTTTAAGAGCTTCATTAGATAAAATTGTTATAGCTCTGTTTTTAAGAGTGTTAATGACTCCAAATTTTTACAAAGGGTAGTGATATGAGTTAGCATGTATATTATTGGCCTGTATGTGTAGGCTTATGGTAAACAGTGAAAGATAGACAGCCTGAGGGAAGATGTGTGACTAGTGTATCCAGGAAAGGAAGCAAGTTGTGATTTTCAATAGTAAATTATATGCGCTCATGTTGTTTGTTCAGGTGGCTAAGGAATGTGTTTAAAGTTTGGCGACCATGTGGCCAGATAATGAAAACATTATCAATGTATCTAAGCCAAACTGTAGGTTTTAGAGTAAAGGAATCAAGAACACGTTGCTCAAAAGCTTCCATATAAAAGTTAGCAATTGGGGGGGGGGGGGGAATAGAGGTGAGCCCATGGCTGTACTGTAGGTAAAATTTATTTTACCACACGAAGTAACCGGAATGTAGTACGTGGACAAAGAGAGCCGTAATGTCGGACAGAAATTTGTTCTATAGGAGAGGAATTGTTGGGACATTTGTGAAATAGGCAGAAATGTCAGAACTTACTAATAAATCATCTTTGCCGAGTGTTATGTTTTTAATTTTGTTTATAAAGTGTTGTGTGTTCTTTATATAGGAGGGGGAATGACCTACCAACTCTTTGAGTGTTGATGCTAATTTCTTGGCTAGGTGATAATTAGGACTGTCTATTCCCTCAACTATCGGCCAAAGCAGAATGTTATGCTTGTGTACTTTGGGAACACCATATATTCTGGGAGAAAGGATGTAATGAAGTATAAGTTTAAGCAGGCCTCTCAGATCATGCTCTTAATACCCTACGCCAAATTGATTGGAAAAGTACTTGCTCATTACATCATACAAAAACCTGGTATGAATGAAAATTTAAAGAAGCCTGTGAAATTCTGATTAATCACCCCAATCTTAACAATAATGGTGGCATAAAAATCCCAACAATTTGGATGGCACACATTCAGCCCACTTAGTTTCCATCATACTCTGACTTTAGGACTTTAAGCAATTTTCAGCTTTTATTGGCCACTATCCAATATCAGTTGGCTGTAATTTATATGCATACTTATATAAGTAATTTTTAATTTATTATTTATTAATTTTTCCCTTTTTGTAAACATGTTGCTCTCCAGCTAATTTAATTTTATAACCAAATGGATAATAATAGGACTCCAGCTTTGATAGTAAGGTTTTTTTTGTTGTTGTTTTTTCACCAGAGGTCAGGCCAATAGTTGTAACGGTTGATCAGTAACTTCAGCATGCCATGTAGATTGTAGTGCAGCTTGTTTATTTGTATTTTTCCTATGTTTAAACTCCAGATGATGAATGTGAAGGTCGAAACGTCAAGCATCTATTTTGGTTTATATTAAAAAGTTTTACTCTAACATAGTAGTTGTTTCCATAATTTGCATAATGAATTCTGATCATCGTGTAAGCATGAAGGAAAGGAATATGTAAATGCATTTTAAAGTTCAAAAGACTGAATAATGTAGACATTAAATGAAGGGATTAAGCATGAAACCTGAAAGAAGGCACTGGAGAAACAATACAAGTTAATGATAATCGGCTGCGCAAAGAGTATAAAAGGCTGATTAGGGAAGCGTCTCAGCTGATAAGAATGGCAAAAGTGCAGTACGAGTAGAAATTAGAAAATCAGACCAAGAAAAATCCTTTTAAGTGTTTTGATATGGCAAGTAAAAAAGAAGAATGACCATGACAAGATGATGTTAATAGATGAAAATGGTAGATTGGTAACTGCTGCAAATGATATAGTTGAGGTATTCAGTGAGCAATTCATCAGTATAAAATCATGTGAAGCTGAACCTGTAGAGCAAATGGGAGAGAATGGTTTACTGGTGAGCTTCCAAGATATGAGAAGTTAAATAGGTTTTCGATAAGGCAATAGAACTCGATGACATTATTCTGAACACCTCCATAGAGTCCGTAGACTCATTGCAGCACACATTTCCTAAGGGAATGTTCCATAGAGTTAGCATCAGCCCTGGATTATCTATTTAGCAAAAGTCTTTAGCCTTATCATGAAGGCAATGATAGGGCTTAAGTTACAAATTATCGGTCAGTCTGTATATCACAAGTTGTGGTTAAGGTGTTAGAGAGGTTTGTAATATCTAGAATACAGATGTGGATTGTATTAATCACAGTATTCTCTGTCATTGTACCAGTTTACTTATGTACTATAACAAGATGTTGAGTGTATTGAGAAATAAATATATGATGTGAGTCAAAATGACGTGAGTGATTTCTGCCTATTTTTATAAATAAACTATTAGCAATAGGAAAATGCAACATGCATTAATTGAAAAAGAAACTCAAAGAGTTTCAGATTATGCAAGGCAGTGCTCCATCTTTCAGCAAGATGGAGCACTGCCACACATCCATCATGAAGTCATGTCCCTTTTGAACATCCAACATTGTTCTCCCCAGAAATTTTTACCAGCCAGGTGAAATGAAGCATTGGCCGGGCATACAAAAATTTTGAATGAGTTAAGAAAGACCCTTTTTCATAACAAATTAAAATAGTAATTTTATTAGAAATTACTTCAAACAAGGATAATATTTTATATAGTAATTATAACAAACAAGACTAGGATTTTTCTTATTTTCTCATTAAGTAATGAAAAACCTTGTAATGCTCACAGCTTAAAATTCTATACATTAATTCTTCTTTTCTTCTTAGAAGCCCAGTTGTCAGCAGCTTTTTAATTAAATCCAACAGATTTAATTAAAATCTGTTGGATCTGGTCCCTCCAGTGAAATCAGCATCAGATTATTTAGTGTTCTGACGAATGCGATTCCTTATACAGGTTTTTATCCTTTTTAATGCAAAGAAACCCCTTTCACATTCAACTATGGTCACAGGTATGGCCAGTCCAACAGAAGAGCTAGTTTTGCTAAATTTGGAAAAGACTCCTTAAGCTCAGATGTTGTTGCTAATTGCAGCAGTTTTGTCTTGGATCTAGATTTTTGTATGACTGTCATTAATCATTTTTGATGCAACTGCCCATTCTAGTTTAGTACTTTCATAGTTTAAAACTGCAGGACTTCCATTTCTAGAATAATAATCAAAAAGAATCTCAGAAGCCTCGTGTTGATCATGACTTTCTGCATTGAAAAGTCTTGAATAGCAGGAAATGATTGGCATATCTGGAAATCTTGCTTCTAGGTGTTTAATAACTGTTCCTACATATTTATCGTATATTGTCGTCTTAAACGTAATAACATTAGAATCTGAATAATCAACGTGAAGGTCTGACCATTCACCTGAAAGACATGCTGATGAAGATTTTGAAAATGACTGCCAGGAGTGTCTTTCAATTCCATGATGGATAGTTTCTGGCTTCTAAGACTGGCTCTATTTCAGTTAAGTCAACATCTTGCCTTTGCCATGATCTGGACAAGTTAGATAAATGTGGTAACACATTTGAAAGCATCATTAGTGAAGCTACGAAATTGTATGTTCTGATATATTTACTTAAACCTTCAGCTGTGATAATATTTCGTTCGGTGGCCTCTCTTTCCAATGCAGCTATAACACTCACCATGCATTATCTTAGAGATGCTATTGCAGAATCATGAGACAGCCATCTAGTGTCACTAGCCATTTTAAGTTTAATTTGAGGACTGTTCGGTATATTTTGGATTTGGGTTAAACCAGCCATCCTGACTGAGGAATTTTGGAAGAAGAAAAACAATTGCCTTAAGATATCATTAAACATGACCAAATAAGGCACTTCAGCAGCTGCTTGGGCACTAGCAAGAGCCAGTTGTAGGTTTACACAAAGACAGTTGACCATGAGTCCATTTTATCTTTGAGCAGTTTTGCAACTCGCTTTTGCTTTCCAATCATGACAGCTGCTCCTTCAGATCCTAGGCCCACCAGATTACAAGTTTTCAAGCCTAGACTGTCAAGGGTTTCAATTACTTTGTTAGTTATAGTCTCAGCTTTGCCATCAATGTTATTACAAGTTTATACAAAATTAACCGTGGCCTCTTTTCTAAGTTGACAAACATATTTAATGTACACAATCAGCTGTTTTAAAACTGAGATGTCTGTAGTTTCATCACATAAAACACTGAAATAATCTGCAGAATGTATATTTTTCAGTATTTCAGATCTAATTTCCGATGCTAAAATATCAATCAACTCTTGCATTATTCTTTCTGAGTTATAATGTGCATTTTTATTAATGTTAAGATGTTTTAAGTGGGAACAGCCCATAGCCTTGCAGTGCTCAAGCAATTTTTTTTTCAAATAATGTAGTATGTGGTAACTCTTTTTCGATAACTAACCCAGAAAAGCTTATCTCTGCAAGTTATTCAAAATCGAAATTGATTTTTCAATTTGCTCTATTCCAGTTACTTGTAGTATACGTTTTTCAATTATATCTGAACAAGAATCAGTATGTAACTTGCTTTGTTCATGATCAACCATGCTTTCTTTTTGAAGTCTTGTGCATGGCATAGTTACCCAAGTCACTTCCTTGTTTGTGGGTCTTCTCTTTCCGTATTTTATACATGTGGAACACATTATTGCATTATCTTTCACCACTAGCCAATGAAATTTTTTAAACCACTCACTGTTAATACCCGATAAATGGTGTTTAGACGCATGCTTTACATTTGAAAGAGACTCTACAGAAATCGACGATTCTGTTGTTGGTTTGGTGTCTTCGCTACTATGCTTATCGGTTTCATTTTTCTTAAAATAACTTAACAGTGTAGTTTTCTGACTTTACTTTTTACTCATTATGGGGTAATTTAATAAATACAAAATATCATTGTTATTAAATTAATCAGAACAAATCACCGAATTGTGCACTGACAGTAATACCCAAGACACATAATGCATTATGTCGCAATTTTACTATTTATAAGCATTAATTACTAGAAATGGGAATCGGTATCACTCGAGACTGGCGTCATAGTCCTCGAGAGTTTTGAGAATTCCCTGAGATCACAACCATATTTGATGTGCAGGCCTATTTTCTTTTACAAAATAAAATATTAAAATACTTGACTCACGATCTTCAGACAAAAACCATTATTAAGAAAAATTAAATGTAGATTTTTAACATCAATTTTTGCCTTCGATTCGAATTCGCTCAATTTTCACAATTTATTTTTTTCAAACATCAAAATTATGTCTCTTTTGTAAAAGATCTTCTTTGCAACCAATACTGTTGTATACGAGATCCCGATTTTTGTCTTCTTCCGTGTACGGATGGGTGTCCATCAAAGTGATCTGAAGCTCTTGAGATTGGCTTGCAATGCAAGAAATTGAACTGTTCTCACGAGTATCGTGACTCTCCAGTTCGATTTCTCATCACTATTAATTAAAAAATGTCTTAAATTATTTTTCCATTCTTCCTCATTATTTAGCCATGTCAATTCACAACATTAATTAGCCGGGCGGTTTGCCCATTCAAAAGGTCTTGGGGAGAACATAGTCCAACTTCCTGGCAGATGGATAGGCAGAATGGATCCTATAGCCTGGCCTACACGGTCACCGGACCTTATTCCCTAGATTTTTTCCTCTGGGGTGTATGTAAAGGGCAACGTTTATGTGCCATGTTTGCCACAAAACTTGATCTATAGGATTACATACGCAGAGCTGTAGAAATGATTAATTGTCAAATTTTGGTTCTATGTTGCCAGAAGTCATGTATCATTTTGACGTGTCTTATAAATCAGGTACAAAAACTGTTGCAACTAATGCATGTTTCGTATTGTTGTGCTCAATAAATATTTCTAATTGCTCAGGTCATTTTAACTCACCCTGCATTTATATTTTGCAAAGGCTTTTGATAGATTACTACACAAGAAGTTGGTAATGCACCAATTTTAAAACACTGTGCATGATAGATGGCATCATCTATGGGTTAGTGTACCAGTTTCAACTCTCTACATGTATCATTCAGTTGGAGGCACTTGTTTGATTAATACATGGCACACTAAGTTGCTGTAATGTTACAAATTGAGTACCGTGCTGTGATAAAGTTTTTCACCAAAGAAGCACTTTCTTCAAGTGCTCTCAAACAGCAATTGGATGATGTTTATGTGGAAGCTTCTCCTTCATATTGCACCACAAAGGAATGGGCTATACAATTTTGCTTAGGAAGGGAGCATTGAAGATGATCCTCATAATGGGCAGCCTGTGGAAGTAATGACGAGGAAAATGTCCCTCTTGTTGAGGAGGAACTGCTCAATGACAGATGGCTGAAGCTCAAAGAAATCTCAGCAAGGTTGGGGATTTCTATAACAACCGTCTTTCGCATCATTCACGAATAGCTTCACATGACAAAAGTCAGTGCAAGATGGGTTCCCTGATTTCGCTTCAATTCAGAAGGAGCATCTTGTAACACTTGCAAGTTTTTAGAGCTTTCCAGTGGAATCGATTGTCACAAGGATGAAACTATATTCCTTTATTACGATCCTCTTTCCAAAAGGGAATCCATGGAGTGGTGCAAAGCACTGCTGAGAAAAGTCAGGATCACTCATTCCACCAAGAAATCATGGCAACAATATTTTGGGATTTTCAGAGAATTCTCTTGATTGACTCCAAGGAAAGGAATACCACCGTGAATGCAGAATATTATGTTTCACTCCTGCACAAACTGTGCAATGTCATAAAGGAGGTGAATCGAGGAAGACTTAGTCACAGTGTTCACCTGCTTTGTGACAGTACTTCCATCCATATGGTTGTTGTTCTGAAGGCTGCAATGGAGGACTGTGACTTCCAGGAGATTGAACATACACCCTACAGCCCAGATCTAGCACCCAGTGACTACTACATCTTCTTGAAACTGATGAAAGACCTTCGAGGAAGAAAATTTACAGATGACAATGAGTTGAAAGATGCAGATTTAGGCCATTTTGCAGACAAAAGTACAGACTATTTTTTCAAGGACATAGAAATGTTAATTCAAAGATGTGAAAAGTGTTGAAGTAAAGAAAGATTCTGTTGAAAAGAAGTGACATAATTGTTTACTTTCTATCACCTCTAAAAGCTAGCCAGGCCAGAAACTTATGGAACCACCCTCGTAATTGCCTTATTCCAATTTTCTGGGATATTTCCTTGCTGACAGATATTGTTAAACAAATTTAAAAGTCGTTTGACGAACAGGATGCTTACATATTTAATGTATTTCTTTCATCTTCTCCAAGGGGAGTTTCATGATTTTTTTTTGCTATATAGCTTGATGGATTTCTTGTAATGTTTTTTCTTCCACTATATGGTTGGTAGCTAGCATTATATCAGTTTTAATTTCATTATAATCTGCCATGACTTTGGGAAGAAGTGCAGTCAGTTCTTGTAGATAAGCTTATACACATAGCATTTAATTTTTCAGGAAATAACAACATATACTAGAATATTAATTATAAAAAAACTTTAATAACTTCCTATATTTCAAAAATATTACATTGCCATCACAGGGATCACAGAAAACAATGATATGCACAGAAAGGCACTAAACTGGACAAATCAGGCTGAAGAAAGGAATAAAGTTGGGCGTAGAGTCTCCTAAAAAGTGCCCCTAGTGAGCTAAATTGGGTTGTCTTGGCCATGGGCTGACAGTCTTAAAATGTATGCTTCCCAAATTTGTTGAAGTTTGGGAAGTTTTTCAGACCTGGGACAGATTTGAGGAATAGTCTTTTATACTTATATTTGCTGTGGCCTTCTTCCAGCATATTCTGTGGTGGGTGTCAAGAGCATGGTCAGCAAGTGCTTAGTGGCCGTATTGATGGAACTAAATGTAGTCTTTGTGTTCGGATATCCTGATATTGGCTGTCCTGCCTATTTGGTCATAGTAGAACAGTTTGCAACTGCAAGGGACCTGGTATACTCCTGGTAGCTCTAGAGAATGTGGTTGGTCTTTGGTGGAGCGGATAAGAGATGCCAATTTCTTATGTGGCTGATAATTGGTTTTAAGGTCATATTTCCTTAGGATTTTTGTTAATTTTTTGGGATGTGGATTGGATATATAGAATGGTGATAGATTTTGAGTAATCTCTACTTTGAAGGTAGGAGAGGGATTGCGGTTACATGGTTTTAATATTTTTTTGGATTTCTTCGGGGTTGTAGCCATCAGCTAAGAAAGTGTTAAGGATATGGTCAAGTTCAGTAGTTAGGGCTCTGTTATCTGAACAGATTGATTTTTCTCTATTGTATAGGGTTTTTATAATCCCATATTTTTGGGAGTGGGGGGTGATGAATGTATCTACCTGTATGTGTAGGTTTTCTGTAAACGGAGAATGCCAGGGATCATCCTCCATCCGAGCATGTAATCAGAGTATCTATGAATGGGAGACTGTTGTTGTTGTTGTTTCCCTTTTCCACTGTGTAAATTGGATCCTAGGTTGTTGATTGTTTAGGTGTGTTAAGAAATTGTGGAGTATATCCAGGCCATGCTGCCAAATGGAGAACACATCATCCACATATTGTAGCCAGACAGTGGATTTATATTGTGCAGAGTCTAAGGCTTTTCTTCGAAGGTCTCCATAAAGAAGTTCTGCTTTGTGAACATTTGCAGTTTTGCAAAAAATTAAACTTTGTTTTTATATTCAGTTCCCCATCACAGTCCAAAAGAAAATGTGCAAAGAAAAAAACAGAAGGTGATAGTAAGCATGAATTCAATGAACAGTGGCAAAATGAGTTCTTATTTATAATGAATTCATCAGGAAAAACCATTGTGCATTGTTGGTGAAAACACTTTCTTACAAAATAAAATACATGATGTAACAAAAAACAACTAACACTGGGCTTATAGGTCGTAATAGTTATTTAATTAAACCTACTAGTTTTGCCACACTAGTGGCTTTGTCTGGGTTAGAAAGAACAAACAAATATACAATAAGCAATAAATATGAATCATTACTAACAACTGAATATGTAGAAACTGTTGCACAAAAAAAAGTTAAAACAGAAACACAAGCATGGAAGCTGGCATGGATCAGTTATTGTTCAGCAGATGTGCACGATAGTTTGCAGAAAAATTAAAGTCTGATGTTTTGAAAGATCTAATAAGTGACTTACAAATATCACATAAAATCATTCCTTGGTTACTGTTGAGAGTTCCCTGTGAGTAGAATGTTGCAGGTGTTGAAATTGTCTTCTATGTAAGGCATGGAGCTCATGTCCCATTCAGTAGTGTGGTGAGTGGGTGGGGGGTGGGGGGGAGAAATAGAATGCCAGGTCTGAGCTGTCTTCTCTGTTATTGACATCTCCAGTATGCTCCTTTTGCCTTATTTCTAAACTTCTAGATGTTTGCGCTATGTAAGTAAGGCCATAAGAACATGTAATATTGTAAACTCCTGAATATTTGTTGAAAGGGTTTTTTCCCTTAGGTGTGCGTAACAGAGTTCTTAGTCACAATGGATTTGAAAGCCACTTTTAGGTCATGAAATTTCAGGAGATTTGTGATTTTTAGAGAAAGTTTGCCAATATAAGGGATAGAAACTGAGGCTCCGTATGGTACGTCATGAATGTGTTTTGAAGAGAGAGAGAGAGTATAGTATCCACAACAGATTCATGAAATTCACTATAGAGCTTCCTTTTTTTCTTTTACCTCCCTATTCAATTTCTTACGACTTAATTTGTCTTTGGTCTCTTCACTGTAAGACTTTCTTCCTATAAAATCCCACTGATGAAACCTCAATAAAGGTCAAAACCTGTCTGGGTAGTGATCCTTTCCATTATGCATAGCATTTTTACACATTCAAAAAGATGTGTGCTTTGCAGTATGGGATATGTACTAAGGCAAGTGATGTGAAGTCAATAGCCTCTGTATACAAGTAGCTCTGATGTGAATATATTTCACATGCAAAACATTGTTTTGCTTCCTTGGGTAAAGGATTAAAACCAAGTACATAATTTCTTGGTATCTTTAATACCCAATAGAGCTAGTTTCTTGGATTTGGCACTTTCATTTTCTCATTGAACAGCACTTTTTCCAGACAGCTGATGCTGAATTCATGAACGTACAATCTATCAGCCATATATATAACTCTTTTCATTCCTTACAATCACTCCATATATCTATAAACTACCCACTATTCTGCTGATGTCAAACATTGTAAGTAGACTTACAGTTTTAACTTTCTCATTCTTTTTTAAATCTTTTTAAAGTAACCCTCTTATATCCTTCTAATAATATATACCTCCCAAAACTATAATCCCTTTCAATTTCCAAAAGTGACATTCACATCATCTTCACACTATTAAAACATGAATTTGTCACACTGTCATCAAGACCTTCCAATCATTGGTGCACCATTCAGTACAGTCTCCTTTCATATGCTCTTTTCTATTCTCTTCCAATAAGTAGATACTGTAGATATTATAGTAATAACAACAGAGCTATATAACTTCGTTACGCCAGCCTGGTTGGCCGAGTGGTTAGCGTATCTGCTCTGCAGCCAAAAGACTCTGGGTTTGAATCCCACCATGGGCATAGATATTTGGGATTGTGAAAATACTAGTGGTTGTGGTAGTCAGTAGATGATGAGGCTTGCTGTAGTTGGTGGATTGAGTGGCAGAGTGGGTGACCTCCCACGATGATTCTGTGGACTCTCTGGAGGTGTCACATAATAATAAAATATTCTCATTTTCTTTTTTTGCAATTGCTGTTTTGTATTTATAATTTCTGCTTCTAGTGATTTTGTATTTATCCATTGCTTATGTGCTTATTTCTTGTCTTTCATTATTGCTTCAATTTTTTCATCCTAGTTAGTTATTCCCCTTCTCCACTTCCATTTACTTTTATTTCAAGGTATTCTGCTGCTCCATTTTTTAAATTATTCCATCCTATCTTCAAATCATTTTATTTTATTTGCTCAAAATTTTTCATTTTATTTTTTGGAAATAAAAGTAGTTAATGCTTTTATCATCCAACAGTTGAACTCTAAAAGGTTCATTGATCTGGTTAATTTTAAACCATTTTGGGGATATTCTTAATTTTCCATTAACATGATATCGAAATTGGAGATGTTAATGTCAGCTCTTTGCTTTATGCGGATGATGTTATATTTCTAAATAAATCCACTACAAGTCTGCAAGATTCTCTGACTAAATTGAATAGCTGTTGTAATAGATATGGTATGAAGGTCAGCAATAAAAAGACAAAGACAATGAAAATAGGCAGAATCATTGAAAATGTCAACTGTGTTGTG
Source organism: Typopeltis vanoorti (assembly GCF_054136105.1). NCBI lineage: Eukaryota > Metazoa > Arthropoda > Arachnida > Uropygi > Thelyphonidae > Typopeltis > Typopeltis vanoorti. Next base: position 35,607,841 of record NC_143567.1, on the reverse strand, counting down.
AATGGAGAACCTGTGGAACAAGTAAAACATTTCAGCTATTTAGGCACGATTTTTACTGAAGATGGTAAATTAAATATAGAAATAGACAACAGAATCAGCAAAGCTGGTATGGTGGGAAGTCAATTGAATAAATTCATATGGAATAAGAGAGAAATTAGTCGGAACACTAAATTAGCTGTATACAAGACAGTGTTCAAACCAGTTTTAACTTATGGATCTGAGAGCTGGGTCAGAAGTAAAACACTTGACCAAAGACTAGAGACCACAGATATGAGAGTCCTGAGAAAGATTATAGGCGTGAACAGATGGCATCAATGGCAGTATCATATTAAAAACGAGGATATTAGGAAAGAACTTGACATTGTCAGCATCCAGGAATGCGTTAGCAGAGCTAATCTCAGGTGGTATGGTCACTTAAACAGAATGGGCGAAGAAAGATTAGCAAAACAAGTGTTCTCTGCCAGGTTGGCAGCAAAACGACCCAGAGGAAGACCAAGATATAGGTGGATTGATACGGTACAAAGTGCTTTAGACGATAGAAATATAAGATCCGATATTGTTGGAGTGTTGACAAGTAACAGACTGATTTGGAGGAAAATTGTAGATAGGAAATTAATAATGATGTAATTTTTTTCATGTAGTACTATCATATCCTGTACACCCCTTGAGGGTACATGGCAGGAACTTGATGATGATGATAGATAATGATCCGATTCTATTTCTGCACTTCTAAATACATGGCCATCTAGAATCATATTAGATATTATATATTAATCATATTAGCTATTATATCATATTATTATAGGATAATAAACTATATTATCGTATAATATAGTTTATTATACTTGTTTAGGTTTATTGTGTCTGAAGTGAATTTATGAAGAATTTATTAATCAGAAATTTTAGTATCTACTTTGGACAAGATTCTTCTGATCTCTTTCTGGCAAAACCTAGCAAATTATTGATCACTTACTATCTTTATACTTTATACTTGAAAAAAATATTAGTAATTTTTAAATTTTATGTGGAAAAATCCCTATCTGTCTGTATCCATCTCTTTTGCTTGTAGTTTTACCATTTGTTCCTATGTTTGTGTGAAGTGGAATGTTCCCTACTCTTAGGTGTTGAAATCTACCATTATTAATAGATCTCATTTAGGTTTATTTTATCTTTAATTTTTTGTAAATCTGAATAAAAGGCATTGTTATCTTTCTCTCTTCTCTGGGGCATAGACACCAATAATAGTCAGGAAGCCATGACTTGTAATCTTAGTTCTAGAATTCTCTTACTCCGGTATTTGTAGTGTGCGATTTCTTTAAGTGAGTTATGAATAAAAATCATTACTCCTCCTTTTGTCATTTCATTCTTTTTTGACTCCATTGTAAATATAGATATAATTATCTATTTCATCTGACCCTATTTTCTTTTTCTTTTGTTACTACTGCTAATTTGGTATTTCTTTCCATTAGAGTTGTCTAGATCTTAGTATTTGTGAGGAATACTCCTCACGTTCCAGGTAGCAACATTCCAGATATTCCTGCTTAATTTCATTCTGTTTCCTGCTGATATCAAGTAAAGCTGTCAGTCATTTTCCAGAGTGACAGTCCAGTTATTTCTTTCCCAAAATTTTGGAATAAGAAAAGATTCAGCTGGATTGCTTACTGGCAATCTGCAGCCTAGTTTGGTGGTGGGGCTGCCACCTTAGGGCCTCCAAACTTGCCCTGAGTCTCCCTTCTCTTATTTGTACCTGATGAAGCTTTCCACCGGATTTAGTATCCAATCTTTCATTTCGGTATACAGATTCCCACCACATGGAGGTGAGAGTTGGATTAGGGAGGAGAATCTAGGTGATCTTACTTGGGAGCATCATATATTGCGCATCTGTCCCCTTTGAACCCCTATGCAGAAAAAAAAAAGTTTAATTATTTATTATTAATATATAAATCAATAACTTCTCTGAAATTGCCTTTGCCTGGGATGGCATATGTCGTTGGTACTAAAGGTTTAGAAAACACTGGAGTATGGCATTGATATGTAGAATAATGGGGATGAGTGAGAGAATATAACCTTGCACAACCCCAGCATTAGTTGCATAGTCAGAAGATAAACCATCTGCCACTATTATACATAGTATGTATCTAGTCAGAAAGCTGGCAGTCCAGTTCCAAAAGTTACTGGACCAGGACAGACCAAATGATGGGTACTTATCTTAATAGACTCTTGTGCCTGATCCAGTCAAAAGCTTTGGAGATATCAAGAGCATCCACATGAGATTTGCCAAACTTTTCAATGGTATGTTAGTCCAGAGATAGGTGACATTAATCAAGCAGAACCCTGTTGGTCGATAGTAATTGCAATCCATACTGTTGATCATTTATTAGTTGAGTGCTTTTAAAGTATAAGTGCTGAGTGTTGATGGTTCTCTCCATTACTTTAGAGAGGACTGTTGTGAAAGAAATTGGGCAGTAGTTAGAAGGCAAGGATATATCACCCTTTTTAGGAATTGGTGTTAGATGAAATTTTCAGGCTACGGGATAGATACCAGTGGAATAAGTAGGAATAAGAATAAAATAAACTGACATAGAACAGGGGTGAACTCTGAAATGCACATCCTCAGAACACTTGGAGAAAGGCTGGAATTTTAGTATTACTTTGGACAAGATTTTTCTGATCTCTTTCTGGCAAAACCTAGCAAATTATGGATCACTTACTATCTCATGATTAGTGGTTAAGGTATTGAAAAAGTTAGTTGTAGGAATGGGTATAAGCATATGATGCTCTATGGTGGGTAGCATGGCTTTGTAAAAGGTCCTGCCTTAGTAATTTACTCACATTTTATAACAGAGTGACTCGAGAATTAGATAAGTGAAATGACTACACCATAGTACTACTGGATTTTGCAAAGACATTTGACAGAATACTGCATGAGAAACTATTGCATAAGTTGGATCAAATGAGAATGGATGTAGGAATGGCTGGCAGAAACACAAAAGAGTAGTATATGGTTGATTGGAATCTAGGAGAATGAGTGTGACTAGCAAAGTGTCTCAAGGCACTCTCTTAATTACACTACTGTTTAATTTGTATATTAATGATATGAGGAATGATGTAAGCAGGGAATATTCAGTTATTTCATGGTTATTAATTCAATCATCATCATCATCATGCTTATCAAGGATTTAGGCCTAGAGTGGCCTGTTCCAACCTTAGAAGTCATCATTGAATCTCTTAAGAGGATTTTCTTTTTCCTAATGGTTTGTAATTTAAGGCATGTTTTGGTAATCTTTCTGTTTTCATTCTTTCAACGTGTTCCATCCATTTATGTTTATATTTTTTAATTTTTTCTATTACTGATTCCTAGTTTAATTCTTTCATAATTTCTTCGTTTCTTTTGTGATCGAAAGAAATTGTATGGAAGTGATCAAACTTTCACTTCCATACAATAGGACTGGTAGGGCTAACATACAAGGTATGGCTATTAAATAACGAGACTGTTTACAAAAATGTTTATTATCATCATCATCATCATCATCAAATTCTGCCATGTACCCTCAAGGGGTGTACAGGATATGACAGTACTACATGAAAAAATTACATCATTACTAACTTCCTATCTACAATTTTCCTCCAAATCAGTCTGTTACTTGTCAAGACTCCAACATTATCAGATCTTATATTTCTATCGTCTAAGGCACTTTGTACCGTATCAATCCACCTATATCTTGGTCTTCCTCTGGGTCGTTTTCCTGCCAACCTGGCAGAGAACACTTGTTTTGCTAATCTTTCCTCTCCCATTCTATTTAAGTGACCATACCATCTGAGATTAGCTCTGCTAACGCATTCCTGGATGCTGACAATGTCAAGTTCTTTCCTAATATCCTCATTTTTAATATGATATTGCCATTGATGCCATCTGTTCACGCCTCTAATCTTTCTCAGGACTCTCATATCTGCGGTCTCTAGTCTTTGGTCAAGTGTTTTACTTCTGACCCAGCTCTCAGATCCATAAGTTAAAATTGGTTTGAACACAGTTTTGTATACAGCTAATTTAGTGTTCCGACTAATTTCTTTCTTATTCCATATGAATTTATTCAATTGACTTCCCACGATACCAGCTTTGCTGATTCTGTTGTCTATTTCTATATTTAGTTTACCATCTTCAGTAAAAATTGTGCCTAAGTAGCTAAAATGTTTTACTTGTTCCACAGGTTCTCCATTCACAACACAGTTGACATTTTCAATGATTCTGCCTATTTTCATTGTCTTTGTCTTTTTATTGCTGACCTTCATACCATATCTATTACAACAGCTATTCAATTTAGTCAGAGAATCTTGCAGACTTGTAGCGGATTTATTTAGAAGTACAACATCATCCGCATAAAGCAAAGAGCTGACATTAACATCTCCAATTTTGATATCAGGTTTAATACCACATTCCTTCATAATGTGATCCATATAGATAATGAATAACAGAGGGGATAATGTACATCCTTGTCTCACACCAGATTTAACATTAAACCATCTTCCTGTACTTCCTTCAATTCTAACTGCTGACTCACAACTCAAATACAGACTAAGTATTGCTTGATATAATGCCCCATTGACACCATATAACTGCAGCGTATTGAATAGCTTCTCTCTTGGCACCATGTCATATGCCTTTTTTTTCCAAATCAACAAAACTTAAATACAGATCTTTGTTATATTCCCATGCTTTCTCGACTATTTGTCGTAAAGTGAAGATCTGACCCTGACAGCCTCTATTTGGCCTGAATCCAGCTTGTTCTTCACCAAGCTTTTCTTCCACAATTCTTCTCAACCGTTTCTCAAGTATACTTGCATAGATCTTGCCAGGAACAAATGTTTATTATTACAATTTAATTGTTATCCCCTTCAACATACTCCCCTCCTTTATCTATACACTGTCATAGGAATTTTCCATTGTTGGAAGCAGTGCTGCAAGTCATCAGGTGTTATCCTTCAGTAACACTGTCATTTGATCCTTTACCTCATCCACTGACTGAAAATGGGTGCACTTCAATTCGGATTTCAACTTTGGAAAAGGGTAAAATTCGCATGGAGCTAAGTTCAGTGAGTAAGGTGGATGGTCCAACACTAAGATCGTCCTATCAGCCAGATACTGCTTTACAGACAGTGCGCTGTGGGCTGGAGCATTGTCCTGATGGAGAATCCAAGTGTTGGTCTTCCACAGATTAAGTCTCTTCTTCTTCCTCACTCATTCTCTCAGCTTGGCCAGAACCTCAAGATAATAATGTTGGTTAACTGTCTGACCGTCTGGTACCCATTCAACCATTATCCTGCCATTGATATTAAAAAAAAAAACAAAAAAACATCAGCATTGCCTTCAGTTTTGATTTGCTCATTCTTTCTTTTTTCATTTTTGGTGACGTGGGAGTTTTCCAGTGTATCAATTGTCTCTTTGTTTCTGGATCGTACTGGAAAATCCACGTCTCATCACATGTGGTGATCTTCTCCTGCAAGTCCAGCTCCGCTGTTAGCCGTTCCATGATATCAGTGCAAATTTGTTTCCTAACGTCTTTCTGCTCCTGACACAAGTTTTTGGGAACCATTTTGATGCAGACTTTGTTCATGTTCAATTGCTCATGCAAAATTTGTCATACAGTCTCCTTATCAATGTGCACCCTGTCTGCTATCATCCGAATGCTTAATTGGCGATTGTTGCGGACAATTTCATTAATTTTTGGAATGTTTTGTTCAGTTGCTGCCACGACAGGGTGACCTGCTCGTTCGTCATCTTCAACATTTTCTCGACCTATAGCAAAGCGTTTGTGCCATTCAAACATTGTGCCCGTGGCATTACATTATCACCGTACACCTTCTGCAACAGTTTCAAACTCAGTCAGTGATTTCTCCAATTTCACGATGAATTTGAGATTAATGCACTGCTTGAGTTTAACGTTAGACATTATTCTGGCAAAAGCAACTTCGCACGTTTCTTTTATAACTGCCTACAGACTAACTACGAGCAACAGCGAACAATGCTTATCTCAATTGCTTCTAGAACTTTAAAGGTCATTCATGGTGCAAGTGCATCCCACTGCTACAAGTACATGATTCACAGTGTACCTTGTTTCATTATTTAATAGCCACACCTCGTATTGTATACTTGTAGTCTGGTTTGTTTTTGAACTAGATTAGGTTTTAATATAGAGTTAATTACACCTGTTATTTTTAAATATTTTGCAATTTTTAGGTTTATATTTTTTTCATTTTCATATGTAATCATACAACTTAGGTAGTTAAATGAATTCACGTGTTCTAAAATCTTGTTATCTATTATTATTGTAGTTCTTACTGGATCTTGCCCTTTAAAGGCCATAGTTTTGGATTTTTCTATTGATATTATCATTCCATAATCTTTGGCTATCTCATTTAACTTTAAAATATCTTTTTGTATGTTATCTTCAGAATTTGTAATTATTATTTGGTCATCAGTAAAAAGGAGAGTGCTTAAGTTCACAGTAGGAGGAAGTTTAATACCTTGATGGAAATTTTTATTCCATTTTATTATTTCATTTAGATAAATATTAAAAAGAGTTGCTGAAAGGGGACATCCCTGTCAGACTCCGTGGTTTATCCCCCTCATACATGATAGTTCATAATTTGATGTTATTTGTATTTGATTATTTACATATATATTTATGATAGCTTTTAGATTGTTATTTGGTATTTGTCTTTGTTTTAATATGTTAAATAAAATGCTTCTTTTAACTTTGTCAAATGCTTTTTCAAAGTCAATAAATGTAATATGTGTTTCTAAATTGTATTCTTTTCTTTTCTCTATTATTATTTTTAGGCAGAAGGCCGGGTCTATACATGATCATCTTTTTCTAAATCCATTCTGTACTTCTAAAATAAAGTTTTCAGAATATTTTATTAGTTATTTAAAATTCTGCTGTATATTTTTTGTAACAGGAATTTAGTATACTGATACCTCTATAGTTTTTAGGGTCATCTCTATTACCTTTTTAAATAAAGGGATCACAATTGCTTTTTTCCATTCTATTGGTGGGTTACTAGTTGAATAAAAGTCTCCTGTTATTTTTAATTAAAAAAAATTGGAGACTTTCTTTGAACCTTATTTCTGCATACTTACACAATTCTGAACCTAACCCATCCTCTCTGGGTGATTTTCCATTTCTTGTTTCTTTCAGACTGATTTCTAATTCTTATTTATTTCCTTTTCATTTTCATTAAATGTTTGCCAGTTATCTTTTTCCAAAGTGAGGAGTTGAAGTATGTGTCAGGTTGTGAGATAGTTATGGTTGAAGAAAGCCAGAATTGCCAGAATGTGAGTGAAAATAGTGGCTTGATAGGGAATTGCGATGTACAAGATGGCAATGAGAGCGGTGATCTAAGAAAGAGTGAAAGCAACCATACAGAGAGAGAAAATGGTTTAAATGATAAAAATAATGAGGAATTATTTGTAGGAAGTGAGATCGCTAGGTTGCGCACAGTGATACAAAATGCACAGCGGCAATTAGAGCACCTGCAAAACTCTTTCCAGAGTGATTCGGCTAACGTAAATAAACAGCGTAAGAATGGGAGAGTTTCTGAAATGAAGGAAAGAGTGTTGTATGGTGACTCGTTATTAAGAGGGGTGATAGATGGCAGTGTAACTAAATCGTACTTACCGGGTGCGAAATTTAAGGATGTAAGTGAGAGTATTAGAGTGCAAAAACAGAGGGTGAAAGAATTAATAATTGTGGCGGGTACGAATGAATTGAAAGGTGATAAATTTTTTATGAGAGAGGACTTGAAAGTATTGTTAAAGGTAACGAAAGAAAAGAGTGACAGAGTTAGAATGGTTAATCTGTTGCCGCGGTATGACAGAGAGGAGTTTAGAAGGAGGGCCATAATTGCAAATGACATTATGCGCAGGTTATGCAGACGGTGTGGTGTGGAATGAGTTTGAAGGGCGAAAGGACTTATACAAGATGGATGGCCTGCATTTGAATGGACTTGGTGTGTGGACACTGGAAAGAGTGTTGCTGAATGAAGTGAAAATGGATGAGCAAACCCAGAGAAACTAGAACTACCAAGGGGGGGGGGGGAATGACTATGCAGACACCAGTGAGACAGATGAGTGTAAGAATGTATATAATGTACCCGAGCCAGCACTAATGACAAAAAATGGGAATGGGTCATTTAGAATAACGCATCAATATAGGGGTGGGACTAAGGGATCACTGCATTTTATGTATACTAATGCCAGGAGTATTAGGAACAAGAAGGAAGAATTTTTGGCCTTGAATGGCTCTTCCTGGCCACAGGTTATTGGCATTAGTGAAACATGGCTGACGGAAGATGATATAGTTAGTGGGATAGAATGTGTAGGTTATAGTGTGTTTAGGAGGGACAGAGAGAATAAAATGGGGGGAGGGGTATTATTGATGATAGCTGATGAACTGCAGCCAAGAAGAATTGAAGTTGTATCGCAGGATAGTGAAAGGAGCTCATTTGAGGCTATTTGGTGTGAGATTGAGACTGGCAGAATAAAATATACAGTTGGGTGCTGCTATAGACTAGGTGATGGAATAGATGGTGGAGATAGTATGCATAGGGAAATTGATGAAATGAGTGGAAGGAGGGTAATTATTATGGGGGATTTCAACTATGGTAACATTGATTGGAAGGAGGAGAGGACACATGTGAGGAAGGAAAAGGATTTTATTCAATTATTAAGAGATAACTATCTGAGACAGCATGTAATTGAAAATACTAGGGGTGTGAGAGTGCTTGACCTGGTAATAGCATCTGAGAATTTGACTGTAATGAATATGACCATGTTGCCACCTATTGGTGAGAGTGATCATAAGGTCTTGACCTGGGAGGTGGCTAAACGTGTGGAATTTTCGATTAAGACAGGGTATATGTGGAATTACCGTGCTGGCAAGTATGACAAGCTTAGGAGTGTGCTTAGATCAGTGCCATGGCATGTACAACTGCAAGGGCTGGACGTCGATAGAGCATGGGAAGTGGTCAAGGAGCATTTACAGGAGATTAGGGCTGATTGTATACCTAGGGTCCGAATAGTAAAACAAGTAGGGGTTGAATGGATGAATAACACCATTAAGCTTGAGCTGCAAAAAAAAGAAACAACTGTGGAGGGAATTTAAAGAAAGGTGTGACCTGCAGACACACGAACGGTATAAAGTGCAGGCCAGAAAGGTAATGAGTGTGGTAAAAAAAGCAAAAGCGGATTATCAAAGGAAACTAGCTATGCAAGCAAAAGAGAATCCCAAACAGTTCTTTCAATATGTTGCAAGTAAGAAAAAAAACTGTACACGGCAAAATGATTTTAAGGAATGACGATGGTAAGGAGGTCACTGAATCAGTTGATATAGTGGAGTTACTGAGCGTGCACTTTGCAAAAGCATATCATCCAGGTGGTGACATTGAAAAAATGAAGGAACCATTAGTTTATATGGGAATAGTGATGAATGAAGTGGAGGTGACTAGTCTATTACAGAACCTTAATGTGAACACATCTGTGGGATTGGATGGTATACTGGCACAGGTCTTGCTTGAAGTGGCTAAGGAATTATCAGTGCCCTTGACCATGTTGTTTAATCTGAGTCTCAGGTCTGCTTTAGTCCCGAAGGTGTGGAAAGAGGGGGAAAATAGTTTCACTGCATAAAGGAGGATCCAAGACTATGGTTGCAAATTACCGACCGATCAGCATATCAGGAGTCGTTGTCAAGGTCTTGGAGAAAGTAGTCGAGGGAAAAATACAGGAATGGATCGATGAAAATGAGATACTGTACAGGGGACAGCATGGCTTTGTGAAGGGTAGATCATGCTTCAGTAACTTGCTCAAGTTTTATAACAAGGTGACGGCTGAACTGGATAAGGGAAATGGGTTTGCAGTGATACTGCTGGACCTGGCAAAGGTGTTTGACAGGATACCACATGGAATACTAATCCGTAAACTACGACATATGGGAATGGATATAGGGTTGGTGAGATGGATAGGTGGTTGGTTGATGGAGAGATATCAAAGAGTAGTTTATTCAGGAGTAGAGTCCAAAAGATGGCCTGTGACTAGTGGTGTGCTGCAGGGTTCTATTCTTGGACCACTGCTGTTTAATCTGTTCATTAACGATATAGGGAAGGATCTAAGTGGAACAATTCATTTGTTCGCTGATGATGCAGAGTTGGGTAGGGCAATAGTGAAGGCAGAAGATGTCAAAGTCTTGCAGGATGACTTAGATAGATTGGAGTTCTGGGCTAAGGAGAATGGATGTCAATTTAATGTGACAAAATGTAAGGTTATGCATTTTGGTGTGAAAAGATTAGCAGCAGTATACCACATTGGTGGAACTGTACTCCAAGAGATTGATGAGGCCAGGGACTTGGGAGTGTTGGTGGATAGGGAGATGAAGTTTAGGGGGCACATTGCAAAAGTAGCTAAATCAGCTCATCAACTCGCTTGGTTGTTGAAAAATACCTTGACGAGCAGAGACAAGCAAGTTATTGTACCTCTGTACCGAGCCCTGATAAGACCTCATCTCGACTAATGTGCCCAGATTTGGTCACCTCGGTTCCTTCTTGATGGGGAGGAGGTGGAGAGGATCCAGAGGCGAGTGACTAAGATGATAACAGGTCTATGGAATGAACCACATGAGAACAGGTTGAAGATTTGTGGATTGCAGAAACTAGTTGATAGGCAGAAAAGGGGAGATATGATTGAGACATTCAAATTGCTAAAGGGATTCTATAGGATTAATTCAGAGGATATTTTTGAGATCAGGACTGGTGGTGGGAGAACTAGGGGACACCTATGGAAGCTGGGCAAGAGTGTGGTTAGCAGGGGTGTTAGAGCTGGGTTCTTTACTTTTAGAGTGGTAAATGAGTGGAATAAGCTGCCAGAGTCTGTTGTGGGTGCTATGACGGTGAACGAGTTCAAGGCAAGGTATGATAGATACTGTGAGAATGTAATTGCATAGTTGTGTGGACATGATGTTTAGGGCTTCCCTCGATGAGTCTAAGGACTCCTGGAGTCGCCTGAAATAATAATAATAATAATTTTTTTTAAAAGATTTATCTGTTCACAATTCTGTATAGAAATTTAGAAATTCTTCTAATTTCAATTCGGTGTTTAATTTTACATTTTCTTTAGTATGTGTATTTAAATGTTTCAAAATCTTATATACACTGGGGCTTATTTTATATAAATCATGTTCTAAATTAGAAACAGATTTGTTCCACGATTCTCTGTCTTTTCTGACTTCTCTTTTAGCTATGGCTCTAATTCTTTTATATGCTATTTTATCTTCTAATATTTTACTGCTTAAACCATTTATGATTTGCTTCTTTTTTCATTTTGATTATTTCTTTGATTCTATCATCCCATATCTTCAGTTTTTTCTTTTTATTGATTTTTTTGGTCTTTTTTAAGCTTTCATTTGCTGCTGTATTTAGTATCGTTTTTATATTAAGCCATTCTATTTCTTCATTTCGTTTTATTTTATCTAAATATTGGTTAATTCTTTGTTCATATAGCCATTATATATTTGTCATTTAATAATCTAGTTTTATAAACAAATGTTTTAAAATTTCTTTCTGTTTTTGTTATTTGTAGCCATTTAGGTGGTAACCAGTTTTATTTTAATGAGGAAGTGGTCACTACTTATTTCATATCCTCTGTGAACTCTGATATCTAAAGAGAACTTTGTCTTTTCATTTAGGATAAAGTAATCTAATATTGATTTCCATCCTCTTGCTGCCTAAGTATATTTATGTATGTCTTTATGTTTATAGAAAGAATTCATTATTATTATTATTATTATTATTATTCAGGCCTTCAAGGAGTCAAAAGACTCATCGAGGGAGGTCCTTCCTAAGACATAAAGTCTGCCAAGACTCATCGAGGGGAGGCCCCCCCCCCTGAGAAACACAAAGTCTATCATACCACTCTTTAAACTCGCTGACCGTTCTCGCTCCCACCACTCCATCAGGCAATGCATTCCACGGCTCAACCACCCTCAACACAAAGAAACCACTCCTTACCCTCTTGCTCACAGTTTCCTTTCGTAACTTCCAGGGATGGCCTCTTGTCATCACTCCTTCCCGCTGTTCAACCAAGCGAAAGAACTCCCGATTGTCAACCCTGTAACCACCTCTCAACAGTTTAAAAGTCTCAATCATATCACCTCTCCTTCTTCTATCCACCAAACTCTGCAGTCCACATTCGTTCAGCCGATCCTCATAACTATCCTTGTACAGTCCTGAAACCATCTTTGTCATCCGTTCCTTTCCACAGTTAATTTATCACCTTCAAATCCTGGGGACCAAATCTGAGAACAATAGTCCAAGTGTAGTCTGATCAGAGACGTATACAACGGAATGATAACCCTCTTATCTCTGCAGGTCAGTGTCCTTCTCATAATAGCAGCAATCCTCTGTGTTACCTTCACCACCTTTGCAATATGTCCCCTAAACTTCAGGTTTCTATCAATCATCAACCCCAGATCTCTTGTCTCCCCTACTTCCTCCATTATAACTCCTCCCATAGAGTATGCAGCATCCCATCGATGTTTCCCAAACCTCAAGACCTTACATTTTGCTGCATTAAACTGACACCCCCATTCATTTGCCCATCTATCTAGCTGATTTAAATCCTCTTTGCAGGGCTACCACATCTGCACTATTACTAATAATCCTTCGCAGCTTCACATCATCTGCAAACAACTGAATATCCCCCTGCAATCCACTGGCTATGTCATTGATATAAAGGTTAAACAATATAGGTCCTAGTACTGAGCCCTGTGGGACCCCACTTGTAACCCTCTGCCTCCTCGAAACTGCTCCACCATACACAACACTCTGATACCTATCAGACAGCCAATCCTGAATCCAGTTGACCAATCTGACATTCAGACCCATGTGCTGCACCTTAAATATCAGCTTATCATGTGGCACCCTATCAAATGCCTTCGCCAAGTCTAAGAAAATTGCAGTATGTGCCTTACCCTTATCTAATGTTCTTGTAACTTTATTATAAAAGGCTAGCATATTGCTAAAACAAGAGTGTCCTTTCACAAATCCATGTTGATTCTCACAGATAACATTACCCTCATCTGCCCAATGCTGTATACGGTCCCTCACTACTTTCTCCAAGATCTTAACAACTACTGATGACACACAGACTGGCCTATAATTAGACACTTCCAGTCTGTTACCACCCTTATGCAATGGCACTATCTTACCTTCCTTCCATTCCCTGGGCACCTTTGCTAAAGCCAGACTTTCATTGAAAAGCCACGTTAAAGGCACTGTCAATTCCCTAGCACATTCTCTCAAAACTCGTGGTGAAATACCATCCGGTCCCACAGCTTTACTGACATCCAGAGTGCGCAGTATCTGAAACACACTCTCCTCCTGTACCTCCAGACCTCGAACCAGTCCTATCCCTCTAGCATTAAAACTGACTCCTCTAGGATGAAATACTACAATAAAGTATTCATTGAACAATTCCACTATGTCCTCTGCATCAGTCACTCTATTCCCATTTTTATCCCACAATATCATTCTTCCACAGTCATTTCTCCTCCTACTGGCCACATAGCTAAAAAATTCCCTAGGATTTTCTTTGGATCTTAGGGCCAATCTCCTCTCATATTCCAGTTTCGCTTTCCTTACCACACTAGTCACTCTTCTGGCCTGTGTCTTATATTCCTCATGCATCTCTTCACCTGTCTCCTTATATCTCTTCCATAGCCTCTTTTTCGCATGCAATTCCTGTTTAATATTGTTTGTCATCCACTTTACTCCAAATTGCGTCCTCTTCTTCACTCGTGGTATACAACTTACCATTGCTGATAACAAATATTCTTTCACAATTTCCCACACACTAGTGATATCCCGGCCTTCCAATTCCTCCCTCCATGAAACTTCCCGAAGTTGACGTCTAAGACTATTATAATCACCTGCCTTATAATTCCACATAAGTTCCCGTCTCTTTGATACTCCTGCATGTCTATTCATTTTCCAAGTCAACACCATATGGTCACTCTCTCCAACTGGCGGGAGAGACGTCAACTCAGTTATTATCAACTCTTCTGATGCTATAACCAAATCCAAAACTTTTGAACCTCTTGTTCCCTCTGTTACATGTTGCCTAAGACATTTGTCCCTCAAGAATTCTAGAAATTCGATTCCCCTATTGCTACATGCATCTTCCTCTCTCCAATTAATACTACTGAAGTTAAAATCTCCCATAACAATCATTCTTCTTGCACTTGCCAAACTTAGCTGTCTAAACATCTCCTGGTCCCCATCCTCTGTGCTCCTGGGTCTGTAGCAACACCCCACTAAATATCCTGTCTTGCCTACCTCTACCTCACACCATACACTCTCAAAATCATTTGTCTCACTTCCTTCCAAATTCTCCACTCTTAGAGGACATAGGTCATCACTTATCATAAGCAGTACCCCACCACCACGCTTTCCCCTCCTATCCTGACGAAAAATGCTATACCCAGCGACTTCTATTCCTGTTGTTATATCCCCTTCTGTCAACCATGTCTGAGTGATCGCAATAATTTTTGGCCCTGCTGATGCTATTTGCGCCACCAATTCCTCTCCCTTATTCCGGATACTCCTGGCATTAGTATAAAGCATATAAATGTCATTGTTTCTATACCCAGCATTATCCCTTCTAGACTCCACTGGGCTCAGTGTTACCTGACATTTTCTCCCTTCTCCCAAGTATCCATTCCCACAAGAGGCCACCCCTGTTATCATCCTCCCTGGGACACACTGACTCGTTCAGAACAGCAATCTCTCCAGATGCCTACGTCCTTCCTCATTCAAATGTAAATGGTCTCTCGCATACAATTCCTCTCTTTCCTCAAACGCACTCCAAGCATCCACATATACCAGTCCTCTGTTGTCACACATTCTCGCTATAATGCCATTCAATATCACCGCTCTTCTGCTCAGCTCATCATTATCATACCTAGGCAACACGCACACTATTTTTCCTCTCTCTGTCTTCTTCCGTACAGTCTCAAGCAAAAATCTCATATCTCTCGCTACCTGATTTACATTACCACTCAAGTCATTCGTTCCTGCCATCACAATCATCTCATCCACCCTTTCACCTCTCTTAATTGCCATAGCCACCCTTTCTATTGTTCCTCCTGGCAAACACTCCTCACGCATCCTATCTTGAACACCACAGATCATTGAGTCGCCATACATTATACCTCTTACCATTCCCTCGCTCCTATTGTTTCCATTCTCTCCTCTTCTTTCATTCCCATACCTCTCTCTTCTACTGTTTCCATTCTCTCCTCTTCTAGCACTCCCATACATCTCTCTCATTCCCTCTCTCCTACTGTTTTCGTTTTCTCCACTTCTAGCACTTCCATATCCCTCTCTCATTCTGTCCCTCCTACTACTGTTTCCATCCTCTCGTCTTCTAGCATTCCCATACCTCTCTCTCTCATTCCATCTCTCCTACCGTTTCCATTCTCTCCTCTTCTAGCACTTCCATATCTCTCTCATTCCGTCTCTCCTACTGTTTCCATCCTCTCGTCTGCTAGCATTCCCATACCTCTCTCTCATTCCCTCTCTTCTACTGTTTCCATTCTCTCCTCTTCTAGCACCCCTATAAACTACAAAATCGATTAATTTTTTTACCATTTCTGTTTAGAGTATGTTCTCCATATAATCCTATATTATTATTAATTTTCGTGTTTCCAATTCTTTGCATTTAATTCTCCTGCTAATATTACATAATCATTTTTATTTATTTTATTATATATATTTTGTAACTAATGATAGAATTCAGTATTTTCATCTTCTCTTCCTTCTTCTGGTGCATATAAACCGAATATTGTTAAATAAACTCTTTCTTTTTATTCTGGCTTCTATTATTCATTCATTCCATAATGTATAATATTTTAACTGTTTTGAAAAGGAATTATGGATCCATATCATAACACCTGATTGTGCTCTTTGGTCTCTGTCAACTCCACTATATATTACATTAAAATTTTCAGTTCTCATGGTTTCTTTTAATTTCTTTTTTGTTTCAGTGATTACTGCTATTTGAAATTTTTTTCATTTAATATTTGGTCTAATTCTGTTTCTTTATATGCTATTCCTCTTACGTTCCAGTTTGCTATATGTATTATATTTTGTCATTTCCATTTTTGTTTTACCTTTTCCATTCCAGGGTAGTTTTCCATAGATTCGTTTCAGTTACCTTTCTCTGTTGGCTTAAAAGTAGATTAATGTTCTCCATGTCAGGTGACTAGCCTGGCAATGGATATTCCAGTGGTAGGGCTGTTACCTTTAGTCTTCTGAACTAGCCTTCTTCCAAATTTAAACCCATAGGAGGAATAGGGTATATTGAAGGGGAAAGAGTAGATTATAGAGGGGACATAGATGTAGGCTAGAAATGAAAAGATCTCATAACCCTTGAGTACTCTAATAGCATAAGGGTCATAGAATAAGAAGAGTTGATTGATAAGGCCTAATAGGAAAGATTAAAATGAGTAGATCTTCCTCAAAGTAGAAGAGGATAGATCCAGCTGGGGGACCATGGGAGTCCCACTTCCCTTTACAATCAAGATGATCGCTCCTTATGACCCTGTTGGTCCATGAGTCATTATTCAATATATTCGGACCACCCCCACCATATTTGGTAGACTCCCCTATCTGCAACCCAGGGAACACACTCTCAAGAGGTTACAGGATCTCCCAAAAGGTTATTAATTCCACTACTGTTTAGTTTGTATATTAATGATATGGGGAATGATTTAAGCAGGGATATTTAGTTATTTCGTGGTTATACTAAACTGGGAAAGGGGGGATAATTAAAACATCCTGCTGGATAACTGGCAGTGTGGGTGAAGGATAATGGTTGTTAATTTATTGTTGGAAAATGTAAGGTTACGAATGCTGGAATGAAAAGATTACATACCGTGTGTTATACTGATGATACTAATTACAGGAAAATAAGGCTAAGGATGGCGATGGATTAAGATTTGAAGTTCAGAAGGCATAAGTTGGCAAAATAGTTTAAAGGATTACTTAAATGTTGAAGAATACATTGAAACAGAAATAGGGCACTCATTATTTATCTGCCCATCCAAGGCTGTGATAAGGCTGCATCTTGACATTATGTGCAGAATTGGTTAGCTGGATTTCTTAAAGTTGAGGTGCTGGAGAGAATCCAGAAATGAATGAACACGCTGCTGACAGAACTGAAGAATGTTCCTTGTGAGGATAGATTGAAGATGTGTGGGTTGCAAAGTTTAGTGGAATGGCAGAAAAGAGGGGCCATGATAGAAACTTATAAATAGGTTCTATAAGATTGACACAAAAGAAATATTTCAGTACATAACAAGTAGAGAGAACTAGGGGTTACCCCTGGAAGTTGTGTAAGAGTGTGGTTATTAAGGGTGTGAGGACAAAGTTTTTTGCTTAGAGAGTTGTGAATGAATTGCCAGAGGTAGTTGTGATTTTCCTGGCAGTTAATGATGGCTGGTCTGGGTCTTCTGTCCTGTGATAAGGCTTCTTGATGCCATGTAGGTATCCATATAATAATTCTTTATGGCTGCTACAGATCATAGGTTAGGTTCTAGACTTATGAACGAATCCCCTCTTCCCCAAGTTATAATGCCATTTTTTATTGGCAAAATAGTTTAAAATAATATTAATAATTCCAACCTGCCTTACTGGTTGATGATATTTAGGATCACTATTAAAATTCTCATTATTTTCCTAATTTTGATGGCAAAATTAAGAAAAACAAAATTGTTTACAGTACATATGCTGAAAACTGTGGGTTCAGTCATGTAATAGATGACATGACTTTGAAATATGCGATTACACGATGTACTTTTGCATGATTGTATATGATAATTTCCTTACTTTTTTTTTAAGCCTTATGTCTCTTTAAATAATGAATATGGATTAAAAAATATCACATGAAATTATAATGACTGATATCTTTATTTATTTTAGATATGTCTTGGTTTCGAGAAGGGAAAAGAAGTTGGTTGGAGTCATTTTGCATAAAAGTTTTAAAAAATGGACCAATTCCAAGACACTTGGCTTTTATTATGGATGGAAATAGAAGGTATGCCAATAAACTGAGCCTTCAAAAACTTGATGGGCATGTACAGGGCTTTCAAAAGTTGACTGAAGTAAGATCCTCCCATCCTTTTTTATGAAGTATCACTAATCAGAATCATTTTTGTTATGTAGATATTAATGAAAAGTTTGGAACTAGATTAACCTTTAACAAAAAAAGTAACAGAGTATAAATTCTGCATAGCATTACTTCATGGGAAAGGAAAGTTTCATCCTTATAAATAAATATTTAATATTGTATTAGAAAGTTATTATTTCTCTTTCTACATGCATTGCATAGTTATTTCAGTTGGATCAGCTTAAATAATTTAAGCCAAGTGGATAGCTTCTTTGCTCTCCAACTAATATGACATTCATGCCATATGTGATTTGGCATGGATGTTTATGAATTTCTAGTGATAGATGATTTTCATCTCTTAAATAAGTTTTTTGTTTGTGTGTGTTGGGGGGGGAGATTATTGAACTCTTTTCTCCATTGTGTTAATGTATGATAAATTTATCACCTTTCTTTAAAGCCCACAAGAAAACCCTAAGATGTTTGTAGAAAGGTTTTCGATCTTTAGATGAATGCAATAAACCTCATATAGTCATCATGGGCTTTAAAGCCATCCTTATGTCGTGAGATTTGAGGAGACTGGCATTCTTTAGAGAACATCTACTTTCCTGAATGTTTATTTCCAAAAAAGCCAGAGAAGGCTACTTAAATGCAATCCAACTCATACAGGTTGTTACCTACACTCATTGTCTTATGGGTGATCTTAAAAAAGGAGATGAAGAAAAACTGAAAACAGATATTCTAAAAAAAAAAAAAAAAAAAAAAAAACGAAAAAAAACTATTCTCAACATCTGTTTCCTTACATTGGTAAACTTTCTTTCAAGATTGCTAGTCTCCTCAAATCTCATGACATAAGAGTGGCTTAGAGTGGAATTTCTCCCACACACATCATAACATTGAATGGGATAAGAGCTCCATGCCTTAGAGACTTCACTGTTCACAACATAAAAGAATCTATTATGGTCATCTGTTCACAAGGTATATTCAGTGGAACCAAGGAATGATCATGTGTGATATTTGAAACTTTATTAGAAATTTGGCTCATGAATACAATAAAAGTTAAGGATCTCACTTGATTAATATACTGGCATATAACTTCTTCTAGTAAACAAGTTTCCTTAAACACAACTTTCCTTTTGCTTAAGTAGACATGAAGAATAATTGCTCTGGCAATAAGAGTACATTTAATTGCATAGTTTCAGGGACTTCCCAGAAAAAGAACTTTGGTGTAGATTCCATTTTGTTTCATTGAAAATATACCACCTGCTTCTCATCAAGCACATAGCATTCTCACTAAGATACAAAGGCTTGAAAAAGTTCCATATTTGGTTTCTAGAGCAGGATTTCTGGACTATGTAAATATAAATAAAAAGTTACAAAAAAAATATAAAATTGATAAAAATGGGTGGGGGGGGGGAATCCTTAGCTCATCCACAGTACCAATGTATTACAAATCTATTAATAACCTTTCATGGGTGGGAACCACATAAAAAAAAAAAAAAAAAAAAAAACACCTCTTCCTTGCTTGTTTGTCCTGTTACCAAGCAATAACTGTTCCAAAACTCACAACTAACATGGTTGCTAATACTACAGTGATTGCATGTAGAATATCATATAGCTTAGGAACATTGCTATAAATAACCATACAATAATATATGTACAATGTTATTTCTATGTAAATCTCTGAAGATCACAATGTTATGGTAGGCAAATGGACCACTTAAATTTCCTTTCATTATGCCATCACTTAATCACATTGTGGTTGTAGTAATACTAAGCATCCATCTGCATTAGTATATATATATTTTTTAAAGATTACGTTATCATATAACAAACATAATAAGTAAAATGATTGTGAGATTTTTACAGTGGCATGGATTCTATAAGACTCTTGAACATTGCAGGAAGTATGCTGTGCGACATCATCAGGATTGTTTCCCACAGAGCTATGAGTGTTTGGGTGGAGGATTCCATTCCCACATCTCAATTCTTGTAATCCGAGAGATGTTCTACAGGATTCATATTTAGCAACCACAGTAACACCTGGAAGTCGCATCATATTTGTCAAATCACTCTCAAATGATACCAGATAGCACAGGTATGTTTCATCCTGATGAAACATGCCTGTGTCATCTGAAAAGACCACCTTTGAGGGAAGGAAGATACTTTATGAACAACATTGGATATACTTTGTAGCATGCATAGTATGGTTCTCTACAAGTATCAGAAGTCTCCAAGAGATTTCCAGGAAAAAAGCAACATTTTCCAGTCTTAAGTGATCAAATGTGACACTTCTCGGATACAAACTGTACATGTGGTTATCAGTGATTAGCATAAACATTATGTACCTTGGCTGAGCACTGCTTCAAGAGGCCCATACAGAAGAGGGTATACTGGATTGTGGTCTGGGCACCTCCACCATTTATTCTCTGGCTATGGTCAGCCATTCTACAATTTTTTGTTTGTGAGTTTACACAAGATGCAACAACATGTGTTCAATCTATGCATCAGTCATGGATTGCTCTTGAAATTCCTTAACTACAGCATCCACAAATGGCCTACAATACCGGCAGCTTCCTGGATACTGCAACCCTTTAACCAGAACCATGTCTTTTTCAAAGTAAGTCAATCAGATCACATTCCTTGCTCATGTAAATCAGGAACTTTGAATGGATAGTACATCATACACCTCCAATATTTTGCACATTGGCTTTCATTATAATATGAGTGTCACTTGGTGAGCAAAATGGCTGATTCGAAAATAAAAGTGGGTGGTCATAATATTTTGACTGGACACTATATATATTTGCAAGCTTATCAATCTCTGAGACAAAAAAAAAAAAAAAATCCGTATATTTTATAAATAATACATGACCATTTATTAATGAAACATGATCATTTTCACACATTTTTAGATTTAATATAAAATGTCTCAAATTTACGAAAAAAAAATCAAAACAGTTTCTTTTTTTTTTTTTTTGCCATTATAAACAAATGTTGAGGGGGTAAAAACATGCAATCATAAAAATTCTCAATGAAATAAACCTTTACGTCTTCAAGTATTCATTATGTTAGTAGGTTTTCAGAATTCAGAAGACAAGCCAGTGATGTCATACGATGGTAGCAACTAAGAAAGCAATTGAAAAACATTCAGGTTATGTTTTTAGAATCAGTATAAGAAATTATATATTTGGGGAAAATAAAAATAAAAAATTCTGTAAAGTTCTTTCTCATAGTTTTTTAATAAAGTTCCTTGTGTCTGCAGTTTGATCTACTTTGAACACAAAAATTACATCCCATGATCATCTTTATGACAAGTTGAGAATATCAGACCCTGCTTTGGATACTCCTTCAGATGGGATAAATGGAGGAGGACATTGGTATTACACAGAAGTTGCCATAGGTCTGAAGACTATTTTTAGAATAAGCATCTGTTATGAAGCCTCTCAATAGTATGATTGTATTAATTTGCCAATGATCTGGGTGACAGTCATTCTGAGACCAGATAGCCTCACTATTGTACTGGTATGGTGCCCATAGAGGGCACCATGCTAGGACATTAGTTTTGTTTTGGTTACAATTTGAACTGCTTCTAATGATGTAGCTTGTATGTGTGTCACAATTATAATTTGATCTGATGATACTGGGTAGAAAACTAATGAAAATAAGTTCAGGAAATTAATTTATTTTGATCTCTCTTGGTGGTGTTCATACCATGAAGCACTATAATGAATGATCAAGACTTCTGATACTCTCCTCAAATGGCAGCTGAGCTTTCTGGTCCCTTACCATGGCTACTGAGTGTAACATCTGCCCTTCAATGTTCCTCTCACTCACATACCACAAACACACCCTTATAGAGTATAATGGCAATGCCACCTAATGATAGGGCAGTTTTGCCATTAGTCATTTCCTTTAACTTAGAATATCAAGGAAAATCTTCTCCCACTATCTCACAAATCACCCATAGTATACCTCCTCTGTCTTTTGCCAAAAGGGCATCAGAAAAATGCTTAGTCTTGATACCAGAAAGTTTCTCCGGTTCTGCTAAAAACTTGTTCTTAGTATAACTGGAGTCTAGTGAATTTCTTCAGAATTAACATCATCCTGTATTGCCTATATATGCCATTATGCTCATCTGGCATCCATCCAACAGCACAGAAGCAAACCCTTATTCAGCCTGCCCCTAAAAAAAGGAAAGGAAAGTAAGCCATCAAACTGTTCATTGCCCTCATCTCAGTACTCTTGAAAGTGATGAGAAAGTCATCAGCAACCAGCTTCTTTACCAGGAGATACCCATCACTTAATTAATGAACATCAGTACAGATTCTGCCATTCTTTTTCCACGGCAGATCTCCTTGTTAGTCTCACCCAACTTTGGACACCAGCCAAGACAAAATTTAAAGAAATTCATATGGTCAGCCTTAATATTTCCAGTGTACATAATCTTGTCTGGCATTGAAATCTTCTTACCAAGCTAACCTTGCATGATCTTCCTCCTGCCCTTTGTAATTAGATTGCCAGTTTCCTCTCATTTGGTGAAGTCCTTCCTAGCAAGCTACCATCTTATGGTTTCCTTTCACACCCTTTGTGAATGGATTATCACCTTTCTTTCGGGTCATCACATGTCATAGTGGATGACTTCTTCACATCATTTCTTTTCATTGCTGCAGTACCTCAAGGTTCTGTACTCTTGTGTGCACTTTTCCTATATGTCAGTTACTTTCTCTCTCTCTGACTTTGAATCCTATCCATTGTTTTGCTAATGACGGTATTCTCCATTCCTCTTCTTCATTCAAGAAACCTTGTAGTACTTAAATGATTCAAGCTTCAAGATCTTCTATAACGAGTATCTTGAATATTGTTCTCCTCATCATTCTGAAGTGGGATGAAAATAATTTAGAGAATTTCATTGCTATCAAAACTTAGTCCTATCTTATTACCAGAGATCCTGTTTTACTCCCTCTTACTTTTGATAATGTTCCAATTTCCAGTCGAGATCAATTTCTCTTAATGTGCTGACTTTCATACATTTCACACACTTATTGCGTGCAGCCTAAATATACGACACCCATAGCTTTATTTTTTTTTTCTGCACAAGTACTAACGTTATAAATGCCAAATCTGATCAGCCTTAGAATATGGTTCTCACATTTAGGTTTGGTGTACCCAAAACTTTCCTAATAATTCTTGATTGTATACAGAAGAGCACAGTCTGCCTAATAGGTGACCCTTCTTTCACAAACTTCTTTCAGTCACTTTCTCATTAGCACCATATTTCTGCATTATGCCTTATATAGGTATCTATATATAAGGATTGAAAGTACCTATATTTATAGGTACTTTCATTGCATTTCTCCACAGACTGCCGACTACCATTCCTTTGCTTTCCTATAATCATGTAAGAATATCAGTAGGCACTCTTCAACATCTGTACATAATTCAATTCCAAACATATTGAACCATCTTGTTTTCATGTTTCACTACAAATTATAAGCTTTTATGACTATTATTTTATTTTTGTTAATAATGGCAGATAAAAATCAAAATAAGGATATGGTTGTTTCAAGTGAAAAGAAGGACGATGCAAACCTATTCAAGGTCTGAAGATGAAAAGTATTAAATTAATGATGAGAACATACTGTATTTTAGACCAGTATGCCTTTTATAGTATACAGAGAAAAGAAAAGACAGTCTATCATTCAATGTTTCTAACTTTTTTATTTATGAAAATTATTCTAAATTTTTAACTTGCATAACTGACATAACTAAATGCTTTATCTATTCAGTTACACACAAGCGATGATTTGGCTGGGAGGGGCTGTATATTGCATTATCACCAGCCCTTAATGAGCATGAAGTTGCCAAGACAGATGTTTTCTTAGTATCATAAGAGTGTAAGGATTTGGTTGAGCTTTGCATTATAAGAATTGGAGATTCAGTTGCTCTCAACAGATTATCTATTTGAGTTTAAGCAAATGATTTATTTTTATAGTAATGGTAAACAGAGTACAAGCTTTACACTCTGTTTACAGTAAAGATATACAAAGCAGAATATTCTAAAAAACCTTTTCTATTAGAAAAGATTTTTCAGGATATTCTACTTTTCTGAACAGAAATTCAAATTTTAGCTTCGTTAAGCACTACTCACCTCAGTTTTTCATTATCAAATTCCTGACAATCTGCCCTCAAAGGTAGAGATGCTGAGACATTTGCTATTGCTAACAATATGGAATGGTCTTTGAACTTCTGTATCTCATTTCCTTGATTGAATTATTGTTTTCAATCATTGGATATGCTTGCACTGAATATATCATAAATAGTTCTCATTGGTGTGGAAACATTTATTTCACATTCCACTTTAAATTCCTTATCCCTTAGCTGAGTGTTAGTTCTTCAAGCTGAGTGTTAGTTGTACAAGAGAAGAACAGGTGAATGAATGGAATAGTTTGCCTTTGTGGGTAGTGAGTGCATGTGATGTGAATGAATTTAAGAGAATGTATGACAACTAGTTTGAGAGATTTATAGCCTCCCTCGATGGGTCCTTTACTCCTTGGAGGTCTCAGATAATAATAATATTGCAGTTGGCTTTCATTGAAATCTACACTCTCCCTTGTTCCAAAGCACAAAATAGCTGCACACAATCAGCACTTCCCAAATGATTTTGAAAGGATTGAAAGCAGGAAGCTTGCATCATGTCCAAATGTCAGTCATGCTTTTTGTTAGTTATTAGTCATAACTTTCATCTTTGATGGAAGCCTTACTTCCAGCTTTTTTACACTTCCATGATTTTATTGCATCATTACCCACAGAAAAAGCCAGTCACCTGACTTCTTACTTTTGCTCCAATTCTTGTATTGATAAGTTTGGTAAGACTATTGTCATCCAGAACACATCTGAAAAGATAGCTAAAATTATTCTCAAATATAATCTCCATGCTACTTTTTGAACCATGCATCCCACTAGCTGCCTTCTTCCATTCTCTTAAGGATCATCTTCCTCTCACTCATCCTGGAGTGTATAAAGTTTCTTGTACCTGTTACTTTGGACAGAATATAGAGCAAAAAATACGCTCTGTGACTATCTGTATGGCAAGTCAGGACTGGCAGACCATGCTTTGGATATGTCTTAATACAGGAATGAATGGAAGAACTGTACTGCACACAAATTACTATAGGTCTGAGAGACTATTTTTGGAATCACTGTCAACCATGAAACAATCCTCTAACTTCAACTGGTATGGCTGCATTAATTGCCAGAAATCTGAGAAGCGTGGCAAACACTTCAATGCATATTATGCTTGAGATTTTTTTTATGTATGGAGTGGGTTTGAAGAAAGAAGGGATTTATGTAAGAGGGACACATGCTTTTGAATGAGTATGGTATTAGAAGCCTAGAAATTATTTATTGGTATGAGTCTTAATATGAAGAGTCAGGGAAACTGCATTATGATGGGAAGAATGATGAGAGTCTGTAAGGGTGATGAAGCTGTGCAACAATGTTAATGATACAATTATGCTTAATAATGGAAGTCATGATGTGTCTTTGTCTGGTTCAGCTTACTAAGTAAAAGGGGTACCCAAAAATAACTGGAATCTGAATTTGGTGATACGATTTCCCTCGAGAACCCTAGGGTTCTTACCACTTGGGTGATAGAATGACCCACCTGTCTTGTACCAATAATATGTCCATGATCAAAGTTGCCAAGATCTCCACATTTACCCATGCTCATTAATTATGATATGCTGTTAGGAAGTCCTGATGTCTGTCTATTTACGGTCTGCATTTAGTTTAGGTATGTTTCACTCTGCACAGGGGATGCCAGTGTCAGCTTCCCATCACCCCTATCTTTAATGTTTTGTCCATTTTTTAAATGCATCATTGATGCATTTAAAAAATGGAATTTTTTAAATGCATCAATATCAGAATGTGTCCCTGTAGTTTGACAATTTGTCCAATGCCTGTAGTTTGACAGGGACACATTTTGATGCAATATCAGAATGTGTCCCTGTAGTTTGACAAATGAACAATTAGGAATGTAATGGATGCAATAAATGCAATCTTATTAAGCACGATATTCTTAAGAAAAATTGATATGGAAAGAATACCATGTGCATAAGGATGTCAGTTATGAAAATTATAAGGTGCATTCTAGAAGTGTTAAGTGTGAGTTGGAAATCAAACGTGCTCTGCAAGCTAAAGACAAGGAATTCCAAAGGAATTCCATTATGTTGCAAATAAAAGAAAGAATAACTCTCGTCTATATGGGTGGCAGATGGCAGAAGAGATTGTTCAACTAATGAGTGCCCATTTTGCTAAAAGCTATCAACAGGTTAATAGCTTTTAGCAAAATGGGCAGACATTGCTATCGCTACAGAAGAAGAAACTCGAGTGCATGAGATACTAGAGCTGTTGCATAAACTGAATATACATTCGGCATTAGGGATTGATTAGATACCAGCATAGATGCTAAAGAGTGTTTATCTGAACTGACTGTTCCTTTGACCTGCTGTGAAATTTGAGTCAGCACATGAAAGATTCCACAGGAGTGGAAAGAATGTATGATAATCCTATTGTGTATGGTGCAAAGACTGATGTGTCCAGCTATCAACCTATCATGATCTCTGAAGTGGTGGTGAATATTTTGGAAAAGTTGGTAAAAGATCACATGCAGAAATATGTTGAGCAAATCTATACTTTACAATGAACAGCTTGGGTTTACTAAGGAAAGGTCATGGTTGAGCAACCTGCTCACCATTTTATAATAATGTGACAGTTGAGCTAGACAGGGGGAAATGAATGCACCAATGATACTCTTGGACTTTGCTAAAGTTTTTGATAGGATTCAGCATAGAAAGCTGTTGCATAAGTTGGAGGATGTGGGAATCATTGTTATATAGTTTATCACCAGATTATAAACTACTAGTTTGGATAAGAAGATGGCTGTAAGCAAAATCTGTAAGTTCTTTGCATTAATATAGCATTTCGTTGACTGTGACTAAATGTTGCAGTAATAACTATCAGACTGGCTTGGATGAAACCTGTCACCTTCCCAAGAACAGTAGCAGTTCAGGATGCTTTATTCTGTTGATTTTATCTTTTATATGCTTGCATTTATAGAAACCAGGTCAACTTTCAATTATAAGCATAAAGCCTAGTATATAAGGTACATTATTGTCTGCAGAATTAAGAATACCTGTCTTTCCATCATTTTATTGTATAAAATTAAACACTTTTATTAAGTAATAGTTGACTAGTTTGTAATTTGTTAGTGTCCTTCTTCACTTACTTTTGTTTACTGAAACTGCCAGTTATTATTGCTTCAATTCCATTTTTCATTTAATTTCCAGACGACTTACTCCAGCATTTTCAAATTTAATGTTTTGCAGTCTTTCAGTTCTCTTTTCATTTGCCAGGCACCTTTCATTCAAGATTCTAATATTTTACAGACTCAGTCCAGGTTCCTGATGTTTCAGACATTGGATTTTGAAGGCATTGTCTCAGTCTCCAAAATCTAGGTTCTAGTCTTCCTTAGAGGTATCCCTCAACCAGTACTCTCTACTTAGGTCTCTTTACATGTCTATTTTACTTCCTGATCTTCTTGATTGAATTTTGTTGTATCTCCTCTTCTCAGGCTGATTTATGCAGAATGAGAAACTAGAGTCATCTGAGTGGAAAAACCTTACCACCTCTCTATGAGACTGGCTATCTCACATTTTCTGGTGAAACTCATTCATTTCAGCAAAATGTTCAGTTAAATAACACATGAAATAATCTTTTCAGTTATGATTTGATGTTGGCCAAAACATCACATGATAATGAAAAGATATATTTCATAATGAGGAAAAAGCCATTTAAAGTTGTCTAAGAGATGTGATGAGAAAAGGGTTGAAGAGTAATTTTTTATGTTAGAAGGTGATATATGAGAGGGAATAGTGAGTGAAAATAGTACCAATAAATTTAAGTGAAATTATAATAGACATAGCTAGAGTGAATTTTTCATTATGAGTCTCATTAACTCCATAAGATCTGTAGCATGTCAGTAACAGTAATACAGCGATATCAGGTCATTCCAAAAGTAATGTCGCTTTTTATACTGTACTTGTTCAAATGTGTCTCAGCTTGTCTAAACATGAATTTTTAAAGCTTTATAAGTACTGCTAAGCTGAGGCAGCCTCATTCTAAGGAATTCCACCTTGCAAGAACATCATACATAAGTTATTGTTTAAATAATCCTTTATTGCTATGGAGGTCACTGAAGAGCACATCATGCTTTGAGGCAACAATGCTGCTAACACTGTAAAAAATGCAAGAAGTGTATGGTAATAATATTTTTTGAATGTGCAAAAGTGCCCGCAATGGTTCCAAAAATTTCTACAAGGGGACTTGAGCTTGAAAGACTCCCCTTGCTCTGGGTACCCTGTCTCTCTCGATAATGATATGCTGGAAGCCACTATTGCAAGAAATGCCAATGCAACTGTTGAAGATTTAGCAAAAGATCTTAATTCATCGTCATCGACCTTCCATCACCATTTGTAAGAACTTGGAATAGTGTCTGAGATTGGCAAGTGGGTTCCTCACAAACTGATGAACAACAATCGAAAAGAGTGTATCAACATCTGCACTGCTTTTCATTCTCGAGAGGGTCAATCTTCATTTTTAAGTCATGTAGTCACTGGTGATGAAATGACTTTACAAGAATGTCAAGCACTGAAGGCAGTGGGTTCATTCAGGGGAACAGGATAAACCTCAGCCAAAACAAGACTTTCACCCCCAGAAGGTTTTGTTTAAGCCAGGGGTCTTCAACCTTTCCAACGGTGCGGACCGCATTAAAAATTTCAGTGAAGCCAGTGGGCCACTGGCTTCAGTATTTAGAAATTGTAAGATGCTTTCCAGATTTACAAGGAATGCTGTGCATTTAATACTTTACATACAATACTATAAAAATAAACAAACTCAGCTTTAAGAGCATTGATAGGAGTCGTGTTCATGATAAATAAATACAATCAATACTTGAAAAAAGATAATTTAATGATAAAACATTCATTTTTTTACAATATCAATGGAAAACTTGGCAATACTTTTCCTTGACCAGCTTGTTGATGTTGGCATCAATGTTGGAAGTCGCTATGTGCAGAGTATTCTCTAGATGTTGGTCCATAATCTGAGTTCTTGTCTTGGACTTCACATGCTTCATTCTGGAGAAGAACTGCTCACATAAGTATGTACTTCCTAACCAAAGGCACATCTTCAAAGCATGCTGACGAAGATTAGGGAATGCATCCTCAGAAATGTAATCTTTGTAAAATGTAAGCAAGGGCACATTGAATAATTTTTCTCTCAAAGAGTGTTTTAGAGTTAAAAGCAGTTCCATTTTACTGAGCCTGGCATTGAAAATAAATCTAAAGAAGACTCTTAGTTACAAAAATCACTAAATCTCTCTTCGAACTCACTTCTTTGCAAAATTAACAAGGTTAATTTTGTAGCATATTCATCAAGAGACGAACAGTTGGACTCAGTAAGAAGCTGAAAATGAGTTAAGTCTTTTTTTGGGAGCTGTGCCTCCCAAAGTTTGAGCTTGGCCACAAAAGCTTTGATGTGATCAAACAGTGTGTGCACCAGTTGATCTTTGGATTGTAGCCATGTAGTTAGGTCATTCATATGCAACGAGATGTTGGTCACAAAGGCAACGTCTGTCATCCACTTCAGATTGTTAAATTCCGCAATCGGATTCCCCTTGGTTTTTCATGAACTGCTGTATTCGCTCCTTAAGTCGAAGACTTTTAAGAACCTTCCCTCTGTTCAACCAATGCACATTGCCATGATCTGCTTCGCACTCTTGGGTCAAAAACTCTTGGAATTGACGATGATTCAATCCTCTTGCCCTAATAATGTTGACGACAGTCACTGTAACTTTCATGACATTCTCAAATCTAATAGTTTTCACGCACAAATTCTCCTGGTGGATTAAACAATGGTAATGGACGAAATCTTTTCCTTCTAGTTACGGTTCTTTCTGTGGCAGCGCAACAAACACTTTGTTCTCTCGCACCATAGCAGGGGCACCATCTGTTACCTTGCCCTCGAGGTTGGTTAAGCTGAGGTCGAAACGCTGGAGCGTTTTCTTGGCGGCTTCAAGAATATCAGTGCTTTTCGTCGTACCCTTCATAGGTACGAGCGCTAGCAGTTCTTCTGTCACATTGAATTGTTCATGAATGCCATGGACAAAGATAATCAGTTGTGCTGTATCCTTCACATCTGTGCTCACATCTAAAGTAAGTGAATATGACGTAAATTTGGGCAATAGTTTATTTAAAGGTTCCTTCAATGTCATTGGCAAGTTCTTTGGCACGTTATACTACAGTTACCCCAGACAAACTCAGTTTTTTAAACACTTCCTTTTTATTCAGGTACAGAATATCCCCAGCAGCGATATGACACTCTTTCACAAACTCGCCATTCAAGAAGGCTTTTGATTTTTTAGCAATTTTTTCAGCTATTACATAACTTACTTTGATGCACTTATTTCGCTCTCTTCCCTCTGCCTTTTAAACGTACCCTGCTGGCATTTTAAATCAATTTGGAGACAATTCACTTTATCCACACAAAGCCGCCCTTGAAGGTGATCGAAATTGGACGCATGCTTTGTCTCATAATGTCATTTTAAATTGTATTCTTTTGATACTGACAACTGACTTACGACAAATTAAACACACTGGCTTATCGTCGATCGGCACAAAAAAGTACAAATTGGTTCACTTTTCATTAAAAACCCCAGAATAATCACTTGATTTACGCTTTTTACTCATAGACACCATAGGGATGGAAGGTGATTCCAAAAAATGATCCAAAATGGCCGTGTGTAACGATTATTATCCAGTGAATATGTCTCACACTAATGAAAAAAGCTGGCAATATAAAACCACAATAAGCTATGGCTGACACGACAAACCTGCGTACCCTTATACACGAATATCACACTGTTCACAACTGACTGACTGTGGATGAGATCCTCTTATATTTATATGAAAATAACGAAGTATCGAGAACCTTCGAGATGTATCTGGAAGGCAATAGACAGCGCTCGAACAAACTACTGCTTCAGCCATCTACCTGCGACGTTAGTATTAGTACTTAAGTACTGCTGGTAGATGGCTGAAGAAGCATGTCTATTTAATATTTATTTTTATAGGATTTTATGTAAAGTATCAAATGCACAGTGTGCTTATGAATCTGAAAGCATCGTACAATTCTAAATACTGTATAGCTTAGTGGGCCTGCGAGCTTCATGGAAATTATTTTTTATTTAATTGCGTTTTAATGTTTAGTAGTTATTTTTTCAAAATGGTCGGCGGACCACGGCAAAGAGCTCCGCAGGCCATGCGTTGAAGACCCTTAGTTTAAGCATTTGGTGGGATATGGCTGGTATTATACACTTTGAACTCTTGCCACAAAACCGAACAATCACAGCTGAAGTATACTTGGAACAACTCAATCAATTAAATGACAAACTGAAAGATAAGAGGTGTTCTTTGGTCATTTGAAGGGGTGTTGTTTTACATCATGATAACGCACACCTTGTAGTGCAAGAATCACCTGTAACAAGATTGATGAACTTGGCTAGGAAAAGCTTCCACATTCTCCATAAATCTTCTGATCTTGCACCTTCAGATTACCACTTATTTGGAAGTTTGCAACATTTCACTAATGAAAAACAATATGATACATTAGAGGCATTGAAATTGAACCTGTGCAACTTCTTTGCCTCCAAACCTCCTGAATTCTATCGAAATGATGTTATGAGGCTTTCACAACTTAGGAAGAGTCTTATTGATTCAGATGGAGAATATATTCGTGATTAAATTAGCAAGTGATTTATCTTTTATATCCTTTCAAAACCTAATGCTAAAAACTACATTACTTTTGGGATGACCTGATACATCTCTTACTACTAGAGATACTTTTAGGAAAGTTTCTATATGAACATTACATAGTTGCTGGTCACTATGTTTACTAAGTATTAAGCTTAGATCTTAAATTTCACTGTGAGTATTTTAAAAATCAGACATTTCCACTTTTAGCACTATCTTTATGTATGCACCCTCATTTCAGAGTTTCAAACATTCAAATGTCAAATCAGAAGTAGTCTTGGACAGCAGTTGATTTGCATGAGAAATCCACTTATCATGGGTGTAAGAGATTTTTCATACAATGGGAGATGGAGGTAGAACAAGAGGCCATCCCTGGAAACTGTATAAGAAGGGTGTGAGCAGAGGAGTGATGAGAAGGTTTCTTACGTGGAGAGTGGCTGGTGAGTGGAATGCATTGCCTGAGTATATTGTGAATGTAAACACATTGAATCAGTTTAAGGCATAGTTGGATGAGCTTCATATGTGATAATGATAGCCTTAGTTTAATGGAGCTGTTCACCAAATGCCAGTGTGAAAAAACCTAGTTTAAGTGCTGAAAGAATTCAACAGTGCATTGGGGGGGGGGGTCATCTTAAGTATATAGCAGCTTTTTTTTTTTTTTTTTTTTTTCGTGCATCGCCCCAAACATATGTACAGTGTCCTAAGGTCCGGCAGATTTAGGATACAGAGTTAGCAGCTGGATGGGTGAAGAGTATCCTCTTGAACAGAAAAAGATGCCCAGCTTTTCAACTGCTGTGGGAGCAACTAATTAAGATGTCGGTCCATAGGAGGAGGTATGATTCTGTTCGGTGATTTGTGTATAATCAGAAGGTGAATTAAGATTCTTTTTGGAGGGCAAGACTACATTTTAATAGTATAGGACAGTGGTGTTCAACCATTTTTACTACGCGAGTAAAAAGCTACTTTTCTATAAAAAGTTATTCGGCGATCTACTCTCTTATATAGATTACATTCTCCCAACCTGATATCTGATTATGCACAAATAAACAACTAAAAAAAAATACACAACTAAAAACTTTATTTGTGTGTTTAAAAATTTATTTATCACTTTTAATTATTTTAATACAACAAAAAAAAACACAAATATATTGGAATAAAATATTTATTTCTCTATTTTGGAAAACCAAAGTTAGAA
The DNA here is from genome assembly GCF_054136105.1 of Typopeltis vanoorti. Classification (NCBI taxonomy): domain Eukaryota; kingdom Metazoa; phylum Arthropoda; class Arachnida; order Uropygi; family Thelyphonidae; genus Typopeltis; species Typopeltis vanoorti. Next base: position 35,574,567 of record NC_143567.1, on the reverse strand, counting down.
AAAACAACAGATTGATTACAAACTCACAAATTACAGGAAATGCTGGTTGATTTAAAAAAAAAGTTAATGTGAAATTTGGCATTTGGACTTTGCAATATTTTCATAGTCAAGTTGATATGAAGAAATTTCCAATCGCAGACAATCATCCAAATAATCATTTGTAATTTGGTTTCTTAATTGATTTTTTTATGACGGTCATATTTGAAAAAAACGGATTTGACAAGCATGTCGATCTGAAACATGACAGAATTTTTTGCTTAATATCAGTTAATATTGGGAATTTTTCATGTGCATACTTCCAAATGACTTCATTGTTTATTGATTTTAAATGTAAACTATTCTGAATGTTTATTATCTCAAGTTCTACTTCAGCTTGGTTTATATCAAACAGCCCACTAATTTTATTTGAAATTTCTGTGATGTTCAAGTTTTCTTGAAATGGATTATTGATAAAAGATACAATCATTTCAGTTTTATTAAAATCTTTAAATCTTGAATTTATTTCTTCCTCAACTAATTCTATTTCATGAATAAATTCTTTTAAATCATAGCAAAGCATTTCTTGATTTTGTTCAAAAAATTTTAATAAATATTGGAATGTCTAAATTCGCGGTCATTTATATTTTCTTTAATAAAAGTAAGTCTTGTTGGAAAGTTTTTATTGAACTTAACATGTCAATTAAATTTTTATCTCTACCCTGTAACTCTAAATTTAAATTGCTTAATTTCGTACAGAAATCTACTAAAAATGATAAGTGTAACAACTATCTTTTATCACTCAATTGTGGATAAATATCTCCTTTTTCATCAAGAAAAATTTTTATATTGTTAATTAATACAAGAAATCTTTCTAAAAATTGACTTTTGCTGAGCCAGCAAACATTATTGTACAACAGAAGTTCCCTATCTTCATCTGCCTGTAATTTAAATAACTGCCATTGCAGGGCTTTTCCTCAAACAGAATTTACAATTTTAAATGTAATATCCAAAACATATTTTGTGTTTAATCTTTTACTACACAGTATTTGTTGGTGAATAATACAGTGGTATGTTAAAAAATCTGGATATTTGTCATCGTTTTTACATAATGAAATGAAGCCTGATTTATTACCTATCATTGCAGGAGCACCATCAGTAGTAATAGACACAAGTTTAAAAAGTGGAAGTTTGTGTTGTTTCAAAAATTCATCAAATGCTGAAAAAATGTCTTCTCCCCTAGTCCTTCCCAATAATGGTATAATTTTCAAAAATTCTTCTTTACTTGAATAATCTTGAAATACCATGCAAATAAATACCATTAACTAAGCAATATCAATGAAGTCGTTTGATTCATCAAATTGTAATGAAAATGCAACACACTGGTGAATGTCTGACAATAACGTGGCCTGGAAACTTTTCTCCGGCAATTGGAACTCTTCCTTTCAGCAATTTGAAACCTTGTCTGCAGCCTAGAAGTAGTCTCTCTCTCTCTGGTGACGTCTCAAACCGAGAAGCTCCTTTCTGGAAGCGGGAAACTCCTCTCTCAAGCAACATGGATCCGGACAGTCTCTCTGGTGGTGACTCTGGACTGGGCAGCCTCCTCTCTGACAGCAATTCTGGAACCGGGACCCCTTCTGCTTTCTTCAGTCCCTTTTTATTAGGCCTCCTCTCAGACCTCACATGAAGTTTGGCAACCCCCAAAGAATCAGTATGAGTCTTTCATCTTAAGTTTCAAGTTTGGCACACCTTTTGTTCTCCTTTGCTTTCTTTTGATTGTAAATTGCCGGCCATCGGAAAGTTGTTTGAACTCTTTGTGACTGACTTGGGAGATGTTTACACTTAGAGTCTACAAGCCTTTCTCATGCATACAAGTTTCAATAACAATCTTTCTAATGCCGCCATGTACAGCTTCGGAAACAAAAACATTGCCTTTGTTTTTAAAACTCTAACATATTCATATTAAAGCAGTATATACAGTTAGCTTCAAAAGAGTTATTTACAAAAACATCTAATACAAACTATACCGAGACAAGCAAAGTTTATTTTTTTACAATATTCACATGGGACTTAGCCTAAGTATAAAATCGATGTATTGGAATATTTAAGCTACAATCGAGTTTTTACATTTTGCTTATAATCGTATTCGCTCGGCTCGCTGTTTGACTTTTTGATCCAAATTAATTCATTTACCTGGACTTATAAGAAAATTATTGATTTGACAATTTTAATGAAAAATAAATAAACAATAGCAATACACTTAAAACGAATTAAAAATAATACAAAATAATGATAACTAAAATATTATGTTTTCAGTTTTAACTAAATTTGTAATTAAGGAGGAATACACAAGAGATGGACCAAAAATCGCTTCATGATCGACCGGTTGAACACCCCTGGTATAGGATATGACCAGGTTATCCTCACTCCACTGAAGAATGATATAGGAATCAGTGTTTGAGACACCTAGTTGTAGAAGATATTACAAGTTTGTGATTATTGTGCACTGCATGGTTGAACAAATGAGTTCAACGAATGGAGTATATCATCAACAAATCTATGGATAGGATTATCGGTCAGTCAGAGGAGGTTATTTATGTTATAGGGAAAATAGGGTAGGTGATAGAACAGAGCCTTGAGGCACTCTTGCTCTGGTGGAAAACGTTGAAGGAAAGTCATCTGCCATGGTATGCTGTGTTCAACTAGAAAGAAAGCTGGCTACCTAGTCACTGAGGGTGGAAGATGTTGACTGAAGGATACCAGTTGACTGGAGCAGGTCATGATGGCAGGTTTAATCAAATGGCCTGGACATGTCATGAGTAATAGCACAGTGTTAAATTGTGAATGAAACTACGTTGTGTAATTTATTTTTTTTTTCATTCACATTTAACGTTGCTTATTATGTATTAATCATGATTTGTATAAAAATTATTTATTATTCCTTAATTTAGGATTACTATTTAAATATTTATTCTAAACTTAACCTACTATTAATTTATTAAACAATAATATGTGCAGAATTTATAATAACTAAAATATATAAGATGTAACGAAAAGTATTATTATAATTAATTCTATACGTAATGAAAAAATTGATTAAGTAGCTCAAATATTCTGTTTATTCTTATTTGTGAAAATTTAACGTTATGTAATCACTCATGTAGTAGTAGAGCATTGTATTACATTAGCGAAATGTTTGCGTTCATTTGTTGTCATGGAGACGCATGAAATAAACAAGCATGAGTCGAAGAGAGCGTGACCTTCGGACTGAAAGGAGAAGAAAAATAATAGAAGATTTTTAATTAGAGAGAAGAGAGGAAGTTTTTGCGGAACGGGAAGGAAGGTAGGATACAAGCAAAGGAAGTGGAAGAAAATTATAAGTTCTCTAGGGCAGAAATTCATGAGAATAGTGCTTAGAAGTGAGCCAAAACATAGTGAATCATATGCTTAGCTGCAAGTGAAGTCAGCTGTGTTGTAAAGGAAAATTAATGCCGTAACCGGATAAATAAAGAACTGGACATTCATTGGAAAATTCTGATTAGTTCCAGTTAGTCTAGGATTACGACTTAATTCTATGTTGCCCTGAGAAGAATTATATTGAAATTAACTAGTTTGAGAAAAGTAAACAAGGAGAATTATCGGTGCCTTATTGATGTGTTTTTTTTTTAGAGTAGTGAAGCGCGATTAACAGTAGTTCAGTTAAATCGTTGGAGAATCTTTATTAATGTGTTCCGCTAACGTAAATAAGTTAATTCATAAGTGTGCTCACAATTAATTGATGTATTGAAGATTGTATCTGGTAAGAGTAGTCATACTTGTTTGTTTATTCTAACATTAACATATCTTCAAAGTTCAAAGTCCGAAATAAGATTGCTTGGAATATTGTCTACCTTGATTAGTGCTTCCTGTGAATTTAAACATTAAGTACAGCTGATAGATATTTGGAGACTGTTTAAATAAGAAGTTTCGTTTTACTAACTTGAGTTAAGAAAGCTTGTGGTTTTGAAACTGTGAATTGTATGTGAAAGTTTAGAACATTGAATTGGCATGAGTGACTTAGCAAGATGTATTAAGTTGATTGTATTGTTTCATTTTAAAGCAGAATTCTTGTATTTGTTATATATATCATATATTAAATGTTTTATTTTGTTAATCTAAATATTGTGTTTGCCTGAATTCCCTTTTATTGCACCGTTCATAAATATTCGAATCTTGCAGGAACCCCAAGTGGAATAGTAAATAATTCGGCCTAAATAAATGAGGAGACTGCTAACTTAATTAAAAATTGATCCTACTATTTTATATAGACTAATCTAAAAATAGGGTGGCGCAGTATAATTATAAATTTCCCTACTTATGGTTCGTTGATCAATTTGCAATTAGTTGTTATATTGATAAAAGTGACTTGAACCAAGATGGCGGATTTAGAACATAACATAAAAATAGAACGTCACGACAGCAGGTTTAATCAAATGGCCTGGAAATGTCATGAGTAATAGCACAGATTTTTTCAAACCTTTGTCATCTAGATATGCATGATGTAGGATAAAAAAATCTTTTTGTGGATCTTTGGTGTCAGAATCCATACTGATGGTCATTGATTAACTGATGATTCTTAGGCAGTGAAGAAGTTGACCTCTGAAGATTTTCATTATTTGAAGAGGACAGTGACTCAGTTTGATGGCAGACTTATCTTTTTAAAATATGCTAAATATAGGCTTGCTTCCATGTATTGGGATAGATTCCAGATGACAATATAGGACAGATGTTGGTTGTGGAACACATCTTTTGAGTTCAGCTGAGGAGATACACATCAGGACCATAAAACATTTTGATAACCAGGTTATTTAAGATTCTTTTGCTGATTTTGTTGATAGCAAATTCACTATAATATACTAAGATAGTCTTTGTCTTTTGGAAAAGGGTAACAGATTATGAATTTGGTTAATAGGTTTGAAGATAGTGATAAGTTAGTATTTTTTATAATCTTTACAACTCTCTCACAGATGCCTTTTGATATAAGGTATGGAAGTCCTGTGTTGTTCTATTTCTCCTCTTGGATGTTGCCTTGGAGTGGTGTTAACTATTTTTTTGTGTTGTTCTTGAGTTGAATCCATTTAGTAGAGCTGTTTGTTTAATGGTTTCCAATTCCTATTTGAACAACCCTTTAGAAGAACAAATCCTGTCTGCTCTGGTCACTAAGGATTTTATGATATATTTCTGAGATGGGTGGTTCTCTGATGTATTACGAATATAGCATCCTGTAAAGGTTGGTTTTCTGTAGACAGTAGTAGAAAGTGATCCATCAGGGTATCATTGGATATGAATGGAAGAAAGGAAATTCCACTTGATGTTTCTTTTTCTAATGTGAATTTAATTCGAGGATGTAGATTGTTGATTTTTTGTAAAAATAAATGGAGTGCTGACTTGTAGAAACTGAAAGTTTTGTAAGGTAAAATGATCAGAGAACTTACGGGAATACATTCCCCAGCATTCACTAGTTGCCTTAGTATGGACCATATAGAAGACATACGTGCTGCCCAGGCATCTATATATTTGCCTTTTATCGGTCCATTTTGATAAGATTTCACTGACCTGACAGCTGTTTTGAATGGTTGGTTCTCCTCGGAGATCAAGTAGAAACCTTAAGGGAGAAAAAACTCTCGTTTAGTACTAAGGAATTTGAAATGTCAGAGAGATGTATTTTGACCATTGAGCTTATGGAAATTCGTTCCCTGTGAATGTCGGGGAATGAATTCCCGTTAGCTCACTGGTCAATTTACCTTACGAAACTTTAATAGTTTTTACATTTGGCTTTGAAATAATGCTGGATCTAATATCCACTTGACTTGTATAATTTTACATCATTGAACTGAAGCATTTTAGCTCTTTATTTTAGTAATTACTTTTGTGTAGTTTTGTGCTCTGTATTTTCTGAGAGATCTTGCATGGTAAGTTCTGAATTTTGTTTAACAATTTCTTGGGCTGTGGATGTTGTTTTGTCCAATAACTTGTTAAGCTTATTAAGTTGGCTTTCAATAGGATCTTTATTAATTTTAGAATATGTGTTCCCATCATGTAAGAGTAATTCCATTTTTCGTTCATAGGATTTGGTGTCTAGCACTACTGTGATGACTATATTGTTATTGCATTATTTGTAATGACTATATTGTTATTGCATTTTAAAGACTTGAGGACTCTCAGTTCAGAAGATGGTATATTCAGTTTGGGTGGTTTCACATCATAAATGATTTTTGCAAAATCAAAATGAAGTCTGTTACCTTGATCACTGGAGAGATGACTGATGTTCTTTTCAGTGTTATGCATGAAATCTAAATAAGAAATACTGGTTAAGATATATTGATGATGTGTTCTCTAATGAGAAAGAGAGGGTATTAGTGGTACCTTAACATAAACTTTCCCACCATTCCCCTTCTCAACAATATGGAATGAAGAAAACCCTTGTCAACAGCGCCTACAATCTCTGTTCCACCCAAGCTTTCCTTGTTGCTCTGTGGAACTTGCCTTTATTTGCCAAACCTACAAATTATCTGTCCCTTCCACTTCCTCACATCCCTCTCAACATGAAGACTACAGTAATGCCATTCATCATCATCATCATTGCTAATGGGTCCAGTGCCCGTTAGTATCTGATGCCTGTCTCTCCATTCTTTGCCACTTCTCTCTGTTCACTATCAGATGACTCAAATCCTGCAAACTCTTTCCACACCACTCTTCCCTTGGGCGTTCTCTTCTATTTATAGTCCATTATACCAATCATCAAGGTTTTGATCTTTCTGCCTTTATCCATTCTACAGATATGCCCACTTTAGTTTCCTTTGAATTATTTTCTATCTTGGATTTCGTACCTTTTGTACCCATCCAAGTCGAAGAATGTTTCTATGACATGTTCTTTCAAAAGCCAATATTTGTCTCGCAGTCTTTGACCATTACCCATCACTCACAACCATAGAGAGTACTTGTAAATATGCATGTTTCCAGTGGTCTCAGCTTTATGAGAAGGCTCAGTGATTTACTTTTTCATATCTTTTGTTATCCAGAATCTTATTTCTTTCTTACGGTCTGAATCATGCATTATGTTGCTCCCTAGGTGTGTGAAGTTCCTAACCTCTTCCAGCTCTTGTCCATTGACCTTTAATTGCTTTTTCATCCTCTTCTTTCCAAATATCATTTTTTGTTTTATCGATGTTCACTATCAGTCCATATCTCTTTCCTTCTTCACTTAACTTCAGCACTGTTCTTTCTAGCTCCTCTTTATCTTCTTGAATAATGACTGTCATCTGCAAATCACAAGTTTATTTTGGTACCTTGAATTGAAATTCCCCTTATATTATCCTTTATGACGTCCACGGTTCTTTCTAAAAGCAGGATAAAGATGCTTGAGGATATTGGGTCTCATTGTCTTTTGCCTCTTGCTGCCTGGAACCATCTTATTTCTCCAGTTTCTCACAGCAGCCTCTGCATTGTCATTTATGTTCTACAGGAGACATATCACATTCTTGTCCACTCTATAAGATTGAGTACAATCCATGCCACTTTCTGATTTATTCTGTCAAATGCTTTCTGCAAGTCAACAAAATAGGTATAAACATTTTTATTTTTACATAGAGCTTTCTCCACAATTAATCTTAACATTAGTTTGGTGCACAGTACTTCTCTCTTCTAAATCCTGCTTGCTCGTCTTCCAGATTTTCTTGAAACGAGCAAGCAGGATTTGTTTCCTTATTCTTTCTGTTAATATCATAAGTACTTTTCTAACATGACTCATTAGATCAACTGTAGTGTAATTTTTGCAATCCATTTTACTTCCTTTTTTTGTGAATAGATATTAGGATTGATCTTGTCCATTCTTTTGGTGTTTTGCCTTTCTCCCATGCTTTGTTACACAGCCAGTACAGTTCATCTATTATCACCTCGCCACCATGTTTCAACATCTCTTCAGTGATGTCATCATTCCCAGGACTTTTATACTTTTTCATTTGTTTTACTGCCTTTACAACCTCATCCCTCAGTATATCTGTTTCTCCATCTGTGCTTGGATATTTCCCCTCAATTCATCAATTAACTTCTTCCAGACCTCAACATCTCCCTGTGTCTTATATAACTCTGAGCAGTATCTTGTCCATCTCTCTCTCTCTCTCCCCCTCCTATTTCTTCTATGTTCATCAAGATTTGATCACTTTCATTATTTATGGCTCTCTGCTTTGGACTTACTTTCTTGTTGATGTTTCTGATAATTTTATATACTTCTCTTGTTCTGTATTCGCCAAAGTATTTATTGATATCCTTGCTTTAGCCATTTTGATTTGTTTCTCCTAACTGCCTTCTTCACTTCATTGCATTTTGCTCTATACTCTTCTTCCATATCCACAGAGATCTCTCTCCTAATCTTTAAAGCTCTTTTTCTTGAATTATCTTTAATGTCTCCTGTGAAATAGTCCACCTCTTCTTTGGCTTTTCTGTCTCTAGGATTGTTTGTTCCAGTGCTTTCTTAATTGCAGACACCACTTTACTTTTTCTATCTTCCAGTTCCTTTTCCTTATTGGATTTCAGTTCTTCCTTGAGCACTTTCCTGTACACTCTCCCTTTAATTAACTCATTGCCAATTTGATATTGGCAATCACTAAGCTATGATCCGATTCCATGTCTGCTCCTTGAAATATTTGACACTACTGAACTGATGTGGCCGATCTGCAAATGTGTGTTATGAATGACCATGTCATGCTTCAAGGCAAATTCAAACATTCTTTCTCCTCTTCCATTGCTTTCTTTCAAATCCTTCATCCTTTCCAATCTTCGCATTCTAATCTCCTCCAATAATTAGTATGTCTTTCTTTGGTACTGATTTAAAGGTTATTTCCAAGTTTTTATAAAATAAGTGTATTTTTCTTCAGTACTGTCTGAAGTAGGTGAATAGACCTGAATTGCTGTGATGTTAAATAGACTTGCTGAAAATCTTGTTGTTATTATTCTGTCATATGCATTTGCTGGTTTGTATCCTAATAATACTTCTCTTCCTCTTTTACTTAGAAGAAATCCAACTACTGCCTCATATTTTATACTTCTATATTGCACCAGATTTCAATCTTGTTTTGTTTTTACAGTCAGTGCATCAACATTCATCTGACCAACCTTAATGGTTCTTTCAGCCACCCACTATGGATCAGATGCTGCTGTTGCCTTTTGGTCCATGGTAGGCATTTCATTTCCCTTCTGCCACCTGGAAATGTGTCCTCTAGGGATTTCAGGCTCCTCCGAGGGTGTAATGCCATTATAAATTAAAGATGCCAAGAAATTATGTTCTTGGTTTAATCCTTTATCCGATTGTAAGCAAATAAAAATTTGCACATGAAGCAACATCGCAGCTGGGCTACTTGTATATAGAAGCTAATGACTTCACATTAATTGCCTTAGTATCCCATAATGCAATGCACATATCCTTATGGACATGTATAATGCTATGCATTATGGGAAAGGCCATTACCCAGACCAGTTTCGATCTTTATTTTCAAATTTTATTTGCTTGACTTTATTGAGGTGAAAAAGTAAAGGGGTGCTTATCATAGGCCTAGAGTAATTAGTATAGGGGTGCAAGAGAGCTTGATAATTATCATATAGCCAAAGGTTATCAGTTTTTCTTTTTCACCAATCTCATATAGATGAGCAGCCAAAAGACCGATTGAAAGTAAACCGCATAGATGACTAATACCCAGATGTAAGCGTTATCTGAGTTAAGTGTCTTGAGTTGGTCTTCTCTGCCTGGGATTGCTTTCTAGTCATCCCTGCAATTGATGATAAGACTACATTGAATTAAGAGAATGGAACCATTTAAAAAAAAAAAACTCTCATAGCAAAAATAGACAGAATTTTATCTCCCCGTAGTGAATATTGCATGTGGGTGGTCTACACCATCTAGTCAAAAATTTGATATCTCCTAGAATGCTTCTTTTTAAATACAAAAATCGTCTGATTGAACAATAAAATTTCCAGAATACAATATAAAGCATTTGGATGTCATATTGCTGGTTTTCAAATCATTGTTTCTTTCTAATCTTTCATAAATGGTATTTTAATTCATTAATTATAAAAATCAAAATTCTCTTCCCATTGCTGACAGGTGGTTGGTACTGCAAAAAAATAACCAGTTCTGTTGTAAGTAATGGGATACCCAACACATTGTATATTCTGTTTCAAATATGCAGGGCAAGAGAGCAGCTGTAGATGCATGTTCTACTGCTGTTTCCAATCAGTAACAGATGTCACAGATTGAATCTCCAATGTTAAAGTACCCCATTTGATTGTATTGACTGGAAGGTGGTTATATGCAATTCTCCAAGCAAGATCCCTCCTGTTAGGGTATTCTTTGAACTTCAGCAAGTTATGAAACAAAGTGTTGTGGTCAGTACCCAACTGTGGAAGTTCACAGCAAAAGAGATTAAAGATTTTTTTAATACCAAATTTTACTTTTTTAATGGAAAGAATGTCAATGTCAGAGTGTTATAGCGGTCTTAGAGTTAAGCACAGAGTGTTGTACTATTTAGGAATAGTCTCGACTTTTGGACCTTTATAATCATTTATTCCAAACAGGGGAATGTTTGGAATAGATGAAAACTCAGGTAGTACAGGAGAAGGTCTGCAATATTTTATGGATTTTTGAAGCTGTATTGCTTAAATAGCAGACATTTAAGACTAGAAGCCAAAATCCTCCATGCTACTTTGATAGTTGAAGAAATTCCTTTTTAACTTCTTGATATCAGCTGGACCATAAAAATCGCACAGAATTATATATAATTGCTTTTCTTCAGCATCTGTGATTCTGTAATATTTATTATGTATCTTTTCCTTTCCCTATTCCATCATATTCTGTTTTGCTGCTTGTTTGAATTTTAACCTCATATCCCAATTCCAGGTAACATTATTTCAATTTGAACAGAGGGTCAGGAATTTGGTTGAAAAGATCAATGGATAATTTGGTGGAAGTCTCCATGGTCCAGAACTGATCTGTACTTGTTTCATGCAATGGAACTTAAGTAGAACTGGATTATGATCTGACGTGTTGATGTCAAGATGTTTTATCTGAATTATCCTATTTATAAGGGAAGAAAATATATAAATTTAATATAAGGGAAGAAAAGATATAAATTCGATCAAGATACCAATACCTTTATTCATGTACATATAAGCCTGGAGAATCCTCATATATCTACTAGTTGAGTATTGTTGAGACAGTTTTTAACTGTGCATATCCAACTTTTCCTCTTCTGGGATGTCCTCCTATTTTGTCTATTGTGGGGTGTTTTCAATACAATTCAGTCTCCAGCTGCTATGATGTAGTGGGCTCCAATTCTTGGAAGAATTTTTGTCTAACTGCATTGGATGTAGCATAAACATTTATAACACATCCACAGAGTTTCCAGTCTATTGTCAAGATTCTTCCTTCTGCATTCCTTTGGATATTATAGAATGACCCAAGGAGGAGGACAAGAATAAGAACTCCTATTCATCATCATCACGAACCATGGGCTCACTGCCCGTTGATGACCGATGGCTGCTTCGCTATCTTCTTCCACCTTTCTTTGTCCAGTGCACAGTGTCGCAGTTTTTGTACACCCATTCCACACCAAAATGGACAAACTCCTATTCAGCCCTGTTAAATCTTCCAAAGCTCCAATAACAAAGAAGTGGATATCTGTCTGTTAAAGTTTTCATATATCTTTATACCTGCAGAAGTATGTTTCATAAAAATAAAAAAAAATAAATAATAAATAAAAAATACTAATATTATGGCATAGTTTCCATATAGTTTCTTGTTTAATTTGCCTGTGAAATCCTCATACATTTAATGAGGCAATGCAGAAAGGAGATGCTATGATTAATGAGATGTCACTGGTAAGTCTTTAACTTCTAAATTTTGGAAATGAACCTGATAAGGTCTTCATTCTGTGAAGGAGCAGTTGTGTAGCCTGCTTCTTGTAAACTGTTTTCCAGTTTTTTTACAGTTGCTTTCCATTATTTTAATTTCATGCCCATCATTCTTGATTTGGAAGCTAGTTATTTTCTTCTCATGTAGATGATAATCATACTGAGAAAACTTTGAATCAGTAAACTTTTATTATCATTTTTTCTTTAATTGCATTTCTTGCTTTCCCTTTATTAGCATGAGATAGTTCTTCATAGTCTATAAACTCTTCTGAGCCTGAAAAGTTTTCATTTGATAATCTGGAACCTTCTTCATCTTTACATTTTTTATTACTTCTTTTTCTTTTAGATGTAGTTCCATTTTTAAATTTTTTTTGTTTATCAATTTTTTTTTTTATTAATTCATCTTTCCTTTTTGATGATCTTGTCTGCATATTAAGTTCTTTCAGTTGTCTTACTTGCTTTTCTGTTCCTTCTCCAGTTTCTCCTTGTAGAACAGTTTCATGTTTTTGCATTTCATCTTTTCTCAGTAAGACCTTATCAGGTTCATCTACGTGAAAAGAAAATAACTAGCTTCCAAATCATGAAACTGAAATAATGGAAAGCAACTGAAAAAAACTGGAAAACAGTTTACAAGAAGCAGGCTACACAGTTGCTCCTTCACAGATTGAAGACCTCATCAGGTTCATCCAAAATCTAGAAGTTAAGACTTACCAGTGACACTTCATTAATCATAGCATCTCTTTTCTGCATTGCCTCATTAAATGTATGAGGATTCCACAGGCAAATTAAACAAGAAATTGTATGGAAATTTATACACCATAATATCAGGTTTTTGTTTCTTCAAGAATATACTAGGTTCATTATTGGTAATTTCAACTTGTTCCATCCATATTTGACTAGGAAAGTGGCTCCTGCAGATCTGGTATTTTGGATCTAATTTCTAGTTGATTTGTTCATGCACTTTTTGTGATTTTACCAAGTGTAGTTTGTTTGAAAGCACTGTCTTTACTAGACTGAATTGGAAGATCCGGGAACTCTTCATTATGCCTCTCTGATATATACTATGTTCTAATTGGCTCTACAGGTGCTCCCACTCTTTCAGCAAAAGTTCTGAAAGGACAGGTGTTAACACGGTGTCCAGAACTTTAACATTTCTGACAGGGTTTGAGACACTGATTAGTGATATGTCCGATCTCTATGCAGTTGAAACATGTAGATTTGGGGCAGTTACCACCCAGGGGATCGTATGAACCACAATGCAGGTAGTGCCTTTGCACTCTGAGATAGTTTATCATAACTCGGGTTGTACCAATGTTGACAAAATTTGGTACGGGTTTCTTCATATCCATTGTGGAGGTGACATCACCAGAAAACCAGTTTGGATCTTCGCCTGATAAACCCTTTTGTATGTTACTAATCTTACCCCATTTCGGGAAATCTTTCAATTTTTACTGTTTTTACCCGGTTCTGGACCATTATAGGAATAACTGTGCTGCCTTCAAAAGTAAAACACTAATAATTTGTCCCTTGTTTCCAGATCTTTAACTACAATTAAATATTTCCCTCCACTCTACAGGATGAAAGAATAAATATTATTAGCACCAACTATCTATTTTAAAACCTGTCACTCGTCTCACTCTTCACATCCTGGAATTTCAATTCCTAGAGTTCCTGCAATTCCACCCTTGGAGGAATTGGTGCCATTATCTCAGATGGGAAAGAAGACTAAAAAACCTCATCAATTGATCATAAGAGAGAGAAAACAAAAATCTTTTCAGTTGTAAGACAGAATTAAATAATTCCATGATATAGAAATAATTCTACACCTCTGGCAAATGCTCTATTTAAACTATTATACTACTATAAAATGGCAGCCATGATACCTGCCAAAAGTAATCCAATAATGCAGGTATTAACTGCACTACTAGCAATCTTAATATTTACTTAAAAAAAAAAAAAAAAAAAAACAGTGCCATTGGGTACAAAACCACCACTAGTACCAGTAAAATAAAATCAAAGTGAAAAACAAAAGAAAACCAAATTACTTGTCAAAATCCAAGACATCATCAGTGTGAGCCAGACCCAGAAGTTATACAGGTTGAAGTAATGCAGAAGTCATATCTCCATATACAAGTAGTCAAAAGGTGTCACACCTTATTACTAAAATACTTGGGATTTTTCACTTGGTTATACTATAAATTAAAGATGCCAAGAAATTATATTCTTGGTTTAATCCTTTATCTAAGTTTAACAAATAAAAATGTGTACGTGAAGTAACATCATGACTGGGCTGCTTATATATAGAAGCTAATGACTTCACATTAATTGCCTTGGTATCCCATAATGCAATGCAGATATCCTTACGGACATGTATAATGCTATGAATTATGGGAATGGCTACTATCCAAACCGGTCTGGGTAGTGGCTCTTCCCAATATAATTTCTTGGCATCTTTAATTTATAGTATAACCAAATGAAAAAACTTTCAAAGAGCAATGCCATTACAGTAAACCCCCGATTTAACGGACTTCGGATTTAATGGACAAAATTTCCGGTCTGTATGTCACATGAAAATTAACACTGTTAATTTAAAATGCTTATAACCAAGATTTGCTTATAATTAAATGAAGTTTTTTTTTGTTATTAATTTCCTGTTTTAACAAATTTTGGTGAATAGGCCATCATATGTTGGAAAAACGCCGTAGTAATTTAGCCTACATAAATGAGTCACCGCTTATAAAGCGTCTCGTCCTAATCATTCGCCGAATGATTAGGACGTGATCACACCAATTGCACTGTAATTGGTTCTTTTGTCGTGTGGCATGACTTTCTGCGCAGTTTTATTACACACATTTTTGTAATTTTTGGGAGTTAATTATAAAAAAAGGCAGCAGAATTCAAAAGTTCAGAAAAAACTTGATAGTTTTTTCAAACCAAGATTACCTAAACGAAGTGCCTCGACATCGAACATTAACTACACATTAACTTATCTAAAAGTGTGTGTAAAACAGTTTTTTTGTTATTACAGTGACAAAATTGCAATATTGACAAAATTGCAGTACAGGTATCCCTCAATTAACGCAGTTAATTAATCCCACGATGTTACCGCATATATCAAAATTGCGTTAATCAAATCTAATAATCAATGGTGAAAATTACAATTCGTCCATGATCGATTACTGTATTAATAATTTGTTTTATATGGTACTCTTTTAGGAAAGATAAAAAATGAATGCAAAGTAAATGTTTAATAAATACTTATACGTATGTTATGTACTGCAATTTTTTTATCAAAAGAAGTTATCAAGAGTCGTTTGAGCAGTTTTAGTTTTTTTCTTATCGGCATAAATACTTCGCCAAGCAAGCAATAAAGCATTAAAAAAACACTGAACAGTTTTAGGTTTTTTCTTATCGGCATAAATACTTCGGCAAACAAGCAATAAAGCATTAAAAAAAAACACTGCAAATATAATACATGATGGTACAAATTAAGTACTTCGGTAAATAAATACTTCGGCATTTATTTAAAAGAAGTTATCAAGAGTCGTTTGAACAGTTATTTAAAAGAAGTTTGTCCCTCGATTAACACAGTTAATTAATCCCATGTTAATCCCTCGATTAACGCAGTTAATTAATCCCGCGATGTTACCGCATATATCAAAATCGCGTTAATCAAATCTAATAATCAATGGTGAAAATTAGAATTCGTCCATGATCAATTACTGTATTAATAATTTGTTTTATATGGTACTCTTTTAGGAAAGATAAAAAATGAATGCAAAGTAAATGTTTAATAAATACTTATACGTATGTTATTTACTGCAATTTTTTTATCAAAAGAAGTTATCAAGAGTCATTTGAGCAGTTTTAGTTTTTTTCTTATCGGCATAAATACTTCGGCAAGCAAGCAATAAAGCATTAAAAAAACACACTGCAAATATAATACATGATGGTACAAATTAAGTGAATATTGCTTGTTTTAAATCCCACATAAAACTATGTGGGATTTAATATCCCCTTAATTTAAGTAATTGCTTGTTTTAGTTTTTTTCTTATCGGCATAAATACTTCGGCAAACAAGCAATAAAGCATTAAAAAAAACACTGAACAGTTTTAGTTTTTTTCTTATCGGCATAAATACTTCGGCAAACAAGCAATAAAGCATTTAAAAAAATCACTGCAAATATAATACATGATGGTACAAATTAAGTGGATATTGAATCCAATATTATTTCATAGGCGAATATAGAACCTACAAGAGTTTCGTGCCAAATATATAGAAACTAAAAGTTTCGGCAGATGCAAGCATAAGCAATCTTATGGACAACTCGTAGTAAAGGTGGAGTAAGCTCCAGATCACTTTCTTTCGTATTTTCCTTAATGTAAAGCACACTCCTAAAGGACATGTATGATAAATATTAAATCTGGTATTATTTCATAGCCGAATATAGAAACTACGAGAGTTTCCTGCCAAATATATAGAAACTTAAAGTTTCGGCGGATGCAAGCATAAGCAACCTTATGGGCAACTCGTAGTAAAGGTGGAGAAACCCAGATCACTTTCCTTAGTATTTTCCATAATGTAAAGCACATCTCCTAGAGAGGACATGTATGATAAATAAGCCTTTGGCTCTCTATTTCAGTAATACATAATGGTTTATTTATTTTCAGTTACAAACTAGAAATTATTGAACAAAGAATAAAAAAAAAAAAAAACTAAACCATACTATACTGACATTGGAGGTCTCGGTATCTCTCAGATATGATTTACTGTCAAATATTGCAAACCTTTATATAACGTGTTAAACCAAACTGACAGCAAAAAAACAGTGTGGAATATCACTTGTAACATGTGAATGCACAGCTACTCATGACCTCCAAGCTATACACTGAATTGTGTAAGAATATTTATATTAAACATTTTGCATGTATCTGTCAGATCAGCTGCAAGCTCTACAGGGTTAAAGGCGTGTTGATCAAAACTCTTGCCGCTTATATCAAGGGATTGCTGCAATTAATTTCGGCACGTTAAGCAAGGGATACCTGTATAATGTTACAGATATTTTTATTTTAAAAAATTTGCGATTTAATGGACACCCCTTAGCCCCTATTAGTTCATTAAATCAAAGGTTTACTGTACTATTCCCTATATCAGGGCACTTCAGAAAAAATAGCCAGAACTTTAAAGAAATATAATCTCTTCACTGCTTTCAAACCTCATTTGAAGCTGGCTTCCCTTCTCTGCTCTCTTAAGGACCCACTTCCTCCCCTTTCTATTCCAGGTGTTTACAAGATTCCTTGTTCTTGCAGCTTATATTATGATGAGACTCAGAGGTTGCTAACATCCTCCTAGAAGAACACAAAACATCTGCCACCACCACACCTCAACTATGGTCAATCAGGTCTAGCAGACCATGCACAGAATCAGATTGAAGAAAATCATCACCATGCTCCAGCGCAACAAATTCCAACTTGAAAGACACTATAGAATCAGAAAAAAATTAAAAAAAACAGCCTAATCTTAATAAATATGGTTGTATTAAACTTTCCAAAATTTGGAAAACTTTAATTCTTAGGCCTCCTATCCAACATCTAAGGCTAGTCAACAGCACCCATAGAGAGCAACCCTCGTAGGACTTTAGTCTTCATTTATTCTAATCTTGTTTCTTCCACTTTTTTGTTTCTTATGTGTTTTCACAATTTTAACATTGTATTCCTGAAGATGCCTTCTGTGACAGACAAAATGAAACAATTAAACCTGTTATAATAAATTTAGTTTAATCCTTTATCCAAGTGTAAGCAAACAAAGTTTGCACCTGAAGTATCTTCAGGACTGAAAATACTTCAGGCATAAACTTTGTTTGCTTATACTTGAATAAAGGATTAAACTAAATTTATTATAGTCTAACCAAGCAGGAAAAAACTTACAACATCTTTCTCTAAATCCAGAGTAATTTAATAATAAGGTGAGACACCTTAGTGTCACTGGTTCACCAACTGGAGGATTCAAATAAACCCCCTCAAAAGCTCTGCCATGCTGTTCTCTAGAAGAAAGGTTTTGCTACAAAGAGGACATCCTGCTTCCTGGTCAAAAGATCCCATTGCAATCAGAGACCAAATATCTCGGGATAATACTGGACAAGAAACTCCTTTTTAATAAGCACATCAATCACATTTGCTTCAAGATAGCCAAAGTAACAGCTCAGCTCTACCCAATGATCAACCGTAAGAGCAAACTGAACTTACAAAATAAATTACTACTTTACCGGATGGTTATACGTCCAGTTATAACCTATGCCTTATCAGCATGGAGTCACACGTCATGATCACACATTTTAAAACTACAAAGAATTCAAAATAAATGCCTAAGGATGATTCTAGATGCCCCATGGTTCATCAGAAATTCACAGATTTATTGAGAAACCGACATTCCTTACTCCTCCTTTCTTCATGATCTCGCAGAAAAATTCTTCGTCAAATCAAGTTCGCATTCAAACCCGCTGATCGTAAGCTGTCAATTTCAATGAAACAGACTACTTCAAATACAAAAGACCAAAGGCTATTCTACTCCCAACTGTTCTTAGCTAACACAACTGCCTCCAGCAGGTGAGCTTAATTGCTCACAAGATTCCCTTTCCCAAGCAACTTCCAGCACAGACAAAGGGGAATATGAAAAGCACATGTGCTTCACCCATTCTGACAGTAGCGTTATGCTTAGTGTCACCACCTCTGGATCTGGCTGCCACTGACAAGACCTCAATAAAGGTCGAAACCGGTAATGGCCCTTCCCTTAATGCATAGCATTATACATATCCACAAGGAGATGTGTTTTGCATTATGGGAGACACTAAGACATGTGATGAGAACTTAGTCTACCTTTACCATGAGTTGCCTCAGTCCTGAAGATACTTCAGGTGCAAACTTTGTTTACTTACACTTGGATAAAGGATTAAACTAAGTTTATTATAGTCTAACCAAGTGGGAAAAAAACAACTTCCAATTAAACCTGTTGTTTAATTATTTCTCTTTGTGCTGCAGTTATTCCATTAAAGTGTAACATGAATGCATCTGATGGCCTTTGCAAGGGATCAAAAAGGCTTTGACTGCTATTTGGACAGGAATCAATTTTTTTTTTTTTTTTTTCCCTGCTATTGGTTGTTACAGGTCTGATTTATATTTGTTGCATGCTTCAGTTTAGTCTGAGTATGAAGCTTGTGTTTTTATCACAGGCAATTATTGCTTATAGCAATCTACAATATGCTGTTTTTTTTGTTTTTTTTTCCCCTTGCACTGCCTTGGAATATCCGTTGTTGAACTGTGGCTCAAAAAGTGAGTGGGGATTTCAGATGGAATGGGAAATGAAGGCTTTTCATGCCAGTGAGAATAATTTCTGTGATTCACTCACACGCTTTTTACATTTCTTCTGTTCTTTATAATCTCAATTGCCTAATACATTTTATTATCAAAGATTAATAAATGCCATTTTCTGTTTAATTTCAGACATTAGAGTGGTGCAGGGATGTTGGAATTTCTGAAGTAACTATCTATGCATTTAGCATAGAAAACTTCAAGAGATCAAAAGAAGAGGTTGACAGTTTGATGGAACTTGCTCGAGAAAAATTTAAAGCATTATTAAATGAGAGGTAAGTTAGAATTTTCAAAGCATCTTTAACAAAATATTTTGGCTCTAGCACAGATACTTATTAGTTATCAAAAGCTTATTGTTTATATGAGTGACAGTGAACCGATACAGTCTAATCTTATGTTTCATGACCAGTTTCCTAAATGATTCTCTTCCAGATTTGCCTATTATTTTCAACTTTTTGGCTTGAACAGCTCTTTTTGATCTTTAAAAGCATTTCTAACTGCATCAGCCCATGAATTTGATCTGCGTCTTTTTTTGTCATTTTTGCTTCAACCACCGACTAATCTCCCATTAGTTATTTTATGTGGTTCTCACCCACAAAAGGTTATTAGTAAACTTATGCTACATTTGTACTATGAGTGGGCAAAGGATTTTTTTATTTATTTTTACATAGTCTGAATACCCTGCTCTAGACTCTAGAGACCAAACATGGAACTTTTTCAAGCCACTTCAGCTTGAAAAAGTTCCATGTAATGAAATTCATCCCCCACCTTAATAATTCCTAGTTTTTTATGATATCTTTTTAATATGGTTTGGCCTTTGATGCCATTTTTTCACTCTTCTAAATGTCCTCAAGAACTTTAGATTCCAATCTTTGATCAAGTGTTTTATTTCTAACCTAACTTCCACGTAAAATAAAATTGGTTTTTGAATGTTGGCTTGTATAGTGCCAAGCTTTGTGTTTGGCTGATCTCTTTCTTGTTCCACATAAATTTCTTCAGATGATTTAAACAATGTTTGATTTTTGTATTTCACTAAAAATTTGCACCTAAATAACAAAAATGCATAACTCAGTAGTTCTATCAGTTCACTACTGTGAATGCAGTTCTTTTTCTGCTTTTCCAGTCTATTTTCATTATTTTTAGTCTTTTCTCGTTGATTTTCTTACTACATACACTAGTTTCCATAAATTAAGGAACAAAAAGAAAAAAACATTATGATAACTCAAAATCAAGATACCAAGAAATTATATTCTTATTATCTTCACAACTTGGTTACTTATATACAGAGACTAATGACTTCACATTAATTGCCTCGGTATCCTGTAATGCAAAGAACACATCCCTTCAGGTGTGTATAATGCTATGCATTATAGGAGGGCCACTGCCCAGACTGGTTTTGACTTTTATTGAGCTGAAAAAGTAAAGAGGTGTTCATCATAGGCCTAGAATAGTTAGTATAGGGATGCAAGAGAGTCTGATAGTATTAGGAGAAAATTCATCTCTTTTATATCATCTTTTATACCAAGGTATTGTTTATTCTTTTTTATCAGTCTCATGCAGCTGAACAGCTAAAGACCAATTGAAACTAAAGCAACAAAACCTGAGATTGCTCTCTCCAGTCATCCTTGCAATTGACCATAAAAGTACAATGAACTAAGAGGGTGAAATCCTTTTAAAAAACCTCTCATAGTAAAAATAAGCAGAATTTTATCTCTCCCCGGTGAATATTGCATAATCTGGATGGTCTACACCATCTAGTCAAAAATTTGATATCTCCTAGAATGCTTTCTAAATACAAAAAAATCATCTGACTGAACAATAACATTTTCATAATGCAATGTTGTATGAGGGCAGTTCAATAAGTCCGTGCAAAGTCTAAGAGATGGTTCCACCAGTACGTATTAAGGTTATTTTTAATTGCTGGCAACTGTTGGAGGATCACACACACTAAGTTACAGTCAGATAGATCTATTACTCTGTGTTTGGTGTTCATTTGAATCGATCAAGTACCATGATTTGTGGAAAATGGATGAGAAAGAATTTCGTGTAGTGATTAAACATTAGTTTTTAGCTAAGTTTGATGAACATTATGGTGCATCTGCACCTTTTGATTAGAATGGTTTATAAGTGATTTAGTAACTTTCGAAGTGGCCATATGAGCACAAATGACGCTAAACGTTCTGGACACCCTGTTGAGGTCACTACTCAGAAATTATTGAAAAAATCCATGATATGGTGATGGGTGATAAAAGAGTGAAGGTGTGTGAAATTGCTAAGACTGTGGGCATCTCAAATGACCGCGTACATAATATTTTACATGAATATTTACATATGAAAAAACTATCTGTAAGATGGGTGCCACGTTTGCTCACACTGGATCAAAAGCACCAATGTGTGAACTGTTGCAAGGACAGCTTGAAGCTGTTTCAATGGAATCCAGAGGAATTTTTGCATCGTTTCGTAACAGTGGACAAAACATGGATTCATCACTACCAGCCTGAGGCCAAGGAACATTAAAACAATGGGTTGCAAGCAGGGAATCTGCACCAAAGAAAGCGAAAACCGTTCCTTCAGCAGGAAAGGTTATGGCCACTGTCTTCTGGGATGCTCATGGCATAATCTTCAGAGACTTCTTGAAAAGGGGCAAAACAATTACCGGAGTGTATTATGCATCTTTGCTGGATCGTTTAAACAATGAAATAAAGGAAAAGCAACCCCACTTGGCAAAAAATAAGATTTTTTTCACCATGACAATGCACCCACCCACTCACTCTTCTGCAGTTGTGACCTCAAAATTGTTCGATTTACACTACAAAGTCCTTTCACATCCCCCCCTCCCCCATCTGTTTCCAAACATGAAAAAATGGCTGGCAGGAAAGAGATTTTCATCAAACGATGAAGTGATTGCCAAAACAACTACCATATTTTCGTGTATAAGATGCACTTTTTAGCTTAAAAATTCATCTTAAAAATGGGGTGCGTCTTATATAATGAAGGTAAAGATTGCTTCCTCTTTTCAAAGTCATACACACTCCCTTTTATGTTCCAAGATCTTTGTAGGCGGTTAATGGTGCAATCAAATTGATGCGTGACCTTGACTTCTAGCCCGTCATTGGCTAAGTACGGGGAGTCCCTATTCGAGTTTCATAATATCTTATCCATCGTGTAATCAGTTACCAATGTTTATCAGTATTGAGTTGACGTGTTGAGATATTTTGTGTTCATTTTGATATTTCCCCGTAGATTTTAGTGATGGAAAAAAACAGGCGACGTTCATATACTTCAAGTTACAAATTGCAGGTTGTAAAATATGCGGAAGAACATGGGCATAGGGAAGCTAAAAGACATTTTGGACATCCGCCTACAGAAAAAATGATTAGAACTTGGCGTGGTCAGAAGGAGATTTTGTACAATTTGCGTAATGAAAAGCACACGGAACGTGGAAAAATTGTGAAGTGGCCAGAACTAGAGGCCGAAGTTTTGAAATGGGTGCAAGAAAATTGGCAAAATGGCATTGCCATATCAACAAAAATGATTCGTACACGTGCAGTCAAAGTAGCCTGTGAGCATTGTTTTCGTTTATGTAAAGTTTAGGTTTTTTCCAGAAAATTGTATTAAATTTCTTGGGTGCGTCTTATACACCGGAAAATACGGTATCTATTTTGAAGAGTTGGACAAAACATACTATATGGACAGGATCAAAAAACTCGAGCATTGTTGGACTAGTATATAGACCTCAAAGGAGACTATATGGAAAATAAAAAATGTTTGTCCCAAAAAATTATGTTTTCTTCAATTTTTGCACGAACTTATCGAACAACCGTCATAATGCATTTGTATGTCATATTGCTAGTTTTCAAATCCATGTTTTTTTCCTCCCATTTTTCCATAAATGATATTTTAATTAATTATAAAAATCAAAATTCTCTTCCCATTGTTCACATGTGGGGGGGGGGGGGGAGGAATACTGCAAAAAGAAAAAAGAACCTGTGTTTTTTATAAGTAATGGAATGCCCAAAACATTACATTATCTATTCCAAATAGGGCAAGAAAGCAACTGTAGAATGCATGTTCTGCTGTTTCCAATTGGTAACAGATGTCATAGATTAGATCTCTGATGTCAAAGTACTTCCATTTGATAGCATTTAATAGGTGACCATATACAGTTCTCCGAGCAAGATCCCTCCTGTTAAGATATCCTTGGAACTTCAGCAAGTTATGAAACAAAGTATTATTCTCAGTACCCGACTGTGGAAATTTGTAGTGGAAAGAGGTTAAAACGTTTCTTTATACATTTTGCTTATTAATGGAAAGAATGTCTGTGCCAGAATGTTGTAGCAATCAATTGGAGAAGGTCTGCACATATGTGATTAGTCTACAACATTTTTGTAGAATTTTGAAGCTGTATTTATTAAGGTATGTTAAAGTGCAGGGATGCCCCTCCAAAAACTGAGTGATTTACAAGATCGTTCTAAATCATCTCACTGCCTTAGTATGGGATACTAAAGTAATTAATGTGATTTAGTATGATTTCTTCTCTTCAAACGGCTGCCTCTTTAAATTCTTGAGTTTGCAATAGTGTTTTGATTATTTTTCTCCTTGTAGACAATGTCACCATTTGATTACTACTCAATCAGTAGATGTTTTCTTCACATTTTGCTTCTGGTACAAGTTACCTATATAAGCTGCTCAAGTTTTATCATTGTCATAGATTTCCTGATATGTACAAACAAAGGGTCTTTTCAGACTACTATGACAGCGCTACATGATTAAGTCTGCATTATTATTAATCTCTTATCAACAATTTTTCTCTAAATTAGTCTATTACTTGTCAGAACTTGAATATTGTATCAAACATTTCATTCTTCTAAAGCACTTTTGAATCAATCCACCTGGATCTAGATCTTCCTTTGAATTTTCCTGTCATCTTAGTGCCAAGCACTTTTTTTGATAACCTTTCCTCTCTCTCCCATTCTGTGTAAGTGGCATATACCACCTTAGATTAGCTCTGCTCATGCTAACTTGAATATCTTCATTTTTAATATGATTCTGCCATTGATGCCATTTGTTCACTCTTGTAATTTTTCTCAGAATTCTCATATCTCTGGTCTCTAGGTCTTTCATCAAGTGATTTATTTCTAACCCATCTCTCAGATCTATAACTTAAACTTGATTCATACACTGTCTTGTATACTGCCAGTTGGATGTTTTGTCTAATTTCTCTCTTATTCCATATAAGTTTATTCAGCAGGCTCCCAACTATACCATCATCATCATCATCATCAAATTCCTGCCATGTACCCTCAAGGGGTGTACAGGATATGACAGTACTACATGAAAAAATTACATCATTACTAACTTCCTATCTACAATTTTCCTCCAAATCAGTCTGCTACTTGTCAAGACTCCAACATTATCAGATCTTATATTTCTATCGTCTAAGGCACTTTGTACCGTATCAATCCACCTATATCTTGGTCTTCCTCTGGGTCGTTTTCCTGCCAACCTGGCAGAGAACACTTGTTTTGCTAATCTTTCCTCTCCCATTCTATTTAAGTGACCATACCATCTGAGATTAGCTCTGCTAATGCATTCCTGGATGCTGACAATGTCAAGTTCTTTCCTAATATCCTCATTTTTAATATGATATTGCCATTGATGCCATCTGTTCACGCCTCTAATCTTTCTCAGGACTCTCATATCTGCGGTCTCTAGTCTTTGGTCAAGTGTTTTACTTCTGACCCAGCTCTCAGATCCATAAGTTAAAATTGGTTTGAACACAGTCTTGTATACAGCTAATTTAGTGTTCCGACTAATTTCTTTCTTATTCCATATGAATTTATTCAATTGACT
This sequence comes from Typopeltis vanoorti, assembly GCF_054136105.1. Taxonomy (NCBI): domain Eukaryota; kingdom Metazoa; phylum Arthropoda; class Arachnida; order Uropygi; family Thelyphonidae; genus Typopeltis; species Typopeltis vanoorti. The sequence goes on along the minus strand of NC_143567.1, from coordinate 35,549,427 downwards.
TCCCACGATACCAGCTTTGCTGATTCTGTTGTCTATTTCTATATTTAGTTTACCATCTTCAGTAAAAATTGTGCCTAAGTAGCTGAAATGTTTTACTTGTTCCACAGGTTCTCCATTCACAACACAGTTGACATTTTCAATGATTCTGCCTATTTTCATCGTCTTTGTCTTTTTATTGCTGACCTTCATACCATATCTATTACAACAGCTATTCAATTTAGTCAGAGAATCTTGCAGACTTGTAGCGGATTTATTTAGAAGTATAACATCATCCGCATAAAGCAAAGAGCTGACATTAACATCTCCATTTTTGATATCAGGTTTAATACCACATTCCTTCATAATGTGATCCATATAGATAATGAATAACAGAGGGGATAATGTACATCCTTGTCTCACACCAGATTTAACATTAAACCATCTTCCTGTACTTCCTTCAATTCTAACTGCTGACTCACAACTCAAATAAAGACTAAGTATTGCTTGATATAATGCCCCATTGACACCATATAACTGCAGCGTATTGAATAGCTTCTCTCTTGGCACCTTGTCATATGCCTTTTCCAAATCGACAAAACTTAAATACAGATCTTTGTTATATTCCCATGCTTTCTCGACTATTTGTCGTAAAGTGAAGATCTGATCCTGACAGCCTCTATTTGGCCTGAATCCAGCTTGTTCTTCACCAAGCTTTTCTTCCACAATTCTTCTCAACCGTTTCTCAAGTATACTTGCATAGATCTTGCCAGGAACACTCAGTAGGGAAATACCTCTGTAATTCTCACATTCAGTTTTATTTCCCTTTTTATATATGGGTACTATGAGAGCTCTACTCCAATCATCGGGAATTCGTCCCTCAGTCCAGGCTTTCTGAACTATGCAGTGCAGCCACTGTAAGACTCTTATACCACCATACTTCAGCATTTCTGGTCGAATATCATCTACTCCTGCTGCCTTTCCACATTTCAAGCCTTTGATGGCTTTTTCTACTTCAAGTATGGATATGTATTCCTGACTGCATGCCTGGTCAGTGTTTTTTATCACTGTGCTGTAATCACTGCTTGTTTCATTTAGCAGTTTTTCAAAGTAATTACTCCATACTTCAAGGATATCTTTTTCTCCTGTTTTCATTTCACCTTTATCATCTCTAATTCCTTTTACAGCACTCTTTCCTCCATTCCTAAGCTTCTTCAACAACCTCCAGAATATTTTGCCACCTTCTTGATATTTATTTTCTATATTCTTGCCAAAGTCCTCCCATGACTTTTGTTTAGCTAGTTTTACACACTGTTTAGCTTTCTAACATTTGTCTCTGTATTCTGTAAGAGTAAAAGCTGACTTATGTGCCAGGAACTTTTGATATGCTTTCTTCTTTTCCTTCACTGCCTCTTTAACTTCCTGTGTCCACCAGGGAGTTCTGATTTTTTTATCCTTACAGACAACCTCACCACATGCCTCTCTGGCAGAATCAATCAATGTTTCCTTCAGAGTTTGCCACTGAATCTCCAAGGTTTGATTCCTGTTCTCAAACTCTTTCATTTTCTTTTCAATAATATTTCTGTATTTTAGTCTACAGTTCACATCTGAGAGCTGCTCAACTTTTATTCGCTTTAAAACTTTCTTACATGTTATTCTTTTCAATATGAAATTCAATTTTATCCTGCTCAAGACTAAATAGTGATCACTTCCAATTTCAAATCCTCTGATGTTTTCTCCCTGGTGCAGGACACCAGAGAGAAAACATCACTATCAACAATAACATAGTCAATGAGACTTTTCTTATTCCTAGCCTCTTCTCTCCATGTGAATTTGTGCACATTTTTATGTTGGAACATGGTGTTAGTAATAACCAGTCCATGTCCTGAGCAGAAATCCAACAGATATTTGCCATTATTATTAGCTTTGCTCTTTTTGTATGTCTCACAATCATTTCCTACTCTACTATTTAGATCCCCAACAAGGACCAACTTTTCCTTTTTCATTGTGTCAGTTGCTTTTTCTAAAGCCTCAAAAAATTCCTCCACTTCTACCTTAGTAGAACCTTCTGTGGGACCATAGGCACAAATAAGTCTCATTGTCCAGTTCCCCATTCTCATATTTGCCCACATTACTCTACTTGAGACTGACTGCCATTCAAGAAGATTAGCCTCGTATTTTGTGTTGAATACTATGGCTACTCCTTCTTTTCCTTGATTGTTATTGCCTGAATATAACATTTTGTATTTATTGCTCAGAAAGATCTCACCAGTTTTGGTCTTTTTTGTTTCAGTCACCCTTATTATGTCGATCTGGTACTTATCTAATTCCTCAGCTAGCTCCATTTCTTTGCCATTCAGGCTTCTTACGTTGATAGTACCGATCTTTAACTCTGGTGATGTTGAGTTGGGGTTTGTTTTCAGATTTGTTCCAGTAGCTGACTTTTCGCTGTTCGCCCTGGTTCCCTGGCGAAAACAACGGGGGCCTTGTTTAACCGGGCGACGCCCCAGCCGGCATGAAATTTTGTCATGTTGTACCATCATTTTTTATTTTGGTTTAACCAATAAGAATACAATTTGGTCGGCTAAATCCCAAATTGCCAGCCCATCCTCGTCCGTTCAGTATCAAAGTAGATACCCAACAGGGTGCACCACGAGAAGGTGAGGATTGGACATTAGGTCAGAAGCCCTGGTCGGTTCTCCGCATTCCTTTAAAGGCTATGTGGAGGTCTCCTCTCAGTTATACAGCTTTGACCCTTAAGCACCCCTTAAGCACCCAACTATACCAACTTTGCTTATTCTGTTGTCTGTTTTCAAATTTAATTTGCCATCTTCATTAAACACTGTGCCTAAATAGTGAAATATTTTACTTGTTCTATAAGTTTTTCATAGTTGTAATCTTTTTATTACTGAATTTCATGTCAAATTTGGTACATCTGTTATTCAATTTAGTTAGAGAATTCTGTAGACTTACACTGTATGTATTTAGGAGCACATATCTGCTTAAAGCAAAGAGCCAAGTTTGATATCTCTGATTATAATATCAGGTTTATCCACGTCGCCATCAATATGGATAAAATACACAACTCCTCTACACTTTGTATCCATCATATAATTCAATGTAATATCAATGGTATTACAATTTTAATATGTACTTCTCATCCATGGTAACATGGACGTATATATACTTCTTGAAAGTAGTTAATGCCACTTTCTTTCATAATGCAATCCATATAGATGATGATGGAGAGTATAGATAATGTGCATCCTTGCCTTACCCCTGATTTTACATCAAACCATCTTCGTGTATTTCTTTCGATTCTAACTGCTGCCTTACAACTTAAATGTAGACTATGCATTGTTTTGTATAATGTTCCATTTATTCCATGTTTTGAGAAGCTTTTCTGTAGGCAACTTGTCTTATGCCTTTTCCAGATTTACAAAACTTAAGTTCACATCCTTTTCATATTCTTATGATTTCTCAACTGTTTGTCTTAAAGTGAAAACTAATTTTTACAACCTCTAATTTGTCCTGAACCCAGCTTGATCCTCAGAAATTTTCACTTCCACAATTTTTCTCAACCTCCTTTCAAGAATTCTTGCATAAATCTTATCTGGAACACTTAGTACAGAAATCCATCTGTAATTTTCACATTCAAGCCAACTGTGATGCAGCTATCTCACATCATATCAGTCCCAAACCCAGGTAAATAGGTGAGGGTTGAGCGAAGGGTTAGCAACCCATCCTTGTAAAAAAAATACTTTGCTATGGAAACCTGGATGAAAGAAAAATCTGTCCAAAAAGTTACCCTAAATGAAGACAAACTGTTGAGAATGACATCCCCTAGTAAAAGCTCTTATGGAGAAACTAGAGAATTGAGTAATGAAACAGAAAATTCATGCAAGACACCAAAACCAAAAGAGACATACAAATTTTTTGGAGCCAAAAAAACAATACATTGGATGTTGGAATGTAAGGGCTGTATGAAACATCAAAAGCAGCCTATATAGCCAAAGAAATGAAAGACTATAAAATTGAAATATGGGAATAAGCGAGACAAACGGAATGGACAGTGATTGATCCAGTTGAGTTCATAAGAAATGATAATATCCTCTGGAAACAAAGATGAAGAGAGTGAACATGCAAAAGGAGAGGCAATAATGATGTCCAGTAAAGTTAGAGATGCGATGATAGAATGGGAACCAATTACAGAAAGATGCATAAAAGCAAGATTCAAGATTCTGTAAAGTGACAATTATAAATGTACATGCACCAACTAATAATGCAGATGAAAAAAGAAAAGCATGAATTTTATGATATATTATAAAAAACAATAGATGCTACAAATCCTATTTTCACTATATTATTTCAGGAAATTACAACGTACTAGTATATACATTAAAATAAATTTTAATATATTTCTATATTTCGGCAACGTCACGCTGCCATTTTCAAGAACTTAGGTACAAGATACGTGCACGCAGGCACAGCAAAACAATAAATGAGCAAGAAGTATGAAGCTATTATTTCTCCTAAAGTCCTGATGGTGCCCTCTAGCGGGCAATGTTGGTATTCTTGGGCGATTGGGCTGTAGGTCTTCTGATGTAGGTTTCCCAAATTTGAGGAAGTCTCATGCAGCCAAATTTGTTGAGGTTTGGCTCATTTCTTAAGGCTGAAGCTGATTCTATGAAAAGCCTTTCATATCTGTATTTGCTACGGTGTATTATCCTGGCTTTTTTCCACCATATTCTATGGCAGGTATCCAGAGCATGGTCAGCAAGACCAGAGTGGCTGTATTGGTGAAACCGGATGTAGTCCTTGTGTTCTGAAATTCTGATATTTTCTGTCCTGCCTGTTTGGCCGAAGTAGGACAGCTTACAGCTGCAAGGGACCTGGTACACACCAGGCAGGTCTATTGGGGGAGGTTGGTCTTTTGTTGAGCGGATAAGGGATGCCAATTTTTTATATGGTTTGTAACAAGAAGTTAAGTTATGTTTTTTTAAGATTTTTGTGATTTTTTCTGAGGTGCCTCGGATATAGGGTATGGTGATGGATTTAGAGTAATCCTTGTTGTGAGGGGGAGGGGGAGTTGTGGTTTACTGGTTTTATTATTTTTTTTTGGGGGGGGGGGGGTAGCCATTGGCTAAGAACGTGTTGAGGATGTGGTTTAGTTCTGTGGTTAGGGCATTGTCATTCGAGCAGATAAGTTTAGCCCTGTTGTATAGTGTCTTAATGACTCCATATTGTTTGAGGGGGGGGGGGTTTCTATGTACTGAGAAAACCAAGGTGTGTCTAAGAACGGAATGCAGTTGTTTTTTTCCTCTTCCAGGGTGAATTTGATTCTGGGGTGTTGGTTGTTTAAGTGTGTTAAGAAGGAGAGGAGTGCATCGGAGCCATGTGGCCAAATAGCGAATACATCATCTACATAGCGAAGCCAAATGGTTGGTTTTTGTGGGGCAGAGTTCAAGGCTTGCTCTTCAAAAGTCTCCATATAAAAGTTGGCCAAGGGTGGGGAGAGTGGAAAACCCATGGCTGTCCCCTCTATTTGTTTGTAGAATTTTCCTTGCCAAACAAAATAGCCTGAGTTCATTGTGAACTGAAATAGGGCTGTGATATCGGGAGGAAATTTAGCTTGGATTAGCTCTAAGGATTCTTCGAGTGGGACATTCGTAAATAAGGAGGAGACATCAAAACTGACCATTATGTCAGTGTGTTTGCGTGTAAGGTTTTCTATGCTGACTTTGAAGTGGGCTGAGTTTTTTATGTATGAAAACCCCCCTGGACCTACCTGGTGTGTACCAGGTCCCTTGCAGCTGTAAGCTGTCCTACTTCGGCCAAACAGGCAGGACAGAAAATATCAGAATTTCAGAACACAAGGACTACATCCGGTTTCACCAATACAGCCACTCTGGTTTTGCTGACCATTCTCTGGATACCTGCCATAGAATACGGTTGAAAAAAGCCAGGATAATACACCGTAGCAAATACAGATGTGAAAGGCTTTTCGTAGAATCAGCTTCAGCCTTAAGAAACAAGCCAAACCTCAACAAATTTGGCTGCATGAGACTTCCTCAAATTTGGGAAACCTACATCAGAAGACCTTCAGCCCAATCACCCAAGAATACCAACATTGCCCACTAGAGGGCACCATCAGGACTTTAGGAGAAATAATAGCTTCATACTTCTTGCCCATTTATTGTTTTGCTGTGCCTGCGTGCACGTATCTTGTACCTAAGTTCTTGAAAATGGCAGCGTGACGTTGCCGAAATATAGAAATATATTAAAATTTATTTTAATGTATATCCTAGTACGTTGTAATTTCCTGAAATAATATAGTGAAAATGCATAACCAACGTCTAAGCCTTTCCACGAAAGCTACAAATCCTAGTGTTATAATTATAGTAATGGGGAATCTAAATGCTAAAATAGGAAATGACCATACAGGTAAAGAAATGATAGTGGGAAAGGAGGTATAGGAAATATAAAGGAGAATGGAGAGAGATTACTGGATCTGTATGGCAAATGAATTAGTAATAGGAGGATCCATCTTTAAGCATAAAAATATATATAAAGTAACATGGAGAGCACCAGATGGGAAAACTTATGAACATATTGATCATATAATTATACAAAGAAAATGGAGAGGATCTCTTTTGAATGTGAGATCAAGAGGAGTAGATGCTATACAGACCATTTTTTTTTAGTAATAGTAGAAATTAAAATAAGAATAATGACCATAAAGAAGGTAATGGGCAAAAATAGAATGTATAACATAAATGAACTACAAGATATGGAAACCAAAAGGGAGTATGCAGTAGACATTAAAAATGGATATGAAGTTCTCACTCAGAATGAACATAAAGAGTTCAGAAGCATTGAAGAAATCTGAACAAAATGTTAAAAACATACACCATGCAGCCAAAGAAAAAATACTAGGAGTGCATAGAAGAAAAGACAAAGAATTGATATCTTCACACACAAAGCTTAAAACTGAAGAGAGAAATTAAAGAAAAAAAACAAGATAAGAATAACATCAGATTACAGGAGAAATATAAAGAAATACATAAAGAGATTAAGAAAAATGCAAGAAAAGATGTGAGAGTTTATTGAAAGCCTTCTAAATGAAGCAGAAATTATAGCTAATAGAATGATACTAAAACATCATATAATGTTATGAGAACAATGACAGGCAAGAAAAGAAGAGGAGGAGGCGATATTAAAGACAAACAAGGAAATAAAATAAAGAATAATAAAAATAAAATAGAAAGATGGGTAGAATATTTCAAAAGGGTAATGAATAGAGAACCTGAAAAAGAAATTCAAATACTGGAAAGGAAAGAAAAAATATTAAAAATAGACATCAAAGAAATAATTTTAAAAAAAGCGAAATATAAAAAAAACAGTAAAAGAAAGTAAAAATGGAAAAAGCAGATATAGATTTAATGGTAAATATACTTTAACAAGTTACTTAACCAAACATGGATGCAGGAATAATGGCCAGATTAATGGAATATTTGGTTACTGATAAAAATAACAGGGGAAAAAAAAAAAAAAGATTTAACCCTTTAACTGCTGAGAACGTATTATTACAGGCTTGGAAATACATGCCTGCTTTGCTGAGCCCATATATGTATGATTGGTGTGCCTCCCATATTCAGACAATTTTTTAGTATGGAAAGAATCATAAGATATTCAAACTTCGCGGGTAGGTTCCTCCATCTATTGCCAACCAATTAAAATTTATTTGACTTGGGTTTCTGTCCTTGTGTGACATCTAAAGAGAAAAATTTGAACTGGTGCGACTAATCATGTGCAGCACGATGCATAAACCACGTGACTGCAGGGATTTCAGGGATGGCACAATATGGCGTCTACCAGTAAATATCCGTGTTATCTTACTGATGATCAAATTGATGAATTGTTAACAACAAATGAGTTGGGAGAAGAATTGTCTGAGTTTAGTGAATTGTGTACTTCAGAAGAAGAAGATCCTGGTGATGTAAGTGTTACAAGCGAGCAAAATAGTGACAAAAGTCTCGATACGAACGTGCGTAAGTGAATGCGTACCGAAGATGTATTGTTCAAGTGGCGTGATGTTGCATTTACTCCAAGTGTACACGAATTTGATAGCAGTAATTCAGGAATAATCACAGGTAATATCACTGATGATTCTTCAGCTTTAGATATTTTTGAACAATTTTTTACCATATAATTAATGACAACAATAGCTGATGAAACAAACAAGTTTCATACCTTCACCACAAACAATAGACCATCTTCACGACTAAAGCAGTGAAAAAACACCACTCCTCAAGAACTTTACATTTTTCTAGCTATTACACTGCTAATGACAAGGGTAAAAAAACTTAAAATTTCTGAATATTGGTCTACAGATCCTCTCCTCTCAAACTCCCAGTTTTCTGATTTGATGGCCTGGGACAGATTTTTGTTGTTACTTAGATTATTGCATTTTAGTGATAATGAAAATCAACTTGAAGGAGACAGATTATATAAGTTGAAATCTGTAATTGAAAGTCTAAAAAAAAAGTTTCAGTGAAATGTTCTACTCCTTTCAAAATTTGTGTCTTCTTGTTTTCAAAGGTAGATTATCATTTTCCCAGTACATTCCTTCAAAAAGAAGTCGATTCGGAATAAAACTATTTCTCATCTGTGACTGTGAAACAGGTTTCACCACATATTTCATAGTGTACACTGGGAAGGACACAGACCTCTTCCCTGAGCGTGACCTTGGTGTGTTGGGTGCAGTTGTGAAAACACTTATGATGAAATATTTACATAGGGGTCACACACTATGGATCGACGACTGGTTGCATAAAAACAAGACCAATGCATGTGGTACAGTCAGGAAAAATAGAAAGGGAATGCCTAAATTTTCACAGAAACTAAATAAGGGACAAATAGAAGCAAAACATACAGACATTATGCTTGCAATAAAGTGGCTTGATGGGAGAGAAATTTCTATGCTGACAACATTGCATGAAAATGATGTTACACAGATGGACAAAAAGATCGACAGACAGGAGAGAATATTGTGAAACCACAATATGTAATCCACCACAATTGTGTGGTGGATTGCAATGTCAACATGGGTGCTGTAGACAGGACAGATATGATGGTCACTTCTGTTGAGTGTATGAGAAAAACTATGAAGTGGTACAAAAAAAGTATTTTTCCCCCTTCTGGATATGACCTTACTAAATTCCCACTGTCTCTATAATGTAAAATTTGGAAAAAAACACAAACTTAGCAGACTACCAACTCATTCTTATCAGGGGAATAATTCAAAAGTATCCCCAGAACAACAGAGAGGTTGAAAGGACGTCCATCACCTGGAGATCAACCACTGCATCTCAAAGAAAGGCATTTCCCTTCTCTTGTACCTTCTACTGAGAAGAAGAAGAATGCAGCTCGAGTTTGTTATGTCTGTTCCAATACCACTCTTGAGCAGAAGAAGCGTCGTGAGAGCCAGTATATGTGCATCAAATGTGACATTGGATTCTGTGTACAGCCCTGTTTTGAAAAATATCATTCCATGCTAAATTTTTGGGAATTTTCATACTTAGTAATAACTGTGTTGTAAATAATAGTGCTCTTTATATATTTTGAGGGAACAAGTGTATATCAAGAATGTATGATGCTGTCCGGACTTCTTACTTCAGTAAGAATTTTAATTGATTTTATTTATAAATTTTTTGCAAAATCAATTCAGCACATGGGACAATGTCTGTAGATATAAAATTAGCAGTTAAAGGATTAACTGATTGCACTAATTGGAAAGGAATATCATTATTAAACACAAGTAAAATACTAACAAGAATAATATTAGAAAGAATTTTAAAAAACAAAAAAATAGACAAAAAGCTAGGAGAAACAAACACTAACAGCATTTAGAGCCATGTATAGATTAAATAGCAACACTCAGAATAATAATAGAACAGTCAATGAAATGGCATGCAAATTTTTATATAAACTTTGTTGATTTTTTAAAATAACTTTTGACAGCATTGACAGAGAAGCAATATGGAAATGAATGTCATATTATGGCATACCATGTGCAATTATCAACATAGTTAAAAACATTTATGAAAAATACAAAATGTAAATCATACACGTGTAGAACTTTCAGAAAAGTTCTACACGTGTATTGAATTTAATTGAATTAAAACTGGAGTTAGACAGGGCTGCATTCTCTCCTTGATAATATTTCTTATTGTTAAGAAGAAATACCAAAGGGATACAATGAAATATAATGGAACATCTACATAACCTGGATTTTGTAGATGATATGTCTACTGGCACAACAACATATGAAAAAAAACAAAACAATAAAGCTCAATAAGAAGCCTTGACTGTTCGATTAAGGATAAATAAAATGAAAACATAAAGGACAGTATTTGCACTTCGTCTTAGTCTTTTTCCATCCTTTCATCATCATCAAATTCCTAACATATACCATCAGGAGATGTACAGGATCTTATGATAGTACTACATGAAAAGTTACATCATTACTAACTTCTTATCAACAGTTTTCCTCTAGATTAGCCATTACCTGTCAAGATTCCAATATTATCAGATCTTATATTTCTGTCTTCTAAAACACTTTTTGCTGTATCAGTCCACCTACATCTTGATCTTCCTCTGGTTCTTTTTCCTGTTATTCTGTTAAAGTGGCCATACCACCTGACATTAGTTCTGATAACACATTCCTGAATGGTAACAATGTCAAGTTCTTTCCTGATAACATTTTTAATATGATACTGCCATTGATGCCATCTGTTCAGCTCCCTAATTTTTCTCAGGATCATGTCTATGGTCTCTATTCTTTGATCAAGAGTTTATTTCTAACCCAGCTCCCAGATCCACAAATTAAAATTTGTATGAAAGCTAGTTTAATGTTTCAACTAATCTCTTTCTTATTCTATGTAAATTTATTCAGTTGACTTCCTACCATACCAGTGTTGCTAATTCTGCTGTCTATTTCCATATTTAATTTACCATCTTCACTAAAAATTGTGCCTCAATAGCTGAAATGTTTTACTTGTTCTATAGGTTCATCATTCAGAGTAAAGTTGATTCACAGTTGATGTTTTCAATGTTTCTGGCTATTTTCATTGTCTTTGTCTTTTTATTGCTGATTTTCATACCAAATTGCAGACTTGTACTGGATTTATTCAGGAGTATAACATCATCTGCATAAAGTAAATAACTAAGGATTAACATCACCAATTTTAATATCAGATTTAATACCACTTTCTTTATAATGATCATATAGATAATGAATAACAGCGGAGATAGGTGCACCTTTGTCACACACCTGATTTTACCTCAAAAAATCTTCCTGTATCTCCAAGTCTAATGCTGATTTGCAGATTAAATAAAGACTATATATTGGTTGATATAATGTCTTATTTGCATCACATAACTAGCATTTTCAAGAGCTTTCTTCTTGGCACTAAAGTGAAAATTTGATCCTGACAACCTCTATTTGGCTGGACCCCAGCTTGTTCTTCTCAAAGCTTCCTGTCCACAATTTTTCTTAGCTGTTTCTCAAGAATATTTGCATAAATCTTGCCACGAACACTCACTACAGAAATTTCTCTGTAATTCTCACATTCAGCTTTATTATCTTTTTCATATATGGATGCTATGAGTACTCTATTCCAGTCATCTGGAATTTGACCCTCTCACCAAATCTTCTGAATTATGCAGTGTAGCCATAATACTTTATCCTCAGTTTTCATGTCCCCTTTATCATCTCTAATTCCTTTTACAGTACTCTTTCCTCCATTTCTGAGCTTTTTCGATAGTCTCCAGAATATTTTACCACCTTCCTGATCTTTATTTTCTATGTTCTTACCGAAGTCATACCATGATTTTTGTTTAGTTAATTTTACACATTGCTTTGCTTTCTTGCATTTTTCTCTGCATTCCATAAGAGCATAAGCTGACTTACTTGCCAGGAACTTTCAATATGCTTTCTTCTTTTCTTGACTGTCTCTTTAACTTTCTGAGTCCACCATGGAGTTCTGATTTTTCAATCCTTGCAGATTATCTCACCACATGCCTCTCTGGCTGAATCAATCAAAGCTTTATTTAGAGTTTTCCATTGAATCGCTGAGGTTTGCTTCTTGTTTTCAGTTGTTAATTCAGTTTTTCTTGAATAATGTTTGTGTATTTGAGTCTGCGATTCACATCTGATAGTGTTCAACTGATTCATTTTAAAACTTTCTTACATAACTTTCTTTTTTAGTATGAAGTTCAGTTTTATCCTGCTCAACACTAAATAGTGCTCACTTCCTATTTCAAATCCCCTGAACACTTATGTCCTGAATCAGTAAGAAAATATCATTGTAGACAAAGTCATAGGTGTAGGTTTCTGTGTTTTAGCAGTTTAAAAGAAAGATTTCAGTATTGTGACCACGTGTTTATTAAGATAAGTAAAGCTAAACAAATCTCACAAGTTTTATATGTCGTTTGACTTGCATCTTCAGGGGTTACAAGTAACTAAAAGTTTAAACAAAAGAAATGAGAAATTACTCAAATTAGTCCATTAGATGTTGTTATGGCAGTCTAACTGTTCATCAAATTAAAAAATCCAAATGCAGAATCTATACATATGTTAATGCATGCTTTGATTGAACAATGCTGGATATTGTCATGTTCTGTTGTTCACGTTCACTCTGTCCAAGGTCTAACTTAGGTATATTTTTTATGAATGCTGACCAAACTTGGTGTAGAATTAGGCCTTGGTTTTTGTTGCATTGAGTTGGGATTCTAAGCATATTTGCAGCTTCTTTAAATTTCCTTGTGAAACAGTTTTTTTCAATATAAGACATGTTCGTTTTATGCCAAAGCACATTTTGGCCGGTAGAAGTTGTGTGGGATGCTAGGCCTGATTTGTGTTCTCTCCTTTTTTTGTATGTCTTTTTGATGTTCATTCATACGAATTTCCCCTGATCTTCCTGTCTGGCCTACGTAACTGATGCCACATGAACAATAAATTTTATTGACACCTGGTTGTTTTTTTAAAGGATGATGTGGAGGTTTTGGGGGATGTAGAAATCTTGATATTTTTCATAGCAGTAGAAAAACTACTTTAATGTTATGCTTGTATAGTAATTTGGCCAATTTGTCTGTAACATTTTTGATGTATGATAGCGTAATTGTGTTCTTGAAATCTTGCTTTTGTGAGATGCTTGTAGGAGGTGTGTTGAGGATTTTCTTGATTATCTTAGGTTCAAAAGCTTTTTTTTTTTTTTTGAGAATCTGTGTTAAATAATGTAATTCTTCATTCCACTTTTCTTCTGTGCTAGAATATTGTAAGCTCTATCCCTCAAGGTTTTTATTAAACCTATTTTTTTGCATGGGGTGATGGTGTGAGGCAGCATTAAGAAATCTTCCTGTGTTGGTGGGTTTTCTATAAATGGAGGAAGGTAATCTGTTTTCTTTTTCATTGATTTCTATTAAGATATCAAGGAAAGAGTTTTTTATGTTCTTGCTGTTCTAAAGTGAATTTTATGTTATTGTGCAGATTATTAAGATAATCTTTAAAAGCAGTGAGTTCCTCTGTTGTTCCTCGTTATGTGGACGATATAAATATCGTCTACATAACGAAGCCAAATTTTTGGTTTTTTATGATAGTTGTTAATACATTATTTTCAAAATTTTCCATATATAGGTTTGCTAAATCCAGGGAGGGAGGAGGCCCATTGCCAATCCTTTTTGTTCCCAAAATTTGTCTTGATACATGAAAAACGTATTTTTTATGCAATGTTTATATAGTTCTACAATGTCCGGTGGAAAAAGATCTTCAAGGAGATTCAATTCACTGTTTCATTTCTGGGAACATTTGTAAAAAGGCTGACTACATCCAAACTTGCCAAGATGTCTGAAGGTTCTATGTATATATCCTTTACCTTCTTAATGAAATGTACACTGTTCTTAATGAATGATGTTGTTTTTCCTATGTGTGGTGAAATCATATTAGTGAGGTGTTTTGCCAGATTTGAGGTCGGAGAGTCTCTTCCATCTACTATCGGTCTTAAAAGGAGTATCTTTCTTATGTATTTTTGGTTCTCCGTATATTCTAGGAACTAATAGGTGTTTTGATTGTAGAGTTCTTTTTAGTTCTTCAGTCCAATTGGGTATATTTTTAATTAGATCAGTGGTTTTATTGTGAGCAATATTATATGCAACAAAGCTGCAGCGATGTCTGACCAAAAGAAACGTAATTTAATTTAAAAATTTAATATACTTCTTCAAGAAAAAGAAAAAGAAAACATCTAGATCATTTCAAAGTTGTAATTAACCTTTCTTAAAGAGTCCTATCAACCAAAAAAAAATCTACTTTTGAAAGGTTTCAACTTCTCTTTAATGCCACACCACATCCCAAAAATTGATATCATAGCTCAAATCGAAAAAGGAATACAAAATCTACCTGGAGATGCATTGGATCTCATCTGCATACAAAGTACAACATTACTATTACAAAGCAAATTACCACCCAGAAACTTACCATATACGGAATCCACAGCCCTCAAAGAACTAAAATCAGACTAAAACATCGTTATAATTATGGCGAATAAAGGGAATGTGAAGGTAGTCATGAACTCAGAGGACTATAACAAAAAAATTAACATTCTTCTTGAAGATTCCAATACCTATATACCCTTATACAGATATCCCACTTGGCGAGCTTACAATAAAATCAATGATCTGATTAAAAATATACTCAATTGAACTGAAGAACTAAAAAGAACACCGTACAATCAAAACACCCATAGTTCCTGGAATATATGGAGTACCAAAAATACATAAGAAAGATACTCCTTTAAGACCGATAGTAGATGGAAGAGACTCTCTGACCTCAAATCTGGCAAAACACCTCACTAACATGATTTTATCACACATAGGAAAAACAACATCATTCATTAAGAACAGCGTACATTTCATTGAGAAGGTAAAGGATATATACATGGAACCTTCAGACAGCTTGGCAAGTTTGGATGTAGTCAGCCTTGTTACAAATGTTCCCAGAAATGAAACAGTGAATCTCCTTGAAGATCTTTTTCCACCGGACATTGTAGAACTATATAAACATTGCATAAAAAATATCTTTTTCATGTATCAAGACAAATTTTGGGAACAAAAAGGAGGAGTGTTTTGAAAATTTGGCTTCGTTATGTAGACGATATTTTCATCATATGGCCAGGAACAACAGAGGAACTCACTGTTTTTAAAGATTATCTTAATAATCTGCACAATAACATAAAATTCACTTTAGAACAGGAAGAACATGAAAGACTACCTTTTCTTGATATCCTAATAGAAATCAATGAAAAAGAAAACAGATTATCTTTCTCTATTTATAGAAATCCCATCAACACAGGAAGATTTCTTAATGCTGTCTCACACCACCACCCCATGCAAAAAATAGGTTTAATAAAAACCTTGAGGGATAGAGCTTACAATATTTCCAGCACAGAAGAAAAGCGGAATGAAGAATTACATTATTTAACACAGATCCTCAAAAAAAAAAGAATGGTTCAAAACTTTTTTTTTTTTTTTTTTTTTTTTTTTTTTTTTTGAGGATAATCAAGAAAATCCTCAACACGCCTCCTACAAGCATCTCACAAAAGCAAGATTTCAAGAATGCAATTACGCTACCATACATCAAGAATGTTACAGACAAATTGGCCAAATTACTATACAAGCATAACATTAAAGTAGCTTTTCTACTGTTAGAAAAAATATCAAGATTTCTACATCCCCCAAAACCTCCACATCACCCTTTAAAAAAACCAGGTGTCTATAAAATTTATTGTTCATGTGGCATCAGTTACATAGGCCAGACGGGAAGATCAGGGGAAATTCGTATGAACGAACATTAAAAAGACGTACAAATAAAGGAGAGAACACAAATCAGACTCAGCATCCCACACAACTTCCACCGGCCATAATGTACTTTGGCATAAAACGAACATGTCTTATATTGAAAAAAACTATTTCACAAGAAAATTTAAGGAAGCTGCAAATGTGTTTAGAATTCCAATTCAAAGCAACAGAAACTAGGGCCTAATTCTACACCATGTTTGGTCAACATTCATAAAAAAATATACCTAAGTCAGACCTCAGACAGAGTGAACGTGAACCAGAACATGACAACATCCAACATTGTTCATACATAGAATGCATTAACGCATGTATAGATTCCGCATTCGGATTTTTTAATTTGATGAACAGTTAGACTGCCATAACAACATCTAATGGACTATTTTGAGTCATTTCTCATTTCTTGTGTTTAAACTTTTAGTTACTTGTAACCCCTGAAGATGTAAGTCAAACGACATACGAAACTTGTCAAGTTTGTTTATCTTTATTTATCTTAATAAACATGTGGTCACAATACCGAAATCTTTCTTTTGAATAACATAGTCAATTAGACTATGAGTTTCCTTCTTTTCATACCATGAATATGTTTGTGATAACAGTGAAGTCCACTTGATGATACTTTCCATTGCAATTTTCTATAGCATATTTGACAACCAACTGTCAGAATTGCAACAAAGCATTCCAGTGATGTAGAAATCCATCACTGTGATCTGTCACTGGATCACAGTGATGGATTTGTACCATCAACTTTCTCTGCAGTTGCAACTTGAATCATTCTGATCACTTTTCTAAAAACTCTTTTATGATTGGTCTCCATTTCCTCAAACAACCAAATTGTCTTAACATAGGCACATGTCTGTACAATATTTCATTGTAAACTTTGTTGATAGATTGTCTTTTTCATGTTCTGCTTTTTTCTCTCTTCTTCTTTTGCTTCAACTTTCTGTACTTCTATCTCTGTAAAGTCTTCATTTAAGAGCTCTTCTTCCACTAACTGCTCTACTTCTTTGTTGTCACCCTTCAGTTCTTTCTAAAAAACTGAAGATCATATTCATCAAAACCATACCTAAACAGAGAAATGATTTCCTAAAACTTTCCCAATTTTGGGAAGTTATCTTACTTTATACCCCTCTTGACTATATTAATTTTTTTTTTTTTTTTTCCATTAGTGATTTCAGTGTGATTTTCTGAATTCTACAGGATCAAGCTCTCCTCTTGCTTTTAACATCGTACGTTATAACATGTCCTATACTTTTCAGTTGTTATGATATTTTAGATTTTCTAAGCATTAACAGTGGTCTTCAAACAAGATCGAAAATTCTACTATCATTAAATTATTTATTCTCATTGTAAGTATTGGCTTTTAATTAGTTTTATTTAAGTTTATATAATTGTTTTTAGTATGTTTATACATCATTTATTGGAAATATATGGATTTAAAATATTTTTACAAATTTGAAATATCTTAGCAGAAAGTTAATTCATGGAAAGTTACTCTTGATGTTGTCTCCCTGATTACTAAACATTAAATTGAAAATGAAAGAACAGGGTTAAGATGCTTACTGTTGTTATGTATTTTTTAATTCTCAGCAGTGAGTTTTAATGGAAATATTTTATAAGTAGAGATTTTTTGAGAGAAAGTAGTAAGTTGGAGAGATGAGGTTCATCTGTTGCATCCCTTCTGTAGGGAAGGGATACAACAGATGAGCTCTACCCCCCCCCACCTTTCCAGCAATCACTTTCCAGTGATTGCTGGAAAGGTGGGGGTGAGGGTAGAGAGTAGTTGTTCACTGAAAACTCCAGGCCCACTTCCATTATCCAGCCAGAAATTTCCCTAATCTTTATATATAAACACTTTTATAGATAATCTGTTCTCTCAGCTGAGTATAATTAATTTTTAAAAAAATAAAAAACTCAAAGATGCATTTTAACTCGGTTTTGTTTTTCGTTGTCATTAGAGAGAAACTTGATAAATATGGTGTTCACATCCAGATTTTGGGTAACTTAAGTCTGCTACCACTTGATCTGCAGAAGATGATTGCTGAAGTAATGCTATATACCAAAACATATAATAGGTTAGTTGCATTTAGTATTGGTATCTCATTTGCTATTACTGTAGTACATTAGTGATTGGCATTGTTTTGACTAAGTAGTTTTAATTGTAGCAATCAGTTCTTGTGATACATGCATGTGATGATGAAGTTTGTTGTTTATTTCATTAGAAATACAAGTTGCTTGATGAGCCTAAAGATTTTGTACGGATGATAACTAAATGCTACTTTAACAGGTTTTATTCTCTCTCTCTCTCTCAACTTTTCTCTAAATGTTGAGAGTGTTCCAGCACCATTATCCCATTCCTGTAATGCATGCTTTGTTGAATAATGTTAATAAATGCATCTGTAGAAAAGTTATAGGTGCAGAAATGATCAGTTGAATTTTCCCTTTCTGAACAATATCTAAGATTTTTTCAGAGAGGTTTTTTGTCAGAGTGGATTGGGGAGTTTTAAAGGGTAATTTTTTTTTGCAGGGGTGGGTAACATTCTACAAGAAGATAAACTGTTTTCTTGGAGGTTTAGATAGAGATATATAATTAAACCAGGGAAAGGGCAGAGATTAATGCTTATTGAAGAAAAATATATAGGTGTTATTAATTGTAAAGAGACAGAAATGAATTTTTTTTAATTTTTTGTGAAAAATAAGATAGGATATTTTAATATTTTATCTGATAAATCTAATAAATAGATAGATTTGTTAACTCAATTATGAGATTGTGTGCTGATCAATAATTATGGCTTGATTAGCTGATTTTTTGAAGCTTTGATAGGATAGGATTTGTTAGCAACAAGAAAATATCGTTAATGGACAGAAGTGGTAAAAAAAAAATAATAAATAATGTTTTTTGAAAAATTGGGATTATACACATTATGAAAAATGTTATGGGGGGGCTGTTCCAAAAAACATGGGATGATAAACCCAGACTAAATATTTGAGAATAGTTTGGGGCACAGTCATTTTAAGATCAATTCCAACCCAGCAAATGTAAAAACCTCTATTTACGAGGGTGGTTTGAAAGGTTCTCGGCCTAACGATGAAAAAACGAATTTATAATTTCAAAATTATTTTTCTTTTTCAACAAAATCTCCCTTAAGACTAATACATTTATTCCAGCGATGCTCCAGTGTCATTAAACTGTCCCTATAATGGTTCTCAGTAAGATCTACAAAATATCCCTCTACAGTTGCAATCACCTCTTGATTCAAAGAAAAATGCTGACCAGCAATAAAGAGTTTTAGTTTTGGGAAGAGATAGAAGTCAGAGGGCGCCAAATATGGGAATAGGGGGATGTTCCCTAGTGTAGATCCCTTAATTTCCCATTGCCAAAAGACCTTTGTGGGCAGGTGCATTGTCCTGATGAAAGAATTTTAAGTTATTGTTCTTGAAAGCTGGATCTGAAATCAAACAGTTGCATAGGGACTGGAGGCCACAGTATGAGAGTTCTGGTGTAATTAGAGAGAGTAAATAGATAGCATCAGTGTTATAATCCTGTTGAAATTAAGATATTGGAAAAAATCTTGACATCATTAGCATTCAAGAATATGTGGTGGTGGAGTCACTTAAACAAAATGGAAGAGGGAAATTAGCTTTGTGTTTTATACTAGGATGAGGGGAAAGACGCAAAAGAAAACCACAATCTTTAGGGATTTTGTATTGCAGTTAGTAGATGTAGAAGACTGAAATATAAGATATGACGATATTGGAGACTTGGCAAATAATGGATTAATTTGGAAGTGGTGACAGAAGCTGCTGCTGCTGCTAATGATGTATCCTCATTTATGTGATATTTCCATATTATCCTGTATACCAAATTCTCAACTTGTTTACTTAATTATAAAATCATACATGTGCCACAGCTGAAAATTATTTATTGTATAATTATTTTATCTTATGCATTATAAGACATCAGCATAAGCAAAGAACAACAGTAATAATTTGAGCAAAAGAAACGGTAGAGTGCATGTTCATTAACCACGCTACCGGCCAAGACGTCAAGGTTATCATGGATGCAAAGTGCATATTAAAATTGTAATACCATTGATATTACATTGAAATATATGATGGATACGAAGCATTTGAGGATGCGTATTTGATCCATATTGAATGGTAAGGTGGTTAAGTTAAAAGCAATTGGGCTAAAAATAATAATTAAAAATAAAATTGACCTATTTAATACAGTTGAGGTTAACAATTTCCAAACTTTAGGGAGAATTAGACACTCATTGCAATTAAGGTTTTGTCAGTGAAGTAGGGCTTCGGCACTTTCTTTGAATAAACATTCATATTTATACATAGATCTTTGTAATAGTTTGGTGTTTTTCCATTGGATTAAGTTGACTCTTAGCAGGATCCCTACATAATCTAAGAGTATGTATTCCAATCACACAGGAATGATTTCATTTTACATTCACTGGGATCCTACCAAAAATCAACTTAATAAACTTAACGTTATTGGATAAAACATCATCCATTGATCAATAAACTATTAAAAAACTCAGATGCTGTCATGCATGACTCCCCCCCCCCTCCCCGAATATATGGTACACCAAAACTACAAAAAAAGTAATGGCCCACTTAGATCTATTGTAGATTCCATAGGTAACTCCACTTGCAAAATCTCAGGATTTCTGTCTTAACCTTCTTCGTCTTCTTATTGACCACTCAGGGTCTTCAATAAAAAAAAAATTTCCACAGAATTTCTCACAAGAATAAAAGATATTAAACTGACATCTTCAGATACTGAAACAATAAAATTTCTGTTCCAAGAATTTGATTTGAATTAATACAACCTTTTAAGTTTATATC
This sequence comes from Typopeltis vanoorti, assembly GCF_054136105.1. Classification (NCBI taxonomy): domain Eukaryota; kingdom Metazoa; phylum Arthropoda; class Arachnida; order Uropygi; family Thelyphonidae; genus Typopeltis; species Typopeltis vanoorti. The sequence continues at coordinate 35,528,679 of NC_143567.1, read as the reverse complement.
CAACCAGCTCAAAATGTTTTGTCATCTAGACAAAAAATAATTTGATACCTTTGTTTTAATTAAAATTTTGCAGCAGCCTTGGGAAATGTCCTCATTTGCCCACCTCTAATATTTTTCATTGGAAAACCACAACATTCAGCTAGTTCTTAAAAAACATACTGTGCATTAGTATGTCAATGAATGATAAAATATCAAGAGATTTGCACTTGCACACTACTTATAAAATGGTTGTGCATACAAGAAGTATTTTGTATCAATAACATGAAAAGAATAATGCATACTCAGCTTTTTGGAACATGCATTTCTTTATTTTACTTTACTTTAGTTTTACTTTCAAGACTAAAAGCTATTACACCAACATATGAGCGGGGGGGAGGGTCTAGTAAACACCTAGAACAAAAATGATATTAAAGCAACTGATATAACCACAAGAAAGAACTTACTAGTAGCAGAGTTATGAAGGTAACTTATATTCTTATATCCTCATATGTTCTTTCTTGTGGTTATATCAGTTACTTTAATATCAATTTTGTTCTAGGTGTTATCAGATACCCCTCGTATATGCTAACTCTGACAAGTTTGCAGTTGTTTGTTGCTCTCTCATATACTATCTGAAAAATAAGAGGACTACACTGTGTGTGTATACCTACGTGTGCACACACGCACACATATATATATATAATTTATAGTATTCCCACACATGAAAAGTTGTTCAATATATAGTGTTAGTACTATTTATTCTCATTATAGCACACTTGTAGGACAGCCAGTGGCGGATTGCCCATTAAGGCAATGAGGCTCGTGCCTAGGGGCCTCCAAGCCAAGACATTTTCCTATAGTGTTTTAAAATAGATTAATGTTTTCAATAAACATCATAAAAATCTTGATTATTTTAAGCGAAAATTTTTTCAAAACAATTATTACATTTTAATACATATTTTGAACAGCGCATACTATCTACACTTTAAATAATGCAGCAATACCAATGTTGGCGTTAGTTGATAAATTTTGTATTTTGAACAGCACGTGCTATCTACGCTTTAAATCAAACCGCATTACCAATGTTGGCTCACGTCGCTGTTGACAGCTTCGAGTTCACAAAAACTGATTGCATTGCCGAGATAGAAAGTTTCACCTGGTTGCTCCTTAACTTCATTTGTTATTGAATCGTGTAAGAGTGAGGTGTTTGTTTCAAAAATAACTTTTTAGTGTGACTTTTTGTGTTTTCATTATTTGAGTGTAGTGCAAGTAAAAAAAAAACTTTGTAAAATTATAAAAAAACTGATAAAAAAATTTTTTTAAATAAAAAATTAAAAAAAAGTTTTATTATTATTTATCATCCTTTAACTTTTTAACAGGCAGAAAAATCCAGAAGTTCAAAAAATTCAAAATTACAAAATTTCATTTATTTGCCACCTAACTTTTCTTTTTTTATTATTATTATTTTTTGGGTGGCCCCCAAATATAATTTGCCTAGGGGCCACAACTATCCTTAATCCGCCACTGAGGACAGCACAGGAACAGTTTGTTATAATGGATAATTTGCTATAGTGAATTTTTTAGCATAGCATAGCATAGCATTATACCTATGGGATTTTGATGAAAATCCTTTCCTACTACTTATATGACAAACTTTGTAGTGCTCAAATATCTCAAGCTTATTGTAGCTGATTTTCAAGCCCTAAATCTGATCTCCATACAATCTTTCTGTGAGGTGGTAACATTCTAGTCACTTTTAATGCTTCCAAAACACAGTTTTGTCTTTTTCTCACAAAAAATACCTTAGTTCTTCCTTTTACCTTTAATAATGCTCAGCTTAACAGTTAAGATCAGTTCTTGGATTAACACTTACTCATAGTCTTTCCTGGCATAACTTCATCACTTCTGTAGCATCCTTTTCACTTCTATATAATTATTTTTTATCTGTCCAGGTACTAACTCAGTAAAAATCACAAATCTTCAATTGTTCTCATATCCTTGATGGCACACATAAGATCCTAGAAATATTCTTAATACTATTCAGAAGAGGGCATTTTAACTTATTCACAGCCCTTCTTTCACTGATTTTCTCCAGCCAGCATCCCACAGGCCTGGTTGGCTGAGTGGTTAGTGTATCTCTCTCTCTCTCCAACCAAGAAGCTGCAGGTACGATCACGAAGGGCATGGGGTGTTTGATTGTCCTACTAACCTGTTACCATATGTACTGCTGTGACCTGGCACAGTATGACCTTTGATGTCTTTGTGCTATAAAAAGCAAATTAAAAAAAAAAAAAAAAACATCTCGCAGATGGTCAGTTTCTTCATTATCTTTTCCATGGACTCAATTCATACTCATCATCATCAAATTCCTGCCATGTACCCTCAAAGGATGTACAGAATATGATAGTACTACATGAAAAATTTACATCATTACTAACTTCCTATCTACAATTTTCCTCCAAATCAGTCTGTTACTTGTCAAGACTCCAACATTACCAGATCTTATATTTCTATCATCTACGGCACTTTGTACCGTATCAATCCACCTATATTTTGGTCTTCCTCTGGGTCGTTTTCCTACCAACTTGGCAGAGAACACTTGTTTTGCTAATCTCCTCGCCCATTCTGTTTAAGTGACCATACCACCTGAGATTAGCTCTGCTAACGCATTCCTGGATGCTGACAATGTCAAGTTCTTTCCTAATATCCTAACATTTTTTAATATGATATTGACATTGATGCCATCTTTTCACGCCTCTAATCTTTCTCAGGACTCTCATATCTGTAGTCTCTAGTTTTTGGTCAAGTGTTTTACTTCTGACCCAGCTCTCAGATCATTATCATCATCATCATCAAATTCCTGCCATGTACCCTCAAGGGGTGTACAGGATATGACAGTACTACATGAAAAAATTACATCATTACTAACTTCCTATCTACAATTTTCCTCCAAATCAGTCTGTTACTTATCAAGACTCCAACATTATCAGATCTTATATTTCTATCGTCTAAGGCACTTTGTACCGTATCAATCCACCTATATCTTGGTCTTCCTCTGGGTCGTTTTCCTGCCAACCTGGCAGAGAACACTTCTTTTGCTAATCTTTCCTCTCCCATTCTATTTAAGTGACCATACCATCTGAGATTAGCTCTGCTAACGCATTCCTGGATGCTGACAATGTCAAGTTCATTCCTAATATCCTCATTTTTAATATGATATTGCCATTGATGCCATCTGTTCATGCCTCTAATCTTTCTCAAGACTCTCATATCTGTGGTCTCTAGTCTTTGGTCAAGTGTTTTACTTCTGACCCAACTCTCAGATCCATAAGTTAAAATTGGTTTGAACACAGTCTTGTATACAGCTAATTTAGTGTTCCGACTAATTTCTTTCTTATTCCATATGAATTTATTCAATTGACTTCCCACGATACCAGCTTTGCTGATTCTGTTGTCTATTTCTATATTTAGTTTACCATCTTCAGTAAAAATTGTGCCTAAGTAGCTGAAATGTTTTACTTGTTCCACAGGTTCTCCATTCACAACACAGTTGACATTTTCAATGATTCTGCCTATTTTCATTGTCTTTGTCTTTTTATTGCTGACCTTCATACCATATCTATTACAACAGCTATTCAATTTAGTCAGAGAATCTTGCAGACTTGTAGCGGATTTATTTAGAAGTATAACATCATCCGCATAAAGCAAAGAGCTGACATTAACATCTCCAATTTTGATATCAGGTTTAATACCACATTCCTTCATAATGTGATCCATATAGATAATGAATAACAGAGGGGATAATGTACATCCTTGTCTCACACCAGATTTAACATTAAACCATCTTCCTGTACTTCCTTCAATTCTAACTGCTGACTCACAATTCAAATAAAGACTAAGTATTGCTTGATATAATGCCCCATTGACACCATATAACTGCAGCATATTGAATAGCTTCTCTCTTGGCACCTTGTCATATGCCTTTTCCAAATCGACAAAACTTAAATACAGATCTTTGTTATATTCCCATGCTTTCTCGACTATTTGTCGTAAAGTGAAGATCTGATCCTGACAGCCTCTATTTGGCCTGAATCCAGCTTGTTCTTCACCAAGCTTTTCTTCCACAATTCTTCTCAACCGTTTCTCAAGTATACTTGCATAGATCTTGCCAGGAACACTCAGTAGGGAAATACCTCTGTAATTCTCACATTCAGTTTTATTTCCCTTTTTATATATGGGTACTATGAGAGCTCTACTCCAATCATCGGGAATTCGTCCCTCTGTCCAGGCTTTCTGAACTATGCAGTGCAGCCACTGTAAGACTCTTATACCACCATACTTCAGCATTTCTGGTCGAATATCATCTACTCCTGCTGCCTTTCCACATTTCAAGCCTTTGATGGCTTTTTCTACTTCAAGTATGGATATGTATTCCTGACTGCATGCCTGATCAGTGTTTTTTATCACTGTGCTATCATCACTGCTTGTTTCATTTAGCAGTTTTTCAAAGTAATTACTCCATACTTCAAGGATATCTTTTTCTCCTGTTTTCATTTCACCTTTATCATCTCTAATTCCTTTTACAGCACTCTTTCCTCCATTCCTAAGCTTCTTCAACAACCTCCAGAATATTTTGCCACCTTCTTGATATTTATTTTCTATATTCTTGCCAAAGTCCTCCCATGACTTTTGTTTAGCTAGTTTTACACACTGTTTAGCTTTCTTACATTTGTCTCTGTATTCTGTAAGAGTAAAAGCTGACTTATTTGCCAGGAACTTTTGATATGCTTTCTTCTTTTCCTTCACTGCCTCTTTAACTTCCTGTGTCCACCAGGGAGTTCTAATTTTTTTATCCTTACAGACAACCTCACCACATGCCTCTCTGGCAGAATCAATCAATGTTTCCTTCAGAGTTTGCCACTGAATCTCCAAGGTTTGATTCCTGTTCTCAAACTCTTTCATTTTCTTTTCAATAATATTTCTGTATTTTAGTCTACAGTTCACATCTGAGAGCTGCTCAACTTTTATTCTCTTTAAAACTTTCTTACATGTTATTCTTTTCAATATGAAATTCAATTTTATCCTGCTCAAGACTAAATAGTGATCACTTCCAATTTCAAATCCTCTGATGTTTTCTCCCTGGTGCAGGACACCAGAGAGAAAACATCACTATCAACAATAACATAGTCAGTGAGACTTTTCTTATTCCTAGCCTCTTCTCTCCATGTGAATTTGTGCACATTTTTATGTTGGAACATGGTGTTAGTAATAACCAGTCCATGTCCTGAGCAGAAATCCAACAGATATTTGTCATTATTAGCTTTGCTCTTTTCTCCAAATTTTCCCAAAATATTTTTGTATGTCTCACAATCATTTCCTACTCTACTATTTAGATCCCCAACAAGGACCAACTTTTCCTTTTTCATTGTGTCAGTTGCTTTTTCTAAAGCCTCAAAAAATTCCTCCACTTCTACCTTAGTAGAACCTTCTGTGGGACCATAGGCACAAATAAGTCTCATTGTCCAGTTCCCCATTCTCATATTTGCCCACATTACTCTACTTGAGACTGACTGCCATTCAAGAAGATTAGCCTTGTATTTTGTGTTGAATACTATGGCTACTCCTTCTTTTCCTTGATTGTCATTGCCTGAATATAATATTTTGTATTTATTGCTCAGAAAGATCTCACCAGTTTTGGTCTTTTTTGTTTCAGTCACCCCTATTATGTCGATCTGGTACTTATCTAATTCCTCAGCTAGCTCCATTTCTTTGCCATTCAGGCTTCTTACGTTGATAGTACCGATCTTTAACTCTGGTGATGTTGAGTTGGGGTTTGTTTTCAGATTTGTTCCAGTAGCTGACTTTTCGCTGTTCGCCCTGGTTCCCTGGCGAAAACAACAGGGGCCTTGTTTAACCGGGCGACGCCCCAGCCGGCATGAAATTTTGTCATGTTGTACCATCATTTTTTATTTTGGTTTAACCAATAAGAATACAATTTGGTCGGCTAAATCCCAAATTGCCAGTCCATCCTCATTCGTTCAGTATCAAAGTAGATACCCAACAGGATGCACCACGAGAAGGTGAGGATTGGACATTAGGTCAGAAGCCCTGGTCGGTTCTCCACATTCCTTTAAAGGCTATGTGGACGTCTCCTCTCAGTTATACAGCTTTGACCCTTGAGCACCCCCCTCTCAGGGGGGTGCTTAAGTTCTCATATCCATAAGTTAAAACTGGTTTGAACACTGTCTTGCATACAGCTAATTTAGTGTTCCGACTAATTTCTCTGTTATTCCATATGAATTTATTCATTTGACTTCTTACCGTATCAGCTTTGTTGATTCTGTTGTCTATTTCCATATTAAATTTACCATCTTCACTAAAAATTGTGCCTAAGTAGCTGAAATGTTTTACTTGTTCCACAGGTTCTCCATTCGCAACACAGTTGACATTTTCAATGATTCTGCCTATATTCATTGTCTTTGTCTTTTTATTGCTGACCTTCATGCCATATCTATTACAACAGTTATTCAATTTAGTCAGAGAATCTTGCAGACTTGTAACAGATTTATTTAGAAGTATAACATCGTCTGCAATACCACTTTCCTTCATAATGTGATCCATATAGATAATGAATAACAGAGGGGATAATGTACATCCTTGTCTCACACCAGATTTAACATTAAACCATCTTCCTGTACTTCCTTCAATTCTAACTGCTGACTTACAACTCAAATAATAATGCTCCATTGACACCATATAACTTTAGCATATTGAATAGCTTCTCCATATCGACTTAAATACAGATCTTTGTTATATTCCCATGATTTCTCCACTATTTGTCGTAAAGTGAAGATCTGATCCTGGCAGCCTCTATTTGACCTGAATCCAGCTTGTTCTTCACCAAGCTTTTCTTCCACAGTTCTTCTCAACCGTTTCTCAAGTATACTTGCATATATCTTACCAGGAACACTCAGTAGGGAAATACCTCTGTAATTCTCACATTCAGTTTTATTTCCCTTTTTATATATGGGTACAATTAGAGCTCTACTCCAATCATCGGGAATTCGTCCCTCTGTCCAGGCTTTCTGAACTATGCAGTGCAGCCACTGCAAGACTTTTATACCACCATACTTCAGCATTTCTGGTCGATTATTATCTACTCCTGCTGCCTTTCCACATTTCAAGCTTTTGATGGCTTTGTCTACTTCAAGTATGGATATGTATTCCTGACTGCATGCCTGATCAGTGTTTTTTATCACTGTGCTGTCATCACTGCTTGTTTCATTTAGCAGATTTTCAAAGTAATTACTCCATACTTCAAAGATATCTTTTTCTCAAGTTTTCATGTCACCTTTATCATCTCTAACTCCTTTTAGAGCACTCTTTTCTCCATTCCTAAGCTTCTTCAACAACCCCCAGAATATTTTGCCACCTTCTTGATATTTATTTTCTATGTTCTTGCCAAAGTCCTTCCCATGACTTTTGTTTAGCTAGTTTTACACAGTGTAGCTTTCTTACATTTGTCTCTGTATTCTCCAAGAGCACAAACTGACTTATTTGCCAGGAAGTTTTGATATGCTTTCTTCTTTTCCTTCACTGCCTCTTTAACTTCCTGTGTCCACCATGGAGTTCTAATTTTTCTATCCTTGCAGACAACTTCACCACTTGCCTCTCTAGCTGAATCTATCAGGGTTTTCTTCAAGGCTTGCTACTGAATCTCCAAGGTTTGGTTCCTGTTCTCAAACTCTTTCATTTTTCCTTCAATTATCTTTGGTATTTTAGTCTACAGCTCACATCTGAGAGCTGCTCAACTTTTATTCGCTTTAAAACTTTCTTACATGTTATTCTTTTCAATATGAAATTCAATTTGATCCTGCTCAAGATTAAATAGTGATCACTTCCAATTTCAAATCCTCTGTACACTCTGGTGTCCTGCACCAGGGAGAAAACATCACTATCAACAATAACATAGTCAATGAGACTTTTCTTATTCCTAGCCTCTTCTCTCCATGTGAATTTGTGCACATTTTTATGTTGGAACATGGTGTTAGTAATAACCAGTCCATGTCCTGAGCAGAAATCCAACAGATATTTGCCATTATTATTAGCTTTGCTCTTTTCTCCAAATTTTCCCAAAATATTTTTATATGTCTCACAATCATTTCCTACTCTGCTATTTAGATCCCCAACAAGGACCAACTTTTCCTTTTTCATTGTGTCAGTTGCTTTTTCTAAAGCCTCAAAAAATTCCTCCACTTCTACCTTAGTAGAACCTTCTTTGGGACCATAGGCTCAAATAAGTCTCATTGTCCAGTTCCCCATTCTCATATTTGCCCACATTACTCTACTTGAGACTGATTGCCATTCAAGAAGATTAGCCTCGTATTTTGTGTTGAATACTATGGCTACTCCTTCTTTTCCTTGATTGTCATTGCCTGAATATGACATTTTGTATTTATTGCTCAGAAAGATCTCACCAGTTTTGGTCTTTTTTGTTTCAGTCACCCCTATTATGTCGATCTGGTACTTATCTAATTCCTCAGCTAGCTCCATTTCTTTGCCATTCAGGCTTCTTACGTTGATAGTACCGATCTTTAACTCTGGTGATGTTGAGTTGTGCGCGATTGTGGACAGTATAAATAGTCCCACATACAAACTGGCTAGACATTTAGCGAAGCTACTAGCCACTCTCACAAACAATTCTTCCTCGTTTGTCAAAAATTCAGCACACCTAAAAAGCATCTTACAACACCTTACCCTGAAAAGCTCAGACTTAATAGTAAGCTTTGACATCACTTCGCTATTCACAAATGTACCACTAATCTACTGAAGTCACACTTCCCCCCTGATATATTTGAACTATTCAAATTCACAATACATGCAGGATATTTCACATGGAAAGGGAAAATATACAAACAAATTGATGGGACAGCCATAGGCTCCCCCCCCCCCCCCAGCCAACTTTTACATAGAACACGTGGAAAAACAAGCAATCAATACAGCCACTCTCAAACGAACACTTTGGCTACGCTATGTTGACGATGTGCTTGCTATTTGGCCACATGGCCCTGAGACATTGAAAACATTCTTAGCACATTTAAATAGCCAACATCCAAAAATCCACTTTACTATGGAACTGGAAGCCAATAACTGTGTGCCCTTCCTGGATACACTCATCACACATCTCCCAGATGGTTCCTTATCATTTTCAGTTTTTAGAAAACCCACACATACAGGTAGATACTTACACAAACAATCACACCATCATCCTTCTCAACAATATGGCATATTAAAAATGCTAACCCATAGAGCGAGAGCAATCTGTTCCAATGACAAGGCTCTTACTGCTGAACTGACTCACTTACGCCACACCTTCTTGGCCAACGGCTACAATCCACATAAAATAAACAAAATACTAAACACTCCTAAGAAACTCCTCCCACCATCCACCACAGAGAACTACAACAAAACAGTCACCATCCCTTACATTAAAGGCACATCCGAAAAGATCTCAAGAATTCTCAATAAACATAAACTACGCACTACATTCAGACCATGTAGCAAATTAGCCACCCTCATCCGCTCACCCAAGGACAGCATTCCTCCTTTATCACATCCATGAGTCTACCAAGTACCCTGCTCATGCAATCAAACCTACTACAGTCAAACAGGAAGAACTGTGAACATCCGCATCAGCGAACATAAAAGATACGTCCGGAATTATCATTATGGGAAGTCGGGCCTAGCAGACCATGCTCTGGATACCCCTGCACACAGGATCAACTGGAAAAACACAAAAGTACTACACAGAAACCCGTATAAATCAGAGAGATTGTTCTTAGAGGCGACAGAAGCCCTAAAACACACTCCAAATCTCAACAAATATGGCCGTATTAACTTGCCGATGATCTGGGAGACAGTCATATTAAGAAAAAACTAGCACTTTTCTAGGACTCTAGTAATATATGATAGCTTTTTTTTTTTTTTTTTTTTTCAGATAGAGGGCGCCAAAATCAGGACTCTAGTCTTTGTGTTGCTGCTACAATTTTGTTTAAGTACACCATGTTGTTTTAGTCTCGCGTATTGTGACAAACAGTGTTTTTGTGCTCTGAAGATGCTGGTTATAACACCAGCGAAATATCAGCATTAAGTTAATAAATTAATTATTTACTTAGTTTCTGTGTTCTATTATACCGTTAAAATAATAAACAACATGTTTGACGAACACATAAGTCTGTCCACACGTTTGAGATAGACCAAATCATGGCAGTTTGCTTAGTAAGCCCTTGTGCCAGACCCAGCCAAACGCCTTGGAGATATCAAGTGCTTGAGATTTGCCAAACTTCTCCATGGCATTTTTCCAGAGATGAGTGACGTGTGAGTAGATCTCCTGTTGATCAGCAGCAACGGAATCCATACTGGTGGTTGTTTATTAGACAGGTAGTGTTGGAGTTGGGAATTGATTATTTTTTTCCATTACTTTAGACAATATGGAGGTGAGCGAATGGGGCGGTAGTTGGATGGTACTGGCTTGTCGCCCTTCTTGGGAATGGGTTGAATATAGGCCAATTTCCAGGCTGTTGGATAGATACCAGTGGAGTAAGATAATATATATAGGTGACATAGGACAGGAGTCAGTTCTGGTGCACAAGCCATGCAACAATACTTACACAGCCACTCCCATACACAAGTTTGGCATTATTGGAGGAATGCCGTCAGGGCCAGGAGACTTTTTTGTGTCTAATTTGGACAGGATTTTACTGATCTCTTTCTGGCAAAAGGATATAGTGGGCATTGTATGAGGGGGAGATTTGCTATTGTCAATTATGCATGCATTGGAAGCAAAGTATGAGGCCAGGCAATTGGCCTTTTCTGTAGGTGATGATGCAATGGAGCCATCTGGGTATGATAGAGGTGGGAATAGTGTTGGGCAGAAGTTATGACCCATTGCTTTGGCGAGAGACCAGAAGGCTTGGCTGCTATTTAGACAGCTGCTAATTTCCTGCTTTTTGCTCTTTCAAACTCTGTTTTCAAAGCATTGATTGTTTGTTTTTGTTTTTGTTTTTTTGCATTTATTTCGGGCTTGGGTATAAGCTTTAAATGAGGATGAAGTTCTTGATTTAAGCCAGTTATGGTATGTTTGGTTTTTCATTTGTACAGCCTTGGTGCATCTTTTGGAAAACCAAGGTTTAGTTAGGGAATGGCAGGTCAGAGTACTGTGGGGAATGTATGATTCCATTGCCAGTATTTTACTGATCTCTTTGCTTCCAACTATTGCTTCCCACTTGGCACTGTTATAATGCCTGACTACTCTTGTATGGGAGTGGCTGTGTAAGTATTGTTGCATGGGGAAAGAGATGAGCACTAGGTTGTGGTCAGAATTGCCTAGTAGGCCCTCTACATTCACTGTGTATTTGGATCATTGGTCAGAAAGAGATTAGGGTATTTGAAGAGTGGTTCAGGTCAGGTATTCTGGTTGGCATCTGAACTAGTTGTGTAAAGTCATGATGGCAAATGTTTCAACATCTCTGTCTGCAAGATCTGTAAGATCTTGTGGACAGAGATAGTGGAGGAGGAAAACCAGTTAGTGTTGTGGACATTGAAATCTACTAGGAGGATGATTTCGCTGTTGGGAAAGTGAGACTGGAGGAGGTCTTTTAAGAAATTTTAATTTCCTCTTTCTAAAACAGTTTATAGAAAGAGGAAATTAAAGAGCTCGGAGTGGTTAGTTGCATTATGGGAGTGATAGAGACAGAAAATGAATTTGACTGAGTTGGGTAGGGATATTTTCATCCAAAGAAGGTCAAAGTTGGGAGATTCTAGGTTGGGTGCTCTCTGGCAAGGTATGTCGAAACAAATGTATGCATAGATGCCACCCATCTACTGGTGTACCTGTATTTGATTATTCTTGAATGGCCACTGCTAAAATTTAAATGAACCAATGTTTCCATTGCCATAGGAATTGTTTTAGTAATACATTCAGTGTAAATGTTTTAATCAGAAGAGCAGAAATAAATATACAATTAAGGAAATGAAGCATAGAAAGCATGAAGACTGTCTGCTTGTTATTCTGATGATGCCAGACAGCACAAATAAGTTTGGCTATGTAAGGTAAAGAAATTAATACCAAGTTGCAGCTGATCTGCCTAGTGAACAAACTGTATGCTTAGACTAATCATTAGCCCTTCTACTGTCCATATTAGTATTTTTAATCATTGCAGTTGGAAATAATTCTGCTGTTAGTATAGTTGGATGAGAGAAAATTAGTAATTGAAGACAATTAAAATGTTAGTGACATAAGGAAAACAATAGAGAGAGTAAATGAATTTGACAAAATGAGGTAAATTGATTTTTAGCCAAGGACAAAAGGAAAAGATTCTGATTTCAACACACTCGGATTGTCACAGGATTGTCGAACCTGCACGTGCACAAATGCTCCCTCTGAGATTAATAAAGTAAATGAGAACTGAAATGGATAATGACTGTAGAAACTAAAATTGTTTGGATAAGTCATTGTAATCTATTTCTCATTTCTTGACTGTTCAGGATTGTTGTGACATACGACTCTTGCTCTCTATATAATAAACACTGTTACAAGCATACTCACAATAACAAACTACAAAAAATCCTGACTACAGCTCCATTAGCATAATTCTGTACTAAAAGCTATCACTGTAGCAGACTATTATAAATTATTTCTCTGATTCCTCTGAGTTTGCTATATTGAAGGTTGACTGTATATTCATATTTAAATATGAATGTGTATGTAACAGTCTTGTGATTGTGATCTGTGTCAAACTGAATTTATTTATAATGAACTATATAATTTTTCTTTTTAATTTCAGGCTTTATTTAAATGTTTGTCTAGCCTATACCTCCAGGGAAGAACTCTGCAATGTGGTAAGAGATATGGCAGAAGGTGTTCAGCATGGTTTAATTTATTCTAGGTAAATGTTCTTAAAAATTTCTGAAATACATTTCATTATTTTTCTACTTTAGACTTAAGTGGATCAGATCAGCTTACCTTTAGCTTGACACACTAATATTGTGTCACTGTTGCATCATCAGTGGCATTAACAGGCACTTAAGCACTCACAGCTTTCCAAGGATCCTTGGATTTCTTAATCGTAATACGAGGATAAGGTGGTTACCCCCATACCTCTAAGTATTCTTGTCTGTAAAAATTATGTGTGTTCTGCTGGCCAGTTTTCCTTTCTGAGGGACGAAAAACTAGAGTTTCTGGAAGGGGAAAATCCTTTACCTCTGTATGAGACCGGCTAACTCACCTTTATTCTCGTAGACAGGCTTACACATTGGTTATGCATTATTAAAACGCTTAAGGAATTGAACAACGTAGTTAAGGATATAAATTAAATTATACTTTAATAAATATTTTCCAATATTTCGGCAACGTCACGTTGCCATCTTCTAAAGGAACTTACAAAAAAAGTTACGTGCACGTAGGCACTACAACACAGAAACTGGGAATGAAGAGATGAAGCTATTGTTCTCCTAACAGTCCTGATGGTGCCCTCTAGCGGGCTAAGTAGGTGTTCTTGGCCGTTGGGCTTGAAGGTCTGCTGATGTAGGCCTCCCAAATTTGGGGCAGTCGCATACAACCAAATTTGTTAAGGTTTGGAGAATTTCTTAGGGCTGAGGCAAATATTTATTAAAGTATAATTTAATTTATATCCTTAACTACGTTGTTCAATTCCTTAAGTGTTTTAATAATTCACCTTTAGTTGAAAGAGACCAGATAAAGGTTCCTTATGTTTCTGACTGGAATCGAACCCAGGTCTTTCCGACCAAAGGGCTTCGTCTATACTGACTGAGCTATGGAGACTCTACTGTTGCATCATAGTATGTTATTTATGTTGAGGATACTGCATATTATATAATCAGAAAAAAAGGATAAAATATAAAAAAAAAATTATTATACAATTGACTTTCACTAGCATCACCATTAAAAGAAACTACCAAAACATCCTAACCAAACTATATATGCAATGTTAAGCAAAAAAAGGAAATTAACTACAGCAAGCTATATTACTGTAAACTATGGTTCCTACAAGCATGCTTGTGAGAGTAGTTTTTTATGTGCATGTTCGTGTCGGGAATTGTTTTGCACAATTATTGTACCTACAGGACTTCTCTCTGCTTCTGCATAAGGCAGGCTCACTGACACAAAGTTTATATGGCATGTTAGTTGCAACTCTTTCAGTAGAATTTTATTTCAAGTTAACATTGTGATCTGTCTTAACAACATTGAAAATTTCAGATGCAGTAGAACAAACACTTATTCATGTAATTGAAAACTTGTACCTATGCTAGGATAATTGATTTTAGTTAGATACTGTGTTTGGTGGTACATCAAATGGTTTTGCTTGAGTCTGTGCAGCATTGTTTCTGTGGGAGGGGACTTGTGTTTCATTAGGTGGTGCTGTTTTTATCCAGGTCATCTCTGATTGCACTATTTGTTAACAAATAGTGCAATCAGAGATGACCAGACTGCAGATGTCTCTGTACCTTATTCAGTGATACAATAAAATTACTTGTTTTTCTTGCATCTGCAGTATAATGGCTGTTGGGGAGGGCATGTTGTTCATGGGGAGGGCATGTTGTTCACTATATAGGGATAGCTGCTTCCAGTCTTCAGACAGTATACACATAGGGAGTAAAAATTGAAAGTGAAATATATATATATATATATATATATATATATATATATAAGAAAGAAATACACATAACAAACACAATAAATTGTACAAGATGATTTGCTCCTTCGTCAACCCACATGAATCACCTGATTATAGAATAAGCTCCTCCCTATAGTTATTTACTGAGCTAGCAATGTATACAGTTGCTGTTTCTTGTTGGTTAGTTATTTATTTATTTTTAAATTATGCCTTATAAATGTGAATATGAAAGTCTAGAGTTTTTACAATACTGAAAATATTTTTATTCATGCCAATTCTCTCTTTTTCTTATATTTACTATTCTTTACATCTTTTAGTGAATCACGTATAGTAACTAATAATCAAATATATTAGTATTTAATTATTATTTTTTAATATATGTTACCTCCCCCTGCTATGTGGGATTAGTTACAATGAAAGAAACTGTCATGAAAAGTGGTGTGACCAACGACATGTAGGAACGAAATTGCCAGGTGGTACAGTAATTCTGCTTGCTTCGCCATGACAAGAGAGCTGCGATTGCCCCGACAAGAACGTGTTAAAAGAAATTTGCTGTCACAAACTGTTCCTGTGATCTTTCTATTGCTATAGTGAAAGTCAGCTGTAAACTCATTTATTTATAAGCATAGATGGAGCTGATGGACCCTGTCTGGTGGAGCTAAATTCATTTTATGTGCAATGTTTGAAATATTCCTTTTAAACTGCATTATGTTGAGATTACAGATATCCCCAGATAGCAAAATCCATTGGATTTAAGTTAAAATTCTGACCGAATGTCAAATTTTTGCCTTCACATGGTGTGCCCTATTAATTTGGTAGACACTGGGTACTGAATGAACAAGGATGGGTTGACTTAGCCAACCAAATTGTACTCTCTGTTGTCTTAAACCAGATACACATATGATGGTACAACAAGATGAGATTTCATGCCAGCTGTGGCATTGCCTGATTATTATTATGTGACACTTCCAGGGAGTCCAAGGGGCAATTGCAGCTCTCTTGTTATGGTGAAGCGAGCAGAATTACTGTATCACAGGAGGGCAATCTATTCTCAAGATTAAGGAAATGAGCAAATAGTGAAAAGTCAGCTACTAGAATAAACTCAAACTCAGCATCTAGGGAAAAAACTCCACTGTCAGAAGAATTGAAGATATAAGAAGTATTAATGGAAAGGAAATCAAACTTGCAGGAGAACTGGTACCATGTGGACAAAGTATTTATTACTGAGACATAAACAGTCAAGATATTACTAAATAATAAGTATAGGATGTTATATTCAGATAAATAACAATCAATGAGAGAAAGGAGTAGCGATGGCATTCATCACCACACACAAAGATAAACCTCTTGAATGGAATTTATTTATTTATTGTATGGCCATATACACATGGTTAAAAGGAAATAGAATAAAATACATATGAATATAGATAAGATACAATATATAAAATGATAAATAAGAAGTAAAACATAAACAAGCATATAAAATACAGATATTAAAGGTATTAAATGACAAGCATCAAGCAAGAATTTAGTCATATTTTTACATTTAGATTTTTTATCCAATCAATCGCCTCTGGGGATAGGTCAAAAATGTCCTTTAGTTCACCTGGATATGCCGCTAACTCACATTCCTGAACTATATGACGAATGGTTTGGGTCTCAGCTCCATAAGGGCAGTTGGGATTTGGTATCTTCCCCATTTTGATAGTAAGTCTCTGCACACACCATGACCTGTACAGATCCTGTTAGCAGACTTCCATATATTCGTGGACAGGTCAAATCCAGATGGTTTTTGAAGAATATTTATGTAGCTACAGACTTCAGGTCATACTGCTTGAGTCCGCAGTGCATTCCACTTATTCATCAAACTGGCATTCTGACCGAGAAGGTTACAGGTGGTTTTAATGGCAGGTCTTCTGGATTTTAATCTATCAGATAAAGCATCTGAAATAAACTCATGTATTGGGAGATTTTGGTTATTTAGGATTCTTTTATATTCACGAAGCAGAGCTTCCTGTCGTCGCAATTCTGGAGGAGAAATATGGCTCAGAATGGGGAGCCACTGTAAGGGTGTGCTTCTGATACATCCGTTATTAAGCGCCTAGGTGAGATTAAGTTGAACATCTAATTCAGTGATTCTCAACCACTGTGCCGCAGCACTTTGGTGTGCCGCCACTGCGAATACTCATACATAAGTGGCGTCAGACAAGTAGTTCAATCAGTTCAACCTTCCTAGCAGGGACTGGCTGAACCAATGCGCATGGCTATTATAGTTCTGGCTACTGGCTAACAAAGCTACATATTAGTTTAGTCTACTAGTCGCCTGCTTGATGTGTGCATATGGTTAGTTACAACTTATATATTCGTTTTCGTATGTGCAATACCAATATTGTGTAGTCAAACTTAATTAAAACGGGTTCAAAGGCAATATACAATATGTCGTTTTTAATAATTTTTTGACAAAATTATTTTTATTTTCAATGAACCCCCTAAAATGGATAAATGGATAAAAAAAAAAAGAAAGCTTAACGACGATAATGATGATGCTAGCGATCATGCTAACGAGCCCAGTACAAGTAAAGATGTTTCCTCTGCCAAAAAATGTAATGTTCATCATAAGTATAATGATGACTGCTTAAAATTTGGATTTACATCTACAATGGAAAATGATAAAACTGTTCCAGAGTGTGCGGTATGTGGTTGTAAATTATCAAACAGTGCTATGGTTCCGAGCAAGCTCCAACATCACCTGCTCACTAATCATCCTTCGCTAGCATCAAAAGACAAAGCCTACTTTCAAAATTCATTATCTGCAAGATCCAAACAATTAAAGATTTTTAAAAAGCAAATTAGTGTCTGAAAAAGCTCAGGTAGCTTCTTATGAAGTGGCTGAATTAATTGCTCTCAAATTAAAATTTGGCTGAAAAAATTATATTACCTGCTTGTCGTAAAATTGTAAAAAGAAAGAATGATCGGTGAATCAGCAGAAATTGATGTTTGTAAAATACCACTTTGAAATGACCCAATTCATTGCAGAATTATAGACTTGTCCCAAAATATTGAAGAAAATACTGCTAAAACTCTTGCAAATTCAAATTTTGCTTTACAAATCGACGAAACAGCTGATATTACGGGAAAAGCACACTTAATTGCATTCGTTCGATTCATTCACGAAAATGATATAATTAATCAATTTTTATGTTGTCGTGAATTATCTGATTTCACAACAGGAAAACATATTTTCGATGAAATTAATTATTTACAAGAAATTAAAATTTCATGGAATTTGTGCATTGGCATTTGTACAGATGGTGCTGCAGCTATGACAGGATCTATAAAAGGATTTGTAGCACATGTAAGAGAAGATAATGCAGATATTAGTTACCCATTGTTTTTTTGCATCGGGAAACACTCATTACAAAACAATTACCATCAGAATTGAAAATAGTGCTGGAACAATGTGTTAAAATGATTAATTATATAAAATCAAGACCATTAAAAAGTCACCTGTTTAGTCAGTTATGCCAGGCTATGGAGTCTAAATACGAATCATTGTTACTACACACGGAAGTCAGGTGGTTATCCAGAGGGAAAGTTTTGTCTTGCATGCTTGAATTAAAAAACGAGATAAAGATATTTTTTGAACAAGATAATAATGATTTTGTTGGTTTGTTGGAAAAAAAAATTACTTTATGGTAGAATAAAGCACAAGAAGGTAGTTTAGAAAAGTTTGAGTCAGTTCCAAAAGATTGTTATAAAATAATTCATAAAATAGTTATTGATCATTTGACAATACTAGAGCAAAATATTGTTCATTACTTTCCAAATTTAGAAATAAAAAAATTTGATTGGATTTGGAATCCATTTGTGATAAGCGACACATCGGTGTATGAACTAACTTTGAAAGAAGAAGAAGAACTGATTTCTGTGTGTAATAACTGAGATTTAATTTCAAAACATTCAGAAGAATCAATTCGTTCTGGATTAATCTTAGATACGATTATCTAACAATATCACAAAAAGCTTTAAGTGTGTTATTACAATTTTCCACATCTTATTTGTGCGAATTCGGATTTTTGGCTTTGACCGATATAAAAATGAAAAAAAGATCCAGACTTTTAAATCTGGATCACAAAATGAGAGTAGCATTATCATTTATACGCCCAAATATAAATGAAGTTATCAAAAAAAAAAAAACATGCTCAAATTTCGCATTAAATGTAATTTACCATTAAATAAACATTTTGTTTACTTTGTAATGCAATATCATTTTATATTTTATTGCAAATTATTATTGTATGCTATTTTTACAAAATATATTATAGGTACATGAATTAATTAACCAAATAAAATTCTTTTGAATTTATCTTATTGTTAGTGTGCCACCAAATTTTAAAATTATTAAAAGTGTACTGTGACGAAAAAAAGGTTGAGAATCACTGATCTAATTTGTTGATGTGGTGACTATTAAGCCAGACAGGGGCACCATACTCTGCTGCACTGTAGACCAGTCCCAAAGCGGTGCACTGTAGAGTTGTGGCACTTGAGCCCCATGTAGTACCGTAAAGCTTCTGAACTATATTATTTCTAGTACATACTTTAGCAGCGATATTAATCATATGTTGTTTATATGACAAAGTTTTATTAAAGGTTATCCTCAAGTATTTAGGTGTTGGATTAAATGAGATTAATGTCCCATCAACATATATCTCTGGTTTTTGATTTGCAAGTCTGTTATTAAGGTGAAAACAAGAACATTCAATTTTACCAGGATTTGGTGTTAATCTCGATTTTTTATAGAACTGCCATAAGGCCGACATATCAATTATCAATATTTCTTCAGTTCTTGGTATAGATTTATCACTGATACTTCCTCCATTTACCACTCTGAAATATCGATCACATAATAATTTGTTTATGAGGTGCCCCAGTGTTTTACATGGGATGATCTTAAGGAATTTGTATACGAGTCCCTTCCTCCAGACAGTATCGTAGGTCGCTGTCAAGTCAACAAAGACTGCGGTAGTCTTCAAGCATCTTCGAAACTCCCTTCAGTGTAAGTTGTTAAGCTAAGGACCTGATCTGTGCAGCTATGATCTCTTCTGAACCCCACTTGTTCTATTGGAACACATTCATTCCAAAATTTTCCCACTGATCCTATTCAGAATCAGTCTCTCCAGCAGTTTACTTAAAAGGATTATGGGGCGATAGCTTTCACTTCTGTCTGCTAGCTTACCAGGTTTTATCACAGTGATGATTTTTGTTTCTTTTAAATTCCCTGGGGACACAACCACTTCCACGTACATTGCTAAAAAATTTGGCCAACCACAATGTATCAGGAATTCATTATGAATATTATCGAATCCAGGAGCCTTCCTTGTTTTGATGCGCCAAAGATATTTCCTCACAAGAAGAAGGCAAGGGGAATTGTAGGTTCTTTTGAATTACAGCTTTCTTAGTCTTTAATTCACGTTTTACCTCTCTAGTATGTTCTTTGTCTATAGGGATTCTAGAAAGCGAAACAATATGAGCAGTATCTGATTTGAGTTGACAGGTGAAGATTTCTTTGGTATAAAGGGGCTTGGGCCAAGTTTTTCTGCTAGAGTGTTTAAAGTCTATGTTCTCAGTTAATTGGATCCACTTTTCCCTTCAAGCAGCATTAAGACTATGAAGCAATACTTCTCCCATCTCAGGATCCTTATGCCCAAGGAATTCCCGATACAGGGATTCGCTTTCTTTAGTCCATCCAGGCACATATTCTTTTTGGTAGCCTCGAGGGATGTATCTTTTTGCCACCGTTATGACTACTCCAGTGAATCGTGTATAATTTTTATGAGTTGGGGGAATTCTTCTAAGACGTGCATGTAGGTCCACAGTAAAATTTTCTCAGTCAGCTTTTTGGAAATTCCATCTTGGTCTAGGAAATGATGTTATCACTGGAATTTGGGTGCCTAATTCCATTAAAATGGAACAGTGTTGACTATTTGGAAAAACCGAGAATACGTCTGGAGACCTGTAAAGGTTGATTTTCACTATCAGTGGAGACAAATGTCAAATCAGGGTTATATTTCTTATTCCAAACTCTAAAGGTGCCTTTTTCCTTGGCATCAAAAACCAAGTGGAGACGGTGTAGATCTGCCCATTTAGCTTATGTTTCCCCATTTTGATCATTCCAATGATATTTCCAAGAAGTATGGTGGCTGTTAAAGTCTCCAGAGTACACTGATGGATGGTGTATATCTGTATAACATCATTTGGCCAAGCGGTTCCAGGTGGTTTATACACATTCACAATCATGATGTTCTCTATTCTAGCAACGATCTTATGGATTTTGTCATCAGTAGAAAAGGTTATCAGCACAGCATTCTCAATATCATTTCGGATATATGTTATGTTGTCATAGCAATAACTATATGTTATTCCAATATCGTAACCAGGAATTGTTGCTCTAGATTTAACTTGGTCTTCAGATTCGATATGTGATTCTTGAATAAAAAGTAGATCGATGTTTTCATCTCGTAGGAGTTTAGAAAGATATTGTCACTTTGATGCACTAATACCCTCAACATTTAACTGGCAGATACAGATACTATGTCCGATGTTCCTTGTCATTTGGTTCTGGGAGGAATCGTTGTGAAGGTTTTGAATTTCCATGTGCAAATATGGTCAGGAGATTGCACAATGGTTTGGCCGCGAGTTGCTCTAGCTCTTTAGTGTGACCCAGGGTGCACCACGAGAAGGCTAGCTAGAATTGCGCCCCTCTTGAATGGAAAGCCATTTTACATAGAGTTATATGGGAAAACTTCAAAATGGGAAAATTGACAATGAAATTTATTTGTGCCTGTGGTCCTACAGAAGGTTCTCCTAACGAAGAAGTGGAAGAATTTTTCAAGTCATTAGAGCAGACAGCTGATAAAGAAAATGGAAAAAGTGTTCCATGTTGGAAATCTAACCATCACAGTAGGAAATGAATCCCACCAGACATAGAAATGTTTTGAAATGGAGAAATGGAGCAAGGCTAATAATAATGGTAAGCATCTGCTTGATTTCTGCTCAGGATATGGATTAGTCATTGCTAATACCATGTTTCAATGAAAAGAAGTACACAAATTCACTTGGAGAGAAGACAAGAAATAAGAAAAGCCTCACTATGTCATTGTTAGTGATGCCTTTGTGCTGGTTGGTTCAAGACAAGAGCATACAGAGGATTTCAATTTGGAAGTAACCATGACTTTGTTTTAACTAGGATAAAAATGAATATCATCATATTGAAAATAACAGTATATAAGAAAGTTTTAAAAAGAATTAAAGCTTGATAGATTTTATAAGTCAACTGCAGACTCAAATATACAAATATTATTCAAGGAAAAAAAATCAGCTAGCAGATTTTATTCCCTTATAGGGAGTAGGCAACGCCTTTTTCAACCCTATCTAGCTTGTGGAGACTGGATGAGCAGTTCAATCTCCACCAGTAGCCAATCAGTCATAGCTGGCCCAAGACTATCACTAATTATAAGTGCCAACCGATGATGAGACCTGCAGACAAGTACTGCCATCTGTTGGTACCTAACCCTAATAGGATATGTTCTTGTCTGAAATAGTGTGGGTTCTACATTCAATTTTTTTGAGTTTACAGATGTGATGGGACGAAAAATTTGCTTGCCCATGCCAGAGATCATCTAACTCGAGAACTGGTCAAAGAAAGGCTTAGAAAAAGTTCCTCCATTCAGTGATGACTAGACTTGAACATAGTCAATCTTTGGGGGGCCTAATACAAAGGATGCAACTGCCACTTCCACTGAGCTCTACATGCCAGAAAAAAAAAATGAGAGTTCAAAAACAAGAACCAAAACTTGGAATCTCAGTGGCAGACTCTGAAGTAAACACTAACTGATTTAGCTACAGAGGCATGTGGCGAAGTTGACTTCAAAGAGAAAAAAATCAAAACCCCATGGTAAATGCAAGAAGTTAAAAATGTTCTTGGAAAGAAGAAAGCAAGAGAAAATGTAAGAGAGCTGAGCTCTGTGTAAAGTAGCTAAACAAAAGTCATCAGAAGTCATGGTAAGAAGATAAAAGATAAATATCAGGAAGGTGGCAAAATGTTCTTGAGGCTATTGAAAAATTCAGAAAGTGGTAAAAGGAATCAAAGATGATAAAGGTGATGTGAAAACTGAAGAGAATGATATTCTTCATATCTGGAGTAATTACTTTTAAAGATTTTTAAATGAAACAAGCAGTGATAAAACAGTAGCAAAATTTTTCAAGTGAAATGCAAACGGGAGCACATAATCAGTACTTGAGGTAGAAAAAACTTGGATTGTGCAAAGGTGGAAAGACTAGTGATATTCAACCAGAAATGCTGAAATACTGAGGTATGAAAGTTTTGCACTGGCCACACTGCATAAGAAGGTTGAATTCCAGATGATTGGAGTAGAACTCTCATAATTCCCATCCATAAAAAAATAAATGGAGTAATTCTAAATGTGAGAATTACAGAACAGTTTTTCTATTTAGTGTTCTGAGTAAGATTTATGCAAGTGTTTTTGAAAAGAAGCTGAAAAAAATTGTGGATTAGAGAGACACTGGGAAAGAAACCCAGCTGGGTTTGGGCCAAATAGAGATTGTCAACATCAGATTTTCGCTTTACAACAAATGGTTGAGAAATCTTTTCCAAATCTAGAAACCTAAGTTTTCAATGGGCAGGATGATGGTGTGATGTAAAATCAGGTGTAAGGCAAGGATGCATATTATCTCAACTCTTATTCATTGTCTATGTGGGCTGCATTATGAAAGAAAGTAGCAATAAACCTGATATTAGAATCAGAGCCATCAAACTTAGCTCTTTGCTTTATGCAAATGATGTTTGCATCCATGCATCTGGTGCAAGTCTCCAGGATTCTTTAAATTGAATAACATCTGTAACAATTTAATGCTAATGAAAATTAGCATTAAAAACACTAGTATGAAAATAGGCAGGAACATAGAAAACTTCAGTTGCATTCTCAATGAATAATCTATAGAACCAGTAAAATGTTTCAGCTATTTAGGCACAGTTTTTAGTGAAGATGGCAACTTAAATCGGAAAATAGATAACAGATTAAGCAAAACTGGTATGGAAGAGTCAGTTGAATAAATTTATATGGAATTAGAGAGAAATTAGCCAAAACACTAAACTATCAGTATACAAGACAGTGTTCAAACCAGTTTTAAGTTTATGGATCTGAGGGTTGGATTAAAAATAAATTACGTAATCAAAGATTATGAGACTAGATATGAGAGTTCTGAGAAAAATTAAGCAAGTGAACAGATGATATCAATGGCAGAATCATATTGAAAATGAAGATATTAGAAAGGAACTTGACATTGCTAACTTAAGAATCTGTGAATCTAAGGTGGTATGGCCACTCAAAATAGCAGTATATATCAAACACAGTGGTACTTAATTATTGTATGCAGTTAGATATTAATAGAAAATGGCTAACACTGAATTTTTTACTAAACCCTTTGTAGTGTGCAAATCTTGAAGAGTTCTTGATTTATGTGTCCTGTAGGAAGAAATTATAGTTGTCTCTCCCTATAAGCATGCTCATTGGAACCAGAGGAATTTATTATAGTAAATTCTTTTAGAATGGTATTGTACCTATGAATTTATCTGGTTGGGACACTTCTTAGTAGTTTGTTATAGTGAGTTTATAATGCTCTTTGCAATAATGAAAATTGACTATATTATGGAAAAATGGCCTTGCTGGATGGAGAAGGTGATCAGGCAACTGATAAAGATGACAAAGCAGAACTGTTTAATAATGTTGACCAGACTGTTTTGTTATGGCAAAACAGGTGTTATTCCTAGTAGGAGAGAATGGGATGAGAATTGCAGGTTCATTAATTGGCTGTAATATGAATGTACTATTACTGGAATATAGACTTCGTTTCTTATCAAAAGTTATGTCTCACTCTTTGAAGAGAATAAAATGCATTATAGATATTGTCTCTATAATTTCATTATAGACTATAGATTTATTATTATTATCTGAGACTTCCAGGGAGTTATGGACTCATTGTGGGAGGCTGTAGATCAACCACACCAGCTATCATACTTCTCTTAAACTCATTTACACTAGATGGCACTACTGTGAGAGAGTAATGGCTAGCTCTTATTCCTTTCTTAACTACACTTACACTTAACTTCCACAGATGTCTTTTTGTTCTCTCCTGACCTTCACATAACGAAAAATTTCATCAGTTGATAACCTCTCATACTCTTCCTCCTGTTTACCAGTCTGCAGTCCACATCCTCTCAGTCTGTACTCATAATCTGCAATCCATATTCCCAATATCATCTTTCTCTTTTTTACATTCTTTCCACAGCATCTTCATTCTCTCCATACCTAGGAATCCAAATCTGCACAATAGTTAGTCCATGTGAGGCTGTATCAAGACCTTATAAAGAGGCAAAATGACATTCTTATCCTTACATGTCAATGTTGGAGGCTTAATGGATTTTTTACAACACTCAAAAAGAATTAAAATAGAATTTAATACTTCCTATATTTCGTCCTAGTCACTAGGACATCTACGGGGATTACAAAAACAATTAATGTAACATATACACAAATAACAAACAATACTAAGCCCAACCACGTGGGTGACACCAGAGCGGATAAGGGTAATGTGGTTGGGCTTAGTATTGTTTGTTATTTGTGTATATGTTACATTAATTGTTTTTGTAATCCCCGTAGATGTCCTAGTGACTAGGACGAAATATAGGAAGTATTAAATTCTATTTTAATTCTTTTTGAGTGTTGTAAAAAATCCATTAAGCCTCCAACATGATGTCCTCACAGTACTTAAGCCTCTACACACGTATGTCAATGTTTGTTTCAACAATGCAATTATCTTCTGAGTTATATTTGCAATTTTTGCAGTACAACCTTTCAAATTTAGTATTTTATCCACTGTACATCCAAGATCCCCAGCATCATTAATTTTTTGTAACATAATCCCATCAATTTCTCTTGTTCCATGTAAATTTATTCAACTGACTCCCCACCATACCAGCTTTTCTTATTCTGTTGTCTATTTCCAGATTTAATTTGCCATCTTTTCACTAAAAACTGTGCCTAAATAGTTTAAATATTTTGCTTGTTATATAGGTTCTCCATTAAGAATGCAGTTGAAGCTTTCCATATATTCCTTTTCATAGTTTTTGGTCTTTTTATTACTTATTTTTATACCAGATTTTTTACAGCTGTTATTCAGTTAAACCTTTAACTGAATCTTTAACTTGCAGTCCAGTGCATGTTAAAGAGACTTGCATTGGATTTGTTTAGGAGTTCATCATCTACATGAAGCCAAAAGCTAAATTGAATATCTCCAATTCTGATATTAGGTGTAATGTTGCTCTGTTTCATAATTTGATCCATATAAATGAAGAACAAGAATGGAAATAATGTGCCCTTGTGTTATAACTGAGTTAACATCAAGCCACCTACGATTTAAATATAGGCTATGAATTGCCCTGTGTGACATGCCATTTACCCTATATAATTCTAGTGTGCTGAAATAGCTTTTCTCTTCCTACTTTATCATATAACTTCCATGTCTACAAAACTTAAGTAGAGATCCATATTATATTTTCTGGAATTCTAAATATTTGTTGTAAGGTGAGAAACCTGATCTTTGACAGCTTTATTTGTTATTCTTCTCTGTGGTTTTTCTTAGCCTCTTTTCAGGTATGCTTGCATCTGGCTTACCTGGAACACTTAATAGTGGAATTCTTTTGTAATTCTCACATTCAGTTTTATTTCCCTTTTTATAGATGGGAACTACAAGAGCTCCACTCCAATCTTCTGGAATTCACCCTTTTGACCTTCTCAATTATGCAGTGTAGCCATTGCAAAACTTTGATATATCTGTTGTTAATCATTTCTGGTATCATCTACTTCAGCTTTCCACATTTCAGGCTTTTAATAACTGATTCCTTTCGGATATTTTCTGTCATTGTCACTGTTTGTTTCATTTAGAAAGTCTTTCTAAGTAATTACTACAGATACCTAGAATATCTTTAGTTTCACTTTTCATGTCATCTTTATCATCTCTGATTCCTTTTAGAGTACACTTTTCTCCATTTCTGTACTTTCTCAATAACCTCCAAACATTTTTTCCACCTTTATGTTTATCTTCTATATTCTTACAAATATTTGGTTAATTAAATATCTTTCTTGTGTTTACGTGCATTTATCATTCATTCTTACAAAGGTCTTCCCATGACTTTTATTTAGCTACTTATAGCTTAGTTCTCTTATATTTTTCTCTGTATTGCCACAGAGCATCTGCTGACTTACTTGTTAAAAACTTTTGATATGCTTTCTTCTATTCAAGGACTGTGTTAACTTCTTGCATTCACCATGGAGTTCTGATTTTTCTCTCCTTGGAGACATCGCCACATGCCTCTCTAGCTGAATCAGTCAGTGTTTACTTCAGAGTCTGCCACTGAGACTCAAGGTTTGGTTCTTGTTTTTGAACTCTTCATTTTTGCCTGAATATCTGTATAGTTGAGTCTACAGTTAACTTATAAAAGCTGCTCAACTTTAATTCATTTTAAAATTTTCTTACATATTTTTTTTTTCAACATCACCTTCATTTTTACCCTGCTTCCAATTTCATTTCTTCTGTTATACTCTTGAATCCTGAATTGGTGTAAAGATATCATTATCAACAATAATATAGTCAATAAGACTTTTCTTTTTTTCTTATGTCTTCTCTCAGTGTGAATTTGTCTACATCTTTGTACACAAATCTGTGTCCTGAATAGAAATCTAGCAGACTGTCCATTATTATTATTAGCTTTGTTGTTTTCTCCAAATTTTTCATAACATTTTTATTTATTAGGATTTGTTTCCTACTCCACTGCTTAGTCTAAAAAGGACCAGTTTTTCTGTTTTCATTATGTCAGCTGCCTGTTTTAATGACTTGAAAAATTCCTCCACTTCTTCCTTAGAAGAAGAACCTTCTGTGGGGATGATATGCACAGATAAATTGCATTGACCAATTCTCCATTTTGAAATTTGTCCACATGAGTTTTGAAATTGCTTGCCATAATTTGTTATCTTGTTTGATGTTGAATTCTATCGCTACTCCTTGCTTTCCTTGATAACTATTGCCCAAATATAACATCTTATTTGTTCTTTAGCAGGCTTTTTCCACCATTGATGATGCCTATTTTCACTTCTGCTGACTTTCACTTCTGCTTAGAGTTTGTTTCAGTAGCTGACTTTTCACTGTTGCACTTGCTCCTCGACAAAAACCACAAGGACCTTGTTTAACCTCAGGTAATGCCTCAGTTGGCATAGAATTTCATCATCTTGTACCATTGTGTTTGTTTCTTGTTTAAGCTAGTAGAGAAATACAGTTGGTCATCTCACGTTTCTATCCCATCCTCATTTGTTCAGTATCCAGGCAAATACCTACTAACAGGATGCATTGCGCTACCTTAAGGTCAGGATTGGACATTACTCATAGATCAGAAGTCCCAGCTGGCTCTCCCACATTCTTTAAATGGTTATGTCGAAGGTCTTCTCCTTATATATCTTTGATAAGTAGAAGATCCCCTTGCTGAAGAATTTAATTTGCATGGTGCAGATATCTCTGTGAATCTTGATAGTTTTTGAAGTATTGCATGAGTGGCAAAATTTGTCAGGGTTACTTAGTCTACTTTTTCATCATCTTCATTGAATCATTAATATGAATATAATTATGACAGTGAGGCTTATTCCAGTTTTTATTAGAGTGATTCATCATACCAAGTGATACCAAGAAATAGCCTGTGTTATCACAGTTGGCTATGGTTTCATTTATTTGGATTTTGGCAAAAGCATTGATATTCTTCCACTGTTGATTAAAATATACTAAGTAGGTATTAATGATTACTTAGTAAGGTGGTCATTAATAGGAAATTGGTTGACAGATAAATGGCAAGAAGTAGTGTTTAGAGGGTAATCTTCAAAGAACTAGGTTCTTTGAAGATTACCTAGTTGATGGCAGAATTTTGTGTTTTGGCCATTGTTGCTTAATATATTGCTGATGATATGATGTGGACATAGTAGTTAGCTGTTTGGATAATCTAATTTTACAGGATCTTAAAAGATTGGAAGAATGTACAGGGAAGTGAGGCTTAAATTTAATGTGAACAAATGCAAATATATGTGATTTGATAATAAGGTGGTATTAAACAGATATAAGTTGAATAGACATGCTTTAGAAAAAGTTAACGCAAGGATTTGAATATTTTAGTTAATAGGGAATTGAAGTTCAATAATCATATTGGTAAGTAATATACATCTAGTGAAGCTTGGCAGATTGTGGGCTTAATTAAAGGAAACTTCACTTATAGGAGATAGAACTTAAAACTTTTTGTGATGGCTCACCAGTCAGGCAGATATCTCACTAATCAGATGTCGACCTGGATATACTCTACCATCGTTGCCTAACATAGTCATGTGTTTAATACTGGATCTGGTCAGCTTATAATCTTTCATTAAGTTGACCAGATCCAGGATTGTATTAGTGTATCATCTATTGTATTAGTTTTCACTCTGCGAAGAAAAAATGCATGCATTTTATAAAAGATATTATATTTTACTAAGTTTTTGTTAATACTTATGTCTTGAATCATTTTTATGGAAAAAATCAATTTCTTCTCTTCTATTATAAACAAACATTGAGAACATTCTTCTTCTTCTGCAGCTTTTCCCACTTAAGTAGGGTCACTGTTTGTAGTGAGTCTCCTCCACAACCTCCTGTCTTGGGCTGTAGCCACATCCAAGTTCTTCATCCTCAAGTTCTCCTCCACCATCTCATTCCATCTCTTCTTTGGCTACCCACGCTTCCTCCCCCCCACACACACACATCCATCTGCATGACCTTTTTTCCTACATACTCTTCCTCCCTCCTCATCACATGACCAAACCATCTCAACCTTGCCTCCTGTATCTTTACTCCTAAGTTCGTAACTTTTATTGTTCCCCTTACATAGTCATTTCTCAGACAATCCTTTCTGGTCACACTGCACATCCACCTAAGCATTCTCATCTCTGCTACCTCCATCTTGCTGATGTTATTTTTCCTCAGGGCCACAGTTTCCATAGCATACGTCATAGCTGGTCTCACTACTCTGTCCTGTAGATTTTGCCTTTTAGATTGATCGGCACCCTCTTATCGCATAGCACTCCAGCCATCTGTCTCCAGTTCCTCCATCCTGCTTGTATCCTGCATCCCACTTCCTTCTCAGCCTTGCCATCCTGTTTCATTGTTGAACCTAAGTATCTAAAGTCACTGATGACATTTCCTTCCAGCTCCAGATCTATCTCCTAGCTGCCATCCACTTTGCAACACATATACTCTGTCTTACTTCTGCTCAGTCTCATACCTCTCTCTCTCTCTTCTAGTACTTTCCTCCAACTTTACAGTTTAGCTGCTACTTCTTCTCTTGATTCTGCACCCAACACGATGTGATCTGCATACAACATAGTCCAAGGTGCATCTTCTCTCACCTCCTTTGTCACCTCCTCCATCACAATATTAAACAGGAACGGACTTAATGCTGACCCTTGATGCAAGCCAACTGTCACTGGAAAACTTTGTCTCTCCCAGGCAGGTCCAAACTCTTGTCTTCACATTTCTGTACATCTCCTGCACCAGCCTGACATATCTCTCTGGTACCTTCTTCTCCCTCAGACACCTCCAGACTTCTTGCGTTGGCACTTTATGATATGCTTTCTCCAGATCAATAGATACCAGATGTAGCTCCCGTTGCTTCTCTTGAAACTTTTCCGTCATCTGTCGTAACCCAAAGATAGCATCTGTCATCAGTTGACCAGGCATGAAGCCAAATTGCTCCTTTTCAATCTCCACCTCCTTCCTCAGTCTTCCATCAAGAACCCTCTCTAGGATTTTCATTGTGTGGGACATCAAACTTTATTCCTCTGTAATTCTTATAGTTTTGTGCATCCCCTTTACTCTTGTAGATGGGGACAAGAGTACTTTCCCTCCATTCCTCAGGTATATTTTCCTGTTGACAAACTTTTATTAACAGGTCCCACAGCAGGTTAATTCCCAGTGGCGTCATATGACACAGCTTCAATTGAAAACAAAAAAATAAATTAAAAAAAAAAAAATTTGGTTAGAATCAATATAAAGAAATATTTTAGGAAAATAAGTTTCATTTTTCAAGGTTTAATGTTTACCGTAATAAAGGTCATATTCTGCATATTCTATTACTGGATAAGAAAGAAGCTAATTACCACAGCTGCACATCTCTTTTTGGTTTTTGTGTCTATTAATTGGTTGCCTCATGGTATAAATGAGTGTTCTCTGAAAGTAAAATAATGCATTCATATCCTATTCTATCCTCTCAATGATCGTATTCCATTATGAAAAATCAGTGATAATCGACAAAACAGGCATTTGTAATGATTAATATTGCTCACTAGATGCAGTAAGTAAGGTAAACATACAAAAGCTGTTTAATGACATTAAACTGAAGCTTTTCTTGTGGGTTTTTTTTTTTTTTTCCCAATAAATTCTCACTTGTTACGGACAAGTAGACAATCACATTTTTCAAGATCTATACAAGTCTCCTATCAAGCCACTTGAATATGGCTCACTACTTTTATAAAGTTTCTAATGAATGTCAAGAGAAGATTATAATTCAAGAAGATTTACTGTGTGTATGTTTGAAAGGGGTGGTGATCACACACTTCACCGTGAAAATCATCTACCACTTAATGGCATTCAGAAGCATCCATGTTGCCATGGGATTTGAACCCACAACCTTGGTAATTGAAAAGCAGATGCTACCCAATTAGTCACCAGATAGGTTAGTTGTAACCTGATACATTTATCTAACAGGAGGTGGCAAACTGATTTAATTGAGATTTATAAGTCAGGACATGTATAAAATAGGCAAGGAGTTTGCTGTGTGAACTAGGCTCTACCAGAAAGTATAATAAAAAGATCATGCAAAAGAAATATATGAATATCAATTTTGCTATTAAGATTAAAAATAGAATTGCCTTCAGCATCTGGTTATAGAAACAATAAATTTGTGACATAATTTTAAGAAATAATCAGATATTTGTTATGGGTGGAAGATAATGAATTATTGAATTAATGAATGTATAATGAATTTTATAGTGTTGAACATTATTACATTATTGGTATTATTATGCATCTGCGTATAAATACATATGTAGAATAAAAATGAAAAATAATTAAAATAAGGATGTCAGAGAATGAAAGAGAAGATAGCTATGAGTGGATATACAGAATTCAGTCTGTCACACATGGGTCAGTGAATTTCATGATCTGCATATTGGTTTGGCCATCATAGTGATTACTTAGTATATGGTTCACTTGCCTTTTTTTTTTTTTTTTAGCATTGAGTTAGTCACTGTCTGAGCACTCCAGTTTTCTCTCATATAATTAAACCAGACCTCAAATATCATCTGTAGTGGTTACATGTACTCTCTCTATCTCAATGGATTTAACAGGCCTTTAAGGCCCACACCCCTCCAAGCATGCTTGGATTTCATAACCGGAATACGAGGATAGAATGGTCACTCCAATGCCTCGAAGATTCCTGTGTGTGTTTGCGGGATGAAAAACCCCAGATAAACTGGCGGGAAAAACCCTGCTGTCCATGCCCAAGACCGGCTAACTTGGTTATGGGTGAGGAAGATCCTTAAGCTCCTCATGTCGTCGATGGGAATCGAACCTAGGACACTCCTTCCCCAGGCATATGGTTGCGAAGCGCAAAGCCACTAGGCTAACCTCATGGATGGTTACATGTACTGCCCAGGTATAAATATGAATTTGGGTAATATGCTGGGTTTATCACCCAAAAGAGACTAAAGTTTATTGGTGAAAGGCAAGATAATAATATCTGTATTATAAAGATATAATGCACTGGTTAGTTTCATGTTGTATGTTGACAAGTTTTAAGAAAAATGTTACAAATATATCATATATAATTATCACATTTCGTTATAATTTTAATGTTATATGTTAACAGGTTAGAATTATAAAATATTTGCAAAAATTATTATTTTTTTTTAAAAAAAAAGTCATTTCAGTGCCAGAGAATCAGAATGGATTCTGCAAGGGCAGATCCTGCACACTACTATATCCAGATAAAATTACTAATTGAAAAAGTACAAAGAATTCAATAACATGTGGTATTTATACTTTAGGAACGTTGTCAACTGTGCAAACAGAAATCAACTTTTAGTAACTCTTGCTGATGATGAAACTCCAAACCAAATGATAATAACAATCTACCGTTCTAATAGATGTGACTTCATAGCAATCAAATTGGGACATGAAATATCAAGTTGGAAATAATGAGTCATGTCATCTGACATGCTGTCCTTTATTGCCACTGTTTTTTATAGTATATATCTAGGCCAGTCAGACATTGACTGATAGTTTATGAAAATATGTCATTACGAAGCAATAGCATCTTGACATAACGTTATATTCAGATGACAATGTACTTCTGGCCAACAGTGAAGATGAATTGCAGTATTGTGTACATCATTTAAACCTTATTGCTGAAAAATTTAATATGGAAATATCAACTGTGAAAACCAAACTTATGGCATTTCAAGCAAAGAAACTAATTTGAAGTAAAATATGTATTAAATACAATTCTTGTGGAAGTAAGCTGCTTTAACTATCTTGGTTATAGTTCAACTTACAAAGAAGAAAATTACTTTAATTAATTAATATAATTTAAAAGAACAGCAGAGTACTGAGAATAATTAATGAAGTTTTTAATCCGGCAAAAGTACAGACACATACCAGAATTAAAGAATACAAGACATTAGGAAGACCAGCACTTACGGTAGTGAAGACTGAGCTATCAGATAAACAAGAAAACTGAAGGATATACGTTACTGAACCGAATGAAAAACAAAGATATAGTGGATGAACTAATTATTATTATTATTATGGGTAACTCCAAGAAGTCCTTAGACTCGTCGAGGGAGGCCCTAAACATCATGTCAGAAATTATCCAACATTTGTGTAGTATCTATCATACCTTGCTTTGAACTTATTCATAGTCATGGCACCCACAACAGATTCTGGCAACCTATTCCACTCATTCACTACTCATCATCATCATCAAATTCCTGCCACGTACCCTCAAGGGATGTACAGGATATGATAGTACTACATGAAAAATTTACGTCATTACTAACTTCCTATCTACAATTTTCCTCCAGATCAGTCTGTTACTTGTCAAGACTCCAATATTATCATTATCATCATCATCATGCATATCAAGGATTTATGCCTAGCATGGCCTGTTCCGGCCTTAGAAGTCATCATTATAATAAGTTTAGTTTAATCCTTTATCCAAGTGTGAGCAAACAAAGTTTGCACCTGAAAGTATCTTATGGCAAGGGCCCTTGCCATAATGCATAGCATTACACATATCCTCAAGGCGATGTGCTTTGCATTATGGGAGATACTGAGATAGGAGTGATGAGAGAGCTTTCTCCACCTTTGCAATGAGTTGCCTGGTGTTGCACTA
Source organism: Typopeltis vanoorti (assembly GCF_054136105.1). Classification (NCBI taxonomy): domain Eukaryota; kingdom Metazoa; phylum Arthropoda; class Arachnida; order Uropygi; family Thelyphonidae; genus Typopeltis; species Typopeltis vanoorti. The sequence goes on along the minus strand of NC_143567.1, from coordinate 35,494,410 downwards.
CCTTACCCTAGTCCTGAAGATACTTTCAGGTGCAAACTTTGTTTGCTCACACTTGGATAAAGGATTAAACTAAACTTATTATAGTCTAACTAATTGAAAAATAAACTCTCAACAACTTAGAAGTCATCGTTGAATCATTTAAGAGGATGTCCTAATGGCTTGTACTTTAAGGCTTGTTTTTGGTAATCTTTCTGTTTTCATTCTTTGAACGTGTTCTATCCATTTATGTTTATATTTTTAATTTTTTTTCTATTACTGGTTCTTAGTTTAATTCTTTCATAATATCTTAGTTTCTTTTGTGATCAAATAGGGTATTCTTTGCAGTTTTTCTCATAAACTTCATTTCTGCTGTTATTAATCTTTGTTTGTCTTTTTGTTTTATTGTCCACATTTCGATTCCATGCATTAAGACTGGTAGGGCTAATGTATTGTATACTTTTAGTCTGGTTTGTTTTTGAACTAGGTTTGGTTTAAATATTGAGTTAATTACACCTGTTATTTTTTAATATTTTGCAATTTTTATGTTTATATCTTTTTCATTGTCGTATGTGATCATACATCCTAGGTAATTAAATTAATTCACCTGTTCTAAGATCTTGTTATCTATTACTATTTTTGTTCTTGCTGGATCTTGTCCTTTAAAGGCCATAGTTTTTGATTTTTCTGTTGATATTATCATACCATAATCTTTGGATATCTCATTTAGATCTAAAATAACTTTCGGTAGTTTATCTTCAGAATTTGTAATTATTATTTCGTTGTCGGCAAAGAGGAGAGTGTTTAAGTTTACTGTAGAAGAAAGTTTAATTCCTTGATGCAAATTTTTATTCCAATTTATTATTATTATTTCATTTAAGTAGATATTAAAAAGAGTTGCAGAGAGGGGACATTCCTGTCGTACCCCTTGGTTTATCTCTCTTGTATATGATAGCTCATGATTTAATCTTATTTGTATTTGATTATTTTCATATATACTTGTGACAGCTTTTAGGATATTATTTGGTATTTGTCTTTCTTTTAATACGTTAAATAATATGTTTCTTTTAACTTTGTCAAATGCTTTTTGTATTAATTTATATAAATGCTTCCAATATTATCAGATCTTATATTTCTGTCATCTAAGGCACTTTGTACCGTATCAATCCACCTATATCTTGGTCTTCCTCTGGGTCGTTTTTCCTGCCAACCTGGCAGAGAACACTTGTTTTGCCAATCTTTCCTCGCCCATTCTATTTAAATGACCATACCATCTGAGATTAGCTCTGCTAACACATTCCTGGATACTGACGATGTCAAGTTCTTTCCTAATATCCTAACATTTTTAATATGATATTGCCATTGATGCCATCTGTTCACACCTCTAATCTTTCTCAGGACTCTCATATCTGTAGTCTCTAGTCTGCGGTCAAGTGTTTTACTTCTGACCTAGCTCTCATATCCATAAGTTAAAACTCGTTTAAACACTGTCTTGTATACAACTAATTTAGTGTTCTGACTAATTTCTCTCTTATTCCATATGAATTTATTCAATTGACTTCCTACTATACCAGCTTTATTTATTCTGTTGTCTATTTCCATATTTAATTTACCATCTTCACTAAAAATCATGCCTAAGTAGCTGAAATGTTTTACTTGTTCCACAGGTTCTCTGTTCACAATGCAGTTGACGTTTTCAGCGATTCTGCCTATTTTCATTGTCTTTGTCTTTTTATTGCTGACCTTCATGGCATATCTATTCCAACAGTTATTCGATTTAGTCAAGGAATCTTGCAGACTCCTAGCGGATTTATCGATGAGTATAACATCGTCTCTATAAAGCAAAGAGCTGACATTAACATCTCCAATTTTGATATCATGTTTAATACCATTTTCCTTCATAATGTGATCCATATAGATAATGAATAACAGAGGGGATAATGTACATCCTTGTCTCACACCAGATTTAACATTAAACCATCTTCCTGTACTTCCTTCAATTCTAACTGCTGACTTACAACTCAAATAAAGACTAAGTCTTGCTTGATATAATGCTCCATTGACACCATATAACTGTACCATATTGAATAGTTTCTCTCTCTTGGCACTTTATCATATGCTTTTTCCAGGTCTACAAAACTGAAATACAGATCTTTGTTATATTCCCATGCTTTCTCGACTATTTGTCGTAAAGTGAAGATCTTATCCTGACAGCCTCTATTTGGCCTGAATCCAGCTTGTTCTTCACCAAGCTTTTCTTCTTCAATTCTTCTCAACTGTTTCTCAAGTATACTTGCATATATCTTACCAGGAACACTCAGTAGGGAAATACCTCTGTAATTCTCACATTCAGTTTTATTTTCCTTTTTATATATGGGTACTATGAGAGCTCTACTCCAATCATCAGGAGTTCGTCCCTCTGTCCAGGCCTTCTGAACTATGCAGTGCAGCCACTGTAAGACTTTTATACCACCATATTTCAGCATTTCTGGTTGAATATCACCTACTCCTATTGCCTTTCCACATTTCAAGCCCTTGATGACTTTTTCCACTTCGTATGGATATGTATTCCTGACTATATGCCTGTTGAGTGTTTTTTTTACCACTGTGCTATCACTGCTTGTTTCATTTAGCAATTTTTCGTAGTAATTACTCCATACTTCAAGAATATCTTTTTCTCGAGTTTTCGTGTCACCTTTATCATCTCCTTTTACAGCACTCTTTTCTCCATTCCTAAGCTTCTTCAACAAGCTCCAGAATATTTTGTCACCTTCTTGATATTTATTTTCTATGTTCTTGCCAAAGTCCTCCCATGACTTTTGTTTAGCTAGATTTACACGGTGTTTAGCTTTCATACATTTGTCTCAGTATTCTCTAAGAACACAAACTGACTTATTTGCCACGAACTTTTGATGTGCTTTCTTCTTTTCCTTCACTGCCTCTTTAACTTCCTGTGTCCACCATGAAGTTCTGATTTTTCTATCCTTTCAGACAACTTCACCACATGCCTCTCTAGCTGAATCAATCTGGGTTTTCTTCAAGGCTTGCCACTGAATCTCCAAGGTTTGGTTCCTGTTCTCAAACGCTTTCAGTTTTCCTTCAATTATCTTTGGTATTTTAGTCTACAGTTCACATCTGAGAGCTGCTCAACTTTTATTCGCTTTAAAACTTTCTTACATGTCATTCTTTTCGATATGAAATTCAATTTTATCCTGCTCAAGACTAAATAGTGATCACTTCTAATTTCAAATCCTCTGTACACTCTGGTGTCCTGCACCAGGGAGAAAACATCATTATCAACAATAACATAATCAATCAGACTTTTCTTATTCCTTGCCTCTTCTCTCCATGTGAATTTGTGCACATTTTTATGTTGGAACATGGTGTTAGTAATAACCAGTCCATGTCCTGAGCAGAAATCCAACGGATATTTGCCATTATTATTATCTTTGCTCTTTTCTCCAAATTTTTCCAAAACCTTTTTGTATGTCTGACAATCACGTCCTACTCTGCTATTTAGATCTCCAACAAGGACCAACTTTTCCTTTTTCATTGTGTCAAATGCTTTCTCTAAATCCTCAAAAAATTCCTCCACTTCTACCTTAGTAGAACCTTCTGTTGGACCATAGGCACAAATAAGTCTCATTGTCCAGTTCCCCATTCTGATATTTGCCCACATCCCTCTACTTGAGACTGCCTGCCATTCAAGAAGATTAGCCTCATATTTAGTGTTGAATACGGTGGCTACTTCTTTTCCTTGATTGTCATTGCCTGAATATAACATTTTGTATTTATTGCTCAGAAAGTTCTCACCAGTTTGTCTTTTTTGTTTCAGTTACCCCTATTATGTCGATCTGGTACTTATCAAATTCCTCAGCTAGCTCCATTTCTTTGCCATTCAGGCTTCTTATGTTAATAGTACCGATCTTTAACTCTGGTGATGTTGAGTTTGGGGTGTTTTTTCAGATTTGTTCCTGTAGCTGACTTTTCGCTGTTCACCCTTGTTCCCTGGTAAAAACAACGGGGACCTTGTTTAACTGGGCTACGCAGCAGCCGGCATGAAATTTTGTCATGTTGTACCATCATTTTGTAATTTGGTTTAAGCCAATAAGAAATACAATTTGGTCAGCTAAATCCCAAATTGCCAACCCATCCTCATTCGTTTAGTATCCAGATAGATACCCAACAGGGTGTACCATGAGAAGTGAGGATTGGATATTAGGTCAGAAGACCTGGTCGGTTCTCCGCATTCTTTTAAAGGCTATGTGGAGGTCTCCTCTCAGTTATACAGCTTTGACTCTTAAGCACTCCTCATTCACTACTTTCCAAACAAAAAACCTAGTTCTAACACCCTTACTAACTACATTCTTACTCAGCATGGATGGCCCCTAGTTTCCCACCACGAGACCTGTTCTGAAAAATTTCCTCTGAATTAATCTTGTAAAAACCCCTCAATAATTTGTATGTCTCAATCATATCATCCCTTTTCCGTCTATCATCCAGTTTCTTTAACCCACAAATCTTCAACATATTCTCATAAGATTCATTCCGTAGACTTGCTACCAGAGGATCCAGAGGTGAGTGGTCACTCACCTCTGGATCCTCTCCACCTCCTCTTCGTCACCAGGAAACCCTGGCACCCAGATCTGTGCACAGTAGTCAAGATGGGATCTTATTAGGGCTCGATAAAGAGGAACAATAGCCTGTTTGTATCTGCATGTCAAAGTATTCTTTGGTTAACCAAGTGATCTGATGAGCTGCCTTAGCCACTTGCTATGTGCCGCCTAAACTTTAACTGCCTATCCACTAACACTCCCAAGTCTCTGGCTTGTTAAGATACGATATCTATAATACAATATGGCCAACACTATAGACAAAAGTAGTTATAGCATGTAAACAGGTTCTTTGATTAGCACTAAGGAAGGGAGACTGAGGAAGATCAGCACTATCAAGAGGTGGCTTGAGACCATAGCAGATATCTGCTGTTGAACAGGATGATGTTAGAATTATAAGATTGCATAGAATAATGAGTGGTGCTCCCCCCACCCCACACACACACCACCCTACCCCATGCTCAGTGGTGCTTGCTAAAGCAGTCATTGTTTGTGTGACTTTAAAAATTTTTCACTTACATATTTACTGTTATAAAAGAAGTGGTTTTTTTAAAAGAAGATAGTGAGAAAGGAAATTGATTTTATTACATGAAAGTAAACCTTTTTACCGAGTCCAGAAACTCCGCTAAACCAAACAGAACTTTTTCAAGTCACTTCAGGCCTCCAGCAGTAAGCAGTACAGTGGTCTCACAATGGTCGATGAAATCCATCTACCACCTGAAGACATTCACAAACATATATTCGAATCCCACAGTGTGGGATTCGAATCCACAGCCTGTTGGTTGGAGAATGGATATGCTATCCACTTGGCCAACCAGGCTAGCAAGTAAAACAAACTTGCAGAAATATAGTGGCAAATCTGTGGTGATATGATGATGCTCATAAAGAAAATTGCTTATAATTAATGCATGAAACTGAACACTATTTTGTGATTTCCGTTTCAAAATCCTGTGGACCCTTATCATGCAGAGATTGGTTTATCTATTACATAGAATAATGGATTAAAAACTCCATTATTTCAGAAAAAATAGGATGTATTTTATACATATAAGTTACACAATTGCATATACATTTTCAATGAGCTACCAACAGTTATGTTAAGCAAAATGGTTTTGTAACATAAGCCTCCACCCCCATTCTCTGCTCTCTAAAGCAGGGTTAGAGAGCAGAGAACATTTTCAACACAAAATATGCCTGCATAAATCTTTCTTGTAAAAGATTGTTGAATCTCTGAATATATGAGAAAACAGCGTATTTGTTTTGGAAAATCTGAGTTAAACTTGTGCCAAAATAGCTAAATTTGCAATATGAACTGTATTATTAAAGCAGTTTTCTAATCTTATTAATTATAATTTATGTACTTCTTTTTATAGTGATATTTCAGAAGAGTTAGTGGATCATTGTTTTCAATGTTCGCCTCCTGATCTTTTAGTTAGAACATCTGGTGAAGTTCGCCTTAGTGATTTTCTTCTTTGGCAAAGCAGTTACTCTATATTATCTTTTTTAAAAGTATTATGGCCAGAATTTACTATTTGGCATTTATTTGCTGCAATTATTTTATATCAACACAACCTTCATATATTAAAGGTAAGAAACATTTCCATTTCCTTTTATATTTACTGTGTTATTTATTCTGTGATATGTGGCATAATGGATTTACTCAGCTGAAAGACATATTTTTTAAAAATATTAAATGACCGGAAGCCGAGAGATTAAAGTAACACTGTTTTTATTCAGCATGACTAGTTTCGTCTTTAAGACTTCTTCAGGTGCACAAAAAATAGAGAAACAACCTACAAAAACTGTAAAAGAATAAAGTCTAAATAACAAAGCATTAGCATGAAAAAAAATTAACATTAAAATGCTAGCATCTGAATATTTGAAGCTGTTCTCTGTATAACCTCATTGTTGGGTGTGCACATGCTTTCAAGATCTCGTGAATGCAAAAGTTGAATGGTAGCACAATGACAGTCTAAGAGATTATAACTAAGGTTGTAGTTAAGATGTATTGGATTAAGAGAGATTTCTTTAGATTCAACTATTCTTCTTTCCAGTTCATCATAGCAACTAAAGATATTATGAGATTTTTCCCATAAAACTGAATGGATGAGGTTTTCCACATTAGTATTAGAATTCAGAACATGGTTGGATAGAGAACATAGTTACACTGGATCTGGTGTAACTGTGATAAAACTTATTTTCGCCAGACAGAGAAATCCATCGAATTATGCACTGAAGAACATCAAAGAGACATTACATATGGCAGAACAAAAGCTAGTACGACCATGTTCTGAATTCTAACACTAATGAGGAAAACCTTGTCCATTCAGTTTTATGGGACAAATCTGATATCTTTTGTTGCTACAACGAACTGGAAAGAAGAATAGTTGAATCTAAAGAAATCTCCATGGAGTCAGTAGTCTCATCGCAGGAGAACCAAACTATCAAAACAATATCTATCATATCTCTTCTTCAATTCATTTACAGATGAAGAACTCACAACTGAGTTAGGCAATGCATTCCACTCATTCACCACCCTCAAAGTGAAAAACCTTGTTCTCACACCCTTGTTAACCACGCTTTTCCTCAACTTAAAGGGATGACCTCTTGTTCTTACATCACTATCACACAGCTGAAATATTTCCCCTGCATCAATCGTATAAAAACCTTTTAGTAATTTAAATGTTTCTATCATATCCCCTCTTCTCTGCCTATCAACCAACCTCTGCAATCTACAAGCCCTTAATCTATCAATGTAGGGAGCAATTTTTACATCACTCACCAACTTAGTCACTCTCCTCTGAACCCTCTCCACAACCTCCTCATCCCCAAGGAATCCAAGTGACCAGACTTGAGCACAGTAATCCAAATGTGGAAGTATCAATGCCTTATAAAGGGGAATAATAACCTCTTTATCTCTGGATGTTAGTGTGTTCTTCAATAACCAAGTAATCCTGTGTGCAATCTTGGACACCTTAGCAATGTGTCCTCTGAACTTCATCTCCCTATCTACCAACTCCAATCTTAACAACAACAACCTTAGTTATAATCTCTCAGACTGTCATTGTGCTGCCATCCAACTTTGGCATTCACGAGATCTTTGAACACGTGCACACCCAACAATAAGGTTATACAGAGAACAGCTTCAAATATTCAGATGCTAATGCTTTAATGTTCATTTTTTTTTCATGCTAACACTTTGTTTAAACTTTATTCCTTTTACAGTTTTTGTTGGTTGTTTCTCTTTTTTGTGTACCTGAAGAAATCTTCTTAAAGACGAAACTAGTCGTGCTGAATAAAAACAGTGTTTTATTTTTCTCTCTCGGCTTCCAGTCATTTAATATTTTTTAAAAATCTGTGATATATTATATATATATATATATATCATCATCATCAAATTCCAGCCATGTACCCTCAAGGGTTGTACAGGATATGATGGTACAATATGATGAAAAAATTTACATCATTACTACCTTCCTATCTACAATTTTCCTCCAAATCAGTCTGTTACTTGTCAAGACTCCAACATTATCAGATCTTATATTTCTATTGTCTAAGGCACTTTGTACCGTATCAATCCACCTATAACTTGGTCTTCCTCTGGGTCGTTTTGCTGAAAACCTGGCAGAGAACACTTGTTTTGGATCTTTCCTCTCCCATTCTGTTTAAGTGACCATACCACCTGAGATTAGCTCTGCTAACGCATTCCTGGATGTTGACAATGTCAAGTTCTTTCCTAATATCCTCGTTTTTAATATGATATTGCCATTGATGCCATCTGTTCACGCCTATAATCATTCTCAGGACTCTCATATCTGCAGTCTCTAGTCTTTGGTCAAGTGTTTTACTTTTGACCCAGCTCTCAGATCCATAAGTTAAAACTGGTTTGAACACTGTCTTGTATACAGCTAATTTAGTGTTTCTACTAATTTCTTTCTATATGAATTTATTCAATTGACTTCCCACCATACCAGCTTTGCTGATTCTGTTGTCTATTTCTATATTTAATTTACCATCTTCAGTAAAAATCGTGCCTAAGTAGCTGAAACATTTCACTTGTTCCACAGGTTCTCCATTCACAACACAGTTGACATTTTCAATGATTCTGCCTATTTTCATTGTCTTTGTCTTTTTATTGCTGACCTTCATACCATATCTATTACAACAGCTATTCAATTTAGTCAGATAATCTTGCAGACTTGTAGCGGATTTATTTAGAAGTATAACATCATCTGCATAAAGCAAAGAGCTGACATTAACATCTCCAATTTTGATATCATGTTTAATACCACTTTCCTTCATAATGTGATCCATATAGATAATGAATAATAGAGGGGATAATGTACATCCTTGTCTCACACCAGATTTAACATTAAACCATCTTCCTGTACTTCCTTTAATTCTAACTGCTGACTTACAACTCAAATAAAGACTAAGTATTGCTTGATATAATGCCCCACTGACACCATATAACTGTAGTGTATTGAATAGCTTCTCTCTTGGCACCTTGTCATATGCCTTTTCCAAATCGACAAAACTTAAATACAGATCTCTGTTATATTCCCATGCTTTCTCGACTATTTGTCGTAAAGTGAAGATCTGATCCTGGCAGCCTCTATTTGGCCTGAATCCAGCTTATTCTTTACCAAGCTTTTCTTCCACAATTCTTCTCAACCATTTCTCAAGTATACTTGCATATATCTTACCAGGAACACTCAGTAGGGATATACCTCTGTAATTCTCACATTCAGTTTTATTTCCCTTTTTATATATGGGTACAATTAGAGCTCTACTCCAATCATCAGGAATTCGTCCCTCTGTCCAGGCTTTCTGACTATGCAGTGCAGCCACTGTAAGACTTTTATACCACCATACTTCAGCATTTCTGGTCGAATATCATCTACTCCTGCTGCCTTTCCACATTTCAAGCCTTTGATGGCTTTTTCTACTTCAAGTATGGATATGTATTCCTGACTGCATGCCTGGTCAGTGTTTTTTATCACTGTGCTGTCATCACTGCTTGTTTCATTTATCAAATTTTCAAAGTAATTACTCCATACTTCAAGGATATCTTTTTCTCGAGTTTTCATGTCACCTTTATCATCTCTAACTCCTTTTACAGCACACTTTTCTTCATTCCTAAGCTTCTTCAACAACCTCCAGAATATCTTGTCACCTTCTTGATATTTATTTTCTATGTTCTTGCCAAAGTGCTCCCATGACTTTTGTTTAGCTAGTTTTACACGGTGTTCGGCTTTCTTACATTTGTCTCTGTATTCTCTAAGAGCACAAACTGAACTTATTTGCCAGTAACTTTTCATATGCTTTCTTCTTTTCCTTCACTGCCTCTTTAACTTCCTGTGTCCACCATGGAGTTCTAATTTTTCTATCCTTGCAGACAACTTCACCACATGCTTCTCTAGCTGAATCAATCAGGGTTTTCTTGGCTTGCCACTGAATCTCCAAGGTTTGGTTCCTGTTCTCAAACGCTTTCAGTTTTCCTTCAATTATCTTTGGTATTTTAGTCTACAGTTCACATCTGAGAGCTGCTCAACTTTTATTCGCTTTAAAACTTTCTTACATGTCATTCTTTTCGATATGAAATTCAATTTTATCCTGCTCAAGACTAAATAGTGATCACTTCTAATTTCAAATCCTCTGTACACTCTGGTGTCCTGCACCAGGGAGAAAACATCATTATCAACAATAACATAATCAATCAGACTTTTCTTATTCCTTGCCTCTTCTCTCCATGTGAATTTGTGCACATTTTTATGTTGGAACATGGTGTTAGTAATAACCAGTCCATGTCCTGAGCAGAAATCCAACGGATATTTGCCATTATTATTATCTTTGCTCTTTTCTCCAAATTTTTCCAAAACCTTTTTGTATGTCTGACAATCACGTCCTACTCTGCTATTTAGATCTCCAACAAGGACCAACTTTTCCTTTTTCATTGTGTCAAATGCTTTCTCTAAATCCTCAAAAAATTCCTCCACTTCTACCTTAGTAGAACCTTCTGTTGGACCATAGGCACAAATAAGTCTCATTGTCCGGTTCCCCATTCTGATATTTGCCCACATCCCTCTACTTGAGACTGCCTGCCATTCAAGAAGATTACCTTATATTTAGTGTTGAATACAGTAACTACTCCTCTTTTCCTTGATTGTCATTGCCTGAATATAATATTTTGTATTTATTGCTAGGAAAGATCTCTCCAATTTTTGTCTTTTTTGTTTCAGTCACCCCTATTATGTCGATCTGGTACTTATCTAATTCCTCCGCTTGCTCTATTTCTTTGCCATTCAGGCTTCTTATGTTGATAGTACTGATCTTTAACTCTGGTGATGTGGAGTTGGGGTTTATTTTCAGATTTTTGTTCCAGTAGCTGACTTTTCGCTGTTCGCCCTGGTTCCCTGGCGAAAACAACAGGGACCTTGTTTAACTGGGCGACGCCCCAACCGGCATGAAATTTTGTCATGTTCTACCATCATTTTTTTTTTTTTATTTTGGTTTAACCAATAAGAATAAATACAATTTGGTCGGCTAAATCTCAATTGCCAGCCCATCCTCGTTCTTTCAGTATCCAAGTAGATACCCAACAGGGTGCACCACGAGAAGGTGAGGATTGGACATTAGGTCAGAGGCCCTGGTCAGTTCTCTGCATTCCTTTAAAGGCTATGTGGAGGTCTCCTCTCAGTTATACAGCTTTGAGAGAAGGTATTTGAAGAGGAATCTGCCATACTTCAAGTTCAGTTAAATCTTTAACCGATTTTAAGCAAAAAAAGTTTACACATTACAATGTCTATGTATACTCTTTGTGTGCAAATCTGTTTCACTCCACACTGCATACCCTTAAACCTTCCCCACTGAAGGTAACAGCAGCAAAGCAATTTTCATGCCATCCACTAACTACTGTCATGGAACTATACCTAATACAATACATTGGGAGGCTTTCTGACCAATTTGGACATTAATAATCTGCAGTGGCTTCATAGATTGAGTACAGTGGCATGCAATGGAGGCTCTGCCGAGACCATGCAATGAACAGGAAACTAGTTGTCTCATCTATGTGCAAACTTCCTATTGAAATTTTTCCTCCAAATAAACTTCTTTTTCAGGGCTGCAGTATTATTATTACGGGCGACTCCAGGGAGTCCTTAGACTCATTGAGGGAGGCCCTAAACATCATGTCCACACAACTATACGACATTCTCACAGTATCTATCATACCTTGTCTTGAACTCACTCACCGTCATAGCGCCCACAACAGACTCTGGCAGCTTATTCCACTCATTTACCACTCTAAAAGTAAAGAACCCAGCACTAACACCTTGCTAACCCACTCTTGCCCAGCTTCCATAGGTGTCCCCTAGTTCTCCCACCACCAGTCCTGATCTGAAAAATATCCTCTGAATTAATCCTATAGAAACCCTTCAGCAATTTGAATGTCTCAATAATATCTCCCCTTTTCTGCCTATCAACTAATTTCTGCAACCCACAAATCTTCAACTTGTTCTCATAAGGTTCATTCCATAAACCTGCTATCATCTTGGTCACTCGCCTCTGGATCCTCTCCACCTCCTCCCCCCATCAAGAAGAAACCTAGGTGATCAAATCTGGGCGCAGTAGTCGAGATGGTCTTATCAAGGCTCGATACAGAGGTACAATAACTTTCTTGTCTCTGCTCGTCAAAGTATTTTTCAACAACCAAGTGAGTTGATGAGCTGATTTGGCCACTTTTGCAATGTGCCCCCTAAACTTATCCGATCTTATATTACAGTCTTTTAAGGCACTTTGAACTGCACCAATTCATGTAGACCTTGGTCTTCCTCTAGGTCCCCCCCCACATCCTGGTCATAAGCACATGTTTTGCTAACCTTTTATTTCTCATTCTGTATAAGTGACCTTATCTCATACATTAATTCTGCCTGCATATTCTTGAATACTCTAAATGTCAAGTTCCTTACTACTATTTCTGCCACTTGATGCCATCTGTTCACTTTCCTACTTTTTATTCAAACTCTTCAATCCCTGATCTCTGAATAGCTGTTTTATTTTTAACTTAACTCTCAGATCCATAAATTGAATTGGTTTTAAAATCGTCTTGTATACAGTTTATTTAGTGTTTTGACTGATTTCTTTCTTATTCCTTACAAGTTTATTTTTCACTTGGTTAGAGTATAATAAAATTAGTTTAATCCTTTTTCCAAGTGTGAGCAAACAAAGTTTGCTCACTAAGCTGTTGTACCACCTTACCCCAGTCCTGAAGATACTTTCAGGCGCAAACTTTGTTTGCTCACACTTGGAAAAACGATTAAACTAATTTTATTATATTCCTTACAAATTTCTTCTTTTGATTCCCTAACCATATTAACTTTGTTTAATTTGTTGTCTATATCCATACTGAATTATTCATCTTCACTAATAATTGTGTGCCTAAATAGCTACAAGTATTTTAATTGTTCTGTGAGTTCTGTTTTCATGCTTTTATCTTTCTTTATTGTGATTGTTGTTCCAAATTTGTTTCAACAGTTATTCAGTTTAGTTATAAGGAATCCTAAAAATTTGTACAGATTAATTTAAAAGTATAACAAAATCTCCATAAAGTAAAAGTTGATTATCATCCCGAATTTTGATATCAGGTTTAATGCCACTCTCCTTCATAATGTGATCTATATTAAAGATTAATAACAGTGGAGATAGTGTTTTACACCTGATTTTACATCAGATGATATTCTCATACTTCCTTCAGTTCTAATTGCTTACTTACAGTTTGGTTTGAATATAGTCTACAGATTGCTTTCTATAATATCCAATTCACACCATATAATTGTAACATTTTGAATTTTGAACAACTATTGAATGGTATTCTGAACCTTATGTTCGTGTTGCTCCTTAACTTTAAACAAACTTATAAGTAAGATTAAAAAGTTTGCTTATAATATTCTTCTTTTGAACAACTTGCCTTTTCCGGATCTACAAAACTTACAGATCCTTGTTATATTCCCATGAAATAATTTTCACATTCAGTTTTATTTCCCTTTTTATAGATGGATACTATGAGTGCTCTACTCCACTATATAGAATTCAACTTTATGACCAGCCTTTCTTGAATTATGCAGTGCAGCCACTGTAAAACTTTCACATCTCCATATTCAAGCATTTCTGGTTGAATGTCATCCATTCCAACTGCCATTTTGCACTGGTTTTTGGTGGCTTTTTCTCTCTCAAGTATTGATTATTCCTGACTATATTTTTATTCATTATTTTCTACCACTGCTATGTTGCTGCTTGTTTTATGTAGCAATCATTCAAAGAAATTACTTTAGGCATCCGAATATCTTTTTGTCATTGTTTCATTTCTGATTACTTTTGTAGAACTATTTCCTCCATTTCTAAGCATGTTTAATAGCTTCCAGAACATTTTTGCCACCCTTCCTGATATTTAACTTCTATATTCTTACTAGTTTTTCATTTATCTATTTTTCCACACTGCTTAGCCTTTTTTACATTTTGTGTATATTCTCTCAGAGATGCAATTTTGTTGCTAAGAACTTTCAGTGCACTTTCTTCTTTTCCATGAGTATGCTTCCATGGCTGAATTAATGAATGTTTTCTTGGTTCTTGTTTTTAAACCCTGATTTTTTCTTGAATAATATTTCTATATTTCATTATACAGTTCACCTCTAAAAGGTGCTCAAATTTTATTCTTTTGAAAACTTCCTACAACTTTTGTTTTCAAAAATGATATTTTTTTTTTTATTCCATTGACAGTAATGGTAATGATTCCTTACTTCAAAATTCCTGTATATACTTGTATTCAGAATTGATGTGACGATGTCACTTATCATTGAACAGCATAGTTCATAAGACTTTTCTCATTGTTTCTGTGTTCTCTTCTCTCTCTCTCTCTCTCTCTCTCTCTCTCTCAATCTGTGTTAATTTGTTCATGTTTGTCTGTTGGAACACATTATTAATAATGACTAGTCCATGTCCAGTCGATAATTTTTCAGATTAATTTGGAAAAAATGAAGAAATTAGGAAGTTACTAATAGTGTAAACTTTTTGTGTTGTACTATCATAATATCCTATAGACCTGAGGGTACATATCAGAAATTTGATGATGATAGTCCATATTCTGAAAAGAAGTCCAGTTGGTGCTTATCATTATTAGTACATGTACTGACCACTGAATTTGAAACTTTTATTTAATACTGTGTTGGACTTCCTTTAGCCTGAATTACAGCACATGTGCAGATTGGTTTAAATTCTACATGATGTTGGATTACATCTACAACATACCAGACAGGCCTTTACCTGGGTCAGATTTGATGGAAGAGGACTTTGCTCCTAGATCTGCTGTTTTTCTAACATCTTCTCAATGGAGTTCAGATCTGGGCTTTGTGATGGCCAGAGAAGATGGTGAAAGTCACTGCCATGCTCACTGAATCACTGCTGAATAATTCTTGTGTGATGGACAGTAGCATTGTCATCCATGAAACCACCATCACCTGCCAGATAAAAGTAAACATTGCAGGATGGACTTGATGTAACAATGTTCAGATATTCCTTGGAAGACGCTCAATATTCCAGCAACATTAGGGGACCCGTTCTATAACAACAAGTTTGGCATGGTGGTGGCATCATGGTATGAGCATGATACCACCTCCAGAACCTTAAGTTTGTGTTAATAAGGCAAGTTGGGTTCATTACTTCATAGGGCTCCTGCCAAACTCTCTGCCTACGTTGGTACAGAATAAGGTGTACCTGACAACACTGTAGCCAAACTTTCTGGTACTGCACAGGAATCAGTGGTTTCTGTATATGCAATATTGATCTGCTTCAATTCCCTGTGCATAGTTCAGTCATTTTCTGCACAGGAAGTTCTGTTTGTCCATACAAGCCTTCTCAGACAATGGCAGTCTCGTTCCTGACTGTCTTAGGACCACGTTATGCTTCTTAGACAAGCAATGTGGATTATTTTTCCACTAATTAAACATCCAGAATATCTTACCTTTTGAGAAACCAATCAGCTGTGCTGTTTTCAAAATCATGGCTCTAGTCAGTTGGGCATGCACAATAAGTCCTTTATCAAACTCCAAAAGATTCTTTGTTTTTCCCATTGTGATCGACACTATTGATGATTACTGATCAGCAACATTCTTAAATAGTTATCTAGAAGAAGTGGTGATGCCTATGACCAAGTGTTTTGCATATACACTGCTTAAGTGATTTTACTTATATCTGCATAAAAGTTTCTAATTCAGTAGCTGGTTGTGTAGCTTTACCCTTTTCTTCAAATTTTTCGGAACATTTCTGTATATGTCTGGTATTCATATCCTACTCTGTTGTTTAGATCTTGGGTTCTGCAACAAAGGATTTTTTTTTTTTTAGCTGTCTCTCTCTCTCTCTCTCTCTCTCTCTCTGTTCTTCCTTCCTTCTTCTGCTTCTTCTTCCTTAGTAGAGCCTTCTATGCGACCTAAGGCACAAATAAATCTCATTTGAATTCTCTATTTTAACATTTACTCACATCACACTGAGATTGCCTGCCATTCAAGAAGAGTATATCTTTGTCTTTAGTGCTAAATACTATAACTACTGTGTTTAAGAACTTACTTTAATAAAAATTAAATAAAATTCAATGTTTCAATCTTTATATCAAGGTTGTCTTCAGGAATACATATACACAAGGGATCACAAGTTACATTAGTGCATATTACACTGGATTTAGAGAAAGATGTTGGAAGTTTTTTTCCCACTTGGTTAGACAATAATAAATTTAGTTTAATCCTTTATCCAAGTGTAAGCAAACAAAGTCCTGAAGTATCTTCAGGACTGAGGCAGCTCATATAGGTAAATATGACTCTCCATTACTTCCATCTTGGTGTCACCACCTCTGGGTCTGGCTCCCACTGATGAAACCTCAATAAAGGTCAAAACTGGTCTGGGTAGTGGCCCTTCCCTTAATGCATAGCATAATACGTGTCTGCAGGAAGATGTGCTTTGCATTATGGGAGACACTAAGACAAGTGATGTGAGCTTAGTCCTCCACCTTTACCACGAGTTGTCTCAGTCCTGAAGATACTTCAGCTGCAAACTTTGTTTGCTTACACTTGGATAAAGGATTAAATTAAATTTATTATAGTGCATATTACAGTGGGCTGAGAATAACTGCTTGGTCAACCATTGATCATAGCCTGCCCTCTGGTGAGAAAATAAATAACAAAATTTAAAAAAAAATTAAAAAATGAAATAAAATAAAACGTAATTATTTTAGTAAAACTACATCAATAGTAGTTTGTTTCTTAAAGCTTGTAACTTTAAATCTCTATCCTATCTGAGTTACTGTGTTATCCAATTAAATTTCTTTTCTTTTAGTATTCACTATGTGGATAATTCTTTTTTTTTCTAGATGTAATATTGATTGTAGGTGAGCCATCTGAATTGGACTTTTAGGTCATCATTTTTGTTAAGATTTGGTTGGTTGAGCATTGGTCTGGTAGCATGTTTCAAGTGCATAGCTCAGAAAGACCTGCTTTTCTGTGATGACAAAGGTATTTAATGTGTTTATATTCTTCTTTTTCATTCTGGGATTTCATGGCCTGTTTCACCTATTCTATACCTATTTGTATACCAAATCCACTAGATTGTAGTGGATTTGGTATACACCTGGGTCAGCAAGGGGAGGAAGGGGGAGTCTTTAGAAGAACTTAGTATAAAGAAATTATCATAATTACAAGTGTAAATCTTTTTAATTGTTTTTGTACATTGGAATTATTATAATTAATTTGGTTTCATTACTTCACATGATCATCACTTGCCATGTGCTCAGTTAGAGATTGATAAATGCTTAAAAAATGGAGACTTTTTTTGGATTAAATTGTACTTACCAGAAACCCAATGTTTGTTATAATTCACTGGTGAAATGTACAGTGATATGGTTGTTTGTCATGAAGGCATTCTTGTTTCACTAATAACCATGTGACAGTCATTATTAACTTCTCACTTGCCTCTAGTCGAACATTGCTCAGCAAGTTGATTCGTAAGAGATTGACAGCTGGACTTAAAGAGAGTCAGTATCCAGACAGATGGACAGGAGATAAAATTAAGAATGGAGATCAGATTATTTGTTTTAGAAGTTTGTATAAAATTTTTTGACATCTTTGAAAATGAATTTTTAATAAAAGTGAATACTATGGCTGATAAATTAATGTTGTAATTAAATGGACAGTACTAGAAAGGACAAACTCAACATTCTATTTCAATGTTAGAAAAAATGCTAAAAGGAAAGGTTTCTTCTGTCTCAAGGACATAAGTGAAGGAATTAAACAGTTTGAGCTATAGTGCAAACAAAGAAGCACTGTCCATTTAATTACAACATTAATTTATCAGCCATAGTATTCACTTTTATTAAAAATTCATTTTCGAAGATGTCAAAAAATTTTGTTGATTTGATTGTACTTACTAGTTTAAGATTACCTGAGGTAAGAGTTTGGAAGGTGCGTGTGTGCGCATGCATGCGTGTGCCAAATGAAGAAATAATGCATCATCTTATGAGTTAAAATAAATTACTTTTGGAGAAAAAGCTTGTTAAATAACTTAGTCTAATGAATAAACAGTTATTCTCTATAGAATTTTGTGTTTGAGAAATTAGTCTTATCAAATATGTATGTGTATATATATATATATATATACACACACTTCATTTTTTTTTCATTTGGTCTTGAGTCAGTCAGTCATTTCCTGATTCTGAAAAGAATTAAGTTTAAACTCATTGCACCAGTTAGTACTCAGTATGAACACAAAGATATGTTAACAAACCAACTAAATTGGTACATCATGAAGCATGTACATATCTTCATTCCTCATTCCACTCAGAACTTCAAATCTTGGATTTTGAGGATGCAAGTTCTTGAAGATAATTCAAGAATAAAATTCATATCTCTAGTGCCTCCAAACCACTCCAGCTGCAAAGAAAGCAAATCTAAATCAAACTTTAAATGGTCACATATGAAGAAACTTGTCTCCTACTCAAAGGCATTCAAGCTTTCCTGTTCCTTACCAGGGCTATTATATCCACTGCTTTCACATCCAAATGTTATTATTGAAACATCATCACTTAAAGACAAGGTTAACCTACTAGCATCGTTATACTCCTCTAAATCCTACACTGATGACCAAAGCAATGCACCCCAAACTTGACCACTGAACACTTCACTGCATGCCTCCTGTGGGCTTTTCTTATCAGAAATATCATTAGAAGGATCAGAAGAATCCTGAATAGCCTGGATACCCAGAAATCTTCTGTCCTTGATAGTATTTCCCCTCCTCATGCACAAAACTTATTCTCCAGAATTAATACCAGTCCTGTATAAAATTTAATATTGGAAATATAGGATTGGTATTAATTCCTACAGCAAGGAAACAAGCCAATATTCAACCCAAAGAAAAAAGAGATTCAAGCCAGTCATGAAACTGTTATACTGTAGCACTCACCTCAATTTTGTCAAAAATAATGGAGAAAGTTATCAGTAGTCAATATCTTAACCATCTGGAAGTCCACTTGTGGAATCTGCTTGATGTTTTCTCCTATCTAGTACTCAATCTATGAAAAGGCTCAGAGAAACTTAAGTGTTACTTTAAATATGACTTACGGCTTTCTTACCGAATTGACCATCTTCTAACATCCACCCTTTGCAATTTGCCTTCTCTCACTAACTTTTTATTAGATAAAAAAAGAGTAACAGTAACATTTTATGGAACAGAAAAGAAGAACATCTTATGTCTGGAATGTAGCATTGGCAAATCCATAGATTGGCTGAAGGTACATTCTATTCTTGATTTTTATTTGATAAACCTTGCTGTGCTCAAACACTGATTTCCTTGCAATCTTTAAAGATTGTTCTTATTGTTGATTCACTTAATTTAAATTTATGTGTGAACAATCTTAAAACCAGACTCGAGTTTTTGTATGACTGTCTAAATTGATAACAGCACACCTCTTTTTATGTGCCGGTGTATTCTCCTCATTGCGACTTTCCTTCGCTGGTCTTACTGGCATGTTTAATAATGATGCAAATTAAACCTGTAATAACTTACATACATGTGGAAACAATACACTAGAAGTGTATCGAACTGATGTTTGCATACCTCTGTTTTTAAAATTTATCTTCAAATCAGCAACAAATTTTGAACTTGCAAATATGAGGTGCACACATAGCATGTGCATGCAGCAACGTACAAACAATGGCGTAACATATATGTATATAGTGGCAGGGAAAAATTGCATGAAAGCAAATCCATGTAAATCATTGGTTATTTGTACTTGAAACCATCATTAAAAAGACTTGGATAGAGCTAAATATAGAAAACTTGCCACCTGTGTCAGTGGCAGTCATGCCTTCTAGTCTCTCTCAAAGGTCGTTAGGTATAACTTTTGTCCATCTGTGCTTCCACCTCTTTCTCATTCAATTCGTAGCATTGCAACATCACCTAAAGATAAGGCTGACCTCCTGCGTAGATGAAGGTAAATCACCTCTTCCTTTACCAGGACATTGCATTGCATGCTTCCTGTAGCCTTCTGCCACAAAGACATAAAAAGAATCTTGAACAACCTAAATACTAAAACGTTTCTATTCCTAATGGAATTTCACCAGTTTTGCTCAGAGATGTACTCCAGAACTAGCACCTGTTATTTATCATCTGTAGACCATGTTATACTCAGCTGGCATCCACTGTATAGCATGGAAGCAAGCTTTCATATATTTAATTCCAAAAAAGGTGATAAGTGTCTACCATCCGAATATCATCCTATTGCTGTCATCTCAGTGTCCAAAGTAATGGACAAAGTTGTCAACAGTCACCTTCTTCGATATCTGAAAACTGTCAACTAATCAATGACCAACAGAATCGATGTTGTTAGTTAAGATCCACAGCAGATCTCCTCTTCATCACTCACCTCTGGACATGTGCCATGGAAAAATTTGGAGAAACTTGTGTCATTGCCCTTGACATTTTCAAAGCATTTAATAGGATCTGGCATTTAGGGCTTCTGAACAGATTGCTATCTTATTGTCTGCCTTCCTTCTGTTGTAATTGGTTTGCCAATTTTCTCCCAGATCAATCACTATATGTAATGGTGGATGGTGTTTTCCTCTTCCTTATATAAATGACCTGATCTCACTGACCTCAAATCCTATTTACAGTTCTGCTGATGATAGCACTCTACACTCATTCTGCTCATATGATAAACCCTGCAGTTCTCAAACATCTCAAGCTTCAAAATCTATGATAAGTACCCTAAACACTGATCTTCATACCATCCTGAAATGGGATAACAACCTAGTCATCATACTTCCAAATCATCTTTTTGCCTGTGTTCTCACAAAAAAAAAAAAAAAACTTAGTTCTTCTCCACTTACTTTTGATAGTGCTCAGCTCAGCAGTCAAGACCTTATATCTCTTCTTGGTCTGATTCTTGCTTCTAATCTTTCCAGATATACTTTTTTTGCTCAATAAATTACTCTCTCCTGTCCAATTGCCAACTCAAATCTCTCTAATCCTGGAATATATCTCATTTGGGATTTTGTATACCTATGACTTTAAAAATTCTTTATGCATCCAGAAGAGAGTGGTTTGAAAGATTGATGATTCCCAGCCCTCTCTTACAGACTCCCTTCTGCCATTGTCTCATAGATGGCTAGTTTCCGCATTGTGTCTCTTCTGTAGATATTTCTGTAGTCACTATTCAGCAAAACGCATCCGTTATTGAACCCCCCCCCCATTCCTGCTAAGCTTACAGAAATACGAGCATCAGTCCAACATCTTCATCTTTTTACAGCTGAACTGCAGAATCACTGAACCTGTTACTCACAGTCGTCTTTTATTCCATCTACCTCAGTTTTGTGGAACTCCTTCCCTCGTGAACAATTTCTCAAGGACTACAGCTCGTAAAGAAAAATATCAACAGATCACTTTGCTTTTGACTCAGCTCACATACATGGCATTCATTTACTTATAGGCCTTGTAGTTTCTCGTGTGTGTAGGAGTAATATAAAAAATAAATAATATTTCTTACATTATTCATAACTGTGATAAGGCTTGGTTCTTCCCAATACATAGGACATCTTCTGCAGTCAAACATTTTGCTGTGTTGGAGATGTCAGTGATCACCATTCCATGCTTTGCTGTTTTATTTCTGGATCCTATTGGAAGCACCACAATTCATCACCAGGCACAGTTCTCTCTAAAATAATGATATCTTTGTCAGTCATTTTTTGAATTTTTGCCACCTCACTAACAACTATGCAAGAACCAGTGAAGTTATTGTACTTGTGCTTATCGAAAAGAGTACACGGTAGTGGTTAAAATGTATTATTTTGCTCAAGTTATGTTTGCAGTATGCCCGTTAAAAAAAAACTGCCTTGTTATTTAAAGGGCACGCTGTGTGTGATGGTTTAATCTGGAGAGACTTAAATTTGTTTAACACTTGAACAAACTTGTTGAGTTTGTTAAAGTGGTTGTTAAGGTGTTTGCTATAGTGAAAGTTGACTGTATCTCGCTGAGTCAGTTATACTCTTTCAGAGATGCCATTAACTACATGAAGAATAGATATAGGCTGTAACAAGTTTGCCTTTTTTTGAGGTACTTGGTAAGGATTACACCATCCATATCCCAAAAGACAATGCCAAGAGCCTTCCCTACTGCCTTTTGTGTTTGGAACTTCTTTGGCTGTGGAGAACCTTTGTGTCTCCACTCCATTCGTGTTGTTTGGTCTCTGGGTCATGGTGATGAAGCCATGTTTCATCAATAGTCACAATATGAGCTAAAAAGTTACACCTGATTTTTCAAAATGACCCAAAATCCCTTGAGATGAGAACTTCTGCATGTCAAAATGTTGGTGGATGATGACCCCCCCCAACTTGTTTCCTGGCTATCCCCAGTCTTTGCAATGTTTTTGGCTGGTATTCATCTATCATCAAGGATCATGTCATGCAGTGCATCGATATTTTCAGGTCTGATCTCTGTGCAGGTCTTCCTGAGCTGGGGGCATCTGTTGTCTCAAGATGCCCAGTTTTAAACTTGGCCACCCATCTGGCAACTGTTGGATATGGGACAGTCCCCTAAAGTCTCACAAAATTTGGTGAATCTCATTTGCAGACTTTTCTTACAGCAAAAAAAACTTGATGATGGCCCTCACCTCTGTCATCGAATTTCTTCAAAACCTCTGACATTAGTTAACTTCTTATATATCCTAAGAGAAAAAGAACAAATTATTACAATTTGATTAAGCATGGGGGTTCAAGGGTTTTAAGATATGTTCATTCTTGTGGTTATATCAGTTGCTTTAATATCATTTTTGTTCTAGGTATTTATCAGAACTTTTCAATCCCCACCCCCTCATACATTGGCAAATATAGATAAGAAAGTTATTATTCCTTTGAGACTTTGATAAAAGTCTTTCAGACAACCACATCTGAATTGTTGCACACAGATTTAGTCACCTGTTTTTTCTTGGGGGATGTGGAGGTAGAGAGGATTCAGAGATGAGGGAAAAATGATAACTGGTTTGTGGAGTGTTGCTGCGAGGATAGGCTAAAGGTTTGTGGGTTACAACATTTAGTTGATAAGAGAAAAAAAAATATGCAATATATATATATATATATATATATATATATCAGGGGCAAATATTCCAGGTGTGCAGTGCTCATCCACGAAATATCAGTATGACCGATATTATATTTTTGCATTTATTCCTGCAGACTTCGCACGATTCCTAAAATTGAACACAATATATTGTACTGATGCTTCATTGTCCTCTTCAGGATGGTAAAAAAGCATTAGTGCTTCATGAAGAATGCACTTTTCTTTGCGTAAACATTGTGTCACATTCGCGTTAATAGCCCGGTTGTGCTTTCGAAATACCTTTGAGCCATTCGAAAAGATGTAAAGAGGGCACAGCTGGTCAAATTCTTAGCTTTCTAATATTTTTAAACCGCTGAGAAGGCAGGGCAGGGTGAGCTAAAATTTTTAGCTCATTCAGCACCCAGCATCTGTGATTAGTTATTGTGTCAACCAATTCAATTGAACATTGTCACTTGTCATGAGTTGAGCTCTTTTCGCATCCAATGTATATTACAAACAGTTGTTACACATGTTTTCTGGAACTGAAAATTTGAAAGTGGATGTTAGGAGAAAAACGCTAATTGTTTTTTCTTTTGCTTGTGCAGTATAGCATCTATTGAGGTTGCAAAGTTTTTTAACGGCATATAGAGACATTTTTATCCTAGTCTTTGGAAACAACAGACTAAAAAATATCTATTCCTGAATAAAAATGAATATTCTGTATATTATAAGACGTTGTTGATCTACAACAAAATACCAGTATATGTGAGATTGATAAGACACCGATACTAGGGAAAAAAAAATGAATTTAGGATTCCTGAAAGTGATAATTCCGATAATGATCGGATGTTATGTATAAAATTCTTGGAAAACAGAGCAAATATACACAAACCAGAGAAATACACATAACGTGCAACAAATTTTATGAGATGGTTTGCTTGCTGCTCCATCAACCATATTATTCCTGCAATTCTCTCTCTCTGCTCATAAGTTTTTTTTTAATTATGGCATCATAAATTTACTTATTCATGTTTAGAATTTATAGGATCGTGCTATTTGCTCTACCCAACAACTTATAGGACACGCATATCACAAATGATAATTATTAATTATTCTTTACCATTAATGAAAGTGTTTCTACTCACACTTATTCTTTCCATTCTTTCCTATTCTCACGTCTTATAAATGACGTGTGAGAATAGGAAATAGGTTCACATATTTTCATCTTTGAGTATTTCAAATATACCAACCAATTATAGCATTCTCCTTTGTTGTTTTCTAATAAATCCTAAAACAGATTGTTCCCCGACTTTACGCAGAAGTATTCAAAGTTATCCTGCAATTAATTGCATTGTACCAATTAAGATGAGTGCCAATGTGCTATGCCCCCTCAAAACTTTTATACATCGATAAAATGCAATCACACAGTTAAGAGCGTTTGCAGGGGTGAGGGGAACTCTCCCCTTGGGATAGAAAAATTCCACAAATTATAATCGTAAAATTGATTGAGATATGTAATCTTACAACCTCGATCCTCGGAACACTTTGTCTGTCTTAAAAATTTATTATGGGTTGACCTGTTTTGGCTTACTGTGGGGTAGCCATAGAACAAGTGTTTTATTGCAGCAATAAAACACATGTTCCTGTTTTTGGTTCATCTTTTTCTGATTTGTGAACAGTGACAGGTTAGTTTGCCTTCTGTGTCTAGTGCATTACTGAGTGAAGTGTGAATTGTAAATTTATAGTGAAACAAATTTAAACAGAAAAATACATTTTTAAAAGGTAATGTATGTAATTTAATGTTCTTTTACTTGTTAGTTTTATGATTTTTTCCCTTTTAAACTGAAATAATTTAATTTAGGATTCATTAATTAATTTGATATCAATTTTTTTATATATGAAATTCTGCTAAAAACTATTAATTCTGAATACCTTTTCTTTTTCAAAGAATTAAAGATCATTAAAATCGATGCAAAATGAAAATAATGTATTTATGGTTTACATTGACAAATAATTACATCAAAAAAAAAGCTAAAAGACATTTATTGATGTAACTATTTAATTAAATCAATAATTATAAAAATTTATTGATGTAATTATTTGTCTCCAAGCTTTGCCACCCCACCCCCAGGAAATTTTCTTGGGGGGGGGGGCGGCAAAGACGTGCGCAGAAAAACATGCATACAGTCAAATTGACATGAAATTTGTAGCATGGGCATAACCCACATGACAGCACACCCAACCGAAATGAGCACGCGACGCCACTGATATATACAGGGTGTTCGGGATAAATTTGACATATTTATAATTAATTATATTTTTCCGTAAGTTACATGTATTAACACACACTTCTCTTCATTTAAAAGTTTGGACCCTTCTTCATTCATATACAAGATGTCAGAAAGGATGGATAGCTGGAACCCACCTGAATCATGGAAGAGAATAACTTGTATCATGATGATTCGTGCCCGCCATCAAAATAAGGATATTACGACTGCTGCCCAATGCTCCCTGAATACAGTAAAAACAATCAGGCATGAACTAGAGACTTGCAATGGTGACTACGAGGATGTAGCAAGAAGAAAGATCCCTAGCAGACGATCTGATTGCGTTCGTACAGCAGAATTCCTCGCAAATCTGCAGGAACAGGTGTTGAAGAACCCTGGCATTGGAATTCGGGCTTTGTTCGTGGAGTTGCTAACTGTAGTCAAGCCCTGGATAACAAGGGTAGCCAATGGTAGGCCGTATGTATGGCAGCAGGATTCGGCCCCTTGCCACACCTCTGGGAAAAGTCAAAAATGGTTGTCTGAAAATGTCTACGACTTCACCAGTCCAAATGTTTGGCCTCCAAACTCCCCAGACCTTAACCCCATGGATTATTTTGTATGGGGCGCAGTTGAAAAAGACACCAATCGCACTTCCAGTAATACAAAAGCCCAGTTAATGGATAAAATTAAAAAATTTTTTGCGGCCCTTCCCAGGGAGACTGTAGCATCAGCTTGTTCGAGGTTCCGAAGCAGAATTGAAGCTGTGATCGATGCTAATGGTGGTTATTTTGAGTAAATCTTGTTGATAGTATTGTAATTAACTCTGCCTGTAATGTTTTGTTTTCAATTCATTAAATTTAATAGATACAAAGAAGATTTTCTTTTTCCTTACGAAACTGTCAAATTTATCCCGAACACCCTGTGTGTATATATATATATATATATATATATATATATATATATATATATATATATAAATGCAGTTTTCCAGTACATTAATGGATGAGAAAGACAACTTCTAATTACCAAGTGTATAAGAACCAGATTCTTTTTTTTTTTAACTTAGACAGCGGTGTATAATAAAATATACTTCTAGCAGCAGTTGCGAGTGCTTTTTATTATGTTAATAATGGTTAATCTGGGTCTCCGTGAAAAATGTTCAGACTCCATGGAGAAATCTTTGTGATAATAATATAGCAAGATTTAGTATGACTTTTGCATGTGTGTGGTGAGTCTCATTCATTATTATTTGTATAATGATGATATAAATTTAACTTATCAAAATTATTTTTTGTTTGTTTATTTTTATGTACAGAGAATAAAAGAGAAGAAAGCCATTCCTGAGGCAAGCACTCATGAGAATTTAATATGCACAGACTCTAATATAGATAAATATTGTGAAAATAAAGATTTGAGTAGTCAACAAAACCAAATGGTTAGGATAAAAGAATTTTTAAAGCACCTTCAGGAGAAACGATATAAACATTTGCAAGAATTAAGAGATATTAAAATTTAATCAATTAAACTTTTTTAAATGAAGAAGTATGCAATCTGACAATTAAAAAAAAGACTGTTGAAATTTTGTGTGAAATTTTTATATTCAGAATTGCTTTAAAAGATATTGAATATATTACAAACAAAAAACAGCCAAATGTTGCAACAAGATCTCAAACCCTAAAAGAATACAATTCATAATTCAGTAAATCTTCCTCCTCTCTCATTCTCGTAGTTTCTAGTTCAGTTAAATGATCATAAAAGAAGTACGTCTGTTATTAAAAGAATTGAAAATCATTGAAAAGATGCTTTAATGAAATCTCATTATAAGCCATTCTTTTCAAAGGAAATTTTTCCTTAAAACAAACAGCAAATATGGTAATTGTTATTTCATATATACTAGTTACACTACAACAAATTTAATTAATTTAAAATGCTGCACCTATCATACTGATAATTTTACATACAGTTCATAAGAGAAAAATGTTTGTGAGTTTTAATCAGGGGTTGAAATAAATATCTGAGGAATGAATTGTTTTGATCCTCAGACAAGTATTCCAGTGAAACGAAATATATTTTTTTTGCGAACACATTTCTATCCTACTGAAACAATTGATTTTTAGGTTCTAGGCTATCCATCTTTGAGGATTTAATCCAGAGGAGTGAAATTTTTTTCGCTTCTGAAAAAACATTTATATATATTTATTTTTCAAAAAAAAAAAAAAAAAAAAAAAATCCATGACAAAACACACACGCACACAGGTTGCTTATATCTTCTCTATAAATAAAACGTTTCTTTTATTTCTTTTCCTTCCTGGCCACACAAGATCAGAATTCATTGAAAAAATTATAGAAACAACCCGTGTTAAAGAAAATATTCAATTCAGATGAGCATTAGTTTCTGAAACAAATTTTTTGCTTCAACCTGGAGCAAAAAATTTTCTTTATCTTCCTATAGCCTATATTTCTTATATCTTCAGAGGAGAACTAAATTGTTCCAGTCTGGATAGATGTCTATTATCTATCTGGATGTCTGGATAGATGTCATTCACGATGACAAAAAATTTTGATCCAATATTAATTTATACAGTTGGTGGTGGGGGGGGGTTTCCTTTTGAATTGTTCCAAGAGGAACATTTTATTTTGATTCAAAATCATATCAGTCTCTGGTTTCAACAACTGTGGAATTCGTGTACACATGCAGCTAATGATGCATGGCAAATGTTATGATGTTCCGGAAGACAGTATCTATGCTCAAGAAAAGGTGATTGCCAAAGGTTAGTAGAAGCCAGACAGGCTAGTAAGAATATGTTGAGAAAAAAACATCTTTGGTATTATGAACAGAAAAGGTGATTGATGCAAGAGACAATGGAAGATCACAAAGTCCAAAAGACATTTGCTCCAAACTTGGATCCTAATTATTTTAATTAAAAAAAAAAAAAACTGGTAATTACAGCAAGTATTTTACCTTGGATATAATAAATGTTAAAGATACCAAGCTATTTTAAACCTGGTTTTACTCCATTTCCCAAGTAAGCAAACAGACAAACAAGTCAAGTTTGCGCCTTGTCCTGCAAGTGTTGCAAGTCTAGCTGACCCTGTACGTAGTGCAAGACCAAGGCAACTCATGGTAAAAGTAGAATAAGCTCTGATCACTAATCTTAATATTTACCCATAATGCAAAGCACATCTCTTGGAGGAGATGTATGATGCTTTGTATTAAAGGCAAGGGGCAACTACCCAGACCAGTTTCGACCTTTATTGAGGTCTCATCAGTGGGAGCTAGGCTGGAAATACCAAGATTTTAGTAATACAAAGCTTATAAGTATTTTACCAGAACAAGTTATCATAAGGTGTTTTAACCTTATTAAAAGGTCTTGCACTACGTGCAGAGTCAGCTAGACTTGCAACACTTGCAGGACAAGGCGCAAACTTGACTTGTTTGTCTGTTTGCTTACTTGGGAAATGGAGTAAAACCAGGTTTAAAATAGCTTGGTATCTTTAACATTTATTATACCCAAGATAAAATACTTTCTATATTTATATCTCCTCCTGGGATTTTTATTTAATAAGGTTAAAACACCTTATGGTAACTTGTTCTGGTAAAATACTTATAAGCTCTGTATTACTAAAATCTTGGTATTTCCAGCCTGGCTCCCACTGATGAGACTTCAATAAAGGTCGAAACCAGTCTGGGTAGTGGCCACTTGCTTTTAATACAAAGCATCATACATCTCCTCCAGGAGATGTGCTTTGCATTATGGATAAATATTAAGATTAGTGATCAGAGCTTATTCTACCTTTACCATGAGTTGCCTTGGTCTTGCACTACGTGCAGGGTCAGCTAGACTTGCAACACTTGCAGGCGAGGTGCAAACTTGACTTGTTTGTCTGTTTGCTTACTTGGGAAATGGAGTAAAACCAGGTTTAAAATAGCTTGGTAATTGCAGCATAAAGTTTGAAAACAAAACTGTAAAGAATCAGCAAAACAGTTTTTTTTTTGTTGTTGTTCAACTTGTGCATTACATGTGATATCTAATATAATATCTTCTTTCTTATGAACCAAAAATAATTATGTGAAAATGTTACTTTTCATTCCACATTTGAAATTATTGAACTATTCTATTTAAACTTTTGTTACTGGAATACAGATCCCAGTAACAAAATTCAGCCTGCAATTCTGCGAAATTCATTAAACAACAATTGGACACACCATTCGGATAGTCATGCAAAAATCTTATAACTGTAACCACTTATTTTTTGTAATTATCATAACTTAAAAAAATCATCCTCAATTAATTTTTTTTTTTTATATGTGAAAGACTGTATCATAAAACAAACTTCCATATATTTTTCATTTTCACAGCTAATG
Source organism: Typopeltis vanoorti (assembly GCF_054136105.1). Classification (NCBI taxonomy): domain Eukaryota; kingdom Metazoa; phylum Arthropoda; class Arachnida; order Uropygi; family Thelyphonidae; genus Typopeltis; species Typopeltis vanoorti. The sequence continues at coordinate 35,464,561 of NC_143567.1, read as the reverse complement.
TCCTCCCATACTGTTCTCCTTTGTGCATGATCCACATGCATGTTATATGTCCAGTTTCCATTTAAGTCATGAAGCATTACTGATAAATTGGCATTACAGTTCATGATTGAAACACATCTTTTAAAAACAGCAATTTGCACTCTGAGTTATAAAGCAAGTACTTTTTTTTTTCATTTTTATCACTTATAAATACATTCAGAAGTTAATGTCAAAATTTAAAATTATATTTTTCTAAAAACAGTTTCAGTTAAAAAGTCACTACCAAGAATGATTTTGACCTTTAGAAATGAGAGTTCTATATCATCAATTTCTTGATATGTACCCTCAAGGGATGTTCAAGCTACTATGACAGCACTACATGATAAAGTTTGCAGTATTATTAATCTCCTATCTGCAATTTTCCTCCAAATTAGTTTATTACTTGTCAGCACTCCAATATTGTCATATCTAACATTTCTTTCCTTCTAAAGCACTTCTGACTGAATCAATCCACCTAGACCTTCATTTTCCTCTGGGTCTCTTTTCTGTCATCTTCACATCAAACATCTGTTTGGCTAACCTTTCCTTACCCATTCTATTTAAGTGTCCATACCACCTTAGGTTATCTCTGCTGACACGTTCTTTGAATGCTAACTTGAGTTCCTTTATAATATCTTTATTTTTAATAAGATTCTCTCTCCTAATTTTTCTCAGATCCGTTACTTAAAACTGGTTTGAACACTGTCTTGTTGTATATGGCTAGTTTAGTGTTTTGGCTAATTTCTCTCTTGTTCCATATAAATTTATTCAACTGGCTCCCCACAATACCAGCTTAGCTGATTCTGTTGTCTTTTTCCATTAATTTGCCATCTTCACTAAAAACTGTGCCTAAATAGCTAAAATATTTTACTTGCTCTATAGGCTCTCCATTCAGAATGCAGTTGATGTGTTCATCAGCTGCATTCTGATGAACAATTATACATTATATTACTGTATAATGTAGTTTTGGTCTTTTTATTGCTGATTTTCATGCCAAATTTCTTACAATTGTTATTCAATTTAGTTAGAGAATCTTGGAGGCATGCACTAGATGTGTTTAAGAGTACATCAAGATCAGCATAAAGGAAAGAGCTAACTTTGATATCTCCAATTCTAATATCAGGCCTAATGCCACTTTCTTTCATAATGTGTAATCCATATAGATGATGAATAAGAGTTGGAGATAATGTGCATCCTTGTCTTACTCCTGATTTTACATCAAACCATCTTCCTGTATTTCCTTTAGTTCTGACAGTTGACTAACAACTTAAATCTAGACTATGTACTGTATAATGTTCCATTTACTCCACATAATTGTAATGTTTTGAAAAGCTTCTTTGGTCACCTTGTCATATTCTTTTTCCAGATCTACAAAACTAAATACAGATCCTTGTCATATTCCCATGATTTCCCAACTATTTGTCGTGAAGTGAAAATCTAGTCTTGATAACCTCTATTTGGCCTGAATCCAGCTTCTTGTTCTCCTTTCCACATTCTTGCTCAACCTCTTTTCATGTATGCTTGCAAAAATCTTACCTAGAACATTTACTAGAGAAATTCCTCTGTAATTCTCACATTGTTTCATTCCCTTTTTTTATGAATCGGTACTATGAAAGCGCTACTCCAATCATTGGGAATTCAACCTTCTGACCAGGCCCTCTGAATTATGCAATGTTGCCACTGCAAAACTTTTATATCTCCATTCTTAAGCATTTCTGGTCGAATATCATCTACTCCAGCTGCCTTTCCACATTTCTGGTTATTGACAACTTTTTCTACCTCAAGTATTGATGTGTACTCTTTGCATTCCTCTCGAAAATTTTCTAGTATTTTTCTGTCATTGCTTATTTCACTTAACAGTCTTGCAAAGTAATTACTCCAGACATCTGGGATATCCTTATCTTCAGTGTTCATGTAACCTTTATCATCTTTGATTTCTTTTACAGTAGTCTTTCTTCCATTTCTAAACTTTTTGAATAGTCCAAAACATTTTGCCACCTTCCTGATATTTATTGTTTATATTTTTACCAACGTCTTCCCATGACTTTTGTTTGCTAATTTTACACATTCTTCTTTTTCAGGACTGCTTCTTTAACTTCTTTTGTCTACCATGATGATCTCATTTTTCTGTCCTTACTGACAACCTCACTACATACCTTTCTAGCTGAATCATGTCTTCTTCAGAATTTGCCACTGAGGTTTGGTTCTTGTTTTCAAGCTGTTTGATTTTTTCTTCAATAATGTTTGTATAGGCAAATCTACAGTTTACCTGTAAAAGCTACTCAACTTTAATTCTTTTCAAAACCTTTCTTACATTCTGTTCTTTTCACTGTAATATCCATTTTTATCCTACTTAGCACTGAACAATGGTCACTTCTAATTTCAAATCTTTATGTTGGAACATGGTGATAGGATTGACTAGTCTGTGTCCTGAGTGAAATCTAGCAAATACTAACCATTATTATTAGCTTTGCTCATTTCTCCAAATTTTCCCAAAACATTCCTATATGCATGGTTGGATTCATTTCCTACTCTGCCGTTTAGATCTGTAACAAGAATCACTTCTTTGATTTTCTTTGTCTGCCTGTTTTAATGACTCAAAAAAGTTCCTTAACTTTTTGGGAGAACTTTCTGTGGGACCATAGGCACAACTAAATTTCATTGTCCATTTCCCCATTTTGAAGTTTGCCCATGTAACTTTTCTTGAAACTGCCTTCCAATCGAGAAGTTTATCTTCTTGTTTGGTGTTGAATGCCATTGCTACTCCTTCCTTTCCTTGATCAGTATTGCCTGAAAATAACATCCTATTATTTAGTAATCTCACCTGTTTTTATCTTCTTTGTCCCAGTAATGCCAATTATGTCCACATGGTACTTTTGCATTTCTGGTTGCTTATGTTCTGATTTGGGTTTATTCTTCTTCTTTTATATGTTCAGTTGGAACTTGTTCTAGTAGGCTGACACTTTGCATTGTTTGCCCTGGTTCCCTGATGAAAACAGCAGAGGGCCATGTTAAACTGGGTATTGTTGGATCCTACTTCTTAATCTATACCTTGGATCCGACATGATTACAATTACAATGTTCTTAACTAATTGATAAGTTGTGAGTTGATTTCTAATTCAAATATAGAGAAAATTTATATTTATAGACTGCGCCACTCTATATCTGGATTATTTCAAGAATTGAAGATAAATCAACCCTCAACTATTACTCCTTAAAATATATACTGGCCGAGTATATTTGACTTACTTAATTTTCCCACTTTGGTTCGAATATTTTATGAATGGTGCAGTAAAAGAGATTCAGGCAAAATACAACTTTTCATTAACAAAAACAAACATTTAATTTCAAAATCATAAATTTTACACTTAACTTCAAATCAGTAATTAAGATATCACAATCACTTCAGCTTCTCCGATAAGTACAATCAAACTCTGACAAGATAAATCTGTTATCTCTATATCACAGTCTTTTCATAGTTCTTTAAGTTCCAAATACAACAAAATTTGCAGTAATACCTCTTCATAAACAGACACTTTTAATTTTATGCTTCTTTTAATTCTCTGCGATAGTTACTGTTAACATCAGGGAATTCTAAGATGAAACTCGCACACTTCTCTGAACAGAAATATTAAAGTTGGAATAATCTTACCGTTAATCTTCTTCTTTCATCAACATACACACAAACACTTTTTATAACTGTAAACACTTTTAACAATAGACAGCACTCATTAAAAAAAATCTTCTAGCATTAACTAAATTAATTTACGGGCACAATACATATAATCAGATGTTCTTGTATGATGCACTACCGATTACTCTTGAATTAGGGCAATACGCAATAATTCTTTAACTTGGGGTTTTATATGTACAGATGTTCATTCCTCCGGCATTCAAATAATTCTTTAGGCACTATAATTCTAAACACCGCTATCATTAAACACAACCCTGTTGCCTCTATTTATTCTCTAGTTACTTCTTACTATGCTTCACGTTTCAGTGTGTCCTTGAAAGGTTGGCCCGGAAAATAAATCTCAACTAAAATATCGCTAGTCATTCAGTAGTCAGTCAGCTATCTTCCGTTGCTTTATTTGTTATTCCGAAACTTATAAGCTAACGCTTCTCGACTAGTAGACTTTATTTAGCTGCTTGAGTGACTTGCCGACTCACTATTATCGCACTGTGATTTTCGAATTCCCGATTCCAACTTAATGCCAATCTCTCTCTAATGCTCTAATCACCTCATTAATAATTAATAACTGTTAACTTCTTTGTGGCTTGATGGATATCAGTCCCGTGGACTTCGCTCCCTTCATCAGTTTGAGTAATTTCCGGTTATTGGAAGATATTTTTGAGTGCTTGGCTCACCCTAATTAGGGCTGTGTTGAGAGATTTCAATTTGCAATCAGGGCCGCCTTTGGGCGTTTATGCTTCCATCTGTCTTTCTCATCATAATTTGACGACTCACGAATGAGTAGGTTGGGATGGAGTGATGCCTGAGCAAAGTATTTGGTTGCTATCTGGAGGAGAAATGTAGGTATGTCTTGCAGGTTTCTGTCTTGGTGGAGAATAGTGTTTCTTACAAACCACGGGGCATCAAAGATCATTCGGAGGCACTTGGTTTGGATTAATTGTAGTCGATTGACGTTGCTTGGAGAGGTATGACTCCATGCCGGCGAACCATAAGTCAGAATAGGTCTGATGATTGCTTTGTATATTCTTAATTTGTTTTCTGGACTGACTTTGCTTCTACGGTTGAGCAGAGGGTAGAGCTGAGTTATTACAGAGTTTGCTTTGTTGCAAGCATGAGTGATGTGGGAGTTGAAGCTGAGATGATTATCTAGTTTGATTCCCAGGTATTTTACTTCTTTTTGCCATGGAATAACAGTATTGAACATCGTGATTGCTCCATGATGGTCTGCTTTCTTCCTTGTAAATAGAATGGCCATACTTTTATCTGCATTAACATCAATCCTCCATGACCGAAACCATTTTTCAAGATTCTTCATTGCATTTTGTAATCTTTGTTTGGCCAGGTATGGTCTGAGTGATCTGGTCAGTATCGCCATGTCCGCATAAAATGCCATGGTGGTTGATGTCGTGTTTGGGACATCAGAGATAAATATGTTAAAGAGCAACGACGATAATAGGGAGCCTTGTGGGACACCTGCTGCGATGCTTCTTGTGGTTGATCTGAGCCCACGAAGTTTCACTTGAAATTTTCGGTCTTTCAGGTAAGAATCTATGATTTGGATGAGGTTTAGCGAGTATTTTGCAGTAATTAGTTTGTGGATGAGGCCTTTGTGCCACACTTTATCGAAGACCTTTGCCACATCTAAGAAAATTGCACCTGTATGTTGTCTCCAGTTAAATTCAATAGTTATGTACTCTATAAGTCTGTGGATTTGTTGAGTTGTGCAGTGTCCAGTTCGAAAACCAAATTGTTCTTTTGGGATTAGACCTAGATTGTCCATTTCACTTTGTAGGCATTTTAGAATTACTTTTTCTGCTATTTCCCCCGGGCCTGACAGGAGGCTGATAGGTCTGTAATTCTGGGGGAACTGAGGCGCCTTTCCGGGCTTGTGGATAAGGATTACATCTGCCTGGTTCAAGCGAGTGGGGAAGTAGTTATGTCTTAGCATTGCGTTAATGATAGCCACTAGATGCATTATTGTTTTGTGAGGGAGTGCTTTTATAATTTTGTTTGAAATCTGATCAGGGCCTGGTGCTTTCCTGTTATTGAGGTTCTTGATGATTTGGTATATTTCATTTGGTGTGGTATAGTTTGTGTTATCATGGGTGGTGGGATGATGAAGTGTATAGCGTACTTGCTTGTGGATTTTTTCAATGAAGCTCAAGTCCGCATGAGTGTAGTTTGGTTGAAATTGCAGCTCCAGAGAGTCTGCAAAAGCTTCTGCTTTTTCATCATCTCGGTAGACCATACCTTTTTCTCCATGTATTGGTTTTATGTTGGGGTGATCGCTGCGGAGGGCTTTAGTCATTTTCCATAGTGAGTTATCTTCGGCTTTTAAGGAGCTTAGTTTTCTCTCCCATTGCTGATTCTTATGGTCTTTTATTGCATATCGGACTAGATTTGTTGCTCTGTTAAGCTCTTACTTATCCTGAGGTGATAGTGTTGTATGGTACCGATGCCGAATTCTGTTTTTGCTGCGGATAAGCTTTAGAATCTCTTCTGGGAGCAGGTTAGTTTGGGCTGGAACAGTAACTGTGGAGGCTGTTGCAAGGCCAATTTGGATTGTGCTTTCCAGTTTGTCGATCGCTATGTCTATTTCTTTGGGTGAGGAGATAGATAGGATGGGGCCTATGATGTTCTTGAGAGATGAGTTGAGCTTCTTCGGATTTGTGTAGGATTGCTCAGGGGTGGTTTCTGCTTCTCCGCCTAGGCTAAGCAGAACTGGATTGTGGTCGGAGCTAAGATCGTTAATAACCTGCAACTGGAATTGATGGGTGTTCCTGAAAATGGCGATATCCAGCACGTCAGGTTTGCCGAGTGGTCCGTAGTGTGTTGGTTCAACAGGACCTGCTATGGTGATGTTTCTTGTCATAGCGAATTTGTGTAGGCTCTTCCCATTATTATTGGTGTTTCTACTGTTCCATGCAGGATGTTTTGCGTTTAGGTCTCCCGCCATTATTGTTGTTTCGTTTGTGTCAAGGAGCAGGGAGAGGTCAGAGGCCAGAAGTGGTTTGCCTGGAAGGTTGTAGACTGAATATAGTTTTAGACTGCCTGTGTTTTTTGTATGTATTTCAATTCCTGTTTCTTCCAGGTTTGTGGTTGCTAATTTCTTGATCTCGTATCATGCTTTTTTTGACAAATATAGCAGTTCCGCCCCCTCTGGCATTGAGTCTATCTGATCTTAGCAGCGTGTAGTGCCTTATTTTGGGGTTGTCGCAGGGCCGAAGATGCGTCTCATTGATTAAAAGAATATCTATCTTATAACTTTCAGCAAATTCTTTTACTTCCAGGAGATTGTTGTTTAGCCCGTTGGCATTCCAATAAGCAATCTGTAATGAGTTAAGTTGATTGTATTATCCATTAATCATAGAGAAAATGACTTGTGTATTTTTGAGGAATTTGTTGGTGTCAGCCTGATTGGGATTTGTTTTGCTAAAGGCTGTTAACATTTCTCCTAAAGTAGCAATTAGGGTTGCTGCGGTGGTTTGGTTGCAAGATGCTAGTTTGCTATTTGTAGAGACCGCAGATGCATATGACTTTTCAGGAGTAACGACCTGTGTTTTGGTTTCAGGTGTAATTCGCTTCTGATTGGGCAGGGGATGTTCCCCTCTAGCCTTCTGCAGGTTGAAAGGGTGGAGTGGGCATCCTTTGTAATTTGCCGGGTGAGGGCCGCCACAGTTCGCACACTTAGCAGGAGTGGTTCGTGGTTTGGCGCAGGTGTGTGAGGGATGGTTGTTACTGCATTTCACACATTTGCATTCCGCTTTGCATAGCTTCTGCGCATGCCCATACTTTTGACAGCGATGGCATTGACCAACTGAAGCCTTTCTTCTGAGAGGCTCAGTCTTGATGACCAAACTGCATACTATTTTACGATCGTAAATTTCTCTATGCTCTTTACTTATCTCGACCAAGACCAGAGGCATAGGGCGCTTGTCAGCACGATACATTCGTGAAATTTTGATCGGCTCTAGGCCCTGTGATATGAGGTCAGTAGCTATTTCTTCTACTGGAATGGTCTCAGCCAGCCCTCTAATCACGACTTTTAAGTTTTTTTCGCTTTTGAGCTGAAATGTATGATATGGGACTTTTAGTTCGTCCATAAGTCTGGTGAGCTGGCGGTAGTCCGAAATTCCTTCAGGTTGGATTCGGATTCCTTCATCTGTGCTTTTGGCTGATGTGAATTTGATGTTTGAGCTCCTCATCGTTGTTGTAATAGCAGACCATTTATCCGTTACTCTTAAGATTACGGGTGGAATCCTCTCTTTGGGGTGTATCTTGGAGACAGACTTTGTCCTCTCATCAGGTTGTGCTGTTAATTCCATTGGAGTTGTTTTTTCCAAGGGTTGACCTACTATTTCAGGCTCAGCTGCTGGTGAACTCTTCTTACGCTTCTTTCTGCTAACAACCTGATAATCTGTAGAGTCATCTGAGTCCACTAGGGGCTGGTCGTTAACCGGTGACATAATCTCTCTGGTGTTATCTTGAGAAGTGCTGGGGAGAGGGTCAGGGGATTGACAGTCCTCTGTATCCACCTCTTCTACTTGGTGGATTGCCACCTTACCTGGCCATTTCCTTTGTAGAAGGCCTCCAATGTGCTTAAAAACAGCCAAAAGCTGTTTGAAGTCAAGCTCGTCATATGGAGAGTCCATAGTTTGGCTTGAGAGAAACTAATAGTTTCCCAGGTAATCCTGTAGACTGAGAGTCTACTAGCAAATCCCGTAGACAGCTTATCCTGTGGACTTTTGAGGGTCCACTAGCAAATCCCATAGACACACTAAGGTGTCTACCAGCAATAAGATGTGGCGATATAAAATACAACAATGGCGATACTAGCGGCAGTAGGCCTAGCGTATCTCCCTTGTAAATTCAATAGACTTACATGGATAAACCAGTATAGAAAATAAAGTGCCTGTTTATGGCAGCAAGTAATTAACTGATATTATTAATGAATATAAGCATAAATCTCTAAAAACATATCAGTCAAATTCACAATTCACCATCAAAAATACACGACACGAAACACTAACACGCGAGCCGCCATCTTTACAAATCTCCAATAATTAATAAATCCAGCGTTCGTCGCTTATATATCAGTTTTTCCCCCTCAATTGCTCACGTCATTTCTTTCTAAAGCTCTTTTCAATAAACCTCACGTGGTGTTCCAAAACGTGCTCGCTCACTTACATACGTTTCCATGACAACAAAACAAATAAAATTGAGCTATTACATAACGTTAAACTTTCACAAACAGGAATAAATAGAGAATATTTACATTTCAAATAATGCGCAGTTAAATTATCAAATACAAGTTCTTATAATATTAATATAGTAATAAATAAAATAGCTTAATATTTAAATACAGTCTTTTCATTATTAATACATATATCTTTGATTAAATAATTAGATATTAGACAAAATTAAAGTAGTTACATGAATATTAAATTGTAAAATAAGTTGTTTACATTAAATAATATTTACAAGTCTAGCCTTTGTGATGGAAGATCATGTTGGATTCTGAAGCAAATAATAATTACTTAAATCTCTACATAATCAGAATCCAACAGTATCCCACTGGCTGGAATGAAATCTCATGTTACACGATCATATGTGTTTGTGGTTTAAGCCAGTAGAGAGTACAGTTTCGTCAGCCCATCTTACTTCGTTTGGTACCTAGTAGGAGGGGACCTCAACATCGCCTGAAAGGCGATGTTGAGATCTCCTCCCAGTTATTTGTCTTTGACATTTAAGTTTCCCCACATTTTAAATCTATTTTTTTCCCTTGTGAAAAGTGCATTTCCATATATTAGTCAGAAAATTATATGTGACCACTCTAATATTAAAATACACTGAATGAGAGATATTTGTAGCAAGTTTATTTGCTTCATTGAGTAGTGAATTTTACTTGACAGGAAATTACTTTTATCCTAGTCATGAGATTTATTCACATTCAGACTTTTGTTTCTTCGTTCCTGGGTAAAGGATAAAAACAAGAATATAATTTAAGTATAATTCAGAGGTTTTATATGAAAATGTATATAAAAGTACAATTTATTTACAATATTATTATTATTATCTGAAACCTCCAGGGAGTCAAGGACTCATCGATGGAGGTTATAAATCACCCAAACCAGCTGTCATACCTTCCCTTAAACTCACTCACTGCTCTGTGGGAGAACAACCTAGCTCTTAGCCCTTTCTTGATTGCGAACAAACTGAACTTCCATGGATGCCCCGTGTTCTCTTGAATGGGTGTTATATTCTATGATAATAGAAGTTTATAGACTTCTATTATCATATCACCCCTCTTTCTCCTGTTAACCAGTCTGTAATCCACATACTTGCAATCTGATAATCTAAATCCCATAATCCAGATATAATCTTTGTAACTCTTCTTTGCACCCTTTCCACAGCTTCTTTATCTCCTTGGAATCCAGGTGACCAAATCTGCATCTTATCAAGCACTTATAAAGAGGCAAAATGACTTCCTTATCCTTACATGTCAAGGTTCGCATCAACATCGCAATTATCCTCTGAGTTATATTTGCAACTTTTTCTCTGTGACCTTTGAACTTGAAATTCCTATCTACCAGGTCCTTTGCCTCCTCAGTTTTCTTGTAGCATAATCTGCTAATATAATATACTGCTGGAAATCTCATCATGCTTAAGTCCATAACTTTACGCTTAGTAACATTAAACAGATAACCATTTTCGTTTGTCCAAATTTCCAGTGCTGAATATCAGTAGTATCCCTGATTGATCTGCCTATCTGTATATCATCGTCGGCAAACAATTGCAGATCTCCAGTTAGACTGTGCCTAATGTCATCAATGTATAGATTGAACAATAATGGCCCAAGGACCCTGAGGTACACCACTGAACTCATATTGTTATCAATATACCCTTATAAATAAATAATTGTCATCAAGGTGTATTATGCCTTCTTTATTAAATAAGTGTTATTAAAGTTTTGTTTAAAACCTTATTTTCAACAATGGACTTGAATCTTAATAGTGGGAGAGTGACAGTTGCAACCTTCAATATGCAATCTGATGCGAGGAATGATGGACAAAATAGTGATTACTGTCTTCTCTAAATTGGAATATAATGGATTATCTTGTTTTACTTCAAAACTAATCTATCACTTGTTAAAAATGTAACAAACATGGCTGATGATTTGCATATTTTTCCCAACCATAAGAAGTAGGCTGTCATCAACTACTTAATAGCTCCTAGTTTAGATTACAAGTGGTGTTTAATTATTTAATCTGATTAATATGTAAGAAGTGATGCTATTTTGGGCAGTGTAGTAGACCATTTTTTTTTAACAACTAGGCTTAAACAGTTGAATTTAGTGTGGTTAAATATGAAGGGTATTAACATACCTGTGTCTTGAAGGTAAGGATGGTGAAAACGTGATTGGAGCCAAGACATTATGCAATTTAAGGTGGTGGATATAAGATAGCAACAAATGTTGCTCTCTTAAAAAGTTAAAACAAAAAGATAAATTTGTAAACTTTGGATTTTGAAAGACACAATAAAAAACCTATTATATACACAGCAAGCCAGTAGTAAACATGATAGGTGCTTGCAGTTTCATTACATTAAAATGTCATCAGATGAGTAAAGAAAACTAACTGTGAGTCAGTTGCTTGGCCTTTTTGTACACAATGTTAGGAGTTTGGTTTGTTTGAGAGTACAGGTAACCCTCGTATAACGCGGATGTTAGGTTCCATAGAAATGCCGCGTTATATAAATAGCGTTATACGAGACTTAGATCACATAGAAAAAGTAGGGTTAGGTTCCAAAATCTTTTTTTTTTAATTATATAAACAACAATGACATATCCAACAAAAACAATATTTTTATTTAATTCATGTAAGTTAAGAAAACAAACTATGACAAATACGTTAGTATAAAATTATAAAAATTACAAATTTTACATAAATTTCATTGCACATAATGCATAAATGTTTTAGACACAATAAAATAAAGCTCATTTTAATCGTCATCACTGTCTTCAGAAATAACATTTTGTAGATGTTCTTTAAGTGGTCGGAGGTCGTCACCACTTGAAATCTCTTGGACATCATTTGTATAATTCTTATTGCTTACTTCGGCTGGTTTAGTCATCAAGACGTCAGTAATAAGACTTTGCTTTCCACTATGTTGCAATTTTTTATTAAGTTCATAATATGGCGCTAAACAAATATCCAATTGTCTCGTGAATTTTTCTGAGCGCTCCATTGAGGGATCATCCGTAAAATAACTTTCTTGCCAAGTCCAATCCTTCTGCTAATTTCTTTAAACTGGATTCTTTAACGAATTCATCGCAATCAGAATCTTCGGCAGAACTCTCCCCGCCATTTGGTTTGACGCCATCTATTAATTGTACCAGTTCCTCATTTAAATCTGTTTCTCCATAAATTAATTCACTAATTTCGTTTTCAATCATATCGCAAAAGCCCTCCACCAAAAATGTGTGCGACGTTTATTATACGACGTAGCTCGGCATTCAGTGGAGCTACGAAATTTTGTTCCATTACGGCTTCAGACCATATTTTTTCCCCAGCAAGCATTCAGTGTAGAGGTTAGTAATTACTTAATGGACAGAGAAATAATTTTTACACAATTCAATATTAAAAACTTTCCATGCTTGAGGCAGTGTCATGTTTGGATTAGATTCCATTTTTTGTTGTGTGGCCTGGTGCGTTATCTAAAATTAGTATAATTTTGAAATCCATATTCTTTTTCTTTGTGTACCTTTCTACATTAGGTACAAAACACTTGAAAAACCAATTTTCAAACATGCTAGCTGTAACCCATGCCTTTTTGTTGGCCTGCCAATAAACAGATAGGATGGACTTGTCGAGCCCTTTCATCACATGAGGATTTGCAGATCGGTTAATAAACATTGGTTTTGTCATGTAATCACCTGATGCGTTACTACAAAACAGTAGAGTAATTCTATCTTTGGAAACTTTGAATCCAGGAGCTGATCTTTCATTTTTCGAAAAAATATAGGTGCGTTTTAGCATTTTTTCCCAATATAACCCAGATTCATCTGCATTGAACACCTGGTCTACACTGTAACCGCCTTCTTTAATAATTTTTAAAAGTTCTGCTAGGTATTTCTGGGCAGCTTCAACATCTGCTGATGCTGATTCTCCCTGCATTTTAAGATTATACAAATAAAACCGCTTTTTAAAGTTTTCGAACCAACCCTTACTGGCAGAAAATCCATGCTGAGAGATTTCTTCTGAAGAATCTTGATCAAGTTCTTTTAAATGTTTATAAACTTTGAGAGCTTTTTGCTTAATAAGGTGTCCATCCAAAGGAATTTTCTTTTGAGTGCAATCTTCTTTCCAAATCGGATATTTCTCCATTTTTTCTATTAAAATATCGCGAACACGAGCAACGCGCTTTGCACTTACCGTTGACCCAGCAATAACACTTTCTCGGATTTTATGTTCATTTTGTTTGATTGTTCGAATTGTTGATTCATTTAAATTCAGAGTCCTTGCAACAACTCCTGGTTTTTCTCCAATTTTCAACTGATCCAAGATTTTAATTTTTTCTTCGAGAGAAATGAATTTCCTCTTCAATGTTGGTTTTCCCCCTTTCGTTGCAGTTTTAGTGGCCATTACAATAAAAATAAACTTTTACATTAAAAAATAAAAGCATTACATATGTATATAACTCACCATAAAATAAACTGCTGTGCTTGAGAATAACACATGATTTTAAATGCGCTTTCCTGGCAGAAAACGAAAACAATTTTCAACAATAAACACTTTATACAGTAAGCCCTAGATGGCGAATCTATGACACTCGTGCCAGAGGTGGCACGTCTGAGAATTTTGCTGGCATAAAAGCTGGTAAATTCAAGGTTTTTTTTTATTTTTTTTTATTTATTTTTATTTTTTTAAAATTGTTACAATACGTACAAGCTGAATTTTCTTTTACACAAGACAGCAGCTATAATGATGTGCATATGATTGGTGCGGTATTAACAAAAGATCGCGCGATCCAAAGACATAAGCAACCGACAAGTGTTGAGTTGAAATGCTAATTCTCTTCAATCGAATTTCATAACATCTGAAACTGTCATAAAAACATTCACTATTAGTTTTAACACATTAACAACAAGGTGTCATTTATCGTTCCGATGGAACTTCTCATTACTGACTGGCTCAACTCACACAAAGGTTTCAACCTTTGATTGAATTTTATGGCTTCTTGTTTGCGTTTGAGGTGGTAGGCGAACTCACACATTCATTATATGTCATGTTTCAATTCTTGATAGTCTTTTATCTTAAGTTAGCCTTTGTGATCTGTCATAAAGACATCGAGAATTTCAAATGCAATAAAAAAAACACTTATTTCAAATGGAATAATTGGACTAGAGTTTTTAGTTAGATACTGTATTTCGGTGCAACATATGGTTTTGTTTAAGTCTATACAGCATAGTTTCTGTGAAAGGGGACGTGATTTATTAGTTAGCGCCATTTTTATTCCATCTCTCTCTAATTGCACTGTTTGTTGAGAATGACACAGACTGTTGCAAAAGCCTCTGTATACAGTACCTTATTCAGTGATACAATAAAACTAAATTCGATACTTATAACTACTTGCGCGACACAGGCAGACACAAATTTAACGAAGATAAAATTTGATTTTTAAGTCCTGCGGTGAAAAATATGAAAAAAATTTTTTTAAAAAAATTAGGGTTACTAGAAATTGTAGACCGCGTTATATCGAAACCTTATTGAACAAGGGATACTACAATTTGTAGACCGCGTGACTCACTAGACACAGTTCTAGTGAGTTGTTCACAATAGTAATGAATGTTCTTTTTACATATCTGAAAAAGATGAACCAAATAACAGGAACACGTATTTTATTGCAATCGATGAAACACGTGTTCTATGGTTACTCCGCCGAGGCCGAAAGCTGCCAACCCGTAATAAAATTTAAGACAGAAAAAGCGTCCAATGGTCGAGGATGTAAGGTTACATATCTCAATCACTTTTACGATTATAATTTGTGGAATTTTTTATTCGATCCTGGGGGGGGGGGGAGTGCTCGTTACTTGGCTTCTTAGAAACTTGATATTGCTTATCATAGGATTGGCAATCCTATGTACATTATCTTCTATTGCTGTAAATTGCGTGTGTCGCTGGTTTGCTTGTTATGCGGCATGAAAATACCCTTCCGCACCATATGCGACTGAATAACTCACCTTCTGTTAAGAATAAGAATAAAGACAATCATAACTTTTATTAGATGTCCTTTCCAAAAAAAGCCTGAAGTGAATAGGGGAAATTTTTTTAAAATTAAATTTACTTATTTCTGGGACAGTTATGTTACTTTCCTATGTATAATATTGTGTATCATATATTTTCTTGATGAATATATTTTGCGGGTAACGGCTCATTGTCATATGAAATTTCCATAGAAGTTCAGAAAAAAAAAAATTGTAAAGGAGTTCTTCAGTCTCAAAAAGTCTAAAAGGCACTGTCTTATAAACTGTTGCTTGTTATTATAATAAAAAAGTGGGCCAAGAAAGCATCAAATTCCTTATATATGTTATATCAGGGGGGAACGTACAGGCTATATGATAGTCCTACGTGAAAAATTTACATCATAACTAACTTCCTATCGACAATATTCCTCCAAATTAATCTGTTTTCTGTCGGAATTCCAATATTATCAGATCTTGTATTTCTATCTACTAGGTCTTCCTCTGGGCCTTTTCCCTGCCATCCTGACAAATATATATATATACTGTATATATATATATTTTTTGCTAACTAACCTTTCCTTTGAGATTATGTTTAAGTGAACGTATCAAGTGATATTAACTCTGTTAAGTTATTTCCTAATAGCCTCTTTTTTTTTTTTTTTATATGATACAGTCCCTGAACTCTCGTATATGATCTACAGTTGATCAAGTGCAAATCCATAAGTTAAAACTAGATTCAACGATGTATTATATACAGCTTGTTTGGTGTTCTAATTTCTCCCTTATTCCATATAAATTTATTCAGTCGTCCTCCTAGCATACTCTTTGCTAATTCTGCTATTTCCTTATTTAACTTGCCATCTTTACTAAAATTTCGTGCCTAAATAGCCGAAATGTTTTACTTGTTCTATACTTTCAGGTTCTCCCTACAGTGGATGTGTTCAATGATTCCCGCTTATTTTCATACCAGATTTATTGCAGCATTTATTCAGTTTATTTTAGGGAATCTGCAGACTTGTACTGGACTCATTTAAAAGTATGATATCATCAGCATAAAATAAAGGACTGAGATTGACATATCTTATTCTGATATCAGACCTAATGCCACTACTTTCCTTCATAATGTGATCTATAGAGATGACGAATAGTAGTGGTGATAGTGTGCACCCCTGTCTTACACCTCATTTGAATCGAACCATCTTCGTGTATCTCTTTCAATTCTAACTGCCGATTTACAATTTAAATATAGACCATGCAATTCTTGATACATTCCATTCACACTATATGGATGCAATACTTCAGCAGTTTTTCACTTGACTCCTTATTGTTAAAATACACATCCGTACAGAAAGCATGGTGAAATTTTTAATGTGGCATGCCAATATATCGACACTTACCCTAAATGCAAAACTAAAGCAGTTACTTTATTTTGCGAGACGTTCGATACTTAAATGTGTCCAAGTGCTCTGCTTATATTGTTTAGCTGAAAGACCAAAATTTGTTGAAAATATTATTTTTCAACCTGATGGTCAAATGGATAATGTTTCCACTTTCCAACTAACAGGCTGTGGATTAGAATCCAACTGGTAGACGATTGTCATTAATGGTGTGAGCATTCTGGATGCCTAAGTTCCATGTTTGATCTTTACAGCAGAGTTCTCGAATTACCACAGGGAAAAAAAAAATATATATATATATATATATCTTTGAAATCTGATATGAGTGGGATTTACATAAAATTTCTTTAAAACAGCGCAATATATAATTCTCACACAATTTCTGTCTCTCTCTCTTTTTTTTTTTTTTTAAACCTCAACCTAGCATCTCCCTACCATAAGTACAAATTAACTCTGGTGCATGGGATATCTACACAAAATAAATATCTTCCTTTTCCTCTTTATCAATGACTTTGTTTTAGTGGTCGGACTCTATGGGGAATTAGCTACTTCTGAGCTTCAAATAATTACTTCACGAACAGACACCTGAAAGACATCTGACATTATATCCCTGCTAGATGTCTTTCAGGTATCGTTTAATCTAATTCCTGGTGGAATTTATGATGATAGTTTTTAATATGAAAAAAGAAAATAAAAGTGTTCTGCCTAGTATTTCCAAGCAGCTAGATGAGAAATCTATAGTAATAAACTAGTTGAATAGCTTGTAATATGTTGCCACTAGTTCATTTATGCTCGAGGCCATTGTATAATTTTGGCTTACTCAACAGCTCGTTATTTTATAAAGACAATAGGTACACGCAAACACACCTGGTTTCGTGATGAGGCAAGAGATTGCTCCATCATGATGTCTTCATACAGTCAGCCTATGAAAGTGACTGTAATTAGGACAAACTTTATTGACTGAATGTCACAGCTTAAAAGATTTTATGTAAAAATTTACATATGATAATATCCAGCTTAAACATCAAAGCATAGGAATATCTTGCTTAATTTCTACCAGATTAAAAAATAAATAATCTTAACGCAATTCATAAAGGTTTAATGAATTACTAACGTTCGTAAAATGATACGAGAGTTAAAAGAACTAATATTATTATTCGTGACACCTCCAAGGAGTTCGAAGACTCATCGCTATATTAGTGCCATGGATGGACAGAAAGCTAATGAGAAAGAAGAAACTTTGATGACATTTAGATTGCAGTCTCTAGAAGTTCATAAGGAGGGCGACTGTTCCATGATCTTCGTAAAAGAAAAGAAAGAATAAATGAATGAAGAGAAAGAAAAATTTCTTGTTTCGTGAGTTTGGAGTTGAACGACAAAGGGATACTGATTGTATAAATCTTCTAACGAATATGGGATATGTTTCTCAAATTGTTCGTCGTTTTATCATGCTCATGTATCGTTATATATTTCCAAATGGACAAAGACGGAGGTCCTTTTCGTCCTAATTCTTTTAACTCTTTTAAAGCTATCAATTCGTCAGAGTTTTTATAATCGATACTCCATATTTCTGATGTATTCTATATTCTATATATTCTATATATACCTTATCCAAATGTTCTTCATCTCCTCCAAATCCAGGCCCTCTGATCTGTATACCGTAATCAAGGAGGCCCAGTCAAGACAAAAGTGGAACCACTACATCATTATGTTCTGGTTATTGTCTTTCTAATTCAATTATCTGGTGGGTTATCATCACCACCTTCACAATGCCCACTCTGAACTTCAATACCTTTCTACTGTTATCCCGATATCTCTTCTCTGTTTCCTCCAGTCCCGCCAACAGAACACATGGCTTGCATCTGTGAATTCAAGTTTAATACACTATATTTTAACTCCATTATCAACTCATTTGTCCACTTTTTAAAAATAAATCCTTTAACATTTTTTATTTCTCAACGGGAGTAGACATTATAGGATATACCGTTTAGCTCTAACTTTTTGAAGAGAAGTGGGCAGCCAGTCTATCCATCCTTCAGCCTTCATAGCAAGCTCAAGCTATAGTGAGTCAAGGCTTTTCAGGACAGTGAATACAGCAGACAACTGCCGCCATCTCATGGCCAAAACTGTAACACTTGTATTATTGTTCATCCTTCCATATTATTTAAAATTTCCTGAAGAATTAGTACATCCATCTCATTCCTAACAATGCTTCCCAGTTTGCATCATTTGCCAATTAACTGAATATCTTCTTGTAGTCTAATGGAAAAGTGGCAATACCGTTGATACTGCGGCTACATAACAACGGTCTCAAATTCTGAAGCCCGCATATCTCCACTCAGTCCCTTCCCCTGTGCCCAATTCTTCGATATGATATCTGTCAGATAGCCAATTGACAGTTCAGTCTTATCCAATCTACAAACCTGCTATGTTAACGTATTCGTTGTAACTTAAACATCAACCTTCCATACATCAGCTTGTCGAATTATGTGTAATCTAACTTTGTAATTTTAATAAGTTTATTTTATTTTATACGTTATCTATCAATGTTACTTTTAATGCTATATTTAAATTCTTTATGTCATTCTTTTTCCTTATTATGATTTAAGTCGTTAGGTTAATTTATGTTGTATTTTGCAATTCCATAACCTTGGCTGGGGAATTGCAAAATAAATTGCAAAATATGAATTATCAGTAATGAATTTTTTATGATCCTGGGGAAATTATTATTTACAATTACAACATGTAACTGGAATTTCATCACTATCGTTTTGCAATAGTTCTATGATTTATATAGTTTTTTCACGTATAAGGAAAAGTAACAAAGAAATACTGAAGTGCACCGAAAGCTATTGCTATATTTATATACACGCTATTTGATTATAAGGTACTTAGATTTATTTAACCTACTCGTAAGTATCTTATATATAATATAATTATATAATTAAGTTACAGTTTATTGATTTAAGCTGTATTGAGGTGTGAATATCAATAAAGTCATTAAGAGAGCATTAATTGCCATTCTGATTATGTTCATGAACCCCAATACATTATGCGTTAATCTGTAAGCTCTTAATGTTAATTTGGTATAATAGTTATAACGATTGGTTGTTATAGCTATTTTATTTATCAAAATTAACATGATGATGATATTCGGCCTGTATCTTTCCTACTACTGTATGAAGGCCTTCCCATTGGGGAGGGGTTGAATCTACTTCTTCCATGGTGACCCGCAGACCATATTGAGAGAGTGATTATAAGATATTTGTGCTCATCAAGTACAAGAATTTCTAAAATATGCATAAACTATGCATATACTTATTTCTTTTCATCTTAGGGGCCAATAATGTAAACGTGGGAAACAGTATGAAAGCGAGGCCTGAGTATAGCATATTTGGTCTGAGTAAACATAACACTCATGATGAAAAACTGTTGGAATTTGATCTTACTAACAGAATGGTCATTTTCAATACCTGCTTCTAGAAACTCGCACGACGGACATCTAACATTGCTAGGTCAAAGGCATCAGATTGATTACGTACTCTGGCTCTCCAGCGATGGAAGACAAGCATCTTTGATGTGCATACTTGTCCATGAGCAGACTGTGGTATAGACCATCAGCTAGCAAAGGCCAAAGTAAGACTAAGATTCCGGAACCTTCCAATCAGGCCCATCCCGGAATACTGGATGTCAAGGTAATCCCTAATGTGTTCACAGAAAAAAACATCAACACGGTTAGATGATCTTTTGGAGACTAGTGAGGAGAATTTATCTGAAATGCTCTGGGAAAGGGTCAAGGTTATTATCATAGAGGATACAACCAAGAAGTTTCTACCCCCCAATTACAAGACCAAGAACCGATGGATATCAGATTCAACATGGGATCTGACCGAAAGGAGGCAATTGGAGAAACAAAGAGACACAAGGACTGAAGAATATAAAAGATTGCATAGACAAGTCAGAAAAGCCATCAGACAGGGCAAGGAAATTTTTGTGCTAATAAATGTGAAGACGTAAAAGGATGTTTCGTTAAGCACAAATTGAAGTAAGCATAAATTGAATGCAATCAAAGACAGGAATGGAGCAGTACTAACAGAAGAACTGTTGAGGAATACTGAAAGGCGATCAAATGAATCAATGCTAGGAAAGATTGGCAACATTTTAAGGACCCTTAAAGATATTAACAGAAGAAAGAGGGAATACTTTGGACACATTGAAAGGGTGGAAGGAGGACCGCTCAAGACAATGATAGGTCAAGTTCCTGGGAAAATAGGAAGGTAGATCTTAAATGAGATGGATAGACACTGTGTCTGATCTTCAGCGAGATGAAGCCCCCAGAAAAGCATCCAACAGGACCATCTGGAAAGGAATGGTGTGAAACATAAAGGAAAGAATGGCAGCAAATAATGTCCTGAACAAATGATGTCCTGAGTATAGCATGTAATGTTATACTCTCAGGACATCAGCAGGGAGTATAACATTATATCGCATAAACATACCACAAGTGATTAAATTCGCATATCTACGATCGTGTGTCCAAAGAGATGGATACTTGACTAAGAACTCAATAGGAGGATCCAGTCATGGTGGATAAAGTGGAAGAAGGTTTCAGATAGAATCGAAACTGAGAAAATGCTAGTGGAATGGAGAGAGAGAGAGAATAATGGTTCTAGTATATTAGAACAAAGGTGGTATCCAGTCCTGTAGTAACTAAAGCAGGATTAAACTCATGAGTCATGCCACGAAAACATGAGAAAAGGTAATTGAGAAGCGATGATATTACTTGGTGTCAATCAGCGGCTATCAGTTTGGGTTTATATCCGGCCATGGAAAGACAGAACATAACAGTTTTGTCTTGGAGCACATGTGCCATTTTTACTGGGTAATTTTCTTTTACCGTACCAGGAGAGGAACATGGAACTTGTTCTGGTCTTCGTTTATTTGGAAACGGCCCTTTGATAGAGTCAAAAGAAATATGGAATAGCATGAGGAAGAAAATGACACCAGAAGGGTATGTACATCTTGTATGAGACGTATATGATGGTAGCAAAACACGGTGAGACGTGGAGCAGGAGCCACTCTGGCTTCTTGGTAAAAGTGGGAATTCGTCAAGGGTCAGCTTTCAGCACATTCTTATTAGTCATGGTCTTCGATGTACAAAACAGAGACTGTAAGAACTGAATCACCCTGGATGATGATGTTTGCTGATGATGATACAGTGATTTGGAAGAAAGTAGCTTGAGGATCAGTAGAAATGTGACAGGTACATCTTGTAGTGAAGCAGCAGGGAGTATAACATTACATGGCATAAACATACCACAAGTGACTAGATTCGCATATCTACGATCGTGTGTCCAAAGTGATGGATACTTGACTGAGAACTCAATAGGAGGATCCAATCATGTTGGATAAAGTGAAAGAAGGTTTCAGATATCTTGTGTGATCCAAAAGTGTTTAACAAGTTAAAAAGGAAGTTCTACAGAATGGTAGTAACATTAGCACTGATGTATAACAGTGAGACTTGTCAGAAGACCAAGAGATGGGAGAAGAGAATGGACGTATCTGAAATGAGAATTCCCAAACTTGCAACTGGCATAACAAGATTGGACAAGATAAAAAATTGTCTGATCCGAGGGACAGTCAAGGTGACCCAAATATCTGGGAAGATTAGGGAGTCAAGAAGAAGCAAAGTTAGACCTAAACGACGATGGCTGAACAGCTTGACAGGTGACCCCCCAAAACCTCAGACTATAGAAAGCCTTAGACAGGGCTGAATGGAGGACGTTGATCCGCTGCAGTGAATCCACTTCAGTGGGAATGAAGAAGGTCTTTTTATTTTTATTTAATTATTTATTTTATTTTATTTTTTATAAACTTCGATCATTTCTGAAATCAATAAATTCTGCTTTCATCTAGCAGACTGAAATTATCTTTACGAATCAACATCTTTTACGCGATATTCTTTTTTAAAAAATGCCTAGATATATCTATATTCGATATTTAGAAAAAATCCCGATGAAACCACTTGTCTAGGAGGATCGCGAAATGAGAGAAGCTGTCTGCTGTAATCTCGACTTGAAATCTTGAAATTCTTGGTAGCTGAACTACCGACAACGATTAAGAATAGACTGGCTGATTTCTAAAAGTAAGGTCTCTAAAAATATTTATTATTATTATGAAGAATCCATCCACGAAAGATTGGTAAGCTTATAGTTTTACTAGTACTATGGATGGGCAATATGAACTTGTTCACATTTGATTTGAAAAGTTGTGGATTGTATTGATTGGGAAACACGTGAGATGGCAGACTCCTTAGTAGAGGATAGAAAAGAAGACAGTTTCGGAATGGTTTGCAGGTAGTGCGTACATTAAATTTGTGAACTCGTGTGATTCGTTTTGATGTCCCTGTAATGTAGTGAATGGCCACAGTTTTACCATGTGATTGTGAACTTCTTGTTTAGAATTCTGTGAACAGAAGCGTCGTCGTATCCATTAGCAGTCATAGTGATTTTTTTATTCTTAGTTCTAATTCAATGAAACAAATTTATTTATTTATT
The DNA here is from genome assembly GCF_054136105.1 of Typopeltis vanoorti. NCBI lineage: Eukaryota > Metazoa > Arthropoda > Arachnida > Uropygi > Thelyphonidae > Typopeltis > Typopeltis vanoorti. The sequence goes on along the minus strand of NC_143567.1, from coordinate 35,441,650 downwards.
CATATGGAGTTTCCTTCCCCCCGTTCCTATTGGGGAGAGTTGAGCCCCCCTCATGGGGGGTTAAGTATTTATGGCTATAGATCCGTGTGTTCACGGGGCCGGTTTTGCCTGCTTGCGGGATGAAAAACCCCAGATAAACTGGGAGAAAAACCCTGCTGTCCATGCCCAAGACTGGCTAACTGCTATGGCTGAGGAAGATCCTTAAGCTTCTCACTTCGGCGACGGGAATCGAACCCAGGACACTCCTTCCCCAGGCATATGGTTGCGAAGCGCAAAGCCACTAGGCTAACCGCGCGGACAGGGTATTCAGTAAAGTTGGTAAAGAAGGCCTGGACATCAGTGGTGGCCAGTACATAAGCACTGCAACACTGCAGCACCCCCCCCCACAAGGAAAAAAATTAAATTTTGTTTGTGTTTATAAATAATAACAATGCTTACAACATTATATAAATGCAATACAACATGTTAAAGGTTACAACTTATGTTTCGACAGTGATTGAATAGTTAATAATTGGAATTGTTCGATTAACGCTTTAGATTACGAAACAAATACACTGCACTCTAACGCAGTGTCGGAATTATCACGTTCAGCCAATTGCAGCCAGACTCGCCGATATTCGTTTGCGCATCTCATTGTACGTTACAAGCGATTCCGACACTGCTCGCTTGGGCAGTGTGTCGTATGCTTGCGCGCGTTATTTCTGTGAGACACGAAAATTTTATTATTGGTGTTTTTGTTGGTGGTGAGGGTGAACTATTTTTTGCAAATTTTATTTTATTCTGTTAAAATAACATATAATTATTTATTTATTATAGATACAAGGCTGAATTATGACGAGTGTCACTGTTGAAAATATGAAAGGAATTATATTTTTTCAATTATCGTTTCACGAAACAAATACACTGCGATCTAATGCAGTGTCAGAATTATCGCTTTTGGCCAAATGCAGCCAGACTCGCCGATATTCGTTTGCACTTGTGATTGCACGTTACAAGTGAATTTGGGCAGTGTATCGTATGCTTGCACGCGTTTGTGATATACGAAACTTTTATTATTGGTGTATTAGTATCTGTTCGCGATGAGGGTGAAATATTTTTAATACAGCAATTTTTTAATATGTAAATTTATTTATTTATTAATAAACTGGATTAGGAAAAAAAGATTTTTTTTCATTTTGTATATGCAGCACCCCCACCTAAAATTTTCACCGGCCGCCAGTGGTGTTATGAAAAACCGTACTGTTTAAAACATTATTATATTATATTATATTATATTATATTATATTATATTATATTATATTATATTATATTATATTATATTAGTGTGACGCGTTCCATGCAATTACAGTATTGGTGGTGGTGGGAAAGGATAATGACTACGCATCATTTGTTTAATGCAAGCTCACCAGAAATATTAATTAATGTGCACAGAAGATTTAACAGAAGAAAATGAAGCGATGAAATAGTAAAGATTTTTATTAACTGAACACGAGTTTTTATTTGCAAAAACTGCTTTGGAATTATGTATTTTGTACAAGCCTATACGTTGTAAGCCTTTTGTAATGCTTGCTGAACTTCAATGCTTCGTGCAATATTAAGATCGACGTTCATAAGGAAATCAGAAGCATTTAGAAAAAATTAAAAAGCTCATTTAATGAGAATCCTTTTGTGGGCGCTTCAGCGACAGTTTCGTCTAATTAACTTCCTCTGCTTCATTTTTAGTTCTACTGTCAGCCATTTACGTTTGTTAGTTCCACAAGGTTTGTTGCAATTCCTCTTCCCTCATAAGTGCGTCCAGAAGGTTACTCGTATGGAATAAAGAAAATAAACATTTCGTCGAGCGACCGCCATTTTGCTGTACCAAAGTTGAAATAATGTTAAGGGTGTTACTGCGATATGTTAAATCACTACGGTGTTGTGTTCGTGGAGTCGGAATGTTAATTCAGTGCAGTACCGAACTACTCTCCAAATTTTTTAATTATAAAAAAAAATCAAAATCAATTTTCAAATTGTTAAAAATTATAAACCGTGCGAAAGCTGCGTTGTTCAAAACCACGATGCAAGGTATTGCTGTTTACCTTACCAGAGTAGTATTATGCAGCTCAAAGTAGATTTCTGCACATAAACACACTCACGAACGGTCTTCTGATGTGAAAATTGAGGAAAATGAAGGAAAACACTTCGGTAGGATATCACCCAACTTGAATGGCAGGTGAATTCGGCTGATATCAACCAATTCACTGCCGTGGGATGTTCTGCAATGTGTTGTGAGATGCTGACACACAAACACAACGATGCACAATGGATAAAGCCAAATGGAAGTAGGATTTATAATTCAATGTTATATAGGTATAATTAATTATATTTTATTTCGTTAAAATATGACTGAAACTTCATGAATAAATTCAAACAAAATCTCTATTTTTTTTTCCATAAATAAAAAGCAACATTAAAATATCACCAGATTGCTATCAGGTCCTTATTAATTTCTGTATACTTTTCAGATAAAAACACAAATTTCTGAATTTATTCTAACAAAGATATTCAAACAGATTTCAAATCCAGTGGTGGCAACAATAGAATGAATGAATGGTTGCGATCTTTGTATTAAACAAATGTTTATTGTCAGTCTGGTTTACTTGGTTATTTGTAACAATGCACAGTGTCATTTCCTTGACTTCTTCTGTGTGCAATAGAAGTGTTTTTTTCAGCTCTAATAAAGTATAACATTTTCAAGAGATTATTTCGAAAATTTTATATAATGACAGTGCCATTTACTCCCAGAATAATTTAGTATGGGAGCCGTGTTGACATTTTTAATATGTAAGTATTTGACAGACTACTTGATGGTTTTTAAGTGCTGTATTTAGTAACGAAATTTTTTTTTTTTTTTTTTTTTTCCTCATGTGCAATCTTAGCCATGAAACATGGTTCAAGAGTATTGTGTGAATTTATTTTACCCACTCCTGAAAATTTTTTCTTTATTGATCTACCCTAACAAGCGTTTAAACTTAACAAATCGAGGGTAAACTTTGAGTTGTTTAATTAACTTGAGTTGGTTCTCTGGGAGAACCAACTCAAGTTAACTGTTTGATTAATATAAATACGTTATCGGCTATGCAAATTTGCAGTTCCGTATTGTTTCCTCCATTGGACAATTGCGAATCCCCCCCCTCCCACATACACACTGGAACGTAAAGCTCTAAATTATACGTTAAATTACACGATATTTAAAATTTACAATTATCATGCACACTAAAATGGCTCTCATTTTGCATTTCTCGCAGGACTTTTTCTGAAAATGACTCACATTCGTCATTTCGACATAAATGCTTCTCCTTTCTGTATGTTCGTTTATATATTGCAGACATAATTTACCAGCTACGGGATTTCTCCTTCCTTCGATATCCAGTTTCAAAATATAGGAACGATCTATAATTACCTTCTATTCTTTAGCTCAGTGTAATCGGCTCTCACTCTGAAAAAAATAATTGAAAAAATAAAATGTTGATCTAAAATGCTACTGATATTATTACACGAAGATAAGAATACGATTTTCATTTTTCATGTAGCCATTTGCCCAAGATGTGAATCATCATCAGAAAATGATAACTCAGACGAAGGTACGAAGGAACATCCTTCTCACACCCTGAAAGTACAAAATGGGAAACCCCTTAAAGACCAAATTTCTAAAGTGCAAGATTTCATGGAATCGACTAAACTCGAGTCAGCTTACAAAGATTCATATGAAGAAGAAGAAGAAGATAATTTTGAACTTTCTCCTGAATCTCTTTTTCTAGAAAGCAATGATCAAGGCGGCGATGAGATGGGATCGACTAATCCCGACTCAGCTCGCAAGGAGACATGTGATGACAATTTGGGACATTCTCCTGATGCTCTTTTACCAGAAAGCAATGGTCAAACCGGCGATGAGATGGGATCGACTACTCTCGACTCACGTCGCAATGAGTCATGTGAAGAAGACAATTTGGGACATTCTTCTGATGCTCTTTTACTAGAGAGCAAAGGTCAAGGCTGCGATCAGATGGAATCGACTAATCCCCATTCAACTCACAAGGAGACATGTGAAGAAGACAATTTGGGACAGTCTCCTGATGCTCTTTTACCAGAAAGCAAAGGACAAGGCGGCGATCAGATGGGATCGACTAATCCCGACTCAGCTCGCAAGGAGACATGTGATGACAATTTGGGAAATTCTCCTGATGCTCTTTTACCAGAAAGCAATGGTCAAACCGGCGATGAGATGGGATCGACTACTCTCGACTCACGTCGCAATGAGTCATGCGAAGAAGGCAATTTGGGACATTCTTCTGATGCTCTTTTATTATTAGAGAGCAAAGGTCAAGGCTGTGATCAGATGGGATCGACTAATCCCCATTCAACTGACAAGGAGACATGTGAAGAAGGCAATTTGGGACAGTCTCCTGATGCTCTTTTACCAGAAAGCAAAGGACAAGGCGGCGGTCAGATGGGATCGACTAATCCCGACTCAGCTCGCAAGGAGACATGTGAAGAAGAAGACAATTTGCGACATTCTCTTTATGCTCTTTGATTAGAAAGCGAATGCCATGACAGCGATTTGCTGAAATTGACTTATGGTAATATTCCCGCCATGGAACTGCCTGATAAATGAGGAAAAGGAGATGATCTTGACGCTCTGAAAATAGTGAATGGTGAACTGCATATATATGGTGCAAATGTGGACCATTCTATGGAACCTGCTCATCTCCTGATTCTTTTTTTTTTAATCATAGTGTTATTGCTGTATTTCCTTTTTCATTTTTTCTATTCTTATTATTTTAAGTTTCTCGCATTGGTTTAATTCATCTATTAGGTTATTTTTTTCCTAAATTAATGTTATATGTAAGTTATTTTAGCGCTGTATTTGTTTTATTTATTTATTTATTTATTATTATTATTATTATTTAATTTTATTTGCAAATTATATTTGTAAACAATTCGGACTCGAATAAAAATATAAAAAAGTATTGTTATTATTATTATTTATGATATATATATTATATATATATCGCGCACATGGGCTGGCAAAGATTAGAGGGAACATTACTGATATCATCATGCTAATATTATAACTCGAAAATGTTTAAGAGAATATTCCTTTCTTTCTTTCTTCTTTTTTTTGATTACTGCAATGACAATTATCAATATTATATTCTGTGATTTCTTAAAGAAGAACATGATCGTCTTCCCTTCAGATCTACTCCTGTCTTCTCCATCACTGTTATGCTTCACCGATGATTTCGTTTTCCAAGACAAGTGTATTGAAACACACGAATTTCCTTTTATGAATTAGCAACTTTGTTCCTTATTATTATGAGCTATGGTTTGATTTATATATCGTAAAAAAAAAAAAAAATCATTCCTGAAATATGACTGAGTGTCAGGCTCTGCGGCACATTTTAGCATATTTAATTTACATTGTCCCACATTTCCTTTCTCAGAATAATAAACTATGCTCAAAGTAAGACTCGTGAAGGTCTTACTTTGAGCATAGTTTATTTTTCATTTCACTTATCACATTCTCTTCAAGAGTCGTAAATTGCCATTCTGAATATTGTTCCTGTCATCATGATATCATTAATTTCAATTTTAATCGCGCCTGGTGGCGATCTCTGTTTAATTCCAGGTAGTTTATGCGCTAATTAAGGCTAGTGGATAATGAGAATGATAACAATAACTGCCAATATCCAGAAAGTTAATTAGATTACATCATAGATGTTTCAGACCTCTTGTTAAGAACATACTGTAATTTCTCATGGCTTAATGTACTCTTACATTTAACAAATTATTGAAAGTTTCTGAAAATAAATTAGTAGAGGCAGATATTTATTCATTTCATTTCATTATACCGTATTCAAAGATCAACGCAAACTATAAATATTCTAAGCAAATATTCCAGATGTCAAAAGCAAATAGTAAACGTATTTTTATTGCTGGTGTCGTTACCACACTATGTGACTGAAATTAAAATAACATTAGAAGTGAAAAATTATAAACGAAAATGTGTTTTCTTCTTTGGTAACATGTTTTATTTTAATAACTATAAATGCAGATTGCTTGAACTCATTGACGAGGTATTAGTAAATCAAATTTGTTTAACATAGCGAATATCTGGTTAAAAAAAAATCGATTATTTAATTTTTATCAATGTGTCCTATTCCTTTCTAATAACAATCAAATTCTTAAATTAAAATAATACAATCTCAGTTCTGAATATTTTGGCTTAGTAGAATTTCTCTTTCCTCATCGCGACGTGCTTGTTTAAAGTATAAATAGAATTTGTTATGTAAGTTTGAATTATTAGACCAAAGAAGCTGTTGGTTTATTTAGCAACCAGCCACATCTGCCGTGAAATGTGGGTTCTAAATTTAAATAATTAATCGTCCTTTTACAAATGTTTAATTAAGTGTATCGTCAAAAGGTCCAGATTTTGCAGTAGTACCTTGTCGTCTGCCTCATTCAGATTTTATGGTAGGTGTAGAAAAAGATATTACATACAGTATAACATTACGTGTATTATGTATAAAAAAATATTCAAATACTGAGTATTTTTTTTATCTGAATTAAAAGCTCGTCTCCGTTCTTCACGCCAAAATAATAACATTGTAATAACGAAAAAATTGTAATCTATGTGGATCATTTTATTTTGCTGCCATAACGCTTGATATTTGGTTTCAGTTGTTTGAACCGCCCGTCTTGTTTCCGAGTTTATTTTTATTTTCTCTCCATTATTGATTAATAAAATTATTCTATCCCATCTGTTTCATTCATGTGGAATAATACAAGCAAATACACTTCTAATATGTCCTGGAATGGTATTTGTTTATCTTAAGTTTCCGATTTTTTTTTTTTTTTTGTTCTTGGATAACCAAGAACACAAACTCATTCGTGTTGCATAATACAATGTAAACATAAGAATCTTGTTTTGTGCAGTTGCACAGAATTTATGTTTCAGATCGACTACACATATTTGCAGAATGTTCAAGATTCCCTGATCAAGTTCCTGTTCTTTATATTAGGCTTCGTTTCTTAAGAGATTACATTCAGGGGCGGCTTGTGCATAGGCACTACGGAACTGCAGCACCCCCAATTTTTCTCGATATATAAATATATTTATTAATTTATTTATATTTGCTTGTAATATTTAATTTTATCATCAACAATCCTATACAATTCTCTTATTTTGTATAAAAAATAATAATAATCCATCTTGTAGCACTTAGGAGGGCGAAGGACGCTAGCAGCACTGTGTTTACCACAGTGTCATATTGCTACGCGCGCAAGCATATGCACGTCATAGTGAGATGCGAGCTATTACCGTAATGCGGCACTGTCCGTCGCGCAGTTGTTTATATGCGGTATGCCAGTAAGAGAGTGTTCGTAGTGCTTATCATGTTTGCTTCGTCTCTTTAAATATTTGGACATTACAATCAAAGGATTTAATTGTAATGTCCAAAAATTGTAAATCCATTCCTTTAATTATAATTAAAGGAATGGATTTTATTTTTAAGTAATTTTGAATTATACCAAACTGTATAATTTGATCGATAATAAACAATATTTTTTCATGTTTAATTTTTTTTTAATTTTTACCTTAATTTTGATATTTTATCCAAACACGTATACACTGTACTTACATTGTGTATGTATATTTCGAAAGTTGCAGCACTCCCACGATTTCAAGCCACGAGCCGCCACTGCTCGACATTATGTACATATTCTCAATCTTGCAGATGGGTGTTGTTAAAGATCCAGTAGGTGCTTCCTGGTTTGGATGCCTTGTGGATTAATGAGAATTCCAGTTTAATGATACAGTGATCTGAGATATAGGATGGAATATGAGATATGTTTCTTATCAGAGGGATAGTGTTTTTAGAAATGTAGAATCTGTGCATTAAAGCCTCATAGCGATGCCTATTAGATGCTGTAATAGATGAATTCCAGGTGTAGGACTTGGAAAATGACTTCCAAAGTTTATCGCTGGAAACCACCAAAGAAACAGAGCAATATCGATAAGTTCAAACAGCAATTGTAAACGCTTTCCAGACATTAGTACATCACAAGGAATTCCCTAGAACCTATGTTTCAAATCTTGCTCTCTGCAACTTCTCTTCCGCTTCTGTCTAATAATTTTAAGAAAGTATATTACCACCTCACTTCATTACGTCCTCACTCACCTTTTGCACTTGCATATCTACAAACGCCACTCAGTTTTCGGTGGGATCTTCCCTACAGGACAATGTGTACCAGGCCAGATGCAGACATACAGTGGAGGTTATGCCATAACATCTTACCAATCCCCAACAAAGCTCCGTCTATTGCATTAGATCTCTGTGTGTTCTATAGAGATCTGATATTCTATGTCTGTCAATAAAATGATCATCACATACTTCCTGGCCACTGACTCTAGCACCTCTAACCATCCACACAGCCATGAAGACTACTGGTAACTTGTACACACAGAGCAGAGAAGACACAAAATATGCAACTTTCTTTTCATTGAGGCGAAAGCTGTCTTTTCAGTTTTTACCTAAGGAACAAAAGAGAAAACCAGAATCCCTCAACTACTGAATCCGAATAGCAACTCATGCGCAGCCTACGTAGGAAGCTGAACAGCCAGCTGTTACTGGAATATCATCACCACCGTGAACAGGGGAATAAACTAGTAACAGTTGGCTGTTCAGCTTTCTACGTAGCCAGTCAACAGAAGCGTACCAAATGGTACAGTTCAGTTGAGTGGAGAAGATGACGTAGCTCACCTTATGTAAAAAAAAAAAAAAAAACCGCTGCTTGTATGGACCAGAAAAACAAAAACAAAACACGTGGTTGTTAGCGACACAAAAATGCGGTGCCTTTTCTTTGATAACGACTAATCCTTTCGACCTTTATTTGGTGCTTATGTTTTTTTTTGTTTTATTTTATGCTATTTTTATAGTTTATATTATTATTATTACGTGACACCTCCAAGAACTCATCACAGGAGGACACTCTACTCCACTACACACATATAACCGTCCCTGCTCCTAATTAATTCTCCTGATTAGCATCAACGCAATCTATCGCTCATCATCACCAACAGTATTTTTTGTCTGTAAATTGTGTGTGTTCTCACGGCCGATTTGCCTGTACGCCTAACTCATCTTCAAATGAAAAAGCCCAAATAAAGATTCCTCTCGCGACGACGAGAATCGAACTCAGGCCTTTACAATCGAAAGCGCAATATACCCTTGTTCTTCCAATTGTACTACGGTGGCATCTGTTTATTTTCATGTATATCATGTAATTTAATATCAGTTTTAAAGTGTAAGTACTTTGTTGTTTCGAGTTCTACCTTTTTATACCTTTTGTGTGTGCGTATGTGCAGGGCTATACTTACGCTTTTTCCGATGCGCTAGAGTGCTCCGAAGCCTCTCTCTCATTGTTTGAGGCACTATTTTTTTAGGGCAGGACCCCCCAACTAGAGCCTCGTGCACCTGTGAATAATTGAAATCAAATGACAAATGATATAGAACAGTTTCCTACTATAGCTTTTCCTGCTGTATTAGTTCCAAGCTATCTTTACTTTAACTCTATAATTCCTTTCCCGTCTTTTGCGCTTGCTGCACTCCTCACCTGCGGCTATCGCCATGACAAATGCACATTCCTCTACCACCACTACTGTTTGATTTTCAATGCTAACAAGTTGCACTTGCTAGCATTGAAAGCATTGTTTTTGTTTCTTTTAATTTTTTTCTCTTCAACATTCTGTCTCTCCTATGATGTTTTGGGAGCATTTACCGAATCGCACTTACAAAACATTAAAAGAAAGATAAACTATATGCACCATTGTATTACCAAACAAGGTATGACCAAGGTGCATATAGTTTATCTTATTATCCTCGTCATATCTTATATGACGCCACAGAGAGCATCTGTAGCACAGCCGGTTTGAAGGATGCCCTTAGACTGGAAACACTTGGATTAGAATCCCGTCTGGGACTTTATCCGATCTCGTATATGAAAGCAGGATTATTTCCTCCCCGAACGTCATGTTTTTTTATCCCTCAAAACAAGCAAACTGGCTAGGAGAATACACGCAATTTACATATAAATAACCTATACTATAACTCTAACCATCGTATCCTGGAATAACGGTTAGGAAATTCAAGGTTGCCTGAAGGTTGGGACGCGTAAGGGCCTATGAAAACCAGAAGAGATATAACGCAGTACTTAAGACTAGGGGGGGGGGGAATATACGCCATATAATAAATACTTAAATCACTACTGCCAACATTTTAAATTGATATTTTAAAACTATGGACATTTCAGAATATACAAAAGAAAACGAAGTGTATCATTATTATTATTATTGTTATTATTATTATGACGGTGTCTCCATGGAGTCAGAAGACTCATCGTGGGAGAGCCCACATTGACACACTAACTATTATTCACACAATATACTTCTTAAATACATTAACAGACGAAGCATTCACAACCACCTCTGGCAACGCATTCCACACATTCACCACACTTCAAGAAAAAAATCTAGTCCTGATACTCTTGTTAACCACACACTTCCAAAATCTCCAGGGATGACCTCCTCGTTTTCGTACAGTGCTGAAATAAAAAAGTTATCAGTATCAATCATAAAACCCCTTTAATAACTTAAATGCTTCTATCATATTCTCATCTCTTACGTCTATCATCTAGTTTTTGCAACCCACAGACCTGCAATCTTTCCTCATAGGAAACATTCCATAAGACCTGCAAGAGGAGAGTGACAATCTTTGTCACTCTCTTCTGGAACCTCTCCACCATTTGTTCATCACCGAGAAATCCAGGCGACCAGATCTGTGCGCAACAGTCTAGATGTGATCTTATTAATGTCTTATAAAGTGGAACAATCACATCACTTCCCTATCCCTATATAATATAGTTTTGACAACTTTTGCAATATTCCCTCTAAACTTAAGTTCTCTGTCCACAATAACCCTCAAGTCCCTTGCCTTGTCAACTTCTTGCAGTTCAGTTCCATTAATATAGTAAACAGCGTGTGATCTCATCCTCTAGAAATGCATCACCTTACACTTACCCACGTTAAACTGACAGCCATTTACCTTAGCCTATACCGCCAGCCTATTTAAGTCATCCTGCAAGATATCAACAACACTTGAATTGACTATCTCTCTCTCTCTCTCTCTCTCTCTCTCTCTCTCTCTCTCTCTCTCTCTCTCTCTCTCTCTCTTTCTCTCTTTTCCAACTTTTGCATCATTAGCAAACAAGTGGATATTTCCATTCAAATTATTTCCAATATCATTACTGTACAAATTAAACAAACAGGAGATCAATTGTCAAGCCCTGAGGTACATCACTAGTTACCTGCTTTCTTTCTCCTGGACTCAGCTCCTCCATAAACCACTCTTTGATATCTGTCCATCAGCCACCCTCTAATCCAAGTCACCGGCTTCCGATCCATTCCTATTTAGAGTTAGAGTTATTAGAGTTATTAATGTTTATTATTCACATCACGTATACAAATTATACATATTATACTATTCAATTTGTACAATGATGACAATATTTCACAATACAATTCAATGTAGAGTACAATGTTACAAAATAAAATTCAAGTATTACTATCATATTCTGTTGGTACTAACACTTATTTTGGCTATTATTTTAGCCATACTAGAAAAAGTAATTAGTTACTAGAAAAGTAATTAGCTTAAAAGATATACTGAGAGTCCAGGGGACCACATCTAAGAGGGCTCCCTTACCAGTTATAATAATGTGCATGTTGATATTTTAATTCCTAATTGAATGAACCAATTTGCAAATCAATACCTTAATTGGTTATGATATATGAGTTATAATGATCTCTTATACTATACGTTTAAAATAATTGTCAACATTCTTTAATCCCATAAGGTAGTTTTTCAATCTTTTTCTGAATACATATTCTGAGGTTATGGATTTAATTTCATTCGGAAGTTTATTATAGCTGCTCGTCGCAATGTACTCGAAAGATTTATGAAAAATTTCTTTGTTAGCCTTAGGTACTTCCAGCGTGTTTCGACCGCAGCGCAATCCATAGTCTGCATTCTATACCAAGAAACTTTCAGTGTTTCTTTTTACATATAACAGACAACCATAGAGATATAGTTTCTGAAATGGTAGAATATTATGAACGATATACAGATCATTGGTTGAATGTGCAAAGTCGATAGTAGTTATGGCTCTAATTATTCTGCTTTGTATTCTTATTAATGGAAGCAGATTGTTATAATAGTCTCCTTCCCAACAGATGATGCTATATTGCAGTGAAGAATTTACCCAGGAATAGTATAAACATCTTAAGAATGCTGCATTTACAAATTTTTTAACATAATATATTCTGTTAATTATGAGCCTAAACTTATTTGTTAAGAAAGTGGTGTGGAAGTTCCACTTCAAGTTGCTATCGATATGGAGGCCCAAATACTTGACGGCTTTTGTATTTTTGATTAAGCTACATTTACAATTTAGAGTATCACTACATTTCCTTTCATGCCATTTTATGGTTATACTGTGATCTAATTTGTCTGTTAATGTAAAGTACATATATCTCGTTTTGTCGGTATTAATGTTAAATCCGTTGTTGCTAAACCATATACTTAGTTTTAACATACCGCTATTAATCCGATTTTTTAGATTTTCAAGGGTTGTTTAGGTGTATATACTAAAGCCGTATCGTCAGCAAAGGATATCATTTTGCCAAAAACTTTGTATTTACATAGATCCTTAACATATATTATGAATAGGATGAGTCCTAGTACCGACCCTTGTGGGACTCCGTATTTTATTATGTTTGTTGCTCCAATTTATGCAACAGAAACAGAGTTTCGTACGGAATCCTGTCAAATGCCTTTGCAAAGTCCAGCAGTATCACTGAGTAAGGATTTCCTTTATCCAACTCCACTGTTATTTTATTATAGAAAGTAAGTTAGTAACGCAAGACCTGCCTTTCACAAAATCATGTAGGCCCTTAAAAAATATCATACTTCTATCCATCCTCTCTTGAATTCTAATTTGTATCGATTTCTTCCACCACTCCTGATATGCTGATTGGTCTACAATTTACTATTTCTGTCTTGGAGCCTTCCCTTATGCAGTGGAATTATTTTTCCTCCCTCTATGCACTCTATTGGAATTTTACCAGAAGCGAGGCTTAAATTAAACAGCTTGGTCAGAGGAGGTGCTAATTCTCTTGCACATTCTTGTAACACAGTAACACATGGGCCGATATGCCATCTAATCCTATGGCAGTACTGGTATTAAGGTTCTGTAATATACTAAGCATTTCTATTTCTTCTATATCTGTACTTTCATCAGTAAGAGACACATTCGACACTGCAGTATTACAACCAAGATGGAACACTTTTGCAAAATGAATCACTAGGTAACTCAGCTATTTGATTTGGTTCTGTTACTTCCCTACCATCAACACTTTTTAAAGTAATCCTTCCATAGTTACTCCTCCTTTTATTTGCAATATAGCGCAAGAACTCCTTATGATTTCTTTTGTCCTCATCAGCTGGTTTCCTATCATAATTAGCCTTTGCCTTTTTTACCAAATATATCACCCTCTTTGCCTGTACCTTGTTCTGCTCATGGGTATATTGATCACCTTTTCTTTATACTTCCTCCAAAACCTTTTTTTTTATCAGCAACTCCTGCTTAATAATACTATTATTATTAAGCAAGAGTCATCCATCATACTCCTACTTGATTTCTCCTCCTGACTCTGGGAATACAGTCTGATTGTGTTTTCCTTAAACACTCTTTGACAATCTTCCACGCACCATCAACATCTCTCCACTTCAAATTCTCACGCCATAGCACTGCTGAAAGCTGACTTCCCAGCTTGTATAATCATCAGTCTTATAATTCCATATACATATCCATATACCGGGTGATTATAAAATAACGTCAAGTGTTCAGAGCCCTCTAGCGAGTAATGTATTGAACGAAACACACCAATATTCGGTAGACGTACAGAGTGGAACATGGGGATTCGACTTAATGAAAAAAAGTACCAAAAGTCGCCAACAGGGGAAATTTTGGCATTGTTTACCGAGTAAAATGCATTAATTTGCATTATCGGGTTTCTTGTGAGCGATCATGCAATAAAAGGAAAGCCTGTGAGATTTCTTATCATTCGTAGACGAACTGCTTTTTGATGCCTCTTATCTTACGTGAGCGTGCTTTGTTAGTCAGACTCTATTATCAGCGGAACCATAATGCCAGTGCTTGTCTTCGTGATTTTCGACGTATGAAAAATTTACGAAAAGGACCGATTAGCGTAACAAACTTACGAAAACTGATTCGGCGATTTGAAACTACTGGAACTCTAGCAGTGCAGGTAGGCAGGGCACGCAAACCAATCAATCACCAGCAAGTTGAACAAGTTGCAACTGTTATTGTTGAACAGGAGATGACGAATGTGCAGGGTACTAGCAGTGCACGAGCAATATCCCGGCAAACGGATATCGCATACACAACGGTGTGGAAAATCCTACATCAGATGTTGAAGTTTTACCCCTATAAAATCAGTCATGTTCAAGAATTGCGCCCTGGTGATGCAACCACACGAATCGACTTATCTTTGAGATTCTTAGCGCGCATGGAAGTGGATGATGCATGGCCATGGCAGATTTTATGGAGTGACGAAGGGCACTTTTATTTGAACAGCGATATGAAGACACGCAACTGTCGCATTTGGGCTGCAACTAATCCGCACGTGTGTCTGCAGATGCCTATCCACTCGCCCAAAGTCACAGTGTGGTGCGTATTTGCGGCATCTTTTATCATCGGTCCATACTTTTATGAGGAAAATCGCTAAAATGGACCAGTGACCTGTTTCGTCAATGCTAACAGGTATGCCAATATGCTACAGAACTTTGTGGTTCCACAACTGCAGCAAACAGGATGTCTCGATTCGACCATCTTCATGCAGGATGGTGCACCACTCCACATCGGACTTCAGGTACAGCGTTTTGCAACAACATTTCTCTGACAGACGAATCATTAATCGTGCATTTCCCACGCCATGGCCACCGAGATCGCCTGATCTCAATCCTTGTGACTTTTGGCTGTGGGAATTTCTTAAAAGCATTGTGTATCAAATACATGTACCCGATATTCCAACTTTGAAAGATCGAATAACGTTACACGTGAGACAAATCAATTCCGATATGTTGCGAGTCACTGTGGAAAATGTGCACCGTATGCAGTTCCTGGAACATCAGAATGGTGGTCATATTGAACCTCATTTGTAATTAACAATGAACGTCATGAAATTGATGTGTGCTGTCTCTCATTTGCCATTTAGTCATTCATTAGTCACACTTACTAAAATTAATTTGGCAGCGCCAAAATGTCCCCTGTTGGCGACTTTTGGTACTATTTTTTTCGTTAAATCGAATTCCCATGTTCCACTGTGTACGTCTACCGAATATTGGTGTGTTTCGTCCAATACATTACTCGCTAGAGGGCTCTGAACACTTGACGTTGTTTTATAATCACCCGGTATATACCCCTTCTTAACAGAATATTCAGCACTTCTTACAATTTCCCAGGTCAAGACCACAAGTGGAGACAGTGCAACTAAATTGGTTATTGATATGTTCTCCGATGTTATGGCCTGATCCAACACTCTCGAACCTCTTGTCCCTTTCGTTAAATGCTGTCTTAGGTAGTTATCTCTTAACAACTGTATAAACTCCATTTCCTTCCTTCCTTTCTTGAGACTATTCCTTCTCCCAATCTATGTCCCCCATAATAATTACTCGACCTTCACTGATCCAGCTAGTTTGCCAATGCATACCATCTACATATCCCCTGGACTATATCAGAAACCGATTACATTCTGTTGATATCTATTTCACACCCTCAAATGAACTGCCTTCTGTGCCCGTCATCTTGAGGCATGTCTACCCTTTTTGGCTTCAACACTTCCTCTATCATTAGATCGCTTGAGATCGCTTGTTGTCGCACTGATTAGATCGTCGGCTTGTCGAGAGCTCCTGAAAAGATTAGTAGTATTTTGTGTTAACATTAGAAATTTTACTAGAATTTTAAGTAGTAGTATTGTTTGCTTTTTGTTTCTTGGTGTGTCTGTGCAATTTTTGCGTGTTTTCTGTTATTTTAATTATTAATTTTAAGATAAGATGGCGTACATATGGCACCGATAAAGAAAAAAATGGCGGCCAGGTCGCCATGTTTGTTTAAGAGTTTTGATGTAAACGAATTTATGCAATGTGCTGTCTGTGAGATGAATGCCTTGCGAAGAGCGGTGGGAATCTAGTTAGAAAGTGATAGTGGAGTTAATATGTGCAGAAAGTGTAAAGTGAATGAGGATCTTAAGCGTGTTTCGGGTGGCGTAAGAGTGATATCGTTAACGATAGTCAGAATGTAGAAAATGACGGTGTGCTAGAGAATTGCGTGGTAGTGCCAGATAGGTGTGAGAGCGTCGTTGAAAGTGTAAATGAAGGTAGAAATACAGAAAGAATGGATGATTTGATTGATAATGAAAATGGTGAGATAAATGCGAGTAGTGAAATTGCCCATTTGAACGGTGCGATACACAGAGCTAAAAGGCAACTGGAGTGTATGGAAAAATGTGTGCTGAACGTACCGACAAATAACAGGCGAAAGTCTGTGACGGCAAATAATAGAATGTTCGTAAACGTCAATAAAATGAAGGAGCGAGTGCTGTATGGGGATTCGCTATTAAGAGGTGTAATAGTTGAGAGTTTAACGAAGTCGTACCAGCCAGATGCGAACATAAAGGACGTCAGCGAATCTCTTCGACTGCAAAAACAGAGGGTGAAAGAGATGATAATCGTGGTAGGAACAAATGATTTGAAAGAGGACAAAATGGAAATGATAGAGGATGTGAGGGAATTATTTGAGGTAGCAAAGAGAAGAGTGAGAGAGTTAGGATGGTGAGTATCTTACTGCGGTATGACAGCGAAGTGTTTAGAAGGAGGGCCATAATTGCCAATGACTTTATGCGTGGGTTATGCATGGAGAGTGGTGTGGAATTTGTGGATGTGTGGTATGAGTTTGATGGGCGAAAGGACTTATATAAGATGGATAGGTTACATTTGAATGGAGTTGGTGTACGGAGACTTGAAAAAGTGTTGATAAATGATGAGTAAGTGAATGTACAGACTCAGGGAAACTGGATTTATGAAGGAGGGGGGGGGAGTATATTATGCTCGAGCGAGTACGAAGGACAAAAATCAGAATGGGATAGTTAGTATAAGGCATCAAAGTAGGGACAGGACAAATGGGCTTCTGCAATTCATGTGCACTAATGCCAGGAGTATTAGGAACAAGAAGGAAGAGTTTTTGTCCATGGTTGGCACTTCCAGGCCACAGGTTGTTGGTATTAGTGAAACATGGCTGACAGAAGATGATAACGCTAGTGGGATTGAATGCGACGGGTATAGCATGTTCAGGAGTGACAAGGTGAATAAAAAGGGGGGGAGGAGTGTTATTGATGATAGCTGATGAGCTGCAGCCAAGGAGTATAGAAGTTGAACTGCAGGATAGAGAAAAGAGCACATTTGAAGCTGTTTGGTGTGAGATAGAATCTAGCAGAACAAAATATACAATTGAGTGCTGCTATAGACCAGGTGATGGAATAGATGGTGGGGATAGTATGCATAGGCAAATAGAAGAAATGAGTGGAAGGATGAGTGATTTCAATTATGGTAACATTGACTGGAAAGAGGAGAGGGCACATGGGAGGAAGGAATTGGATTTTATGCGGTTATTAAGGGACAACTATCTATGGCAACATGGTGGAAAATACCAGGGGGAAGAGAGTGCTGGACCTTGTAATTGCAACTGAGAATGTGGCTGTAACGAACATGACCATGTTGCCACCAATTGGTGAGAGTGACCATAAGGTCATGACTTGGGAGGTGGCTAACGAGTGGAATTTACAATTAAGACAGGGTACATGTGGAAATACTGGTAAGTATGACAAGCTTAGGTGTGTGCTTGGCTCAGTGCCATGGCATGTAAAACTGCAAGGGCTGGATGTTGCTAGTGCATGGGAGGTGGTTAAGAACTGTTTGCAGGAGGCAATGGTTGACTGTATACCAAGAGTCCGAATAATAAATCAAGTAGGGGTTAAATGGATGAATAACACTATTAAGCTTGAGCTGCAAAAAAAGAAACAATTGTGGAGGGAATTTAAGGAGAAGGGTGACCATCAGGTGCAGGAACAGTATAAAGCTCAGGCCAGGATGGTAACAAGGGTGGTAAGAAAAGCAAAAGCAGATTACGAAAGAAAATTGGCCATGCAGGCTAAAGAGAATCCCAAACAGTTTTTTCAATATGTTGCAAGTAAAAGGAAAAATGCTCATGGTAGAATGATCTTAAAAAATGCTGCGGGTAGGGAGGTAACCGAATCAGTCGATATTGTGGAATTACTGAGCGAGCACTTTGCAAGAGTATATCATCCAGGTGGTGACATTGCAGGAATGGAAGAACCAACAGCTTATACTGGAATTGTGATGAATGAATAGATGGTATACCAGCTCGTGTCATACGTGAAGCGGCTAAAGAATTGTCAGTGCCCTTGACCATTTTGTTTAATTTGAGCCTCGAGTCTGGGTCAGTCCCAAGGGGGTGGAAAGAGAAGAAAATAGTTCCACTGCACAAAGGTGGTTCCAAGGCTGCTATTGAAAATTACCAGTCAGGGACACGCTTACCATATTTTCTCGAAAATAACTCGCCCTCGCATAGCACTGGTACCCCTGATTCTACTTTACGAAAAAAGACATTAAAAAGTGTTGCATATGCCTCGCACACGAAAAATTTTTAAACATGTTCACTCGCTGATGTTAATAACATGCCCTCCCCAAACAGCCATTATACTGCAGATGCAAGAAAAACAAGTAGTTTTATTGTATTCCTGATTAAGGTACAGAGCCTTTTGCAGTCTGTGTAATATATTTCTCAACAAATAGTGCAATTACAGACTGCTGGAATAAAAACGGCGCTAACTAATGAATCACGTCCCCCTCTCACAGAACTTATGCTGTATAGACTCAAGCAAAACCATATGTTGCACAGGAAACACAGTATCTAACTAAAAACTATTGTCCAATTTTTCAATTATATGAAATAAGTGCTTGTTTTATTGCATTTGAAATGCGCAATGTCATTATGACGGCTCACAAAGGCTAACTTCAAATAAAATTCTACCACGAATTGAAACATGCCATATAATGCATCTGTGAAATCCTGTGCCAGCTCAAATGCAAACAAGTAGCAATAAAATTCAACCAAAAGTTGAAACTTTGTGTAAGTTGAGCCCACCGATAAAGAGAAGTTCCGTCAGAATGATAAACGACACTTCGTCGTGAATGTGTTAAAACTAAGAAATATATAGTGAATGTTATGACAGTTTCATATGTTATGGAATTCGGTTGAAGAGAATTAGCATTTCTACTCAACACTTGTAGGTTGCCTTTGTCTTTGGGTCGCGCGACCTTTTGTTAATACCACCAATTATATGCACATCTTCATAGCTGCTCTCTGGTATAAAACAAAATTTAACTTGTACTTATTGTAACAATTAAAAAAAAAGTTGAATAATTTATAAGCGTATAAAAGGATATCACCTGTAAATCGTTATTGACGTGCCATCAAACTCGGACGTGCCACCTCTGGCACGCGTGCCAGAGGTTCGCGATCTATGACATAGAGCATAACAAAATAATCTGTCACAACTTTTTAGACCTTCAAAAAGCTTTTGACTCAATATGGCACGAGGCATTATGGAAAATTTTAGAGCATTATGGTACAGACAATAAAATCATTCGAATTATTAAATCTCTTTATTCCTCATCTGATATGAGAATTGAAATTAAAAATTACAGCAGTGAACCATTCCAGGCAGAACGGGGGTTGGACAGGGATGCATCATGTCCCCTTTTCTTTTTAATTGTTTTCTGGAATATGTCATAGATGAAGCTCTTCATGAATATGACACTGGAATAGTATTTGGCGGATTTACTAAGAATAAACAACTTACGTTTTGCAGACGATATCGATCTTCTGGCAGAAAGTGAAGAAGAATTACCAGAGATAACCAGCCGCGTTTTCGGAACATTAAATAAAATATGAATTATACATAAACCTACAAAAACAAAAACAATGATAACCTCAAAATCAGACATTGAACTCTTAAGGATACAAATCGACAATAAATAAATTGAGAATGTAAACAAGTTCACTTATCTAGGAAGCACGTTGAGTCAAGATGGTCACTCAAAAATCGACATTAAATACCGAATCGCTAAGGCAACCATGGCTCTACAGAAGTTAAAACCATTGTGGAGAGATAACAGAATAGCAATCACAACTAGGTTAAGGCTAATTAACACTTTGGTGAATTCTGTCCTCTTGTATGGTTGTGAGGCCTGGACTTTATTGAGGGAAGATGACAGGAGTCTTTTGAAATGAAAACTTACAGAAGATTTTTGAGAATTCCCAATACCGCTCACGAAACCAATGAAAATATCCGAAAACTGATTGATTCAATAGACGGGGAAAAAAAGGGAAAATATTCTGACAGTCATCAGAAGAAGACAGATGAAATGGTTCGAACATGTGGAGTGGGCTAATGGCATTCCAAAGCAAGCACTAGACGGAATCGTTCCGGGATCAAGGGTTAGGGACCGACCTCTATTAAAATGGACTGACAACATCAAAAAATGGACAAATTCCTCCCTTTTTCAACTGACATCAAGAACAAGAGACCGAGATGATTGCAGGAGGCTAACAAAGAAGATCACCTACTAGCCATGAGTGACCCAACAGTCCCTTGGTCACTTATGGACCATTGAGTCTTCATCATCTTCATCTCTTCTTCATCGTCGAAGAAGAAGAAGAAGATTAATTTCTCTTTGTTCATTGTATTCAGTATGTCTCTGCCAATCTGATAGATCATTATCATTGTTGAATAATGAAATTAAACTAATTAATAAACTAAAATCATGAAATAATGTTCATTTCTTTTTTAAAAAAACAAACTAAAATACACTCGTAGATATTGCTTCAGCACAAATTGATATGTTCGGTATATTATATTAGAAAAATAATTGTAAAAAAATACAGAATATAAATGTGTAGCTCTTATACCGTTTTCTTCATTATTATCAAACATTAAAATCCTCATCCCCAAGTGTTACGTTATTTACGTACAAGCTAAATTGCGCAGGTTGTCAGAAAGGACAGAAGTCATGATTGCTTAATATTATTTTTTTTAGTGTATTTTTTTTAATTTGTTGAGAAGGACTTTCTTTTTATCTTAGCAGATAAATCGTGCTGTTATCGAGCAACACGATGCTTTACATTCCTCTAACATTATTTCTTAACTTAAAACAACAATTTCCTGGTTCCTTTCTGAGAAAATTTTCTGAGTGGGTACAACAGTCCTAACATTGGATTACTGTCAGTGATTACAAAACAGATCATTTATGTTGTATGATAGGTTTCCACAGCTCTCTTTAAGCATAAGACACCGGTATAGCCTCTTCCAACCGCGACACGTGTCTTTTGTTCCACTCACTCGAAACCAGTTCAAGGACATAATGAACTTCTAGACATTTTCAACATCGGTTTAATTATACGATGGCCTGGGGAAAAAAATAATAAAAATAAATAAATAACAAAAAATAAATTAATACATACATAAATAAATAAAATAAATAAAAACAATAAAAAAATCTCAAATTTCATAAAATTTTAAAAGATTTAAAATTTTTTAAAGATTATTTTAAATATTTTTAAAATGAAATTCGCTTTAAACTTGATATAGACACATTGGAGACATTCAGCTCTGTTCTTTAGTTTATACACATGATGTTATACAAAATAAATCCAGTACAAGTCTTCAGTATTCTTTAATTAAACTAAATACCTGCTGTAACATATTTACAATGACAATTGGCAATAAAAAGTTGATACCTATGAACATAGGCAAGAACATGGAAAACAACAATCAACTGCATCCTCAATATACATAAGTAAAATATTTCAGTTATTTATGTTCAATTTTTAGTGAAGATGGTAAATTAAATATAGAAATAAATAACAGAATAAATAAAACGCTGATATAATGGGAAACCATTTGAATAAATTATGGAATATGGAATAAAGAGAAATTAGCCAAAACTAACTGGCACTACAGAAGAATGTTCAAACCAATTTTAACTTTTGGATCTAAGGGTTGGATCAAACCCTTAGATCCAAAAGTTGAAACAAACAGCTGATAAAAACATACGGAATAGCATATGAGAGTTCTGAGAGAAATTAGATGAATGAACAGATGGCTTCAATGGGAGTATCATTAAAACAAGGATATTAGGAAAGGAAGCAGAGCTAATCTCATGTGGTATGGCCTCTTAAACAGAATGGGAGAGGAAAGGTTTGCAAAGCAACTATTTCATTACAGGATGGCAGGGAAAAAAAGGCCCAGAGGAAGACGAATATGTAGATGAATTAAAACATTTAGAAGTGCCTTAGACGAAAGAAATATAAGATCTGATACTATTGGAGTCCTAGAAGAATAAGACATTCATTTGGAGGAAAATTGTCGATAGATACTAAAAAATAAAAATAAATTCCCTAACGACTTTTTGTTCCCTGTAGGTGAAGACAGTAATGAAAATATTTCATGTTATAATTTTATAGGATTTCTACATCTCTTTCAGGAATGATGATAAACGTGTTGAAAAATAATGGAAATATGAAGTTTGGAGAAATATGAAGGATGAAGATTACTTAGATATGTATGGAAACAGGGCCAATCAAATCGCAAAAATTGGGTAGAAAACAAATGTGTGTGTGTCTATGTTTTGCAGTAAACCCATGTTCATAACTTGCATGCAGCAGAAAAACTGAAAATTCGATTACTAAAAGGTTTAGTTGAAAGGTATAAGCTTTACTGGCCCTTAATCATCACCCTGCTTATAGAAGACGGTCTCAGGTGGCTTCAAAAAAAAAAAAAAAGTGCCTTGCACTATATGAGTTTGGATGATATTCACATCAACAAACAATACATTTTATACATAAGTGCATTTTTTTCCCTAAATGATTTTTGTTACTTTCAATGAAAGTTTATCTAGTGTACTTAATTACATAAAACGTTTTGTTAATTGGCATATTTATAAATTACTACCTGGAACAAATTACATATTTTCCAGCCTTTCGTCATATTCTTCGGACTTGACCCTATTTTTTGTCAAAAATATTAGAAACCTACCTCATGCAATGGAACTTTCAGTCTATTAAAAATATCCAGAAAAATACAACTTAACAGAAATTGACTTCCATGTTGGCATCTGTTTTCTTTATTTCATTTTTATTTTATTCATTATTGAGGGCTGTCAGAATTGAGTGGGTACCTTGTAGGAATCTTTTCATCGAGGATGGCGAAGGATTTGTCCTGCTGAATTCTTGTAACATGGTAGCTAGTGAGGCAGTTAATACTGATGTTAGATTTGAGCTAATTTGATCATGGGATGGAGCAGTCTTTGTTCGTGCTGCCTCTGCATAAGTTTTGAGCATTTGTTTCCTTTCCTGAGTTGTCAAGCTGGAGATAATTTGGACCAGGGTGCGATCTGCACGGCTGTCTTGAGCCGTGCAGATCGCACCCTGGTCTGCACGTTTTTGCTGACCCTCTGTTATTTGGGTATGTAATTCATCCCTTGTAGTTGGCGGGGTGAGGTCCTCCACAGTTGGCTCATTTAGCTGGTTTGGATCTTGGTACACATGATGGTCTGGTGGCCATCGCCACATTTTAAACACCCTGTAATTTGCCATGCAAAGATTTTGGGCATGGCCAAAAATTGGCGCCTATGGCACTGCCCAGCTGACGACTTTTTCCTTAGTGGGTCAATAGAAATTCTGAGGCCACAGATCGCAGTCAGTTCACATATCTCTTTCTGTGCCTTGTCAATTTATACGAGTACCAGTGGCATTGGCCGTTTATCTGACCTGAGCATCTGCTCACTTTTACTGGCGTTAGGCTCCGACTCATAAGATCAGCAGTGATTTCCTCACAGGTGACACCTTTGGTTATCCCGCGAAATACTACTTTGAGATTCTTTTCACTGGGTAAAGCAAAAGTGCGATAATTAAGACTTTTGTTATCCATCAGTTTTGTTAATTGTCTGTAGTCAGTGACTGAGGATGGCTGGATTTTGACTCCATCTTGATTTTCAGCCCAGGAATATGAGATTTTGTGTTCCGTAAGGGCTGATGTGACAGTGCTCTATTTGTCCTTGTCCCTTAGTGTAATAGGTGGAACCTTTTCGGTGTTCCTTGGGACATCTGGTGTCGGTGAGTCTTCATCCATCTGGTCCTCTGTAGTTCTTCTTCTTTTGTTAGAATGCTCTCCCTGAGAGTTGTTTTGACAGGAGGATTTTGGTGACAGAGCAGCAGCGAGTTTATCTTGTGAAATCTCATTCTTCTCCTCCTCTCCATCGTGATCATTGGAGTGAATGTACCGTTTTATAAAAGCCGGCCAGTCAGAATCGAGCTTGCCTATTATGAGTTTCAGTACCTCTAGGGACTGCTCCTTATTAAGGATCTGGATCTACTCTTTGATGTTTTCCATATCAAATTGGCGATTTGCTGCCAGCAGAAATTGTGACAGCAGTATGAATAATCCTGCAGGGCTAGGGACCTGCCAGCAAAGTATCCTGTAGACCCGGATGGACTACTAGTAGTAGTATATGATCCCGCAGGGTTTGAAGCCTGCCAGCAAAATTCCTGTAGACTGAGTTGGTCCACCAGCAAATTTAGTCTTGTTGCGACCTACTAATTGGAGAAAGGAGTATCAGTATCTCCCTTGGCCACAGTTTGGAAACGTACCTCCCTATAAAACTTTAAATCCACCACTGGTCCTCATTGTGGGGGTGGGGGATACTGGCCATTTGACCTCTTGCACGTTTCGTGCAGAGGGGGAGACAGTAGGAATCAAAGCGTGTCAGCGCCAGTGCAATGTGAGATTACTGAGAAACCTTGTATGCAATATAATCAGGCTCAGTCTAATATAATACGTCCGTTCTCATCAAAAGCCTGTCTTCTATTCCCTCACACTCACACTCAATCATCTTATTCCCTTATAGGAAGTAGGTGAGGCCTTTATACCCTATCTAGCTTTTTTGGAGACTGAGTGGGCAGTTCAATCTCCACCGGTAGCCAATCAGAGATAGCTGGCCCGTGTTTATCACTAATTATAGCAGCCACCGATGAAGAGGCTGGCAAACACGTGCTGCCATCTCTTGGTACCTAACCCTGACAAGATATGTTACTGTCTGAAATAATGTGGGTACTACGGTCGATTTTCTTGAGCTTATGGGATAAAAAATCCGAGTTTCCAGGAGAAAAAACCCGCTTTTCCCGTGCCAGAGATCGACTAATTCGGGAACCAGTCGAAGAAAGGCTTAGAAAAAGTTACTCTAGTTGGCGACTAGACTTGAACTTAAGTCTAACTTCGAGCGACCAACCGCATAGGATGGCACTTCCACTGAGTTCAAAAAGTTAAGTTATAAAAATAAATAAAAATTTAAGTTGTAAAAGGCGTTGGAGGATTAAATAATTCAGTTTTATAAGCTGGAAAATGTAACATTGAAATATATAAGAATATATAAAAATGATAAATTCTGTCTTCTTAAGTATTCTGCAATTGAGCAGGTTCTTCTCTTAGTAGCAAAAACTTTCCTTCCACTCTCTTTTGTTCTGAGCTTTCTCTTTCAAGGTTGTGTTTCAAGGTAATTTTTTCCATCCTTCTCCAAATCCAGATCTCAAAGCTTCTATCTTAATTTCTTAATTTCTTCTTTCTTCAATGTCCAAGTTTCAGCTGCATAGAGGGCAACACTCCACACATAACATTTTATTAGTCTTTTCTTTAGGTTTCTCTCCATTATACTTCTGAATAAATTCCATTTTCTATTAAAGGCATCTCTAAAAAATGCTCATTGGTTGTTATGCTAATTTATTAATAATATATACATACAGGGAGTTATCAAAATAATGGAAACACCTACAACTTTTTTGGAGAATTTTTTATTAATAAGCTGTACGCCCACCTCGGGTTTTAAGAACACCATGAATTCGTCGTGGAACAGACCGATGCACGTCATGTACATAAGATAATGGAATTTGGGACCATTCTTGCAAAATATGTCTCAACTGTGGCAGTGATTTTGCAGGCTGAAAATGTGATCGACCCTTGGAGAACCGATTGGAGACAACGCCTTGTCCTTTTCCACACCTTGTCATAAGCTAATTCAACATCGATCATAGCCGATGTTGAATTAGCTGTTGTGCAGTGAGTGTGCAAAATTTCAGACCGCAGTGATCTCCAAAAAGGTATGATCATTGCAATGTGGCTTGCACCAAAAAGGCAGAAATCGTAGGTGTATGACGAGCCACAGTATAGAATATTATGAAACGGTATGGAAATGGACAAGGTGTTGTCGCCAATCGGTTCTCCTAAGTTCTATAACATGTTCCGCCTTTAACATCACTTGCACAGTTAGAACATATTTTGCAGGAAGAATGGTCCCAAATCCCATTATCTTGTGTATATGACTTGTATCAGTCTATTCTACATCGAACTCATGTTGTTCTAACAGCCCGAGGTTGACCTACAGCTTATTAATAAAAATTCTCAAAAAAAATTCTAGGTGTTTCCATTATTTTGATAATCCCGTGTATGTGTAAAATCAAAAAGCTGCGTGCGACTCTTCAACTGCGGTTTATGTGCATACATACAGTATTTTTTATAAAATTATCTTTATAAATATTCACCTGACTCATACACAGATGACGCATTATTTTCTTGTCCTGAAGTTGACTTACATTATTGCATTCACATTTGGTAGAAGTAGATAAATGTATGTAGAAAATGAGATCGTTTGTTACTTGGTTCAATAGATGGCGCTGCATTTTTGATATTTTAGAAAATATATTGGTATTGGTAAACGTTTGTAACAAATGCAGAAACAGTTATCATTAGGCATATCCTCCCTAACATGTACCAAAGTATGGGAGGGATGGGTAAATCATAAATCATCAAGATATAATTATTAAAGATTTACCAAACTATGGCAATTTAGTTGCCTTCTAAATTAAAAATGTCTGAATGCTAAAAGGAAGTATTTCAGAAAAAAAAAAAAAAGGATATTATTGCATTCGTTTTTCAACTTCAATCAATATTGTATTCAGAAAGTATGTTTTTCCCATTAAATATCATTGCGAGAGTATTACTGGTATATATAAAACGTCCCAAAAAATAATACTTTCCTTGCATTAGAGGGAAACTTATTTTATAATTATAAACAGGAGCTACTTCTCTCCTTCAACGACAGCAACAACAACAACAACAACAAAAAAGCATATTTAAATACTTTCAAATTTTCAAATAAAGCAATCAGTTCATTTAGTCGTTTTTTTCACAGCAATTATTATCTCTTTTTTTCAGGAAAAGGAACTTGTAATATCTTCAGTGGATTGTCATAGTTCGCGTCGGCTACCACAAATATGTTAACCTCGCCTTGAGTAAATCCTACAAATAATTGTCCCATTTAAAGACTACGCAATCCACTTGTGTTTTACGACCTCGACGACCTATGTCACTTCTCTAAGTATAGTTTACCTGACCTCAGTTGTGCGTTAGTCGGTAGTTATTATAACAGTTTTAATTTAAAAGCAAATCTTTCTCGCAGTAGTCGGTGCACATAATTCCAGCATGAGGAAATGTAAGACCAATCATCCTAATTCGTTTTGCATTTTCTGATAACTTCCTTTACAGAATTAGCTTGTTATCCTCGGTAATCAGTATGTATTATCCCCTACAGAGAGGCCTCCCTCTCCTGTCAACCTCAATTCACTACATATCCTGAATATGACGACACTTTGGTATTTCTTGTAACTGGTTGTGCATACTCCTGTGATAAGCATAAAAAAAGTGTAATTAATCGGGGGAAAGATAAAATTTTCCTCTTCCGATCAGTTGTTACTGGTGTCTAAAACATGTTAATCATGGCCTTCCTTTGAGTCGATATTTTTTCATCGGTTCATCCAGCATCTGATGCACTAGTCCTTTGGTGCATTCTGGCTATGTGACCTCATTTGATATTTTCCATAATTGTAAATGATCTATTCAGTTCATAATTAATTTGTTCTGTAAGCTATGATTGTAATTAAATACGTTGACAAATGTAGTGAAAAACAACAATTTCTATTTTAAAAAAAAATTCAGCTTTTAAAATATAATTCTACTATTAATAAAATACTGTATGTTCATAGAATCACCAGGAGTCGAAAACGACTCGATGGAACATAACACAGATAATAAAATACCACTTAATTATGGACCTGAGCCAGTTCGAGTAATAATATAATAGAGATATAGTAATATATCTCCATTCAGTGCATCAATTGCCAGTGTATCCTAGTGGTAATTTCCATAATGTTAGATGAGCAAAAGAAAGATTGCTAACGGTTCCACTAGGAGCTTTTTATAGCTGGTTTCCTAGTTAGTTGATCATGCTCCGAGAGAAGTAGGATTGGAAACTCCGTTATCTAATCCTGCATCACACACACACACACACACACACACACACACACACACACACACACACACACACACACACACACACACACACACACACACACACACACACACACACACACACAAATAAATAAATTAAATTAAATTAACTCATGCTACACTATTTAGGAATACGAGATTGCAGAAGTTATCCTCTGTACTGAACTCAACCCAGTGAGAAATAAGGAAATTACCTACAGACTGCCTACAATTCCCCCCCCCCCCCCAAAAAAAAAAAAAAAAAACTAGGCTGAATGAAAGAGTTCTGCTTACTCCGTTTAGGAATAAAAGGTGTTAGAAAATTTATTCTTCAATAGTATAAAAAAAAAAATTTTTTTTTTCATTCATTCCTTTTGTCACTGAAATAAAACACATCCAAAACATGTTTTCTTTCTTATATCCCAATACGATCAATCTTTAACTTAATAACTGAAATCATACCCTGGTTGTAATTCCTTTGAAATGAAATACACGGGCTTGAGCTTAAAAACATGATCATTAAAGTGTTTTAATTTCACATAAGAATTGAATATTTTTAATTACGAAAAAATTGCAACAATGGGAAACAACTGGACAGTCCGTATTTAAGTGAAAAACCCGACCCTTTCTTAGGTTAGCAACTTAATTGGGGGGGGGGGGGGGACCACAACAACGAAACAAGAATCAAAATTATACGTAGAACTGGAACGAAGAAACAAAACCAGTAATGGCAATGATAATTATGGTGGCATTGTTAAGAATATAAGCTACATGACTATTCCTTCGATTTACTTTCGTACTCTCGATAAGTTTTAAATTTGGCTTCTATCATCTAATGTGATCTAATCTTCTTCTTCTTCTTCTTCTTCTTCTTCTTCTTCTTCTTCTTATTATTATTATTATTATTATTATTATTATTATTATTATTATTATTATTATTATTTGACTTATAAAGAAAAAAACACGTTAAAATTATATTTGTCATAAACCCTGAAAAGTAATATTTGACTTTTGCATCTTTTGCCAAATAGAAAACGTATATTTTTTTTCACATTTTTCTTACCCCGAAGTACAAAACACTTGTGCTTTTCAAAATTAAAATTAAATTTTCGAAACTATACGAGAGAAATTGGTCCCCGTCCTCTCCTCAGATTTTTTGTGCATCCCATCACGCCACTGGATTCCAATTACTCATTAATTTTTCAAAATGCTTCCAAAACACCTACGATGGGCCCCGCAACTCAATACACGGTTCAGTTCCCGTGAAACACTGAATTAGGATCCAATTCACTTATTTCATCAAGATTTTTTTAGTGATCTTTTATTGAACGGAGAATGATTCTGTTCTTTCTTCCGGTTCAGTAGCACTTCAACCTTTCGTCGGACATTCGTCACATAAAATATATTTTTGATTATAAGATTTTGAAAGACCAAACACATTTTGCACAAGTTCGCCAAATATGAAAACTGGAAATGTTTCTGACAATTGGTTAATAAACATTTCGTAAAGAAGTGGATGTTTATTTACTCCTAATTTTAAAATAAACATTCCCTACTTATAAAATATATTTTAAGACATGTGTCTGAAGAAAATGTCTTAGAGGTTCAATGACAAATGTCCGTTGATGTTTCCAAATTTAAGCGTAATGATCAGCAGAATGTTTCCTCCTTCTTTCTAGTAACGCCTTTAATGGAGGTTAATGCAACCTTTTTGACTGTGCACCGTTATTTGGGAAGGTGTACGTGACCTCGAATTTCTAGTTATAGCTTACCGTAATTGCGGGTTGGAAGTTAAGCACTTTAGGAAAAATGTATTAGGTTGCGCAAACATTCTGCTGCATTCAGAAGGCATCAAAGTGAATTAAACGCTAATTCTATAACTTTCTAACACCACATATCGATTATTTAGCAGTTTCTCAAGATTCTGAGTTCAAATTTGGTAGATATTATTATTATTTTTTTTATTATTTATTTATTTATTTATTTATTTTGTTGTTGTTGTCAGATCTCCATGAATTTCTTGAGAAAATTAATTCAGTAAACCCAAGAATCGAGTTTCCATTTGAAGTAGAAGATAAAACTGTCTTCCTTTTCTGGATTGTTCGGCTGATTTTCTTTCAATGAATTTCATATTACCAGAGATACTGATACCTTCATCGCTAATGGTTATAATGCAAAAACAATCGATAAAATAATGAATAATGATGGCCTTCATATTAATCTTCTTCGAGAAGAAGTTCCTAGAATTTCTCTTCCATACGTTAATGAACTATCAAAAAAAAAATTGCAAGACTTCTTCGCCAGAAGGATATGTGTCTCCAAAAGACAAATATCCTCCTCTCTCTTATCCTAGAGTTTACAGAATCCAGGGGCGAATGCTGGTCTTGAAATTCACGCTTGCTCTTGTTAATCATTCAGTTATCATTGTTATCGTTCATGTGATTGAAGTCTGATTAGCGGAATGAATTACTGACCATTTAAAACTATATGTTTAGAAATGTATGTACATTTAATCATACAAATACAACATTTATTTTACAAATGATATTCTGTCTTTTTCAATTTAGCTACTTGAATACAAATTCTACCCTACGGTTCTTCTTTATGAACTGGTCAATAACATCTTCATAAAAAGTTGGTTGTAATTTAATTTTCCCAAGCAACACGCACACTTGTAAAGGCTGGCTGAAGCTCACTGGCTAGAGCTACTTTGACTGCGTATGGCTTTGTGTTTAAGACTACGTGAAGGGAGCGGAAATGGCTATGCGCGCGCATGAAATCACAGTGCTGCAACGAGGACCCGGAAGCTCCTACAACGGAGCAAGCCAAGGGGTAGCTTTGACTAGACGAGCAAGCATCGGCTTTCGATACACAACGCAAAGCTCAATTATTGTCGCGTAAGCTTAAGACGTCTTCTGTCTACAAAAATAAAAGCCTAAATGTTGGAATGCTTATAAATGCATGCATTTATTAACAAATAAATATTACTTCTTTCTCAATTAATGAGCTTGCATAGCAAGCATGGAGAATTCGCCCCTGACAGAATCTCTTGTTTTTCGACTTGTGTTATTATGGACAGACTGGTCATTCTAATCAAATTCGTCTTGAAGAGCATCAAGAATATATTTTACTTCAAGAGTCCAATAAATGTGGTTTTGATAGCCATGCCTTGCCTACTAAGCATAGAATTCAGTGGAATAATATTAAAATTCTATACAAAAGTTGTTTTCTTCTGGAAAGATTGTATAAACAAAGCTGCGAAGCACACCCTCACAATTCTGGACTCAACAAAAACGATTGCATTAAACTTTCTAAATTTTGGGGAGTTATCCTAAATAATACTCATCAGTCGTGTGTTTTATCAAAATAAAAACTGTAATTAATTCATTCTTTAAATTTGATATTTTATGTTATTTTTTTTATTTTCACTTACCCATACAGAGTCCCTTATGTGGGCAAGTGATCGTAAAAGAAAGAAAGGAATCAGTTCATGTGTTTCTTAAAGAGTTTGAGACTTTATGTGTTGAGGGAAATTGTGTGGGAAAGGGTTGGAAAGGACACAAGCATATGGGATCAAATGAAGGAAGAGGAAAAGAACTTTGTTCGATGGGTTTGGAGCGATATATGGGCATTGGCCAGCAGATGTACATTTCACACATGATTAAACGGTAGTTTAATATTCTCTTTCTTTTTTTACTAGGTTTTATTTAAAGCATATCCCGATTTAAATTTAATTTAAAAAATTTCGTTACAGTTTTATGCTTAATTATAGCCCATTTCAAACGTGTATTTTTCTGATAATTATACGATAGTTCTAGTCATATAATTATATTATTTGTATTACATTATAGTTATAACTATATTACTTTAATTTATAATATATCTATATTTAATTTATTATTATATAGTTAGTAATGTAATTATAAACCCATAATTGTGTCTGTGGTGTGATCTGGTGAGATCAGAGAAACCTGATCACACACAAATTAAATTAAAATCTTGTTGATCATTGATCTGACCCTGACATGTCGTCTATTTTATACAACAGTACAGGGGTAGCAACACTAACGCACGCAATGTAGCAATTACTGAAAGGTCTCCGAACTAGTACGTATTCAATTTAACTGCATCGAACTCATTTAGCATATTTATTTATAGAGAATGACTAATTGCCATGTAAGGCGGACTGCCGGATTCTCGAGGACAATTCTCATTTGGTGCTTATGCTCTCCTAATATAGACATCCGTCCTTGATTACAGTTTTCTTTTACTGAAAAATATTAGTAAGAGTACTTTCGGCTCTTGTCAGATTGAAATAATTATCAAAATGAAGTGAGACAATTATATAAAGTTGAGTTTAACTTCATGGTTCGCGTTCCTTGCTAATATAGGTAGTAGGCCTTGTTGGGCGAGTGGTTAGCCAATCCGTTTCCAGGCTACGGTTCGCATCCTTCTGCGAATGTCCTTCGGTGATGAATGAATTTCATTGACCGATGTATACCACCGTCTCGCTTACTAAACACCCGAAGTAACTTATAAAAGTTTCATGTTTGATCTCTTGAGCCGCTTTTCTAGATTACGTAAAAACATAAATAAATAATTTAAAAAAAAAAAAATTATCCACCTATAGTACTAATGCACTATAGGTTTACAAGCTTTCCTTGGACGGGTGTCGCATTTGAGATGGAAATAATAATATTATTATTATTATTTATATGGATACTCCATGGAGTCAAAAGACTCATCCTGTGAGACTCGCTCTATCCATTAACATCCTATCATGCATCTCCTTAAACCTGTTCACTGTTGGGGGCGCTCACAACCACCTGTGGCAATCCATTCCACCCATTCACCACTCTCCAAGTAAAGAACCTAGTCCGCACACTTACTAACCATACTCTTAGACAACTTCCAAGTGTTACCTCTTGTTTTTCCCCCCTACTCCCCATGTATTGAAAAATTTATTCTGTCAGTCTTATAGAATCTCTTTAGCAACTTCTAAGTCTCTCTCATAACCCTTCTCCTCCGCCTCTCAGCTAATCTCTGCAACACACACACCCTCAATCCATCCTCATAGAGAACATTCCACAGACCTATCACCAGCTTGGTCACTCCTCTCTTATTCCTCTCCACCACTTCTCGATCCCCAAGAAGAGCAGATGATCAAATCTGTGCACAGTAGTCAACATGTGGCCGAATCATTGCCTTATAAAGGAGTAATAACCTCTCTATCTTTGCTTGTCAATGTGTTCTTCAACATCCAAGTAATTCTCCCAGCTATTTTTGCCAACCCATGGAATATGTCCTCTGAAATTCAAATCTCTATCTACCATCTCCCCCAGATCCCTAGCCTAATCAATTTTCTGTAAACTAGTACCATCAATATGATATGAAATGTGTAATATTTTCATCCCAAAGCATATAACCTTACATTTTACAACACTGAATTGACAACCATTTTCTTTGTCCACACTGCCAATTTATTTAAATCATCTTGTAAGATATCTACATCACCTTTATCAAATATTCGATATAGCAAATCTTCTGTTATATCATTAATATACTAATTAAAGAGTAGTGGTCCTAGTACAGAGCTCTGGGGCACTCCACTAGTCACCCTCATTCGCCTTGATTCCACTCCACCATACATCACCCTCTTATGTCTGTCTATCAGCCATCCTCTATCTATGCTACCAGCCTCTTATCCATTCCCACTTGCTCCAATTTATGTAATAGCTTTCCATGCAATATTCTGTCAAATGCCTTTGCAAAGTCCAGCAGTATTTTGACATAACCATTTCCTTTATCTAATTCTGCTGTCAGCTTACTATAAAATGTGAATAAATTACTGTAGTTGGACCTACCTTTTACAAAACCATGCTGTTCCTATAGAGTATCATATTCCTATCCACGTGAGATAGGAATATGATACTCTATAGGAACGACTAACTCACCTTTAGTCGAAAGAGACATATCATGGAGATGAATCGAACCCATATATATATGGATTCTGAGATTTTTACAGGATAGTTCACAAATGCTCCCTACCCCCATTTTATCCGGGCTTGGGCATATAGCTAACGAATCAGGCCTATAGTTGGATCGTAAGTATTCATGACTGTAATCCATGTGTATTCACGGGAAAAGCTTGCTTGTTCTGAGGGACGAAAAACCCTAGTTTTCGGATGAAAAAACCCTCTACCGCCGTATGAGACCAGATAGAGGTTCCTCATCATGGATGGGAATCGAACCCAGGTCTTTCTGACCAAAGAGCTTCTTCTATACCGACTGAGCTACGAAGGCTCTAAAGCCAAAATGTAAGATTTGACGATACAGAAACCTGACCGGTAACAGATTAATCTGGAAGAAAATTGTTGATAGGAAGGTATTATCATAATATCTTGTGCGTCCCTAGAGTGACGCAGAGGAAAGGTAATAATGATGACGGTCAAGAAAAATAAGTTATTTTAGGGTCTCCCAGATACTGTAACATGAGAAAATATCAATCAGCCGAACACTAAGTAATAATAATAATTTTTTTAAAAAAAAATAAGTTTTAACTGATATGAAATAATGCTTCTAATATCCTATAAATAAAGCCATGCTTCCGTGAAACCTACAATAACTACAAAAAGGGTGACGTCGTATTCCGTGTTTCCAAGGCAACGGTCTGAGCCAGTTACTGTGCAACTTAAGGCGCTGATTATGGTACGGTTAAAAAATAATAATAAATAAAATAAAATAAAAATTACATTTCAGAAACCTGTACATTTAAAACAACACTACTCTACACAGCTCATCTGAATTCACATCTCGATTAATGAGGAAGATCTTTCATCATTCTCTGACAAGGTCATTTGCTGATAGATGTTCCTTTGTATGAGCAAAAAGATATTGCAAGAACACTTAATCATTTCTTCTGCGTTTACACAGACATGTTCTCGTGTTTAGAATATCATTAAATGTAGAGAAATTTCGTCACGTGCAGGAAAAAAAAATATGAAAATCACAATTAACAATTCGCCTTTCATTCTTCCTTCTGAAATAATTACACACCAAAAAAATGAATTTTCTTTGATGTTTTGATTTATTCTTATAACATATTAAAATATTATTTTAGAAATTCTTTCTATCCCATAGTGCATTTTTCTTTCTTTTCGTGTTTCCAAGTTCTTTGTTTGGCTTCTGCATTCTTTTCACTTCCAATGATTCGAGTAATGTAGGCCCACAGATGCGAGACCCTTCGACTCTTCTGTGCATGTCAGAAGAAGGAGAATCCATTCCGATATTAGGTTAATCAATGCGTTTCGTGGGATGAGTGTTTATTATTATACGTCGGAAAATTAGCTTTTCTTTTATGAAAATTCTAGTTCTTAAAGTGGTTCTAGTTCTGAAATAAAAGATTTCAGAACTGAAATTCTAGTTCTGAAATAAAAGATGCACCAATTCGTGCATCTTTTATTTCTCTCTCCTCTTCGGCATGAATCGACTATTCTTGACACCTTGCCAGTCCTGGTTCTATGAACTGTGCGCGTACAATACCTGGTAGAAGATACATATACAGTATATAAGCAAGATTCGTGGAATTTCCTATCTCAAAAAGAAAGATCACGAATCTTGCGCCAAAGCATTACACATTCGGGTAATAACAGAGCAAAAATAATTATAGTCTAGAACAAAGAAATTTTCAATAATCTTTTCCAGCAGATATTCGTACGACCATGGTGCGTGCGATTTTGATGTTAATGGAAATCATAGGCACTCCAATACCTGCAATATTTTATGGTTGAACAGTTTCTTTGACTTCAGGTTACGTCAGTAGTAAAATGATTACAAGGTGCACAACAGCCAATTTTTATAAAGACACACAATACAGTGCCGACTATTCCTTTCCACACAATTTTTCACCTCATCGATGTCTCTTCTAATTACTTAACTAATCACAATGCATTAATTATGACCATCACATAATAAAACTGTTTTGACTTTTCATTTTATACATGCGAAATGTTTAATATAAATATTCTTACACAATTCAGTGTATAGCTTGGAGGTCATGAGTAGCTGTGCATTCATATCTTACGAGTGATATCCCGCACAGTTTTTTTTTTTTTTTGCTGTCAGTTTGGTCTAACACATGTTATGTAAAGGTTTGTGATATTTGACAGTAAATTGTATCTGAGAGAAACCGCGACCTCCGATGTCAGTATAGTATGGTTTAGTTTTTTTTTTTTTTTTTTTTTTTTGTATTCTTTGTTCAATAATTTCTAGATTGTAACTGAAAATAAATAAACCATCATGTATTACTGAAATAGAGAGCCAAAGGCCTAATTATCATACATATCCTCTAGGACAGCGCTTCCCAAACTTTGGACCCCGGCCGTAGGTTTTGTTGAGGAGGCCGTGAAATAATAAAAGCAATTTTTTTTTTTTAAGACTAAGTAATTTTTTTTATCTTAAAAGAAACGTATTTAATTTTTATTGCTTATTATTTTTTTGTTATTTTTTTTTTATATTTTAATGGAAAAAAATCACACATTGGTGCGGGTTCATAAATTTTGCTTCCTTCGTATTTTGGCGCTTAATGAATATTAGTAAATATACGCTTATTCCTATAAGTTTCATTTCAAAGCAGAAATCTAAGAATTGCAGTTTCAAATATTTTACCTGCTATTGACTTTTTGTGTAACAGTATTGAAACACATCCATCACATTAAATTGTTATTAAACTTCTTTTATGTTTTTAGTTCTCTCTTTATTACTAATCGTTTTACGTTTCATGTGCTTGTATTGCAAACGTACAATAAGAATATATCTATCTATATAAAAATATGAGATAATGTGCCATGTCAAATGTGTATGTAAGATGCTAAAAATGTAATATTTGCATTTGATTTTAGCAGTATTCGCTGTGTATGTTTTGTATTGAATATAAATACAATAAATATTATAATAATATATGTCTAAATTACGATTTTGTTCGAGGGGGGGGCCGTGAAATATTTTAATATATATTTAATTATATATATATATATATATATATATATCAGAATGCGTCCCGAGAGTTCAAAGAATAAATAGAGTAGGAGTCAAATGAATGTGTAATCTTATTAAACAAGAGATTCGTAAGAAAAGGACGATGTGGAAGGAATACTGTTTGCATGATGCTGTTGCCACACTCTCCCTCGATGAGTCTTTGGACTCCCTGGAGGTGTCAAATAATAATAATAAATAATAATAATAAGGATGACGTCCTTGATGAACGTTATAAGCATTAGGCTAGAATAGTCACAACTGTTGTACGGAAAGAAAAGTCTGAGTAAGAAAAGAAACTAGCTCTGCATGCTAAAGACAACCCACTAGAATTCTATCGATATGCTGCAAGTAAAAGAAAGAATGAAGATGAAATAATAACTCTTCTAAATTCAAATGGCGTGAGGGTTACACATGCAGAAGAGGTTGTTCAGTTAATGAGTGCCCATTTCGTTAAAAGCTATCAACCTGGTGGCAACATTGAGCTCACTGTTATCTCTTCACTAGATGAAGAAAAGCAGGTGTGTGAGGCCGAGGTATTAAAGCTGTTGCACAAATTGAATAAGAATTCAGCAATAGGGACCGATGGGATATCAGCATGTGTGCTAAAAGAGTGTTCAGCTGAACTGGCCATTCCTTTGACCAGGATGTTTAATATGAGTCTCAGAACAGGGAAGATTCTGCAGGAATGGAAGGAATATATGGTAATTCCATTGCACAAGGGTGGTGCAAAGACCGATGTATCCAACTATCGACCAATTAGTATCTCAGCAAGTGTGGTGAAGATTTTGGAAAAATTGGTTAGGGACTGCATTCAAGAATGAGTTGACAGTGAATCTCTATTTTGCAATGAACAACATGGGTTTACTAAGAGAAGATGATGTTTTAGCAATTTGCTAAAAACATGAACTAGACAACGGGAATAAATACACTATGATACTTTTGGATTTTGCTAAGGATTTTGACAGAATACAGCATGGCAGACTGCTGTATAAATTGGAGAAAATGGGTTTGGGTTATACAATATTAGCATGGATAAGAGGATGGCTGACTGGCAGATATCAAAAAATGTTATACAGGAAATCTGAGCCTGCAAGGTTTAAGGTAACAAGTGGTGTACAACAAGGATCAGTGCTTGGTCCACTGTTATTCAATCTGTACGTTAATGATATTGGGAAGGATTTGATAAGCGACATACAGTTATTTGCTGATGATGCAAAGATGGGTAGGGTAATCAGGAATGTTGCTGATATGCAGTCTTTGCATAATGATTTGAATAGGCTGGAACCTGTGGGCATGGGAAAATGGTAGTCAGTTCAATGTCAGTAAATGTAAAGTCATTCACTTCGGCACGATTAGATATCCAATGTCTTATTATATTAGTGATTAGGCTAGAAGAAACTGATGAGGCTGGGGATCTTGGAGTGTTAATAGATAGGAAGTTGAATTTCAGGGGTCATGCGGCAAAGATTGCAAATACAACTGAAAAGATAATTGCAATGCTGAAACGAACGTTCACATGTAAAGATAAGGATGTTATTTTGCCTCTTTACAAGGCCTTGATAAGACCTCACTTGGACTATTATGCAGAGGTCAAGTCTCCTGGTTTCCGTTGTGATTCTGATATATTGGAGCGAGTACAAAGGAGAGTGTTAAAAATGATATAGGATTGTGGAATACTGATTATGAAGACAGGTTGAGAATTTGTAGACTGAAGACACAAGCAAACAGGAGAAATAAGGGTGATATGTTTGAGACTTACAAACTTCTGAAAGAGTTATACAGGATTTCAATAATGGAATTTTTAAATTTATGGAGGATGGGGAAAGAACGAGAAGGCATCCTTGGAAGTTGTGAATGAAGGCAGCCAAGAAGGGTGGATTTGTTTGATGGCTAGATTTGTTTCTCAGAGGGTGGTGCTTGATTGAAATGGATTGCCATTGGATGTTGTGAGTGCAAGCAGTGTGAATGAATTCAAATAAAGAAGATAGCTATCGTGTGTAGTATGTGGGCCCCCTCAATGAGTCCCTGACTACCTGTAGGTGTCTCTTAATAATAATAATACAATAATAATAATAATAATAATAATAATAATAATAATAATAATAATAATAATAATAATATACATGCCCCAGAAAAGCAGTCTTCGCAAAATCAAAAATGGAAGGCATGGTTTATAATATATATATATATATATATATATATATATATATATATATGTTATATTATATTTAATAACACAATTAATTGCTGTCGATATTTCTGCACTGCAAAAATTATACAGGATCGCCCATAAATCTCGAAGTAGTTTGAAATGCGAATAACTTTTTTATTATTAATTATTTTATTTTATTTTTAAGGTATTCTAAGGAACATTTGGGAAATTAATCATGGAAAAGTTCACAACCCAACGAAACCAAAATCGTGTAATTTTAGTTTGAAAATTAGCATTCGATTATTATTAATTTGTCATTAATTCAATATTATAAATTAGCCATCACGTTCTTGAGATCTGACGGTTCCCGACTTCTTCCTGCAGGGGATACCTGAAGGAAAAGGTGTATGTGAACAAGGCCGAGACAATCCAACAGCTGAAGGAGAACATTCTTGCAGAAATTAGAAAACTGCAAAAAAAAAATAAAATAAAATAAATAAAAAAATCCAAAATTACCTTGAAAACCTACGTGTCTTCAAGCTGCTTGCTATTTTGTTCTTTCGTTATTGCGTCTCCGTCCCTTTCTTTTTTGAGCTCTTCCTCATTACCATCAACGCTTCATCATTTCAAATTAGGAAATCATTAGGAGTTTACAGTTTAGAATCTACCAAACGGAGTCTCTAAATTGAACTCTCCAACTATTAAGCATATAGCCGAGTGTCTGAACAAACAAAGATTTTTATTTTTTAAATATTTTTAATCGTTTGTGCGTTGAACTATGGCTTGAGCACTTAAAATGTAATAGTCAAAAACTATTGCTTGCGCCACTTGATCCTCTTAGAATATATTTACCATTAGAATTATCTCTCCTGTCCACCACAGAAAATTCAATGTCAATTCTTTATTTCAGCAAAATAATCCATTAATACCAAATTATTTGTGGTTCAAGTGGAAACAATAACGACTTCACTTACAACCACTCCTACTTTAGTATACATAAAATTTATTTTATTGTTATATATCTTATCCTTCAGGCACTTTTCCAAATAGAGAGAACAAATCACTCGCATAAAGTAGATTAAAGACAGTCACAAATTATCCAATACCGAATTATTTGAACTCGCGAAACGTTATTGAAGCGATTCGTTTTGAAGTAAAACATTTAAGACAACTGTGTGGCCTCTGCAATTCTTAAATGGAGTAAGGGATATACCAAATTGATTCGATATGTCTTCGGAATACGTACAATGTCCGCGCGGTTAGCCTTGGCTATGCGCTTCGCAACCATATGCTTGGGAAAGGAGTGGCCTGGGTTCGATTCTCGTCGCCGAGGTGAGTAGCTTAAGGATGTTTCTCAGACATAGTCAAGTTAGCCGGTCTTGGGCGTGGACAGCAGGGTTTTTCTCCCCAGTTTATATGGGTTTTTTCATCCCGCAAGCAGGCAAACCGACCCTGTGAACACACACACACACCGATTGCAGTCATGAATACTTAAGCCCAAGCCATAAGCCTGATTCGTCAGCTATGCCGGTCCCGAACCTGGATAAAATTACGGGGGATTGAGATGGTGCCTTACTTCCTCGTAAAAAGGGCCTCACGGCCGTTATGTCATCATATACTATAAAAAAAAATACGTACAAATACGTATAATTTTGTTTGGACCCTTAATTTAAGATAATTATGTATCGCGAATATAAGTTTTTAATTAAAAAAAACTTAAAAAATATATTTATTAATTATACTTTTACAAGAAAAAATAATAAAACAAAATAAAAAATAAACTTATTATAAAGTAATTGTAAAACATTCCAAAATGTTAAGAAATTTTAAATGACTTGCTTCTGGGACTGAATGGGCTCATTTTTTCCATGACTTAAGGCTTAAAGAGTATAATACACTTCTTTATGTTGAACGAGCCGACCTGGTTGGCCGAGTGGTTAGCGTATCTGCTCTCCAGCCAAGAGGCTGCGGGTTCGAATTCGGTCATGGGTATGGATGTTTGTGATTGTCATGCTAACTCTGTGTGGAAGGGGAATCTGCGACCCTATCACTTATTCTATCAGAAGACTTCACTCCCAAGACCCGGTGAGGTGCGGGAGTGACCATACGGCGTCTACTGAGTCAAATGTGAAAAAGAAAAAGGAAAACAAAATTACTTAAAGAGAAATCGGCCCATGTTAATGTGCTGTCAAGAGCGAAAGAAAAATCCACTCTCGATTAAATTTTCATTATTTTTAGATTGCTTATAACAGTGTTAATAAAAATGCGCATTATATAACCATGATAGAATTAACATTTCCAATAAAATTAGATCTGCGAAAATGACCATGGCAGATGTTTGGTGCTCCGTAAGATCCAATGGGATTTTTCAAATCGTTTTGAATCTCATAGCGTATCAAGGAAGTGAGGGGAGGGGAGAAGGTTTGCTTGTTTATTATTTAAAACGTCGCAATGAAAAAAAAAAAAAGGGCGTCAAAGATATTGGAATCCAGAGCAGCACGATATTTAATAAATCTTTTAAACTACATGCTTACGCAGATGATATTCATGTATTTTTGGCCATTCTGTTAGTGTTATGAAGCAAGATGTTTGTGATCAGAATACAATCAAATTACATGATTGGAAACAGGCGGCGGTATCTTTGTATGAGTATTGTTTTCATGGACATCACTGGGCCTCTCATCCCCCACTGAGTCACCTTGATTGTTAATTCTTCGAATAGGTATGGTCCTACATGGTGAAAATGTTGTCTGATAGATCTGAACTCTTCCAACAAAACAACACAACTGTGTCACAAGTCTTGCATGGTTCAAAGAGCATATCCAAGCATTACGTGTGTTCCCTGGCCGCCTAATTCTCCTGATTT
The DNA here is from genome assembly GCF_054136105.1 of Typopeltis vanoorti. Classification (NCBI taxonomy): domain Eukaryota; kingdom Metazoa; phylum Arthropoda; class Arachnida; order Uropygi; family Thelyphonidae; genus Typopeltis; species Typopeltis vanoorti. Next base: position 35,398,903 of record NC_143567.1, on the reverse strand, counting down.
GAATCTTATCGAACATTTGTGGGATCGTGTGGAACGCAGCATCTGCCGGTCGACACCACTGTCTCACTCGATCGTTGTTCTATCTAGTTGGTCCAGAATATCTTAGGATACAATCCGTGGTATCCTAAGTGTGCTAAGACGGACACAAGCAGGTATCTTGCAGCCAAATAGGCAATTATTCTTTTGAGAAGGTTGAGTACGTTACATATCTTGGATCTCAGATAATAACATCAGTAAATAAGACAAAGGATATCCGCTGTGACGACATACACTAAGTCATCAAAAATATCCATCACAGCCATGACTCAAACATGTAAAAACGTAAGCATACCTTCATGCGGTCTTCATAGGCAAACATTAATAAAATAGACCGTACTGAAGAACTCAGTGACTTTCGACGTGGCAGTATCATAGGATACTCTCTTCGCAACAACTCAATTTGCAAAATATTTCCCCTACTGAAGCTCATTGCTCGACTGTAAGTGACGTTATTGTGAAGTAGGAGCAAAAACAGCAGAATTGTGACCTGGTAAGCCACATAAAATACAGTGGACAGCCGAATGCTTAAGCGCGTGGCACGAAACAGTTGAAATACTCGCTATCGACTTTCGAAATGCCTCTGCCAGTAACAACGCCAGCACCACAACTGTACTGTTCATTGGAAGCTGAAGAACAGGGGTTTCTATGGCTGCGAAGCCGCACAAGCCTAACATCAGTAAGCGGAATACCAAACACCAGGTAGAGTGATGCAAAGCTCACCGTCTTGGGACTAGAGCAATGGAAACACATTCTCTAAGAATGATGAATCATGTTTCACCATCTGGCAGTCCGAACGGACTAGTCGGTTTGGCGTATACCAGAGAATGCTACCTGCCTGAATGTGTTATGCCAGCTGTGAAGTTCGGTAGATGACGTGTCATAATTTGAAGTGGTTTTTTCATGGTTTGGGCTGCTGCCTCCTTCCCACGTCCACTGACTAGTAATCTTCACGTTTCGGCCTGTACTAATTACATCCTAGACCATTTCGTGATTCCAACTTTATGGCGAAACAGCTGAGTGAAGGCCCTTTCCTGTATCAAAAGCCCTTATGTCAACCTTATAGAACACCTGTAGAATGAATTGGAACGTCGATTGCGAGTGAGATCCTAAACGCGATAAGCACTAAGTATTCGGTACTACAATTCGAATAATAAACGCTCAGTTGTAAGCATACAAGTTTTTTAGCCACCTGACAACGAAGATTCGACCCTCCGTATTACAGCGATTTCGAGCCCAAGACACTTTATATTACATTACACTACATATAATAAACAAGGGGAAAAAATATAACTTACAAAAGGAATTAAAATGAAAACCAGTGTCTAAATTATACTGTTTTCCTTGAACAAGATAGTTCAAGGTTTAATTTCTAGTTAAATATACAGTAAAAATATCGACACTCTCATACAATAATATATATATCACTTCTTGATGACATGTACAAGGAGAGAGATGAGGAAACCATCCATTGTTATATGATTACGCTAAACTAAGTAGACACATAATACTTTGTGAAACAGACAGACAGAGAAAGAGAAATTAATGAACCTTTTGCACTTGGAGCAAATATTTTCGCTAACGTCATAAATACACGCGTCCTACTCTTCAGGGCCACTTGTGACGCGCATAAAACTATCGAGTTTTTGAGGTCTTAAACACTTCAACTGCCATTTAGTAATTCAAGTATGCTAAGCACAGAAATGACAAGTATTTTTTCTTTATTGCGTACATAGTCTTCGTAAAATATCGTTGATTTTGTTAAATGTTCGAATAAAATCGTTCAAATAATACTTTATTTATTTTCGTAAGTTGCAAAGTTAAGAATAATACAGTACAGAAGCCAGCTTGGTCGCGATAGAAGAACATTCAAAATTAAAAATAAAATAAAATAAAATAAAGCTGAATAGTGTCATGAGAAAACAATTGGCCAGGATATAGAATGTGTCGGTTATACTGTCTTTGTTTCATTTCTTGTTTAATTTTCTATTTATTATTTCATCTAGAATTTATATATAAGTGAACCAGATAAATTTCATGGGTAGTTTTACAGAGAAAAAGGGAATAAATAAATAACTTATTTATTTATTTATGATAAACTCCCCTATTCTCTGTTATTCTTCTAAGGGAATTCTTCCAAGGCCATTTAGCTCTATTTAACTTTCTGGAACCTGAGGGGAAGTCAGTCTCCACCCTTACTAATCAAGGAGCACTGGCCCAAGACTATCAGTGATTTAATTAAGTATTCAGGGAAGAGAATACGGCAGACAACTGCCACCAACCTGTGGCACTTTATCCTAACACTATATATTATTGTCTGAAATACTGTGAGTTCTACAGTGTCAATTTTCTTGACTTGAACATTATAGAATTTGAATACATGTGTTGAGCAGCAGAGAAAATGAACTCAAGTTCATTTTCCTTTTACTTTTGCTGTTCCATGGTGGTATGGTATGATTGTAAAACCATGAAGAAGATGATATTTTTACTTAATCAATATGAAAGATTAAATAACTCTAGGAGTAGAAAGAACATTTTCTATCCAAATATTCCGCCTGCCATAAGACTCTTAGTTCACGGCTATTTTATTTGATTTGGAAAGATGCCAAGATAAGTATAAAAAGAAAAGCGTCACTTACCAGTCCGAAGATAAATCACAATCAGTTCATACAGAGCGTATTTAGGTGCACTCAAGGTTTCTGCATAGAATTTGGATTGTTTTCTTTTCATTTTTTCTTCCTCTTGTTACAGGGCTCTTCAGAATGAATTTATATCATATCCACCCCCCCCCTTTCTTCAGAAAGCATGGCATTTAGTACATTGATATTTCTGTCTTTACACTGGTTTAGGTCTTCAAGTAACCCAAAGCAATGGAAAGAGTATTAATATTATTACGTAACACCTTCAGGGAGTCCAAAGACTCATCGAGGGAGGGCACCTGCTCTACAACTCTCCGTCTTCATTAAATTAATTTGTGCTGACAAATTAATTTAATTTGTCAGCACAAATTAATTTAATGATGGATTAATTTATGTTTAATTAATTAATAATTAATGATCAATTATTGATTAATAAAAAATCAGCTAAATTATCAATTAATTATTAATTTATACATTACAAAACAACCAAGGTGTTCCGTGAAAATTTCAGGGTTTGTGACGTGTTCAGTAGTCGGAAAAAGTTTGAGAAATACTGATCTACACCAACGCCATCTACCGCCGACCACCACTAGTATTTTTAGCGTTAGCTTTTTCACTTGACAGATGAATGAGGTTTCGTTCGATATTAACTAGAAAATCTAGATATGGAAAATCTAGATATAATCAAGTGAAAAAGCTAATGCTCTCCGTCTAGAAGTTGCTTCTTCGCTACTTAAAGCCAAGCCTCCTCCTTCGAACATATTTCCTCTGAAAAGAAAGCTATACGTTCCTTAAGAAACAACAGTCACCTCATCATTACCGAAGCTGACAAGGGAAAAGCGACAGTAATTATGGACTCTCAAACTATAGAAGAAAACTTTTCCTTTTACTTCGAGATCACTCAGCATACCAGGAACTCAATTACGATCCAGACAACTGAAGAAATTAAATTCCCTTCTAGATGAGGTCATAAGTTTAGATGTAGACACTATTGAAAGACAAAAAACTCATTTTGCAAGCCTCTCAGGTTTTATGGTCTACCAAAAATACATGACAGATATTCCTCTTCGCCCTATAGTGGATTGTACTGATTCTCCTACCTATCACATAGCCAAATATCTATCTAAATTATTGAAGTCACACATTGGCAACTCACGCTCTTCTTTGAAAAACTCTTCTGATTTCTTAAATAAATTAAAAAAACTTCTCTTTACAACCGACAGATCTTATTGTTGCCTTCGATATAGAATCTTTATACACGAATGTACCTCTCAAAGAGACTTTGGAATTACTAGCTGAGATCTTCCCACAAGATATTATAAAACTATTTGATTTCGTAATGCATTCCGGATATTTCTTATGTCAAAATAAATTTCACAACCAAGTGGAAGGAACGGCCATGGGAAGTCTGCTTTCTCCCGCTCTTGCAAAATTTTATTTAGAACATCTAGAAGAAGTCCTGTTCTCATCTATATTCCCTCAACCATCCTTTTGGGTTAGATATATAGATGACATCTTTGCTATATGGCCTCGCAACAGAGACTCCTTACCTTCCTTTTTAAGCAGTATCAATTCCTTACATCCTCGTATAAAGTTTACCATGGAAATTGAAAAAGACAACAAGTTATCGTTTTTAGACGTCCTTCTCATCCGTTCGCCTTCTGGTAATCTTACAACAACAGTTTACAGAAAACCAACTTTCACAGGTCGTTATATTCTCAAAGAATCTGCTCATCACCCTTGTCAAAAAACAGGAGTCACAAAATGTTTAACTGTTCAACTTTTCATTTATTACAGAAGGAACTTTCGACTATCAAACATCACATGAAACTAAATGGCTTCTCCGAAAAGAGTACACAACATCTTTTCGATTCTTATAAATCAACAGAGAACAACCAAGATTCAATACGTCGAGTTCCAATTCCTTACATTTCCGGGATTTCAGAACCAATTTCGAGAATTCTAAAAAAATATGACCTAACAGCCACTTATACGCCTATTAACAAATTATCCACTCATTTTCCTTCATCTAAAGATAAACGCTCAACCTTGTCTCTGTCTGGTGTGTATCAAGTTCCTTGTAATTGTAATCTTTCTTACTTTGGACAAACTGGACGTTCCATAGAAAAAAGAATTCAAGAGCATCAGTCATCAATTCAACACAACAAACCTGAGAAATCTGGATTAGCTCAGCATGGATTAGAAACAAACCACAACATCATTTGGTCCAAGACTCTCCTCCTACACAGATGTCGCTACAAATTTGAACGTTTATTTAAAGAACGTGTAGAGGTCTTACTTCAGCGTCCTAACTTGAATCGTAATGACTGTATATCTATATCAAAAATTTGGGAAAGTTTAATAAGGATAACACATTAAATTTTTTATTTTTATTTATTTATTTATTTATTTTTATTTTATTTTATTATTTTTTTTATCAGTATAATGTTATTTAAGATCATTATATGAATTTCTGAATTAATATTTTAATTATCAAAAGATATATTTCGGTGATTACACTACATTTTTTTTTATTATTATTCAGTTATATAAAACACTGAAATAATAGTTCCCGACAAGTTTCGTAAATCGTAGGATTTACATCTTCAGGGGGTAAATAGTATAACTTAAAGTTTAAACAAGAGAATTAATAAATACAAATCATAACCGTCTGGCTATTCATAAAACTCAAATAACAGAATGCAGAAATAAAATGTTATTGACGTTGAACAATACTGGACGATGTCACGTGTTCTTGTTCTCGTTCATACAGTCCGAGCTCAGATTGAGGTAGATTTTTTATTAGAGCTGACCACACTTGATGGAGAATTAAACCTTGATTTTTATTGCATTGGGTTGGGTTTTTTAGCATATTAGCAGCTTCTTTAAATTTTCTTATATAACTGTTGTTTTCTATGTATGACATCGTCGTTTTTTGCCAGAGTACATCGTGTCCAGTGGAAGTGGTATGGAAAGCAACCCCGTTTTTTGTTCTTTTTTGTATTGTACGTCTTTTTGGTGTTCAGCCATGCATATTTCTCTAGATCTCATCAATTTCAAAGATTATCTCAACAATTTGCACAACACCATAAAATTCACTTTAAAACAAGAAGAAAATAAAAAACTTCCTTTTCTAGATATTCTATTAGAAGTTAATGAAGAAAGTAAACTCTCCTTCTCAGTATATAGGAAGCCGACAAACACTGGAAGATTTCTAAATGCAACCTCACACCTTCACAAAAAATAAGCTTAATTAAAACTCTTCGAGACAGAGCATACAATATCTCCAGCACACAAGAAAGATGTAATGAAGAACTAAAATACTTAACACAAATCCTCCAACAGAATTGATATGAAACAAAAATCATCAAGAGAATCCTTAAAATGCCTCCAGCTAACAACACAATAAAACAGGATTACAAAAACGTAATCTCGCTTCCTTATATCAAAAATGTTACAGATAAGCTAGCCAAATTAATGAACAAACACAACATAAACGTAGCCTTCCTTCCTATGGAAAAAATCTCAAGATTCCTACACCCACCAAAACCACCTCATCATCCTCTTAAAAAACCAGGAGTCTACAAAATCCATTGCTCTTGCGGGATTTGCTACGTAGATCAGACAGAAAGATCTGGAGAAATACGTATGGCGGAACACCAAAAAGAAGTACAATACAAAAGAGAACAAAAAAGGGTCTTGCTTTCCATACCACTTTTACTGGACACGATGTACTCTGGCAAAAAACGACGATGTCATACATAGAAAACAACAGTTATATAAGAAAATTTAAAGAAGCTGCTAATATGCTAAAAAAACCCAACCCAATGCAATAAAAATCAAGGTTTAATTCTCGATGAAGTGTGGTCAGCTCTAATAAAAAATCTACCTCAATCTGAGCTCGGACTGTATGAACGAGAACAAGAACACGTGACATCGTCCAGTATTGTTCAACGTCAATAACATTTTATTTCTGCATTCTGTTATTTGAGTTTTATGAAATGCCAGACGGTTATGATTTGTATTTATTAATTCTCTTGTTTAAACTTTAAGTTATACTATTTACCCCCTGAAGATGTAAATTCTACGATTTACGAAACTTGTCGGGAACTATTATTTCAGTGTTTTGCATAACTGAATAATAAAAAAATGTGGTGCAATCACTGAAATATATCTTTTGAACTAATTAGCCACAAAAGTCTACGCCTGCAATATTTAATTATGTTTTTTTTTAATGTTTACTCTTCTAATACTTAGCGATAACATCACGCGACGCGTTCTATGTATGAATGATCAATTGTTCGTATTCCACTTTGTTTTTTTTTTTTAAACTATTCCTATGTAGCCACTGAAGATGGTCTGTAATATTCAGACCGAAATATATGGCAAATTAAACATTATTCTTGTGCTAACGTGTATATATTTCTAATCATTATGTCACAAGTATCGTTAAAAAATCAAACATCCTTCCACACTCTGCAACTGGATCGCCAATTATCTCACTTGTTGCTCACCAGGTATCATGTTGGACGGTTTCCTCTCCTCAGATTTTCCACCAATGCAGGAGAACCCCAGAGTTCCATTCTTTTGCACACTTTCTTCCTCTTACATATACGAATATAAATGACCTGCTCTCACAGACTTCCAATGCTATCCATAGCTTTGCCGATTACAGTACACTCCATTCCATCCTTTCATTTGACAAACCTTGTAGTGCTCAAGTATTAGAATCTTCAAGCTCCATCATAACCAGCGGCTTCACAGTTTATCCCAATGGGGCAAAGAAAAACCTTCTAGACTTCAATGTCACCAAAAACTTTCCTATCAGATCTCTCGCAAGAAGGAGAGCGCATCCCTCCTCCTCACTTTCAACAATACCCAGATATCCGAATATGATAAGATTTCCCTTTTTGAACTGATCTACACTTGCGATCTTTCCAGGCACAAACACTTTTTTACAATAGCTTCTGCAGCTGGCAAAAACTTGGTACACTTTTTTTTCCCGCACAAGACGCTACTTCAAACCTTCTGACTCCATACAAATCCCAAATCCATTCCTAACCATGGAATATTACCTCCATAATAGGGGGTGGTACATTATCAAAATCCTCTCTAAGATTGCTCAATTCTACCCAGAAAAGGACAATCCAGTTAATTATGATTCTTCTGTCATATATACACTTCAGTCCTTCTCTCACAGACGTTCAGTTTCTGCCTTGTGCCTCTTCTACAGATACTGTCATGACATTGCTCTGCTGAATTGGGCACTATTATTCCTCCACTTTCCCCGAAAATCATTCGAACAAGAGCCACAGCTAACCAACATCCTTTTACTGTCCATCTTGAAGCTCACTGATCCATCTTTACTGCTTCCTGTTTCATTCCATCTACTTCGTTTCTTTGGAACAGTTTCCCCAATGTTCTGCCTTCTCCAAAGAATACAACCTTTAGCTATTCAAAAACTTTGAACAGCTAAATGTGAACTGATTTCTCCTTTCTTTTTATCGTCTTGTCCACACGCGGAATTAAAATACACGGAAGTCTTTGATGTATAACGTAAGATGAGACACAGTTCAAGAAAAAAACAATATATATATATATATATATATATTGTTTTTTTCTTGAACGCCCAACCCCACGTGTTCCGGACAGGTAGGCCGGTTCTCCTTGAATTCTGATGACTCGACACTCAGGGTAGCCCTGAGTTTCAAAACGTTTCCAAAAACGTGACATAAAAATGCTTATCGTTATATACATATATTCAAATGCACATAGTAATTCCGAACAAACATTTAGTTTTATATAGATATTCTTGTATTTTATGAGTCGTTTTATAAAAGAATGGGCCTGGTTCAGTTACTGAAATGCGAATCTCATTCGATAAGTTTAGATTTGTAGGTCTTTCCTACTTTTCGGAATATTCAAGGCTCCAAGGGGGGAAAACAATGTTTCAGGCTAGCGTGGCTAATTGCTGTAAGGTTGCTACTATCAATCTTCATTTTTTTCAAGTTGTTATTTATTTCAAGTTAGGCTTGAGAAATGAATATGCAGATTTCCCAGAGTAGCTCGGTTCTTAATTCGATAAAATAGAATTATAAAATGTCTAAAATTTAATTTAGGTAACAAACCTGTCTCTTAGAATTACTTGAAGAAAACTGTTAAATCTAAAATTAAAATAGGCCCTAATTACGAATATTTCCTTGTAAAAGTGTTATTTATTTATTTTTACTGTGAATCTTACCGTCGAAAGGCTGCGGGCGTATACTACATTAGTGTGATGGTAGGCTAAGTGCTGCCAGATAATCCGGTAACTCTACCTCCAAGACCCAAGTTGGTAATTTTTCAAGATACTTCAGGCCTGTAATAGGCAGAATAGACGAGGTTTCATACTCGGGCAATGAAAATTATGTAATATAGCTGTTTGTATTTGCAATCAGGGAAACATCAGATTAATAAAATGGGTTGTCGTTGTCTTATATGGGGGGAGAGAGTAGCTTAAAGTTGTTATTTATCTAAAGACGAAATTTATACAGCATGTTAGATATCGGACGCTCACAAAATTAATTTTCGGTGCACTGTATTAGAAAATTGTAATTGTTGTGTAAATTACACAATTTATGTAAATATATTTATGTAAATCATTATGTAAATATATAATGATAGTGCTTATGAATGTAATAAAGTACTATTACCATCAGGGGCGCGCCGACCATATGTGCAATGTGTGCGACGCACACAGACGCCAGGATAGTAAAGGCGCCAAAGAGGAGGAAATACTTTTAAAAAAACGTTTTTTTAAAGTGATTTTTTATTGGAGGGGGGAAGATAGGGGCGCCAACTGAAGTTTTGCACACAGACGCCGGACACTACTGGCGCGCCCCTGATTACCATATTGTAAAATCTTGTCATTATCCATGTGGAATATTTTGTGAGTTTTTATATCATTCAGTAATTTTTTCACAGATGGCAGTTTGCTATAGTGTGCCGTGTGTGAAAATCGTATGTTCTTCAACAGTTTGATGGTCCATTTAAGTCTAATACTGTCATCACCAGATTTCTCCACCTGTCTCCATTATAGACTGGTGGGCTGTATTTGGAGTAAAGTGTTCATCCACCTGCTTTGTATTTTGTTCTTTCATTATCAAATCCATCTGTTGTGCTCAGGTCTTCCTATAGTGGAACTGACATATAGACGTATATCGGAAGCATTTATTATGGATATAAAAACAAATGGAGATATAAAAACTACTTACACTACACTAATAAGGCCAATAATGGAATATGCAGCACCTATCTGGTTACCTTCGGCCTCATCGGTAAAGAAAAAACTAGACAAAATACAAGCAAAAGCATCCAAGATTATCATTGGTGCAGTCTCATCCACTAACAACATCAGAGCCCAACAGGAATGTGGGCTTGACCTGCTGGATGACAGACGAAAATTTGCCACCATAGAATTCATAAATAATATCAGAAGCTACCAAAGTGATCATATCTCCCTAAAAACTTATGAACATTGGAACCAAATTTGCAGACTTCACAGATCATCGACTTTACAATATGATGACACTATCAGGAAAGAAATAGGTCTTGATCAGCTAAATGTCCACATAAACAAAGAACCTCTATTTTCCAGTCCTTTACCTTCAAATACCTCCATAAATCTAAACCTTACCAAACTCTGTACAAAAAAAGAACCAAAAGAAAGGCTTAAAGAAAAAGGCCTAAATACCATCAACCTTCTTTCATCCTCCAAACAGGTTATTTGTTATACCGATGGATCATCAGACACCAATATGATTAATGGAGGCGCTGGTGTTCTCCTTCTACTCCCGAAAGGTGAAAAACTTTCAATAAAAGTTGGATCTGGGAGAATCGCTTCCAATTTTACCAGTGAACTCTACGCAATAAATAAAGCACTAGAAGCCTACTTAAATCTAACATCATCTCAACAATCTGAAGGAATTATAATTTACAGTGACTCAAGATCAGCTATGGAGGCAATCAAAAATGGCAATACCAAGCTCACACAAGACATCCATAAACTCTTAAATCATCTAAAGTGTTTAGGTAAAAGTTGCATTTTACAATGGATTCCTGCTCATGTAGGCATTGATCACAACGAAGCAGCTGATAAATTAGCAAAAGAGGCCAGAGAACTCAACCAAGAAACTCATATGATAACTCTTGCTGATGCCAATGCACTAGCAAAAGCTAAACTAATTCCATTGAAATCAATGATACAACATCAAATTCCCGAGATCAATGCTGACAGAAGGACCTCCACCACGATAGCAAGACTACGAACAGGACATTATAGAGGAATGAAGATCAATACAGATGATACGAGAACATATAGAAACTGCAACAACTGCCCCAATACTGAACTGACACCCACTCACATCTTTACCTGTCCAGCAATTACAGCAGCCTTGCAAGAAATAGATCCTAATCCTGAACAACAGCTCTATACAAACAAAATCACAGACATAGCCAAAGCAGTACAAAGAGCACACGGAAACATCTAAGACTCTTCAACGGACAAGACAACAACAACAACAACAAATGGAGAACGAGAAATATAGTACAGTTTTTTATTATTCTTTTATTTTTTAAAGAATATTGTCCTTGGCTTTGTTTCATTGCAGGTAGTCGCTGTCTTTCTTTGGTGCTCTGCGTTTGTTCTATAATCATACTTCTCAGTTCTTTCTACCTAGCATTTAAGTGATAAGAACTGAGAAGTATGATTTGTATTCAGGAAATCTGCATCGATTTCTTCCTTGGGTCTTGGAGCTGCTTCAGGTTCTTGCTGGAATTCGATGACAGTCTATCTTTGAGATTTCTCTAGTTCAACATTACTGAAAACTTTGTTATTTGTTCTTTGTTCGTCGAAACGCTGCTCAACGAATGGCCATAGAATCAGGGAATTTGTTTTCAAATTTTATACTCTCGCTTTTGGTATCCTCTTGATGATGGATTAGATTCATAATAATCATCTTGTTTTCAGGAAAAGTCCATCCCCCCCCCGTTTTCATTTTTTTTTTCAGTCGCTTTTCTGATCCTAGTTGTCCAGCAAAAGAAGCTGAGTCCTGTAGCCATTTATAGCCTCATACCCAGGAGCCACAGCACCAAATGAGATGTGAGGCGATTTCTTTCTTTCTTCTGTTCACTCTTTTTAAAATACGGTATTTTAATAAAATCAGATAAATAAATACATAAATATTTAATTAAGTAAAGTATTTTAATATAATATTTCATTTTTAATTTTAATTAAAATTAATTAATTTTATTTTTAAATTTAAATTTAAGTTTAATTAATTACGCTTGTTGGTTTGTGATTTGATTGTCTGTTTATTTGCACTGTATATTTATTTATTATCAAAATCTCCCCGGAAAATAAAAGTAAAAGGCTTTAGAAGATTTTTTTGTTTTTGTTATTTATCATTGTTTCACATAACACCTACATGAGATCCAAGGACTCATTAGGGCAAGCATTCTATATCCACATACAGTGTAATCCACCATTCATCCAACGTGTGGTAATATATCATGTAATCACTATATATACAAAAACAATGCAGATCATCTACATTATCTAAATAATGTAGCCTTAATACATTATTATTACAATTATTATAAATTTTAGAAATTTTTTGTATTAAAATTATTATATTAATTCATTTCATTATTATATAGTGCCCCCGTTTATCTTTGCGGAAATAGCTTTTCTTCTATAACGCTAGGCTACACGAAGAAAGACCGGTATTTTGATTCTAGTCATAGACCAGAGGAACCGTTCTTCAGCTGGTTTCCTAAGAAAGTAGACTTCTTCTTCTCTCCTGGAAACACGAGATTTTACTTAGCATCTCAAACAATCTACAGAACTGAAGCTTTATGGACGATAATATGAGTGTTAAGTTTTAAGACTACGAGATGGCAGTAGTTATCTCTTACGCACTCTCTCTCTCTCTCCCAAATGTTTGAGTTCACTCTCCATTGAAGGCAGAAGGATGGAAACTAGCTGCTCACTTTCTTCAGAAATTAATTAGGACCAAAGGAACTTCGCTTACTTCCTTTGAGAAATGAAAATCGTTAGAGGATTTTTTAAATAATTATGATATCGAAATCATGCACCATATTTTTTAAAAAAAACCTTCTCTAAAACACATCATGTTCCTACAAATAAATGCTCCTAAGCACGAGAATGTGAAGCAATGAAATGTTACGATCACGTCAACTATATCAAGCTAACATTTCTAGCAGAGACGAAGGTTGTGGATGATTGAAATAAGAAACCAGTTTTAAAAAAGTGATGAAATCTTAAACATATGTATGGATGGAATACAACTGGATCAACTGCCTAAGTCATGATCAATTAAAATATAAAATATAAATTAGAAAGATAAAACATGAAAAATATATAGTTCAATTACACGAAAACACAGGAAGAATACAAACAGGTCAGTAAACAGCCTAAGGCTCTGCGTATAAAAGAAAGTCAAAACAACTTTTTTTTTTTAATATGAAAATTTGCAGCGTGAGAGTTTTCTGTTATTAACTGCTTTTGCTTTGGCGCTGGATGCACTCATGAGTCAAGCGAAGTATTGGTCGAAAAAATACAACTTTATTTTCCAGTGGAAATCTTCATTTGATTGGTAAGACGGAAGTTTTAATTTTATTTTATGGTCTGTGTTTTTTTACTGTGTTGTGAAAAGACTTGGATTGTATTTATTTGTTGTAGTCGCTTATATTAGTCACCCTGCTGTACGACGATTTGTCGTACAAATATTGTTGGTCACAATATTGTTATTTATTTATTTTTCTTATCAATAATAATAATAATAATAATAATAATAATAATAATAATAATAATAATAATAATAATAATAATAATAATAATAATAATAATAATAATAATAATAATAATAATAATAATTCACATCATTTCAATGTACGCCAGTATATATGAGTGGAGTGTGTGGTCTAAACTTAGTTTATAATTTAATAATTTACATTGTATTTTATGTCATTTACAAACTAACGTAAATTTATTGGTTTTATGAATCATTATCTTAGTCTCACCGGAGTTTAGATGTAATGAGCTAACGATAAACCACGTAACTGTATTAAAGCATAGGTGCATATTTGCGTAGGCGAATATGCAACATATGCAGTGATGATATTGTTTGAATGGATGCCATAGCTGTTTATTCATAACGATTCCAAAATGCCCTCAGATCTTGCCTGTACGAAAAAACAAGTTAATTTTATTCATGTAATTAAACAAAGCTTGCGATGTAACCACTCCCATTGAGCCTCCACATTTTTTTTTTTTTTAATGTTGCTACCCACGAAAGGTTATTTGCAACCCTATAATGCATTTTTATGGATGACGCAGTGAAGACTGTGGATAGTATGGTGTTGGATGGTGGATCCTGTGCTGTAAAATGGAGTTCTGTGACCACTACGGAGGTGTCATACGCGTAAAAATAACGGCATTCTGTTTTCTCATTCACTAACAAGAGTAGGCGGCGGCGTACTTTTTTTTTCTTATTAATTCTAACTTAAAAAAATAGTCAGGTGTTAGATCTTAATCTTGATTTTTTTTTTTTTTTTTAATGTGAATCCGACCCGCAAAATGTACGCTATATACAGTTCACTTGTATCGTATGCTGATAGTTAAATAATTCAGAAATCGTACTCTAGAGACATAACAAGTACTTCCTGAAATGATTTCTTACTTCAACAAGTTGGACGGGAGTCTCACCCTGGGGTGATAAATTCATCTCCCCACCGAAAGACGTTCATAAACATTCATTCCAGTTTGGTATTCGAACCACAACCTATTAGCTCGAGAGCGAAAAGCGCTATCGAGGCCAAGCTTGTTGAGATGGAGAATTTTAAAACCCGTTTTTTTTTTTTTTTAACTTAAATTCCCTATTTAAATTCCTGCGCTGAAAATGGAGCGTTTCTAGGAATGAATACGAATAGAAATATCGTTAAGTTAAATATTTTAATTCAATCTTTAAATTTGAAAGAAGAAGAAGAAGAAAGAAAGAATAAATAAATAAACAGACGCTTACTAGTTGTTTCAGCACAAAGTTTACGGTATGCACATATACCCGTATACGATCTGTTCAGTTTGTGGACCTTCAACAAAATAGCTGGAAGGTTGTTCTGTGTGAAGAAGATGGCAGCACGTATGCAAGTAGTTATAGTGTATCGAAATAATTTTATTTCTTAATTCTTAAAAAAAAAAAATAAAATAAACAAACTTATTCGTATTTTTGTTTTTGTGCTGCTGCCCTTAGATTTGTCCTCGAGATAGAAGAAAGTAAGAAAGTATTAATCAAATCGAATCATCTGGGATTTTTTTGAGGATAAGTGGTTGTTCAGAAGGGAATTAGTGTTTGTAGCGGAAGTTCTTGGTTCGCATTCCACTGTGGTATGAATGTTTGTGACTGTCATTAGTGACAGATTATTTTATTATCTGATGCAAGACTGCTGCCCTGGTTAATGGGAGCTGCTTGAAATGGCTTGAAAAAATCATGTCTGATCTCTAGATTTGGTTCCGGTTTTTGAACTCTGAACTCACCTGTAGGTTTATGACCTTTTATAGGAGGGATTAAAATTTAAATAAAAAATAAGATTAAAGCTGAATTTTTGAAGCCAGATAATAAATGTGACAGGTTTGAACGAAAGAAATTATTCTAAGAACAAAAATACAACTGTGTATATTTTATTTTATATTTAATATTTGATTCTACTATACTCAAAATATTGAAATGCAAAAACATTATCATTTAGGACATCTGGTGCAGTTTTAAATGAAAAACTTTGGGAATTCTTTTTTTTTTTTTAATTTTCATTATTTTATTTATTTATTTTTTCTTCAAATTTTCGGATAGCATTCCAAATTTTTCTTAGAGTTCCGTCCAAGTCCAAATCTTAAAATAGTTTATTTACCCTTCTTAATTTATACATGATATCTCGACTGTGATGTACTGAAATGCAAAGATTTAATATCATTCTGAAGTGCAATTAGCTACAGCCATTTTATTTATTTATGTATTTATTTCATACTTCGTATACAATGGCACCGTTTCTTTAAAGCACAAATTGAAAAACATTGATTTTGTACTTTTAGTTTTGTACTTTAAATTATGTCAATAAAGGTTAAGTATATGAAGACTTTAATACATAAATAGATTGACTAAATTTCCCTTGTTAGGTGTATTAAAATTTTTCTCGAGTTGGAAATCATTCACGAAGAAAGCGACCTCCGGAAGATCAGATATGAACACATAAAACAGCATACGGGCTAAACAGCATAATCTTAATCTTAAACTTAACTTTATATTGATATTATTATTATTTCGTGACACCTCCAAGTAGTCCAAGGAATCATCGAGTGGAGGCACCGACTTTTACAACTCTCTGTCTCCACCACTTTATTATTTTACAATAAAACACATTTTATGCATACATTTATAAGGCTACTGCTACTTCTTCTTCAACTACAACTACTACTACCACCACCACCAATAATAATAATAATAATAATAATAATAATAATAATAATAATAATAATAATAATAATAATAATAATAATGAATTATTTTCTTAAAAAACTAATTTATTTTATAATAATAATTAATAATAATATTGCAGATTAATACATCACGAGATTTTTACTTTAAAGTTGTAAAGGTGGCGCCTTTTGTTCGAAACGTTATGATCGTTTGATTTTTGTAATTGTCGATGCCAACATATTTTAAGCCTTTTCTACGATTAAATAAGTTAACTCATTTCTATAGATTTTCATGCGTTCAGTGTTTATTTTCTTTATTAATTCAGCGGGATAATCAACCAATGCGGACCAACAAGGAAACATTCCGCTAAAAAAAGCACATTTATCGCATCTCATTGTAAAGTCGCCGGAGGGTAAAACTCGAATGTAATGAACTATGTTGGGCAAATGTCGATGGGGCCGGGCTTCAGGGAGAGAGATATATAAACAAAAGTAAGATTACTCCGAATCATAATCGGTCACCTTTGAGATCATACACAGTACTACTATGTTTTAATTTACTGGTACTTAAAAATTCGACATATTTCCCAATAAACTAGTACTGAAAATTTTATTTCAGGTAAGTACTTTTATGCTGAACTATTTATATAAATAATATAAATACATACATATATATGCATTCGGTATACTTGTGTGTGTGTGTGGGGGGGGGATAACTCAGCTGCAGAGCTAAACAAATAATCGATTTAACAAATTTCTTTCTTATATATATGATATGTATCAGAATATAAGATAATAGGATAATCTTCTCTCTCTTTCTCTCTCTCTTTAAGTTAGAGGAAGTTTAGAAATCGTTTAGATAAGACAGTGAAATAAAAATGAATCAGTACAGTTATTATTTCGCTAATACACTGCTATTTATTATATTATTATGCTATAATAATAATAGTAATTTGAATAATTTGATGTTGAATAGGAATATTACTATTAAGAAGCTGTTATTGACCGGAAAGAAAAGTCAGATTAAGGAATTAAAGTAAATGAAGAAAAGCAGAGATAAATTGAATTAAGAGATTAAGAAAATAATAATAGTTACATAGTTATAGAGTAATATTATCACATAATATTTTAGCATGTTACATCGTAATATTATTATGTTTTTACATTTTACATAGTAATATTATGAGGATTTGTTGATAATACAATTATATATACTGTATATTGTATATCCATACATATTTACATTTCATATAGGTATAGATTATATATGCATATACATATAGTTAGCTTCCGTAGCTCAGTCAGTATAGACGAAGCCCTGTGGTCGGAAAGACCTGGGTTCGATTTCCGTCAGTGACATGAGGGAACTTTATCTGGTCTCTTTCGACTAAAGGTAAGTTAGCCGATATTCTACGGAGGTAGGGTTTTCTTCACCCGGAAAATGAGTTTTTTGTTCCCCAGAACAGGCAAACCTGCCCCGTGAATACACGCTTCTACAGACATAAGACACCTCCAGGAATAAGGTGTAACCAACCTATTCCGTAAGGTTTCGGTTCCGAATACCTACACGGTAAAATGTGTAGTTCTACACATGAGCGTAAATTAGGATAGGATACATATAGTAAGTACAATAACCTTATCAATATATTTAATATTTATTTTATTGACATCTTTCGAAGCCAATGTTTGGCTTATACGATGTTTTAGGTCGAGTACTAATACTTTTTTTTCCCTTTCGCGCGCGCGTGCGTGTGTGTGTGTGTGTACTTGCGTGTGTGGAATTGACGGGTTGCTTTGCCATATGCATAATTATAATTATTAATATTTGTAATGTATATTATATGCTGAGGTCTGATTTGATATGGAATTGTTAGTTTTCGATATTTTCTGGAAAAGTAACATTTTAGTACGATAGCGTAATACGTACGAGTTTTTATAGTTAGCAGTCGACTGTTGGTATGTGTTGATGGATGGAAAAGAGGAGTACTATTTAGGTACTCCTGAGCTGTTGTTGCAATCAGCCTGTTTTGTAATAAGTTTAATTTATTCATTAAGTTATTGTGATGCAGAACCGTTGCAAGATATTCCACATCTCAATATAGACTCACCTAGGGATTTGTAGATGACTATTCTAGCAATTGGAGGTAACATGTTTCGTAATTGTCTTGTATTGCTGTTTATTACAACAGAATTACGCACGATCAGTGATTATGTTGAAGTCTGATTGTAAATGTACGTCTGTTGATGGGTCTTCGTGTATGGATATGAGTTGCGTGTCATCTGCATACTGCATATCTGCATACGAATATACTAAAACGGCATGGCGATAAAATTGTCCCTTGAGGAATGCCACAATTAATCTCAGTTCTGTTATTGTAGGTACGATTTATTTTTTAATGTTGGTTCTGTTTTTTCAGAAAGTCTTCGTGTAGAGTTTTCCTCTTATGCCTACTGTTTCGAGTTTTTTTTTTTTAGAATAATTGTGTGCTCTATTGTTGAAAGCCTTAGAGAAGTCAAGAGCTAGCGCAAATACAAAGTGGTTTTTGTGAAGAGATGAGTTGATTATGTCACAGATATAAACGAATAAGATATTCGTTGATTTATTTTTACGAAATCCGCATTGAATGTTGGATATTATATTGAATTTCTCTAGATATGTGGATATTTTTTCATTAACTATTCTTTCCATGATCTTTTTTTTTTAATTTCTGACAGCGAGGATATAGGCCTGTAATTGTTATTTTCATCGATATTTCATTTTTTATATAATGGAGTTATCACTGTTGTTTTTAGATCTGGTGGTATTTTATACTTATGGAAAATTAGGCTTATAAATTTGAGTATAACTGGCCATAAGGTGAAGATGTTCGTTTTGATATCCCTTGGTCGTATCTGATCAAATCCAGGGGATGTTTTAAAGTTGATCTTTGAGATAGCTGTATCCAAGTTTTTTTGTGTTATCTTGCGGAACCAGAGTCCTATTTGGTGTCTGTATAATGTCGGTGTTTGATTTTGCAAGATCGGGTGTTCGAACTTAAGTTTGCAATTTGTTCCTTGAAAGTATCATTAAATTTGTCCGCTAGTTCCTTGTCACTTAAACTGTGTTTGGCAAAGGTTCTGGATAATAGTCATTGAGGCGGTGTTTTATTGAGTGTTTCATTTATTATTGTCCATGTTACTTTAATTTTTCCCTCATTTATTTTAATTTTATTGGTCTAATAATTACGTTTAATTCGGCGTACGCCGAAAAAGCGAATATACTGAATACAGTATATTCGCTTTTTTTTTTTTTAAGCTGTAACTTTTTTTTAAAATGGATTTCTTTTGAGCTGATGCCATAAACGGTCTTTATTGTGTATTTTAAATATTATAGTATACTGTCGTTTTCCCATGGAGGTGAATCCTTGCTGGTTCTAATCTTTAATTTCCAGGTAGCTTTATCGTATGTACGACGCATCGATATGACGAAAGTTATACAGTTCTTCTGGATTATCGGATTGCATTCTTTGATGCTGTGAGGTTTTTCAAAGTTCTTCGCCAACGATGCAGTCGTCTATTACTTTTTTTTTAAAAATGGTTTGACGTAAGTGAAGAATTGGAATTTTTCTTTTCCAGTGCTGGGATATGTGATGATGTAAAGTAGTGATCTGCTAGTTTTAATTTAATAGTTGCGGATAAAAGTCAGTCCTCTCTGACACGAACGTTAATATGATCTATACAGGATTGTGCTATATTTTAATTTATCATTCCTCTCTAATATGAGATAAAATTGTTGCTGTTAAGCCAAAGTTGGACAGTATATCTAAATAAGCTAAATACTTGCTACGGTGTTTAGAGTGTTAATATTAGGGTTTCCCACTATAATTATAGGTTGATTAAGGTGTTGTGTTGTTATAATAATAATAATAATAATAATAATAATTCTTTGTGTGTGTGTGTGTGTGTGTGTGTGTGTGTGTGTGTGTGTGTGTGTGTGTGTGTGTGTGTGTGTGTGTGTGTGTGTGTGTGTGTGTGTGTGTGTGTGCGTGCGTGCGTGCGTGCGTGCGTGCGTGCGTGCGTGCGTGTGGTGTGTGTTGATCCGGTTGAGGTGTAAAGTATCAGTTTGCATCCTCGAAGCTTTTTATTAAGCTTATCTGAGGATGAAAACAGTAGTTATGGTTTATTGGTTTGATTGCTGTGTTGGAAGTAGGCTGATGCTTGGTAGATCTGATATTCACCACAATAAGAAATTCATTCACACGCACGCGTGCGCACACACACGCACACGATAATTTGAAATGTCATGACACGTGTCACTGAAAGGGGAAAGCCTGAACTGACATATTGAGTTTCATTAAGTTTGTAAGGTGTGTATGGGCTAGGACATACTATTTCTCGTTCATAGTATGCCCTTAGGGCTCTTTTCAGACTATTGTTGTAGTTTGTAAAGTTCGTATATTCAAAAGGCAGTTTATTTAACATATCTGGGATGTAGAAGCTTCTAGTGGGCTTTCCGTTGTGATTATTATATTTATATATGATCTAATTAGTTTTCTGAGGTCTTGTTATATGGTATGCATTTCTGACCGTCCTGTAGTTGACATCAAAATAATATTTTAGTATAGTTGCACAGTTAACATAAGTGTTTTGCTGTTAATATTTTGTGTTCTGACAATGCAGTGTGCATAAAGCTGCTATTGTCTGTTTGTTCCCAAAAGACCAGCTTTATCCTTTTGTAATGATAAAGCTGGTCTTTTGATATTAATCTATTTAGTTTATAGTGTGCACAAAACGCATATGTTGTTATAGCGTATCTTCGTATATTTTGGCATAGTGCTTTGTATATTAGTGCTTTTAGGCGTGTGGGAACCATGTCTTTTAACATGTAGAGTTTGTTGGTTATTGTTCGATTTGTTTTGTATGTGGCTATTCCAGTTCATATCTGCATTGAAGTAAATTCCAAGTTATCATATTGTTTCAACCTGAGTGATGGTAGTGGTTTTACGTTCTGTGTGTTTTTATGTCGGGTGGTTATATATGCTATCTACCAATAATTGTCCGGACACTTTAGCAATTTACAATTGATACTGGCAGGCGAACCCTAATATCGGGTATGTCCACCTTTCTCTTTGATCACCTCCTGCACCCTTTGAGGGAGGCTTTCCACCAATGTGCGGCAGGCATCAGGTAGAATTTGTCTCCATTTCTCCATCAAAGCAGCACTCAGTTCAGCGACAGATCGAGGACGTGCTGCTCTGGACCTCAATCGTCGATCTAATTCGTCCAGAAGTATTCGACGAGGCTGATATCAGGACTCTGCGCAGGACAGGGCAGTCGTTTAACACCCATCTCTTCATACCATTCCATAACAGTTGTAGCTTTGTGACATGGGGGCATTGTCGTCTTGATAGTAACACGGGTCCTTTACATAAAAAAATTAAAGTGTAGGCAGCACTTGATTATCCAGAATATCAAGGTTCTGAGCTGCCTTCATGGAACTACAGACAACGACCAGTGGTCCCACTCCAAATCAGCTGCATGCACCTCACACTATTACTCCTCCACCACCAAACTTTACTGTGGGTACAACACACTGTGGTAACAAGCGTTCACCAGGTGCCTCCACACCTATACCCTGCCAACAGACGGGAAACAGGCGAACCTTGAGTCATCACTGCAGAGTACCGTTTTCCACTGTCAGTTGTCCAGTTTACACGTTCTTTGCACTATGCCAGACGAGGCGCCTTGTTCGTTGTTGTGATGTTCGGCTGTGTGCCGCTGCTCTTTCGTGGAAAACCAGTAAATGGAATTCTTTTCGTACAGTGTTAGTGGCACTGGTGCTCTGGAACTCATCATGGATGGTCTGTGCCGATTGTAGCCGGTTTTTGCTTGCCACCCGTTTTGGCACCCCTCCGTCCATGTCAGTCATTTTTGGCGGCCGCCCTGGGTGTTTTCCTGCACTGATGATGCTAGAACGTCTCCATTTGTTGATTTTGGATGCTTCAGTTGAGCGGCAATGGCACGCATGGACATTCCACCAATGTGACAGCTCATGATGACACCTCTCTCGAAGTTATTGAGTTCACGTCATATTACCATACCACCTGTATTCAACTGCTACGATGAAATACTGCTTCCTACTATCTGTACTCTCCCAAGATGGCCTGGGGTCACCATGGGAGAAGTATACCCAACCCTTTCGCAATGGGAGAGGCCTTCACCCTGTAGTGGGTTGAAAATACAGGCAGATCGTCATTATCATAATCACTATCTGTACACCGGCTTTTATGTTATTAACAAATCTGGAATGTTCCATAACTTCAAATAACAGGGGGTGTCCGGACAGTTATTATCAGCTAGTTGGTTTAGTGGATTTCTGAATATAATTAATTTTGTCCTATCAGAGTTTAGGTGTATTGAGTTTTTGAGCCATTCCATGAGCAGATTTATGTCATGTTGCGTATTTGTATAGGCTATGCTTGCATTATTATGGATGGATATTATAGCTATATCGTCTGCATATTGGAAGGCTTTGCCTTTGAGAGGTAACTGATTAGTATCGTGAATAATAATAATAATAATTATAATAATTTATTTTATTATTATATACAATAATCGTCTTAAGTGACATTTCAACATCTGCGACTAAGTGCTGCAGATTATGGTTAATTTTCCACATTAGATTTCTATAAAAAATTCAATAATTTTGATTATTAAACTTATAATTATATATTATGCATTTACAAAACATATTGTTCATTCCGGTTTTTTAACAATAAAATTCATACAAATTTTCCTTTTTTTTGTGTATAATATATTAATAATTGTTACTGTAGTTGGTAATTTATAGTTGCGGTTGAATAAGATATAAGCTTACCTTATTACAGTATTTATACAATAGCAATAAATTGTAGATATTTACAATTTTTGCTTTAATGTATTTAAGCGTTGTAACTACAGCACTTAAATGTAATAAATAGATTTTTTTTCTTTGTGTTGATCTCGGTTGCGGTCTCAGCTTGCATCCTCGAAACTTTCTAGTAAGCTTATCTGAGGCTGACAGTTAGTTATTGGTTTGATTGCCGTGTTGGAAGTAGGCTGATGTTTGATAGGTCTGATATTCACCAATGCCGTAGAATGAGAAATTCATTCGCACGCACGCACGCACGCACGCACACACACGATAATTTGTAAAGTCATGACTTTCCAGTCATGACTAATGTCATGGCTTTCCAGTTCGCCTGACCTAAAACCAATAGAAAATCTTTCGCGCACGCACGCACGCCCCCCCCCCCCCCCCCCCCCACACACACAGCCAAGATAACCGAACTCGTTTGATTAAAGTAGGATCAAGTATATTTCAGTTTGATTGTATGACATTGATTGCAAAATCTATGTCCATATGTTGTAAAGATATGAGTGCTGTTTAAGGACATCCCACAGAGAAATTCTTTGCATGATCAATGCAGTTCTAAACCATTTTTGGAAAACACAAACTCCTTGTAACCACTTGTATTTCAAAAGTACATATAATCCTTGGAAAGGATTATATTCTTTCATGTTTTTCTCCTTGAATATTACTAAGATCTAGACAATATACTGTACACAGTAAATAGTAAGTAACTAAGTTGATATAGATATTTATACGCTGATTATGACATATGTTTTGACTTCAAGAAAGAAACAGATGACAGGAATAATAAGAAAATACCTTTTTAATAAATTATTACCGATATTTTGCCGTGGTCACTATGGCATTTAGTCAGAAGATTGTAAAATGCACATGCACGCAGGCAGGAAACCCACAGCGTGAGCTCAACAATGGCATAATCTTAATGTCTTAAGTGGCGCCTAACTAGTATGAGCAGCCATATTTATTTAGATTCAGCAAATATAGGCCACAGCTGACTAGATATCTAAACACTCATGGAATCTAAATAAGTGTGCGTGCTTCCTTCTACCAGAAATTTTGGAGAGTTATTAGGCTATCAGCTGAATGATCAAGATGTTCTCACTGCACTTATAGGAGACACCATAACGTTTAGGACATTACGATTATACTATTTTATAACTAATCTGAATATGTCTTCCTGCGATTATGCCTGTGTGTATGTGTATAATCATATTCTTGTGCGTATGAAAATGCTCTGGTGACCAAAGCGAAATATCATAATACTTTAATTGGAGATGTCTGTTTGTTTCCTTCTTATGCAAAACAGTTAGTATCATGTGTACCAATCAATCGCCGTAGGCGCCAGAGGGGGCGCTACGGCGCCCAATCCCCCGATTTCCGGGCTAGTAGGTCATGACTGATTATATGCGGTTGCCCCTGTGTTGCACTAGCTCTCTCTTAAAGGTAGTGCCCTTGTATTGCACTACCATTGGGTAGGTAGTGCAATACAAGGGCAACTCGTAGCAAAGGTTGAGGAAGCATCACGCATTTCGTCGCCTTCCAAAAGTCATGACCTACCAAGCTGACGTCACATCCGTTTCGAATTTTATGTCACATCCGTGACATGAAAACGTTTCAAATTTCGGCATATCTTAAATTCCTGGAAACCTCTAATTAAAGGAACTTTAATGGAAGAAAGATAAATAAAGTAAGAAAAAATAAAGAAAGAAAAAATAATTTCATTAATGTATAGAGTATATATTTATAATCCTGCATAATCATAAATAAGCTAAATAAATATTCTAACACCTTTTTATTTTATATAGAGTAGATTTCAAATGACGTCACATAAAAACGTTTCAAATTTTGAAAATGGTTTAATCAACAGTGAGATGCGGTGATTGATTTTATATGAGATGCCCATATAGGGTAACGGATGGCAATGCTGAACCAATGAAGTTTAACTGAGGTTTGGCTGTTATCCTGGGTTAATGAGTTCGCTCTCTTAGGGTTTGCCCTAAGGGAGCAATTGAGTCTCCGGGGAAAGTGTTCTCCGGCACGGCCCGCTGAGGGGCTTTGTCGGTGAATGATTTTCTTTGGAATTTGAGCGGTTCTGCTCGGTGGCGGGGGAGCCCGTCACTGAGTGGAACCAACGCTGAGATATGGACGGTCTTTCGCCCACTATGGAGTGGCCTAGAGATCGTCCGATTTTTTGAGATTTCACCTTTACTTGCATAGTCGGTGATTAATACCCTTGGAGGGTAATGGATGGCAATGCTGTACCAATGAAGTTTAACTGACGTTCGGCTGTTGCTGTTACCCCCTTGGGCGCTGAGATTGGAGAGTTTTTGAGTTCGCTCTCTTAAGGTTTTTGCCTTAAGGGAGCAATTTGAGTCTCCGGGAAAAGTGTTCTCCGGCATGGCCCACTGAGGGGCTTTGTCGGTGAATTATATTTTCTTCGGAATTTGATATATATTCGGAATATATATATATATATATATATATAACGTGACATAAAAATGTTTCAAATTTCGTCTTAATCTTTATATATATATACAGGGTGTTCGGGATAAATTTGACATATTTATAATTAATTATATTTTTCCGTAAGTTACATGTATTAACACACACTTCTCTTCATTTAAAAGTTTGGACCCTTCTTCATTCATATACAAGATGTCAGAAAGGATGGATAGCTGGAACCCACCTGAATCATGGAAGAGAATAACTTGTATCATGATGATTCGTGCCCGCCATCAAAATAAGGATATTACGACTGCTGCCCAATGCTCCCTGAATACAGTAAAAACAATCAGGCATGAACTAGAGACTTGCAATGGTGACTACGAGGATGTAGCAAGAAGAAAGATCCCTAGCAGACGATCTGATTGCGTTCGTACCGCAGAATTCCTCGCAAATCTGCAGGAACAGGTGTTGAAGAACCCTGGCATTGGAATTCGGGCTTTGTTCGTGGAGTTGCTAACTGTAGTCAAGCCCTGGATAACAAGGGTAGCCAATGGTAGGCCGTATGTATGGCAGCAGGATTCGGCCCCTTGCCACACCTCTGGGAAAAGTCAAAAATGGTTGTCTGAAAATTTCTACGACTTCACCAGTCCAAATGTTTGGCCTCCAAACTCCCCAGACCTTAACCCCATGGATTATTTTGTATGGGGCGCAGTTGAAAAAGACACCAATCGCACTTCCAGTAATACAAAAGCCCAGTTAATGGATAAAATTAAAACAGTTTTTGCGGCCCTTCCCAGGGAGACTGTAGCATCAGCTTGTTCGAGGTTCCGAAGCAGAATTGAAGCTGCGATCGATGCTAATGGTGGTTATTTTGAGTAAATCTTGTTGATAGTATTGTAATTAACTCTGCCTGTAATGTTTTTTTGTCAATTCATTAAATTTAATAGATACAAAGAAGATTTTCTTTTTCCTTACGAAACTGTCAAATTTATCCCGAACACCCTGTATATCTGAAAAATCCGAAAAAGTTGCTACCGCAAGTAATTTCCACAGGCTTTTTACCTTTTTATTTCCCAAAAGACATTTTTAGACAACTTTTCGATATCTTTAAGTGGCTAGTCCTCAGCAGTCATCATCAATCTAGTCAAATACATTTCTTCTGCATGCTAGATGAAAAGGTGAAGCGAATTGGTAGGAAGCTAATGACATCTCGTGTTTCTAAAAACAGCATTATACATATGTATATTGTGTGTTCTACAACTGAGGGGAAAAAAAAAAAACGATTTTCCAGGAAGAAAACTCATTTGAGCCAGTGATCGACTAATTCAAGAACTGGCTGGAATAAGGGGAAAAAAAATCCCTCTCTACTCATGATTAGAATCGAATTATATAAGCGTTTCTCTTCTGATCTTATCATCAACGTTACCACGAGGCACCTAAGCTTTCTCTCTCTCTCTCTCTCTGACTGTTTGTCTGGTTCTGGTCATATCTATTCCTCTCTCTGTTTCTTTCTGTCTTCCTGTATCCGCGATATTTTGCTTTCTTCTTCTTTCTTTACAACTCCACTTCCCATTTTGGTCGCATCGACAGAAATTAACATCGACCTTTAGCTATGTAAGAAAGAACTATATTCCAAATTTGACTCAAAATGTTTAATGCTACCAATAAAGATGGCCTTTGTATACTGTAATTATATAAGCGTTCCTTCTAGAAACTTTAAGAGTCTCTGTAGCTCATCATTAGCGACGATGCGCTTTGTTGGAAAAGACCTGTGTTCGAGAGTCTCGTTTAGGAAGTAAAGAACATAAGCTTTTGTCGGGAGGCAAACTCCAGGTTTCAGGGTTTTTCCTCCATGAAATTCAGGTTTTTCGTTATAAAACGGGCAAATCAGAAACACACTCAAGAAGCCATAATACTCTAGATTTGCTTTGCTCATCATTCAGAACAGGTCCAATGCTTTAAATAAGTTGACACTTTTCGAAGAGTGGATATTTTACTTTATTCTTACAAAGTGTAGAGTTTTGCACTTTGCACCGAAGAGATGGAGCTCTATACTATATTGGTGAGCGGCACTGCAAGAAGGCAGAGAGGATGTAAGGGCTTGGGAACACTATTCCCTCTAATTTTTGCCGTCCTATTTGCGCATTAAAAATATTTTGCAAGTTTTTTTTCCGGTTCAGAACTCAATGTGTGCGATAGCCTGTGTTCGTAATAGGAATAGTCACAAACCCGGAATTAATTCTCTTAAATCCGCGTAGCTAGAAATCCATCACCGTTTGCAGCAGATTAAGTGATTGTATTGTCTCTAGAGGAAGTAGACATCCTAAACAAATATGTCCCCTCTATCTCACCTACAAGGCACAGGCTAAAAATAACTAATTAGAGTGTATTAAGTTGGAATGGGTTAGAATAACATTGAAGTGTAGACGTATAAATTACAAAATAAAACAAGTGATAGGTATGATTTATAAGATAGTTACTTTTGATGGTATGTTCAAAAGTTATTGATTGCAAATTAGAAATTCTGAAAGCAAAAAAAAATTGTACGCGGGCACCGTTTGGCCGGTTCCCTCTAAGCTTTGCGCATATATATATATATATATTTCTTCTTGGAAACTCGGGTTTTTCATCCCACAAAACATGTATATATATATATATATATATATATCCAACACGTACAGGAACTGGAACCAGCCGATTTCGAGAGACGTCATGAATTTGCAAATTGGGCTTTTCAACAGATGGAAAACAATGCGGACTGGCTGTCAAGTAAAAATTCAATAATTCGAAAAGTATAGACAGTAGCACGATGCGGTTTTCACAGAAATGTACAGAAGGATATGGGATTTTTTTTAATAACAAAATATTTTATTGCCAGAATAGTTACATTTGTCACCGACAGGTGGAGCTGTAGCGCTCCCGGAGTTGCTACCTGTCACTATTTAAACTGTGAGGTACGTAAATTTCAGATGTCGTGAATACTGAAGTTAAACTTTCAGCATTTACGTTCATTACTGAAGTTAAACGTTCTGCCAAGGTGAGGCATGTTATCGTTACGAGATAAAGCACTTTTAGTTAAGCTGTATTATCAGAACTCCGAATGTGCAAGTGTGGCTTTGCGTACCTATCGTTCGATGCGGGGTATTAGAAGTGGAAAGGACCGATGTCTTGTTCCTCACTGATAGCTATGACGAAAAGGTTTGAGGACACTGGCAGTTTGGAAGCACATGCAAGAAGTGGGAGAACCAAAAAAAACTATTGCAGTTGTGCACAAGGTCAAACACGAGACCGACACACAATCGGCAGCTTCCGCACATGGGGAATGCAGTGCGCGTGAAATTTCAAGACGAACTGGCATTTCGTATAGGACTGTGTGGCGATCACTCAGGATCATCCTAAAGAAGTATCCTTACAAAATCCAACACGTACAGGAACTGAAACCAGCCGATTTCGAGAGACGTCATGAATTTGCAAATTGGGCTTTTCAACAGATGGAAAACAATGCATATTGGCTGTCAAATGTCTTGTGGACTGACGAGGCGCACTTTTTGCTTAATGGAAGTGTAAATGCACATAACTGCCGCATCTGGGCGAGAGAGAACCCACACGCGATTGTGGAAACCCCCTTGCATCATCCAAAGGTGACAGCATGGTGTGGGTTCACTGCATCATTAATTATAGGCCCCTTTTTCTTTGAGGAAGTCCACAGCGGTACATTTCGAACTGTTTCTGTCACAAGCGAGCGTTATGCAGTGTTTTTAAGAGACAGCATCATTCCTTCCTTGTAAGAGAGGCAAGCGCTCCATAGTGTAACATTCATGCAGGATGGACAACCTCCGCACATCACAGGTCCTGTCCAGCACCTGCTGCGATCGACATTTGGCGATGACCGTGTCCTCAGTCGCTCTTTCCCGCACGAATGGCCACCAAGATCTCCAGACCTTACACTTTGTGACTTTTGGTTATGGGCCTACTTGAAGTCACAGGTGTACAGAGGTCGGCCGACGTCATTGGCCATGTTGAAAGAAGCTATTCGCCATCATGTGACAGGAATTACAGCTGAAACCCTCTTCGATGCTGTGCAGGGGTGCCGTGCCACGTCTGATGTCCATTCTCAATAATGACGGTCGTTACATTGAATATTTGTAATCCTAGCTGCGTTACGAACTGTGCTGTGCCACTGCACAAACTACTGACACAACTGAAGCGCCACCTGTCGGTGCAAATGTAACTATTCTGGTAATAAAATTTTTCGTTTATAAAAACAAATTCCATGTCTTTCTGTGCATTTCTGTGAAAACCGCATCGTTCTACTGTCTATACTTTTCGAATTATTGAATTTTTACTTTTTCTCTTACTTTTGGATCACCCGGTATATATACGCACACACACACACACACACATACACTACTTGATAAGAAGTCAACGGACACCCCCATGGGCAAAGTGTATCGTGCTATGTAACGAATTCGTGTATTTGTAGCCGGTACAAATTGGAGGAATATGATGTTCCCAAATCAGTACAACTGTGTCCAGGTGAAATGGCTGTGAGGAGGGAATTGACGGAGTTTGAATGAGATGTTATGATAGGATGCCATATTACAGGCCTATCTGTTCAGCAAATTATTTACAAATTGGGTCATCCCAGGTTAAAGCTCGGATGTGCAAGCTTGGAAAGCTGTGTTATGGTTAACGACGAATCACGTTACGCCCTCTACCGAGCAGATGAATGGGCGTGGGTGTGGCGAATGTCTCTTACCAGAGTGCGTAACCCCAGTTATGAAATTCGGAAGTGGCAGTGCGATGGCATGGTTTGGTCCTCCTGTTTTTCCTGGGTTAACCTCGAACCTCTGTTTGTGGTGCCATGAACTTTGAACTGCGAGAGATATCTGAACATTCTGGACAATGCAATGCTTTCTACTTTGTAGCGTTTCTACGGAACTGACTATTGTCTCTGTCAACAAGACAATGCACCATGTCATAAGACTAATTCTGCTGTAACTGCAATGCTTGTGCACGTAAATGCCACCACACTTGACTGACGTCCACAGGAGTCTTGATGGCAACCCTATTGGACATCTGTAAGATGAAGTGAAGCGTCGGGCGAGGTCAAGGGACGTTTGCCCCACAATAATCCAGGACCTCATTACATGCCTATAGGAAGGACGATCCAAAATTCCCCTTGATCACTATCGTACGCTTGTGGAAAGTGTGCCCCGTAGGATATCTGCAGTCATCGCAGCGAAAGGAGGTCCTACATCTTATTAAAGTGTTTGCCATGACTGTTTGTTCTTCACATGGTGTCCTTTGACTTCTTTCCAAACAATGTATAGCAACCCTAGTCAGAGCAATTTGAAGGCATTTCGTGTAGTGAGAACCAGTACACGAAATGCCTTCAAATTTGGTGGATCTCCTAACCAGATCACTGTGAAGGGATTTTTGACAAAAATTAGTTCAGAAATGAACTAAAATGGGAAATGTTCCGATATGGGATATATGGAGTTGTGAGCGAGAAAAGAGAATGAACTTTGAATACACATGAGCCGTAATTTGCCAATAGTTGCAAACCAGAGCTTCTAGCGTCAGAGAAATGTTTGCGTTGACATTTCTGGCACGCATGGAGGTCGACGAAGATTGGTCTTGGAATATCTTATGGAGTGATGAAGTGCATTTTCATGTTTGTGGAACAATACTCAAAACTACCCGCAAATGGGCTACAGAGAATTTCCATGCATTTCAACAATTCCCCTTACATTCGCTAAAGGTCATAATATGGATAGTATTTACAGCCAAGTTTATTATCGGGCTATTTTCCTTCGAAGAAGTGCATCGAACGGGACGTACGGCGCGTAATCTGGACATGGTAAGCAGTTTCGTCGTCCCGTAACTGCAGCAAAGAGGGTGCGTGAACACAACTGTTGCAAGATGTAGTACCTCCCCATATAGGAGATGAAGTTCAACAAGTACTGTATCAACATTTCAGAGGCTAGAACAATCAGTTGCTCATTTTCTATGAAACCACCGCTGTAGGATATCTACTGTTCTGCGATATCAGATTATCTTACATTAATTTTTTAGCAGCATCCGATTTTGATTAAATGAATAAATTAAAAGGAAAGGATAACTTTTGGTTGTAAAGACATGATTTTTATCTCGTCTACGATGTGAAGAACTTTCATGAAGGTTTTTTTTTTTTTTTTTTTTCCATCTGACGGTGAGTCAGCCAGTCTCATACGGGTGGGGAAGAGTTTTTCTGCGAGAAACTCAGGTTTTTCATTCAAAAGAATACGCGCGATTTACAGCCATAATACATTTGCCTCTTAGTTGCTTCAATCATCAATGGGGGAAAAAAACACATCTAGATCATTCAACTGACTGCAACTAAATATGAAATAGAATTTCTTTTATATTTAGTTTACGCTCTCACAAGAAATTCAATTGAATGATAAAAAGAAAGAACCGTTTCAAAGATACTAAAGATTTCATTGTTTAACCGATTTCGAACAAATTTGGAGTATAACTGTTTATATTGCTTAAAGTCATCTGAAAAATTATTAGCCCAATCGGACTGTTGGCCGATTTCTACCAGTTATTCCTCGCTGCTGTATCTTTCATCAAAGAAATAAGTGATATACTATAACTGGACACTGCTCATCAATGAGTGGGGTAAATTCTGTTATAATAGTGTTACAGCACTTCACACCGTCATCCCGAAATTTGAAAGATTGCCTTTTGGCATTAATCAGCGAGAAGATTAACATAATTCTTAACATAGTTAAATGCAAATCTTATGTGTTCAGAAAATAATGTGAAATTATTAAAGACGACAAAATGCAGGGCCGAATTTTATGAATGATCGCAAACAAGTAAAAGTAAGAGATTAGATTGCATGCACAATTACACTGCATGGTTGCACTGATAAATACGCTGCCTTCTGTTCGTGAAGTGTTCGGATTTTTTCACAAAGCAATGTATTTATCAGTGCTTTCTTATAAATTTGGCATGGGATCATTCAGGAATTGTGGGCAGTACATTTTTGAAGGAGGCCTGCATGATGATACTTCCCAGACAAGTGAATAGAATGATGAGAACCTCCTCTCCCATCCCCAAGTTTGCTTCATATAACCCTACATGACTTTGACTTGTGTGGATACCTGAAAGGTGTAGTATACAAATGCAACTAGTCACACTTGAAAATAACTAAAGGATGAAACTAGACTCTTGTGTACTTCTGTTCGAGCAAACGTGTCGATCAACATTTGTTAATCGGTTTGGAGAGCCTCGTAGCTCAGTCGGTATAGACGAAGCCCTTTGGTTGGAAAGACTTAGGTGCGATTCCATCAGTGACGTGAGGAACCTTTATCGGGTCTCCTTCGACAAAAGGTGAGCTAGCCGGTTGCATACGGTGGTAGGGTTTTTTTTCACCCGGAAACTCGGGTTTTTCGTCCCCCAGAACAGCCAAACCGTCCCCCTGAACACACACGGATTACAGTCATTAATATTGCCCTTAGGGGATTCAGCAAGGAGTGACGAACCGGATGCATTAAATTTGTCGTGAACCCCTCATTAGGGGACTCTACCCGTCCTAGAAGGACGGATGCGACTAATCAATCAATCGGCTTGGAAATAAAGCCTAGAGTAGACCTACCTTCATGGAAGTTACTAAGAAACTACGTAGGCCGCTTTGCATTGAATCAGAATACGAAAATACAAGCATTTTAGGATGAGAGAGAAAGAGAGAGAGTGACGTATAATGTATCGACTGTGGGGGTGAATCTACATTTTTGCTTTTGAAATAAGAATGAAAACTAAGACTTATGCTTGTTAATTATGCACAGCTACATGAAAATGTTAAGTACTTCTCTTGATTAAATTCCTTTCTTGACAAAACTTACTCTTTGTGTGTGAGGAATGATTATGGTGTGATGCTAAAAAACAGTGGCGAAAATTAAGATTAATCTGTGTAATCAGCTTCTGCAATTGAAAACAACTCACATGTCTTCATTACTATTATGCTGCACATCCATTGCTTTCATAATGGTTCTATTCAAAAACTTCCGTCAGCGCATGAAAGAATAAAAAAAAAAAAAAGATACAAAATGAAAGGAAAAATCGGAAATAAATGAACAGTAATCTTTTGAAACGAGGACAAATGTGACTGGAATTGTCGACCTGGTCAGCCGAGTGGTTAGCATATCTATTCTCCCACCGACAGGCTGCTGGTTCGAATACCAACATGAATGCACGTAGCTGTCTTTTGATGCAGAAGATGAATTTCATGTGACCCCACCGTCTCGCTTATATAAATGGATAAAAATACAAAAAACATCCTTGTTCAAACCACGGTACTAAAAAACCTTAGATGGGAATCATAAAAAAAAGTAGTCAACTCATTACAGCGCAACTTCATGAACTGAGCAGTTAATTCTTGATAATCTCTTATTATAAGTGTGATAACAACAGTAATGAGATTTTTTACTAACTGGATAACAGTCGTGAGTCCATATGATGCAGTTTATACTCATTAAGATCAGCGGTGTATTAGATATGGTGACCTTTTCCACTGATTCGTTTTCATACGATTGTGAGAGACCAATGCAGCGTTTGGAAATGTTCGTAACTCTGTAGGATAATGTGCAGTGAGTAAAAAAAAAAAAGAAATGATCTCGAATCTCTATGATTCCGTTCCGTTTTACGCTTATGTGTAGACTCATACCACACCATACCATGTAGTGTTTCGTGTGTTCTTCTGGCCAGTTTTGCGAAAAACACGAGTTTCCGGGGGAAACACCTTGCCACCCCCTTATGAAACCAGTTAAC
This sequence comes from Typopeltis vanoorti, assembly GCF_054136105.1. Taxonomy (NCBI): domain Eukaryota; kingdom Metazoa; phylum Arthropoda; class Arachnida; order Uropygi; family Thelyphonidae; genus Typopeltis; species Typopeltis vanoorti. The sequence continues at coordinate 35,364,540 of NC_143567.1, read as the reverse complement.
TCACCTGTTGATGAAAAGCCCTGTAAAGGTTATTCGTGTCTTAGGATTCGAACCTAGTCGTTTTAAACCAAAGGGCATCATCGAAACTGGCTGAACTATGGAGACTCAAGTCGCTAAGATAGTGACATTTAATTCAAGATATTACTTCTTATTAGTTTTTGTGTAATTATATTTATATCCACACGCATCCTATTTTAAGCTCCTAAAAAAGCCTAAAAAATCAGCTAACGCCTTCTTATTCCCGTATATAGAGAGTGGGCGAGGCCATTTAGCCCTATCTAACTTTTGGAGACTGAGTGGGCAGTTCAATCTCCACTGGCAGCCAATCAGAGATAGCTAGCCCAAGGCTGTCACTAATTAAGCGGCACGCAGTGAAGGGAGACGGCTCAACAAGTGCTGCCATATCGTGGTCCCTAACCCTAACACTCGTATTTAATGTCTGAAATAAAGTGGGTTCTACGGTCGATTTTCATGAGTTTACAGGACGAAAAACCCGCTTCCCTGCGCCAGAGATTGAGTAACTCGGGAACCGGTCGAAAAAAGGCTTAGAAAAATTTCTTCTAGTCTCCAACTAGATTCGAAACCAAGAAGTCTTCCTTCGTACGGTCAAGCGCCGTGGTATGCAAAGGCACATCCACTGGGCTCTAAAAAAAAAACCTTTAAATGTTAAAATAAATATTCGAAGAAAAATATTCCGTGTACATAAAATATGTTTTTTTTTTCTATTTTTAAACGGATGTTCCATTAATATATGTATAGTGCGACATAAATCAAAGAGGATGTATAGTTTAATTAAAATTATGATTGTTTTTGGATTCATTTTAAAGTGGGATATAGTTTTGAAACTTCTTAGATAGGAAAGTCTCCTGGATCCTATCAATAGAATTACGGCAGATTCCTAAGAAAAGTACTCTAAGGAGTTGCTGGCTTCGACTTTCAAGCTTTTTAAAAATCGAAGTGTTAAAATCTAATCAATGCAAGAACTAGAGCACTTTGAAATTAGTGGGAAAGGCCAGAAAAAGCACTTTCCCCCCCCCCTCTTCTTACGCTATTTAAAAAGTGCTGATTATATGATCAATTTCAAGACCTTTTCAGACTCAATCTAGGACCAAGTGCATTCAGGTTCAAGATGATCATACGGAAAATTTGAGAAATTTATTTTTTTTACATTTTTTTTAAGTTAACACCCATTCAGACGTGTAAAATGCTGTGCATAATGTAAAGATCATTAGCCTCTATATACAAGTAGCTCAGAATGAATATATTTCACGTGCAAAACATTGTTTTGCTTCCTTGGGTAAAGGATTAAAACCAAGTATATATTTCTTGGTATCTTTAGCATATAATAAACCCAAGGTAAAAAACTTTAATCTACTGTTCAGCCACATCCGTTCCAATTGAAGTACTATCTTGTCATGTGGCAATTTATCAAAGGTCTTTGCAAAATCTAAATATACCACTGTGTATGAAACACCCTTATCCAATACGTTTGTCACCTTACTATAAAAAGTAACCAGATTGCTAAAACACGATCTTCCTTTAACAAATCCATGCTGGCCACAAAACAGTATTTTTCTGTTCTCAACCCAATTCTGAATCTTGGTCCTAACTAACCTCTTTAACACCTTAACCACAACTCCAGACACAAAGAATGGTTTATAATTCAAGGTCCTACTCTCATCACCTCCCTTATGAATTGAAACAATTTTACCCTGTTTCCATTCCTCTGGAACTTGACCCAGTGCAAGACTCATGTTAAAAAGATATGTAAAAGCTGTTGTTAACCCTCCGGAACATTTCCTCAAAACACGTTGTGAAATAACATCAAATCCTAGCCTTATTTACATCAAGTCTATTCAATTCCTCATATACCTCTTGCTCGCTTCCTAATAGTTCACCCTCCTCCTTCTTTCCCACTGCATGCAAGTTGTGCATCATGTCACATTCATAAGAATGAAATACCCTTATAAATTGCTCGTTACATATGTCAACTATATCATGCGCCGTGATTATCATTCCTCCGTTTTCATCAGTTAATCCTATCCTTCCATAATCATTCCTTCTTCTACTGGCTGCATATCGAAAAAAAATTTCTTAGGAGTTTTTTTAGCAGCATTAACTAACTGCTGCTCATACTGCACTTTTGTTACCCTTATCAAGTGAGTAATCTTCCTCGCCTGCTCTCTGTACTTCTCATGCAACAGGTTGTTATAACTACTCATCTTGTGCTTCTTACATAATACCTTCTTCCAGATTGCATACCTTATCTTTTGATTCATCCATTTCACACGCGCTCTGTTTACCCTTTTAACCTTTGGAATACATTCTGATATTGCCTCCACCAAATTGTGCTTGAGTAGGGCTCAAGCAGCATTGATATCCTATCCATCCAATTCTTCTTTCGAATTTATTGCCTCAAGCTCTTTCCCGAGCTTTTCATAATTACCAGCCTTATAATTCCACATTATCCCTTTCTAACAGACGTCCTCGAATGACTGGTCACCCTACCAGTGATCACCTCGTGGTCACTCTCACCAACTAGTGGAAGATTTGACACTCCATTTATAAAAACATTATCTGATGATATGATAAAATCCAATACTCTTAATCCTCGTGTACCATCCGTTACATACTACCTAAGGTAATTGTCTTTAAAAAACTCTAGAAATTTATTTTCTTTGTTCCCAGATGCAGTCTCTTGATTCCAGTCTATATTACCATAATTAAAGTCGCCCATAATAATCACTCATTTCTTGCTAGCCAGACTAATTTGCCTCTACATTTTTTTCTCGTTACCCTCCATATTCCTAGGTCTATAGCAACATCCAACTAAATATTTCATCCTGTTCACTCCACCTTACACTATACTGCCTCAAAACCATGACCACTATGTGCACCCTGCAAATCCGCCTTAGATGGGCACAACTCATCTGCTACCATCTATAGAACTCCTCAGAAATATCATATCCATCTATTCCTGTCAAGATGTCATCCTCATCTAACCATGTCTTGCTCTTATATCAACAATTTTGGGGCGAATAAACTCAAGCAATGCAACTATTTCGTTCCCCTTATTTTGTATACTTCTGGCATAAGTAAACAAACATAAAAAATCATTTTTGGTTCTACAAGTCCTACAAACATCACTTCTCCGATGTGACTCTTCGTTACCTTCTACAGTCTCTAACTCCATATTACCACCAATTCCACAGCATTCCTCACACCCAAACTCGTACCCTCCCATCCCATGTCTAACGCTTCAATCACTCTGCTCATTCTACCACCAGGAAAACAAACCCTATGCACCTTCTGATTTACCCCACCTCGTTTCATCTTTCGCATGACCATCTTTCCTTCCACTCTTTTTCAATCTTCCATATATCCGTAATTCTTTTTCATTTAATTTCATTTCACGTGTACTTCATCTCTTGCCTCATCTTCATCAACTCTGCTTTCATGTTCTGATCCAATATATGATATACCTAAACTTTCTTTAAAAAATAATATACCCTAAAGAAAAAAAAAAACGCTCATATGAAGAAAAGGCAGGCCAAGTGCTGAGAAAGTAGGAGGTTGACTCTAGTTTAAAAGTCTGCAATCCCAGCATCAGACTAACAGTACTAACAACAGTAATAATACATTACCACCAATAAAGATACTAATGAAAAATATAATGAAACCAAGTAACACTTCTACATTATAACCATCCTCTATTTTTTCTTGGCATCACTTTTTCGCAACTTTTCTTATAATACTGTATTTCTCGCAGTTGATCTCTTTCACTGATAAAATCGTTGACTCGTTGATTACAATTTCCCGGGCCAAAGTAAAAGTCGAAAGCAAAAATGTTTATGCGAAAATTGCGTATACCTAATGATTGGTCGTCGTTGCGAGTTCATTACCATGGAAAGATTTCAATGAGTGAACGCCTGTATTAAAGTGAATGACAACAAGGAATGCCAATCCATTGATCATTTAATATCTTCTTGAATCAAACATTTCAGCAGCGTTAACTATATTTCTAGCATTTTCATGAACAATCGCACAAAACGTCTAGCTGCCATTTTTCTACATAATAAAGGTCATGCGCCATATTAGCACTTAGAGATCTGTGAAGTACTTTTTTAGTTTCGATCGTAAGTTTTCGATTCTCATTCGCCATTGATGTAATGACATGTTACTGTGATGAATGAATCATTTACCATCCAAGTCCAATGATCAGCAGTGTGAGTGCACTGTTTGTACTTGACAAATTATATCCTGGGAATACCTAATTAAACTTTTAAAACCATTTCCACTGACAAATAACAATGAGAGGCAGTCCTTAATTGCCACGTTATTATGAAGTAAAATAAGCTATGCTTTGTTGCTTAGTTTGCGTCGTGCAAAAGTGAAAGTTAGCATATTCCTTATAGAGCCGCCATTATATGTACGAATGTTATCACATAGTTTACATTTGACACAATCTTTTTTAACCAAGATATTTTCAAAATATTGCCGGATTTGCTTTCTTTTGAGATGTCATATTGATTTACTATACACTTTTGCCACAAATACTATTACAACTTCCGCACACCCCCGTGCCGCTCACAGATTTGCGCGAGCCCGGTTCCGTTAGTGGCGCTGTGCGCAGCCAACATTCGCATGTTTATCAGTAGAGAGAGAGAGAGAGAGAGAGAGAGAGAGAGTTGTCTAGCTGTACGGGTTGACATGCAGTGGGAAGATTATGTGAATCGTCTAGTTGTAATAACACTTCACAAGGTGGGAATGCAGCAACTTGTTATTTTCAACACGCTAAAAACACTTGGGATTAGTATGATGTTATAACGATACCGAAGACGTATTTGACTGCCAAAGAACAGGTTGACCACTCTGCGTTAGAATGCAACAGCTTGTGAGAACCGAAGGCACGCCTCTGTCGTAATCATCTTAGAACGGAGAAAGTGATATCACGAGTGATGAACATTTCGCAGAGAATGATGTCACGTGTACTAACTGATGATCTCAAGTGTGAGCCTATCGTCGTTCTACTAGACTCTTCCTAATACCACAACTTACGCGGCACAGTGATAAAATCAAAGGTCAAAGAGTGATAAAATCAACTTCTCCGGCGGTATGCGAACAACAGACACAGAGATATCTTCTTCACAGATGAGATGATTTTCACCATTGAAGAGTCCTTTAAGCGCCAAAACGAACGGTTGCACGTTATGCCCTTGATGGTTGCACGCTCTGTGCAACCAACCATCGCCAGCTTAAAGGTGGATTTGGAGCGAGCACTCAGGATTCAGCGATGGTTTGGTGGGGTGAGGGGGGTGATGTGTTATCAGGGAGTATTCAAGTTGCATTTCTTCGAGAAAGGGATCAAAGCCTCTGCCAAAGTGTATCAAGACACCGTGCTGGAACCTGTGGTAATGGCCCCTGAACAACACCTTATTTCATTTCATGGCAGTAAACCTTCCAACATTATTCCAGGCCCCTGCACACAATGAGAGGATCACACAACAGTAGTTGGGGCGAATGTGCCCGACCACATATCACCATCTGATTGGCCGTCTGGAAGTCCCGATCTGAATCCGTTAGACTTCAAATCGTGGTTTGAGCTTCAGAGAGAGTAGCCTGCAAGGCTAAGTTCAATTCTTGTCATGACAAGAGGAATCTTTATATGGTGTTTTTTTTTTCAATTGAAGGTGAGTTAGCCGATCTCCTACAGGAATAGCAGGGTTTTTCTCCCATCAACTTGGGTTTTTCATTCTGCATACAGACAAATTGGCCTTGAGGAACCACACAATTTACAGACAAAAAAAAAATACTAGTGGTGGTGGAGGGCAGTAGATGGCATCGTTCTACTAGACACTTCCTAACAACACCACAACTTATGCGGATCAGAGTGATAAAATCAAAGGTACTTCTCCGGCGGTATGCGAACTACCAAGTGTATACTTTGCATCCTATCATTGCTTACCAAATTTCAAAACTGAACTGTACACTTTGCAGCATTGAACTGAAGTTCCACTTTCCTGTTCATTCATACAATCTACTCAAATCCTGTAAGACCACAACAGCTGCTTGACTCTGCATTGTTCTCCTCAGTTTTGCATGATCTGGAAATGGTTGCATATCACCAGACAAACCCATCCCAGTATCATTTATATACAAATTGAACAATAATGGCCCAAAATTGACCTGCAGGCCGCCACTAGTGACCTTCCTTTTTCAGGATACTGCACCCTATACAACTTTCTGATACCTATCTGACAGCCAGTCACTGATCCAACTCAGAAGTCTGTTATCCAATTCCTTCTGTTTCAATTTATTTAGCAGCTTCTCATATGGGAGTCTATCAAAAGCGTTTACAAAATATAAGTATACCACTGTATATACATCTCTCTTGTCAAAAACATTTGCCACTTTGTTATAGTACATAAATGAGTTAGTAAAACATGAGCTCTCTTTAACAAACCCATGCTGATGACCACAGCGAATACTGCTGTTATCAGTCAATTTCTGTATTTTACTGCTCACCAATCTCTCTAGTACCTTCACCACAATGCCAGATATACAGATTGGCCTATAATTTGTAGCCACAGTCTTATCACCACCTTTATGCAGTGGAACAATTTTACCTTCTTTCCACTCCCTTAGAACCTGTACTGTTGTTAGACTTATTGAACAGGCATGCCAATGCTACTGCCAATTCCATGGAACATTCCTTTAAGATAAGTGGTGACATGTCATCATATCCTATCACCTTATTGACATCAAGGTTATTTATTTCCTCAAATACCTCCTGGTCTCTCACAATTAAGTCATCCTCCTATATCTTGTACATTTAAATATCTCATGATTTCACTCTGATGAGGATGTAAACTGAATACCTCAGCATTGTCTTCTGCAGCAGTTACCATTCTACCATTTTCATCTATTAACTTTATCATTCTAACCATAATCATTCTTCCTTGCCACATTCTTACTTGCCCCATATCTAAAAAAAAAAAAAAACTCTCTAGTTTTTTAGATATGTGATTATTTCTTTCCCTGATTTGCTAATTTCTGCTCATACTGCACTTTTGTTGTCCTTACTGAGTCACTCTCCTGGCTTGTTCTTTATTATTATTATTATGACACGACACCTCCAGCGAGTCCAACGACTCATCGAGGGAAGGCACCTGCTCTACAGCTCTGTCTCCACCACTCATCCACAACTGACCACAACTACACCAACGCCATCTACCGCCGACCACCGTCACTGGTATTTCCACTGACAATCACAAACATCCATGCCCACAGCGGGATTCGAAACCACAGCCTTTTGGCTGGAGAGTGGATACTCTAACCACTTAGCCAGCCAGGCTGGCCAAATTATACTTTCATTAACTGATTATTATCATTATCAGTGGCGCACCCAGGGAGGGGGACATGGGACCCTTCCCCCCCCCCCAAAAAAAAAAAGAAAAAGGAAAAAACACTAGAAAATTTTCCAAAAATATTTTCCTAATCAAAATTATTTTTTTTTATTTCTGTTGTGTCGTGTCTTTTATTTCTATACTACTTATGAATTAGCGGTCACATAAGGTGGGAATGCTCTATAGCTCTTGGGAATCACGGCCACTGTTGAACGTGAGGCGAACGAAGTAGTGCTCTGTTGGAACGAGCACTACTTCGTTTGCACGAGCCTTGCCAAAGGAGATCATGGGTATCATGTATTGGCAATCACTGCAGATGCTCAATCATAGGTCTTATGCAATGCGTAGTGTGTATTCTCAAATCGTATACTTAACTTGCCCCCCCCCCCCATCCCCAAGATTAAATCTTGAGTGCTCGGCCCCTCAAAATTAAATTCTGAGTGCGCCACTGATCATTATGCATGTTGCACTGCCTCCAAAGTGCCTTCTTCTTCTTCCAGATTTCATGCTTACGCCCCTCATTCATTCATTTTAATGCCTACGTTATTCAGCCGTTTGACCTTTGGAATGAATTCACATAGTGATGCTGTTATGTATTTCTTTGTCAGTTCTCAAGCAGCATTTATTTCCTCTGTTCAATTCCTCATTTTATGCTATATAGCCCCAAGCTGTCTCTTAAGCTTGTCATAACCACTGGCCTTGCACTTCCATATTATCCTTTCCTCACAGATCATCTGGGATCATGAAGTGATCACTCACCAAAAAGCCCACTTACAAATACATTCTGGGATGAGGTGATGAGATCTAGAACTCTCGATCCTCACATTCCCCTCCTTTACATGCTGCCTGAGATAGTTGTCTCTCAAGAACCTAAGAAACTCATTTTCCTTATTCCCAAATGCTATCTCTTCATTACTACTGTACCACTATAATTAAAATTGACCATAACAATTACCCTTCCTTTGTTCACTGACCCAAGTTTTTTTATACATTTCTTCATCACCATCCTCCACATTCCCTGGCCTATAGCAACATCCAACTAAATATGTCTTCATGTCAACCTCCACCTCACACCACACTACCTCATAACCATAGGCATTATATCCCTCTTTCATGTCCACTTTATGTGGCCATAATTCCCCTACTATCATCAGCAGCACTCTCCTTCCCTTCTTGTCTTTTCTATCTTTCTCAAAAACACTGTACCCTTCCATTTCTATTACCGTTAAGACATCATCTTCATTCAACCATGTTTCACTTATTTCCATGATTTTGGGGCGAATAAACTCGGTCAGCGAAACCATTTCATCTCCTTTATTTCTGATACTTCTGGCATTTGTAAAGAAACACAGCAGTTCACTTTAATATCTATAACTAGTCCTACCCAAGCCACTTGTTGGTTGTGATTTCCCCTCCAGGTTAATTTTTAATACATGGGAGTTAATTTTTAATTTTAAATTAAAATTTTTTTATCCCTAGCGGTTAATTTTTAATTTTTAATGCAATATAAAAATTATTATATAATATTATATGATTAATTTGAGCCTCTGTAGCTCAGTCAGTATAGATGAAGCCCTTTGGTCAGAAAAACCTGGGTTCGATTTCCATCCATGATGTGATCTGGTCTTTATCTGGTTTCTTTCGACAAAAGGTGAGTTAACTAATCTCATACAGAGGTAGGGGGATTTTTCACCCGGAAACTCGGGTTTTTCGTCCCCCAGAAGGCAAACTGGCCCCACGAACACACGCATTTACAGACATCACTTCGGGAGGCAAAGGGCTGACCAGCTTATCCTCGAATTGCATTTGCAAAGCCCAAGAATAGTTGGAAGGCCGTGAGCACATAAGTGCCCTTAGGACCACTGATGATGATGATATGAAAAAAAAAAAAAAAAAATCAGCTAACGCCTTTTTATTCCCGCATACGGGGAGTAGGCGAGGCCAGTTAGCCCTATCTAACTTTTGGAGACTGAGTGGGCAGTTCAATCTTCACTGGTGATATCATTAATTTATAATTTTTTCCCTCATTGAAAAGAATTTGGTTACAAAAGATTTATGTATTTTTAAATGCTAAACTTGAAGATGACAGGTATTTTCTAGGAGGTATAGTCTCTTGCTGATATTCATTATATTAAATCCATAGAAGAAGGACTATTATAGGCTTGATTCTAGTTGCGTCCTAGAGGATTTTTTTCTGCACTTTTTTTAATTATTATTATTTATAACTTTTTTTCCTACCATAAGAAACTGGTGTACAACCCAGCAACTCAGAAAAATTTACTGAACTTACACAATATTTTCATGCAATACTACTAGTTGGAATACTGTACAATAAATACAAATAGTTGTGTACTGTATTCTTCGTTCATTTTTTTGTTTTTTTAACTGGTAGGCTATGAGTCTCAACCACTTGTCATATTCAAGTTTAAATGCATTCACATTTGATGTGCCAGATAAGAGGCGATATTTCTAATCCTAGATAATTTTTATTTCTACATACCCATGTTTCACCACCCACCCAGCTTTGGACACAAGCCATGGAAAGGTTTGGAAAAACTGAGCTTCCTGCTCCTGAAATTTATGAGGTATTTTGTTGGGTCTAGCACAGAGACCTGCTTTCTACCCTTTGCAATTAGGTCAGTGCTTTCTCTCTGGCTGCTTACTATATGTCATGATATATCATTTCCTCCTTTTAGATTTCCCAAATAATATTAGTGCACCCTAGAGCTTTCTAGTCTCATCTACTCTCTTTCTCCTATACATAAATTATCTTCTTTCAATAACTTCAAATTTTATTCATAGCTTTGCTTTGATAATGACGATACATTACTCTTCCTCATTTTGACAAACCTTGTACTGCTTTGTAGTAATTAGAATCCTCAACATCTTCTAAAACCAATCTCCTAAATTCTAATATCATTGCTGTATACTTGTGAACTTCAATGCTACCATACAGAGTCCAGTCTAATGCTGGCGTCTGTTGTGTAATGGTCAGGACAAGTGATCCGCGAGGTTGAGTGAAGCTACAATAGCCTCCTAAGCTTCCAATACAACATGTAAGCTGTGAGTTTGAATCTCGCGTTAAGGCATGGATGTGTGTAAAATCTGTTTTAAATTAGTAGAAAGCTCGAGAGTGCGGGTGTGTCTTTTTTGCCAGCCTGGTTAGCCGAGTGGTTAGCGTATCCACTCTCTCCAGCCAAAAGGCTGCTGGTTTGAATCCTGCAGTGGTCATGGATGTTTGTGATTGTCTGTGAAAATATTAGCGGTGGTGGACAGTAGACAGCATTGGTGTAGATGATGCAGTTTGCTGTAGTTGGTAGATTTGAGTGGTGTAGATGGAGAGTTGTAGAATAGGTGCCCTCCCTCGATGAGTCTTTGGACTCCTTGGGGGTGTCACATAATAATAATAATAATAATAATAATACAGGTAACCCTCATACAACGCGGTATTAAACAACGCTGTTTTGATAAAAACACGGGCTACAAATTGTAGAAACCTTTTATCTTTCATATATTTTTCACACCGCGAATTAAAAATCAAATTTTATCTTCGTTAAATTTGCGTCTGTCCGTATTGCGCATATAGTTATAAGTAGCGAATTAATATTAGATGAAATACTCTTTAGCACCCATGTACATCAATTGTTTACCGTATAAAGTGTTTATTGTTGAAAGTTGTCTTTGTTTTTGCTAGGAAAGCGCATTAAAATCATAAGTGTGTTCTCAAGCTGAGCACTTTATTTTCTAGTGAGTTGCATACAATATGTAATGTTTTTTTATGTAAAAAAATTTATTTTTCCAGTAATGGGTACTTAGAGGGCTTTTGCGATTTGGTAAAATAAAATTAGTGAAGTAATTGATGGGGAAATAGATTTAAATTAGGAGAAACTGGTACAATTAATAGATGACGTCGAACCAAATGGCGGAGAAAGTTCTGCCGAAGATTCTGATTGTGATGAATCCGTTAAAGAATTCAGTTTAAAGAAATTAACAGAAGGATTGGACTTGGCAAGAAAGTTAGGAAGTTATTTTACGGATAATGATCCCTCAATGGAGCGTTCCCTAATCCAATTGTCTCGGAAAATTCACGAGACAATTGGATATTTGTTTAGCTCCATATTATGAACTTGATAGAAAAAAATTGCAACATAGTAGTAGTAGTAAGCAAGGTCTTATTACTGACTTCTTGATAACTAAACCAGCCGAAGTATGCAATGAGAATTATACACCCTCTGTCCAAAAAGAAACCGAACTTTTCGAAAATAGAAGAAACTAGTGGCGCCACCTGTTGTATCTTTTTGTTGTCAAAAACCGCAACCTTCGTTAGTGTTGTGTCATGTGTCATATTGTTTATGATATTTGTTTCATTAGAAGCCGAGTTATATTACCAAGAGTGACAATGTGTTTTGACGAACGGTCGGAAAATGAGTTTCAAACAGGGAGCTGCAATTGACTTTTGTGTTAAACTTGGTTAAAGTTTTACCGAAACGCATCAAATGCTTCAAAAAGCATATGGTGATGAATGCTTATCGCGTACTCAAGTTTACGAGTGGTTTAAGTGATTTCAATTTGGTCGTGAGAAGCTTGAGGACGACGAAAAGCCAGGCCGTCCAAAAACTGGACTGAGCGAAGTTAACATCCAAAAAGTGCGTGATTTCATCAAAGAAAACCCGAAATCGTCCGTAAGATTGATTGAAGATGAATTGGGAATTCCAAAATCAACTGTGCACAATATTTTGACCGAGAGTTTGGGCCTTCGTAAATTGAATTCGCGATTTGTTCCCCACAAGTTGACCGACGACCAAAAAAAATGTATCAAATTGAGCACTGCAAGGACTTCATTAAAAACGCTCGTAAGGACTCAAACTTCCTTGAAACGATTGTTACTGGTGCGAAACGTGGTGTTTTGAGTATGAGCTCGAAACAAAGCGCCAGAGTGCTGAGTGGAGACCACCAGAAGAGGAGCATCCGAAAAAAGGCGCTTGGAGAAGTCAAAAGTAAACACAATGCTGATGTTTCTACGATTCCAAGGGCATTATCCACAAAGAATTCGTTCCGCCTGGCCAAACGGTAAATAGTGAGTTTCATTTCGAAGTTTTGAAGCGATTGATATCATGCCGTAAGCGAGAATTCGTCGCGTACGGCATGAATATCGTGACGACCGACCGTTCGTCAAAACACACCGTCACTCTTGGAACTATAACTCGGCTTCTAATGAAGCAAATGTCATAAACAGTTGACACAACACTAATGAGGGTTGCCGCTTTCGACAACAAAAAGATACAATAGGTGGCGCCACTAGTTTCTTATATTTTCGAAAAGATCGGTTTCTTTTTGGGCAGATGATGTCCAAGAGATTTCAAGTGATGAAAACGTCCGGCCACTCGTAAATAGAAAACATCTACGAAATGTTCGTTTTGAAGAGAGTGATGACGATTAAAATATGCACTTATTTTACCTAAAATATTTATTCATTATGTGCAATGAAGTTTACCTACAATTTGTATTTTTATAAGTTTATACTATGTGTTTTGTTTCATAATTAATATGTTTTCTTAACTTATATGAATTACCTGAATTAAATAAAAATAATTTTTGTTGGATATGTCATTGTTGTTTATATAATTTCAAAAAAAAAAAAAAAAACGATTTCGGAACATGATCCTAATTTATCTGTGTGATCTGAGTCTCGCATAACGCTATTTATATAACGCAGCATTTTTATTACTATTACTATTATTACGGGCAACTCCAGGGAGTCATTAGACTCATCGAGGGAGGCCCCAAATTATATTCATCACAACTATTTGACATTCATACAGTATCTATCATACCTCGCCTTAAACTCATTCACTGTCACAGCATCCACCACAGACTCTGGGAGCTCATTCCACTCATTCACTACTCTAAAAGTAAAGAACCCAGCTCTAACACCTTTACTAACCACACTTTTGCCCAGTTTCCATGGATGTCCCCTAGTCCTCCCACAACTAACCCTGTTCTCAAAAATATCTTCTGAATTAATTTTATAGAAACCCTTCAGTAATTTGAATGTCTCAATCATATCTCCCCTCCTCTGCCTATCAACCAATTTTTGCAACCCACAAATCCTCAACCTGTTCTCATACGGTTCATTCCACAGACCTGCTATCATCTTGGTCACTCGCCTCTGGATCCTCTCCACCTCTTCCCCATCAAGAAGAAACCTAGGTGACCAAATCTGAGCACAGTAGTCTAGATGGGGTCTTATCAAGGCTCGATACAGAGGAACAATAACTTGCTTGTCTCTGCTTGTCAACGTATTCTTCAGCAACCAAGTGATTTGATGAGCTGATTTGGCCACTTTTGCAATGTGTCCCCTAAATTTCAATTCCTTATCCACCAACACTCCTAAATCTCGTGCCACATCAATTTCCTGGAGCACAGTTCCACCAATGCAGTAAACTGCCGCCAATCTTTTCACCCCAAAATGCATAACCTTACATTTTGCCACATTAAACTGACATCCATTCTCCTTAGCCCAGACCTCCAATCTATCCAAATCATCCTGCAAAATTTTGACGTCATCTGCATTCACTATTGCCCTACCCAACTTCGCATCATCCGCAAACAAATGAACTGTTCCTCTCAGATCATTTCCTATATCATTTATGAACAAATTAAACAGCAGTGGTCCAAGAACAGATCCTTGTGGCACACCACTAGTCACAGGCCGTCTTGTGGACTCTACTCCTGAGTAAACCACTCTCTGATATCTCTCCGTCAACCACCCTCCTATCCATCTCACCAACCATATGTCCATTCCCATATGCTGCAATTTACTGATTAGAATTCCATGTGGTATCCTGTCAAAGGCCTTGGCAAGGTCCAGTAGAATCACTGTAAACCCATTACCCTTATGCAGTTCAGCCGTCACTGTGTTGTAATACGTGAGCAAGTTACTGAGGCATGACCTACCCTTCACAAAACCATGCTGTCCCCGATACAGTATCCCGTTTTCTTCTATCCAATCTTGTATTTTCCTCTTGACTATTTTCTCTAAGACCTTGATAATGATTCCTGTTATGCTGATTGGCCGGTAATTTTCAACAGCAGCCTTGGAACCACCTTTGTGCAGTGAAACTATTTTCCCCTCTTTCCATCTCCTTGGGACTGACCCAGTCCTGAGGCTCAAATTAAACAAAATGGTCAAAGGCACTGACAATTCTTTAGCCGCTTCACGTACGATACAAGCTGGTATACCATCCAATCCCACAGATGTATTGACATTGAGGTTCTGTAATAGACTAGTTACCTCTACTTCATTCATCACAATTCCAGTATAAGCTGTTGGTTCTTCCATTCCTGCAAAGTCACCACCTGGATGATATACTCTTGCAAAGTGCTCGCTCAGTAATTCCACAATATCGACTGATTCGGTTACCTCCCTACCCTCAGCATTTTTTAAGATCATTCTACCATGAGCATTTTTCCTTTTACTTGCAACATATTGAAAAAACTGTTTGGGATTCTCTTTAGCCTGTGTGGCCAATTTCCTTTCGTAATCTGCTTTTGCTTTTCTTACCACCCTTGTTACCATCCTGTCCTGAGCTTTATACTGTTCCTGCACCTGATGGTCACCCTTCTCCTTAAATTCCCTCCACAATTGTTTCTTTTTTTGCAGCTCAAGCTTAATAGTGTTATTCATCCATTTAACCCCTACTTGATTTATTATTCAGACTCTTGGTATACAGTCAACCATTGCCTCCTGCAAACAGTTCTTAACCACCTCCCATGCACTATCAACATCCATCCCTTGCAGTTTTACATGCCATGGCATTGAACCAAGCACACACCTAAGCTTGTCATACTTACCAGCCCGGTAATTCCACATGTACCCTGTCTTAATTGTAAATTCCACTCGTTTAGCCACCTCCCAAGTCATGACCTTATGGTCACTCTCACCAATTGGTGGCAACATGGTCATGTTCGTTACAGCCACATTCTCGGTTGCAATTACTAGGTTCAGCACTCTCTGCCCCTTGGTATTTTCCAATACATGTTGCCGTAGATAGTTGTCCCTTAATAACCGCATAAAATCGAATTCCTTCCTCCCATGTGCCCTCTCCTCTTTCCAGTCAGTGTTACCATAATTGAAATCACCCATAATAATTACCCTCCTTCCACTCATTTCTTCTATTTGCTTATGTATACTATCCCCACCATCCACTCCATCACCCGGTCTATAGCAGCACCCAATTGTATATTTTGTTCTGCTGGATTCTATCTCACACCAAACAGCCTCAAATGTGCTTTTTTCCCCATCATGCAGTTCAACTTCTATACTCCTTGGCTGAAGATCATCAGCTATCATCAATAACACTCCTTCCCCCCTTTTGTCACTCCTGAACACGTTATACCCGTCGCATTCAATCCCACTAGCTTTATCATCTTCTGTCAGCCATGTTTCACTAATACCGACAACCTGTGGCCTGGAAGTGCCAACCATGGCCAAAAACCCTTCCTTCTTGTTCCTAATACTCCTGGCATTAGTGTACATGAATCACAGAAGCCCATTTGTCCCATCCCTACTTTGATGACTTATACTAACTATCCCATTCTGATTTGTTGTCCGTCGTACTCGCTCGGGCATAATATACTCATTCATACACTCAACTGCCCCCCTAAAGTCTGCATATCTACTCCCCCCCCTCTTAATAAATCTAGTTTCCCTGAGTCTGTACATCCACTTCCTCATCATTCATCAACACTCTTTCAATTCTCCGTACACCAACTCCATTCAAATGCAACCCATCCATCTTATATAAGTCCTTTCGCCCATCGAACTCATTCCACACATCCACAAATTCCACACTACTCTCCATGCATAACCCACGCATAAAGTCATTGGCAATTATGGCCCTCCTTCTAAACACTTCACTGTCATACCATGGTAAGATACTCACCATCCTAACTCTATCACTCTTCTCTTTTGCTACCTCAAACAACTCCCTCACATCCTCTATCATTTCCATTTTGTCCTCTTTCAAATCATTCATTCCTGCCACAATTATCATCTCTTTCACCCTCTGTTTTTGCAGTCGAATAGATTCGCTGACGTCCTTTATGTTCGCACCTGGCTGGTACGACTCCGTTAAACTCTCAATTATTACGCCTCTTAATAGCGAATCCCCATACAGCACTCGCTCCTTCATTTTATTGACGTTTGCGAACATTCTATTATTTGCCATCACAGACTTCCGCCGGTTATTTGTCGGTACGTTCAACACACATTTTTCCATACGCTCCAGTTGTCTTTTAGCTCTGTGTATCGCACCATTCAAATGGGCAATTTCACTACTCGCATTTATCTCACCATTTTCATTATCGATCAAATCATCCATTCTTTCTGTGTTTCTACCTTCATTTACATTTTCGGCGACGCTCTCACACCTATCTGGCACTACCACGCAATTCTCTAGCATACCGCCATTTTCTACATTCTGACTATCGTTAACGATATCGCTCTCGACACACGAAACACGCTTGAAGTCCTCATTCTCTTTACACTTTTTACACATATTAACTCCACTATCACTTTCTAACCAGACTCCCACCGCTCTTCGCAAGGCATACATCTCACAGACAGCACATTGCATAAATTCGTTTACATCAAAACTCTTAAACAAACATGGCGACCTGGCCGCCATTTTTTTCTTTATTGGTACCATGTGTACGCTATCTTTTCTTAAAAATTACAATTATAATTAAATTTCTAGTAAAATATATAATGTTAACACAAAATAATACTAATCTTTTCAGGAGCTCTCGACAAGCCGACGATCTAATCAGTGCGACACCAAGCGACCCTACCATCCTCGTTATACGAGAGTTACCTGTAATTTCTTGTGAAAAAAGATATTGCATTGCTTTTCCTTAACTTTTGATAATACTTAGATCCAAACATAATCTTCTCAAAAGGTGAAAGGCCTTCCTGGCACAAAGACATCTCGGTGCCTTAGCTTCTTTAGCCTCCAAGAAATTTGGTGTACTTTTTTTTTCTTTTCTTTTCACTCAAACATGATAGAGATAATGGCTTTAAGGCCATTTGGTATAAGGTTGGAGTAAGCATGAATTTAAAATATTTAGTGAGGGCTGCTATAGTCCAGGAAATCTAGAAGGAGATGATTCTGAAATGTTTAGAAAGATGAGACTGGTGAATGATAGGAAGATGATAATAATGGGTGAATTTAACTATGGAAGCATTGAGTAGAAGCAGGAAATAACATGTCATAATGTTATTGTTCTTCAGTCAGTGTGAGAAATGATACTTTTTGATCAAAAATTTCAAATTAATAAAAAATAAAATAAAGCCAATTAAAATTAGAGTGAAACTTTTGGATAAAAATTAATTAAGAAATATACAAAGAGGATAAAAGAGGTACATAATTTAGAAATTCTAAAACAATTATATAAAAAAAGAAGAGTTACTCTAGAGTTGAAAAATAGTTGGACTTTATAGATTTACATAGAATTATAAAATGGCTATATTGTCAATCATTAAGAAGCAACTTTCTTCATGACAGAGGTGTTACCTTCATTGGTAATATCAGTCATTTCTACAATTTAGCTGTTCACAAATTTAGTGACAAATTCAAAATAACATCTATGAAAAGAAATTCATGATAAACTTCTGATAATTATTATTAAACTTGTATTAATTTTGTTGCAATTTCCTTCTCTTCATTTACTAATTGGTGGACCAATTTTAAACAACCTGGCAGTTCTGAAGTGGCCTGGAGATTGAAGCCCCTGCCCTAGTAGAAGAAAGGATACACATGGAAGACTGACTTTAGGTGCTTGAGATAAAACACGGGTCACATCTACATTCTGTAGATGTAGTGGGAATGTTCAAGGAGGCATTTTGTGTATATTTCATGTAGAGTTGGGGAGGGGGTTAGGAGTCATGTTGAATAATAATAAAAAGGAGAACAGAAGAGTGACAATTCCAGAATGGGAAATGTTTAGAATATTAAGTAACCTTGATGTCAATAAGGCTGTGGGATTGAACAGAATATTATTGTTATTATTACTTAACACCTCCAAGGAGTCCAAAGACTCATCAAGGGAGAGTGTGCCAACAGCATTGAATGATTGTTCCCTTCCAAATACTAACCATACTCAAACTTGCTTAACTTTTTGTGAACCATTAGTAGCAGAGGCTCTACCAATTGACCAACCTTTTCTGGCTCACCATGTATATTATGAGAATGTGTGTGAAAGAGTTGGCAGTTCTTTTGACTTGGTTGTTCAATAGGTGTCTGGCAACAAAAACAGTTCCAGAAGAATGGAAAGAAAAATAGTGCCACTGAATTAAAGGAGAATCGAAGTCATTGGTGTCCAGCTATATAGACGTGTGTATATCAGTTGTGGTGGTAAAGGTATTAAAGAGGTGTTAGAGACAGAATACAAACTTGGATTGATGACAATTTGAGAGAGCGGCATAGGTTTATTAAGGAGAGGTCTTGTTTTAATAACTTGGCTACATTTTATAATATGGTGACTAGTTCTTGGACAGAGGAGATGCTTATATGGTGATTTATCATGGAGAGTGGTAAGTGAGTGGAATGGATTGCCAGAATTAGTTATTAGTGCCCTGACAGTGAATGATTTTAAGGAGAGGTATGATAGGTATTGTGTGTATAAAGGTTACTGTGGATCTCCTGTGATGAGACTTCCAACTACATGGAGATACCCTTTTAATAATAATAATAATTATTATTATTATTAAAAATGAAGCATGCAAGTAAGATGATGCAGCTGATGATAATAATAATTATTATTATTATCATCAGCTGCATCATCTTACTTGCATGCTTCTTTCTATTAACCTCACTCACTTGCTTTATCAACTGCTCACAATCTCCTGCTGTGCCTCTTCTTGCCTATTACTGCTCACATTCAAAGACACCTTATAATCCTTAAGCATGATGTGCTTCTTACATACCCACACCTTCATCTCTTCTATTAAACCTACCTACATCTAGTAGGTGCGAGGTTTATAATAATAATAATAATAAACCTGGAAGGTAGCCACTGGGTGGTGAAGATCATTTTTCAGAGTTGTGGAAAGAGTTGTACATAAATGATACATGAAATACTTAAAGGGAGATATTCAGTTGTTTGCTGATGATGCAAAGTTGAGTAGTGCAATAAAACATCAAGCTGATGTTGAGAGTTTGCAGGATGATTTAAATAAGCTGGTAACATGGGGAAAAAGGAAATGGATGTCAGTTCAATGTGGAAAAGTGTAAAGTTATGCATTTTGGGATTAAAAGATTACCAGCTGTGTACTACATTGAGGGAATGGTACTTCAAGAGATTGATGAGGCTAGGGACTTAGGGGTGTTGGTAGATAGGGAGATGAAGTTCAGTGGACATTGCTAAGGTGTCCAAGATTGCACATAGGATCACTTGGTTATTGAGGACACTAATATCCAGAGATAAAGAGGTTATTATTCCCCTTTATAAAGTGTTGATACTTCCACATTTGGATTACTGTGCTCAGGTCTGGTCACCTGGATTCCTTGGAGATGAGGAGGCTGTGGAAAGGGTTCAGAGGAGAGTGACTAAGTTGGTGAGTGATGTAAAAAATGCTCCCTACCTTGATAGATTGAGAGCTTGTGGATTGCAGAGGTTGGTTGATAGACAGAGAAGAGGACATATCATAGAAACATTTAAATTACTAAAAGGTTTTTATAAGATTGATTCAGGGGTAATGATTCTGATGTGTGATAGTGATGGAAGAACAAGAGGTCATCCCTGGAAATTAAGGAAAAGTGTGGTTAACAAGGGCATAAGAATGAGGTTTTTTGCCTGGAGGGTGGTGAATGAGTGGAATGCATTGCCTGTCTCAGTTGTGAGTTCTTCGTGTGTAAATGAATTCAAGAACAGATATGATAGATATTGTTTCGATAGTTTTGGTCTCCCACGATGGGTCTGATGACTCCATGGAGATACTCGTAATAATAATAAGTTAAAATTTTATATTTGCTGTGTAGTAGCGATATTGATAGTCTTCAATTATATTTTGTTATGCGAGAGCTGCAATTAAAAAAAAAAATTTTTTTTATGTTGCTTCCACCCACAAAAGATTATTTACAAACCTATAGGGCATTTTGTACCATATTGTATTTTTGATTTATTTTTTACACATTTCTGGAAATTCTGCTCTAGAGACCAAACATGGAACTTTTCCATCCCACTTCAGGCTTTCAATAAATGGGACATTGGTCTTACACTGGGCAATGAAATTCATCTCCCACCTGGAGACAGTCATGAACATCCATGCCCATGGCAGGATTTGAACCCATGGCCTGTTGTTTGGAGAGCTGATACACTAATCACTTGACCAACCAGGTCAGCTGCCTGGTTAAGAATGTATTGTTGTTATTATTATTATTATTATTACAGGTATCATTATTATTATTATTATTACAAGACCTCATGGAGTCTTTGACTCCATGAGGTCTTGTTTAATAATAATAATAATAATAATAACAAAATATTGTACCCATCGCATTCAATTCCAGTGACCACATCTTCTGCTGACAGCCAAGTTTCACTAATGCCTACAACTTTTGGTGAGATTGCACTGACTAATGCCAAAAATTCTTCCCTCTTATTTCGAATGCTTCTTGCATTTGTATACAAAAATTGCAGATTTCCTTTAGTTCTTGTATCAGCTTTAGAACTGATATACATGTCACTAATTTCAGTAGTCCCCTGCCGATTTTTATTCCCTCTATTCTGCAATTTATTCTGTGAATAAGGATCAACAAATATACAATCACTGTTAAGTTTCTTCCTCTTACACTCAACCTTTTCAATTTTAGTTTCCCCGCCCAATTACTTCAACTTGTTCAGAAAACAGTAACTTCTTCAAATGCTTATGATCTTCCATGTTCAGATGCAACCCATCTCTTGCATACAGCTGTCTTTTGCCTTCAAACACACTCCAGATATCAACAAATTCCAGATCTCTTTTTTTTTTTGCACATTCTTGCAATCATGTCATTCATTATCATCGCTTGTCTACTTAACTCATAATTGTCAAAACGAGGCAGCACACACACTATCCTCCCATTGAAACTTTTCTTCTTCACGATATCTTATAATGTTCTTAAATCTTTTGCTACCCGATTTATACTACCACTCAGGTCATTTGTATCCACCATAACTGTCATCTTTTCTGCATCGTGCCCTCTCTTTTTTGCTAAATCCACTCTCTATTGTTCCACCAGCCAAGCACTCCTCAGGCATACTGCTCTTCATACCCTTAATCATAGAATCACCATATATTTTACCACTCATAACTTCATTCAAGTCCAAGCAAGCATCACTCACAACCTCATTTTCTGTGCTATTCAGCATGACTCTCCCAGTTTCATTACTTAATGCTCTTATACTTGCTCCCTCATTCTCACAACATTTCTTTTCTTCTAGACCTCTTTTGCTTTCATTCTGTTGACTCCCAATCACTCCCATACTTAATCCTGTTCTAGTTACTTCGGCTAGAGTAATCTCCATAGACCTAATTTCTCTATTCAACCCATTTAACTCAGTTTTAATTTCCAGAACCTCTTTACTGAGCACTTCCAATTCCTCTTGAAAAAAATGAAGGTCACTTTTCATTTTCCCAAACTCCTGCCTAAGTTCATCCACTACGGTCAAGACATTTGCCAGCACGACCGCCATGTTCACTAACGACACTCCTGTATATTAATTAATGTATGTTAATTAATTTCTGTTGACTCCCAATCACTCCCATACTATTTATTACTCCATCAATCACCAAAGACTCTCTCCCATACTTAATGTATATATATACTGTATATATATATATATATATATATGTTAAAGATACCAATCTATTTTAAACCTGGTTTTACTCCATTTCCCCAAGTCAGCAAACAGACAAACAAGTCAAGTTTGCACCTGCAAGTGTTGCAAGTCTAGCTGACCCTGCACGTAGTGCAAGACCAAGACAACTCATGGTAAAAGTAGAATAAGCTCTGATCATTAATCTTAATATTTACCCTTAATGCAAAGCACATCTCCTGGAGGAGATGTATGATGCTTTGTATTAAAGGCAAGGGGCCACTATCCAGACTGGTTTCGACCTTTATTGAGGTCTCATCAGTGGGAGCCAGGCTAGAAATACCAAGATTTTAGTAATACAGATCTTATAAGTATTTTACCAGAACAATTACCATAAGGTGTTTTAACCTTATTAAATAAAAATCTCAGGAGGAGATATAAATGTAGAAAGTATTTTACCTTGGGTATAATAAATGTTAAAGATACCAAGCTATTTTAGGTTCTGGGTAGTGGCCCCTTGCCTTTAATACAAAGCATCATAGATCTCCTCCAGGTGATGTGCTTTGCATTAAGGGTAAATATTAAGATTAGTGATCAGAGCTTATTGTACTTTTACCATGAATTGCCTCGGTCTTGCACTATGTGCAGGGTCAGCTAGACTTGCAACACTTGCAGGCACATACTTGACTTGTTTGTCTGTTTGCTGACTTGGGGAATGGAGTAAAACCAAGTTTAAAATAGCTTGGTATCTTTAACATTTATTATACCCATGGTAAAATACTTTGTACATATATATATATATATATATAAACACACACAGTGATAATATGTATATACTGAAAAGGCATTATATGTCATTTATATGCACTGTATTCTAAAATGAGCATACTGGCATTCTACTGATCTTAAATATCTAATAATTAAATTTTATTTGTCATTTTAGGTATGTCTTGGTTTAAGGAGAGACAAAGAACATGGTTAGAATCATTCTGTATCAAGGTTTTACAGCAGGGACCAATTCCTAAACATATAGCTTTTATAATGGATGGAAACCGAAGATATGCCAAAAATCTGGATATTCCAAAAGGTGATGGACACAGACATGGTTTTGAAAAACTGACAGAGGTGGGCATTGTTGTGAAACTTTTATTACTGTATTAACAGACCCCCCATGTATACATATTTGTGTAACCTATATGCAGGTTACTCATATTACACTTAATGTTTAATGACTTATCACAACAGGCAAAATAAGCAAATGTTTTCTCATATTTTTGTCTGTTTACTGAGGTATTCTCATGATTATTGCAATCAGATGCGATCACAAAGGCACACAATGCATTCATGAGCAGAAAATATTCATAATAATTATGGAACGACCAAACTACTCCTACCAAAATGTTTTTCTGGTAAGGTGGTTTTGCTTCGTGTTTCTGCATGAATGGGAGACCAAACACATAGATTACATAAATATAATTTTAATTCCATTCTCTTCAGTGAAGTAGCACCCATGAAAGTACTTATAAAAAAGTCATCGTGTAGAATCAGGACATCTATGTAAAAGCAATTGATCTTAGTTTGTAAGAGAGATGGAAATCATCTAATAACCATTAATGACTGACTTATATCTCCCATTATTTAGGGACAGTCTCTTCCATGTACTTGGGAAAGTACTGGGTGAGTATGACAGTTGGAATAAGAAATACAAAATGGATGTTAATTCTAGAGTAGAAGGTAGAAGTTTTTAGCACAATTGGAGGGATACCATCTGAACCAAGAGAACTAGTATCTAGAATATTGAGGATTTTCTAATATATTTCTAGTGAAAGATCAGAAGAGCCTGTTCAGAGTTATTCAGTCAGGGTATAGTGCTAGGTGATTGTCCTTGCTTATCTAAACAGGTGTTGCAGGAGGAGGAGAATGATTATGAGGTCTGTCTGGATGTTAGATGTGAGATTGGTAGAACCATAGAACAGAATCCATTTGAGCAAGAGGCAAGGTTCTTCCATTTGGAACTTTCAAGGTCTCCAATTTGGGTTCTTTGATAATTTTTGATCATTGGTGATCATTAGTGTGAGCTGTACTGTAGGCAGATTGCAGCAAAGCTGTTTTTTTTTTTTTTCTAGGTTACAACCCTATCACATATTAATACCATGGGTTGGTTAAGGATTAAATACTCTGGAAACTGTGCTCTATAGATCAACCATGGAACTTTTTTAAACCACTTAAAGCCTACAGTAAGCATGGTAATGGTGGTCTCACACTGGATGATGAAATTCATCGAACACCTTCAGCATCTATGATGTGCCAAATTTTTATCTTTTACTGCTTTGGCACACTTGTTGGAGAACTAAGGCCTGAACAGTGACCCTGGGTTTTGTGTAGGATGCTGGAGAAAACTATGATTCCAACAAGTATTATTTCAATAATACTTTCTAGAATAAATAACTGAGTTATTCAGTCAGAGCAGGTGTTTGGGTGGGAAGAATAAAAACAGTAATGAGAGTGTGAAAAAGAAATGTAGACATTTTGGTGGTCATCTCAGTTGGTATCATTGTGCTAAAGGACACAAAGATGAGATCAGATGAGTGGAGGTTGATTTGAAAAAGAAAACCTGGATAAGAATTGCCCAGAGGAGAGTAAATATGCATAGTATGGCTGTAAGGAGAGGTGTGTCAAGAGTGTTGGGAGAATAATAAGAATATTCTAGTTAGTATGGGAACAGTTTGGAGTTAAATTATTATTATTATTATTATTATTATTATAAGTCAGTGGAGTCAAAAGACTTATTGGCAGTGTCCAGGTGGAGGGTCCCACTGTCAGACATTGATCAACAGATGTATGGACCATGCCTTAAATGCATTCAGCATCTCTGATTTAACACACACTCTCAAGTAATGTATTCCAATCATTCACCACTATTCCCCACAAGAAACCTAGTACTAAACCCATCTGCACTCATACCTAGTTCTAACCCCCCCCCATTCTGGGAAGGGTTATTAGTAATAGTGCGGATGTGGTAACCCTGCAAGAGGATTTGAATAAGCTAGACACATGGGCAAATGAATGGGGTTGTTGGTTTAATGCAGCAAAATGATAGGTCTTGAGGTTTGGGACACATCGATGGGATGCTGCATACTCTTATTGGAGGAACTATACTGGAGGAAGTAGGGGAGACAAGAGATCTGGGGTTGATGATTGAGAGAAACCTGAAATTTAGGGGACATATTGCAAAGGTGGTGAAGGTAACACAGAGGATTGCTGCAATAATGAGAAGGACGCTGACCAGCAGAGATAAAAGAGTTATCATTCCGTTGTATAAGACTCTGATCAGCCTACACTTAGACTATTGTTCACAGATTTGGTCCCCAGGATTTGAAGGGGATAAATTAACTGTGGAAAGGGTACAAAGGTAGATAACAAAGATGGTGTCGGGACTGTACAATGTTAGTTATGAGGATCAGCTGAAGATATGTGGACTGCAGAGTTTGGTGGATAGAAGAAGGAGAGGTGATATGATTGAGACTTTTAAGCTGTTGAGAGGTGGTTATAGTGTTGACACTCGGGAGTTTTTTCACTTGGTTGAAGGAGTGATGACAGGAAGGCCATCCCTGGAAGTTATGAAAGGAAACTGTGAGCAAGAGGGTGAGGAGTAGTTTCTTTGCATGGAGGGTGGTTGAACCATGGAATGCATTGCCTGATAGAGTGATGAGAGCGAGAACAGTCAATGAGTTTAAGGAGTGGTATGATAGACTTTGTGTTTCCTAAGAGGGATCTCCCACGATGAGTCTTGATAGACTTTGTGTTTCCTAGGAAGGACATCCTGCGATGAGGCCTGAATAATAATAATAATAATGATAATTAATAATAATAATTATTATTATTATTCAGGCCTCCATGGAGTCAAAAGACTCATCGCAGGAGGTCCTTCCTAGGAAACACAAAGTCTATCAAGACTCATCGTGGGAGATCCCTCTTACGAAACACAAAGTATATCATACCACTCTTTAAACTCATTGACCGTTCTCACTCTCACCACTCTATCAGGCAATGCATTCCATGGTACCACCACCCTCCATGCAAAGAAACCACTCCTCACCCTCTTGCTCACAGTTTCTTTCGTAACTTCCAGGGATGGCCCCTTGTCATCACACCTTCCTGCTGTTCAAACCAAGCGAAAGAACTCCCCAGTGTCAACCCTGTAACCACCTCTCAACAGTTTAAAAGTCTCAATCATATCTTCTATTCACCAAACTCTGCAGTCCACATTCCCTCAGCCGATCCTCATAACTAACATTGTAGAGTCCTGAAACCATCTTTGTCATCTATAATTCATCTAATAATGAGAGATGGCTACTGTTTCTTTCCCTTCTTACTCCTTTCTTTGAAAATATCTTTTACACATTAATATGATAATAATCCTTACTATTTTATATGTCCAAGTCATATCACCTCCCTTCTCCTCCTGCAATTCTCTTGATTCTGTAAATTGCATTTACTCAACCTTTGTTCCTATCCAACATTCCTGAGACACCAGTAGCCCCCCCCCCCTTTCAGTAATTTTACAAAGAATATGTTATCTGGAATTTTTCCACAAAAATAAAGTATCATATATTAGAATAAGAAACTATTTTTATTATTTTCTAAGCTAATTTTGTGAAATTTTTTTTGTTTCACTTGATCAGAATAATTACACGCATAAACTAGAAAACAACTAATAACTGTTAACAACTCTAGTGAAAATATTTGAACATGGATAACAATAGAAGGTATTCAATTAATATCATGCTGGCTGCTTGTTCATGAATTTCTGTATACTACTGGTATATCCAAGTGTGTGTGTGTCGTGATGAATTAATGAAGACCAAACTTCATTACTTCAAGTTTGTTCTTCACTAATTAATTACGACATGTTTGAATCTACCAGTAGTATAACTGTTAGATCCGTGATCTAAACTTGATGTAATCAAGTTTGGTCTTGACTAATTGATCATGATACACTTGGATCTACCAATAGTATACAGCAATCCACGAATGAGCAGCCAGAATGATATTGATTGCATGCCTTCCATTGTTATGCATGTTCAAATATTTTTGTTACAGTTGTTAACAGTTATTAATTGTTTTCTAGTTTATTTGTTTAATTATTCTAATGAAGTGAAACAAAAGAATGTCACGAAACTAGTTGAGAAAATAATAAAAATAGTTTCTTATTCTATGTGATACTTTTGGGGAAAAATACCAGTCACAATATTCTTTGCATGTCCTCTCTCCACAGAAACCTTCACAACAGCATTTCACTCTTTTTAAACCCAGGTGAGTGACTAAATCCTTGCCCAGAAATCTATATGTGGTGTGATCAAGGCCTTATACAAAGAAATCATAACCTACTTACTTCAACATCTTAGTGTTCGCAGTGTTATTGTCATAATCTGTTGCGTTGTTTTCACAGTTTTAGCAGTCTGTTCCTCAATTTTAAATCCACCACTCTAAATCCCTTATATCTTCCACTTCCTCTAAGACATTCCCACCAATTCTATTCATTAATTCCATCTTTGTGTCTTGAATTTTAAAACCTTACACTTTACAACAATGAACTGGTAACCCCATTCACTTCCTGCTCACTTAGTCTGTGCAAGTCCTCTTGTTAAGCCACCATCTACTTTATTCCTCGAAGATCTTCTAAACTTTGTATGATCTGCACACAACTGATATCCCCATTCAGACCTTTCCCAACATCATTAACAAATTAATCAACTGTCTCAGAATACATACACATGCACCTGTAGTGACTTTGGAAAATACCATAAAACACTCAATAATCTGCCAAATATTTAAAAGAAAAAATTAACAGATTTTTTAAACTGTAAACAAATTAACGGGGAAAATTGAAAGATCAGTGATCTTTCCATTTTCTTCTGAGTAGTCAATTATGATATATCTTCCACTTCCTCTAAGACATTCCCACCAATTCTATTCATTAATTCCATCTTTGTGTCTTGAATTTTAAAACCTTACACTTTACAACAATGAACTGGTAACCCCATTCACTTCCTGCTCACTTAGTCTGTGCAAGTCCTCTTGTTAAGCCACCATCTACTTTATTCCTCGAAGATCTTCTAAACTTTGTATGATCTGCACACAACTGATATCCCCATTCAGACCTTTCCCAACATCATTAACAAATTAATCAACTGTCTCAGAATACATACACATGCACCTGTAGTGACTTTGGAAAATACCATAAAACACTCAATAATCTGCCAAATATTTAAAAGAAAAAATTAACAGATTTTTTAAACTGTAAACAAATTAACGGGGAAAATTGAAAGATCAGTGATCTTTCCATTCTTCTGAGTAGTCAATTATGATATATGGAAGTGAAATATGGACTTTAACTTAAAAATTAACCCACAAGTTGACTACTCAGAAGAAAATGGAAAGGTCACTGATTGGTATTACTATGATAAAGAGCCAAAAGGCTATTTTTCCGGTGACATAAATTAAGTTAAGGGATAATAAATCCCGTATTATTTTACAGCTGGGTACGAAAATCGAAATCTAAGAGTTTCATGCTGAAGAACTATTGGCGAGTCCAAGCGTAAGTCATCACTTGGGTAATACAACACTAGGCAACTCGTGTCAAAGGTGGAGCAAGCTCCTTCACTATCCTTAATATTTTCTCATAATGTAAAATGCAGCTCCTCGGAGATGTATTACTGTTTTACATTATGAGGAGAGGTCACTACCCAGACTGGTTTTGACCTTTATTGAGGTCTCATCAGTGAGTAGGTAGACGCTGGAATATCAAGGTTTAAGTGAACCGAACTTACATATACTCCTCCTAATGAATTACCAGACTGGTGTACCCATATATTATTATTACTACGATAAAGAGCCAAAAGGCTATTTTTCCGGCGACATAAATTAAGTTAAGGGGATAATAAATCCTGTATTATTTTACAGTCGGGTACGAAACTCAGAGATCGAAATCTAAGAGTTTCATGCTGAAGAACTATCGGCGAGTCCAAGCATAAGTCATCACTTGGGTAGTACAACACTACGCAACTCGTGTCAAAGGTGGAGCATGCTCCGTCACTATCCTTAATATTTTCTCATAATGTAAAACGCAGCTCCTCGGAGATGTATTACTGTTTTACATTATGAGGAGAATTCACTACCCAGACCAGTTTCGGAAAAATAGCCTTTTGGCTCTTTATCGTAATAATAATAATATATGGGTACACCGGGCTGGCAATTAGGAGGGGTATATGTAAGTTCGGTTCACTTAAACCCTGATATTCCAGGGTCTACCTACTCACTGATGAGACCTCAATAGAGGTCGAAACCAGTCTGGGTAGTAACCTCTCCTCATAATGTAAAACAGTAATACATCTCCGAGGAGCTGCGTTTTACATTATGAGAAAATATTAAGGATAGTGATGGATCTTGCTCCACCTTTGATGCGAGTTGCCTAGTGTTGTACTACCCAAGTGATGACTTACGCTTGGACTCGCCAATAGTTCTTCGGCATGAAACTCTTAGATTTCGATCTCCGAGTTTTGTACCCGGCTATAAAATAATACGGGATAGTAATAACTTGGTATTACTATACAAAATAGAAAGTGTCATACTCAGATTAGAGCTCAGACCAGGGTGAGAGACATTTTAACAACAATCGAAAGATTCAGGTGGTGATGGGTAGGTCATATTGCAAGAAGTAATACCCAAAAATGGACAAAGATGATATCTGAATGGTAAATGAAAGATGGAAAGAGAGCTATAGAAAGACCAAAGGGATGCTGTGAGGATAAGATTAAAGAGATGACTGGAACTCAAGTGGCATAGAAAAGCTCAAGATAGACTGGAGGATTTTGGCAGAGGCCTTCATCCAGCAGGGCAAAGAAAACAGATGATGCTGATGCTGATCAGTAACTATGTTCAGAATATATTCACTTCTACTCTTTGTAGATTATTTTCCAAACAGGTATTGTATGGCACCATTCACATCTGTATGATATACACACTAACCTATTATTTATTAAATAACCATAGTACATCTGCTGTGGTCACTTGGTTAGTATCACTAGTTATCCTTCCTTAATTATTATTATTCCCTATATTTACCACATAGTGAAAGTTTTCTTGGATTTCTTGGCATGACTAGCCAACCTACTAGAGTTTTCCGACATTGTCTAATTTTGCTCTTCATCCATTTCACTCCTATGTTCTTTCTTTGCCTGACCCCTGTTATACAGTTATCTGTAGATAGGACTTATTTTGCCTATTTGTTGAAAGTTTTTTCACTTGGTTATAAATTAAATTAAAGTTTTCAAGAAGTAATATTCTTGTTTAATCCTTTATTCAAGTGTAAGCAAAACAAAGTTTGTTCATGAAGTATCTTCATGACTAGGCTACTTGGAGGTCAGTGACTTTACATTAATCGCCTTAGTATATATGACTTTTGCATTACTTCAACCTTGGTATCTCTTCTGGGTCTGACTCTCACTGATGATACCTCATTAACGGTCAAAACTGGTCTGGGTAGTGGCCCTTCCCATGCATAGCATTATACACACCCGAAAGAATGTGTACTTTGCATTATGGGATACCAAGGCAATTAATGTGGAGTCATTGGCCTCTATATACAAGTAGTTTAGTCATGAAGATACCTCACATGCAAACTTTGTTTTACTTACAATTGGATAAAGGATTAAACAAGAATGTAATTTCATGGCATCTTTAATTTATTTTGCTGTCTTTTCTTTGCTTTCCTTCATCCTAACCTTTTGCACTTGTCCATTCTTATCCGCCAAACTTTTCATCTCACTATGCATATTTTTCATTTCACTTCTCATTATAACCAACTCATTTTTCAAGTCTTGCATCCTGGAAATTACACTATCTGTCAATCTATCATTTGTTTCTTTTGTTTCCTCATTCTAAATTTCCTTTGCTTCTACAGTGTCATTCATGCTTTTGTTTCTCAAGCCTTAATTTCTTTCACTTCTATAGTCCCACTCTCTTCCATCCTGTGATTTATACAGTCATTTACTCCTGCAGCTGCTCATTCAATTCATACAGTCGTTTGCTCCTGCAGTTATGCATTCTTTCATTCTATCTGCCAGTTTTGCATTTTCCAATAACTCGTAGTCCAAACAGAATATCACACTTTCAACATATCCATTTATCAAGGAGAACTGATAGGTATTATGACAATAATGGTTAATATTATTATTATCATTACTCCAAGACCTCATGGAGTCAAAGACTCATCTGGGAGGTCGTTTTATCACACACACATCTCATCATACCATGTCTTAAACACACTCAAACTCCTTGCAGACACCACACTCTCAGGCAAGGCATTCCAATCATTCACAACTCTACATTACGAAATCCTGCCTCTTACTCCCCTACTCACACCCTCTTTACACAGTTTCCAGGGATGACCTCTGGTTCTTCCCCGATCTCCCACTGGTCTCTGTAGAACTTCTCCACCATTGATTATATAACAACCCCTTACCAACTTGTAGGTCTCTATCATATATCCCCTCTTCCTCCTCTTCACCAGAATCTGCAAATTACATCTTCTCGATCTTTCCTCATACTCAACATTCCAGAGGTCAGAAACTACCTATACAAACACAACAGCTCATTTCTGCATCTACAGCTAGTTCCACTGATACCACTCACTTGATGTGATCTCTCCATGCTCGACTGGGGCCATTTTAGAACCCTTTTTAATTCCAACTGTTTCCTCTTGATCCCTGGTCATCCCATTCCTTTCCTGCCTGCACATGCTCTCACCTCCTCTTGGAGCATCCATCTTTCTCACACTGTGTACCCCTGTCCACCCCGTTTCCCTGCTCCTCTTGCACACCCATTCTCTCATTTTCTGTACTCATACCACTCACTTCCCCATTCATATCCACTTCTTCAATCTCTCCTGTCTTACGCTCCTGCTCTTCCACATCACTCCCCCTCTTGATCTGATTTATTCTCTCTATTCACTTCTCTACCTTCCAGCAACAGTCTCTCCAAATGGCTCAGTCCATAACCACTCAAATGCAGTCCATCGCTCCCATACAGCTCACTTCGTCCCTCAAACTCATTCCACACATTAACAAACTGTACTCCCATCTCCTCAGCGCATATGATTCATAATCCTTGCTCTCCGCCTCATTTCACCACAGTCATACCTAGGCAACACACTGACTACCCTTCCTGTCACACTATTTTCTTTTATCCTTCCAAGCAGCCTCCTGATATCCATTCTGACTTGCTCTTCGTCATCTCTCAAATCATGTACCAATTAATACTATTAACTCTTTTGCTCGCTCCCGCCTCATATCCAATGCCTCAATCAGTCTACTCATTTTATGCCTGGAAAACATACCTTGTACATTCTATCCTCCAGCACACCTTTAATAATGGAGTCGCCGTACAACGCCACTCGCTCGTCTTTCGTTAACTCTTTCATGCCATCATGATTTATTTTAATAGTTTTGACCTGAATTATCTTAATTTCATTCCGCATCCATTTCATTTCTTACCTCATCCAATCCAATTCAACTTCCGAATCTTGCGGCACATTCTCTCTATCATTCAATCTTTCTAACTTTCTAACTCTCGACCCTCTCTTCTCACTTTCACTCTCATTCATCTTTCTTTGTTTCCGTACTTTCAGTCCAACATGCGTCCAACTTTCGCCATCGTTCATTCTTTTTTTTTTATCATTCATTCTTTTGATTTCTACGTCACGCCATTTCTAGTTTCATTCGTTCTTCAATTTTGTTTCCTTCCGCCGCTCGTGCCTCACTTTCGTCCCTTTTAACATCTGTTATGGTTTTCAAATTGCTCTTTTTCTTTTTTACTGATTTTTTAACATTTTTTCGCCTCTCTTTCTCACCATCCTTCTCTTTCAAACGTGCACTCAATTTCCCCACGACATTCTCGTTACTAACACTTTCTGTCATCAATTTCATATTTGCATTCATCAGTTCCTTGTTCAGGTCACACTTCGCACACACTCTTCTTCCATCCATGCTAAACATCCACAAATCATTTATGTAATTGAAAGAATACATATAACAGCCCTCACACTTAACGAAATGACTGAAATCTAAATTAAAATCATGGAATGACAATGCTGCCACCATTTTTTTATCCTGCAGGTTACTAGGTCTAATAATAACGATTTCGTAATGAAGTTTTGGCAAGAAAAATCCCCCACACTAATAATACCCATAGCATACAATGTTTACAGCCGCTCTTACTCAAACAATTACGCATATATACTTAATTATTCCTAGAATAACTTATCTCAATCAGGAGCTCTTCGTAGACACGTCCACAGTGCTTGGCTCACTAGCGCCCTCTCCTAGTAAGAAAGGCCTCCACTCCATGAAGATGTCTGAAAATAATATGTTCACTGTCTTCTCTCTCATACTTTTCTGCTGCACACTCTCTAACATTAACCTCAGGTCTCTTGCTGCCTTTCAGATCATTCATACCAATCATCACATCCACATTCTCACTTTGTTTCATTGCGATAGTCAAACTCTCTATCATTCCTCAAAGCAAGCACTCCTCTAACATTGTATTCTTCACATTGCAAATTATTAAATCTTAATTCCAGCAGATCCATTCATCCCTTGTTCACTCACACCTGTCACTCTCTTCTGATATTCTCCATCTTCTTCTCTCACTTACCTGCCTTACCTTAATCTCTGTATCCCTTGCTCTTGTACTCATTTAACTCCTTGTCATGTCTTTCTTTTTCCTGGTTCTCTCTTTCTCACACTTTCTCTCACTTCTACTCTTGTTCTCTTGACATATGTTACCTTACAAGTCTCCTTATTGTGTAAGAATGTAGCTAGTAGGTGTTATAGTGATGCATTTGTTGTAAGGTATTGTTTGTAGTGAGAGTGGATTAAAAATGTAGCCATGCGGATAAATCCTTTGTATTTAGTGATTCAGTCAAAATCTACCTAAAAATAGCTGCAAAATTATTTAAAATTATTATAGTTATTTAATAAAATAATTTAACTAATTTAAAGCTTTTGTGTGGGCATCAAACACTTCATCAGGGAAAACAACCATGTAGAAAGAAATGTCTGACGAAAAGGCAGTTTGGTAGTAAAATTAGCAAGTAAACATTAATACTTTGGAGTTCAAGTTATTTGCATTTTTTTTTTCCCACAGGCCTTAGACTGGATGTTATCTTTAGGAGTTACAGAAGCAACATTCTATACTTTTAGTATAGAAAATTTCAAAAGACCTCAGGAAGAAGTTGATATACTGATGGAAATGGCTCGAGAGAAGTTTAAAAAATTGCTAGAAGAGAAGTAAGTTAATGGAAATAGGTAACTGGCATGGACGTATTTAAACAATAACATCATTGTAAGACTGTTTATTATTATTACCCAAGACCTCCCATGGAGTCAAAGACTCATCTAGGAGGGCTTTATGCTTTTGTGCTTTATGCTATCTAGGAGGGCTTTATGCAATTTATGCTTTATGTTTATTTATTTATTTTTTTCTGATCTGTAAGTACTTATTATACATTTGAGCCATCAATATATTAATTTTATATCTCTCGTCTCTTTTCTTCTATAACCGCTGGCAACTTTTGATAAATCTTTTCAGTTTGTTCTCGCATTTCCTTATGTGAAAACAGTTTCTTTTTTAGATCTGTAAGTAGTTATTATTTACTTTTTACTTATTACTTATTATTATTACTATTATTTTTTTAAAATTTAATTTCTAGTTTTTGTGAGATTATTTTGTGTTGCACAGTTGACTATCACCGGAGCAAACGCTTTGTATCAAACTTTCATCTTTCATTATAATAACTGATGCATTCAGAAAAGGAAAAACTCGGTTTCAAAATTAGTGGTAGTCATGGGCACAAATGACTTAGTTGGGGAGAAAAAGAATGTTGATAGGGACCTGAGGAAGTTGTTGCAGCAGGTAAAGAAGAATAGTAGTGTTGGGAAAGTTGTATGTGTGTTGCCTAGATATGACGACAGTGAATTGAGAAGAAGAGTAGAGATAATGAATAGTAAGATGGCTGAGTTGTGTAAGGCAAAGGGGATTCAATTTGTAAATCTATGGAATGAATTTGAAGGGAAAGTGGAATTGTTTAAAGCTGATGGATTACATTTGAATGGGTTTGGTGTTGGGCATTTAGAAAGTCTGTTGTTTTCTGAGAAGGCACAGAGTCAAAAAGTTAATATAGTAAATGATCACTTCTTGTGAAGCAGGATAGCACAACAAATAAATGGATTGTATGACAGCAGGAAGATGGATATGAGGTGTGGTTGCAGCAGCACAAGATGATGGAATGCATAAAAGTTAGGATCAGACAGGTAGGAATGGGAATCAGAGTCAGGACCAGGGAAGCAGGAGGGATCAGGCCAAAGAGAGAGAGAGAGAGAGAGAGAGAGATGTGGTATAGCAGCTAGAATGTTGGTGCTGGTTGGAGCCTCCATAGCTCATTCGATATAGATGAAGCCCTTTGGTTAGAAAGACCTGGGTTCGATTCCCGTCAGTGACGTGAGGAACCTTTATCTGGTCTCTTTTGAATAAAGGTGAATTAGCCGGGGGGGGGGGAGTCACCCGGAAAGTCAGGGTTTTTGTCCTCCAGAACATGCAAAACTGGCCCCGTGAACACACATAGATTACAGTCATGAATACATCCCAGCCATATGCTGGTCCTGAGCCCAGATAAAATTGGGGGTTGGAGAAAGCAATGGTGAACTACCCAGTAAAAATCCCACCAGGAATACTTTGTGGGCAATGCCTACAAAGTCACCTACAGTTGTAAATAAGTGAAAGGGAAACTAGAGAGGTGTTAGTAGAATGGCCTCAAACACACAGGGATTGTTATGTTTATATACAAACGTAAGGAGTATTTGAAACAAGAGAGCTGAGTTTGTTGCATTGATTGAGTCGGTATGCCCAAAGATAACTGAATAAGTGAAATTCGGTTGTCCGAGGAGGATGTGATGTCAGAAATAGAATTAGAAGAATACATAATTTTCTGGAAGGATAGAAATGTGAAAAGAGGAGGCGGGGGGGAGTGCTGTTAATGATTGCAGAGGAATTGTGTCTGCAAAGTGTGGAAATTGATAGTACATGCACAGATTTTGAATTTTTGTGATGTTAAGTTGAAATAAACAGGTTAGTATATCTGATAGGATGCTTTTATAGGCCAGAGAATGCAGAGAATACTGATTATGAAATGTTTAGGTAAATTAGTTGGGCATGTAAAAAGAAGGTGATCCTGATGGGAGACTGAGATGACATGAAACTGATCTCTGACATGAGACTTCTCTTATCAGATTTATTCCAGATACAATCTCATAGATGTACTGTTTCCTCTTTGTGACTCTTTGACAAGTATTTTCACGGGCAGTTTTGCCAAATGGGTTGACACCATTCCTCCACTTTCCTTCATTAACACACAAGCAGCTACTGGTCAACATTTACTCACTGTCTAGCTCCAAACATACTGAACTAACTTCTCATCCTCCTCTTTCACACCTTCTGCCTCTGTGCCCTGGTACAGTCTTCTCCATACATTTTCCCCTAAGGATTACAACCTTCAGTTCTTATAAAAACATATTAACAAATTCCTTCTCGCTTCTTGACCACTTAGCCTCACAAACACTGATGTGCTATGTCTTACAATCTTTCATGTGTGGAATTGCAAGATCTGTAGCATACGAATCCCACTGAGATTATGGATGTTCGTGAATGTATTTTTATTTTCTTGACCTCTATGGGGTCACGACTCATTAAATTAAAAAAATAAATAAAAATACATTCACGAACATCCATGATCTCAGTGGGATTCAAATCTAAAAGATGTTGGAAAGCTAATGTGCCATCCACTGGCCCAACAAGACTAGAAAAAAAATGATAAATTTTCACTTAATATTTTCAAATTCATTTAGCTGTTGCTTTAGCAGCCAAATGTATTTTAAATATTAAGTGAAAATTTAAAAAAAGTGAAAAAATCAAGCAAAGCTCCACAGACATAATTCTATACTAAAGAAAATTATTATAACCAACTTCACAAAAACAAACTATTCTTTGGTCCCTGCAACTTTACAAGCTGTAGTGTGAATATTTTGTAAAATATTAAAATAAGTTTTGTACAATATTTCATACAAAGTGTACAATGTAATTTTTTGTCTGGAAGCTGTATAAGAAGGATGTGAGAAAAAGAGTAAGGAATAAGTGTTTTTCATGGCTGCTGCAGGTGATTGGAATGTGTTATGTGAGAGTGTGGTGAATGCAGAACCATTGAATGCATTTAATGCATGAGCATGATTTGATGAATTATGTGTAGGACAGTGGAACTTTCCATGGGGATGATGATAATGATAATATTGAAGTAATAAAAAAATTACATAAATGTATTTTCCTTCTTTTGAGTATAGGGACAAAATTGTCAAGTATGGTGTGCGTCTCCAGATTTTTGGTAATCTCAGTCTAATTCCACTTGATCTCCAAAAGTTAATTGCTGAATTAGTGTTGCTCACCAAATCCCTTAACAGGTGAGGTAATTTTCTTTATAGGATATTTGATTTCATTTTTTTATTGTGCTGTTTATGTATGTGAATATTATAAAAAGAGAGGATGATAGAAATTTCTTTGACATCTCTGAAATATTTTTGCAGATGAATGATATATTCTTGAACAAACTAATGTGAACACATATATATATTTACATTTCATAGTATAGTATGTTATTTCATGTACTTTATGTTCCCTACTTTTAGCTTTAATAATCTTTATTTGTAATTTTTATGGCATTAAATGTATGAGTTTATTGCAGATGTCATTAAGCAAATGTCCAATTTATGAGTGCTTAGCAGATGATGACATTAGTTAGTTCATCTTGGGCAAAGGTCATAGGCATTAGGAAGACTTGGTTGAAGAGAGCGAGAGAGAGAGAATGCAATGAGTGGAAGGAATGGAGGGAAGGGATTTTACTAATGACAGCAGAAGAATTGAAGCCAAACAGTGTGGGAGTGCATTATATTTGACAAGTTATATTGCTTAATCTTTTATCCAAGTATAAGCAAACAAAGCTTGCACATGCAGTAACTTCATGACTTGTATATAGAGGCAGCTTACTTCACATTGAGATATTGTTAAAGTGCAAAAATACCTCTCTCAAAACTCTGAATGATCTACAGCACCATTTCTCAACCTTTATAGTCACAAAATACTTTCATCTCACAATATATTAACAGCACTACCGGCCAAGGTGGATAAATAGTGAGACTGAATTGCACTTCTTATCCATGTTATTCAATAGGTGTTACAGAATTGTATCCAGATTTAGTTGGACGTCTATAGGCGTCCTGGCCGGTTAATGAGATGCTTATAATTAATGTTCAATGGCTGTTATTTTTGAAAACAAAATAAAAATATACATATAAAAGTTATAAAATGTCAAAAATTAAAGCTGTATTCTATATTTGAAAACTGACTGACTGTTTTTCCCTTTCTGACTGTAGACATTGCCCACAAAGTATTCCTGGTGAGATTTTTACAGGGTAGTCACCATTGCTTTCCCTAAGTCCCCAATTTTATCCAGGCTCGGGATCATTATATGGCTGGGACATATTCATGACTGTAATCCACGTGTGTTCAGAGGGCCAGTTTGCCTGTTCTGGAGGATGACCCCCCCCACCTCCATATGAGATCGGCTAACTCACATTTAGTCGAAAGAGACCAGATAAAGGTTCCTCACATCACTGATGGGAATTGAACCCAGGTCTTTCTTACCAAAGGGCATCGTCTATACTGACTGAGCTACAGAGGCTCTTATGAAAACTTATGCACATAAATTATTATTATTATTATTAACATCTGACCTCTGTGGAGTCACAGACTCATCATGGGAGGTAAACACCATCATACACAAAGTTCATTCAACTGTGCCTTAAACTCATTCAGTGGGTTGACCTTCACAGCACACTCAGAATGCATTCCACTCACCAACCACTCTCCATGCAAAGAATCTACTCCTCACTTCTCTGCAATAAAAAGACAAAGACGATGAAAATAGGTAGAATCATTGAAAATGTCAATTGTGTTGTGAATGGAGAACCTGTGGAACAAGTAAAACATTTCAGCTACTTAGGCACGATTTTTAGTGAAGATGGTAAATTAAATATGGAAATAGACAGCAGAATCAACAAAGCTGGTATGGTAGGAAGTCAATTGAATAAATTCATATGGAATAAGAAAGAAATTAGTCGGAACACTAAATTAACTGTATACAAGACAGTGTTCAAACAAGTTTTAACTTATGGATTTTAGAGCTGGGTCAGAAGTAAAACCCTTGACCAAAGACTAGAGACCGCAGATATGAGAGTCCTGAGAAAGATTAGAGGCGTGAACAGATGGTATCAATGGCAATATCATATTAAAAACGAGGATATTAGAAAAGAACTAGACATTGTCAGCATCCAGGAATGCGTTAGCAGAGCTAATCTGAGGTGGTATGGTCACTTAAACAGAATGGGTGAGGAACGATTTCTCTTCATACTCCATATTTCAAAGACTGCTTACCACCTTTGTGAATCCTTTCTGAACCTTTTCTAATATATCCTCATCACCATGAAAACTCACTGACCAAATCTGTGCACCATAATCCATATGAGGCCTGATCAAGGCCTTATACAATGGCATCATAACCTCTTTATTTCTGCATGTCAGGATCCTCTGCATCATTGCCATTATCCGATGTTATGCCTTCACAACTTGTGCAATGTGGTGCCTGAATTTCAGGTCCTTGTCCACCATTGCTCTCAGATTTCTCATCTCCTCTACCTCCTTTCAAGTTTCCCCACCAAGTGTATACTTTGCATCACATTGCTGCGTACCAAATTTCAAAACCTTACACTATGCAATATTGAACTGACAGTTCCATACTGTTGCCTACTCATACAAATAATTCAAGTCCTCCTGTAAAGCCACAACCACTGCTTGACTTTGCGTTACTCTCCTCAATTTTGCATAGTGTGCAAACAGTTGTATATCATTAATATACAAATTAAACAATAATGATCCAAATACAGACCCCCTGCAGCACACTACTAGTAACTTTCTTCTTTTGGGATACCGCAACCCCATATAAGACTTGCTAATACCTATCTGATAGCCAGTCACTGATCCGACTCAGAAGTCTGTTATCCAATCCAATCCGTCTGAGTTTATTTAACAGCGTGTCATGTGGCAGTCTATCAAAAGCTTTTTCAAAATCTAAGTATACCACTGTATATGAATCTCCCTTGATATTTGTCATCTTGCTATAATTACTATTATTACTATTATTATTCAGGCCTCCATGGAGTCAAAAGACTCATCGTGGGAGGTCCTTCCTAAGAAACACAAAGTCTATCAAGATTCATCAAGGGGAGGCCACCCCCCTAAGAAACACAAAGTCTATCATACCACTCCTTGAAATCATTGACCGTTCTCGCTCTCACCACTCCATCAGGCAATGCATTCCATGGTTCAGCCACCCTCCATGCAAAGAAACCCTCCTCACCCTCTTGCTCACAGTTTCCTTTCAAAACTGTGAGCAAGCGGGTGAGGGAAAGTGGACTCTGCAGTCCACATTCCCTCACCCTCTTGTGGACTCTGCAGTCCACATTCCCTCAGCCGATCCTCATAACTATCATTGTACAGTCCTGAAACCATATTTGTTATCCGCCTTTGTACCCTTTCCACAGTTAATTTATCCCCTTCAAATCCTGGGGACCAAATCTGAGAACAATAGTCCAAGTGTGGTCTGATCAGGGTCTTATACAACGGAATGATAACTGTTTTATCTCTGCAGGTCAGTGTCCTTCTCTTTATTGCAGCAATCCTCTGTGTTACCTTCACCACCTTTGCAATATGTCCCCTAAATTTCAGGTTTCTATCAATCATCAACCCCAGATCTCTTGTCTCCCCTACTTACTCCAGTATAACTCCTCCCATAGACTATGCAATGTCCCATCGATGTGTCCCAAGCCTCAAGACCTATCATTTTGCTGCATTAAACCAAAACCCCCATTCATTTGCCCATCTATCTAGCTTATTTAAATCCTCTTGCAGGGCTGCCGCATCTGCACTATTACTAATAATCCTTCTCAACTTCGCATCATCTGCAAACAACTGAATATCCTCTTCCAATCCACTGACAATGTCATTGATATAAAGGTTAAACAATATAAGTCCCAGTACTGCACCCAGTGGGACCCCACTTGTAACCCTCTGCTTCCTTGAAACTGTCCCACCATACACAACTCTCTGATACCTATCGGACAGCCAATCCTGAATCCAGTTGACCAATCTGACATCCAGACCCATGTGCTGCAACTTAAATATCAGCTTATCATGTGGCACCCTGTCAAATGCCTTCGCTAAGTCTAAGAAAATTGCAGTATATGCCTTTCTCTCATCTAATGCTCTTGCAACTTTATCATAAAAGGATAGCATATTGCTAAAACAAGAGCTCCCCTTCACAAATCCATGTTGACTCTCACAGATAACATTACCCTCATTTTCCCAAGTAGTGTATACTTTCACTACTTTCTCCAAGATCTTACTAACTACTGATGACACACAAACTGGTTTATAATTAGACACTTCCAGTCTGCTACCGCCCTTATGCAATAGGCGGTAGTATCTTACCTTCCTTCCATTCCATGGGCACCTTTCCAGTAGCCAGGTTTTCATTGAAATGCCAGGTCAAAGGCACTATCAGTTCCCTAGCACATTCTCTCAAAACTCATGGTGAAATACCATCCAGTCCCACAGCTTTACTGACATCCACAGTACTCAGTATTTGAAACACACACACTCCTCCTGTACCTCTAAACCTTGAACCTGCCGTATCCCTCTAGCATTAAAACTGACTCCTCCAGGATGAAATACTCCAATAAAGTGGTCATTGAACACTGATATCCTCTGCATCAGTCACTCCATTCCCATTTTTATCCCACAATATCATTCTTCCACAGTCATTTCTCCTCCTACTGGCCGCATATCTAAAAAATTCCCTAGGATTTGCTTTGGATCTTAGGGTTAATCTCCTCTCATATTCCAGTTTCGTCTTCCTTACCATACTAGTCACTCTTCTGGCCTGTGTCTTATACTCTTCATGCATCTTCTCTTCTCCTGTCTCCTTATATCTCTTCCACAGCCTCTTTTTTGCATGCAATTTCTGTTTAATATTGTTTGTCATCCACTTTACTCCAAATTGTGTCCTCTTCTTTATTCGTGGTATACAACTTACCATTGCTGCTAACAAATATTCTTTCACAATTTCCCATGTCATATCAGTTATTATCAACTCTTCTGATGCTATAACCAAATCCAAAACTCTTGACCCTCTTGTTCCCTCTATTACATGTTGCCTAAGACATTTGTTCCTCAAGAATTCTAGAAATTCCATTCCCTTATTGCTACATGCATCTTCCTCTCCCCAGTTTATACTACTGTAGTTAAAATCTCCCATAACAATCATTCTTCGTGCACTTGCCAAACTCAACTGTCTAAACATTTCCTGGTTCCCACCCTCTATACTCCTGGGTCTGTAGCAACACAACACTAAATATCCTGTCTTGACCACCTCTACCTCACACCATATGCTCTCAAAATCATTAATGTCACTGCCTTCCAGTCTCCACTCTTAGAGGACATAGGTCGTCACTTATCATAAGCAATACTCCACCACCACCACGCTTTCCCTTCCTATCCTGCCGAAAAATGCTGCACTCAGCGACTTCTATTCCTGTTATTATATCCTCTTCTGTCAACCACGTCTCAGTGATCCCAATCATTTTTGGCCAGGCTGATGCTATCTGCGCCACCAATTCCTCTCCCTTATTCCGGATACTCCTGGCATTAGTATATAGCATATAAATGCCATTGTTTCTATACCTAGCATTATCCCCTCTAGACTCAACTGGGTTCAGTGTTACCTGATGTCATCCCCCTTCTCCCAAGTACCCCTTCCCACTAGAGGCCACCCCTGCTACCATCCTCCCTGGGACACATTGACTTTTTCAGAACAGCAATCTCTCCAGATGCCTACGTCCTTCTTCATTCAAATGTAGGTGGTCTCTTGCATACAATTCCTCTCTGTCCTCAAATGCACTCCAAACATCCACATATTCCAGTCCTCTCTTGTCACACATTCTTGCTATTATGCCATTCAATATTACCGCTCTTCTGCTCAGTTCGTCATTATCATACCTAGGGAATACACACACTATTTTTCCTCTCTGTGTCTTCTTTCGTACCACCTCAAGCAAGAATCTCATATCTCTCGCTTCCCTATTTACACCACCACTCAAGTCGTTGTTCCCATCATCACAATCATCTCATCCACCCTTTCACCTCTCTTAACTGCCAAAGCCACCCTTTCTGTCGTTCCTCCTGGCAAACACTCCTCACGCATCCTATCTTGAACACCATGGATCATTGAGTCCCAATACATTATACCTCTTACCATTCCCTCTCTCCTATTGTTTCCATATTCTCCTCTTCTTTCATTCCCATACCTCTCTCTCATTCCCTCTCTCCTACTGTTTTCATTTTCTCCTCTTCTTGCACTCCCATACCTCTCTCTCTCTCATTCCGTCTCTCCTACTGTTTCCATTCTCTCCTCTTCTAGCATTCCCATACCTCTCTCTCATTCCCTCTCTCCTACTGTTTTCATTTTCTCCTCTTCTTGCACTCCCATAC
Source organism: Typopeltis vanoorti (assembly GCF_054136105.1). NCBI lineage: Eukaryota > Metazoa > Arthropoda > Arachnida > Uropygi > Thelyphonidae > Typopeltis > Typopeltis vanoorti. The sequence goes on along the minus strand of NC_143567.1, from coordinate 35,320,507 downwards.
CTCTCTCTCTCTCTCTCATTCCATTCTCTTCTCTTCTAGCATTGTCATACCTCTCTCTCATTCCGTCTCTCCTCCTCTAGCACTCCTATGCCTCTCTCTCTCTCTCATTCCGTCTCTTCTACTGTTTCCATTCTCTCCTCTTCTAGCATTCCCATACCTTTCTCTCATTCCCTCTCTCCTACTGTTTCCATTTTTTCCTCTTCTAGCACTCCCATACCTCTCTCTCATTCCATTCTCTCGTCTTCTACCACTGCCATACCTCTCTCTCATTCCATCTCTCCTACTGTTTCCAATATGCTATAAATACATAAGTAAGTTGGTAAAAACATGTTCTCTCAGAGAATAGTGATGTTATTGATCATCACTATTCTCATTACCTTATTCATAACTCCAAATATACAGATTGGCCTATGATTTGTAGTCACAGTGTTATTATCACTGTTTTTTGTTTTTTTAACCTTCTTTTCAACCTCTCGGAACCTGTGCAGTTGTTAACTCTTATTAAACAGGCATGCAAATGCTACTGCCAATTCCCGGAATATTCCTTTAACATGCATGGTGATATGTCATCAAATCCTATTGCCTTATTGACATGAAACTGATTTATTTTCTCACATACCTCCTGCTTACTCACAAAAGTTTAATTAGTCATAATTATATAATGAATTAGTCACAGTTATCACCATTAGGTTGAATGCTAGAAAGCATTATACCTAATTATACTTAAAATTTCAATTTACTATTTGTAACATAGAATTTTATTCTGATGATAGCATTGTGTTTGTATATTTTATTTTTAGGGAGTGAATCAAGGTCTGTCGCAGTGAAAATTTGAAAAAATATTAAACGCGTGCCATAGCCAATAATTATAATAATATAAAATGTTTAATATGTATGAACACAGCAGACCCTTGATATTTTTTAAGTGTCCACCATGGTGGACCTCAAGTCACTTCTCTTCATTTATCAAAAATCAGTGTTACAACCACTAGTGCAATGTTGTAGTGTAGCCATATTAAAATAAGTGTTGAAAACCTTTGTGGTAAAATTTCTTATAATAATAATAATTATTATTATTATTATATGATACCTCCAAGGAGTCCAAAGACTCATTGAGGGAGGGCACCTACTAGTAGCGCACTCAGGATTTAATCTTGGAGGGGCCGAGCACTCAAGATTTAATCTGGGGGGGGGGGTGAGTTCAGTAGACGATTTGAGAATGCACACTACATTGCATACAACCTATGACTGAGCATCTGCAGTGATTGTCAATACATGATACCCATGATCTCCTCTGGCCTGGCTCGGGCATAGTAGCGCTTGGTCCACAAGAGCACTACTTGGTTCACCTTGTGTTCACAGCGGCTGGGATTTCCGAGAGCTATAGGGTATTCCCACCTTATGTGAGTGCAAATTCATAAGTAGTATAGAAATAGAAGACACAGCGTAAATAAAAAAAAAAAATAATTTTAATTAGGAAAAGATTTTTCGAAAATTTTCTAGTGTTTTTTTCCTTTTTCTTTTGGCGGGGGCCAGGGCCCCTTGGCCCCCTTTCTGGGTGTGCCACTGGCACCTACTCTACAACTCTCCATCTCCAACACTCATTCAATCCACCAACCATGAACTGCATCATTTACACCAATGCCATCCATTGTCCACCACCACTAGTATTTTCACAGGCAATCACAAACATTGATGTTCATAGCTGGATTCAAACCCACAGCCATTTGGCTGGAGAGTGGATATGCTAACCACTCGGCCAGGCTGGCAGCTAAAAATAACTCTGACTTTAAATATTTCAGGAAATGTCAATATATACTAAAATGTTAATTTAAAAAATTTAATCAATACCTTCCAATATTTCGGCAATGTTACATTGCCATCTTCTGAGAACATGAAACTATGATATGTGCACACAGGCACTACAACGAGCAAAAAGCTTAATATTTTAGTATACGTTGTCATTCCTGAAAAATTTAAGGTCATTTGTAACCAATGTATAAGTTTATCTACAAGAATACAAATAACTCTTTCGACCCTCCAGGAAACACTTTGGTTGAAAACCCAGGTCATAAACTTTTCTACTCATTAGCTCATCTATTACAATGCCAAATTGACAACTCCCATTCTCTCATAAAAATTTCATCAGATTTATTAGATGAAGTGAAAAATTTATCCCTTCAGCTGACAGACTTAATGGTCATCTTCAATATGCAATCCTTATTCAGCAATGTGCTTCTGGAAACTTCACTTCTTCTTCTTTCACAAGCCTTTAATTTGGATATATTCAAATCATTCAACTTTCTCATCCACTCAGGTTATTTTATTTGTCAGATTTTGCAGGCAAGTTAAAGGGACTGCTATGGGGGAACACACACCTTTGCTAGCTCTCACAAACTATTTCCTCTTCTATTTCCACAGTGAAGTTAATCCATGAATGTTGATTGTTTATTTTTGCCAAAATTTGTTTTGGACACATTGATGGGATGCTGCATACTCTATGGGAGGAGTTAAACTGGGAGACAAGAGATCTGGGGTTGATGATTGAGAGAAACCTGAAATTTAGGGGACATATTGCAAAGGTGGTGAAGGTAACACAGAGGATTGCTGCAATAATGAGAAGGACGCTGACCAGCAGAGATAAAAGAGTTATCATTCCGTTGTATAAGACTCTGATCAGCCTACACTTAGACTATTGTTCACAGATTTGGTCCCCAGGATTTGAAGGGGATAAATTAACTGTGGAAAGGGTACAAAGGCAGATAACAAAGATGGTGTCGGGACTGTACAATGTTATTTATGAGGATCAGCTGAAGAAATGCGGACTGCAGAGTTTGGTGGATAGGAGAGGTGATATGATTGAGACTTAGATGTTGAGAGGTGGGTTACAGGGTTGACACTGGGGAGTTCTTTCGCTTGGTTGAACAGCGAGAAGGAGTCATGACAAGGGGCCATCCCTGGAAGTTACGAAAGGAAACTGTGAGAAAGAGGGTGAGGAGTGGTTTCTTTGCATGGAGGGTGGTTGAACCATGGAATGCATTGTCTGATAGAGTGGCGAGAACGAGAACGGTCAATACATTTAAGGAATGGTATGATAGACTTTGTGTTTCCTAGGATGGACCTCCCTCGATGAGTCATGATAGACTTGTGTTTCTTAGAAAGGACTTCCCACGATGAGTCTTTTGACTCCATGGAGGCCTGAATAATAATAATAATAATAAAAATTGGCAGGTAAGGTATCTTTGTTGTATAACGATGTCAAAGACATCACTGATGTAATATACTCTCAATTAAAGTATTGAAAGAATAAACAATCTACATACGTTGTTGGAAGTATTTCCACTTGGTTATACTATAAATTAAAGATGCCAAGAAATTATATTCTAGTTTAATCCTTTATCCAAATGTAAGCAAACAAAGTTTGCACATGAAGTATTTTCAGGACAGGGCAACTCGTATATATAAGGCTATGACTTCACATCACTTGCCTTGGTAACCCATAATGCAAAGTACATATCCTTACAGACATGTATAATGCTATAATGTACACATATATAGTGACCCTTCCCATAATGCATAGCATTATGAGAAGGGTCACTCAGTGCCGTAAGAGGCCCCGCCATGGGTGCAACTAGGTTTGGGACACAAAACGTAAAAAATAAAAATAAAGAAATAGATATGAAAGTCCGTTATTTTATATTGTATTTTTAAATTTCGGCAATACGCCGCTTTAGACACACAAACAGACACACACTGCAACTCATTTTGATGGGGTTAATAGTAAATATTTAACATATTGCACATGACAAAATTTTTGTCATTTTTGGGTTAGGGGACGCAAGTTAGACACTTGCCACAGGCGCTTCATAGCCTCGTTACTGTACTGGGGACCCAGACCATTTTTACTATATAGGTGAAGGAAGGCCTTCAAAAACTTAGGCGATCCCCCAGCTCACTCTAAACTCAGCAAGTATGAGCAATCCGAAGAATCATTTTACTCTGTGGTAGTTCCACTCAGTGACAGGCCAACCCTGCCACAGAGAGGAACCCTCAGCTTTGGCTCTGCCCAATGGCAGGCTCACCCCACCACCTAGCAGAGCCTCTCTTATATCAGTGCAGCAACAACCACTTTAAACACTAAAGCACATCAGGGGAACCAAACTCAGAGATGATACAAGTCCTTATAAGGACTGTCTTAAAGGGGCGAAGCAAAAATGCTTTTCATCTTCCCCGTTATCTGTAGAGGACAGTGTAGGGATAAGGTGTTATTGAGCTATTAAACTCTGATCATGGCAGGAGGGTAACAGCAATAACCGAGCCTCAGTTAAAACTTCATTGGCTACAGCATTGCCATCATCTACCCTGGAAGTCCTAAAAAGGACTGGGATATTTATCTTCCAAGATGATCCAAGGTTGAAGGAATGCAGAAGTCATATTATCATATACAAGAAACCAAAAGGTGTCACAACTTATTATTAAAATTCTGTGGATTAGAGGTAGCTGTTGGAAGTTTTTCCACTTGGTTATTATATAAATTAAAGATGCCAAGAAATCATATTCTTAGTTTATCCAAGTGTAAGCAAACACAAACTTTGTTTGCTTACATCGGATAAAGGATTAAAACATTGTATATGAAAATATGACTTCTGCATTACTTCAATCTTGGTATCACCTCTGAATCTGGCTCCTACTGATGAGACCTCAATAAAGGTCAAAACTGTTCTGGGTAGTGACCCTTCCCATAATGCATAGCATTATACATGTCTGTAAGGATATGTGCTTTACATTGTGGGATACCAATACAACTGATTTGAAGTCATGAGCTTCTATATACAAGTTGCTGTGCCCTAAAACAAACTTTATCCAAGTGTAAGCAAACTTTGTTTGCTTACACTTGGATAAAGGATTAAACCAAGAATATAACTTCTTGGCATCTTTAATTTATAATCTATATCCATGGATCAACTTCGGAAAGAGAAAACTAAATAAACTTGAGTTTTTAGAGATCTTGCTCTCCCACTCTTTTTTATATGAACCAACTACTTCTGTTTTTTTGCTAATGTTCCTTCACTATAGATGCTGATACAACAGTAATTAACTCATCTTTCTCAAAATACTGCAATTAAAAAAAACGGTTACATAATGCTCATATTATATGTGCTAATTGAGAACAGCTAAAGCAAGAACTTCTAGACATCAGATATTTTATGCAGCTGAATGGCTTCTCAGAACAGACTATACAACATGTTCATAATTCCTATAAGCATCCCTAAAACAGCCATGAAACAATATGAAGGGTTCCTCTCCCATACATTTCTGGCATCTCTGAACCAATTTCAAACATCCTTAAAAATACAATTGGCTGCATTCATTCCTTTTGAACGAGCTCGTCTCGTGTTTCCATCTTTTACTAATGATAAATAACTCCTCTTTCTTTTCTTGCCATCTACTAAGTTCCTTGTGACTGTCACATTTTTTACTTCAGACAAACTGGATGTTCTCTGTAGAAAATATTACAAGAACACTAATCTTACATTGTTAATAAAAAAATCTGAGAAATTTGACTCAACACAAAATGGACTTCATACCAAACACAATATCCTCTGGTCTGAACCACACTTAGTACATCAGTGAAACAAACATTCGAGCTGCCACAAGTTCGAATGTTTGTTTCAAGAGCATGGTGAAGTCATTTTCCACCATCCAAGCCTGAATCAGAACCACTGCTTCTTCCTATGTAAAATATGGGAAAGTTTCATTCAAATCTATCATGATTAATTTTTTACAATAATCTAATTCTTTTCATAATTTACATATGAATTAGTAAAATAATATTTGGTTTACAGATCAAATTGTGAGTAACTGTCAGTTATTCATAATTGTGAGATTGTTTTAAGCCTATATGTCAGTGCCCTGAAGATGCCAACAGTTAAAGTGCGGTGAAACTAGTTGGTAGAGTTAATAAATAAATAAAGTTTTATCAATACTTGATCTGTAAACCAAATATTATTTTACTAATCTAATTCTTTTTTCTGTCATCTACTTGTATTGTTCTTTTTATGATATCACTTGACAATTTAAATAATGTATTGTTTCCATTCTAATTTGTATTCAATTAGCCTTATGTCTAAGATGATTTCCTGAAATTTTCAGGTGAAATGATGTTTATTTCCTTATCCTTTTGTTCTCTTGTTAATTTGTCCTAGATGATGAAGATGTATTGGAGAGGATGTGGAGAAGGTTCACTGTCAATCAGGTCTATGGAATGTCAGATATAAGCAGAGATTGAGGGAATGCAACTTGCAGAGCTTTGTGAATAGGACAGGTGATATGATTGAGATATACAAGTTGGTGAGGAGTTGTTACCAGATTAACGTGGAGGCAATATTTCATAGTGTATATAGGGAGACAAGGGTAGAATGAGATGCTGTCTCTAGAAGCTTTATAAGTAGTGTGTGAGCAAGGGAGTGAGAAGCAGGTTCTTTGTATGGAGAGTGACTGGTGAGTGGAATGCATTGCCCTAAAAGTGTGTGATGATTGCAGGAAGCCTGAATAGATTTAAGGCACTGTTTGGTGATCTTTTTACATGAGAAATGTGTATCTCCTGTGATGAATCCTTTGACTCTATGGAGGTTGTATGCTAATAATAATAATAATAATAAGAAGAAGAATATGACTCTCTGTATGTGTGCATGGGAGGGTGGAAAGGGTACAATTTTGTGGAGAGTATATTGTGTTCCAGTAATTTCTTTATTTTTATAATAGAATGACATTTGAATTGGATAAAGAGAAGGCTAGATAAAGATGTCGCTGATAACATTTACAAAGGTTTATCACACATCCTGGACAGGATTTGAATACAGGTCTTTTCGATTAAAGAGCGCTATTATTGAATACCGACTGAGTTATGGGGACTCTAAAAGGATGATTTGAATGGGAATATGAGTATCTAGTTGTTTGTAAATTATGCTACTAAACTAGGGAGTTCAATAGTTAATAGAAGTAATGTAGAGATTTTGCAGGATGATTGAAACTTCATATTAATGATATAATGAAAAGATTACAAGTTGTATGCTACCCAAATAGAGCCAGACTGCAAAAAATTGATGAGGCAAGCGATCTGTAAGATGATGCTGGAGAGGTAATTGAAGTTAGGATAGCATATTGCAAAATGGACATGACTGTCAAACTACACTTCTTATCCATGTTCTTTCAGCAGGTGGATGTGTATATACGTCGAGCAAACCTGGATAATATTCTGTCCACCTGCTGAAAGAACATGGATAAGAAGTGTAGTTTGATAGTAATGTCCATTAGAAGGGACAATAATCCTTCACGCTGAAAAGAACACTTAACTAGATTACTTGGCGTATGTAGTAGATATGTTCAGTTGCCTACAGCAAGAAACGCAGTTGCTTGTCGTTTGCTCAGTAACTGGAATCTAAGTTATATCAGAATAAATACCTATGAGTTATATTCATTTTGCTGCTTGTTTTTATCATATATTTTATCATATAATTATAGCTGCCATATAATAATAGCTTTTATCATATGGCAGCGCAAAATAAATCCTTTAATACTTTCTTCACTTCATATTGTATCACTATGGAAGATCAATGTCACTATTAATTTTTTTGATAATTATTTTAATCACCAGTACATTTTAAAATTCTCCCAGAACTTGATTGAAGATAATTATTTTTGTCAAACAATTATTTTATAAATTCATGAAAATCCGAATCTAAAAATGAATACAGTCTCCATCTGTTCCAAATTAAGTTTTCTTTTTTTATTCATAATCTTAGTTTGAAGGTTAGTTCACAGATTGTGCGAAAGTTTGTACTTTTAAATTTTGCTTTATAGAGAATCATATCATGCAGTGGCGCACCCAGGGAGGGGGCCGAGGGGCCCTGGTCCCCTCCAAAAGAAAAAGGAAAGAAAACTAGAAAATTTTTTAAAAATCTTTTCCTAACTAAAATTCATTTTTTTATTTATGTTGTATTGTGTCTTCTATTTCTACTTATGAATTAGCGGTCACATAAGGTGGGAATACCCTCTAGCTCTAGGGAATCACTGCCGCTGTGAACACAAGGCGAACGAAGCAGTGCTCGGGAGGACCGAGCGCTACTTCGTTTGCCGGGTCGGGCTAGAGGAAATCACGGTTATCATGTATCGGCGATCACTACAGATGATCAGTCATAGGTCATATGTAATGCGTAGTGTGTATTCTCAAATCGTCCTCAACTCGACCTCCCCCCCCACACCAAGATGAAATCATGAATGCTCGACCCCCTCCAAGATTAAATCCTGAGTGTGCCACTGATATCATGTAATGCATAATTTTTATAAACGTAATCTGTAGGTTTTTGCATTTCAACTTTCTTGATTTCCCTACAAATCGAAATAAACGGCAGTTATGAAGCCAACTGTTATGTACATATTTGGGGTTTTATGCAGCAGTTTTGAAGTAGCGATTTTTCCCTACACTTTATCCTTCGAAACATGTGTAGGTGCATGCATCAAAATGAAATTTTATTTCCAAAATTTTCATAACAGAATTAATTTGCCTTTAATGGCTAACTCCCCCCCCCCCCAAAAAAAAAAAAAAAAATTATCACCACACACAAACACACACACACAAAATACTGCTAGATAACATATATGCACTTTCTTTTTGTTTGAAATCGTTATTTTTCCAAAGTAATTGTACTGTTGCAGTTTTAAGCAAAAGACAAAGGCGAAGAATCTCTGATAAAATACCATTGGAAAAAAATTTGATATTAAAAAGACTCACAATCGGAAACCCCGAGTAATGCAGTTTAACATCATTTGTTGTTCATTAAATATTATTTAAAAAATATAAATATATGACCTAATATTTCCAATGTAAACAAACGTTTTGATTATTTATTTTTGCACATGTGAAATTCTTTTTTTATTTGGGAAGAGACAATAAATAAATTGTGCAGCAAAAAAGGGTTAAATATCGTAGGACAGTAAAGAAATTCCAAGTAATACAGTGCATGTAAAGACAATAATCTGTTAACGGCAGTGGGGGGAAGGGGGATAATTGCATTTTAATAGATAGAAAGTTTCATCAGCATTCTTCATTTTTATTAGATCAAAGAGATTTTGAGTATATTTGCAAATAGATATGTTCAACATAACTTAGTCAGTTTTGTCGTAAAAAGTGCCGCGCATTTGAAGAAATATTAGTGGCATCATAACAAAATAGCAAAATACATAATGCTTCAGAAAAACTTGATAATTTTGATAATACCAAAACAAGAAAGCTCTCATCACTCCTATCTCAGTATCTCCCATAATGCAAAGCACATCTCCTTGCAGATATGTCTAATGCTATGCATTAAGGCAAGGGCCACTACCCATACCAGTTTCGACCTTTATTGAGGTCTTGTCAGTGGGAGCCGGGCCCAGTAGTGGAGATACAAAGGCAGAAGCAATGAGAGGTCATCCTAACCTATAGGAGTTGCCAAAGCGTGTGCAACCTTATCAAAGTGTGAGCAAACAAAGTTTGCACCTGAAAGTATATTCAGGACTGGGGTAAGGAGACCTCAATAAAGGTCGAAACCGGTATGGGTAGTGGCCCTTGCCTTAATGCATAGCATTACACATCTCCGCAAGGAGATGTGCTTTGCATTATGGGAGATACTGAGGTAGGAGTGATGAGAGCTTTCTCCACCTTTGCAATGAGTTGCCTAGTGTTGCACTACCTTACCCCAGTCCTGAAGATACTTTCAGGCACAAACTTTGTTTGCTCACACTTGGATAAAGGATTAAACTAAACTTATTATAGTCTAACCAAGTGAAAAATAAACTCTCAACATGTTTGACTTGTGTTGACCAATCACTGACTTAGCAGTTTAATCCAGAGATTAAATATCTGGTCAGTTTAATCCATAACGTTCTTATGAATATTTCACCCTGTGATTTCCCAGAATCCTGTTAGGAAAGAACAAATCGCTAAGTATTAAACTTGCGATCATTTTGAAACACGCTCCTGAGACAACAGAGGTTTTTTTTGTGTACTGCTGCTGCTGCTATTTGTATTAAATAGTGGGTAAAAGTAGTTTCTATATCACATAAACAGAGCATTTGATTTTCAAGTTTATTATTATTTATAAATTAAATTGAGTTTTCAGTTCATTTTTTGTGCATTCAAGATTCTAGTTATTTTAGGATAAAATGTCGAGTAAAAAAGTTGATGTTAGCGAGCATAGCAAGTTATCGTTACTATTTATTGCTTCTACGTTTTAACTAAAGCTGGAATTATTATGCTTATTACTGCAACTTAAAAAAATTAAATCTGGTGTTGATTAAATCTTAATAATTGTGCGATAAAGTTGGAACTGAATTAATCCTATATATATATATATATATATATATATATATGATTAGTACTATTAACTCGGGGTTGGGATATGTTCATTTTTCTAAATTAACTGACTTAAAACCCGAGAATTATAACACAATGACATTTATTTGAAAAAACGCAACATGTTTCGTCAAGAATGACTTCATCAGGCGATAAGAACATAGAAAGATATTCAAAGACACTGAAATTAACATTGACACACTCTAAAGCTATACAATTATAAAGCCATAATATTCTACTGTAAATTACAGTTATTATCAGCTTGAACTACAGTCCGAGTTAAAGTTCTATTGTTGTACACCTGTGCATGTGTGGAATCACGCGATCTCCAGTATCTAATAAATGGACCTTTAAAAACAATGGCTACTCTCTAAAAAATATTAACAACCAATTATCCCACCGTCAACGTAGCAACGTAGAGACATAGGACGACTCCAAAGGTCATATCGTCTTGCCATATATCAGCACACTATCCAAAAAGCTGAGTAGAATTCTAAAGAAGTTTAACATAAAAACGTGCTTTTCGACTATGCCATAAATAAGATCACGCTTCAACAACTATAAACAACCTCACAACCTTCTACAATTCCCAGGTGAATACGAGGTCACTTGCGAATGCGGAAAGCCTTACTATGGGCAGACAGAGAAATCTATCTTACTACGTCTCAAAGAGCACCAGTGCGATATTGCTTATAAAAGAACCAGAGCAACTGCTCTGCCAAGCCATGTCCTGCTTTCAATAAACACGAACAATGAAAGCTACCAAATGAAATAAATTGGACATCAACTTCAAACCTACACATCTGCCATGATGAGGTAGAGCACCGCATTGTCGAGTCAAAGGAAATCACCTTGGACCCTTTTCACATGAATAACAATCTTAGCTATAATTTGCCTGACTCTTTCAACTCTACTATTAGATACTGGAGATCGCGTGATTCCACACACGCACAGGTGTACAACAATAGAACTTTAACTCGGACTGTAGTTCAAGCTGATAATAACTAATTTACAGTTGAATATTATGGCTTTATAATTGTATAGCTTTAGAGTGTGTCAATGTTAATTTCAGTGTCTTTTAATATCTTTCTATGTTCTTATCGCCTGATGAAGTCATTCTTGACGAAACATGCTGCATTTTTTCAAATAAATGTCATTGTGTTATAATTCTCGGGTTTTAAGTCAGTTAATTTAGAAAAATGAATATATATATATATATATATATATATATATATATATATATGCGCTTTTTATGTGAATCCCAGGCCTCCAGTAAGTAAGGTGGTCTTGCACTAGGTGACAAAATTTACCTTTCACCTAAAGTTGGGTGGTTGGTAAGCAGATACGTTAAGTATTCTGTCAACCAGGGAGGCATATTGTGCATGTTACTGCAAACTGAAACATTTCTGACACCCCCGATGCCTACGCCCCCCCACCCCCGAGTTCTGGACTAGAGGCCGGTTCTCCTTGAATTCTGATGTCCCGAATTTTGAAGACTCGAAAGGGAGGTTTCCTCTCCCTAGCGTCTACGGTGTACCCCCCTTCCAAGTTCTGGGATGGTAGGCCAGTTCTCCTTGAATTCTGATGACTCGAAAGGGGGGGGTTTCGACCCCCTGCTGCCTATGGCGCCCAACCCTCTGAGTTCCAGACTGGTGGGCCGGTTCTCCTTGAATTCTGATGACTCGAATTTTGAAAACTCGAAAGGGTGCCTTCCCCCTGGCACCCAACCCCCCGAGTTCCGGACTGGTAGGCCTGTTCTTGAATTCTGATGACTCGAATTTTGAAGACTCGACACTCAGGGTAGCCCCTGAGTTTCAAAACATTTCAAATAACTTGACAAAAATCGTGACACAAAAACGTTACAAAAAAGGCTTATCGTTTTATATTATAGAGTAGATTTAGATCCATGTTGTAATTCCATAAATATAATGATTTTTGCTACAATTTTTATTACCGAAAATTCAAAATATTTATTTTTAGTAACAATATCTGAACTTTACAGTTGATGAAGTTCCTATTTTTACCTTGATTAGCAATCTTAATTTGATTGCATTTAAATTCTTTACTTTTCTTTTTTAAAAATTTTTATCCTTATACAATTATTTAAGAAGCAACTTGCATCAAAATAAAACAAGTGACCTGTCGTTATTATGTATTGAATCAGATATAATGGACTCGATTAATTATGGTGACATTATAGATATATTTGCTAAAACCAAAGCCGGAAAAAAAAACTTTTAGTTATTGATTTTTTTTAATTTAAATTTGAACTGATTTATTTTTATACTTTTAAAATGCAAATATATGTATACCAATGTTGTATTGTGTTATTAAAATTAGTTATCATGGAAATGTTGACTTTTATTTTCAATAAACTAAACGAAGTGCTTATTTTTGAGGCCTCATAATGATGTTGCACCTCGAGTCTCCAAAAGTATAAATGAGGCCCTGAACACTGCCTATTTGTAATGCTAGCGGTGAACGCTCATTTTCTGTACTTAAATGCGTTAAAAATATTTACACAGTTCATTAAGTCAGATGCATTCAAGAAATTTTTCAATTATGTTCATAGAAAACGATATTGTTGAATTATTAGATTATAAATGTATGATAGATAAGTTATATAGTTATAAGGTATATATAACTGATAAATACTTCATTCAGTAAAATTTATTTGTGAATTACTGAATAGTTTAGTCCGTATTTTTTATAATTAAGTTTATTTTTATTTATAAATATTTCATTTACTGGATTTTGTAAATGGATAAAAAGAAATCGGATTTTCAATATCGCAATCGTAAAGCAGAAAAGGAAGAAAGTTTGAAAAAACAAGAAGGTGCATTTTTAAAATATCTTTGCCGAGAAGATCGTAAATGGATACAAGAAGAAAATCTTCAAGATTATGCGTTGGATAATTTGTCTATAGTTTCGATTAATGAATTGGGGAATTCTACAGATACCAAAAATTGGATTAAAACATCGAAGGAGAAATCTATAGATCATATGAGTGTTGTTGATTCTGAAGCTGGTTGTTCTACAGATCCAATCATAAAAGGATTTGATTTTACAAATTTAAATTATAATGATCCAGCAACTTGGTGTACTGTAAAATTTTCCAATATCAATCAATTATGTCAACTATTAGTTGTACATGGACCTCATCAGATTCATAATTTTGATTTTCCGAAAGATAACAATAACAGAAGATTTTCAATGACTCATTATACTCAAAGATTATTTAATGGCGAGACAACGTTTGTGGTTATTGTATTCAAAATCCACAGATTCTGCATTTTGCTTCTAATGTTTATTATTTGATCAATGGCAGATTAACCTTGCTGATTCTGAATTGAGGGACTGGAAAAATGCTTCTATTTTAGCTGTGCATGAAAAAAGTCAAAGACACGTTGAAAATTACCATAAGTAGAAAGAATTAGAAATTCGAATAAAAGAAAACCATTGATGAGGAGAACTTGCTAGTTATTAGAAAAGAGGAGAAACATTGGGTGCAAGTATTAGAATGACTCTTTGCTTTAGTTCAGACGTTAGCTATTAAAAATTTATCATTTCGAGGAAAAAATGAGACATTGTTTTTGCAAGGAAACGGAAATTTTTAGAAATTTGTCGAATTTCTAGCCTAGTTTCATCCAATAATGAATGAATATCTTCAAAGAATAAAAGATAAAGATACATATGTGCATTATCTTGGAAAAGATATTCAAAATGAAATAATAAACATCTTCGCCAATGCGATAAAAAAGAAAATTTTAGAATCTGTTGTTGCCACAAAATATTTTTCCATAATTATAGACTGTACGTCCGACATTGGTCACACGGAACAAATGAGCATAGTACTTCGATTCATAGACACTAGTAATAGCACAGTTTCTATAAAAGAACACTTTTTGGGATTTATAGAAATTAAAAATACCACTGGAGAATTTTTATCAAATTAAATTCTAGGAACTCTAGACAAATTTTCATTACCAATACGAGATTGACGAGGTCAAGGATACGATAACCCCATATATATGAAAGGTGATGTAAAAGGTGTGCAGCGACGAATTTCAAATATTAACCCGAGAGCAATGTATGTACCCTATAGTTCACATTCATTAAATTTAGTAATGAATTGCACTGCTAATACTCTAGATGCCACAGCATTTTTGACGCGGTACATCGTCTATATGTATTTTTTTCTGGTTCGACTTGTCGATGAAAATACCTCAAAAGGCACATAAGTAATTTTACACTCAAACCAGTCTGTGATACACGATGGGAGAGTCGAATTGACTTATTAAAGCCCCTAAGATATAATTTGTCCGATGTTTGTGAACCACTGCAAGAAATATCTCAAGATGGTAGTTTATGTGGATCAAGTGGAAATACCATGAAATTAGACGCAAGTAGTCTTCTTAAAACTTTAAGGAAGTTCAAATTTATTGCATTCTTAGTAATGTGGTATAATATACTTTTTTGAAATAATCTTTACAAGTAAACAACTTCAGAATACTAGCCTTGATATAAATGGCGCCATAAATTGTATTAATGATACAAAGAATTTCTTAATGAAAATCTAAAATGAGGATGAATTTGAAAATATGTTAACAGATGCAGACAAAATCGCTGAGGTCTTATGTGTGACGCCTAATTTTGAACAAGAAACAGACTTAGAAAAAAAAAAAAGAAACAATTTGTGTATGAAGCAGAGGATGAATTCATAACAGATTTTAAACAAAAAATTATGGTAGATTTTTAGTTTTCAATTATTGATACCGCAATTGCATCTGTTGATGAAAAATTCAAGCACATGTCTACAATTAATGAAAAGTTTGGTTTTCTTTTAAATATATATGAATTTCAAAAAATTACTTCAGCAGAACTGCTTAAAAAATGTTTGATATTGGGAAATTATTTAACACATGATAATTCTAGAGATATTGACGGAGCAGATTTATGTTGATGTTGAAAACAGTTTGCAGACAAAGCAATAAATACAACCTGTTGTTAGTGAGTACACAAGCCATTCCTGATTGTATACTTCACCATTAACCTTCCTATTCTGAAAAAGACCTTTTGAACAATATCTAACCTGATTTTTGAATGAACGCTTAGAGTTTTCAAATGGACCGTTCCAGTGCTGACACTCTGATGGACCTTTTAAGATCCAGTATGAGAGTTCATCCTTTGTGAGGACACCCCATTGACCAATATCACTGAGTTTCGTGAATTTTTTTGTTTCAACTGTAGATGTTGGTTCTCCAACAGCAACAACGCTCACACTGGGATCAGTTACGATATTTCCATCAGCTGAGATTCCAGACTCTATGATCTCAGAGACAATAGGCTGTTGTTTTGGAATTGGCTGCTCTCCCTGGGTCTGTGGATCATCTTTCGTTGCTGCGGTGAAATATATATCAAGTTTTGTTGCTTTTTTGAATTCGTCTTCAAGCTGCTGCTTTCTTTTTCTTTTCTGGTATCTGCTTACAAATGTTCGCTTCATTGTATGGTTGGAAATGGAATAGCAGAAATAAATGCTAGAAAATAAAAGATTACAAACATTTTCTAAATAATGATTTTAAAAATTAATTAAAAATTATTTAAGTATTAAAGATAAAAATTTTAATTAATATGTTTTTGAGAGGGAAAAAAACTTCTTTTGTTATTTAAATATAAAGAGCTAATAAGCTTCATTTCGGCGATTATTAAAGAGCTAATAAGCTCTTAAATATAAAGAGCTTATTAGCTCTTTATATTTAAGTAACTTAATGGTTGCACCTCTTTGGAAACTCGTATAGCAGAGTATATAAGTTCTTTTTGCTATACAATTTGGTATTATGGTCTAGCTACTCACTGATGAAGCCTCAAAAAAGGCTGAAACCGGTCTGGGTAGTGACCTCCCTCCATAATGTAATAACAGCATACATTTCCTAAGAAATGTGTTTTTACATTATGGAAAATACCTAAGAATAGCGATCTGAACTTCCCACCTTTGCAACGAGTTGTCCGATATTGTACTATGTACTAGGGTCACTTGCATTAGCTCACGCTATGATCGCCAATACTTTATAGTTTACTATATTCGGCATGAAACTCTCTGATTCCAATCTTTGAGTTTCTTATTTGGTTTTGGAACAATGTAGATTTTATATCCCCTTAATTTAAAATATTCTTTTGTTATATTTTGTATATTTAAAATTATTTAGAAATTATTATCGTGATATGTCTGACTGCATTTGAGTGATTTTTCTACGAATATTTTTTTATCAATTTTTATATTTTTTTGTTTTTTTATTTGAGGCCCAGCAGATTGCGATGCCCTAAGCTGTAGCTTTTTTAGCTTATACGTAAATCCATCATTGCACTGCCGATTGTTATAATCCTCTTGCAGGCAATTTTTATGACTGATCATAAACAGCGGTATTCTCTTTCCCAAATGTTGAAAGGTTTCGATGTGTGAAAATTAACGATACACAAATGTTATTAGGCGTTCTGGGTCCGAGCTTTTCCACATATTCTCGAATATTATTCTCCACAGAATATTTCCACTATAAAATATTTATTCATAAAAAATGCTTAGAAAACTAAAATGACAAATTCCAGGAACTTCTCGCGGAACACAGTTTGTGAAACCCTGGTATACATAGTGTACATGGAAGTAGTGTAGTATGCCATTAAAAATAACTTTGAAAAATGTTTTAAATCAGTAACTAAATTATTTCATTCTGAGTGATTTTTTAAAATAGTTAACATAAAAATGTATAGAAAGAAAATTTTTAAAATCTGTAACATTTATTTTTAAGATGTATATAGGTGCAATTATCGAATTTTAGAGGCGCACTAATCGAATTTGGGTATCAAAAAAAATGACGCACTAATTACAGCATAGAGACATTGTATAAGGGTGCCTAAATTTTCTTTGCCTAGGGGTGTCAGGTACTCCCGCACTGGCCCTGACTTCTCGGAGTCAATGTTATGCACCGATGTTAGGCAGAGGGTTTTGCAGGAAACCCATCAAACAGTGAACTGCATTTGCTTTCTAAACACAACTCAAGGTTCTGGATATACTTTGTTGATGTGGAGAATGTTTTGTGAAAATTATCGCTTATGAAATCCATCCTCTAATGCAACCTTATAACTCTAGACCCCCCCGATTATATGGACTCCCAAAAATACATAAACAAAATGTGCCATTGCATCCCATAGTGGATGGCATTGATTCCCCCATATAAATTATTATTATTATTATTATTCAGGCCTCCAAGGCATCAAAAGACTCATCGAGGGAGGTCCTTCCTAAGACATAAAGTCTGTCAAGACTCATCAAGGTGAGGTCCCCCGTGAGAAACACAAAGTCTATCATACCACTCTTTGAACTCACTGACCGTTCTCACTCCCACCACTCAATCAGGCAATGCATTCCACGGCTCAACCACCCTCCACACAAAGAAACCACTCCTTACCCTCTTGCTTACAGTTTCCATTTGTAACTTCCAGGGATGGCCTCTTGTCATCACTCCTTCCCGCTGTTCAACCAAGCAAAAGAACTTCCCAGTGTCAACCCTGTAACTACCTCTCAACAGTTTAAAAGTCTCAATCATATCACCTCTCCTTCTTCTATCCACCAAACTCTGCAGTCCACATTCTCTCAGCCGATCCTCATAACTATCCTTGTACAGTCCTGAAACCATCTTTGTCATCCACCAAACTCTGCAGTCCACATTCTCTCAACCGATCCTCATAACTATCCTTGTACAGTCCTGAAACCATCTTTGTATCCTTTCCAAAGTTAATTTATCCCCTTCAAATCCTGGGGACCAAATCTGAGAACAATAGTCCAAGTGTGGTCTGATCAGAGACTTATACAACGGAATGATAACCCTCTTATCTCTGCAGGTCAGTGTCCTTCTCATAATAGCAGCAATCCTCTGTGTTACCTTCACCACCTTTGCGATATGTCCCCTAAACTTCAGGTTTCTATCAATCATCAACCCCAGATCTCTTGTCTCCCCTACTTCCTCCAGTACAACTCCTCCCATAGAGTATGCAGCATCCCATCGATGTTTCCCAAACTTCAAGACCTTACATTTTGCTGCATTAAACTGACCCCCATTCATTTGCCCATCTATCTAGCTTATTTAAATCCTCTTGCAGGGCTAACACATCTGCACTATTACTAATAATCTTCCCCAGCTTCGCATCATCCGCAAACAACTGAATATCCCCTTGCAATCCACTGGCTATGTCATTAATATAAAGGTTAAACAATATAGGTCCTAGTACTGAGCCCTGGGACCCCACTTGTAACCCTCTGCCTCCTGGAAACTGCTCCACCATACACAACTCTCTGATACCTATCAGACAGCCAATCCTGAATCCAGTTGACCAATCTGACATCCAGACCCATGTGCTGCAACTTAAATATCAGCTTATCATGTGGCACCATGTCAAATGCCTTCGCCAAGTTTAAGAAAATTGCAGTATATGCCTTTCCCTCATCTAATGTTCTTGTAACTTTATTATAAAAGAATAGCATATTGCTAAAACAAGAGCATCCTTTCACAAATCCATGTTGATTCTCACAGATAACATTACCCTCATCTGCCCAATGCTGTATACGGTCCCTCACTACTTTCTCCAAGATCTTAACAACTACTGATGACACACAGACTGGCCTATAATTAGACACTTCCAGTCTGTTACCACCCTTATGCAATGGCACTATCTTACCTTCCTTCCATTCCCTGGGCACCTTTGCCAAAGCCAGACTTTCATTGAAAAGCCACGTTAAAGGCACTGTCAATTCCCTAGCACATTCTCTCAAAACTTGTGGTGAAATACCATCCAGTCCCACAGCTTTACTGACATCCAGAGTACTCAGTATCTGAAACACACTCTCCTCCTGTACCTCCAGTCCTCGAACCAGTCCTATCCCTCTAGCATTAAAACTGACATCTCTGGGATGAAATACTCCAATAAAGTGTTCATTGAACAATTCCAGTATGTCCTCTGCATCAGTCACTCTATTCCCATTTTTATCCCGCAATATCATTCTTCCACAGACATTTCTCCATCTACTGGCCACATA
The DNA here is from genome assembly GCF_054136105.1 of Typopeltis vanoorti. Lineage (NCBI taxonomy): Eukaryota > Metazoa > Arthropoda > Arachnida > Uropygi > Thelyphonidae > Typopeltis > Typopeltis vanoorti. The sequence continues at coordinate 35,301,023 of NC_143567.1, read as the reverse complement.
GCTAAAAAATTCACTAGGATTTTCTTTGGATCTTAGGGCCAATCTCCTCTCATATTCCAGTTTTGCTTTCCTTACCACACTAGTCACTCTTCTGGCCTGTGTCTTATATTCCTCATGCATCTCTTCACCTGTCTCCTTATATCTCTTCCATAGCCTCTTTTTCGCATGCAATTCCTGTTTAATATTGTTTATCATCCACTTTACTCCAAATTGCGTCCTCTTCTTCACTCGTGGTATACAACTTACCATTGCTGATAACAAATAATCTTTCACAATTTCCCACGCACTAATGATATCCCGGCCTTCCAATTCCTCCCTCCATGAAACTTCCCGAAGTTGACGTCTAAGACTATTATAATCACCTGCCTTATAATTCCACATAAGTTCCCGTCTCTTTGATACTCCTGCATGTCTATTAGTTTTCCAAGTCAACACCATATGGTCACTCTCTCCAACTGGTGGGAGAGATGTCAACTCAGTTATTATCAACTCTTCTGATGCTATAACCAAATCCAAAACTTTTGAACCTCTTGTTCCCTCTGTTACATGTTGCCTAAGACATTTGTCCCTCAAGAATTCTAGAAATTCCATTCCCGTATTGCTACATGCATCTTCCTCTCTCCAATTTATACTAGTGAAGTTAAAATCTCCCATAACAATCATTCTTCTTGCACTTGCCAAACTTAGCTGTCTAAACATCTCCTGGTCCCCATCCTCTGTGCTCCTGGGTCTGTAGCAACACCCCACTATATATCCTGTGTTGCCTACCTCTACCTCACACCATACGCTATCAAAATCATTTGTCTCACTTCCTTCCAAATTCTCCACTCTTCGCAGACATACGTCATCACTTATCATAAGCAGTATCCAACCACCACGCTTTCCCCTCCTCTCCTGATGAAAAATGCTATACCCAGCGACTTCTATTCCTGTTGTTATATCCCCTTCTGTCAACCATGTCTCAGTGATCGCAATAATTTTAGGCCAGGCTGATGCTATCTGCGCCACCAATTCCTCTCCCTTATTCCGGATACTCCTGGCATTAGTATAAAGCATATAAATGCCATTGTTTCTATACCCAGCACCCTTCTAGACTCCACTGGGCTCAGTGTTACCTGACATTGTCTCCCTTCTCCCAAGTATCCATCCCCACAAGAGGCCACCCCTGCTATCATCCTCCCTGGGACACACTGACTCGTTCAGAACAGCAATCTCTCCAGATGCCTACGCCCTTCCTCATTCAAATGTAAGCGGTCTCTTGCATACAATTCCTCTCTTTCTTCAAATGCACTCCAAGCATCCACATATACCAGTCCTCTCTTGTCACACATTCTCGTTATTATGCCATTCAATATCACCGCTCTTCTGCTCAGCTCATCATTATCATACCTAGGCAACACGCACACTATTTTTCCTCTCTCTGTCTTCTTCCGTACAGTTTCAAGCAAAAATCTCATATCTCTCGCTGCCCGACTTACATTACCACTCAAGTCATTCGTTCCTACCATCACAATCATCTCATCCACCCTTTCACCTCTCTTAATTGCCATAGCCAACCTTTCTGTTGTTCCTCCTGGCAAACACTCCTCACGCATCCTATCTTGAACACCTCGGATCATTGAGTCGCCATACATTATACATCTTACCATTCCCTCGCTCCTATTGTTTCCATTCTCTCCTCTTCTTTCATTCCCATACCTCTCTCTTCTACTGTTTCCATTCTCTCCTCTTCTAGCACTCCCATACATCTCTCTCATTCCCTCTCTCCTACTGTTTTCATTTTCTCCACTTCTAGCACTTCCATATCCCTCTCTCATTCTGTCTCTCCTACTACTGTTTCCATCCTCTCGTCTTCTAGCATTCCCATACCTCTCTCTCATTCCATCTCTCCTACCGTTTCCATTCTCTCCTCTTCTAGCACTAGCCAAACATTTAGCCAAAACGCTCACATACTACACTGGCAACACACCATCACACATAAAAAACTCAGCCCACTTTAAAGCCAGTAATAGAAAACCTCACACTCCAACACACTGACATAATGGTCAGTTTTGATGTCTCCTCCCTATTCACTAATGTCCCACTCAAAGAAACCCTAGAGCTCATCCAAACCAAGTTTCCTCCTGATATCTCAGCCCTATTTCAGTTCACAGTGAACTCAGGCTATTTCATTTGGCAAGGAAACTTCTACAAACCGATAGAGGGGACAGCCATGGGTTCACCGCTTTCCCCACCCTTGGCCAATTTCTTTATGGAGACATTTGAAGAGAAAGCCTTAAACTCCGCCCCACAAAAACCCACTATTTGGCTTCGTTATGTGGATGATGTGTTTGCTATTTGGCCACATGGCTCAGACACACTCCACACTCCACTCCTTCCTAACACACTTAAACAACCAACACCCCAGAGTCCAGCTCACCTTAGAAAAAGAGGAAAACAACACCTTCCCCTTCCTAGACACTTTAATCACCCGCCAGCTTGATGGATCTTTGGTTTTCTCTGTTCACAGAAAACCCACCCATACTGGCAGATACATTCACTTACAGTCCCCCCCCCCCCCCCTCACAACAATATGGGGTTATAAAAACACTATATAACAGGGCAAAATTAATCTGCTCAGATGACAAGGCCCTAACTACTGAACTAAACCACATCCTCAACACTTTCTTAGCCAATGGCTATAACCCCAAAAAAATCCAAAAAATACTAAAACCAGTAAACCACAACCCCTCTCCCCTCCTCCACAATAAAGATTACACCAAGTCTATCACCATCCCCTACATCCAGGGCACCTCTGAGAAAATAACCAATATCCTCAAAAAATATGACCTTACTTCCTGTTACAGACCATATAAAAAGTTGGCATCCCTTATCTGCTCTACCAAAGACCAACCACTTCCCCTAGACCTACCTGGTGTATACCAGGTCCCTTGCAGCTGCAAATTGTCTTACTTTGGCCAAACAGGCAGAACAACAATTATCAGGATTTCAGAACACAAAGACTACATCCAGTTTCACCAGTACAGCCGCTCTGGGCTGGCAGACCATGCCTTAGATACCCACCATAAAATTCGTTGGAAGAAAACAAAAATAATTCATCGCAGCAAGTTTAAATACGAAAGATTATTCAAAGAATCTTCAGCAGCTCTAAAAAATGTTCCTAACCTCAACAAATTTGGGTGCATGAAACTACCCCAAATTTGGGAGACTTACATTATGAGAACTTCAGCCCTACCAAAGACTACCAAATTAGCCTGCCAGAGGGCACCATTAGGACTTTAGGAACAATATTAGTTTCTTGCTTTCTTCCTCATTTGCTTTGTGTTAGTGCCTGTGTGCACATACCATATCTTTATGTTCCTGAAGATGGCAATGTGACGTTGCCGAAATATAGAAGTTATTCATTAAAGTTACCTTTAATTAATATACTTTATATGCATTGTTAATTCCGTAAACTAATTACCAGTTATGTCTGACGAACGTATAAGCCTTGCTACTAGAATATATATATATATATATAGGATTAATTCAGTTCCAACTTTATCGCACAATCATTAAGATTTATTCAACTCCAGATTTGATTTTTTTAAGTTGCAGTAATAAGCATAATAATTCCAGCTTTAGTTAAAACGTAGGAGCAATCAATAGTAACGATAACTTGCTATGCTCGCTAACATCGACTTTTTTACTCTACATTTTATCAAATAACTAGAATCTTGATGCACAAAAAAAGAACTGAAAAATCAATTTAATTTATAAATAATAATAAACTTGAAAATCAAATGCTCTGTTTATGTGATATAGAAACTACTCTTACCCACTAATTAATACAAATAGCAGCAGCACACAAAAAAAAACCTCTGTCGTCTCAGAAACGTGTTTCAAAGTGTTCACAAGTTCAATACTAAGTGATCTGTTCTTTCCTAACAGGATTCTGGGAAATCACAGGGTGAAATATTCTTAAGAACGTTATGGATTAAACTGACCATACATTTAATCTCTGGATTAAACTGCTAAGTCAGTGATTGGTCAACACAAGTCAAGCATTTAGTAAGAGAAAATTTCCAGAGAAGAAGATTGGAATTTAGTAATATTGATAAGAACAATAGTCCAGGCAGTTCAGAAGCGAAAACAATCTGTGACAAAATGAAACTAGTTTATTTAATTAAAAACACAAAAATACAACCGATTTATTAAATATATCTTCATAGAGTTCATAATTAAAAGGACTCGAATAATAATAATAACAGATTTCTACAGATGTGTCTCATCTTGTTTTGGTCTTATCAAAATTATCAAGTTATTCTGAAGCATTATGAATTTTGCTCTTTTATTATTATGCCACTAATATTTCTTCAAATGTGGCACTTTTTACAACAAAACTGGCTAAGTTATGTTGAATATATCTGTTTGCAAATATACTCAAAATCCCTTTGACCTAATAAAAATGTAGAATGCTGATGACACTTCATCAGCATTCTATCTGTTAAAATGCAATTATCCCCCTTCCCCCCACCGCTGTTAATGGATTATTGTCTTTATGTGCTCTGTATTACTTGGAATTTCCTTACTGCCTACGATTTTTGACCCTTTTTTGCTGCACAATTTATTTATTGTATCTCTTCCCAAATAAAAACAAATTTCACATGTGCAAAAATAAATAATCCAAACGTTTGTTTTGACAATGGAAATATTATGTTAAATATTTATATTTTTTAAATAACATGTTTAAACAAAATTACGAAAGGAAACTGTGAGCAAGAGGGTGAGGAGTGGTTTCTTTGTGTGGAGGGTGGTTGAACCATGGAATGCATTGCCTGATGGAGTGGTGAGAGCGAGAACGGTCAATGAGTTTAAGGAGTGGTATGATAGACTTTGTGTTTCTTGGGGGGGGGGGACCTCCCCTCGATGAATCTTAACAGACTTTATGTTCTTAGGAAGGACCTCCCACGATGAGTCTTTTGACTCCATGGAGGCCTGAATAATAATAATAATAATAATAATAACATTTATTGAAATAAATGAGACATTTTGCTTTCTTTCTTTGCAAAATAAAATTATATGGGTCGCACATTTCAATTTTAGGAACGAATTTTTTTTTTTTTTTAATGAACAACAAATGATGTTAAACTGCATTACTCAGGGTTTCTGATTGTGAGTCTTTTTAATATCAAAAATTTATATCCAATGGTATTTTATCAGAGATTCTTCGCCTTTGTCTTTTGCTTAAAACTGCAACAGTACAATTACAGTGGAACCTCGGTTGTCGAACTTAATTCGTTCCCGAAGACTGTTCGGAAACTGAATTGCTCGAAAACTGAAACCATTTTCCCATAAGAATCAATGCAAAATGGATTAATCCGTTCCTGAACCCCAGATGATTGGTTATTTAAACCTTTACAACAGTACTTCATGCATAAGATCATATTACCGCATAGAGACATTGTATAGGGGTGCCTAAATTTTCTTTGCCTAGGGGGGGTCAGATACTCTTGCACCAGCCCTGAGACTACCATGCTTAGATATGTTTACCTGGGGTTCTTGAGATGAGAAAAAGAGAGTGTTCATGGTAGGTGACTAAGATATTGACAGCACTGTGAGATGCTCCCTAAAGGGATAGAATGAAGGTATGTAGGTTGCAAAATATGATGCAATAGAACGATTTAAATCATCCTTGGAAATGTTGTAAAAAGTATAATTAGCAAGAATGTGAGACAGCTTTTCCATAAAGAAGTTGTATTTTCTATGTTTACATTTTTGCAGCTGTGGCAATGATTCATGTTGAGTATTTTATCTGGAAAAACCAATTCCTTAAACAAACTGAAGGTGTTGTAATGGAAAATCCTTTGAGACTTTAGCATTTAATTCACTTTTCCTGCAAGCCCAAATATGGCTGAGGTATATAGATGATATCTTTGCCATTTGGTAGCATGACTCAAAGGTTCTTTCTTTTTACAGTTACTCAATATTATTACCATTATTATTATTATTATGTGACACCTCCAGGGAGTCCAAAGACTCATCAAGGGAGAGTGTACCAACGGCATCGAACAATTGAACCCCTTCCAACTACTAGCCACACTCAAATTTGCTTAACTTTTTGCAAGCCATTATCAGAGGCTCTACCAATCGACCAACTTTTGCTGTTGGACAGGGAAATTAAGCAGCTTTAGCCTTCTTTGATATTTTCATTACAAGGTAATCAGATGTGTTCAGTCTATTGTAAGCCCTCCCCTCCCCCACACACAAGCAGGAACTGGAATAACAAGCTCTGCTCACAATATGGGAACAAAATGTATACAACAGAAAAATCCACACCACACTCCTTCAGAAAGATTGTTCTCAGAAGTGTCACAAATTCTATGAGACTTGATTAACTGCAATAGAACTAATAATGTGATCTTGCATATTATTTTGGTAGTGTGCCAAAATAATATGCAAAATAATAATAATAATATTATTATTATTATTATTATTCAGGCCTCCATGGAGTCAAAAGACTCATCGTGGGAGGTCCTTCCTAAGAAACACAAAGTCTATCAAGACTCATCGAGGGGAGGCCCCCCCCCAAGAAACACAGAGTCTATCATACCACTCCTTAAACTCATTGACTGTTCCCGCTCTCACCACTCCATCAGGCAATGCATTCCATGGTTCGACCACCCTCCATGCAAAGAAACCACTTCTCACCCTCTTGCTCACAGTTTCCTTTTGTAATTCCAGGGATGGTCTCTTGTCATCACTCCTTCCTGCTGTTCAATCAAGCAAAAGAATTCCCCAGTGTCAACCCTGTAACCACCTCTCAACAGTTTAAAAGTCTCAATCATATCAATGATTGAGACTTTTAAAATCTCTCTGGTGATAGAAGAATCTCTCCTTCTATCCACCAAACTCTGCAGTCCACATTCCCTCAGCCAGTCCTCATAACTATCATTGTACTGTCCTGAAACCATCTTTGTTATCTGCCTTTGTACCTTTTCCATAGTTAATTTGGTCCCCTTCAAATCCTTGGGACCAAATCTGAGAACAATAGTCCAAATGTGGTCTGATCAGGATCTTATACAATGGAATGATAACTGTTTTATCTCTGCAGGTCAGCATCCTTCTCAATATTGCGGCAATCCTCTGTGTTACCATCACCACCTTTGCAATATGTCCCCTAAATTTCAGGTTTCTATCAATCATCAACCCCAGATCTCTTGTCTCCCCTACTTCCTCCAGTATAACTCCTCCCATAGAGTATGCAGCGTCCCACCAATGTTTCCCAAGCCTCAAGACCTTACATTTTGCTGCATTAAACTGACACTCCCTTTCATTTGTCCACCTATCTAGCTTATTCAAATCCTCTTGCAGGGCTGCCGCATCTGCACTATTACTAATAATTCTTCCCAGCTTCGCATCATCCGCAAACAACTGAATATCCCCTTGCAATCCACTGACAATGCCATTGATGTTGAATGACTGGAATGTCAAGCCATTCCACCTCATGCTTTATCAGTGATTGAATTTAAGTTGAGGGATAACAGGCATTGTATGAGTATGATTATTGTAGGCCTTTTGTCATGAGTCTTCAGACTCCTTGAAGATACCAGATATTAGAATAATAATTATTATTATAACAATAATAATAACACTGAATTACTGTTGTGCTGAAATAAATTACTAGCATATTTCAGATATCAGCAAATTAAGATTTATACCATTTCTTATGTTTGGTCTTAATTTATTTAGTGCATTGTAGTTCTGAATAATTTTTTTATTTTTCATCCCATTTTTGTAGATTTCATATAAATCTGTGTTTTTCATACACATCCAGAGATGAAATCTGTACGGCGGTAAGAGATGTAGCAGATGGTGTAAATAGTGGTCAAATATATGTAAGGTATTCATTGTTTTTTGTTTGTTTGTTTTTTCGTTTTTTGCAGATTTTCTTAACCTTTCATTATATAACTTATGGAAACAACTACAGTCAACCCTCCTATAACGCGATTAATTCGTACCACGATATATGGAAACCGTGTTATAAGAAACTCAGATTTAACATGCAAACCAGGTTAATTCGTGCCACGTTATATGGAAACCGTGCTATAAAAAACTCAGAATTAGTACGAATCAGATTGATTCGTACCGCGTTATATGGGAACCACACTTTAAACAATTTAAAATTTGGATTTTGTCCTCAAGAGATATAAACTTTCTTTTTAACTGTTTTCTTGTTTCTTTTGTGTCTGACGTTATGCAAACCTGGGCTTAACAATTATTTTATTATTATTATATTACAACAAATAAAAAATATTACCTACAGTATTGTGTAATGTTGTTCAATTACGATAGCACAAATTAAGCGAGCAAAAGGCACTTTATTGAACACTAATTGTGATATGTACGTCTGCATGGATTTATAGACAGTTTCCTACTAAGTTGCACTTAAAATTGATGACAAAGTGGGTGGTTGCAACAGCGAAAGTTCGGCAGCGCTATTGGATAAAAAAATTCACGCAAATATGCAACAGCCAATCATATGGTCTATTTTAAGCATTAAAACGATGCGAGATTGTTCACAGAGCACTGTGAACAATCTCGCATCGTTTCTTCGCTTATAGGGGAATTCCCTGATAACTGAAATTGGAAAATGGTGATGTACCTTCACCAAAAAGAAGAGAATTCCCCGTTAATTTCAACTGTAAAAATTTAACACATAGATAAATTCATGCTATATAGAATCTTCTTAAACCAATTAAGTTGATGGAATGTTGTTGAACGGAAACAGCTTTATAAGAGTACTGTGTTATAGGAGGGCTGTCGCAATTTTGGTTCTGCGTTATATGGAAACCGTGTTATAAGAGTACCGCGTTATAGGAGGGTTGACTGTACAGTGTTAGAGTAAAACTTGAGTTTAATATAAACCAAAATAAACACTCAACGTTTCGACCTTCACCTTAAGGTCATCATCTGGAGTATGCGCATATATACAAAAACCAAGCTGCACTACAATCTACATGGCATGCTAAAGTTACTGACCAACCATTACAACTATTGGCCTCACTGCCAGTGGAAAAAAAATACCTTACTACATCAAAGCTAGAGTCCTATTATTATTAATTATTATTATTATTATTTGGGCCTCCATAGAGTCAAGAGACTAATCGTGGGAGGTCCTCCCTAGGAAACAGTCTATCATAACTCATCGACCATTCTTGCTCTCACCACTATATCACGCATTGCATTCCATGGTTCAACCACCCTCCACACAAAGAAACCAGTCCTCACCCTCTTGCTCACAGCTTCCTTTCGTAATCTCCAGGGATGGCCCCCTTGTCATCACTCCTTCCTACTGTTCCATCAAGCGAAAGAACTCCCCAGTGTCTGCCCTGTAACTGCCTCTCAACAGTTTAAAAGTCTCAATCATATCACCTCTCCTTCTTCTATCCACCAAATGCTGCAGTCCACATTCCCCCAGTCGATCCTCATAACTAACATATGGTCCTGAAACCATCTTTGTTATCCGCCTCTGTACCTTTTCCATAGTTAATTTATCTCCTTCAAATCCTGGAGACCAAATTCGAGAACAATAGTCTAAGTGTGGTCTGATCAGGATCTTATACAAGAGAATGATAACTCTTCTCTCTCTGCAGGTCAGCGTCCTTCTGAATATTGCAGCAATCCTCTGGGTTACCTTCACCACGTTTGCAACATGCACCCTAAATTTCAGTTTTCTATCAATCATCACCCCCAGATCTCTTGTCTCCCCTACTTCCTCCAGTACAGCTCCTCCCATTGACTATGCAACCTCCCATCGATGTACCCAAACTTCAAGACTTTACATTTTGTAGCATTAAACCGACATCCCCATTCATTTGTCCATGTGTCTAGTTTATTCAAATCCTCTTGCATGGCTGCCACATCTGCACTATTACTAATAACCCTTCCCAGCTTCACATCATCTGCAAACAGCTGAATATCTCCTTGCAATCCATTAATAATGTCATTGATTTAAAGGTTAAACAATGCAGGTCCCAGTACTGAGCCCTGTGGAACCCCACTTGTAAACTTCTGCTTCCTTGATAATGTCTCACCATACACAACTCTCTGATACCTATCAGATAGCTAATCCTGAATCCAGTTGACTAACACCCAACATCTAAATGCATGTGCTGTAACTTAAATATCAGCGTATCATGTGGCACCCTGTCAAATGCCTTTGCAAAATCCAAAAAAAAAAGCAGTATATGCATTTCCCTCAAGAACTGCTCTTGTCACTTTATTATAAAAGGCAATCATATTACTAAAGCAAGAGCGCCCCTTACAAACTGGCTTATATTTAGACACTTCCAGTCTGCTACCACCCTTATGCAATGGTACTATCTTACCTTCCTTCCATTCCTTGGGTGTCTTTCCTGTAGCCAGACTTTCATTGAAAAGCCAGGTCAAAGGAGCTGACAGTTCTTTAGCACATTCTCTCAAAACCCATAGTGAAATACCATCCGGTCTCACTGCTTTACTGACATCAGAGTACACAGTATTTGGAACACACTTTCCTCTTGCACCTCTAAACCTTGAACCTCCCCTTAGGTTACAAAATTAAATTAAGCTGGAGAGCAACATGTTTACAAAAAGGAAAAAGTTAACAAATAATAGATTAAAAAAATTACTTATATATGTATCTATATAAATTACAGTCAACTGGTATGGATAGTGGCCAATAAAAGCTGAAAAAATTGCTTCAAGTCCTAAAATCAGGGTTTGCTTGAAACTAAATGGACTGAATGTGTGCCATCCAATTTTTTGGGATTTTTATGCCACCATTATTGTTAAGATTAGGATGGTTTATCAAAATTTCACAGGTTTCTTTAAATTTCCGTTCATACCAAGTTTTTGTATGATGTAACAAGCAAGTACTTTTCCAATCAATTTGGTGTAGGATGTTAAGAGCGTGACATGCTCTTGACAAGCTGTTGAAGGATTATTATTATTATCGTATTAACACTAGGAAGATATTTCATATGGTAGAATAAGGGAAAAGACAAGGGGCCATTGTTGGAAGTTGCAAAAGAAGGTGGTGAGTAAAAGGGTAAGAAATAAGTTTTTTGCATGGAGAGTGGCAGGAGCATAGAATACATTGCCTGAGAGGGTGGTAGACTGTACAGACTGTGGATGAGTTTGAGGAGTGGTATGATAGACTTTGTGTTAACTAGTGTTGACCTCCCATGATGGGTTTGTGACTCCATGGAGGATAATGATAATAATAATAATAAGACTATAACATAGATAGTATGTTCCCGTGGCCTTAATCAGGCTGCATGTGGAATAGTAATACTCCTACTAATATCTGCTATATTAGTAGAAGTATGCCAGAAACTGATGAGCCTAGGGATACTTGGCACAGATATGGTTATCTGGTTTTCAAGGGGATGAGGATATATAAGAGAGGATCCAGGGAAGTTTCACTAAGTTAGTGTCAGATGTATGAAATGTTCGATATGAGCACAGATTGAGGGAATGCAACTTACAGAGCCTTGTGAATAGAAGAGGGGATATCACTGGACATGAGTTGGTGAGGGGGTTGTCACCAAATTAATGTGAAGGAGAAGTTTTGCAAAGAGCAGAGGGAGACAAAGGTCACACAAGAAGTCATCCCTAGCTGTATAAGAAGGTGTGAGAAAGAGAGTAAGGAGCATGATTTTTGCATGGAGAGTGGTTGGTAAGTGAAATGCATTGCCTGAAAGTTCGGTGAGTGCACAAACTCTGAACGGGTTTAAGGCATAGTTCTATGATATTTTTTGAATTAGAGTGTGAATCTCTGTGATGGGTTCTTTGACAACATGTAGGTCTGATGTCAATTATAATAATAAGTGTTTTTATAATTTATTTTTAACTATTATATTCTAGTTCAAGCTTCAATTTTTTTTCTTATTATCACTTGATATGATGTGTGTGTTAATAACAACAGGATGAAAAGTTTTTAACCATTATAGAGATATAGTGAAAGACAATTTACCAAACTGCTTAAAAGGAAAGATTGACAACCAGTGGGTACTCCCAACAATAATCTATAATGAAACCTGGAGTATGAGCACCATTTAAGAACTCTATTATATTACTCTATAAGCGCCATTTAAGAACTCTATTATAAGCAATATCATAAGGGACGTTGTGGCATGCAGTACTTGTGGCATGTATGCATCTCGGGAATTGGATATGTGGCTTGTGAAAGAGAGCCGAGAGCGTATGTGCGCAAAATGCAGGCAGTTGGAGGAAATAAGTGCATTAGAAATATCGATATCCGACCTTGTTGCTCGAGGAACGGGGAATGAATGTAGGAAGACAAGTAGTGTGATAGGAGAGAATGAAAAAAATATATATATGAATGAGAAAATAATAGTTGATAGTGTGGAAGGTGTGAGTGACTGTGAAAGTTTAGGAGATGGTTTTGTTTAGGAGATGGTTTTATTTGTCAGTCAACTCTTAATTTAGATTAAGAGTGACTGACCTGCAGAGGGAGATAGATGAGCTGAAAGAGGAGGTGGAATGTCTTGTGAATGAGAGCAGAAGTATGAAAGATAATATTAGGAGAATGGAAGAGATAAATGCAAGGTGATTCAGAGTAGGGGAGAGAGAGAATTTTGGGAGTATGAGTGAGAGGTATGGGTATGCTAGCAGATGAGAGGATGGAAACAGTAGGAGAGACGGAATGAGAGAGAGATATGGAAGTGGTAGAAGAGGAGAGAATGGAAACGGTAGGAGAGATGGAATGAGAGAGAGAGGTATCGGAATGCTAGAAGATGAGAGGATGGAAACAGTGGGAAAGACGGAATGAAAGAGGGATATGGAAGTGCTAGAAGTGGAGAAAATGGAAACAGTAGGAGTGAGGGAATGAGATAGATGTATGGGAATGCTAGAAGATGAGAGGATGGAGACAGTAGGAGAGACGGAATGAGAGAGGGATATGGAAGTGCTAGAAGAGGAGAGAATAGAAACAGTAGGAGAGAGAGGTATGGGAATGCTAGAAGAGAGAATAGTAGTAGAGGAGAGGGAATGAGAGAGACCTATGGGAGCGTGAGGAGTGTTTGCCAGGAGGAACAATAGAAAGGGTGGCTATGGCAATTAAGAGAGGTGAAAGGGTGGATGAGATGATTGTGATGGTGGGAACAAATGACTTGAGTGGTAATGTAAGTCGAGCAGTGAGAGATATGAGATTTTTGCTTGAGGCTGTATGGAAGAAGACAGAGAGAGGAAAAATAGTGTGTGTGTTGCCTAGGTATGATGATGATGAGCTGAGCAGAAGAGCGGTGATATTGAATGACATAATAGCGAGAATGTGTGACAAGAGGGGACTGGTATATGTGGATGCTTGGAGTGCGTTTGAGGAAAGAGAGGAATTGTATGCGAGAGACCGCTTACATTTGAATGAGGAAGAACGTAGGCATCTGGAGAGATTGCTGTTCTGAACGAGTCAGTGTGTCCCAGGGAGAGGAAAAATAGTGTGTGTGTTGCCTAGGTATGATGATGATGAGCTGAGCAGAAGAGCGGTGATATTGAATGACATAATAGCGAGAATGTGTGACAAGAGGGGACTGGTATATGTGGATGCTTGGAGTGCGTTTGAGGAAAGAGAGGAATTGTATGCGAGAGACCGCTTACATTTGAATGAGGAAGAACGTAGGCATCTGGAGAGATTGCTGTTCTGAACGAGTCAGTGTGTCCCAGGGAGGATGATAGCAGGGGTTGCCTCTTGTGGGAATGGATACTTGGGAGAAGGGAGACAATGTCAGATAACACTGAGCCCAGTGGAGTCTAGAAGGGATAATGCTGGGTATAGAAACAATGCCGTTTATATGCTTTATACTAATGCCAGGAGTATTCGGAATAAGGGAGAGGAATTGGTGGCACAGATAGCATCGGCCTGGCCAAAAATTATTCGGATCACTGAGACGTGGTTGACAGAAGGTATAATAACAGGAATAGAAGTCGCAGGGTATAGCATTTTTCATCAGGATAGGAGGGGAAAGCTTGGTGGTGGGGTAATGCTTATGATAAGTGATGACCTATGTCCTCTAAGAGTGGAGGCTTTGGAAGGAAGTGAGACAAATGATTTTGAGGGTGTATGGTGTGAGGTAGAGGTAGGCAACACAGGATATTTAGTGGGGTGTTGCTACAGACCCAGGAGCACAGAGGATGGGGACCAGGAGATGTTTAGACAGCTAAGTTTGGCAAGTGCAAGAAGAATGATTGTTATGGGCAATTTTAACTACAGTAGTATAAATTGGAGAGAGGAAGATGCATGTAGCAATAGGAGGATTTTTATTTTAGGGGAATTTCTAGATTTCTTGAGGGACAAATGTCTTAGGCATCATTTAACAGAGGGAACAAGAGGTTCAGGAGTTTTGGATTTGGTTATAGCATCAGAAGAGTCGATAATAACTGAGTTGACATCTCTCCCACCAGTTGGAGAGAGTGACCATATGGTGTTGACTTGGAAAACTAATAGACATGCAGGAGTATCAAAGAGACGGGAACTTATGTGGAATTATAAGGCAGGTGATTATAATAGTCTTAGACGTCAACTTCGGGAAGTTTCATGGAGGGAGGAATTGGAAGGCCGGGATATCACTAGTGCGTGGGAAATTGTGAAAGAATATTTGTTATCAGCAATGGTAAGTTGTATACCACGAGTGAAGAAGAGGACGCAATTTGGAGTAAAGTGGATGATAAACAATATTAAACAGGAATTGCATGCGAAAAAGAGGCTATGGAAGAGATATAAGGAGACAGGTGAAGAGATGCATGAGGAATATAAGACACAGGCCCGAAGAGTGACTAGTGTGGTAAGGAAAGCGAAACTGGAATATGAGAGGAGATAGGCCCTAAGATCTAAAGAAAATCCTAGGGAATTTTTTAGCTATATGGTCAATAGGAGGAGAAATGACTGTGGAAGAATGATATTGCGGGATAAAAATGGGAATAGAGTGACTGATGCAGAGGACATAGTGGAATTGTTCAATGAACACTTTATTGGAGTATTTCATCCCAGAGATGTCAGTTTTAATGCTAGAGGGATAGGGCTGGTTCGAGGTCTGGAGGTACAGGAGGAGAGTGTGTTTCAGATACTGAGTACTCTGGATGTCAGTAAAGCTTTGGGACTGGATGGTATTTCACCACGAGTTTTGAGAGAATGTGCTAGGGAACTGACAGTGCCTTTAACCTGGCTTTTCAATGAAAGTCTGGCTTCGGCAAAGGTGCCCAGGGAATGGAAGGAAGTTAAGATAGTGCCATTGCATAAGGGTGGTAGCAGACTGGAATTGTCTAATTATAGACCAGTTTGTGTGTCATCAGTAGTTGTTAAGATCTTGGAGAAAGTAGTGAGGGACCATATACAGCATTGGGCAGATGAGGGTAATGTTATCTGTGAGAGTCAACATGGATTTGTGAAAGGGCGCTCTTGTTTTAGCAATATGCTAGCCTTTTATAATAAAGTTACAAGAACATTAGATGAGGGAAAGGCATATACTGCAATTTTCTTAGACTTGGCGAAGGCATTTGAGAGGGTGCCAGATGATAAGCTGATATTTAAGTTGCAGCACATGGGTCTGGATGTCAGATTGGTCAACTGGATTCAGGATTGGCTGTCTGATAGGTATCAGAGTGTTGTGTATGGTGGAGCAGTTTCAAGGAGGCAGAGGGTTACAAGTGGGGTCCCACAGGGCTCAGTACTAGGACCTATATTGTTTAACCTTTATATCAATGACATTGCCAGTGGATTGCAAGGGGATATTCAGTTGTTTGTGGATGTTGGGAAGCTGGGAAGGATTATTAGTAATAGTGCAGATGTGGTAGCCCTGCAAGAGGATTTAAATAAGCTAGATAGATGGGCAAATGAATGGGGGTCAGTTTAATGCAGCAAAATGTAAGGTCTTGAGGTTTGGGAAACATCGATGGGATGCTGCATACTCTATGGGAGGAGTTATACTGGAGGAAGTAGGGGAGACAAGAGATCTGGAGTTGATGATTAATAGAAACCTTAGGTTTAGGGGACATATTGCAAAGATGGTGAAGGTAATGCAGAGGATTGCTGCAATTATGAGAAGGACACTGACCTGCAGAGATAAAAGAGTTATCATTCTGTTGTATAAGTCTCTGATCAGACCACACTTGGACTATTGTTCTCAGATTTGGTCCCCAGGATTTGAAGGGGATAAATTAACTCTGGAAAGGATACAAAGACGGATGACAAAGATGGTTTCAGGACTGTACAAGGATAGTTACGAGGATCGGCTGAGAGAATGTGGACTGCAGAGTTTGGTGGATAGAAGAAGGAGAGGTGATATGATTGAGACTTTTAAACTGTTGAGAGGTGGTTACAGGGTTGACACTGGGGAGTTCTTTTGCTTGGTTGAACAGCAGGAAGGAGTGATGACAAGAGGCCATCCCTGGAAGTTACGAAAGGAAACTGTGAGCAAGAGGGTGAGGAGTGGTTTCTTTGCGTGGAGGGTGGTTGAACCATGGAATGCATTGCCTGATGGAGTGGTGAGAGGGAGAACGGTCAATGAGTTTAAGGAGTGGTATGATTGACTTTGTTTTTCTTAGTGGGGGACAACCCTCGATGAGTCTTGACAGACTTTATGTTCTTAGGAAGGACCTCCCACGACGAGTCTTTTGACTCCATGGAGGCCTGAATAATAATAATAATAATAATAATAATAATGACTAAAACATCTAGAGAAGCTGAAACAACACAACAAAACATGGAAAGAGTAATTTTAAGAATAATGCAATTAGATAAAAAGAATAATACTTGGATAAGGAAACAAACAAAGGTAATGGACATTGCATTCAGTAATAAAAGGCAATAAATGGCACTTTGAAGGACATGTGATGATAATGTCTGACAACATATGGGTAAGGAAAACAACAGAATGTACACCAAGAACTGGTTGCTGGAAATCAGGCAGACCAGCAGTAAGATGGAATGATGATATAAAGAGATATAAACTATTGGCTTGGATTGGTGGATGGCTGATAGACATGTATCTGTGTTAGTATTTCTACACGATTAGTGTTAGTAAGTGTAAAGTTATACACTTTGGCATGATGAGATTTCCAAAGGCTTGCTATATTAGTAGGAGTAGGCCAGAAACTGATGAGGCTAGGGATCTGGTAGTTATGATGGATAGGAAACTGAGGTTCAAAGGTCACATTACAAACATTATTAGTATTATTATGTGACACCTCCAGGGAGTTCAAAGACTCATCAAGGGGAGGGCATCTACTCTACAACTGTCTCCACAGGCCACACCAACGTCATCTACCACCCACCACCATCTCTAGCATTTCCACAGACAATCACAAACGTCCATGCCTATGCCTGGATTCGAACCTGCAGCCTTTTGGCTGAAGAGTGGATATGCTAACCACTCGGCCAACCAGGCCTGCCATTTGCAAATACAACTCAGAGGGTAATTGTGATGTTGAACATTGACATATAAGGATGAAGAGGTAATTTTTGCCTCATTAAAAGGCCTTGATACAACTGCACCCAAAGTATTGTGCACAGATTTTGTCTCTCTGTTTCAGAGGGCATACGGAAGCTGTAGAAAGAGTGCAAAAATAGTAATAAAGATTCTGGATATCTGGATTACAGAATATAGATTACAAGGTCTTCATTTCTGTGAGGAGGATTTCTGTTATTTGGACTGGGCAGGTATTTGGATCAAGAGAACTGAAGCAGTATTCAGACCATTGGTAGGAGGAATAGAAGTCACGGAGGTCATCCCATGTAGCCCTTATAATGCTAAAAGGCACAAGACTGAGAACTAGTGGGTGAAGGTTGTTCTGCAGCAAAAGAGACTTGTATAAGATTGTGATCCGATTTACCAAGAGAAAACTGACTTCCACTGTATACTTGGAAGAGGAATTTGTTAGGAAGAGATAAACTGTGTTGGCAAATTGCAGGAGTTTGTCAGGTATTTTGGTAAGGAGATTGATGATCTGTTTAGGCCATTGCTAATGACATCTTGGCATCCCTGCCAGCTTGATCAGTGAACTTAAAGACAGGAAGCCAGTTTGAGTTGTGGACATTGAAGTCCCCAGAAAAGAAAACCTCATTATTAAGGTATTTCGATTTATTTATTTATTTATTTCATATCCAAAGACAAGTGGTACAGTAATAAGTAAGTGGTACAATATTATTTACAACAAATAGGATATACAGTGGTATCTCGCTAATCCGAACTAATAAAAACCGCACTCGTTCAGATTATCAAAAAGTTCGGATTAGCGAATTTTCCCCCAAGAGGCAACAATAACTAGCATTTAAGACAAAAATAATCAGATTCTAATGGTATATCAGTTTAATTCTATAAATAAATGAAGTAACTGATAGAAAAAAAGCTACTGTACTGTAATGTAAAACTGAAAAAATAATACAGTACACAAGTTTATTTTAGTAAAAAATTTAGTTTGTATGTACCTGTTTTGTTGAGGATTCTGGTTTAATAAAATTGCATATACAATTGTACATAACTTAATTTGCGTAAAAAATATCACTTTCTTGTACACAACACAAAATTTGAAGGTTGAAGATTTGTGGGTTGCAGAAATTGGTCAATAGGCAGAAAAGGGGTGATATGATTGAGACATTCAAATTACTGAAGGGTTTCTATAAGATTAATTAGGATATTTTTCAGAACAGTGGTGGGAGAACTATGAGCCATCCATGGAAACTGGGCAAGAGTGTGGTTAGCAAGGGTGTTAGAACTAGGTTTTTTACTTGGAGAGTGGTGAATGAGTGGAATAAGCTGCCATAAAAAAGTTTTTTTTTTATTTCTTTGTAAACAAAGTCATTGATTTTCTTTTGCTTCTTGGAAGCTAAACTTTTTTCGAATGCTTCTTTTCGGAGCTGCATTGCCAATAAAATTTTGTGGAATGGCGTATCTTTCTGTTTAGTCCAGTCTATACACATATTAAAACTGTCAACTGCTTTTTGTGTTTTACTTTTTTTTTTTCTTCGAGCTCTTTATCGTCATCTAATTCATTCTGTAGCATCATATTTATAATTTAAGCATCCGATTTGATTTCGAATTCCCTTTTGGTTCTACCTGTAATCCATTCTGTAACATCTATTTGTGAAATTTCACCATTTGGATTTATATTTTTAACCAACTTATGCATGTTTTGAATTTCCACTTTTTGTGCATCACCATAGTTATCTTCGTAAATTCTAGAAGGCCACAGTTTTTTCCGTGACGCTCGACAGCGGTGATTCATGCCGACAATACATTACGTACTGTACAGTATAAAAAAGCAAACATGAACACACAGTAAATCAAAATAGGCCTGCAGTGTAACCATACAATCGACAGTATGAAAAGAATACTGTAATAAGAATAAAATAAATAATAATAATAGTTAAAATAATAATTATTAAATAAAAATAATAGTACACAAAATAATAATACGTAATAAATAAAACTTTTTTTTTTCTTTCAAACCGCAGTTCGGATTACTGGATGGTTCGGACTAAAGAGGTTCGGATTAGCGAGATACTACTTATTACAAATGAGAACAGCTTAAATTTGATAGGTGAATTATACAGGGAATAATAAGTAAAATATGAAAAAAGAAACTATACATAAGTTATATACAACAAATATGGTCAGATGTTCCTCCAGTATTTTGTGCAATCAATTGCTCTTTCTGTGCAGGATATAAGGTCCTCTTTTGTGCAAGGTGATTGAAGAAAGGGACAAGAAAGAAGGTGTTTCATGGACTGGGTTGTCCCACACAATTATCTGGTGCAGTGAGGTAGAGGTAGCCCCATTTGATGAGATTTTGTTTGCAGCATCCTGTTGTTTCAAATTTGTTGAGGCTTTTCCAAGTATTTCAGTCGAAGTGGCCACCACATGGAAGATGTTCTGCTGTTGGAATACCAGTATTATTCTCAGGGTATAGTGTAAGCCATTGTTGAAGTCTTGTCTCTGGAGGGTTTTTAGGTGGTTCAACAATTGCTAAGAAACTATGTTAGGATCTTAGTCTTTGGGGCACTGTGGTCTGGCCGAATAGAGGGTGGCATTCATCATTCATTTGTCTGCTTTTTTCGTCAGTTGAGAATGCAGATCTTCGAATTGAAGGGGGGGTGCAATATCAGCCAAAGTATACAGGTCTTTTAGTGGTGTTGGTTTCAGGCATCCTGTAATTACGTGGCAGCTTTCATTCAATGCTGGGTCATTTTTCAGCATGGCAGGATCTGGACCATACTGGGAAGGCATATTCAGCAGAAGAATAACAAAAAGCCAAGGCAGAAGATCTCAGTGTGCTAGGGTCTGCATCCCATTTGGAGGAGGTAATGAAGTATGTTGTATCTTGCATTCACTTTTGCCTTAGTTTTTTCTATGTGTGCTTTATATGAAAGGGTGTGATCGAGAGTCACATTGAGATAAACTGGGTTCCAGGAATGTTCTAAATCAGAGCCTTCCCAAGAAATCTCTAGCTTCCTGTTCACTTCCTTATTCTTAAGGTGGAAAAAACCAGTCTGGGTTTTCAAGGGGTTTGGTTTTAATTGATTGCTGCTATAATATGTGATTAGACTATTTAAGGCAAGTGATAGAGTAGTTTCAATGGACTTGAAATTTTTTGATTGAGTAGCTATGGCAAGGTCATCAGCATAGATAAAATATCTAGTTCCTGGAAAGATGGGGAGATCATTAATGTAAATGTTGAAAAGTAATGGTGATAACACACTTCCCTGGGGGAGGCCATTTTTTTGGGGATGCCAGCACTCTTCCTAACCCCCCCAGGTCCACAAAAAATCATCTGTTTTCCAACAGTGATTGGTTCAGGAGAACAAGGTGATGGTCTCTAGTTATTCCGTATATTTTATTTCTGACTGTGAGATCATTTATGGTATCATATGCTGCAGTTTGGTCTACAAAGACTGCTCCTGTGGCTAGTTTTTGCTCATAACCATTTTCTATATATTTAGTGAAGTTGAGAAATTGTGATGTACAGGATTTGCCTGGTCTAAAACCAGCCTGCTCAGCA
The DNA here is from genome assembly GCF_054136105.1 of Typopeltis vanoorti. Lineage (NCBI taxonomy): Eukaryota > Metazoa > Arthropoda > Arachnida > Uropygi > Thelyphonidae > Typopeltis > Typopeltis vanoorti. Next base: position 35,279,987 of record NC_143567.1, on the reverse strand, counting down.
ATAAGATTGGGTTCAATTAGAAGTTGTAGCCTATTCAAAATTAATCATTCATAGAGTTTGAAGAGGTTGCTGAGTAGTGATATAGGTCTGTAATTTTTTGCTTCGGTTGGAGTTTTCCCTGGTTTAAGAAAGGCCACCCCTTTAGCATGCCTCCAGATAGTTGGTATCCTTAGGGTTCTGAGACAGGTGTTGTATAGTTTTAATAACCACTCTTTAGTCCTGAATCCAAAATGTTTAATTTGTTGATTACAGATATCATCAATGCCTGCAGATTTTCTAGATTTTAATAGGTTTATGGCAGCATTGAGTTCGGTGATAGTGAAATCTGAGTTAATCATATTTTGTTCCTCACTTGGGGTTCTAAGTATCTTATTTTTTAGGTGCTTTTTAGAGAATTTTCCATTCAGCAGGAGCTGCTGTTGAGCAATTTGATTAGCTGTTACCTGTGGATGCTCATGTGGCTTAGTGAAATCCTTCCTAATTCTGTTGATAAAGGTCCATGCCTTTCTGCTATTATGGGTCATATCAAGGGCTTCTGTTTCTTTTTTCCATGAGGAACGCCTTTCCTCTGCCATCTTGAAGCATAATTTTTCTCCTGCTTGGATAGTCTCCTCTGATAAGGGGTTGGTGTAAAGTTGTAAGTAATTAGCATACTGGGCTTGTATGTCAATGGAAAGGCCTGGAATATAGTTTGTGCAGCATCTTTGGGGGATGTGTTTGGTGGAGATTTTCCTCAGTATTTTTATTTTTATGAATTCGGGATACTCTTGAGGGTTTGGAGGTACTGGTTCTATGGAGCTGTCAAGATCTTCCAATTTTGATTATAGAAAGTCAAGCTTTAGACAGAGATTGTTGAAGAGGTCAGCATGATTAACAGAGTTTGGAGAGTGATAGAGAGACAGTATATGAAAAGGATAGGTTAGTTTGACAGAGAAATGTTGAGCCAAAACAGATCAAATGGGGGGGGGGAGGTGAATTGTGACAGCAAATACATTTCTTGTCTTCTACAAGACAGATGCTGGCTGATCTCTCAGTTTGACCATTATATGATAAATTGCAAGAACAAGGATTCTTAGAATGGAGGGGAGGAGGGAAAATTGATCCTTTAAACTGCAGATATGTATCAAATGAGATTTGGAAGCAGTGCACAGATTATATTTCTTTAAAGTTCTGGCTGTTTTTCTGATGTGCCCTGGATACGGTTGACAGCAGAGCCTTCAACCCCTGTTCCAACCAGGCTTCCATCACGGTGGAACTCTCCCTTAATCACCAGACCTTCCTGTCAATGGCTACAATGCAATGCCACAAAAGATTAACAAAACAGCAAATAGTTGTTCCTCCCACTTCCTTACATCCCTCTCAGCATATAGATCAGAACAATGCTATTGTTATTCTCTATATCCAGGGAAGGTCAAAAAAATAGCCAGGACTTTAAAGAAATGTAATCTCTGCACTACTTTCCACTCTATTAAGGATCCACTTCCTTTCTTCTTGGTTCCAGCTGTTTAAAAGGTTCCTTATTCTTGCAATTTATCATATTATCATGCCAGTCTGGATGGCCGATTGGTTAGCGTATCCGCTCTCCAGCCAAAAGGCTGTGGGCATGGATGTTTGTGATTGTCTGTGAAAATACTAGTGGTGGTGATGGGCAATAGATGGCATTGGTGTAGATGATGCGGTTTGCAGTAGTTGGTGGAATTGAGTAGTGCACGCTGAGAGTTGTAGAGTAGGTGCCCTCCCTTGATGAGTCTGGACTCCCTGGAGGTGTCAGATAATAATAATAATAATAATAATGGCCATACTGGAAGATCTGCCAACATCTATCTGCTTTGGAGATCACAAGAAATACATATGCTACCACAAGTCTGGTCTAGCTGACCATACTTTAGATACTTTGCTGAATCAGATGGGGAAAAAAACTAGTGTTTTGACACAGTAGTGACAAATACAAACTTGAAATACGTTTTTAAGAATTGGCAGCAGATTTAAACAACCAACCTAATCTAAATAACTATGGTTGTATTAAACTTCCCAAGATTTGGGAAACATTAATTTTTAGCTCATCTGCCCATTAGCACCCATTGAGGGCACTTTGCATAGAATTTTAAGCTTTGAGTCAAGCTTATTCCAATTATTGTTTTGTGTGTGTTACAACAATTTTAATTTTGTATTCCTGATGATATCTCTATGAGGATGTGCTGAAAAGTTGTGTTAATCACCATGAAGGAATTGAGGTAGAACCATGCAATTGCAAATTATTCTACATATTCCCCACAAAGTGTTATACACTTGTTACAATGCTGCTTCATCATTGGAAATCCTCTGAGAAAAAAAAAAGTCTTTCCCTTGTTGTACAAACTAGTCCTCAGTTGCAGATATGACTTCATCATCTTTGGTAAATTTTGTTCTTTTTAAGAGTTTCTTTAAATTTGGGAACAGGAAATAGATGGGGCCAGGTCTGGTGAATAAGATGGGTGAGACAGACATTGAAAGCCCAAGTTGTGTATTGTCTATTGGATTTCATGAGCAGTGTGAGCAGGTGCATCGCCCTGCAAAAGCAACACACCTCTGCTCAATTTCCTGGGGTATTTTTCTTTCAGTACCTCCTTCATTTCCTTCAGATCTGTTGAATAAATGATGCTGTAACAGTTTCACATTTTTTTAGGTACTTGGTAGAGATTACACCATCCATCCTAAAAGACAATGACAAGAACCTTCCCTGTTGACTTTTAGGTTTGGAACTTCTTTGGCCGTGGAGAATTTTGTGTCTCCACTCCATTGACTGTTGTTTAGTCTCTGGGTCATAGAACAATATCCTCTTTATTTCTGCTCTTTAAGGTATTCTTCACATTATTTGCCATAATCTGTGATGACTTTGCAACTTCTGCAGTGTCACCCCCCCCCAGAACTTCAGGTCCTTTTCTACGAGCACTCCCAGATCTGTTCTCACTTCAACCTCCTTCAAAATTTCCCCATGAAATGTACATTTTTCATTCTATCATTGCTTACCAAACTGCAGAACCTTACACCTTGCATCATTGAATTGTTAGTTCCACTCATCTACATACTCATACAATCTCTTCAAGTCCTCCTGTAAGGCCACACAAACTGCTTGTCTTCTCATTGTTTTTCCCAATTTTGCATCAGCTGCAAACAGTTATATATATAAATCTTCAGTTAAACCCCTTGCAATATCATTAATATGCTAATAAAATGACAATGGACCCAAAACAGACTACTGCTTTTGGAAAGTCACACTATTAGTAACTTTCCTCCTTTGGGATACCACATCTCCATATATTATTATTATTGTATGGGTGCCTCCGTGGAGTTCGAAGACCCATTGCAGGAAAACCAAACTATCCACATAATCTACTATACCTCTCCTTGAACCCATTAACAGACAAAAGCACTCGCAACTGACTCTGGCAACCCATTCCATTCATTCACAACTCTCCAAGCAATAAAATCTAGTCCTCACATCTCTACTAATCACACTTTTATTCAACTTCCAGGATGACTCCTTCTTCTGGCCCCTCCAGCCAAGTGAAAGTAGTGTCCTAATTTAACATGAAAGTTGTTATATTAGAAATAAGATCCTGGATCTATTAATTATAAATAGGACTGCAAGTAATCCAGGATCTTGACTCTAATATAACAACTCTCATTTAAATTAGGACACCACTTTTGCTGTAATAAAATTATCTATATGAATTTGTTCTCTGATAATGTTATAAATAGAATATAGCTTTGATGTAGTTTTTCTTTTCTTTTTTTTTTCACTAGAGGTCAGGCCAGTAGAATAACGATTGATCAAATCATTGTCTCTTTGGCATACTGTTTGAAATATGTGTGTATACTCCAGATGATGACCTTAATATGAAGATCAAAACATCAGGAAATTAAAGTAATTATTTCTAACATAGTTAGTCTCCATAATTTGTCTAAAATGAATGCTGTTCATCATGTAACACTAAAGGAAAGGATGAGGAGTAGAGCAGATGTTCTAGCCTTACAAGAAGACTTGAATAGATTGAGTGAGTGGGCATAGGAGTGGGGATGGAGGTGCTAATTCCACTCGAACAAGGACTTGAACCCTGGACCTTTAGGTTAAAATCCTAATGCTCTACTGACCAGGCACACAATTTCACTTTTCCCATTTCCCTGCCATGGGAAAAGTCCATCCCTTTCTGTTATGCTTTACAGCTCTGAAACTTTACAGCTTTTGTTCCAAAAATCATCCTGAACCATCATTATATCAGTTCCCTCTTATAGTTGTTAGTATAATCTCATTATACTCTCAGCAGCTAGAGGGCCACTGTGTGCTTATCGTTGGCAAAGGACTCCAGAAAAGACAAGTGTTATTATGTGTAATAACTGGCAATATTGCTTGCATGTTAATATGCTATTATGTATTTCTGATAATTTAGTGTGTCTGCATGATTATTGGCCTTGTGGTTTTGTTACTGACTTTTTTATTGAATTTTTGAATCTTGCCTTGAATGGAACACAATGGCAGTACACATGAGATCAACTTGTCCTGCAGCACGAAGATCAAGTGAAAGGAAATATAAATGAGGAAATGGAAGTAAGGCTCAGCAGAATGAGAGGTAGCAAGACTATGGGAGCTACAGAGAGTGAAAATTACAGGAAGGCATGATTTGAAGAAAGAGTTTTTCAAAATGAAAAATGAAATGAGGAATATGAATATGCAGAGTGATATTAGATGTTTGTTGGAAACAAATGAATGAAAGAAAAAAGAGGCAATGAATGATTCGAGAATACCATTTCATGCAGATTATATTGTTATAGGATTGGTTAATAAGCAAGTCTATAAGGTCTGCTGTCCAGGAAGGAGAATGAGCAAGATAATTCATGCTTTGGATATGAGGAGGAAACAAGCAAGAGAATTAGTGGTGGTTGAAGGAACAAATGATCTAAGTGGACATAAGAAGAATGTAAGGACAAATATCAAGAAGTTATTGAGAAGAGTGAAACATTACAGTCTAGTGGGAAGGGTTGTCAGTGTGTTGCCAAGGTATGACAATGATGAGTTGAGATGGAGAGCCAGAATCATGATTGGTATGCTGGAAGACGTGAGGAGAAGAGTATTCCATTTGTAAATGTGTGGAATGTATTTGAGGGAAGAATTGATTTGTACAAAAGTGATGGATTGCATTTGATTGGCTTTGGTGTGAGTGAACTGGAGAAATTGTTGCTATATGTCAGTGCAGTGTGTGATGGAAGTAAGAGATCAGCAGTAGGATGTGAAGAGAAAGATCAGAAGAGACTGAAGTGCTTGGCAGTGGAAACAGTAGTAGTGTGAGAGATGAAGAGAGAACAAGAAAGTAAGAGGAACAGGGAAACGGGGGGGGGGGGAATGGGTGGACAGGATGACACAGCATAACATTGAGTGAATGTTGGAAGTAGTAGTATATGGGGATGATCAGCATAGAAGTGAAATAGATTGGGATGCGAGTCGGATAGTTGATACAACGGACATATGTGGTAAGCGGTGATAAAGGTGATTGCACAAGGGAAGGTGTGGTGGGGAAATCACAACCAACAGATGGCTTAGGTAGGACTGGTTATCGACCTAAAAGTGAATTTCTGTGTTTATTTAAAAATGCCAGGTGTATCAGAAATAAGTGAGATGAAATTATTCCACTGATTGAGTTTATTCGTCTCAAAATTGTTGCAATACGTGAAACATGGTTCAGTGAAGATGATATCTAACTGGGAATAGATATGGAAGGGTACAGTGTTTTTTGTGAGGATAAAAGGACAAGAAGACAGGAGGAGTGCTGCTTATGATAGCAGGGGAATTATATCCACATAACTTAGACATGAAAGAGGTAAAGAGCGGCAATGGTCTTGAGGCAGTTGGTGTGAGGTGGAGTTTGATAGGAAGAAATATTTAGTTGGATGATGCTATAGGACAGGACATGTGGAGGGTGGTGTTGAAGAAATTTATAAGCAACATGGATTAGTGAACAAGGGAACAGTGATTATTTTGGGTGATTTTAATTATGGCAGCTTAGATGGAATTAAGAGACAGCATTTGGGATTAAGCAAAATGAATTTCTTGAGAGACAGCTATCTCAGACAGCATATAAAGGAGAGCACATGAGGATTGAGAGTTTTAGATCTGATCAATTCATTAGAGGATGTAATTGCGAGTGGAGTTTTGCACTTCCCTCCAGTTGGGGGGGGGGGGGAAGTAATCATCTGGGATGTGACTAGCCATATGAATACTGCTGCATGGAAAGGATATATGTGAGAGAACAAGGATGGTGATTATGACAGGCTCAGGAGACAGCTTGGAGCTATAGCATGGAATGAGGAGTTGAGTGGTAAGGATAAAAATGATGCTTGGGAAATGACAAAGAAATACCTAACAGAATCAATCTATGAATATATTTTGAGTTAAAAGTCTTGCACAAAGAGTATAATGAGCAGGCCTGGAGAGTGCAAGGTAAGGGCAAAAAAAAAAGTGCACTATGAGCTGAAATTAGAAAATCTGGCCAAGAAAAACTATCTTGAGTTTTTTCGATATATGGCAAGTAGAAAATTATTAAAACACTTAAGGAATAGAACAACGTAGTTAAGGATATAAATTAAATTAAACTTTAATAAATATTTTCCGATATTTCGGCAATGTCACATTGCCATTTTCTAAAGGAACTTACAAAAAAGTTACGTGCACGTAGGCACTACAACACAGAAACTGGGAATGAAGAGATGAATAAACAGGTTTGGTCAAACAGGCAGGACAGCGAATATCAGAATTTCGGAACACAAGGACTACATCCGTTTTCACAAATACAGTCATTCTGGGCTTGCGGACTATGCTCTGGATACACGCCACAGAATACGGTGGAAGAAAGCTACAGTGATACACCGTAGCAAATACAAATTTGAAAGACTCTTTATGGAATCAGCCTCAGCCCTAAGAAATTCTCCAAACCTCAACAAATTTGGTCGTATGCGACTGCCCCAAATTTGGGAGGCCTACATCTGCAGACCTTCAGCCCAACGGCCAAGAACACCTACTTAGCCCGCTAGAGGGCACCATCAGAACTGTTAGGAGAACAATAGCTTCATCTCTTCATTCCCAGTTTCTGTGTTGTAGTGCCTACGTGCACGTAACTTTTTTGTAAGTTCCTTTAGAAAATGGCAATGTGACATTGCCGAAATATCGGAAAATATTTATTAAAGTTTAATTTAATTTATATCCTTAACTACGTTGTTCTATTCCTTAAGTGTTTTAATAATGCATAACCAACGTATAAGCCTGTCTACGAGAATCAACATCATCCACGGAGATACGATTGCATGGAAGGCCCGCCAATACGGTAAATTGAAATTGAAGCTGTCTAGACAATTAAATCGTCTAGCGTTCCTGAAACGCTGCCGGGATAATAAAGTAATCCCGAACTGTGTAAAATTTAAGCACCAGTTTGTGTCACAAAAAGCTCTCCGAATATATAACTGCGCTAGCTACGCGAACAAATCACTGCCACGTGGTCGCTCTTAGCGGACATTAACGAAGCTATTCGTGCCGTCGAAGATGAGCTTTCGCGCACTTTGAACCATGAACTTTGGTTGATTTTACATGACATCTCATGTACCGCTGCCGAAAAAGAATTTAAAAAAATACGAGGCTGACAGATGAAAAAGTTCGAAAAATTAAAAAAGAACTCTACCGTTTTTCCAAAACCTGCTACCAACACGGTAATCAACCTTTCTTCAGCCACCCTGAAGCCTGAAGTACTCAACGCGCTGTCATGTGGACACAACTTCACCATTGCTCCCAATAAAATACCTAGTGAGGATATTATGATCCAGAACGAGCGCGGAATCCGCCACCTTCCACATCAAGTCGCCAACAGTGTAAGACTGGATGTAGCCTGTGTCCTTTCCAAAGGAAGACCACCAAAAAGCAACATATCAAACAAGGAATATAAAGCTCTACAGGAAATGAAAAATAATAAAGAATTAGTTATCACCAAAGCAGATAAAGGAAATGCAACTGTAGTACTTAACCAAAAGGACTACACAGGTAAGCTGAAGGCTCTTCTATTAGATCGGGCCACTTACCTCCCTATCAATTACAATCCCACCAACTCTCAAATTAGAAAACTTCACAGGCTCCTTAAGAGAGTCACTTCTTGGCCTGTAGAAGTTACCAACAGATTAACTCTATACCCCCCCGTATTTACAGACTCTGAAAAATACACAAAGAAAATGTGCCATTACGTCCCATAGTGGATGGAATTGATTCCCCCACATACAAATTAGCTAAACATTTGGCCAAAGAGCTCACACACTATACTGGCAACACACCATCACACATAAAAAACTCAGCCCATTTCAAAGCCAGCATAGAAAACCTTACACTCCAACATACTGACATAATGGTCAGCTTTGATGTGTCCTCTTTATTTACAAATGTCCCACTCAAGAAAACTTTAGAGCTAATCCAAGCTAAATTTTCTCCCGATATCTCCCGATATCAGAATTATTTCAGTTCACAATGAACTCAGGCTATTTCGTTTGGCAGGGAAAATTCTACAAACAAATAGAGGGGGACAGCCATGGGTTCACCACTCTCCCCACCCTTGGCCAATTTCTTTATGGAGACCTTTGAAGAAAAAGCCTTAGCCTCTGCCCCACAAAAACCAACCATATGGCTTTGCTATGTTGATGATGTGTTCACTATTTGGCCACATGGCTCTGAAACACTTCTCTCCTTCTTAACACACTTAAACAACCAACACCCCAGAATCAAATTCACTCTGGAAAAAGAGGAAAACAACAGCCTCCCTTTCCTAGACACACTAGTCACCCGCCAGCCTAATGGATCCTTGGTTTTCTCAGTTTACAGAAAACCCACCCATACAGGCAGATACATTCGCCAACAATCCCCCTCACAACAATATGGAGTAGTGAAAACACTATACAACAGGGCTAAACTAATCTGTTCAAACGACTTGGCCCTAAACACAGAACTAAATCACATCCTCAACACTTTCTGAGCCAATGGCTACACCCCCAAAAAAATCCAAAAAATATTAGAACCTACAAACCACAGATCCCCCCCCCCCCCCACAACAAGGATTACTCTAATCCATCACCATTCCCTACATCCGAGGCACCTCAGAAAAGATTACCAAAATCTTAAAAAACATGACCTGACCTCCTGTTACAAACCTTACAGAAAATTGGCATCCCTTATCCGCTCCACTAAAGACCAACCACTTCCCCTAGACCTACCTGGTGTTTACCAGGTCCCTTGCAGTTGTAAACTGTCTTACTTTGGCCAAACAGGCAGGACAGCGAATATCAGAATTTCGGAACACAAGGACTACATCTGTTTTCACAAATACAGTCATTCTGGGCTTGCGGACCATGCAATGGATACACGCCACAGAATACGGTGGAAGAAAGCTACAGTGATACACCGTAGCAAATACAAATTTGAAAGACTCTTTATGGAATCAGCCTCAGCCCTAAGAAATTCTCCAAACCTCAACAAATTTGGTTGTATGCGACTGCCCCAAATTTGGGAGGCCTACATCTGCAGACCTTCAGCCCAACGGCCAAGAACACCTACTTAGCCCTCTAGAGGGCACCATCAGGACTGTTAGGAGAACAATAGCTAGCTCTCTTCATTCCCAGTTTCTGTGTTGTAGTGCCTACGTGCACGTAACTTTTTTGTAAGTTCCTTTAGAAAATGGCAATGTGACATTGCCGAAATATCGGAAAATATTTATTAAAGTTTAATTTAATTTATATCCTTAACTACGTTGTTCTATTCCTTAAGTGTTTTAATAATGCATAACCAACGTATAAGCCTGTCTACGAGAATCAACAGGCAAGTAGAAAAATGTATGATTATGGTAAGATAATGCTAATGAATAAAAGTGGAGATTGGTAACTGCTGCAGAGGACATAGTCGAATTTTTCAGTGAGCAGTTCATCAAGATGGTTTATCCTCAATGTGTAATCAGAAGCTCAAGTGCTGAGAATAAAATGAGCGAAGACTTAATGGTGAGTGAGCAAGAGGTATATGAGGAGTTAAGTAAGCTAGGTATCAATAGGGAAATAGGACTTGATGACATATCACCATACATTTTAAGGGAATTTTCCAAGGAGTCAGCATCAGCCTTGGTGTACTTGTTTAACAAGAGTCTTGCAACAGCATAAGTCCCAGAGGAGTGGAAGGAAGGCAAAATTGTTCCACTTCACAAAGGTCGTGATAAAGCTAAGGCTCCAAATTATAGGCCGATCAGTGTATCTGGAGTTGTAGTTGAGATATTGAAGAGGTTAGTGAGAGATAGGATACAAAAATGGGTTGATAACAGTGGTATTCTTTGTACTTGTCAACATGGATTTGTTCAAGGAAGGGGTTATGTTTTACCAACTTGCCTTTGTACCATACATGACAAGGTGATAAATGTATTGGACAAGGGAGATGCATATACAGTAGTATACTTAGATTTTGCAAAAGCTTTTGATAGAGTGCCACACCTCAAGTTGCTCACTAAACAGAAACATATGGGATTGGATAACAGATGGCTGCCACTAGGGTAAATGTTCTTCATCGCCCAGTAAAATATCTCCACCTGGCTTACTGGAGGGCTGAGGCAGAAAATACCATGTTTTGGTCTACAGAGTAAGAATACCGGTTTCTTCCCCCCCCCCTCTCTTTGATGTGCGGTGTGGGTGACACCCTTCAAGGCTATGATAAACATACTTTGAGATCCACAAATTTCAAGGCTATGTCAATTAAAACAGTGGTGCTGTACACTGGCATGGATCCAATTAGTGCATGGATCTGAACCTGTCAGTACCGAGTCAGGAGGCTTCCCAATCAAGTGGTGCATAATCCCACTGTGGCACACTCTGCCAGGTCATGCCTGGAGAGCAAGTCCGAGTAGTGGTATGTTGGGGACATTGTCGAGACCACATCACGGTATGTAGACTGGTTTCTGTCTTCTTTCACTGTACTTCCCCACCATATCCTTCCATCCATCTATTTAAACTTATGAAGACTTTCACAAATAATAACAGTGACACTACAACAAAAGCGAATCTCCCTCATAAACAAATCCCATAAAAAAAAGTCACTTCACAACCAGCCACAGCATACAAACCATACCAGAATCTCAAATGCGTGGAAAGGCATATGTGTTTTGCAGAATATGTTAATTTATTTTCATGGTATTGATGACAACACAGAATAATAAGAAAATAACTAATATTTATTAATTTATTTTCTGATATTTTGTGGTATTATATCCAGCATCTTCAGAGCACAAAAACAGTTTGTCACAGTACGTGAAGCAACAGCTATTTAGTATAACAGTGGGACTGGATAACACAAGGAACTAAGGTCCTAATTAAGCACCCTCTATGTTGGAAAAAGAGAGAAAACAAGTATTAATTACATCTTATTAATTATAAAGCTTCTGTTGAAAATATTAGTTATTTTCTTATTATTCTGTGTTGTCATCAATAAGAATAATAAGAAAATAACTAATATTTATTAATTTTTTTTCTGATATTTTGTGGAATTATATCCAGCATCTTCAGAGCACAAAAACAGTTTGTACATGAAGCAACAGCTATTTAGTATAACAGTGGGACTAGTTTAAAAAAACTGTAATGGATAACACAAGGAACTAAGGTCTTAATTAAGCACCCTCTATGTTGGAAAAAGAGAGAAAACAAGTATTAATTACATCTTAAAATGACTGTCTCCCAGATTTTTTGGTAAATTTATGCAGCCATGCTTGTTGAAGTTTGGAGTATGTTTATAAAGCTTCTGTTGATTCCAAAAATAATCTCTCTCTCTCTTACTTATAATGACTTCTGTGTAACACTTTTGTTTACTTCCAATTGATCCTGTGTGAAGGAGTATCTAAGGCATGTCTGCTAGACTTGACTTGCCATAATGATAGTGCTGGATGTATTTTTTATGTTCACCAAAATGGATGTTGACAGTTCTTCCTGTCTGTCCATAGTAAGCCCAGTCACAAGAACAGAGCACTTCATAAACTTCTGGATATGATAAAGAAGAGAGTTTGACATTAGGTGAAGGAGGAGGGTTGCCAATTTGACATAAGGTTTAAATATGGCATAGCTGATATTTATTAAGCACTCTAGATATCTTTTCAGATGGACCTTGAGATAAAAATATTAGTTATTTTCTTATTATTATGTGTTGTCATCAATACCATGTAAATAAATTAACACATATCAGAATCTCTTCAGTAAAAAGTCACGACATCTGTGGCATTAACAAACATAAATGACATCTGCCATCACTTGCAGTCATCCAGACCAGACGTCTTATTTCTGACAGAAACCCCAAATCGCAGCTTCATCTATTACTGCACACATCCAGTGATCAGACTACACATGTCACAATTCTTTTCACCACAAGAGTTGGTACCTGTGCCTTTGTGAAATCTGACATAGCCTGCCAGAGAATGGCTAATTTAGAATTCCCTGCTTTTGACTTTCTCTAGCTCAAGGTTTTCTTGCTCCATTAATAACTTTCATTTGTTGCATTTACCAGTCTCCAATCACTAATAGCCACTCAGATCTCTTCACATTCCTTTCCATGAAGCTAGACCACCTGCATTCATTTCAGTAAAATTATGGAGACTACAACCATGTTAGGAATAATTACTGTAATTTCTCTATGTTTCGACCTTCATGTTAAGGTCATCATCTGGAGTATATATACAGGGTGTTCGGGATAAATTTGACATATTTATAATTAATTATATTTTTCCGTAAGTTACATGTATTAACACACACTTCTCTTCATTTAAAAGTTTGGACCCTTCTTCATTCATATACAAGATGTCAGAAAGGATGGATAGCTGGAACCCACCTGAATCATGGAAGAGAATAACTTGTATCATGATGATTCGTGCCCGCCATCAAAATAAGGATATTACGACTGCTGCCCAATGCTCCCTGAATACAGTAAAAACAATCAGGCATGAACTAGAGACTTGCAATGGTGACTACGAGGATGTAGCAAGAAGAAAGATCCCTAGCAGACGATCTGATTGCGTTCGTACAGCAGAATTCCTCGCAAATCTGCAGGAACAGGTGTTGAAGAACCCTGGCATTGGAATTCGGGCTTTGTTCGTGGAGTTGCTAACTGTAGTCAAGCCCTGGATAACAAGGGTAGCCAATGGTAGGCCGTATGTATGGCAGCAGGATTCGGCCCCTTGCCACACCTCTGGGAAAAGTCAAAAATGGTTGTCTGAAAATTTCTACGACTTCACCAGTCCAAATGTTTGGCCTCCAAACTCCCCAGACCTTAACCCCATGGATTATTTTGTATGGGGCGCAGTTGAAAAAGACACCAATCGCACTTCCAGTAATACAAAAGCCCAGTTAATGGATAAAATTAAAACAGTTTTTGCGGCCCTTCCCAGGGAGACTGTAGCATCAGCTTGTTCGAGGTTCCGAAGCAGAATTGAAGCTGTGATCGATGCTAATGGTGGTTATTTTGAGTAAATCTTGTTGATAGTATTGTAATTAACTCTGCCTGTAATGTTTTTTTGTCAATTCATTAAATTTAATAGATACAAAGAAGATTTTCTTTTTCCTTACGAAACTGTCAAATTTATCCCGAACACCCTGTATATATATATATATATATATATATATATATATATAGAAAGCTTTTTACCTTGGGTAAAAACCAGGTTTATATTTAAAATAACTTGGTATCTTTAACATATATATATATATATACATACAAAGACAAGCTAAATTACATTTCAAACAGTATACTAAAGTGACAATGATTTGATGAACAGCTTTTGTACTGGCCTGACCTCTAGTGAAAAAAAAAATGATATCAAAGCTATATTCTATTTATACCATCATCAGAGAACAAATTCATATAGATAGTTTTAATACAGCAAAAGTGGTGGCCTATTCCATAATTTAACATAAATGTTGTTATATTAGAGTTAAGTCCTAGATTACTTACAGTCCTAATTATAATTAACTCTTAGACCAAAAGGTTATGTGGGGAGAATATGTGCCATTCATATTCTTGGGATTTTTAGACCACCATTATTGTTAAGATTAGGATGGTTGATAAGAATTTCACCTTAAGTTTATGCTCATACCTCCTTTTGATGTGATGTAAACAACAGGTGCCTTTCCATTCAGTTCTATGTAGAGTATTCAGGCATTGATCAGAAAGGGCAGATTTACCATAGTTATTAAATTTAATGTGCCATTTATGTTCCTTTTTTTTTTTATAGCAATGGTGCATCCTGTTTCACCTATGTAGGGCAAATTACAGGTGCATTGAATACAGTATATTCCAGGGTGAGCCAGTAGAGGAAGTTGATCCTTGGATGAGTTGAATAAGTTCTTTAATTTTGCAGGAGGTTTAAAGGTGGCAATAAGATTATATTTCTGTAGTATTCTGTTTATTTTGTCTGATATCCCTTTAATGTATGAAATGGCTACAGTTTTATTGTAATTTAGTTTATTTTTATTTTTAGGTGGCGTCTTGTGAAGAATTTTGTTGATAGTGGTTTTGCTGTAGCCATTTTTCCGGAAGTTATTGCTGATAACTTTTAATTCATGTTTAAGTGGCTGTTCACTGAAGCAAATCTTTAAAGCTCTGTTTTTTTTAGTGTGTTAAAGACACCTAGTTTTTGTGTTGAGTAATGGTAAGAGTTTGTGTGTCTATGTTGTCCAGTATGTGTAGGTTTATGGTAAACAGTGAAGGAAAGACTTCTGGAAGGAAGAAGTGTGACAAGTGTATCTAGAAAAGGAAGTGTGTTCTGACTTTTGATTTCAATTGTGAATTGTATGCATTTGTGCTGTTTGTTCAGGTGGCTGAGGACAGTGTCTAATGTCTGGCATCCATGGGACCACATAATGAAAACATTGTCAACATATCTAAGGTAGACGTTGGGTTTTAAAATATAGGAATCTAGAGCATATTGCTCAGAAGCTTCCATATAAAAGTTAGCAATTGGGGGGTGGGGGGAGTAACGGCAGAGGCATACCTAGAGGGGGAGGCGGAGGAGTGGTCCGCCCCAGGTGGCACTGTGAACATTTTTGAACTTTTGTTGCAATTAATTCTAAAATACAGTCTCGAGAACTCAGTTCCAACTATTGTAATACTACAGCGAATTTTCCTCACAATTGCTGTAAGTGTTGCTAATTGTGAGAGGAGTTTTCTAAATAAAATTAATTAAGAATTACCCACATTACTATGAAATAGACTTCTACCATGTCATCAACTATTTTGCTAACAGAAAAGCAAGAAAAATAGCATTTTAAAATGTTGAAATTAAAGTTTTACTTCAAAAATAAACATAGTGTTTTAATTTATTTCCCTGTACGTCGTTTTGACTTTTTGTAGTATTTTTGGTGTGTATTGAGAGGGGCAGCAAACTCAGGGACCACCCCGGGCGGCAAAAGCTCTAGCTACACCACTGGGTAACGGTGAGCCCATGGCCGTGTCATCTTTTTGCAGTAAAAAGTATTTTGCCACACAAAATAGCCATATCGTAGTACATCGGCAAAGAGCACTGTGATATTGACAGAAATTTGTCCTGTAAAAGAAGAATTGTGCATTGATTGGGACATTTGTGAAAAGCACAGAGACATCAAAACTGACTAATAAATCACTTTTTTCCAGTGTGATGTCTTTAATTTTGTTTATAAAAGTATTGCGTGTTTTTAATATAGGAGAAAGAATGACCTACCAACTCCTTGAATGTTAACGCTAGTTTCTTGGCTAATGATAATAGGGTTGTCGATACCTTTAACTATTAACTTAAGTGGCACATTTCTGCTTGTGAATCTTGGGTAAACCATAAATTCTCAGGTAACGAGCGTAGTGTGGAAGTAGTTTTTTAGCTGTATCCATGGGCCAGATGTGATTCATTTAAGTAGTTCTTCTGTTTTCTTTTTAATCCGATTGGTTGGGTTATAGTTTACAGGTTGATAGGTGCAGTTGTCTGAGACTAATTGATTCATTTTTTTCTAGGTAAGTTGTTCAGTTTAAAATAACCATGGCACTGCCTTTATCATCTCTAGTGATTACGATGTGCTGATTTGCAGTTAAAGATTTTGCAACTACCAATTTAGATTTTGTTAACCTGCAAACCAGTTATCCAAATAGTAAGATCATCTTTCTAGGCTACCACAACATCCACAATTCCAACCATCTGCTCTACTCCAACATGACCCACCAAGCAGGACAAGAAGCAGAAGTCTTTGCTATAAGTAATGATCAGAACACAAATTGTATATCTACCCACTCGAATCCTTGATAACCCTCTTCACTCTCCAAATACTGTGGATCTCTGTTTGACCAATTCTCCTTCCAGATATACCATAGAGGTCATCTCTCCTCTCAGCAACTCAGACCACAATCTCATACAAGTCTCCTCTCTCACAGAACACCACTCCCAGCCTCATATCCTTTGACACTCCAAAGGAGCCAATTGTGATGACCTCCATGGAAGTTTTTTCACTTGGCTATGCTATCAATTATATATTTGCTTTAATCCTTTATCCAAGTGTAAGCAAACAAAGTTTGTGCCTGAAGTATTTTCAGGACTGGGGCAACTCGTGGTAAAGGTGGAGTAAGTTCTGATCACTTGCCTTAATATCAACCATAATGCAAAGCACATCTCCTTGCAGACATGTATAATGCTATGCATTAAGGGAAGGGCTGAAAATACTTCAGGTGCAAACTTTGTTTGCTTACACTTGGATAAAGGATTTAACCAAATATATAATTGGTAGCATAGCCAAGTGAAAAAACTTCCATCAACTATCTCTAATCCAGAGAATTTTAATAATAAGGTGATGACACTGTTACGTCGCCACTTTGCGGAATATTTGTTCTGAGCCTTGTATATGGCCTGTTAGCGTGCCTTCTTGTGACCTGGGATCTAAAGCTTCTTCGGATCATGGACTCTAACAAACTGTGCCAGTTAGAGCCACTCCTTGAATGTCGCGGGCCCTTCCTGAATCCGACATTTATCTTACTTGACCCAAGTCAGGTTGAACGGTGTACGGATTTAGGGATTTTGCAGTCATGCCCTCTCCTAGCCTTACTAAATTTATGTAGATACTCTTTCCCTTTTATCACAGTTCGTGTGTTGGTGAGTGGCAATGTTGTTCTCAAACACAATTCAGTGACCAGGATTTAATAAGAAACACAAAGTTAAATTTTAACAAGATTAGGACACAAAGAACATAAATCATTCAATCAGTTAATTGTTATTTCAAACTTTAAATGCTCTACATGGTAATACATGACAATTTCAAATAGGACAAGATTGCTATTTTCTAAGAATGTTATAGATATAAGCATATACTATTAATTATCTGAACATGTATCTCTGGAGAGATCGCTAAAGTGACACATATATGCACGATGTGAAGATCACATGACACGAGTCTTTGGACTACCAGTCCAAGGTCTCTATAAGTTCCAATACCAACGAATAGTCTCAGCTTTGCTATTGAGAGGTCCTAGCTGTTTCCCCCCTTCAACATTTAACATATTTTAGATATAGCAAAGCTTTATGTTACCATTTTGATGCAGCATATAGTCACACTTCGTCACCATGGGCGAGTCACGTGCAAACCCTGGTTGTACTTTACCCACTTTGTGGAGCACTTTCCCTTTTGGATCAATGCACACTGGAACTTTGCTGTCAGTGGAAATTGTCTGCCATGCATCTCCAGGACTTATAAACCCTTCTAGAAGGACATCGTGGTTGAGGTTCCACTTGGTCCCGAGCTTCTTCGTCGGTCTGCACTTGGAGGTTTTCATTGCACTTCATCTGACCGTCCGCACTGGCACCCCTTTGTTCTATGGCCGACATTTCCTACCCTCTGTGCTTCGATCACATCACCTTTAATTTTTCCTCCTTCCTGCCTCACGTTCCCTTTACTCTCCTCCTTTTTTTACCATTACATTAACATTACTGACAGGATGGGTGAAGCACTAGTGCTTTTCATATTCCCCTTTATCTGTAATGAGAATTGTTTGGGAATGGGAGGTTTGTGAGCAATTAAGCTCGCCCTCTGAGGGCAGTTGTGTTAGCTATGATCAGTTGAGAGAAGAATAGCCTTCGGTCTTTTGTGTTTGTAGTAATCAGTCTCGTTGTAATTGACAGCTTGTACAATTAGTGGGTTTGAATGTGAACTTGACTTCACGAAGAATTTTTCTGCAAGATTACGAAGAAAGGAGGAAATGTATGGAATGCCAGTTTCTCGGTGAATCTGTGAATTTCTGATGAACCACGGTGCATCCAGGATCATCCTAAGGCATTTGTTTTGGATTCTCTGCAATTTCAAAATGTTTGATCTTGAAGTGTGACTCCATGCTGGTGAGGCGTAGGCGTAAGACCAGACGTATTACCATCCAGTAAAGAAGCAATTTATTATGTAGGTTCAATTTGCTCTTGCAGTTGATCAATGGGTAGAGCTGTGCTATTACTTTGGAAGATTTGGAGCCAATAACATTGATGTGCTTGTTAAAAAGGAGTTTCTTATCCATTAATACCCCAAGATATTTGGTCTCTGATTGCCATGGGATCTTATGACCAGAGAGCAGGATGTCTTCTTTATTGCAGACCTTTCTTCTTGAAAACAGCATGGCTGAGCTTTTGAGAGGTTCACTTGAATCCTCCAGTTGGTGAACCAGTTTGCTAGCTCATTGATACTTCCTTGGAGTCTAGTGATTGCTAGGCGAGGGCTGAGCGATCTAGCTAGAATAGCGGTGTCGTCGGCATAAAGGGCCATAGTAGTAGTTGTTCTTGAATTGAGAGATATATCTGCCATGTAAGCTGTGAAAAGTATTGGGGCCAGAAGAGAACCCTGAGGTACTCCCGCCAGAATTTTGCGCCTTGATGACACAATTCCATTGAGTTTTACTTGCATGTATCTTTCATTAATATATGAATATAATGAGTTTCACTAGTTTAACTGGGATATTGTTTTCAATTAGTTTCAAGATAAGGCCTTGATGCCAGACCTTATCAAAGGTCTTGGCAACATCCAAAAATACAGCAGCAGTGTGAAGGTGCCAGTTAAAACCATGAGTGATATGTTCTGTTAGTCGGTGAATTTGTTGTACTGTTGTTAAGTTCTGAATTAAACAAAAATTAAATTCATTTACGTTTCCTTCAGACTTAACATGGGCTTGCAATTTTGAATCAATTATTGATGTACCAAAATGTACTAGACTCTTGTAAATTTCACTAAAATGTTACTAAACTGAGAATCCTTCATTTTATATGTGATATTATAGAGTATTGTGAATTGCTAAACTGCTTAAGTGTAAGTACTTATAAATTGCCGGGAGAAAGAGATAATCCGATTAAATAGAAATGGCCGGAATCGAAACATGTGCATCTTAGAGTACAGGTGCACCTTTTCGTAAGCAAATAAGTTCCCCCCCCCACACACACACATTCATACGTGCAGAAGAGTAGGCTAAGATTTCTGTGTGTGGCGTGCAGTCCTGGGTGACATGAGGTGACGCTGAGAAAAATGGGAGGAGTAATCGATGATGTGGAGTGAACGTGTGGCGTGCAATTTAAAAAGTTGTGCAGCGCCTAGGAAGCTCTCTTGTGCTCGTGCTCTTGTTCTTTAGGCTGAGTTTTTACTCTTACTCTTGTGTGGAGTTGTGCTCCGGAGTTTTCGGGCAGTCTTGCTGATGTGTATGTAGCCTCCTCGTGGTGTCCCCTCATTCCTTGTGGATTCGAGACAAGGACGGAGGAACTTTGCCTTAGATTTCCCAACAAATTACCGGTCGGCGACCGGCCCAGCAGAAGGTATTCATCGATGCTTACGGAGATGTCATTATGATGTTGAACGAGTTCACCATGGAACAACGTTTACCTATTTTCGGCAGGAGAAGTAAGTGCAGATTGAAACCTTGAAGAATACCTTAGAGAAAGCAGAAGGAACGTGGTGTCGAAAGTAAGTGTCCAGACGAGATGTGTAAAGTAGCCAGATAATTCCCCAGCCATTGGTAATGTACAGTCCATGTTTTATTATGTGTATATGTGTATTAGAAGAATTTATGTAAACTTTAGGAAGGACTCTAGAGAATGTTTCTTTGAATGATAAAGTAATAATGAGAATTTTGAGTATTTTGTTAAGTAAATTAATTGAGAGTGGTGCCTTAGAATTGTCCTTTAATGATAGAAAAGGTTATGAGAATTTTGTGAGAAGAAATTGTATAAGAGCACATGAAGCTAGTTTAGTAATTCAGCTAATAATTGTCCTTAGCATTAATGAATAAGTGTGATTCTTCAAGTGTAATTTGTAAGCTTTAATTGACGTTCTTTGTCATGCATGCTAAGATAGATATAGAGA
Organism: Typopeltis vanoorti; assembly: GCF_054136105.1. Lineage (NCBI taxonomy): Eukaryota > Metazoa > Arthropoda > Arachnida > Uropygi > Thelyphonidae > Typopeltis > Typopeltis vanoorti. The sequence continues at coordinate 35,259,575 of NC_143567.1, read as the reverse complement.
ATCTAAGTAATTAATGCTCAGTCATTAGCAATTGCAGATTACTTATTAAGAGTGAATTCATAGAATGTATAATGTTTCAATTGAATTAAATGTTTTGTTTCTTTTGTTTAACTGATGACTTGCCTGATTTTCTTCTCTGTTGCACTTGCTCATAAATTACGGACTACAGCGGGAGATTAATTTATAGAGAGGCTACGACTGCAAACGTAACTCTTAGTAACATAAGATTGTATGCTAAAATGTCGATTCTACACTATCTGTTAATCTAGGATTCGGGGTGGCGCAGTGAAAAATAAATTTTCCCTGAATCCGAAAAAGGAATTAGAACCAGTGTGAGACAAAGGAATAGGTATCCACCATTAGTAATTCCTTTGTCCCACAAACCACTAGCATCGTTCTTGTAAGTATATATCGGCCAAGAGAGATATTGAAGTTAAGAGAATTAAGATTGAAGATAAAGTTTTAGTATAATTAAGAATAATCAAGAGGTAAAGATAAGAGAATATAGACTAAATATAGAGTAAAATAATAAGAATAAAATAAGAGAAAGATTTTACACTGTATTGTGAGCTTTGCAAAACCCAAATTGCTCATTTAGGATAATTTTCTGGTTGTCCACTGCTGATTGTAGTCTTGATAGGATGACCTTTTCTATTACTTTGCCAAGCCAGGAAAGAAGACTGATGGGCCTGCAGATTTGGGGAAGTTGTGGGTTATTACCAGGCTTTTTCAGAGGTATAATGTCTGCGATTTTCCAATCTGTGGGAAACTACTGGAATCTTAAAATGGAATTTAATAAATTTAGTTTAATCCTTTATCCAAGTGTGAGCAAACAAAGTTTGTGCCTGAAAGTATCTTCAGGACTGGGGTAAGGTGGTACAACACTGGGCAACTCGTTGCAAAGGTGGAGCAAGCTAACATCACTCCTATCTCAGTATCTCCCATAATGCGAAACACATCTCCTTGCAGACATGTATAATGTTATGCATTAAGGGAAGGGCCACTACCCAGACTAGTTTCGACCTTTATTGAGGTCTCTTCAGTGGGAGCCAGGCCCAAGTGGAGATACCAGTCAGAAGCATTCGCTTCTGACAGAAGCATTAGCAAGGTCATCTCTATCTATAGGAGTTGCCAATTGGTGTGCCACCTTTTTAATAAATTACTCTGGATTTAGAGGAAGATGTTGAAAGTTTATTTTTCACTTGGTTTGAATATAATAAATTTAGTTTAATCCTTTATCCAAGTGTGAGCAAACAAAGTTTGTGCCTGAAAGTATCTTCAGGACTGGGGTATCCCACTGAAGAGACCTCAATAAAGGCCGAAACTAGTCTGGGTAGTGGCCCTTCCCTTAATGCATAACATTAGACATATCCGCAAGGAGATGTGTTTTGCATTATGGGAGATACTGAGATAGGAGTGTTGGTAGCTTGCTCCACCTTTGCAAGGAGTCGCCCTGGTGTTGTACCACCTTACCCCCAATCCTGAAGATACTTTCAGGTGCAAACTTTGTTTGCTCACACTTGGATAAAGGATTAAACTAAATTTATTATATTCTAACCAAGGGAAAAAACAAAAAAAAATAAAAAAATAAAATAAACTTTCAACATTAAAATCTTCTTCTTATTGTGCTTATCTTCTATCGAAGGTCAGCGACCATCTTGGCGAACAAACTGCGCTCTTGTGCTAATCTGAGCAGTTGTGCACTGCTCTTTCCTGTCCACGTCTTGATATTGTCAAACCATGATGTTCTTTTTTTTCCTCTAGTTCCTTTGCCATCAATTCTTCCTACCAAAATAGTTTGTAGAAGTTGGTATTTGCTGTTTCTCATGATGTGGCCAAGATATGATGTTTTTCGTTTCTTGATTATTTGTACAAGATGTTTAGCTTTGCCAATGGATTTTAAGACATCTTCATTGGTAATTTTTTCTGTCCATGATATCTTTAGCATTCTTCTGTATAGCCACATCTCAAAGGCTTCGATTTTCTTGATGGTTGTTGCCTTCAATGTCCATGTTTCAACTCCATAGAGCAGAATAGACCACACGTAGCATTTCAGCATTCGGCATCTGACTTCCATGTTTAGGTCTTTATTGCAGAATAGTGTTCTCATTTTCATGAAGGACTGCCGTGCAACTTCAATCCTTGTCTTTATATCTATTTCTGGATCCCACCGTTCATTAAGCCAGCAACCAAGATATTTATATCTTGACACTTGATCAATATTTTTCCCATTGAGTGTCAGTTTCATTGATGAGGCTGGATGTTTGCTGATGATCATGTATTTTGTCTTGTTGATGTTTATATTTATTCCCATTCTTTGGCTTTCTATGTATACTCTGTCAACGAGTTTTTGGAGATCCATAATATTATCTGCAATTAGCACGATATCATTGCATATCGAAAGATTGTTAACAATCTTTCCATTTATTGTGATTCCCTCTGAACATTCTTCCAATGCTTTTTTAAAGATTGCCTCTGCATATATGTTGAACAGGAGTGGTGAGAGCACACATCCTTGTCTCACTCCTCTTTTGATGTTAATATCACTGGTGGTAATGTTGTCTAATTGAACGGTAGCTGACTGATTCCAATACAGATTTGTTATTAGATTTGTTATTAGAACAAGACATAAGACAAATACAGATTAGTCTTATGTCTTGTTCATCTAGCTTTATTTGTTGAAGGACTTCTATTAAGTTAGTGTGTCTGACTTTGTCGAATGCTTTTTCAAAATCTATGAAACACATACAGACAGATTTCTGTTTTTCTATGCATTTTTGTATCAATATTTGGGTACAGAAAAGGGCCTCTCTAGTACCAAAACCATTCCGAAAGCCGAATTGTATTTCACTTAGAGTTTCTTCCCTTTTTCTATAAATACGATTCTGAATTACTTTCAAAAATATTTTTAATGTTTGGCTCATTAGACTAATAAGTCGGAAGTCACTACAGGAATTCGCTTTGGGTTTCTTTGGAACAGTGATAAATGTAGATTTGAGCCAATCTGATGAAAATTCATCACTTTCATATAGTTTATTAAATAGTTTTTCAAGAAGTTTGATGTTATCTGGTTCTATTAATTTTAAAAATTCTGTTTGCACACCATCTGGTCCACTGGCTTTTCCTGTTTTACTTGTTCGTATAGCATTCTCTATTTCGCATTTCATGATTGCTGGTCCTTGAATGTTATCTTTTATATTTATAGGCTTCTGTCTAGTATCATTGAAAAGTTCTGTTACATATTTTATCCAAATCTGTGCTTTATTCTCTTCTTCTAGAACTATTTTTCCATTTTCGTCTCTTAGAGACACTATTTGCTTTTTCCTCAGTTTTCCAGAAATTTCGTTGATTTTCTTATACAGATTGAAATTATCATGTTTCTTCTGAAGCAGTTCAATTTCGGTACATAAATTTTTCATCCAATTTTCCTTGGCTTCTTTTATTTTTTTCTTGATGATGTTATGTGTTTCTGTATACCTGGCAAGGTCTTTGTTTTTGTACATTCTTCTTGTATCAATAAGAGAAAGAATCTCATCTGTCATCCATTCCTGTTGTTTTATATTATTCACATAACCTACTTCTTCAATACTTGTTGTTACGATGGCATTCTTTAAGCTATTCCAAAGAGATTCCACACTTTTATTTTCTTCTGTGTTAATCTGTTGTAATCACAGGTTAAGCTGTGTCTTGGCAATTTTATTTATGTTCGGGTCTTTCAGTTTTTCTACATCAATTTTCTTTTTCTTCTTTTGTGATTTTTTAGCTGATTTTAATCTAAGACGTACTTCTGCAACTATGGGATTGTGGTCTGATGAGATATCTGCTCAAGAATAAGTATTTGCACTCTTTATACTACTGTGGAATCTTTTATTTATCAGTATATAATCAATTTGATTTCTGACAATGTTATGTTGGTTATCTTGAGGCGATTTCCAAGTGTACAGTCTTCTGGGTGGAAGTTTAAACCAGGTATTTGCTATTGTTAGATCTTCTTCCTGACAGAACTGGACTAAGTGATCTCCTCTGTCGTTTCTGGTGCCTAAGCCATGTTCGCCAACAATTTCTCCATCACCCCCTCTTCCCACTTTTGCATTGAAGTCACCCATCACTATGTTTATATCATGTTTCTTTGTTAGGTTTTTAATCTCTTTTAGGTGTTCATAAAACTCTTCAACATCTTCTTCACTTTTGTCAGCTGTGGGTGCATAAGCTTGGATGATATTTATGTTAATGGGGTTTCCCTTAAGTTGTAACAGCATTATCCTTTCAGAAAATGGAATCCAATTTATTACTGATTTATTGATTTCTTCATCTACTATTACAGCTACACCATGTCGATGTTTGTTCTCATCATTCCCAGAGTAATACATTGTCGTATTATCTTGTTGACACTTTCCAGATCCTGGCCATCTTGTCTCGCAAATTCCCAAAATCCGGATGCCCAGCCTCTTCATTTCTCTTGTGGCATTTCTTAATTTGCCAGCTTCATACAGAGTTCTGACATTCCAAGTTGCAATTTTAAAAGTGGACACCATTTTGAGCCCAGAGATTCTTCGCACCCCTGTCCCATTTAAGGGACGCCGGGAACTTGGGGCCAATTGTAAGGGTTTGCTCGCCATGGTTGTTCTGGAGATAAGGTAGAGCAGTAGTTTCTCCGTTTGCTTTCTGCTCTGCAGTATTACAGACGTACACAATATAATCATATTGCCATCTGCAAATCTCTGATCACAAGCTTTTCCGTCATCATTTGGCTTCAACCTTGTGTCAGTACTGACAATGCTGCTTCCCAATGTCAGGGGTAGCGACCCCAGCAGGTGCTTATTTAATGGCGGCACTACTTGTCATGTCGCCGAGTTGTCATTGGGCTTTGTGAGGCTTTAAGTGAAACAGAGTTGCCACTTCTGCTCCCCCACACCCTGATAGCTCAGTCACTGTTGGTCCACGGCTGCTTATTCGCCAGATTGCTCTGCTTATATCGCAGCTAGCCTCCATATCTGAAGGCTGTTCCCCGATCCGCCACCTGGGGACGCACCCGGTAGTAGTCAGCTCTGCCCCGGGAACATTAAAATGGAATTGGTAATATTAACTAGATGAATTATGGCTTTCCATGGGAGTAGCGCTATTGTTCTGTTGGTAATGCCGTCAGGGCCGGGAGCATTTTTATTCTTCCGATGGGAAATAATATTATTATTTCTGTTGGAGATGTGGGGGTGATGGTTTCTGAATCATCCTTAGGCATTTCTAACTTTACGATGAACTTTGTAAATAAGATTGATATTTAAGTTTATGTAAGATTGGCTGCATTGATTTTCCAGATTGTCAATTAGGGCTTCTACTTTTTCTTCATCTCTGTGTGCAATTCCAAGATTGGTCTTCAAAGGGGGAAGTGGTTGTCTTTTGGTACGAAGAGATTTTACAAACTTCCACATGGAGTTAACTTCTGGGTTGATTTCCCTGAGTTCGGATTCCCATTTGGAATTCCTGTGCATCTGGAGGGCTTCTTGAACCTGTCTGTTCAGGTTGTTTAAGGTAGTTTTATCCTGCGGGGCTCTGGTGTTGTGATATCGCTTTCTGGCTTTATTTTTGGCCCTAATCAGGTCCATTATCTCTTCTGGGATCCAGTTGGGAGCATAGAAGACAGTGGTTTGAGAGACTGATGCTATTGCTGTGTTGACTTGCCTAGTTAAATTGCTTACAACGTGGTATATTTCTTCTTTTTTACGAATCATAGGGGGAGGACCGATGTGGACTGGGAGAACCTTGTCCCATGATAAGAAAGAATAATGGGGAGAGAGCTGAAGTCCTAACCTGAGCAGGATGGGATTATGATCTGAGTTAAGCTCTTCTAATGTCGCCAGCTGGTATTGATATTTGATGTTTCTGAGGATAACTATGTCTAATACATCAGAACTTCTTGATGGGCTGTAGTGGGTGGGCTCAGTGGCTCCAGCTGCTATTGAGGAGTTGAGTAACGTGTAGCTGAATAAGGTATGACCTTTGGAGTTGATTGACGAACTGAACCAGGCCGTAGTTCCTTTTTTTCTGACCACCAACTCCTATTGTACTGCAGCTTTCAGTCACGGTCGTTTTGATGACGTTGCACTTGAACGCATGAGAGAGCTCCTCCCAGAGAATTGTCCACATTTGTCTCTTTTCGTGAACCTTGCTTGTAAGGATCACTAATGAGTTTGCCAAGGTCATGACCTCAGGGCCCTTAGTCGCCACTGAAGTATGCACTGTTTCACACAGCCGATTCTTGGGTTGGTCATCACATATGTCGCCTCACAAATTCATATATCCCTTTTCCTTGACATTCAACATACTCTACAGTGTTTTTCCCTCTTTGGGTAAACAGATATGCACACTCATTTAATATTTACATGATACACTTTACCCCCCCCCCGCCTTCTTTTTATTTATAGTACAATTTGCACCAGCAGTACAGGTATCTTTTGATTTAGGCTCTGATCTTGTTGGATCCTGAATGAAAGTCTGTCTAGTAACGGCAGGCCTCATTCACGATCCAAACACCTTTTGGCAACTGGTATATGGTGATATGACTTCTGCATTACTTCCACCTTAGTATCACCACCGGTCTGGCTCCCACTGATGTGTTCTTGTGCAGAAGTGGTTCCTTTCCTAGGTATGAGAGGCTCTGCTTTGGAGGGGGGGTTGCCTCTGAGTGGGCCACCGCTGAGATTATGCCTCTGTCTGGTGGTGGGGTGAGCCTGCCACTGGGTAGAGCCAACGCTGAGTTCTTCTCAGTGATGGGAGTGAGCCTGTTACTGAGTGGAACAACACTGAGTTGGACGATCCTTTGGTCACTCTTAGGGAGTGGGCTGGGGGATCGCCTAATTTTTAGAGAGGTCTTTACTTTAACAGCACCTCAATAAAGGTCAAAACCAGTCTGGGTAGTGGCCCTTCCCTTAATGCTAGCATTATACATGTCCGTAAGGAGATGTGTTTTGCACTATGGGGGATACTAAGGCAAGTGATCAGAACTTACTCCACCTTTACCACGAGTTGCCCCAGTCCTGAAAATCTTCAGTCACAAACTTTGTTTGCTTACACTTGGATAAAGAATTAAACCAAATATATAATTGGTGTGATGACCTCTGGAATTTCTACTCTTCCTTTCCTCAGTCTGACTATTGCTTCCGCTCACCTGACCATAACACCTGCTGTGAACAAGTCATAGAAATTATTCTCACTGGTATGAAGGCCTTCATATCCCATTCCACTCATAATCCACATCCACTCTCCAAGCTCTGGTTCAACTGAAAATGTGTGAAAGCAGTCAAAACATAAAATTCACCTTACAACATTTTGCTTGCATCAACAACTCTAGTTTCATACTCTGCCTATACCAAAGCACACAACATACGTAAATTAGTAATCAGTAGATTCAAATCTGATTTCATAAAGGCCACTAGCAGGATTCTTGTCTCCTGTCCAATTGGAAGCTGTGTCTTCTGGTTGCGTGTTAAAGGCTGCTAGACGCAACTTCTGCTCTCCTGCATTTCAACCTCTGTTTTATCCTAATGCCACTACTGTTACTTCACCCAAAGATAAATCTAATCTCCTGGCATCACTCTTTTCATCAAACTTCTGCATAGATGATCAAGGGATATCGCCTCCTACCATTCTGGAATCCAAGCATCGTATGCTCCTATAGTTTTTTGACAAAAAAAGTCATCAGAAAAACTACTGAATAATTTGGATACTAAAAGGTCTTCTGTTTCCAATGGCATTTCGCTAGTTGTTTTCAAACATTGTGTTTGAAAACAACTAGTTAACACAGAAGTGTTAACTCCAGAGTTAACACTTCTGTATCATCTTTATAATTTATTATACATATCTGGTACTTATCTCAATTCATGGAAGCAATCTCATATCCATCCTATTCCAAAAAAAGGTTATGAAAGTTTACTGTCAAACTATCAACCATTTGCCATCACCTCTGTCCTCTCCAAAATAATGGAGAAAATCATCAATGGCCAACTCCTCTGCTACTTAGAGGCTTACAAATTAATCAGCACCCACTAGTACCAATTGTGCTATTCAAGATCCACAACTGACCTTGTAGCTTACATCACCCACCACTGGATATGTACTTTGGAAAGTTTCAAAGAAATTTGTGCTGTCACTATTGACATTTCCAAACCTTTCAACCATGTGTGACATCAACGCCTACTAAACAAATTGTCATCCTTTGGTCTCCCTGCCACCCTCTGTAATTGGGTAGCCAGCTTTCTCTCTGGTTGTTCTCTGCAAGTCATGGTAGATGGTTCCTTCTCTTCAATCTTCGCCATCAATGCTGGAGTGCTTCTGTCCTATCACCTACTATCTTTCTCTTGTTCATAAATGATGCAATCGCCTATAATCCTATACACAGCTTTGCTGATGATAGTACTTTCCATTCATCCTACTGATTTCACAAACCATCAGTACTCTTGCATCCAAGGCCATAAGATCATTTACAACCAATGCCTTAAACATTGATCTTCATATAATCCTTTAATGGGACGAGGACAACCTTGTCGTGTTCACTTCCACCAAAACACAGTATTGCCTTTTCCCTTGCAGAAGTGATCCTAACTCACCTTTAACCTCAGTAATACACAAATAACCAGACAAGATCAGATTCTTTTACTTGGATTAATGTTTTTCTCTAGTCTCTCCTGGCATAAACACATCACATCAATAGCTTCCTCAGCATCCAGGAAACTAGGCATTTTCTTTTGTTCAGAAGGCTATTTTACACCCAACCAACTCCTAACTGTATACAGTGTTTGCTTTCCATGATGAGTTTTTTGATTCCATGGAGGTCTGGTGTTAATAATAATAATAATAATCCCAAATTCATCCACGTTTAGAATACTTCTCACATGTTTAAGGTGGTGCACAGAAACACTTCCCTTAAAATCCTTGATGCAGTCTAAAGGCATGCAGTTAGGCTCATACATGATTCCTCTTTTACACACTCACTTCAACTTCTATTTCACAGATGCAGTGTTTCAGCACTGTGTCTATTCTACACAGTACCGTTGAGAGGGTGTAGCATAGAGGCAGCCTGCCTCATGGTGATGCTTAATAAGGGCGCTCGTTCAGCCATATTGCAGTAGGCGCCGTCACTACACTAACAATTCCTATTAGCGTATCAATTGCACGAAAGAAGCTTTTCCAAGCTTAAACTGATTAAAAATGATTTGCGAACAGCAATGACCCAAGAAAGATTGGTTGGTCTAGCAACTATATCGATAAAGGTGGACATAGCTTATGATTTAAATTTAGAAGAGCTTATAAACAGTTTTATTGTGTGATATCCTCATAGAGCAAACACTTAATATTATTTTGTAATCGTTTTGCATTAATGTTTCTCTTGTAATAAAAACAAAATAGCAATTGGAGATTTTCTTATATTTTTGTCTTATAATCTATCAGGGGCAATATTTAATTGTTTGCCTCAGTACGATCTAATCTGGCGACAGCCCTGATTCTACAGATCCTTTCATGGTCACTGCTCCAGTGAATTAGCAACCATCATTCCTCCACTTTATGTTGCACCTGTTAATACAAGAGCTTCAGGTGTCCTGCATCCATTTACTGTGCAACTACAAACACACCAAACCTGCTTCTATTCATCCTCTTTTATTCCATCCACCTCTGTAATTTGGAACAGCCTTCTTCAAGAAGTATTCCCAAACAACTACAATCTGCACCCCACACACAGCACTGATGTGCCTATAGATCCCTCAACCTCTTGTGTATAGGATAAATATAAAAACAAAAACAAAAAAAGATAAGTATAAGCATGTGGTGTATGGGAAAGGGACTCACTCTCGAAAGAGGAAAGTCAGTTGTGGTGTGTCACCGGGGTCTGTTTTGGGACCATTCTTATTTATTTTGTATATTAAGATATTGAAATAAGCTTTACTAGTGATGTACAACTACTTTACTAGTGATGCAAAACTGGGGAGAATGACAAGGAATCAAGCAGATGTGGCAATACATGAGGACTTCAATAGATTGTATGAGTTGGCAACAGTATGGAACTGTCAGTTCAATGTTACGAAGTGTAAGGTTCTGAAATTTGGTAGGCAACAATGGGATGCAAAAGTATACATTTGTTGGGGAAATTTTGGTGGAAGTTGAGGAGAGAAGGTACCTTGGAATTGTGGAGGACAAGGATCTGAAGTTCATAGGTAACATTGCAAAAGAGGCTTCTGACTTGTAGAAATAAAGAGGTCCTAGTTCCATTGTACAACGTCTTGATCACCTATTGTGCACAGATTTAGTTCCCTGGGTTTTCATGGTGATGAGGATATGTATTGAAAACAGTACATAGAAGACTGATAACTCGTCTTTGGGATGTGAAGACAGATTAAGGGAGAAATGCAGTTTGCAAAAGCCTTGTAAATAGGAGGAAGAGAGAAGATATGATTGAGACATTTAAGTTGTTAAAGTGTTGTTACCAGTTTAATGTGGAAGAAATTTTTCATAGAATGGGAGAAGGGATAGAACAATTGGACATCCCTGAAAGTTGTATAAGGAGGGTATGAGCAGAGCATAAGGAGCAAACTATTATGTGTGGCGGGTGAATGGAATGCGTTGCCTAACATTGTGGTGAATATAGATACGTTGAATGAGTTGAAAGTGTAGTTTGATGGTCTTTGTGTGTGTGTGTGTGTGTGTGTGTGCGCGTGCGTGCGTGCGTGCGTGCGTGCGTGCTTGCGCGCGTGCAAGCAATAGTATATACCTCCTGCAATGAGGCTTTTGACTCAGTCGAGGTCTGGTGTTAACAATAATAATAATAACAGTTACTCTTCCATTCATAATGTCACATAATAGTTTGTAAATAACTGTTCATCTTCTAGCACTCAGATCACAGCATCACTATGCAGACTGAACAAAAGCACATTCAAAATTAACTGGCTGTCTATTAAATGGTTTGTAAAACTAGATTGACTGAATAGTAGTTTAAAATATAGAATAATACTTAAATGTATATGGCAGTATAAAGGGCTGTCAAATATCATTATTCTAATTTTGTAAATACTGTTATTTTAGAATTATTCTGCACACTAATAATTTCATTCTCACTCTGGTTACTATTAATTCTCTTTTACACAGTGATGTTTCAGAAGAACTGATAGACCATTGTATGTTTACTGCCCAAACCTCATCACCAGATCTGTTAATTAGGACTTCTGGTGAAGTACGTCTTAGTGATTTTCTTCTTTGGCAAAGCAGTTATTCTGTATTGTACTTCCTAAAAGTGTTATGGCCACAATTTACAATTTGGCATTTATTTGGTGCTATTATTTACTATCAACATAATTTTCCTGTAATAGAGGTAAGTCATGCCTTCTGTTTCATTAATTAAATTATAAATAAATTTAAATGAATAAATTTAAGTATAAAAAAAAATTGAGATTTTCTTACACATCAATAAATCTGCTTGAATTTAGTATTACTAGAAGAGAAAGAAGTTGCATAGATGAGATGCCCTGAAATGGGAAGGGCAGGCCAATTCTATATGAGAATATGTGGAAGTATAATAATAATGGAAAAGGAAAGGTTCTGAAGCAACAAAAGTAAGTAATGACTTTAAATTAGAGAGAAGAAAGGAATCTGTTAATGTGTTTCTTGAAGAGTTGGACATAGTAAGTCAAGGACTGACTGTATATATATATACAGGGTGTTCGGGATAAATTTGACATATTTATAATTAATTATATTTTTCCGTAAGTTACATGTATTAACACACACTTCTCTTCATTTAAAAGTTTGGACCCTTCTTCATTCATATACAAGATGTCAGAAAGGATGGATAGCTGGAACCCACCTGAATCATGGAAGAGAATAACTTGTATCATGATGATTCGTGCCCGCCATCAAAATAAGGATATTACGACTGCTGCCCAATGCTCCCTGAATACAGTAAAAACAATCAGGCATGAACTAGAGACTTGCAATGGTGACTACGAGGATGTAGCAAGAAGAAAGATCCCTAGCAGACGATCTGATTGCGTTCGTACAGCAGAATTCCTTGCAAATCTGCAGGAACAGGTGTTGAAGAACCCTGGCATTGGAATTCGGGCTTTGTTCGTGGAGTTGCTAACTGTAGTCAAGCCCTGGATAACAAGGGTAGCCAATGGTAGGCCGTATGTATGGCAGCAGGATTCGGCCCCTTGCCACACCTCTGGGAAAAGTCAAAAATGGTTGTCTGAAAATTTCTACGACTTCACCAGTCCAAATGTTTGGCCTCCAAACTCCCCAGACCTTAACCCCATGGATTATTTTGTATGGGGCGCAGTTGAAAAAGACACCAATCGCACTTCCAGTAATACAAAAGCCCAGTTAATGGATAAAATTAAAACAGTTTTTGCGGCCCTTCCCAGGGAGACTGTAGCATCAGCTTGTTCGAGGTTCCGAAGCAGAATTGAAGCTGTGATCGATGCTAATGGTGGTTATTTTGAGTAAATCTTGTTGATAGTATTGTAATTAACTCTGCCTGTAATGTTTTTTTGTCAATTCATTAAATTTAATAGATACAAAGAAGATTTTCTTTTTCCTTACGAAACTGTCAAATTTATCCCGAACACCCTGTATATATATACAGTCAGTCCTTGGCTTACTATGTATGTAACTTATGATCACTCATACTTACAACAGCTATCCCATTAACAGGTTCACTGAATATCACCTCATTCCTAAAACCATAGACCAGGGAGTTATTGCTACTTTCAAGGTATACTATTTAAGAAATACTTTTACTCAGACTATTGCTGCTACTGAGGGTAAGAAAACCCTCAGATACTTTTGAAGGGCTATAATATCTGGCAGATGCAGCATGAAATGAGATAACAGAAGAGTGTATGAATGGTGTTTAGAAGAAGCTGCTTAAAATATATATTCACATTTGCAGGATTCGACTAAAATGAAGGCTTACAAATGGTTGGTGAAGAGATAGTATTGCTTGCTAGAGTTACAGTTGGACATAGACAATAAAGGTGTAGAACAGTTGGCATAAGCTGTGGAAGAAGAAGAAGAGCTCACAAATGAAACTTTGTAGAGATAGATGCATATAAAATTAAGAAGAAGAAGAGAGAGAAAAGCAGAAGAACATGAAGCCAAGTCTCCAAAAAAAAAAGGTTTCCAGTGAAAATATAGACAGAGGAATTTACCTGAGTTAATAAGACAGTTCAGTGGTCTGAGGAAATGGATCTCAACAATGAAAGATTTAGCAAAGTAGATAGAATGATGCAAGATGCAATTGCTTGCTATGGAGAAATTATGCAGAAAAGAAAAGGAAATCTGTGCAGATTAACTTGGATGTAATGTACACATTTTAAAGAAGCTCACTCCTGCTTTCATCTCACTGGCTGAAGATGAGCCTAGATTTTCCACAAGTTATGCATCTGGTGAACAGTCTTCAGAACACTTTGTTATAATCCCTGAATTTGAATAACTTGCTGATTATCTAGCCTTACATGCTTCATCTGATGAATTGTCCAATTAATAAAGCAGTAGCTGTGAAGATTTACTCTTGTTCCATGTTTCCATTTGATCATTTTACTGATAAGTACACAGAAGAATAGTATACTTATGTTTAATTATTTATCATAGTATAGTACTGTATACAGAAATTGTATGTTATAATTTGTACATTGTATTCTTCATTACAAAGAGTAAAATTAGTTAATAAATATAACAAAGTAGTCCTACACATTTTAGCATTCAGGCTTGTTAATTAACATATTTTTATGGTTCATATAGTGATTTCTGACTTATGATCTATTCGACTTACGATGGGATTGAGAGATGGGATTATCAGAACCAAACCCTGTCATAATTCGAGGACTAACTAGATATGACCCCCATCTACAAAAGGTAGCAAATAGCTATAGTGCACTGGTACCATTGGTAGACTATGGGTTAGGTAATCTGGAATCTCTGCCCTAGAGACTACATGTTTCCAAGTATCTTCAAATTTCCAGTAGATAGGATGGTGGTTTTCTCACACTGTACAATGAAGTTCATCTACCACCTAAAGGAAAAAGAATTCTGAGTCAGAGTTGAGCCAGTGATCTATGCATATATATATATATATATATATATATATATATATATATATATATATATATATATATATATATATATATATATATGTATATAAAGGTTTAATGACTATTACCGAGAGAAAAGATGACAAGATATATTTAAAAAAGATACTACTAGTTTACTAATTTCGTTACATGAACATCCTCAGGTATCACAATCAAAGAAGTATATAAAAAATTACAGAGACTTAAAATTGTACTAACAGAACAAGTATAAAAAACAGTAGCGTGTTTGAAAAAAATGCAAGTATGAGTTCCAAACAAACGAATACTACGCGCTGTCGCGAGTGCGCCGGTACTGAACAGAAGCAACGTGTGCGTCAGAGAGATTGTAACTCAGGATGTTGTTGATATGAGAGGAATCTAGAGAAATTTCCCTAGATTCAACAATCTTTCTTTCGAGTTCATCGTAGCACACATGGATGTTAGCAGTTTGAGTCCAGTTTACAATGTGCTGGCGGCCTTCGTCTCAGTTAGCTGAAAAGAGAACGTGGCTAGAGAGAACACTAGCTCTAGTCCTGTTATAGGAGATATCTCTACGGTATTCATCCAAACGTAGAAGGATGGATTTAGCAGTCTGTCCATAGTATGGCTTTCCGCAATCACATAAAATCTTGTATACTCCTGGAAACTGAGTAGGAAGATGTTTCTGTTTATGTTTGCTAAGTAATGAACGAAGTTTTGGAAGCGTAGTGAAGCACGTTTTGAAGTTGAATTTCTTGAGAATCTTTGCCAGTTTTGGTGAAAGAGAGCTGATGTAAGGCAAGGAGATGAAGACTCTTGGGGAAGAGGGATCTTCAGAAGTAGTTGAGTGCCTGGGGGAAAGAAATTTGTCAATTTTCTTTGGAGAGAAACCATTGTTAATAAACGTTTTTTTAAGAAAACGGAGTTCATTTTCAATTTCTGTTTCTTCTGTAAGTAATGATTTGGCTCAGTGGGCTAAAGTGGAAATAATACCACATTTTTGTGGGGGATAATGATGGGCGGAAGCATGAAGGTATCTGTCAGTATGAGTAGGCTTTCTAAAAATTGAGATTTTAATGCTCTCAGCACATCTGGTAAGTTTGAGGTCTAAAAAGGGAAGGCAGTCATCTGATTCCAGTTCGAGGGTGAAAGAGATTTTTTCATGGCACTTGTTTAGGTGGTCCAAAAATAAATAGAGGTTATTGAAACCGTCTTCCCAGATGAGGAAAATATCATCAATATAGCGGTACCAGACTTTTGGTTTAAAGTGAAAGGAGTTAATAGCTTTTTCTTCAAATTCATTGAGAAATATATCCGCAAGAATCGGAGAGAGTGGGCTGCCCATAGCCAGACCTGAGTTTTGTAAGTAGATCTTGTTATCATATTAGAAATATCCTGACTTTATGCAATGGGAGAGAAGAGCAAAGAGTTTTTTGATAATTTGTTCTTGAGCAGGAACATTTGTAAAGAGAGAAACAATATCAAAACTGGCCATTAAATCTGTTTTTTTAAGTTTGATGTCCTTGATTTTAGAAACAAAATCTGCAGAGTTTTTAATATGTGAAGAAGAAATTCCAGAAAGATTTCTTAGAAAACTCGCTAGAAATTTGGAGATATTATAAGTGGGAGAGTGTATGCCCTCAACTATAGGTCTGAGTGGGCAGTTATTTTTGTGAATCTTGGCGAGACCATACAGTCGAGGTATCAAGGGATGAAGTGACCAAAGAGAAAGCCGAATGTTTCTTTGTAACTCTAAGGTGGTTTTTAATAAATTATTAGTTCTATTGTGTAGTTCCATTGTAGGGTCATTAGCAATTTCTGAGTAGGTATCACTATTTAAAAGTTCCAAGATTTTATTATGGTAATCAGACTTGTTTAAGATGACAGTTGCATTCCCTTTGTCTGCTGGAATGATAACTATGTTACTATTATCTTTTAAGGACTTGATAGCTTTCCTTTCAGAGTAAGAAATGTTGTCAGGTGGAGGTCTAGCTTTATTTATACAGAAAATTGCTTCCATATGGAGGAGGTTAGCGTCTTTGTTTGGTAATAAACAATTGTTTGGTTATTAAAACCTTTGTTTGTTTATTTCCATTTTAGCCCACCGAGCCAAATCATTACTTACAGAAGAAACAGAAATTGAAAATGAACTCCGTTTTCTTAAAAAAACGTTTATTAACAATGGTTTCTCTCCAAAGAAAATTGACAAATTTCTTTCCCCCAGGCACTCAACTACTTCTGAAGATCCCTCTTCCCCAAGAGTCTTCATCTCCTTGCCTTACATCAGCTCTCTTTCACCAAAACTGGCAAAGATTCTCAAGAAATTCAACTTCAAAATGTGCTTCACTACGCTTCCAAAACTTCGTTCATTACTTAGCAAACATAAACAGAAACATCTTCCTACTCAGTTTCCAGGAGTATACAAGATTTTATGTGATTGCGGAAAGCCATACTATGGACAGACTGCTAAATCCATCCTTCTACGTTTGGATGAACACCGTAGAGATATCTCCTATAACAGGACTAGAGCTAGCGCTCTCTCTAGCCACGTTCTCTTTTCAGCTAACTGAGACGAAGGCCGCCAGCACATTGTAAACTGGACTCAAACTGCTAACATCCATGTGTGCTACGATGAACTCGAAAGAAAGATTGTTGAATCTAGGGAAATTTCTCTAGATTCCTCTCATATCAACAGCAGCCTGAGTTACAATCTCTCTGACGCACACGTTGCTTCTGTTCAGTACTGGCGCACTCACGACAGCACGTAGTATTCGTTTGTTTGGAACTCATACTTGCATTTTTTTCAAACACGCTACTGTTTTTTATACTTGTTCTGTTAGTACAATTTTAAGTCTCTGTAATTTTTTATATACTTCTTTGATTGTGATACCTGAGGATGTTCATGTAACGAAACTAGTAAACTAGTAGTATCTTTTTTAAATATATCTTGTCATCTTTTCTCTCGGTAATAGTCATTAAACCTTTTTTTATAATATTCCAACCGAGTAAAAATGAATTTTGAAAATATATATATATATATATATATATATATTACTCAGATCTTTTTTTTTTCCCATTGTGGTATCATTAACAAAACACTCAGTATCTTTCTTTCTCTAGAAGATTCTGAAGAAATATAACTTTGACCCATGTTTTTCCCATCAACAAACTGTCTGTTTTCTTACCATCCACTAAAGATAAACTCTCACCTTTATCTCTTCTGGGTGTGCCCTTAATAGATGCAGCAGAGGAGTGGCAAACTGGTTGTATTAATACGCCAGTAATCCCTCATTAGGAGGGCACTCAACCTGTCCTAGGATGGACGAGAAGGATAGGATAGGATGATGGCCAGAATGTGTTGAAAGTGAGGCTGGGATTATGAGGATGCATTAAGGAATTTGAGGACAGAAAGGAACTGTACATGAGAGATGGCTTGCATTTGAATGAGGAAGGATGTAGGCATCTGGAGAGAATATTATTCTCTGAACAAGTCAGTATGTCGATGCAGGAAAACTAGAATTATCAGAGTGAATGGTAGCAGGGGTGACCTTTTGTGGGAATAGTCACTTGGGAGAAGAGGAAATACATTGAATACATCATGTAATACTGAATCCAATGGAGTCTGGAGGGAATAATGATAGGTATAGAAACAGTGACAGTTCTTTGATGATTCTTTGTACAAATGCCAGGAGTATCTGGAATAAAGGAGATGATTTGGTGGTGCTGATAGTCTCAGCCCATCCAGAGATTATTGGGATCACTGAGAAATGGTTGACTTAAGATGATATTCTGACAAGAATAGAAGTAGCAAGGTATAGTATTTTTTGGCAGGATAGGAATTGCACACATGGTTTTGGTGGAGTACTGCTTATGATGAGTGATAAGTTGTGTCTTCTCAGAGTGGAGGATTTGAATACCAGTGGCACTAATGCTTTTGAGAGCATGTGGTGTGGGGTGGAGGTGAGCAGGACAGAATATTTAGGGGGTGTTGCTATAAGACAGGGAGCATAGGTGAAGAGAAGGAGATGTTTAGGCAGTTGAACTTAGCTATTGCAAAAAGAATGATTGTTATTCTGCATGTAGTAAGGGAATGGAATTTCTGGAATTCTTGAGGGACTCTTGGATTTCTTAAATATCTTAAGCAATATGTAGCAGAAGCAACATGAAGTTCAAGAGTTTGGGATTTGGTCATAACATCAGAAGATTTGATTATAACTGAGATAACATCCCCCCCCCCCAGTTGGAGAGAGAGTGATGCTCACTTATTCTAATACTTCTTATATTAGTACACAATCATAACACTCCCACTCTCTTTGAGGCCATCCCACCAGTACCATCACTCCTTACTCTAGCTGCTATACTGTGCCTCTCACTCTTTAGCCTGACCACCTATTTCCTTAATCCTGTTTTCATTTTAGTCCTTTCTTTTAGTGTTACACAGTGGTCATAACACTCCTCATTTTATACATAACTATTTTAATTTCCTGATGTTTCGACCTTCATATTAAGGTCATCATCTGGAGTATACACAAATATACAAGGACAAGCTGAGTTACATTTCACAGTATGCTAAAGAGACAATGATTTGATCAATGGTTATTCTACTGGCATGACCTCTAGTGAAAATATAATATATATATATATATATATATATATATATAAAATACAAATAAAATTTAAAAAATTAATTAATTAATTAGAAACTACATCAAAGCTATATTTTATTTAAGATAACATCAAAGAAACATTCTTTCATATAGATAGTTTTCTTACAATAACAACGATAGTCCTAATTTAACATGACAGTTGTTATATTAGATTTAAGATTCTGGATTATCTTCAGTCTTGTTTATAGTTAACTCTTAGGGAGAAAGGTTTTGTGAGTAGAATATGTGCCTTCCACATGCATGGGATTTTTAAATCATCAGTATTGTTCAGATTAGGGTGGTCAATAAGAATCTCACAGGCTTCCTTAAATTTACGTTCATACCATGTTTTGTTGTGATGAAAACAACTGGTGCTTTTCCATCAATTCTATGCCAAGTGTTCAGGGCATGATCAGAAAGGCCAGCTTCACCATAGTTATCATATTTAATGTGTCGTTTATGTTCCTTTTGTCTGATAGGAACTGTGCATCCTGTTTCCCCTACATATGATAGATTACAGGTGCAATAAATACGGTATACTCCAGGGTGGGGCCAGCGGAGGGAGTGAGTCTTTGGATGAGTTGAGTAAGCTTTTTTGATTTTGCAGGTTTAAAGGTGGCTTTAATGTTGTATTTCTGTAGTATTCTGTTTATTTTATCTGATGTCCCTTTAATGTATGTAATGGTTATAGTTTTATTGTAGTCTAGTTTTATCTTTGTTTTTTAGTGAGGTCTTGTAGAGAATTTTGTTGATAATGTTGGCTGTAACCATTTTTTTAGGAAAATAAGTATTGCCGATAACTTTAAATTCATCTTTAAGCGCTTGTTCATTGGAGCATATCTTCAAAGCCCTGTTTTTTAGAGTATTAATGACACCTAGTTTTTGTGTTGGGTGGTGGTAGAAGTTTATGTGTATATATCGGCTAGTATGTGTTGGTTTCTGGTAAACAGTGAAGGAAAGACTGCCAGAAGGAAGACATGTGACAAGTGTATCTAGAAACGGAAGTGTGTTCTGCTTTTCAATCTCATTTGTGAACTGTATGCGTTTGTATTGTTTTAAAACCAGACTTTTGGTTTTAAAGAAGAGTAATCTAGAGCACATTGCTCAAAATATTCCATATAAAAGTTAGCAATGGGGGGAGGGATAATGGCAAGCTCATGACTCTGCCTTCTTTTTGTAGGTAGAAAGCATTTTGCCACACAAAATAACCAGAACGTAATACATGTGCAAAGAGTGCCGTGATATCCAGAGGGAATTTATCCTGTAAAAGAAGGATTGTGTCTTAATCCTGTTTCCAATTGCCTTTCACATCCATCTCATCCCCACCTATGCATTCCATCACTTTGTCCTGCCTTAATGACATCGTCAACCTTGTATTCTTCTTCTTTCTCTTTCTTTTTCTTCCACAATCTGCTTCACTGTACCAAACTACTTCACAATCTTTGCTGATTGTTAGCTACACCAGCTTCATTTGATTCTGTGTTTTCTCAGCAAACAGTGGTTTCTCTAAATGCCCAACACCAAACTCATTCAAATATAATCCATCAGCCATAAACAATTCTAATACTAATTTAGGAATTCTCATACTCTAATTTAACAACAGGGCAATTTGCTCTATCTTTAAATAGGGCAAGTCCCAAATAAGTGGAAAGAGGATAAAGTTGTTCTGCTTCACAAAAGAGGAGTCAGCCTCTGAGCTACAAATGACAGGCTGATATCTGTGTCAGGGGTTGTGATTAAGTAGCTGGGATTCAGATTTGGATTGATAATACCAGTATTCTCTGTGATGGTCAGCATGGGTTTATTAAAGGGAGATTTTATTTTAGCAATCTGCATATGTACTACAGTATAACAAAGTGACGAATCACTGGATAAACAAGGATGCTATACATTGAAATACTTCGATATTTCAAAAGCCTGTGATAGATTGCTGCACAACAAATGTAATTAAACTGGAATGGATGGGACTAAATAAAAATGTGAGGTGAATAGGTAATTCGCTATCAGATAGGCATCATCAAGTTGGGTTGTGTAGGGGGAGTGATATCCCAAAAGAGGAAGGTCACCAGTAGTGTGTTACAGGAGTTTGTTTGGGATCATTATTGTTTAACTTGTTTGTTAAAGATATTGGAACAGGCTTAACTAGAGATACACAACTGTCTGTAGGTGATGCAAAGTTGGGAAAAACTTTGGAAAACTATGAGTAGTAGAACATATGTTGTGACCTCACAGGAAGATCTGAATAGACTATGAAGTTGGCACGTGAGTAGAGCTACCAGTTTAACACTGCAAAGTGTAAGGTCTTAAAATTTGTTAGGGTTGCAGAGTATACAATTAATGGGGAAATTTTGAAAAAGGTGAAGAAGACGAGCAATCTGGAGTGGTGTTGGACAATGATTTGAAGTTTAAAGGTCCCACTGCTAAAACTGTGAGACATTGAAACATTTTATGTCAATAATGAGGAGGAGAACCTTAATATGCAGGATCAAAGAGGTTATGCCCTTGTTTAAGTCCTTGATCCATATGGACTACTGCGTGCATATCACTTTTCAAGGGGATGAGGATATTTTAAAGACAATCCAGAGAAGATTCACTCAGTTGTTGATGTCAGGTCTCTGGGATATGAAGTGAGAATTGAGGGAATGCAATCTGTACAGCTTTGAGAATAGAAGAAAGAGAGAGAGAGGGATATGATTGAGATAATTTGGTTAGAGATTGTTATCAGGAAAATTAATTGGAGGAGAATTTTCTTAGGTTAGAGGGACACCAAAGTAGAACAAGAGGCCATTCCTGGAAGCTGTTATAAGGAGGATGTGAGCAATGGAGAGAGAGAGAGAGAGAGAGAGAGAGAGATGAATATTCTTTGCATAGAGAATGGTTAGGGAATAGAATGCATTGCCTGAGAGTGTGGTTAGTGTGGAAACTGTGAATGGGTTTAATAGGCAGGGTTTGATGATAATTTTTTCAGAATGTGCTCATTCTCACAATAAGTCTTTTGACTCCATGGAAGTCTAATAATAATAATAATAATAATAATAATAATTATTATTATTATTTTTATTATTATTATTATTATTATTATTATTATTATTATTATTATTATTATCCCAACAGGACCTACTGGTTTACTAAATGTTAGTCATTTAATGTGCTTAAAATATTTTAATTTTAATTTTTGTGAAGTGAATGTGTAGTTTAATGAATTTTAAGCTGAATAACGAGAACTATTTATTTTGGTTTTGTCCAACTAGAAACTGAAAGGAAACAAATCCGATGCCAAGTGGATTCCAAAAGAAAATGAAATAAATGCAAATAGTGAAATTGATGCTAATTTAGAAAAATACATTGGAAAAGAAAAAATAGCAGGATTTTCCTATAATCTTGAAAACCTGAATGTTAGGACTAGGAAATTCTTAGAATATATTCAGAATAAGAGGTACCAGCATATGCTGAAGTTAACAGAAAATACTTAATAAAGTTTTGTGATATATGTAATTATACAAGTTAAAATTATCCTCATTTTGTTACAATGTATATGGTTCTTATGCTGTAATGGTGCAAGATGAAAATAAATTCTTTTGTCAGAATCTGAATCACAATGTAAGCATTGTCTGTTTTTGTTCAATTCTTTATACTACACTATTCCAAACTATCTAGTGCACGCACGCATGCATGTACACGTGTGTGTGTGTGTGTGTGTGTGTGTGTGTGTGTGTGTGTGTGTGTGTGTGTGTGTGTGTGTGTGTGTGTGTGTGTGTGTGTGTGTGTGTGTGTGTGTGTGTGTGTGAGAGAGAGAGAGAGAGAGAGAGAGATTATTATTATTATCTGACATGCTCATGGTAAAGAAAGAAAAGGTGCAGTATGAGAGAAGTTTGGCTGGTCAGGCCAAGGTTAACTCAAGGGAATTTTTTCGCTACATGGCAAGCAAGAGAAAGAATAATTATGGCAGGTTGACGCTGGTGGATAGTCATAGTAGCAGAATAACAGCTGCAAAGGATATAGTGAAATTATGGAACGAGCACTTTATTGGTGTATATCATGCTGTTGCAGTATATAGATAGATACCATGCAGTATATAGAAAGGAGGCAAGTATTAGGAAAATTGAAGCGAAGGAATCAGAGGTGTATCAGGTGTTGGTTGGGTTAATAAGGCTGTGGGAATGGATGACACATCACCATGTATTCTTAAGGAATGTGCACCACAGTTGGCTATGCCCTTGACCTGGTTATTTAATGAAAGTCTTGCAGTAGGTAGGTTTCCTAAGGAGTGGAAAGAAGTCAAAATAGTACCACTCTATAAGCATGGTTCTAGGACAGGAAGTCTCCAATTATAGACCAGTCTCTATAACTGTAGTTGTAATCAAGGTGTTGGAGAGATTGGTAAGGAATAGAATACAGAATTGGGTTGATGGACATTGCATTCTTTGTGATGTTCAGCATTGATTTGTAAAGGTTAGGTCCCATTTTAGCAATTTACTTGCATTTTATAAGGTAACAAGTGTGTTAGATAAGAGAGAATCATATACAGTGATATTCTTGGACTTTGCAAAAGCGTTTGATAGATTACCACATGATAAAGTTGGTGGACAAGTTGCAGAGGATGGGAATAGATAGTATATTGGTTAGCTGGATCGGAGATTGGCTCTCTGAACGATATCAGCAGGTTGTGTATGATGGAGCAGTGTCTTAAAAAAGGAGGGTAACTAGTGGTGTGGCTTAGGGTTCTGTTTTTGGGCTCTGCTGTTTAACTTGTTTGTAATCGATATATGATGTGGACCGTGATGCAAAGTTGGGAAGAATTATAAGTAGCACTGCTAATGTTAATTCTCTTCAGGAAGATTTGAATAGCCTTTTTACTTGGACAAAGGAGTGGAGTTGTAGTTTTAATATCAATAAGTGAAAGGTGTTGAATTTTGGAGTGCAGAAACATAATGCTGTGTACTATATCGATGGTGCTGTACTGTAGGAAGCGGATGAGATTAGAGATTTGGGGGTGATGGTTGACAGTAGACTGAAATTTAGCAGGCATATTGCTAGCGTTGCAGAGGCTGCACATCATAGTGCTGCTATAATAAGAAATACTCTAACATGTAGGAATAAGGAAGTGGTTGTGCCACTGTATAAAGCACTGGTCAGACTACACTTGGACTATTGTACTCAGATCTGATCACTTGATTTTCAATATGATGTGGAGACATTGGAGAGGGTCCAGAGGTCAGTGACTAAGAAAATATCAGGACTTTGGACTGCTGGCTATGAAGAAGGTTGAAGAAATGTGGATTGCAGAGTTTGGTGGATAGTAGGAAAAGAGGTGATATGATAGAGGCATTTAAGTTAGTGAGAGGATTTTATTGGATTAATTCAGATGAGATTATAAAATGAGTACAAGGTGAGAGGAGAAAAACCAGAGGTCATTTCTAGAAGTTATGTGAGAGTGTGGTGAAGAGGGGTGTGAGATTAGTAGATTTTTTACATGAAGAATTGTCAGTGAATGAACACATTACCAGAATGCGTTGATAATGCAAGGAGTATTAAGGATTTTAATATTCGATATAAATATGTTGTCAGTTGAATGAACCTCCCACGATGAGTCTTCCAACTCCAGGAGGGTGTAATAATAATAATAATAATAATTTGGTAGAACCTATAGTAATCAAACGTTTTAAAGGAACATATGTAATGGATATATTTATACTTATATGGCTCCTACATATAGAAAAATTACAATTGAAAATATAAAATTTTAAATTAAAATTTCAATTTTTATCGAAAAGTCCCACTATATTTCATCCAATGTAACATTGATATCATGTGGAAAAAGACTGGCAACCCCAATCAAAATATGAATCATAAGAATGAGTCATATAGTATGTGCTTACTAGCTTGTGTCTCTGTTGCAGCTAAGATGACAGAATTACACTCTTAGATTTCAAAGGAACAACTGCAAAAGTTTCTGCAGATTAAATAATCTAAAAAAACACAAGCAAAAAATGCTGTGACTGAGATGGAAGCTAGTAAGCTTATGTTATATGACTCATGATTCATGTTTGGAATATAGTTAGTTACTGGTTTTTCTTCCTGATGATGTCCATCATTGGATGGAATATATTGGGGGTTTTTGAATAAAATTCTATATTTTTTCTACATGCATAAGTGATAAAAGTATCTATAAATAGAACCTATAGTAGATGTAATGATTTTATTTGGTATAATTGAATGAGCTTTATGATTGATGTATTAGTTAATTATGTTCTTGGTATTCTCCAATGGGATATGGAAAACTTCAATGCTTTGAAAACACAATCCTGTCTAATATTTTGAAAGAAAGATCTCATTCTTATTTTATAATATTAATATCTCCATATAAGATCAAACTTCTCTTCTTGGGCTAACTTATGCTTCTAGTGTTTTCTGGCACAAATATATCTGCATCATATCATTATGTAATATTTCTGCTCTGGCACCCTTTTACATTCAAAATGCTATCTCACTTGTATTTCTCCTAACACTGTATAAATCCGAAATTTATCCAAACTCAGAATACTATATACTCATATTTAGAAAGGTGCATTAAACACTTCACTAAACACGTTTCATGCTATTCAGAAGAGTACACTAGTTATCAGATAACCTCTCTCTCTCTCTCTCTCTCTCACACACACACACACACACACACACACACACACACACACACACACACACACACACACACACACACACACACACACACACACACACACACACACACACACACACACACGAGAGACTTACAGTAACCACTTTCTCATAGATATGTTGTTTCTTCCTTATTCCTGAGAGGAATATTTTCATGAGCATTAATCCACTGAACTATTATTATTATTATTATCACCATCTGATCTTCATGGAGACAAAGTAGTCATTCACAGGAAGTTCACACACACACTCTCTCATGTAAAAAAGATAATGGAACCAAGCCATAAATCTATTCACAGTTTCTACACTCATTACACTTTCAGGTAATGCATCCCCCCCCCCCCAGTCACTCTTCATATGAAGAACCTGCTTCTTACTTCCCTGTAGTTCCTTCTTACTTCCTTGTCCCCCTCTGCGCTATGAAAAATCTCTTCCACATTAATATGATAAGAACCCCTAAATATCCTATATATCACCTATTTTTCTTCTATTCACAAGGCTCTGCAAATTGCATTCTCAATAGCCACCATAATTTCTCTGCTTTTCTCTAGGTATATAAAGATACAAGTGGCGTTTGGTCACTTGCATAAATTGATTGGCTTCCAGCTATTGAACCAACATTATAAGTCCTCCTCTTTAATTTCTTCAGTTACTATTGGAACTGTTTTCCTCAAGAAAACAGCTTTTTAT
Organism: Typopeltis vanoorti; assembly: GCF_054136105.1. Taxonomy (NCBI): domain Eukaryota; kingdom Metazoa; phylum Arthropoda; class Arachnida; order Uropygi; family Thelyphonidae; genus Typopeltis; species Typopeltis vanoorti. Next base: position 35,233,474 of record NC_143567.1, on the reverse strand, counting down.
GAAAGATGTCAACTGGCTCTATTTTTTTTTTTGTAATCATTTGCCCATATATGACAAATGATTTGTATTATATTGTCAGTATTCATATTGTATTATATTTGTATTGTATTATAGTTTTTTTAGCCTCTCATGTTTTTGGTTATAAAAATAATGTATTCCCTTCAGAAGAGTGCATTTTTGCACTTAAAAAAAATTCCACTAATGCCTCCCCCCCCCCCCCATTTATGGAGTAGGCAAGACCACATTAGCTCCATCTAACTTTTGGGATCTGAGGGTAAAGTTTAATCACCATTGGTAGCCAATCAGAAATAGTTGGTCCAAGACTATCACTAATTATAAAGGCATCCAGTGAAGTGTCAGCTGACAAGTGCTTCCATCTCATGGTCCATAATCCTAACACTATATTTATTGTCTGTGAGCTCTACGGTCAATTTTTCTGAGTTTACAGGACAAAAAAAAAACAAGTTTCTGGGAGAAAAAATTGGGAAGCCTAGCACTGAGGGATGCATATGCCACTTCCACTGAGCTACAAAGGCTACGAGTACATTTTTTATATCATATTTTTTGAATCCCTTGATAATAATAATAATTATTATTATTACTAATTAATTAATGATCATAGCTGGAGAAGTGGAAGGAGATATCCACATAGTCTGTGAAATGATCCATCATAGAAGCATTCCATACTCACATCAATTTCCTGCAGTCTAGTACCATCAGTGTAATGCACAGCATGTAATCTTTTCATCCCAAAGTGCATGACTTGACATTTTCTCTTTATCATTAATATACAAATTAAGCACCAGTTACTTTCAGAAACTCTGAGACACTCCACTATTCACCATCATTCTTCTGGATTATACTCCACCATATACTACTCACTTGTGTAATAGTTTTCTGAACTATTACATAAGTTGGGTAGTTGGATCATTTGTACCGACACCTACCAACTGAGTAAATTACTAATGCAGGATCTACCTTTCACAAAGCTGTCCTGCTTGTCATCAAGGAGTATAATATTTCTATAATATACAAACTGAGTAAATTACTAATGCAGGATCTACTTTTCATAAAGCTGTCCTGCTTGCCATCAAGGAGTATAATATTTCTCTCAGCCCATTCCTGCATTCTCCCTTTTCAGTACCTTAACCTCTATTTCTCAGATACCAATTAGTTAGTAATTTGCTACTTCTTTCTTGCTTGAAACCTCCTTTATGTAACTGAATTCCCCTGCACTCTTTCCACTCTCTCTCTCTCTCTCTCTCTCTCTCTCAGAACCTTGTCAGAGCTAAGACTTAAATAGCTTGGCCAACTCTCTTGCACATTTTTTTAACGCAGGGACAATATGTATCCAATCCAATTGCTGTAGTTATATTGATATTTCTTAGTATGTGAATTTGTCTACCTCAATTTTTATATAATTCTGTCACAGCAACTGTAATATCTCCACCTGGATGATAAACACTTGCAAAGCGACACTTAGTAACTTAAGTAACTATTTTATTATTATTATTATTATTATTATTATTATTAAACAAGACCTCATGGAGTCTAAGACTCATCTAGGAGGTCCTTTTATCTCACACACATCTCATCATACCGGGTCTTAAACACATTCAAACTCCTTGCAGACACCACACTCTCAGGCAAGGCATTCCAATCATTCACAACTCTGCACGAAAAAAACCTGCCTCTCACTCCCCTACTCACACCCTCTTTATACAGTTTCCAGGGATGACCTCTGGTTCTCCCCTGATCTCCCACTATTCGCTGTAGAACTTCTCCACCATTGATCCTATAGCAACCCCTTACCAACTTGTAGGTCTCTATCATATCTCCCCTCTTCCTTCTCTCCACTAGTCTCTGCAAATTACATCTTTTCAATCTTTCCTCATACTCGACATTCCAGAGGTCAGAAACTACCTTAGTCAGTCGCCTTTGGACCCTTTCCAACATCTCTTCATCCTTCTGAAAACCAGGTGACCAAATCTGGGCACAATAGTCCATGTGTGGCCTAATCAAAGCCTTATACAATGGAACAAGAATCTCCCTACTTCTACATGTCAGTGTCCTCCTCATCATTCCCAGAAGTCTTTGTGTTGTCTTCACAATTTTGGCGATGTGACCCCTAAATTTTAGATCCTTATCCACTATCACTCCCAGATCTCTTATTTCCTCTACTTCCAACAATATATTCTTACCAAGCATAAATTCTGCATCCCATCTTTGTTTTCCAAATTTTAAAACCTTACATTTTGCAACATTGAACTCACACCCCCATTTGCTTGCCCAATCACTCAATTTATTCAAGTCTTCTTGCAAGGCCACAACATCTTCACTACTCTTTATGGTTCTTCCCAACTTTGCATCATCTGCAAACAACTGAATATCTCCATCCAAATCTTCGCCAATATCATTAATATACAAGTTAAATAGTAATGGCCCTAAAACAGATCCCTGAGGCACTCCACTAGTGACTTTCCTTTTCCTGGATATTGCACCCCCATACACAACTTGTTGATACCTATCAGATAGCCAGTCTCCAATCCAATGCACTAATCTAATATCCAACCCCATCTGCTCTAGTTTGACTGTCAACTTATCATGAGGCACTCTATCAAAAGCTTTTGCGAAATCCAAGTATATTACTGTGTATCCTTCTCCTCTGTCCAAGGAAGCAGTCACTTTATTGTAATAAGTAAGTAGATTACTAAAACATGACCTCCCTTTAGCAAATCCATGCTGTCCATCAAAGATTATACCATTGTTGTCAACCCAACTCTGGATTCTAGTTCTCACAAGCTTCTCCAACAACTTAACCACAACACCCGACACACAGATAGGCCTATAGTTTGATGCTTGAGTTCGATCACCTCCTTTATGAAGTGGCACAATCTTGCCCTCCTTCCACTCTTTAGGGACTTGACCAAGTGCAAGACTCGTATTAAAAAAATATGTCAAGGCAGGTGTCAACTCTCTGGCACATTCCTTCAGAATACGCGGTGATATATTATCAAGTCCCACAGCCTTATTTACATCTAGTTTACTCAACTCCCCAAACACCTCTTGCTCACTTACAGTCAGTCTCTCCTCCCCATCATCAACTGCTCTTAATCTCTCCATGAAGTCACATTCACAAGATTGAAAGATCTTTATGAACTGCTCATTAAGTATCTCCACCACACATTCTGCAACAGCTGTCTTTATACCATTTCCTCCAATCAATGTCATCCTTCCATAATCATTCTTTCTTTTGCTGGCTACATATCGAAAGAACTCCCTAGGATTCTTTTTAGCTTCATTAGCTAACTGCTGTTCATACCTCTCTTTAGCTACTCTCACCAACCAAGTCACTCTCCTTGCCTGGTCTTTGTAGAACTCATGAAATTGGTTACTTCCACTTCTCTTATGCTGCCTCCACAATGCCCTTTTTCTCTGTATTGCATGCTTAATCTCTTTATTCATCCATCTCACACCTAACTTATTTAACCTTCTCACCCGTGGTATACATTTAGACATTGCATCCACTAAATATTTTTTGAAAATCCCCCAAGCTGCATTGATCTCTTTTCCAGCTAACTCCTCATTCCATGCTACACCTGCAAGCTGTCTCCTGAGCTCTTCATAATCACCCCCCTTGTAGTTCCACATATACCCTTTTTTCACAGGGGTCCTTGCACTGCTGGCAACCACCCAAGTAATAACCTCATGGTTACTTTCACCAATTGGTGGATGATTTGATACCTCATTGATAATTACATCCTCCGATGAGATGACCAAATCCAAGACCCTTAATCCTCTTGTGCCCTCTGTTACATACTGTCTGAGGTAGTTATCCCTCAAAAACTCAAGAAACTCATTTTCTTTACTTCCAGTTGCTATCTCTTCATTCCAGTCTATATTGCCATAATTAAAATCACCCATAATGATCACCCTTTTCTTATTTGCTTGGCTTATTTGACTATACATTTCACTATCACCACCATCCACATTACCAGGTCTATAACAACATCCCACCAAGTATTTGATTCTATTCACCTCTATCTCACACCATACTGCCTCAAAACCACTGGCCCCATTTCCCCCTTGCATCTCTACCTTGTATGGACATAACTCTTTCTCTATCATCAATAGCACTCCCCCTCCCTTTTTACCCCTTCTATCCTCACGAAACACATCATACCTTTCCATCTCTATTCCTGTCAGGATGTCATCCTCATTTAACCATGTCTCACTTATTCTGACAATCTCTGGGTGCACAGACGCAATTAGTGCAACCATTTCATCTGCCTTGTTTCTTATACTTCTAGCATTGGTATACAAACACAACAACTCATTTCTGGATCTACAGCTAGTTCCACTGATACCACTCACTCGATGTGATCTCTCCATGCTGGACTGGGGCCATTTCCCTTTCTGCTTCTTTATTTTAGAACCCTTTGCAATTCCATCTGTTTCCTTTTGATCCCTGATCATCCCATTACTTTCCTGCCTACACATTCTCTCACCTCCTCTTGGAGCATCCACCTTTCTCACGCTGTGTATCCCTGTCCACCCTGAGCCTCCCCGTTTCCCTGCTCCTCTTGCACACCCATTCTCTCATTATCTATACTCATACCACTCACTTCCACATTCATTTCCACTCCTTCAATCTCTCCTGTCTTACTCTCCTGCTCTTCCACATCACTCCCCTCTTGATCTGATTCATTCTCTCTATTCACTTCTCTACCTTCCAGCAGCAGTCTCTCCAAGCGACTCACACCATAACCACTCAAATGCAGTCCATCGCTCCCATACAGCTCACTTCGTCCCTCAAACTCATTCCACACATTAACAAACTGTACTCCCATCTCCTCGCACATTTCAGCCAGAATATCATTCATAATCCTTGCTCTCCGCCTCATTTCACCACAATCATACCTAGGCAACACACTGACCACCCTTCCTGTCACACTATTCTCCTTTATCTTTCCAAGCAGTCTCCTGACATTCATTTTGACATGCTCTTTGTTCTCTCTCAAATCATTTGTTCCAATTAATACAATTAACTCTTTTGCTCGTTTTATTGCTTATGTCATTTTACTACTGCTGTTAGCATTGATTATAGTTATCCATCCATAATCATTATTCCTCTTACTCACTACATAGCAAAAAAACTATATTCATATTCACTCTATCTATATTCATATCAACTTGAGTCTTAATTCAATTATATGCATATTCAATTTAACGTTCTGTGCATTCTATCTCTTTCATACCTTTCAAGCAAAGACTGTTATTTCATTTTAGAATTTGTGTAAGTTATCGGAGTTAAACTATGCTGCTCAATACAATTGTAAATTTTAATTTTATTAAGGGTAACAAATTTATTATTTGAAATTTGTAAATTATTAATAGTCCAGTAAAGACACACACACACACTGAACCAGGTTCCTCAATTTTGATACTGCACAGGAAATTATCAAAATAATGGAAACAGCTACAAATTTTTTGAGAATATTTTATTAATAAGCTGTCGGCCCACCTCAGGCTGTTAGAACACCGTTTATTCGATGTCGAATAGACTGATACAAGTCATGTACATAAGATAATAGAATTTGGGACCATTCTTCCTGCAAAATATGTGCCAATTGTGCCTGTGATGTTATTATTATTATTATTATTAAACAAGACCTCATGGAGTCAAAGACTCATCTGGGAGGTCTTTTTATCGCACACACACATCTCATCATACCATGTCTTAAACACACTCAAACTCCTTGCAGACACCACACTCTCAGGCAAGGCATTCCAATCATTCACAACTCTGCATGGAAAAAACCTGCCTCTCACTCCCCTACTCACACCCTCTTTATACAGTTTCCAGGGATGACCTCTGGTTCTCCCCTGATCTCCCACTATTCTCTGTAGAACTTCTCCACCATAGATCTTATAACAACCCCTTACCAACTTGTAGGTCTCTATCATATCTCCCCTCTTCCTTCTCTCCACCAGACTCTGCAAATTACATCTTCTCAATCTTTCCTCATACTCAACATTCCAGAGGTCAGAAACTACCTTAGTCAGTCTCCTTTGGATCCTTTCCAACATCTCTTCATCCTTCTGAAAACCTGGTGACCAAATCTGGGCACAATAATCCATGTGTGGCCTAATCAAAGCCTTATACAATGGAACAAGAATCTCCCTACTTGTACACGTCAGTGTCCTCCGCATCATTCCTAGAAATCTTTGTGTTGTCTTCACAATTTTGGTGATGTGTCCCCTAAATTTTAGATCCTTATCCACTATCACCCCCAGATCTCTTATTTCCTCTGCCTCCAACAATATATTCTCACCAAGCACAAATTCTGCATCCCATCTTTGTTTTCCAAATTTTAAAACCTTACATTTTGCAACATTGAACTCATATCCCCATTTGCTTGCCCAATCACTCATTTATTCACGTCTTCTTGCAAGGCCACAACATCTTCACTACTCTTTATGGTTCGTCCCAACTTTGCATCATCTGCAAACCACTGAATATCTCCATCCAAATCTTCGCCAATATCATTAATATACAAGTTAAATAGTAATGGCCCTAAAACAGACCCCTGAGGCACTCCACTAGTGACTTTCCTTTTCCTGGCTATCGCACCCCATACACAATTTTTTGATACCTATCAGATAGCCAGTCTCCAATCCAATGCACTAATCTAATATCCAACCCCATCTGCTCCAGTTTGACTGTCAACTTATCATGAGGTACTCTATCAAAAGCTTTTGCAAAATCCAAGTATATTACTGTGTATCCTTCTCCTCTGTCCAAGGAAGCAGTCACTTTATTGTAATAAGTAAGTAGATTACTAAAACATGACTCCCTTTAGCAAATCCATGTTGTCCATCAAAGATTATACCATTGTTGTCAACCCAATTCTGGATCCTAGTTCTCACAAACTTCTCCAACAACACCTGACACACAGATAGGCCTATGGTTGGATGCTTGAGTTCGATCACCTCCTTTATGAACTGGCACAATCTTGCCCTCCTTCCACTCTTTAGGAACTTGACCAAGTGCAAGACTCGTATTAAAAAATATGTCAAGGCAGGTGTCAACTCTCTGGCACATTCCTTCAGAATACGCGTTAATATATTATCAAGTCCCACAGCCTTATTTATATCTAGTTTACTCAACTGCCCAAACACGTCTTGCTCACTTACAGTCAGTCTCTCCTCCCCATCATCAACTGCTCTCAATCTCTCCATGAAGTCACATTCACAAGATTGAAAGATCTTTATGAACTGCTCATTAAGTATCTCCACCACACATTCTCCAACAGCTGTCTTTATACCATTTCCTCCAATCAATGTCATTCTTTCTTTTGCTAGCTACATATCGAAAGAACTGCCTAGGATTCTTTTTGGCTTCATTAGCTAACTGCTGTTCATACCTCTCTTTAGCTACTCTCACCAACCAAGTAACCCTCCTTGCCTGGTCTTTGTAGACCTCATGAAGTTGGTTACTTCCACTTCTTTTATGCTACCTCCACAATGCCCTTTTTCTCTGTATCGCATGCTTAATCTCTTTATTCATCCATCTCACACCTACCTTATTTAACCTTCTCACCCGTGGAATACATTCAGACATTGCATCTACTAAATAGTTTTTGAAAATCCCCCAAGCTGCATTGATCTCTTTTCCAGCTAACTCCTCATTCCATGCTACACCTGCAAGCTGTCTCCTGAGCTCTTCATAATCACCCCCCTTGTAGTTCCACATATACCCTTTTTTCACAGGGGTCCTTGCACTGCTGGCAACCACCCAGGTAATCACCTCATGGTCACTTTCACCAATTGGTGGATGATTTGACACCTCATTTATAATTACATCCTCTGATGAGATGACCAAATCCAAGACCCTTAATCCTCGTGTGCTCTCTGTTACATGCTGTCTGAGGTAGTTATCCCTCAAAAACTCAAGAAACTCATTTTCTTTACTTCCAGTTGCTATCTCTTCATTCCAGTCTATATTGCCATAATTAAAATCACCCATAATGATCACCCTTTTCTTATTTGCTTAGCTTATTTGACTATACATTTCACTATCACCACCATCCACATTACCAGGTCTATAACAACATCCCACCAAGTATTTGATTCTATTCACCTCTATCTCACACTATACTGCCTCAAAACCACTGGCCCTATTTGCCTCTTGCATCTCTACCTTGTATGGACATAACTCTTTCTCTATCATCAATAGCACTCCCCCTCCCTTTTTACCCCTTCTATCCTCATGAAACACATCATACTTTTCCATCTCTATTCCTGTCAGGATGTCATCCTCATCTAACCATGCCTCACTTATTCCGACAATATTTGGGTGAACAGATGCAATTAGTGCAACCATTTCATCCACCTCATTTCTTATACTTCTAGCATTGGTATACAAACACAACAGCTCATTTCTGGATCTACAGCTAGTTCCACTGATACCACTCACTCGATGTGATCTCTCCATGCTGGACTGGGACCATTCCCCTTTCTGCTTCTTCATTTTAGAACCCTTTGCAATTCCATCTGTTTCCTCTTGATCCCTGGTCATCCCATTTCTTTCCTGCCTACACATGCTCTCACCTCCTCTTGGAGCATCCACCTTTCTCATGCTGTGTATCCCTGTCTACCCTGAACCTCCCCATTTCCCTGCTCCTCTTGCACACCCATTCTCTCATTTTCTATACTCATACCACTCACTTCCCCATTCATATCCACTTCTTCAATCTCTCCTATCTTACTCTCCTGCTCTTCCACATCACTCTCCTCTCGATCTGATTCATTCTCTCTATTCACTTCTCTACCTTCCAGCAGCAGTCTCTCCAAGCGACTCACACCATAACCACTCAAATAGAGTCCATCGCTCCCATACAGCTCACTTTGTCCCTCAAACTCATTCCACACATTAACAAACTGTACTCCCATCTCTTCACACATTTCAGCCAGAATATCATTCATTCCATTACACTGACTATCCTTCCTGTCACACTATTCTCTTTTATCTTTCCAAGCAGCCTCCTGATATTCATTTTGACATGTTGCAGGTGTAAAATTTGATTGAACCTTGGAGAACCGATTGGATACAATGACTTGTCCATTTCATAATCATGAATACTGTTGCTTATGATACACCTATGATTTCTACCATTTTGGTTACAGCAGCTCTTGCAAGCTGCACTCCAACAATCATACCTTTTGGAGGTCACTGAGGTCTGACATTTTGCACACTAACTGCATAACAACAATCACAGAGACAATGTCATGCATGATGTGGCAGTGCATTTTGATATCGGCTGTTGCATAGCAGTGCCATAGTGGATGCTGAATTAGGTGTTGTGCAATTAGTGTGCAAAATGTCTCTAAAAAGACCTCTAAAAAGTTATGATCATTGCAGTGTTGCTTGCAGGAGCTCCTTAACCAAAATGCCAGAAATCATACATATATCATGAACCACAGTATTGAAGATTATGACAAGGTATGGAAATGGACAAGGCATTACCTCCAATCACTTCTCCAAGGTTCAGTCACATTTTCTGCCTGTAACATCACTGGCACATTTGGGACATATTTTGGAGAAAAAATGGTCCAAAATTCATGTACATTCAACCTATTCCATGTCGAATTCATGGTAATCCTACAGCTTATTAATAAAAAATTCTCCAAAAAGTTTGTAGGTGTTTCCATTATTTTGATAATCTCTTGCAGAATGCAGAGCCAGAAAATATGTTTTAGGAAAATGAAGGTAAAAACTGATGAATATCAGAGTGATCTGTTCTCTCCTGAACTTCTATTTCATACTCATGATTCTCCTGATCCATTACTTCTTCCAACAGCAGGGGAGAATATAATGCAACACACCTTATTCCACCACCATGATTTATGGCTGGAATATGTCCATTTGAAATAGTGATCTCTATCTCCATTATCTACCCACAGCACTAACCTATTCAGATTATCTTTTATCTGCTTTTGTGATTATAATATCTTGGTTATTTTATTTTATTTTATTTTATTTTTTTTTTTTATATACCAAATTTGTATACTAAATTCAAACAAAAAACTAAGCAGCAACCTAAACCAAATGGAAAAACAGGCCCTTAAATCCCTAAAAAATAACCAAGATATTATAATCACAAAAGCAGATAAAGGGAATGGCACTGTCGTTTTAGATCGGACAACCTACATAGAAAAAATGAACCATTTGGTATCGGACCATAACACCTACCAAATGGTAAATTGCAACCCCATGAAACGTATCAAAAAGAAAACAACTGAATTAATTAAATCCATTAACAGAAGAAAGAACAAAAAAACTAATGCCTCGTTATGCCTGCATGCCCAGAATTTATGGCCTGCCAAAAATACATAGCAGACACACCACTATGTCCGATTGTTGAAGGAATCGACAGCCCAAATTACCACCTAGCCAAAAAATTAGCTGCCACACTCAAGGAATTGGTAGGTCAGTCCCCTTCCTACATAAAAAATACACAACATTCATAAACAAAATTAAAAACATTACACTCAACGACCAAGATTTATTAGTCAGCTTTGACATGACTTCCCTTTTCACCAATGTCCCGATCAATGATACTATCTTGCTCCTACAGAACATATTTCCACACAACAGCATGGCCCTCTTTGCCCACGTACTCCACTCTGGAAATTTCATGTGGCAAAACAATTTTTACCTTCAAAAAGAGGGTACAGCCATGGGCTCACCACTTTCTCCCCAATAGATAACTTTTATATGGAAGACTTTGAGCAACGAGCTCTAGAGTCAGCATGCCTAAAGTCCAAAATTTGGCTCAGATATGTCGATGATATTTTTGCCATTTGGTCCCACGGTCATGAAGCACTAAATACATTTCTTAGCAAACCTGAACAAACAACACAAATGTATCCAATTCACCATTGAAATAGAAAAAAACAACTCTCTTCCGTTCCTAGACACACTCGTTACACGTCTTCCCTCAGGCTGTCTCTCCTCAGTCTACCGCAAACCTACACACACACAGGCCAGTATATACACAAAAATTCGTATCACCACCCAACACCAAAACTAGGTGTCATAAGCACCCTTAAACACAGAGCTCAAACTATTTGTTCAAATGAACAAGCTCTAAACCAGGAATACAAAATCATCAGCCATACATTTATAAAAAATGGATACAGTAAAAAACTATTCACAAGATCCTCCACAGAGATACTAGTAAAAAGAATGCTATTGCCATACCTTATGTTAGAGGCATTTCCGAAACCCCAACAAAATTAAGACACCTACTCAGTTCTTCCAAAGATTCTCTTCCACACCTAACCCACCCAGGTGTATACAAAATACAATGCACCTGTAGCCTACCATATATAGGGGAAACAGGAAGGTCCCAAGTCCCTACACCAACCAAAACCTTGTTCGAGAGGAAATTTAAAGAAGCATGTGAAATGCTCAAACATAATCCAAATCTGAACAAAAATGATGGCCTAACCATTCCAAGAATATGGAAGACCCATTTGCAACCTTTATAGCAACCAGAACAAGCCAAAGAAAAATCCCACTAGAAGATAACTTGGTGATTTTTTTTTTTTTTCCTTTCCCCCTTCTCTTAACATTCAATAGAAACTTGAACTGTATAAGTTCTGAAGAAGATTGTAGTATAACAATCTGAACTGTAAAAATCCAGAAGAATCTTAGTACATGAGGACTTGAGCAGAGTTTATTGTAGTTTTTTATTTATTTTATTTATTAATTATTTAAATATTTTTATTTAATTTTTTTTTTAATTTTTAATTTTTATTTATTTATTTTATTTTATCTTACTTATATAATAGAGCCTGTGTAGCACAGTGAATGTGGCGTTTGCATACTACGGCGCTTGGCCGCACGAAGGAAGACTTGGTTTCGAGTCTCGTCGGCGACTAGAGGAAATTTTTCTAAGCCTTTTTTCGACTGGTTCCCGAGTTAGTCGATCTCTGGCACGGGCAAGCAGGTTTTTCCTCCCAGAAACTCGGGTTTTTCGTCCCGTAAACTCAAGAAAATCGACCATAGAACCCACATCATTTCAGACATTAAAATATATTGTGTTAGGGTTAGGGACCACAAGATGGCGGCACATTTGAGCTGTCTCTCTTCACTGTGTACCGCTTAATTAGTGATGGCCTTGGGCCATCTATCTCTGATTGGTACCAGTGGAGATTGAACTGCCCACTCATTCTCCAAAAATTAGATAGGGCTAAATGGCCTCGCCTACTCCCACATACGGGAACAAAAAGGCGTTAGCTGATTTTTTTTTTTTTATCTTATTTAATTATCACTAGAGATCAGGCTTAGAAACAGATTAATTAACAGCATAGATTTAATTTATCTTTATAGAGTGCAAGAGCATGTAACTTGGTTCCCTATACACATGTATCCTTCTAATGATGACCTCAATACTGGGTTCGAAACGTCAAGTGTTATTTTATTAATAATTAGTAAAATAATCGTTTCAACATGTGTTTTGTGTCCCTAAATTCGTAAAGAAGGCATTTATGTCATGTGGTTTTTAATAACTAATAATAAAAAAAAAGTCTGGCGATGGTAAAAAACTTATGCAGTTGCTTCACAAAGACAGGCCTTTTCTATGTCATGTTCCATGACTTACGCACCACTCTATAGAAGTAAGGAGATTCTCATTCCATTGTATTAGGCCTTCATTAGACCACATATGAACCATTGTTCACAGATTTGGTCACCTGGTTTTCAAAAAGAATGAAGAGATATTGGAAAGGCTCCAGAGGGGATTGACTAAAGTAGTTACTGGTCTCTGGAATGTTGAGTATGAAGAAAGGTTGAGAAGTTACAATTTACAGTCTAGGATAGGAGAAAGAAGAGTGATATGGTAGAGATGTACAAGTTAGTAAGGGGTCATTATAGGATTAATGTTGCAAAAATATTTCATAAAATGGTGAGAGCGGGGGAAAAAAACAAGAGGTCACCCCCTGGAATCTGTGTAAGGAAATTGTGAGCATGAGAGTAAGAAGCAAGTTTTTATGCATGAAGATTTGTGAATGATTGGAATGAGAGTGTAGTATCTGCAGAGAATTTTAATGTGTTTAAGGCATGGTATGATGAGCTGTATGTATGACAAAGGAGCCTTTCACAGTGAGTCTTTGACTCCATGGGGGGACCGTATACAGCATTGGGCAGATGAGGGTAATGTTATCTGTGAGAGTCAACATGGATTTGTGAAAGGGTGCTCTTATTTTAGCAATATGCTAGCCTTTTATAATAAAGTTACAAGAACATTAGATGAGGGAAAGGCATATACTCAATTTTCTTAGACAGCGAAGGCATTTGACAGGGTGCCACATGATAAGCTGATATTTAAGTTGCAGCACATGGGTCTGGATGTCAGATTGGTCAACTGGATTCAGGATTGGCTGTCTGATAGGTATCAGAGAGTTGTGTATGGTGGAGCAGTTCAAGGATGCAAAGGGTTACAAGTGGGGTCCCACAGGGCTCAGTACTAGGACCTATATTGTTTAACCTTTATATCAATGACATTGCCAGTGGATTGCAAGGGGATATTCCGTTGTTTGTGGATGTTGGGAAGCTGGGAAGGATTATTAGTAATAGTGCAGATGTGGTGGCCCTGCAAGAGGATTTGAATAAGCTGGATAGATGGGCAAATGAATGGGGGTCAGTTTAATGCAGCAAAATGTAAGGTCTTGAGGTTTGGGAAACATCTATGGGATGTTGCATACTCTATGGGAGGAGTTATACTGGAGGACGTAGGGGAGACAAGAGATCTGGGATTGATGATTGATAGAAACCTGAAGTTTAGGGGACATATTGCAAAGGTTGTGAAGGTAACACAGAGGATTGCTGCAATTATGAGAAGGACACTGACCTGCAGAGATAAAAGGGTTATCATTCCGTTGTATAAGTCTCTGATCAGACCACACTTGGACTATTGTTCTCATATTTGGTCCCCAGGATTTGAAGGGGATAAATTAACTGTGGAAAGGATACAAAGATGGATGACAAAGATGGTTTCAGGACTGTACAAGGATAGTTATGAGGATCGGCTGAGGGAATGTGGACTGCAGAGTTTGGTGGATAGAAGAAGGAGAGGTGATATGATTGAGACTTTTAAACCGTTGAGAGGTGGTTACAGGGTTGACACTGGGGAGTTCTTTCGCTTGGTTGAACAGCAGGAAGGAGTGATGACATGAGGCCATCCCTGGAAGTTATGAAAGGAAACTGTGAGCAAGAGGGTGAGGAGTGGTTTTTTTGCATGGAGGGTGGTTGAACTGTGGAATGCATTGCCTGATGGAGTGGTGAGAGCAAGAACAGTCAATGAGTTTAAGGAGTGATATGATAGACTTTGTGTTTCTTAGGGGGGGACCTCCCCTTGATGAGTCTTAACAAACTTTATGTTCTTAGGAAGGACCTCCCACGATGAGTCTTTTGACTCCATGGAGGCCTGAATAATAATAATAATAATAATAATAATAATAATAACAGATTTGTGAGTTGGATAGGGGAAATGTTTCAGCTGTGTGATAGTGATAGAAGAACAAGAGGAAATGATCATCCCTGGAAATTAAGGAAAAGTGTGGTTAACAAGGGTGTGAGAATGAGGTGTTTCGCCTGGAGGTTGGTAAATGAGTGGAATGCATTGCCTGACTCAGTTGTGAGTTCTTCATCTGTAAATGAATTCAAAAACAGATATGATAGATATTGCTTTGATAGTTTGGGTCTCCTGCGATGAGTCTACTGACTCCATGGAGATACCTGTAATAATAATAATAATAATAATAATAATAATAATAATAATAATAATAATAATAGCTGATTGTTAGATATCCCAAAAGAGGATGATCACTTATGGAGTGCCACAGAGATCTGTTTTGGGAGACCATTATTGTTTAACTTGCATGTTCATGACATTGGGTCTTTGTTATCTGGAGATATGTAGCTGTTTGTTGATGATGCAAAGTTGGGAAGAACTATGAGAAGTAGAGCAGATGTTGTGGTCTTGCATGAAGATCTGAATAATCTATGTGAGTAGGCAAGTGAGTGTAACTATTAGTTTAATGTTGCTAAGTGCAAGGTCTTGAAATCTGGTAGGTAAGGTTGAGATGTCGAATATACAATTTATGGAGAAAGTGTATCATGGGAAGGAAAAGAGAAAGTTGTCTAACAGAGCCAAGCATATTACATATCTAAGTATAAAGAAAAAGGTAATTTGTAATTTGTTGTCTATACACATTTGCCAGGAGCATCAGGAACAAAGAGGTTAAGTTCATTATTTTATTTAATATGCTGTGGCCAAAGATTGTTAGCATCAGAATCAGATGTAACCAGGATCGAGTGTGAAGGTTATAATATTTTAGGGTAGAAATGCATGAAAGCAATAATAGTAATAATGTCCCATGTAGCAGTGAGTGTGAGGCTATCTGGTGAGAAGTGGAAGCTAACAGGATGAAATATATTGTACGGTGTTGCTACACATTTCAGTTATGAAATGCATCACCAAATTACCCTGATTGGTACTAAATGAGTGATCATTATGGATGACTTTATTTATCCAAACACTAATTGGGTAGAACAAAAGTCTCATGATAAGAATGAAGCAGAATTTATTGAGCTGTTGTGAGACAACTTTCTCAATCAGCATGTGAAAGAAGAAACTTGAGGTCAAAGGATATGAGATTTGATCATAGCAGCAGAAGGGGTCTCAGTTAAGAATATGGCAATTTTACCACCAGTTGGTGACAGTGATCACACCATATAATAAATTTAGTTTAATCCTTTATCCAAGTGTGAGCAAACAAAGTTTGTGCCTGAAAGTATCTTCATGACTGGGGTAAGGTGGTACAACACCGGGCAACTCGTTGCAAAGGTGGAGCAAGCTAACATCACTCCTATCTCAGTATCTCCCATAATGCGAAACACATCTCCTTGCAGACATGTATAATGTTATGCATTAAGGGAAGGGCTGCTACCCAGACTAGTTGCGACCTTTATTGAGGTCTCTTCAGTGGGAGCCAGACAAAAGTGGAGATACCAGGCAGAAGCATTAGCAAGGCCATCTCTACCTATAGGAGTTGCCAAACGGTGTGCCACCTTTTTATTAAATTACTCTGGATTTAGAGAAAGATGTTGACAGTTTATTTTTCACTTGGTTAGACTATAATAAATTTAGTTTAATCCTTTATCTAAGTGTGAGCAAACAAAGTTTGTGCCTGAAAGTATCTTCATGACTGGGGTAAGGTGGTACATGTCAGGTTGGTGTGGGAGATGTACAGAAATGTGAAGACAAGTGTTCGGACCTGTCTGGGACAGACAGAAAGTTTTCAAGTAACAGTTGGCTTGCATCAAGGGTCAGCATTAAGTCCGTTTCTGTTTAACATTGTGATGGAGGTGGTGACGGAGGAGGTGAGAGAAGATGCACTTTGGACAATGTTGTATGCAGATGACATCTTGCTGTGTGTAGATTCAAGAGAAGAAGCAGGAACTAAACTGGAAAGATGGAGAAAAGTACTGGAAAAGACAGGTATGAGACTGAGCAGTGGAAGGGTTCAACAGTGGAAGAAGATGGAGGAGCTGAGAAGGAAGTGGGACGCAGGATACAAGCGGGTTGGAGGAACTGGAGGGAGATGGCTGGAGTGTTATGTGATAAGAGGGTGCCAATCAATCTGAAAGGCAAAATCTATAGGACAGTAGTGAGGCCAGCTATGACGTATGCTGTAGAAACTGTGGCCCTGAGGAAAAATAACATCAGCAGGATGGAAGTAGCAGAGATGAGAATGCTTAGGTGGATGTGCAGTGTGACCAGAAAGGAGCGTCTGAGAAATAACTATGTGAGGGGAACAGTGAAAGTTATGAACTTAGGAGTGAAGGTACAGGAGGCAAGGTTGAGATGGTTTGGTCATGTAATGAGGAGGAAGGACGAATATGTGGGAAGAAGGGTCATGTAGATGGATGTGCAATAAAGGAGGAAGCGTGGGTGGCCAAAGAAGAGATGGAGGGAGCTGGTAGATGAGGACTCGAGGATCAAGAACTTGGATGTGGTGACAGCCCAAGACAGGAGGATGTGGAGGAGACTCATCATCAACAGTGAGCCCACTTAAGTGGGAGAAGCTGCAGAATGCAGAAGAAGAAGAATTATTATTATTAATAAAATTGTCATTAATAATTCTGATGCACTGAACTTATAATGGGAGTTCATGTGCATCCATACATTTTGAAGAAAACAATACTTGGATATGAAATTCCTAAATATAATATTAAAATTTCCCATCTGTTGTGTATGGATGACTTGAAGTTATATGGAAAATCGGCACAGCAAATAGGCTCTACTGAACACAGTTCGTATTTTCAGTCAGGACATTAAAATGAAATTTGGTTTAGATAAATGCGCAATTAAAACTCAATTGATTAAACAAAATTAGATCAATGAACTCTTGGTCTTAACTAATGATCCGATACAGAGCTGGCATAAAGCCAGCAAAGGTTAGTCGATTGTTGTTTATTATTTTAACGGTATAATAGAACACAGAAACTAAATAAATAATTAATTTATTGACTTGATGCTGATATTTCGCTGGTATTATAACCAGCATCTTCAGAGCACAAAAACACTGTTTGTCACAATACGCGAGACTAAAATAACATGGTGTACTTAACCAAAATTGTAGCAGCAACACAAAGACTAGAGTCCTGATTTTGGCGCCCTCTATCTGAAAAAAAAAAAAACGCTATCATATATTACTAGAGTCCTAGAAAAGTGCTAGTTTTTTCTTAATATGACTGTCTCCCAGATCTTCGGCAAGTTAATACAGCTATATTTGTTGAGATTTGGAGTGTGTTTTAGGGCTTCTGTCACCTCTAAGAACAATCTCTCTGATTTATATGGGTTTCTGTGTAGTACGTTTGTGTTTTTCCAGTTGATCCTGTGTGCAGGGGTATCCAGAGCATGGTCTGCTAGGCCCGACTTCCCATAATGATATTTCCGGACGTATCGTTTATGTTCGCTGATGCGGATATTCACAGAAGAACTGAATATCCGCATCAGCAAACATAAACGATACGTCCGGAAATATCATTATGGGAAGTCGGGCCTAGCAGACCATGCTCTGGATACCCCTGCACACAGGGTCAATGGAAAAACACAAACGTACTACACAGAAACCCATATAAATCAGAGAGATTGTTCTTAGAGGCGACAGAAGCCCTAAAACACACTCCAAATCTCAACAAATATGGCTGTATTAACTTGCCGAAGATCTGGGAGACAGTCATATTAAGAAAAAACTAGCACTTTTCTAGGACTCTAGTAATATATGATAGCGGTTTTTTTTTTCAGATAGAGGGCGCCAAAATCAGGACTCTAGTCTTTGTGTTGCTGCTACAATTTTGGTTAAGTACACCATGTTGTTTTAGTCTCGCGTATTGTGACAAACAGTGTTTTTGTGCTCTGAAGATGCTGGTTATAATACCAGCGAAATATCAGCATCAAGTCAATAAATTAATTATTTACTTAGTTTCTGTGTTCTATTATACCGTTAAAATAATAAACAACATGTTCGACGAACACATAAGTCTGTCCACACGTTAGTCAATTGGTAGAGCTACTGCTACTAATGGCTCAGTTAAGTAAGGTTGAGCGCGGCTAGTAGTTGGAAGGGACCAATCGTTTGATGCTGTTGGCACACTCTCCCTCGATGAGTCTTTGGACTCCCTGGAGGTGTCAAATAATAATAATAATAATAATAATAATAATAATAATAAAAGACATGGACAAATTCGACCGCAGAAGACTGTTGGTTACGAAAATCACTAAGTCTCTCTCTCTTTCTCTTCAAACTCACTTCGTAACACGGCTAAATTTGTAGGGTATTCACCAAGAGATGAACAGTTGGACTCAGCGAGAAGCTGAAAATTAGTTGTCTTTTTTTTTGTGAGTTGTGCCTCCCAAAGTTTGAGCTTGGCCACAAAAGAAAATTAATGACTATTCTTCATGCATTACATTCATGAAGTGATGCTGACCGGTTGTACCTACCAAGAAGAATAAGTGGACAGGTCTGCTGCAAGTGAGATAGACTGTGGGAGAAGAAGAAAGTTTATGACAATAGCTCTCAGCAAGTACTTCAAGCAATTGCACAAAAAGGTCTTCTAAAAGCAACAGGAAACAAATCCGATTACAACAAAAGGGAAAACAGCAAAATAACTGATATGTGCCCTGGAAAAATAAACCCTTGCATGACCAATTTCTGCAAGATACTGAGGAAAAAATTGACGTGAACAAGACATGGCAATGCCTGCAATATGAATATATTCAAAAAGAAACATAAGGATTTATTGTAGCAGCTCAAGAACAGGCGTTACAAACTAGTGCAATCAAAGCAAAATTTTCAACATCAATAACAACGGCAAATGCTGATTATGCGACCAGAAAGATAAGACTGCAGAGCAGGGGTCTTCAACCTTTCAGACAGTGTGGGATGCATTAAAACTTTCAATGAAGCCCGTGGGCCACTAAGCTATACTGTGGTATTTAGAATTGTAAGATGCTTTCCAGATTCACAAGGAACGCTGTGAATTTGATACTTTACATAAAATCCTATAAAAATAAACAAACTCAATTAATATAATTATGGCTATTTTAGCCTGTTTTTGTTTAGGAGTGTCCCTTATTTTAATACATTGGCTAACATTACTCAAAAAAGGGGTATATATATATATATATATATATATATTTTTTTTTTTTTTTTTTTTTTTTTTTAGTGAGTATAGAAGGCAATTATGGCAGAATAAAAAAGGTGGAAAAATTTTGTACATACCTTGTTTTTGGTTCTATGATGCCTTCCAATTCCAAGATCCTGCTGAAGGTTGTTTATAAACGGGGGGAAGAGGGGGGAAGGAACAGGGGGGGGGGTGTTTTGACGTGGGAAATAAGTTTGGATACCCTGTTTCCAAAAACTTCAGCAGGATCTTGGAATTGGAAGGCATTAGAACCAAAAACAAGGTATGTACAAAATTTTTCCACCTGTTTTATTCTGCCATAATTGCCTTCTATACTCAACCATAATTCCCTAAAAAAAAAAAAAAAAAAAAAAAAATATATATATATATATATATATATATATACCCTTTTTTGAATAATGTTAGCCAATGTATTAAAATAATATTATATTAATAGTGTTTAAGAGGAGTAACATGGGAATTTTCCCAGAAACTATACTTAAAACAAACTCAGCTTTAAGAGCGTAGGTAGGAGTCGGGTTCATGATAAGTAAATACAATCAGTACTTGAAAAAAGATAATTTAATGAAGAAAACATTCATTTTTTACAAAGTCAATGGACAACTTGGCAATGTTTTTCCTTGACCAGCTTGTCGATGTTAGCATCAATGTTGAAAGTCGCTATGCACAGAGTATTCTCGAGAGGTTGGTCCGAAATATGAGTTCTTGTCTTGGGTTTCACATGCTTCATTCTGAAGTAGAATTGTTCACATAAGTATGTGCTGCCTAACAAAGCGCAAATCTTCAAAGCATGTCGGCAATGATTTGGAATGCGTCCTCAGAAATGTAGTCTTTGTAAAATGTAAGCAAGGGCACATTGAATAATTTTTCTCTCAAAGAAGAGTTGTTTTGGAATTCAAGCAGCTCCATTTGTATTGAGCCTACCATGCAGCATTGACACTGTATGACATTGAAAATGAATCTAAAGAAGGCTATTGGTTACAAAAATCACTAAATCTCTCTCTCTCTCTCTCTCTCTCTTCAAACTCACTTCGTAACACGGCTAATTTTGTAGCGTATTCATCAAGAGACGAACAGTTGGACTCAGAGAGAAGCTGAAAATGAGTTGTCTTTTTTTGTGAGTTGTGGCTCCCAAAGTTTGAGCTTGGCCACAAAAGCTTTGATGTGATCAAACAGAGTGTGCACCAGTTGATCTTTGGATTGTAGCCATGTATTTAGGTGATTCATATGCAACGAGATGTCGGTCACAGAGGCAAAGTCTGTCATCCACTTCGGATCGTTAACTTCCGGATTCGGATTCCCCTTGGTTTGCATGAAGTGCTGCATTTCGCTCCTTAAGTCAAGACTCTTTTAAGAATCTACCCTCTGCTCAACCAACGCACATCACTATAATAAACCACATCGCCGTGATCGGCTTCGCACTGTTGGGTCAAAAACTCTTGGAATTGACGATAATTCAATCCGCTTGCCCTAATAATGTTGACAACAGTCACAATAACTTTCATGATATTCTGAAATCCAATAGTTTCGTGCACAAATTCTCCTGGTGGAATAAACAGTCGTAATGGACGAAATCTTTTCCTTCTAGTTCCGGTTCTTTCCATAGCAGCGCAACAAACCCTTCGTTCTTTCCCACCATAGCAGGGGCACCATCAGTTACCACACCCTCGAGGTTGGTTAAGCTGAGGTCGAAACGATGGAGCGATTTCTTGGCAGCTTCAAGAATATCAGTGCCTTTCGTCGTTCCCTTCATAGGGACGAGCGCTAGCAGTTCTTCTGTCACATTGAATTGTTGATCAATTCCACGAACAAAGATAGTCAGTTGGGCTGTATCCTTCATATCTGTGGTCTCATCTACAGCAAGTGAATATGATGTACATTCGGACGACCATTTTTTTAAAGTTCCTTCAATGTCATTGGCAAGTACTTCAACACATCGTGCTACAGTTACCGCAGACAAACTCGGTTTTTTAAACACTTCCTTATTATTTAGGCATAGAATATCCCCAGCGGTGATGAAACGCTTTTCACAAACTTGTCGTCCAAGAAGGCTTTTGATTTTTTAGCAATTTTTTCAGCTATTACTTAACTTACTTTGACGCACGCTTCGCTCTCTTCACTCTGCCTTTTAAACGTATCCTGCTGGCATTTTAAATCAATTTGGAGATGGTTCACGATGTCCACACGAAGCCGCCCTTGAGGGTGATCGAAATTGGACGCATGCTTTGTCTCATAGTGTCGTTTTATATTGTATTCTTTTGATACTGACACTGACTCACGACAAATTAAACACACTGGCTTATCGTAGATCGGCACAAAAAGTACAAATTGGTCCACTTTTCATTAAAACCCCGACAAGAATCACTTGATTTACACTTTTTACTCGTAGACACCATAGTGATGGAAGGTGAACCCAAAAAATAATCCTAAATGGCCGTGTAACAGTTATTATCCACTGAATATGTCTCACGTTAATGAAAAAAGTTTGGCAATATAAAACCACAATAGAGTATGGCTGCACGACGAACCTGCGTGCGCTTACACACGAATATCACACTGTTCACGACTGACTGTGGATGAGATCCTCTTGTATTTATATGAAAATAAAGAAGTATCGAGAACCTTCGAGATGTATATGGAAAGCACTAGGCAGCGCACTCGAACGAACTACTGCTTCAGACATCTACCTGCGACGTTAGTACTAGTACTTAAGTACCGCTTGGCGCTGGTAGATGGCTGAAGAAGGATGTCGATTTAATATTTATTTTTATAGGATTTTATGTAAAGTATCAAATGCACAGCGTGCCTTGTGAATCTGAAAAGCATCTTACAATTCTAAATACCGCACTATAGCTTAGTGGCCTGCGGGCTTCATTGAAATTATTTTTTATTTAATCGCGTTTTAATGTTAAGTAGTTATTTTTTCAAAATGGCCCGCGGGCCATGCGTCGAAGACCCCTGATGTAGAACATCGAATCAGTGCCTGCAGCAAGATAGCTCAAACTGATTATAAATAACCCCATGATCAAGTGGCCAAAATAATTCATTGGCATGTAAGCAAAAAATATGGCTTTCCTACTTCTGATAACTGGTTGCAACATAAAATAGAGGCAGTACTGGAAAACGAAACAGCAAAAATTCTCTGGAACTTTAGAATACAAACTGTTCGGCATTTGAAACAATAGACCTAACATCACAATTATGGAACATCGATAGGTTTGGATTATTGATATCGCTGTACCCAGTGATAACGACATTAACAACAAAGAATTGGAAAAAATGACTAAATATCGAGACCTGGCAATCGAAGTTGGCCGACTGTGGCTTCAACACACCAAAGTCATATTATTATTATTATTATTATTATTATTATTATTATTATTCCTGACACCTCCAAGGAGTTCGAAGACTCATCGCGGGAGGACACCTACAACTGTCTCAACCACTACACCAAAGTCATCCCAATAGTTATCGGTGCACTTGGTGAAATTTCTAAAAAAGCTGTCCAACTATTTACAAGAATTAAACATCAACGAAGTGATCCCATATGATCAACAAAAAACGGCATTACTTGGAACAGTCCATATTTTACGACCCTACCTGACGGAGTATTCTTAGATTCTTGGGCAGAATCTGAATTGCTCCGTATTATCAGCCAAATTGTTCTTTGAATGAGTTATGTGAATAAAGTATTAATAAAATTGTGATTAATAATCCTGATACATTGAACTTTTAACAGGAATTCTTGTGTATCCATACAAAAGCTCAAAAACATTCGCAAGAATTGCCTAGTGATTCAAATTCAAATTACGTTATTGTAATAAATATTGCAACATATTTAATTTCAATAGGATGAGTGAAAAAGATAAAACAGGACGCGTATCCTCTGATATTTTTAAAGGAAAAACGCTCGTTAATTCGAAGCTCTATTATTATGATTTTTTCACCATCTACATATTTCCTACTGTATAAAATAACAAGGTGTCATAAGAGAAAATATTAGTACACCTCTGAAGTCTGCATTGTTCCTGTTTGAAGACAACTTCGTGATTTCTGACTGCTTCCTTTAGCTATCGCCTTGACGTCAACTGTGCAAGTTAATTTGCGTGTGGGATGGGGAGAGGGAGGGGTAGTCGTGCGTGCGTATCTGAATTATGAAACACATAAACCAGTTACCAGTATCATAAAATAGAATCTAACAGGAAAGAGCCTCCGTTTTTTTTTTTTCCCCTTCATATTATACGGAAATAATATGAAGTGGCAAAATTGGAGAAGTAATATAATCAATACTTGTCCTAAACTCTTGAGCAAGATTTAATAACAATCGGCACGGCTTGCGTCAAT
Organism: Typopeltis vanoorti; assembly: GCF_054136105.1. NCBI lineage: Eukaryota > Metazoa > Arthropoda > Arachnida > Uropygi > Thelyphonidae > Typopeltis > Typopeltis vanoorti. The sequence continues at coordinate 35,209,347 of NC_143567.1, read as the reverse complement.
GCAGTGTTTTTTTCCCCTCCTTCCAGATTTTAAGTAGATTAACTTCAGTTGCTGCAAAAACACAATATTAATCAATATGAATTGCATCATATTACTTCCTGCAACGAAAAAAGGGCGTTATTAGGCACTCGTGACTAGAAATAATTTAGTTCCACCATAAAGCTGATCGTTAAGATCCAACATTTTTACCCCCCCCCTAGTGGCAAGATAACAGTCATCATGATAAACGAAAATTTTAAGAATTTTAAACTTTAAGTATGGAAATTTTAAGTATGAAAATCATCTGTAAATCATAAAAATGGCATACTTCATGCTTTACTGCAATTATCTTTCTATTATTCTGAGATACATTTTATTAAAACCAGACTTCGTTTTGTAGATTAACTGACAAGGCCCTTTCAGGATCATTATAAATGCTCTGATGATGATACTGCTTGGAGTGATGCTCGTTATTACTGCAGTTCAAAGTGTTCAATTACTTAGAGGAGGGTTCCTCAAGGGTTCTGCTAGAAATCGTAACTGGGAAAAAAAAGAAAAAATTCCATAAATAATGAATAATAAACTTATAACACTATTGTAAGTAACATATAATATAGTAATTGAGGTCATGCTGTTTGTCAGCCGAGATTTTTGAAAATATTATTTTTCATGTCTCTCATGAAAGCCTGAAGTAATGATCATAATATTTCCCAAGCCCCATATACACTTTACGGTTATCGATAGAATAACGATAAAAAGTAATAATGTTAGAGTTAGTTAATGATTACTGCACATATTCAGAAGTCGAACCTTGATCTATATGCTTAATATACCAACAAGATATGTGACATTTAAAATTTAAAAGGATAACGGTAAAAGGATAAATAGATAGATGTTTGAATAATGTAGTGTTCCCACAAACTTTCTACATCTTTCTCCAATCCAGAGTATTGCAATAATAATGTGATCAGCTATGAAAATACAGTATATGAATTCTGCATTAATTCCGCCATGATATTTCTTCTGGGAATGAATAATTCCCTTTTCCCCCCACACTTTACAGTTATGAATAGAATAACGATCAAAGAGCGCTCGCGCGCGCGCGCACACACACACACACACACACACACACACACACACACACGCACGCACGCACGCACGCACGCACACACACACACACACACACACGCACACACACACAGAGTTAATTTGTGTTGTAAACCTATAGTACTGGGTGGGCCAAGTTACTTTTATTATTTTTGTTGTTTTTTAATATTATTATTACTTTTCACAGGTCTCTTTAGCCCTGTGGAAATAGTGTTTGTATCCATTGTGCTAAAACGCTCGAAAAAACAGCATTCTGATTCTGGTCGCCGACTGGAGAAACTTTTTCTAAGCCTTTTTTTTTTTCGACAGGTTCCCGAGTTATTCGGTCTGGTCTCTGACATGAACAAGGATGGTTTTCACCGGAACACTCAGGTTTTAATCCCGTAACTTAAGAAATTAAATTGCGGAACTCAATATTTCACACAATAATATATTATGTTAATGTTATGGACAATGATATGGCGGCAGTTGTCTGCGGTTTTCTTCTAATCGGATGCTTTGTAAAAATTACTAATAGCTTGAAGCAGTGGCGCACTCAGGATTTAATCTTGGAGGGGGGGGGGGGGTTGAGTAGACGATTTGAGAATGCACACTACGCATCGCATACGACCTATGACTGAACATCTGAAATGATCACTAATTCATAAGTAGTATAGAAATAGAAGACACGACACAACATAAATTAAAAACAAAAAAATAAATAATTTTAATTAGGAAAAGATTTTTGGAAAATTTTCGAGTGTTTTTTCCCTTTTTCTTTTAGGGGGACCAGGTCCCCTTGGAACCCTCCCTGGGTGAGCCACTGGCTTGAACCAAATGTGACTGATTTGCTTAGGGTCAATGATGTGCTAGACTATGTTCCTGTGTGCCAGGTGTTCAATTTTTCAAGAATTTTGCGCGTTGGTTGTTAAACCGAGAATCTATAAACCGTATAGCGACAAGTCCTTCAATCCATAAGAGCTAACAGAAATTGGGCGATAACTTGTTTACGGGAAGATTTCAGCACCTTTTCTGCTTCTTTCTCCTTTCGTCTATGCGGCAGCCTTTGTAGAAGGTGGGATTACTAGGATTATTTCCTCTAGAAGTTTTACAGGAATATTATTTTTTCAACAAACATCTTCTTAATTTTGTCTGGTCTTCTTCATATTGAAGAAGACCAGACAAAATTATTTCGTTGAGCATGGGAATATTTCCCATGCTCAACGTCTGTCAAAGACATTGTTTTTACATTTGTCGTGAACCTTGAACCCTAAGAAGAAGCGGCCCAAGTAAAATTAAGAGAATGTTTACTGATAACGAAAATGTTGGCGTAATTTTTTTAAAAAATAAATTTAAAAAAAAAATAATAATTTTTTTCTTTTTTCTTTTTATTTACTTGTGGCTTTCGGGTACAAGAATCACAGGTACTTGTGGGAAATCAAATATGGAATTAAATGACGCTCCGGATTGTAAGATTTTATTTTATTTATCATTATTATTATTCTTATTTTCAATTTCACAAACGAGAGGCTGCAATGCCTAATGCCTGATAAGTGCAGGTGTTGTGAGATATGTAAGCTCTTGATAGATAGAAAAAGGGAACACTAAAGACGAAAAAATAAAAAAACTTTAAGTTTTCGAAAATTGACCAGACGGCTTATGAAAATACAATCCTCATCAGAGTTGCCTTATCTTGCACTACTTAAAAGACACAAGCGCGGTCCAGGCGTTCACATAGTTGTTTACTACTTCTCTCGTTTACTAGTCGTTCAAACAGGTTTGCTACTTTTCGTGGGTGAGAGTTATACTCACCCATATACATAATTACATTAATCATACACATAAACTACATATGAATTAATTCCTCCACATCTTTCTATGAGTTATCAAAAACGCGACGTGTTAGTTAGGAGATCTGTGGAGTAGTGGAATCCACATTCATAATGCCTACTCAGATTGGGGGAGGGACTTCTTAATTTGCGAAGAAATTGGCTGTGATGGTCGACAGAATCAATTTACTCTCGTCACTTCAACGTGTCGGAAATAATATGTTGCCTTTCGAGGCCCTTGTGGAAGTGGCTGTCGATATAGATGTTGTGGCAGTTGTCAACGATTCGACTGAGACACGTCTTGTGCCCACAGAAACAATGTCGTGTTGGATTATTAGGAACAGGTACCAAGGCAAGTTATATGAAAATATTAGAAAATGTGGAATTATGGATTGAAGAAGAGGATAATTTTCCAGCACAACTGATAGTTAATATATAATGGGAGCATTCGGTGATGATGGATGTTTTAAATTTCATCCGCATTCCATATGACTGCACGATAGACAAAAACTCTCTGAATCGAGGAAAACAACTATTTGAAAAACTGATTGTAGTACCAGTTCACCTTGTACATTGGTGAACTGGTACTACTTATATTGGTTCATCGGACTGAAGATGGTTTAATCTTTAAACGAATCAGAACTGTTAAATACACTTTATCATTTTGATACTAAATATGTGTCGATGATTGAAAGTGATTGCAAAACGTAAATATGTTAGGACCAGGAAAGCTTTATATGAAATGGGTTTGGACCATGCAACTGATGAAGACTGTGAAAATATGAAACCAACATGCTCTGTCTCAATGAGAGCTGCTTCAACTGTTTTGAATAAAATGAAACATCTTCATTTTCACGATTTGATGGAGAAAAAAAAAAAAAAAACTGCAGAACTCACAGCACCTGATTGCAAGTTTGACCTCATGTAGTCAGAAGATGGAAGTGATTGGGGCGCAGCTTTGGCTGCAGCAATAGCTTTTCGAGCCAAGAAACTAGCAAAGTGTAGAAAGCAGTAGCATTGCCAAAATTTAGCAAAGTATACTAGTGGTGGTGGTCGGTGGTAGATGGTGTTGGTGTAGTATCAGTCAGTTGGTGGATTGAGTAGTGGAGACAGAGTTGTAGAACAGGTGTCTTCTCTCGATAAGTCTTCGGACTCCCTGGAGGTGTCTAATAATAATAATAATAATAATAATAATAATAATAATAATAATAATAATAATAATAATCCGGATTATAAGACACATACTTTAACGTGTCTTTCTCTCTGTCTTTAGGATGGTACACTCGTGAATATCCATATTGGACTACAGGAACTGTGCGAGAACAGATCCAAATCAACAGCGTAGTTCCACTTTCGATAGGCTTGGAAATTTTTCAGAAGAGAATAGTACAGTGGCAGCATAATATATGTTTGGAACTAAACACTAAATTAACAAAATTATTTTAAATATTTCTTACACTTTACTGTGAATTTTTTTAACGATATTTAGTTGTTGAAGTTTTTAAACTATTTTCAAGAAGTTTAAGATATTTAATTAAAAATTCTACATTATACTAGACTATTTTTTGATAAAGCATATACCGGTAGTGTTTGATTTATAATAGAAATCTGCATTCATTATTTTTACAATGATTTATTTTTAGCAAGATTGTTAATTTTCATTAATTTACCTTTCTTTTGCTAGTTTGTGGATTAAAAAAAATCATTAAAGCTATTGTAAATTGTTTCATAGCAGAAATTTATTGTAGACCATATTAAACCCTGTATCTCAAATTAAAGTCAGTCATCAGAATGTGCATATCCTTAACCAACACTTTTCAATTTAACTTTTTTATTTTTTATTTTATTTTATTTTATTTTTGTTGGCAGAGCCAATTTTTTATTTCTTCTTTTTATGTTGTTATTCATAATTAATGCAATATATTTTTTAAACATCTTTTATTCTCCGAATGTTAGATATCTCTGATACCAGTTTCTCGTAACTATGAAACTACTGGAAGTTTTAATTTACCTTTTTAACATTGTATATTTTTATACAATGTACACATGTATATTTTTAAGTCTCTAGAAACAAGCAAGAAAATTTAAATATATGCTGCAATTATATTGAAAGAAGAAAAATAAAGTGTAGATATCCATAACATATGGAAAAAAAAGAAAAAAAGAACCTCACCTTAATGATTTAATTTCATTCTGGCTTAAAAACACCTCATCTGTATATGTCTGCTAATTAACTGAAAAAAAAAACAAACTTGGTGTGCTTTTCATGATTTAAGACAAAAGATGATTCTAAGTTTATAATATTAATAATTTAATTATTAAAATATTGATGCATAGAAACATTTCAATTCTTATTGCAATTTGATTTTAAAAGTTCAACTCGTTTGTAAAGATGCTTCTAGTAAGCAAAAAATTAATACTCTTCTCTCTTCCATCATCTATGTGGATGATGATGAGGCCGAATGAACTCTTTCCATTTCTGTCTGTCCTTGGAGAGTCCGAACAATTCTGTTCAGTTTTTCTGTCCGCTTGTTGTGATTTGGTTTTCATGTTCTCTTTTATTTTGTTTATCTATCTTTTTTTTTTTTTATGATCTAATTCTGGGCCGCCCTTTGGATCTTTTATCTTCTATCGTTGTATTCAGGGCTTTGGCTGGTAGTCTTTCTGTTCCCATTCTGGTCATCGCAGTCTTGTTTCTTGCATTTGTCTGTTATTGTTATTTCTTGTTTTAGTCTTTTTTCCTTATGTCTTCTTTTCTTAGTCTATCCAGCAGAGATACTCCAAGTAATCTTCTTAGCCAACCCATTTCAGTAGTTAATTTTTCTCTTCAGCCTTTTTGAGATTCCACCATTCACTTCCATAGAGGAGTATTTGGAGGACCATTATTTCATAGATTCTTACTTTTGTTACTTGTTTGGTGTCTCTTGACTTTCACATTTTATTAAGTCAAAAGTTTGGGATGCTTGGCTGATTCGTCTGTTTACATCTTTTGTAATTTCACCATTGTACTCAATAACTCGTCGAAGATAGGTGAAACTTTCTGCCTGCTCTAGATTCTTACTATCAATTTCAATTTTCAGATTGGTGCTTCTTTTTCCTATTTGCATAATGTTTGTTTTGTCTATATTTATATTTAATCCACATTTTATACATTCTTCCTTTATTTTATCAGAAATTCGCTGTAGATTTTCATCTGTGTTTGCAAGTAATGCAATGTCCTCTGCAAATTTTAAATTTGTTACATTGTTCCCATATATTTTGATTCCGGTGGCTTCATTTTTTAAGGCCTTACTGGTTGCGTTTTCCAGTGTAAGATTGAACAGGTCTGGTGGCAGATTGCATCACTGTCTTACTCCGCTCTCTGTGTGGAACCAGATTTCTCATACAGTTTCTTTATTATTCTTATAGTTTTGTTAGGAATTCCACAAATTCTTCCATAGTTTTCCATAGTTCTCTTCTACGGAATCAAATGCCCGACGAAAGTCTATGAAATTTATGTAGCAACTTTGGTTGTACTCTAGTGTCATTTCTATTAGCTATCTTAAGGTGAATAGTTGATCAATTGTGCTTCGTTCTGGTCTGAAACCTGCTTGTTCTTCTCGTAGTGCCAGTTCTATATATGGCTTAATTTGTTTTTGGAGTACTTTCGTAAAAACTTTACTTGAAATACTGAGGAGGTTAATGCCTCTGTAATTGTTGCATTCTGTTTTATTTCCTCTTTTGTATATAGGAGTTATAACTGATTTGGTCCAATCAATAGGCACTGGTTCATTTTTGTAGATACTATCAAATAATGCTTTTAATGGTTCCAAAAGTTTCTTTCCCGCTTATAAGAATTCTGCGTGTATTTGATCAATACCAGGTGGTTTCCTAGTTTTAAGTTTTTCTATGCCGTGTACTATTATTTCTTTGATAAAGATATTTGTTTCCTCTTCCAATTCAGTGGTTGGAATACTAATATCCATGGGAGCAGTTTTTATTATATAAGCCTCTAAAGTATTCTTCTCATCTGACCATTCTTTTTGTTTTACTTTCAATTAGTTGTCCCTCTTTGTTTTTGATCATTATCATTTTTGTTGTCCGTGTCTTATTAATTTGGTCTATTTGTTTATATAATCCATGGAGGGTATTTTCTTTTGATAGCTTCTCTGCCATTTTGCATTTTTTCCTAACCAGTTATTCTTGTCTCTTTTAATTAGTTTTCTAATTTCTCTGGTTAATCTGTTATATTCATTTCTGTTATAGTTCTGTTTTAGTTTCATGGTTTTCCTTTGATCGCTTAACCTTTTTACTCCATTCGAGATCCAATCCTTTTTACTTTCTCTTTCTGTTTAACCTATTGTATTTTCTGCCGATTTTAATATTATTTCCTTTAATTTGCACCAATATTCTTCGATGTTTATATCCTGTTGATCAAGAGAGGAATTTGAGAGAATTAAGAATAAATGAAGGGGAAAAAATAAAAGAACCAACTTATGAAGAAGTAGTTAAAAATATAAAACAGATAAAAAAACTTTGGGTGGAACTTTAAACAACCGAGTATAGATGTAATCACAGGGGAACTTATCAAGAATGCTAGAAAACCATTATGGGGAAAAATCTGGCAATTAATAACTGAAATATGGAATGAAGACTAATTGGAATTGAATTGAATTATTGAATGGAATTGAAGAAAAATTACCAGAGGAATGAAAAATCTGAGATTCAAGTAATATATAAAAAGAGAGATAAACTGAATTGTACTAATTGTAGAGGAATCACCTTGCTAAATATAACATATAAAATTTTATCAAGTTTAATTAATAGTAGATCAGAACCATATTCTGAAGAAATTTTAGGAGATTACCAATCTGGTTTTAGACTAAAGAGATCTACCACTGACAATATATTTATGTTAAGGAATATACATAAAAATGTATGGAATATAATATAGAATTATATAATTTATATATTGATTTTAAACAGGCTATTGATAAAATAAATATACAAAACATGATTCATAATCTTAAAAGATTGGGAATCTCACAAAAATTGGTTATAATGATTGAAACAACACTAGAAGGATCTAAGGCAAGGGTTAAAATACAAGATCAGTTAACAGAAGCATTTGAAATAAGTTCCGGAGTGAGACAGGGAGATGCGCTGTCTGCAAGTTTGTTTAATTTGACACTTGAATATATAATAAGAAGACTCAATATAAGAGGCTATATTAATAATAAATCTGTACAGATTTGTGCATATGCAGATGATATTGCAATAATTAGTCGTACTAAAAAGATTTAGAAAGTAAGTTTAAAGAATTAGATTTAAATGCAAAAGAAGTTGGTTTACAAATTAATGACCAAAAAACTAAATATATATTCAATATGGAAGAAATGGAAACAGAATAGCCTTTAAATCAGTAAATCATTTTAAATATCTAGGATCCCTAATAACAATAACGAATAACATAGCAGAAGAAATAAATAATAGAATAATAGTTGGAAATGAATGCTATCTCATGCATAAAGGATTACTGGGTAGTAAAGTTGTGGATAAGAATTCTAAACTAAAAATTTGTAAATCGATTTTTAGACCAGTAATAACATATGAATGTGAATCATGGACTTTACCATAAAGAGAAGCGAATAGGTTAAGGATTTTTGAAAGGAAAATAATGAGAAAAATCTGTGGACCAATTAAAGAGAAGAATGACAATTGGAGAATAAGAACAAATAGTGAAATTAACGAATTAATAAATGGAGAAAGTATATTTTTAGATTTATTAAGGCACAAAGAATAGCATGGATAGGCCATTTAGAAAGGATGGAAAATAGAGGAGTTAAAATATATATAAATGGAAAATAAATGGACAAAGAAGAAGAGGAAGACCAAAAAAGAGATGGTTACATGAGGTTGAGAAAGACCTTGGAATTCTTAAAGTTACGAATTGGGAAAATATGGCATTGGAGAGGAATGATGGATAGATGACCAATGATGGACAGAAAGGAAAAATATTATAAAGCAAGCCAAAACCTATAAAAGGATGTAGAGCTAAAAGAAGAAGAAGAAGAAGAAGAAGAATGAAAGGTTTCAGTGTATAATAATTTCAATAGTTCTATAATAATATTTCATTTACTCACGTTTATCAATACTTGCTGCAAACCGAAAAACTTTTCCGCGTCCCCCGGATGGGTTGCGAACCATTGTAATTTTTTTTGTTTTTTTGTGAATCCTATTCAACAGCTGGTTTGTTTATTGCTTATTGTCTTTATAATATTAGGTGTTACAGTCATGGTGTCCTCATTATTAAGTCCTTCAGTAGAGTGCGCTTTGTGCAGAAGTTGTGGTGAAGGTGCCTGTAATGACACTAATCTTGATTATCGTCATTACAACGTTCTTCATCGTGAATATGTAGACATAAAAAAGGAAAGAAAGAAAAAAAAAGGAGGAAGGAGAGAGAGAAAAATAAATTAGTCTTTTCTCCGAAGGAGTTGTTATAAAACGTTTTCCCTCATAGGTTCTACCTGAAAAACCTGTGCTCCATTCACAAGAATAGATAGGAACACTGCATAGTAAATAAGAATTCTTGCAATGTTTTTAACATGCTTTTTGTTATTTTTTAATATAATACAAATCATTTAAAAGTGATTTGTATTATATTAATTATATTATGAGTATTCATATTGTATCATACAGAGTGTTTCAAAAAGAATGTCCCGATTTGAAAATTGTATATCTCTGCAACCACGAAGCACAAATGAATGCGACTTGTACCATGTAAAAGGCCAAGGCCATTCACATGTACAAGTGGGGTACAGTTACAAATTTATTTTGTAATTGTACCACACTTTTATTATTAAATATAATTATTTGAAATCGGGTCATTCTTTTTGAAACACCCTGTATTTGTATTGTATTATAGGCTGTTAAGTCTCTCATGTTTGCGGTTATAAAAACGTACTCCCTCAAGAAGAGTACATTTTTACACTAAAAAAATTCCACTAATGTCGTTTTTCCCCTACTGGGAGTAGGAAAGACCATGTTAGCTCCATCTAAGTTTTGGGATCTGAGGATAAAGTTTAATATCTGCCAGTAGCCAATCAGCGATAGTTGGTCCAAGATTATCACGAATAATAAAGGCATCCAGTGAAGTGTCAGCTGAAAATTGTTTCCATCTCGTGGTCCATAATCCTAACACTATATTTATTTCTGAAATAGTGTGTGCGTTCTACGGATAATTTTCCTTAGTTTATGGGAGAAAAAACCTTAATTCTGCCTGAGATTGTCTTACTTGAGAATTGTTCAAAGAAAGGCTTAGAAAACGTTCCTGTTATTGGCGGGCACGATTGAATTAAGATCTTTATTTGGGCAGCCTAGTGCTGTGAGTGCATATGCCAATTCCTACGCCACACAGGCTACGAATACATTTTTTATATATTATATTTTTTGAAATCCCTGGATAATAGTAATTATTATTAATTATTAATTAATTCTCCAGCTATGATTAATTAATCATAGCTGGAGAAGTAGAAGGAGATTTCCACATACTCTGTGAAATGATTCCTCACAAAAGAATTCCATAGACTCTTCAATTTCCTGAAGCCTACTACCATCAGCGTAATACACAGCATGCAATCTTTTCATCCCAAAGTGCATGACTTTGCATTTTCTCTTTATCATTAAGACACTCCACTATTCACCCTCATTCTTCTGGATTATACTCCATCATATACTACTCGTGAATGTTCGTTTACCATTCCCGTCCCCTCCCATCGATGCAACCAGTTTCATATCCATTCTGATTTGCTCCAACTTAAGTAATAGTTTTCTGAACTATTATGTAAGTTTGGTAAGTTGGATCATTTGTATGTGAGTATATTACTAATGCAGGACGTACCTTTCACAAAGCTATCCTGCTCATCACCAAGGAGTATCATATTGCTATCCACCCATTCCCGCATCTACCTTTTCCAGTACCTTAACCTCTATTTCTCAAATACCAACTAGTTTGGAATTTGCGACTTCTTTGTTGCCTAGTGCCACCTATATGTAACTGAATTACCTTGCTCTCTTTCCACTCTCACTCTTGGAACCTTGTCAGAGTTAAGACTTAAATAGCTTGGCCAATTCTCGTGCACATTTTTTTAACACAGGGACAACATGTCATCCAAACCAAGTGCTGTATTTATATTGTTATTTCTCAGAATATGAGTTTGTCTACTTCAATGTTCATATCAATCTCTCATATCGGCAGCTGTAGTATCTCCAACTCGATGATACACACTTGCAAAGCGATCCTTACTAACTGAACTATTTTTCTGCTTATATCATTTTCCTACCGCTACGAGTATTGCTTATAGTTATCCATCCATAATCATTATTGCTCTTACTCATTACATGGGAAAAAATATATTCATATTCACTCTTTCCATATTCAGTTCACCTTGAATCTTAATTCAATTAAATGTATACTCACTTTAACGTTCTGTAATTTCTCTCTCTCTCTCTTTCTCTCTCTCTCTCTCTCTCTCTCTCTCTCTCTCTCTCTCTCTCCCTCTCTTTCAATTCTCCAACAACAGTTGCTCCAACAATCCAATCAAATGTAATCCATCAAACTTAATATATTCCAGTTTTTCCATATGCAGATTCACTCCATACATCCATATACTACACAACCTACACCTCACACAACTCGTCAATGATGCTATGGATCATCACAACAACCCTTAGATTCTTGCACCATTCTTTTCCACTCTTTTTCTCTCAAATCATTTCTATAAACACCTACCAAGTGCATACTTATCAAGCCAAGGTTGGCAAAGGTTGTTATTTCATTTTAGAATTTGTGTAAGATATAGGAATTAAACTATGCTACTCAATAAAATTGTAAATTTTAATTTCATTAAGAGTGACAATTTTCCTTTTCCAAATTTGTAAATTATTAATACTCCAGTACAGGCACCAGTGACGCACTCAGGATTTAATCTTGGAGGGGGCCTGAGCACTCAAGATTTAATCTTGGAGGGGGCCTGAGCACTCAAGATTTAATCTGGGGGGGGGGGGAGAGGTGAGTTGAGTAGACGATTTACGAATGCACACTACGCATTGCATACGACCTATGACTCAGCATCTGCAGTGATCGCCAATACATGACAAATAGAATAGAAATAGAAGACACAACTTAAATAAAAAAAAATCTATTTTAATTAGGAAAAAATTTTGGAAAATTTTCTAGTGTTTATTTCCTTTTTCTTTTTCTTTTTTTTTGGGAGGGGAGGGGACCAGGGCCCCTTGGCCCCCTCCCTGGGTGCACCACTGAAAGGCACACCTACACACTGAACCAGATTCTACAATTTTGAAATTATACAGGGGATTATTAAAATAATGGGAACACCTACAAATTTTTCGAGAAATTTTTACTAATAAACTGTAAGCCCACCTTGAGCTGTTAGAACACCAATTATTCGATGTGAAATAGATTGATACAAATCATGTACATTAGATAATGAAATTTGGCACCATTGTTCCAGCAAAATATGTCCCAACTGTTCCAATTATGTTGCAGGCGGAAATGTGATCGAACCGATTGGAGACAATGCCTTCTCCGTTTCGTAATCTTCGATACTGTAGCCAGTGATACACCTATGATTTCAGCTGTTTTGGTTACAACAGCTCCTGCAAGCCGTACTCCAACGATGATGCCTTTTTGGAAGTCACCGAGGTCTGATTTTGTACCCTAACTGCACAACAATAACCACAGAAATAACGTCATCAGCGATGTGACGGTACAGTACGATAGCGGCTATCACAGAGCAGTGCCATACTCAGTGTTGAGTTAGTTGCTGTGCAGTAAGTGTGCAATATGTCCAACTTCGATGATCTTCAAAAAGGTATGATCGTTGGATTGTGACTTGCAGGCACTCCGTAACAAAATGACAGAAATCGTGCAACAGTATTGAAGATTATAGCAAGATATGAAAATAGGCATTGCGTTGCCTCCAATCGGTTCTCCTAGGTTCAATCACATTTTCCGCCTGTAACATCACGGACATATTTTGAAGGAGAAATGGTCCCAAAGTCCATTATCTTATGTACATGACTTGTATTAGTCTATTCCACGTGGAATTCACGGTGTTCTAACAGCGCAAGGTGGGCCTACAGCTTATTAATAAAAATTCTAAAAATTGTAGGTGTTTCCATTATTTTGATAACCCCCTGCAGATACTGAGCCAGTATCCTGTTTTACGATAAGGAGGGGAAGAATTGAAGAATAATGGAGTGATTTTTCCCTCTCCTGACCTTCTATTTCCTACTCATGATCCACTGATTACTTACTTCTTTCACCACCTGGAGAGAAATTTCGACCAATATAATACAATACACCTTATACCACCACCTTGGTTTATGGTTGAAATAACCTCCATTCGAAACAGTGATCTCTTATTTCCATTACCTACTAAAGGTACTAACCTATTCAGATTGTCTTGTAGCAATATTAAGTCAGAATTGTCGACAATTCTTGTTACCAATTTACTACTGGCTTCAGACTATTGAATTATGCCGCTAAAACTCTTTGTTGTATCCACAGGAAGGGAAATGATTTTCCTATTGATCTTCATTAGGGTCCTATAACCAGAAAAGATTGAAATCCTCTTTTTGAAGTTGAATGCATTTTTATTTTTATTATTATTATTTTTTTTCTCGAAAATAGAGTTGATGTCAAGAGAAGTACAACAGTATAAAATGTATAAAATGTGCACTTATACATTTTTTAAGAGACAGAAGGTATCTTCATCAGAGATGAATGAAATTTCTATGTAAAATATTTCTATATGTACATAAAATTATTGTTATTATCATTAGACTTCCATGAAGTCAAAAGATCCATTGTAGGATCCCACTGTTACATAGCTCATCAAGGGATACCTGCATCCTCTGCACTAGGCCAGCCAAAGGTAGATTTAAGTTCAAGTCTAATCACTGGCTAGAGGAACTATTTCTATCTTTCTTCGACCGGTTCCCGAGTTGATCAATCTCTGGTACGGGTAAGTGGGTTTTTTCTCCCGGAAAGTCGTGCTTTTTTCCTGTAAGCTCAGGAAAATCAACCGGAGAACCCACTCTATTTCAGACATATCCTGTTAAGGTTAGGAACCTCGAGATGGCAGCACTTATTTGCTAGTCTCTTCATCAGTTGCTGCATATAATTAGTGATTGTTTTTAGCTAGCTATCTCTGGTTGGCTACCAGTGGAGATTGAACTCAGACTCCAAACGTTAGACAGGACATAAAGTGTCTCGCATACTTCCTATAAGGGAATAAAAGACATTAACTGATTTTTTTTTATACATTTGCGCTTACCACACTTAACAGGCAGCACATACCATTTAGTAACCACCCACACTTTCCATGCAAAGATCTGTTCACACTTTCTTGCATAGCTTTCAGATTTACGCCCCTTGTAAAGTTTCCAGGGATGACCTCTTCTTCTAGCCCTGCCACCTTATATATTTCTTGTCAAGTATATTATAACTGGGCAGGTTTTCACCCGGAAACTCGGGTTTTTCGTCCCCCAGAGGAAAAACGGCCCCTTGAACACACATGGATTACAATCATGAATACGTTTCAGCCATTTACCGGTCCGGAGCCCGGATAAAACTGGGGAGCTGGGGAAAGCAATGGTGAAGTAACCTGTAAAAATCTCACCAAGAATACTTTGTGGGAAATGCCTACAAAGTCACCTACGGTCGGAAACGACTGAAAGGAAAAAACAAGTAAACCAGTATATTATACCCGACAAGAAATTGCATTCTGGTTTTAATCCTTTATCCAAGCATATACAAAGTTTGCATATAAAGTTTCTTTAGAACTAGTTTACATGTATATAAAAGCTGCTGATTTCATATAACTTGCCTCAGTATCCCTTAATGCAAAAACATTGTAGGCCACTACCCGGATTAGTTTTGACCTGAAATAAACAGCGATGATCCTTGTATCACACCACTAGTGACTTTCCCCTCCTGGGATAATGCCCTCCCCCCACAATTTGTCAATACATATCAGACAGCCAATCTCTATTGCAGTGCACTAATGTATTATCCAAACCCATCCATCATTCCAATTTTACTGTCAGCTTGTCATATTGCAGTCTATCAAATGTCATTCACAATCTAAATATACCAATGTGCAAGCTTATGTCTTATACAAAATATTTAAGTGAGTGCATTGAAATAAGGTAGGAGTAAAATGGATGAATGAAGAGATTAAGTGTGATATCTGGAAGAAGAAAGTAATGTGGAGGCATCATGAGATGAATGTTGGTAATAAATATTGGTAAGAGTGCATGGAGCAAGTCAGGAAGGTGACTCGGCTGGTAAAGATATTAAAAGTGCAGTATGAGAAGAAATTAGCCAATCAAGTTAAGAATAATTCCAGTGAATTCTTTCAATATGTGGCAGGTTGAAGGGAAAATGACTATGGGAAACGTATGCTAGTTGATGACACTGGCAGACTGGTAAACAATGCAGAGGATATAGTTGAAGTATTTCATGAGCAGTTTATCAGTGTATTTCATCCTCATGAAGGCAACATCATGAGAAACTTGACGTTAATAAGTCAGTAGGATTTAACAATATATAGCTATACGTCTTGAAGGAATGCTCTACGAAATTAACCTTTGACACACCTGTTTAACATGAGTCTTCCAACAGGGCAAGTCCTAATGAATGCAAGGTGGGAAAAATTGTTTCACTTCACTAAGGGAGGGGCAAGAGATAAGACTTGAGGCTACAAATTATAGACCATATATGTGCATGTAGTTGTTATTAAAGTATTAGAGAAGTTGGCGAGGACTAGGATTCATAAATGGGTTGATAATAGCAGTATAGTATTCATTATGATGAGGAACTAAAATGTAGAGGACACGTTGCTAAAATTGTGAGGACAACACAATTAATTATACTGTCCTCACTTTAATTATGTTAACTTCAGTTGTTTCAAAACACAATATTAATCAATATCAATTGCATCATATTATCTGCAACAGAAAAGGGCGTTATTTCACGCTCGCGACCAGAAATAATTTAATTTCACCATACAGTTGGTCATTAAGGTCCAACATTTTTTTCCCTGGTTGGAACATAATATTTATCATGATGAACGAAAATTGTAAGGATTTTAAACTTGGGAAGGTTCATAAATGAAAAAAAAAAAGTATGCAAATCATCTGTGTAAATCATAAAAATGACTTGCTTTACTGCAATTACCTTTCTTGTATTCTGAGATGCATTTTATTAAAACCCGACTTCGTTTTGTAGTTTAGCTGAGAGGCACTTTCAGGATCATTATAGATGCTCTGATGATGATGATGATGATGATACTGTTTGGAGGGATGATCGTTATTACTGCAGTTCAAAGTGTTATTACTTAGAGAAGGGTTCCTCAAGGGTTCTTCTAGAAATCGTAACTGAGAAAAAAAAAGAAAAAAATCCACAAATAATGAATAATAAACTTATAGTACCATTGTAAGTAACATATAATATATTAATTGAGGTCATGCTGTTTGTCAGCCAAGATTTTTGAAAATATTATTTTTCATGTCTCTTATGAAAGGCTGAAGTAATGATCATAATATTTCCAACGCCCATACACACTTTACGGTTATTGATAGACTAACGATAAAAGTAATAATGTTAGAGTTAGTTATTAATTACTTGCATCTTCAGAAGTGAAACCTTGACTTATATTCTTAAGATATCAAGATTTGTGGCATTTAAAATTTAAAATTATAAGTGTGAAACAATAGTTAGATATTTAAATAATGTAATGTTACCACAAACTTTCTACATCTTTCTCTATTCCAGAGTTTTGTATATCCAGAGACTTGTTTATGAAAATATATGAATTCTGCATTAATTCAATCTTGGTATCTCTTCTGGGTCGAAATAATCCCCCCCCCCCACACACATACACTCTATAGTTATGCATAGAACAACGATAAAAGCATACATATAAAAAGTATTATATGGCTTGGCATAAATAGCGATTTTTTTATTTCCTAGTAGCTTTCGGGTATACAAGAATCACAAGGTACTTGAGAGAAATCAAGAATGGAATTAAATGACACTCCGGGTTGTAAGATTTTATTTTATTTACCATTATTATTATTATTTTTTTTTCTTTCGATTTCACACACGAAAGGCTGCAATGTCTGATAAGTGCAGGTGTTATGAGAAATGTAATCTCTTGATAGATAGAAAAAGGAATATTAAAGATCTACTTTATGTCAGAGCTGAAAAGAAATCTTGAATGTTTCCGTAAATTGACCACAGCTTATGAAAATATAATCCTAGATATCAGAGTTGCCTTATTTTGCACTTCTTTTATGCAGTGCAAGATAAAGCAACTCCGATGTCCAAAAGCTGTCCAGCCGTTCACATAGTCGTCTTTTATTAGTGCTTTTTGTTAAAGATTTCCTTGGCCTGACAGCAGTTTCGATCCGGTTAGTTCTCATCAGAGACCAGGCAGAAACATTAAAAGGACAAAATCCCTCGGTCAGTACCAAAGCAATTCAATGTCGGAGATTTGTATTCTTCATTAAGTGAACACTTTCGGTCGTTGCGTAAATAATAATAATCAAAACGAAATGCTTCATTCCTACGAAACTGGGTTACCTTGCTTACTGAGAATCTTGCACTCTTAATGGATTTTGTTCGATGAGAACCATCGAACTGGAGAACATTAAGACTGCAAGAATTCTGTTATGCTAGTGAAACCTTTATCAAAAGACACTAATAAAAGACAGCTATGCTGACGCCTGGATAGCGTTTATGTCTTTTAAGTAGTGGAAGCTAAGGCAACTGGGATGCGGAGGATTGTATTTTCATAAGCTCTCTAGAAAAATTTGGAACTTTTAAGTTTCTACTTATTTTATTAGGCTATATGTAAGGATTTTTGTCACGAAAACTTGCGAATTTTCTTTAAACTGTGTACTGGTGGCGAGGAGGCGCGGCAGTCGTAACAACGGAAGCAGACGACGCTTAGGACTTCTTTTAGCAAAGTTTCCGCCGAGTGGTATCCATTTTTTTTTAAAATGTGCCCGAAGTGAGAGAACGAGCAAAACATTGGTGTTTGAAAGCAAATATAATTTTCTAGTTAGATCATATACTACAGTATAATAGGTCATCGGCATTGCAAAAAAAGAGCTATGAGTTAATTTCAGCGAGCATTCATTCTGCGTAATGATCAAGACTTTCACCAGCTTTACCATTCATCACGAGTCCGAGTTTTACTGGCGCAGTCGATAGGACCTACAAGGTGAGAGCAATTCGTTATGTAAATGCATGCGCCCATGTTTTAGAGTTCTATTTTGATTATTTGGGCGAAAGTCTGTTTTAATACAAAACAAAAAAAAAATGGCGTTCGGAGTTTGTTCCATCCTGGAACAGTAGTAGTTTTGATTTCTCGCCAGTGTTCAAATCAGTATTCAAATTTTGTTCCATCCTGGAACAGTAGTACAATAGTTTGGATAAAAGAAAAACACGCCAGTGTTCAAGCTATTTTTTCGTTCCAGATAAATCAGAATAGTTGTTTTTTTTTTCTTTTTCATTTTAAATTTATTTTGTTCTGTTCTGCATTTACCGATTTGTCCTGTTTTGCATGTTTGTTCCATCTTGGAACAGTCAGTACTTGTGATTTCTCGCCAGAGAAAGAACACAACAGTGTTATGATAGTTCATTTTTGCATACTGTTCTGATAGTTCTGTTTCGAGATTTAAGTTATTATATAGTAGCGGTGTAAAATCAAAACTATTTCTTTTTTGTTTTGGTTTTGTTTTTATAAATTGTGTAGTTGAAGTTTTTTTTTTTTATCTGATAATATTGTAAGATTTATCTATGTTTACAAATGATATGTTGAATTTAGTTATGAGTCCCATAATCGCGAAATATATACATCTCTTTCTGGACATTTAAAAAAAAAAATTGCAATTGATTCCTTTTTAAGGGTGATTTTTTTTTATCAGTAAAGAGAGTTACTGTTAAGCACCATGGCTTATTTAACCAAAGGTAGAAAGGAAGATTTACGTAAATTGGCTGAAGAATTGGGAGAGACGCCAACTGTTGAAATGAAAGTGATAGATCTTAAAATGATTATTTCGGGAAGTAAATTTTATGAAGAAGAATTTGTTAAAGGGATGTTGGAGACGATTATTAGTACCAGACTCGAGGAAGAACTGATGAAGAAAGAAGAATTAGAAGCTCAACGGCGGAAGAAAGAACTAGAAGCCCAATGCCGGAAAGATGAATTGGGAGCCCAACAGAAAAGAGAACAAATGGAGTTCGAGTTGAAGAAACTGGAAATTGAAGCGCGTGTTCAACCAACCTCAACTCCAGTATCCAGTGACAATAAACCATATTGTCTTGAACTAATTAAGCTAATGCCTAGGTTTAGATTACAAGAGGATGACATTGTGATATACCTATCCCTGTTTGAAAGACAAGCTAAGAGAACCAAAATAGATGTTAAAGACTGTATATCGTGTCTCTTGACTTTGTTACCATTTGAGATTGTCCAATTAATTGGTAGAGAGTCAGAATAAAATTGCGAATATTATGAATATATTAAAACAATTCTACTAAAGAGATTTAGACTGAATCCTGAAAGTTTCAGAAAAAAGTTTGTGATGCACCAAAAGGTTGCTGAAAAATCTTGGAGGGATTTCTGTTATGAAATAACTAATTATTTCGAAGAGTGGATTGGTGGCCTTGATATCAAGGATTTTGAAGGGGTAAAAGATCTAATTATTACGGATCAACTGAATAAGAAAGTACCACATGAAGTGAGAGAACATCTCTTAGACGACTGAGCAAAATTCGTTTCTCCAACCAAGTTAGCTGACAGATTGGACGAATACGACAGTGTTCGTAGTACATCAAGGAAGCCCATTGGAGCTATTCCGAAGGACAAGGTTACTGAAAAGTTTAGACCTTATACTCCACCTGCTGAGCGAACATTCAAGAATAAGTTATTATCTCCCTCTCAAAGTCCACCGAGATGGTACCAGCCGCGGCGAATTAATGATTCATACAAGCCTCACTACAAACCAACTTGTTTTACTTGTAGAAAGGAAGGTCATATCGCCAAGTTTTGTATGAAAAATAGTCAGCCAAAAGGTACTCCTGCTACAGCACACAGTAACCTAGTTCAAACGTCTACCACTGGGGATGACAATAAATCAGGTGTGTTGACTGCCAAAATTTCCATTCCAGTATCCAAATCAGTGGACATTGGTCGAAACGTAGATGATTTGAAGGTCGTCAAAATCAAATGTGGAAGTAGGGTTTTAAATAGAATAATAGATACGGGAACGCAAATATCGGTAGTGCGCGAAGATTTAGTGGCAGATACACCCCATGATGGAGAAAGTAAGATAGAAATATCTTCTGCTTTCGGAGAAAAGGAAATAACACCCTTGAGAATTTTTGAAATGAAAATTGATGATAATTTACATGGTAATGTCCCAGTCACATGTGCCGTCTCAAGAAGACTGGTTACCGATCTGCTACTAAGCTCCTCTGCCTATGAAATACTGGTCGAAAGCGTCGAGCTACATGAGAGTAGTCATCATTGGGAGACACCAGTTCTGAAATCAAAAGATTTAAGTGATAAACGGTCAGAAGATGATGAAGACGAAGACATGCCTTCGAAAATAACCAGTACAACATTAGCAGTCAGTACGATAGAGTCCCCACCAGGTGCAGAAAATGAGTGTATACCAGAAAAAACAAAATTCGAATTCGGCAAACTTCAAGAGGATGATGAGATGCTCCGAAGGTGTTTTGAATGGGCAAAAGGCAGAAAAATGCCTATGCGTTTGACAATGGGGTTCTGCTTCATAACGAACATATTTGTGGCGAGAATATTAGACAAGTAGTGCTACCGTGTGTGAAACGAGAAAATTTCTTAAAGATGGCACATGAAATCCCTCTTGCTGGCCATCTCGGCGAAAAGAAAACCCGTCAGCGAATCAAGTACTCATTCTTTTGGCCTACCATTAAACAAGATGTGAAAAAATATTGCGAAAGTTGCAAGGAATGTCAAATGAGGACTGCTACATATAGAGATAGAATCCCCATACGACCTATCGTCAGACCAGAAACTCCGTTTGAGGTATGGAGTGTGGATTATGTCGGACCGTTAGAACCTCCATCGGGAAGAGGACATCGATTCATAATATGTGCTGTTGATTTATGCACTAGATGGGCCGAAGTCATACCTGTCAAGGAAATAAGTGCTAAAACTACATGTAATGTTCTGATGAGGATTTTTACTCAGACGGGATTTCCTAAAATGGTCTGTACCGACCAAGGTACGAATTTCACATCTAAACTCACTCAAGCTTTTGAAGATCTGCTAGGCATAGCTCCACGTTTTTCCACTCCAGGACATCCTGAGAGTATGGGCGCTGTCGAACGTTGGAACAGAACTTTAAAAGAGATGATGAATAAGAATATACAGGAGCATGGAAAAAACTGGAATTTACATCTTCCCTATCTTCTGTTCGCATACCGAGAAGTACCACATAGCACTACTGGGTTATCACCTTTCCAGATGGTATATGGAAGGTTACCTCCAGGCCCCTTATCTTTGTTAAAGGAAATTTGGACTGGTGGACGAGGCATTCCAACCACTGCCTCTCGCTCGATTGAAAATTATTTACAAGAGCTTCTTTAAAATCTAAGAAAAGCTCATGAAATTGCATCCGAGAACGCCAAAGGGTCTCAAGAACAATACTCCTCCAGATATAATCTTCGTTCCAAAGAAAAATCCTTCATTGTTGGTGAAAAGGTTTTAGTATTGTTACCTTCATCCTCTCATAAGCTTCTAAATACTTGGACAGGACCTGCTACAGTCGTCCAACTTACTAGACCACATTCTGCGAAGGTTGAGATGAAGGAAGTATCAGGGAGCTCCACATAAATAAGCTTCGACCATATATTCAAAGAATTAATCATGTCGGTCTAGTTTTCGAGCTAGATGAAGATTTCGGAACACTCCACTATGCACCCGCTGACAAGATGAATAAATCAGTCGAAGATGTTAGGAAACACCTTGAGGATATGAAAGCTCTCTTTACGGGAGAACAAAAACAAGAACTTTTTGACATCCTCCGGAAATATGTAGATGTTTTTAGTTCCAAACCTGGTCATGCCAAAGTTGACGGACACTCCATCAAAGTTACAGAGAACTGTTCCCCTAAGAGACTCAAACCCTATAGAGTGCCAATCACTCTACATAAGGAAGTAGATCGACAAGTCAAAGAACTGTTAGATATGGGTCTCATTGAGCCAAGTGTCAGTGAATGGGCTCATCCCGTGGTTTGTCTGGCTAAGAAAAATGGAAGTGTCAGACTATGCATTGACTTTAGATTGCTAAATAGTTTTACTATTCCAGATGCTTATCCAATGAAAATAGATAGAGATTTATTATTTGAGGTAGGACAAGCAAGATTTATCACTGTAGTTGACCTCATCAAGGGATATTGGCAAATCCCTATGGAAAAGGAAGCAAAGCCCTTCACTGCATTCGTGACACATTCTGGTCACTATCAATGGAACGTCTTACCGTTTGGAATGAAGAACGCTGGAAGTACATTCCAGAAATCATTGGATAAAGCACTAGCTCCTCATAAGGCATACTGCCGATCTCATATCGACGATTTGGCTATATTTTCTAAAACATGGTCTGAACATTTCACCCATATAGATGAAATCTTCAAAACATTAAGAGAGGTGGGTTTAACAGTAAACCTAGAAAAATGCGAATTCGGGAAAAATCAAGTGAAGTTCCTAGGTCATTTGATTGGATCCGGTCAACATTCCCCAGACCCACAGAAGGTCGAGGTTATAAAAGGTTTAGCGACACCAGCGACAAAGAAGGAAGTAAGAAGTCTACTTGGACTGGCTAGCTACTACCGTGACTACATACCACGATTCTCCCAAATTGTATTACCACTGACAAATCTGACTAAGAAAAGTGTCTCCCAAACAATATTCCTTGGACTACTGATGCTGATGAAGCTTTTACGAAATTCAAAGAAGAGCTTATAAAAATGCCTTCTTTGCATACTCCAGATCTCGACAAGCCATTCCAGTTGTATACGGATGCATCAGCAACAGCAATTGGCGCATGCTTAGCTCAAAACAACGAACAAGGAAAAGAATTGCCCATTGCTTTCTTCAGTAAGAAACTAAATTCCTGTCAAATGAAATGGTCAACCATTGAAAGGGAAGCTTTTTGCATCTTGGAGGCGTTGAAAAAGTTTGACACATGGGTATTTGGTGCTGAAATACAGGTAATTTCAGATCATAACCCTCTGACCTATCTAACTAAAAGTGCCCCTCATGGTGCCAAGTTATCCCGATGGGCTTTAGCCCTACAACGTTATAATATGACCGTTACATATAAGAAAGGGTAGTCGTCATGGTAACGCCGATGCCCTTTCCAGATTAAAAACTGATATAATTAATTAATGTTATTGGCTTGTTTCTTAATAATGATTATATATTTTCTTGATGTTTAGTTAATGATGATTATATAGTTTTTTTTGTTTTGTTTTGTTTGTTTGTGGGAGCTGCATCGCACCATAAAGCTCTCACCTCATTTCTTGTATTTTAGAGTCAATTATTCGCCTGAGTTTTCTTTTAGATGCAACATCGACACTTCTGTGACGGATGTGCTTCCCCCAAAGGGAGTTGTAAGGATTTTTTGTCACGAAGACTTGCGAATTCTCTTTAAACTGTGTACTGGTGGCAAGGAGGCGCGGCAGTCGTAACAACGGAAGCAGACGACGCTTAGGACTTCTTTTAGCAAAGTTTCCGCCGAGTGGTATCCATTTTTTTTTTTAAATGTGCCCGAAGTGAGAGAACAAGTACAACATTAGTGTTTGAAAGCAAATATAATTTTCTAGTTAGATCATATACTACAGTATAATAGGTCATCGGCATTGCAAAAAAGAGCTATGAGTTAATTTCAGCGAGCATTCATTCTGCGTAATGATCAAGACTTTCACCAGCTTTACCATTCATCACGAGTCCGAGTTTTACTCTATAAAATAGGATGGATCTTTAATATCCTCTTTTTCTATCTATTTACAATCGCCGAAATGAAGTCTTTAGCTCTCCTTTTATTACTATGAGGTTGTGATATTTCGAGCCTACATTCCATGTTTTGTTTCTAGAGCAGACGTTTTGGATTAAGGGAAAAAAAGATAAAAACAAGTCGCTTTTTGCATCCCTCCAATATTTTTTTTCCCGTAAGCTTGGGGCATGTTGTGCCTTACATCTCATTGCTACAAATGAGATATGCATTTGGACAAATGCCACTTGGATAAGGTGGATCACGCGCCAACGTAACAACACATATCCAGTGCGATGAGCCCTTACCTTGTTTTCTGAAACATTTTCATGCACAGAACTGTTTTTGATATTTTGGTTATATTTTTCTTTCAGCCATGCGTTTGTTTCAGAGGACAGATGTGACATGGTTCCAGCAATTTGTTATTAATATTTTAAAATGCGGACCAATTCCTCAACACATAGCTTTTATAATGGATGGTAACAGAAGGTATGCAGCAAAGCAGAGCCTCGAAAAAATTGAAGGGCACAGAAGAGGAGCCAAGTTAACGAATGTAGTAGGTAGTCTTCCAAATGTAAGCCATTATTAATTTTAAAATGAACTGTAAATAAATTAACATTTTATCTTATTTATTAATAAACATTGAGGATAAACTCAAACATCCGATGTAACGTCAGTTTGTTGTGGCGAGGCAATAAAAAAGGCCTCTTTTTTGGGGTGGAAATGCTCATGAATGTTTTTAAATATTATCTTCAATTGCCTGCTATTGTTTTTATATTATACTGTATTTCAACGTAGCAAAACAGTTGTTAAGATATGTCCGTTAGTAAATAAGTTTTTGAAGCGCATTTGGAAGCATGGAAGAATGTAAACACATTCTTTTCCTAAATGGAAAAAGACGTGAGTTCGACTCTAGTCATGTGGCGAAGAGTCACGTCACAGTGTCAACTGAAGTTGCGTTAGCCGATGTCATAAAAAAAAAGCAGGATTTCTTCCAGAAACTTGGGATTTTCATCCAGAATACAGACAAATCGGACAGACAACGCACACAATTTATAGATAAAATTACTTTTAGTGGGTGGTATATTGAGCCACATGTTCATGAAGGTTAATACCATAGTGCATGGATGGAGGAATAATTAGTGTAGATAGAGCATTATGTGTGATAGAATGGCAGCACGCAATTTGTAAACCCTAATGAGTCCATTGGATTCATTAGAGTTTCCAAAACATAAGGTAGCAGATTGTTTTTCTTAATAATGGTGAAAGGGAATTATTAAAAAACGGTGAACAGATAGATCTGTTAATAACGTTCAAAAACACCACCGCCATTGCGGTGTGACGCTACTGTCGCCTCAGAGCTAATTCCGGTTGCAAGATGGTGGCTACTGTGTGAGTGTGGTTCAAGACATGTGCCCGTAAAGTTAATCGTTTTCTGCAAGCAAAAGGGGGCTTCACCAAGTGACATTCACCTTGACATGATTGCTGTGTATGGTGGAAAGGTGATCACAAAGAAGAGGGTCTATTTTAGGCACATGAATTTAAAGCAAGCCATGATGATATTGAAAATGGACATCGGGAGAGCAGGCATTCATCGAACAAGACAGAAGACAACATTTCGCGCATGAAGAACAGACTGAAACTGCACAAGTGTTGAAGTTGAGTAACTCCACTATTTTCGAAAATGTTCACTATATCCTTAGCTCTCAAAAGGTATGCTCCTGCTAGGTGCCCCGCCAATTGTCAGAGGAGCACAAGACAGCACGCATGGCGATGTGTCTGGAGAATCTCTTGCAACACAGTGATAAAGGCAAGGATATTCTCGCTCGCCTAGTCACAGAAGAAGAAACATAGGTTCGTCACTTTATCCCAGAGAGCAAACAAAACTATATGACCTTGAAACATCCACAATCTCCAGTGCGCAAAAGATTCAAAACTTGCCACTGTCCGAAAAGTCATTGCCCCAGTGTTCTCGGATTGCTAAAAATTTCTGTTGGTGGACTTCTTGCCGAAAAGAGGAACAATCAATGAAGAGTGCAATGTTGGACAAACTAAAAGCCAAAATTCAACGAAAATGACCATCACTCTTGACAAGCGCGTGATTTTGGTGAGGATAGCACTACTCGACACACTACGCACACCACTCGTGAGTAGTTGCGCATTAGTCGTCGGAAAATTCTGCCACAATTTCTCCCTTACAGTTTAGATTTAGTGCCATCAGACTTCCATTTGCTCGATCCCCTCAAGAAACATCTTTCTAGACGGCATTTCACTACGGATGAGAAAGATCATCAGGTAGTTTGATCTTGGTTACTGGGTGTAGGGATGGACTTCAGTACTGGTATCAATAAATTTATTGATGCACTTGTGAGGCTTTGGAATTTGGAGACTTTGTAGAGAAGTAGTGTATGTTCATTTATTTCTTGGTGTATAATTTAAGAAAATTTAAGAAAATAATATTACCTTACTTTTCAAAAGTCCATCCTCATAAGATCGCTATGGTCATTAATATATGACAGCGATGGTTCTAGGGAACGAGAGAGAGTGTCTTTGAGTGATTTCGACTGACTTCAGTCATCAGTCGAAAGTCATCAGTGCTCTGGAATATCCTCAACATTTTAAAATGACTCAGTAATGGAAGAAGTGAGCACCTGCTAAGAACAAGATTTCTTGGCTAAAACTCACAATCACAGTAGAATCCATATTTATTTATTTATTCACAGATTCGATGTGAATTTCTCGTTTTACTTGAAACGTATTTTGATAGGTTGCAGATTTAATGACATAAGGCTATTCACCAAAATTCGAGAAACAAACACTTTTAGACTTACCAGAAGCATATCTTCGATAGCTGCTTCGAACACTTCGAACAAGAGATATATTTTTTTGATTTGGTTTGTGTTTGTTAATTGAATATATACTTCTGGCAGGTTTGTATATTTCCGGATGACTGCGAGATGATAAACCGGAATTTAATGATGATATCCGCAATTTGACATCGGTATAGAATTCGAATCCTAGATGAAGGACATCGTTATCGACTGACTACAAAGACTTCTTGCTACAAAGGCACTTGCTTTGATATAGACAGCTCCAAATCCTGGACAATAAGATGAACACATTTTATTGTACAGCGTATGAAAGTTCAACCTGCCCAGCGGCACAATGTAAATCTTAAAAATTCCTTAACAAATATCGACGGAATAGCTAAGAGGGTACGGAAATCTTTTTCGAAGGTGACGTCACTGTGAAAAAAAGATATTTCACAAAAAGAAGATGAATAATAAGAAGGAGCAAGAAGAATACAGAGAACAAGAGATGATTAGAAGTTTGATTGTTCAGCCAATGAAAGGAAACAAGGAGGCAACAGCAAATGAACAGTGTCCACAATTCAAAACCAGCCTTGTGAACGTACGTTCACAAGGCCGGTAATCTAAAAAGTTTAAAGCAAACTTCGAGAAAATGGAACAGCACGGCTGAGTTACACTACAAATGTACTTATCAATACTGTCAAACACATGGGTTTAATAACACAAATATGAGACAACACACCAATAAGCCAAAAGGCTATTTTACCGGCGACATAAGTTAAGTTAAAGGGAGATGGTAAATCCCGTTTTATTTTATAGCCGAGTACGAAACTCGTATCGAAATCCATCGAATCCATAGAGTTTCATGCCGAAAAAACTATCGGCGAGCCCTAGTGTAAGTGATCACTTACACTTGGGCTCGCCGATAGTTTTTTCGGCATGAAACTCTATGGATTCGATGGATTTCGATCCGAGTTTCGTACCTGGCTATAAAATAAAACGGGATTTACCATCTCCCTTTAACTTGAGACAACACAGTTTAATGCAATTAATGTCATAGGAATGACAATTGTAGGAAACGGACTGCATCTTCCAAAAAGTCTCTACGATAGAAAAAATATATGAAATAGTTAATGTAGTTAATGTACCACAAACACATAAACTCATTCTTGTTAATATGAACAGTTCCTTACTAGTATATTTTCATTTTAGCTTATAGAATGGTGTCTTCAACTGGGGATTAAAGCCTTAACCGTTTATGCATTTAGCACTGAAAACTTCAAGCGATCTGCCGAAGAAGTTTCTGACTTAATGGATTTATTCAAGATTGTGATTCAGGACATACTAGAGGATAAGTAAGTTTGAAATTTAAATATTTAAAAAAATAGACAGTTTGTCTATTTTTTAATATTATTATAAGTTGAACATCTGTGAACAACAAATTCCTAGATTAACGTCAACGAATTAGTGCAATGCCGAGAATAGTAACAAGTGAAGTCCATGTTTCGGTGATTCTATTATTATTTTGTTTTATTCCATCATTTTTATTATTTCAGCATAAAAGTCATTAAACATCAATTGTAATAAGTATTCTTTATCTAATGTGATATTTTAAGGATACTTGTGACATAAAGATTGAATAATATAAGCACGTAAACACAAGAAAGATATTTAATTAGCCAAATATTTCGGTCTGAAAATTGCAGACCATCTTCAGTGGCATTACAAGAACAGTTTTAAAAAATACAAGGTGGAATAGTAACAATAGATCATTTAAAAATAGAACAAGCCGCGTGATGTTATATCACTAAGTATTAAAGGGAATATTATTAAGCAGAGACATGATTGAAATAAAGATATTAATTAATAATATTAAATAACAAAATTAATACGAATTAATGAGTTATCCTGATTAGACTTTCCCAAATTTTTGATTCAGATATACAGTCATTCCGATTCAGGTTAGGACGATGGAGTAAGGCCTCTACGCTTTCTTTGAATAAACGTTCAAATTTATAGCGGGATCTATGTAAGAGGCGAGTTTTTGACCAAAGGATGTTGTGGTTAGTTTCAATCCCGTGCTAAGCCAATCCATATTTTTCAGCTTTGTTGTGATGAATGGAGGATTGATGTTCTTGGATTCTTTTTTCAAGAGAACGCCGAGTTTGTCCAAAATAGGAGAGATCACAGTTGCAGGGAATTTGATAAACTCCAGGAGCCTCCGTAGCTCAGTCAGTATAGATCAGTGTTTCTCAACCGCCGGACCCTGGCATCAATTATATTGGGCCGCGAGAAGTTCTCCTGGAATTTGTCATTTTAGTTAAGCATTTTTCATGAATAAATATTTTACAGTGGAAATATTCTGAGGAGAATAATATTCGTGAATGTGTAGAAAAGCTGAGACCCAGAACGCCTAAATAACATGTGTGTAGCAAATGTTAGTGACCAAGCCGCGTATTTTTAAACATGGAAGTATTCTTGAATGATCGGGAATTTTAAGACATCGAAATCTTTCAACATTCGGGAAAGGGAATACCGCTGTTTATGACCGGTCATAAAAATTGCCTGCAAACCTATTATAACAATGGGTGGCGTATCCTCTGTTCTCAAAACTGAACGAAATAACATCTCTGTTGAAAATGTCAGTGACAATGTTCGCATTGCAGTGTGTAAGTGCTTGTTTCGAAACTAGAGTGCCGTGATTTTTTAAAAGTAACAGGCCTAAGATTTAAATTTTAATATGAATAAGAGTCAAGAACGTTGTTTAATTTTGGCGTTAAGAAATTTCGTATTGAAAGTGTTAGTGACGCAACAAATAGTGATGCATCCACCTCAGGCCTACAGAGCAATCATAAGGATGTACAAAAGGAAGGAGAAATAACCAGCACACAGCAGAAAAAGTCTTCATTCACTCGTAAGTACTTATAATAATATACATTTTTGGTGATCAGAATGGGACATGTCAATGAAAATCAACACAAATTAATTTAATGATGTTGACCTGAAGAAACTACAATATGCTACAAGATTTCATTAGTCCAGCGATTGATAATTGATTTAAATGTAAATTTATATTTGTCAACATGTCACACCGTATACATAAGTGTACTAACACTCTTTACGATTATGCCATAATTAATTATTAATATGATGTTAGTTTAATGTATGAATTAAAAAAAAAAAAATGGAAGCGTATTTACGAGTAAATTTGTTGGGACCGGGCCTTCGTCTTAAAAAAAAAAAAAAAAGAATTTACCAGCCGCAGAAGGTTGAGAGTCACTAGTATAGATGAAGTCCATTGTCGGAAAGACCTGGGTTTGATTCCCGTCCGTGATGTGGGAAACCTTTATCTGGTCTCTTTCGATTAAAGGTGAGTTAACCGGTCTCATACGGGGGTGGAGAGTTTTTCTCCCTTAACTCAGGTTTTTCACCCCTCAAAAGAGGCAAAACCGGTCCCGTGAACACACACGGCTGCAGTCATCAATACTTACAGCAAGGAAGGCAAAGGAAACCACCTTGCTTCGTAACTATCTCCCTAGTAATAGCTGCAACCCTTTCAAAGAGAGGAAGCCACAGGATAGGATAGGATTATGATATTCCACAATCCTAATATCTAAAATCATATTAGGATTGTGGACTAATGATTATGAAGATAAACTGAGAATCTATAGATAGCAGTTGCTAGCAAACAGGAGAAAGAGGGGGTTATATGATTGAGATTTACAAACTTCGGTGCAGTTCAATCTCCATCGGGAGTCAATCAGAGATAGCCGACCCAAGATTATCAAGAATTATACACAGATCCAGTAAAGAGAGGCTCAGCAAAGTACTACTAACACTGTATCTATTGTCGGGAATAGAGAGTTCTGAGGTCGATTTTCTTGATTTACACGACGAAAAACCAAAGTTTCTGGGATAAAAACCTCTTTCCCATGCTAGAGATGTGGTTGTCTTAATATTTTAACACAGTAATTTAAGTATTTTTAAAAGAAATTTTATGTAAAGTTACTTTATATTTTGATAGAACTTTATTGAGTTACATATTATGTTGTACAGAATATAGACGAAACTTTTTAATTCTTTTGTTAATCAAGCACTAATTTTATTATTATTAGTATTCGGCATTTTAATAATTAAAACACATTGCGTCCCTTAAAAGTTAAAGAATTATTTTGCAAAGTTTTCAGCATACATTTCGTGTTATATGAAACAGTTAGTAAACATGATGTTTATCTTTGAAATTAGAATTCGGTTACTAAATCCCTATACACTGGATTTCTTCTCATGTAGGGAATACTATCTTAAACATGGAATGAAATTCAAGATTTTGGGTGATCTATCTCTTCTTCCAGTTGAGGTACAAAAACCTGCTGCTGAATTAATGTTATACTATAAGGCACAAAACAGGTTTGTTCCTATTTTTCGTGGTATATTACGTTGAACTGTTACAATGTTAAACCAGTTTAAACCGATTTATTTTATTATTTTCAGTGTTATTGTTGATATATTGAATAAATAATATTCTTACATTGTGGAGGGCGAATTCTTGTTCAAGGGTGGTTTTAAGCACAAACAAAGCAGTCAATTGTTTCGGGTGGTTTTTTTAGAGAACATCGCTATTAGGCTATGTCTTAAAATGAACATTAAGTTATTTTGTGTTTCTACAAGACCTTGATGAGCCTTCGTAACTCAGTCGGTATAGACTAGGAGTGTTTAACCGATCGATCGCGGAGCGATTTTTGGTCGATCTCTTATGTATACCTCCTTACAAATTTAATTAAAACTGAAAACATAATATTTTATTTATCACTATTTTGTATTATTTTTAATTCGTTTTAAGTGTATTGCTATTGTTTATTTATTTTTCGTTAAAATTGTCAAATCAGTAATTTTCTTATAAGTCCGGGTAAATG
Source organism: Typopeltis vanoorti (assembly GCF_054136105.1). Classification (NCBI taxonomy): domain Eukaryota; kingdom Metazoa; phylum Arthropoda; class Arachnida; order Uropygi; family Thelyphonidae; genus Typopeltis; species Typopeltis vanoorti. The sequence goes on along the minus strand of NC_143567.1, from coordinate 35,177,617 downwards.
AATTAATTTGGATCAGTGGAAGTCAAACAGCGAGCCGAGTGAATACGATTATAAGCAAAGTGTAAAAACTCGATTATAGCTTAAATATTAAATATTCCAAAGCACATTACATCGATTTTTTACTTAGGTTAAGTCCCATGTGAATATTGTAAAAAAATAAACTTTGTTTGTCTCGGTATAATTTTTATTAGATGTTTTTGTAAATAACTCTTTTGAAGCTAACGGTATATACTGCTTTAATAAGAATATGTTAGAGTAATAACTTTTGTTAAACACAAAATTTATTACCTATCGATTTATTATTTATTACCGAAGCTGTACATGGCGGCATTAGAAAGATTGTTATTGAAACTTGTATGTATGAGAAAGACTTGAAGGCTCAAAGTGTAAACATCTCCGAAGTCAGTCAGAAAGAGTTCAAACAATTTTCCGATGGCTGGCAACTTACAATCAAAAGAAAGCAGAGGAGAACAAAAGGCGTGCCGAACTTGAAACTTGAGATGAAAGACTCATATCGATTCTTTAAGGGGGGGGGGGGGTTGCCAAACTTCATGCGAGGTCTCAGAGGAGGCCTAATAAAAAGGGACTGAAGCAAGCAGAAGGGGTCCCGGTTCCAGAATTACTGTCAGAGAGGAGGCCTCTCGGTCCAGAGTCGCGTCAGAGAGACTGCCCAGATCAACACTGCTTGAGAGAGGAGTTTCCCGCTTCCAGAAAGGAGCTTCTCGGTTCGAAACGTCTCTAGAGAGAGAATACTTCTAGGACGCAGACAAGGTTTCAAATTGCGGAAAGGAAGAGTTCCAATTGCCGGAGAAAAGTTCCAATTGCCGGAGAAAAGTTTCCAGGCCAGGTTAATGTCAGACATTCACCAGTGTGTTGCGTTTTCATTACAATTTGATGAATCAAACGACTGCACTGATATTGCTCAGTTAATGGTATTTATTCTCATGGTATTTCAAGATTATTCAAGTAAAGAAGAACTTTTTAAAATTATACCATTACTGGGAAGGACTAGGGGAGCAGACATTTTTTTGGTTTTTTTTTTTCGCATTTGATGAATTTGTGAAGCAACACAAACTTCCGCTTTTTAAACTTGTGTCTATTATTACTGATTGTGCTCCTGCAATGATAGGTAATAAATCAGGCTTCATTTCATTATGTAAAAACGATGACATTATGTAAAAACGAGTACGTTAAAAAATCCAGATTTTTTAACGTACTACTGTATTATTCACCAACAAGTACTGTGTAGTAAAAGATTGAACACAAAAGATGTTTTGGATATTACATTTAAAATTATAAATTCTGTTCGAGGAAAGGCCCTGCAACGGTGATTATTTAAATTACAGGCAGATGATGAGAACTTCTGTTGCACAATAATGTTCGCTGGCTCAGCAGTAGTCAAGATATAAAAGTTTTCTTGATGAAAAAGGAGATATTTATCCACAACTGAGTGATAAAAGATGGTTGTTACACTTATCATTTTTAGTAGATTTCTGTACGAAATTAAGCAATTTAAATTTAGAGTTACAAGGTACAGATAAAAAATTAATTGACATGTTAAGTTCAATAAAAACTTTACAACAATACCGACTTTTATTAAAGAAAAATATAAATGACTGCGAATTTAGATATCTTCCACATTTATTAATATTGTTTGATCAAAATCAAGAAATGCTTCTCTATGATTTAAAAGAATTTATTCGTGAAATAGAATTAGTTGAGGAAGAAATAAATTCAAGATTTAAAGATTTAAATAAAACTGAAAGATTGTATCTTTTATCAATAATCCATTTCAAGAAAACTTGAACATCACAGAAATTTCAAAAAAAATTAGTGGGATGTTTGATATAAACCAAGCCGAAGTAGAACTTGACATAATAAACATTCAGAATAGTTTACATTTAAAATCAATAAACAATGAAGTCATTTGGAAGTATGCACATGAAAAATTACCAATATTAACTGATATTGCGCGAAAAATTCTGTCGTATTTCGGATCGACATACTTGTCAGAATCCGCTTTTTCAAATATGACCGTCATAAAAAATCAATTAAGAAACCAAATTACAAATGATCATAAGATTATTGTCTGTGATTGGCCACTTCTTCATATCAACTTGACTATGAAAATATTGAGAGGTCCAAACAATGCCAAATTTCACATTAACTTTTTTTTTTTAATCAACCAGCATTTCCTGTAACTTGTGAGTTTGTAATCAATCTGTTTTTTTTTTCTGACTTTGGTTTTCCAAAATAGAGAAATAAATATTTTATTCCAATATATATATATATATTTGTTGTATTAAAATATTTGTTGTATTAAAATAAGTAAAAGTGATAAATACATTTTTAAATACACAAATAAAGTTTTTAGTTCTGTATTTTTTTTTTTTAGTTGTTTATTTGTGCGTAATCAGATATCAGAAAATTGGTCGGAAAAGAAATGGGTTTGATTGCCGTCTATGGCGTGAGGAACCTTCATCTGGTCTCTTTTGACTAAAGATGAGTTAGCCGGTCTTATAAGAAGGTAGAGAGTTTTTCTCCCGAAAACTCGGGTGTTTCGTCCCTCAGAACAGGCAAACTGGCCCCGTTGGAGGGCAAAACCTGAAACAGTCCTAAGAGAAATTTGGGAGGAATCCTACACGACAACAACAAGACCTTGATAAGACCTCACTTGGACTATTGTGCGCAAGTCTGGTTTTCTTGGTGACACAGGAAAAAGAAGGGTGATATGATTGAGACTTCTGAAAGGGTCGTTCAAGATTTCAGTAGATGGGATGTTTCATTTTATGAAGAGTGGGGAAAGTATGTAAGGGCATCCTTGCAAGTTGACAATGAATGCTGTCAAGAAGAGAGTGAAGACTATATTTTTCTCTCATTGAGTAGCTTGATTGCAATTTGGATATTGTGTGTGTGTGCAAGCAGTGCGAACGAATTCAGGAACAGGCATGATTGCTGGTGCGGGTAATATGTGTCCTCGCTCGGTGAGTCCCTGACTTCCTGAAAATATCACTTAATAATAATAATAATAATAATAATAATAATAATCCCCACGAAGGGACACGACCTTGTCGAGGCAGTGAGGCTTGCGTACTTCAGTGATGTTGAGAGCTATTCTGGGGGTAGCATAGCTGCCAACAGGGTCACCCTTGTCAGACAGGTCTCAACTGAGGTGCCAGACTAACAGTGTTCCATCCCCATTTTAATGGTGAAAAGTAAGAAGAAATCCATACTGGATCAGTCGACGCCCGCGTCATCAAGGACTGCTTCAGATGTGTGGATCCTGGGCATCAGTCGACAAGTTGATTATTGGACCCAGCTCTCCTTGCTGGGAAATCAGAACAAATAGCTGAAAAGCGACTAGAAGAAACCAAACGTAAAAAATGGACTGTAGAAGAAAACAGAGAAGTTATGAAATGTTTTTACAGATTAACACCAGAAAAACGAGGTTTTAGAAAGCGTATGCATTAAATTTGGAAAAAAAATTCCCAGAATCTGCAATAACAGAACAAATACTTATGGACCACAATAAGAATTTCATTTTCAGTAACAAAATATTTACTTAACTTGAGCTGCAAGAGTTACGCAATAAACACCTCCACTAACAGCAAATCATCAGGAGGTAGCTATATCAAACTTTGGAATTCTATTCAGTAAGCATCAAGCTGACGACATACCTCAAGCATGTTTTGACAGAAGTGCAGTGTAAAATGAAGTCGGGGATACTGGAACATATGAACTCCATAAATGATCGTATAAGACTACCACCATTACATGAATCTAAGTAAAACTGCTCCTCTTAGACGCAAATGCTGTGATTAAAACCAACAACCAACAGCATAAAGGAAACAAATCAGCTCCAATACAGCGCAGCCTATATCATTACAGTGAAGCTTGGTTGCAAATTGCAAGGGCAAAAGCCGAGGATGAAACAATCTGCACCATGGAAAATCCGGTTGGAACGAAAAGTCAATAAACTTCGAGCTGATTTCAGCAACTTAAAGAATTTTAAAGAAGGACAGTTGAAAAATAATAGCATCAAAAACAAACTGATTAACACATATAATTGGCCAACAAAACAATTGTTGAAGAGCTAAAACAAAGAATTATAGCGACTGCACAGAAAATTAAAAGGTATGAAGCAAGAATAAACAAATATGTGCAAAATAGGCAATTTCAACAGAACCAACGTCAGTTCTTTCAGTCTCTCCAGACAAATACAAATGCAAACAATCATTCACCAGCAAAAAGAAGAAACGTTCAAATTTTGGAAGACAATCTGGGATAATCTTACAGAACACAATAAAGATGCCTCGTGGATTAAGGAAATAGAATCAGAAATGAAACAAACACAAATGCAAAATGTCATTATCGCTAATGAAATGGTCAACGCACAAGCTACAAAATTAAAAAACTGGAGTGCACCTGGCAAAGACGAACTACATGGATTTTGGTTAAAGCATCTAACCAGTCTACATGATCGAATGGCAGAACAATTTAATTATTTGTTACAGTCAGGCTCAGTGGAATAGTGGATAATATCTGTGGGCACTTTTCTTTCATAAAAGATAAGGGTGCAGACCCAAGTAACTTACGCTATGCTTAAGCTGCTCACTGCAATCATAGCAAATTCCATATACCACTACTTATCATATAAGCAGATTTATCCGATTGAACAAAAAGGCAATTTTCAAAAATCCAGAGGAACAAAACACCAGATCCTTATTAATAAAATGATTCTCAGAAATTCAAAAAGACGAAAAACTAACTTAAACATGGCACGGATAGACTATAAGAAAGCATTCGATTCTCTCCCACACTCCTGGATCCTAAAAATATTTGGAATTAGCAAAACCATATGTTCCTTTCTGGCTACTGCTATGAAACCATGGATAACAGCTTTAATAGTGAATAATGAACGATTCGGAGATATCAGCATTAAACGTGGATTTTTTCAAGGTGATTCCTTGTCAACATTTCTTTGATACCTTTATCTATGATTATGAACAAAACAAAACTTGGATATGAAATTCGTAAAGGTAATATTAAAATTTCCCATCTATTGTATATGGATGACTTGAAGTTATATGGAAAATCTCCCAGCAAATAGACTCTTTACTGAACACAGTTTGTATTTTCAATCAGGACATCAAATTGGAATTTGGTTTAGATAAATGTGCATTTTTATCTATTAAACGAGGGAAAGTTAATGACACTAGCAATTTTAATTTTGATCAAGAGAAATATATAAAAGCAATTTCAGCTGCCGAACATTATAAATATTTAGGAATATTAGAAGCCAGTGACATTCACCACTCGAAAGTTAAACAACAGGCAGCAACAGAATACACCAAAAGAGTTAGAAATATTCTGAAAACAAAACTAAATGGATTAAACACAATTAGAACAATGAATTCTTGGGCTATACCAGTGATCCGATGCACAGCTGGCATAATAGATTGGACAAAAGAAGACCTGGACAAATTGGACCGCAAAACTAGAAACCTAATGACTATGCATCATGCATTACATCCACGAAGTGATGTTCACCGGTTGTACCTACCAAGGAAAATAAGTGGACCGGGTCTGCTGCAAGTGAGACAGACTGTGGAAGAAGAGAATTTAGCTTAAAAAGGTACATGGACAAGAGCGCTCAGCAAATGCTTCAAACATTTGCTGAGAGCTATTGTCCATGAACACGAGAGGGTCTGTCTTCTGAAAGCAACAGGAAACAAACGAGATTACAAAAAGGAACAGCAAAATAACCGACATGTGCGCTGGAAAAATAAATCTTTGCATGGCCAATTTCTTAGAGATACCGAGGAAAAAACGGATGTGAACAACAGATGGCGATGCTTACAATATGGATATATTAAAAAAGAACAGAAGAATTTATTTTAGCAGCTAAAAAACAGGCATTACAAACTAATGCAATGAAAGCAAAAATTTTGAACATCAATGATAACGGCAAATGCAGATTATGCGATCAGAAAGATGAGACACTGTAAAACATCTAATCAGTGCCTGCAGCAAGTTAGCTCAAACTGACTATAAATACCGTCATGATTAAGTGGCCAAAATAGTTCATTGGCATGTATGCAAAAAATATGGCTTTCCTACATCTCATTACTGGTGGTAGTATAAAATAGAGACAGTATTGGAAAACGAAACAGCAAAAATTCTCTGGGACTTTCGAATACAAACTGATCGGCATTTGGAACACAATAGACCTGACATCACAATTATCGAACATCGACAGGTTTGGATTATCGATATCGCAATACACACAGTGATAACAACATTAACAACAAAGAACTCGAAAAAAATACTAAATATCGAGATCTGGCAATCGAAATCGGCAGGCTTTGGCTTAAACACACTAAAGTTATCCCAATAGTTATCGGTGCACTTGGCGCAATTTCAAAGAAGCTATCGAACTATTTACAGTAATTAAACATGAACGAAGTGACCCCATATGATCTACAAAAAACAGCATTACTTGGAACAGTCCGTATTTTACGACGCTACCTGAGAGACTGTTCTTAGATTCTTGGGGGAAATCTGAATTGTTCTGTATCACCAGTCAAATTGTTGTTTAAATAAAAAAATATCAGCTAACGCCTTTTTATTCCCGTATATACAGGGAGTAGGCGAGGCCATTTTTAGCCCTATCTAACTTTTGGAGACAGAGTGGGCAGTTCAATCTCCACTGGTACCCAATCAGACATAGCTGGCCCAAGGCTATCACTAATTAAGCTGCACGCAGTGAAGAGAGACGGCTCTACAGGTGCCGCCATCTCGTGGTCCATAACCCTAACACTCGTATTTAATGTCTGAGATAATGTGGGTTCTAATGTTATTTAAATCTTGTTTTGACTGTGTATCAATTATGAGATGATGATGATGATGATGATGATGATAATAATAATAATAATAATAATAATAATAATAATAATAATAATAATAATAATAATAATAATAATAATAATAATAATAATTGCATGGCAGCAACAGGTTTCGCATGAGGGTAGCGTTTACTTTATGAAGTAAACGTAGTAGGATAGGGTCTGCTGGATATAAATCGGAAATATGAATGGAAATCATACTGAAACCCATTGAAGGTTCGAGATTTTTTTGAATTAAAAAATGAAAAAAGAAAATAAGAAACGAAACTGGGAACGATTTATTCATTAGCGTAGCATATTTTGAAAGAGTTTTTATAATAAAGCCTAAGTGATGTCAGTTTATGATAACGCTTTATATTCTTAATTGCGAATTTTAAATGAAATGTGCTAGTTTCAATTTATTTTTTATTTCCATTTAGGATATGCGTAAATATCTGTGTATCTTATGCATCCAGAGAAGAAATTTGTTGGGCAGTACGAAACATGGCAGAAGGTATTCAGACTGGATTGTTACATTCCAGGTATATTATTTAATATATTATTCCCAACATGTTTTAAACGAGTGACCTATATGCAGTAAGCAAGACTGCTTGCTTTCCTTTCAATTTTGTAATACGTTCCGGAAAGCGGTGTTGTGATAATTCAAGATGATAATGTTTTTCCATTATTACTAATACCCTCTCAATAATTTCACTTTATTCTGTCACTTCTCAGAGCTTCAATACTATAGAATCTTAGTTCCTGTCGTCTAAGGCACTTCTGACTGAATCGGTCCAGCTTGATCTTAATCTTTCTCTGGTTCTTTTCCCTGCCATCTTTGTATCAAACATCAAACACTACCATTCTGTTTTAGTCACCATACCACCTTATTCTTCACACATTCCAGAATAGTTTATAATTGTTTATGTATATCCCACACATGAAAGGTTGTAAGCCTATGGTTTAATAGTATTTTGGGTGAGCTGAAGATTTTTTATTAGGAAAAAAAAAAAAGACCCGCTACCCGTTTTATTCCCGTACAAGGAGTAGGCGATGCTGTTTCAGCTCTATCCAACTTTTGGAGATTGAGTGGTCAGTTCAATCTCCGCTGGTAGCCAATCAGAGATAGCTGTCCCAAGGCTATTAGAATTTAATCGCCACGCAGTGAAGAGACGACAAGTGTCGTCATCTCGTGCTCTCTAATCCTAACACAATATTTTAATGTCTGAAAATAGTGTGGGTTCTAAAGTAGATTTTCTTGAGTTTACGGGATGAAACACTGGAGTTTCGGTGAGAAAAAACTCGCTTTCCGTGCCAGAGATCGACTAACTCGGGCACCAGTCGAAAAAAGGCTTAGAAAATGTTTCTCTAGTCTGTGACTACTTTTGAACCGAAGTCTTTCTTATTGCGGAAAAGCGCTGTAGAGTGCAAACACCACTTCTACTGAGCTACACGGGCTCCAAAGATTTTTTATAATTTTCGTTATTTATTTATTTTTTACATAGTCTCCAAACCTCGCTCTATAGACTATATGGAACTTTTTCGAGCCACTTCAAGCCATCAACAAGTGGGGAGGTGGTTTCACACCAAGCGGTGAAATTCGTCTCCCACTTAAAGACAATCACAATTCTACCTTGGGTATGGATATACATCCATGGATGTATATACTCAACTGGATCCCCATCATACAAACTCTGTTTATTCTATTATCCATTTCCATATTTAATTTTCAATCTTCACTAAAAATATGCGTAAATAGCTGAAATATTTTACTTTTTCTACAGGTTCTCCATGTTTCTGCCTCTTTTCACAGTTCTTGGGTATGGCTTTTTTATTGCTAATTTTCATGCTAAATTTATTACAGCTTCTATTCAGTTTAGCTAAAGAAACCTGGAGACTTGCACTAGATTTGTTTATGAGTGCATCATTCGCATTAACAAAGAGCTAAGTTTCGTATCACCTATTCTGATACAGATATAACTTAGTGATACTTTCTCTCATACATAACGTGATTTCTATAGATGATGAATGAGTGGAAGTAGAGTGCATCCTTGACTTACGCCTAATTTTACATCAAACAATCTTCTTGTACTTCCATCGATTCTAACTGCGGAATTACGATTTATATATGGACTGGCAAAGGCGTTTGACAGGATACCATATGGAATTCTAATCTGTAAACTACAACATATGGGAATGGATATAGGGTTGGTGAGATGGATAGCTGGGTGGTTGATGGAGAGATATCAAAGAGTGGTTTATTCAGGAATAGAGTCCAAAAGACGGCCTGTGACTAGTGGTGTGCCACAGGGTTCTGTTCTTGGACCACTGCTGTTTAATCTGTTCATTAACGATATAGGGAAGGGTCTAAGTGGGACAGTTCATTTGTTCGCTGATGATGCAAAGTTGGGTAGGGCGATAGTGAACGCAGAAGATGTCAAAGTCTTGCAAGATGACTTAGATAGATTGGAGTTCTGGACTAAGGAGAATGGATGTCAATTTAATGTGACAAAATGTAAGGTTATGCATTTCGGAGTGAAAAGATTAGCAGCAGTATGCCACATTGGTGGAACTGTACTCCAAGAGATTGATGAGGCCAGGGACTTGGGAGTGTTGGTGGATAGGGAGATGAAGTTTAGGGGGCACATTGCGAAAGTAGCTAAATCAGCTCATCAACTCACTTGGTTGTTGAAAAATACCTTGACGAGCAGAGACAAGCAAGTTATTATACCTCTGTACCGAGCCCTGATAAGACCTCATCTCGACTACTGTGATCAGATTTGGTCACCTCGGTTCCTTCTTGATGGGGAGGAGGTGGAGAGGAGCCAGAGGCGAGTGACTAAGATGATAGCAGGTCTATGGAATGAACCATATGAGAACAGGTTGAAGATTTGTGGGTTGCAGAAACTAGTTGATAGGCAGAAGAGGGGAGATATGATTGAGACATTCAACTTGCTAAAAGGATTCTATAGGATTAATTCAGATGATATTTTTGAAATCAGGACTGGTGGTGGGAGAACTAGGGGACACCCATGGAAGCTGGGCAAGAGCGTGGTTAGCAGGGGTGTTAGAGCTGGGTTCTTTACTTTTAGAGTGGTAAATGAGTGGAATAAGCTGCCAGAGTCTGTTGTGGGTGCTATGACAGTGAGCGAGTTCAAGGCAAGGTATGATAGATAGTGTGAGAATGTTGAACAGTTGTGTGAACATGATGTTTAGGGCCTCCCTCGATGAGTCTAAGGACTCCTGGAGTAGCCCGTAGTAATAATAATAATAATAATATATTGTATAGACTAGTGCTTCCCAAACTTCTGGATGTCAGTTCCCCCTTTGGAAAAATTAAAATATTTCACGCCCCCCCCTCAAAAAATCGTAATATAGACATATTATTATAATATTTATTATATTTATATTCAATACAAAACATACACAGCGAATATTGCAAAAATGAAATGCAAATATTACATTTTTAGCATCTTACATATACATTTTTGACATAGCACATTATCTCATATTTTTTATATAAATAGATATATTGTTATTGTACTTTTGCAGTACAAGCACATGAAACGTAAAACGATTAGTAATAAAGAAAGATATAAAAACATTAAAGAAGTTTAATAACAATTTAATGTGATGGATTTGTTTCAATAATGCAATACAAAAAGTCAATATCAGGTGAAATATTTGAAATTGCAATTCTTAGATTTCTGTTTTGAAATGAAACTTATATGAATAAGCCTATATTTACTAATAGTTATCAAGCGCCGAAATAAGCAGGAAGCAAAATTTGTGAACCCCCACCAGTGTGTGATTTTTTTCCATTAAAATATAAAAAATAACAAAAAAAGAAATAATAATTAATAAAAATTAAATGCGTTTCTTTTAAGATTAAAAAAAATTACTTAGTCTTAAAACATTTAAATTTTTTTTTCATTATTTCACGGCCCCCTCAACAAAACGTGCGGCCCACCGTTTGGGAAGCGCTGGTATAGACAATACATTGCTCTAAGCAATGTTCCATTGATTGATCATATATTATTGATAAGGTCCTGAGAGAAAAGCTATTCAGAACTCTTCAGAACTCTTCAGTTACTGCAGCGTTCTGAAACAATTTGTGAACTCCCAATTATATAATATAACTATTTATATTATTAATATAAATAATCTATTTATATTAATAGATTATTAATATAAACTTTTATATTAATAATCTATAGTAGTATAGTATGTAAGTAGTAGGGGTGGCTCTTTGAACAAGATCAAGATCAAGATAAGATAAGGAATCGTGACGTGAATGTTCGTTGTTGTCAGTAAATTTAAATGATAATTTAAATTGACTTACAGTTTTCCAGAATGATTCTTCTTAATGCAAATAGATATTCCAAAATAGTTGAATTTTTATCCACACCACAACACACAAACGCACAATCTTGAAAGAACGAAATTTCTGTAATAATCTGAAAAATTATTTGACTTTTGTTCCTTAGATTTCTGTCCGTTTGGTCCAGTGTTAATTCCTTAGCATAGGGTCATACGATGTTTGTGATGTGACTATATGTTTTTAGCATTCACATGATTCATTCATTGTGACACACATATCCTAAGTCGTGTGCTTTTCATGAGTAATAATCCAGAACTGAGCGGTAACTACAAATCGCAGTATTAACCTTTTAAATGACTCGTATTCTTCCTTTGATGTTTTGCGCGATATTATCAGTTCGGGGAAGTATGACTGTTTTTCTATAGTTGAATATTTAATTAGATTACTATCTGATTGGTTTTCTGTTTAATTCCTTCCCACAGTTGCTCATGCAATGTTTTCCTAAGCTTGGTGGAAAAGTCTATGCACCTTTTTGTTTAGGATAAGTGTAATTTCCTGTTTCGAATTCCGAGTGCTGTTAGAGTATGGAATTCTGACAAGTGAAATGATTTTTTTTTTCAAATTGAATGGTTATTTTCTGTATTTTACTTTTAAAATTCAGTTTAATTACATATTCTAACAGAATAACTGAGCAAAATTAATGAATAAATAAAATGTATGTGAATTTATTTTCCAACACTAGATTTCTCATTAAGTCTTATCTTAAAGATATCTCTCTTATCCGCTCGCCAAATTGTTGTACGTAAGTGAGAAATCGTGTGTGTGTAGTAACGTGTTGGTTTAAAATATCTAATGGCTCTGTAAAATAACCAAATTCTAGCAGTATTGTAACATTTCAGGTGAAATCTTCTCCACCAAAATCCTGGTTATTAATTTAATACCCGATTATTCCTTTTGCTTCCAAGAGTTGACAGTTTCTTGATATATTTGAGGGCTTGCGTGAACAAATAAGACGTTTAATTCACTGAGTCAAAAAAAAAATCTGTTTAGTTTGTGGCATGAAATTTTACAAGGAGAAAAAAAAATGTTATGGTCATACTGAAATTTGTATTTTCACTGTTGTCCTCTCACCCCGACTCTTTTTTTTTCACAGTAAGGATATTTATATATTTCAACACAATTATTATATTAGATATTCTTTCCAACACAAATAAATAATTATGCATTCTTATTTCAAATGAATATTAGCTCAGAAAGAAAGAAAGAAAGAAAATTGTAAAGAAAATAATGTTTACCTTCAAATAACTATTTTGGAATCACAGCAAGCAAGATGCTTTGGAAATTCATATCCATATTGTCAAAATGAAAAGAAAGAAAGAAAGTTAGAAAGAAAGAAAAATTGTATAGAAATTGCATATTCATCACCTTTTCAAAGTTTTGAAATTCCTACCCATATGGTTTTCATCATTTAGTATCATTTAAATGAAGAATGGTTCTGACTATAAACTTTGTAATGTTATTGATTTTTCTCTTCCAATGGCGGTCATTTTTTTTGATACATTCATGCTGATTCCTTGTTATCTGCATGCTATGATACCTTTTTATTTTCTACAACAAACATTTTTTGAGTTTAAGTAACGGATTGGCTAAAATATCAGCTGTTTGTCTCTGTAAAATAATCAAATTCTAACAGTCGTATTGTTTGAATTTGGTACGACTGTTTTTTCTAGTCTGATGAATGTATCTACAGATGTAGTAACAAATTGTCACTTATCAGTTCATTTTTACTTTATTCACAAAACTACAAATCCGTTATTTGGTATGGTCTCTGTTTTTAATTCCCCCATTACTAGAATGTACGGGTTGTAAAGTTTTGAAATAAGTTTAGACTCGCAAGAAAACTAAAATGTTTACCTTCAAATAACTATTTTGGAATCACAGGAAGCAAGAAATTCATCAGCTTTTCAAAGTTTTGAAATTCCTACCCATATTGTTTTCATCATTTGGTATCATTTAAATGAAGAACGGTTCTGGCTATAACGTGTGTTAATCTTTTTTTTTTATTTTTCTATTCCAATGACGGTGATTTTTTGATACATTCATATTGATTCCTTGTTATCTGCATGCTACGATACCTTTGAAATTTTTTTACTACAAACTTTTTAAGAGTTTCAGTAACGTGATAGGCTAAAATATCAGCTGTTTCTCTGTAAAATAATCAAATTCTAACAGTCATATTGTTAGAATTTGGTACAACTGTTTCTTCTAGTCTGGTGAAGGTATCTACAGATGTAGTAACAAAATTGTCACTTTTCAGTTCATTTGTACATTATTCACAACTACAAGCATGTGTTATCAAGTTTTGAAAAAAAAATAACAGTTTCGACTGCCAGTTATATGTTTTTAAACTTTCATCATGTACAAATATTTGAAAAGAAAAGAAAAATGTACCTTCTTTTCTCTTTTACACCAACTTTTTTTAAGAGTTTGGTAATGCGATGGGTTAAAATATCTGCTTTCTCTGTAAAATAACCAAATTCTTATCTTACATTGTGTGGGAAAGGTAAAATTTGTATTTATGTTATCTGGAGAGTACAAACCTTTTTTCTATACCAAACTTTAAGAGTTTAAGTCACGATTTGGTTTACATTATCTGCTCTCTGTAAAACCATCAAATTCTAATAGGTCAGATTTTCGAGTATGTGAATGAAATGTTTACACTCAACCAATGTCAATAGGTAGCATTATACAAATTTCTAAAAAATTAATTACAGGGTATCAGGTTTCCCATGTTCCTGGCATTAATTTCACGGTAGTGATTTTTTTACAATAACTAAACAGAATTGCATTAAGGTATAAAGTTATGGATTTAAATATCAAATTCTAAACTGAATAACGGAGTAAAAAATTCACTTGGAAAACACAACAACAACAACAACAGCACACATCTTTGTTCATTTAAGTTTTACGAATGCTTATTTTATTTTGCTGAAATATTACTTACAAAAACAATCGAAACTTGCAATTACCTAAAAATATTTCACAATATTTAGTTTACACTATTATCCTGAAGAAAGAAAATTTCAAAGACTTTTGTGGTTCACTCATTATTTTACTTTACTGGACATAACACAACACAATACGATAGCTGCACTGGATGAACGAATTGCAGTAAGTGAAAAGACACTCAAGCCAAATTGTTTTTCCCTATAGTACTGTTTACCTAACCCTTTACCCTGCCTGTTCCTTGCAAAATGAAACTTTCACGCAGATCACTCATAGACATGTTTTCGCATGGTGGTGGATTTGATGTTGATGTGCGTTTATCTTACTTTGTGACATCATGGTGCAAACATTATCTCTGTGGCTCGAATTCATCCAAAGGAAGATGACCGAGCTCGCCATTTGCAGATATCTTTTAGTGATGTCACCTCAAATTGATAACCAATGAGATGAATGATCTTGTCATTTGTGGATGTCCTAAATTGTTGCGATGAAAAAAAAATAGCAGTATGTGGTGGATGTGAAAGGGTAGTTCAGAGGTTGACAGTGGTCTTCCCTGCAAGGCTCCTCCACCCTCCGTCTCCTCCAGAAGATGTCTGCTCATCTAAGGGAGATGAGCGAGCTCACTGTTTTTGGATTTCTTTTAGTCATGCCAACCTCCACCTGATGCTGAATGCTCCCCCACTCCATTCTCTAACCCCCATCATTCCTCTCTCTTCCAGATGATGTCCACTCAGCCTAGTGGAGATGAGCGAGCTCCTCATTTGTGGATATGTTTTAGTGATGTCACATCCAACTTATACTGATAACTGCAGAGCAAAAAAAAACCGCGTTTTTTTTCCTTCCAAGTGATGAGTATCAGTTGGAGGTTATATGACTCAAAGATATCTGCAAATGAGGAGCTCGCTCATCTCCACTAGGCTGAGCAGACATTTTCTGGAGGAGAGAGGGATGAGGAGTTAGAGTGTGGGGTGTGGGAGCATTGCAGGGAAGCGTTTTTTTCTTTTTTTGTCACTCTGCAGTTATCGGTATCAGTTGGATGTGGCATCACTAAAAGATATTCACAAATAAGGAGCTCACTGATCTCCACTAGGCTGAGTGGACATCTTCCAGAGGAGAGCAGGATAATAGGGTTAGAGCATGGGTGGGCGAGCATTCAGCATCAGGTGGAGGTGACATGACTAAAAGAAATCCAAAAACCGTGGGCTCCTCATCTCCCTTAGATGAGCTGACATCTTCTGGAGGAGAGGATGGGTGGAGGAGCCTCGCAGGGAAGACCACTGTCAACCTCTGAACTACCCTTTCACATCCACCACATACTGCTATTTTTTTCCATCCCAACAATTTCGGACATCTGCAAATGACAAGATCGTTCATCTCATTGGTTATCAATTTGAGGTGACATCACTAAAAGATATCTGCAAATGGCGAGCTCGCTCATCGTTCTTTGGATGAATTCGAGCCACAGAGATAAAGTTTGCACCATGATGTCACAAAGTAAGATAAACGCACATCAACATCAAATCCACAACCATGCAAAAACATGCCTGTGAGTTATCTGCGTGCAAGTTTCATTTTGCAAGGAACGGGCAGCGTAAAGGGTTAGGTAAAGGTACAATAGGGAAAAACTGCAATTCGTTCATCCAGTGCAGCTTTCGTATTGTGTTGTGTTGTGGTGTCCAGTAAAGTAAAATAATGAGTGAACCACAAAATTCTTTGAAATTTTCTTTCTTCAGGATGATAGTGTAAACTAAATATTGTGAAATATTTTTAGGTAATTGCCAGTTTCCGATTTTTTTTGTAAGTAATATTTCAGCAAAATAAAATAAGCATTTGTGAAACTTAAATGAACAAAGATGTGTGTTATTGTTGTGTTTTACACAGTGAAATTTTTACTCAGTTATTCAGTATAGAATTTGATATTTAAATCCATAACTTTATACCTTAATGCAATTCTGTTTAATTATTGTAAAAAAATCACTACTGTGAAATTAATGCCAGGAACATGGGAAACCCGATATCCTGTAATTAATTATTTAGAAATTTGTTTAATGCTACCTATTGACAGTGTTTGAGTTATCTGTAAACATTTCGTTCACATACTCGAAAATCCGACCTGTTAGAATTTGGTGGTTTTTCAGAGAGAGAGAGAGACAGCAGATAATTCAACCCTAAATATGACTTAAACTCTTAAAGTTTGGTATAGAAAAAAGGTTTGTACTCTCCAGATAACACAATTACAAATTTTACCTTTACCCACACAAAGTAAGATAAGAAATTGGTTATTTTGCAGAGAGAAAGCAGATATTTTAACCCATCACGTTACCAAACTTTTAAAACAGCTTGGTGTAAAAAAGAAAAGAAGGTACATTTTTCTTTTCTTTTCAAATATTTGTACATGATAAAAGTTTAAAAAAATATGACTGGCAGTCGAAACTTTTATTTTTTTTCAAAACTTGACAACACATGCTTATAGTTTGGTGAATAAAGTACAAATGAACTGAAAAGTGACAATTTTGTTACTACATCTGTAGATACCTTCACCAGACTAGAAGAAACAGTTGTTCCAAATTCTAACAATATGATTGTTAGAATTTGATTATTTTACAGAGAAACAGCTGATATTTTAGCCTATCACGTTACTGAAACTCTTAAAAAGTTTGTAGTAAAAAAATTTCAAAGGTATCGTAGCATGCAGATAACAAGGAATCAACATGAATGTATCAAAAAATCACCGCCATTGGAATAGAAAAATAAAAAAAGAAGATTAACACACGTTATAGCCAGAACCGTTCTTCATTTAAATGATACCAAATGATGAAAACAATATGGGTAGGAATTTCAAAACTTTGAAAAGCTGATGAATTTCTTGCTTCCTGTGATTCCAAAATAGTTATTTGAAGGTAAACATTTTTTTTACAATTTTTCTTTCTTACTTTCTGAGCTAATATTCATTAGAAATAAGAAAAAATAATTATTTATTTGTGTTGAAAAGAATATCTAATATAATAATTGTGTTAATATGTATATATATATAAATCCCCTACTGTGAAATAAATGTTGGGCTGAGAGGACAACAGTCAAAATACAAATTTCAGTATGACCATAAGTTTTTTTTCTCCTTGTAAAATTTCATGCCACAAACTAAACAGATTTTTTTTTTGACTCAGTGAATTAAACGTCTTATTTGTTCACGCAAGCCCTCAAATATATCAAGAAACTGTCAACTCTTGGAAGCAAAAGGAATAATCGGGTATTAAATTAATAACCAGGATTTTGGTGGAGAAGATTTCACCTGAAATGTTACAATACTGCTAGAATTTGGTTATTTTACAGAGCCATTAGATATTTTAAACCAACACGTTACTACACACACACGATTTCTCACTTACGTACAACAATTTGGCGAGTGGATAAGAGAGATATCTTTAAGATAAGACTTAATGAGAAATCTAGTGTTGGAAAATAAATTCACATACATTTTATTTATTCATTAATTTTGCTCAGTTATTCTGTTAGAATATGTAATTAAACTGAATTTTAAAAGTAAAATACAGAAAATAACCATTCAATTTGAAAAAAAAAATCATTTCATTTGTCAGAATTCCATACTCTAACAGCACTCGGAATTCGAAACAGGAAATTACACTTACCCTAAACAAAAAGGCGCATAGACTTTCCCACCAAGCTTAGGAAAACATTGCATGAGCAACTGTGGGAATGAATTAAACAGAAACCAATCAGATAGTAATCTAATTAAATATTCAACTATAGAAAAACAGTCGTACTTCCCCGAACTGATAATATCGCGCAAAACATCAAAGGAAGAATATGAGTCATTTAAAAGGTTAATACTGCGATTTGTAGTTACCGCTCGGTTTCGGATTATTACTCATGAAAAGCACACGACTTAGGATATGTGTGTCACAATGAATGAATCATGTGAATGCTAAAAACATATAGTCACATCACAAACATCATATGACCCTATGCTAAGGAATTAACACTGGACCAAACGGACAGAAATCTAAGGAACAAAAGTCAAATAGCTTTTCAGATTATTACAGAAATTTCGTTCTTTCAAGATTGTGTGTTTGTGTGTCGTTGGGTGGATAAAATTCAACTATTTTGGAATATCTATTTGCATTAAGAAGAATCATTCTGGAAACTGTAAGTAAATTTAAATTATCATTAGAATTTCTAGACTACATACAAAAAAGTTATTGTAACCTTTTAAGTCTCCGTTTATTTTTAAAATACCATTTGGTTTTTTCTCTTCATGTAAACTAAAAAAACACCATTACCAGAACATTGTAAACAAGATAACGTTAATCCGAAAAAGATGTTGACATTTACCAATAATCTTTTAGTAATGTTACCTCCAACTGATAATGAAAACTTCGGAGCAAAAAAAAAGTGTATGTTTGAGGGACACCAGCATATAATTAAATTATTCAGAAAATCTCAAAACACAACCGCCACTAGACTCTACTCTAAGAATTCCCACCCTTTAACAGGAAAGAAATACAACTATTTTGGAATATCTATTTGCATTAAGAAGAATCATTCTGGAAAACTGTAAGTAAATTTAAATTATCATTAGAATTTCTAGACTACATACAAAAAAGTTATTGTAACCTTTTAAGTCTCCGTTTATTTTTAAAATACAGTTTGGTTTTTTCGTTAAATACCATTAGGTTAGGAAAGAAATATCCCAAAATATATTGGAAATTAGTACTACCATCTATAGAAGAAGAAAAAAAAACTGTATGTTTGAGTGACTTTAGCATATAATAAAATTATTCAGATAACCCTAAACACTGCCGCCATCACGTCTCTACTCTTAGTATTCCCACCCTTTAACAGGAAAGAAATATCCCAAATGTATTGGAAAATTAGTACAGCCATCTATAGACAACCAAACATGACGACAATGACGGATGTGTGTCACCCTGGGAAAATTCCAAGATATCATATCTCAAAAACATCGCCCACAATTCCATAGCCAAACCAAAATACCATGTGATATCACACAGAGACATATGTTCCCCAGAAATTTCCAAACACATAACGTCACGATTCTTATCTCTAAATATCACCAAACACACCACGTGATGTCCCCGACAGACGAGGGCCCACCGAAATTCCAAACATTCTAAACTCTATAACAACAACCATTAACGTTACGATTCCTTATCTTATCTTGATCTTCATCTGGTCAGAAGTGTTCACCAATCACGACACGATTCCTTAACCACTAATATATCTTCCTTTCCATTCAAAACAATAACGTCACTTATTTACATCTAACACATGATGTCACTTATCTTCATCTGACAACAACAAACATTCACGTCACGATTCCTTATCTTATCTTGATCTTGATCTTGTTTAAAGTGTCCCACCAATCACGACACTATTCCTTATCTCTAATATATCTCTCTTTTCCATTCAAAACAACAATGTCACTTATTTACAACTAACAAATGACGTCACTTATTTACAACTAACAAATGACGTCACCTATCTACATCTCATAACAATACACACCCATGTCACATTCCTTATCTTATCTTGATCTTGATCTTGTTTAAAGTGTCCCACCAATCACAACACGAATCCTTATCTCTACCATCACCCATAATCCCATACGCGAACCAAAACACAAGAACTGAAGCCATTGACGCATATGCCCACAGGGAAATTCCAAACATTCCATACCCATGACGTCACACACAATGACGTCATCAACCAATCACGTCACGATTCCTTATCTTATCTTGATCTTCATCTTGTTCAAAGAGCCACCCCTACTACTTATGTACCAATATTAGAATATTTTATTTCGTAAATGCTTTAAAGATAAGTAAAAAACATATATTTCGAAACTTTAAATTTTTAGCTTTTAAATGGTACCGGTCAAAAGGGTTGTTAACGTGGATTTTATTATTGTATTTGGTTGGTAAAAAGTGTTTCGACATTTCATGGCCTGTGTTGCTCCTGCCAAAATTAGTTCCAAAAGTGACTACTATGATCGCTTTTTTTCTAGGCATCCTTTCACATGTGTTTCAAATCTTCAAAACTTAAATACAGATCCTTTAATATTGCTATGATTTCTCGACACCCTCTATTTGACCTGAACCCAGCTTGGGCTTCTCCATTTTAATTTCGCAGTTTTGTTTAGCTTCTATTCAAGTAGACTTCGTAAAACTTACCAGTAACAACACTTAGTGTACAAATTCCTCTGTAATCTCACATTGTTTTATATACAGTATATTATAAATGGAAATTATGAGAGCTCGTTTCCAAACATATGGAGTTCGACCCTTTGAATTATGCAGTGGAAAACTTTATACCAGTGGTGGGAAAACTGTGGCTCGCGAGCCGCATTCGGCTCCTCCCTAGCCACAGTTAGTCAAAATACTAAATTAGCTGTATACAAGACAGTGTTCAAAGCAATTTTAACTTATGGATCTGAGAGCTGGGTTAGAAATAAAACACTTGACCAAAGATTAGAGACTGCAGATATGAGAGTACTGAAAAAAATTAGGGCATGAACAGATTACATCAATGGCAATTAGATATTAGGAAGGAACTTGACATGGTTAGCATCCAGGAATGTGCTAGCACTGCTCATCTGAGCTTGTATATTAGTTACTTAAACAGAATGCGAGAAGAAATATCAGCAAAACAAGTGTTCTCTGTCATCTTGTCAGGAGAAAGACCCAGAGGAAGAGCAAGATATAGGAGGATTGATACGGTAAAAAGTGCCTTAGAAATATAAGATCTGATAATATTGGAGTCTTGAGATAACAGGTTGATTTGGATTAAAATTCTCAATAGAGGTAATGTTGTAAGTTGGTAATGATGTAAGTTCTTCATTAGTACACATCATAATATGTACACCCCTTGAGAGTACATGTCAGAAATTTGATGATGATAGGGATGATAGAATTATTTTTCTATCCTTGTGCACAGGATAATTAAAATGCTTCTTGCAGTTCTGATTAGGTTTGTTTCAAAGTTAGACTAGACACTTTTGTAGAATAAACGAGAACAGTTCTTATTATCTTAGCCTACAAAGCTGTACTCTGAATAAATATTGTTCAAAAGATATCACAAAACAAAGGGCTTCGGTGTAATAAATGATTTCATGAATTATTGAAAATAATTCATGAAATCATTTATTACACCGCATTTTTTTTTTGATTAGTCATATTCTTTCCAATTTTTTTTTTTATTTTATTTACAGTGACATCTCAGAAGATTTGATGGATCGATGTCTTTATACTTCACACTCTCCTAAAGTAGATTTGCTGATAAGAACTTCAGGTGAAGTACGGCTTAGTGATTTTCTGCTTTGGCAAAGTAGCTATTCTATGCTTCTCTTCGTGAAATCTACGTGGCCAGCATTTTCGTTTCTGAAATTGATGGCAGCTGTTGTTTATTACCAGCATAAAATCCCTGCTCTAAATGTAAGTGATTTGAATAGCACATTTCATTATGCTTCCAACCGTTTGCATCATTATTATTTATGTTCACTCTTAAAATTACTAAAAGATTTGGATTTACTAATACAGTGAGTACTCTACATAACATTAGATTATTCAGATCAACTGTTTGCAGTAATAATGAATATATTTATTAAGATGATTAAAAATATTCCAATTAGTATCACTAAGTTGCATGATATTAGCCTTTTCACTTTTACATGTTTTACTTTTACATCGTTCCAAATATATTTTAGCACTGGCTTTGCTTGATCTATGACTAATTTTCATATCCCTGACTTTGAGCAAGAGGGAGAAGAGTCAACCCCTGGTGGTTAGCTGAGACTTTACAAGACATCCACACTTCGAAGATGGGTATCACTATCACTCCATAAGTATTAGACCGTGGAATTGTGGTTTATTTACCGTGAAACAAATATTATTTGTAAATCTTGAAATAACGGCTATTAATTTACAGAAAATTAATACTTATGTAAAAATTAAAAATGTCATGTTTTGTATTCCACAATTTAAAAGACAATATTATCTTTAAGAGTCCGTCTGTTTATTTTTATTTTTATTATTTAATTATTATTATTTATTTTTTTTAATCCTTATTTGACTTTGGGTCTCACCGACTGGCAGCATTATCCCGAAAAAGACAGAGAGAGAGAGAGAGAGAGAGAGAGAGAGAGAGAGAGAAAATATTGAGAAAGCAGAGAGTTGCTTGCCCGCATTCAATCTAACTTCGTAGTTAACGATTTCTGAAATTATTTTGCTCAACAATTTCCACAACCGCGCAAAGGGGGAACTGATCAGTGTTATTCTTAATACAACAGAAATCATCTGTATTGTCTTTGCTGCATTTTCAGGACTTGTGTCCCTTAAATTTCAAATTTCTATCCAGCATCACCCGAGGATCTGACTCATTCTCCGCTGTGCCTCGCACAGTTCCATAAAAAATCAGCACAGTATGCGGCCTTTCATATCTGGATCCCCGAATTCAAAACCTTATACTTAGCAATATTAAATCGACGTCCACAAATTTTCCCACCTTTGCAGCATATTCAGACCGTCCTGAAGAGTACCCATTATATTAGCATTAAATATATTAACCCTTTCTATATTCATATCACATAAAGAAAAAAAAAACCGCCTCTCTCCATTCTAGTGACAAACTTATTGACCTGAAGGTTGAACAATAATTGTCCTAGTACATCCTGTGGAACCACACTGGTAACTTTCCTTCTCTCTGAAATTGCTTCACGATATGTAGCTCTCTGATATATCTGCATTGCCCCATCTGTCCGAGTCTGTACACCTGGTCTTTTGATGCCTAAATTCTATAACTACACTTATGCAATAGCACTATCTTGCTCTCTTTCCACTCCTTAGTGATTTTCCATTAACATGGCTTTCAATACCAGCCTGGATGGCAGAATAGTAACCCAACCTCTCTAACCATTTGAGGCATAAAAGAAAAGCGAGGTCAGTTATTACCTCTTAGTTCCTTAGCACACTCCCTTAAAACTCGTAGCGAAATTTCATCCATTCCCATAATCTTGTTGACATCTCATTTCTTATTCCACACTCTGCATGCAAATATGCAAATATTCTATAGTCAAATGCACTCCACGCATTGAAATAGTCTACATTTGTCTTCCTGCACATTCTCGTGATCATGCTATTCATTATCAGCTCTTGTCTCTGAAATTCATAAAGCGAAGTAGCACACTCCTCCCTGCACCCAGTTTTTCCAGTCTCTAGCATTGGTCCCAGATCTTTTGCTATTCGATTAACACTGCTTCTTAGATCATTGGTACAGACCGTCTTTATTATATGGTCAACATTCTGTTCTCTCTTCGTCGCCACATTCAACTTTAGGTAAGCACTCCACTAAACATTCTAGTCTGCGCATACCTCGAATTACTGAATCTCTGTAGATTACAGAGCTCTCTCTCTCTCTCTCTCTCTCTCTCTCTCTCTCTCTCTCTCTCTCTCTCTCTCTCTCTTTGTTTAAATAAATAAAAGTCTTTTGTTAAAATAAAAGTGTTTTGCTCTTTCTAATTTTCTACATTTGTTTTTATCGATGAAATAATGAATTACAATATCTTGTTTCTAATTGCAGAATGTACAGAGGCAACAAATAAACTATGAATGGAATCGACACCAAGCAAATGAATATTTAGGAGAACATCCTCATGAACAAAAGTATGAGGATCATAACAGCGACGTCATTAATGAGTTCAATTGTTTAGATAAGGAAGAAAGAATTAAAATGTTTTTGAAGTCTCTAGAAGAGAAACAATATAAACAGTTAGAAACCTTTGTGAAGTAGTTGTCTGAAATGTTATTTTAATGAGAAATGAGGCGCTGACAGGAATTTAAATGCTCGGCAGACGTGCTTGAGACCCACCTGGTCTTTCAGAATTGTCCAACAGCATCAGCAGCACCGCCATCTACAATTTTGTTTTTCATTTGTTTAAGTTATGAACTTGATTTAATCATTTTTGTTTCAGGAACAATTATGTATTTTAAAATTAAATTTTGAAAAAATTAAAAACTGAAATACTAGATCATAAATAAACGAATTAGAAATCGCTTTAAACTATTCTACACATGAGAATTTTCAAATACTGTATTTCTATTGCCATGTAATACTTTAAATGAATATTCACTCAAATAAGAGATTGAAAAATATTTTTTCAATAGTTAAAAAATGTTAAAATGAAACTAAAGTGAATGCGCCAGAATAATCATTGATGAGCGTGTGAAGCAATCGATAGGTTATATATTTTCGTTTGATAGTGAATATTCTCTGTAAAGAATAATAAATGTCTGTAAATTTGCACTAAATAATAATAGCTTCATGAATTTATAATTGATTTGTATTTAAAATAAAAACAAATAAACTGTATCTTTGGAGCCTGTGTAGCTCAGTGGAAGCAGCTCTTTCATTCCACGGCTCTTGACCGCATTAAGCAAAAACTTGGGTTCAAATCCTCAGATGTTTCGTACTGCAAACTCCGGAAAATCGAAAAAAGCATAGAACCGACACTATCTCAGGCAATAATACCCTGTTTTAGTGTTTGGGTCCACGAGATGGTGGCACTAACCTGTTGCCTTTCCCGAATGGCGTTTGTAATTAGCGATATTCTTGGTACAGCTATCTCTGACTGATTGCAGTGGAGATTGAACTTATCCCTTCAGTCTCCAAGAGTTACATGAGGCAAAATCGGCCTCACTTACTCCCTATACGAGAATAAAAGGCGTTAGCGAATTATTTTTTTTTTTTAAAACGATGAGTTCTGATTTTCTTTTTACAACAATCACATACAAGTAAGAGAGAGACTCAGCCCCTATTGAATTCTAGGAGGGTACTGAAATTTAATGTGTTTATTGAATAACGTTCTTAAAGAAATCTGAGATTTGTAGCCCTTGAGAAATACAACGTGCGGAAAAAAAACTTATGAAACTGAATAATTTAAAAAAGGAAAGATATCTTACGCGAATTGTTGCTCCGGCTAAGGCACTACAGAAGTAGAGAATATTATCTTTCTGAAATCTGGCAACTAAAATCAATGGTGGACCTTTGGTACCGAATTTTTTTTCTTTTCCCTTCAGCATAGTGTCTAATTTTTCCTATAGAAACGACAGAGCAGAACAACGGAAAACCTCAACTTTTGTGTAATGCTGTGTAAACTAATTCCCACCGGTATACAAAAAAATGCTACACGAAACTTATATGGGGATGGGTCGCTCGTTTCAAAGGGGGCAGGGATGATGTAGTAAACTATCCTCGAAGTTGATGCCCGAAATATCTAGCAATTTTGAAATGACAGTCAGAATGTGCAGTGTATTTTTAAGTGACCGCCGATTATTAATAAGAACTCTGTTTAAGTAAGGTGAATGTGAATAAGCAATCAATAAGATCGAATCGATAATTACCACTCTAAGTGGAGGGACGTCAACTTTGTTCTACATTGCATGACGAGGGAAAACTCAGGTTACTGAATTCTTGTAATTTGTTCAAACAGGCATAAGCCTGGTTATCTCAAAAGAATGATTACTGGGAACTGGAGCTGGTGAGTCTTCTTCTTCGAGTATATCCATCCTGAGACCAAAAAATAAAGTGAAGAATGGTAATCACCAAGGTCAAAGAAACAAAGATTAATTTTTGAGAAAAGGCCTATGAAACCAAACTGATTTCATTCTTCGATCCAATACGAATTCATAAGAAATTCATTACAGAAGGAAAATTCTTACCAGCCCAATCTGCTTGCAGTTATATATATATATATATATATATATATATATATATATATATATATATATATATATATATATATATATTTTTTTTTTTTTTTTTTTTTTGAAGGGGAGAGAATCAAAGATACGTGAACTTGGAATAGTCTCTGGTGGAAGTTGCTGCAAGTCAATGTAGCTTCTCACTAGTCTTCACAGCAATCAATATGCATATGCTCACAAGCAGATTGCAGTGCTGAGCTATTATCTTCCACAGATTGAAAGACGATATAGCACTTTAAGTGGAACCCAAGGCGGAAATGATGACAATTTATTTAAAGAATGCAACAAAACTAAACCCACATCAGATAAAATTTTTTTAGGGTTCTGGTAATGTTAATGTTAATGTCATAATAAGCGTATTTGATTAATTGGAGATATTTTGAGCGAAAACATTTTCCTCAGCCATATTTCGATTTAATTGAATTCAGTCTAATTAACGTTTCACCAAATTGTGAGGAAATTTGTTCCAGAGAACAGAGATAAATGTAACGAAAGAGAAGTTGGAGATATCAGTTCAGTGAATCATCAGGTGAAGTGTAATTATGAATGTTGGGCCAGTTCTGCTTGTGTTACTGTAAGCCAGTCAGAAATAGGAAAAGTTTAATGTCAGTTAAGTGGAGTTAACTATTGAAGAAGCAATTATTATTATTAATTTTATTAGGAGAGTTCCTGAGTTGGTTGATCTCTGGACTGCGCCAGAGATCGACCAATTCGGAATCCGGTTGAAGTGATTAGCTCAAGTCCCCTTTTAAGATTACAAGTCTGCTAAGAGAAAATTAATTAAGTGAGCAAGTAATGGAGAGGAGTTGGGATTTGAGAGTGCTGAATGAATCTGATGAGAGCATTGGGGAATTTCCAATAATCAAAGTAGTTACTCCTCATTACTTTCGAATAGAGAGTGATCATATGGTCTTGTCAAGGGACATCGACAAACGTGAATTTTCGTTAAGAAAGGATATGTGTCGAATTACAAAGTAGGTGCTTATTACAAATCTAAGATCTAGCTTGAAGCGGTGCATAGGGTTAAGAATCTGAATGCAAAAGATGTTAACAATACATGATAGATGGATAAGGAGTGTTTACGGAAGTAATATCAGATTGTATAATCTAGAATATCAGGTTAATAAATCAAGATTTAACTGGATGAGGTATGAGTAGCATGATGAAATTGAAAAATTGAAGAGATGAAAGCAAAAGAAAGAATGAACGAAACAGAAAAAAAAGGAATAGAAAGAATGAATGAAAGAAACACGTCGAACGTGTATAAGAAGAGAATAGACAAAAATAGGTGCAGACCGATATGAAAAGGAAGCAAAAGACAAAATCGGCTTTATGAGAAGAAAGTAGTCAAGTTGGTCCAAAGAAAATCCCAAAGATTTCTTTCTTTATGGGTGTCGAAGTTCAGTACTTTTTTTTTTGCGCCATATCGCAGTTGCCTATTCAGCAATCATCTCACAGCGATACACCATCCGAATAGATATATTGCAGTGCAGGGTATGACAATGACTCAAGCGATATGTTAACTTCAGGTAATATAATATAACACAATTCTAACACAAAAGCAGGCACGGGATATTGGTTTCTTTATTAAGAAAATGTTCAATGGAACTGACAGCTTCTCTGACCAAGCTGTTATATGTCAACTCTAGTACAATTTCAAGAGAATGGAAACAGGACAAAATACTTACTCTGATTTAGGAATGAATTTTGAAGGAATATGATACCCTGCAGGAAGTGATACGGTTTTATGAAGGTGCGTGTTGCCTTTGTAATTACTTGCATTTTTTTATATAATACAGTGACAGCTGATGTAGATAAATAAAATGGCTGGACAATGATTGCTGGACTTTGTATAAGCATTCGGCAGGTTGCCATATGGAGCTGTGTTGCATACAGCAGTCTCTTTTTCAGACTTGGATTTATTGAAATATGGTGTATGGTCAAAAATATTAACGAACTGTGCATTTCAAATCTCAATCTGACTTGAAAGGCACCCTTTGCTTCTACAACAGTTTTCAGTCATCTGGAAAAACTCTCTACTAGATTTTGGTAAGTTGCTGCGTTAATTTCTTTTTATTCTTCCACAAGAATATTAGTGAGGTCGGTCACTGATGTCGGGTGATTTGGCCTGGATGGCAATCCAGGTCAAATCATCTGATTAAACCATTCCTGCACAGACCTTGCTTTGTACAAAAAAGGATCTTCACTGAACTGTTGTCATAAATTTGGAACCACGGAATTGTCTAGAATGACGTTATAGGCACTACCGTTAAGATTCCCATTATTTCAAGTAAGAGGCCTATCCCGAACCATGCAAAAAATTCCCAGACGATGATGCCTCCACTAAACTTCTCGGTTGGTACAATAAATTCGGGTAGATAGCTAGGGTTTTCATGGCATCCACCAAACCCAGACAAGTCCGTCGGACTACCGGATGGTGAAGCGTGATTTTTTTGCTGCAGAAAGCTCGTTTCCATTACTCCAGATTCCAACGGTGAGGAATTTTGCACCACTCCACCGTCGTTTGATGCTGTCCTTACTGATTTTAGGCTTGTGTGAGACTGCCATAGAAACTCATGATCTTCATTTTCAGACAAACAGTTGTGTTATTGGAGTTGCTTATAGAGATATTTCGAGAATTTTTTTACATGGTTCAGGCTGCATTCTTAGTGACACTGATGGGAAATCTTAACGCTAGGACCTATAATGATATTCTGGACAATTCTGTGCTTCCAAATTTACCAAAACACCAAGGACAAAAGATATTTTCCAAGCCATGCGCTTCAGCACATGGCGTTTCTGCTCGTTGATTTTATGCGACCCACCGAGTCGGGATTATGCAGTTTTCTACTTTAAGGCGTTTCCCCTTCACAGTAACATCACTTACAGTTTATCGGGGAAGCTGTAGCAGGGCAAAAATTTCCTGAACTGAGCTGTTCTAAAGGTAGTCCAATTATCATTCGACTATCTTTACAACAACTCAGTTCAGGAAATTGCCACAGTGGAAGTAACTGAGCTCTTCAGTATGGCCCATTTTTCTGTTAATGTTTGTTTATGAAGATTGAGACCGCCTTGCCTTCTTTTATATACACTGCTTGGAAAGAAGTCAGTGCACCCACCTTAATTAAAATGTAGGACATTCCTTCGCTGCGATGCCTGCAATAATCTTACACCGCATACATTTCACAAGCATATGATAGCGATTAATGGATATTTTGGACTATTCTGACACATGACACTCCACGCTCCAGTTCATTTCACATGTTGAATAGGGTTACAGTTACGTAGTTACAGTAGCAGCTTTATGACATGGTGCATTGTCTTGATGAAAGAGACATTGGTCAGTTCCGTAGAAAGATAACAAAGTAGGAAGCATTGCAATGGGTAGAATGTTTAGATACCTCTCAGAGTTCAACGTTCGTGGCATCAGAAACAGACGTCAGAGGCCACACCAGGAAAACCCGGACCATACCATCAAACCGCTACCTCCAAACTTCACAGTTGGGGTTACGCACTCTGACAAGAGACGTCACCAGGTATTAGCCACACCCACACCCGTCCATCTGCTCGGTAGAGGGTGTAGTGTGATTCGTTTCGTCGCTCCATAACACAGCTTTACAAGCTTCCGCGTCCCACTATACACGCTCATTGCACCACTGAACACGACGCTCCATGTTGGTTGGAGTAATGTGGAGCTAGCATACAGCAATCCAACCATGTTGTGAGCCTCAGTTGTGAATGTTTGTGTACAGATTCGTATTTCAGTCGATGTCCAAAACCCTGCATTCAACATGTCGACAGCGGAACTGCGGTTTTCTACATATTATACTTCATAGGACCCAAAGGTTACGTTCGGTGAGCGTGGTGGGTCGTTTACTATGGGTAGCACTTGCAGTTAGCTCCCTGTACTTCCATCTCTGTATGGTTTCACTGATTATTGATCTGGGATGGCGCAATCTGTTAACGATTTGCCGAAGAGATAGGCCTGAAATATGGGATTTTATGACAATGCCTGTTTCGTACTCCGTCAGTTCCCTTCTTCTCGCAAATATTTCACCAACACACAGTTGCGCTGAATCGGAAGCATCGTATTCTTCCAAGTTATACCGGCTCTAAACACGTGACTAGTTACATAGTACAATGCACCTTGCCCATCGGAGGGGGGGTGTCCTTTGGCTTCTTTCCATGAAGTGTATGTATAACCTATGGTTTTGATGTATATCCATATCCACTACTACGAGAAGGTTTCTTTCTGACTATTCGTGATTAGACGGTGTTCTCCTTATGATGAGATATTGAGGGTTTGTCAGTTACAAAATTTATGTTTACACGAAATCTTGGCTTTCCACGGAACATAGTTTAATAAACAGTGGTCTATCATTCTTCATTTAAACATGGAGGGTAACCCAGTGTTTCTAAATGAATGCTCCGGATGTCGATGTGAAGAACACACACACACTCTCCTTTTCTTTGGTCAGTGTTGTTTCCATTCGGTTACTGAGAGCAGAAAGTGGTAGACGGCGTATTTCGGAGTGATTAGATCTGTTTGATTGTCGCGTGGAATCTTAAAGAAGGAATGCAGTTGATGCTACGTTTAATGTGGCAACCTATTCATATATTCTAAGGATTCTATCTTAAATGGTGCTGCATCCTGTGCCTTTTAAAGGAATTGACTGGTGTCTATTATCAATAAGATCGAGTATTGTGTGTGTGTGTGGGGGGGGGTAGATTAAATTCTGATAAAAGGGTCTTAAGTATTCAGAGAGATAGATTGGGATATGATCCTTCGTTGCAGGTAATTAATTTATCTTGTGGCTTTTATGAGGTTGTCTCTTGTATGCCTGTGTATGAGTCGCACCACAATAGGAGCTAGTGGTTGCAAATGAACCATCTCTTTATATATTTTGACGTAAGAATAAACGTAGCTCACCGGATACCTTTTGGTTCAATGGAGTAGCCAGTTTTCAGATTAATTCAACTAGTGCGTTTTTTTAAAATTTAGCTGATATAGTTTATAAAGACCTTTTATAAACATTTGATATCAGTGCAGAAGAGATCATTCTCATGAAATTTTCAAAATTTTCTTATCCTGAAATTCCTTACCTTTGGAATATTAGGCAAACAAAATCCACGCAGTTTAGTAGTTTCTAGAATATCGGACTGAAAACTGGACTCTTTTCTTCATAACAGAACTTGACAGTATATCCAGGAGATAAGTGTCACTGCGTGAATCGTCAGTAGATCTTCGTTCGCTCTGCCCTCCGTCGATCGAGGTGACGTCAGTCTGGGAAGTTTCGTTGAAGAAAAGGAAGGACGTTCATGATGTAAATCTTACGTTTTTGCAAATTGCATGCTTGTCTCCGAGAGAGGGAACTGCCTGAATGACGCTAATTCCGAAGAAGGAAACTACGAAGAGAAGAGAAGAGATAGAGAGAAATAAAGAGAGAGAGAGAGAGAGAGAGAGGAAAAAGAAAAAAATCCATTATGAAATCCAACCGAAGTCTCATAGCGTAAACATACAGTGAATAAAATTAAAAATATATATATAATACAAAAAATAAGATACCGACATTTCCTACATATTCACTCAGCAGTCTCACTTTCCTTCTACACCTTTCGCAAGATGAGTAATCATTTTCTAAAATTAAAATAGATATACTGCCGATTTAGATATTTAAGCATTGAATCCTGTGTATCGAACATTTCTTGGTAAAATATATTTAAAAAAAAATGCCAGACTGGAGAAATTCAAGATAAACCTTGGAGCAAAGAGAAATTGTTTGAACGCCGAAGTTTTTGTCCAAAAAAAAAAAAAAACGTTGTAATAAAATTAAAATTAAAATTTATATATAACGAATCTGTTCATTGTATGTGGTACAGGGATGCGTTTATGAACTTTCATGTTTCGCGAAAAAACTCGGATAATTAAAGGGGGTTGTGAATTATGCTATAAGCAGAAAGTATGATGTCAACGAAAATTGGATAATAGAGTGGAGGAATCAAAATAACCTATTAGTCTAAAGCAGTGGCTGCCAAAAATGTCATTCTTTCTAAATTTGTAGAAATGTTTTGTATGTGATTGCAAAGCAAGTCAAAGGAAGTGTAAAGCTTTAAAATACATTTAAGTAAGGTCATCATGCAGTGTAGTATTATGATCATTTACACTCAACACGTATATGATTCCATAAAACACATGATTCAATAAAATCGCATTCAATTTTTCTATCTTCAAAATATCTTATTCATGAGCACATAATAAGATAATAAATAAGAAAACTAATAATAGAACAACACTAATAAACATAATAATAAAATAATAAAATTTTTCAAGACTAATAAAATAAAACAAAATAAAATAAAATAAAACTAATAATATTATTAGTTTTATTATTTTATTTATATTTAGTTTGGAATTTTCAACTGTCTATATCCACTTCTATATCCATTTCAGAAATGGATATAGAAGGTGCATAGGTAGGATAACTCCATAATTAGTTTACATCCGTACAGTGGCCTTATGAGCTGTGATAGGAAACAAATTGATA
Organism: Typopeltis vanoorti; assembly: GCF_054136105.1. Classification (NCBI taxonomy): domain Eukaryota; kingdom Metazoa; phylum Arthropoda; class Arachnida; order Uropygi; family Thelyphonidae; genus Typopeltis; species Typopeltis vanoorti. The sequence continues at coordinate 35,145,066 of NC_143567.1, read as the reverse complement.
AAACGTGGAATTAGTTAAAACCATTTTGCAACAAGCAATATGTATAGTGTTCAACCGTCTAGTGAGAACTCATTTGAATGCATATGGTAAGAATCAAATTATGCAGACAGTTCTTGAAAAATTTATGGATGAAATATGAAGCGACAAGATGTATGAGGAATATATGAAGATATATGAGAATACAGGCGGTAACAAGTATGATAAGAATATTTGCATCATGAGAATTGACCTGATAATTCATGCATCATTCAAGACGAAGAATGATCATGAAAGAGTGATATGACACACTATTTTTTGACGATTGGGATTATGAGAGTGCTTTTTGGCGTGGTTCATTTATTATTATTATTACACAGAGTTAATCAAACTATACCGTTTAAACTCATTGTTTCTCTCACCAAACTCTCTATCGATTTATTATGCTCACCCCCCCCTCTCTCTCTCTCTCTGCAAAGAACTTGCTGGCCACATTTCTTGCTCACATCCTCCTTATATAGTCCAGAAATGGCCCTCTTGTTCTACCTTTGCCTTTCTTGATTCTATGAAAAAATCTCTTCCGCATTAATCTAAAACAAGCCTTTACTAATTTATATATTACATCCCCTCCCCCCTTATTCATGATGCTCTGCAAATTGCATTACCTACGTCTGACTTCATTCAAGCTCCATATTTGTTTGCAAATATGCCCAAGTTGATGGAGCTGATGATGTACAGATATTACTAACCGAATATATATGTCAATTTGAAAATAAGTGCATTTCTGATAGAAATGAAAGGTGCATATATAAAATATCTGCTATTATTTATTTATTTTTTGTCTTAAAATACAGTGTTCAACAATGTTCAAACACTGTGACAAGACAATATGGCTTTCTTAAATATATTTTATACCATGAAGCAAGAACAAGAACCCTGAATGATCCCCCAAGAAAATATTGTCAAAATTGGACATGCAAAAATGGAAATCGTGCACTTAGATGCACGATTTCCAAACGCGAAATGGAGGTATGTATTTTAGGACTTCAGATTATGTAAATATTAAAAGACAGGGAATTAGAAAACAATATACACAAGTCGGCCAGAGAATACACGAAATTAACAGAAAAAATGCTATTGGTAGGTGGTAGACTGCATAGTGTGTAAATAATGAATAATGATGTCGTATGTGTAGCTGGAAAATTAAATGGTGTTGACTGTTGACTGTTGGTGGTGTTTATAGAATGCACTCCCGCGAAGAATCCTCGGACTTTTGGAGATGTCAAATGAATATTTCGAAAATTTTTAGAAATTTTCTGAACATTTTTCTTAACTATTTTTACTAATCAGCGCTTTTATTTTTTTCAACACATTCTAGTATTGTCGAGCATATAATCGAGCCAAATGTAAATTTCAGCTCAGGAGTGCGTGTGTGGAAGAGGGAGAATAATTAAACTTAGGACTACTGATTAGCGCAGACATTTTTAGAAACAAACTTGCTTGTACTAACTCAGGAAACAATGAAATTTCCACTGTTTTGATCTTATTTAAAGAACGCCAACTTTTAACAGACTTGAAAATATACCTGATAAGAATACATCAATTAATGTTTTGAAAAATTCCAAGATTTTTGAATTGCATTACTAGACAGGAATAATTTTGAAATAACTGAAGAAACAACCAGAGAGAGATAAATAAATCATTTTGGTCGCATAGCTCAGAAATTTGTATTTTGCTATACTATTTGAGGCTATTTCTTCTTGAAATATGTTGTTTTTAATATGCATTTAACATGATATCTCCTCAGAACTGGAATAAGAATGACAATTAATTCATGTTATATACATCTTCTTCAATCATTTCAAGAATGAACGGTTGTAGTGTATAATAATTTCAATAGTTCTATAATAATATTTCATTTACTCACGTTTATCAATATTTGCTGCGACCCCAGGAACTTTTCGCGACCAACTGTTGTACATTTTTTTTTTGTGAGTCATCTTCAACAGCTGGTTTGTTTATTGCTTATTGTCTTTATAATAATAGAACGTGCGGTCATGGTGTCCTCATTTACTAAGTCTTTCAGCAGAGTGCGCTTTGTGCGAAATTGTGTGAAGGTCTGCTATTACTATTTTCCATTATAGTGTGTTGGTAGATACGCTTGGTAAATGGCGAAGCGTGTGTGTGGATTATGTAGGCCACGTGTGATTCTTTGATACCGTTTTATGAAGCAATAGTAGTTGTATCAAGTAAAATACTTGGCTTTGTTTTTCTATCCCAGGTCTGCTATAGTCCGTAAATTTTCTCGAAATTTTTCACATTCATAATTTATTACACTTCTGTAGAATTGTTTTTGTAATAATATTTCTGTATCTGCTATGTCATAAGAAGTCATGGTTCTTCCACACATTTTTAATTCTTTTAACTTCGTCTCAGATGACATTAGGAAAATACAGGCTGAATAAACATGCTTTCCCGCTTCCCTATGCAATCATTATATAGCAATGCATTTTGCGATAGTTTCTCTAGTCACGTCTCAATATTTCCTCTGGTTTAATATAACCACATGTTACTGATTATACATACCAATGCCATTTATGACGTCACAAATTTTCAGTTGGTATTGAAAACCTATTCCAAGAGGAGAGTGATAAGTCATTCATGCCAGCTCTTTTGTATCCTATCCAATCCTATTCCCTCAGCCATACGGCTCGTGGGGTAGCTATGTGCTACCATACTAGGGGGATGATTATGAGCAAGGTGTTTTCCCGTTGCCTTCCTTGCCGTAGCATATTTTATGACTGTAGCCGTGTGTTCACGGGATCGGTTTGCTGTTTTGAGAGATGAAAAATTCGAGTTACCGTGAAAAAAACCTCCACCTCAGTATGAGACCTGTTAACTCACCTTTAGTCGAAAGAAACCAGATAAAGATTCCTCTCGTCATAAACGGGAATCCAACTCAGGTCTTTCCCGACCAAAGGGCTTCGTCTATACCGACTGAGCTACGGAGGCTCCACTTTTGTTTAGGATAATATAAACACAGCAACATTGTCTTTAATGTTTTAAAATTATAGACCTGTTAAAATACGCTTGAGTAATAAGACCAATGATGGAAACGTAAGTAGAAGAATACTGACAACAGATCTGGGAATCACTTTACCTAAATAAATATTTTAATGACTACAGAAAGAAAACCTGTACTCCAGATCTAGTTCTTCTCATCTATTTCTGTTCTCTTTAACCATTCTTACTTTAAAAATGGTTGAGACGCATAACAAAATTGTACATATTATTTCTGGAAAATTTTCCATGTCACTCCTCTAAATTAATATTAATTTTCATGGTTATTTTGCCTATTTTTCTTTAGGAGTATCCCTTTTATGATATCATTGGCTTTTTTACTCAATGTTTAGGATATTACTGATATTTTAAATACATAGATACATGAAGAATATAAGGAAGGAAGGAATAATTTTGGACATACCTTTGTAGGAAGTTCCTGGTTGTTTTCTTTTGGAGCAGCATCAGGCAGGCATATAGCGATTAACATTTATATACTACTGCTGAAGTATGACTGAAAGGAAGATGGATGTAAATGTGGAAATAGAAAATGTGGGAAAATTGCAGATAATACAAAGGTATGTGAATTTGAAACCCGGGTTTCAAGGTTGGACTGTGAATTCTTTGGGAAGAAGGTGAAAGATAGAAATTTTAGAAAGATAAAAATATCCTTCTCCTCCCCCCCCCTCCAAATAAAATTCTTTCACCTTCTTCCCAAAGAATTCACAGCCTACTCTTTGAAACCCGGGTATTAAATTCACATAGCGTTGTCTTATCCGCAGTTCTCTCACATCTTTCTGTTTCCATCCCCCACTTTCCTTTTAGTCATACTTCAGCGGCAGTATATAAATGTTTATTGCTATATACGCCTGATGCTGCTCCAAAACAAGACAACCAGGAACATCTTACAAAAGTATGTTCAAAATTATTCCTTCCTTATATTTTTCATGTATCTATGTCTTTAAAACATCAATGATGCCCTAAAAATTGAGTAAAAAGCCAATAACATCATAAAAGGGGTACTCCTAAAGAAAATAAGAAAAATAGCCATAAAAATGAATATTAATAATAAACAAAAATGTTTAGTCGTTAAAAGTTTTTTTGTACATAAGTGATTACATTTTCTGTTAGCAGTGTAATGCCTGAGTAATGTTATTTCGTCACCTTCTCCTGTGGAAAAAGAAATATTCAATATGTCCGTCTTTTATTTCCTACATGATTTATACGTAATGTTAAACAAGTTCTATCGCCGGGCCTCACATTACAATGACCCTCTATCTCAGTAAAGATAACTTAAAATTTCCTCAGTAGAGATGGGGGGACTCTTAAATCTTAGAGTTTAGATGTCACAACAACCATAAATACTGCTCTGTTCATACCGCTCATTAACGGCATTGTACACTTACAATTCAGAATTCTTTATCTTAGATGCTATGTTTTAAGGTCGTTAGCACACACTTGGTCATGGGTTTATATTAGAGCTACAATTGGTCGTAAATGCCACAATAGGGCACTCGAAAAACAAAACAAAACGGTAAAATGGCATAATACAGAAATATCTCATAAAGTCCAAGACAGTCCTTCCAATGTGTGACGATGCCATTGTGTTTTCATGAAGTATGCAACCAATTATCTTGTAAATGGAGACTGAATGAGAGAGAGAGAGAGAGAGAGAGAGCATGTCACACTATAATCGTGCACTACGGGTATTTTTTTTCAAGTATCGGTTATTTGTTGAGGTTTCTAGTCTTCGTCCATGAATGACAAAATATAAAATGCAGAGGAACAAACGCGTAAATAATTGACACATTATTGAAGACCTTTGTCCCAGAGGTGTTATTTTTTTTTATTTTGCAACTTTTGTTGACATACTGACCATAAATTTCATGTACAACAGACTTGTGTTAGAAAATATAATTACTGAAGTATATTTCCTAAAATGTAATTTTGAAAAAAAAAATTAAATAAGTAGATCATAATTTCATACTCCATCCTACGCTTCTGTACTCCAAGTACCATTTGGATGCATTATCCTGAACTGACTGCGTTCAGTTCTGGAATTGTTATATTTTGCGACACACTAGCTTTATAACGTTGACACAATAGCAGATGTTGGACTGTGCGAATTTATCATTCTGTAAGAACTGGAAAATCCCAAACAACCCATGTGTAAGAGATGATGAAGAGGCACACAGGCATCTTCCCCCCACTTTTTTTTTTAACAAGTGCTAAAAATAATATCTGGAAAATCCTGAAGAATATATCAGCAAATTATTGATGATTAAAGTGTTGAAGTAGAAGACGTTAGCCATCGTGGCTTCTTCCAAGGAGCAATGCTGACTTGCAAGCGAAACAAAAGGACATTGGGACTATAGTTTTTGTATGTTCCTATGAATGACCTTTCATTTTCTTCAGTAATATGGCCTTTCATTTTCTTCAGTAATATGGCCTTTCATTTTCTTCAGTTGACGTGCTTTTAGTGTTTCTATTAACTATACGTGTCCTCTCTCTTTAATCTCTCTCAATAATTGAGTTGTGAGTACGTAATACGTTTATAATTTGACTATATTCTCTTTACTTTAAAAATAATTTTTCAGGAAAAATAAATAAAACCTTAGCTTGCATACTTCTTTCCATCCTTAATAAACTCACCCTCAACATCATTAATTTATTAAAAATAAAGACAAGAACCCGTAATGTATCCGTAATAACAATAACGATTGCTACTGACAATCTTTACATTGAATTTAACACGTGCTTCAAGGCTTTAACTGATTGTTTAACAATACATCATACGAAAACTCCAAAATATTAAAAATAGTCAACTGTTAGTTAAAACTCTTTTAGGACAGGTTTTCATAATAAATTTCGGCATATTTCTCTTCATCAGGAAGAGATTTAAAAAAAAAAAAAACTGTGACGTGTTTTGTAGTCAAGAACTTGGATGGTCTTGACTACAAAAACTAGTTATTTTTCCATCAAAAGCTTTCTTATTTTATATTTTTTCAGCGTGTACATATTTCAAACTGTATAAATATAAAATGTCAAACATGTCCACATCAAAATTTTACTGGACTCTGAGAAGTCCACAATGTTTCTGACTGATGGCAGCGCTATGAATCAGGCTGTTTTCCTTGAACTACCTTCTTTTGACGTCAACTGAAAACTAATTAATGTTCTTGTTTCTTTTCATAATCGTTAGCGGAAATAGGTAAACCGGTTACCAGTATCATAAAAGCAAGCTGTAAGTCGAATATAAAACTGATTTAGAAATCAAAAGTGCATAGTACCCCAATTACCGCTCCATATTATATGGATATAGACAATGACAAAGTCTACTGGGTGAAAGAAAAAAAATCACTTTTTGTTTTAAACTCCGTCTCATGATCTAATGATTCGATATTATCCAATTCTACCAGTTTGATTGCAGTCAAGAGGTCATATGTTGCATCTGTGCAATCTCTCTCTCTCTCTCTCTCTCTCTCTCTCTCACACACACACACACACACATTTTGTCTCAATTTCTTTAAGTACATCAACGCAAACTTCAGTTATTTCAAAACACAATATTAATCAATTGCATCCGATCACGTGTAAGAGAAAAATCAGTTATTAGATGCTCATGACGAATAATCACTACAGTTCCATTTAAGTGTATCAACTTAAGGATCAACATGGTTTTTCCTGGTTAAAGCATATCGGTTATCCTAATGAATGAAAATTTAGATATTTTAAACCTAGAAAGGTTAAAAAAAAAAGATACGAAAAATAAACATAAAAATGTTGGAAATAATTTATGCAAATCATAAAAATGGCGCATTCTTACTTTACTATAATTCTATTTTTTGTATTCTCGCTGATAGCATATTATGGTATGTCTTCATTTTACTTCAGTACAAGGCTCTTTCAGGATCATTATGAACTCTGCAATACTGATGTTGTTTTCAGTGATGACTTCATTATTACAACGTGGAAGTACAGGTGCACACTCCACGCTGATGAATGGTGTGAAGATCGGTGTTCAGGGCACTAACAGTAGATAATCCTGATGCATGTGAGATGTTTGCGCACTTCAAGGTTTATTTCATGTTTAGTCTCTACATCAGGGTTTCTCGATTATGTAAAAATATTTTAAAAATTAAATGCAAAGGAAAAAACTGCCCACTCATACTATAGGTTTGCTATCTATCGTGAGGAAGTTACACGGGAGCAAACCATATGAATTTCACCAAATCGTTCCATGACTCTTGTCGAAAACTGAATAATGTGAGCCAGAAGATCTTTTGCGGGGTAACAGAATCCATATTGGTAATCACCAATTAATTGAGGGAAACCTCTAAGTTGTGAAGAAGTTTCTTTGATGACTTTTTCCATTATTTGCGAGAGAACTGAGGTGACGATATGTAATGATAGTTTGATAGCTGAATTTTATCTTTCCTTTATGTCAACTTTTGGTATCTTCCCTTTTTCTCAATGAAATACAGCAGTGCTCCAGGTTGAACGATATCGAAATAAACAGTTTACCAGAAGGTCATAATGAAAACGTGCATATCATAATTTAGAATTTGGTGAACCTACTTGGATTTGCAAATGAAGACATTGCGCATGCCCACAAAATGCCCAGTAGCAGGAAAACACATATCAAGCCAAATGTTATCCAATTAGTGAACAGAAACGTTAAAAGTAAAAGAATGTAGGAGGCAAGAAAAGTAAACAAGATTACAGCCGAACAGTCTGATGAATAGTTAAGGCCACTGTTTGTCTATATAAACGAGCACTTGACCAAACTCAATAATATACTTCTTTATCTAGCAAAGCAAAAGAGAGCAAGTGGTACAGAAAAGTATGTGTGAATAAGAGGCAATAAACTGTTCATGAGAAAGGACAACGACACAAGTTTTGATACTACTTCCAGTTCATCTCAGAATGTCAACTTATATCCGATAAATATTAGGTCGTTGAGGTCAATTTTTGATAATTTAATGTTACTTTTCTCAGAAAACGAACGATATATCGATGTATTAGTTTAAAATGAAATCTGGATCAAACAATTTTAAATTGATTGATATTTTCTATTTTCTCTATTGATATTTTCTCGATAATTACGATACGTATTATGACTGTCGTGATTATAATTGTTCAGGCGGATTAATTCTGTACGCTACAAAAAATACTTTTCATTTTCATAAACTGGAATCAAATATGCACAGTGGTGAAACTGTGATGATTTATGACACAGTAATGAATATATTCATATTTGCTATATACTGTGCATTTGATTTGATTATTGCCCAGTTAATATATTTCTAACAGAGCTAAATAATGTCTTTAAGACTTTAAAACATTATATGTTATATTATTTGGGGGATAATAAGAATAAGAGCAAAATTTAAGAATGCAAAGAATTATCTTCACATGGGTTTCTTCACAATGGGAGATGAAAGTCTGTATTCTAGCAAAAATTATTTTCATTCATTTCAACTAGGGCAGGTTTTGGATTAAGAAGATGGAAACAGTAATCGTTTGATGAAAACGTGGAGGAGTAGAAATTACGGATGCCATACTATTTGATTGCAGTGCTAAATGACAGTAGACTGAGAGTGGTTGGGTGAAAAAGGTTTCATAGAAATATTGCACATGAAAATATTACATATTGCATTCGTCTGAGCACTAGCCAAACCTTCCGATTTGTGAATTGTGCTTTTTCAAATGAAACCCGAAGGCTTAGAGGAAGGCAGGAAAGATGAGGAAGAAAAAAGTAATAAAATAAAAAATAAATAAAAAAAATAATCTCCGATTTTTTTTTATTTTAAATCCTTATGTATTGTCATTCTGGGCAACCTACCTGCAAAAAGTTTGAAACATTCAAGTCTTGCAATTAACTACATTAGGATGCTTTGAGCTCGTCAGTTTTATTAGTTTCCGAGTAATGACTAAAACTTCGCCTGCAAAACGTTGTTATCTGTTACATGCAAGAGTAATAAATATCCAGTTTGTTAGCCAAGTATATAAACAATTCAACTGTTCGTCTCAATTTGTAATGAGATTTGAAGAATGCTTAGACACCTGTTAGATTATTTTGTTCTTCCATCTCTATCTGTATAATAACTTCTAATACATGTTTGTAGCCATTCGGAAGTCGCGTTTGCATCCATAGCGTTAGGCTACTCAAAGAAAGCCGTTCAAAGTTCACTTCTAGTTGGTGACTATAAGAATTTTTACCTGTGTCAGAGATCGACGTTACCTGTGCCAGAGATCGACCCAATCGGTTTCCGATTTCGTCGATCTCTGGCACAGGTAACGAGTTCTGTACACTCAAGAAAATCAGCCATAGAACTCACACTATTTTAGACAATAATGTATTGTGTTAAGATTACGAATCACGAGACACCTTATCTGCCGTTTCTTCACCTGATGCCATTTAAAAATAGTGATAGTCTTGAGCCATTCATCCTGATTGGCTAACGGTGAGTTTGACTGCCCCTCATGCCCCAAAAGTTAGATAGGGCTAAAACGGCCTCACCTACTCCCTATGAAATGAAAAGAAAATGCATTAGAAGATTTTATTTATTTTTATGGTTATGTGAAACCATGAAAAGTAATTTGCTGTTAAGAATTCTCTTTATTTCATTGAATTCGATTTCACACAGATAATAACAATAAGTTAGATACAGCTGGAACAGATATAAAATTTGACATTAGAATTCCTACAAAAATTTGTCGAGATGTTGAAATTAAGGCAGAAAACTTTGAGTTTTCTGATAATTCCATAATACCCACATGGATAGAATGGAATCAAATATATGTAATTTTTATTTGATAGATTTAGACAGATGAGACGATAGATTTTATCTACTAAAATCAATCGCGTTATCTTAGTGATGATATAAATCAGATGGGATTTAGTAAAAAAAAATAGGCAAAACAATGTAAAACTGCCTATTATAAATGGTAATAATATCATATACATACAATACATATCTAAAAGGGAAGGATCTAGCTTCATTTGTGCAAAAGATGAATGACATCACCATGTAATATGTTATTGCCATCGCACTTTTTAGTTATTGTTTCCAATCATATGCATCCCTTTATGAACTGTTTTTATTAGTTTTTTTTTTAATTTACTCATAATTGTTTTTTCGTTCGGTCGTAACGAGTACCTCCCACCTCCTTTCACCCCTTACAGCGATGTATATAACAGATATGAATCCATTCAGCTGCTGAATTTATTTAAAAAGTTCCTGTTATCATCTCAGCAATATAAATTAACCAAGATAACTAGCATCGTAGAAAAACTCTTACAAAATCATTCTTACAAATGCAACGAAGTTGTCCTTCAAGGCTTACGAGATTGGACAGCTCATTCTGGTTAATGAATGTTTTCCCTTTCGCATAAGTGTAAGGATTAGCGTCATTACAACATTCTTTATCTTGAATACGTAAACATAAAAAAAGGAAAGAAAAGAAAAGAGGGGAGGGATTAGTCTTTTTCCTGAAGGAGTTGTTATAAAAGGTTTTCCCGATAGGCTCTATCTGCTAAACGTGTGCTACATTCACGAGGACAGATAGGAACACTCCGTAATAAGTAAGCATTCGTTCAATGTTTTTTTAACATGCTTTTAGGTGTAAATTTATAAGCAATTTTAAAGTGCAGTATGTGCTATAAATATAAGTAACTTTACTAAGTATATAAATGTACTTTTTAGTGTAAGAAAAAAAAAATAAATGAAAGAAATTTAGTTTTTTTAATATCTGAATTCTAAAAATTACACACTTGATATTTTCAAGTTATTTCGTCGCTCATGTTTTTTTCTTGTATTAATTGCTAATTAATAAATAAACAAATTGCTAAATAAGTGAACACCTGCCTCCTATTTGTAAATAGTGTGTGTTCACATTATTCCCCTCTACACATAACAATAATATTAATAATAATAACATTGGTTATTGTTTATTACCCATAGTAAACAATACTATTACAGTCGAAATTATTCGGATCGTGAATGTTCGCGTTAATTCATTTTTACCAACATATAATAAATGCATATCGTGTTTATTTAATTATATCTCACCTTCTTAATTGATTATTGTTGTTATTTTTCTACATGAAGTAAATTCATATAACAACACTTAGTCTGGTATCTTCTGTGTCACCAAAAAAAAAAAAAACTTGTATTCAGTAAAAATTATTTATCCAAACAGCTGATTTTCCCATGACATTTACTTATTATTATTATTATTATTATTATTATTGCGGAGGCACCTCCATTGTGTCCTAAAACTCATCACGAGAGACCCAAACAATCAACACAATGTCTTTCGTACCTATCCTTGAAACCATTAACAGACAAAGCACTCACAACTGCCTCAAGCAGCCCATTTCAATATCCATTTCATTTGCCACTCTCCAAGCGAAAAATGTAGTCATAACGCCCTTGCTAAAGATACTCCTGTCCAACTTTCAGGGATGACTTCTTGTTCTTCCCCCTCTGGTCTAGTGCTGAAACATTTACCATGCATCAATCTTATAAAATCCTTTAAGTAATTTAATGGCAGGGCCGGCGGAAGCGGGCATGAAGAGCATGCAGTGCATGCGGGCGCCGCCACAAAGGGGGCGCCGCTGCCGGGGCATGGTTAATAAGTTCATTTTAAGGAAACAAAATTTTTATCATAAAAACAAAAAATTCTTAGAATGATCAATATTAAAATAAATAAGGCCGGATACACCGAATAAAAATTTTAAAAAATTGTATATTGCCGCCTCTTTGATCAGCCGACTGTTTACAATTTTGCAGCGAGAGCATGCTAAACTTGCCTGCAGAATGTTGTGTCTACTGCAGTCTATCTAAAGTGAAACGATGAACGATTTTTATGCGCAGAAACGAATTTTCGTACAAAACATCTGTTGCTAGTTAGCCAGTCATATGGTACGCATCTCAGTAGGCTACTGACAGCAGCAGCGCAGTGCGGACTATTATTTCGTCTCTGTGTCGTGTTGTGTAATAATTCCTTGTGGGCATAAAATAGAAATGGAATCAAAAATTTAAAAAAAAAGTTATCCAGTGCACAAAATCGTAAGAGTAATGCTGCGATAGAAGCGGTTATTAAGAAACAAACTGGGGCTCTTAATAAATTTGTTAAAATATTAAAATATTCTGATGCAGATTGTAACCAACTCGATACATCAGAAATCAGAGTTGAAGAACCGTGCATATCATCCAGTTTTCATGAAAGTACTATTGCAACTAAACAAGATAACAAGACGCATGATTTAATTGAAAAACAGTTAGGAGAAATTTAGTTGTAGTTGACCACGAAACTAACACATTGTTAGTCTCTGTAAATTTAGAAGATCCAGGTGAATGGGGAAATATTGATGAAAAATTACGAGTTGTTTTAATTGAAATGGGGCTTGTTCAAAAGAAAAATATAATATATTCCAGAGATACATAGGTCGTAAATTTGGCGACACGTATTATAATAGAAAAATGGAAAACGGGGAGCTCGTACCAAGAACATGGCTTATTTATTCCGAAACTTTAAATTCTGTTTTTTTGCTTTTGTTGCAAACGTTTTGCACCTACTGAATCAAGTAGTCTTGTAGAAGGTTATAACGATTGGATAAATTTAAGTAAAACTTTGCATAAACATGAGACTAGTTCAATTCACATGAAAAATTTCTTAAAATGGAAGGAACTTGATAAAAACTTAATAATCAAAACTACTATTGATTGCCAGACTCAAAGCATGTATGAAATGGAAAAGAAACATTGGACGAGTGTTTTAGAACGCTTGATTGAAATTATAAAATTCCTTGGTAGCCAAACTTTAGCTTTTCGAGTATCATCTAAATTATATGAAAGGAATAACGGAAATTTTTTAAAATTAGTCGAACTGTTTGCGAAGTTTGATCCCGTTATGGTAAAATGATGTTGAAAGGGCCCTACATCGAAACAATAGAGAACACTGTTTGAATAAAGACAGACAAAAGGAAATATTGGAAACTTTAAGTAACGCAAATCAGCGATACAATATTATTATCAATTCGAAAATCTAAATATTATTCCATAATTTTAGACTGCACACGTGATGCAAGTAAAACAGAACAAATGACCATTATTATTCGCTTTGTTTCCTGTGACAATGGAATTGTCAAGATCATGAAAAACTTTTTAGGTTTTGTAGATATATCAGATTCCACAGGACGTGGTTTATGTGCAACAATAATAGAACAACTGGAAAAATGGAACATCCCCATTGAAGACATGCGAGGTCAAGGGTATGACAATGCGGCAAATATGAACGGGAAAAAAATATGGGCTCCAAAATTTCCTTTTGAACAAAAATCCTCGAGCTTTTTACGTGCCATTTGCTGCTCATACTCTAAATTTAATCATTAACGATGCAGCCAAAGTGAATGCAGACACAATTAGTTTCTTTGCAATTATTCAAGAAATATACAATTTCTTTTCATTCTCTTACAAACATTGGGCAATCCTTTTAAAGTTTGTAAAAAATTTAACATTGAAACAGCCATCAAAAACGCGATGGTAAAGTAAAATTAATGCAATCCGCTCTCTACGATATCAGTTAGGAGAAATTTGCGATGCACTTTTTGAAATTTTAAATAATGAAAATTTTAATAAAGAAACTCAGTATGAAGCACAAACATTATGTGCTAAAATAAAGGACTACAAATTTATTTCCTTTCGTATAACTTGGCATGATTTACTTAACAGAATAAACCTGTGAGTAAAATGGTTCAAGACAAAAATATGAACATTACACTTGCTTTACAATCTGTCGAAAATTTAAAAATATTCTTACAAGAGTATCGATCAGATACAAATTTTAAAGAAGTTCTAAAAGAGGTGGATGGAGTGAAGAGGTGGATGGAGAACAAGAATTTAAAACTGGTACGGAAGTTCGACGACGAAAGAAGACACTACAATTTGACTACGAGCATCAGCGAGCGATGAACGTTCCTTTTCCAAGTTGAAATTGATTAAAACCTACTTAAGAGCAAGTATGTCACATAAAAGGCTTGTTAGTTTGGAGTTAATAGCTATTGAAAATGATATATGTGCGGAATTAGACATTAAGACCATTATTTCTAATTTTGTGAATATGAAATCAAAAACCGTGAAATTTTAATTTAAAAAATTTCAAGTATATTTATGTAATTAAATTATTCATGTTATTCTGTAAAGATGTTATTTTTTGAATACTTATAGTAAATGTTCTAATTATTTCTAAATTATTTTCTTATTTTCCCATCTATCTTGAGTTTCTTTTATTTTCCTAAAAGATAGTTCCACTTATAAAAATTATTAAAATATTTTCACAAGTTACTAAGAATTTACTAACTTATAAAATGAAAGAATTTTTTAAACTTTAGTTCAAATAAATTTTAACTTTAATTAAAATTCATTTTAATTAAAGTTAAAATGAATTTTAACTTTAGCGATTTGGGTCGGTGAGAAGGCCCGAATATAATCCCTGTATCATTATATTCAACGATTAAAGTGAATTGGCTTTGTCAAAATTTGCATTTACTTTTAAGAATTTTTTGAATATTCGGGTTTTTAACGATTATCTTGCCTAGTCAACACCCCCGGTTCGTTACATTTAGCGAACCAACGTGTGGCTGTTTTGTCAAAATTTATTTAAGAAATTTCAAATTATTTAAATTTTTATTATCGTGAAAGAACCACACACGCCCGGATCGTTACAGGAGCGCTTAGATAGAAATTGCATGCGGGTGCCAAAGCCCCTAGCGCCGGTTCTGCTCATTGGTCGCATTCCGCAGACCATTCTCCATCCTGGTAACTCACCTCTTAGTCCTCTCCACCACTTCGTCATCCCTAAGAAACCCAGGTAACCAAACTTGAACACAGCAATCCAGATGTAGTCGTATTAAGGCTTTATAAAGACGAATGATTTCTCCTTTATCACTTTTTTTGTTAGCGTGTCGTTCTATAATCAAGTAAGTCAGTGAGCTACCCTGACTACTCTAGCAATAAGCACTCTAAACTTCAACTCTCTCTTTCTTCTTCTTCTTCTTCTTCTACTACTACTACTACTATTACTACTACTCCAAAATTCCTGGCTTCATCAATTTCCAGGAGGGAGAACAGTTCTCCATATGTGGTATATAGCTCGTAATCATTGTATCTAAAAATGCATAACTTTAAGCTTTCCCACATTAAGTTGACATTCATTACGTTTTGTCTATATCGTCAAACTCTTCAAATAATTCTGCCGGCTGTTTATATCAGCTTTATTAATTATTACTCTATCCAGATTTGCATCATCAGCAACAAACTATTGAATATTTTTCATATTATTCCTTCCAATTATTTCATATATCATTTATGTACAAATTAAATAGCAGTGATTCAAGTATAGAGTTCTGTAGAACATCACTCGTCACCTGCTTTCTCCTGGACTCTGCTCCTCCTCCATATACTAGTTTTTCGTATCTTCCACCATACACTCTTTTATCCTTATCATATACATCATCATCATTTCCTGTACTTTGCTTAACAGAGTTCCATATGGTGTCCTGTAAAACGCTTTTCCAAAATCCAGCAGTATCATCGTGTAGCCATATTATAAAAAAGTCAGTAGATTACTAAGGCATAACCGACCCTTCACAAAGCCATGCTGTTCCTCATTAGAGTATCATATTCTTATCCATCCATTCCTGAGTTCTCTTTTTTTTTTTTGACTAACTTTTCCAGTACTTTTACCACCACTGCTTAAATCCCCTCTTATGTAAAGGAATTATTTTGCCCTCTTTCCACTCTCTTTGGACTTTGCCAAAACTGAGACTTAAATTAAACAGCCTAGTCAAAGGTGTAGCGATTTTCCTGCACATTTTCGTAAAACGAGAGCCGATATCTCATCCAATCCTACAGCTGTATTTGCATTCTGATTCTATAATACACTAAGTACCTCCAATTCTTCAACCTCTGTTCTCACATCGGTCTCTGTTACCTCTCTGATAACAATATCTTCAGTTGAATGATCTTAACAAATTCATCTGCAATCCCGTTACCTCTCTACCATCTGCACTCATTAAAGTTATCCTTTCTTAGTCATTTTTCCTCCTACTTGTCATATAAGAAAAAACCCGTTGCAATTTCCTTTCGCCTTCTCGTCCAACTTCTCATAATGTGATTTTGCCTTCCTTATCATGCTGGTAGCCTTTCTTGCCTGATCCTTGTGCTTTCGAGTTAGGTGGTCACCTTTCGCCTTATATACACTCCACAACATTTTTGTAGATCCTCCTTATGATATTATTCGTCCTTCTAACTCCTACCCGTTTTATCCCCCTGACCTTGGGTATACATTGTTATGCTGCTTTCTCCAGATACCCTTTGACTATCTTCCATGCACTGTGATCTTTATGCCATGGTACTTCTTCAAGCTGCCTCCTAAGTGTAACATTATCACCTCCTTGTAGGTCCACATATATCCCTTCCTGACTGGAATTTCGACATATTTTGCTACCTCCCAAGTCAAGATCACATGATTACTTTCCCCAGTTGTATGAAATGTGGCCACCGTAGTTATGGATAGGTCTTCTGATCCTATTACAAGATCATACTCGTACTTCTAATCCCTTCGTCAGCCTCTGCTTGTAATTATCTTTCATTCTTCTTCTTTCACTATGCCTTATCCCATGCTAAACGGGGTCGGCGCACCAATCTTTAACCTTCCTCTTCAAAGTTCTCCGGTCCAGGACGTCCTTCAGACTCCATCCTTTCTCCCTAAGATCCTCTGTCACCTTATTCCCTCCACCTGAGCTTGGGCCTGCCTATTTTCCTCCTTCCCTCCAACTCCATATACTCCACTCGTTTACCAACATACTCCTCACCCTTCCTCTCTACATGTCCGAACCACCTCAGCCTACTTTCTTGTATCTTCTTGCCAATTGGTCCCACCTTAACCGTCCCTCTGATGTAGTCATTCCTTATCCAGTCCTTCTTTGTCACACCACTCATCCATCTCAACATCCGCATCTCCACTGCCTCCATCTTCCTCTCCTGTGCCTTTGTTATAGGCCACGTCTCCGCGCCATGAAGCATGCCGGCCTCACCACCATCTTATACAGCTTTCCTTTCCTCTTACAACTCACTCTCTTGTCGCACAGGACCCCGCTCATCTTCCTCCAGTTCATCGAGCCGCATGTTATTCGGTACTGTATTTCCTCATCCAGGTCACCATTCCTCTCGACGACCGACCCACGGTACTTGAATTTCTTCCTTGAAATTAGCCTTTCACCCTGAAGTCGTATGATCATATCCTCGTCACTCCCCGTTGACATGTATTCAGTCTTCTCCCGGTTAATTTTCATGCCTCTCTCCTCCAATACCTTTCTCCGCTCTTCCAGGGTATTTTCAAGCTTCTCTCGGGATGATTCGCATAGAACAATGTCGTCGGCAAACAGCATGCTCCATGGTGCCTCCTTCTTGACATCCTCCACTAGTACATCCATGACCAGGTCAAAGAGGTAGGGGCTCAGAACCGACCCTTGGTGTAGCCCTACGACAATGGGGACCCCTTCTGTCATGCCGACACTAGACCTGACCTGAGTTTCTGTTCCCTCATACATCTCCTTCACCAACCTCACGTACTTCTCCGACACCCCCCTTCTTCCTCATACATCTCCATACCTCCTGCCTGACCACTCTGTCGTATGCCTTTCCCAGGTCTATAAACACCATGTGCAGCTCCACTTGCATCTCTCTATATTTCTTCATCAATCGCCTTAGTGCAAATATCGCATCCGTTGTCCTCCCTCTTCCTGGCATAAATCCAAACTGCTCCTCACCAAATTTCGTTTACTGCCGTATCCTCCATTCAATTACTCTTTCCCATATCTTCAATGTGTGTGAAATCAGCTTGATCCCTCTATAGTTGCCGCAGTCTTGAACATCTCCTCTTGCTTTGTAGATTGGGACGAGAATACTTTTCCTCCATTCTTCTGGTATTTTTTCCTGTTGGGCTATTTTCCTCATCAGATCCCATAACATATCTACGCCCTCACTGCCCAAACTTTTCCACACTTCCCCAGGTATCTGGTCTGGCCCCACAGCCTTTCCATTCTTCATTTTTCTCAGTACTCAATCCACTTCCTCTCTACTTTTGTCTTGCACCGGTCTCTCGTTTGCCTCTCCATCCTCACACCTCTCTCTCTCGGATTCTCCTCATTTAGTAGTTTACAGAAATATTCTTTCCACCTTCCTCTGATTTTGTCCTCATCGTGTAATACTACTCCTGAGGCATCCTTTATCTGCTTGACTGATGTTATGTCTTTCGAGGCCTTATCTCTGGTTTTCGCTATTCTCAACAACTGAACTTCACCACCGTTTCTCTCAGTTCTTCATAAACCTCATCAACTGCCCCTCGCTTTCGCTCTTGATACAGCCCTCTTCGCATTTTTCTTCACTAATCTATATGCCTCCTTGTCGGCTCTAGTTCCAGTCATGTCCCATTTTTTCTTTGCCTCTTTCTTTTCCTTGATCTCCAACTGCACCTCCTCATTCCACCACCATGCCTCCTTAACCTCAGACGGTCCCTTTCCTGATGTTATACCAAGCACCTCTTCTCCATTTTTTCTATTATTCCGACTATTAACGTCCCACCATTCTTCCACATCCTCTGGTAACTTCATTTCTTTCAATGCCTTTTCTTTAAACTTATTCCTTGGGCCTTCCTCTTCCAATTTCCACCACTTTATTCTCCTCTGTATCCGCCACTTCCGTCTATTCTTCTTTTCCCCTTTTATATCACAGTCTACCACAACCAACCTGTGCTGTGCCGCTACACTTTCTCCATTAATCACTTTACAGTTTTTCACCTCCTTCAGATGTTTCCTAAGGCACGTAATATAGTCAATCTGACTGATTGTAATTATCTTTCAGTAAGTGTATGAATTCAATTTCATCCCTGTGATCTTTCCTCCTTCCACTCTATGTCTCCGAAGTTGAAGTACTCCATAATAATTACTCAACTTGCACTCATTGTACTACTCTACTGATGCGTCTTCCACATAACATCTAGCACCCCCCCCCCCATGGCCTAGCAGCAACCGGTTTTATATTTTGTCCTATTGGCCTCAGTATCACACAATATTGACTCAAAAGAGCTGTTACTCGAATGCCTACTCTTGTTGGCTGCAATTTATCTGCTCTCATTAGCAATACCCCCCCGGTCCTGTTTACTCTATCCTCCCTGAAAATACCAAATCCATCACATTCTAACCCTGTAACTATGTTATTACCTGTTAGCTAAATCTCACTAATCTATATCTTTTGGAGAGATTGCAACCAGTACCCAGTGCCCAAAACGCCTTCTTATTCCTGATGCTTCGAGCATTAGTATATAGACACTGTAGCAGCTCCTTAGCCCCCCCCCCCCCCAACTACATTTACATCCTGAATTGACCAACCCATTTGATATTGTTGCGTGAAAATCTAAATACCTCATATTTTGTTCATTCACAGCTATTCGTCTCATGGGTGCGTTTACACACACTCGTTTGCATAGATCCTTTCTGCTTTCTTTGGTTTTCTTGGTCATTCCACACTCTCAGTGGACAAAGCTCTCTCTCTCTCTCTCTCTCTCTCTCTCTCTCTCTCTCTCTCTCTCTCTCTCTCTAGACGCATACCTCCGAATCTATTTAAGTGTAGTCTATTAACTATCATCTCCCTCCTTCTTAGTTCGCCTTTATCACAGCGTCACAGCAGACTCACAAATTCCACCTTGTGCTTCTTTTTCGCTTCCTCCAATAAATCTTTCACGTACTCCCTCATAGAATACTTCTCTCAAAAGAACTAGGTTCGACTTTATCAGATAGGCTGCTCCATGCCATTTATTCACAGGCGCGATCCCACTACTGCACGACGAGGGAGCTTTTGCCTGTTACGTTTCCGTCCTGAGCCAGTTTGTTCCTCCTTAGTCAAATCTGGTGACTCTGAACTATCCCCGAAGTCGCCATATCGACGTCGTGCTTAGTGCGGACACTCATCAATATAGGACGGCAAGGAGCAGAGTTCTCAACCTCAAATCGTCCTCAGCACAGGCCTCCAAGTAGATAGATTACAGATGAAGCCACTAAGGAGCGATACAGCGAAATATCGCTGTTATTCGCTCCTTAGAAATAAATTAGAAAATGAAATACGCTCAGAGAAAAAAATAATTTTGATCTACTTCCGTCTTGAAATATACAATAATCATCAATACAAAAAACAAAACAAAAAAAAAAGCTACGTCAACATCATACTAATAAAAGACGCAAATTCTTGCCAGAGTCCTTGGTCACCATTTATTAGTGCTAGGGATGAGAAACAGAAGTGAATTCAAATCGATAATAAACCGATAAAAATAGACATTTCCTTGAAATTAATTTTTTTTTAATTTACATTAATATTATTTTTGGAAAATCTAATCGAAATTTGGATCAGTATCGAAACAAAAAAAACGAATTCAAATTTCAATCAATAAAAATATCAGTTTGAACCAACGAACAGAAATAAGTCTATAATTACATGTGAAAATTATATCGTCCCTCTGGGTATATTATCCATTAGGATCCCATGGGAATCAGAGGGTTACTGATTCTCATTTTAGTCTCTGTACTTTACACTAATAATTGCATTTCTTTTAAAGTTTTAATACTCACTCTCTCTCTCTCTCTCTCTCAGACGCTTCAGAAATGCCCTTTGCATCCATAGCTAAGAAAGACGTTCTAAGTTTGATTCTACTCACAGATTAGACGAGGCGTAGGAAAAGTTTTTCCTACGCCTCGCTTCGACCTGTTGGCAAGTTAGCCGATATTTGGCAATGGGGAGTAGGGATTTTTATCTGGGAAATTTAGTTTTTCATCCCATAATTCCAGCAAATCGACCGTAGACCTCACAATATTTCAGACAATAACATATAGTGTTAGGGTTGGGGAAGCTAGATGGCCATAATTGTGTACCATATTCTTTTCCAAGGATGCCGATTAAAATCATTAATAATCTTGGGCCAGCTATTCTCCGACTGGCTTAGAGTAGAGATTAGGTACCCATTAGTCTTCTCAAGTCAACACTAAATGGCTTTGTGTACTCCCGTTGGGGAATAAGAGGCGTTAGGGGATTATTATTTTTTACTTTTCATTCGGGACCTAATCGTTCCACTGTCTGCCGTTCTAAATGGCACACAAAAAAATCATGAGGATTTTGATCTTTGGTGAAATAATGTGAATGAGTTTAGTGAAAAAGAAAATGAAGAAACTTATAGTTATAATATCTCCCTTAGCCAAGAGTCACGTCTGATTGAGTTTTAATAAACTTCACTAACACATATGTATTATTTCAAATGAGAATGCAGAATTGATTCGTAAAGGATATTAAACAATATATAAAAACCATACAAATCTGGAAAACTGGAATCGAAATCGATATTTCCAAAACTCTTGAACTTGAATTGAAGCTCGATATTTTTTGAGCTTTCCATCCCTAATTAGGATGTTAGTTTGATTTCAGATGTTTAAAAAGGCCATATTACAACCGCAAAATGATATGGAGTGTCTAAGTAACAGATTGCGTCTTTTATTAATGAACAACTCATATTGAAGTTTTTTTTTTTCTTTCAGAGAATATTGAAATCTTCAAAACATCAAATAGCTTCACTGGCAAAGCTACGCTTGCGTCAAGGAGATATAAAAATATCATATTTTTATACGCCTGTTGTATATTATTAATTACTGTTTTTGGTCGCATTAGCTCAAAAAGAGAAGATAAAAAAAGCATGTACTGTGCAGTAAAAATCAAGTCAGTAAATCAATAAATGCGTATTTCATATTATACAAAAGACATTTTCATTAAAAAAATATAGCTTAAATGAACATATATATTTTCCTTCCTCAGATAGGCAGCGTTGCAAACACATCACTGAAGCAATTGACGTGGGGCATATCGGAACAGGTCTGCCGTGGTAGAAATATACCAATTATGCCATAGTTTGTTTCTGGCCTGATGCAACTAGACCCCTGGAAAATATTAATCATTCTGTAGCACTTCACTGGTATATTTTATTTTTTTGAACTAAAGGGAAACTAGAGATATTAGGGGAGGGGGACACTCAAGCATGTGTCTAGCCACTCCTGGGGCACAGTGAAAACATTTTAAGATAGGCAATTATGTCATACACATTCTGCAAAGACTAGAAACTTAACAGATTACAAGTGTTGCAAAATAAAACAGTAAATCTAATATTCTGGGAACAAAGAGAACATACTTATATGGGCAGCGAGGGCAGATCACAAAATTTTTAAGGTGAAGCTTATGCCATTACACAGTTATGCTAAAACATTAGTTCAGTCCAACTTACAGAGTAACCAGAATAACATATCAGATAACAAGACCACAGTAAACAAACTACATAACATATAAGTATAATAATCACTGTAGAAAAGCCTCCTGAAGCTTCTACATACCTGACATGTAGAAGCTTCAGGAGGAACAACAACAAACTGCCATTCGACCACAGAAACCTAGTGACCTACAGAGAACTGAAACAGGCGCTACATACATATTATAGTGAAAGCGAGACTGAAAATTGGAGAGAAATCACACACACACACACACACACACAAACACACACACACACACACACACACACACACACACACACCACACACACACACACACACACACACACACACACACACACACACACACACACACACACACACACACACACACACACACACACACACACACACACACACACACACAATCTATAACGAATTCTTCACACATGATTACATGGACAAATACGCCATATCCAAATCCAATCCTCCCTCCCCCTTCTTAAAGGTTAAACTGTGCTCATGGAGTGGTAGTCCATGAGCAAATATTATCAGGGACAAATATTCCAGGTGTGCGTTGCTCATCCACCGAATAGCAATATCACGTATTATTATCTTTTTTGCATTTATTCCCTTTAAAGACTCCCCTAATTGTTTCCAGACTTTGCGTGATTCCTAAAAGTAAGCACAATATACTAATGCTTCATGAAGAGGAAACTTTTCAACGCGTAAACATTGTATCGCATTCGCGTTAATAGCCCAGGTGTGCGTTCAAAATACATACACCTTTGAGCCCTTTGAAAAGATGTACAGATGGCGCAGCGGGTAAAATTCTTATCGTTCTAGTAGTTTTAAACCGCTCAAAAGGCGAGGCAGGATAAGCTCTGAGACAATAGCACCTAGACGCTGTGATTAGTTATTGTGTCAACCAATCCAATTGAACGTTGTCATTTGTTGTGAGTTGCTGTTTTTGTTTTCTGAGTTTCATTTGTTTTGCGTGCGTTAAGTTGAACTGACGTAGTAAGCAAGTTTTTATATACATATACACAAGTTTTTAATATATAATTTTCGATAAATGTAACTTTTTTGCCCATATTTACAACGGGAAACAGTACTGTAGTCGAATGAGGTAAGCCTCGTCCTCAGTCGGCGACTAGAGAAAATTTTTCTAAGCCTTTTTTCGACCGGTTCCCGATTTAGTCGATCTCTGGCACGGGCAAGCGGTTTTTCCTCCCGGAAACTCGGGTTTTTCTTCCTGTAAACTCAAGAAAATCGACCGTAGAACCACATTATTTCAGACATTAAATATATTGTGTTAGGGTTAGGGACCACGAGATGGCGGCACATTTGAGCCGTCTCTCTTCACTGTGTACCGTAATTAGTGATAGCCTTGGGCCATCTATCTCTGATTGGTACCAGTGGAGATTGAACTGCCCACTCAATCTCCAAAAGTTAGATAGGGATAAAATGGCTTCGCCTACTCCCCGTATACAGGAATAAAAAGGCGTTAGCTGATTTTTATATATATATATATATATCAGTGGCGTCGTGTGCCAATTTCCATTGGATGTGCTGTCGTGGCTTATGCAATCCGCGCTACAAAATTCACGTCAGTTTGACTGTATGATTGTATTTTTATCGATGTGTGAAAGTTTTAAGAGTGTATAGCACATGAGTGCGCATCTTAATTGATCTAATGAAAAAAAAAAAAAAAAAATCTGCTAACGCCTTTTTTATTCCCGTATATACGGGAGTAGGCGAGGCCATTTAGCCCTATCTAACTTTTGGAGACTGAGTGGGCAGTTCAATCTCCACTGGTACCCAATCAGAGACAGATGGCCCAAGGCTATCACTAATTAAGCGGTACGCAGTGAAGAGAGACGCCTCAAATGTGCCGCCATCTCGTGGTCTCTAACCCTAACACAATATATTTAATGTCTGAAAAAATAATGTGGGTTCTACGGTCGATTTTCTTGAGTTTACAGGACGAAAAGTTTAGGGCGGCATGCTTTGAGCAGCATGCTGAGTCTACACAAAAAGGGTTCGATGGCAATTGTGTAAAGAGGACCGGAGAGTGGACAGCCTTGTTTAATACCTCTTCTGTATGGTGCAGTTATGGTAAGCCTGTTGTTTATTTTCATGCAAAACTGTGCCTTGGCATACAACATTTTAATAGAGTGAATGATGCCTGAGCCAAAGCCAAATGCTTTCAAGTAGTTGAAGAGGTAAAGGTGTTCAACGCTGTCGAAAGCTTTTTCTTGGTCTAGTGTTACAAGACCCATTGTTTCACTGTTGTTGTTCGCTATGCTTATGAGATCCCTTATGAGGTGTAAGTTTTCGTGGATAGATCTTCCAGGGATGGAATAGCTCTGATGCCTATTTATTATTTCGCTCAGAGCGGGTTTAAGTTTGTTGGCAATGGTTTTGGATATAATTTTGCAGTCGGTGTTTGTAATAGAGATGGGTCTCCAGTTTCCTAGTTTCGTCGCGTCTCCTTTCTTTGGAATGAGTTTGATAACTGATGTTGTCATATTGAGTGGAAAGCCATTGGTATTCGCTTCGACAAATACTCTGTAGAGGATAGGTCCAAGCTGTTCCCAGAAGGACTGATAAAATTCAGTGGTGAGCCCGTCTATGCCAGGAGATTTATCTTTAGGTAAGGAGGTGCAGGCAGTTTTCAGATCGTGTAACGTGATAGGGAGTTCTGTGTTACTCCTTGTTGTTGGTGAGAGTCTTTTCACATCGGAGAGAATTATATTCGTGGCCTCCATAGATGTTGGGTTGGCTTGGTACAAATTTTTGTAGTACTGCAAGGTATAAGAGGATTTCGTCATGATTTTCTATGATGTTTCCATTATCTGTTTTAATAGCAGATATAGTGGTGCACTCTTGTTGGCGTTTTTCTAGTGAAAAGAAATACTTTGTAGGGGCATCTGCGAAGTTAATATGTTTGCGTCGTGCTCTTATTAGTGCTCCTCTTGCAGAGTGCTCTAGGTGTGAGCGTATGGTGGCTTCTAGGGACTGGTATTCCTCAGATTCTGGATGATGCAATTGCTGTTGTTGTTGCAAATTTTTAAGGGCTGAATGCTTGTTCAAATTTCTTCGGTGACTATATTTTTGAGTGAATACCTTAACTTTGGATTTAAAAGGTGACCACCACTCGGAAATTGATTGTGAAGTAGGTATATCTCTGATGAGAGTTTCGATATAGATTTTAGAGGTTCTGAGATATTCTGTATCCTTTAGTAGGCTGTTGTTAAATATCCAGTATGCTCCTCTTTTGTATCTGGTGTGTCCAGGAAAGCAAATGTTAAGAAGGATGGAATCATGGTCTGATGCATGAGATGGATGGTATGTGACTCTCCTGATGTAGGGTATTGTGTGCATCGATGTGTAGTATCTGTCGAGCCGTGCCTGGTATAAGACATTGGTAGGACCACCTTTGGCTCTCCAGGAGAACATTTTCTCATGTGGGTGGAAGTGTCTGAAGGTGTCAGTCAGCTCGAAGTCATTTATTACATCCTGGAGAAGCTGAGCTAGTGAGTATCGATGTTCTTGGCATTGCTGTCTGTCCATTGCAGGATCCAGAGTGCAGTTGAAATCCCCTGCCAGTATGATGTGGTCATTGACCTTGCTGAGGTGGTTTCGCACAAACTCCAGTACCTGCACTGCAAGCTGGTCATTTTGTGGGATGTATATGTTAATGATATATATTTTCTTTCCTGTCTGAGTTGTAATGAGTGCATATATTGCACACCCAGGAAAGGTATCGATTATTTCTACTTTTAGAGCGCTGTTTTGGTGAATTCCAATGCTGACTCCCGATCCATGAAGTTGTATGGCAGGACAGTGGTGCATGGTATAAGGCCAGTTCTTCCAGTGTTGATATGAAGCTTTGCTATTGCAATGGAAGTTTGTTTCCTGCAGCATAACTATTTCTGGCCGGTGGGCAAGGATATGCTGCAGGACCAGCCTGTTTCGCAGTGGTGTGGCACACCCTCTAGCGTTTAGTGAGAGAAGGTTTATTGAGGTGCTCATTATTTTTATGGTTTAGTTTTATTTGGTGCGGTAATCCTCACTTCCTTTATGGATAGTTACGCTGCCGCTGGGATTCAAGCCCGTTTATCAGGTAGTATATCCTTTTCCTGAGATTGGTGGTTTTTCTCCCTCTTTTTCCTGCCAGAATAGTTCTTAACTCTTCCAGCTGGGTGATAAGGCCACTGATGTCAGCGGTGTAGTCATAGGCTGTCAGCAGTTTTTGTGAAGAGCCTCGAACTTTTTTAAGAAAGCTCTGAAGCTGCTCACTTGTAAGTGGGCCTTCAGTGTGAGGAAGACTTGCATTTCCAGTTTCCTCTTCATCATCTGAGGACTCAAGAAGCTCGATCTCTTCATCCCCCTCTACAGGCTGCTGGGAGGGTTCCAGGGTGCTTGGAGGCAAAGGTTCCCTGCTGCAGCTGCGATGGTTTGTCTTTGGCTTTTTTTCAGTTTTTGTTTCTTGCTCCTCTTCGTTATTTGTATCTTTATCAGAGTTAGTTAGTTGTCGGTGTTCCGTTTCCTTTTCTCTAGGATAGCTTTTAATCGATGTTGGTGGAGGTTCTTTCGAAAGTTGGGTTTCTTTAGTGCTACCACTTGATTTTGTCTCCTCGGTACTGGACTGAGAACTGTTTCCTTGAGATCTTTGTTGTTTGTTAGGGATGCTCTGTTTTTTGGGGTTGGCTGCTTGCTGCTTCTGATTCTCTGATTCGCTAGGGTTAGTAGTATTGTTAACCGGTTTCTCATTTCTGGGTATATACGGGCATAACTTCCTTACATGGCCTTCTTCGTGGCAGTAAAAGCACTGAGCAGCAACAGTAATATAAAAGGTGTAGGGTACTCCGTCTATTTCTGTGTTGATTATTTTGGGTATGGAGCCGATTATATTGTCGCCAAAGTGCATTAGAGCCTGTCTTCTAAAGCTCTTGATGTGAGCGAATTCAGGCCTAGTTGTAGAGGCGCGTAGCGTTCGGATTTTACCTGTCACTGCGCCGTATTTTGATAGTAATCCGCGCAGCATTTGATGGCTTATTTCCGGTGGGATGTTTGACACTGTTACTTTTGTGGGAGCAATTGCGATTGGTGAGATATTCACGTGGCATGCTCCGATGTCTATTCCCTTTTCAATTAATGTCTCAGACCAAGATGCGTTGTTAAAGTACATTTGTACGGTTCCGGCAACTCTTGAAATGTGAGTTATATTTTTGGGGGGAACATGTTGAGCTACTGCATCTAGATAATTTTCCAGTGGGGTATTTTCGATTGCGAAAATTACAATTCCGTTATCTCGGGAAAAGCGGTTGGCTGGGTGAACGTTTGTACGCGTTGTGGCAGTGGTATTAATTCGCACGGAAGTATTAGCTACAATGTTAGCATAGGAGACAGAGAGTACTGACCTTTGTCCGTTGTTGTCCGGGGGGCTGAGACTGATGTCTTTTTCTTCTCAACGTTCCGCGCTCGATTTCTCATAAATGCCCTACAACAGGAAATATCACACAAATGCACCACTGAGTATATTTTCACTTCTGCCACTAGAGGTCTCTCTCTCTCCATCACCTTAAGAATGACAACAGCTCAAGTGCCTGTAAATTTAACAAATTTCTACAAAGATGCCCTTCGACGATGGAAGAAGCTAAACCTCCAGCACACAGTGAAGACAGCATCCCTACCTGAAATCCTCATGGAACTCATCTTTCACAACACGATGGTAAGAAGCCCGATCACTCAGAAAGAATTTTTCTTTCCTCCATGGAGCTGGCGAAACGTGAGGATCTTGGGTGACATTCTTTCTCCAAGCCTCACCTGGCGCTTTCCAAATTCGCTCGAAAACCTAGAATATGGGAATGAGGCTGAGCAGATAGACACCGTAAAGGCCGCGTTTCAAGCCGCTATGCCTGATAACATAACAGAAGTGGGGCTTAGCCCTCCAAACTCAGAAGTTCTGGCGCCTATCTTTCTAATAAAAACCAATAACTCATGGGAGAAACTTACACCCAGCAACACCAACAAGATCTACAGTACACTAACACAACAGTCGAACCAAAGCACTTTGTTGGAAAATCCTGCATCATCTGATCAAACACTATTTCAATGGGATCTACCATATCGCACAAGAGCCATCAAACCTGACGCAGATATTCAGTGGAGAATGTGGCATAATATATTACCCACTCCTACTATATTACGAAAATTTAACTCAAACGTCTCAGATAACTGCCTCTTCTGCTACCAATTAGGAACGGTCCGGCATATATACTTGGAATGCCCAGTCAACACTAAATTAATCAGTTTGACTCGGGAAACGGCAGCTCTTACCTGTGGTAATCTTCATACAGAAGAGGAATATTTCAATCTCATCCATGTGGAGTCAAATAACCATTCATTCTGCAATTACCTTTTCATCACCGCAAAAGCGGTAATATACAACTTCTACCTCAGACATACAAGACCAGACAGCACAGCAACTTCACAGAGAGAGGCAATTGACCAACTCACTGCAGCCTTCCAACAAAAGATGAGATGTCGGATCCTACACGAGCATCACCACCATAGGCAAAACAACACCTTAGATCTTTTCCACCAAGAATGGAATCCACGGAATCAACTCCTGGCTGAGCAGGGCGACTGCATTATAATCCACTTTCCAGCATAGAAGTGACACCTTTACCCCCCCCCCCCCAAAGAAAAAAAAAAAAAAAAGGGGGAAGAAAGAAGGATTGTTGTGCTTAACAGTGCGAAAGTTAATCAGCTGGCACTCTCATGTTAATAGATAATATTGTGCAAAAGTAACTTCTATGTTCTTCCACATTTATGTTCTTATGTTAAAATAAGATCTTATGTTATCATGTTAAAATAACTCTTAATGGATTTAATTTATTTAAAAAAAAAAATGTAATTAGCCTTATAAGTGACCTCGATGTAACATACCTCAACAAGAGTATGAGCATGTAACCTCTCTGTCTGACTGCAGAGAAACAAAAACCGGTTAATCATGTATATAAGATTGTTATGTTTACAATAAAAAAAAAAAAAAAAATATTTTCTTCCTCAGATAAGCTCTGCAGAAGATTCAAGGAAACAGAAATGCCACCCACCCAAATAAACAAGTAGAGTATATCAAAGAATGTACTCATTAACTTGTATACTGCATTTTTGTAGAGAAGTAAGATATCTGTATTAAATACAGAATCTATAAAAAATATTGAAAAAAAAACCCACAAAAGACAAAATGCAGAAATATTATGTATATTAATATAAAATCATTCCACTATTATTATTACCATTGAACTATGTGTTATATTACTGCATTATACAGTGAATTGTATGCACATTCGTGCTAATCCATATGTAAATACGATGGATAAATATTTAGTTAGTTTTTTTTTTTAAATATATATATATATATATATATATAAATATGTCTCATTATATATATATATATATATATATATATATTTAAATACTCAGCATAATAATAATAAACATTGTCATTATAAAAAAAATATTATTATGAAAATCTCTATGGAGTCAAAACACTCATCGCGGGAGATCCCACCGTTACACACAGCTCATCATACCGCGCCTTAAATATGTTCACTGCCTCCGCGCTCACACTCTCGGTTAATGCATTCCAGTCACTCACCATGCAAAAACCCTATCCTCACTCCCTTGCTCACACTCTCCTTATAAAGCTTCCCTATCTTCAACCATTTTATGCAACACCTCTCCGACATTAATCTGGTAAAAACCCTCTTAACAGCTTATATGTGTCTCGATCATATCCCTTCTCTTCCTCCTCCTGTCCAACAATTTCTGCAAATTGCATTTTCTCAATCTGTCTTTATACTCAACATTCCAGAGATCAGAAACCACCTCAGACAATCGCCTCTGAATCTTTTCCACTATTGCTATTGCAGAATTCATCCGGATGATATTTAGCATCTATCCTGATGAGATATCAGGACGGATGCTAAATGAGTGTCTAGCTGAAGTGGTTATTCCTTTGACCAGGTTAGTCACAGAACAATGAGAATTCCACATTATCTCTGGAGTGGTGGTGAAGATTTTGGAAAAGTTGGTTAAGGCTCGTATACAAAATGGATTGACAGAGTAAACGATACTTTGCAATGAACAGCATGGATTTACTAAGGGAAGGTCATGTTTGAGCAACTTGCTCACGTTCTATAATAATGCTACCGTTGAGTTAGACAAGAGCGATTGAATACATCGTTGCTTTTGGATTTTTGTAAAGATTTTGACAGAATATAGCATGAAAGACTGTTGCATAAATTGGAGAATATGGGATTCGATTATAAAATATTAACCTGGATAAGAGAATGGCTGACTGACAGATACCACTCTGAAAGATTACCTTAAAACTGAGGCATTTAAGGCAACCAGTTGCAGGCCAGCCACAAGGATCAGCCTTTGGTTCATTGTTATTCAATCTGTCAATTAATGATATTGGGAAAGAATTGACATGCGATATGCTAGAAGAAACTGATCAGGCTGGGAGATCTTCGAGTTTTAGTAGACAGGAAGTTGAAGTTCAAGGCCATATAGCAAAGATTGAAAATACAACTCAGAGAATAATTGAAATGCTGAAACAAACTTTGATATGTAAAGATAAGGTATTAATTTTGCCTGTTTACAAATCCTTGATAAGACTTCACTTGAACTACTGCCCTCAGGTCTGGAATCCTAGTTTCCGGTTTTATTCTGATACAGTGGAAAGATCGCAAAGAAGATTATTATTGCGGAATACTGATTATGGAGTCAGACTGAGAATTTGTAGACTGCATACACACTAGTAAACAGGAGAAAGAGGAGTGATATGATTGAGACTTACAAACTTCTGAAAGCTAACAGAGAATTTCACTAGATGGAATTTCTCATTTTATGGAGGGTGCGGTAAGGACGCCAGGGCATCCTTGGACGTTAAGAATGAATGGTGTTACGGAGTGAGGACTAGATTTTTCTCTCCAATAGTGGTGCATGATTGGAATGGATTGACATTGGAAGTGATGTGTGCAAGTAATGTGAATGAATTCAAGAACAGGTATGACAGCTGGCGCGAATAGTGTGGTCTTCCTCAAAAAGTCCCTAACTCCCTGGAGATCTCTCATAATAATAATAATAACAATAATAAACATATCGTTGTCAAGTGCCTTTAATCAAGAAACGATAGCATATCTCAAATGCCATCATATGCAAACTAGGTGCTCTTTCAGTGGTCCAAAGAGATAACAATCAGTGAGTTCAAGATTAGAAATGCGTAGAGAAGAACTCATTTGCACCCAACATCATTTTTAATAGAGGGTGGCTAGGAACGATGTTGCGTTAACTCAATGCTCTCCAGTGGAATATTACACACTCGTATACTTCATCTTATATCCAGTCATTCTGCTATTTATTTTTTGACGGTGCCACTGTCTTATGCCAATCCACCTTTCGCTTATTGCATTCCCCCCCCCCCATCTCGAGTCATGTATTTTCATGTGCGATGCGCCCCTATTTTATTTTTCTAAACATCCTTATATACTGTACATACACACACACACACACACAACTATTTTTGATGTTTTGTTCTTTTATTTCAGCCATGCGTTTGTTGCAGAGATATGATGTAACATGGTTCCAGCAATTTGTGATTAACATTTTAAAATGTGGGCCGATTCCTAAACACATAGCTTTTATAATGGATGGAAACAGACGGTATGCAGAAAAACAGAGCCTCAAAAGAATTGAAGGGCACAAACAAGGAGCCATACCAATAAATAGAGTAAGATCATCAAATTGTAAACCAATATAAATTTTAAAATTAATTGTAAATATAATATTTGATATTATTTATTAATAAAGTAATATTAAAACGTGTAGAATAAATAAGTTACATTATTTACGAGTTTCTGAATATTTATCTACATTTCATCTATATTTACATTTCATTCTCCACAACAAGGCAGTGAAGTCCATTGCGTGGTCATATAGATGACTTCACAAGTTTAGAAGCATGTATAAATTGAATTTCAATGCATGATTGGAAACTGAAGAAATGTTATTGATAGAAATGATCTAAGCCAATTCTTTTTTTAAAAAGCAGGGTGATACGGTTTGAATTGTTTATCAGATTGTATAACAATTCGATCACTGTATAGCGTCGGATGACAAAAGGTGTACAAACAAAATTCTGTGCTCATTAACTTGCCATTATTTATAATAGCCACTGCTTGTTGCCAGTCAAACGGATTGCCACTTGAAGTTACGCTTCTTTGATATTTGAATACTGGATATGTTAAAAAAATTTTTTTTTTTTTTTAATTTTAGACTGAGCGTTTATTTGGTTGTCCGTATTACGGACAACCTAATAAATTACGGCAGTGCAGAACATGTCTATGCAAGTTTAGAATGGACAAGAAGAATTGTCTTAAAGTACTTCGCAATATTTTTGTGTTAATATTTTGCTTCGACGTTAATAAAACAGTTGTTGAAACATGACGGAATTGCTGCCTGTGTCTTTGAGGAATTCTATCCGAAGGAAGACTTCAATCGACAGTTATCAATACTCTGGAAGGGCCTCAACATCCTGCAATGAAAAAATGTGGAAGAATTGTGCAATTTAATTCAAAATAAGGAACATTCACTAAAGGTGAGATAACAGAATAAACTCTTACTAAGATATGAACATGAATGGCATTTCAGCAAAGTTTGTTAAGTACAAAATTTCTTTGCTAAAAACTGACAATCGCAACTGTCTCCATATTTGCTGGCTTTGTTAATTTTTTGTTTTGAATGAAAAATGTTAATAGATTTGAGGACTTGTAGCTATTAATAAAAATTGATAAAAACACTCGATAGAACTTCCTGGAAACAGATTTTAATGACTGGCTGGAATATTAACAGAAATAATGAATGCAACGTTATGCTTAAAAGGATTTGCTTTGGTTTTGTTTGAATTATAAACTAAAGGAATCATGGCGATGAGGCTAGTGTATTGTGTCTGTTGTTGTGTACTTTTGACGGTTTGCCTGTTTTATGCACTAATGCAGAGAAAAACTTCCACCTCCACATGAGACTGGTTACTTCAACTTCAGCTGAAAAAAATCTTTATAAAAGATCCTCGCATCTTAAACGGATGAACTCAATATAGACATCGCTACCGACTGACTATGAAAGCTCTTTGCTGCAAAGGAACTTTCTTTGACGTCCCGAGACTTCATCCCGAATCCTGGACAATAAATTTAGCACATTTTATTGTCCAGCAATATGAAAGTCTAACATGGCTCACAGACGTGATCTTTGTCGACCTTTGTTCCGCTTGAAAAACATCGAAGAAACCAATGTTGATTATGATGATCATCAGCCAAATATGTTTAGCAGTATTTGCACAATTATTTTCTACTGAAACTAATAACATTATTGTGTGAGAGCTTTAGCCTAAATGCTCATAAGATAGTGTTGTCTGCGTCAAGTCCGTTCTTTTATAGCTTATTTCTTGAAAATCCTTATAAACATTCCATTATAACTTTGACGCGTATGGCATTCAGTGATCTGAAAGAAACTGTAAGCTTTATGTATAAGGGTGAATTTAATGTTTCACAGGACCACCATTTCAACGCTTTTAAATGCAGCCGAGAGCCTAATGGTGAATGGTTTAATTGAGGTCATAGACAACAGGAGCGAATTCCCCATGCTTGCTCGCAAGCTCATTAATTGAGAAAGAAGTAATATTTATTTATTAATAAATGCATGCATTTATAAGCATTCCATTTAGGCTTTTATTTTTGTAAGGCTTGTGCTTGTCTTAAGCTTGCGCGGCAATAATTGAGCTTTGCGTTGTGTATGGAAGGCCGATGCTTGCTCGTCTAGTCAAAGCTACATTGGCTTGCTCGGTTGTAGGAGCTTCTAGGTCCTGGAAGCAGCGCTGTGATTTCACGCGCGGATAGCCATTTCATGTCGTCTCACTCTGTTACTTTAACACAGGCTATACGCAGTCAACGTAGCTCTAGTCAGTGAGCTTCAGCCAGCCTTTACAAGTGTGCGTGTTGCTTGGGAAAATTAAGTTACAACCAACTTTTTATGACGATGTTATTGACCAGTTCATAAAGAAGAAAAACCGTAGATAGAATTTTTATTCAGGTAGCTAAATTGAAAAAGATAGAATATCATTTGGAAAATAAATGTTGTATTTGTATGATTAAATGTACATAAATTTCTAAATATATAATTTTAAATGGTCAGTAATTCATTATTCCGCTAATCAGACTTCAATCACACCTCTCATTTCCTGAATGATAACAAGAGCAAGCGTGAATTTCAAGACCAGCATTCGCTCCCGATAGGCAAACACCAGAGTATTTCTGATCTAGTACGACAGGGGAATACTCAATATTTTTTGCGCTCTTATCAGTATTTATCAACTAGTACTGAACCACACTCAAGTAGAGCAATATTGCAGCAGGTAAAGAAGAAAAAGAGAGGACTCTGTAACAGATCTCTTGTAACTTAAATCAGAGTAACTTTGGGAGCCAGTTGTCAGATATCAGATACCCCAGTGTCATCATTATTTTTGAAGACAGTAGGGAAGTAAGGTTGGTGGTAGAGAATTCAAGCGGATGTTATCATCACCAATTCATCCACAAACTCATGTTCCTCAATCAAGTGAGCATCATACCATATCTCAGAAATTCGTTCCATGCATGCAGAATATGGCGACAGCTGATATATCACTATTGTGTGATAATCCGAAATTTAAGAGGGTGCAATCCGCAGTAACAGACATAATTCGGAAATCCCATGAGGGCTCATGTCATGGTCCTAAGTTAGTTCCAGTTACCAGTCGCTTATCATTTTCTACCAATGTTGGATTATTCAACACTCAGACTTTTCTCGGAGTACCAGGTTCTAGTGACGGTGCATAAGCTTTGGTTCCTTGTTCTATGCTATCCAAGGCAACTCCATTATGCAATATTACAGAGGATATAATTGGCATTAAGCTTGATGCTTTGTCATTTGATAGAAATTCTCCTGCATCACCTGTCTTGTTCTTCACATGGTGCTCGTTCTAAGATAAAGGACAATACATGTGGATTGCCTGCTGTACCTGTTTACGATGAACGTCAGTTCAATAAGCAGCAACCTCAGTCACATATGCCACTAAAGGACATCTGGAACGAGTTCGCTGTTAGCACAGAATAGGAGAATCATTGACACTTGATCGCAAATTAGCTCTGGTGTCTATTCCGCTTTTTAGGTTGAAGAGGAGTGGTGTACCACTGGGAAAATACTGATTCTGCTGATTCTCTAAATTTTATTAAAGATCGAGATTCCTGTAAGAAGAGCTTACAGGAATCTCGTTCTTTTCCGATCCTAAAATGTCTGAA
Organism: Typopeltis vanoorti; assembly: GCF_054136105.1. NCBI lineage: Eukaryota > Metazoa > Arthropoda > Arachnida > Uropygi > Thelyphonidae > Typopeltis > Typopeltis vanoorti. The sequence continues at coordinate 35,109,246 of NC_143567.1, read as the reverse complement.
TTCTCCTGCAAGAGGAATCGGAAGTGCTCAGTAAGCAGGTGCAGGGTTTGAAGCCTGAATTTCAGACATTTTAGGATCGGAAAAGAACGGTAAGCTCTTCTTACAGGAATCTTGATTACTTTTGCATCAACTAAAGTAATCTCAATGGTCCTAAATAGAGAAATTAGGACCATTGAGATTACTTTAGCTGATGCAACTAGAACAGGATTAGGTAAGCAGAGAATCTGGTGAATGAGGGAGTAATAAAGAGAATGGGAGTGACAAGAAGTCAAGAGAATGAAAGCACAAGAGGTCGAGAGGAAATTAGATGTTGTGAGAGTGCGGGAGTAAGAAAAAGAGTGATGAGGAAAAGTCGTGAAACTAAGAGAGTGACGCAGAATATCGTAGAAAAGGAGGTTGCGAGAGACACTTGTTTGAGAGTGAATGAATGGTATAATAAATGGGGATTCAACGGAGAGTAGAATGCCTGAGTAGTGCTTGTCTGGTGGAACAATAGAGTACGCTAACGCTAAAGAGAGCAAGATGTTAAAGAGATGATAGTGATAGTGGGCACAGATGACCTGAAAGCTAATACTAATCGGGTGGCAAAGGATATAAGAACAATGTTAGATATCGTGAAGAAACAAAAGTGTTAAAGGAAAGTGTGTGTGTGTGTGTGTGTGTGTGTGTGTGTGTGTGTGTGTGTGTGTGTGTGTGTGTGTGTGTGTGTGTGTGTGTGTGTGTGTGTGTGTGTGTGTGTGTGTGTGTGTGTGTGTGTGTGTGTGTGCGTGCGTGCGTGCGCGTGCGTGCGTGCGTGCGTGCGTGCAGAAATCTGGAATATGTTGATGTCTGGAGTGTGTTTGAAGGCAAAAAGAGGTATGCAAGAGATGGGTTGCATCTGAACATGGAAGGCCATAAGCTGAGGTTTGCTGTTTTCTGAGCAAGTTGAAGAATTTGGGCAGGGAAACTAAAATTGAAAATGTTGAGAGTAAGAGGGAAAAGCTTTTGCAGGAAATATGTGTTTGGAGATCCTTTATCGCGGAATAATTTAGAGAATAGAACGGATAAAAATCGATATGGAGCTATTGTGAATAGTGAAATTAGTAGAATGTATATTAGTTTTAAAGGTAGTATAAGAATTAAAGAGAATCTACAATTTTTGTATACTAATGCAAGAAGCATTCGAAATGAGATGTGGCATTAGTCAGTGCAATCTCTTCAAACGTTATAGGCAATACTGAAACTTCTGCTGGCAGAAGATGTGGTTATTGGAATTGAATGTGATGGGCACAGTATTTTCTGGAAGGATAGAGAAGATATGATAGGGGTGGGGGGATTACTGCCGATGATAACTGAAGAGCTACAGCCAAAAAAAGTAGGCTTTCAAGAAGATAGAAGTGTGAATGATAGTTCATTGAGCGATCTGGTGTGAAATAATGGCCAACGGAACCAAATATACAGTTAGTTGCTGCTACAGGCCAGGGGGAAACAAGGGGTGATGTAGAAGGCATGCATCAGCAAATTAGCAGGTCGAGCATTTATTATGCGGCATTTTAACTATGGTGATATCGATTCGAATGAGGAAATATCACGTGATAAAAAGGAAATGGAATTCATACACCTTTTAAGAGATAATTACTTGAAATAGCATATAACTGAAGCGACTCGTGGTGTGACAGTGTTGGATTTGGTCATGGGGTCAGAAAACCAATGCAAAAATAAGGTGTTCACGTTACCTCCAATTGGTGAGTGATCATGCGGTATTGACTTGGGGGGAGGTTGCAAAACTTGTGGATTTCTCTCTTAAGAAGGGGTATATGAAATTACAGATTAACTAATTATAACAATCTTTGGATGCAACTTGCAGCCATCTCATGGCATAAAAAATTGCAGCAGAAAGATGTTAGCAGTGCGTGAGATATAATCTACCGGCATCTGAGAGAAGCAATTAATCGGAATGCATTCCCAGGTCAGAAAGATAAAGAAGGTAAGTGTTAGATGAATGAGAAAGGTGATCAGTACAAAGTTCAGGCTAGAAAGGTTACCAGCATAGTAAGGAAGGCTAAATCAGATTATGAGAAGACCTTAGCCAAGCAGGTCAAAGGAAATTCCAAAGAATTCTTTCACTACGTCGCAAGTAAAAGGAAGAATGACTTTGAAAGGATAATTTTAGTGCCCACTGATGGTATCGAAGTGTAAAATAGTTCCTTTGCATAAAGGAGGCTGCCTAAGATTGCGGTAGAAAATTACAGAAATTGGTTATTGAAGAACACGCTAACATACAGAGATAAAAAAAGTTTTTATTCCTCTTTATAAGACGTCTATACGTCCACATTTGGATTACTATGCTCAGGTCTGGTTGCTGGATTCCTTGGAGATGAGGAAGTGGTATAAAAGATTCAGAGGAGAGTGACCAAGTTAGTAAGAAGTGTAAGGAATGCTCCCTACATTGATAGAGTCAGAGTTTGTGGATGGAATACAGAGGTTGGGTTGATAGGCGGAGAAGAGGTGGATGTGATAGAAACATTTAAGTTACTAAAAGGTTTTTATAAGATTGATGCAGTGGAAATAGTTCAGCAGTAGGATAGTGATGGAAGAACAAGAGATCATCGCTGGAAATTAAGTAAGAGTGTGATTAACAAGGGTATAAGGACTAGATTTTTTGCTTGGAGAGTGGTGAATGAATGGAATGTGTTGCTTGTCTCAGTTGTGAGCTTCGTCTGTCAATGAGTTCAAGAAGAGGTATGATAGATAGTGTGTATATGGTTTGGGTCTCCCGCGTTGAGTCTTCTGACTCCATGGAGATACCCGTAATAATAACAACAATAACAATAATAATAATAATAATAATAATTTTTTATTATACACTGAATCCTTATTCATCTAATTTGTATTGTCTGCAACATGACGCCAAGTGCACTACAGTCAATTCTCAGTATCGTGAATTTCCTTAGCATAACACTTAATAATAATAATAATAATAATAATAATAATAATATATATATATATATATATATATACATATTTTTTTTACAATGGCAAAGTTTATTATTCTTATCACAAATTATTTACAAATACAGGGTGTTCGGGATAAATTTGACAGTTTCGTAAGGAAAAAGAAAATCTTCTTTGTATCTATTAAATTTAATGAATTGACAAAAAAACATTACAGGCAGAGTTAATTACAATACTATCAACAAGATTTACTCAAAATAACCACCATTAGCATCGATCACAGCTTCAATTCTGCTTCGGAACCTCGAACAAGCTGATGCTACAGTCTCCTGGGAAGGGCCGCAAAAACTGTTTTAATTTTATCCATTAACTGGGCTTTTGTATTACTGGAAGTGCGATTGGTGTCTTTTTCAACTGGCCCCATACAAAATAATCCATGGGGTTAAGGTCTGGGGAGTTTGGAGGCCAAACATTTGGACTGGTGAAGTCGTAGAAATTTTCAGACAACCATTTTTGACTTTTCCCAGAGGTGTGGCAAGGGGCCGAATCCTGCTGCCATACATACGGCCTACCATTGGCTACCCTTGTTATCCAGGGCTTGACTACAGTTAGCAACTCCACGAACAAAGCCCGAATTCCAATGCCAGGGTTCTTCAACACCTGTTCCTGCAGATTTGCGAGGAATTCTGCTGTACGAACGCAATCAGATCGTCTGCTAGGGATCTTTCTTCTTGCTACATCCTCGTAGTCACCATTGCAAGTCTCTAGTTCATGCCTGATTGTTTTTACTGTATTCAGGGAGCATTGGGCAGCAGTCGTAATATCCTTATTTTGATGGCGGGCACAAATCATCATGATACAAGTTATTCTCTTCCATGATTCAGGTGGGTTCCAGCTATCCATCCTTTCTGACATCTTGTATATGAATGAAGAAGGGTCCAAACTTTTAAATGAAGAGAAGTGTGTGTTAATACATGTAACTTACGGAAAAATATAATTAATTATAAATATGTCAAATTTATCCCGAACACCCTGTATATAACTGAAGTATTACTATCACATTTTCTGTTCACTACAAGTATTCGTTACAGAATGTTAAGTAAATAATGTTAGATAAATACTACTACTGGGATGTAATGTCCCAACTGCATCCTCGAAGCTTTGTAATTAGCTTATCTGAGGATGACAATGGTTATATATATATATATATATATATATATATATTATTGATTTGGTTGCCGTGTTGGAAGTAGGCAGGTGTTTGGGAGGTCAAATGAATGATCTGAAAGGTCTGATCAAAGTGAAATTGCTGATATATATCCTGTGTTATTGCATTCTATGTCTTCTGAGCTTTTAATTTGTATCGGCTTTGAAGTTTGTGACTTCCTTATGAATATCTTGGCATCTTTGGTCCACAAGAATTGGTAATTTTTTTCTATTTTTGCTTTCCTTGTTTGGTACAACGGATTCTGGTTGTATGGTGTTAAATATTCGGATAGGAAGATTGTTGTATTGTTTTGCTGTGTGTTCAAGTCCTTGGCAACTGGTTTTTTCTGCCTGTTGGTTTTTGAGAGATTGTCTCTTGTGGACTTGCTCGTAAGACGAATTATGACTGGTGCAGGTCGTGGCAAGCCTTGGTTTTTTGCTCTTCCTAGGCATCCGATTTACGGTCTGAATGTCGTTAAGCTGTAGGGGGATATCAATTGCATGGCCTAATTTTAAAACCACGTCTCTGAGGTTTTCTGTAGGTGCCGTTTCAAGAAGACCGTTTATGACAAGATCTTCTTTATGTTGTTGCTGATTTAAACGGTCGTATTGTAGTTTTAGAGAATGAAGTTCTTGACGGAGTTCGGATGTCTCTTTCATCAAATTGTATTGGCTGTGATTTAGTGCGTTAATGCTCATTTTAATATCTTTTGCCGTTTGCAACACTTCTATAACTGCTAAATTATTATGTTTTACCAAATCTTCATATTCGCTAGTTTTTTTTGTTATTTGTTCGTTCTGTTTATTAAAGAGTTCTTGCACAAGGTCTACTAAGCTGGCTTTTATGGTCTCTAGACCGTTTTCTATTAGTATATTTAAAGAGTTGAAATTATAGGACTCACCTGCATTTTTTTGTCTGTTCAGTTCGTCGTCTGATTTTGGCTCCGGTATAATCGGCTGCGTCGTAGGTGGCTGCTTTAGGTGCGTTTCTTTGTTCTTCCTACAGAGTACGCACTTCCATTCCTCGCGTGTTACATCGGATTTATATTTATGTTGCCCGGTTGTTTCTGAAAAGCCGGCACATTTTATGTGTAGAATCCTACTGCATTTCATACAAGTTATATTATTTCCGTCGGACAATAAATCCTCCAGGCATTTGATATACTTCATGACTCAATAATAATAATAATAATGATGATGATGATGATGATGATAATGTTCAGACTATAATATGAAACAAGAAAGCAATATCAGATGAAGAATATCCACAATCCGAAAACGAGCACTGTGAACGTCTGTTATCTAAAGAGTTTAAAGCAAAGCTTCAGAAGATTGGACAGCAACATAGCTGAGTTACTCTACAGCCTATACTTAATACTGCGGTGATCGGGACCGTCGTAACCTACTAGGGAACTAAGACAAACTTAGGGGTAGCAAGTTTGGAGAACGGTAAAAAAACCGCAAAATTGTACCTCAACGATAAAATCACATTTTTTCTTTAATCTTAAACATTTTCTTGAATTTAGGGAAAATAATGCTGTCTACGTGGTATATAACTTAACAACGGTCCTGACTCTGACATATATTAGTTGTTTAACAATCCAAATATGAGACAAAACAGCTTACTGCAATTAGTTTCGCAGGAATTTTTGGGAAACTGACTCCGTCTCCCAAAAGTTCCTGTGGATGAGAAAATATATGAAATGTTTTACGGATGTAGTTAAGATATCAAGAAAACATCAAACCTATTTTTGTTAATAATAACAGTTCATTTATTAGTGCACATTTTTTTAAAATTTCAGCTTATATATTGGTGTCACCACCTGGGGATTAAAGCCATAACCGTATATGCATTTAGCACTGAAAACTTCAAGCGACCTGCCGAAGAAGTTTCTGCCTTAATGGATTTATTCAAGATTGCTTTACAAGATATATTAGAGGATAAGTAAGCATGAAATTTCACGTTTTTTTTAATCTTATTATAAGCTGAACTTCATTAAATTATATTTCTGGTTAACTAAAGTAACATAATTTATACTATCGTAAAATCTCTGATAGATAACAAAGTATATTATATAATATGCAATACGTAATACATCATCAATACCTAATAACTCCTCTGACGTTCTGCCTGCTAAAAATCGCTAAATGTTATTATTATTATTATTATTATTATTATTATTATTATTATTATTATTATTATTATTATTATTACATCAACTCTCCTGGAGTTAAAGACTCATTGAGAGAGAGAGAAAGAGAGAGAGAGAGAGAGAGAAAGAGGGAGAGAGAGAAAGAGGTTTATACCATTAACAATTGAAAATATATAAGAAATATACATTATATTACATTACAATGCGAAATAGTGCATTATTTCGCATATTGCACCAATCCTCTGAATCTCCTTTTGCAACATGCCCTTAAATTTCAAATTTGGATCCATCATAACCCCAAGTTCTCGAGCTTCCTCAACGTCCTCCAGTATATTTCCGTATATAGAGTATGCAGTATCCCATCTACAGATTATAAAATTCAAAACCGTAAAATTCAAAACCGTACATATTAAACTAACATCACCATTTAGCTTCCCATATTTCCAGCTTATTAGGATCCTCCAGAACAGCCAGTATATCAACCCCACTCTCAATAACCTTCCTCAGCTTAACGCATCCACAAACAATTGAATATCTCTTTGAATTTTAGTGACAATATCAAAAGTTGAAAAGTAGTTGTTCTAGCACAGAGCCCTGTAGAACTCCACCGGTAACTTTCGTTTTCTCAGATATTGCCCCTCTATACACTACCCTTTGATATATATCAGAAAACCACTTGCCAATCCACTGCACCAACTTAATATCCTAACCAATACGTTGCAGCTTAAATATCAATTTATCATGTGGTACCCTATCAAATGCCTTTGAAAAATATAAAAAAATACAGTGTATGAATTTCCCATCATCAACCACTCTTGTCACTTTATTATAAAAGTTAATGAGATGGCTGAAACAAGAACACCCCTTAACCTTCAGAGATGATATCATTTTACCAATTAATGGTAAAACAAATTGGTAATCACATTACCAATTAATGCCTCCATTCTTCCATCAGCTTTACATAATGGCACTATCTTATCTTCCTTCCACTCCCCGAGGGACTTTTCTAGTTGCACGGCTTTCATTAAATAGCCAAGTTAAGAGAGCTGTTAGTTCTTTAGCGTACTCCCTTAACACTCGTTGCGAAATTTCATCAAATCCCACAGCCTCGCTCACATCCAGAGTACTTATTATTGTAAATACATCCGCTTCACTTCTAATTCGTCAACCCTTTCCATCTTCTTTGGCATAAGACTCACCTGCCAAAATGAAACACTCTAATGATTTAATCATTAAACAGCTCTACAATATTATTCGCCATGGTCATTAGACCATTTCCATCTGGTAAGAACCATTTGTCCACAGGCATTCCTTCTTTTGCTAGCCACATAACGATAGAAAAAAAAAATCCTTAGAGTTGTCCCTTGAAACCTCCTATTCTAATTTTCCCCTTCATGATTATACTAGTCACCTTTCTTGCTTGAGCTTTGCATTCTTCATGAAACTGTTCACTGCCTCACTTTGTATACTTTGTGCCATAACCTGTTTTTATCAGCAATTCTTTCTTAATCTTAGTACTCATCCATTTTACCCGATTTTTTTAAAATTTTTTTCACGGGTGGTAACGCAAGTATACTTTGCTACTGCTAGTGCTACTAATGCTACTAACATATGGTCCTTAACTAGCTTCCATGTACCATTGTCCTCTACCCTCTAATTCCTTCATCAATGGCACTGTCCGAAGTTGATTTCTAAGACTATTAAAATCGCCTGCCTTATAGTTCCACATCATTTATTTCTCTTTAAGACTTTCTCATGCCTGTGCGTCCCCCCCCACTAGATCAATACCAAATGGTCACTTTCACCAAGCGGAGGCAAATATTACATTTCAGTCACCATCAAATCCTCTGATGCTATAATCAAATCCAAAATACATGCTGTTTAAAACATTTGTCCCTCAAGAATTCCAAAAATTGACCTTTTTCTTCTATAGTTCCATAACTGAAATCACCCATAATGATCATCCGCTTTCCAATTTGTCTGAACATTTCCTATTCATTCCCCTCTACATTACCTAGCTTATAGCAACGTCCAACTATATATCTGGTCCTGCCAACCTCTAATTCACACCATACATCCTCAAAGCCATGCGCATTATATCCCTCCTGAGTCTCTATCCTTAGATGGTGCATCTCCTCCATCTCGTTTCTCCCCACTGACAGAAAATAGTATATCTTTCTACCTCTATTTCTTGTCAAGACATCATCCTCTGTTAACCATGTTTCACTAATACCAAAATATTAGGAGTATAGAAAAAGGTACTTCTCGGGCCTGTCTCTCTCTCTCTCTCTCTCTCTCTCTCTCTCTCTCTCTCTCTCTCTCTCTCTATATATATATATATATATATATATATATATATATATATATATATATATATAAGAGCTTGTGTCCCTCCCTATTCAGATACAGCCCATCTTTTGCATACAGCGTTCTTCTACAATCGAATCCACTTCAAATATTGACATACTTTAGACTTCTCTAGACTTTATAAGCAAATAAAGTTTGCTTACACTCGGATTTTATCCGAGTGTAAGCAAACTTTATTTGCTTATACTCGGACAAAGGATTAAACCTAGAATATAATTTCTTGGTATCGTTAATAAATTTCATTCTGAAATTGAGCTTGTGACAATACTTTTATTAACCTAGCTTATAAGTGTATTGATAAATGATGAATATTTTTTAAAAAAGAAATATCCATTCAAAATTACTGCATAACTTTTATAGAACTTCAGTGGCCATTTATTATGTTGTATAGAATGTAGACATAACCTATTAATCTTTTTGGCACTTAAACTGAAATGTTATTATTATTTTATTATTATTAATTTTTGAGATTTGAACAGCAGAAAAAAACATATCCCCTTAAAAGTTTAAGAAGTATTCTTCCCAAGTTCTAGCATACTGTTTATGTGTTTATGTTGTAAGATATGATTATTAGAAACGATGTTTATCTCTGGAATAAGCATTCGACCAATCTACATTGAATTTCTTTTCATGTAGGGAATCTCTTAATAAATATGGAACAAATATCAAGATTTTGGGTAATCTATCTCTTCTTCCACTTGATCTACAAAAAGTTGCTGCTGAAGTAATGTTATACAGTAGGACAAAAAACGGGTTAGTTCAAATTTTGTATATTATATGAAAATGTTATAATGTTAGACCAGTATAAACCGATTTCTTTTATTTATATTTTTTAAAGTTCTATGTTATTGAAATGTTAAATAAATAATATTGTTACGCATCTGTTGTCTCAGGATGCCCAGTTTTAAACTTGGCCACCCATCTGGCAGCTGTTGGATATGCTGGGGCACACTACCCTAAAGTCTCACACAAATGTCTTCGAATTTCTTCAAAACCTCTGGCATGACTTCTTATATATCCTAAAATAAAAAGAACAAATTATTACAATTGGATGAAAGGGTTTAAAGATATGTTCTTTCTTGTGGTTATATCAGTTGATTTTTGTTCAAGGCGTTTATCAAAACTTTTCAGCCCCCCCCCCCCCTTCGTACATCGTGATTGTCGAGCTCTTGATCAGGAGTGGTGTAGGCACAGACAGCTATTGTTCTTTATGCTTTCTGGAGGACTCAATCCGCAACCATTACAGTGATTAACTATCTATGGACTTTCTCTCAGTTAACTGGCATTTTCTATTAATATGAAGTGATGATTGTATGAAATTTCGATCCGTCTAGAATTCCTATGATAATAGAAAGCGTATATAAGAACAACAAAATCTTTAACAAAATATAAATTAACATAATAATTTTTTTTAATCTTTGCCATTATTACTCTATTGAATGCTTGTTTTTGAGCAGCAAATATCAGACCTTTCGTCCCTTTCTTGATGTTGCGCTGCTGAACACATTGCCAAGTCAAGCGAATGTCAACGTTTTTATTGTTTGCCCTTCAAAAATTGACCACTGAGTGCTTTTCCTCCCAAACTTTTTGATATTTTTTGCCATCTCTCTCTCTCTCTCTCTCTCTCTCTCTCTCTCTCCTGCATTTCTTTTTAAAATGTACCACATTTACGTCATGAGTTTTTCTTTGTGAGCTTGTAGGAGTATAGGCATACGTACTTCCAAACATTGTTGTAAGCGCCTACTATCTCAGTCTTGTTTTGTCTCTTCTACATGTATATAACAATCGTAGTTTAGGAAGTTTACAATGAAATTTGATACTTAAAATTTGTAATCTAACTGTTCAAATTCTTTCAGTCTGGTTTAAATTTGGTAATCTTTATAGCTTAAATTATATTCTAAAGCATTAGATTATGTTTTTCTTATAAGATTCCTTCCCTATTGTCATCTGACTCCTCTCTATTCTCGTTTCATAGCTCATTTCTGTACAGAATTTACTAAACTGCACAAATTAAATTTACTTGTGCAGTCTTATTTTCACTTGTTTATTTATAAAATAATCACTGTGCTTCACATAATAAAACTTATTTTCGTTTGTTCAACTTACTAAGACGGACGTAACGTAAGGTTGTCATACTCGCATCTCAATGAACCAGCATGGATCGTCAAAAATAGCTCTGTAGCAAGTTACTCTCTGCTACTTCTCATGTTCTACGATAGAGTCTGACTTATGCAAGTCAGAAACATGAACTGAAAATGTACGGAATCCAACTGAACATTTCGACATTTAAGTGAGAAAAAAAAAAAAAACAGCGAAATAGGCAAAGATGTAGCTCAGTACGTTTGACGTATTTACTAAATAATTCATCAGAGTGGCATATTTCAAAAGAATTCGTAAAATTAGACATAAGTGATGTCAGCAAAATAACATAACAACGTTTAGTTTCGTAATATTGTATGACTGTAAATGCACCAATTTCAATTTGTTTCTATTTCCTTTTAGGATATATGTAAATATCTGTGCGCCTTATACATCTAGAGAAGAACTTTGCTGGGCAGCGAAAAACATGGCAGAGGGTGTTCAAAGTGGATTATTACATTCCAGGTATATTGTAAAATATTCTTTTCTAAACTTTTTTTTTTTTTTTTGAGTGGCCTGTTCCTGCCGCGAGCAGGAATTTTATGTGCCTAGATATAGTTCGCCCACCATTTCTAGATCCCTTGTTGGATTTGTGCCAAGAATAGTCGATTCATGCTGAAGGGGAGAAAGAAATGAAGGATGTACGAATTGGTCGCCAACATGCGAAATCACGTGCTTTCTTGTCTGTCGCTGTACTAGTACTAGCTTGATTTTTGTTGTTCTCTTTTTGCATTATTTTTTTATTATTAATTTGTATGATGGATCCAGTACAGTCAACAAGTTCTATTGTTACACGTTTCAGTAGCTCTTGCAAAAGAATATTGAATAATGTGCTGACATTCTGCGAAAAAGAATCCTCAGAAGGCCGTCTTCTTGTTCCCCTTTCTCAAGTCATAAAACGTGCAAGTGCAATTGCGGGCGTATCGGGGTCGACTGTTAAAAGAATTCGTAGGGAATCAAAAGGTGAAGGTAAGCCAAAATTTAAATCTCCTAAAAAAAAAAAAAAAAAAAGCGCCAGAGTAAAACCATCGAAACCGTAGCTTTGAATGATTTTGATGTAGACGTTATAAGAAGAGCTATTCACGAATTTTACGTATTCGAGAAAAGAGTGCCAACTGTTCCGAAATTGATTCCTGTGCTTAAAGAAAAAATTAATTTTCCTTGGAAAAGAGAGAAACTTTAAGGAAAATACTTCATGAAATCGGATTTTGTTTTAAAAATCCCAGAATAAAAGGAAACTTATCATGGAGCGAAGTGACATTGTTTTATATAGAACGTAGTATTTGCACGTATTAACACTCTACGTACATTTTTCCAACTGTTATACAAGCAAAATAGTTACACTTTAAAAACAACAATGTTCGTAAAAGAAAAGCTAAATTTTCCGACCTGTAATAATAAACAAACTCAGTTTGTTTATTATTACCTCCCAGAAGACAGACTGATTACCCTATTATCGGAATGGATTCTCCTTTTTCTGACATGCGCAGTAGTTTCGAGGGACCTCAAATCGGTGGGCGAACTATATGGAACTTAAAAAATGGAAACACAAGTATCCGTAGCAAAGAGTATTCCACATTTGTCCCTCTAACAATAGAGGTATAGAACATCTGAAACAATCTTGTATTAACTGGATCACTCTTTGCTATCGGAATCATAATAAATAGAAGCACATTTTCTAGAGAGAAGGATTTAGCATTAAATTTTGAGTAAATTTTGAAAAGTTGAGTAGTCCGAAAGGGAAATGTTAAAAGACGCATGTGTGGATAAGTCGATGTCATAAGCAAGAATTGGAACCAGTGTGTATAAAGGTAGGAAAACCATCAATGATTTTAAGGCATTCATCTAACAATTCAGAGACCAGTGAAAATATATTGAGAGCAAGAAATTTTTCATTCTTCAGATAGACGCCTAAACATGTGATGATTAAAATCCAGGTAATTAATTAGATAAAGAAACATAAGATTCTTTACGGTTGGACAGAAAGAGAAATTTCCGAAAATGGTTCAATGAGTTTTGCAAATATTTCATAAAAATTGTCCTATTATACGATCCACCTTACTTTTCCAAGTACGTTCATGACTTCCTGTTCTTTGCAGAATTCAAAATACCTGCTATGATAGCTACTGTTATTTTTTGTTAGGAATTATGGCCGAAGCAACTAAGGCTATGAGACAGACCGTGAGAGCATCCAGAAGAAAGAGCAATCCATAAATAATATAATAAATAAATCAGCTAACGCCTTTTTATTCCCGTATACGGGGAGTAGGCGAGGCCATTTAGCCCTATCTAACTTTTGGAGACTGAGTGGGCAGTTCAATCTCCACTGGTACCAATCAGAGATAGATGGCCCAAGGCTATCACTAATTAAGCGGTACTCAGTGAAGAGAGACGGCTCAAATGTGCTGCCATCTCGTGGTCCCTAACCCTAACACAATATATCTAATGTCTGAAATAATGTGGGTTCTACGGTCGATTTTCTTGAGTTTACAGGACGAAAAACCCGAGTTTCTGGGAGGAAAAACCTGCTTGCCCGTGCCAGAGATCGACTAACTCGGGAACCGGTCGAAAAAAGGCTTAGAAAAATTTCCTCTAGTCGCCGACTAGACTCGAAACCAAGTCTTCCTTCGTGCGGCCAAGCGCCGTGGTTGGCAAACGCCGCATCCACTGAGCTACACAGGCTCCAGCTACACAGGCTCCATGAAGAAGTTTTTCTTCATGAAACTTTTTTATCCCACAAAACAGAACGTCGATCAGGAGAACAGACATAACACACTCACACATCTCATAGCTTTAGTTACTTGGCAACACGAACAACAACACTAAAGTTTCTTGAACAAAAATTACGTGGAACCGGAATGATAATAAATAATTTACTAACTAAAATAATTATTGGCACTCCAACTTTTTGCCAGCATAAAATAGCTTTATCATAGGTACTTTAAGGACACACACTTAGCCACACTGAGGATGAGCATAACATAACATAACATCACTGGCCAGAAGGGTGAAGCAAAATGCTTTTTATTCCCCGTTGTTGTCTGATAGGGAGGACGAATTGAAGGAAAGAATTATGAGCTGTACGCTCTCCCTGGGGAGGGGGGGGGAACGGAGATTAATCTTTGTTGCTAGTATTTAGGATGGCTTTTGGCCTCTTGTAATTGAAGAGGTCAGTTTCATCATAGTTTGCTGCCTGTTTAACTAGATCGTTGGGGTGTGTAGAGATCTTTGAGAAGAATTTTTCCGCTGTAGTTTGTAGGAAGGAGTAGATGTAAGGGATGTTTGTATCTCTATGCAGTTGGACGTTTCTCACAAACCACGGTGCATCCATGATCATGCGCAAACACTTATTCTGCACTCTCTGCAGCCTGAGGATGTTGGTGTTGGATGTGTGGCTCCAGGCTGGAGATGCATATGTTATTATGGGGCGGATCGTCAGCAGGTAGAGGAGTACTTCGATTCTGGTATTTAGCTTGCTTTTTCTATTTATTAGAGGGTAAAGTTGTGCGATGGTTTTAGATGCTTTCGCGCATAAGGCTTTGATGTATGGGTTGAACGTTAATCTTTTGTCTAGAATTACCCCCAAGATACTTTGTTTCTATTTGCCAGGGGATTTTGGTGTTGATTAGATAAAGGTCCCCCTTGGGAGTTGCCAATCTTCTGGTGAAAAGCATTGTTATACTCTTTTGGGGATTCACTTGTAATCTCCATTTGGAGAACCATTGTTTTAGTTTTAGTAGGTTTTCTTGCAGTTTTTTAGTAATGAGATGTGGTTGTAGAGATATGGCAAGTACTACTGTGTCATCTGCATAGAGTACTAAGATGGATAACATTGCGTTGTGTGGGATGTCTGCCATATATATCAAGAATAAGATCGGTGCCAGCAGGGAACCTTGGGGAACTCCCGCAGAGATCCGTCACTGACTTGAAACTGTTCCGTTTATTTTGACTTGTATGTGTCTGTCCTGGAGGTAAGATTTAATTAGGTGGACGATTCTTGATGGTATGCCTGCTGAGATGAGTTTGTGTAGTAATCCGAAGTGCCATATCTAATCCAAAGCTTTTGCTATGTCGAGGAAAACTGCTCCAGTGTGCTGGTGCCAATTGTAGCCGGTTGTTATGTACTCAGTTATCCTATGAATCTGTTGAGTAGTACTGTGATGTTGTCGAAAGCCAAATTGTTCCTTTAGAAGGATATTTAACTCGTTTACTGAGGCTTGGAGTTTGGAGAGGATGATATTTTCGGCAATTTTGCCTAAGTTTGAGATTAGTCTGATGGGTCGATAGCTTTCAGGCAGGTGTGGATCTTTACTTGGTTTATGCACTGGGACCACATCTGCGACTTTCCAATAGTTGGGGAAATAGTTAAATAGGAACATGGCATTCATTATGGTGGTGAGGTGTAACAGCTCTTCGGGGCAGCAGTTTAATTATTCTATTTGTTATGCTATCTGGCCCAGAGGCTTTTTTATTCTTTAGCTTCTTTAGAACTTCATAGATTTCTGCTGTTGAGGTGGTTGTAGGTTTGCTGTTGCAGGTGTCGGTGAGTTTTAGAGCATATCTGACATGGAGGTGGATTTTATAGACATGCTTGATGTCCAAGTTGTCGTATGTAGGGCTACACTGTTTTTCAAGGTTCTTTGCTATCTCTTCAGCTTTTTCTGCGTCCGTGTGTACTAGGCCCCTGTCTGACTTGAGCGGGGGAAAGAGATTTGTTTTTGTTTCTGAGGCTTCTTAATATGTTCCAGATGGAGTGTTCACCGGGTGATACAGAGGCTAATTTGGCTTCCCATGTTTCGTTCCTGTGAGCTCTAACACGTTCATTGCCGAGCTGAAAATTGGAATTGCGTGTGGTGGCCAAATTTTTTTTATTTTTTTATTTAGTTAGCGGTGTCCACGCGATAACACGTGATCGGCCGTTTGGTGAGAACTCGCATCGCGTGATTGGCAATGAACGTTCATTGCGAAGCTGAAAATTGGAATTTCGTGTGGTGGCCAAATTTTTTTATTTTTTTATTTAGTTAGCGACGTCTACGCGATAACGCGTGATCGGCCGACCGGTGAGAACTCGCAACACGCGATATCGGCAATGAACGTGTTGCGTGCTTCTCTAACTTCATTGTTCAGTTTGTTGAGGATATTTTTGTCATGAGGTGCACGGGTGTTGTGGTACCTTTTCCTTGCTTTGTTTTTGTCCTTAATTAAATCCATGATGTCTTCAGGTAGTCGTTTTGGCTTAAGAGTGGTTTTGGTAGAGGTGACAACCTTTATGGCTGTGTTGATTTGCTGAGTCAGACTTTTGACAGCATTTTCAATTTCATTTATGGATCTGATGTGAGGGACAGGTCCAATATGTTCCGATAGTACTGTTACACCCTGATACCTTCACGATGTGGAATTTTCAGTTATCATGGTGTAACATGAAGAGAAAATAAAATAAAACCCCCTGTATAAGAGCTAATACATAAATTACTTAAAGAAAGAAAAATATTCTTTCATCCAAGTAAAATATATAACAAAAAGTGTTTGTTGAATTAAATAATAAAAGAAGCAATATGTTACAGTTATGATAAAAAAAAATTAGCTAATGAGAGAGGCTAGATATTAAAATATTAAGTAAATTCTTAGAAAATTTGGAAGGGGGATTAAATTAGAGGCTAGCAAAAGAAAAACAATAGACTATCCCTTAGGGTCAATTCCCGGATTTAGACATCGTCACGTGTGAGTTTCGTGCTTGCCGATCTCAGGATGTTTGGCAGAAAAACGCCACCCTAATTGGTCGGTGAAGTCGAATCCAGTAAGGGGAGGAGAAAAGAAATTAAAGAAGGTGCCGGTAGGGTTCAAGGTATAAAAGGGTTAGAAAACCCACCTGCGAAGCTCTTTTTCCCGGATAGTTTCTTCACGAGCTCCTTCGTATAGGTTTCACGTGGTTTTCCTGAGCGACGGGATTGGAATTAACTCCATCGTCACAACAAGGAAACAAAAGTGAGCGGCATTTCGATTCCGTATTTCGTATGGTAAGAATCGAGGAATGCCATTTAGCTAAAGGAAAGAAGGTATTATCTATGTGTTTCATCGTCCAGTGACAACTACGAGAAAAGGAAATCTGTAAAGAAGTCGGTGTCCACGTGGTGAGTTTCACAGCCCCATGGTATAGATGATTCTAAAGTGTGTTCTTAATTCAAGTACGAAAAGTAAAGATCGCATAAGCACAATTTAATGCCGAAAGAACTTAGGAGTGACCGATTATAGGAGAGATCATACCAGGATAGTTCAATCGGGAAAGGGTAGAGGCCAATATAGAAAACTCAAGAGAAAAAGGTACTGTAAAAATCTTGTGTTAACTGAAAATCGTCTGTAATTGTAATCATTATTCTATTACTGAACTGTTGAAAAGACTAAGGAAATTTATACTAGGACTTTAGTACATGACTGATTATAATGAAAGATGCTTGGTAATATTAATATTATATAAGTAATTATGTGTCCTGAGATTTATGCATGTGTATTGTAACGTATAGGAAAGTTTTAAATGTCAAAGTTATGTGTTGGTACAATGAAAGGATAATTTAATCTAGAGTTTTGGATAGTTAAATAGAGTGAATTGATCACATATGTCCATGTGCTACAGCATATAGCGTATATTCAGACTAATATAGGGTTAACTAAGGTGTTAATTAGATCTGGATTATACATATGATTGTATGTGTTGAATTTGTTATGGTGGCATGATCGTAATGCCCGTATAGGATCTTAGCCATATACTTGTGATTAGCTAATGTTATTTTGTAAATATTTTCTTAGTATTGAATTGAATTATATTAGAAATTGAACTGTGCCATGTTGTCTGAAATTGCTGCCCAATAAACGTACGAACCTAATCACGCGGGAATTTGATGTGTTAAGTTATGAGATAGAGAGTCACGACTGTTTAATAGTTTCACGCTCAGATATATTTTTTGTATTTTGATCCTTGTTTTTGAATTATATATCTTGAACTAAATGTCCTGAAAGGCGCAGTATAATATAAATATTAGGGACACTAAGGGGAGAAATAGGCTTAAATATTTGTATTTTGGGCTAATATCTCGTACATAGATAAAAGTTGAATATAGATGAGCAGAATTTCACTAGATAGAATAATAATCATAAATTGGGTACTACAACAGTACTACTGGTAGTTTTTTCCATAAGGTGAAGGAGTAGGGGGGGCAGTAGTTGTGCTTACTTTCCCAGCTGAAGCAGGATTGGATTGTGATTGGATGTCAGTTCGTTTAAAGAGTTTAGGCTATACTGTAGCTTAATATTTTGTAGGATAGCAATGTCAAGTATGTCGGCACTGTGCCATACGTACTATGATGTGTTGGTTCTACGGGGCCTGCCGCCACTGCATAGTTTAAACTGGAGTAGCTGAAAAGGGTGTAGCCGTTTCTGTTGGTGGTTTTGCTGTTCCATGCAGGGTATTTCGCATTTAGGTCACCGGCAATGATGGCTTGCTCTTTATTGCCCAGGACGGCATCCAGATCTGAATGTAGTAGATTCTTTGATGGAGGGTTGTAAGCTGCATAAAGTGTGTTTCCCAGCTGAGGTAGTGAATACTACTATTCCTGTGAGCTCTAGATTTCTGGTTGAGGGGGCTGGTTACAGAGTGGTGATCGATGTGGCTTTTTATGAAAATGGCGGTGCCACCTCCTCTGTAGTTTATTCTGTCGTTTCTGTGGAGGAGGTATCCTCTAACCTTGGGGTTGTCTGCTGGTCTTAAGTGGGATTCATTTATTAGGATGAAGTCTGGGTTGTATCTCACTGCGAATTCGCGGAATTCCAGAATCTTGTTTCTAAGTCCACTCGCGTTCCACGCAATGATCTGTAGGAAAACTGGGGTGCTTTTGTTTTTATGCATTTATGAGAGCTGCTAGGATGGATTGGGTTTCTTGTAGAAATCTTTTTCTGGAGTCCGATGTGGGGTTAGATTTACTGAATTCTTGCAGCATATTTGCGAGTTTTTTGATGAGGGCTGCTAAATTTGGGTGGTATTGTTCCTGAGTGGCCTTTGTTGAGTGGACAACATTTGGGTAGGTCTTCGTCTGCCATTTGTGGTTTGCTTCGATTGGGGCTTCTGGTTGCGGCAGTTAGCTCTGCATCGTGTTTTGTCGACCTCTGGTGGGTTGAGGAGCTGGGGCTACTGCTACTGGTTTTTGTAGATTAGTAGAGGGAGTATATCGTCTGTTTTTTGGGGTGTTGTATACATCCTTTGTAGTTTGCTGGATGCGGGCCCCCGTAGTTTGCACATTTAGCCGGGGTGGATTTTGGCTCAGTGCAGGTGTTTGTGTGGTGACTCTCACCGCATTTTACGCGCTTGTATTCAGCTTTACATAATCTCTGGGCATGACCATACTTTTGGCACCTGTGGCACTGTCCTGATGAGGTCCTTTTTTTTAGTGGTTCTGGGCTGATTTTTAGCCCAAATTGATGTTAGGTCATATATGTTTTTGTATGCCTGGTGGATCTCTACGAAGACGAGTGGCATCGGACTTTTGTCTGCTCTGGTCATTCTGCTGACTTTGATGGGTAGTAGGTCTTGGTAGCAGAGATCAGCGGCTATGTCTTCTGTATGTATGTGCTCTGATACTCCACGGAGAACCACTTCAGGCTCCTCTCGGAGTCGAGGGTAAAGGTGTGGTATTTTACACCTTTATTGTCTAGCTCATTATTGTCGAGTCTGCGGTAGTCCATTATAGTGGTAGGCTGAATTTTTATGCCATCGTCTAAATTCTTTGCTGTTGTGTATGCTATCTGTAGATTAGTCATAGTGACCCTTAGTTCCATCCACCTGTTCTTTTCTCTTAAGATAATTGGGGGCAATTTCTCTTTAGTGGGGGAAAGGGAGAGTCAGAGTTTTGTCCATCTTCCTCCATACCTTCATCTGTGGGTGGTTCTGTCGTCTGTGTTTTGCGTTTTTTCCGCGGGAGGGTCTCTCCTTGTTCCTGGGGGGGGGGGGGGATTGGAGACCACCAAATCCAGTTTTTCCTCTGTATTAGCAGCATCTTCGCTTTACTCATCATCCCTCGTTGTGGAGTACAGGTTAAAGTAGCCTGGCCATTCCACTTCAAATTTTTTTTAGTAATGTTTTGAGTAGGCTTAGCGCCAGTCCTTTGTCTAGTGTCTATCAGGGCGTTGGTGTCTATTTCGGTCATAATTACGTCTAGTAGGTTTGATTGGGGGGGGGGGATCAATTACTAAGACTGAAAATTAATAGCGAAACCCCTTACCTTTCGCTGAACGAATCTCACACCTGGTAAAGTTTTTTTGAATTCACAAGTTTGCTTTCTGCAATAGCTACGGTTAAAATAATCATGAAAAAACCACTACTCATCCCAACCAAATACTGAAGATGAAACGACCTACATCAAGAAGGACAGTCACGTGCATGGAGGGCGATAGTGGCGCTATCCTCAGTGATCTTGTGCGATCACTACTGACGGGAGGAGAAGGCAGTATGCCAAACTTTGCACAAGAACGCACAATAAGTTCTACTACTGTTAATTGGGTTCAATAGCACTTAGCCGCTTCATGAAACAGTCTCAATGATTTAAATTGACTTGTGTAGTAGTAGTTCCTCTTTCTTCTATCTGATGAAATTGTCTTTATCTAAGACGTTGTGCTAGTCCACTTTTCTTGTGTTCTTTCCTTATACCAAGTTGGTCTGTCTTGTCTGTCCAAAATACTAGGTCCCACATTTATAGGGATCTGCAGTATATCCTGCCAATGCAGGATTGTCCTTGTTCTCGAATACTGGCTTAAGCAATCGGAGTGTAAATAATTAATTTAGTTAGTAAATTGTTTAGTTTCATTCCAGCTGCACGTAGTTTTTGTTCTAAAATTTTTGTGAAGCATCATCAAGAATACGGAAATTTAAACATGAAACAATAACAATACAGTTGTGTTTAAAAATAATGCATTATCAGTCAGGTATATTGCTATTGATCCTAATTTTATTCATTTTTAAAATCTTTTTTGAAACTTTTTTCTATTCTTGTGCATAATTAAAATACTTCATTGAATTCTTGATGCTGTTTATTCCAGTTAGGTATCCTCAATTGCAAATGAAAAGAAAGAACAATTCTTATTATCTCGTTTAAAACATTGTCACTCAAAGACAAAAATTATAAATTATTGCTCATAAGATATCAAAATAAAAGATGTGAGTGTATTTTGCATTATTTAATATAATAATATTTTTCTTAATGTGCCATTTTCTTTCCTTTTTGTGACAGTGACCTCTCAGAAGATTTGATGGATCGGTGTCTTTATACTTCGCATTTCCCTAAGGTAGATTTGCTGATAAGAACTTCAGGTGAAGTACGGCTTAGTGATTTTCTGCTTTGGCAAAGTAGCTATTCCATGCTCTTGTTTACGAAAGTTTTGTGGCCAGAATTTTCGTTTCTGAAATTGATGGCAGCTGTTGTTTATTACCAGCATTATTTTCCTGCTCTAAAAGTAAGTGATTTGAATAACACATTTCATTATTGCTTCCTCCCGTCTGCATCGTTATTATGTTCAATCTCAAAATTACTAGATGATTTGACTTTAATAGCTCTGTGGGTACTCTACATAACACTGCATTAATCAGATCAACTTTGAGGGAACTACGAATATATTCATAAGATGATTAAAAATATCCCGATTGCTATCACTAGGTGACATGATGTTAGCTGTCGTGAGCGAGGATATTCTATGCCTGCTTATAACAAAACGGCAAACTGAATTCTCAATCAAAGTGGCCACATATTCGCTTTGACCAAAGATGACTAGAATCCTTTATAGTTCTTGTTAAATGATAGCAGACTTTCGTGCCTGTGATTTTTGATCCCTCCCATATCACAAAGCATTACGACTTCAGGTCACTTTCCCGTGAGACATTTTTTAAGAAATGATTTTATATAAAGAAATGAATTTTTTTTCTAATAAAATTTAGTTTAGATTTGGCGTGATCTTTCTTATAAAGTGAGCCCATTACCACTCCACTATCATCGTCCTTATTATTGCAGCAATCCTCTAAGTTGTCTTTCCTATATTTGAAGTGTGTTCCTAACATTTCAAATTTCTCATCCCCTCAAAATCCTTCCCTCCTCCGCAGTATAATTCCATAAATAACAGAACGTGCACATTGTCATCTGTGGTTGAAACCTTTCACTCAGATCTTCATATTCATTTCACTCAGATTTCATATTCAGATCTTACTGAAGAACTACTACTACATCGGCATTAAACCTGGTAATCTGCCTTAGTTTCACATAATTCGGGAACAACTGAATGTCTCCTTCTCGAGTGGCAATATCATTAACGTAAAGGTTGAACAATAATGGTCCAGAAAAGAGTTCTGTGGAACTCCATTGTAACTTTTCTTCTCCCTGATATTGTTCCGCCATACGCAAACCTTTGATACCGCTAACAGATAGCCAGTTCCAAATCTCAGCTACGCATATATAAATCCAAACGTTGAAAATTCAATAAAAATTACAGTATATACATTTCCTTCTTCAATTACCCGTATTACTTTATTAAAAAAAAATAATAATAATAAAAACACTATATCACTGAAAAAAGAGCACCGCGTAACAAATCTGTGCCAACCTGCGCAGTGATGTTGTCTTCATCTGTCCAAGGCTGTATATTAGATCTTACAAGTTTATCCAAACTTCTTACAGCCACAGAAGTAATACACAGTAGTGTGTACTCGTAGTTCCATACTACCATTCTATAACCACATTTTTATTTCGAATCCAGCCATAGATTCGAAATTGCAGTTTATTGATTGGAGATTGTCGCTTCAAAGAGATCTAAAGTCGCTTCAAAAGTTCTGTCTGGTTTTTTGTTTTTACAGCAGGATTTCTGGAGACTGAGCAGAAAAAATTATTGTCCTTATCTCACCTATGATAGGAATGCACAATCTTTTGTGGAAGGGACACACAAAACAGATAAGTTAGTGCTACTGTTAGTTCCTTGGTACATCCCCTAAAAACATATGCCCAAATTCCTTCAGGTCCCACACTCCTCGCTGACATCCCGAGTATATATAAATGCATTAACTTCTCGCTTGTAATCCTCCCCTCTTCCACCTAGGAATAAAAGATGCTTCCTCAAAATGTAGTATCCTAAAAACGTATTCAACAAATATTTCTACTCTCATCACATCGGTATTCGACCATTTGTCCCATCTAGTAAAGCAAAGTCTTTCGTCAACAATCATTCCTCCTCCTCCTGCTGGCCACGTTCCTTGTTCTTTTATAAATCTGTTGTGCATAGCTATTCAAAAGCTCTATCACTGTTCAACGCCAAAGTCGTTGAAAAAAGACTTTTTTTTTCTTTCTCTTCATTTGTCCCTTTAAATGTATTCCTTCATTTCCCATATACAATACACCAAGGGACAATTATTATATCACCCTTCTCCTTAGTCGACTCATAAATTCGAACAGTTTATATTTCAGTACTGCGTGATACCACTTTTTGTAAATTAAAAAAAAAAAAGCTTTAAATTTTACTTACATATTCCAATTAACTGTGCTTAGCAATTTAGAGGATACAATCAAAGTTTAATTAATTGAAATTTAACAATACTGTACTGTAATAAAATCTTAATAATTTTCATTAAATATTTATTTAATATGGTACTACAACTTAATATAATTATCTAATAACAACTGACACACACAGATTTAATATGGTTTACAAAGTTCAAGGATAACACGAAGTAAAAAATTATAAGTATCATTTCAATAATATTTGGGTGCCTCCATAGCGCTTGCGAAAATGGTGTGTTCGCTTCCATAGCGCTAGACTGCTTGAAGAAAAAAACTGTTCCAGATTCGATTCTAATCGCAGATTATAGGAACTATTCTAAGTCATTCTTCAGCCAATTCCCGAGTCGTCGATCTCTGGCAGAGTCATTTTTTTTTTCCTCCACCAGAAACTCGGTTCTTCCTACAACTCAAATATGTGTACAAAAAAGGCTATGGAAAATATCACAGATGATCAGGATTGGGATCGATACCCTATTTAACGAGTAACGGGAATGCACTTGATTTCACTGGCTGCCCACTGATTGTCAAAAAGTTAGGATTACAACTCCTATTCTCTCTCTCTCTCTCTCTTATTTATTATTTAAATTTAAAAACTTATTTATTTAAATTAAAAAAAAACGTATTCCTCCAGTTTTTATCAGTAATTGTCTATTTAAATAAAACGTTATTATTATTATTATTATTATTATTATTATTATTATTATCATCATCATCATCATCATCATTATTATTATAGCAAAAGAAAATGTTTATCAGTTTGAGCATGCTGAAATACTCTGCATCGAAATCATTGATACCATCAATTGACAGCATCCCTTAATACTAAATGCTATTTACAGGCTACCAAACTTAAACGTGATCAAATTCTTGCACGAACTCAATTGCTGGCTTTCACGCCAATAATTATGCTCAACTGAATACCTAATGATAATTGGCGATATAAACATAAATATTGCAAACCAAAACCATAACAACACTGTACAATATATAGATATGCTATCTATGTATAATCTATACCAACCATAACATCATATACTAGAGAAGAAATAGTCGAAAATGCTATCACTGCTTCTTGCTTAAATCATATAAACATTCAGGCACCACCAAATAGTTACACTATTTGGTGGTGCCTGAATGCAGCAGTCATAAAATGGAAAATAGCAGACCATTACTTCACGGCTCTAAACCTGCACACTAATACAATATCTATGCAACGCACCACATATGAAAAGCAACACAAAACAATAGACGAAGAAATAGTCAACCACGAAATAAGAAAAATCGACTGAAAACACACGGCGTCACCAGATTCATAGATACCTTATATAACAACATTAAACTCTCACTGGATGAAATATATAAGAAAGCTGCAAAGAAAGTCAGAATTCGTTCAAAAACAAGCAAAATCCTTAGATAACAAAACACAATCCTAGATATACACAGAAAGGACATACATCTTCAAGGCCCACCTTTCCTAATTGGGTTGTGGGGGCAACAGCTGCAAGAGAAATTTCCAATGGTCACGATCCTCTGCCACCAAGCTCAGGTGTTCTGGTGGGATTCCCAAACGTGTTCACCCAAGGTTTTGGATATAATCTATCCAGCGAGTCCTTGGCCTTCCACCCTCTGGCTTGGCAAAGAGGGCCTGCTGAGGGAGCCTCTCTTGTGGCATTCTGACCAGCTGAATACAGGTGCCCGTACCAACGTAACTGTGATCTCTCAACACGGAGAAGCAGCGGTTGAATATTGAGGGTTTCCCGAATTGCAGAGCTTCTGACTCTGTCGAGTCTTGTTAGCCCCGCAACCCTTTGAAGGAACCTCATTTCAGTAGCTTGGATTCGTGTCCGCATTCTTTCGGTCATTACCCAACTCACATGACCATAGGTGAGGATGGGGACATAGACTGTATTGAAGACAGCCAGCTTTGCCTTCTGGCTTAACTCCCGCTTCAATACTACCAAATGACCAAGCTCCTGCAAATTGAGCTTGCTAAGCCAATTCGAGTATCTAGCTCTACGTCTCATTTTCCATCATTCGTGAATATGGACCCAAGGTATTTAAACTTCTCCACCTGCCTCATTGGGACTCTACTTATATGTAGAGTGCACTGGGATGGTTGTCTTGAGATCACAAATGTTTCAGTTTTGGCCACACTGATCTTCATTCCGGCGTCTGCACAAACAGCTACAAACCTATCCAGGGTCCGCTGGAGGTCATCTGTGGAAGAGCTAAGCAGAACTAGGTCATCTGCAAAAAAGCAGACGTACAATGCTACATCTTCCAATTCTGACACATTCACTGCCTTGGCTGTGCCTATCAATCCAGTCCATAAATATTATGAAAAGGAGGGGTGAGAGAACGCACTCTTGGCGGAGGCCAACGGAGACTGTGATAGGTTCAGACTTTGTGCTGTTTACCCTGACACAAAACTCTGGGCATTCATACAGGGACTTGATGGCAGCTAATAGTTGGCCATCCACTCCATACTCCTGTACTACTTGCCAAAGCTTATCCCGAGGAACCCGGTCATATGCCTTATCCAAGTCCACAAAACATGTGTAGACATTCTTGGCATATTCCCCAGATTTCTCACAGACTTGACTTAAAGTGAAGATTTGGTCAGTTATGCTTCTACCAGGACGAAAGCCATATTGTTCTTCCTGGAACTTTGACTCAACTATGATTCTGCACCGTCTTTCCAAGCATTTAGCATACAATTTCCCAGGCAGGCTGAGCAGAGAGAGATGCCACGATAGTTACTGCAATCCTTCTGGTCTCCCTTCTTAAAGACTGGTATTATTATGCCTGTCTGCCATTGCTTTGGTGCTCGCCCAAATATCCAAGCGGCCTAACACACTCGAGTCAGCCAGAGAACACAGTCTCGATTTAAGGCTTTTAGCATTTCGGGCGGAATTTCATCATCGCCAGCAGCCTTGCCCGATTTTAGCGATTTTATTGCTAAATGGACCTCTTCTGCTGTGAGACTAGTCATTGCCCCGATCTGCACCTTTTGGATGTCCACAACTGCTGAGCCACCCGGGTTAAGAAGGCTCTCAAAGTATTCCCTCCATCTGTGGAGGATATCCTTCTCGGTTGTTAAAAGTGCACCATCAGAGGCCTTAATTGCCCTTGCTGTGCAAGATTTCCTCCCTTGAAGGTGGCGGATAGTCTGCCAGAATACTTTGTTTGCATTTGCATAGGATCAGTCTAATCTTTCTCCAAAGGTTTCCCAAGCCTTCTGCTTTGCTGTCTTTACTGCCTCAGAAGCAGCTTTTTGTGCCTCCGCATACCGCAAACGCATCTCAGGTGACTTGGCCCTAAGCCATGTTAGGTAGGACTCCTCTTTTGCCCAGACTGTTTTTTGGACTTTTTGGTTTCAAGGTGTCCTTTTCTCACTGCCCGTTGCCACGCCGAGCCGCTCTCTGCCACAGCATGAGAGTGTAGAGGCACTGACAGCTGTTCTGAACAGCTTCCACTCATCCTCAACATCTGCAGTATGCTTGGGATTCTTTTTGAACCTGGAGGAAATGTCATCTGCAAAATTCTTCCTCACAGCCTCATTTTCCAATGTCTCCCATTTCATGCGGTATAGCTGCTTAGGCCTACCAGCGTTGATGGTAGCATCTGGTTTTTGAAGCCATAGAGTGCACACAACAAGGTCGTGGTCAGTTGACAGTTCTGCCCCTCTTTTCACACGAACGTCCAACACTGAGGAAAAGCAGGTCTGCTGAGACTATAAAGAAGTCAGTCAGAGGCCTTTGTTCTGGTGTATCCCTGTACCAGGTATACGTATGGACTTCTCAGTGGTGGAAGAAGGTATTCATTATGGACAAGCTGTTAGTACAGCAGAAGTCCAATAATTTCAACCCATTCGCGTTAAGGTCACGGGCGCCGTTACTCCCAACCACACCCCTCCATGTCTGGTCATCTGTTTCAACATGTGCATTGAAGTCACCCATTAGCAGGACTGATTCCATGTCTGCCACCCTGTCAAAAGCAGCATCCACTTCCTCTAGGAAGGCAGAGTATTCTGACTCCAGATTAGGTGCACAGGCTTGCACCACAGCCAAATCATGGTTTTTCATCTGAAGCCGTAACACACATACCCGTTTCCCCCAATAGGATGCACTCAGCAAAACAGTCTGACAGCTGGGGGCTTGTGAGTATCCCCACACCCGCCTGAGCAGACATTGTCGGGCTCACACCAGAGTAGTATAGCTTCCACCCCTTATCCAGGTCGACAGTTCCAGAGCCTCTCCTCTTGTCGAAGAAAGCCCGACTAAGTCTAGCCGGTAGCTCTTGGCTTCCTCGACCAGTTCCAATTCCTTCCCTGTCAGAGAGAAGATGTTCCAATTGCCTAAAGCCATAGTCTGGTGCCGTTGTCGTTGCCATTTCCGTCCTTTTGCAGAACCATTTCTTTGCGCTGCCCCTAAACACCTCCCCAAACAGGTAGCGGGCCCATTGATGGAGTTTCCTCTAGCAGAGTGCTGAGGAGTGGTGTCTAAGGGAGATTGTAACATATTTTTCGAACGGGTCCCTCTGCCTAAAACCCGAGCGCGTCCCTTGGTAACCCGCGCGACGGACGATGCGGTATGAACATTTTTTGATGGCCTGATCATGTTACAGTGCTTGATAATGTCCTGTTAGCACAAGACGAAATGACACAGCAAAATAGGGAAGATTCCCCTCGAATACTCTAATAGCATTCGGGGGAAGGAGCAAGAAGAGAAGAAAGAAAGAAGCAAGAGAGGAAGAGGAGGGATCAGTCTACAGATAATATAAAAGATGTATATTAGATGAAGTAAGGCATGGTCCAGCATCAGGCGCCTCGGGTTTGCCACGCCCGTACTCACTAAAGTGAGCCCCTGAGGAAACGGAAAGGGCATTCTATGGAAACAATTAAAACGATATCCAAATAACGCAGTTTTAAAAAAACGAATATAAGATAACAAGGAATCGCCTTATAGCGCAAGTAAGAAATGCAAAAAAGAAACTACTACAGAGGCAAATTAACCTCCGCAGAAAATAACATGAAACAAACCTGGCATCTGATCAACGAGATGCTGGATTGTGCTCCCAATACCACCGCTTCTGAAACCATAAAACACAGCTCCATGAAATACGCTAAATCCATCCAACAACTAACAAATGACTTTAAGCAATACTTTGTAGCCTTAATCCAAGAACTGCACAGAAATATTCCTCCAATCACAAAACGTGATCCTCCACTTGTACCACAAGCAAAACAGACATTATGGTTCCCAACCATAAAAGAAGCAGAACTTCTCTCCGTACAACAAATCAAACCAAACAAAAGCTCGGGAATCGATGGTATAAGAATTGATGGATTATCAAGCAACACGCAACTAGCCTAGGCCCTATCCTACTAAAATTAATAAATAAAATATTTAAAACCGGAATACTACCAAGTGTGTTGAAGACGGCCATAACCACACCCATATACAAACATGGAAAAAGAAATTTAATCAGTAATTACGGACCCTTAGCAACACTACCAATTATCAATCAAATTATGGAGCGGATCGTAGTAAGGAAACTTGCAACATATACAGAGAACTTTCATATTATCCCCCAAAGCACGATATGGTTTTCAGAAAAATAAGGGAACAACATCTCTCTTGGAAGATTTTACTGACGCAATTAATATCGCCGTAGATAAAAGCAAAATTGTCATGGTAGTCTTTATCGATTCGACTAAAGCATTTGACACACTCACACATCAAACCTTAGAAAAGCTAAGACATGTTGGAATAGATGGACCTCTGCACAGGTGGCTTAGAAACTACCTTCAAAACAGAAAACAGATCACATGTATCGGCTCAAACTCAAGTAGAATACTACCAATAACCTGCGGAGTGCCACAGGGAGCTGTTCTCTCCCCCAACTCTATTCAACACTTATATTCACGATATTAACCAGCTACCTCTCAAAGGCAAGATCTTCCAATACGCAGACGATACAGCTATAATATCTATCCATAATAATGTAAGTATAGCCCAAACAAATATGCAGCACGGCATATTGGCTCACCAAAAACTCCATACACCTAAACTCTGACAAGACAGGAATAGCCACATAAACCATCTACAAAACAAAATCCGTCAATAACTGGCAAACTCTACAGGTTAAAAGACATAGTTCCCACACGCCAGAAAACACTAATATACAAAGCACTATGCCAAAATATACTAAGATATGCTATAACAACGTATGCATTCTGTGCACACACTACAAACTAAGTAGATTAATATCATTACAGTACAAAATGATAAAACTTGTTTCGGGAACAAAGAGACAAGACCAGGATTATATACACTGCAATGTCAGAACACAAAATACTAACAAAACACTTATATCACTATGCAGCTATGCTAAAATATTATATCGAGGACAATTACAGGACAGCCAGAAATACATATATTTATAAAAATATGTATTTCTTACAATAACTAACCGGTGTCATCCTCAGATAAGTTTACTAAAAAGCTTCGAGGATGCACGCTGAGACATTACATCTCAACCGAGATCAACACAAAGGAATAATATATATATATATATATATATATATATATATACAATTACGTATTATTATTATTATTATTATTATTATTATTATTATTATTATTATTATTATTATTATTAAGCAACGGGCAAGTTTCATTCTACCAACCAATTTGTAATACAATTAATTGCAAATGTGACATAGATAAAGGTGACTTTCAGTACAAATGTTATATAGAACAGTGCTTCCAAACTTATGGATATAAAGGCCTCCCTTGGAAAAATTAAAATATTTCACGGCCCCCATCGAAAAATAAATCATAATACAGACATATTATTATAATATTTATTATATTTATATTCAATACAAAACGTACAAAGCGAATATCGCAAAAATCAAATGCAAATATTACATTTTCAGCATCTTATATAGACATTTGACATGGCATACTTAGTCCTAAAACATTTTTAATTTGTTTTCATTGTTTCACCTCCCCCTCAACAAAACTAACGGCCCACAAGGGGGCCGCGGCCCACAGTTTGGGAAGCGCTGATATAGAAAATACCTTTGGTAACCCACATACATTTATTCTTAAAATTCCGAAGCTAATTCCAAAATTTTTGCATTCATTTTTTCAGTTCAATTTTTTTTTTTTTACAATGACTGAATTTTTTTTTATTACTGTATTTGTATTAGGCCTGTCAAACATTCCTAATACGAAAAAACAACCTTAGATGCTTCAGAGATCGATTTGAAACACACGGCAACGACAGAAAATAGATATTTACTCTAATATTCGTTTCCCTTTATTTATTTTTGAAATTATTTATTTTACACTTCTACATTTTAATTTGCTAGCTTCGTATTTTATTCCTTCAAACATTAATACACGTATGTTATGTGTTTAAGTCTCCCATTTCTTGATATTAAAGGCCTCGTATTATTTTGCCTTGGTTGAATATTTATAGAAGGTAAACAATAATATGGTAACTAGAATACACTGTTAATAAGTGCGCTCCTTTATCCATTATACCTAAAAAGAATAAACTTCATTTAATGCATATTTATAATTATCGTTATTGATAGAATTAATTATGACAAACATAACGACGAAACATTATGCAGCTTACCAGAAGCTGCATCGTCTGCTATTTTCTTCAGATATATCATATCACAAGCTAGCTATACTGAAGCGACACTAGGCAAACTGTTATCATATTATTATTGCGTGACACTTCTAAGCTGTGCAAGAACTCATTTTAAGAGGGCATTCTATATCACACAATTCACCATCTACATACTATATAATCTGCCATCCACACTACGCCATCTGCCGCCCACCAATGATCATTTTGTTGGTTAGTGGTATTTGCAGGTGTAGACTTCTGTGGCTAATTGGTTCAAAAAATATATTTCGGTGATTACACCACATTTTTTATTATTCGGTTATACAAAATACTGAAATAATAGTTCCCGACGAGTTTCGTAAATCATAGGATTTACATCTTCAGGGGGGTAAATATTTATTAATTCTCTTGTTTAAACTTTAAGTTATACTATTCATCCTCTGAAGATGTAAATCCTACGATTTACGAAACTTGTCGGGAACTATTATTTCAGTATTTTGTATAACTGAATAATAAAAAATGTGGTTAGTGGTATGTTTTCTATGGCCAATTTGCCCGTATGTGTGGAGTGAAAAACCCGGTTTAAAGAGGAAAATCATCCTACCTCCGTATGAGATTGACTATTTATCAACTAAAACATCCCATACAAAGATGTTTTAATTTATAAACATCAACATGCTTGAATATAACATTATTTAATATTAACAGAGTTTAATATTTCCAAAATAAAGAATGTATAATTTAATATATTTATATGTTAATCATTGAGTGTCCTCCCACGATGAGTCCTTGAACTCCCTGGATGCGTCACGTAATAATAATAATAATAATAATATATATATATATATATATATATATATATATATTTTTTTTTTTTTTTTTTTTTTAATAATAATAATTTTTTTTTTTATTATTTCTCAGATAAATTACATATATTATATGAAGACAATTATGCATAACAAATACTTTCTCGTACATAAAGTTTTTTTTTTAAATAATAATAATAACAATAACTGTTTACAACATATATTATTATAATATTCATAATGATGATTATTACAGATGTTTCTTTGCAATTTTACACTCTATATATACAATATCAATGGATATAATCACTCTATATTGCATACTTTTGTTACAGTTATTACATACATTACATACATTTGATTACATATGATACATTACTTACATTTGTTTACATGTGATACGTACATTACATGTACTTGGTTACATATGATACATCTTGGATAAGAACTAATTTCTCTGCTTTCATCCTCGAAGCTGATATGTAAGCATAATAATAATAATAATAATAATAATAATAATAATAATAATAATAATAATAATAATAATAATATTATTATTATTATTATTATTATTATGCTTACATATCAGCTTCGAGGATGAAAAAATATTATTATTATTATTATTATTATTATTATTATTATTATTATTATTATTATTATTATTATTATTATTATTATTATTAAGCAACGGGCAAGTTTCATTCTACCAACCAATTTGTAATACAATTAATTGCAAATGTGACATAGATAAAGGTGACTTTCAGTACAAATGTTATATAGAACAGTGCTTCCAAACTTATGGATATAAAGGCCTCCCTTGGAAAAATTAAAATATTTCACGGCCCCCATCGAAAAATAAATCATAATACAGACATATTATTATAATATTTATTATATTTATATTCAATACAAAACGTACAAAGCGAATATCGCAAAAATCAAATGCAAATATTACATTTTCAGCATCTTATATAGACATTTGACATGGCATACTTAGTCCTAAAACATTTTTAATTTGTTTTCATTGTTTCACCTCCCCCTCAACAAAACTAACGGCCCACAAGGGGGCCGCGGCCCACAGTTTGGGAAGCGCTGATATAGAAAATACCTTTGGTAACCCACATACATTTATTCTTAAAATTCCGAAGCTAATTCCAAAATTTTTGCATTCATTTTTTCAGTTCAATTTTTTTTTTTTTACAATGACTGAATTTTTTTTTATTACTGTATTTGTATTAGGCCTGTCAAACATTCCTAATACGAAAAAACAACCTTAGATGCTTCAGAGATCGATTTGAAACACACGGCAACGACAGAAAATAGATATTTACTCTAATATTCGTTTCCCTTTATTTATTTTTGAAATTATTTATTTTACACTTCTACATTTTAATTTGCTAGCTTCGTATTTTATTCCTTCAAACATTAATACACGTATGTTATGTGTTTAAGTCTCCCATTTCTTGATATTAAAGGCCTCGTATTATTTTGCCTTGGTTGAATATTTATAGAAGGTAAACAATAATATGGTAACTAGAATACACTGTTAATAAGTGCGCTCCTTTATCCATTATACCTAAAAAGAATAAACTTCATTTAATGCATATTTATAATTATCGTTATTGATAGAATTAATTATGACAAACATAACGACGAAACATTATGCAGCTTACCAGAAGCTGCATCGTCTGCTATTTTCTTCAGATATATCATATCACAAGCTAGCTATACTGAAGCGACACTAGGCAAACTGTTATCATATTATTATTGCGTGACACTTCTAAGCTGTGCAAGAACTCATTTTAAGAGGGCATTCTATATCACACAATTCACCATCTACATACTATATAATCTGCCATCCACACTACGCCATCTGCCGCCCACCAATGATCATTTTGTTGGTTAGTGGTATTTGCAGGTGTAGACTTCTGTGGCTAATTGGTTCAAAAAATATATTTCGGTGATTACACCACATTTTTTATTATTCGGTTATACAAAATACTGAAATAATAGTTCCCGACGAGTTTCGTAAATCATAGGATTTACATCTTCAGGGGGGTAAATATTTATTAATTCTCTTGTTTAAACTTTAAGTTATACTATTCATCCTCTGAAGATGTAAATCCTACGATTTACGAAACTTGTCGGGAACTATTATTTCAGTATTTTGTATAACTGAATAATAAAAAATGTGGTTAGTGGTATGTTTTCTATGGCCAATTTGCCCGTATGTGTGGAGTGAAAAACCCGGTTTAAAGAGGAAAATCATCCTACCTCCGTATGAGATTGACTATTTATCAACTAAAACATCCCATACAAAGATGTTTTAATTTATAAACATCAACATGCTTGAATATAACATTATTTAATATTAACAGAGTTTAATATTTCCAAAATAAAGAATGTATAATTTAATATATTTATATGTTAATCATTGAGTGTCCTCCCACGATGAGTCCTTGAACTCCCTGGATGCGTCACGTAATAATAATAATAATAATAATATATATATATATATATATATATATATATTTTTTTTTTTTTTTTTTTTTTTTTTAATAATAATAATTTTTTTTTTTATTATTTCTCAGATAAATTACATATATTATATGAAGACAATTATGCATAACAAATACTTTCTCGTACATAAAGTTTTTTTTTTAAATAATAATAATAACAATAACTGTTTACAACATATATTATTATAATATTCATAATGATGATTATTACAGATGTTTCTTTGCAATTTTACACTCTATATATACAATATCAATGGATATAATCACTCTATATTGCATACTTTTGTTACAGTTATTACATACATTACATACATTTGATTACATATGATACATTACTTACATTTGTTTACATGTGATACGTACATTACATGTACTTGGTTACATATGATACATCTTGGATAAGAACTAATTTCTCTGCTTTCATCCTCGAAGCTGATATGTAAGCATAATAATAATAATAATAATAATAATAATAATAATAATAATAATAATAATAATAATAATAATAATAATAATAATAATATTATTATTATTATTATTATTATTATTATGCTTACATATCAGCTTCGAGGATGAAAAAATATTATTATTATTATTATTATTATTATTATTATTATTATTATTATTATTATTATTATTATTATGAAATACTGTCCTGTTGAAATACCTGTGCAAGAAACGGGATATTTTTTCATGACACTTCCTGTACAAATCCCGGGTGACCGGGTGAATGGAACCAACACATTCTGGATGCAGTATTCGCTATTCAAGTTCAAGGTCACACCACCCTCTTCAATGAACTAGAACCCAATTGTGCCATAGCTGGAAACTGCACACCCTGCGGTCACCTTCTCACTGTGAAAAGGTTTCTCTTGAACAAATTCAGTCTCGAAAAACCAAGAATTCTGTAGGTTCATCTGTTTACATGACCACTTAGATTGAAATGTGCTTCCTCCGAGAAACATACATTATGGAGGAAGAACGATTCTTCATAGACATTGGTCCGCATGCGTGCATAGTATTCCCACCATGCAGCGTAATCCGTTGCTGTTTAACAATAACTCACCTGAATGAGGTACGAAAAGACACCCAGCTCCTTAAAGATTCTCTGTCATGACTGCCTCGGTATCCCAAGTTTTACCTGTGTTCGGCGTTTACGTTACGGATATGTAACACTTGCCCCAACACAGCCCGTGATTCTCGTTTGTGTTAACAGTTATTGGTTTCCTCGAATGCCCTTTGCATTGTGGCAGAACATCTTAGTACCTCGGAACCTCTCGATTAAGGCAATGATTACACTATTTCTAGGGGCACGCTTACGGAAACGACGAACAAATAGCTCACAAACATGTCGTAAGCTCGGGCCATTTGCTCTACCAAATTTGTATGAATGAAAAACAATGCTCAACAATAAACGGCTTTTCTTCCCACATCAACAACATTGCTACAGATAAATGTAATGGCGTGGACTGTACACGTGCTCTTCATTTATGTGCATTCAGTCGAACGACGTATCTCATAGCGCGTATACTAACTCGGGAACCGGTCGAAAACATGATTAGAAAAATTCCCTCAAGTCGCCGACTAGACTCGAAACCCAGTCTTCCTTCCACACCACAGTTGCACACCACGGCCAAGCGCCGTGGTGTGCAAACGCCACATCCACTGAGCTACACAGGCTCTAAAGAAATAATTTTTTTTAATGTTTATAATGATACTATTTTTATAAATATCCACATGTGTAGGTGTATGTGTGCTTGTGTGCGTATGACAAAATATATAGAGAGAGACAAGGTATAGGGCACCTAAATTTTCTTTGCCTAGGGGTGAGGGGGGTATCAGATACTCTGGGACCGGTCCTGATCTCACAATCTATCGAAAACCCACAGACACTGAACGCTACCTACACTTCAAATCGTCTCACTATTTTGCGCAAAAACTCAGCAGAATACATATGCTTAAGAATAGAGCAACCAATATTATCTCAGATGAAAAAATCTCCTTGATGAACTCACTCTCGTATCTCAAACACTAGTAAACAACGGTTACAAAAAAAAAATAAATAAATAAAATCAAAAAGATTCTTCATAGGAATCCTTCACAGCAACAACCTCCTCTCACACAATATACATCGTTCATCGTCATCCCTTATGCAGGCTCAGTTTCAACAAAAATTGCCAAACTCATGAGGTCTTTCAACGTCAGAGTTGCTGCCAAATCTACACGCCACATTTTAAGATCTCTTTAAAATGTGGCGTATAGATTTGACAGGTGTATACAACATCCCGTGTTCCTGTGGATTAAATTACATAGGCCAAACATCAAGAAGCCTGGAAATTCGAAAATAAGAACATGTAGGGGATGAACAACAACAGAACAGACACTTCAGGATTAGCCCATCATTTCTGGATCTCTTACCACACCATCGATTGGGATAACAGCTGCATGCCTTATATAGAAGAAGATGTTCGATGTAGAAACTTCATAGAAGCTGCAGTTGTACTCCGTTCGGGCGAAAATCTAATCAAGGAATGATTCTGAAAGACATCTGGAAAAGCCTAATAAATTCATTCAGCTTTCCAGAATTTCATTTCGCTAAAACTATACAACGCGCTCAATAAACAATAACTGAGACATCACGTTACATGCTTATGATGTTACGCGTCGGTTTTAATTTTAATTGATTTCACTGTGTTACTCCATTCTTCTTCTTTTTTTACTTGTAAACGTTAGTGTTCCGTTTACCGTCATGCTTGTCCTGAAGAAGCCAAAGAGAGAATAGCTGAAACGTTTTGATAATTTACGCATATCTTTTAATAATTATGGTCAACTAATAAACCAAAAGAAAATAACTCAGTTTGAATGTTAAGTTACCAAATACAAAACAATAATAAAGATGACTTCCATTTGTAGAGTGGTAAAAGCAGAAAATGAATGTCACGTTATATGGGTGCAGACCTTAAATCAATTAAGGACAATCAGAGGTTATTAAAAAATAATTTCCGGTTATTAAAGATTTGGAATTCTCTGGAATAAAGTATCGCACAATAGAAATGAACAAGTGACACTTCTTTTTTATAGAAGGGTGTGAATATATGTGTAATTTGGAAAATTGTACACATATTGCACTGTTGTACTGTTGTTTCTGCTTGAGATTTGGCAAAAAACATGAGGGGGTGGGGTGTCTGGAAGTCAGTTAAGTATGCATTTATGCCACGAATGTTCGTTTACTGGATATGGAAAGGGACTTTTTCTTCACATTCCCGCCGTTTTCCTTCAAGGCATTGCAAACAAAATTGATACAAGATAGATATCGTCAGGTGCAATCGTTTTGGACCCATGAATAAATAAAAGGACTTAACGACATTCCATGCTTCTGTGTAACACACAGACAAGCACATCTAAACTAATAAAATAATTAATAACAAGTTCAAAGACACTTATCCCCAATCATGCACACTTCCTCAACCTGATCTATTTTTTCCTCAGAGAGAACAATGGCATCTACTTCGAAAGCAACTTTAAGAAAAAGCCAAAATGGAGACAACAGTTGGGTCATCAACTACAAACAAGTTAAATTAGTGCAAAAATTAAGTGATGCCAGTAATAACCATCATGGAGACTAGTATTCAGGCACTGCATGACGTGAACGACCATTGCAGTGAAATGTATGCCCCACAGAGCCTTGCATATCCACTTCACTAACATCTCCAGTATATCAAACACCACATGCATTTTGGCATTTACTCCCCAAGCATTATTCATCTCAACCTTCCTTCCAAATTACGCACTTAAATCATCGACCTAAGGGTGGTATCTGCACATATATCCACTCTGGCATACCGCCCAGAGAGTGCTCAACTTAGAATCACCCAACATTAACCTTCTTTGGTTGAAATCAAATGATTTTGATTTTCAACCAAATTCTCGGTTAAATTAATTTGCTTTCTCGCTCCCTTAATGCCACCAACCACTCCAAGGTCTTTAATTTCCTCTCCTAAAAAATTGATTTTCTCCGGTCCCACTTCTCGAACAGTGAAATCATCCTCCTTGGAGATTTTAATGCCCACATCACTAACTGGCCTTCTTCCTCCACTTGTACAGATCTGTTAATCAGAGATGCTGAAACATTTGCTCTTACACAAATTGTTCACATGCCAACCCAAATACCAGATAACTTAAACACCATAGATCTCTTCTTCACCAATGATCCTTCCAAATACACAACGAATGTAGTAGGTTCCTCGGGTAATTCTGACTACAGTCTAATGCGACACCATTTACACTATCACTGCCATGAAAGAGTAGTTTGGCATTATAAGAGTGTCAAGTGGAATAGCCTTGGTAACTTCTATGTCTCATTTCCATGGTTGGACTATTGTTTCCCGCCTTCTAAACCAAACATATACACCGAACATATCACCAAAGTATTTCTTACTGGCATGGAAATATACATTTCCCACTTTACTCTGAACTGTCACCCCCTAACTAAGTTAGGGGATGACAGTTCAGAGTAAAGCGAAGTCTGTATAAATAAATAATTAAGCATACCTCAACTGGTTTACATCAAGAAATCCATCCTTTTTAGTGCTTATACCCAAGCCCACATTAGCTGCAAGAAAACTCTCAATGCTTCCAACAAGCACAAAGCTTAAAAGAGCAAAAAGCAGGACACTTGTAGACTGTCCAAATGGTAACCAAGTCTTTTGATCTCTTGCGAAAGCAGTTGGTTGTAATGATTTCCCAACACTATTCCCACTATTAACTTTCTCAGATGGCTGTATTGTATTATCACCCACAGAAAAAGCCAATCTCTTGGCTTCACACTTTACCTCACATGCACACATAACTGACAATGGTAAATGCCCCAACCATTCCAGATGTCCAATATACAATGCCTGCTATATCCCTTTGCCAGAAAGAAATCAGAAAAATATTGTTCAAATTAGATACAAATTTTTCTAACTCATGGCATTCTTCAAATTGTCCTGAATGTTTGTGCACCAGACTTGATTACTGTCCTATGTCAGCTAAACATATATATATATATTCTCTTATTAAACTGGTCTCTATCCCACAGCCTGGAAATTAGCCTATATTCATGCCCATTCCCAAGAAGGGTAACAAATCACTGACGTCAAACTTCCCTATCTCACTCACATCAGTCCTATCTAAAGTAATGGAAAGAACCAATAATTCCCAACTACTACACTACTTCGAAGGTACACAGCTAATAAATGACCCAGTATGGATTCATCGCTCCTGATCAACAGGAGATCTACTCACATAAATCACCCATTTCTGGAAAAATGCCATTGAGAAATTTGGCGAATCTCAAGTGGATGGTTGCATTTGATATCTCCAGAACTTTTGATCAGGTCTGGCACAAAGGCCATTATTTAGTCTATCCGAGGACTTCTGAAATTGGATTACCAGCTTTGTCTGGATGCACACTATGTGTGATAGTGGATGGTTCCTTATCCTCTCACCATTCAACTAATGTCAGGGTTTCACAAAGTTCTGTTCTCATACCAACCCTCTCCCTTCTATATATCAGTGACATACTCCAGTTGACCTTCAACCCAATGCAGTTTTGCAGATAACAGCACATTGCACTCCTCCATTTCATTTGATAAACCTTACTCTATACAACTCACCTCAACCTATAGAACATTAACCCACTACCCTCAATTCTGATCTTCTAGCCATACTCCAATGGGGTTCAGATAATTTTATCAATTTCAATATATCAATTTTTATCAATTTATATATATATATATATATATATATATATAAAAGTGCCGCCATCTGGTGGTCCCTGACCCTAACACAATATTTTTAATGTCTGAAAATAGTGTGGGTTCGACGGTCGATTTTCTTGAGTTTATGGGATGAAAAACCAGAGTTTCCGGGAGAAAAAATCCGCTAGCCTATGCCAGACATCGACTAACTTGGGAACCGGTCGAAAAAAGGCTTAGAAAAAGTTCCTATAGTCGGCGACTAGATTTGAACCACCAAATCCTTTTCTTCGTGCGGTCAAGCGCCGTAGAGTGCAAACGCTACTTCTACTGAGCTACACAAGCAGGCAAACCGGTCTGAGGACACACGGATTACAGTCAGGAATGCTGACCCTCGCCATAGGTCTGATTCTTCAGCCTATGCTGGTTCCGGAGCCCAAATAAAATTTGGGGGTACTGAGATGGTGCTGTAACTCCCCGTAAAGGGAACTCATGGCCGTGTGTCATCATACGATTATTATTATTATTATTGTATAGAATGCCTAGGCATTCTATACAATGCGTGAAGTTTTTAGGCAAAGTATTAAATGTCTATTTTATTTTAATATTTTACATACTTTCCCTAGGCATTGCATTGCATAGAATACCTAGGCATTATATAGAATGACAAATACTATTTCGGCAAAGTATGAAAAGGCTTTTATTGAAAAGATGCTTTTGAAAATGTAAGAAGTACAAAATGTAAGATACCGGATTTTTCTACAAAAAGAGAAAAAGACCAATGCTGAACTAATTGTTGCTACAAGGTAGACTGGAATGACATTTTGAATTGTACTTAACTGCCTTGTTCACACAAAAGCACTTCAAATTTCGGCACTTGGTCTTGTAAGTACACCTCATGAACCCTTGGCTGCTACCCGTGGACTGAGCAGAAGCAGCTGACCGGGGAGCTATTTCGTGGTCAGGAACGACTCCAACTCTTAGTAAGTCCAAGTCGGTAAAACCCATTGTCTGTTACACTCATAACAACCGTCAGCAGATTGCGCGAGTCACCCCCGTCCCTTGTCGACGTCTGGATAGGAATACACACAGTAG
Source organism: Typopeltis vanoorti (assembly GCF_054136105.1). Lineage (NCBI taxonomy): Eukaryota > Metazoa > Arthropoda > Arachnida > Uropygi > Thelyphonidae > Typopeltis > Typopeltis vanoorti. The sequence goes on along the minus strand of NC_143567.1, from coordinate 35,068,058 downwards.
CCCCTAAAGGTACAAGAGGAAATTTTTTGTCTGAATCCATTTTCTTTTTTTGGCCTGTATTTGCAGATTCAATTTAGGTTGAATTTTACCTTCGACAGCATTTTCAATATTAAAATATTAACATCATAACCTTCTATTTTCTCACTTGCATCGTCTTTACTCTCATGTCCACAGGCGGCATGAACATTTCGGCGACAATTTCTGCACGTATGGGCACCACTTACCTTCAAACAGATAGCAAGTAGCAGAACTGGAAGCCTCTTTGGTAGTGTGTATTCATCATCACCACTTTCGTTTCTTCCATCGTCGACTACAGTCTCGACTGTGTATTGTGCAATAGACTCTTTCTCTTGGATAGGGTGATCTGTTTCTTCTTGTATTGTTTGAATGTTTTCCATCATTTTTTCCAGCTCCTCAGTTTGTATGTCTTGTAAAACATCTAGGGGTAAGGAAGACATTGTGAGACCCACTTTAGCTTTGTAGCCAAAGAGAGCTTCATGTGGTGTTCTCTTAATCCCAGAATGAAATGCCCTGTTCTTTATTAGTTGCACGAAACATAGTCACTCACTCCATCGGTCAGTTTTTTCATCTTGCATTCACGTACACAGCATATTTTCAATGTATGTTCTGAGTAGCTCTTTCGACACTTCCTTGGCTTTGTGAGTGGCGAGGCTTGCCATGGACGATCTTCAAAGTCGGCCAGTACTCCTTTAGGCTTCTCACATTATTAGCAAATTCTCTGCCATTGTAACATTGAACATTGAAGAATCGATGGTGCTCCAAGCAAATATGTCCACGAGGTTATATGCCACTTCTTCCACTGTCTTTGATGTCAGAGCCTTGAGAAGCACAAAATTTAGTGAGATGATCTTGGTATACCATTATAAACTTGTATTCCCTGTCAGGATGACTGACAATCAATGAGATCGACCTGACAACGGAAATTGAACTCGGATAAAATCATGGGCTTCAATGCAACACCCTTTTTAACACCCTTTTGTTTTTTCTGGTATGGCTCACAAAGGTGAATGTACAGTTCAATGTCATGATGAGTAATATTCTTGTACTTTTATGAGATTTCTTTCAACATTCTGTAATGTCCTCCATGGCCAATGGCCAAATGAGCTTTATGAAGTACATTAAATAACTCAGAATCTGTGAGGTAAAACTGGATTTCACTGACGCCTTTTTTAACAGGATAAATCAACTTACTTTTGTTTCCTACGATCATCACACCACAGCGATTCAGCAGCCAAGTCACGTGGTATCTTCTTAGTATTTTTCAATTAAACCATCTTAGCATTTTTTCACATCGCTTACTAACTTTTAGTAGGTAGTTTCGGTTAAAAAAACGCAGTTTTCAGCAGCATTGGCTCGAACTTTAGATTGTTCTTCGTAGAATCGTCGTTTCATGTCAACATGCTGTGATTTCTGCCCAGATAATGTAGCTTGCTCAGCAATTTGCATGTGCAAGGCGAGCGGAAAGTCAAACAAAGCCAGCAGTGCAAATAGTGGAAGTTTTTTTTTTTATTATTATGTTGGATCATATACCAGAGGTTGGCTGGTCAACCTATAGTACTTTAGTATCATATATATGGGTAGTGGGATGGGAAAGGAGAAACCTGTTGACATCCGATTTAAAAGCCTGTATATTGTATTCCTTGGGAAATACATCAGGGAGAAGACTGTTCCACAGTTCAGCAGTAGCAGGGATGAACGATGAGGAAAAGAAACTTGTTCTGCGGGTTTCAAGATGTACTGTGAAGGGATATTGGGCGGTGGCTGCACGTGTTCCAATGGGTTTAGTATAGAGTGGGAGAATTATTGATGCTGTTTCAGATGAGCGTTTTCCATGAAACTATTAGTAGAATATACAAATTGCAGAGACCGGACGTTTGTGTGAAAGTGGGGGGAGTGAGTTGGTAAGAGATGGATCATTTATCAGTCTAATTGCTCTACCCTATATTGAGTCAAGCATTTTGAGGGAGCTTTTAGGAGCCCCACTCCAAATGTGAGAACAGTATTCGATGTGCTCTGGCTGTCTGTTTGAGGCAAGCGTCGAAAGTCACGTGACTCGCCTTTCCACATTAAAAGTCACTGCCGGGAGTATTTTATACTTTGCCGATTTGCCATTCTATAGAATGCCTAGGAAAAGTGTCAAAATCTAAGCGTTTTATACTTTGACGTCCCACTTTCGGCATTGTATAGAATGCCTAGGGATTCTATACAATGCCTAATTTCACACTTTGCCGGTAACACACACACACACATATATATATATATATGTACACGCACGCACACAGGGCCGATTTTATCATTAGGCGAATCTCAGCAATCGCCTAGGGGCGCTAAGACTTATTTAAGATGTAATAATTTTCTTGCTATACAGATATTAGGAGTAATCATATATGTATACAGATGTATTCGTTTTGATTAATACATTTTTTAATGTTCATAATGATATTATTTTTATAAATATCCACATGTGTGCTTGTGTGAGTATGACAACATATATAGAGAGAGACAATGTATGGGGGCGCCTAAAGTTCTTTGCCGAGGGGTCTCAGATACTCTCGAACCGGCCATGTGTGTGTGTGTATATATATATATTAATAAAAGTGTTTTGAGTTCTTCATCTTCTGTTCATTCAATCAGTCTACTTTTTTTTTATTTATGAAATAACGAATTACAATATCATGTTTTTAATTGCAGAAAATACAGAGGCAGCAGGACCACTGTGAATGGAATCGACAAGAAGCAAATGATGATTTAAGAGAGCATGATTATGAAGAAAATCATGGGGAACATAAAAGCGGCATCGCCAATGAATTCAGTTATTTAAATAAGGAGAAAAGATTAGAAATGTTTTTGCTGTCTATAGAAGAGAAACAATATAAACATTTAGAATCACTAGTGAAGTAATTCTCTGAAATGTTATTTTATAGAAAGAAGTGGCGCTGAGTTTAAATATCTAGCACACATGCCTCCACTCATTTCACCTGCCAGCATCACCGATAGTAGAGAACAAGAGTGACATCTACATTTTTAAGTTATTAACTTACAGTTTTAGCATTTTCCTTTCAACGACAATAACGTAGTTTAAAATAAACTTTTGAAAAATTAACAGTAAAACTCTAGATCTTTAATAAGCATCTCAGAAATCAGTTTAAACTATTCCGAGTGCGCGTAGCTTCAAATACTGTATTCATATCACCATATTATGCAACTTGAACAACTTGTATAATATCTAAGTTCATGGTTGACTTGTATTTTAAACAAAATAAGCTTCATTTTTTCCTAAAATCTTTTAAGAAAAATCTTAAAATTTATGACGTCGAATATACACTGCTGGACAAAATTTACTGAACAGAAAGTTTTCCATAAATATTTGATTTTTTAACAGTCTTCAAAATCGGTATTCAATATAATACACTGTCCTGAAAATTCAGAGTATCCAACAGAAATTGATCTTGAAACCAGGCAGTCTCAAGCTGAAAGTGGGACTTGGGCTTGATGAATCACAACGATCTTGGCAATATGGGCAGAGTTCAGGAGACAGATGTCATTACAAGAAAAGCTAGCCAAGGTCACCCGAGGAATACGTTAACGGGAAAAGACCTCTATCTGGCTCGAACAGCAACACCAAATCCCCCACGATCCTGTTACTGTCTCTTGAGGTGACTGTGGCAACAGGTGAAAATACTGAATGGAAGTGTTAAGAAAACTCAATTCACGCCGATTCTATGTAAAGAAGCCAGTGGATTGTATCTCATTTACCACAAACTACGGCAGAGCTCACTGAAACTAGTACCACGAACATGTTTCTTGGAAACCAGGAAAACTTGGGTACAGTTCTATTCTCTGAGTCCCATTTTGACCTCCAAACGGATTCTAGTTGATGGAACGAGGAATGCGATAACATCTCTCCATCATAGAAACTGACACTTAATGGAGATAGCACAGAATTCTCCTGTGGGGCAGAATAATGTTCACTGCATCACGCACATGAAACCCCCGAATTTTTAGGGTTGTCCAACATCTTCTTTTCATGCATGACAATGCCACAGCCTGTAAAGCTCAAAACTGGAGGACCATCTGGAAACCGATATCTAACGACTGCCATAGCCAGCACGATGACCGGACTTAAATCCCATCGATTATATTTGGGACTTCCTTAGGTATTGCATTGCACGCCGACAGCCACACCCTTGCTTGGCCTGATGTAAGAATGGGCATGGGAGTTGTCACAGCATCTGATAAACATCTTTATATGCGTTATGCGTTAGAGGGGATCAACATCATAGTGATGCTATTTGGTCATATTTTCGATCACATTGTGTCAACTTCTGTGATGTGATCTATTTTGATAATTCTTACACCCTGTAATGTCCCTGTCTCCTCATTTCATTGTTATTCTATTGTACAAAGTTGTCAATTAAATAAAACGAGTTGCTCGTTTTAAAGTGTTTTGTTAACAGTGTATGTATATTGAATATATGTGATTTTCTATATATAAGAGACAGGTTTCAGCACCTACTGAAACCTCCGAAGGTATTGAAACTGAATGTTCTTTTTGAAAGCTCGAAGGTCTACACACCAGGAAATATACAGTACACAAAAAATTAAGGAGACCGAATTGATAAACACGTCCAATGTGATTATGCTCCAGCAGACAACACTAGAAAAATATAGACCCATGATCATGAAAACTACAGAAACGAATTCCTTAAGTTGTCCTTTTTTGCATGGTTGATCTTTCTGCACAGTGCATAATGTTTCCTGCAGAAATCAATGAATGAAACAATGGAGAACAATTAAGTTTTGTATAAAATTAGGAAGAAAAGAAGTTCACTAATACATGCAAAATGATGTAATCCGCTTATGAAGACAAGGTTCTGTCCTAAGTACAAACAATTCATTTAAACATAGAAGAGAGCGTTGTAGTAGACACCTCACACATATGCCACTGATTTGCTATAGGTTCTTGCACATCTTTTGTGATATATATATATATAGTCTAAATGCTCATCATGGCACAGCTGCAGATCTACATGTTTGACCAAAATATGATAATTCACACTGGCAAGGATTCTGATACACTCCAGGGTAGTCTTATGGCAGACGTTTCTTTAGCTAAGCCTAGAAAAGTAGATGTCTTATTAATTAGGACAGGACACCTGTAGGCCAACGGATCTAAACAGTTTGGTAATACCTTCTGAGATGCTTTTGACATAGAGAACAGTGAAATGATGGACCATGTCTGTATCACTATAAATTTAGTTTAATCCTTTATCCAAGTGTGAGAAAACAAAGCTTGCACCTGAAAATATCTTCAGGACTGGGGTAAGGTAGTACAACACCAGAAAACTCGTAGCAAAGGTGGACCAAACTAACATCACTCCTATCTTAGTATCTCCCATAATACAAAACATCTCCTTGCGGATATGTATAATGTTATGCATTAAGGGAAGGGCCATTACCCAGACTAGTTTCAATGTTTATTGAGGTCTCTTCAGTGGGAGCCAGGCCCAGAAGTGGAGATACCAGGCAGAAGCAATGGCGAGATCATCTTTACCTACAGGAGTTGAAAAAAGGTGCCACCTTTTTATTAAATCACTCTGGATTTAGAGAAAGATGTTTTAAGTTTATTTTTCACTTGGTTAGACTTTCAACGTCTGTATCACTATTTCGATGAGAGGCAGATGACAAGGAAACAACAATTATTAATTATAGTTTTATTATTATTAAATAATTATTTTCATGATGAACATTTAGACTTCGTTAAATTCCATAAGCCAGAGCAATCAGGACTTGCTGAGCATGCTATCACCACCAGATAATGAATTCTTTGGAAGAAAATTAAGGTTCATTGTAAAAGTAATAATCTCTTGGAAAACGTTCATACAAAGAGAGTTGTGAGATCTTGCTATATTGATTAAATCTAAACAGAAACGATGGACTTAAATAATCCCTTATGGGAAATAGTTCTTCACAAATTTGAGAATTAATATGTTATATTTATTTTTATTATTTTTTTAAAATCTTGTTAAAATAAATTTTACTACAACCTTAATATGTTTAAGACCATGATGCTCTACATCCTGTATACATGTAGTTTGTCATTCACTCTGTTGAATATACCAGTTTCTGTTTCTTGTTTAATTTGAAACTCATACTGAAGTCCTTGATACTACAGTGAAAATTTTATTCTAATTAAAATGTATATGCAAGGTAAATGTTTTATGTTATTAATTATTCTAAGGAGTTTTTTTGACGGTTCAAATCTAGTCGTGGACCAGGGGAAATTTTTCTAAGCATTTTTTCGACCGGTTCCCGAGTTGGTCGATCTCTGGCATGGGCTAGCGGGTTTTTTCTCCCAGAAACTCGGGTTTTTCGTCCCGTAAACTTAAGAAAATTGACCGTCGAACCCACACTATTTTCAGACATTAAAAATATTGTGTTAGGGACCACGAGATGGCAGCACTAGCTTGCCGCCTTCTCCACTGCATACCGATGAATCAGTGATAGCCTTGGTCCAGCTATCTCTCTGATTGGCTACCAGTGGAGATTGAACTGCCCACTCAGTCACCAAAAGTTAGATAGGGTAAACGGCCCCGCCTACTCCATATACGGGAACAAATAGACGTTAGCTGATTTTTTTTTTTTAGTTTATTTGACACCTGGACAGCAGAAGAAAATGTGATTATAGAAGGATGATACTAGTTGGAGAAAATGGACTGGCAGAATGATAATAATTAAGTATGATATACGAGGATAGTCTAAAAAGTTCTTCGCCTAACAATGAAAAAACGAATTTAAATTTCAAATTTATTTTTATTTTTCAGCATAATCTCCCTTAAGACTAATACATTTATTTCAGCAATGCTCCAGCGCCATCATCCCATTCCTATAGTGGTTCTCAGTAAGATCTGCAAAACACTCCTCTACAGCTGCAATCATCTCTTGATTTGAAGAAAAACGCTGACCAGTGAGGAAGAGTTTTAGTTTTGGGAGGAGATAGAAGTCAGAGAGCCAAATCTGGGGAATACGGTGGACGTTTCAACAATTCATAGTGCAGATCCCTTAATTTTCCAATCGCCAAAACACCTTTGTGTGCAGGTGCATTGTCCTGATGAAAAATGATTTTTTCTTCTGCAAACTGGGTCTTTTCTCACCATTTTTTTTCCCGTCTAGTCTGGTTAAAAGATCAGAATAATATTCCCCCGTTATTATTTTACCCTTTTCAAGATAATTAATATACAAAATGCATTTAGCATCCCTAAACACAGATACCACGACCTTTCCTGCTGATAGAACTGACTTTGTCTTTGGTGCTGAACAACTGGCTTCTGTCTATTGTTTACTGCTGTTTGGATTCTGGTGTGTAATAGTGAATCCAAGTCTCATCCATAGTAATAAATCGATACACAGAATCAGTTTTATTCTTGTTAAAACGCTCCTAGCACTGTTCAGAAATTTTCATGAGAGTGCATTTTTGATCTGCTGTGAACAAGCACGGCACCCATCTTGCGTAAAGCTTTTTCATTTGCAATTCTTCATGGAAAATATATCCTACACGTTCTTTCGAAATGGCTATAGTCTCAGCAATTTCATATACTTTGACTTTCCTGTCATCCAATACCATATTGTGCACTTAATAATATAAACATAAATGGATGGAACACGTTCAAAGAATGAAAACAGAAAGATTACCAAAACAAGCCTTAAAGTACGAGCCATCAGGAAAAAGAAAATCAGGACGTCCTCTTAAACGATTCAATGATGACTTCTAAGGCCGGAACAGGCCATACTAGGCCTAAATCCTTGATACGTATGATGATGATGATAATTTCTGGTATTCTTACACTTTTTGGATGTCCTTCGTGTGGATCATCTTCAAGGCTGGTACAGCCATGTTTATACTCGGCAGCCCATTTCTCAATTGCTGAAAACGAAGAAGAGTGTCCATGAATTTTTATGAACTTCGAATGAATTACTTTTGGCGTTAAACCTTCTTTTATAACTGTACGATACTCAATTTTATCCGTTTCAAGGGATACAGACAACACCTTTGTTTCAGACAGCTGTATAAAACAAACTATTTGATAGAATTATTTGCAATTTCACATGGATGCTTATGACCGATGTACCAACTTAGAAAAAAAAATTGCCGATAACATTGCCACCTATAGTCGAGGTCGAGAACTTTTCAGACCACCTTGGTAAATATGTTAAATGAACAAATTTATAAAGGTATTTCATCCCTGTGAAAGTAACATCATGCAGAACATGAGAGCAGATGAACTGGAGTAGCAACCAATGATGGTGAGTGAGCAGGAGTTATATGAGGAATTGAGTAAACTTTATGTTAATAAGGCTAGTGCCGTAACGAGGGTGTCGCAAAAGAGGCGCCTGCCACAGGCACAATTAGGTTTGGGGCACAAAACGTATAAAATTTTTGGGTTGGGGGGTGCAAGTTAGACACTTGCCACAGGCGCTTCATATCCTTGATACGTCACTGAATAAGGCTGTATAACTTGATGGTATATATCACCACACATGTTGAGGAAATGTTCCGGGGAGTTAACAATGACATTAATCTACCTCTTTAACCTAAGTCTTAGAGTGATCCAAGTTCCAAACGAGGGGAAAGAGAAATTTTTCTGCTTCAGAACTGGGATGACAACAGTAACATTCTCTTTGATGGACAACATGGATCTGATAAAGGAGGTTCATGTTTTAGCAATCTACTTATAATAAGTAAGTTATTTGCATATTATTAAAAGGTAACAAATGCATCGGACAAGGCGGAATGCATACGCAGTGAATTTAGATTTTGCAAAAAAGATTTTGATAAATTGCCATATGACATGTAAGCTAGATAAAGAGGATCTGAGGAGTAAGTTTTTTGTGTGAGTGACTGAAATGCATTTAAAGTCATGGGATGCATGTAAGAGTGGACCTCCCTTGATTCCATAGAGATGCTTCTCCATGATGATGATAACTTATATTTTATGCCAAAAGCAAGCCAAATTTAATTAAAACCACATATGCTTTATGTATAATACAATTTAAAATTAATATAGCTTTTTTTAAAAAAACAAGAACAAAGTACTTATCTTTGGAGAACACTCAATCACAGGAGCCTCCACAAAATGCTATATAAAATGCCATTAAACAAATTTATAATGATACAAGAATGTTATATAATTCGTAACATATCTGTAGTTCAGCAAAATGGTGTGAAGAATGGCCAGATCACACTTCTGAATCAGGCACAGTGAAAAGTTAAAGTTATTCATTTTGGTATTTGTTACAATGAATGTATAATGTATATGTAATCAGTGATACACATCACAGGTAGAAAGCAAACAAGTGTTTTATATAATGTTTGCTTTACCACCATAGCATATTTACTTGAACCATTATTAACTATGCTGCATATATGTAGCAACTTAAGTGCATATTGTAAGATTTAACTATGTATATATTTCAGACTAAAGACTGTCGTAAATTACATATTTTTATTGACTCAATAATAACACTGACTGGCAGCTATAAATGTCTAGTTGATAAAGTCATGTTCCAACATAAAAAGCTGCCATATTTATAAAGTTGTTATATTAAAAATCCTAATGACAAACAATCATTATAAATTCTATGAAAGTTTTATCATATCTATAAAAAAAAGAGTGCAAAATATAAAAAAAAAAAATCACAATGCACAGACTACTTTTAGAAAAAAATTAATTATTTTCTTATTAATTAAAAAGTTTTTAAGTAATTAAAAAGTTTTTTCAGATTCAAATCTGAAAATATTTTGGGCCTGATAATATACAAAAACAAAATAATTGTAGATAAATATTTAGCATTTAACTTACTCTTTAAAACAAGAGTCCCAGTAAATTCTACCTATATCAATAATTAAGAATGAATGTTGTAATCACTCGTACTTTCTAGTGAAAGCATTTACTATCTTCTTCCAAGTGTTTTTATTTATTTTTGTTTACACAATGTTGACCATTTTTTCAGGGTGACAAATTTATTTATCACAATCTTTTTTTTTTTTTTTGTAATAAACAAAAATTAACTTTTCACATTCATTTTAAGCTGCAATATTATGAGAGAGAGCAAATAGAAATCTATTTAATTAAATTACAGTACAATTGCATAACTTCTTTTTCTCTTAAAAAAAGGGAGAGTGGAATATCTTAAGTTCATTCAGCTATTATTATTTATTATAATTTATATTACATAAAATTTTAAAATATTGATGAAACACAGATGCCATTATATATTGTTTCTGTCATGTACTGACAGTTAACACAAAAACAGTAAAATAACACTGCTTTATTAGATTTTTTTTACTAGCTACATGGCTCATTTGACAACAAATACCATAAGCCAACCCGACTAGCCATATGAATAGGTTCTGTTAATATCTTTAGATGGAAGACAATTTTTGTCACCTGTTGTTGAAGTTGCCATACTGCTTATTAATATGAAATACTAATGAATGAAATCGTTTGCAAAAGTTCAGTTTGGTCTCCAGAACAGAGATTACAACTTAACTGCTAAGTCTACCCATGGTATTATATGTGGTGGTACATGATGCTAATCTTCTGCGATGAGATCGACATAAAAAATAAAAAAAATAATAAAAAATATGAAATACTAATAAATGAAATCGTTTGCAAAAGTTCAGTTTGGTTTCTAGAGCAGAGATTACAACTTACTTAACCCCTAAGTCTACCCATGGTATTATACGTGGTACACAATGCTAATCTTCTGTGATGAGATCGACATAAAAAAATAAAGATAGGAAATAGTAAAGTTCAATGAAAACTATATCTTTAATAATAATTTACCTAGTTTCATTCAATAATATACTATACTTGAAATCTGAACATTACCAAAACAGATATAAAAAGTATACCTACCAATTATTAATTATTAATTAAACATTAAAGAAACAATAATCATAATTCTGACATGCAGGCTTTTACCTTATCCCTGCTTTCCTACACATATCCATTAATAATTAGTAAATTGGCTCTCATTTCATTAAGAATAAATATTATACATATATTAATGTTATTCAATCACATTAACAAAATATATCTAAAGAAAATATATATAGTTAAATTTAGGAACAACAGAGCTAATGATATCAATGCACACTGAAATTATTAGTGTGCATTGATATCGTTAGTTGGAGAAATTCTATGATGAAGACTAGCTAATAGAAAGATATCTCTTGCTATTCCTCAAGAAAAATCCAGATGTAATATAACACTTGGAATTTCAGATAATACAGCAGCCAACATGAGAACAATCAACGTGAGAATATAGGCAGATGACTGGAGGTGTTCAGGCTATTAAGAAATCTCAGTGTGAATTGCCAAGGATATTGGCCCATGTGTTATGAGAAAGTGCAAGAAAATGGCAGTTGCTTAATTTAAGATTTTGCACTGGCAGGATCACAGTGGACAAAGGGAAAGATATCTCCATTACATAAAGGAGACTCCAAGAGATAGGATAAATTAAAGACCAACCAATTTAGGTGGTTAAGGCATTGGAAAAGTGGTTAAAGGGAGAGACAGGAATATGCTACTATATATAGGATTGAATGACTGTGAAAGGGAGAGCATATCTTAGTAATTTACTCACTTTATACAATAAAGGGACAACTGAAATGTATAAAAGAAATGGCCCTGTAAAGGCATTTCATAGGATACTGCAAAAGAACTATTACATAAATTGGAGCAAATGGAGATGGGCATAAAGCTGGTGAGATGATGGCTGATGTAGAGTATTAGAGTAGAATACAATGAAGCCAAATGAACAAATAGGCAGGTGACCAGCAATGTATGTGTTACTGTGAAAGACCGAAATTAGAGAATGTCAATATTCTCAGGTGAATGTCAACACATACCAAATACGTCATTGAAAGACTGAATATTTGGTTATATTATTATACATTCGAACCATTGCTGGTATATGTCAACAAGCACAGATAAGCTCTGGTGGGGGTCGAAACGACAAGCCGAGAAGACACAGCCAGAGAAAAACAAAAAAAGGCCATCTATTTGTTAGAACTCTCGAACACTGTGCTGTTTGTCAGTCTTATGCAAGGTTTTCTGGTGCGTGCAATGTTTAGATTAGGTTCAAAGGAAAATATTGAAGAGGAGCTGCAACCTACCACGTCTTCATATCAAGCCCTGACTGAACAACACGAGTTTATTTCTATAAAAAGAGCGGCCGCGAAAGAGAATCTTATACTGCAAGAAACGAAAATGTTACAAATCTCAAAAAGAAAATTTCCTCTTGCTCAAATTGGTGATACCGTACGAATACAAGTCCCTAATGTCGAACGTGGTCGTACAGATGTCCGAAATGTGTTGGCGGTTGTTGGAATAAAGACTCCGAATTTTATAAATTAGCAAACAAAAATGGTACCCTCAAGCAGCTTTGTACCCATAAACAGTTCGTAATTTGTAAAGAAAAGTTACTTTTCATAGATGAGATTTCTTCTCAAGAAATGTCGCTGAGAGAAGCAGCTGCAACTAATTCGAGAAGTGGAGGGCAAAGCTATACACACTGTAGTTGCAAAAAGAAGTGTTCCACGAATAAATGCAGTTGTAAAAGCAAGGGACTCTTGTGCAATTCAAAGTGTCATAACAGATTCAGTTGTTGTAATAAATAAGTCTGTATAATTAATCACATAATTTATGTGTAACTTTATTATTGGTATTGTCTTAACGTAATAAAAATATTTTTATTCAACAAAGAATAAATATTTTTATTCAACGTAATAAAAATATTTTTATTCAACATTCAACAGTTTGCCAGATATAGGTCTTTCATAGTAATATATATTACTAACCAAGTGACTATGTGAATGCTGACATTCACCGGAGAATGTCGACATTTGCCAGATATTGGTCTTTCACAGTAACATATGCATTATAGGCTCGATATTTGAGCCATGGCTGTTTAATTTATAAGTCACTGGATGAGTGAAATTAGACATTTTATGTTTTTGCATAACATTTTATGCAAGTGGCATTTTTATCTTTTAATGTATGCTTTTAATTCCCATTCTTTTAATGTCAATTTCTTTAAATGTGCGTTTTTAATTATATGGTATGCTCTTACATTTTCTGTAGTTCACACACAAAATATATAAATAATAAATATATAATTAATAATACTGAGAATGATTTGAAAAGGAATAACTAACTTTTTTTTTTTTTTGTTACTCCCACCAAGTGAGAGTGACCAAGTGAAGAAATCTAGTCTCTCAAGCAAAAGTACTGAATAGAGTAGTCAATTCAGAAAGTAAAGGTTGGTGTGGGAGCTAAAGGGATGCTGCAGTTTCAACATACTAATGCCAGAAGTATCAGGAACAAAAGGGAGAAGCTTTTGGAATTATTCAGTGCAACCTCGCCAAAAGTTATAGACATTAGTGAGACTTTGCTAATGGCAGATGATGTAGTTACAGGGATTGAATGTGCAGGGTTTAGCATTTTCAGGAAAGATAGAGCAGACAGGATGGGAAGGAGGGGGAGGCTATTCATTTGAAGCAGTGTGGTGTGAGATTAAGGCCAGTATGACAAAATATACAGTTGATTGCTGCCATAGACCAGGGAGTTCCACAAATAATCTGGAAGGCACGCATCACCAAATCAGTATAGGTATTAATAATCAAGTGATTATTACGAGAGAATTCAACTATGGAGATATAGCCTAGGAGGAAGGAAGACCATGTGGCAGGAAAGAAATAGAATGTATACACCTGCTTGGAGATAATTACTTAAGGCAGCATGTGATGAAGGGGACTAGGGGTGGGAGAGTATTGGACCTAGTCAGAGGATAAGAAGAGCTATTCATAACCAAGGTGACAACATTGCCTCCAATTGGTGAAAGTGAGGTTAATGATATACTGACAGCCTATTTAAATTGTTCTGCAAGTTCTCCACATTGTCTTAACTATTATTCTACCTCCTAATTTCACATCATCAGCAAACAACTGAATATTTCCTTTCAGGTCATTTCCTATATCATGTACAAATTAAAAAGCACTTGCATTTTACAATCTCCCAGGTCTTGACTTTGGAGATTGTAAAACATGGGAAATATTCTATCAAGAAGGGGTATTTGTGGAACTAAAAGGCAGGTGATTATGACATGCTTAGGAAAAAGCTTAAATCTGTACCATGGCATAAAACACTGCAAGGTAATGTTAGTAGTGCACAGGATATAATTAAGGGTAATCTACAGGAACCATTATTAAATTGTATATTTAGGGTAAGGAGTTAAATGTATGAGTAATATCATTAAGCACGAGTTGCAGAAGAAGAAAATGCTGTGGAGGGTATAAAGAGAAAGGCGACCAGCAAACTCATGAACAGTACAAGGCTCAGGCAAGAAAGATGACCAGCATGGAAAGGAAGGAAAAATCAGATTATGAGAAGAATCTAGCCAAGCAGGATAAAGGAAATACCAAACAGTTCTTTCATTATTTGGAAAGTAAGAGGAAGAATAACTAAATAACTACTGAAGATTAACCTTAATGAGTGATGATGGTCACAAGGAGACAGAAGTGGATGAAACAGTTGAGTTACTAAGTGACCGATTTGCAAGGGTATATCATCTGAGTGAGGTTACTGTTTTAACCTATGTGACAGACATTAATGTGAGAATAGAGGTGGATGAATTGCAGGTTCTTAGACAGAATCTCAATGTAAACACAGCTGTGAGATTAGATGGGATATCAGCTAGGGTTTTGCGAGAACGTGCAAGGGAACTGGCAATGCCTTTGACTAGGCACTTTAAGTCTGGGCTCCAAGGAAGTGGAATTCCAAGGTAGAGTTCCAAGAAAGTGGAATAAGGGCAAAATAATTCCTTTGCATAAGGGAGGTTCTAAGACTGCAGTAGCAAATTATAGACTAATCAGTATCTTAGACATGGTGAAAAAAGTACTAGAAAAATTTGTTAAAACAAGAATTCAAGAATGGGTGGATAAAAACATTATACTGTACAAGGGGAAATGTGGCTTTGTGAAATGTCATCATATGTTTATAATTTACTATCTTTTTATAATAGAGTAACAGTAGAGTTGGATAAAGGAAATGGCTAATATGGTGATTCTGCTGGATTTTGCAAAGGCATTTGTCAGAATATCACACGGAACTCTGTTATAAAAATTAGAATGGATATGACACTGGTTAAGTAAATAAGGGGTGGCTGCTGGACAGATATTAAAAAAAGTGATATATGGAGGAGCAAAACTGAGGCAAAAACAGGTGACTAGTGGTGTGCCAAGGTTCAGTGCTGGGGCCACTGCTTTTCAATTTGTACGTGATATAGGAAATGACCTGAAAGGAAATATTCAGTTGTTTGCTGATGATATGAAACTAGGAGGTAGAATAATAGTTAAGACAATGTGGAGAACTTGCAGAACAATTTAAATAGAATGTCAGAATGTGCAAAAGTTAATGGGTGTCAGTTTAACTTCCAGAAATATAAAATTACGCATTTTGGAATAAATAGATTATAAGCCATGTATCACATTGATGCCCCTGTACTCCAGGAAATAGATGAAACTACATATTTGGGGGGGGGGGGCAGACATAGAGTTAAAGTTTAGAGGAGATATTGCTAAGGTAGATCATAAGATTACTTGACTATTAACAAGTAGAGATAAGAAATTTACTATTCCTTTTTATAAGAACTTGATATACCCACATCTGGATTACGTGCTCAAGTCTGGTCCCCCTGGATTTCCTGGGGGTTGAGGAAGCAGTGGAGAAGATTCAGAGGCGAGTGACCTGTGGAATGTTCTCTATGAAAATAGATTGAAGGTGTGTGAATTGCAAAAGTTGGTTGATAGGAGAAAAGGAGGGAATAAATACATTTAAGTTGCTTAAAGGGTAGGATAGATGCAGGAGAAATGTTTCAGCACTTGGGTAGAGGGACTGTAAGTTGAATAAAGGTGTGGTTAGTGAGGACTAGATTTTTTTACTTGGAGAGTTGTGAATGAGTGGAATGGCTTGACAGAGTCAGTTGTGAATGCTTTGTCTGTTAATGGGTTCAAGAAGAGGTATGACAGATTGGGTCTCCTGTGATGAGTCTTCAGACTCCATAGAGGTGCTCGTATAATAATAATTGGTAACAATATGGAACTTTTCAAATTCTCTGGAGACATCTTCAGATACAGACTACTAGAATTCATGAATAAGATGGTCAATTATTACCAGGAAACTGGCAAATGGTACGATCGTCCCCATCTTCAAAAAAGGCAATATTAATGAATGTCAAAACTATAGAGGCATTAGACTTTTAAACACTGGATATAAAATATATTCAAGTCTTTAGACTAAATTAACCAAATACAGTAGAATCCGCTTATTGTGATTGTGGATAATATTATCAATAAGCTATTGTTATCAAAATCAGTCGGTTCCAAAGCACAACATTTAAAATGAATTAAAAATAATTCGTCTATTATAATCAAAGTTCTGGTTACTGTTATCAAAATCCTCGAATGTTTAGTCGTTTGTGTCTCCGAATTCTAAGAAATAAGGGTTAATCAGGTGAAAATTTGACAAAGAACATTTGTTGAAATCTGACTTTCTTGCTAATCTTCCTTTAATCCCCAGGCAAATGCAGGGGGGGGGTATAAATACAGTCTAATTGTGATTTTTTGAGTTTATTTTTGTGCTCTCTTTCAGTAAGTGAATTTGACTTTAAGTGCTCGTTAAAACAGCCCTTGGCATTATGGCAGAAGCAAGTGGTTGTGAAATTTTTAAATTTCACAACCAATCTCGTGTGAGATCTTAAAAAACATCAAGCATTGAAACTTCAGCTCTTACTAATGGGAACATGGATCGGAAGAGAGTGATCTGGTAAGTTGAATCAGCATTAAAAATGTGGTTTAGCAATGTTCGTGAAAGAATGCTTCGATTAATGGGTCAAAAAGCAGAACTTGCAAAAACAATGTGCAAAGAAAATTTCACCGCGACTGATGGATGATTTGACAGGTGGAAAAAGTGAGAGATATTGTGTACAAGTATTCATGGCAAAGAAAAAGGTGCTGATTTTTTATCAGCTGATGTGTGGATTAAGACCAAGTGGCAAACAATTATTGCCGAATATTCTTCCGAGGATATTTACAATGCAGACGAAACAGGACTCTTATTTTCATGCAATGCCTGCATACTTATTTGTTTAAAAATGAAAATATGTACTAAAGGATTTAAATCTTCAAAAGAGCGAGTGACAGTTCTTTGTTGTGCTAATATGAAAGGTGAGAAACAAGAGCTCCTAGTGATTGGAAAAAGTAAAAATCATTCTAGAACAGTAGTCAACAGGTCTAGTGCAAATGCTTGGATGACTAATGACATTTTCAGCAATTGGTTAGTTAAGTGGGATCTTAAATTAAAGAACAACAAAGTAATTTCCTTGTCTTCAAACACTACATCATTAATTCAACCATATGACCAAGGCATCATACGAGCTTTTAAAGCTTATTATCGCACGGAAGTTCGTGCAAGAATTATAGCTGAACTTGATTATATAAAAGACCAATCTGATGCAAGTGCAATTGCAAAAAAGATTTCCCTTCTTGATGCATTGCATATGGTAGCAATGTCATGGCAGCAAGTCTCAGAGAAGACTATTGAAACTGCTTTCAAAAAGGTGGATTTTTGATGTTTTATTTCTGGGAAAATTCCCATATTGGATTTTTTGAAACAAATTCTAAAACTCCTTCCGAAGAATGTGAATATTTTACAAATGAAATTTTTGATAAAACCACAGACAGTATGTCAAAAGAAGAATTTGAAAATTGGTAGGATATTGATATAGTGGCTACAATGAGTGTAAGAAATATGTTAAACTGTTTCCGATGAGAACTTTAAACTAATAGAAGAAAGTGAACCTAATACAAGTATAGAATAACAAAATATGGAAATTTTAGAAGTGCTCCAACCAATGCCCAGATGCAAGAAGCTCTACGAATACTTCATCGCTGTGTTTGTGCAATTTATTCATGAACTACTGTATTCAAACACACAACAGACAATACTAGATAAGTTTTTAAAATAAATTTTATGTTGTAGATTATTAAAAAGTTGTTTTTATAGCAATAAATTAAATAATGTTCATAACAATGGGGTCAAAGCTGTATAACTGAGGAGACCTCCACATGGCCTTTAAAGGAATGCAGAGAACCGACCAGGGCTTCTGACCTAATGTCCAATCCTCGCCTTCTCGTGGTGCACCCTGTTGGGTATCTACTTGGATACTGAACGGACGAGGATGGGCTGGCAATTTGGGATTTAGCCGACCAAATTGTATTCTTACTGGTTAAACCAAAATATAGAATGATGGTACAACATGACAAAATTTCATGCCGGCTGGGACGTCGCCCGGTTAAACAAGGCCCCTGTTGTTTTTGCCAGGGAACCAGGGCGAACAGCGAAAAGTCAGCTACTGGAACAAATCTGAAAATAAACCCCAACTCAACATCACCAGAGTTAAAGATCGGCACTATCAACGTAAGAAGCCTGAATGGCAAAGAAATGGAGCTAGCTGAAGAATTAGATAAGTACCAGATCGACATAATAGGGGTGACTGAAACAAAAAAGACCAAAACTGGTGAGATCGTTCTGAGCAATAAATACAAAATGTTATATTCAGGCAATGACAATCAAGGAAAAGAAGAAGTAGCCATAGTATTCAACACAAAATACGAGGCTAATCTTCTTGAATGGCAGTCAGTCTCAAGTAGAGTAATGTGGGCAAATATGAGAATGGGGAACTGGACAATGAGACTTATTTGTGCCTATGGACCCACAGAAGGTTCTACTAAGGTAGAAGTGGAGGAATTTTTTGAGGCTTTAGAAAAAGCAACTGACACAAAAAAAAAATGAAAAGTTGGTCCTTGTTGGGGATCTAAATAGCAGAGTAGGAAATGATTGTGAGACATACAAAAATATTTTGGGAAAATTTGGAGAAAAGAGCAAAGCTAATAATAATGGCAAATATCTGTTGGATTTCTGCTCAGGACATGGACTGGTTATTACTAACACCATGTTCCAACATAAAAATGTGCACAAATTCACATGGAGAGAAGAGGCTAGGAATAAGAAAAGTCTCATTGACTATGTTATTGTTGATAGTGATGTTTTCTCCCTGGTGCAGGACACCAGAGTGTACAGAGGATTTGAAATTGGAATTGATCACTATTTAGTCTTGAGCAGGATAAAATTGAATTTCACATTGAAAAGAATAACATGTAAGAAAGTTTTAAAGCAAATAAAAGTCGAGCAGCTCTCAGATGTGAACTGTAGACTGAAATACATAAAGATTATTGAAGAAAAAATGTAAGAGTTTGAGAACAGGAATCACACCATGGAGATTCAGTGGCAAACTCTCAAGAAAACATTGATTGATTCTCCCAGAGAGGCATGTAGTGAAGTTGTCTGTAAGGATAAAAAAATCAGAACTCCCTGGTGGACACAGGAAGTTAAAGAGGCAGTGAAGGAAAAGAAGAAAGCATACCAAAAGTTCCTGTCAAATAAGTCAGCTTGTGCTCTTAGAGAATATAGAGACAAATGCAAGAATGCTAAACACTGTGTAAAAATAGCTAAACAAAAGTCATGGGAGGACTTTGGCAAGAATATAGAAAATAAATATCAAGAAGGTGGCAAAATATTCTGGAGTTTGTTGAAAAAACTTAAGAATGGAGGAAAGAGTGCTGTAAAAGGAATTAGAGATGATAATGGTGACATGAAAATGGAAGAAAAAAGATATCCTTGAAGTATGGAGTAATTACTTTGAAAAACTGCTAAATGAAACAAGCAGTGATGACAGCACAGTGGTAAAAAACACTGACCAGCCATGCAGTCAAGAATACATATCCATACTTGAAGTAGAAAAAGCCATCAAAGGCTTGAAATGTGGAAAGGCAGCAGGAGTAGATGATATTCGACCAGAAATGCTGAAGTATGGTGGTATAAGAGTCTTACAGTGGCTGCACTGCATAGTTCAGAAAGCCTGGACAGAGGGACGAATTCCCGATGATTAGAGTAGAGCTCTCATAGTACCCATAGGAAATAAAATTGAATGTGAGAATTACAGAGTTATTTCCCTACTGAGTTATTTCCCTGGCAAGATCTATGCAAGTATACTTGAGTAACGGTTGAGAAGAATTGTGGAAGAAAAGCTTGGTGAAGAACAAGCTGGATTCAGGCCAAATAGAGGCTGTCAGGATCAGATCTTCACTTTACGACAAATAGTAGAGAAAGCATGGGAATATAACAAAGATCTGTATTTAAGTTTTGTCGATCTGGAAAAGGCATATATGACAAGGTGCCAAGAGAGAAGCTATTCAATACGCTGCAGTTATATGGTGTCAATGGGGCATTATATCAAGCAATATGTAGTCTTTATTTGAGTTGTAAGTCAGCAGTTAGAATTGAAGGAAGTACAAGAAGATGGTTTAATGTTAAATCTGGTGCGAGACAAGGATGTACATTATCCCCTCTGTTATTCATTATCTATATGGATCACATTATGAAGGAAAGTGGTATTAAACATGATATCAAAATTGGAGATGTTAATGTCAGCTCTTTGCTTTATGCGGATGATGTTATACTTCTAAATAAATCCGCTACAAGTCTGCAAGATTATCTGACTAAATTGAATAGTTGTTGTAATAGATATGGTATGAAGGTCAGCAATAAAAAGACAAAGACAATGAAAATAGGCAGAATCATTGAAAATGTCAACTGTGTTGTGAATGGAGAACCTGTGGAACAAGTAAAACATTTCAGCTATTTAGGCACAATTTTTACTGAAGATGGTAAATTAAATATAGAAATAGACAACAGAATCAGCAAAGCTGGTATGGTGGGAAGTCAATTGAATAAATTCATATGGAATAAGAGAGAAATTAGTCGGAACACTAAATTAGCTGTATACAAGACAGTGTTCAAACCAGTTTTAACTTATGGATCTGAGAGCTGGGTCAGAAGTAAAACACTTGACCAAAGACTAGAGACCACAGATATGAGAGTCCTGAGAAAGATTATAGGCGTGAACAGATGGCATCAATGGCAATATCATATTAAAAACGAGGATATTAGGAAAGAACTTGACATTGTCAACATCCAGGAATGTGTTAGCAGAGCTAATCTCAGGTGGTATGGTCACTTAAACAGAATGGGCGAGGAAAGATTAGCAAAACAAGTGTTCTCTGCCAGGTTGGCAGCAAAACGATCCAGAGGAAGACCAAGATATAGGTGGACTGATACGGTACAAAGTGCCTTAGACGATAGAAATATAAGATCTGATAATGTTGGAGTCTCGACAAGTAACAGACTGATTTGGAGGAAAATTGTAGATAGGAAATTAATAATGATGATGAACAATCAATTGAAATAAATTATGCAATTTTTTATATCCTTTGCTTAATGTTATCAGCCGGTTATTGTTATTGAAAAGTGACTGTCACAAAGTGATCACAATAAGTGGCGTCTACTGTATTATGAAAATATTTTTGGAGAGGAACAAAACGGTTTTTGTAAAGGCAGATCCTGCACTGATGCTTTTTCACTCTCAAGCTCCTGATAGAAAAAAGAAGAGAATTCAATTTAGGGACCCATATATTATTTACAGATTATAAAAAGGCTTTTGATAAAGTCAATCGTAATAAGCTACTGGAAATTTTAAGAGATAACAACATTCCTAACCAGTTAATTAAAGCAATTTTCAACATATAACAATAGCCAAATTACAATAAAGATAGCCACACAAAAATCTGAATCACAGAACATAAATGCAGGTGTCTGACAAGGATGTAGTCTATTGCCACTCTTCTTTAATATCTATATTAAAAATATTATAAGGGAGTGGAGGGAAACAACCAGCTTTGGCATTCACATCAATGATAAAACTAACATCGATATAATTTTATTCACCAATGATCAGGTTCTAATTGAAGGTAATGAAGATTCACTACAGCGAGCAGCCTTTTTATTAAATGAAATAGCAAAAACACAATACAGAAATCTCCACTTCCAAAACCAAAGTCATGGCATTTAAAGGCTGAGACACAGTTAGAAGCAAAATTTGCATTAATGATGATATTTTAGAACAGGTTAATACATTGAAATATCTAGGCTACCAGTTATCTTATGAAAGAGAGAAAGACATGGAACATAAATAACATTTATATATGAATAATAAAAACTATCAATCAGATATTCAATCCAAATTTAATAAGCAATAAAACAAGAATAAAAATCCATAACTCAATAGCAAGACTTATCCTAACATATGGTTTAGAAGCTTGGACCATAACTCAAGCAGACAGAAAAAGACATAAATCTGAAATGAGATTCATGTGCAAAACAGCTGGATATAATAGACTAGACTTCAAAAGAAATGGCGATATCTCAAAGGAACTTGAGGTGATATCTGTTTTAGACTATATTGATCTTTATAGAGTGAGATGGAAACAACATACAGAAACAATAAGTTAAGGAAGACTCCCCAGAGAGAGAGATATACAGAGATAATGACCTCAAGGGAGAAGGAATAAAGGATGGTCTTTGAAAAGATGGGAAGAGACTAGTTTCTGGAAGAAGGTTTTTAACTAGGTTTTCTAGTTACTGGAAGAAGAAAAAGATTATAATTATTATTGAACAAATACATAATAAGTGTCATTTTCATTATTGATGTTGTGCACAGTGTGCTTAATATTTCCAGTTCTTTAGGCTGAAGCTTTTTATCAAAGATGACCAAATGCAGTTGAGAATCATGTAATCTCTGTGGCTTCTTCAATGTAGAATATGCATATATGTACTCCCCCCCCCCCCAATCTTTTACATCCTTTCTTTGCCTAATTTCTCCTGATGGGCCTGTCTGTCCACACTAGCACATATAACGCGTATACCTCTGCTTTTTTTTTTTTTTTAATTATTATTTGCAATGAATGTAATAGTTTTGCATTCAGAGTATGGGTATTTTCTTGTAAATGAACTGAATACAATTTTATTGTTGCTTAGTTGAATATTTGAAAAAAAGGTTCTCAAACTGCATTCATAATTTATCATACAGAGTGAGGGGTTAACGATGAGATTTCATTCCCATGCAAGACAGCCATTTCTTATAGACTAAAAACAAATCCTGCAGAAGTTGGTGAGGACTAGCAGCCAAAGCAAATATACTGAAATTATCTTCTCGTATATTATATCAATATTTACTTGTATATGACACTGATATCTACTTATACATTCAATATCTTGTATACATTGAATAAATATAACAAGAAGATATCTAGAGTTCGTTGTATGCTGTTTTCTAGTTATCAGTAATTTCTATTTTTGGTTTTATATAATAGGCATTTTGTCTATTATATAAACAAATTTAGGGAGACTCATATATCCATATGGACATTTTTAACTGGACCAAATGTCCTATAATTTATACTCCAATCCAGTACAATAAAACTTAAGCATGATTCCGAATCTCATGTGGTCAACCTTGACAACTTCTTGATTATTTTGACAATATGGATACTTTTAGAATATTTGGACAAATTACACAAATTTCTGATCATATTATTGGTTTTGCTGTATAATTACCATGTATATCTTCTAAAATCCTCTGTGTTTTGGACCTGTATGAAGAACACTATATGTGCCGAATCATCAATGAAGACTGCAATTGAAATATTATTGAGCATGCTAAGTATTTGTTCAATAAATGAAACAGAATAAACCCAAAAATTGTAAAAGTATTCTCAATGCTTGGGTTCACTTTTTGTCTGCAATTAAGGTACTTATATCTGTAATGAAGATCACAGGTCAGTAAAACTAGCTGAATAGTTAAAATAAATTACATGTGGTCCTTATACTTCATTATTCTTATAATAACACAATGCATTTTTCTCTTTCAGAAAATAAAAGAATTAGACATCTTAACCAGTGCTTTTTTGGGGGGAAGGAGGGAGAGAAGAAAGACAGAATTACAGGCATATTCTGGTCATATGACACATTAGGTTCCAGACCACTGTTGTATAGCAAACCACTATTTTTTTTTTACCCACTAGTAGATGCATGGATAATGATTTAAGTTTTTTTAGTTTTTCCATTTTGGCAAAAAGATTGTCTCGTTTACAGACAACTGTAGTATTAACTAGTGTTGCACTTTTCACTTTACTTACAACTATCTTTGTTTTTAATAACTATAACAACAGTAGTGCACAGTAAGTTTAGCCTGCAGTCTCTCTTATGTTCATTACACCATCGTCACTAAATTTAATAATTTTAATCTTAGCATGTAATGTATAGGTTTATGCGTTTTCTTTTCACTAGAGCAACAGCACCCTTACTCTGAATTTTATCTACCATTATTAACAACAATACAATAAAATAACAGTTATAAAAGTTTAAAATTCACAACAAAACACTAAAACATAGAGAGATGTAGCGAGCAATGACTTGTAAATAAATAAAATGAGTTAACTAATGTGCATCACTTGATTCATGACATGTCGCTAAACCATCATATAAATGGCATTCATCATAACTGAAAATCGTCATAAAGCGAAGCGTCACTAAGGCAAGGTATTATTGCACAGGAAATATACATTTCACCTAATAATATTCAAAGTAATTTATTTGGACTGTGATGTAGCCATTCTCTTATATCTGCCAACAAAGCATCCAAAATATCAGTTAAAAAAAAAAAAAAAAAAAGACTGAACTTTGTAAAATAAACTTCCTTATGGTGAACTTAGAGACTAGTAAACTGGTATATTTTAAACTGATGACATTTTTTCAAAATAAATGAGTTTAAAAGACTGCCCTATAATAAACAATTGTTGCTGCGTTAACACATGACCACCCAAGAATATCATTATAGGATGTATAAAGTCAGACCAAATTATATGCTGATTTTGCAAGAAAATGCATGTCTAATGACTTTAAAAACATTAGATCATATAGTCAGCTCCTCATTCATATGAAGATTATTCCTAAAAAGCTCACTATACAATTAGATCACAAATAAAGGTACTGGAGATTAAACTAATGAATGTTATGAAGTCTAGACTAACTAAATTATATAACATTAATTATGACCTCTAGAAAATATGTGCTTTATAGAAATATAAAATGAATTGAATGATATCATATTGGTCATGAAATAATTACCATTACATTCTATATTATTTAACAAGTTTTAAAGGAGGCTGCAACTTAAATAAGCATTTTGACTGCAGTACTACAATGATTTTAATTAACTGATGAGTGACAGTTGTCTAGCTCTCTACTGAAAGAGAGAAACAGCATCAATATGCTTCACTTTTATTATCTCTTTCTTAGCTTTTATATAATTTTTGTCTGAATTTCAAGACATGTTCATAAATGTACTTTCAGCAAAGAATAGATCTCGTGATTCCATGGCTAATTAAAATTTCATGAGAATTCTCAAATTACGCTCAGGAGAGTAAGTTCTTCTAATAACTGGTTTTGACATTTTATCTTTATGAACGTTATTAATGTATAGTACATTAGTATTAATTATTGATAATCCAACTAGAGACCAAACGTGGAACTTTTCAAGCCATTTTAGGTCTTTAATAAATAGGACAGTGGTCTCTCACTAAGCGATGAAATTCATCTCCATCAAAGACTCAAAACATTTATCTCCATGATGAGATTAATCTGACAGGATATTAGTCAGAGAGCAGATCTGCTAACTACTCAGCCAACCAGGCTGAAAGTTAGCAGATCTGCAAAAACATTCTGCAATGATTTTGTTGTAGCCAGGTTATTGCTAAGGTACTTATTTTTCATTGCACACAAAATATAAAGATAAGCCAACAGGTTTCCAATTGGCATGCAACTGTGCTTTCCCAACCACAGTGCTACTTCTCTCTTGTGGGCATTTTAGAAATTTGTGTTTATATATGTTAATGTGTGTGTGTGTGTGTGTGTGGAGGGGTGGGGGGGGGGGACATTTGGTTGCTGACACATCATGGAAAGTTGTTTCTAAAAGTACGTGATACAAAAATGACATTTAGATTGTTCTATCACCTATAATTTGCTTAAGAGGACATCTTTTATTCAGCAAAAGTCAGCAGCATTGAATTTCACTGAGCCAGCTCAAGATCAACATGCTCCAAGATACACAAAGATTATGCCAACACATGATATGGACACGACATATTCCAAGAAAAATCTGAAAAACACAAAGGGATCGATTAAGGTAGTTTCCATCATGAAGAAAGACTGAAGAAATGAAATATGCAGAGCTTTGTGGATGTGACTGAGATTGGTAAGGGGTTATTACCAGATTAATGTGGAAGAGAATTTTCCCAGAATGAGAGGAGACAGGAGCGGTACAAGAGGCCACTCTGATGATAATGATGATGATAAAATCTTCAATTTGTATTTCATTGTAATTTAGATTGTTCTATCACCTATAATTTGCTTAAGAGGACATCTTTTATTCAGCAAAAGTCAGCAGCATTGAATTTCACTGAGCCAGCTCAAGATCAACATGCTCCAAGATACACAAAGATTATGCCAACACATGATATGGACACGACATATTCCAAGAAAAATCTGAAAAACACAAAGGGATCGATTAAGGTAGTTTCCATCATGAAGAAAGACTGAAGAAATGAAATATGCAGAGCTTTGTGGATGTGACTGAGATTGGTAAGGGGTTATTACCAGATTAATGTGGAAGAGAATTTTCCCAGAATGAGAGGAGACAGGAGCGGTACAAGAGGCCACTCTGATGATAATGATGATGATAAAATCTTCAATTTGTATTTCATTGTAATTGGTGCACCACAGCCATATGGTGGACATTTTAAAAGAATTTGAGTGCATGATGAGTAGACTGCTTCTGATATGAAATGTGAAACCAGTTGACTTATGTTGATAATATTATGAACAAAGAATCTTCAATTCTTTTTTGAATATTAGTAAATGCAAATGATATTAATATCTCTAGATATCTACCAATGTAATGTCTCAAGGTCACTGTAATTTTATAAATTAAAAAAGATGATATTTCTTCACCAATAAACAAAAGGAAAAAAAAAAGAAACTCATTAACTTTATGAGTAGACCAATTTTGAGATGGATTGTGAGACCGTCTAACAACATGCTGATAAATTTATGAGAAAAGAATCTTCAATTCTTTTTTGAGTAGAAGTTCAAATGATGATTATTGCATCCATCTGTGTCAAGGTTGATGCAGTTTTAAAAAGGTAAAAAGGCGTTATTTGTTTGCATATAAAAACAGGGTCTATTTTTTGTTTGCTTTATTTATTTCTATAGTGTGATTCTCCCCTCTTTACCTACTTACCTTTCTTTCATTTAGGTAAGTAAATTTCTTTAATTTTTTCACTTTCAATAAATGGTTAAAATGGCAGTTTTTTAAAAATGTTTTAAAAAAACCTAACAGTGGTATCATATATTTGAACAAAATGTACTTTAAATTACTTTTTTTTTCACATGCTTTTGATATAAATAGTTGCTTATTTACTCTGATAAAAACAGTTTAATTATTTCATGTCATCTCTAAGGTTCAATAACCTATCGCAGCTATAACAAATGGTTCATGATATGTAATATTTTGGAAATGCGGACAGATGATGACATAATTTTATGAACACATTTCGCTAATTTCACACATGACAGACAACATACATGACGCCACTCTCATGTGAATGAAAATATGGAAAAAAGGGATAGTGTGCT
The DNA here is from genome assembly GCF_054136105.1 of Typopeltis vanoorti. Taxonomy (NCBI): domain Eukaryota; kingdom Metazoa; phylum Arthropoda; class Arachnida; order Uropygi; family Thelyphonidae; genus Typopeltis; species Typopeltis vanoorti. Next base: position 35,040,264 of record NC_143567.1, on the reverse strand, counting down.
CAAAATGGATGGGAACTACTGCCATAGAGCATCATCTGGAGCAACAACCCAGTAGTACATTCTCTTAGAGCTAGACTTAAAGTGGTATTCCATTATCAATGTTGTGAAAACATGTTCTTTTTCTTATATAAAAAAAAAAAAAAAACCATACTATAATAAGGCTGAAAAAAGATTTTATGTGACTGTGATGCTGCACCATTCACAAATAACTGACTTTACAACACTAATTAAAAACCCTGTAAATCAAGAGGAGACTGTAATAAGTAATAATTATCTAAAAGCAATTTAAATTATTTTCATATTAAGCATGTTAAATTTTAAATAGATTTTTTAAATATTAAATATAATTCTTTATGAATCATAGATGCTTAATCAGTTACTGAGAATATTTCTAGCGTATGTCTGAATAACGTGCATTAGAATGATCTACACATTATACAGAAATTGTGCTATGTTCCTAGTAAATTTTCACTTAAGTAATCAAATGGCCAGTTATCATCACTATTATTTCCTACAATTACACAAGTATTCAAATTTCAACACTGGTTTCAAATCTAAAATGTACTATATGCATTAATCACGAAAAAGTATTTAGGGAAAACAAAATATACATTGTTTTTATATTTGACATTTCTTAATACTAGACACCCTTAACAATTTTCAAGGGAAAGCTAGTATCTAATTTATAGATATAAATAAGTCATCTATGTACATACAGTTATATATACATTTTTAAAAATATTCAGTTGATATATCAGGTTCAACTGAATTTTTCTGATGTAACTTATTTCATACATGATGTAATAAATATTACATAATGTATGAAGTAAGTCCATCATTATGTAATATTATTTATACTAGTATGTATTATCTCCAGTTAAACCTGAAGAATGAAAACTGAACCGAATATATGAATATTTCATGAGTTAAAAAACAACTATATAAAATGTTAAATAAAATGCAATGCACGATTATGCAATCTAGATATATGATCTCTGCAAAATTATATACAAGTCGTGCATAAAATCACACCTCACATAAAGATATAAAAAAATGAACACTTCATTCTTAAATACACAGCTATTACATACAGCTATACTGACAAAACTGATATATATTTTGGCAAAATTATAAAAATATTTACAGTGGAATAATAGTTTAAAACATGCAGTTAAAAACATGAAAACGTTATGCTCTTAATTAAAATGCAGTGTCCTTTAAATAAGTCATAATGACAAATTCTTTTCCTTTACGATTTCGATGAAAACACTCAAAATTGTTCTTAAAAATAACAACAAATTTTTCTATGTTCTAAGAATCATTTCAGTGTAAAATGAAATTACAACCAATAACACTACTAAAATGCAAAAAAGTGAAATTGACACTAATAATATAATCAATAATCATCCAGTTGACCAGTTATCTGCTCTCCATAAGATTAAAAACATACTTTCATGAGAATATACATTATCAGCTGGAAGAGAGGTGTACCTGCCAATTAAATCTCGATAACCTTTACCCACAGCTGCTATATGTGGAATATTGAGCTGAGTATCAGTGTTAAGAGACTCTGATTTCTCAGATGGATGAAATAAAAGAGGCAAAATGGATTTCACCTCCTCTTCAAAGGGACGGAAAATAGTGATAGGCCTCATCATTGTTCCTTCTGCAACAACTATACATCCCCATGTAGTTCCTATATACAAGGTACTGCCAAGAGCAGCCATAGCTGTCACTTGACATCGACCAGCTACAAAAAGAAACAGCAAAAATTATAAAATGATCATCCATTCTTTATTAAGTACTATTTTAGTTTTTAGAAAAATACAGAGAAAGAGATACACCAAAGACTGACTGAGATTATTTCTTTTCTTTAATTTGGGATGTCTGAATTTATAATGAAGTTTGTATAACCAAATTGATTTATACATTCATATACAGTGGTGCCTCGTAGTTCATATTTAATTCGTTTCAGAAACCTGTTAGAACTATGAATCGTTCGAAGTCCGAATCAAGATATAAGAAATAATGGAAAGCGAAATAATCCGTTCCCATATCCAAAAAATTTCAATAATTTTTTTTTTTATTTTATCTATTTTAGATTTTTTAATGTTAATAACTTAGAAAAAAATAAACATAATAATCTGTTAGATCGTACTTTGGGGTGTTAATATTACTCAATTCTGAATGTGTCTTATAACTACTTTCTTTGTAGTCAGGGATTGTAAGGTTTTCCCTGGGTAACAAACCCTAACAAATTTATATTTATAATGCACCAGTTAGAGTTATTATACCTTAGATATGTTTGGGGGCTCTCATAAAATGTTACAGTCGTGGCCCCTTCTCTTTCTTATTTGGTTATATCTTTCTTTCCCCTTAATCACAGTTTGTAGTTTAGTGAGTGGCAAATGTCGGTCTCAAACACAAATTTAGTACCAGGATTTCGAATGACAAAACATAAAGTTTTATTTTACACTAATAAAATTACATTAAACATGAAAGAATCAATTCTTCTGTTATCTTAATTAGATTAAACCACATTCAAACAATATCACATTAAAATCTCACAAATTAACACATTTATCATTCTCTAAGAAAGGCATGCACTTGGGCAATTAATACAAATTTATCTAGACAAAATCTCAGGGAAAAGAGCTAAGGTAACATTTTGCATACTAGATTGAGCAAGAATCACTTGACATGGCTCTTCAGACTACTAGTCCAATGTTCCTAAAGCTACTCCAACAAATAAATTAGTTTCAGTTTTCCTTTTAGCGACACTGCTTAACAAGTTTTCCTTCAGCGCTCTCACTTAACTCTAGAAAGGACAAAATTGCCTTTACTGTTTCTGGCTACTCATTGTTTCATTGATTCACCACGTGCGAGTCACGTGTACATCCTGGTTGGATCCTTGTTCACACTGCAGATTCTTTTCCTTCCCGTCTCATGGATTCACGTGCACTGAAAATTCGCTGTTAGCCGAATTTTCATTATAACTTTGCCATAGTTGGAGATCATCCTCACTTCCTACCTCCTTTTCTTTCCCTGTTTTCTCACCTCATGTCCCTCAATCTCTGTCTCTCACCTTTTCTCCTCTTTCTTTCGATCATTCACCTTTTTCTTCCAAGAAGCTTACATTCACGGTTGCATCAAATTGCTTCATTGCGAACCCATGAGAGAGCTCCTCTCAGAGAATTAGATCTTTGCTTGTAAGGTTCCAATATGGGTTTGTCAAGGTCATGCCCTTTAGGCTCTTAGTCATCATGTTTTCTTTGTTTGCCATAGCTTACACATACTATTCCTTTATTTCAATTTATACACATTATTTTCCTTCATTAAAATTACACATATTAAATATTTCACAATCTTTCCCTTTCAATAAGTAAATGGATATACACTTAATAACCTTTACAGTCAATATACAAATATATATTACACTTTACTTTATCCCCCCCCCCTTTCCTTATTTCTTTCCAATACAAATTTTGACCAGCAGTACAGGTATTTTCTCTAGTTTAAAGCTCCTTTCATTGTTAGATCATGAATGAGTGTCTGTCTAGTAAAGGCAGGCCTCATTCACGATCTAACAAATCTTATATTTATTTTATTAAGTTTAATTATTACAACATAAAAATAACAGTGAAGAATTTTTTTTAATATAAAAATCACAAAAACAAAAATAATGCTCCCGTTGTTAAGTGTCTTCTTTCTGCTTCTTAGCTGTAGTTGAGAATAGTTGAGAATGCTGATTCACGTCTCTTTTTTCTGCAGAGAAGAATCTATCTAATGTTGTTTGGTGATGATGATTTTCTTTGATTTTTTAAAATAACTTATCACGTTATCATCGAATAAGTTGATATTCCTGGTCACTACTGTCTTATTAGGGTACCATTTTTCCACAATAGCTTGTGTTCTAACCAAAACAGAGAACAATTCTTGAAGGTCAGCATTGGAAAGGCATCCTTTGGCATCCTTCTCTTCCATAAAAATTTCTTTTTCCACTTCTTTTTGTTGTTGATCGTGAAGATGTTGAAGTTCTTCTGTGCTGAGTTCGGTTTTATGATCATCTATTAACTCCTCTACATCCTCATCACTCACCTCTAATCCCATAGCTTTACCCAAAGATGACACAATTTCATTTACAACAGACTCTTCTTCACAGCTTACTACTTCACTGACTGAAATACAATCTGTCCAGAGTTTTTTCCAAGCAGAAATCGTTGTTTTAATAGAAAATTCTTTGCATGCTTTATCGACAATCCTTAAGCAACGAAGAATGTCGTAATGCTCTTTCCAAAATTCTTTAAGAGTCAGTTCTGTGGCATTGGTTATTTCAAAGCATTTTTGAAACATAGCCTTAATATACAGTTTTTTGAAGTTTGAAATCACTTGCTGGTCGATGGGTTGTATGATAGAAGTGGTATTGGGCAGCAAAAACTTTATCTTGATGAAACTGAATTCCAACTAAATCCTCCTCTAAATTTGGGGGGATGACCAGGAGCATTGTCCATCATGAGAAGAGCTTTTAATGGTAGATTTTTTTCAGTAAGATGAACTTTTACAGTGGGAGCAAATCCTTGATAAATCCACTCAGTGAAAAACTCTCTGGTAACCCACACTTTCATGTTGGCCCTCCACACAACACCGAATTTGCTCTTTATGACATTGTTCTCTTTAAAAATGCGTGGATTTTCAGAATGGTAAATGAGCAAAGGCTTTATCTTACAGTCTCCACTAGCATTACCACAAAGCAGCAAAGTAATTCTATCTTTCATAGATTTATATTCCGGTGCCATCTTTTCTTCTTTTGTGATATAGATCCTTTTGGGCATTTTTTTCCGAAAAAGACTTGTTTTATCACAATTAAAAACCTGTTGAGATACAAATCCTTCACTATCCACATACTCCTTAAAGGATTTTACAAATTTGTCCGCTTCTTCTACATCGGCACTCGCAGCCTCTCCATGCACGACAACACTATGGATCCCAGTTCATTTTTTGAATTTATTGAACCAGCCTCTACTTCCTTTATTCCCCATTTTCAGAACTGATCTCAGGTGTGCATTTCTTAAGTTCACTACAGATGTTTGGCTTTCTCACAAATAATTCTCTTAGTAATAACGTCACCAAGTAATCACTTCTCGTTTATCCACACTAAAAGGAGTTTTTCCATCTCTTCAATAACATGTGATCTCCTAGAGGTCAATGTTGTCACACCTTTAGCCACATTTGCTGCTTTTATTGCTTCCTTTTATATACTTCTATATATTCCTTTATATAAACTGGATGGAAAGAGACTGTTATTGTTATTATATGGCACCTCCAAGGAATCATTGCAGGAGGGCACTATGCTACACACACACACACACACACACACACACACACACACACACACACACACACACACACACACACACACACACACACACACCTTACTGTATCTCCAACTACTTAATTATCAAAATGCATACAGTGACAATACTATTACCATCAATGCCATCTACTCACCATCACCACCAACAATAGTATTTTTTGTCTGTAAACTGCATGTGTTCTCATAGCCGATTTGCATGTGGCATGAAAAACCCAAATTTCCAGCCTTGAAGATCCTCTCACCATCACTGCATGAGATAGGTTAATTGACTTTCGACTGAAAAAGTCGAAAGTAGCATTCTTATTCTTAGTTGAAAAGTAGCATTCTTATTCTTAAGAATGCTACTTATCATTGACTTGGACATTTTAAACATCGTCACCAGATCCGTGAAATGCGTACTGCTTTCGTGTTTCATGATAATTTCTTTTATCGTCTCAATTGTCGACACTACAACTTTTCTTTTAGATTTTGTTCTTTCTACATTCTGCGATGCCATGGGCAATAAAAAAAATGCCAAAAACAGTTAAAAATTCTCTACACAAACGTATCAATGACTAGGCTGTGTAAAGTAAGAAACAATGCACAGCGGACTGAGACAGACACACACTGTGCAGGCATGGGGAAGTGAGTGAGTGAAAGAAATTAGTGGGGAGAAGCATGCCCAATGGCGTGCTGAAACTGTCTAATGCTATATGACTGAGTTCCTGGACCATAGTTCGAACTGTGAATCAAATTTCTTGCATTCTCAAGCATTTGAACTCTGGAATGTTTGAAGTACAAGGCACCACTGTATTTGTAAATCAGTCAAACTTATTTTGAAATTATTCCCAAAAAATAAATATATAAATAACCATAATACATTTATCATTCTGAACTGTGCACTCCCAGTCTGTCTATTACTGAATGTAAAATGTTACATTTTGAAATAACAGATATAATTAAAAAAATAATAAAATACTGCTACAGCATTCACTTAGATAATGAGGAATGTACAATTTATGAGTAATGCACCATGGATAAGAGGATGGCTGATTGAGAGATAACAAAAAGTGGTATACGGGAGGTGTGAATCTACAAGATTCAAGGTAAACAGGTGTGCCTCAAGGAACAGTCCTTGGTCCATTATTATTCAATCTCTAAATTAATGACATTGGGAAGGATTTAACATGTAACATTTGCTGATGATGCAAAGATGGGTAGAGTAATCAGGAGTGCTGCTGATATGCAGTACTTACAGAATGATTTGAATAGGCTGGAATTGTGGGCATGTGAAAATGTCTGTCATTTCAATGTTAATAAATGTAAAGTCATGAACTTTTTTTTTTATCATTCCCATCACATATACCAGATATTTATATTATACAATTCAATATACAGTATTATACAATACAGTTCAAGTTGTACACTTCAATGTACAGTACTATACAATACAGTTCAAGTACTACTACTATCATTTTCTGTTGGTAATTACACTTATTTTTGGCTATTTATTTTGTTACAGTTCATAAATGTTTCCTTATATATACAACTAGAGTAAAATACATTTCGGATAGTTTTCATAGTTTATAATAAGTTACTGGTTTTAGTGATAAAGAAGTTAGTTTGTGTATTTATGTGCAACCAAGGGCTGTAGCCATACTGGTTACTAGAGAATTAAATTAGTTCGAAACAATCACTGCGAGTCCAGTGACCATATCTATGAGGGCTCACTTTACACGGTTTGATTTGATGTATATGTTAATATATTAGTCTCCTAAGTGAATGAACTAGTTAGTATATTGGTACCTTAATTCAATATGATATGTGAATTATAATGATCCCTTTATACTATACATTTAAAGTAATTGTCAACATTGTTTAGTCCCCCTGAGGTACTCTCTCAATCTTTTTCTGAATGCATAAGCTGAGGTTATAGATTTAATTTCATTTGGGAGTTAATTGTAGCTGCTTGTTGCTAGGTATTTGAAGGATTTATGAAAAATGTCTTTGTTTGCCTTGGGTACTACTAGCATATTCTTGCCGCAGCATAATCCATAGTCTACATTATATGCCAAGAAATTTATATGCAAAAAGGAACTTTTTGCATATAATTGACAACCATAGAGATATAGTTTCTGTAGTGGTAGAATATTATGCACGATAAACAGATCGTTGGTTGAATGTGCGAAGTCAGTAGTGGTTATGGCTCTAATTATTCTGTTTTGTATTCTTATTAATGGAAGCAGATTGTTGTAATAATCTCCACCCCAACAGGTGATGCCATATTGCAGCGAGGAATTTACCCAGGAATAGTATAAGCATCTTAAGAATGCTGCATTTATGAATTTTTTAAAATAATATATCCTATTAATTATGAAAACCTAAACTTATTTGTTATGAAAGTGGTGTGGGAGTTCCACTTCATATTGCTATCAATATAGAGAATCAAATACTTGACTGATTTTGTTTTTTTGATTAAGCTACAGTTACAATTTAGGAGGATGTCACTACATTTCCTTTCATGCCATTTTATGGTTATATCGTGGTCTAGCTTATCTGTTAACATGAAGTACATATATTTCGTTTTATCGGTATTAATGTTAAGTCCATTATTGCTAAACAATTTACTTAGTTTTAACATATCGCTATTAATCTGATTTTTTAGATGTTCAAGGGTTGTTTCGGTGTATATTAATGTTGTGTCATCGGCAAAGGATATCATTTTGCCAAAAAGTTTTATTTACATAGATCATTAACATATATTAAAAATAGGATGGGTCCTAGTACAGACCCTTGCGGGACTCCGTATTTTATTATTTTTGTTGAGTTATTGAATGTGCCGTAGCTGGTATATTATTTTCTATTATTCAGATAGGATCTGAACCAGTCATTAGTAATTCCTCTGATGCTGTATTTGGACATTTTCAGTAGCAATAGGTCATAGATATATAGATATATATATATATATATCTATGACCTATTGATATATATATATATATCAAGAAAAACAGCTGCTGTGTGCGTTCCTAGATTTATTCCACTACAGACCGTTTTATGAAACTCTAATAGCACTTTTTCAGTGTTGTATCCTAAACCTAAACCCATTAATTGCGTAAAAGGATATGGTATTTAAATTGCTATTTAAATGTTTTTTTATCAGAATTTCAATAACCTTTGAGATTGTGGATGTTATAGATATTGGTCTATTTTGATTTCATTTCTGTTACCTCCTTTACATAGAGGTACAACTGAAGCACTCTTTAAGTGTTCTATAAATTTACTGTGTTCAAAGGATTTATTAATGATATTTGTAAAGAACTGCAATTTGTGTTTAATGATAATGTTTAGTTTTTTGACATTTATATTGTCACTTCCCATTTCCCCCCCCTTTTTTTAATCCAATTACTACACTCTTTATCTCATCTTCGTTTACTGCATGTAGATACATGGGATTCTTAATCCATGGAAGGTGACTCACGTACTTTGTCCTTTCTGCAGGGTCGAATTCATAACTACCATAGTTTATAAAGTGGTTGTTCATTTTGTTAAGTACATCGGTGATGTCGTTGCCCTCTCGGAATTCAAGTGTTTTGCTTTGTGTTACCCATTATCATATTAACCAACCTCCATTCTTTACTTTTATCATTATTACAAGAAAGAAATTTCGATAGAAGATAATGTTCTTATGCCTGCTTTATTTTTTCCTTTAGGTGTTTAATGAAACTTTTGTATTCGTGTTCAAATATTAAATTGTAGGGATTTTTCCTATGCTTATGATAGAGCTTCTCTTTTGTTCTTATCATATTTTTTAGTTCATTTGTTATCCAGTGTGTGTGAACATCCTTTTTTGTAGTAACTCTTTTGTGAATTGCTGTCTGCATATTTAATCATTTTAATAAATTCCTCATATAGCTGATTTATATCTAATATGTCGGTTTGAGGCAGTTGATGTTTTATGTAGTTCTCAAATTTATTATAATTGGTACTTATTTTGAATTTTTTATGATTACCTGCACAGCTGTATACTAGATCCAGAGTTCCTTTTGAAGATGGATATCTCTAGTATGGGCTCAAGAATGTTTCAAAGCGATGAGATTTGTTGTTGTGGGGTTTCCACAGAAGATACTCCATGCTTAATTCTGAGCCCTGGCTGTCAAACCATCATCACCATGGCTAAGGGAAATGTAAAAACTGACTAGAATTCCAGTTGTTGCAGACTGTGTAATACGTTCTGTGACATTGTTCACTGAATCAATGACAGGAGATGAGCGGACTGCCTCACAGAATTGAATACTGCTAGAGCAAAACAGCTTAGTCAGTCAGTATGGAAATTTCCCATCATGATATCCAAATGGTCACTCCTAAACAAGTTGTCTTCAGTTCAACTTGAACAGTGGGAAAAAAAGGGAGAGTATTATTATTATGTGACACCTCCAAGGAGTACAAGGACTCATTAAGGGAGGGCACCTACTTTTACAACTCTCTGTCTTCACCACAATTACTACCATACCAAAGCACCACTATCATCATCATCATCTACGTCAGTGTTTCTCAAAGTGTGGTACGCATACCCACGGGGGATACATGACAATTTTCAGCTATGCATCATTAATGCATGGAATCATTATATTTCTCAACAAATAGTGCAATTAGAGACATCTGGGTTAAAAAAGCACTAACTAATTAATGACATCTCCCATCCAACAGAAACTGCTGTATAAAATCAAGCAAAACCATATGTTGCACCGACAACATATGGTTTTGCTTGACACCACCCGGTCGTGAACATGTTAAAGCTAAGAAATATATAGTGAAGGTGTTTCAGATATTATGGAATTTGGGTGAAGAGAATTAGTATTTCGACTCAACTGCTGAAATGCTAATTTGTCTTTGGTTCATGTGATCTTTTGTTAATACTGCACCAATCATATGCACTTCTTAATAGCTGCCTTACGTATCTCAAGTCTTGTAAATTACTGGTAATTTTTGCTTGAAATAATGGGAAACAAGATGAAGCTATTTGGGTAGATGACTTTGACAATGCACACAAGGAAACTGTTCTCGATACCTAAAGTAGCGATAGCGAGTAGGACCTTCTTGGTAAGTTACACCGTTTGCAGTTGTTGTTTTTTTCTGAAAACTTTAGTTTCCAAAAATTCCCGCATATATCTCGTACCACGATTTTTTAGCTTTAATTTTGGGAGAAAAGTGCGAGTTATTTTCAAGTAGATAAATTGACGGTAATTTTTTTAGCTTTTAAATTCTTAAGTATGGATCATTGGTTAAAGATTGGATTTATAAGAGGATTAATTAATTGGATATATTAAAAAGAGGACAATATAGCAAATACAAGTAGCTGTAAGCAACAAGAAAACATTGATATTGCATCTGGATCAAATGAAATTGATAAGAGTGTGTCATCTGTAGAGAACCAACTAGGAAGAAGGTGAAAAGTCTTTGTAAGTATGATATGAATTACTTGAAATGTGGATTTTCATGGACGGGAAATGAAGGGGACCTATTCCAAATTTTGTTCTATTAAAAATAAATCATATTTTTTGTTTACATGAATATATAAATTCAAATAAAATAGATTTTTACAATGAAACATACTTTATTTATTTATTATTTGATAAGGGGGCACTTAGTAATAATGAAAATACAGTCATACCCTGACTTACGTGAATCCGGAGTTATGTGGTTTCATATATGTACGTATTCCCATCCTGTTTCACCACTAGTCGTATCTTTCTGGCACCGGCCACATTCGCCAGTGTCGCACATACTGTGAACAAGCACCGACGTGTTTCACGCAGTTTCCATTCATAGACGATTTTTATAGTTTACAAACCTTGTGATTGTTTAATGTTATGTTCTTGATAAAAATTTTATCACATAAAAATAATAATGTCGTCCAAAGGAAGCAAGTCTGATTCTTCTACAGCTAGCAAGAAAAGAAAAACATTGACTTTGGAAACAAAACTCAACATTATTAAGGATTTTGAAGGCAGAATGAAAATTTGTGAGCTAGCAAAGAAGTTTGATCTACAGGAATCCACAGTAAGAATAATCATAAAAGAAAGGTTTACAGATTTTGGAGGACATAGATTCTAACGAGGAACGAATTGTAGCCACAAGGTAAGGAATAAAAAAATCATTAGTTTGCTATGAAGAAATTTTGCATGACAAGAAAAAGACATTATGCCGTCAGACAAATCCATTAGATTTTATGAAACCATTGACACTGAAATAATTTTCTTTTTTTTATGTATGAAAAACTACAATTATGATTATATTTCTTAAAAAATATAGGTGTTTTTGTAAACCTTTGGTCCCAATTAACTAATATTTTGTATGTTTGTATGCAAAATTATACCCGAGTTACGCGAATTCAACTTACGCGCTTTTTGTTGGTCCCACCTACTGTGTAACTTCGGGGTATGAAAGGGTACACAGATATCTGAAGTTTGAGAAACACTGATCCACGCCAGTACCATCTACTGTCCACTGCTACCACTAGTATTTTATTTTGTCTGTAAATTGTATGTTCTCAAGGCCGATTTGTCTGTATGTGGGATGAAAAACCCTAGTTTCTGGGAGAAAAAAAAACCTGCTACCTCCATATGAGATCGGCTAACTCACCTTCAATGAAAAAGCCCATATAAAGATTCCTCACGTGACGATGAAAACTGAACTTAGGCCTTTTCCAATCGAAGGGAGCAACGTACTGTCATTCTTCCAATTGAGCTAAAGAGGCACTTAAAGTAGATAGTTAAGTCAATGGTAGTATATGTTCTGGTAGGCATGTTGAAGAAAGTGTTGTTTCTGGTGTTAAAGGGGAGAGATTGTTACTGTTATATGCTCTGCAACTCTTCTTTGTGTTCGTAGTTTTGGTATGCTGAAGGTAACGATGATGTTCCTGGTGCCAATTCTTCTTATGGCCGTCACCTCTTGGTTCTTCAATTCACAGATCTCCTCATTGGGAACATCAAGCAGGTCCCATTCTGATATAAATTTTAAAGCTTTATGAGCAGTAACTGTAATTGGTACTCCCTATATGGATGTTGCATAATGTAATTTTTTTGATTGTGATACAGGTTCTACCAGAACACAGTTTCTTTACAGATCCTGCCAACCCTTCCACACTTTCCTGTCAAATACAGGATTAAGAAAAGTGATGTATATGTTGCTGCTTCTGATGTTGTTTGCTTCTTATTTTGATTTTTTGGTTGATGTTTCTATGACTGATGCACATGGTTGGGACTCGTTGAGGATCCTGATTAAAAAGAGGATGACAAATTATTCCTTCTGAGCAAGAGTTTGTTTCAGTGGCACAGGTCCTTATCCACCAAGGAGCAACATGTGGGAACTCACTCACTCTCCAACAAGCAATGACTGCATTTGGAAGTGGAACACCAGAGCTATACCAGCTGGATACTATACCAGCACCACAGTAAGCTTCGGCTCTGTCTTTGAACCATTTGGAAGAAGATTTATTGCACCACCATTAATCCTTGAAGGCAAGCCCATTAGCAGATTAATCCTTTCTGGGCCATCCAGGACCATTCATCTTGCCAAACCAGAGGCTAAAGTAGTGTAAACCCCCCCCCCCCAAATCCACACACCAGATGTCCACAGATCACACTGCATAGCAAACAGTGCTGAAGCACTAGATTGTGGTGATGGTGGTCTCGAAGTTAGGATAGTAAAAAAAAAAAAAAAAACATCAGGAGAAGTAGAGTGTAGAACAGAGGAAGAAAAAAAAAAAGGACTAAAAGGGGCTAGTATGATCGATGAGTTTCGTTGCACTGAATCCTGTGTTTTGTAGATAATGTGTGGTTTGCTAAACCAGATTTGTTGGGCTCTTTAAGTGAAATATATTCTTGATGATCTTCAAGATGAATTTACACTGAACAACTAGCCTGTCCATAATAACATAAGCCACAAGATGGGATTCTGTAAACAGGATAAGAATGAGGAGGATATTTGTCTTTAGGAGAGATAAGGAAGGTATTAAGTTTATAAACTGGATGGAAAGAGACTGTTATTGTTATTATATGGCACCTCCAAGGAATCATTGCAGGAGGGCACTATGCTACACACACACACACACACACACACACACACACACACACACACACACACACACACACACACACACACACACACCTTACTGTCTCTCCAACTACTTAATTATCAAAATGCATACAGTGACAATACTATTACCATCAATGCCATCTACTCACCATCATCACCACCAATAGTATTTTTTGTCTGTAAACTGCATGTGTTCTCATAGCCGATTTGCATGTGGCATGAAAAACCCAAATTTTCAGGCTTGAAGATTCCTCCCACCATCACTGCATGAGATAGGTTAATTGACTTTTGACTGAAAAAGTCCACAGAAAGATTCCTTTTGCCATGATGAGAATTTAACTCAGTTCTTTTCCAATCGAAGGGCACAATGTTCTACTGTTTTTTCAATTGTGCTACAGAGGTGCTTGTCGAAGCAGTCTTCCTATTTTTTTCCTTAAAGTTCTTTAACACATGGAAACCAACCCTGGTGACTTCTTGAGGCAGGTTAAGAGCATAGCCATAATTGTTGATTTTATAGATAGTTTTTGTATTACAACCATTAGAGATAAAAGACCATTCTTTATTTAGAAGAGAATCTGTAGAACATTTTATGAGCTCTGTCCACTAGAGATTTGACTACACCATATTTCTGACAAGAGTGATGATGTGAGTTAGAATCTTGCATTTAGCATTATGAGTCAGTTTTCGATACACTGAGAATATCCAGAAAAGGAAGGCAACTGTTATTTTCTACTTCCAGGGTAAATTGGATTCTCGGATTTATTGAATTAATTTTTTTGAAAAATTCATTAAGATTGCATAAGTAGAAGTTTCATACAGCAAAAACATCAACATATCTGTACCATATCAATTAATTAGATGAAAAAATGTTCAGAATGTGTTGTTCTAAATGTTCCATAAAGTAATTAGCTAAAGTTGGGGAAATGGGAGACCCCCATAGCTGTTCCTTCTATATCTTTGTATAATTTGTTCTGGCAGCTGAAATATCCTGAATTAATGCCAAAGTCAAATAAGTTTACAATATCAGGATGAAAGTCATTATGAAGTAAATCAATTGCATCTGTCAGAGGGATATTTGAAAAGAGTGAGACTACATTAAAACTTACTAGAAGATCAGTGAGTTTTAAGGATAATCCTGAAATTTTATTCTTAAAGTCTATTTGATTTTATTTATATCTATTTAATCTTATTTAATGAAAGAAGCAGAGTTTCCTGTAAATGCAGAAAGAAGATTACGAGGGTGGTCAGAAAAGTTCTTGGCCTAACAATTAAAAAACGAATTTATAATTTCAAAATTATTTTTATTTTTCAACATAATCTCTCTTAAGACTAATACATCTATTCCAGTGATGCTCCAGCGAGATTATCCCATCACTGTAGTGGTTCTCAGTAAGATCTGCAAAATATCTCTCTCTCTACTGCTGCAATCGCCTCTTGATTGGAAGAAAAATGTTGACCAGCGAGCAAGAGTTTTAGTTTTGGGAAAAGATAGAAGTCAGAGGGAGCCAAATCTAGGGAATAGGGGGGATATTCCAACAATTCACAGTGCAGATCCTTTAATTTTCCCATTACCAAAACACCTTTGTGGGCAGGCGCAGTGTCCTGATGAAAGATAATTTTTTTCTTCTGCAAACCAGGTCTTTTCTCACCAATTCTTTCGTCTAGTTTGGTTAAAAGATCAGAATAATATTCCCCAGTTATTGTTTTACCCTTTTCAAGATAATTAATAAACAAAATGCCTTTAGCATCCCAAAACACCGATGCCACGACCTTTCCTGCTGATGGAAACGAACTTTGTCTTCTTTGGTGCTGAACAACTGGCTTCTGTCCACTGTTTTGACTGCTGTTTGGATTCTGGTGTGTAATGGTGAATTCAAGTCTTATCCATAGTAATAAATTGACACACAAAATCAGTTTTATTGTTGTTAAAATGCTCTAAGCACTGTTCAGAGATTTTCATGCGCGTGTGTTTTTGATCTGTTGTGAGCAAGTGGAGTCTTGCATAAAGCTTTTTCATTTGCCATTCTTCATGCAAAATATATCTTACATGTTCTTTTGAAATACCTATAGTCTCTTTGACTTGCTGGTCATCCAATACCATATTGTGCACTTGATCAACGATTTCTGGTGTTGTTACACTTTTTTGGACATCCTTCATGTGGATCATCGTCACGTTTAAACTCGGCAGCCCATTTCTTAATTGTCAAAAACGAAGGAGAAGAGTGTCCATAAACTTTTATGAACTTCGAATGAATTTCTTTTGGCATTAAACCTTCTTTTACAAAAATTTTATAGCTGTCTGAAGCAAACACTTTTGCTTCAGACAGCTGTATAAAACAAACTACTTGATAGAATGATTTGCAATTTCACATGGATGCTTATGACAGATGTACCAACTTAGACAAAAAAAAATCTTGCCCATAGTGTTGCCATCTATGGTCGAGGCCGATAACTTTTCAGATCACCTACATATGTAGGTATTTAGAGAGTTTATAAGTTGGATATCCAATGTAGTTCACAATACGTTTAAACAGCACATTTTCTTTATTCTAAATTACATAAAGAAAATGTACTGTTAAGGAATAATATGTTAGAGACACATCAGCAGATTAGTACAATGAGTACGAGTCAAGTAATTATTATGGAGCAATTCAACTTCAACAACATAGATTAGAATGAAGAAAGATCAATGGCAGGTAGATAGACTTACTGAAACTTGATTACTTGAAGTAGAACGTAACAAGAGAACTTAGAGTAAAAGAGTGTTGGATATTGTTACAGGGATCAGAAGCCGTGTCCCTAAATAAAGTGGCTACATTGCTTCCGATTGGGGGTAAGTGATCATGTGGTTTTGACATGGGAGGTAGCAAAAAGTGGAAATTATTATTTTATTGTATGGGCACCTTCATGGAGTCCAAAGGCTCATCGTGGGAGACCCAATCTATCCACACAACCTATTATACCTCTATATTAAAGATACCAAATTTTAAATAAAACTTGGTTTTAATCCTATTTCCCAAGTAAGCAAACAGACAAATAAGTCAAGTTTGTGCTTGCATGCAGTGCAAGTCCAGGCAACTCGTGGTAAAGGTGGAATAAGCTTTGATCACTATCCTTGGTATTTACCTTTAATGCAAAGCACATCCCCTAGCAGAGATGTATGATGCTATACATTAAAGGCAGGTTAAATAGCATCATATATCTCTGTTAGGGGATGTGCTGTGCATTAAGGGTAAATACCAAAGATAGTGATCAAAGCTTATTCCACCTTTACCACGAGTTGCCTGGACTTGCACCATGTGCAGAGTCGGCCTGACTTGCACTGCATGCAGGCGAAAACTTGACTTACTTGTCTGTTTGCTTACTTGGAAAATAGGATTAAAACCAAGTTTTATTTAAAATTGATTGGTATCTTTAATATATAACATACTCATGGTAAAAAAAACTTTCTACATCTATCTCTCATCCTGAGATTTTTAATTAATAAGGTCAAAGCACCTTGTGGCAACTTGTTTAGGTAAAATCTATAAGCTCTGTATACTTAATCCTTGGCATTTCTTAAGCCTGGCTCACACTGATGAGACCTCAATAAAGGTCGAAACCAGTCTGGGTAGTGGCCCCTGCCTTTAATGTATAGCATCATACATCTCTGCTAGGGGATGTGCTTTGCATTAAGGTTAATACCAAGGATAATGATCAAAGCTTATTCCACCTTTACTACGAGTTGCCTGGACTTGCACCAAGTGCGGAGTCACCCAGACGTACACTACGTGCGGAGTCAGCCTGATTTGCACTGCGTGCAGGCACAAACTTGACAAGCTTGTCTGTTTGCTTACTTGAAAAATAGGATTAAAACCAAGTTTTATTTAAAATTGATTGGTATCTTTAATATATAACATACTCAAGGTAAAAAAACTTTCTATTATACCTCTCTTTGAGGCCATTTCACTCTCCAAGAAAAAAAACTAATCCTCACACCTCTGCTAACCACACCTTTATTCAACTTCTAGGGATAATCCCTTGTTCTGGCTCTTGAAATATTTCCCCCGCATCAATCCTATAAAACTCTTTAAGCAACTTAAATGTTTCCATTACATCCCCTCTTTTTTCCCTATCAATCAACTTCTTCAATCCAGACCCTCAGATAGGAAGCATCTCCTTAGTTGGTCATTCTTGCAGTCCATGGGATTCTTAATAGTCTCCTCTACACCCATAATTCAAATGAATCAATTCGCTTTCTGTCTTTCTTCTTAATAATCCAGCTTTCACATCCATACATCTCTACTGAAAATACCATTGCTTTGACAATTCTAGCTTTTGTGGCCTTTACTCGCACTTCTATCTTTCATAATTTTTGTCAGGTTTAACATCGCTTTTCCCCCCCAATTTTAAAATCTTCGCCACCACTCCTGAGATACTAATTGGTCAATAGTTGGATACATTGGTCTTTGCACCACCCTTGAGCAATGGAATTACCACACATTTCTTCCATTCCCTGTTCTGAGACTCATATTAAACAGTCTGGTCAGCTGAACACTCTTTTAGCACACGTGCTGATATCCCATCGGTCCCTATTGCTGAATTCTTATTCAATTTGTGCAACAGCTCTAATACCTTGTCCTCATACACTTGCGTTTCTTCATCTAGTGAAGAGGTAAGAGTGAGCTCAATGTTGTGAATGCCAGGTTGTTAGCTTTTAACAAAATGGGCACTCATTAACTGAACAACATCTTCTGCATCTGTAACCCTCATGCCATCTGGATTTAGAAGAGTTATTCTTTCATATTCATTCTTTCTTTTACTTGCAGCATATCGATAGAATTCTTGTGGGTTGTCCCTTAGTATGCAGAGCCAGTTTCTTTTCATTCTCAGACTTTGCTTTCAGTACAACAGTTGTGACTATTCTAGTCTGCTGCTTATCACATTCATATTCATAATGAATGTCATCCTTATGCACACGGTATTTCTTCCACACTGTGCTTTTCCTATGAATTGCTTGCTTAATAAGATTACACATCCATTTGACTCCTACCCTATTTATTCTTCGAATTCTCTGGACACATTCTGATATCGCATCATTTAAGTATTGTTTAAATGCTTCCCATGCACTTTCGATATTTTTTCCGTCCAGCAACCGATCCCATTCCACTGAACTCAGCATACTCCTCAGTTGGTCATAATTTCCTACTTTGTAGTTCAGCATGTAACCTTTTCTGAATGGAACATTCATAAATTTAGTCACTTCCCAAGTGAGTACTGCATGATCACTGTCACCAACCATGGGCAGAACAGTTATGTCTTTAACTGAAACGCCATTTCACGCTATAATCAAATCTAACACTCTTTGACCTCGAGTTCCTTTTGTCATATGCTGTTTCAGGAAGTTGTCCCACAACAGCTCAATAAATGCATTTTCATTCTTCTCATGAGATTCTACTACTACCCAATCAATATTTGGATAATTAAAGTCTTCCATTATGATTACTCTTTTCGTGCTCATCTTTTCTATTTGGTGATGCATTTCTTCATCACTAGCAACTGATTCACCAGATCCGTAACAACACCCCACTACGTAATTGACCTTGTTAGATTCCACCTGACACCATATGACTTCAAACTCACTGCCACATGAAATATCGTTAGTAGTAGTAGTAATAATCATAGGTCTCAACTCTAACTGGATTCAAGTCATCTGATATAATTAGCAGCACTCCCCCCTCCTCTCCTATAATCTCTATCCTTTCTAAAAACACCAAAAAAATTATTCTGATGTGATTTTTAATTAGTATTTAGAAATCATATCAAAATTCAATTTATTCATTTCTCTAGTATTTGCCAATGATAATCTAATCTCACCACAAAGCATAAACCCTTTGTGCTTCTCACCTAAATGATGTGTGTGAAGCATAGCTGTTGTTCATTTGACCTTTATGCTTTCCATATTCAAAATTATATTAAATGATAAATTAAAGTATTCAAAGTTATTCTACAATTAATTGCATTCGACCGATTAAGATGCGTGCTGATATGCTATGCACTCTTAAAACTTTCATACATCAATAAAAATTCAATCATACGGTCAAATTGAGGTGAACTGTGTAGTGTGGGTTGCATAAGCCACACAACAGCATACAACACAACCTAAATGGGCAGACACACAAAGCAATTGATGTGTGTGTGGGGGAGGCTCTCACCCATGAAAGGTATTTGGAGACCTATAGTAAATTCGTATCATGCATGGGCTAAGGATTTTCTTCCCCTTATTTTGATTGATCTTTTATTTTCTGTACCTAGTCTGGAACCCCCTGCTTCCAGACTAGGTAAAAGAGACCAAATATGGAACTCTTTCAAGCCATGAATAAGCTGATTGGTGGTCTCCACACAGTATGATGAAATTCATTTCCTACCTAAAGATACTCACAATCACTGATGTGGCAGGATTCAAACTTGCAGCTAGCTGGTTGGAGAGCAATATGCTAACCAGACCAACATACCATACATGTATGCTACGTTTGCATAATAACAATCATCAACTGTCTTAATTACATATAAAAAAAATTTAAAAAGTAAAATTTATTGCATTTACTTACGACTTAAGTGTTCTTCTATGCTAATTGAAAAGAGGCTTTCTGAACATGGTGCTAATTTAGAACAGTCCAATTTATGCAGAATAGACCGACCAGAACTGTCCCATTGATATGCTACACAACCTACATTATGAAATAAGAAAATTTAGTTTTACACACACACACACACACACACACACACACACACACACACGCACACACACACACACACACACACACATATATATGTAAATGAATAAAACAAGAATTTGTTTTATTCATTTACAAGGATTTGTATTTAGGTTTTGTTGCATAAAGGCATATAATGATAATGTGCCGAGTGAAGAGCTATTTATACTCAAAATTATATGGTATAAATTTGACATTATATTGTTAAGTTATATGTAGAAAATAGCACAGAAGGACAGAAAAACAGGAAGATGGTCTGATGCAAAATGAAGTGTTAAGCAAAGTTACATGTGCTGCTCATGCTGTTCTCAATTGTTTATATTGATAACAGCTTGAAGAAAAGTAATAATAAAATGGATATATTAAATCCTGCTTTATTTTCTTCAGATGATGTTATACTCCTAATAAATCTACAAGTCTTAAAAAACTCTAAACTAAATAATTTCTGTAATACTGGTATAAAAAAAAACAATCATTAAAAGACAATAACTATGAAAATAAGCAGGAACATGAAACATCAACTGCATTCTCAATGAGAACCTAGTAGAATAAACAAAGCATTTCAGTTATCCAGGTGCAATTTTTAGTGAAGATTGTAAATTAATTCTGGGAATAAATAACAATAAGTAGAGCTGGCGATGGAAAAACAGTTGAACAGACATTTTATAGGATACTTACTGTACAGGAATCTATTATGCATAATAGATTCCTGTGGTGACATAGATAAGATAATGGTTGATTGAGAGACATCAAAGAATGGTATATGTTGGAACATCAAGAGAAGGCAGACGACTCTGTTATTTACACCACTTCTGCTTAATTTGTACATTAACAATAGCAAGGTTGATATGAAGGAATGTTCAGTGATTTGCTAATGATCAAAAATGAGTACAGTAATAAGTTAATAAAGGTGACACAGGGACCCTGTAGCATGATTTAAATAGATTGGTAGTGTGAACAAAGGATAATGTTGGCCTCATCAATGTGGCAAGTGTAAGGTTGACTGTAGAGCACAGATAAGAGAGTTCTTAGGAGAAATGGAGGCAACGAGAGACAAATAGATATATGTACATTTTTGCATGTTGGGATGAAAGGATTATAAGACTGCAAGAAATTGATGTGTCTAGAGATTTAGGAGTAATGATAATAGAGAGCTGAAGTTCAGAGAAAACATACTGCAAAAGTGGGAAGAATGTTCTTCAACATCCAATTGATGTTGAAGAACACACCAGAACAGAAATAAGGATGTTATTATTCATTTTCATACATATTTGATACAACTAAATCTGGATTTTGTATACCAATTTGATTGCCTGGATTTTTTAGGAATGATTAACTAGTGAAGGAAGTGGCCATGATGGTGACAGGCATGTGATATCTTCCCATGAGGAGATGGAATATGCTAGTTACAAAAAATGGCTCTTAATCACAGGTGAAAATTCATTCTACTTATTCTCTGCTTTTGAAGCAAAAAAAAAAAAAAACTAGTCTCAATGCCCATGCTAACCACGCTCTCATAAACCTTCCAAGAGTTGCCCTCCTTTTCTTGTTATGTATTGAAAAATTCTTCTACATCACTTCTAATAAAATCCCTTTAGTTACTTAAGAATGTGATAGAAACTAAAGGGATTTTATTAGGAGTGATGTAGAAGAATTTTTCAATACATAACAAGAAAAGGAGGGCAACTCTTGGAAGGTTTATGAGAGCGTGATTAGCAAGGGTATCAAGACCAGATTTTTTTTTTTTTTTTTGCTTCAAAAGCAGAGAATAAGTAGAATGAATTTTCAGAGGCAGCTGTGATTGTATTTGAAATGAGCAATGTGGTCTACATTCCTTTACTTTAAAACCCAAAGTTTGGCTTAGGTATGTTGACAATGTTTTTGTTATCTGGTCCTATGGCCGTAAGGCATTAGTCACTTTCCTCAGCCACCTGAACAAACAACACAAATACATACAATTCACAATTAAAACTGATAGTCAGAACACACTTCAATTTCTAGATAAATTTGCCACATATCTTCCTTCTGGCAGTCGTTCCTTCACTGTTTACTGTAAGCCTCCATAATTTACCAAAACTAGTAGATCATTTTGTATACAATTCTTGGGTTGTGTAGCCATACACATATTGGTCAATATATACACATAAACTCTTACCACTACCCAACACATAAAACTAGGTGTCATTAACACACTAAAAACAGATCTTTAAAAATTTGCTCCAATGAGCAAGCACTTAAACATGAATTAAAAGTTATCAGCAATCTCCTAAAAATAGCTACAGCAAAATTATTATCACCAAAATTCTTCACAAGACTCCACTTAACAATAAAAATAAACTACATCACAATAAAACTGTAGCTATCCCATACATTAAAGGGATATAAGATAAAATAAACAGAATACTACAGAAATACAACCTAATGCCACCTTTAAACTTCCTGCACAATTAAAGCAACTCCTCCAGGGATTCACTTCTTCTACTGGCTCACCCTGGAGTATACTGTATTCATTGCATCTGTAATTTGTGTTATATAGGTGAAACAGGATGCACAATTCCTATCCAAAAAAAAAAAAAAAAAAAAAGGAACATAAACAACACGTTAAATTTAATAACTATGGTAAATCTGAACTTCCTGATCATGCCCTGAATACACTACATAGAACTGACTGGAAAGGCACCTGTTCATTACTTTGCACAAACATAATGTATGAGTGCAAATTTAAAGAGGTCAGTGACATTCTTATCAACCACCACCCTAATCTTAATAATAATTGTGGTCTAAAAAACCCAAGAATATGGATAGCACATATTCTATCCATATAAATGTTAAATTTATGTGGGTAAATGAAAGTGGAAAGACATGTGTTTCAGTACATGCAAATTTATTTTCACAGTACTGACGACAACACAGAATGATTACAAAATAATTAATATTTATTAACTTATTTGCTGATATTTCGCTAGTATTATATCCAACATCTTCAGAGTGCAAAAACAGTTTGTCACAGTATGCAAAATGATAACAATTTGGTATAACACTTGGACTAGATTAAACAATTTTAAAGGACAACACAAGGAACTAAGGTCCTAATTAGGTGCCATCTAGGTTGGAAAACAAGAGAAAATAAGTATCAATTAGATCTTAAAAAGACTGTTCCCCAGATTTTTGGTAAATTTATACTGTCATACTTGTTGAGGATTGGAGCATGTCTTAAAGCTTCTGTTGATTCCAAAAACAATCTCTCTAATTTATAACTTCTGTGTAGCATTTTTGTTTTCTTCTAATTGATCCTGTGTGAAGGGGTATCCAAGGCAAATCCAACTTGCCATAATGAATAGTGCTGGATGTATTTTTTTTTATGTTTACCAAGGCAGATGTCAACAGTTCTTCCTGTCTGTCCAATTTGATATAAGGTTTTTGAATACGGTGTGTAGCTGATGTTTATTAAGCACTCTAGATATCTTTTCGGATGTGCCTTGAATGTATAGGATGGTAACAGTTTTGCTGTAGTTGTGTGTGTGTGTGTGGTAGGAAGTGGAGGGGATTTCTGGGGAGCATTTAGTATTTTTTTCTATCCTATGGAGATTATAGCGGTTGGCTAAGAAGGTGTGACATAGGTGAGTGAGTTCAACAGTAAGAGCATTGTCATTGGGACAGATAGCTCTAGCTCTGTGAATTAGAGATTTTAGGATACCATACTGATAAGTGGGATAACGGTGTGACTGTATGTGCAAATATCTCCCTGTATGTGTGAATTTTCTATAAACCAAAAAACCAGCCTGCAAAATTACAAGAAACCTGCAGAAACTGTAATATGACTAAAAATTCAAATAAAATGAAGATAATGGAAAACTGGAAGAATCCAGAAGATATACAGCTAATACTTAATCAAAAAATTATGGAACAAGTTAATGGCTTAAATTACCTAGGAGCATACTTGACTTCAAATTTAAGTGACATGGCAGCAATAAAAGACAGTCACTTCGTAGCATGTCAATGAATAATTATTATAATATCACCCGCCACTATCCATGCAAAAAATACACTCATTATACAGCTCAAGGATAGGCTCTTGTTTTCTGTCTCCAGACATTCTATGAAAATCTCATTCACATTGATCTTGTAATTACTCCTTGCCAACTGATATGTCTCGATCATGTCCCCACCCCTCTCCCTATCCACTAAGCTCTGCAATCTGCATTCTTGCAATCTGTTCTCATACTCTCCAGGGACAACAAACCGATTGAATGAATTGCCTCTGAACCCTCTCCAACAACTCATCATCCTTTTGAAAACCAGGCCACCAAATCTGTGCACAGGAATCTATATGCAGTCTGCTATGTTGTCCTCAGAATTTCAGCAAAATATCCATGAAAATTCGAGTCCTTATCCACCATCACCCTCAGATCTTTTGTCTCCTCCATCTCCTCTAAGGGTGGGAGGACTAGGGGACATCCACGGAAGCTGGGGAAGAGTGTGGTTAGTAAGGGCGTAAGAGCTAGGTTTTTTACTTTTAGAGTGGTGAATGAGTGGAATAAGCTGCCAGGAGTCTGTTGTGGGTGCTACGACAGTGAATGAGTTCAAGGCAAAGTATAGTAGATACTGTGTGAACGTCGAATAGTTGTGATGGACATGATGTTTAGGGCCTCCCTCGATGAGTCTAAGGACTGGAGTCGCCTGTAATAAATGTATTATTCATTAAAATAAGCACCTTCATAATCTACAACTCTTTCCCAAGTTTGTAAATTCTGCTTTTATGGAATGTTTTGTCTTTAGAAGTCTTTTTTTTTTTTTTTTTTGGAACCTAGCAACCTTCACTTCAATCTCTAGTTTACTGCAAAACTGTCTATTTTGCATGCAATTGTCTAGCTTAAAAAAAAAAAAGAAAAAAAAGTGATAATCGCTTGGAGAAATGTTAGGAGCATATGGAGGATGAGGGAGTATCTTCCACCCTAGAGCACAAATCTTCTCATGGGTAAGTTTTGCAGTATGAGATTTTGCATTGTCCTGTAAGAATAGCACTTTATTCTGATTACCTAATCCTGGCTGTTTCTGAAGTAACGCATTCTGCACAAACTTGAGTAGATCTTGGCCATAATTGTTTGGCCTGCAGTGAGAAACCTGTAGTGGAAAATACTGGCTCCAGTCCAATGCAAACAAAGCATAGTCTTCTGAGGGATGAAGTGGTGCCTTCGAAGTGTGTATACTGGATCATTTGGTGACAATCAATGATAAGTTCACTTCCTGTTAGAATACAAGAAACATTTTTCATCATAAGTGAGCAAGTAATCCAAAAATGGCTAGTTTTTATGATGCGATAGCCTTTGAAGTTTCTTGTCATCTGATAATGCATGTGGGACCCATTTTCCTAGCTTCCATGATTTTCCCAGTTGATGCAAGTGTAAACAAATTCTCTCACCACTCACATTAAACATTTGTGAAAGTTCTCGACATGTTAATCTTGAATTATTTTCAACAATGGCATGTAATTCTTCATTATTATAATGGAGGGTCTTACTGAACATGGTGCATCTTCAAGTGATTCTTCATCAGAAACAATTTTTTTAAACCATTTTTGTACAGTACATTCTACTAGTACATCTTTTCCAAATGCCACACATATCTTATGGGAAGTTTCTGAAGCCTTCAAACCAAGTTTAAATTCATAAAGCAAACAAGCCTGAATTACACCAGGTTCAACTGACATTTTAAAAGGGTTCAGAGTCACAGAAAGAGAGTACACACCAAGTTAGAGTGCACCAACTGACTGATGCATATCTGTGCCTTATGATGCACAAAAAAATTGTGCTCCACAAACTATTCCACCGAAAGCCACACAAACTTTTTTTTGGTTACCTGATATTCAAGTCCATTCCTGGAGCATACCACTCATGACTTTCCTCTTCTGGGATATCCACTTCCCTCATACATAATCTGCTGATACCTATCAGACAGCCAATTGCCAATCCAACACACAAATCTACTATCCAACCTCATCTGATCTGTTCCAATTTAACTATTAGCTTGCGATGTGGAAATTTATCAAAAGCCTTTACAAAATCTAAATATTATTATTATTATTATCTGAGACCTCCAGGGAGTCAAGGACTCACTGAGGAAGGCTGTAAATTACCCAACCCAGCTATTATACCTTCCCTTAAATTCATTTACACTAGATGCACTCACTACCTCTAAGGGCAAATTATTCCACTCACTCACTACTCTCTGGGAAAAAAAATCTAGATCTTAACCCTTTCTTGACTGAGAACAACCTTAACTTCCATGGATGCCCCCGTGTTCTCTCCCTGCTTTCCATATAATGAAAAATTTCATCATTTGAAATGCTATAACACCCATTTAAAAGTTTATAGACCTCTATCATATCACCCCTCTTTCTCCTGTTAACCAGAGTCTGTAATCCACATACTCACAATCTGTCCTCATAATCTAAGTCCCATAATCTGGATATAATCTTTGTAACTCTTTTTTGCACCCTTTCCACAGCTTCTTTATCCCTTTGGAACCCGGGAGACCAAATCTGCACACAGTAATCCAAGTGTGGTCTTATCAAAGCCTTATAAAGAGGTAAAATTACTTCCTTATTTTTACATGTCAAGGTTCACTTCAACATAGCAATCCTCTGAGTTGTATTTGCAACTTTTGCTATGTGACCTTTGAACTTTAAATTCTTATCCACTATCCCTTGCCTCTTCAATTTCTTGTAGCATAACCCCGCTAATATAATATGCCGCTGGTACTCTAATCACACCAAAGTGCATAACTTTACACTTACTAACATTAAATTGACAGCCATTTTCGTTTGCCCAGATTTCTAGTCTATTCAAATAATTTTCTAATTGCTGAATATCAGTAGCATCCCTGATTGCCCTGCCTATCTTCACACATCATCAGCAAAGAATTGCAAATCTGATGATAGACCCTGCTTGATGTCATTAATGTATAGCTTGAACAATAATGGCCCAAGGACTGAACCCTGAGTTACACCACTGGTTACCTTAAATCTGGCAAATTCACACCCACTGTATACCACTTTTTGATATCTGTCTGTCAACCATCCCCTGATCCAAGTCAATAGATTATGTTCCAATCCCATATTCTCCAGTTTACACAACAGTTTACCATGTGGCATCCTCTCAAATGCCTTAGAAAAATCCAACATTATCATAGTGTATCCATTCCCTTTATCCAACTCAGCCGTAACATTGTTATAAAATATGAGTAAATTGCTAAAACATGATCTTCCTTTAGTAAACTAATGCTGTTCCCTGCAGAGTATAGAAAGCTTGTCTACCCATTTCTGTATGCGAGTTCTTACCAACTTCTTTAAAATCTTCACTACTACATCAGAGATACTAATAGGTCAGTAGTTAGACACATCAGTTTTTGTACCACCCTTGTGCAATGGAACTATCATACATTCCTTCCATTCCTGAGCTGAGACAAGTTATACAAATGTGTGAAAGGCCTAGCCAATTCAGCTGAACATTCCTTTAACAAATGGGCAGATTCAAACAAATTCTTATCCAGGTTATACAAGAGCTCTTCAACCTCATTTTCATAAACCTCTAACTCTTCATCCAACGTAGCAGTAGCACCATGCTACATACGCCGGGTTCATATATCTTAGCAAAGTGAGCACTCATTAACCGAACAATCTCCTTAGCTTCCGACACTTGTGCACCTCATCTGATCTGTTCCAATTTAACTATTAGCTTGCGATGTGGCAATTTATCAAAAGCCTTTGTAAAATCTAAATATGCTATCGTATATGCAACCCTCCAACCCTTATCCAATGTATTCATCATCTTGTTATAATAAGTGAGCAAATTGCTAAACACAGAATCTTCCTTTAGCAGACTGTATCAGGATGGTATTCTACATACTCCAAGGTATTTGTAAAAATGGATGATGTCCTTAGGAGCCTACTCAGTCTCCTTTTTGCAAACTATTTCAAACCAATTCGAGCAAGCTGTTTGAATTGGCTGATTGGTTGATTTATGGTTTACTGATGCAAGGACAACAAAGGTCATAGTGAACCACATCAAAGGTTACGGCAGTACACAAGGTATCAATAAATAGTCATTAAGAAGTAAATGAGCATATAATATGTGTGTACAAAAAATTAAGTTAAGCAATGCAATTAAACCTGCATTCATATTGTGCTGTGTGGTTGAATGAATCACTTCCAATGCTTCTTTGATTTCTGATATAAAACTGTTATTTGAATTGTAAAGCATTTTGATTTGTTGTCAAATAAAGTTATGCTTTTCCCTGGTTGTGTAGATGGCTAAAATGTTTGGCTATTCACTTGAGCAGACTATCTGCCCAACAAATTTTGCAAGCACAGCATATTTTCTAGTATATGAAATGATGGATCTTTGCTATCAAATCACAACTTTCTGATTTATATGCTGTTCACTTAGGAAACCAAGATGAGTGAATAATCACATGGGCAGAGTGGAGCTTATGGAATATATAATTTTGTCATGTGTTGATGTTTGAGCTCCTGCAAATGGTTCTAAATGAAGAAAACTTCATACATTTTTATACAGATTCAAAATAACAATTTCAATAAAATCCTTCAGTAAGAATTCTAAAAACACTTCAGTTCAAATGGATGGACAAAATTCATCTAAAATCATTCATGAAAAACATAAAGCACAATCATAAATATGTACAAGGAACATCTAAGCACAACCAAACAATAAACTTCTGTTTAGTGCACTTATATATAACATCAATGACAGCAGAAATATTATATGTATAGACAGTGATTTCCAATCTTCAAGGATTCAAAAAAATTCCTGACATTTACCCTCAAGGGGTGTACAGGATATGATAGTACTACATGAAAAATTTACATTATTACTAACTTCCTATTTACAAAATCTGTTACCTGTCAAGGCTCCAACATTGTCAGATCTTATATTTCTATCTTCTAAGGCATTTTTTACCATATCAATCTGCCTATATCTTGGTCTTCCTCTGGGTCTTTTTTCCTGCCAACAAGCATCCCTTTGCCTTTTTCCTGCCAGGAAAAAGGCAAAGGGATGCTTGGATTTTAAAGGAATGCGGAGAACCGGCCAGGGCTTCTGACCTAATGTCCAATCCTCACCTTCTCATAGTGCACCCTGTTAGGTATCTACTGGATACTGAATGAATGAGGATGGGCCGGAAATTTAGGATTTAGCCAACCAAATTGTATTCTTACGGCTTAAACCACAATATTTCAGTTAACCAACCTTTTGAATAGGTATGTGCGACAACCAACTTTTGGTACAGTGCTATGTAACTGTTACCTTCAGTTAATCAATTCTTCAATCATTTTATCAGCAAACTTATTTCCCACAACAGCCAAATAACTGAGGATATACTGTATAATGTTATTCAGAGGTATGGAAAAATTTTCAAAAGGAAAAAAAAAATTGCACAAATGAAATAAAGAAAAATATTACAATAAAAGCAGTTTAAATAGGATGAGAAAAATATGCAAATATTAATTCACTTTTATAATATATGGTTTCCATACTGAGAATAAATCAGCTTATTACCTGGATAAACATATGACCATACAAATGTTCTGCCATTATTTGATCCTGATGTTAACTGTGTGACATCCAAGTTATCTACTACAGGGTCATAATGAAAAGCAATTTCTTGTAAAATAACATCTTTCTTCTGTAAAACAGTAATAGTTATTCTTCCTTGTGGCTGACCACACCACAGTTCACATCTGAAATAAATAATTACAATTTACTCTTGTCTAAATTGGTCACAATAAAAAATATTACTTTCAAAAGAAAAAGTTCCTAAATAAGGCAAAAAATGCATACAGAATTGATATAACATTATAATAATTGATATAACTGAATTATATCAAATATCATATTGAAACTTCTGATTTAAAAATCTCTTGCTCTAAGACTTCAATGAAAAAAAGAGTGATAGTGTCCTAACAGGTGATGAAAATCATCTATATCTAAAGAAATACAAACATTCATGCCATAGCAGGATCCAAACCCACAGCCTGTTGGTTTGAGGCATCAGTGCTACTATCCACTCAGCCAACTGGTTCAGCAACAAATTATATAAACTTATCTCCCAAACTAACCTGCCCATTTCATATTCTCCCTATATCGCTCCCTAAACTCTGTCACCCACCTCTTCAACTATATCTCTCTAAAGTTCAACTTTCTGCAGTTGAAATATCCCAATAGTGAGGTCATCCTTCTTGGGGACTTCAATGTCCACAACTCAAATTGGCTCCCCTTCTCCAGTTTCACCGATCAAGCAGGCAGGGATGCCGAGGTATTTGCCATCAGCAATGATCTATCTCAGATCATCAATCTTCTTACCAGAATACCTGACAACCCCTCCAATTTGGCAACACATTGACTTCTTCCTAACAAGCTCCCCTTCCAGGTGTACTGTGGTTGTTAGGAAGAGAGGTTGTAGTAAAAAGAGACTTGTGTGAGATTGTAGTCTGAGTTACCAAGAGGAATATTCACCCACCAGACAGAAATCATCCTCATAAGAACGAAGGCTTTCATACTTTATTCCACCTCAAATTCTCAGCCACCACCATCCACGCTTTGGGTCACAAAAAAAATGTGCCAATGTTGTAAAAGAAAAAACCTCTGCTTACCACGAATGGTTCAAGACCAAAATTCCAGCTGCCCACTCCACCTGCACTGCAGCTCGCAACAGAAGAATCATCAATCCAAGTCAGACTTTGAAAGGGTCAAATGCTGCAAATTCGCCTCTTACCCAGATGGCAGTCGCTCCTTCTGGTCCCTTGCCAAGGTCATTAAGCACAACTTCTGCCCACTCAGGTTACCACCCCTCTCACATCTGGATGGTACTGTAGTTAACTCACCCTAAAGACAAGGCCAACTTACTGGCATCACTCTCCTATTCCAATTCCTGCATTAATGACTTAGGGCTATGGTCTGGAGTGAAGGGAACTTCACTCCAGAGAATGGATGGCTCAATTCATGTCGCCTGCAGTCTTCTGACAAAAAGAAATCTGAAGAATCCTTAATAACCTGGACACAATCAAGGCATCTGTTAATGATGGTATCCTACCTATTGTGTTAAAAAATTGTGCCCCAGAGCTAACACCTATCCTGTATCATCTCTTCAATTGATCCTATTCAACCGGCATCTACCCTACAACATGGAAACAGATCCACATCCAATCCACACCAAAGAAAGGTGATAAAAGTCAACCAATTAACTGCTGTCCAATTGCTCTCACTTCTCTCTAAAATTATGGAGTTGGTCATCAACAACCAACTCTTCATCAACAACAAATTCTCGTCCAACTCTTTCTCAGGTATCACGTGTAACAATGGAATTGCCCCAGGGTTGAGCCAATACCAGAGTATCAGAGATCAACCTCTCGTAAAACACCAAGAAATTTATTTTTTTTTGCTGTGCCACTTAGCGCTTTTAGATTAAATAATAATATCAATCAAGAGGTGATCTCTTGATAGTATTTTAGTGATACCTTGACCTTTGCAGACGTGGCCAAAATCTCTTCCTTCTAATTTCCCACCTAGGTTCGTGTTAGTTTTTATAAGCGGTACATCAGATTCCAAAAATCACAGATAGACTTAATTGTATTCAAAAGCAAGGTTTATTAGATACTATAATTATATACATACAGTGCATGTAAACTTAAATCTCAATCTAAGAAAGTTCCTGACAATCAGGTTAACGTTAAAACGTTCCAATTTCACAAGAATACTCAAGACTGACCACTGTTAATTTTTCAGTATAAATCTTATCAACATTAAAACACCTAAATTATGCATGACAATCTCAATAATTCTTTTCTAATTCAGTTTCAATCAAACCACTCAAAATAGCATCTATATCTCTTACAATCTTGTCATTAATAGCAATTCTTTACTCTGAACTTTATCATAACCTCTTTAAGCATATAACATAATTCAATCATAGTAAGAGACAATTAATATACGATAATTTTCTCAGGATCACTACAGTTCAGTTCTACATAATATCATTAATGTTCCTTCCTTAGATTCACAGCATGGTACAAATCCTTTCATTTGTAGTTAGCAAATACTATAAAGTCTACTTATCTATCTTGAACTGCATCACATTAAGAGGTCCTCAGGAATTTGTCTCTCCTTAATCGAAATATCCATGGGCTCCTATCTGGCTTTCTGTGAGTGGCCGGGCATACCCTTTCTGCGGGATACAACCTTCTAGTTCTGGCGATGCCTCTATCGAAACTCTCCGGAGTGAAGGCACTGCCCCTCTCCACCTGCTCACGACATCGCGAGACCAGCACCAGTAGATCAGGAACAAAAAAGCCTCGTGTGTGTGTGTGTGTGTGGGGGGGGTGCTTGACCCTTATATTTCGCCTTGGTTCCCGGCGATTCTTGCACTCCGCGATGTCCACCTAGCGCTTTCACATAGGTCGACATCACAGCGTCCAGCTTTCTCCGCTACGTTTTTGTGCGCTGTCGGCACACGAATGCCTGGGGCAAACCGCTCCCCTCGCGTTACTGCTACCTGACCTTTGGACTTACATCCCCCTTACAATTTGTGCAAGTCATTCTATAACTTCTAAATCTTTCTTCTAAGCTAACAGACTTAACCATACAAAACTTCAGTATTGCTAGTTGAATTCTACCATGAGACAATATTAATTATGAATCAATTCACTGATCTCTAACAATCAGATCTACAATTTCTCTCAATGGTTAACCTATCAAACTTCAAGCATTACTATATTCATATATAAGATATATCTTATATATGAATATTTTTGCATATTATTACACACAAAGTTCTTTTATACACACAAAGAAAACTAAAAGATTCGTACGTTACCGGGAACTTCAGACTTTGTCGGGTCTATCTCTCGATCCTTACACTTCTTTCCACAGATCATTCCTCCTTCTTCTTCAGTTGTTTTTTCGATGGGCCAGCCTGGAACTCACAATCATGAATTATCCTCTCCAATGTAGACGAGAACTGCTCTGCTTAAGTTCGTCCACATGGTCTAGCATGACGATCAGCTTGCGTTGATTCTCACTCTTTACTGACGAAATGCCCACACTTGGCTTGCTACTCGGCCCCGTAACTGCGTCCAGACATCGTTCTGTTGACTGCTCTCATGTATTCATCTTAGGAAGTTACTCGAGCTTGGCCCCTCGAGTGACCTGCATCAAAGCTGAGAGAGAGAAGAAAAAAGCCTACCAGAGAGCAAGCTAGCGGCGTCAAGTTTTTTATATCGTACCTTGAGTGGCATGCCTGCAGG
Source organism: Typopeltis vanoorti (assembly GCF_054136105.1). Lineage (NCBI taxonomy): Eukaryota > Metazoa > Arthropoda > Arachnida > Uropygi > Thelyphonidae > Typopeltis > Typopeltis vanoorti. The sequence goes on along the minus strand of NC_143567.1, from coordinate 35,006,741 downwards.
GTCATACCTTTCTGCTTGGCACTACTCCTTTGCACAGAGTTCCGGTCCTTCTCCTCGCGTCTCCTGCGCGCAACTTACTCCGTGCGTACGTGACTACCGTGGGACATGTTACTAATTCAAGTGTCTCGTTTGCGAACTTTGGGATCACTTTTACATACTAACATAATTCTCATCAAATTTTCTTCCATTGTTAAATTTACAAGAACAGGTAATATTTTCTTACTTAGAACAGTCCAATACAAAAAACGTTTATTTAAAATTTTTCAAGCAATTAACATCTCTACTTATATACAAGTATTTTTCTCAGTGTTTTGATGCTTGTAAAATCCCGAATGAGATATTTCACAACAAAATCTCTTCATTCAAGATTTAACAGTCACGATACACAGTATTTTTTTCAAAATGCATATAAAGAGTAATAGTAATTAGAATAAAATATTAGAATGCATATAAATTATTTCTGTGCATGTGCACATTAATAAATACAAATGATAATAATACCTTTCATTTTCTAATGATACAGAAGTAATGCAGAACACAGGACCTCCACTACTGCAAAGTTCTTGGGATTTGGGACTATCAGTAATTTGGATCTGATTTCCAGTAGCCTCTGAATTCTCCACCGTTTTTAAATTTTCAATAACAGTATCACATAACCAAAGTTTTCCTTCACTTGTTGCCATAGCAACAGAAAGCTGGTCACAAAGATACTCCATGCTTCGAATAGCTGATGGTGTTGTGGCAACTGGATCCAAGATAAACTGGAATATTTCTCTATGTGACTCAACACTACAAGAATTAAACAGCAGTTTAATTTTTTGCATATACTAAAATTAAATACTGCACTTATTATTATTACTATTATTATGGGCTCCTTCAAGGAGTCCTTGGATTCATCATGCCAAGCACTATCCAACATTCGTGCAGTAACTATTGTACTTAGTTTTGAACATACTAGCAACCTATTCCAATTCCACCACTCCAAAGAAAAAAATCCATTCATCACACCCCCCTGCTAACTACTCTTGCTCAGTTTCCACCCCAAGTTCTCCCACCACTGGACCTGTTCAGAAAAATTTACTCTGTATTAATCTTGTAAAAAACCCTTCAGTAATTTATGTGTCAACCCATTTCTGTAACCCACAAATTTTCAACCTGTCATCATAAGTTCCATTTCATAGACCTGCTCTCTCATCTTGTTCACTCACCTCTGGTTCTTGATGAGCATAGACAAGCAGGTTATTCTTCAGTAACCAAGTAATTTGATGAGCTGCTTTAGCCACTTTTGCAATATGCCCTCTAAATTTCAACTTCCTATCCACTAACATGCTGATTATTTTTTTAATTGTCTGGAATCTCTAGCTTCATCAATTTCCTGGAATACAATTCCATCAATGTGGTACACAGCTGGTAATCTTTTCTCTCCAAAATGCATAACCTTACATTTTTCCACATTAAAATGACATCCATTCTCATTTGTCCAGACTGATAGTCTGTTGAAATCATCCTGCACAGTGTTAACATCACCCATATTAACTATTGCTCTACCCAATTTTGTATCATTGGGAAATAACTGAATAGTTCTTCTTGGATTCTTTCCTATACGGTTAATGTATAAATTAAATAGTAGCCCAGGAACAGAGCCGTGTGGCATGCCACTAGTTACAGATCATCTACCAGAGTCTACTCCTGAATAAACAACTCTCTGATATCTCTCCATCAACCACCCTCTTATCCACTTCACCAACTTTATATCTATCCCCATGTGCTAGAATTTGTTGATGAGAATTCCATGCAGTATCCTGTCAAAAGCTTTTGCAAAGTCCAGCAGTATCATTGTGAACCCATTACCTTTATTCAACTCAGCTGTTACTGTATTATAAAATGTGAGCAAGTTACTGGGGGTACGACCTACCCTTCACAAAACTATGTTGCCTCCATACAGTATCCCACTTCCATCTATCCATTCCTGTATTTTGCTCTTGACAACTCCTGATAAGCTGATTGGTCAGTGATTTGTTACACCAGTCTTAGAGCCTCCTTTATGCAATGGAACCATTTCCCCCTCTTTCCATCCCCTTGGTATTAACCCAGAGCCGAGATTTAGGTTAGACAACATGGTCAAAGGCACTGAAAATTCCCTAGCACCTTCTCATAAAATTAGTTGGTATACCATCTAATCCCATAGCCATATTCACATCAAGGTTGTGTAATATGCTTTGCATCTCCAGTTCTTTCTTTCAGCTCCACCTGGATGATATACTCTTGCAAAGTGTTCACTTAGTGATTCTACTATTTTGCCTGATTCAGTTACCTCCCTACCATCAACATTCATTAAAATCACTCTACCATAAACATTCTTCCTTTTATTTGCAACATACCAAAAGAACACTTTGGGATTATCTTTGGCCTACACTGCTAATTTCCTTTCATACTTTGCTTTGCACAGGAAAAAAACAAAAGCCTGTGCTTTGTACTGCTCATGTGCTTGCTGGTCACCTTTCTCTTTCAATTCCCTCCACAAATTTTTCTTTTTTTTGCAGCTCCAGCTTAATGAGAATACATGCTATTCATCTATTCCCACCTGATTTATTCTCCTGACTCTTGGTATGCAGTCTGCTATTACTTTCCTCAAGCACTTCTTTACAGCTTCTCATGTACTATCAACATCCATCCCTTGCAGCTTCACATGCCATGGCACTGATCTAAACAATCTCCTACGCTTGTCATACCTACAAGCCCTGTAATTCCACATATATCCCCCCCCCCCTTCTTAACTGAAACTTCCACACATTTAGCCATTTCTCAGGTCAAGACTATATGATCAATCTCACCAGTGTGACAAGGTGGGTCATATTGGTTATGGACAAATTCTCTGATGCAATTACTAGATCTAGAACTCTCAAACCCCTAGTACATTCTATCACATTCTGTTTCAGGTAATTATTCCTTAGTAACTGCATAAATTCCATTTCCTTCCTCCTATGTGTCCTCTTCTCCTTCCAATTTATATTTCCAATATAGCTGTAACCACTAATGAAAGCTTAATTTGCATCATAGCAAATACAGAATACATCTATTATGAATTGTCATATGCAAAAAACAGCATGTTATTAGCAAAGAATAATGAACACTCCAATAAAAAATAATGAAAGTAATTCAATTTATTAAAAATGTAATAAATTTTAATAAACTGAAAACTTTTAACAAAATGAATACAAAATATGTTGATTTTCAATGAATTGTTATGGTTGTTTATTATTATTATTATTAAGAGACCTTTAAAGTAAAAATAAGTCATCCTAGTATTCAATAATGCATAGCAAACCCCCTTCTTAGGCATACCATGCATCATAAGAAGTCATTACCCAGACAGGTTTCAATCTTCATCGATGTCATCAGTAGGAGCTGATGATTACATAGAGCAAGTCAATGTAAAGTCAACTGCCTCTATATAGAAGCAGCCTAGTTGTGAGGATATTTCACATGCAAACTTTTATTTGCTAATCAAGTATAGTTCACTTTGCTTCCTACTGAAAAACTTATTACAACTATCTATAATCTGGAGTATTGTAATATCATAAAAATACACCATTTTTTATACCTGGGAAATATGTTATTAAGTTAGCTTTTAGTATATTTACATATCTAACTCCCACTGACTCAACCTATAATAATGGTAATCCAGCAGATTCTTGCTTTAAGAGCAGAGCACATTCCTGTCTATTGTCAAATAGAGCTAATGTTTTGCATGTGGTGAGTTTTTGCCTACTGTTTGTTTAGTTCCATGCTGTTTAGTGTCAAAACAGAGAGAGAGATTCCTGCAGTAAAATCAGGTTTGGAGTGATGAAAGAGACCCAATTTTTGGAATTGCTGGGACCTTCTGAAAAAATATCCTCAATAAAGATCATACCTAAAAGTACAGCAGGTTCTTATCAGTTACTGGCCTAAATCCAGGTCCTGCATGCAGGCTCTTGAATGCCACTGAGGTGTGGTTCATGGTAGGGCCTTTGGATGTTTCGTAGGGCTGCTGCTCAGTACAGTGCTATCTGGCAATACATTGGTATTGCCAGATAGCTAACACCAAAGAGATTTTAGATCATGTTCTCATCAGTCCAGTATCCCAGACTGATGAGAACATGATCTAAAAAATGCATAGTTTTTGAAACCCCTGGAACCTAATGAACAAACTGTAGTCAATAAAGGTTGAAATTAGTCTTGGTAGTAACCCATCATAGAATACATAATGTTACACATGCTTGAGAAGGGTGTATGCTATACATCATGGGATAGTAAGGACAACTTGATGTGAAGACAACAGCTTCCATGTAAACGAAGAATAGTTTGAAAGTATATTTCACATGCAAACTTTTGTTTCTTCATTCTTATGTAAAGGATGAAAACAAGAATATAATATTTTACCAAGTATAATTTACTTTTTGATCCAGCAAAAAAGATTTTGCTGCAACTATCAAGAAACATATCCAAAGTATCACCACTAAAGTCATTAAATTCAACTTTTTCCAAGATGATGGGAATTTTTTTGTTAATTTGAATTCTCTGTGTATTTGTTGCCCTGGTTGGGTGAGTAGTTAGCATATCTGATCTCCAATAGGCTGTACGCATGGATGTTAATAAAGGACTTTAGGTGGGAGATGAATTTGACATTGTGAGACCACTGCTCTACTCATTGGAAGTCTGAAGTTGCTTGAAAAATTTTATGTTTGGTCTCTAAAGTAGGGTTTCCAGACTATATAAAATATAATTAAAAAATATAAAAAAAATAATAAAAACACAGAAAAAATCTTTAGCCCACTTGCAGTAAAGTACATGGGTGAGAGCCACATAAAAAATATAAATAAAAAAAAAAATTACAGTTGTATTCATATTGTCTACTAGGATGTCTGATGGCTTCCCATATTATATTTGAACAAGTATTTGTTTGACTTAGGTTATTATAGTCATTAGCAGACTTGATGCATTCTAATGAAACTGATTGTGATAATGTGAAACAGTCATATGAGTTGATGTTACTTTAGATACTTCTTTTTTTTTTTTTTAACCTTCTCATGTTGTGATAAACTTCCTCTTTGCTTCCAGAGATGAGATTATTCTGCTGTGTTGAATTCTTCTGAATCTTTTCATCCTTACACTTTTGACATACATGGGAGTAAACTGGATGCTCTCACACAGTTGGCACATTTCATTAAGTTTTTTAATTTAGTATTTACTGTCAACATCAGGCATGGATGACTCAAAATGTTTTGAGCATGATCATATTTCTGGCACCTCAAGATTCTGAGAGGATTTGGGATGTAGTGCTTTACAGGATAATTCAAATAACTTGATTTTAAGAAAGTAGAAAATTTGGGATGTCAAATATAAGAATGCCATTCTTGAAATAATAATGCAATACCTATATGGCTGGCCTGGTTTGCTGTGCCACTCTCCAACCAACAGGCTGCAGATTTGAATCCCAGTGTGAGCATGGATGTTTTACGAGATTGTCTTTAGGTGGGAGATGAATTTCATCACCTGGTGTTGAGACCACCGCCTTGATTATTGGACGACTGAAGTGGCTTGAAAAAGTTCCATGTTTGCTCTCTAGAGCAGGGTTTCTGGATTATGTAAAAATAAATTTAAAATATACAAAAAAAGGAAAAATCTATAGCCCACCTACAGACCTTTGAAGAACGCAGGTTTGAATGGTGTGAATCCACTTATACATGGTTTTTATGAATAAATATATTGAAAAATTTTTTTAAGATTTGCGACAATTTGAAAAAACTCATGGACACACTATCATAGCTTAGAAATATTGAAAAAATTATGAAAAAGTTAGGTATGTTATGAATGCATAAAATATATGTAGATACTAGGCTACTTTATCATTTACTACCATAAAGTATACAAAAATCTATTATAAAAAGCTAAAAATTATCAAAACTTACACACAAAAAAACTTACAGACTATACATGGCCATTTGCAGTCAAGAGAAATGTAAACAAATGCAAAGGCGCAGTGTTAAATTGTAACTGCATAAAATTAACTGTTATTATTTCTTACTAAATAGTACAACAGTACAATGTACAACAGAATATACATCAAAATAAATTTTAATACACTTCCAATATTTCAGCAACATCACATTGCTATTATCACAGGAACTTAAATACAAGACACGTGCACGCAAGCACAACGCACAGTAAACGAGGAACGAAGCAGGAAGCTATTCTTTCTCCTAAAAGTCCTCATGGTGCCCCCCTAGCAGACAATGTTGGTATTCTTGGCCAATTGGGCTGAAGGTCTTCTGATGGAAGTTTTCCAAATTTGGGGCAGTCTCATGCAACCAAATTTGTTTAGGTTTGGATTGTTTCTTAGGGCTGAGGCTGATTCTATGAAAAGCCTTTCATATTTGAATTTACTATGGTGCATTATTGTGGCTTTTTTCCACCGTATTCTATGGCGGGAAATCCAGCGCATGGTCTGCAAGACCAGAGTGGCTGTATTGGTGAAACCGGATGTAGTCCTTGTGCTCTGAAATTCTGATATTGGCTGTCCTGCCTGTTTGGACAGCCAATATTAGAATACAGGGTAATTCAAATAACTTGATTTTAAGAAAGTCGAAAATTTGGGATGTCAAATATAAGAATGCCATTCCTGAAATAGTAATGCAATACCTACATGGCTGGCCTGGTTTGCTGTGCCATTAGTGTACCACTCTCCAACCAACAGGCTGCAGATTTGAATCCCAGTGTGAGCATGGATGGTTTACGAGATTGTCTTTAGGTGGGAGATGAATTTCATCACCTGGTGTTGAGACCACCTCCTTGATTATTGGACGACTGAAGTGGCTTGAAAAAGTTCCATGTTTGCTCTCTAGAGCAGGGTTTCTGGATTATGTAAAAATAAATTTAAAATATACAAAAAAAGGAAAAATCTATAGCCCACCTACAGACCTTTGAAGAACGCGGGTTTGAACAGTGTGGATCCACTTATACATGGTTTTTTATGAATAAATATATTGAAAAAAATTTTTAAGATTTGCGACAATTTGAAAAAACTCATGGACACACTATCATAGCTTAAAATATTGAAAAAATTATGAAAAAGTTAGGTATGTTATGAATGCATAAAATATATGTAGATACTAGGCTACTTTATCATTTACTACCATAAAGTATACAAAAATCTATTATAAAAAGCTAAAAATACGAAATACAAAAATTCAAATACGAAAGGCTTTTCATGGAATCAGCCTCAGCCCTAAGAAACAATCCAAACCTAAACAAATTTGGTTGCATGAGACTGCCCCAAATTTGGGAAACCCACATCAGAAGATAATCAGCCCAATCGGCCAAGAATATCAACATTGTCTGCTAGGGGGGTACCATCAGGACTTTGAAGAGAAAGAATAGCTTCCTGCTTTGTTCCTCATTTACTGTGTGTTGTACTTGCGTGCATGTGTCTTGTATTTAAGTTCCTGTGATAATGGCAACGTGATGTTGCTGAAATATTGGAAGTGTATTAAAATTTATTTTAATGTATATTCTATTGTACGTTGTAATTTCCTTAAGCTATTTAGTAAGAATGTATAACTAATGTCTAAGCCTTTCCATGAGAATAACTGTTATCAATTAGCTAAATTAATTAATTAGCATAAAATAAAATTTTTATAACGATTCATTCATTAGTGTATAGGCTAGGCTACCGTAAAGCAATCATATCAATTGTACTAGGCTATCATAAAGCAATCATATTGCTGCTTCTTTGTTATCAATGCATGAATCATTATACCTGCAAATAAATATGAATTTCTTTTTCACATTATCTTTTCATTTTTGATGTCTAGTATTAGTAATGCATATAACATGTAGTGTTTTGTATCCTATAAGACAATATCGATGTAGATACCGACAGATATATACATCTTGTAAACTTATGGTATTGATATATACAGTACAGTACTCTAAATCTATTTGCACTTCCTTATGATTTTCTTTAATAACATTTTCTTTTCTCTAGCTTACTTTATTATAAGAATATAGTATATACACATACATATCATGTAAAATATGTGTTAATAGACGGTTTACGTTATCGATAAGGCTTCCGGTCAACAGTAGGCTATTAGTAGTTTAGTTTTTGGGGAGTCAACAGTTATACGTGGATTTCTGAACAACACGAGAGGTCGGCACCCCTCCCCCCACGTTGTTCAAAGATCAACTGTGTGTGTGTGTGTGAAGATTCTTATGGCTGTTGTCATTCCTTGATCCATTAATTCAGAGCAATTCTATTCATCTGAACATTAAGGAATTCCATTTGATATCACTCTTTTATTTTATTTTATTTATATTTAAATAATTTAAGATTTTACAGGAGCTATTGTAACTTGTATTCCCCTAACCAATGTTACACAGATTTGTTCTAAATGTATTTTTAATGATGTTTTAACAAGGATATCACCTAAACAGAGTTTCTTCATTTTGGGGATCTTCCAACTCTTCTTGATTAAAAAAAAGTAATCATAAAAGGATATGTGTATGTTGAATGGATAAGCAGGAATGATGGCATTATTAACATACCTATTGATTATTGTATTTTTCTTTTTTTTGTGTTTGTTTACATGGTTGGGATGAAGTCCCTGAGAAAAACAAAGAAAGAGGGTGTTAGAATTCTACTGAGGCTGCAAGCAACAGAGCTACACATGAATACAAGCTATTCAGCAATCAATAAATGTGTTTAGCACTGCAGTAAGCCTTGAGTCATGTTCCCAGAAAATGAAGGAGACTTGCTACAGCACAGCTAAAATCCTATAAGCAATTAAAAAAAAAAAAAAAAAAAAAAATGTCCAGGGATCAAAACTGCATAGCAAACATGGTGGCAGAGTACTGGATCCCAGTAATGTAGCCTGAAGAATAAGAAGTTTAAAAAAAAAGAAGAGTAAAGAATCAAAGTGCTACACAGCATAAATAGGGTATTTGTTGTGTAGCACTTCATTTGACCAACTGTTGCTTATCTTGTGATATGCAGTCAAAAGAGTGAATGCACACCACCCCTTTTCAGATGTCCATGGATCAAATTGCATAGCAAAAATGGTGGCAGAGTACTGGCTCTCTGTGTCTCATATAAGAAAAGGCATTTCCAGTCATTTAACTGCCACCACCAACATTTTTTCAATTATGATAAAATCACTTTCTGTGATTTTCTGATGATACGCTCACTGTGGAGAGCTCACATCTGAATTTGAAAGGAATGAAAGAAGTAATGAATTTATGGTATATACTTTCTACATAATATTTTTGGCGTGCTTTGCGACATGCTTACTATAACTGTACCAGTATGTTCTCTTGAAAGTACTATATCAAATTTGGGGAACATTATTAATTTGAAAGAGAAATGTACAACTAATCAATATTTAAAATAAAACATGTCACAAGGAACTGTGGCAATTAGATTGTAATTTCAATGTTACAAACAAACAAACAAAAATCAGGAATAGTATATTACTCAGAAGGTAGAAGAATGGATCAAAAATTTGTTAATGCTTATAATAATACTGAAGCAGCTAAGACCACAAGACAAACATATTACATTTGACAGATGTTTGTGTTCATTAGCTGTGTGGTAGATGGTAGTCCTAGGTCACCTTCATGGCTTGGTGAAACACCACACCTTGCTTATTTGGTGACCTGAAGTGGCTATTGCTATGTTTGGTTACCAGAACAGGATGCTCATCTTCCTCCCCAATCTTTCAACATGCAGTGTGAGTAAAGCTAATCAAGCCCCCCCCCCCCCCCACTGTCCATTAAAACACTGTGGAGATGATGAATAGAATCTCCCCCCCCCATCTTCAAGAGATACAGCAGTAAAACATTACTGCAGGCTAGCTGCTGGATAATGTATGGGACCAAATCAGATGGTAAGCGAGGAGTGCTGTTCAGACAACATTACAGAGCATGGAGACAGAATGCTCTCTGTATGGGTGACATGTCTAAGAGTCTATCTCTTCTCACAGTATGTTACCCACTTTTCCCTTCTTTCATTGTTGAAATAATAACATGATAGTAAACTTAAATAAACATGGTGTCACTAAAATTTTTTTTAAAAAAGTAAACAGCTGACTTATCAAATATATCTCTCAGTCATCTTTAATCCTATGTACTTTGGTTCTGTGGAACAGCCTTCCCCGATGAAGTACACAATCTGATCAAAAATATCTAAATGCGTAATCATCCCAACTTTCAATCTACTGCTATTACAACCTACAATTTTCTGAGAGGGTTTTCTGCTGCATTTTGCTACATGGTAATTCCCTTCCATTTTCCCAGAAGGGCATTAGTGAGGTCAGTTACTGATGTCAGGCAATTCACTCATGCTTGCAGATGGCACTCCAATTCATCCCACAGCTGTTTGATGAGGCTGAGATCAGGGATCTGTGCAAGCCAGTCAAGTTCTTCAACACCATCTCATCAAGCCATTCCTGCATAGACCTTGCTTTGTGGATCAGGGCATTGATAAAGGAAGGTATCGTTATAAAGTTAGAAGCACAATGATTGGCTGACATTGTCTAGAGCAGGGTTTCTCAAACTTTTCCTACGATGGAACACTTCACAAATCCTGAAATTTTAACAGAACACCTTGATTAGAATTGAGTACCATCGGTCTCTTATTCAATGTAAAGCTAAGTGCAGATTATCACCACAGCAGGCTCTATCGCATCACAAAAATGCGACAGCACATACTATAGGCATGCTGGGCTGCATCGCGTCATTGACCATGCTTGTGACCGCACATTTCCTAGAATGGAACCTCTGTACTTCACTCGCGCTCGGAGGTGTCGACAACCGCAAGCACCTGTCAGTCAGTGGCTAAGTCAAGGCCAGCACACACTGGCTTTAATAACACAATCCACATGCAAAGTGAGGAGTGCCTGATTTTCAAACATGTTTGAAATTGTTGCAGCATTTAAAACCATTCCAGGCTCATATTGATTTTGATAATTTTTCACGGAATGCTTATTCATTTTCTGCAGAACACCAGTGTTCTGCAGAATGCTGGTCTAGAAGTGACATTATAGGCCACAGTGTTAAGATTCCCCATCACTGGAACTAGGGGACCTAGCCTAAACAATGAAAAAAGAGCCCCAAACCATGATGCTTCCTCCAACAAACTTCACAGTTGGCACAACACACTTGGGCAGGAAGCATTAGCAATATGCTAAACTTAGAAAGATTTAGCACATGCACATAGCTTTCTCACTCTGGAAAAAGCAGTTACACTGCTTCTGAATACAATGGTGACAAGTTTTACACCACTCTACCCAATGTTTAATGTTGCCCTTGCTGATGTTAAGCCTTGTGTGTGGCTGTGCAGCCACACTCCTGACAAACAGTTGTGATGTTGCTTAAAAAGGCATTCTGGAACTCAGTATCAAGTGTTTTAACTAAGGATAGGTAATTTTTTCATGCTACATTGCTTCAGCACTCAGCAGTCCTGCTCTGTGATTTTATGTGGCCTGCCAAGTTGCAATCAACTATAGCTGGTGTCGCAGGACAGATTTTTCCCAAATTGAATTGTTGTCAAGGTAGCATCTTATAATAGTGCCACTGATGTATACATTTTACTGTTAATGTTTGTCTATGAAGCTTGCAAGACCATGCGCTTCCATTTATACCTGTATGAGTCACAGTTGTGATGTATATATATCTATTCCAGATATATTTGGAAAAAAAAAAAAAAAAATCGGAGTTTCTGTCAAAACTTGAGAATCTCCTTCCAAAATGGTGAATCGATATGTACGCATTATGCATTCAACTCTCACTATAGCAAATACCATTAATAAACTCATTCACTATTCCAATTTAAGGAAAAGTTCTCACAAAGTCTCAAAGGCTATTTATTCTAAAGGAAATCTCTTATAGCAAACTACCTATTATATAACAAACTGTTCAGTAACAAGTTTGCTATGGATCAAGTCTACTGTACGTTTTAATTACAATATTATCATTTAATTATCATTTAAGTTACAGTAATTGCAGCTATAAATCAATACTATACCAACAACTGAAATATATTAATTGTGATGCAACTGATTGAATAGAAATTCATTAATTCATATATTCTGCTTATATATGTTATTTTTTCTGCCTAACTGATTGAAACTGCTGCCCACCCCCTTTGGTTTCAACATTATATTAATAAGTTCTACCAAAATGATTCAGAATAAAAAGGAGACATTTGAATGCAGCCAAGAAAGGTTTATAATAGTAATTTTACTAACATAACACACAGTTTTTATATAATTTACCTATAGATATGAACCCGTGCACGTGAGTCACCAAGCCAAATATAATTGTCCACTACACACAAGGCTGTCACTGTCACTGTGTCTAGAGTTAAAGTCTGTTGAAAGAAAAGAAATTTCAATAACTTTAAACTACACTAATAAACTATACTAATAATACAAGCAAAAATAAAAAAAAAAAAGAAGCATGTGAAGTTATCAAAACCTAAATAATGACACATATACTCTAGTACACCTCCTCCTCATACACCTAAACTCAGATGTATGAGGAGGAAGTATAGAGATGTTTCATAAACTGAATGCAAATTTGACAATAGTAACAGATAGATATCAGCACAGATGCTAAAAGAGTATTTCAGCTGAACTGGCTATTCCTTTGATCTGGATGAATAATTTTAGTTTCAACACTGGGCAGATTCTACATTTCCACAGGAGTAGAAAGAATGTATGATAATCCCACTGCTGATGTGTCCAACTGTTGACTTATCAGTATCTCTGAGGCAGGGGTGAATATTTCTGCAAAATTAGTAAGAGCTCATATACAGAAACGAGTTGTGAGAGAATCTATACCTTGTAATGAACAGAACAAGTTTACTAAGGAAATGTCATGGTTGAGCAACTTGCTTACATTTTAAAATAATGTTACCATTGAGTTAGACAAGGAGAATAGATACACCATAATTCTTTTGGACTTTGCTAAGGCTTATAACAGGATACAGCATGGAAGACTGTTGCATAAATTGGAGAATATGAGATTGGATTATAAAATATGGATGAGAAGATGGCTGACTGGCAGATATCAAAAAGTGGCATTATTTACTTAATGACATCTGGAAGGATTTGACATGTGACATACAGCATATGTCAGGAGTGCTGCTGATATGTAGTGCTTGCAGAATGATTTGAATATAAGGAATTGTGGGCATGTGAAAATGGCTGTCATTTCAATGTTAATAAATGTAAAGTCATGAATTTTGGTGTGATTAGATATCCAATGTCATATTATATTGGTGAGATTATGCTCGAAGAAATTGACGAGGCTAAGAATCTTGGAGTTTTAGTAGACAGGAAGTTAAAATTCTAGGGCATACAGTAAAGAATGCAAATACAATTCAGAGGATAGTTGCGATTCTGAAACGAGAACCTTCATATGTAAGGATAAAGAAAGTCACTTTCCTTTTTCACTTGGACTATTGTGCACAGGTCTGGTCTCCAAGTTTCTCTGGTGATGCTGATACACTGGAGAGAGTGTTAAAGATGATATAAGAATTGTGAAATACAGATTATGAAGACTAGCACACAGGAGAAAGAGGGATGCTACGATTGAGACTTAAAAATTTCTGAAAGGATTATACAGGATACCAGTAGATGAATTTTTTTATTTTATGGAGGGTGGAGAGAGAGGAGAAGAGGGCATCCATGGTAAGTGAGAATGAATGAGCTAAGAAGAGTGTGAGAGTTACACTTTTCTCTCACAATCTTAGTGTGAGAGTAGTATGTGTGATTGGAATGGACTGCCTCAGGAGGTGAGGTTGTGAGTGCAGGTAGTGTGAATATATTCAAGAAAAGGTATGACAGCTGGTGCAGGTGATATGCGGGTTCCCTTGATGAGTCCCTGACTCCCTGGAGATTTCTCTTAATAATAATAATAACATTTTATATTATACTAAAAAACAGGAAAAAGAGGGGGGGGGTATTGATAAAGTCCCACAAGATTCTGAAATGGTCATACAAAATACCAAGAGATGGGATTTTTCATTTTATGGAAGGTGGGAAGAAGACAAGAGGGCATTCATGGAACATTTAGGATGAATGAATGTAGTCAAGAAGGGGGAGAGGGCTAGATTTTTCTCTCACAGAACAGTGCTGATAGGAATGGCTTGCCTCTGGAAGTGGTGAGTGCAGGTAATGTGCATGAATTCAAGAAAAGGTATGACAACTGGTGTGGCCTTCCTTGATGAGTCAGGGTCTCATCAAGGAAGGCCACATATAATTTTAATTAAGAAATGCTCCTCTAGCATTTTCTAACGAAATAGAATAGCAAATATCAGAATGAATCTCCAGATTTCATAGTTTTAAAACGCTAATTTTGTACAGGTGTTCAAATCTCACTGTAAAACACAAATGGATGCCATGCTTATGAGAATGTTGCTTACACTTGCTAACATGTTAAACAAGTGTGTGTGTGTGGGAAGGGGTATGACATTTGCCATCAAATTAAGAGACCTTTCATGGCATCTGTCTTCATAAGTATTTTTTTTTAAAATTCTATTTAGCTGCCAGACCAATGTTGGTTACTGAATTATCCACTCTGTTGTATTTAAATGTTAATAAACTGATATTAACTTTGTTATGATTTTGTTTTTCTTTATTATATTTGCTTAAGTTTAATACAATGCAGCAACCTAGTGTATTCCTCAAAATGCTAATGGAAGGGAATAAAAGGTGTTAGCTGACTCCTATAACCTATGGACTAGGATGTTTTTGCTGTTCTCCAAGGCATATTTTAAGAAATGCTTTTGCTTAGATTATTATTATTATTATTGTTCCGGGAAACTCCAAGGAGTCGACAGACTCATCGAGGGAGGCCCTAACATCATGTCTGGAACAACTATTCAACATTCACACAGTATCTATCATATCTTGCCTTGAACTCATTCATGGTCGTAGCACCCACAACAGACTCTGGAAGCTTATTCCACTCATTCACCACTCTCCAAGTAAAAAACCTAGCTCTAACATCCTTGTCAACCACGCTCTTGCCCAGCTTCCATGCATGGCCCCTAGTCCTCCCACCACCAGTCATATTTTCAAAAATATCTTCTGGATCAATCTTATAAAAATCCTTCAGTAATTTGAATGTCTCAATCATATCACCCCTCCTTTGCCTATCGTCCAATTTCTGCAACCCACAAATCCTCAACCTATTCTCATAAGGTTCATTCCACATACCTGCTATCATCTTGGTCACTCATCTCTGGACCCTCTCCATTTCCTCCCCATCACAAAGAAACCCTGGTGCCCATAACTGGGCACAGAAGTCCAGATGGGGTCTTATCAAGGCTCGATACAGAGGAACAACAACTTGCTTCTCTCTGCATGTTAAAGTATTTTTCATAAGCCATGTGATTTGGTGAGCTGTTTTAGTTACTTTTGCAATGTGCCCCCTAAACTTCAACTCCCTATCCACCAGAACTCCCAAATCCCTGGCCTCATCAATCTCCTGGAGTACGGTTCCACCTATGCGATATACTGCTGCTATTCTTTTCACCCCAAAGTGCATAACCTTACACTTTGCCACATTAAACTGACATCCATTTTTCCTAGCCCAGTCCTCCAAACTATCCAAATCATCCTGTAAAATTTTGACATCCTGTGCACTCACAATTGCTCTACCCAAGTTTGCATCATCAGCAAACAAGTGAACACTTCCTCTCAAATCCTTTCCAATATCATTGATGAACAAATTGAAAGGCAGTGGTCCAAGAACAGAGCCCTGCGGCACTCCACTAGTCACAAGACGTCTTTTTGACTCCACTCCTGAATAAACCACTCTATGGTATCTCTCCTTCAACCACCCTCATATCCATCTTACCAACCCTATATCTATCCCCATCTGCTCCAGTTTACTGATTAGGGTTCCATGTGGTATCCTGTCAAAGGCCTTGGCAAGGTCCAGTAGTATCACTGTAAACCCATTACCCCTATCCAGTTCAGCTGTCACCATGTTATAAAACGTGAGCAAGTTACTGAGGCATGATCTACCATTCACAAAACCATGTTGTCCCCCATACAATATCCCATTTTCATCTATCCAATCCTGTATTCTTTTCTTGACTAATTTCTCTAAGACCTTGACAATGATTCCTGATATGCTAATTGGTCGGTAATTTACAACAGCGGTCTTAGAACCACCTTTATGCAGTGGAACTATTTTCCCCTCCTTCCACCAGATTATAATACTGCTACTGGTGCGAAAAAGCCCTCAGACTTTTAGAAGAAATATAATATCTTGCAGATGCTTGCAGTGATAGTAAAGTGTATGAATGCAGTCTGGATGAAGCTCCCAAATATATATATTCATATATTCACTGGATTCGACAAAGGCAAAGCTTTTACTAAAGAGTTATTTGCATGTGTGTGTGTACGTACTGGGTTACAATGTAAAATGTATTTCTTATTGTGGGTCATGGTCAGAAAAAGTTTGAAAAAACAATGATCTGAAAGATATATTTACTTAAGATATCCTTTAAATGAAATTCCTTATGTCTCTTTCCCATGTTACTTGATAATGCACTAACTATTGGAGTGCTGGTGCCTCATTTCTGCTGTGACTGAGGATATGGAGTGATGTGATACTGAATATTATCTTTTTGTGTTTGTCTCCTTTCTATACCTGTTAAATACATTTGTATTTGTTTCATCCAGAGATGAAGACTGATATGTCCAGAAATTATGTCTTCTGCTATCATATATTTCAAGTGCAAAATGAATTCCAGGAAGTGAACTGTTTAAAAAATGGAATCAAATTCAATAAGTTCTTCATTAGATTCTGACCATATGATGAGAATGTCATTTTATCTGATTCAATTGTTTTATCTTTTTGGTGTTATCTATTCAAGGACTGTTATTCAAAGTAAATGTAAATAAACTGCAGTGTGATTAAAGAGCTCATCAGAAGCATTCTTTCTATAAGTTTATATAATTAATTATTCTACAGGAAAAAAGTGTAATTTAAACAATGCTGGAAGAGCTTGTGTAATAATACATAAATACCACCTAAATCAGTAGAAAAGCCTTGAGTTCTAAAATAATAATATACATTTAAAAATTTTTTTTTAATAAACTCTGGAATTTTTGAGTTCGATATTCCACATAATATTCAATCAGATATGGTCTGCTCTTATAATGCAAACTAAGTAGAAATAAAAGGCAAACAATCAGTAAACAAAATTAACATCATCATCAAATTCCTGCCATGTACCCACAAGAGGTGTACAGGATATGATAGTACTACATGAAAAAAATTACATCATTACTAACTTCCTATCTACAATTTTCCTCCAAATCAGTCTGTTACTTGTCAAGAATCCAACATTATCAGATCTTATATTTCTATCGTCTAAGGCACTTTGTACCATATCAATCCACCTATATCTTGGTCTTCCTTTGGGTCGTTTTGCTGCCAACCTGGCAGAGAACACTTGCTTTGCTAATCTTTCCTCGCCAATTCTGTTTAAGTGACCATACCACCTGAGATTAGCTCTGCTAAAGCATTCCTGGATGCTGACAATGTCAACTTCTTTCCTAATATCCTCGTTTTAATATGATATTGCCATTGATGCCATCTGTTCACACCTATAATCTTTCTCAGGACTCTCATATCTGTGGTCTCTTGTCTTTGGTCAAGTGTTTTACTTCTGACCCAGCTCTCAGATCCATAAGTTAAAATTGGTTTGAACACTGTCCTGTATACAGCTAATTTAGGGTTCTGACTAATTTCTCTCTTATTCCATATGAATTTATTCAATTGACTTCCCACCATACCAGCTTTGCTGATTCTGTTGTCTATTTCTATATTTAATTTACCATCTTCAGTAAAAATTGTGCCTAAATAGCTGAAATGTTTTACTTGTTCCACAGGTTCTCCATTCACAACACAGTTGACATTTTCAATGATTCTGCCTATTTTCATTGTCTTTGTCTTTTTATTGCTGACCTTCATACCATATCTATTACAACAACTATTCAATTTAGTCAGATAATCTTGCAGACTTGTAACGGATTTATTTAGAAGTATAACATCATCTGGATAAAGCAAAGAGCTGATTTTGATATCATGTTGAATACCACTTTCCTTCGTAATGTGATCCATATAGATAATGAATAACAGAGGGGATAATGTACATCCTTGTCTCACACCAGATTTAACATTAAACCATCTTCCTGTACTTCCTTCAATTCTAACTGCTGATTTACAACTGAAATAAAGACTAAGTATTGCTTGATACAATGCCCCATTGACATCATACAACTGCAGCGTATTGAATAGCTTCTCTCTTGGCACCTTGTCATATGCCTTTTCCAAATCGACAAAACTTAAATACAGATCTTTGTTATATTCCCATGCTTTCTCGACTATTTGTCGTAAAGTGAAGATCTGATCCTGACAGCCTCTATTTGGCCTGAATCCAGCTTGTTCTTCACCAAGCTTTTCTTCCACAATTCTTCTCAACCATTTCTCAAGTATACTTGCATAGATCTTGCCAGGAACACTCAGTAGTGGAAATACCTCTGTAATTCTCACATTCAGTTTTATTTCCCTTTTTATATATGGGTACTATATGAGAGCTCTACTCCAATCATCGGGAATTCGTCCCTCTGTCCAGGCTTTCTGAACTATGCAGTGCAGCCACTGTAAGACTCTTATACCACCATACTTCAGCATTTCTGGTCGAATATCATCTATTCCTGCTGCCTTTCCACATTTCAAGCCTTTCATGGCTTTTTCTACTTCCAGTATGGATATGTATTCCTGACTGCATGCCTGGTCAGTCTTTTTTGAAACTGTGCTGTCATCACTGCTTGTTTCATTTAGCAGTTTTTCAAAGTAATTACTCCATACTTCAAGGATATCTTTTTCTCCCATTTTCATGTCACCTTTATCATCTCTAACTCCTTTTACAGCACTCTTTCCTCCATTCCTAAGCTTCTTCAACAACCTCCAGAATATTTTGCCACCTTGATATTTATTTTCTATATTCTTGCCAAAGTCCTCCCATGACTTTTGTTTAGCTAGTTTTACACAGTGTTTAGCATTCTTGCATTTGTCTCTATATTCTCTAAGAGCACAAGCTGACTTATTTGACAGGAACTTTTGATATGCTTTCTTTTTTTCCTTCACTGCCTCTTTAACTTCCTGTGTCCACCAGGGATTTCTGATTTTTTTATGCTTGCAGACAACCTCACCACATGCCTCTCTGGCAGAATCAATCAATGTTTTCTTCAGAGTTTGCCACTGAATCTCCAAGGTTTGATTCCTGTTCTCAAACTCTTTCATTTTTTCAATAATCTTTGTGTATTTTAGTCTACAGTTTACATCTGAGAGCTGCTCAACTTATATTCGCTTTAAAACTTTCTTACATGTTATTCTTTTGAATATGAAATTCAATTTTACCCTGCTCAAGACTAAATAGTGATCACTTCCAATTTCAAATCCTCTGTACACTCTGGTGTCCTGCACCAGGGAGAAAACATCACTATCAACAATAACATAGTCAATGAGACTTTTCTTTTTCCTAGCCTCTTCTCTTCATGTGAATTTGCGCACATTTTTATGTTGGAACATGGTGTTAGTAATAACCAGTCCGTGTCTTGTGCAGAAATCCAACAGATATTTGCCATTATTATTAGCTTTGCTCTTTTCTCCAAATTTTCCCAAAATAATTTTGTATGTCTCATAATCATTTCCTACTTTGCTATTTAGATCCCCAACAAGGACCAACTTTTCCTTTTTCATTGTGTCAGTTGCTTTTTCTAAAGCCTCAAAAAATTCCTCCACTTCTACCTTATAGAACCTTCTGTGGGACCATAGGCACAAATAAGTCTCATTGTCCAGTTCCCCATTCTCATATTTGCCCACATTACTCTACTTGAGATTGACTGCCATTCAAGAAGATTAGCCTCGTATTTTGCGTTGAATACTATGGCTACTCCTTCTTTCCCTTGCTTGTCATTGTCTGAATATAACATTTTGTATTTATTGCTCAGAAAGATCTCACCAGTTTTGGTCTTTTTTGTTTCAGTCACCCCTATTATGTCGATCTGGTACTTATCTAATTCCTCAGCTAGCTCCATTTCTTTGCCATTCAGGCTTCTTACATTGATAGTACCGATCTTCAACCCTGGTGATGTTGAGGTGGGGTTTGTTTTCAGATTTGTTCCAGTAGCTGACTTTTCGCTGTTCGCCCTGGTTCCCTGGCGAAAACAACGGGGGTCTTGTTTAACCGGGCGACGCCCCAGCCGGCATGAAATTTTGTCATGTTGTACCATCATTTTTTATTTTGGTTTAACCAATAAGAATACAATTTGGTCAGCTAAATCCCAAATTGCCAGCCCATCCTCGTTCGTTCAGTATCCAAGTAGATACCCAATAGGGTGCACCACGAGAAGGTGAGGATTGGACATTAGGTCAGAAGTCCTGGTCGGTTCTCCACATTCCTTTAAAGGCTATGTGGAGGTCTCCTCTCAGTTATACAGCTTTGACCCTTAAGCACCGCTCAGACAAAATGTCAAGTTTGCGCCTGCAATTGATGCAAGACTAGCTGATCCCACAGGTAGTGTAAGACCAAGGCAACTCGTGGTAAAGGTGGAGAAGCTCTGATCACTAATCTTAATATTTACCCTTAATGCCAAAACACATCTCCAAGAAGGGGATGTATGATGTTTTGTATTAAATGCAAGGGGCCACTACCCAGACCGGTTTCGACCTTTATTGAGGTCTCATCAGTGGGAGCCAGGCAAAATTAACACTTACATTAATATGAAAAATGTCGTTATAGTGAAAATTCTTTAAAATACTCTGTATATTTATTTATTTATTTATTTTTTGATGATGTTCATCATAATCCTCTGTATGCAGAATTTTTTTTTTAATGAGTAATTTTGTAAATTAATTTTGAAGAAGTAGACCAAAGAGTGAAAAAAATTAATAGATTTTATAAAATTAATATTGTTTATGTTGACAATCAAGTATTTACAAAGTACGGACAATAACTTAAGATGCATACAGAAGGTACTACTTACCTTATATTCTATCCAGGATTGTTGGCTACAAGTTAAAGCATCAATCTGTTTCCCCAACCGACTCAGCCACACTTCCCACCGTTTGTCTTTTGTAGATTGTTCAGCGCCTAATAATCACCAAATGAAATTGAAATACTTATTTCAATATTTTCAAAATCAAAAGTATTACAGCCTTAATTGTAAGCATGAGTGCAAGTTTAATCTCATTTAATAAATTTAGTTTAATCCTTTATCCCAGTGAGAGCAAACAAAGTTTGTGCCTGGGTATGCAGTACAACACCAAGGCGACTCGTAGCAAAGGTGGAGCAAGCAACCAACTCTCCTATCCCAATATCTCCCATAATGCAAAACACCTCTCCTTGTAGATATGTATACTGTTATGCATTAAGGGATTGGCTACTACCCAGACTAGTTTCGACCTTTATTGAGGTCTCTTCGGTGGGAGCCAGGCCCAGAGTTGGAGATACCAGGCAGAAGCAGTAGCAAGGTCATCTTTGCCTATAGGAGTTGCTAAAAGGTTTGCCACCTTTTTTTTTTTTTATTAAAATACTCTGGAGTTAGAGAAAGATGTTGAAAGTTTATTTTTCACTAGGTTAGACTATAATAAATTTAGTTTAATCCTTTATCCCAGTGAGAGCAAACAAAGTTTGCACCTGAAAATATTTGCCTATAGGAGTTGCCAAAAAGTTTGCCTTTTGGCAGCTCCTATAGGCAAAGATGACCTTGCTACTGCTTCTGCCTGGTATCTCCAACTCTGAGCCTGGCTCCCACTGAAGAGACCTCAATAAAGGTCGAAACTAGTCTGGGTAGTGGCCAATCCCTTAATGCATAACAGTATATACATATCCACAAGGAGATGTGTTTTGCATTATGGGAGATATTGGGATAGGAGAGTTTGTAGCTTGCTCCACCTTTGCTATGAGTCGCCTTGGTGTTGTACTACTTACCCAGGTAAGATAGTACAGCACTATATTCAGTCCTGAAGATATTTTCAGGCATAAACTTTGTTTGCTCTCACTGGGATAAAGGATTAAACTAAATTTATTATAGTCTAACCTAGTGAAAAATAAACTTTCAACTTTAATCTCATTTATTTCAAGATTTCAAGTGCAAAAATATATTTAGTTAGATTTCAAGTCTAACAGCATATCTAAATAATAAATTTAATATTTAATTATTATTATCATGTAGGAACCTTCATAGAGTCTGAAGATCCATAGCTGGAAGCCCAGATCATTATTCACACAATGCCTATCATACCTCTCCTTAAACTCAATCACTGATAAAGCACTCTCAATCCTCTCATCCATTCACCATTATCTAAGCAAGTTTCCCCAATCCATTGTTAACCCAACTCTTACTTTAAAGGCATTACTTCTTTCTTGTAATGCCATATACTAGCATAATTAAATGACTGTACACATGAAATTATATAATAAAATAAGGAATTTAATGTAACCCTTCTGGGGTACGAATTTTGAGCACAGTTTGTGGGGGGAGGGGTTGGAAGAGCTTGTGTAATAATACATAAATACCACCTAGATCAGTAAAAAAGCCTCGCGTTCTAAAATAATAATATATATATTTTTAAATTTTTTAATAAATTCTCTGGAATTTTTGAGTCCGATATTCCACATAATATTCAATGAGAATATTCAATATGTCATCTGGGACCGGATGACTTATTAGTATCCAAAACTAAGAATGTTCTGATTTCTTTCTGATGAAAGATATGAAACAGCGTGAGATGTTTCTTGGCATAATTTTCTGCTGTCATCTGTGCTGGAGTTACAGGTAAAGAATGCAAATAAGTCAGCCTTATCTCTAGTTGATGATATGATGTGCCTTCAACAAGGAAAGAAGTTGTGGCAAAGAGACCTGAAGGCCTAACTGCTGTTTAATCAGTCACGGCAAATTTTCTGTTATTTGTAATCAAATTCAGATTTTTTTTTTTTTTTTTTTTTTTTTTTTTTTTTTTTTTTTTTTTTTGCAGCTGCCATAAGCTGCAGTGTAAGTCAAATGTGAAACTGGAGTTCTGGTCTTGAGTTATTTGTGACAATGAATTTTCTTCTTTGGGTACCTTGGCAAACTTGTTGGAGAACAATGGCTTGGATGGTGGTTTGAAATTCTGAGTGGAAGGGAAGGAAATGAAGGCTTTTATTCCAATTAGAATTATTTTTGTTATTTGAACAGGTCATTTGTATTGAGAAGATGATAAGAATTAACTGGTCTATTCTAGTGGGTAGATGAATATTTCGTGTTACAGAACTGCTAAAGCAAATAAATCAGCTTAATCAAAGAAAACGAAAAGACAAGCAAGTTTCAATTTATGGACAATAAAGTCAGGAAGATGATTTCACTGTTTGGATATCTGAACTACAGAAAAATCAGGCTTCAGAGAATGATTGAAGATGCTAGAGACTGGATGCTAGAAGATGCTACCAGAATTAGAGCGATAAAGACTACAAAAGACTACTAGCCAGCCTGGTTGGTCTAGTGGTTAAGCGTATCTGTTCTCCAACCAACAAAGTATAGCGCTCAAATCCCATTGTGGACATGAATGTTTGTTATTGTCTTTAGGTGAGAAATGAATTTCATTGCCAGGTGTGAAACCACTTTCCCATTTACCAGAGGCCTGAAGTTGCTTGAAACGTTTCATGTTTGGATTCCAGAGCAAATCTTTTCAGATTATGAAAAAATAAATAAAAACATACAAAAAATATAAAATTAATAAAAATAGAAAAATCTTTGGTCTTCTATGGCACACACACACACACACACACACACACACACACACACACACACACACACACACACACACACACACACACACACAGGGTGATCAAAATTAAAGTATCCTTGTTTAAGGCCATCCAGTGATCCAAATGCTGCAAAACTTTGTAGAACTACATTGCGCATCATGCAGAAGCGATATCTGAGAGGAAAAGAGTAGTTTCAAAATTCACCACGAGGTGCATTGTGAACACCAAATGCATGGAATTTGCATATCACATAACTTGGCAGATGCCAGGAGGGTTTAAAAAAAGATGAACACTGTATTTTTCCTTTCATTCTGGTTGTTAATACCACCCAGCGATGGCACTGACCTTGCCCCAATGTGCTCTGCTTGTAAAGCTGTACTACCTAAATAATTGCAATACTGTTGCTGCATTCCATGAATTTCATTGCCTGCACAAATGTTAATGAGGTCCATTATCTCCATGTGCTCTGCAACAATGATTAGTCATTTTGAAGAAACAGAACTGTTGGTAGTTAGACCTCGCAGAGGTCACAAACCAACCAGTTCACAAGTGAATGAAGTTGCTACTGCCATTGTGGAGCAGGCCATAAATAATAGGAACAGTGATGGTTGCTACAGTGCATATGCTGTATGGTGGTTTACACAACTATCTAGAAAATTCTATGAAAGATTCAAGATAACCCTGACACAGGAGTTGTGCCTGCAGAACTTTGAAAGTTGATTGACATTTGCTTTAACAATCCTTGCTCGAATGAAGTTTACATGTACATGCACAGAAAATGCATGTAAGGAGAAAAGTTGCAGACTTGTAGCAGATTCAACACTAGGGGGTGCTGTGTGATGTACATTCCGTACATCACACAGCACCCCCCCTAGTCTCGAATTTTGGAATTACCTCCCCCATCTCAGATATTGCTTTGGCATGATGCACAATGTATTACTGCAAAGTTTCGCAGCATTTGAATCATTGGGCAGCACCTGCATGGCATTAAACAGCAATTCTTTAATAATTTTATTCTGATCACCCTGTATTATAAATTAATATAGCAAGGAAAGTTTGAGACAGAATTCTGTTCTTTTCTACAGAGAGCATAAAAGAGAGAGAAGGCTCTAAGTTTGACATTCTCTGACAGCAAATGCTATATCATAAAACAAAAATGTAGTATACTTCATAGATAATGAAAAGAATCTTGTAAAGTGTAATTTCAAAATTGAAGTGGCAGTAGTTACTGAGGTTGTGATTCATGTTGAAATTTTTGGGAAAAAGACTACATGGAACTGAAATGAAAATGCTCAACAAGCATTACAAAAGATACTTTAAAATACATACTCACTGAAGATTAAGAATGAAATGACCTTGAGAACAAGGACAGTTATATGCATAGAGAGTGATACTATGTACTATTCTTCGTGGTGCACCAAAATTTATACAGATCACACAATCAGTTCTACTATATAGTTAACCATGTTTTGTAGAATTTAAGCCACTTATAGGAATAATTTCTGTGATTTCAACTGGGATTTGTATAGTAGTCTGGCTTAAGAGTGCTAGTCCACTTTTAGGCTATCCATGAATGTATCTTTTATGTTTTTTTCTTCTAACCAAGGTGATCAGAAGAAAAGAATATGAATATGAATGAATAAAATGTACATCTGTCTGTCCCAAATACTGGGTCACCTTGACAAGGGATACTCTAACATCTACAGAACTCAGCTAATTCCAACAGAACTGATGGTGAAAGATGTTGAAAGTTTATTTTTCACTTGGTTAGAGTATAATAAAATTAGTTTAATCCTTTATCCAAGTGTGAGCAAACAAAGTTTGCGCCTAAAAGTATCTTCAGGACTGGGGTAAGGTGGTACAACACTAGGGTAACTCGTTGCAAAGGTGGAGCAAGCTACCAACACCCCTATCTCAGTATCTCCTATAATGCAAAACACATCTCCTTCACTTGGTTAGAGAATAATAAAATTAGTTTAATCCTTTATCCAAGTGTGAGCAAACTGGCTGTTGGGCCTGTCTCCCACTGAAGAGACCTCAATAAAGGTCGAAACTAGTCTGGGTAGTGGCCCTTCCCTTAATGCATAACATTAGACATATCCGCAAGGAGATGTGTTTTGCATTATAGGTGATACTGAGATAGGAGTTTTGGTAGCTTGCTCCACCTTTGCAACGAGTTGCCCTCGTGTTGTACCAGATTACCCCAGTCCTGAAGATACTTTAAGGTGCAAACTTTGTTTGCTCACACTTGGATAAAGGATTAAACTAATTTTATTATACTCTAACCAAGTGAAAAATAAACTTTCAACATCTTTCTCTAAATCCAGAGTAATTTATTAAAAAAAGGGTGGCACACCATTTGGCAACTCCTATAGGTAGAGATGACCTGCTAATGCTTCTGCCTGGTATCTCCACTTGGGCCTGGCTCCCACTGAAGATACCCCATAAAGCGGACACGTGCTCGCACAGAACACTCTCAGAAGTAGCTGGAGGGACCATAATACCGATCAGGGCTATACCCCTCGGTAAACCTGAGGTATCATCAGGGAGCGATTTCCCAGAGCTCCGGCAACAGACCGAAAAAGAAACACTAGCAGAAAACACAACTTCCATGAAACCTGTAATGGGTAAGACACCCAGGGCAACCCGCCACATCAAGGAAATAACAGCCAACTTCGAAACCCGCAGCAAAGAGGAAGAAGTCGTAACAACCAGTGCCCCAATAAAGCGCACAAGAGAGGCAGAAACAGAAGAGGCAAAAAAGGCTAAACAAAGCAGCCTACTCTCATCAAAAGATGAAATGGACAACATCCAAACTACAAGCCAACGCGAAAGCACCCAGCCTCTTGAGGAGGCGGTAACAAAGACAGGAAACCTATCCCCAGTAGCGGACCAACCTGCAGAACCCCATTCACATATCTGCAGCACGGACATTTATAGCATCACAGAAATGGAATTTCAAAACGACCTTGTTATGGATATTCCAAACAGCTCCGATAGTGAATCACAGGTGGAACATGTAGAGCAACAAACAGACAACACCCCCCCCCCCTTCCTCCAAATACCAACATGGATTTTAAAATTGCCACTTTAAACACCAACGGTTTACGCAACCCCTTCGCACAAAGCACTGTCTGGAAGCTAATGTTAAGGTACAAAATTAATATCCTCCTGATTCAAGAAACCCATTTTTATAAGCATTAGGACGTGGAGAACTTCTCGAGAAGCTACCCAGTCACCAGCTACTGGTGCTTTGGGGATGCTCACTCGCGAGGGGTGGGGATACCAATTCGCCCCCCAATCGCAGGGGGGTTCTTCAATGTCGAGAAGGACGCCATGGGACGTCTAATAACGGTAGACTGGAAGTACGGTGGCCGTACCATCCGGCTTGTTGCAGTATACGCCCCGAACAGCCCATACCACAGAAGCGGTTTCTTCTCTGCCCTTGAAAACTACCTCTTGGGAGCAGAACACCTAATAGTAGCCGGGGACTGGAATTGTGTGGAAGACACACGTTTGGACAAAGTAGGCGGGAACGCAAACTCCGGAACCGGCGGAACCGCCGCTCTAAAAAGATGCTGTGTAAATTCTGATCTCGTCGATGTCTGGAGGAAGAATAACCCATCGAAGGTAGAAACAACGTGGTGCCGTGGCCAGATATCGACGAGACTAGATAGGGTGTACGTGTCCCAAAACTTGGAGCAGTATGTTCAAAGGACACGTCACACCACAGCACACAACATGTCAACAGACCACAAATTGGTCATTTTAAAAATTACACTCCCAGAGGTTATGGAAACAGCCAGAGGTCCTTGGAGGCTTCCTCCTACCTTTCCCAGTCTTTTTAGCGACCAGCTACAGAAACTCTGTGATGAATGGACAAACATCAACTGGGACTGGGAAAACTGGCTGCACTTTAAGTGACAGGCTAAGGAACTGTTTCAAAAAT
Source organism: Typopeltis vanoorti (assembly GCF_054136105.1). NCBI lineage: Eukaryota > Metazoa > Arthropoda > Arachnida > Uropygi > Thelyphonidae > Typopeltis > Typopeltis vanoorti. Next base: position 34,978,917 of record NC_143567.1, on the reverse strand, counting down.
GTGGGCGCGAAAGGGTCTACCAACAACGTAAACGGCTGAGGGATCTCCACAGGGAACTCGGCTGGTACTGGTCAAGCGAACGGAGCGGAGTTCCCTGCGGACATCTTATCAGACAGGTAGAATTAGAGCTGCAGCAAGGGCGGCAGAGTAGAGTCGATGACCTCGACTTTCGCACGAGACTCTATCTCAGAAATTTGGAAACACCCTCCGCCGCATTCTACAATCAACAACGGGTGGCAGAAAACGATGAAAGAACGATTTACCAGATCGAGGAGAAAGGCCAGATTCTAAATTCAACCCATGAAATACTCCGTCACTTTCACCAGCAGTATCTCGGCATCTTCGCTGACCAGCAGGGCACGGATGACTTCAGTGAGTGGGACATCAAACGTTTTCCCGAGCATCTTAGCGCCCTGCATGACAGGCCGATAACTGCAGCTGAAATAAAAGCCACGTGCAAAACGATGAAGACAAAAAAGACCCCAGGGCCAGACGGACTGGGGATAGAATTCTATAGATCTATCTGGGACCTTGTACTGCCAGCACTAGTAAAGATCTTTAACGAATTCCTCACTTCGGGAAACATCCCCGAGGAATTCGCTAAGAGCTATACAATCTTTATCCCCAAAAAAGACCGAGATCGGACCTTGTCAAATAACTGGCGTCCCATCTCCTTAACTAACCTAGACTATAAACTTTTTGCAAAAATTATCTGTACACGCATTAAGGGCGGAATAGAAAACATAATAACAAGTTCACAGGTCTATGGAATCCCAGGTAGATCTATGGAATTTAATCTCTTCCTGCTAAGAGACCTAATCAGACTGGCCAAGGGAAAAAAATACCCCCTGGCACTTCTCTCCACCGACCTGGAAAAAGCGTTCGACAGCGTCAGCCACACGTACTTACAGGACACCCTAAAAAAAGTAGGCATTGGCCCGAGACTTCGGCGTACAATTAAACATATGTACGCGGGGGCCTCGACACAACTGTCTATTAATGGGTTTCTGACAGAACCAATCCGTATAAAGAGGGGTTAGGCAAGGCTGCCCACTAAGCCCCCTTCTCTTTTCCCTAGCATTAGAACCCCTCATCAAAAGAATAGAGAACACCCCTGCAATTAATGGTATTCCACTGCCCCAAGTTTCCAAACAGTGCAAAATAGTAGCATATGCAGATGATGTAGTGGCCACACTCAGAGACTCTGAGTCTATCTGCATCTATCTTGACATACTGCAAAACTTCAGCATAGTCAGTGGTCTCCGAGTTAATGCACAAAAAACAAAATCAAAAATTTTGGAAATTTCCATAACACCGGACTTCCCTACGGTTTAACGCTGCATATGCAGCCGCTAACAATACTAGGAGTTCCCTTTTCTGAGTCGCTAGCTTTACCAGTTAAAAAATTACAGGAAATAAGTACGGAAAAGATAAGTCTATTCAAACCGACCTTTTTCTCCTTTTATGGCAGAGCCACAGTGATAAAAACAATCATTACCCCAATGCTGATGCACACAATCAATATCACAGGCATCACACTGCTACAAGAAAACCAATTATCCGAAAAACTCATAGATTTCTTCTGGAATGAAAAAAAACATGAGGTTAAAAAACAATACCTGCAACTAAAACATGAAGAAGGGGGGTATGCTCTGCCTGATCTCAAAAGCTTGCTTTATGCAAATACATTCAAAACCGTACGGAAGGCCTTAAACTCAAACCATATTTCAGGCCTCCTAATTAGATATTTTATAGGACTTTTCCTCCCCCTCTTTGGAACCACGGACTATGCTGGACCCCGTGCAAGGGTTGTGCCCAAGTGGTACTTCACACTAGTAAAATCACTCACAGTACTTAGAGACAAAGGAACAGAAATCCTCACACACAAACCGAAAGCAGTATACTGGGATTTCTTCCAACTCTCCAGGCGTGATACACCAAACCTCGGGACAAACAATGAAATTCTCTTTAAAAACATCAAGAATAGCTGGGGACAGCCTTTTCATCGGGATCTGGCCTGGCGAATAGCTTATGGGCGGCTCCCGGTGAAACAGGTTAAATCTAGGTACGTACCCAGTCCGTGCGATCCCTTTTGTGATGTCTGCCGGGGCGTGGAAACGGTGGAGCATTTCTTTTATTTTTGCCCACCAGCCCAATGCGTCTGGCAAAGACTGAGCACAGCACTGGGAATCCCGATGCTATCACTAGAAGAGGTCATACACCTGCAATTCCCGCCACCAGTCAACAAGACCCAAAAATTCGCCATTTTTTTTAATTAACGTCTTAAAGTATCACATCTGGAAGGTACGGAAAAAATCCCAGGTACGGGACGCAAATTTAATGTACGCAGGAATAAGGAAAGGTTTCTTTTTTTACCTTCCTAAATTTCTTGCGTAAGAGAGACATCTACTAGGCGACTTTAAATTTGTGAACAAATACTGCAAACCACCGAAAATATGCTTTCTTATACAGGGACGCATCAAGCCCTGTATATTTCTTTAGTATCTCCAAAACTCCACCTAACTCTCCCTAGGAAAAGTAACAACCACTCTGTTCTTCCTCGCCACAAAGCTTTCGCTGGCATGGTTTCCTTTACTCCAAATAAGGAGGGTAGATCTGAGAATCCAGGCTGCAAAGGCTTACTGCGAGGCGGTGCTGCTCCTTGTGAGCGGCATCTCCCGGGCCAGTCTTCTACCCCATTCTAAGTCCCAGTGGTACCAGGTCTGTAAGTTCCTTATTTTGTTCCCTTTCAGTTCAACTGACCGGACCTTAAGTCCTTTGATTTTTATGTAATTTAAAAAACAGTTCTAACTGAAATTATTGTTTTCAAAACAGGTCAATGGATCTCCTTCATAGATAACTGACGAAATTATTAAGGATAAATTTATAAGTGAACTATTAGTCAAAATTTTTATGGTTAAATTTTCTTTTTTTTTTAACAGATAAATTGAGAATATGTGTCACAGACCAATTAGCCAAATAAGGCTAAACAGGTTGACTGAGGCCTCTTTTACCTCCTACTATCCTACTCTATCTTTCATTATTCTCCTCTCTTACTGTTTGCTGACCCTCAGCATGCTTTATTCTCCAAAGGCCGATGATGAGAGACATGAACTCCCATTCGACCTCAATAAAGGTCGAAACTAGTCTGGGTAGTGGCCCTTCCCTTAATGCATAACATTAGACATATCTGCAAGGAGATGTGCTTTGCATTATAGGAGATACTGAGATAGGAGTGTTGGTAGCTTGCTCCACCTTTGCAACGAGTTGCCCAGGTGTTGCACCACCTTACCCCATTCCTGAAGATACTTTCAGGTGCAAACTTTGCTTACTCACACTTGGATAAAGGATTAAACTAATTTTATTAGAACTGATGGTGTGATCCTATACAAATTTTGGCATGGCACATCATCTTATGTAATTGCAGAAGGTGGTTTAATGTGGTGTCAGACAAGGATGTACATTATCCCCTCTGTTATTCATTATCTATATGGATCACATTATAAACCTGATATCAAAATTGGAGGTGTTAATCTCAGCTCATTGCTTTATGCGGATGATGTTATACTTCTAAAATAAATCCACTACAAGTCTGCAAAATTCCCTGACTAAACTGAATAAATGTAATAGATATGGTATGAAGGTCAGCATTAAAAAGACAAAGACAATAAATATAGGCAGAAACATTGAAAATATCAACTGCATTGTGAATGGAGAACTTATAGAATAAGTAAAACATTTCAGCTACTTAGGCACGGTTTTTAGTGAAAATGGTAAATTAAATATGGAAATAGACAACAGAATCAACAAAGCTGGTATGGTAGAAAGTCAACTGAATAAGAACTGAATATGGAATAAGAGAGAAATTAGCCAAAACACTAAATTAGCTGTACAAAAGACAGTGTTCAAACTAATTTTAACTTATGGATCTGAGAACTGGGTTAGAAGTAAAACACTTGACCAAAGACTAGAGACTGCAGATATGAGAGTCCTGAGAAAGATTAGGGGCATGAACAGATGGCATCAATGGCAATATCATATTAAAAATGAGGATATTAGGAAAGAACTTGATATTGTCAGCATCCAGGAATGCATTAGCAGGTTAATCTCAGGTCACATAAGCAGAATGGGAGAGGAAAGATTAGCAAAACAAGTGTTCTCTGCCAGGTTTAGAGGAAAAAGACCCAGAGAAAGACCAAGATATAGGTGAACTGATACAGTAAAAAGTGCCTTAGAAGACAGAAATATAAGACCTGATGTGGAGGAAAATTGTAGATAGGAAGTTAGTAATGATGTAAATTTTTCATGTAGTACTATCATATCCTGTACACCCCTTGAGGGTATATATATATATATACATATCAGGAATTTGATGATGATGCCACAAAAAGTGCTACTCCCATCTTCTATGCAAGTGACTGTCCTTCTTCAAGGTCATTTCATTCTCAGTATATGCTGGGCATGCATTTGATAATGCTATTATCATTTATGTTGGCAATTAAAGCCACAAGTATTAGCGAGATGATGTGGAAGTTCCCCCCCCCCCCTGTTTTCTGTCGCTTTTCTTCTGTGGGATATTGTATGGATATTGTCTTGGTGTGCAGGTTTAGAGCGGTGAAGTAATGGTCTGCTACTTTGCACTTTATGACTGACAGTGTAACTATTTGGTGGTGCTCGGACGTTTATATGATCTAGACAGGAGGCAGTGATAGTATTTCCAAATATTTCTTCTCTAATACATGATGTTATTGTTGGCATTAGATTATACGTGGATAGTGTGTCGAGGTATTGTACAGTGTTGTTCTGGTTTTCATTTGCAATATTTATGTTTATGTCGCCAATTATCATTAGGTGTTCGGTTGAGCATATTTCTTGGCTTGAAAGCCAGCAATTGAGTTCGTGCAAGAATTTTATCATGTTTAGGTTTGGTGGCCTGTAAATAGCATTTAGTATTATGGGATGCTGTGTATTCGTGGTATTAATGATTTCGAGGCAGAGGGTTTCAGCATGCTCAAACTGATAGGCCATTACTTTTGCTATTAATTTTTGTTTGATAAATATTAATATTCCACCCTCTCTTTTTGTTTGGCGGCATGATCTATGTTGTTGGAAGCCTGGAATTTGGAAAGCAGTCGCTTCGTCATTAGTTATAGATACTTCTGTAAGAATCAATATATCAATAATATCAGTGTAATTCCTCAGATAAGCCTGTAATAATAACCAATGTTTTTGGATGCTTCTGATGTTAATATGCAAGATTGAGAGACCTCTCGCTTGTACTGTGTTTTGTTTCCATGCATCAAGCAATTCGAAAGTACAATTACTAATGTATTCTGGTGTAATTACATCTATCTGATGGTTCGCATTCATTTTTGTTGTGTTGAGATCTTCTTATTGAACTAAGTTGGAGTCTTTTGTTTCACTCTGGCAACCTGTCTACATCTTCCGAGCTTTTTATTTGTATAGACTTTGAAGTCCGTGACTTTCTCAAGAATATTTTGCCATCTTTGATCCATAGAAATTGATACTTTTTTTCTGTTTTTTCTTTTCTTGCTTGGTACAAAAGATTCTGATTGAAAGGTGTTAAATATTCAGATAGAAAGATTGGCGTATTGTCTTGCGATGCATTGAAATCCTTGACTACTGGTTTTTTCAGTCTGCTGGCTTTTATGAGATTGTCTCCTGTAGCCTTGCTTGTCAGACGAACTATGACTGGTGCGGGTCATGGCGAGCCTTGTTTTCTGTTCTTCCTGGGAAACCGATTTATGGTCTGAATATCATTATGCTGTAGGGGGATGTCAATCGCATGGCCTAACTTTAAAACTATGTCTCTGAGATTTTCTGTGGATTCAGTTTCTGGAAGACCGTTTATGACAAGGTCTTCTTTATGTTGTTGTTGGTTTAAAACTTTGTATTGTAGTTTCAGGGAATTAAATTCTTGACGGAGTTCTGATGTGTCTTTTTTCAATTTGTGCTGCCTGTCAGTTAATGCGTTAATGCTGGTTTTAATGTCTTTTATCATTTGTAAGACTTCTTCGACTTTTGAATTATTAAATTTAACAAACCCTTCATATTCGCTAATTTTTTTTGTTATTTCTTTGTTCTGTTTATCAAATAGTTCTTGGACAAGATCTACCAAGCTGGCTTTTATATTTTCTAAACCTTTTTCTAGTAATAAATTTACAGAACTCAAATTATAAGACTCACCGGTATCTTTTGTCTGTTCAGTTCATCGTTCGATTCTGCCTCTGGCGTAATCAGTTGCATCGTGGGTGGTAACGTTTCTTTGTTCTCTCTACAGTTTAGGCACTTCCATTCTTCTCGTTTGTCAGGTTGTTTCTGAAAGTCCGGAACATGTAAAGCGAAGATTCGTATGGCATTTCCTGCAGGTTATATAACATCTATCGAATGGTAAGTCCTTCTGACACTTGTTGCATTTCATGACTCACCTTTCTTCCTTTGGACAGCTGCAAAGATGGTGACGTCCTTTGTTCTATACTCGTTAGCAACCGCGGTTCAATTTTTAGCACACTCAGATTTTGGATTCCACTTGGCCGATTTCAATGATAATAATAATAATAATAAACACTTGTTTTTTTTTTTCATGTTGGCTTTCATGGTTAGTGGAGAAAGAAGGGCTAAAGAGTGTAGACAAACAGTATGTAAAAATGGGGGGGGGGGATAAAAGATTTACAAACATTATTGCCCACACAGACGGAAACCAGTCTCCTTTCCATGCACAAACTGAACTATGCTATTCTCTCCACTGCACTGGGACTCTCTGCAGCCATGTAGAATGAGTGCAGTAGGATTATCTGCTAGAAGCTGGATGGAAGGCCTCCTGATTCATTACCTTCAGAATTGTTTCAATGTATGGTGTGGCATACCCTTAAATGGTGTTAAATCTTATAATAACACCCTTCAAGAGTATAACAGAACTCTGGGACTGAGGACTCTGTAGTCAAAAACATGCTTAAAGCCACTTCATGTTTTCATAAGGAAGGATATGGTGTATCACCAGGTGATGAAAGTTCACCTACAGGCATTATTTCTGTGACTAGGAAAGGAATGTTTCTATATTGGAATAAATTTTTATTTACTTTTTAAATCTTTTCATAGCACACTTAATATACAAGAATTCAAGTGTTTAATAATTTCACTTAATTAAGAAATGAAAAAAAAAAACTGGCAATTACAAATGATATTAAAGAGTGAATGAATGCACTTATCAATTTCTTCAACAGCCACAAACTTCACATAACAAAGCAGCTATGCAAAAAACATTTGCGATTACTTCACCACCAATTACTATTAGGGACTTGAGTATTTTTGACTGGATGAAATAACAATTCCATATACCTTGGTTTTCCATATATAGTCATCTCTCAACTTACACCTGTTTGAGTTTTGTCCTTTCGAAGATTCATCTGTGATCCCATAAGGGAATAAATAACATTTTCGGCTATACTTCTGAACAAGATGCAAGCGAGCATAAGGTAAACCATGCATAGTGGCAACAATGCTTTCAGTGGCAACCTCCCTCGGCAGTCAACACGCATCTTCAACAGTTCCTATATTGATTTCATGTTTGAGAAATGGGTTATTTGTGTATTTATCATTAATTATTTTGCGATGTTTTGTGCAACATGCTCCTACACACACAATCAAAAAACCTAGTGAAGAATCACAGTAAAAGAGGCAAGCAATTGATCTTGAAATGAAGTTGCAAGTTATAAAGCAACATGAAGCTGGTAAGCCCATCAATGTGATTGCACATGACTTCGGATGGTCTCATTCTACAGTAATGACCATTTTGAAATATAAGGATAAAATCGTAGAGGCTATGAAAGGATCTGCTTCCATTAAATTGACAATAGTGACAAAGCAATGACAAGGTCCTATGGGTGATATGGAAAAGCTACTTCCATCATAGATAGAGGACCTGAACAAAAGTGCATACCCCTTAGCACTGTGACCATAACTGCTAAGGCACAAAGTCTCTTCAAGATGTTGAAGGAGAAAGCAGAATCTAATTATGACTACAAATTCAATGCTTCTTCCGGTTGGTTCATGAGATTCAAGTAGTATTTTGTGCTGCATAATATGAAAATGTATGGGAATCTGCAAGTGTGAGATGGCTGCCAAGGAGTTTGTGGAAAAATTGGATAAAATTATTACAGAGGAATATTATTTGCCACAGCAAATATTTAATATGGATGAGACGTCCTTGTTTCAGAAAAAATGCCACAGTGGACATTCATCCACAAAAAGCTAAAATCTATACTGAGTTTCAAAGCTTTTTATGCCCATATTACAATTTTGTTACGGGTAATGTGGCTAGATATAACTGAAACCATTTGTAATATGGCACAGTGAGAATCCACGAATCATCAAAAACATTAGGAAGCATACTCCCAATTCATTCTCGGAGCAATAAGAAGTCGTGGATGACTCAAAACTTGAGGATGCTTTTTTATTTATTTACAGCATATGAATGATATAACAGCTGTGAAGCCCCTTTTATGGAGAAGTAACACACCATCTCAATCCTCCCAAATTTCATCCGGGCTCAGGACCGGCATAGCTGAAGAATCAGGCCTATGGTCTTAAGTATTCCTGACTGTAGTCAGGAATACTTAAGACCATAGGCCTTAATGTCCAGTTTGCCTGCTTGCGGGAGGAAAACCCTGCTATCCAAGCCCAAGACCAGCTAACTTGGCTATGTCTGAGAAAGATCCTTAAGCTCCTCAACGTTGGTGACAGGAATCAAACCCAGGACATTCCTTTCCCAGGCATATGGTTACGAAGCGCATAGCCACTCAGCTAACCATGCAGAATTGAGGATGCCTAGTGAAATGTTATGTGAGTGAAATAAAAAGCTATTGTGTGAAAGAAAATGTAGAATTTGAAATTTCATTCTAGATAATGCTCAAGGTCATCCGTCTTATAGCGGTGATCTTCAAGTTCAAGGTCATGTTTCTCCCTCTAAACACTACTTCACTGATCCAGCCGATGAATCAGAGAGTTCTTGCAGTGTTTAAGGCTTATAATATATAGAGAAATTTTTCACAAGCCATTTCTGCTACTGAAGGAAATGACCAGACTCTCATGCAATTCTAGAAAACATTCAATAATTATCATGCTATTAAAAATATTCCTGTGGCCTGGGACGAAGTGACCTCTCAATGTGTGAGTGGCATATGGAAAAAGACATTAAAAAGGTTTGTGCATGATTTTGGAAGTTTGTAATAGTGAACCTAGCAAACAATCTGAGTCTCAATGTGAATGATGACGACATAATTCAACTCACAAAAAGTTCTCCTGAAGAATTGGTGGAGGAACAACTGTTGCAGAAGAGAAAAAACAGAAACAGGAAGAGAGAGTTAAAACAATTTACAGTGTTTTAAAGGGTCTTGCAGAAGTGTCCTCTGCAGTTAGCAATGTTTCTCAAAATGGCTGAAGATATGGACCAAAATGTTGAACGCTACTTAAGAATAGAAACGAAAGTACATGACGTGTTTGCTTGTTATGAACAAATTCATGATGAAGAGAAGAGGAATAAGTGAACTGTTCTCAAGCACATTGGACATTTTCATAAAAAAAAAAAAAAAGGTTACACCAGAAGAGCCACAGCCTGTTCATTCACACAAGGAAGATAATGAAGATGTCGTTGTGGAGGAAGATTTGGGTGATTATTCTCCTGTTTTATAGTGGCAGTAACACACAGTACAGTTTTATAATAAGGTTTAAAAATTAAAATGACAGTATAGTTATTACTGTTAAGTCTCTAACCCCTATAACTCTGTTGATTTAGTGTATTGACTTACGTCCTGCGGTATGGAACAGAACTGAGATTAAGTTGAGGGATAACTGTATTACATATACTTAAAGCACATGTAATGTCCAGACATAACACAACAAAAGAAAGCTTGTCACAAGCAGCTCTCATATGAATGAAGTCTAAATGCAACTTTGGATATTATATACATTAAAGAAATTTTTGTTACATAACAGATTATGAAAAATAAATTTATTCTGTATAAAGAGGGGTGATGGAAGTGGGGAAGAGAGAAAGAGAGAGAAATTGAACAATATTACCTTCTCCATCACTTGTCATGTTTGTTACTGTAGCACTAAGCACTGCCATTTGATCGTGCAATGAGACAACATCAAGAAGGTGAGTGAATTCTGGTGCAGTAGCTATTGAAACTATTTGGCTAGCAGAAGGACGATCTTTGGGTTGCTGTGACCAACAGAGGGTCATAAGATCCAAAATATACGTTGGATACAGCATATCCTAAACATTTCAACAATAGCAATAAAAGATGTTAATATATATATATATATATATATATATATTTTATTTTTTTATTTTTTTTTTAATTTTTTGGATAACACAAATAAAGCAAATAACTAAGTAAATCATTCATTCCATGAATTTTATATACATTACAAAAAGCAATAAATACACATTATGTTAACATTTATGTTAATGAAAAATGCTGGAAATTCTAGCATCAAATAAGGTGTGAGCTGCCACATTTAGAAATATATAACACATAGAAATCATTCAGACCCCCCCCCCCAATTATGTTTATCACATTAGTAATAATGATGAAACTATTCTCAAGTGAGCTTGCCATTCACCCAGAAGTGGTGTTTATATTTACATTTAGGACATGTGATTTTTTTATGTAAGAAGATCAGAAAGATCCTCTTCAATGAATAGCAGATTTTTCATTAGATTTTCATTCAAGTTATTTTTAACCACCCAACAGACCATGACAGATGAAATATATGAACATGACCTTAGGATTTGTGTCCATGTTATTTTATTTTCTATGATAAACTTGGCATCCATGTTTTGTGTTTCCATACAGAAGTTATTACACCTGTTACTTTTAGGTATTTTGTAATTTTTGTATTTACTTTTCATCTTTAACTCAGATACCTTTGACAATTACTAAAAAGTGACTCAGTTGTTGCCAAAATTATCAAGTAGAAAGGCATATGTTTCTTATTGCAACAAATTTCATGAGATTCATGAAAGGCATCCATGAAAAATGCTATATTCAAGATGAAGACCACTTTCATTTATACAGAATATATGTTAAACATATTTTTAGCAGAAAAACTCTAACAGAAAATCTTTTATTGAAAATTTCTTTTATTGCAGCCTTCATTGACAATTTTTATATGCTTCTCCAAAGAATTCCAAAAACATGCAACTGTGACTGTGGTGGTAGGCAGTAGATGGCATTGATATAGCTATAGCTGGTGGAGGCGGATAATTATAGAGCAGGTGCCCTCCTGGAGGTGTAACTTAATAATAATAATAATTACAACACAGTCATCTTCAGACAGTCCTCACACATCCAGAACATTTATGAAAGATGGAAGAAAGATGAAAGGATCATTGTTCTGTTGAAAACTCTTCAAAGAAATGCATTGTTAAAGATAGAGTTGTGTCGGTTTGAATTTTGCAGCATGGTGCCCAGTCACTGCAGTTCTAGTGCTGTCACAGAGAACAGGTGGTGGGTGGGTGGAGAAACATGTCAGTCCATTGGTTAGTAAACATAATTTAATACAAAGGGCATATCTTCAATACCATGCACTGCAGAAGCAACAGAACACCATGGTGCTATTGAAAATAACTTACCATACACTCTTGATAAACAATGTTTAGAGTGGTGTGCCAGCTGCGATAATTTTCTGTGACCCCTAATTAGGCAACTCTATCTATCCCTTGGGGGAATGACAAAAGTGTAAGTGTAAGGTTTAATGGAATTACAGAAGGTGTTCACACTAGTGGCATCATCATCATTTGATCAGTTATTACATACTGATCTTCTAAAGTACACGATAAGGGTCAACACGTTCATTGCCAATCACGCGATATCGAGTGATGTTAGTTCTCACTGGGCGGCCGATCATGCATTATCGCGTGGACGTTGCTATCAAGTTTCTAAGCAGAATAGTATAGTGGCCACAGCGAAATGGCGCGTAATATTTATATTGGCCACTAGGGAAGGGATCGACTTTTGTGGAGTGGGGATGGCCACCAGCCATTGTCTATTGTTTATGTTAGCCAGTGCACACAGTGGCGGCGTTCGGACAAGGCGACAACGTGACAATTTTGTTTAGTTATTCGTTGGTTGATTTAGCATGCTTGAAGTTTGGTTTTTATTTATTTTGAGTATTGTTTTTTTTTTTTAGTAAGTTCCCTATAAATGTTGATTTTTGATAATTATTTTTTTCTATTTGTACGTTATTTTAAAAAATTCTATGTGATTATAAAAGACTGATAATTAAAGTTATAATTATTATATTTAAATGTTTTTTATTTGTAAAATATACAACTTATTTGACCAAATTACATATCACGCGATATCGCGTAATAGATATTTAGAGTAGATAAATCCTATGTACATAATAATAAAAGCATATAAATAATATATTTAACTTATTTTGAGCACAATAAAAACTAAATAAAAAAAATAAAAAAAATTTGGCCACCACACGAAATTCCAATTTTCAGCTTGGCAATGAACGTGTTAATGAACGAATATATTATAGAGAAATTATTAAACACAGGTATAACTGATCCAATATTTCATCTCTTCAACAGAGACATCTTCTGGAATAAAATATAAAAATAGTAATAACATAATTATACATACAAAACACATAAAACAATAAGTAGAAGAAGATAGACTAGAAGTCTAAAGTTTTATGAGTGTTGCCCTCTACGGGTGCCCAGCCTTGGTTGTTGGGTGGGAAGCTTAAGAATTAATGTTCCCTATCTTGGGAAGTTTAACATAACCATTATTTTTATGGCTATTTGGCCTATTTTTGTTTAGGAGTATCCCTTTTTATAATGTAATTTTACTCAATTTTTAAGGCATTACTGATGTTTTAAAGACAGACATATGAAGAATATATAGGAATAATAATTCGGACATACCTTTGTAGGATGTTGTATGACTGAAAGGAAGGGGGGTTGGAAATGTGGGATAGAGAGATTTGGGAGAATTACTGGTGAAGCAAGAGGTGTATGAATTTTAAACCCAGATTTTTTTAAGGGTGGGAAGAGAATTCTTCCGGAAGGAGGTGAAAGATAGAAATTTTTGGGGAAGGAGAAGGATACGATGGGATAAGATTGGAGTGGGAGTAACGGGTGTAAGCCATTTTGACAGTGCGTCATCTTCGAAGCTCATGAGTTACGTGGAAGCTATGTCATGCTGGCTTGGTGTTTGTCTTTGGTGTATCTGTGTCGTATTATATTGGTCTGAGTCATGACCTAATTTTTATGTTTTGGAGCTTCCAACTCCCAGAGATTATGTAGGGGTGGTGGACATCCACCACCCCTACAAGCAGCATCCAACACATGGCAGATGCTGCTGAATAAGAAGACAACCAGCAACATCCTAAAAGGTATGTCCGAATTATTATTATTCCTATATATTCTACTTCATATATCTGTCTTTAAAACATCAGTAATGCCTTAAAAATTGAGTAAAAAGCCAATGACATTATAAAAAGGGGTACTCCTAAACAAAAATAGGCTAAATAGCCATAAAATAATATTTACTTAGAGGAGTAACATGGAAATTTTTCCAGAAATAATACCTATGTTAACACAACCATAATTATTTAGATTAGGCTGATTTCTTAAATCTACTGCTGATTATAAAAAAAAAAAAAACTTTCAAGTTTTTATTTGCTGCATTGAAGCATAGTAGTTTTCTCCCATATGATTCTGTGCAAGGTATCCATCCATAAGGCATGGTCAGCTAGACTTAACTGAACACAGTTAAGGCAGTAGATGTATTTCTTGGGCTCTAAGCCAGATAGAAAATCTCGTAGTTTGTCCATAGCATGACAAGTTGCAAGAAAAAGGAACCTTACCAACACCTGGAAGAGAGAAGGAGAAGAAGAAGAAGAGGGAGAGAGAGAGAAAGTGGAATTTAGTAGAGTGGATAAGGGCAGCCAGCTTCAAATGAGATTTGAAAAAAGTGAAGAGATTATATATCTTTAAAGTTTCTGGCTATTTTTTCTGAAGTCCTCTGGATATAGGGAATAGAAATAGCATTACTTGTAATCTATATGCTGAGCAGAATGTGAGGTCCACTAATTTGTCACTGTAGCCATTGAACAATGGAAGGAATGGCAAATAAAGTAGAGTTCAGCTGTGAGGGACAAGCCTGGTTGGGAAATTGGTTAGAAGTGGTTAGTGCATCTACTTTCTAGCTAAGAGGCTATGGATTCGAATCCTGCCTAGGGCATGGTTGTTTGTGATTGCCATTCACCTTCATACATTCATTCATACAAGAATATATACACTCTCCCAAGATGGACTGAAGTCACAATGGGAGATGTAGATCCAATACTCCCACAATGGGAAAGACCTTCACCCTGTAGTGGGTGAAAAGAAAATAACAGTAGCTCATATTTTGCAAACACTCCAATCATACATCTTCCCAATGTCACTCTTTCTTTCTTAGTTTACAGAAAACATACCCACATAGGTAGATGATAATGATCAGTCTGTCTTTTCACCCACTACAGGGTGAAGGCCTTTCCCATTGTGGGAGTATTGGATCTACATCTCCCATTGTGACTTCAGTCTATATTGTCCTTTCCAGTGAAATAGCTGGATGGCAAAATTAAAGAGATTAATGATGTCAGTGAAGAAAACATTTTTGAGAAAAGTTAGTGTCAGAAAGGGGAACATTGTTATATTTGAATGCAATATTATTTTGAACTAAATTTTGTAATAAGGATTTGGAGTTGGAGAAATTTTTTTTTTTTTAAATTTAAGATGAAGTATAGCCAGCAAAAAGGAGAGTAGGGAGGTAAAGATTTAGTTAACTGTTTGGCTACTTTAAAAGAAGGGGAGTCAGTAGCATCTACTGTAGTACTGTATTTATTCCATTAAATCTATTATAAGCATAAACCACCTAAGCCTTAATACCACCCCCCCTTCCCAAAAAAGCACTCCTAACTGTATCAAACCCATAGTCTTCTTCTTTGTCTTTTGTGTGTGTGTGTGCGCGCGCACTTTTTGTTTGCACTTTAGTTTCAAACATTTGGATTGGTAATTTTTCATCTTTCATTCTGTTCTTAAATGACCTTAGAGTGGTTAGATTAATGTATTTTTTTAGAGTTTTTTTTTTTTTTTATCTGATCCATACACAAAAGGCCACACAACACCTATAGCACACTAGTGCTGTGTGTGTGAACAAGAGGAATAGAAGAAAGGAGGAGTCTGTTCACACTTTGCTTGAACAGCTGAGGATTATAGTCTTTGGGAAAGGCAGAGTGAGAGAGACTGTTCCCAAGGACGTAGATGGAATAAAAGAGGAGGAAGTAAAGTTGGTTCAGTGAGTTTTAAGGTGGACTGTAAAAGGGTGTTGGTCAGAAGTGGCTTGTGTTTGAATGATTTTGGAGGAGAGTGGAGGAATAATAGTGGCCAATTCAGCAGAGTATCCATAAAAGTATCTCTTGAAGAGGCACAAGGCAGAAACTGAACATCTGTGTGTGAGAGAGAGAGAGATCGAAGTGGGTTGGTGAGAGATGGATCATTAATTAGCTGGATTGTCCTCTTCTGGATAGAATCGAGCAATCTTAGAGAGGAT
Source organism: Typopeltis vanoorti (assembly GCF_054136105.1). Taxonomy (NCBI): domain Eukaryota; kingdom Metazoa; phylum Arthropoda; class Arachnida; order Uropygi; family Thelyphonidae; genus Typopeltis; species Typopeltis vanoorti. Next base: position 34,963,279 of record NC_143567.1, on the reverse strand, counting down.
TTTTGGAGTACCACCCTAAATATGAGAGCAATATTCCATGGCTGGGCAGATTTGGGCTTTGTATAGAGTTAGCAGCTGTGAAGGTGTGAAGTAGTGTCTTGTGCAAAGAAATACACCAAGCTTTTTGGCAGCTGCAGAAGCTATAGTTAAAATATGGCTGAGTCAGGAAAGATTGGAGGTACAAGTCAGTCCAAGAAGGGAAATCTAATCGTGTTTGGATATGTCGGTATTACTGAAGGTAAGGGGGGAGGGATGCAAGCTCTTTCTTGTGAGAGATCAGACAGAACTGGGTTTTGGTGGCATTTAAGTTTACATGGTTGTCCTTGCCACACTGGGATATAGCTTTTTTAGTACAATACTTGTAACTTTTCTGGCTTGTGCTTTATATATTTCATAACTTCTCTCACTCGTATTCTCATGATAATCCTTCCACATCAGTTTCTTCTTAAGAATCACTTGTGTAATGAAACTGCACATCCAATTCGCTCCCATTCCATTTGTTCTTCGAATTCTAGGAATACATTCAGATACACATCATTTAAACATCCGATACCATGGAACCAAGGATAGTATTCTCTTGAGTTTGGCATAATTTCCAGATTTGTAGTACAGCATAATAACTTGTCCTGATTGGAACATCCATATAGTTGGCTACCTCCCAGGTTAGTATAGCATGATCAGTCACCAACAATTGGCAAAATAGTTGCATTCTTAACTAAGACATCTTCTGATACTATGATAAAATCTAACACTTCTTGTCCTTGAATTACTTCTTTCATATGCTGCTTGAGAAAACTGTCACACAATAGCTCACTAAATTCTCCTTCATTCTTATCATGAGTTTTCTCTGCTACCCAATAAATAATCAGATAATTAAGTACCCATAATGGTACTCATCCAGGTAATTTGGTTATGCATTTCTTCAACCCCAGCAAATAAACTGTTAGGTCTATAGCAACACCCAATCATATATTTTATCCTGTTAACCTCCACTTCACACTAGATAGCCTCAAACTCAGTGCTGTATTGAAAATTATTACCATTATTGTTTTCATGTGTTGCTATCCTATGTGGACTAAAGTCATCTGATATCATTAGTAGTACTCCTCATCCTCTCTAATCTCTTCTGTCATTCCTAAAAATTCAAGTTAGTACATCTGATACTGAGAGTCAGCTTTCACTAATGCCAACAATTTTAGGCAATAACGTATTCACTTAAGCAATAAACTCACTCAAGCACTTTGTTTCTAATGCTCCTGACATTTGTGTATAGACTAGCTTTTTCTTATACTTAAATCTACAGTCTGCATTCCTTCAGCAGCTTCATCTCATGCTCGATGGCATTTATACCACTATTATGTCTGAAAATCCTAGATGATCTTCATACACATCCTCAGCATTCCTGTGAAGATGATCTAATTCCTCTGCCTCTCTGTGTCAGGTTTCATTTCGATAAATAATTTCACTGAACTTCATTCAAGTTCAGGACATTCCTCTTATACAAGTCTTTTCTACCATCAAACTCACTCCATACATCAAAAATCTCACACCAATTTTTTTCTACATAGCTCACACATTGAATCATTTGCTATCATAACCTTCCATCTTAACTCATTACTATCATATCTCAGTAATAAACTAACAATTTTTCTTCATGCCAAAGTTTCTGGAACAGAAAATTACACAGAAACTAGAATGTAAATAAATAATTTACTAATATCCATCCTCGAATTAGTTTCACTTTGAAGAGGAAAAAGAAATGCCTCTTGCCTTCTTGGATACTTTAGTTACGAGGAAAGCAGATAGGTAAATAATATGTTCAGTTTACTGTATGCCGTATATTTTAAAAACTATCTTATATTTAACAATATGTCTTAAAAAGATATCAGCAAATGAACTGAATACAATAAAAAAAAATAAAAGCCACAACAATATAGTAAATATACTAAGTAATATAAAAATAGTAAAAAAAAAAAAAAGTATTTTACAGGAGCTTTTTACACTTCCTCACATTGAATAGCCTCAAACCAGATCATTGATGACCAATGTCTGACTTAAAAAAGTTTTATTAACTTCTTATGTCAACACTGCACACACACTCTCTCTCTCTCTCTCTCTTTCACCCAACTATCATTTCCACACACACACACACACACACTCTACCTCTTTCACTCATGCTCCCATTCTTTCTTGCTCTGTCACTATCTACTACCTAATTCAATCCTTCATCAGAGATTTCGCTTACATTCAAAATATTAAGTCAGTCATTTTATGGTATTAACTACTATTTTATAAACTTACTCTTTGAGTTAATGAAGGCCTTCCTCCTTCTAATATGTGATCCTTCACACACTCCTGGCCTTCAAATGGTAAATGAAGTGTAACAAGTTCATACATGAACATACCAAATGAGAAACAATCCACCTAAAAGAGCAAAACAAATATTTAGAACCAATTGAACCAGTAGGTTTCCTTGAAAAGCAACTATTCTAGTGAACTAACACTAAAAAGAAACAGAACATATAAATTCATTTAACAGATTATATAGTGTCTCTATATTGTTGGAAGTTTTTTTTTCACTTCGTTAGACTATAATAAATTCAGTTTAATCCTTTATCCAAGTGTAAGCAAAGTTTGTGCTTGCAACATCTTCAGGACTGAGGCAACTTGTGGTAAAGGTGGACCAAGCTCTCATCACTCCTTGTTTTAGTCTCTCTCATAATGTACAGCACATCTCCTTGTGGACATGTATAATGCTATGCATTAAAGGAAGGGCCACTACCCCAACCAGTTTCTGGGTAGTGGCCCTTCAGTGGGAGCCAGACCCAGAGGTGGTGATACCAAGGTGGAAACAATGGAGAAGTCATATTTACCTATACAGTTGCCAAAAGGTGTCTCACCTTATTATTAAATTACTCTGGATTTAGAGAAAAGATGTTGGAAGTTTTTTTCACTTGGTTAGACTATAATATATTTAGTTTAATCCTTTATCCACATGTAAGCAAACAAAGTTTGTGTCTGAAGTATCTGCTTCCACCTTGGTATCACCACCTCTGGGTCTGGCTCCCACTGACGAGACCTCAATAAAGGTCGAAACTGGTCTGGGTAGTGGCTCTTCCCATAATGCATAGCATTATACATGTCCACAAGGAGACGTGCTTTGCATTATGGGAGATACTAAGACAAGAAGTGATGAGAGCTTGGTCCACCTTTACCACGAGTTGCCTCAGTCCTGAAGATACTTCAGGTGCAAAGATACTTTGTTTGCTTACACTTGGATAAAGGATTAAACTAAATTTATTATTAGTGTCTCTATAGTGCATTTGAAAAAATTCTGCTTGAATCTCTCATCTAGAACATAAGATACCTTTATAACAATTCATATGAAAACAGAGGCAGTGTAGTTTTCTTCCTGGGGGAAAAAAAAAAAAAAAGACATGACACACAAACAAAGCAAATTCACCTATTACACCCTGTCATAATTAATTATGTTTATATGTAGCTAGACTACTTAGTTTGCTTGTGAACAGCCCGGAAGGCCAGTCAGATTAATATGTTAAGCATAAGAGGAGATGACATAACCGGTTATTTTGAAAGTTTTTTTTTTTTTTTTAATTTATTTGATCCACACATGAAAAACCAAAAGACATATAGCGCATCAGTGCTGTGTGTGGGGAACAGGAATAGAAGAAAGGAGGAATCCGTTCACATTTTGATTGAACAGCTGAAGGTCGTAATCAGGGGAGAGTAGAAGAGACTGTTCCAAAGAACAAAAGCAGATGGGATGAAAGAATAGGCAGTGAAGTTATCGGGGGAGAGTAGAAGAGACTGTTCCAAAGAACAAAAGCAGATGGGATGAAAGAATAGGCAGTGAAGTTGGTTCGGTGAGTTTATAGATGGATTCTAAAAGGATGCCAGTTAGCAGTAGCTCTTGTTCTAATGATTTTGGAGAAGAGATAAGGAATAATAGTGGCCAATTCAGCAGAGCACTGTTCATGAAAGTATCTGTAGAAGAGGCACAAGGCAAAAACTGAATGTCTCTGAGAGAGAGATCATTATCTGGAATGTCCTCTTCTGGATAGAATTGAGAAATCTTAGAGAGGACTTTGGTGCACCATTCCAAATATGGAAGCAATATTCCATGGTTGGGTGGATTTGTTGTATATAGTAAGCAGCTGTGAAGATGTGAATTAGTTAATGTCTTGTGTGAAAAAGCACACCAAGGTTTTTGGCAGCTAGAAGCAATAGTTAAAATGTGGTTGTGCCAGGAAAGATCAAAGGTGCAGGTCAGTCCAAGAAGAGAAATCTGATTGTGTTTGGATAGCCAGCAAAGGTTGGTAGAGCCTCTGCTACTAATGGCTAATGCAAAAAGTTAAGCAAGTTTGAGTGCGGTTAGTAGTTGGAAGTAGGAGAGCTTACAGCTGCAAGGGACCTGGTATACACCAGGTAGGTCTAGGGGAAGTGGTTGGTCTTTAGTGGAGCAGATAAGGGATGCCAATTTTCTATATGGTCTGTAACAAGAGGTCAGGTCATATTTATTCAGGATATTGGTAATTTTTTCTGAGGTGCCCCGGATGTAGGGAATGGTGATGGATTTAGAGTAATCATTTTTGTGAAGTGGGAGAGGGCAGAGGCTGTGGTTCACTGGTTTTAGTATTTTTTGGAGGTTGTAGCCATTGGTTGAGAAAGTGTTAAGGATGTGATTCAGTTCTGTGGTTGACACACTAGTCACCCGCCAGCAGGCAGGTACTTTCACCAACAATCCCCCCCCCCACCCCTCACAACAATATGGAGTTATTAAGACACTATACAACAAGGCTAAACTAATCTGTTCAAATGACAATGCCCTAACTACTGAACTAAATCACACCCTTAACACTTTCTCAGCCAATGGCTACAACCCCCCAAAAAATACTAAAACCAGTAAACTACAGCCCCCCCCCCCCCCCCCCAAACACACACACAAAAAGATTACAGTAAAACCCCAAAGTTACGTGGTAGGCAGGACCAACAAAAAGCGTGTAACTCGGGGTATAATTTTGCATGTAATTTATATATACAAACATACAATTGGGACCAAAGGTTTACAAAAATACCTATTTTTTTAAGAAATATAATCATAATTGTAAATCATAATTAAGAAATATAATCATAATAAAAAAAGAAAGCTATTTCGATGTCGATGGTTTCATAAAATCTAATAGATTCGTCTGACGGCCTAATGTCTTTTTCTTGTCATGCAAAATTTCTTTATAGCAAGCTAATGATTTTTTTATTCCTTGCCTTATGGCTACAATTCGTTCCTCGTTAGAATCTATGTCCTCCAAAATCTGTAAGCCTTTCTTTTATGATTGTTCTTACTGTGGATTCCTGTAGATCGAACTTCTTTGCTAGCTCACTAATTTTCATTCCGCCTTCAAAATTCTTAATAATGTTGAGTTTTGTTTGCAAAGTCAATGTTTTTCTTTTCTTGCAAGCTGTAGAAGAATCGAACTTGCTTCCTTTGGATGACATTATTATTTTTTATGTGATAAAATTTTTATCAAGAACATAACATTAAACAATCGCAAGGTTTGTAGACTATAAAAATCGTGTATGAATGGAGACTGCACGAAACACATCAGTGCTTGTTCACAGCATGTGCGACACTGGTGAATGCAGCCAGTGCCTGAAAGATACGACAAGTGGTGAGGCGTGAAGCAGGACGGGAATACGAACATATAAGAAACCGTGTAACTCCAGATTCGCGTAAGTCGGGGTATGACTGTACTCTAAATCCATCACATTCCCTACATCCGGGGCACCTCGGAAAAAATTACCAACCTGAATAAACATGACCTGACCTCTTGTTACAGACCATATAGAAAATTGGCATCCCTTATCTGCTCCACTAAAGACCAACCACTTCCCCTAGACCTACCTGGTGTATACCAGGTCCCTTGCAGCTGTAAGCTCTCCTACTTTGGCCAAACAGGCAGGACAACGAATATCAGAATTTAGGAACACAAGGACTACATCCGGTTTCACCAGTACAGCCATTCTGGGCTTGCAGACTATGCTCTGTATACACGCCACAGAATACGGTGGAAGAAAGCCACAGTAATACACCGCAGCAAGTATAAATTTGAAAGACTATTCATAGAATCAGCTTCAACCTTAAGAAACATGCCAAACCTCAACAAATTTGGATGCATGAAACTGCCCCAAATTTGGGAGACATACACCATGAGAACTTCAGCCCAGCAGCCAAGAATACCTAATATAGCCCACTAGGGGCACCATCAGTACTTTAGTAAAAACAGTAGTTTCCTTGCTTCGTCCTCATTTGCTGTTTTTAGTGCCTGAGTGATGTCTTAATTTTATGTTCCCATGAAGATGGCAACATGACGTTGGCGAAATATAAGAAGTATATATTAAAGTTTATTTTAATTTATATTCCAGTATACGTTGTGAATTCCTTAAGTTATTTAGTAATCATGTGCAACCAACGTATAAGTCTTTCTACGATGACACAATAATGTTATTCCTTTATAGTTATACACTCTCTTCTTGAGCCTCCTTTACATATTGCAACAACAATCCCCCTTGGTCTAATCATCACCTTCTTTCTCCAGATGAGTCTAAAGGTGTCACATAACCATTTCAATCCTGTACTACCAGAAGCTCTAATCAATTCAACAGGCAAACCATTTATCCTAGAGGATTTTCCATTCTTCATCTTCCTTAAACGCATCTTGAACCTCTGTCAAACTTTATTCTTTATTACTTCTCTCATCACTTTATTCATTCCAATTTATTTCACTGTGCCTTTCATCTTATTCCATTTTTCAACAATCTATCTGGGGAGATTTTTCCATTCTTCATCTTTCTTAATGCTTCTTGAACTTCTGCTAAATTTATTTCCTTATTATCTTTCATCACTGTATTCATTCCAATTTATTTCACTAGTTTTCATCTTTATTTAACAGGTTTTTAAAATAACTTTGCCATATCATCCTAATCTCTCTTCCAGCAGGCACAAAATTTCCATACCCATTTATTAAAATACATGGCTCTTCATTTCTTCTTCTATTCTTCATTGGTCCATATAACATTTTTTTGTTCCCATATTTTTGTTTTGCATGACTCTTTCTCTGATTATATCGTCTTCCAACTTATGAGGGTAAATTCAACCCCTTTATCTCTTTAATTATAATTAAAGCCATGTTGAATTTAAATTCATAAGTTGGAAGAAGATATAATCAGAGAAAGAGTCATGTAAAACAAAAAAAAATAATAAACAATAACAATAATAAACAACTACAACAATAATTATTTTTTTGCATGACTCATTCTCTGATTATAAACAAATCTATCATTATTTGATCTAGTCTTCATAATACTCCAATAAGAAAGATAATATTTCTTAGCTTGACTGCTTCTTTAACTCTCTATTCCATCAGTGTGTTTCTTTTCATTTTCTGCTTCCATTTGTTCTTCCACACACCTATTCTATTGTTCCTACTATTACAAGGTAGGTTCCAAAAGTTTCCAGCCTGACATACAAAATTCAAGCTAATTTTAAAATGCCATGCATGACAGATAGCACCATCTGTGGGGAGCTTAGTGTACCAGTTTCAACTCTCTACCTGTGTCATTCAGTTAGAGCCACTTGTTTGACTAACACATGCCAAGCTAAATGGCTGTAATGTTAAAAATTGAGTACCATAGAAAGGTTAATTCAAAGATGTGAAAAGTGTGTTGAAGGTAAAGGGAGATTATGTTGTAAAGTGACATTGTTTTCTTACTATCACCTAGAAAAGTTAGTCAGGCCGAAAACGTATGGAACTACTTTAGTACATCTAGAAAATTTTCCTATTCCTTGTCTATATTATCTGTAGTTAACTCATGGTCCTTGGATCTAATCCAAAACAGAATTCTTACTTTACTTCAGACTGTTTCAACATCCATAGCTTTCTCTTTGTTTCTTGCAAATTTATATTCCATATACACCTTAAAAGTGGCTATAAGAAGCCAATGATCTCTATTTAAAGCAACTGTAGGCAAAACTTTGATGTCCATAACTAGCTGCTCCATTCTTTATCAGATGAAATGATCTATTACAGGTTTTGCAGCTATATCCTGTTTCCAATTTTGAGATCATTTGTGATGCAAAAATCTAATAATCATTGTCCTCTTCATTTCTTTCACCAAAACTAAATGGACCCACAACTTTTTCTATTCTGTTCTTTCTTTTCCAACCTGTACATTAAGATTTTAGTAAGATGATTACACTCTTATCATGAATAATAATCTGCAAATAATCCTCAAATAATGTCTTTTCTTCCATATCTAAACATTGCTGTGGTGCACATACTTGGATAAGTGACATTCGTTTTCCATTACATTCAAATAGAAGCTCATTGTTCTATTACTAATTCCATCACACACTCTGAGTCTGTCATTTACTTCTTTACTAATGATAAAACTGACATCATTTTTTTAAATTGGTCATCTGCTCCTTTCCAAAACAAAGTCACCTCTTAAATTCTGCTAGTTTTTTCCATTTTGTCTTGTTCAAACCCAAAACATATAATTTCCTCTCCATCATAACATCCACTCCTCCTCTTTACCTGTAAGTGTCAATATGTTCAGTGTTCCTATTTTCAGTTTCCTTTCTAGTCCAGATCATTCACTATTTATATCTGTCCAACTTTGATTCCTTTGTTTCTTTATAATCCTCAAGGAGTCACTTTAGCCTTACTTCATGTAAACTGGTCCCTACCCTTTCTTTTTCTTTAATGTTTCCTTCTTGCCCATTTCCCCAATTGTATTCGAGTATTTCAAGAGCTAGAGGTCAATCATTTCTATTTTCCTCCTCCCCTCCCTCTTGCAGTGGGAGTCTGTCTTCTCTACTAGGTTTCACCCAGTAGGCTGAAGCTGTGACAGGCCCAGCAAAGTCAGTAGTGGATTTATTGAAGCAAAAAAGAAAAGAAACAAAGAAACCAACCAGGTTAGCACTGATAAATACAAATTCTTGTTCCTCATAGAATAGTGGATAAGGAAGAATTTAAATATATATATATATATATATATATATTTAATAGTATATAAAATCGCAAACATGAAAGACTGATGAAACAACTACAGAGTAATACTGAACAAGTGAAAAGCAAGAAAAAACTTATTAACACTGGAAGAAATATCTGTGTTATAATTCTTAGAAAATAGACACAAAGAAAGCTAATGCCAAAGAATGTCAGTAGAAGAAAATAAAAGGGAAGAAATTAAATTATAACAGACAATTTAATAAGTGTTTTATTACAGGTTTAGAGAAAAGTGAAGATAATTATGGATATCAATTCAAAAAAGGGTTTTCTAACCAAACAGATTACCAAGGCCAGATTTTTCATTTATGAAAAATATAGCAATCTCTCAATTATCCAGTATTGGTGGGAAGTCAATTTACTGGTTGTTTTATTGAATACATAGCTAGACCATGCTGCTCCAGGTGAATGTTGATGGTTAACTACTCAGTGGCATAGCTGGGGTGGGGTGGGGGGGTCAGCCCCAGGCAGCAATTTTTTGGGAGTTTTCCTACGAGATACAATTTTATTTTTCAACGATTCTTTTATTTATGTTAACTTAGTAATTTTATTACTTGATTAATAATTAGTTTTTAACAACTATACTTACAATGAAAATAAATACAATATAACAAAACCATTACATTTCTCTATCATACTATAATTCAAATTCTTAAAAAAAAAACAATAAATGTGTGGCACGGCGATTGCTTTATTGATTATTGCTTAACCCGTGATGGCTGCGTCTCAGCAGCGAGCTGGCACCGCACAGTCACTACACATTTGCAAAAATGTTTTTATTTTTTTTCTTCTAATTTTGCTTATAACTAAGACTGTTGACAGGATTTTAGGGCCCACGGTAATAATAATATTTCTGCATTAGGGTTTTTGCTTAACCCTTTTGATGCGTTTATGAAGTGTATAAAAATTAGCAAGCATGATTCATTCAGGATTATGAAGTGTTATCTGCACGTGATTAGATTGCATGCGTACCCTTCTCTTTCATTTGCATGTGTGTAGGTCAGCTAATAATTGTAGTAATTTTTGGTTTGCTTAAACTTGGTTGGTATATGCAGAGAGTGATTATGATGAGATTTTCCGAGTCCAAATTATAACTTTTGTTAGTGTCTATATGTCTCTGTCCACATTTTTACACCCCATAATTTGATTTTCATTAAAGTTAAAAGCTGTATGAAGAAAGCAATTATTTAATTGCTTTCTTATTTAATATGCTTCCTATTTTATGCTTCCCACTCTTTACAGATTGAGCAGAATGTCACAACCACCAACAATAAAACACAGACATTCAAATGAAAAGGATATTAGAGAATTTAAAGAATACTGGACTGAAAAATTTGGCATGATTAAGAAAGATAATAAAGCATTATGCATTTTATGTTTCGAATCAGTTGTTTGTAAGACTTCTCCTGTAAACAGACATTTTGAAACGGTTCATAAGAAATTAAGTAATACAAGTGAGCAAGAACAAAGAGAATTAATTTCTCATGAACTGAACAAGACTAAAAAAGTCCGATACCTTGATGAAATTATTTCAGGTAGGCCTAGTTCCAACTTAGTTGTAGCTAGTTAAGGTTTCAAAAGTTATTGCCCAACATGGAAAAACTCCTCGGTGATGGGGAATATATTAAAGAAGTGTGGCTAGAATGTGCTCCTTTTCCTTTTTGACAATCAAACGATAAAAATTATTCAGTGCATTTAAGATTTGTCTAAGAGTAGAAACACAATTAAGGATAGAATACTTAAGTTGGAAAGGAATAAAGCAGAACAATTAACAAAATAGTTGGCTTCATGTAGATTCTTTTCTATTTGTGTTGATGAGAGCACAGACATTATATCATCAGCTAGGCTGGCAATCTTTGCTTGATTTTGTAGGGATGGCAAAGTATGCAAAGAGATGATTAACCTTGTAGCACTACCTGAATGTACCAGTGGGGTTGAAATATGTAAAGCAGTTATAAATGAATTATCTATTCGGCAAATTGATATATCAAAAGTAGTATCCGTCGTAACAGATGATGCACCAAGCATGATTAGTAAGGAAGCAGAATTTGTAAATCTGTTTGCAAAACATGTTGGTCATAGTAGGTTTTCATTGCATCATACATTAGGAGAATTTATGTGCAAAAACTGGCCTAAAGGAACTTCAAGAAGTGATACAAACAGTAACCAAGGATGTTAATTACATTTCTGCATGTGCTTTGAATAAAAGACAATTTCAGAATCTACTGAATGAGGTGGATTCGTTGTACAAAGGACTACTAATGTACAACAACGTGCATTGGCTTAGTCGAGGTCTTATTCAGAAACGATTTGTTGAATGCCTGGATGAGATAAATCTCTTTTTGACTAATCAAAAAAAGTCTTATAAAGAAATGTATGACATCATGTGGTTTGTAAAGTGATGTTTTTGCAGATTTTGGCGAACATTTAAATGACTTGAACCTCAAACTACAGGACACGAAAACATCTGCAAATAAACTTGCAGATGTTTTCCTGGATAAATATGGATGATTTTGAAATGCAGTTGATCGATTTTTCAAAGTAGCTCAATTTGGAGGCAGAAATTTGTTGACCTCAGAGTTGACTTGAAAAATATTGAAAAGGATCGATTAGAGACAGGTGATGCACCTGTCTCTAATCGATCCTTAGTACTTAATATCTCAAAGAGATACTAAGTACTTGGAATGCTATTCCCAAAACTTTTGTATGTTTAAAAACCCTTGCAACAGCATTATTATCCATTTTTGCATCTACATATTCTTGTGAATCATTGTTCTCAGTGATGAACTTTGTTAAGTCTTGTAACAGGAGTAGCCTTATAGATGAAACTAGTAGCGCATACACATCTCTAAAGGTTACAAAATATAAACCTGATATAAATTATCTGTCATTAGTGATGCAGCAGCAAAAGTCTCACTGATGCTAAATAAATAAAATGTCCAGTATTTTTCTTTCTCTAGTTTTGATTTGATGTTTTCTACCAAAAATGGTAAAGATTAACTTCTGTTTAATATATTATGTAGGTAAAATAACAATTTATTTTACTTAAAAGACACGAAATAATAATATGTTTCCCAAAATTTCGGTTGGCACGTGAGAAAACGTTTGTATCAAAGATTTGGCGATTTTGGCACGCACACTTAAAAAAAGTTGCCCAACCCTGGTCTAGAGTCTAGATTTAAACAAATCTATCAGACTGCTGCGCACGATCCCAAACTCCCAATTATGGTGATCAGGGAGCTGTGGCGAAAACGCCCGCCAGTCTGACCAGTGGTGACAGTGACTAAGCCTCAGATTGTTATAATTTGATCTCGTTAAGTGCATGTAACATCTTTGTGATTTTACATCGTTCTTTGTTTTTCTGAGTTGAGTTAGAATATCACAGTTTTTTAGGCATGCAGACTACACAAATTAACATTTTAAAAGGGCTTTATTTATTAGTTATTATGATATTGCTTTTTTCTTATTATTCTTTGTCTTACTTAAGATGAAGCAAATAAAAGAAAGTGGTGCAGCCTTTAGAAAAAAGCTAGGAAGGAAGAATTAAAAAAAAATGAAGGTGCACAACTGAAATACCTTGCTCGTGAAACTACTACTACTGTTGCTGAAGCAATTTCCAAATTCAAATGATCGTCAAAGTCAAGTGATTCTTCAACTTCAACAATCAATAAGGAGTGTACTGAACAAAAAATTCCAGCTATTGACTTAAAAGATGTTGGTCTTTGGCCAAGTAAGATTAACGATGACACACGGATCTTACTGGTACAACAAGGTGCGTCTATCGTTCAACAGCTAGATTCTGATTTTGGTGAAGTGATTCGTGAGGGTGCATCAATCAAAGGACAAAACAGAAAACTTACACGTGAGTGGTTTTTTTGAACTCTGCCAAATAATGAAAAAATATTGAGGTTGTGGTTGGTGTACTCTCCTTCCAAGAAAGCTCTTTATTGCTTTTGCTGCAAGACTATTTGCAGACAGAAGTCATTCAAATTTTGATTCTGCAGATGGATTCAATATGTGGTGGAAACTTAATCCCAAAATATTTGACCATGAATCTAGTGTGGCCCATGTTTGATCTTTCACACAATGGAAGGAGTTGGAAATTAGAATCTGACGTAGTGCAACAATTGATAAAAAGGAACAAGAATGAGTTGAAAATGAAGTGAAGTGGAGGGAGATACTTTCACGATTGTTGGATATCATTAAATTCCTATCTAAACAAAATTTGGTTTTACAGGGTCACTGAGAAGGAATTCATTATGAGACTGATGATGAACCTGAATCAACGGGAAATAGAGGAAATTTTTTGGAATTAGTTCATTTGTTGGTGAATTACGATCCAGTGCTATGTGAACATATTCTAAGAATCAAGCTGGGAAAAACGTTTGCTAAATCCTATAGGGCACCTACTATTCAGAACGAGTTTATAGAAATTTTGGGAGAAAAAAGAAAGCAGAAAAATTATCGAGCAAGTAAAAGAAGCAAAGTATTTTGCAATGATATTCGACAGCACCCCTGATATTTCTCATAAGATCAAACGAGCCAAGTTTTACACTATGTTATGATCGACGGAAATAAAGTGAAGGTTGTGGAATCATTTGTTGATTTCATTGAAACAAAAGGAAAAACCGCCGAGAATATTTCATCTATGATTTAGCAAAAATTAGAAAACGACAGAATTGATATTCAAAATTGTAGAGGACAAACATATGATAATGCTGCTGTGATGGCTGGTCAACATACTGGCATTCAGTAATGCATCAAGGAAATTAATAGAAAAGCAGAATTTGTTGCATGTACAAATCACTCGCTGAATTTGGTGGGTGTACATGCAGTTTCTGTTACTGTGAATTCTGTTACCTTTTTTGGAACTGTGGATCGTTTGTTCACTTTTTTACTTCCTCAACCCATCGCTGGGATATTCTGACTTTAGTCACTGGTCAAAAGTGTCAAGTGTGTAGTAGAGACTCGGTGGAGTGCACGGGGAGATGCTGTGAGTGCTGTAAAAAAAAATTACTTGAAAATCTTAAGTGCTGTAGAACATTCAACTGGTGAAGAAGAAAATAGAGTTACCAGGTCAGATGCTGGCATGTTGCTTGTCGTGTTACAATCATTTTCTGTTCTGTGCTTTCTTGGCCTGTGGGAATCCATCCTTCTAGAAATTAACAATACACAGGTCTATCTCCAAACCAAAGGATTGAATATACAGCAATGTGACATAAAACTTGGGGCTTTAAAAGCATAACTGAAAATAGGGATGAATTAGTTAACAATTCAGTAACTTACACCAAAGAAATTTGTGATGATCTGGGAATAGTCATGGATCGTTGGTGTAGAAAGAAGAAACTGATGGCAGGTGAAGAATCACGAGATGCTGAATTGTCATACGAAACTGAGTTGAGGAGAGAAATGTTTTTTTGCTAGGCAGAGTGATACAAAAAATCACCATGAGATTTCAACAGCTTCATGTTCTTGCTGAAAAATACGCCTCCATAGAATCTTTTGAACGATAAATACGAATGTCGACTAAATAAGGATCATGATGACATTAATAAGGAAGAGCTCCTTGTTGAGAGAAAAAGACTTCAGAGTTTTATTTCTGTTGCTGCTATGCAAGACGAAACAGAGATGTGGAAGGATGGTCCCCTTGAACTTTTACAGTTTATACTAAAATACAGTCTCCAGAACTCAGCTCCAAATATTGTAATACTACTGCAAATTTTCCTCACAACTGCTGTAAGTGTTGCTAGTTGTGAGAGGAGTTTTTCTAAATTAAAATTGATTAAATATTACCTTAGATCTACAATGAGTACTTTGTGTTTAAAAAATCTTGCCATACTGTCTATAGAATAGCAACTGATGAAATAGACTTTGACAATGCCATCAACGATTTTGCTAACAGAAAAGCAAGAAAAATAACATTGCAGAATGTTGGAATTAAAGTTTTACTTGAAAAATAAATATAGTGCTTTAATGGAAGTTTTTTCACTTGGCTATGCTACCAATTATATATTTGGTTTAATCCTTTATCCAAGTGTAAGCAAACAAAGTTTGCACCTGAAGTATTTTAGATATTGTATTATAGTGTTTATATTATAGTTTTAATATATTTCCCTATATGTCTTTTTTTGTAGTATTTCTGGTGCAGTATTTAGGCATTGTATTGAGAAGGGCAGCAAAAGCTCTAGCTATGCCACTGTAACTACTACATCTGCCACTTAAAACACCAGAAGTGTGCAAGATTAGTTGCAGCTGTTGTATTGTATTATAGTGTTTATATTATAGTTTTAATATATTTCCCTATATGTCTTTTTGACTTTTTTTTGTAGTATTTCTGGTGCAGTATTTAGGCATTGTATTGAGAAGGGCGGCAAAAGCTCTAGCTATGCCATTGTAACTACTACATCTGCCACTTAAAACACCAGAAGTGTGCAAGATTAGTTGCAGCTGTTGGCTACACTACATAGAACAAACTGGCAGATCTAGGGAAATACACTGATCAAAACACATCAAGGACATTGAGAGTGAAAGGAAGCACCAATCAGGGTTGGAAGCACATACAACAGATGCAAAACATTTAGTAGAATGGCAACAAACTGAAACTCCACATTGATTACCACTTTTACTCAAGAGCATTCAAAGAATCAGCTGAAATGAAGAAGTATCCTCTAAAGTGTAACAAAAAACAAGGGATAATTTTACATCAAATCTGGTACTCCTTAATCCATGAAGACACACTTGTATCTACCAGCCGTATACAGCAACTCACGAATCAGCAGCCAGTGTAACAGCAAATAACACACTTTCCATTGTTTGAACATCTTCAAATATTCTTCACTAGAAATGTTAACTGTTATTATTTTTGTTTTTTTCTCATTGATTTTCATCTTGCACTTTTCATTTAGGAGTTTATTCATCTCTGCAAGTCATTCTTGAAGTTCTTTTTAATTTTTTTTTGCTTTAAAGCTATGTCATCTGCAAATTTTTTTGTATTATAAAGCTTGCCATTGATCTTTTCACTATTGATTTTTTCCTTTATCTTTTCAATGTAAAGATTTAAAAGTAATGGTGAGAGTCCTTGTCTAAAGCCTTTTCTCATTTTAGCTCTTTTCCCTTGTTTTCTTACAATTGCAGTTTGATTTTTATATAGTTGATAAATTAATCTTTTGTCATTGTAATCTATCTTCAGATTTTTGAGGACTTTGAACATTATATTATATTCCAGTTCAATGTTGTCAAAAGCTTTTTCTATATCAATGAATGTGATGAGTATGGGTGTATTTATTCTAATTACTTTTTCTATGATCAGTCAGAGAGTTTGTACAGCTTCTCTTGTCATTCTATTTCTTATGAAGCCAAACTGGTAAATGTTCTTGTATTTGACTTCCAATACAGCAGTAGATAATTCTAGTTGGGATTTAAGACCAGTTGTGTACATTCGATTGATCATTTTATATAGTTCACATTTTGCTTCGTCGTATAGTGCTTGCAAAATTTCTCCTGGGATATGGTTTATTCATGGTGCTTTAGACTGTTTCAGTTCTTTAAGAGCCTTAACAAATTCTGACTTTAAAAATTTCTTTCTCTACCTAGAAGCAATTTATCTAATTTCTCTCCTCTCCTCTATAAAGTTCTTCAGCACATTGCCCCCATCTTGGCATTATTCAATCATATTCAATTAGCACTTTTCCACCTTTACTCTTGATCATGCTCAGTGTCTTTAACTTTTCTCTAAACTGTTTTTGTATATCATTGTATGCCTTTTTGATGTTAGCTCTGATAACACTGAAAAGGTAAAAACTGGTAAAAACCAAGAAGAGTACATTTTCTATACTCCTCTTGGTTTTTTTTGCATTTTTGTGTTTCTTTTTCTTCTTTGTGTCATTAGTTCTAATATTTCTCCAGTGATTTATGGCTTATATTATTTTATTTTTTTGTCAGCTTCATTTATTTCTCTCTTTAGAGATTAACACTCTTCATTAATTTCTTTTCCATAAGGCTTCTGGGAATTTATTAATTTGTCTGTTTTTTTTTTTCTCTCTAAAATCTTTGCAGGCATTTAGATCCTTTTTTTATTTTAGATATATTCCATTTTTTGTATGGTTTATTTATGCATGCTTTCTTCAACTGTAAATAACTTTTCATGATGACTGGGATATGGCCAGTGTTCACATCTGCTCCAGGATAACTTTTACATATTTTTACCTGGTTACGATATTTTTTGGATGATTATGTGGTCTAACTGATATCGTTCTGTGTTGCCTGATGCAATCCACGTATCTTCTTCTTTTTGGATGTTCAAATAGTTTATTTGCTATGATTAGGTTGTGGCTTTTACAGAATTTGAGGAGTCTCCTCTATCGTTCCATTTGCCTAGTCTAAATTTGCCAATAATCTTCTCCTCTTCTCTCTCTCTCCAACAAATGGATTCCAATCTACCATCAAGATCAAGTTTCTTGATTATTTACTCTTGTGAGTACTTCTTCAATCTGTTCATATACTTTTATTTCCTCATTGCAGTATCTTGTTGTTGTTGTTGGAATGTATATATGTATAAGGACTAAGTCTCTTGGTTCTGCTTGAATATTAATGAGGATTATTCTTTCATTATATCCCGAAATGGCTTTAATCTTATGTCCTAATTTTTTTATTCACCAGGAATCCAACACATGTTATGTCATTTGGTGAACATGAACAGGTCATTCTGTAATCTACATTCCAGAAATCTACACTGTCTGGCCATCATATCTCACTAACTATAAGAATGTACATGTTCAATCATCTCGTTTCCATATTCAAGTTTTCTAGTTTTCACACATTGCTTCCCAGATCTCATGTTTCAAGTACCTATTTTGCATGGATTTTGCTTGTTGATGGCCTGACAGGCCCTCCGATAATATCCTCTCCTGCTGGGGACAGTCATCCAATTCTCGGGAGAGTTGGTTTTTCTTACTTGGTAATCCTTTATAGTTCAGCTTCCATGTTATGCAGTCTTCGGAAAATAAAGTGGGTTCCCATTTCTTTCCACCTCGCAGTGATGTAACCAATAAAGACTTTCATTGTCCATGTCTACATGCATCTGGTCTTGGGTCTTAATGAATTATTCTTCAGCCTCAATCCAGTACTGGTAGCACTGCTGCTCACTACTAGGGTAAGTACATTTATAGCAGCACTAACTCACCATGACATAGTGCTGTCTAAGGTTTTTGTGAAATTTTAAGTTGAGCAGAGCTGCAGACTCAGTTCTCCCCACACCCTGATAGCGATTGTTGGACCATGGCTGCTTATTTGTCAGAGAGACTTCTGCTTATGTCGTAGTTAACCTCCATATCTGGAGGCCATTCTGCTATCTGCCACCTGTAGACATGCTCAGTGGCAGTCAGCTCAAGTGACAAAGTTTCAGCAGGTCTTTGCAATGCTCTCTATGAGAAGAGATTGGCAGTCTGTAGGCTTCAAAAATTAGCTGATAGATGAAAAAAAGGATACATGATAGAAGTATTTAAGTTATTAAAGGGGGGGGTTTATAGGCTTGACAATGAAGATTTTTCAGTGCATGGGGGAGAGAACAGGAGGTCACCAGTGGAAACTGTGTAAAAGTGTGGTTAGCAAGGGTGTTAGGACTAGATTTTTTGTTTGGAGTGTGATGAATGGGTGGAATGGGTTGCCACAACCAGAGGTGGTTGGGTGCTTGAATTAGTTTAAGGAGAAGTATGATAGGTATTGTGTGAATAATGGCTAGTGTGTGAATAATGGTTCTACCACGAAGAATCTTCTGAATACATGGAGATATCTATATAATAATAATAGCCAGAATATTGAAACCAAGTTATGAGTGCATATGCACAAACAACCTATACATGTAACAGTTAGCTTGTTAGATTTTTTTTTTTTTTTTTTGACAGATTAGCAATGTAGGCTACAATGTGCCATAGCAATAGTTAAAAAATTTTGCAAAACAATGAATAAATTATAAATCAAATCCACATACTAGAAAAACAAACTCAGGAATAATGTAGTGTTAATAAATAAAACTGATTTCTCTTTTAAAGTAATGTACATAATTCTATACATAAAGGTTAGTGTTTTATAGAAATTTATAAGCATACTATATATTTGGATGAATCAGATAAAATCTTCCTTAGTGTACAGACCCATGAAGGTTATTAAAAGGGCTAAAATGATGGCATTTATTAAAAAAATGAGGATAGACGGTGTGCAATGGTGAACACCACAGCCACCAGTACTCACACACAGGCATGTCACTGCACCCCAATAGGAGGGAATGCAGGTGATTCCATGTGAAATTATCAAATTAAAAAATAATTTGGCATTGGATAATTTTGTATGTTGATGAAAGTTTTTGGTTAGCCTATCTAAATGGGTTTTTTATTATTATTTTTTTTACTCCATGGCATCCTATCAATTACGGCATTTTGGAGTACAGTGGCATGCCTATTTTCATTTGAATTCAGACATACTAATTGTTCAATGTAGTAAACCACCTGCTTTAGGTGTTCCAAGCACTTTTTTAAACAATTTTATATTCTTTCCAGCAGATCCTGGGTTGAATACACAAGTCTGGTTTTTTGTTTCATTTATACTATAGTGGAATATACATGCTGAAAATCACCTTTTCTATTGAGAAAAAAATTCCAAAACATTAAAAGTCAGTTGACTTTGATGCTAAAAAGTTATGTGGGGACCAAATAAATCTTGAAATTTTTATGAGAGATACCCTTGATAAGTGACCACATAGCAAACTGGCTCTATTCTGTTAATTTCTTTATTCTAGATAGCCTTTTGAAAATGAAGAAAACTATTATTTTGGTTGCATCTTCTAACACATTTAATACATCCAGCTATCAAGGGATTTATTTTATTTATTTATTATTTTTTTTTTTGGATCATGAGTGGTGTGCCAACCAAAATGGAAGAGTAAAAAACAAATGAATAAATACTTAAAAAGAAAAAAAAAAACACATACAATATATATAATGCTGGCTTAATGTGGCTAACTACAAAGATGATTTTGGATTATTCACAGCGGAGCATGTTTTGCCATGTCACATGGCAAGGGCATATGTGATGGAGCTGGGGGAAGGAACCATTAAATAGTTGGTCATCAAAGGCAGACATGCAAAGGATTATTGGAAATCATATATTGCCAATGCAAACCATGACTTACTTTTGTTTTAGCAACAGATGCTGGTATAAAATTCTTTTTTGTATCCAGTGAAGGCAATGAACATGAAGACAAGCAGCTCAAAGCAAGATTTAAAATTTGCTCACATTCTATAATAATGTTACCATTGAACTAGACAAGGGGATAAAACTTTTGGATTTTGCTAAGGATTTTGACAACATAAAAATTCATTACAGCTATGTCCTAGTCAGTGAAAAAATGTTGCTGCCACTATTCTTCTTCAGAAAACTTTAAAGTTGTTACAATCATGAGCATCAAATGGCTATTTTGTCACAATTGAATAATTATGTCTGCTGTATTTATGATGGTAACTATTAAAATTCAAACTGATTTACTATAGAATGGCAATTAAAATTACCTTTAAAACAAATTACCTTTAAGTATTTTAAGTAAATAATCAAGTTAAATGGGTTAAAATCGAACAAAATTTTATACGCACTTCAAAGTGCAGTGCACATTTTCCTTGCAAACATTCATTGCTTCAAATTTAATCCATGTCCTCTTATTAATCACACTCCTACACAACTTCCTTGGATGACACTGAGTTCTCTTTCTATTTGTCATGTATTGAAAAATTTCTGGGGTGGTTAAGAGTCAAAGCTGTATAACTGAGAGGAGACCTCCACATAGCCTTTAAAGGAATGCGGAGAACCGACCAGGGCTTCTGACCTAATGTCCAATCCTCACCTTCTCATGGTGCACCCTGTTGGGTATCTACCTGGATAATGAACGAATGAGGATGGGCTGGCAATTTGGAATTTAGAAGACCAAACTGTATTCTTATTGGCATAAACCAAAATACAAAATGATGGTACAACATGACATGCCGGCTGGGGCATCACCTGATTAAACAAGGACCCCCCCCCTGTTGTTTTCACCAGGGAAACAGTTTGAACAGTGAAAAGTCAGCTACCGGAACAAATCTGAAAACACATCCCAACATCACCAGAGATAAAGATCGGTACTATCAACATAAGAAGCCTGAATGGCAAAGAAATGGAGCAAGCTGAGGAATTAGATAAGAACCAGATTGATATAACAGGAGTGACTGAAACGAAAAAGACAAAAACTGGCGAGATCTTTCTGAGCAATAAATACAAAAAGTTAAATTCAGGTAATGACAATCAAGGAAAAGAAGGAGTAGCCATAGTATTGGAGTGTTTTCAGAGAGCTCCCAAAAGCTAAGTATAATTTGTAGTGAAAATTAGAATATAGGTTTAAATCATAACGTAATACTGTCTAATTTAGGTAGCTTGTTGTGTCTGTGTGATTTTGGTGTGAATGCCGGTATTTAATTTAGTATTTAACGATACGTTTTATAGATTTTCATATGGTGCCAATGTGACGTAAGATAATGGCATCCAAAAATACGACGCTGTTGTTAACTGTAACGTGAGAGAGTTTGTCCAGTGTGATGTGTGTGGGATGTATGCATTCCTGAACGAGGCTGGAGTTTGGATGGAAAGTGATAGTGGTGGGAGAATGTGCAGAAAGTGTAAGCAAAGTGAGGAGGTGAAGTATGTGTCAGGTTGTGAGACAGTTATGGGTGAAGAAAGCCAGAATGGGAGTGAAAATAGTGGCTTGATAGAGAATTGCAATGTACAAGATGGCAATGAGAGCGGTGATCAAAGAAAGAGTGAAAGCAACTATTCAGAGAGAGAAAATGGTTTAAGTGATAAAAAAAAATGAGGAATTATTTGTAGGAAGTGAGATCGCTAGGTTGCATGCAGTGATACAAAATGCGCAGCAGCAATTAGAGCACCTGCAAAACTCTTTCCAGAGTGATTCCGCTAATGTAAATAAACAAGTATTTGAAAGGAAAAATAAGCGTAAGAGTGGGAGAGTTTCTGAAATGAAAGAAAGAGAGTTGTATGGTGACTCGATATTAAGAGGAGTGATAAATGGGAGTTTAACTAAATCGTACTTACTGGGTGCGAAATTTAAGGATGTAAGTGAGAGTATTCGAGCGCAAAAACGGAGGGTGAAGTAATTGATAGTTGTGGCAGGTACAAATGAATTGAAAGGAGATAATTTTTTATGAGAGAGGACTTGAAAGTATTGTTAGAGGTAGCGAAAGAAAAGAGTGACAGAGTTAGAATGGCGAGTCTATTGCTGTGGTATGACAGAGAGGAGTTTAGAAGGAGGGCCATAATAGCAAATGACGTTATGCACAGGTTATGCAGATGGTGTAGTGTGGAATTCGTGGATGTGTGGAATGAGTTTGATGGGCAAAAGTATTTATACAAGATGGATGGCCTGCATTTGAATGGATTTAATGTGCGCAGCCTGGAAAAAATGTTGATGAATGAAGTGAAAATGGATGTGCAGAACCAGGGAAACTAGAACTACCAAGGAGGGGGGGGGGAGTGGATATGCGGACATCAGTGAGACAGTTGAGTGTAAGAATGTATATAATGTACCCGAGTCAGTACTAAGGACAAAAAAAATGGGAATGGGATATTTAGAATAATGCATCAAGATAGGGGTGGGACAAAGGGATCACTGCATTTCATGTATAATAATGCCAGAAGTATTAGGAACAAGAAGGAAGAATTTTTGGCCCTGATTGGCTCTTCCTGGACACAGATTACTGGCATTAGTGAAACATGGCTGACGGAAGATGATATAGTTAGTGGGATAGAATGTGTAGGTTATAGTGTGCTTAGGAGGGACAGAGAGAATAAAATGGGGGGGGGGGTGTTATTGATGACAGCTGATGAACTGCAGCCAAGGAGAATTGAAGTTGTATCACAGGATAGTGAAAAGAGATCATTTGAGGCTATTTGGTGTTAGATTGAGACTGGCAGAATAAAATATACAGTTGGGTGCTGCTACAGACCAGGTGATGGAATAGATGGTGGAGATCGTATGCATAAACAAATTGATGAAATGAGTGGAAGAAGGGTAATTATTATGGGGGATTTCAACTATGGTAACATTCATTGGAAGGAGGAGAGGACACATGTGAGGAAGGAAATAGATTTTATTCAATTATTAAGGGATAACTATTTGAGACAGCATGTAATTGAAAATACTAGGGGTGTGAGAGTGCTTGAGCTGGTAATTGCATCTCAGAATTTGACTGTAATGAATATGACCATGTTGCCATCCATTGGTGAGAGTGATCATAAGGTCTTGACCTGGGAGGTGGCTAAAGGTGTGGAATTTTCAATTAAGACAAGGTATACATGGAATTACCATGCTGGCAAGTATGACAAGCTTAGGAGATTGCTTGGATTAGTGCCATGGCATGTACAATTGCAAGGGCTGGACGTCGATAGAGAATGGGAAGTGGTCAAGGAGCATTTACAGGAGGTTATGGCTGATTGTATACCTAGGGTCCGAATAGTAAAACAAGTAGGGATTAAATGGATGAATAACACCATTAAACTTGAGCTGCAAAAAAAGAAACAACTGTGGAGGGAATTTAAAGAAAGGGGTGACCTGCAGGCACACGAACGGTATAAAGTGCAGGCCAGAAGGGTAACGAGTGTGGTAAAAAAAGAAAAAGCGGATTATGAAAGGAAACTAGCTATGCAAGCAAAAGAGAATTCCAAACAGTTCTTTCAATATGCTGCAAGCAAGAAAAAAACTGTACACGGCAAAATGATTTTAAGGAATGACGATGGCAAGGAGGTCACTGAATCAGTCGATATAATGGAGTTACTGAGCGAGCACTTTGCAAAAGTATATCAACCAGGTGGTGACATTGAAAAAATGAAGGAACCATTAGTTTATACGGGAATTGTGATGAATGAAATAGAGGTGAATAGTCTATTACAGAAGCGTAATGTGAATACATCTGTGGGATTGAATGGTATAACGGCACGAGTCTTGAGTGAAGTGGCTAAGGAATTATCAGTGCCCTTGACCATGTTGTTTAATCTGAGTCTGGGGTCTGGTTTAGTCGCGAAGGTGTGGAAAGAGGGGAAAATAGTTTCACTATATAAAGGAGGATCCAAGTCTATGGTTGCAAATTACCGACCAATCAGCATATCAGGAGTTGTTGTCAAGGTGATGGAGAAAGTTGTCAAGGGAAAAATACAGGAATGGATTAATGAAAATGAGATACTGTATGGGGGACAGAATGGCTTTGTGAAGGGTAGTTCATTCCTCAGTAACTTGCTGAAGTTTTATAAAAATGAGAGGGCTGAACGGGCTAAGGGGTTAATAGTGATACTGCTGGACCTGGCAAAGGCATTTGACAGGATACCACATGGAATTCTAATCCATAAATTACAACATATGGGAATGGATATAGGGTTGGTGAGATGGATAGGTGGGTGGTTGATTGAGAGATAACAAAGAGTAGTTTATTCAGGAGTAGAGTCCAAAAGACTGCTTGTGATTAGTGGTGTGCTGCAGGGCTCTGCTCTTGGATCACTGCTGTTTAATTTGTTCATTAACGATATAGGGTAGGATCTAAGAGGAACAGTTCATTTGTTCGCTGATGATGCAAAGTTGGGTAGGGCGATAGTGAACGCAGAAGATGTCAAAATCTTGCAGGATGACTTAGATAGATTGGAGTTCTGGGTTAAGGAGAATGGATGTCAATTTAATGTGACAAAATGTAAGGTTATGCATTTTGGGGTGAAAAGATTAGCAGCAGTATACCACATTGGTGGAACTGTACTCCAGGAGATTGATGAGGTCAGGGACTTGGGAGTGTTGGTGCATAGAAAGATGAAGTTTAGGGGCACATTGCAAAAGTAGCTATATCAGCTCATCAACTCACTTGGTTGCTGAAAAATACCTTGACAAGCAGAGACAAGCAAGTTATTGTACCCGTGTACCGAGCCTTGATAAGACCTCATCTCGACTACTGTGCCCAGATTTGGTCACCCAGGTTCCTTCTTGCTGGGGAGGAGATGGAGAGGATCCAGAGGCGAGTGACTAAGATGATTGCGGGTCTATGGAATGAACCATATGAGAACAGGTTGAAGATCTGTGGGTTACAGAAATTAGTTGATAGGCGGAAAAGGGGAGATATGATTGAGACATTCAAATTGCTAAAGGGTTTCTATAGGATTAATTCAGAAGATATTTTTGAGATCAGGCCTGGTGGTGGGAGAACTAGGGGACACCTATGGAAGCAGGGCAAGAGTGTGGTTAGCAGGGGTGTTAGAGCTGGGTTCTTTACTTTTAGAGTGGTAAATGAGTGGAATAAACTGCTAGAGTCTGTTGTGGGTGCTATGATGGTGAGTGAGTTCAAGGCAAGGTATGATAGATACTGTGAGAAAATGTCGTATAGTTGTGTGGACATGATGTTTAGGGCCTCTCTCAAAGAGTCTAAGGATTCCCTGGAGTCGCCTGTAATAATAATCGTAATAATAATAGTATTCAACACAAAATACGAGGCTAATCTTCTTGAATATTTTCGGAAAATTTGGAGACAAGAGCAAAGCTAATAATAATGGCAAATACTTCTTGGATTTCTGCTCAGAACATGGACTGGTTATTACGAACACCATGTTCCAACATAAAAATGTGCACAAATTCACATGGAGAGAAAAGGTAGGAATAAGAAAAGTCTCATTGACTATGTTATTGTTGATAGTGATGTTTTCTCTCTGGTGCAGAACACCAGAGTGTACAGAGGATTTGAAATTGGAAGTGATCACTATTTAGTCTTGAGCAGGATAAAACTGGATTTCATATTGTAAAGAATAACATGTAAGAAAGTGTTAAAGTGAATAAAAGTTGAGCAGCTCTCAGATGTGAACTGTAGACTAAAATACGCAAAGGTTATTGAAGAAAAAATGAAAGAATTTGAGAACAGGAACCAAACCTTGGAAGAATCATTGGCAAGCTTTGAAGAAAGCTCTGATTGATTCAGCCAGAGAGGCATGTGGTGAAGTTCTCTGCAAGGATAGAAAAATGAGAACTTCATGGTGGACACAGGAAGTTAAAGAGGCAGTGAACAAAAAGAAGAAAGCATATGAAAAGTTTCTGGCAAATAAGTCAACTTGTGCTCTTAGAGAATACAGAGGCAAATGTAAGAAAGCTAAACACTGTGTAAAACTAGCTAAACAAAAGTCATGGGAGGACTTTGGCAAGAACATAGAAAATAAATATCAAGAAGGTGGCAAAATATTATGGAGGTTGTTGAGGAAGCTCAGAAATGGAGGAAAGAGTGCTGTAAAAGGAGTTAGAGATGATAAAGTTGACATGAAAACTGGAGAAAAAGATATCCTTGAAGTATGGAGTAATTACTTTGAAAAATTGCTAAATGAAACAAGCAGTGATGACAGCACAGTGAGGAATACATATCCATACTTTAAGTAGAAAAAGCATGAAAAGCTTGAAATGTGGAAAGTCAGCAGGAGTAGATGATATTCGACCCAAAATGCTGAAGTATGGCAGTATAAAAGTCTTACAATGGCTGCACTGCATAGTTCAGAAGGCCTGGACAGAGAGACCAATTCCCAATGATTGGAGTAGAGCTCTCATAGTACCCGTATATAAAAAGGGAAATAAAACTGAATGTGAGAATTACAGAGGTATTTCCCTAGAAAGAGTTCCTGGTAAGATTTATGCAAGTATACTTGAGAAACGGTTGAGAAGAATGCTGGAAGAAAAGCTTGGTGAAGAACAAGCTGGATTCAGGTCAAATAGAGGCTGTCAGGATATCAGATCTTCACTTTATGACAAATAGTTGAGAAATCATGGGAATATAACAAAGATCTGTATTTAGGTTTTGTCGATCTGGAAAAGGCATATGACAAGGTGCCAAGAGAGAAGCTATTCAATACGATAGTTATATGGTGTCAATGGGGCATTACATCAAGCAATACTTTATTTTGTTATTTGAGTTGTAAGGCAGCAGTTAGAACTGAAGGAAGTACAGGAAAATGGTTTAATGTTAAATCTGGTGTGAGACAAGGATGTACATTATAGCCTCTATTATTCATTATCTATAAGTGGTATTAAATATGATACAAAAATTGGAGATGTTAATGTCAGCTCTTTGCTTTATGAGAATGATGTTATACTTCTAAATAAATCTGCTACAAGTCTGCAACATTCCCTGACTAAATTGAATAATTGTCGTAATAGATATGGTATGAAAAAGATTTAATAGGCAGAATCGATGAAAATGTCAACTGCGTTGTGAACGGAGAACCTGTGGAACAAGTTACACATTTCAGCTGCTTAGGCATGATTTTTAGTGAAGATGGTAAATTAAATATGGAAATAGACGACAGAATCAACAAAGCTGGTATGATAGGAAGTCAAATGAATAAATTCATATGGAAGAAGAGAGAAATTAGTCAGAACACTAAATTAGCTGTATACAAGACAGTCAAACCAGTTTTAACGTATGGATCTGAGAGCTGGGTCAGAAGTAAAACACTTGACCAAAGACTAGAGACCGCAGATACGAGAGTCCTGAGAACGATTAGAGGCATGAACAGATGGCATCAATGGCAATATCATATTAAAACTGAAGTTATTAGGAAAGAACTTGACATTGTCAGTATCCAGGAATGCATTAGCAGAGCTAATCTCAGGTGCTATGGTCACTTAAACAGAATGGGCGAGGAAAGATTAGCAAAACAAGTCTTCTCTGCCAGTTTGTCAAGAAAACGACCCAGAGGAAGACCAAGATATGGGTGGATTCTTCTTCTTCTTCCTTTCCAGGCTTATAAGGCCAAGTGGTCTGTTCCAGACTCAATTCCATCTTTTTAAGGGTCTTCCTCTGCATCGAGTACCTTTTGGATTCTGCATTTACGTGGTAATTTAGAATTTGTTTAGGTATTCTGCTTCTATTCATGCTTATATGTGTTCTTTTCATTTTTCTCTATAGCAAATTACTGTTTCATTTAGGGAGGTTGTAATTCCAAGTTTTTTTCTGATTTCGCTGGTTTTCATTTTGTTCATTATTGTGATTCCTTAAGTTCTGCACAGAAATTTCATTCCAGATGATTCAATTTCTTTTATCTGCTTTTTTTATTGTCCATATCTCACTGCCATAAAGTAAGGTTGGTTTAGCTACTGAATTGTAGATTCTTATTCGTGTGTGTTTTTGTACATAATTGGGTTTAAAAATTTTATTTATAATGCCTGTTACTTTTAAAAAGTTTGATATCTTTGGTTCTATATCAGCTTCATTTTCATATGACATTGTGCAACCTAAATATTTGAATGTATTTACTTGCTCTATTATTTTGTTGTTTATTACTATTTTGCTTCTTATTGGATTAGCACCTTTGAAGGCCATGACTTTTGTTTTGTCAGTTGATATTTCCATACCATATGTTTTTATCAGATTATTTATACTCCATAATGATTTTTGCAGTTCATCTTCATTATTTCCAAGCATTATTTGGTCATCAGCAAAACAGAAGAGTAGCTACTATGGTGTTACAATTTATCTTGAATCCTCCTTCATTAGTTATCTTCCATTCTTTTATGATTTTATCTATGTATATATTAAATAAAATTGGTGAGAGAGGGCAACCCTGACGAACTCCTCGATTTATTGGTTTCCAGCTTGATGTTGAATTATTGTACTTCACAGATATTTTAGTATCTTGATATATATTATATAAGGCTCTAAACAATTCGTTTGGTATTTCATATTCTTCTAGGATTTCCCATAGTTTTTCTCTAATAATTTTATCAAATGCTTTGGTGTAATTTATAAAAACTATGTGTGTTTCTGTGTACATTTCTCTGTGTTTTTCAATTAATAATTTTAACGTAATTGCAGAGTCTATGCAAGACCTGCTGTTTCTGAATCCATTTTGTTCTTTATTAATTTTGGATCTGCTATACGTTTAAGTTTATATGCTAAGATTTTTGCATATACTTTATAATACTTTAAAGGGACTAAGTAAGCTGATTCCACGATAATTGTTACAATCAGATTTGTGTCCTTTTTTGTAGATGGGAATAACTATTGCTTTGGTCCAATGTTGTGAGCATTTCCCTTTTTTCCAGATCATATTATAAAAGTTAAGTAACCTGAGTGAGAATTCAAGTCCTGCATATTTGATAAGTTCCAAGTTTATATTGTGTTCTCCTGGAACCTTTCCTGTTTTGCTTTGGGTTAATGCTTCTGTTAATTCTGTTACAATCAGATTTGTGTCCTTTTTTGTAGATGGGAATAACTATTGCTTTGGTCCAATGTTGTGGGCATTTCCCTTTTTTCCAGATCATATTATAAAAGTTAAGTAACCTGAGTGAGAATTCAAGTCCTGCATATTTGATAAGTTCCAAGTTTATATTGTGTTCTCCTGGAACCTTTCCTGTTTTGCTTTGGGTTAATGCTTCTGTTAATTCTTCTAGAGATGTTTTCCAAGTTATCAGAGATGTTTACAAATGGTAGTTTTCTGTTTTGAATGTTTTCATCATACCATAGATCTTGGTAGTAATTTTGCCATGTTTTTATTTTAATGGTATTAACATCTGTTTTTTTTTCTAGTTTCATTGCTTAGATCTTTGAGGATTTTATATGCATTAAGTCTTTTGAGCATACAGCCTCTCTCTAATTTTGTTACAAAATTGTTCCATCTGTTTCTGTTTATTCTCCTGCATGCTGCTTTTGTTATTGCTTTTTTTTCTGCTGTATTCGATTTTTGATTCTATTGTTTTTTAGGTTGAGCCAGTTTTTATATGCTTTTTTCTTTTCTTCAATAATTTCATCATCCTGGCCCCTAAGGCCTCTTTTTCTTTTCCACTTTTTCTTTGTTCCTAAACTTTCTTTTGCAGCTTTTGTCATTATGGTTTTTAGGTTTGACCATTCTTCTTCTATGTTCTGATTTTGTTTTATACTTGTCATCCAGTTCTTTATTCTTTTTTGGTACAAGTCTTTAATACTACTGTCGTCCAAAAGTCTGAACTTTGAAAGATTCAAAATTCTATTTTCCTTATGCTTTTTTGTTGTTTTCCATGTTGGTTCCCATTTTATTTTTTCAATTAAAAGGTAATGATCTGATTCTATTTTAGATCCTCTGTATACTCTTGTATCTATTATCATTTCCGACATTTTGATATTGCTGATTATGTAATCAATAATGCTTCTTGTGTCTCTTATAGGTGGATTGATACGGTATAAAGTGCCTTAGACGATAGAAATATAAGATTTGATAATGTTGGAGTCTTTACAAGTACTAGACTGATTTGGAGGAAATTTGTAGATAGGAAGTTAGTAATGATGTAAATTTTTCAGGTAGTACTATCATATCCTGTACATGGTAAGAATTTGATGATGATAAAAAATTTCCTTTGTGTCAATCTTATAAAACACCTTTAATATATGTTTCTATCGTGTCCGCCTATCAACTGAACTGTAACCTACACCCTTTCAACCTGCCTCATACGTTGCAATCAACAGACCTGTCACCAGATTAGTCACTCGCTCTCAATCTTCTCTACCACCTTTTGATTCCCAAGAAATCCCCGTGTGCACAGGAGTCAAGAGGCAGCTGAACATAGCCTTATAAAGAGGGATAATAACCTCCCTATCTTTTAGTGTGTTTTATGATTATTATTATTATTATTACCCCAAGACTTCATGGAGTCAAAGACTCATTTGGGAGGACCTTTTATCACTCACTCACTCACACACACACACACACACACACACACACACACACACACACACACACACACACACACACACACAGCTCATCATACTGTGTCTTAAACACACTCAAACTCCTTGCAGACACCACACACTCTCAGGCAAGGCATTCCAATCATTTACAACTCTGCACGAACAAAACCTGCTTCTCACTACCCTACTCACACCATCTTTATACAGTTTCCAGGGATGACCTCTGGTTCTCCCCCAATCTCAAAAATATCCTCTTATACAGAACCCCTTACTAATTTGTAGGTCTCTCTATCATATCTGCCATCTTCCTCCTGTCCACCAGACTCTGCAAATTACATCTTCTCAATCTTTCCTCATACTTGATATTCCAGAAGTTAGAAACTACATTAGTCAGTCGCCTTTGACCCTTTCCAACATCTATTTGTCCTTCTGAAAACCAGGTGACCAAATCTGGGCACAATAGTCCGTGTGTGGGCTAATCAAAGCCTTATACAATGGAACAAGAATCTCTCTACTTCTACAAGTAAGTGTCCTCTGCATCATTCCCAGAAGCCTTTGTGTTGTCTTCACAATTTTGGCTATGTGTCTCCTAAATTTCAGATCCTTATCCACTATCACCCCCCCCCCAGTTCTCTTATTTCCTCCACCTCCAACAATATATCCTCAAAATGCATAAATTCTGCATCCCATCTTTGTTTTCCAAATTTTACAACCTTACATTTTGCAACATTGAACTCACATCCCCATTTCCATGTCCAATCACTCAATTTATTCAAGTCTTCTTGTAAGGCCACAACATCTTCTCTACTCTTCATGATTCGTCCCAACTTTGCATCATCCACAAACAAATGAATATCTCCATCCAAATCTTCACCAATATCATTAATATATAAGTTAAACAGTAATGGCCCTAAAACAGATCCTTGAGGAACTCCACTAGTGATTTTCCTTTTCCTGGATATCGCTCCCTCATACACAACTTGTTGATACCTATCAGATAGCCAGTCTCCAATCCAATGCACTAATCTAATATCCAATCCCATCTGCTGTAGTATGACTGTCAACTTATCATGAGGTAATCTATCAAAAGCCTTTGCAAAATCCAAGTATATTACTGTGTATCCTTCTCCTCTGTCTAAGGAAGCAGTCACTTTATTGTAATACGTAAGTAGATTAACTAAAACATGATTTCCCATTAGCAAATCATGCTGTCCATCAAAGATAATACCATTGTTGTGGTATTATCTTAACCAGGTGTTGTGGTTAAGTTGTTGGAGTAGCTTGTGAGAACTAGGACCAAATTCTGGATCCTAGTTCTCACAAACTTATCCAATAACTTAACCACAACACCTGACACACAGATAGGCCTATAGTTCGATGCTTGAGTTCGATCACCTCCTTTATGAAGTGGCACAATCTTGCCCTCCTTTCACTCCCTAGGAACTTGATCGAGTGCAAGACTCGTATTAAAAAAATATGTCAAGGCAGGTGTCAACTCCCTGGCACATTCCTTCAGAATACGTGGTGATATATTATCAAGTCCAACAGTCTTATTGACATCTAGTTTGCTCAATTTCCCCATACACCTCTTGCTCACCTACAATCAGTTCTCTCCTCCCCATCATCAACTGCTCTCAATCCATCCATGAAGTCACAAGATTGAAAGATCTTTATGAACTGCTCATTCAGTATCTCCACCACACATTCTGCATCAGCTGTCTTTATACCATTTTCTCCAATCAATGCCATCCTTCCATAATCATTCCTTCTTTTGCTGGCTACATATTGAAAGAACTCCTTAGGATTCTTTTTGGCTTCATTAGCTAACTGCTGTTCATATCTCACTTTAGCTACCCTCACCAACCAAGTCACCTGCCTTGCCTGATCTTTGTAAACCTCATGGAATTGGTTATTTCCACTTCCCTTATGCTGCCTCCATAATGTCCTTTTTCTCTGTATAGCATGCTTAAACTCTTTATTCATTCATCTCACACCTATCTACCTTATTTAACATTCTCACTCTTGGAATACATTTAGACATTGCATCTACTAGATGCAATGTCTTTAAGGTGCAATGAAATTATGAAATGCAATGAAATTTAAGGATGTAAGTGAGAGCATTAGAGTGCAAAAACAGAGGGTGAAAGAAATAACAATTGTGGCTGGTACGAATGAATTGAAAGGTGATAAATTTTTTATGAGAGAGGACTTGAAAGTATTGTTAAAGGTAGCGAAAGAAAAGAGTGACAGAGTTAGAATGGTGAGTCTGTTACCGCGGTATGACAGAGAGGAGTTTAGAAGGAGGGCCATAATCGCAAATGATATTATGCGCAGGTTATGAGAACGGTGTGGTGTGGAATTTGTGGACGTGTGGAATGAGTTTGATGGGCGAAAGGACTTATACAAGATGGATGGACTGCATTTGAATGGACTTGGTGTGCGGAGACTGGAAAAAGTGTTGCTGAATGAAGTGAAAATGGATGTGCAGAACCAGGGAAACTAGAACTACCAAGGAGGGGGGGAAGTGGATATCCAGACATCAGTAAGACAGTTGAGTGTAAAAATGTATATAATGTACCTGAGCCAGCAATAAGGACAAAAAATGGGAATGGGATATTTAGAATAACGCATCAAGATAGGGGTGGGACAAAGGGAACACTGCAATTCATGTATACTAATGCCAGGAGTATTAGGAACAAGAAGGAAGAATTTTTGGCCTTGATTGGCTCTTCCTGGCCACAGGTTATTGGCATTAGTGAAACATGGCTGACGGAAGATGATATAGTTAGTGGGATAGAATGTGTAGGTTATAGTATGTTTAGGAGGGACAGAGAGAATAAAATTGGGGGAGGGGTGTTATTGATGATAGCTGATGAACTGCAGCCAAGGAGAATTGAAGTATTGCAGGATAGTGAAAGGAGCTCATTTGAGGCTATTTGGTGTGAGAGTGATACTGGCAGAATAAAATATACAGTTGGGTGCTGCTATAGACCAGGTGATGGAATAGATGGTGGAGATGGTATGCATAAACAAATTGATGAAATGAGTGGAAGGAGGGAAATTATTATGGGGGATTTCAACTATGGTAACATTGATTGGAAGGAGGAGAGGACACATGTGAGGAAGGAAATAGATTTTATTCAATTATTAAGGGATAACTATCTGAAACAGCATGTAATTGAAAATACTGGGGGTGTGAGAGTGCTTGACCTGGTAATAGTATCTGAGAATTTGACTGTAATGAATATGACCATGTTGCCACCTATTTTTGAGAGTGATCATAAGGTCTTGACCTGGGAGGTGGCTAAAGGTGTGAAATTTGTGATTAAGACAGGGTATATGTGGAATTACCGTGCTGGCAAGTATGACAAGCTTAGGAGATTGCTTGGATCAGTGCCATGGCATGTACAACTGCAAGGGCTGGACGTCGATAGAGCATGGGAAGTGATCAAAGAGCATTTACAGGAGGTTATGGCTGATTGTATACCTAAGGTCCGAATAGTGAAACAAGGAGGGGTTAAATGGATGAATAACACCATTAAGCTTGAGCTGCAAAAAAAGAAACAACTATGGAGGGAATTTAAAGAAAGGGGTGACCTGCAGGCACACGAACGGTATAAAGTACAGGCTAGAAGGGTAACAAGTGTGGTAAAAACAGCAAAAGCCGATTATGAAAGGAAATTAGCTATGCAAGCAAAAGAGAATCCCAAACAGTTCTTTCAATATGCTGCAAGCAAGAAAAAAACTGTACATGGCAAAATGATTTTAAGGAATGACGATGGTAAAGAGTTCACTGAACCAGTCGATATAGTGGAGTTACTGAGCGCACACTTTGCAAAAGTATATCATCCAGGTGGTGACGTTGAAAAAATGAAGGAACCATTAGTTTATATGGGAATTGTGATGAATGAAGTGGAGGTGAATAGTCTATTACAGAACCTTAATGTGAATACATCTGTGGGATTGGATGGTATACCGGCACGGGTCTTGCATGAAGCGGCTAATGAATTATCAGTGCCCTTGACCATGTTGTTTAATCTGAGTCTCAGGTCTGGCTTAGTCCCGAAGGCGTGGAAAGAGGGGAAAATAGTTCCACTGCATAAAGGAGGATCGAAGACTATGGTTGCAAATTACCGACCGATCAGCATATCAGGAGTCGTTGTCAAGGTCTTGGAGAAAGTAGTCAAGGGAAAAATACAGGAATGGATTGATGAAAATGAGATACTGTACAGAGGACAGCATGGCTTTGTGAAGGGTAGATCATGCCTCAGTAACTTGCTCAAGTTTTATAACAAGGTGACGGCCGAACTGGATAAGGGAAATGGGTTTACAGTGATACTGCTGGACCTGGCAAAGGCATTTGACAGGATACCACATGGAATTCTAATCCGTAAACTACAACATATGGGAATGGATATAGGGTTGGTGAGATGGATAGCTGGGTGGTTGATGGAGAGATATCAAAGAGTAGTTTATTCAGGAGTAGAGTACAAAAAACGGCCTGTGACTAGTGGTGTGCCACAGGGTTCTGTTCTTGGACCACTGCTGTTTAATCTGTTCATTAACGATATAGGGAATGGTCTAAGTGGGACAGTTCATTTGTTTGCTGATGATGCAAAGTTGGGTAGGGCGATAGTGAATGCAGAAGATGTCAAAGTCTTGCAAGATGACTTAGATAGATTGGAGTTCTGGACTAAGGAGAATGGATGTCAATTTAATGTGACAAAATGTAAGGTTATGCATTTCGGAGTGAAAAGATTAGCAGCAGTACACCACATTGGTGGAACTGTACTCCAAGAGATTGATGAGGCCAGGGACTTGGGAGTGTTGGTGGATAGGGAGATAAAGTTTAGGGGGCACATTGCGAAAGTAGCTAAATCAGCTCATCAACTCACTTGGTTGTTGAAAAATACCTTGACGAGCAGAGAAAAACAAGTTATTGTACCTTTGTACCGAGCCCTGATAAGACCTCATCTCAACTACTGTGCCCAGATTTGGTCATCTCGGTTCCTTCTTGATGGGGAGGAGGTTGAGAGGATCCAGAGGCGAGTGACTAAGATGATAGCAGGTCTATGGAATGAACCATATGAGAACAGGTTGAAGATTTGTGGGTTGCAGAAACTAGTTGATAGGCAAAAAAGGGGAGATATGATTGAGACATTCAAATTGCTAAAAGGTTTCTATAGGATTAATTCAGATGATATTTTTGAGATCAGGACTGGTGGTGGGAGAACTAGGGGACACCCATGGAAGCTGGGCAAGAGCGTGGTTAGCAGGGGTGTTAGAGCTGGGTTCTTTACTTTTAGAGTGGTAAATGAGTGGAATAAGCTGCCAGAGTCTGTTGTGGGTGCTATGACAGTGAGCGAGTTCAAGGCAAGGTATGATAGATACTGTGAGAATGTTGAACAGCTGTGTGAACATGATGTTTAGGGCCTCCCTCGATGAGTCTAAGGACTCCTGGAGTAGCCTGTGGTAGTAATAATAATAGTAATAATAATAATAATAGATAGTTTTTGAAAATCCCCAAGCTGCATTGATCTCTTTTCCAGCTAACTACTCATTCCATGCTACACCCACCAGCTGTTTCCTGAGCTCTTCATAATCCCCCCACCCCCACCCCCGTAGTTCCACATATACCCTTTTCTCGCGGAGGTCCTCACACTGCTGGAAACCACCCAAGTAATCACCTCATGGTCACTTTGCACCAATTGGTGGATGATTTGACACCTCATTTATAATTATATCCTCTGATGAGATGACCAAATCCAAGACCCTCAATCCTCGCGTACCCTCTGTTACATACTGTCTGAGGTAGTTATCCCTCAAAACTCAAGAAACTCATTTTCTTTACTTCCAGTTACTATCTCATCATTCCAGTCTATATTGCCATAATTAAAATTGTCCATAATGATCATCCTTTTCTTATTAGCTTTTCTAATTTGATCATACAGTTCATTATCACCACCATCCGCATTACCTGGTCTATATTCACCTCTATCTTACACCATACTGCCTCAAAACCATTGGCACTGTTTCTCTCTTGCATCTCTACCTTGTATGGACATAACTCTTTCTCTATCATCAATAGTACTCCCCCCCTTTTTTTTGCCCCTTCTATCCTCACAAAACACATCATACCCCTTCTATCTCTATTCCTGTCAGGATGTCGTCCTCTTCCAAACATGTACCCCTTATTCCAACAATCTTTGGGTGAACAGACACAATTAGTACAACCATTTCATCTGCCTTCTTTCTTATACTTCTAGCATTTGTATACAAACACAACAGCTCATTTCTGGATCTACAGCTAGCTCCACTGATACCACTCATTCGATGTGATCTCTCCATGCTCGACTGGGGCCATTTCCCTTTCTGCTTATTCATTTTAGAACCTCTTCAATTCCAACTGTTCCCTCTTGATCCCAGGTCATTCCATTCCTTTCCTGTCTACACATGCTCTCACATCCTGTTGGAGCATCAACCTTTCTCATGCTGTGTATCCCTGTCCATCCTGAGCCTCCCTGTTTCCCTGTTCCTCTTGCACACCCATTCTCTCATTTTCTATACTCATGCCACTCACTTCTCCATTCATAACCACCTCTTCAATCTCTCCTGCTCTTCCACATCACTTCCCACTTGATCTGATTCATTCTCTCTACTCACTTCTCTACCTTTCAACAGCAGTCTCTCCAAGCAACTCACACCATAATCACTCAAATGCAGTCCATCGCTCTCATACAGTTCACTTCGTCCTTCAAACTCATTTCACACATTAACAAACTGTACTCCCCTCTCCTCACATATTTCAGCCAACATATCATTCATAATCCTTGATCTCTGCCTCATCTCACTACAGTCATACCTAGGCAACACACTTACTACCCTTCCTGTCACACTATTCTCTTTTATCCTTCTAAGCAGCCTCCTGTGCTCTTTGTCCTCTGTCAAATCATTCGTACCTATTAAAACCATCAACTCCTTTGCTCGCTCCCTCCTCATATCCAATGCCTCAATCACTCTACTCATTTTACTGCCTGGAAAACATACCTTGTGCATCCTATCATCCAGTATACCCTTAATAATAGAGTCACCATACAACGCCACTCGCTCGGCTTTCGTTAACTCTTTCGTGACATCATGATTTGTTTTAATTCTTTTTTATCCTAATTTTCTTAATTTCATTCCGCATCCATTTCATCTCTTGCCTCATCCAATCCAATTCAACTTCCGAATCTCCCGTCATATTCTCAATTTACTCTCCTCCACCTATAAAATATTCATAAGAATTATACAAAATAGATTAAAAAACACCTATGAAGAAACAATAGGCATAGAACAAGCTGGTTTCCGAGGAAACTATTCAACAATAGACCAGATTTTCACATTGAACCAACTAGCAGAGTTCAGCTGGGAAGACCATAAAGAACTATATTGTTGTTTTGTGGACTTTAAAAGCTTTCGATAGCATCAACAGAAAAATCCTTCTTAAAGTTCTACTAAAAAAAGCAATAGACAAATATATAATACAGTTTCTGATAAAATATTACTCTAAGACAAATGCAATAATTAAAAAGGACACACTCACAACAGAACCCATAGAGATCCAAAAAGGAGTAATGCAAGGATGCCCATTATCCCCATGCCTATTCAACATATATCTAGATGAAGTGGTAAAGAAGGCAATATACAATAAGCCTGGAATCGATGTCAATGGTTTAAACATAAATAATATCAAATATGCAGATGATCTCGTCCTTATTGCAAGAACCACAAATGAACTACAAAGATTGATAAACAAGCTAAACGAAACCTGAAAAACATATGACATGACAATAAATATATAAAAGACAAAAGTGATGAAAACAGGGAGGAACAGACCCACCATCTCAGCCACCCTAAATGGAGAACAAATAGAACAAGTAGACAACTTCATATATCTTGGATCAAAACTAACAGAAACAATAGATGAACTCAAAACAATCAAACACAGAATAGCGATAGGATGGACCACCATGGAAAAATTACAGAAAATCTGGAAAACAAACAAGATATCTAAGCAAACCAAAATCAAATTATATGAATCAATAATTATACCAACAGTCATCTATGGAGCAGAAGCATGGAGTTAAGAAAAGAGAGGAGAAAAAACTGCAGACATTTCAAATGAAATGCTTAAGAAAAATAAATAGAACGAGTTAGATAGAAAAGAAAACAAACAGCACAGTCAGACAAGAATTATTGTATAAAAAGACAATAATAGAAAAATTAGAAAACAACAACTGAGATGGTTTGGCCACACTGTATGCATGGATGCAGACAGACTTCCTAACGTCCTAATCAATACTTTTCCATCTGAAAAAATAAGACCTGGAAGACCAAGAATTACCTGGCTGAAATTAATAAAGAACATCTTGGGATGCAGAACATATAAGAAACTTTTTCGAACAGCAAGGAATAGAGAAGAATAGAAGATCCTGCTCAAGAGAAGACTCAACCTGTATTAGACGGAAGAGAAGAAGGAGAAATTACTAAGGCAAGGCATGGCTTTTACAAAGTCATGCTGCCCGCCATACAGTACTGTATTCCCATCCACTGACTACTGGATTTTACCTTTAACCAACTTTTCCAATACTTTAACAACCACTACTGATATATTAACTGGTTTGAAATTTGCAACTTCTGTCTTGGAGCCACCTTTATGTAATGGAACAATCTTATCCTCTTTTCGCTTGCATGGAATCCTGTCAGAGCAGACTTAGAATAAACAATTTCATTAGTGCAACTGCCATTCTTTTGCACATTCACATAGCACATGCTATTAAATGTGTGCCATCTAGTCCCACCAGTTCCACTGCTGCATTTACTTTGAAATTTTCCAAAATGCTGAGCACCTCCTGTTTATCTACCCCCCCAATTCCAACATCAGACAATGTCATATCAGTAACTGTAAAATTTTCACCTGGATGATACACCTAAGTAAAATAATCACTCAGCAACTCAACTGTTTCTTTTGCTTCTTTTATCTTTCTACCATCACCATTAAATAGTCATCCTTCCATAGCTATTCTTCTTATTACTTGCTACATAATGAAAAAAACTTTAGGATTTACTTTGGCCTGCTTAGTTAATTTTTGTTCATAATCAGATTTTGCCTTTCTTACCATACTAGTTTATCTTTGCACTGCTCATGAGTATGGTGATCATCTTTTTTCTTTATATTCCATCCATAATTTTATTTTTTTGCAGTTCTTGCTTTATATTCCCATTCATCCACTTTACCCCCACTTGGTTTATACTCCTGCCATTTGAAGTTGTCAGGAATTGTTTCTCTTAAATAATTTCTGACAACTTCCCATGCATAACTGACATTCTTTCCATGCAGTTTGGCAGACAATGTCACACAACCTCCCAGAACAAGACCCTATGGCCACTTTCCCCAGATGGAGAGAGTATCTGCCTTGGTTATGGGTACCTCTTCTGATGATATTACTTAATCCAGCACTCTAAAATCCTGGTCCCTTCCATGACATGCTGTTTCATTTAATTATCCCTCAGCAACTGTATAAATTCCATTTCTATCCTATCATGCCCTCTTTCCTCCTCTCCGATTTATTTCTGATACTTCTAGCCTTCTTGCACATGCATTTCAACATCCTCTTGGACCCACAATTATCCTTGTGTAATGTCATTACCAAGCCATTTGGATTTGAAACCTGAGAAAAGGCAGTCACCATTGCATAATCATTTCTGTACACATTCTCTTTTGTCTCAGCGGTAGCTGAACCCACACTTGACTGCATCCCCACCCTCCAATACATTTATATTCCCCGAATTTGCACTTCCAACTTCTACTGAACAACTCTCTCCAAACATCAAACTTCAAAACCATTTCAATCCATTAGGTATATATATATATATATATATATATATATATATATAAAATAAGTTTAATGACTATTACCGAGAGAAAAAATGGCAAGATATATTTAACAAGATACTACTAGTTTACTAGTTTCGTTACAAGAACATCATCAGGTATCATACTCAAAGAAATATATAAAAAATTACAGAGACTTAAAATTGTATTAACAGAACAAGTGAAAAACAGTAGCATGTTTGAAAAAATGCAAGTATGAGTTCCATACAAACGAATACTACGCGCTGTCGCGAGTGCGCCAGTACTGAACAGAAGCAACGTGTGCGTCCGAGAGATTGTAACTCAGGCTGTTGTTGATATGAGAGGAATCTAGAGAAATTTCTCTTGATTCAACAATCTTTCTTTCGAGTTCATCGTAGCACACATGGATATTAGCAGTTTGAGTCCAGTTTACAATGTGCTGGCGGCCTTCGTCTGAGTTAGCAGAAAAGCGAACGTGGCTAGAGAGAGCGCTAGCTCTAGTCCTGTTATAGGAGATATCTCTACGGTGTTCATCCAAACGTAGAAGGATGGATTTGGCAGTCTGTCCATAATAAGGCTTTCCGCAATCACACAAAATCTTGTAGACTTCTGGAAACTGAGTAGGAAGATGTTTCTGTTTATGTTTGCAAAGTAATGAACGAAGTTTTGGAAGCGTAGTGTAGCACGTTTTGAAGTTAAATTTCTTGAGAATCTTTGCCAGTTTTGGTGAAAGAGAGCTGATGTAAGGCAAGGAGATGAAGGCTCTTGGGGGAGGGGGATCTTCAGCAGTAGTTGAGTGCCTGGGGGAAAGAAATTTGTCAATCTTCTTTGGAGAGAAGCCATTATTAATAAACGTTTTTTTAAGAAAACTGAGTTCATTTATAATTTCTGTTTCTTCGGTAAGTAATGATTTGGCTCGGTGGGCTAAAGTGGAAATAATACCACATTTTTGTGGAGGATAATGATGGGAGGAAGCATGAAGGTATCTGTCAGTATGAGTAGGCTTTCTAAAAATTGAGATTTTAATGTTCTCAGCACATCTGGTAAGTTTGAGGTCTAAAAAGGGAAGACAGTTATCCGATTCCAGTTCGAACTTTGCAAACATAAACAGAAACATCTTCCTACTCAGTTTCCAGGAGTCTACAAGATTTTGTGTGATTGCGGAAAGCCTTATTATGGACAGACTGCCAAATCCATCCTTCTACGTTTGGATGAACACCGTAGAGATATCTCCTATAACAGGACTAGAGCTAGTGCTCTCTCTAGCCACGTTCTCTTTTCTGCTAACTCAGACGAAGGCCGCCAGCACATTGTAAACTGGACTCAAACTGCTAATATCCATGTGTGCTACGATGAACTCGAAAGAAAGATTGTTGAATCCAGAGAAATTTCTCTAGATTCCTCTCATATCAACAACAGCCTGAGTTACAATCTCTCGGACGCACACGTTGCTTCTATTCAGTACTGGTGCACTCACGACAGCGCGTAGTATTCGTTTGTATGGAACTCATACTTGCATTTTTTCAAACATGCTACTGTTTTTCACTTGTTCTGTTAATACAATTTTAAGTCTCTGTAATTTTTTATATATTTCTTTGAGTATGATACCTGATGATGTTCTTGTAACGAAACTAGTAAACTAGTAGTATCTTGTTAAATATATCTTGCCATCTTTTCTCTCGGTAATAGTCATTAAACTTATTTTATAATATTCCTACCGAGTAAAAATGAATTCTCCTAATATATATATATATATATATATATATATATATATATATATATATATATATATATATATATATATATATATCCATTCATCCATCAAATTCATGCTATACATCTATAAACTGCATATCACTCCTGCATAATCTTCTCACTGAATCATTTGCAATCATAGTCCTTCTCAATTCACTCCCATCATAACAAGGCAGCATATTACTGTCATTACTTTTTTGCTCTTATTTTTTGCTTCTATCAACAACTCTTTCATACCCTCTCTCACTGCATATTCTCTTCCCCCTCCCCTTCAAATCTTTTGTCCCTGCCAAAACAATCAATTCTTTCATCAAATTGTATCATTGAATCTCTACAATATCTTCTCCTTACTTCAAGTTTCTTGCACTTAAAGGCTTTAAATAAAAAAAAAATAAAAAAAATAAAAAATAGAATAAATGCTTCAATCAAGATGAATTCTGGGAATACACATTCCACTGCATATATGAAACACAGACTTGTGGATTCAATCTATCTACATAGCAGAGTCAAGCAAAAAAGAGCACTCAGAATAACTAAAGCAGGCAGCTATCTGATTTAACTCTGAATGACCAATGTGTAAGATGACTATGGCCTAAGTGAAGCCAAGCAAGAATGTTCTAACTAATCTGTCTGCAAATCTGCACAGAATAAGTTGCCACAGTTTAATATCAGATTTAATCAAGTATGACCTGTTCTTATTCTCTGTATTCCATGATATATTTGCCACTGGGAAATTAATTTTTGTCTTATATTCTGCCTATAATCTGTGTAGGAGGACAGACAGATGATGGTAACTTAGGATATCTTTGTTTTTCTTGATGCTAACATTGCTAGGAATCCAACACAAAGCAACCATCCTGATGGAACCCAATTCAACAAATTTTGGATCCAGGAGAGCTCAATGTTATTCGTATATCACTTCTGAGTGCCTGAAGAGGACAAGATTTCTTCAATTGGTATAAATAAGAAGACATCTTTTGTAAAATTTCCATTTTATGTAATTTAATGTGAACTCTACTGCATGCAGCTCAGCAATATAAGAGGGTGTTGTCTGAAAAGTTCTCGGCCTCAACCACAGATTGCAATATTATCCGAAAGATTTTTTTTTTTTTTTCTAACTTGGTGCATCTGTCATAAGCATCCATGTGAAATTGCAAGTCATTCTATCAAGTAGTTTTTTTATACAGCTGTCTGAAGCAAAAGTGTTGTCTGTATCCCTTGAAATCGATAAAATTGAGTATCGTGCGGTTATAAAATTCTTTTACTTAAACATAAAGAGCCAATAGGCTTAATTTCAGCGATATAAACATTATTAAAATTAAGGGGATATTAATCCCACATTATTTTAAAACCGAATAAGAAATTCAAAGATTGGAATCAGAGTTTCATGCCGAATATAGTAAACTATAAAAGTATCAGCGATTACTAGCGTGAGCTAATGCAATTAGTCCTAATAAGTAGTACAATCTCGGGCAATTCATTGCAAAGGTGGGTAAAGTTCTGATCGCTATTCTTGGTATTTTCCATAATGTAAAAACACATTTCCTAGGAAATGTATGTTGTTATTACATTACGGTGGGAGGTCACTACCCAGACCGGTTTCAGCCTTTTTTGAGGCTTCATCAGTGAGTAGCTAGACCAAATAGATACCAAAGGGTATAACGAAAAGAACTTATGTACTCTGCTATACGAGTTGTCAAACAGGTGCAACCATTAAGTTACTTAAATATAAAGAGCCAATAGGCTTCATTTCGGTTTTAAAACAATGTGGGATTAATAT
This sequence comes from Typopeltis vanoorti, assembly GCF_054136105.1. Taxonomy (NCBI): domain Eukaryota; kingdom Metazoa; phylum Arthropoda; class Arachnida; order Uropygi; family Thelyphonidae; genus Typopeltis; species Typopeltis vanoorti. Next base: position 34,918,996 of record NC_143567.1, on the reverse strand, counting down.
CCCCTTAATTTTAATAATGTTTATATCACTTATTTCTAGACTGTACCACAGAATTAGAACATCCACCAAATCTGAACAAATTTGGCTGCCCCACTTTACCTAAAATAAGGAAGATGGTTATTCTGAGATCTTCAGCAAGTTTCCATCACTGCACCCATAGAGGGTGTGAAGTTAGGAGTGTAGGTTCCTGCCTTCTGTACTGTCTGTGTTTTCTTTCCTGCTCATATGCCTGTGTGCAAGTGCTTAGTTACATTGCTATTGCTTTGTGCCATTGAAGATCCCTTGGTGACCAAAGCAAAACACAGGCATAGTAATTTATTAGTTAAATAATACATTTCCCTCCTTCTCCTCTCCCATTTCTATATGGAATATTTTGAAAATTAAGCACTCAACATGGGTTGATAGGTAGATAGGGCTGTGTGCATGGTCTTATCTATCCATCAGCATTAACAACAGGAATCACCACGAAGAGTGCCACTGTCACCCTCCATGCATGCTTTGTTATGCAGGTCATTTTAGTTTGTCTTCACTGATTGTGTTAATCTTCTTCTGATAATGCTAGCTTAAGCTAGCAAAACATCGACTACAAATAATTAATTTAAGCTAATAAATTATTTCTTACATTCCGGTGTCCACATAGTTTTATGTTCCAGAAACTTTGACATGAATAACATCAACAGCTGTCGAAATTTAAACATGGCATTAAATAGGATACATTTTTAGTACATGTTAATAGCAATATCCTAAAATAAACTTCCAGATAGAACACAGTTGTGACATGACTACTTAATGGCTCATTATCCTGTTCCATTTATAGAAAAAATTTATACATACAGGAAAGTATTTACATAATTACACCATTACCCTCCAATAGTTGTTCAAATGATTCGGTCCTTGAAAGTGAGCTCAGGTACCTTCCTTTGCAGCACTTTTTTTTAGTCAATGGCTACAACTCTATAACATGTATTCATGTAACCAACACACATTACACACATTTCTATCCCTTATATTCAGAGTACATCAGAAAAGATAGCTAAAGTTCTCTGCAAATATGATCTCCATGCTACTTCAAACCATTCAATCAGCTAACTATCTTCATCCGTCCTCCTAAAGCTCAGCTTCATCCTACTGCACATCCTGGAGTTTAAAGGAGTTTAAAAAGTTCCTTGTGCCTACATGTTGAAAGTTTATTTTTCACTTAGTCAGAATATAATAAATTTAGTTTAATCCTTTATCCAAGTGTGGACAACAAAGTTTGCGCCTGAAAGTATCCTCAGGACTGGGTAAGGTGGCACAATACTAGGGCGATTCCTTGCAAAGGTGGAGCAAGCTAACATCACTCCTATCTCAGTATCTCCCATAATGCAAAACACATCTCCTTGCTGATATGTCTAATGCTATGCATTAAGGGAAGGGCCACTACCCAGACTAGTTTTGACCTTTATTGAGGTCTCTTCAGCGGGAGCCAGGCCCAAGTGGAGATACCAGCCAGAAGCATTAGAAGGTTATCTCTACCTTATTATTATTATACTTGTGCCTACAGTTTTGCCTACTTTGGATAGAGCAGATAAGTTAACATCTACCTTGAAGAACACAAAATTACATCTGTAATTATATATATGGCAAGTCTGCACTAACAGACCATGTTTTATTATTATTATCTGACACCTCCAGGGAGTCCAAAGATTCATTGAGGAAGGGCACCTACTGTACAATTCTCTGCCTCCACCACTCAAATCCACCAACTACTGCAAACCGCATCATCTATACCAATGACATTTACGGCCCATCACCACTAGTATTTTCACAGACAATCACAAACATCCATGCCCACAGTGGAATTCGAACACGCAGGCTTTTGGCTGGAGAGCAGATACACTAACCACTCGGCCAACCAGGCTGGCAAAAACCCCCTCTACCTCCATATGAGACCGACTAACTCACCTTTAGTTGAAAGATAGCAGATAAAGGTTCCTCACATCATGGACGGGAATTGAACCCAGGTCTTTCTTACCAAAGGGCTTCATCTATACCGGCTGAGCTACGGAGGCTCATTCCGTAGCTCAGTGCTCAGTATTACATAGTCACTATAGATCTAAGAGGTAATTTTTAGAATCAGCACCAATAGGGAGCGTAAGCAAAGTTTGTATGTGAAGTATTTTTATGACTAGGCTACTTGTATATAGAGGCTGATGACTTCACATCAATTGCCTTAGTATTCCATAATGCAAAAGCACACAATCCTTTTGAATGTGTATAATGCTATCCATTAAGGGAAGGGTCACTACCTAGATCAGTTTCACTCTTTATTAAGGTCTCATCAGTGGAAGCCAGACCCACAAGAGATACCAAGGTTGAATTCATGCAAAAGGCATATATTTCCCATATACTCATATATTTATATACCCATATACATTCACTCATATATTTCCACAATTTTTAAAACTTTCTAAAAGTTAGATCGGATGACTGTATTCTGTTGCTTTAGAGCAGAATACATTCATTCAGAGGTAAAAAAATTTCTTCCACTTTGAGAATAAGAACACTTCAGTGCATCTAAGGAACTTTAATGACAAGTATTTGTTGAACTGAACCCTCCAGCCAGTGCAGGAAAACAATTCAATTTCCATCTGACATTTGGTCATGCTCGACTGAAATGCTTGTGAAATTTGATGTAAAAAGGAGGAGGAAGAGGGGGGAAGGAGAATATTTGTCAATTCTTCAATCTGAATATTGTTAAAGTAAGAGAGTGTATTTATTTTTTAATCAATATAAATTCATTTTTTAGCTCAAAGGGAAGACCAAACTACATCGGTAGGGATCCCAGAAAATATACAGGATCGTCCCATTTTGGGCTAATGTGTCCCGTTGTCCCAAGAAAACTCCCGAAGAGTTTTCTCAGGAAAGTTTATCGGGAAAGCGAGAAAAATGTTGAAGGAGAACTATCGAATTTAAAGAAAGTAGTGGAGTACGTTATGCGTATCCCTGGAACAAATGCGTGTGTCGAAAGATTATTTTCTCGCATGAACGAACTGTGGACTGATGAGAAAAACAAATTGTCTGTAAACACTGTAAAATCAATGCTTATTGTAAAATCATTCTTCAGTGAGGATTGTATAGTTTTTTATGACATGATTCTTAAAAACAAACAATTGTTAAGTGAATTTCATTCTTCAGAAAAGTATTGCAAGAGTGAGCAAGACTAATTGATTAATAACAATATTGTCAGGTGAGAAGAGCATTACTGTATTAGCAATCTATTTTGTATCTATAATAGTAAGGAAAAAACCATTTGAAGGCAACTTAAAGTGGCTTAATGAAAATATGCAGCCTAACAATTTGATTTACTATTTGTTTACTTATACTTAGTAAAGTGCATAGTAAACCTTACCATGCACACACTTGGAAAGTTAGAATCATTTTGTAAGACTGGCATATGTGATGGATGCACATACTAAACTTTCACCCTCAGTAATAAGTGTCCCGTATTTTTTTCCAATGTATCTGGGATCCCTATACATTGGTGGCTGTGACTGGTGTAAATCTCAAGCTGTGATGTAAATTCACTTTTTCAGAATAACAGTAACAGTATATGGAGCTAAATCAGATTTCTTATAGATGATATAAGATTGGGGTCCTTGTAATCTTTTTTAACATGGCTGGCCAGATTTGCCAGCCTTGTTGACTGGGTGGTTAGCATATCCACTCTCCAACCAACAGACTGAAGTTGAAACCTTGCCATGTGCATGGGTGTTTGTGATTGCCTTTAGGTGGGAGATTTAATCGCCTGGTGTGAGACCACTACTGTACTTAGGAGGCCTGAAGTGAAGTGAAGTGAAAAAGTTTCATTTTTGTTCTCAAAGGCAATCACAAACACCCATGTTCTCAAAGGCAATCACAAACACCCATGTGCATGGGTGTTTGTGATTGCCTTTAGGTGGGAGATTTAATCGCCTGGTGTGAGACCACTACTGTACTTAGGAGGCCTGAAGTGAAGTGAAGTGAAAAAGTTTCATTTTTGTTCTCTAGAGAAGGATATCTGGAATATGTAAAACATAAATTTTAAAAATATCAATATATATATGTGTGTGTGTGAGCATATAAAATGATAAAAATGGGGAAAAAAAGAATCCTTAGTCTATCCATGGAACTATACACTTATAAAAACCTTTAATGGATAGAAGTCACATAAAAAAAAAAAAAAAAAAAAGAAAGAAAATGTAAGCAGAGCAAAGCTTAGGTGGTACAATTCCTTTGATTAAAACAAATCTATGCCAGGAAAAGAAAAATAACATTTTTGCATTTTTCTTACTTTTTCTGTATATTCTTCCTCTCCATTATACCTCATAATTTCAGGAGCCATGAAGCCTTCTGTTCCACCAAAACCTTTAGTACCTGTTGGAAGTGTTGATCTACTTATTCCATAATCAGCCAATTTAACTTCAACTAGTGGCAAGGGAATAAGAGAATGAAAAGGTGGTGGAATCTCCCAAACAAGAACATTTTCAGACTTCAAGTCCCGATAAATAATGTGCTGCTGATGGAGATATTCTAAAGCTTTTGCAATCTGCAAAAAGAAAGAAAACATGAGTGTGCTTATTTTAATACTATTAGCAATATAATTATCAAAGAACTCCCTAATAAAATATATCTTGTGAACTTACAGAATGTTGCAAATATTATTCTATTCCAATTATTCTGAGTAATTTCAGAATAAACTCACTGCTTTGGGAGGATAGTTACCACATATCCTAAAAAAGTGGCCTAAATACTACATATTTAGTAAGACCACGACTAAATGATTAGGAGGACAAAAATTCTTTGGCTTTACTATTAATAAAACTTGAGATTATAGTGTATTTTTTTAAAATGTACTAATTACAAGCGCAAATTTAACTTTTAAAAATTAAGATTATTTTGTTGAAAAGTTCAAGTTTTTTCAGGATCAGCATGTTCTATTATTTAATTATTTAAAATTTTGCTGGTATACAGTTTAGCCTCCTATGACATATGGTCTATTAAAAAAAAAGTTTAGATATTAATTATTAGTACAATATTACAATTTTAACATAATTTTAGTCTGGTTTGGTTGTGATTGAATGTGGCATGTTTATGTTTGGAAGTTATTCAGTTTGAAGCATTTTTTCAGAATAACAGTAAATGGAGGCAAAAACAGCAGTCAGAACTAGGTCATCCAGATGCACAAAGTGAAAATCGAGTATGTTGAGTGACGTGAATTTTTACCAAAGATGGTTCATTGTCAGGAGTGTAATATATATCTCTGAGCAAATGTGGCAGATGTTTGCTGAGAGATTAAACATGAGAAGTGAGAGAATGAGGATATGTTAATAGACTGCTGTGATTTGAATGTAAGTTGGGAATCAGAAGTGAAGAATATCAGATGAAAGGCAGTGATGGATGTAAGACTAAGAATGATAACTAGAAGAGTGAGCAAGAGAATATGAGCGTGGAGATTTGATTGTGAACACAGAAGTGATTAAAAAGGGAAAACTACGCATGATTACAGAAGCAGCTGTGCCTGACTACAGGAACAGAGAAAGTCTGACTGATGTAGCAAAAGAAAGAATAATTGCTGGAATGCATTACTTGAAGGATGAAATGATTAAGATGAGGAATGAAATAAGGCATGTACAGAATGAAATTAGATGTATGGTGGATATGAATGGAAGAATGAAAAATATTCAAATTAAAAATAGTGAAGAGAAAGAAGTAGCAAATGACTCAAGAATAACACTATATGGAGATTCTATCATAGGTGTGGTGAATGAGAGGGTGCACAAGGTATGTTTTCCAGGAGGGAGAATGAACAGCATGATTGAGGCACTGGATATGACAAGTATGTGAGGAAGTTAGTGGCTGTGGTTGAAACAAATGATTTGGTTGGGAATAGGGAAAATATGAGATTATATCAAGAGATTATTGAGGAGAGTGAAAGACAACAGTATGGTAGGAAGGGTGGTTTGTGTTGCATAGGTATAACAACGATGAGTTAAGGCAGAGAGCAAAGATCTTGAATGGAATGTTAGCAGAAATGTATGAAGAGAAAGGAGTGCAGTTTGTGAATGAATGGGATGAGTTTGAAAGATTAAGGGAACTATATAAGAATGATGGACTGCATCTGAATGGTTTTGGAATGAGTCATTTGGAAAGGTTGCTACTGAAAGAAAGCGTAATGAATAATGAAAACATGGTATCGGTGGAAATCAGAGATGATGTAACGAGCAGTACTAGGTGAGGATGATTTAAAATGGAGAGGAAAATGTGTGAAAAGGAATTCAAGTTGGACAGAGAAACAGGGTGGGCCTGGAAGGTCAGAGACACAGTGTACAGAGAATGGATTCTGAAAGCAGTAAAGAATGCATGTATGTGAATGGTCAGCATAGGAATGGAATGGAATGGCTTGGAATACATGGGGGTCTGAGTTTGGCGGGAGGGAGTATGGAGAAGAAGGTGAGCAGACAGGAGCAGGTTAGGGTGGGAAACATGAGTAGGACTGGTTATTGACAAATAAATTAATTGTTATGCTTATTTACAAATTCCAGGAGTATCAGAAATAAGGAAGATAAAAAGATGAAAATTGATTGAGTTTATGTGCCCCTAAAGAGTTGGAATAAGTGAAATATGGTTGGATGATAGCATCCAACCACTGATCACATCTTGATGGAAAAAGAAATTGAGGGATATGTTTTTTGTAGGGGTGAACAGCACAGGCAAGAAGAGAGAGGGGGAAGTGTTTCTGATGAATAGTGGAAGAATTATGTCTGTGCAAGGTTGAGATACAAGGGGGGGGGGGTTGAAGAAGTATGATGTGAAGTGAAGGTTGGAAGAATGAGATATTTGGTGGGGTGTTGCTACAGACCAGGAATGTGGAAGGTGGAAAGAATGTATAGGCTTAGTGAGTAAGCAACGGGTGATCAATATGGCTACTTTCAATTATGGCAATATTGACTGGAATAAAGAGAATACGGAGAATGAATGTTTCGAGTTCGTAAGGAGCAACAATCTTAGACAGTATATAACAGAGGGCATATGAGGGTTAAAGAGTCTTAGATCTAGTTATATCATCAGAGGACATGATTGTGAATGGAGTGTCTAATCTTCCCCTAGTTGGTGAGAGTGACCATGAAGTGATTACCTGGATTACAGCCAGTCATATGAAAACTTCTATAAAAAAAAAGGAAATAAAAAAAAAAGGGATATACATGGAGCTACAAGGCTGGTGATTATGGAAAGCTTAGGAGACAACTGAGAGCTATAGCATGGCAAGAGGAGTTGAGTTGGAAGGAGACAGAAACAGCATGGGCCAATATTGACTGGGAGCTATTTAAAAGCAGCAATGTCTGAGTGTATTTCAAAGGTGAAAAGGCTAAACAAGGTAGGAGTAAAATGGATGAATGAAAACATTAAGGTGGAATCTGAAAGAAGAAGGCACTGTGGAGGAAAAATAGGATAAATGTTGGTAATGACCAGTTGCATGAAGAGTACAAACAGGCCAGAAAGTGACTCAGTTGGTAATGATGGCAAAAGTGCAGTATGAGAAGAAATTAGGGATTTGAGAAAAAAAAAAAAAAAACATAGTGAGTTCTTTTGATATGTACCAAGTAGAAGGGAAAATGATTATAGGAGGATGATGCTAGTTGATATCAATGGCAGATTGGTAACCAATGTAGAGGATATAGTTGAAGTATTCATTGATCAGTAGAGGATATGGTGGATCATGGACTGATGGTGAATGAGCATGAAGTATATGAAGAATTAAGTAAACTTGATCTCAACAAGGCAGTAGGACTTGACAATATATTACACGCACGTGTCTTGAAGGAATGCTTCAGGGAATTAACAGCACCTTTGTCACACCTGTTGGTTGTGTCTGTTTATTATTATTATTATGTGACACCTCCAGGAAGAGTGTGCCAATAGCATCGAATGACTGATCCCCTTCAAACTACTAATCTTGTTCAAACTTGCTTACCTTTTGCATGAGCCATTAGTAGCAGAGTCTCTACCAATCAACAAACCTTAAAGTTCAAGAAAAAGAGTGTTGGCAGGAGGTCAGCTTTATCTTTGTGTGAAGTAACAGGAGGTGGAGGAGATGAGAGATCTCGGAGTATTTAGTGGACAGAGACTTGAAATTTAGGGGCCATATTGCTAAAATTGTAAGAACATCCCAACAGATTATAGCAATAATGAGGAGAACATTGATATGCAGAAACAAAGAGGTTATGCTTTTCTTGTATAAGGCTTTGATCAGGCCACACATTTGCACACAGTAGTCCACATGGACTACTGTGTGCAAATTTGGTCACTTAGTTTTCAAGGGGATGATGATGTATTGGAGTGTGTCCACAGAAGGTTTAAGTCAGTGACAGATCTATGAAATGTCAGATATGAGAAGAGGCTGAGGGAAAGCAAGTTGCACAGCCTTATGAATAGAAGGAGACGGCATATGATTGAGACATATAAACTGATAAGGGGTTGTTATCAAATTAATATGGAGGAGATTTTTCACAGAGTAGAGGGAGACAATGATAAAACATGAGGCCATCTCTGGAAGCTGTATAAGGAGGGAGGAAGCAGGAGAGTGAGAAGGTTCTTTGCATGGAGAATGATCGGTAAGCAGATTGCCTAAAAGTGTGGTGAGTGTCGGTTTAAGGCATGGTTTGATGATCTTTTTGCATGAGAGTATGGATTTCTTGCAATGAATCACTTGAAATGGATCAGATGCTAATAATGATAACTGAAAAAATTAACAAAAATCCTATCTTAAACAAAATTCTACCAACCACAGAAGAAAACATTATAAATATACTGGTAAGTTTCAACATTACTAAATCATGCATATTATAGAACATGCTTTAAATTTTAAAGGGTAGCTAGGCCTTAAAAAAAAAAAAAAAAAAAACCCTTTTACTTAATTACCATGGAGATTTAATTTCATGCTGTAGAAATTGTGAGGAAGAATTCCTAGCCACTTCTGAATAGTCAACTGATAACAAAGGACAAAAAATTATGTAAGTTAAATTAACTCTTTTGGAGTTCATTCAACTTAGATTCATAAACCTATTCATTCTTGACTCTCTGAAACTTAAATTTAAGTGGATTCGGCAATATGATCAGAACACAATCATAACCTATTGAAACAAGTAAAATAAGTAAATCGTGCAGAAGGAATGATGTAGGATTTGTGGATTTCTGGTCTGTATTTGACAGAAAGAAGGATTTGTACAATGCTGATGAACTTCATCTAAATGGTTTGGGTGTTAGGTGTCTAAAGAGAGAGCATTGTTCACTGAATATGGTGAAATTCAAATTCAGGAAAACTTAAGCAATTAGGGTGTAAGCAAGTGAGTTTGCGTAAATGCACCCATGAGGCGAGTGAGTGAGCGTGAGAATGATTAAGTGCAGAATCTAGTCTCTCAAAGCAAAAATATTGAATAGGGTAGTCATTTTAGTAAGGGAGTAAGTAAGAAAGTAAGGGAGGGTGGGAGCCTAAAGGGATGCTGCAGTTTCTATATACTAATGCCAAAAGTATCAGGAACAAGAGATGGAGTTTTTGGAATTGGTTAGTGCAAAACTGCCAAACGTTATAGGCATTAGTGAGACTTGGCTAACAGCAGATGATGTAATTACTGGGATAGAATGTGAAGGGTTTAGTATTTTCAGGGAAGATAGAGAAGAAAGGATGGGGAGTGGAGTACTGATGATGATAGTGGATGAATTGAAGCCAAAAAAAAAAAAAAAATGAAAAAAGGAGATAGGCAGTAGGGTGGCTGCTCATTTGAAGCAGTCTGGTGTAAGATTAAGGTCAGTAAGATAAAATATACAGTTGGTTGTTGCTATAAGCCAGGTAGTTCCACAAATGATATCAGTACAATAGATTGAGTGATTATTATTATTATGGGGAACTTCAACTATGGAGATATAAACTGGAAGGAAGAAAGTTCATGTGGCAAGAAGGAAATAGATAATTACTTAACACAGCATGTGATGGAGGGAACAAGGAGTGGGAGAGTGTTGGACCTGGTCATAGGATTAGAAGAGCTATCCATAACCAAGGTGATCACATTGACTCCGATTGGTGAAAATGACCATGCGATCTTGGCTTGGGAGATTGTAAAACATGAAGACTATTCTATCAAGAAGGGATATATGTGGAACTACAATGCAGGTGATTATGACAAGCTTAGGAGGAAGCTTAAAAAACATTGCAGGGTAAGGATGTTAGTAGTGCATGGGATATTATTAAGGGTCATCTAGAGCAGTGGTTCTTAACCTTTTAGTAGTTGCAGTCCCCTAAGTATTCTAAAATATTTTTGTAGCCCCCTAGTTTCGAGTAACATAATAATAATTAAACTTTTTTTAAAAAAACAGTCGTTTTACTTACTGATTATAATAACAAAAAAAAAATCAGAAAACAGAAATCGATTTTACTTAAATGTATTTTAATTAGACTTCTGTTGTTGAACACTCTCTACTAATTTGTCTAATCTTGCTTCAATTGTGTTACTTGATGCTATTCACATGCAGGAGTCTATTTGGAGTCAATTTCGTTGTTTTGTTTTATATTTACCATTGCGGAAAATCCCTTTTCACACAAATATGTAGAAACAAAAGGCAATAAATTTTGAATGGCAATGGTAAACAGGTGCAGATATTCCCTCCAGATATGTATCCAAAATTGGACCAAACTTTTCTTCTTGAAAACGGAGATCAGACTTAAATCCTTTGTCAATTCCAGTAGTGTGTCAGCATCTGTTGGTGATAAATTTGTATTTTTGCAGTTATTATATGGATCTTGAATCCACAATTTTCTACAATGAAGTTCATTATTTGGAAAATATTCATCAAACTTTTCAATTAATCTCTGGAGATGACATATAATTAAAGAATTTACATGTAGTTTATCAAATTTAAAGTTGTAGTTTGAAATAATTTGGAATTATCACTACTTCTACATGTTCATTTTGAACTACCAGGTGTATTTATGTTTATGAAATCAAATAATGTTCTTTGTTTGCTCGTTTTATAAGGGGATAAATTTTAAGAAATAACAAATCAGTATAGCAACACTGAAAGTTTCGAAAAGTAATTGCACTCAAGTACCACTTGACAACGCTAAGCATTCGTACTATGTTGTTTAAAACTTCAGATAATCACCTCTATCACACGTCCAGTAGGCAGATGCCACGACTTGCAGTGTTGGCAGCAGCAAAAAGTCGACTTGTGGCATCACCACAAAAGAAACTACTGCATTAAACTGTATAACTCAGATTACTGATACAAAAGGATACAAGTTTGAAACAAAGTAAAATAAGGCACAAAAAATAATTATTTTAAGAGATTTCAAAATTTTAAAAACTAGAAACGTTCTAAAAATTTTCTGCAGCCCCTGGTTAAGAATCACTTCAAAAATTTATGGATGTAAAGGTCCCTTGGAAAAATTAAAATATTTCACGGCCCCCATCGAAAAAAAAATCATAATACAGACATTATTATTATAATATTTATTGTATTTACTAATTATATGAAGAGCCAAAGGTATCCAGGTATCTGCTTACGCTTGGACTCGCCGAACTTTATATAGTTTCTATATTTGGCATGAAACTCTTTGAGAGTTTCTTATTCAGCTATTGTATTTATGTTCAATACAAAACATACATAGCGAATATTGCAAAAATCAAATGCAAATATTACATTTCTAGCATCTTACATACAGATTTGACATGGCATACTTAGTCTTAAAACATTTTAAATTTGTTTTCATTATATTTCACGCCCACCCCTCAACAAAACTAACGGCCCCCAAGAGGTCCGTGGCCCACAGTTTGGGAAGTGCTGATCTAGAGGAACCAGTATTAAATTGTAGACTTAGGGTAAGGAGTTAAATATCATTAAGCATTAGCTGCAGAAGAAAAAAATGCTGTGGAGGGTATATAAGGAAGTGACCATCAAACTCATGAACAGTACAAGGAACAGGCAAGAAAGCTGACCAGCATGGCAAAAGCAGATTACAAGAAGAATCTGGCGAAGCAGTCCAAAGAAAATGCTAAAGAGTTCTTTCATTACGTGGCAAGTAAGAGGAAGAATGACAATGGAAGATTAACTTTAATGAGTGATCATGGTGACGAGGTGACAGAATCAGATAAAAATAGCTGAGTTACTGAGTGACCACTTTGCAAGGATACATCATTAAAGTGAGGTTAGTGATATAACATATGTGACAGACACTGATGTGGGAACAGATAGATGAAATGGAATTTCTTAGGATATTGCAGAATCTCAATGTAAATAGAGCTGTGGGATTAGACGGGATATCAGCTTTTCGAGACTGTTCAAGGGAACTGGCAATGCCTCTGGCTAGGATTTTTAATTTAAGTCTCAGCTCTGGTAAAGTTCCAAGAGAGTTGAAAGAAGGCAAATCAATTCCTTGCAGAAGGAAGTTTCTAAGACTGCAGTAACAAATTATGGATCAATCAGTATCTTAGGCAGGTGGTAAAAGTATTGGAAAAATTGGTCAAAAAGAGAATTCAAGAATGGGTGGATAAAGATAGAAATTTATAAATAGTGATGGATGGATATGACACTGTTTATATGGATAAGAGGGTGGCTGCTCGACAGATATAAAAAATATGCAGAATAAAGGTGAAAACAGGTGACTGATGTGGCACAAGGTTTAGTGCTGGGACCACTGCTGTTTAATTTGTATATAAAAATGATATAGGAAATAACTTGAAAGGAAATATACAGTTGTTTGCTGGCGATGCGAAATTAGGAAGAGTCAATTTATCACATTGAAAGGGGTCTAAAAATCTCTCCCCTTCAATTTAGCCAATAAAATACAAATAGTAACATTGTACATATTAAACTCTAATAAACAACTAAGTTGATCTAACCAGAACAGAAAAATTGGCACATAAATCCCTAAAAAATAACCCTTTATCTGATTACAAAAGCAGATAAAGGTAATGCTACCATTGTCCTTGATCAGACAGCATACTTGGATAAAATGAAACTATTGGTATCTGACCACAACATGTACCAAATGGTGAATTACAACCTTACAAACCACATCAAAATGAAAACAACAGATTAATCAAATCAGTGATCACATGGCCAAGGGAAACAACTGTAAAACTTATACTGCATTATGCCCTGCCAAAAATACACAAAACAAACACGCCACTACAACCAATAGTTGAAGGAATTGACAGTCATTATCACAGCCAAGAAATTAGTGGCCACGCACAAGGAGTTGGTAGGTCATTCCACCTCTTACATAAAAAATACACAACATTTCATAAACAAGATCAGAAACATCACACTCAACTACAAAGATTTATTAGACATTTTTGAGATAACTGCCCTTTTCGCTAATGTCCCAATCAATGACACTATTGTTCTCAAGCCGGATCTCTAAAAGATTGAAGTACAGTGCAACAAATACTTGCACTAAGACTAATAGCAGAGAATGCTCGAAGAAAGAACAAAAAAAAAAAAAAAAGGTATACTGGTGTTTTGTGGACTTCCAAAAAGCATTTGATAATATTGACCAAAATATAACATGGGCTGTCTTGGAATTCTATGGTGTGGACAATAAGCTGATCTGCCTATTGAAAGATATAAAGAGCCAAGCACAAGCAACAGTCAGGATAGCAGGTGTGACTGGAGATTGGTTTGCTACTAGTCAAGGCACAAGATAAGTGGACTCAAAGCACTAATTGCATATTTATTTTGCAGAGGCATATTGCCTCTGCAAAATAAATATGCAATTAGTGCTTTGTTTCTACTGGCATTCATTTATTGTTTATCATTGTTATATGCAATTCCCAGTCTGCACGGTTAGCTGAGTGGCTATTTGCAACCATATGCCTGGGAAAGGAGTGTCCTGGGTTCGATTCCCTCACGCTGACGTGAGGAGCTTAGGATCTTTCTCAGATATAGCCAAGTTAGCCAGTCTTGGGCGTGGACTGCAGGGTTTTCTCCCCAGTTTATCTAGGGTTTTTCCTCTCTCAAGCAGGAAAACTGGCTCTGAGAACATAATGCTTCTACAGACATAGGACAACCACCTTATCCTCATACAGTGGTTGTAGTTATAAGGAATAGAACTCCTCGCCACCGTAAAGGTAAAGATTAAGAAAGAAAGAATATGTATTTCCCAGTCATGAAAGTTATAAGCTTATAGTACATTAGCACTGTGAGTGAGCCAAGGATGTTTTTCTATTTTTTTTTTTATTAATTTTATTTTATTTTCGTATTTTTATTTATTTTTTACATGGTCTGGAAACCATGCTTTAGAGACCAAACATGGAACTTATTTTTCAAGCCATTTTAGGTCTTCAATAAGTGTGTGTGTGGGGGGGGGGGGGGTCCTCACACCGGGCAACGAATTTCATTTCCCACCTAAAGACAATCACAAACATCCATGCCCATGGTAGGATGTGAACCCACAGTCTGTTGGTTGGAGAGTGGATATACTAAACACTCAGCCAATCAGCACATTAGCCTGGTTGACCAAGTGTTAAATGTTTTACTCAAGTTCAATTAGAGAATTTATTTATTCTGCTTTGTGTTAAACTAATGACTAGTTGTTTGTTTCATGAAAGTCTCTGCTTATTCAATAAAGTGGGTTAGTTTCTGTTTTAGTTTAGTTTCTGCTGATAAGAAATGAGAACTTAAGAATAAAAATTTACAGAAAACAAAGAGAGACAAAACAGAAAATAAGGATAAAACATAAGCTAATGAAAATAAATATCAGTTCTTCAGAAAAAAAAAAATGCAGTAATTAGAAAATTATACACCTTTGCCAGTTTACAGATTAACAAATTTCCAAAAAATGACATTTTCTTTAAGTATAGCAAATGAGAGTCGCAGGGCAAGGAAACTAGAGTTGTCAGGGTGGAGGGTAGTGGGAGTGGCCATAATATATCGCTGGAGTATATCATATCAAGTCTGGGAAAGGGAAAAATAATAGGCATTGGAATATACAGAGAGTACACTGATGTTTCTTTGTACAAATGTATGTCAGGGGTATTAGGAATAAAGGGAATGAATTGGGCATTAAAATTAAAACTGATGAAGCATGGTTAACAAAAGATGATCCTAGAACGAATGTTGTAGCAGGGTACAGCATTTTCTGGCAGGACAGGAGAGGTAAATAGGGATGGTGGAGAGTTACTTATGATATGTGATCAGTTGTGTTAATTCAGAGTGGAGAATTTGGAATAAAATGGCATGGCACTATTAATGGTTTGAGAGTGTATGTGTGAGGTGAGCAGTACAGGATATTTAGTGGGTTGCTGTTATTTCCCACGGAACACAGAGGATGAAGAGCAGGATATGTTTATGCAGTTATTTGGGAGTTAGTCATGAAATATTATCTGCAGCAGTAGCATATAAATGCAAGTGAAAACAGCAGAATTTAGCATATAAATGCAAGTGAAAACAGCAGAATTTAGCATAAAGTGGATAAGTGACAAAATCAAACAAGAAATGATGGGAAAAAAAAAGTTATGGAAAAAGTCTAAAGAGAAAGGCAGAGAGATTGCATGAGGAATATATGACTGAAGCCAAGAAAGTGACTATTACACAAAGGAAGATTAAAATGGAATACAAGAAGAGACAAGGAAAATCCTAAGGAATTATTTTGTTATATGTCTAATAGTAGGAGAAGTGGTTCTGTTAGATGGAAATGGTGGTCTAGAGAACAACAGATGACAGTGGAATTGTTGAAGGTTCACTTTATTGGGCTGTTTCATCCTGGAAAAAGCAGGTTTATTCCTGGAGAGATCAACAGGGTTGAAGGCTTAGAGATGCATGAGGAGAATGTATTTCAAGTACTAAGTTGCATTCTAGAAGTCAATAATGCAGCAGAACTGGATAGAATGTTGCCACATATTTTAAGAGAACGTGTTAAGGAACTGACAGCTCCATTGCCTTGGGTGTTCAGTGAAAGTCTAGTTATGGAAAATCATCTAATGGAAGGAGGATAAGATTTGTCATTGCACAAGGTTGGTGGAAGAAAGAAGGTATCTAATTATAGACCAGTTTGTATTTTTCCTGTAGCTGTTAAGATTTTGGAGAAATTAGTGAGAAGTTATAAAATTCAGCAGATGAGGGTAATATTATCTATGAGGATCAGCATATATATGTTAAGAGATTACTCTTGTTTTGGTAATCTGGATGCTTTTTATAATAAATGAACAACTAAACATGTCCAATTCCACAGCTGATAACATGCTGAAGACAGAGAAGTCCTTAAACAATCTGAGCCAATGTTCCTTGAGAAGACTAGTTACTCATCTTTCTGTCAGATACTACAAAATCTCTGTTTTGATGACTGAAATGAAAGGAACAAATTGATGAAAGAAAAGTTGACAAATAAAATACTGCTTAAAAAAAAAAAAATCAAAAGCATTTTACAGGGTACCACATGATAAGTTGATATTTAAGTTGCAATGTATGGATTTAGATATCATGTTAGTGACTTGGAGTGGAAATTATGTCTGATAGATATAAGATGGTGGAAGTAATGGAAAAGATTGGTATGGATTGGAAAGACAGAAGGCTAATTATTTCACTATATATGGGACAAACTGCCATGGTGAGAGACATATATGGTACAACAGAACCAGGTATCATTGGACGAGGAGCAAGACAAGGCTGTTTTCTGTCACCAATTTTGTTTAACATGTATTCCGAAGCAATGTTAAAAGAAGCACTGGAGAATTCGGAAGAAGGAATAAAGATTGGAGGCAGACAGATATTTGCAATAAGCTACGCAGATGACAAGGCTATCAAATACTGAAACAGGACTACAACATCTGTTGAACAGATTACTAGTGGAAGGAAAATTAACATCAGAAAAACAAAGATAATGAAAATAGCGAGGAAAGAGGTAAATATGGATATCAGAATAAATGGGGAAAAACTGAATCAAGTAAAGACTTAAATATTTAGGAAGTGTTACTAGCAATGATGGATGATTTAAAAATAACATAAAAGCAAGAATAGCGATGGAAAGAGATGCCTTTAATAGAAAATGGAATTTATTCAGAAGTAAAATGGATAGAAACCTAAAGAAAAGACTAATAAAATGTTATGTGTGGAGTGTTGCCCTCTATGCAGCTGAAACTTGGACATTGAAGAAAGAAGAAATTAAGATTTTGGAAAGCTTTTAAATGTGGATTTGGAGAAGGATGGAAAAAATCAAATGGACAGATAAAATAACTAATGAAGAGGTCTTAAAAAGAGTAGAAGAAGTCTGTTAAGGAGGATAAAAAGAAGTAAGGGAAACTGGATTGGACATATTCTGAGAGGGAATGGAATCATCAGAGATGCCATCAAAGGAAAAATAGACAGAAAAAGACCCAGAGGAAGAGTAAGGAAAACAATGCTAGATGACATGATGAATGGAGACAGGTACACAACCTTGAAAGAGAAGGCTCAGAACAGGAGAGTGGAAGGAAAGTTTCTGCTACTAAAAGAACCTGCTTAATTGCAGAATATTGAAGAAGATATCAGAGTTGCATAAGAGGAGTAGCAGCAATGAAAATTAAGGTGGCACAAGTGGGATTCCACAGAGCTCAATACTGGAACAGGTGCTGTTTAACCTCTATTCGAATTATATTGTCACTGGATTTTAGAGAGATAATTCAGCTGTTTGCAGATGATGTAGTGGTATCCCTTCATGAGGATTCAAATCAGCTGAACAGGTGAGTAAATGAATGGGGATCTCAGTTTAATGCAATTAAGATCTTGAAATATGGGATCCACTGATGGGAGGTTTTATACATTGGCAAAACTATACTATATGAAGTGAAAGAGGCAAGAGATCTTGGAGTGATGGTTGATAGAAATTTGAAGTTTAGGAGGCACATCACAAAGATAACAGAGAGGCCTGCTGCAATACTGAGAAGGATGATGACCAGTAGAGATAAAAGAGTGATAATTCTATTGTATAAAGTCCTGATCACACCTAGATTACTGTGTTTAAATCTGGTCATCAGGATCTGAAAGGGATGAAGTAACCTTGGAAAGGGTAGAATTCCCCCCCCCCAAAAAAAAATCCCTGGGCCACATCAATAGTGATTTTTCTCTTCAAGGATACTATTCCCCAATACACACAACTTACTGATAACTCTCACTTAATATCCTATTAAACTCACTAATCTATTATCTAACTCTATTCATTCCAATTTACCAACTGGTCATTTGGCAATCTATCAAAGGCCACATGCATTATATATGCATTTGTCACCCTGGTGTAATATGCAAGTGGGTAAAACATTATCTTCCTTTAACAAAGCCATACTGACCAATGCAGAAAATCTTGCTGTTTTGAATCCATTTTTGGAACAGTAGTTAATTTTTCTCTCTCTCTCTCCATAGCACTTTATTCCCAACTCAACATTGGTTGAAATATTTCTAGTATTTGAACATAAAGGTAATATGAAGAGCAAACTTATAGGGACTATGAAAATAGCTCGTTATAGTTAATAGTTTGCTACTGTGTGCCTATAGGCTGGGACTGTTTGATAGTACCAGTGAGTTATAACAGTTTGCTATTGTGTGCCTATAAGGCTAAGACTGTTTGGTAGTACCAGTGAGTTATAACAGTTTGCTATAATGAGAACTGACAGTTTTTAACTTAGAATTCACAACATAGTTCTGCAATATAATCACTGGACAAATATATATACAGTACTTTTATTTTTATGGCTATTTTGCCTGCTTTTGTTTAGGAGTGCCCCTTTTTTAATGTCATTGGCTTTTTACTCAAGAATTCTTAGGGCATTACAGATGTATTATAGAGACAAATATATGCAAAATAATAGAGGAAGAAAATTTGCACATAGGGCTTATTTTTACAGTTATTTTGCCTGCTTTCGTTTAGGAGTGCCCCTTTCTTAATGTCATTGGCTTTTTACTCAAGAATTCTTAGGGCATTACAGATGTATTATAGAGACAAATATATGCAGATAACAGAGGAAGAAAATTCACACATGCCTTTTTTGGATGTTGTTGGCTGTCTTCTTTCTGCGATGTGCATACTTCTGCTGTTAGGCCTCCCCTGACCCCTTCCCCTTCCTCAAAAAAAATAAAAAATAAAAATAATTTCTATTTTCAGATCACTTTTTTTCATCCCCCCCCCCCTCCAAAAAAGCACTCAGGCCATCCTTAATAATAATATTATATATATATTATATAAAAAACCCAGATTTTTTCAAATTAATTCTCCAACATTGCCTCAACTCCCCCCCCCCCCCCCCCCCACCACCACCACACACACTTTTTCCAAAAAAAAACCCCCTCTTACTTTTAACAGCCTAACAGCAGAAGTATGCACATCACAGAAATAAGACAACCAACAACATCCAAAAATGTGCAAATTTTCTTCCTCTATTATTCTGCATATATTTGTCTCTATAATACATCTGTAATGCCCTAAGAATTCTTGAGTAAAAAGCTAATGACATTAAAAAAAGGGGCACTCCTAAATGAAAGCAGGCAAAATAGCCATAAAAATATAGTTTTTAAGAGGAGTAACATGGGAATTTTCCCAGAAATAATACACACACACACACACAGTACTTTTTTTTCTGTCTTGTTTGTAAGTTCCCTTCACATTTACTTTCTTAAAAGACTTTTTGGATCCAATCCACAGTTGCATGCTAATGTATATAATGTCCATTATTATCGTGATCTCTCCTGCTATGAACAGACTGGTAAGTACATAGCAATACACATTTTCAAACATAAGAAATTCTATCAATTTTTTTACAGACTAGAGAAGACTACTCATCCAAATGGCACAGTTCAAATTAGTTAAAGGATCCATACAAAAAACCTTCAAAGAATGCAGATTCTTACTTGAAAGATTATTCAAAGAAAACTGTAAAGGTCCATAGACTAAATTTCAACTATGCTGGCTTAAAACTTAAGTTTTGGAAGTCATTACATTCTACCCTACAAAAAACAGGATATTCCTATGATAGAAGTAAAATGGATATAATTATTCAATATGCAAATTTTATCAATGATTAGCTAAGAAATCATTCTGATCTTGTATTCTGAATGATGACTAAACAGAAAGGATAAACCACATTTTAGATATGAACGATAGATACCATTTGGGAAAAATGTCTGTATGTGTTACTTTGCAGCAATTAAATAAACCCATCCACAGTTGACAACATGCTGAAGAAATAAAAGTCCTTAAGTGATGCGAGGCAATGTACCTTGAGAAAGCTAGTTAGCTCACCTTTCTGTAAGATCCTACAAAATCTCTGTTTAGAGCAGTAAGCAATTCTTATAAGTTCCAAGAAACATAGTGAGTGCATTCCCTGAATAAGCAATGAATACATAATATCCATGGGCAAGAGTCAAGACATATAGAAGCTTGAGTGGATCAATGGAAATTGGTCCACTCTGGAGAAACATGACCTCTATCTAATGAATGTGTCACAATAAAATGAAAACTGCCTGAGGAATGTCCTTTACAGTGTATTCTCCAATGTGGAGGTGTCAATAATGGTACGTGATGTGGAGATGTTTCTTGTAATGTGGATTAGATAAACTGATCATGCTACATGGAATCTAACTATTAGATCCTACATTAATGTTCTATAAGTATTCCTGCATTTTGTAAATTTTGGTGTCAGCCTTTATAACTTCAAACATGATAACATTCTGATGTCAGAAAATAATGAGCGTAAATGTGAAGTCTGAAGAGAATAACATCAGAACATTACAATGCTCCGGTGCAGAGCTCTGACCTGAAAACCTCTAGAAGAACATTTTTGAGTTTATCTCACAAATTCTTAACTAAAAATTCATACATATACCACAGTAATTGAATTTTAATAATAAGTAGATATTTCGTCTTAAGTATCTTAAGACATCATCAGTGTACAGTTATTACAAACAATACAGGGAATTACATTCAAAGGAACAGTTAGTATGCATGCTTACATTGGAATCCCTTTGTGCGTACAGTAGCGTGTTTGAGGAATTTAAAAAAAAAAAAAATTGGCTGTAATTAAAATACATCTGATAAATTTATTTTATACAATTGAAGATAATACTTTCCCAGACTTTTGGGATAGTGAGACAGTCATTATGGTTCAGATTGGGTCTGTGACGTAAAGCTTCAGCACTTTCTTTATATAAGCACTCATGTTTATATAAGGATCTATGTAGCAGCTTGGTGTTTTTTTCCATTGGATTCTATGGTTAGGATTTTCAACTCCATGTTGTGCAAGGCCAGATTTTTGCAGTTTGACAGGTGTGGTCTTGATGTTCAGAGATGCATTTACTTAGATCTTCCTGTTTGTCCATAGTAAGACATCTTACAAGAATGTGGAACTTCATATATGCCAGGTAGCATCATAGGTGAGAGTTTGTCTTTAGGAGAAGGTAGCAAATTGTGGATTTGGTTGATTGGTTTATAGGTAGCGTTAATGCTTAGCAATCGTCTCAGAGATATATGGGTTAGAGACTCACAATACGATTTCAGGACTTTTGGCAGTGGACTTGTAAGAGTCTGAGATGCATTTAAACTTCCTTGAGATGAAACCATTCTGTAGTGAGATGCACAGGATGATGCCCAATTCTTGTTGGAATGGTCATCATCAGGGAATTGAAATTTGAATTTCAAATCCCTGAAGCATTATTTCAAAACAAATAGTGATATATTGTCAAGTCCATCTGCCTTATTAACATCAAGTTTACTTAATTCCTTATATATCTCCAGTTCACTTACCTTTGTATCAGTTATCAGTTGACTGTCATCTGCTAACATCCTCCTCCTCCCATAGTTATTCTTTGATGACAAAATTTATTATACAGTAACGGAATAAAACTTAAGAAAATATTGTACTATTTGTAGTATTTTCAGCTAGGACATTTAATTACAGCGAAGACAATAGATAATACAAAAGAGAGAGATTAAGAGAAGAATCAAAATTAAAAAATTAACCTCTAATTTTTTAATTTTGATTAAAATTAAACAGAATGAAAAATGTACTAACATAAAGAGAAAAGAGCAAAAAAAATTAAACTAAGAATGATTAAATGCTTTATTTCGTCTAAATTTTTCTATGGAGGAGAAACAAGGAATGAAAAAAAAAAAAGAGAACTGAAGAAAATGTTTTGGAGATGATGGGTACTGTAGTTGAACAAATAAACAACATACAGAAAATTTCTTCCATTCACATGAAAATACAAGGTAATAAGTGAATATTATTTATTCAAAGGCCAAATATTTCAACCTGAAAACTACAGGCCATCATCAGTGGTAATGTCAGTTACCACTGAAGATGGCCTGTAACAAAGCAAAATGCAAACAATGGATTGATTTCAAAACTTTTAATGCTGAGTGATTAGAATAAGAGTAGTCACACATGTCAGACAGCGAGAGGCAGTCACTCCGATTTAAGTTTGGATGGCGAAGTAAGCCTTCAGTGCTTTCTTTAAAAAAACACTGACATTTATAGTGACAAATATGGAGTAGCACATTTCAGACAGTAGGATATTGTGGTCCTCATCTGTTCCATGTTGCGCAAGGCAAGATTTCTTAGATTTCCTGTTGATGATGTAAGACTGGTATTCATTTATTCTCTTTTCCACTGAAAGTCCAGTTTGTGCAAAGTAAGAATGATGACAGTCACATGGAAAACTGGGAAGAGTAAGAAAGGAAATGTTTATCTTTAGAAGATAGAAACCATGATGATAATCTGTTGACAGGAATAAATGTAGCCACTAGATTATATCCCTTAAGAATTCTAGAAATTGGTTCTGAGATGGTAGAAATGTATGGAACGGGGACTCTATGTACCGTTTCCTTGTTATGCAAGGTAGGATTATAGGAATAAAAAAAAAATGCTGTATGGTCCACTCTGAGAAGCCAGTGAGTTATCATTTGATAACTCACTGGCATCAAATGGTATCTTATGATATCATTTGATGTTTAAGAGTTCTTGCTGTAGTTGTTGCAGTGTAGAACATATAGTGTGAGCATGCCATAATAAAGTTTTGATAATTCTAATCTTCTGTGAGGGATGGTGAGCAGGCTGCTGTTGAATGTAGTTTCCAGTGAGAGCAGGCTTTCGATAAATGGAATTATTCCACCTGATAATGAGCAGAGGATTAGGCATGAAGGATAAATTGTTGTCTTTTTCTATTTCCATAGGAAAATTAATTCGTTGATGTGGATATGGCATTGAAAAACATGGAATAGATGCAGACCACAATATCTTAGGGTCTGAAACATGCTTACTCCATCTTTGTCGCTAAAAATTTCATTTATTTAAATAAAGTGCTGAAGCCTTACTTCATTGTTCAAACTTGAATCAGAATGACTGCCTTTACTATCCAAGATATGGTAGTCGTATTCTAATCATACATCATTAAAGGTTTTTTTAAATTAATAATATACTTAATTAATAACTAATACTAGAGTATTTCCCCAGTTATATCTTCACACTGATTTATGTATGACATCATGTAGCTCTCGTTATGTCAACTCTATCCATTGTTATGTTCTACTTTGCAATTAACTAGCATTGCCACTGATGATGGCCTGTAATTTTCAGGCTGATATATATATAGTCTTTGCAAAATATTACTCACTTATTTCCTTGTGTTTTCATGTGGAGTGAAAACACCATATGGCATAATAAATCCTTCATGTGGAAGAAATAACAAAGAGCAACCACTAGATTTGGTAAATTATCTGTGTTACAAGGTAACCTGTGAGTAATGATATCTTTTCTTAAAAAAATGCCATGATGTCAAGATTATTCCCAAATTCGCAAAAATGAAAGAAACCATCAGATCTCTCAGCATGTAATATCTATTTCAACGTAAGACAACACAACAAAACAATATTTTAACACAACATATTCACCCCAATCAACTTTGAGCTGTGGAATGCAAATTTGCTATTAATAAGTCATACCTCTGATCTCTGGAATATTACCTCTGCTGAAGATTCTCAACTATCCCATGTACTTTTTAAGGTGGCTAGCTAAAACTCTCTGTGCCATTCATTTAACAAACACAAGTGACATTTAGATCACAAATTCAATGCCTTTGTTGCTAAGCAAAGCCCACATCCTACTGTTCCAGATACTTTCTTTTATAATTACACAGTGAAACAGTAGGATGTGGGGTATACAGAATCCCTTGGCCCACTCTTGGATATATGGAATCCATTGCACTTGTAACTTACTTTTTATATTGATGAAACTGGATACACATTTCCAATCCATAAAAAAGAACACAGATGACACATTAAATTTAACGGTCTTAACACTCTACACCAAATTGATTGGAAAGGTATCTGTTCCTTACTTCACACAAACAGTTGGTATGAATGCATATTCAGGGAAGCCTGTGAAATTTTGATTAACCATCCTAATCTAAACAATAATGGTGGCATAAAAACTCTAAGAATTTGGACTGCACACATTCAGCCCACATAAGTTATTTCTAGTTCTCAAGTGAAGCCTTACTTTGGGACTCGAAGCAATAATTTCAGCCCTTATTGGCCAACATGAATACTCTTTTGTTATAATTTGTCTGCAATTATGTGAGAGCTTAATATCAATATATCCAGATTGGCTGCAGGCCTGGTTGGCCAAGTGAATAGCATATCTACTCTCCACCTAAAAGGCAGTGGGTTCGAATCCCGCCGTGGGCATGGATTTTTGTGGTTGTCTGTGGAAATACCAGTGGTGGTCAGCGGTAGATGCCGTTGGTGTATATGTGGTCATTTGGTGATTGAATGGTGGAGTTGTAGAGCAGGTGCCCTCCCCTCGATAAGTCCTTGGACTCCCCGGAGGTGTCTAATAATAATAATAATATCCCTTAATGATTTGTAACAAATAATTGGACACTAGTTTTGATGTAGTAAGGTTTTTTTTTTCCATCAGAGGTCAGTCCAGCAGTATTAACAGCTGACCAAATTACTGTGACATACTCTGTAGCCTATAACGCAGCTTGTTTCTTTGTATATATATATGTGTATACTACAGACAGTGCTGGCTCTAGGGGTTCTGGTGCCCCAATACAAATTTAAGATGAGTGAATCTTTATGTTTATTTTATTATTATTTTTTTAATGTAGTTAAAATTTAAAGGTTAAAAACTCAAAACAAATATTTTTATCCAAAATTGTACACTTTGAAAAATACATATATTAACATAATAACTAATATTTAAGGAATTGACAGCGTATACTGGAAATATAGATTAAATAAACTTTAATATACACTTTCCGATATTTCGGCGAACGTCACGTTGCCATCTTCTTGGGAACTTACTAAAAAGACACGTGCACACAAGTACTAATACAACAAATGAGACTGAGGCTAGGACGCTAGCGTTTATTAAAGTTTATTTAATCTATATTTCCAGTATACGCTGTCAATTCCTTAAATATTAGTTATTATGTCTAACCAGCGTATAAACCTCTCAACAAGAACATATATTAACAATACAGCAAAAATGCACATGGACTAGAATTACAAATACATAAGTTGCCAATTACTGGCTATGAGCTATAACTAGACATGTACAAACTAAAAAAATTGCACAATGACAAGAATCATTTAATTTTTAATGGAAAAAGCAAATTCATCCGAAATTTCACTTGTTTCTAGTTTCTTGCAGATATGACCTTCTATTGCGATCATTGACAGACCAATCATCTTATCAGTGAAATACTAGATCTTAGATATGTTTTAATTACTTTCAGTCTTGAAAATGATTGCTTGCCATTTGCTAATGAAACTGGAAGTGACAAAAATATTCGAAGCAAAATGTTAAATGAATAAAGATGCTATCTAAATCATTTGCGTACACACACACACGAGGGTGGTCTGAAAAGTTCTCGGCCTCGACCATAGATGCCAACACTATCAGCAAGATTTTTTTTTTCTAAATTGGTATATCTGCAATAAGTATCCATGTGAAATTGCAAGTCATTCTATCAAATGTTGTCTGTATCCCTTGAAATGGATAATTTCAAGGGATACAGACAACATTTGAGTGCAATTATAAAATTATTTGTAAAAGAAGATTTAATGCCAAAAGAAATTCATTAGACATTCTTAAAATTTTATGGACACTCTTCTCCGTTTTCGACAATTAAGAAATGGGCTGCCGAGTTTAAACTTGGCTATACCAGCATTGAAGATGATCCAAGTGAAGGATGTCCAAAAAGTGTAACAACACCAGAAATTATCGATCAAGTGCACGATATGATATTGGATGACCGGCGAGTCAAAGTGTATGAAATTGCTGAGACTACAAGCATTTCAAAAGAACGCGTAGGATATATTTTGCGTGAAGAATTGCAAATGAAAAAGCTTTGTGCAAGATGGGTGCCACACTTGCTCACAGCAGATCAAAAATGCACTCACACAAAAATGAACAGTGATTGGAGCATTTTAACAAGAATAAAACTGATTTTGTGCATTGATTTACTACTATGGATGAGACTTGGATTCACCATTACACACCAGATAACAATGGGCAGAAGCCAGTTGTTCAGCCAAAGAAGACAAAGTCAATTCCATCAGCAGGAAAGGGCATCAGTGTTTTAGGATGCTAAAGGTATTTTGTTTATTAATTATCTTGAAAAGGGAATAACCAGGGAATATTATTCCGATCTTTCAACTAGACTAGAAGAAAAAATACGTGAGAAAAGACATAGTTTGCAGAAGAAAAAATTATCTTTCATCAGGACAATTGCACCTGCCCACAAACGTGTTTTGGCAATGGGAAAATTAAGGGATCTGCGCTATGAATTGTTGGAACATCCACCCTATTCCCCAGATTTGGCTCCCTCTGACTACTATTTCTTCTCAAAACTAAAACTCTTCCATGCTGGTCAGCATTTTTCTTTGAATGAAAAGGTCTTACTGAGAACTATTACAGAAACGGGATAATAGTGCTGGAGCATCGCTGGAATAAATGCGTTAGTCTGAAGGGAGATTATGTTGAAAAATAAAAATAATTTGAAATTATAAATTAGTTTCTTCATTGTTAGGCTGAAAACTTTTCAGACCACCCTCGTGTATATATATATATTGCAATATTTTCAGTGGGTCTAAGCTGTAACTATCCTGTATGATGTCTATTAGAATTTATATTTCATTATATAATTCGGTGGTACAAATATCCTTTTCTTCACATCAGTCAATGCAACTTGTAAATTATCAGTGTTTTCTTCAGGTGTTCTCATCCATATTAGAAATTTCCTTGAAATTGGATAAAAACTGAAATATGTTAAAAGTGACTTGTCAAGAGATCAAACTTTTCAGCAAAAGAATTAATAATAGTGTCCACAATTGGAATGAACAATGTAACTTTAAAGTTACATTGCTGATCAACTGATGCTTTGTCCAAACATTCTAACAGAACAATCCATTCTTATGTCTGTGTAATATACTGCTTTTGAACCTGGGAGAAAGTTCTAAATCTAATGCTAACTCTTTGGCCGATCTAAATTCTTCAGCAATTAGTGATAGATATGGGCCAGCTATCTCTGACTGGCTCCCGGTGGAGATTGAAATGCCCAATCAATCTAAATGCTAGATAGGGTTTAAAGGCTCACCTACTCTCTATAAAATAAAAGCCGCTAGTTTATTATTATTATTAATATTATGTGTTTATAGATTCACTTAAATTTGTGTTCGGATTTTTTATTTTTTATTTTTTTTATTATTAGGTGACACCTCCAAGGAGTCCAAAGACTTATCGAGAAGGGCACCTACTCCACAACTCTCCGCCTCCACCACTCAATCCACCACCTACAGCGAACTGCAAGTACCATCATCATCTACATCAACACCATATACTAGCCACGACACCACTAGTATTTTCACAGATAATCACAAACATCCATGCCCACAGCGGGATTCTAAGCTGTGGGTTAGAATCCCGCAGCTTTTGGCTGGAGAGTGGATACGCTAACCACTTGGCCAACCAGGCCATGTTACTTACTATTTTGATCCTGCACAAAACTCATACCCGATTATAAATGAACACTAAAATCCATAATCTTTAATATTCAAAGCTAATGTTTCTGCTTCATATTTTGTACTATTGTTGTCAATTTGAATATTATCATAAATTTCCACATAAGAATCTAAAACTTCTCCTATATTGCCAGTCTGAGTGGATACGCTGACCACTCGGTCAGCATATCCACTCTCCAACAAAAAGGCTGCAGGTTCGAATCCCGTCATGGGCATGGATGTTTGTGATTGTCTGTGGAAATACTAGTGATTATGATGATGGTAGTTGCTGGATTGAGCAGTGGAGACAAAGTTATAGAATGCCTTCCCTCGATGAGTCATTGGACTCTCTGGACGTGTTATGTAATATTAATAATAATATTATACCTAAGCGAATGAAGAGCATCAATCCTTGCTTCCCATCAGCAGTGTTGTATTGGGGAGGGGGGGGGGGGTGACTCAGCAAGGTGCCAAACATTGAGGGCATCAAGACTAAGGATTTGAGCAAATAAAAACTTATGAACAAAATTGGGGTTTTCTCTTTAATTTAACTAAAATAGGTGATTTAAACAAATTAAGAAAACATAATTCGGTATGCTAGTCAAGTAAATAATTGTTTAATATCCGACATGTTTCACTGACTAATATCTGTCAGCATTTTCAGGGATACACTGGTAAGCAATGGAAAGTAACAAAAACTAGAAAACTAACAGACAATTCTAAAAATTATATAAAGTTATCAATGTGTGTGATACAATATGTGTGTCGCAAGTACAACGTTTTATTTGTTGAGATATTTATTGTAATTTTCATGAAAGTTCATTTCTTTTTGGTTAAATGATCTAATTAGAGTTTTCCATATATCTGGTAGGATTAGGCCTTGATTCTTATTTAAGTTACCAGTTAAATGGGCGACTGTAGCAGCTTCTTTGAATGTTCTGGAATGGTAGTTCTCTTCTATGTAGGGCATATGACTCATATCCCATTCAATATTATGGTCGGTAGAGGCAAAGTGGGAAGAAAGGCCTGATATATCTTGTCTGTTATTCCTTACATAGCCTATGTGTTCTTTCTTTCTTGTTTCAAAACTTCTAGATGTCTGTCCGATGTAATTGATGCTGCATGAACAGAGTATGCTGTAAATTCCAGAGTATTTGTAGAAAGGATGGCTATCTTTTGGGGATCTTATAAACTTTTGAATGGCATCAATAGGTTTGAAGGTTATGGTTTTAGAGAAGAGCTAATTTTTTGGATATGGCACTAACAAATGGAATTGTTATAGAGCTGATGTATTGGGTTTCATCTCATTGTCTTTGTGGTATGTCATTAAAGAGAATCTTGTTGATGAGTCTTGTAGGGTAGCCATTTAGGGATAGATCTCTGGATATTTTCATTAATTCTTCTTTTAAGTCTCCACAGTCTGTGATACACTGTATAGCTCTTTTTTTTTTTTTAAGCATATGGATAATGCTGAGTTTCTGGGATATGTGGTGAGACGAGTTGAAATGGAGGTAGCGTCCAGTGTTGGTAGGTTTTCTGTATACCAACAGGTTGATGCTATTGTCAGTTTGTTTCTTAATAAGGACATCTAGGAATGAAAACTTATTATTATCTTTTTTTTAGTTCCAATGTTGTGGAAGCAATTAATTTTGTTTAGATAATCCATTAGGTCTTCTTTTTTGTGATTCCAAATGATGAATATGTTGTCAATATACCTAAACCATGTGGTTGGTTTAGGGGTAATTTGGGATAAAATTTGAGTTTCCAAATTTTCTAAGAATAGGTCGGCACAAGAAGAAGGAGAGAGAGAGAGAGAGAGAGAGAGAGAGAGAGAGAGAGAGAGAGAGAGAGAGAGGGGGGGGGGGGCTACCCACGGCTAATCCAGTAAGTTGTTTGTAGTAGGTTTTTTTGCCATGTAAAATAATTCGAAGTTAAACAATGCTTGAACAACTTGGTGATGTTTGGTGGGAACAAGTTTTCTAAGATATCGATGACTTCTGAAACTGGAATATTTGTGAATAGAGATGTGACATCCAGGCTAGCCATAATACTATCTTCAGAGATATGGGTGTTTTTTAATTTCTCCAAGAAATGTTGTGCGTTCTTGATATAAGAAACCGTGTTGTGAATGTGTTCTTGTAACATTTTGGCTAGATATTTTGATAGTTTGTAAGTAGGGGAAATGGATACCATCTGCTATTGGACATAGTCGTGTACCTTCTTTATGGATTTTGGGAACACCACATAGTCTTGGAGTTAACGGATGCATAGATTTTAGTTTTTTGATTAAGTCCACAGGCCAGTCGGTCATATCGCGTAATAGTTCATTGGTATCAAGATGGTTTTTGTGAGTAGGATCTGTGTTAAGAACATCATAGACAGATGTGTCCGATAATAGATTATTGATCTTTTCTTCATATTCCTTAGTATTTAAGATGACAGTGTTGTTGCCCTTGTCTGCTCTCAGTATAATGATTTCTCTATAATGTCTGCTCTCAGTATAATGATTGTTGTTCTTTAATTTGAGTAGTACTTTTCTTTCCATAGTGCTAGAGTTGGTGTGAGAATATCAAGAGGAAGCAGAGAGGATTAGGCTGCTTTTTAATCGTAGATCATTGGCTATTGTGTGTGGAGTAATGAGAAGGCTTTATCTAAGTTGCAGATAAAGTCCATTTTTGGAATAGAAGTTGGTTTTAAGGCTAAATTGAATCTTTTTTTGAGAATAGAAATCTCTGGTTTTTTAAAGATGTGATTAGATTGGTTCACAATGACTTGGTTGTCTGGTAGGGAAGGTTTAGAGTTGATGTGATTATCATATAGTGTGTTCAATTTTTTAATTTGTGTCTTTTTACTTTGATTGAAAGTTTTTGTATAACTTTTGTGAATCATGTTGTCCAAAAATTGCCAAGTTTCCTCATCTATGATATTAGAAATGTCTGTGAATAAGTCATTGCATTGAGAGTCTATTTGGTTGAGTATGAATCTCGAATGACAAATTCTTTCTCTAAGTAGAGCGAATGCTGTATTGTGGTAAATGATATTAGCTTTTTTTTTTGACATAAAAAGGTGTTTTTGGAGAAGAACTTTTGGGATACCGTTGTTATCACGACACCTTTTAAAGAATGTCAAATGGTTCAAATATCTAGCCTTTTTACTTCTTAAACTTTCAAGATTGTGTGCCTTTCGTTTTGCGAGTCGATTCTATTCATATTATGTCCTTTTTTTCTTAACCACTAGTATTATTAATAAATTAAAGACTTAATTCAGTATGTTAGTCAACTAAATAATTGTTTATTATCTGACATGTTTCACTGACTAATATCTGTCAGTGAAACATGTCAGCATTTTCAGGGATACACTGGTAAGCAATGGAGAGTAACAAAAACTAGGAAACTAACCGACAATTCTAAAAATTATATAAAGTTATCACTGCATGATACAATATGCGTGTCACAAGTACAATGTTTTATTTGTTGAGATATTTATTGTAATTTTCATGAAAGTTCATTTCTTTTTGGTTAAATGATCTAATTAGAGTTTTCCATATATCTGGTAGGATTAGGCCTTGATTCTTATTTAAGTTACCAGTTGAACGGGCGACTGTTAACACAGATCCTACTCACAAAAACCATCTTGATACCAATGAACTATTACACGACATGACCAACTGGCCTGTGGACTTAATCAAAAAACTAAATTTTATCCCAAATTACCCCTAAACCAACCACATGGTTTAGGTATGTTGATGACATCTTCATCATTTGGAATCACAAAAAAGAAGACCTAATGGATTATCTAAACAAAATTAATTGCTTCCACAACACTATCAAGTTCACATTGGAACTAGAAAAAGATAATAATAAGCTTTCATTCCTAGATGTCCTTATTAAGAAACAAACTGACAATTGCATCAACCTGTCGGTATACAGAAAACCTACCAACACTGGACACTAATTCCATTTCGACTCGTCTCACTACATATCCCAGAAATGCAGCATTATCCATATGCTTAAAAAAAAAAGAGCTTTAATGAAAATATCCAGAGATCTATCCCTAAATGGCTACCCTACAAGACTCATCAACAAGATTCTCTTTAATGACATACCACAAAGACAACGAGATGAAACCCAATACATCAGCTCTATAACAATTCCATTTGTTAGTGCCATATCCAAAAAATTAGCTCTTCTTCTAAAAGCATATAATATCAGAGTAACCTTCAAACCTATTGAGATCATTCAAAAGTTGATAAGATCCCCAAAAGATAGCCATCCTTTCTACAAATACTCTGGAATTTACAGCATACCCTGTTCATGTGGCATCAATTACATCGGACAGACATCTAGAAGTTTTGAAACAAGAAAGAAAGAACACATAGGCTATGTAAGTAATAACAGACAAGATATATCAGGCCTTTCTTCCCACTTTGCTTCTACCAACCATAATATTGAATGGGATATGAGTCATATGCCCTACATAGAAGAGAACTACCATTCCAGAACATTCAAAGAAGCTGTTACAGTCGCCCATTCAACTGGTAACTTAAATAAAAATCAAGGCCTAATCCTACCAGATATATGGAAAACTCTAATTAGATCTTTTAACCAAAAAGAAATAAACTTTCATGAAAATTACAATAAATATCTCAACAAATAAAACGTTGTACTTGTGACACGCATATTGTATCACGCACAGTGATAACTTTATATAATTTTGAGAATTGTCTGTTAGTTTCCTAGCTTTTGTTACTTTCCATTGCTTACCAGTGTATCCCTGAAAATGCTGACAGATATTAGTCAGTGAAACATGTCGGATATTAAACAATTATTTACTTGACTAACATACCAAATTAAGTCTTTAATTTATTAATACTAGTGGTCAAGGAAAAAAAGGTCATCATAAGAATTAAGAAAACATTGTATCGATTTGCATTCAATTCTTAATGATGAAAATAGTAGTGATATTGATGGGAACGAACTCTTTAAAGAAATTAAATCTCTAAACAGCTTACTTCTGGAAAACATCAATTCACCATTAGAAACCTTACAATTTTTAAAAGCAAGGAAACTTGCAGAATATAGTTCCAAATACATGGGTTGCATTGAGAATTTTGCTGACAATATATAATGGTAGCAACAGCTGAAAGAAGGTTTAGCTAATTAAAGCTTATCAAAACATATTTGCGATCGACAATGAGGAGTGTGAGATTACATCTTTAGCCTTGTTATCTATTGAAAATACACCGCTCAGAAAACAGACATTAGTGAAAGAATAAAAATTTTTGCAGATTTAAAATCAAGAAAAAATATATCTAAATTATAATTGATTAAATTAAAATTACAGTGTAGAATCAATAATTTTTGTTTAATCATTTTGTTTCTTTTTTTTATGTAGTATATCTGAGTGGATAAAAATGATAAGTAGAAATAATAGAAATAGTAGAAATGTGCATATCCACATTTAATATAAAAATGTGTTTTCATTTTATTTTTTCTACTCACTTCAGCACCTCCTGAAGAAGGTGCCCCGATGTAACGCATCGTCTGCTTACCGTGTTAAGCCGGCCCTGACTACAGACAATGATCTTGATACAAAGGTCGAAACATTGAGTGATTATTTTGGTTTATATTAAACAGAAGTTTTACAATAAAATGGTAGTTGTTTCCATATTTTTTTAATAATGAATACTACTTCAGATAATTGGATAGTTAACATCTCTGGTATACCTTCCACTGAAATTCTTATTCTTTCTAAAGGACATGATTTACCATCATAAGAAGATATTTTATTTAGATTTCCTTTTTAATACTGAATGGAACTTATCCACTCTCTCTCTCTCTCTAGTGAGGATGCTATTAAACTTTGTCTGTGCTACTGAAATCAAAACTTCCACCTATAAACATCTCCTTGGCTGAAATGAAAGCAATACAATCCTTAAGATGAAATAGTCATCTTATTATTAGAAAAGCTGAGAAGGGGAAAGCCACAGTAGTTATGGATACTGCAAATTACAAACGAAAAATACTACAGGATAGGTTGGTATACCAGGAATCTGATAACAGCTCCCATCAACAGTCAACTCAGAAAAACAAATTCACTGCTAGATGAAGTTGTAAGCCTTGATGGAGACATCATAGAAAAACTTAAAACTTATTTTGTAGAATTCCTCATTTCTATGGTCTACCTATGATCCATAAGGAAGACATTCCTATTCATCTGTTGTTGACTGTATAGATTTGCCTACTTACCACATACGAGGGTGGGGGGGGGGGGTCTGGAATGTTCTGATAAATACCTAGAACAAAAATGATATTAAAGCAACTGATATAACCACAAGAAAGAGCATACTAGAAGCAGAGTTATGAAGATAACTTATGCTCTTATATTCTCGTATGTTCTTTCTTGTGGTTAGATCAACTGCTTTAATATCATTGTTGTTCTAGGTGTTTATCAGAACTTTTCAAACCTACCCCTTGTAGGCAAAGTTTTTGTGTGTTTACTAAAAACTCAGATTGGTAACTCCTACTGCTTAATAAAAATATTCATCCAATTTTCTAGATAAAGTCAAAAATCTCTCTCTCCAATTCACTGATTTAATGGTCTGTTTCAATACAGAATTGCTCTTCACTAGTGTACTTCTAGAAGATAAACTGCATCTGCTTTCACAAGCCTTTCTACAGGATACAGTGAAATTGTTTGACATTGTTATTCACTCTGAATATTTCCTTTGTCAAAAACAAGTTTTACAGTCAAGGTGAATAAACTGCCATGGAAAGTCCACTCTCTCCAGCTCTCATCACTTTCTATTTGGAGCATTTAAAAGGCATCCTTTTCTCATGCACACACCTTTCTTTCCTACACACCTGCAAGCCTTCATTTTGGGTTCACTACATAGATGCTGTTTTTGAAATCTGACCCCATAATGAAGAAACGTTTCCTGCCATTTTATCTCACATAAATAAACTACATCAATGAATTAAGTTTACTATGGAAATAGAAAAAGACAACAATATATCCTTCTTATATATCCTATTCATCTGCTCATGATCGGGTGAATTAATCACTTCCATTTCTCAAAAGCCCACTTTCACTAGACAATACATTCTACAACAATTTACTCACATTCCCTCATGGAAGATTGGAACAATCAAAACTTTATTATAATATGCTCACACTGTATGTTCTATGCTGCAACAACTACAACAAGAACTCTTAAACATCAAATGATATCTCAAACTCAATGGCTGCTTAGAGTGGACCATACAGCATTTTTTTTTTTTTTAATTCCTATAATCCTACCTTGAATAACAAGGAAATGGTACATAGAGTCCTCATTTCTGGCATCTCAGAACCAATTTTTAGAATTCTTAAGAAATATAATCCAGTGGCTACATTTATTCCTGTCAACAAATTATCATGATGGTTTCCATCTTCTAAAGATACACATTTGCCCTCTTGCTCTTCCTAGTGTCTACCTGGTTTTCCATGTGACTGTCATCATTCTTACTTTGCAGAAACTGGACTTTCAGTGGAAAAGAGAATAAAAGAATACCAGTCTTACATCATCAACAGGAAATCTGAGAAATCTTGCCTTGCGCAACATGGAACAGATGAGGATCACAATATT
Source organism: Typopeltis vanoorti (assembly GCF_054136105.1). Taxonomy (NCBI): domain Eukaryota; kingdom Metazoa; phylum Arthropoda; class Arachnida; order Uropygi; family Thelyphonidae; genus Typopeltis; species Typopeltis vanoorti. The sequence goes on along the minus strand of NC_143567.1, from coordinate 34,883,327 downwards.
CTACAGTCTCAAATGCACTTACTCCATCTTTGTTGCTATGAATTTGAATGTTTTTTAAAAGAGAGCACGGAAGGCTTACTTTACCATACAAATTTGAATTGGAACGACTGCCTCTCACTATCTAAGATATGAGAGAGGACTCTTATTTTAATCATGCATCATTAAAGGTTGTTTTTTTTTAATTAATAATACAGTTAATTAGCAACTAATAATACAGTGTTTCCTCAATTATACCTTTGTGTTGTTTTATATATAACTTCACACGGATTGCTTTCTACTTCGTAATTAACTAAAGTAGTTACTGATGATGGTGTGTAATTTTCAGGCTAAAAATATATGGCCCTTTCAAAAAATATTATAGACTTATTATTATTATTATTACGGGCAACTCCAAGGAGTCATTAGACTCATCGAGGGAGGCCCTGAACACAATGTTCATCAACTATTCAACATTCACACAGTATCTATCATACTTTGCCTTGAACTCATTGACAGTCACAGCACCCACAATAGACTCTGGCAGCCTTATTCCACTCATTCACCACTCTAAAAGCAAAAAAATCTAGCTCTAACACGGTTAGGTTTTTTTTGCCTTACTAACCACACTCTTTCCCAGCATCCATGGATGGCCCCTAGTCCTCCCACTACTAGTCCTGTTCTCAAAAATATCCTCTGAATTAATTCTACAGAAACCCTTCAGTAATTTGAATGTCTGAATCATATTCCCCCCCCTCTTCTACCTATCAACCATTTTCTGCAACCCACAAATCCTCAACCTGTTTTCATAAGGTTCATTCCATAAACTTGCTATCATCTTGGTCACTCGCCTCTGGATCCTCTCCACCTCCTCCCCATCCAGAAGAAACTCAGGGAACCAAATCTGGGCACAGTAGTCGAGATGGGGTCTTATCAAGTCTTGATACAGAAGAATGATAACTTGCTTGTCTCTACTCATCAATGTATTTTTTAGCAGCCAAGTGATTTGATGAGCTGATTTAGCCACTTTTGCAGTCTCCCTATCCACCAACACTCTCAAATCCCTGGCCTCATCAATCTCCTGGAGTACCGTTCCACCAATGTGGTATACTGCTGCTAATCTTTTCACCCCAAAATGCATAACATTTTGTGTTAAAAAACGTTTAATTTTCTTGACCAAAAAGCTCTGGAATGACTTTTAATGGGATTATATTGATCAAGTGAATATAATAAACAACTACGTTATACCAACTAGTTTCACCAACTAAGGCTGTTGGCATCTTCAGGACACATAACTGATGTACGGCACTAAAAATGTAAAAAACTGTTACAAACTATAATCAACAGATTCCAATTATATTAAACAAAGAACAGAGCACATACAATACATGCATAGAACGTGCATGATATCACTTGTTGTTATTTAGGAACGTTCTATAGTTGAACATCATGTTCAACTATAGAATGTTCCTGAAGATGCCATCAGCCTTAGTTTGTGAAACTAGTTGGTATAACATAGTTGTTTATTATATGCACTTGATCAATATAATCACATTAAAAGTCATTCCACTGCATAACATTACATTTTGCCCCATTAAATTGATATCCATTCTCCTTAGCCCAGTCCTCCAATCTATCCAAATCATCCTGCAAAATTCTGACATCATCTGCATTCAACTATTGCCCTACCCAACCCTGCATCATCAGCAAACAAATGAACTGTTCCTCTCAGATCCCCTCCTATATTGTTAATGAACAAATCAAACAGCAGTGGTCCAAGAGCAGAATCCTGGCACACCACTAGTCACTGTCTTTTGGACTCTACTCCTGAATAAACCACTCTCTGATATCTCTCCATCACCCACCCATCCACTTCACCAACCCCATATCCATCCCCACATGTTGCAGTTTATGGATTAGAATTCCATGTGGTATCCCGTCAAAGGCCCTAGCCAGGTCCAGCAGAATCACTGCAAACCCATCACCCCCATCCAGTTCAGCCATCACTGTGTTATAAAATTTGAGCAAGTTACTGAGACATGTTCTACCCCCCCCCCACAAAACCATGCTGCCCCCTCCAAAAAACAGCATCTCATCTTCATCAATCCATTCCTGCATTTTACTCTTGACTACTTTCTCCAAGGCCTTGACAATGACTCCTGATATGCTGATTGGTTAGTAATTTGCAACAGCTGTCTTGGATCCTCCTTCATGCAGTGGAACCATTTTCCCCTCCAAGACTCAGACCGAACAATATGGACAAGGGCACTGACAATTCTTTAGCCGCTTCACATAAGACCCGTGCTGGTATACCATCCAATCCCACAGATGCATTCACATTAAGGTTTATGGGAATTAAAACGGCTGCCAGGTGGCACATACTGGACAGATGTGTGATAGTGAGCTCACAGCTAAGTCATTGTTTTAATATTGATTTAATGATATTTTGATTTATTTTTGATATATTTATACCATGTATAATAGATAAACTATGTTATTCATGACACTGATATGAACAAGAACAATGCCAGTCAAGACACCATCATGCAGGGGTTTTGAAATGGGAAGTACTAACTTCCACTACATGGGTAGTGGAAGTTAGTACTGAAAGCTATGAAACCTAAAGTATTGGAGTGAAGAGTTCTGGGTTTAATCAATGGTGAAAGAAATGTGATTGAAAGTAGTGATAAGATAGAGTATTTGAAAGTTGTAGTAGCGGAAGTTCAGGAGAATGTAGAAGACTTGAATAAAGAAATAACTTGATTGCATGTTATTTTTCACAGGACAAAGCATGAGATTAAAACGGCTGCAGAAACAGCAAGAAATTAGTCAAACTGAGAACAGAAAAAAGCAAGAGGTCTGAAGCAAAAAAGAAAATGGTAAGAATAAACAACAGAAAGAGCATAAAAAGTTAATTCTTATGGCGATTCTATGATGGGGGTTACTTCAAAATCTTGTTTCCCTGCTTTGAAAATTAATAATATTAATAATGCTATAAGAATGCATAAAAAGGGGAGGATGAATGAATTGATTGTTTTGGATGGAACCAATGACTTGAGAAGAGAGAAGTATTCTAAGAGGGAGGATACAAAAGAGTTATTGGAAAAAGTGAAAAAGAAGAATGAGATGGTAAAGTATGTAAGTCTGTTTCCATGCTATGATAAAGGCGAACTGAGAAAGAGGGTGATGACTAATACACTGAACATGCTAATATGATGAATCAACATATAGGTTATGCAGAAAGAATGATATAGAGTTTGTGGACCCATGGCCTGAGTTTGATGGATATAAAAGAGCATGGAAGCATAAAGTCAGGAAAACTAAATAAATGAGAGAGAGAGAGAGAGATAGTGTGTGAAGGCATCCATAAAGCAAATGAGTGTGAGAATGCCCAAGTGCAGAATCTAGTCTCTCAACAAAAAATATTGAATAGGGTAATAAATTCAGGAAGTAAAGGTGGTTGGGGACAGGCCTACAGAGATGATGCAGTTTCTATATATTAATGCCAGAAGCATCAGGAACAAGAGGGAGGAGTTTTTGTTTTTGTGAGGTTGCACTAACATTAGTGAGACTCAGGGAGGACAGAGTATACAGGATAGGGGTGGGGTATTGATGATGATATCAGATGAATTGCAGCCAACAAGAGTAGGAATCATTTGTGCAGATTGCAGTTCTTTTGAGTCAATCTGGTGTGAGGGTGAGACCAATAGGAAAAATATAAAATTGGTTGCTGCTATAGGCCAGGGGGGTGCCAGGGATGATTTAGAAGATATGCATCGGCAGATCAGTACAATGAGTGCAAGTTGGGTAATTATTATGGAAGACTTCAACTTTAGAGACATGGATTGGAAAGGAGAAAGATCACGTAGCAGGAAGGAAATGGAATTTATACACTTACTGAGAGATAATTACTTGAAAAAGAATGTGATGGAGGGGACTCAGGATACAAGAGTACTTGATCTTGTTACAGAATCAGAACACTTGTCCATAACTAAGGTGGCTATATTGCCTCTGCCTGGAGAAAGTGATCATGTGGACTTGACATCAGAGGTAGCAAAATGTGGAAATTTCAATTAAGAAGGGGAGTTGTTGGTATATGTGGAACTACAAGGCAGGTGATTATGATACACTTAGGAGGAAGCCAGAAGCAAAACCATGGCATAATGATCTGCAAGGGAAGGATGTTCACAGTGCATGGTGGATAATGTATGGTGACTCTTTAGTAAGAGGTGTGATAGATGAGAGTTTGACTAAATTGTACTTACCGGGTTTTCTTGTTTTTTTTGTGTGAATTTAAAAAACCTTATGGCACATTTATCTCTTAAAGAACATCATACAAAAAAAAAAAAAAGATATATGGCTCATACTATGAGACACAAAAGTCTTCAGAAAGATGAATTAGAGAGAATGAAGAGAAAAAAAAGGAAGAAAAATGGAGGGGGGGGGGATAATGAAAACAAGTGGCACATGTTTCAAAAACATAAAGGACTAGAATTATGTAGAACAAGAGAATAACCCAAGAAAGAAAAGAAATTCAAGATCTATAATAGTCTCCATCTCCTGAATGGAGAAATCCCAAGTTTAAAAATTGCAGTTAAATAAAAGCAAGTAATAGAACATAGCTTCTCATTTTAAACTTGGGATTTCTTTCATTTAAAAGAAAATTATATTCACTCCTCCCTTAATCCCAAATGATTCACTCTCTCAAGAAGAAAAGCTTGAATATAACAGAACAAAATTTATATCACTATTTTACAGAGACATATTTATCAACCACTCCATCAAGTAATGTTCAAAAAAACATAATGAATTTTTGATATTAACCGATTACAGACATCTTCTAGTTAATATTCTGCTAACAGGAAACTTGATGAAAGAGTGTTATCTAGATATTCATTCATCACCAAGCCTTTGCATCCAAACAATGCAATGGCAAAACACACAACTAAAGTAGTCTAAATAAACCCTTAAATAGCAAAGAACTTTCAGATCATTAGTTTATATTGATTCATTAAGAATCACAACTAGGTTTATTCTTTCTGAATTGAAAATGTCTGTAAAAATGCACTTTGCAGAAGAAATCAAAATTATATAAATACCTGTATAATTACTTTCTGTAATACAAACACATCAATACGAGCACCAGATCGTCGATAATTTTTTAAAATCGAGTCCAAAGCTCCTTGTGGCGCAAGGTGCAAAACAAGAGAAAGAGGTTGTGTACAGACACCAACAAGAGGTACAATATTGGAATGCCTTAGTGAAAGCAAAATGTTGAGTTCCTGTCGTGCAGTACAATAGGCTTTGCATGCATATTGTAAAGGATCTCTCTGCCACTTGTTCCAAGCTGCCTATGAATAAAATTGTAGACTAATAAAATTTTACAATTTTTAAAGACCATTTTCAAAATTGCAAAGTATTCTTATTTTTTTATATTACTAGTAGAATTTCAAAAGGTTATGATAAGAATTTTGCTCACATAAAAAAAAAAATAAATAAATATAAAATCCAGACAAACTAGAGATAAATATGTACAAAAATACACTTTATGATTGTGGATTTACAGTTTTGTATGAGGTAACAAAGCCTGTGAAGAGTAAGTGTGTGTGTACATGCATGCTTGCAAGCACATGAAATATTAAAGTCAATTTGTCTTTTAAGGATGAAATGTTAGTCTACTTTAATAAATTAAACTTCCACCTGAAACAAACGCGAGTATTAGATGAAAATTCTTATAAAAGCTTCCAAAGATGTTAATAATTTGAGGTAATAATATGGAGGTATCTATATGATAAACTCTAAAAAAAAACAATGCTTTATTATACAATGGATTTGCAAACATTCTGATAATTGTGAAGGGCACACACACACTAGTATGGCAGAAGAAGCAGCACAAAAGGTTCCAGAGTTAGGCCATATTGGAAAACTGAAGAGACAAGGAAATATTAACTGAGTGAAAGAAGGAGCAAGAAAATGCAATAAGGGATAAAAATGATGTCCTGCTAACTAGAGAAGATAAGATTGTTGAAAGATGAAGAGAGTACGCTATTATTATTATTATCATCATCAGACCTCCATGGAGTCAAGACCTGGAAAGATCTCGGTTTGAATCTCCCATCAGGATGCCAGCCAGGTTGGCCGAGTGGCTAGCATATCCGCTCTCCAGCCAAAAGGCTGCGGGTTCGAATCCTGTTGTGGGCATGGATGTTCGTGATCGTGTGTGAAAGTAATAGTGGTGGTAGTCAGCGGTAGATGGCCTTGGTGTTAGATGATGAAGGTTCGTGGAGTAGTGTGACGAGAGTTGTAGAGTTGATGCCCTCCCTCGATGAGTCTTTGGACTCCCTGGAGATGTGATGTAATAATACTTTTATCAGGGCTTTTCAATTGAAAGTGAGTGAGCCAGTTGCATATGGAGATGATAGGGTTTTTCCTCCCAGAAGCTTGAATTTTTCATTCTACAAAGCAGGCAAACCAGCGATTAGAACATATGCAATTAAAAGACATAATACATTAGCCTCATAGTCTGAGTTGCTTCAGCCGTAAATCAAAAATCAACTAACCAATCATTACAGAGGGTCCGCCTATTATACACAAGGTAGCTCATCAAACGTGCCTAAAACTCATTCACTGTTTTAACAATTACCGCAATCTCAAGCAATGCATTCCAGTCACTTACTACTCTTCATGCAAAAACCTACCTTTATACAGCTTCCAAGGATGGTTCTTGTTCCCCCCCCCACACCATTTACCTATTTACCATAACACCCTCTGATGAAATGATCAATCCTTGATCCTCACATGTCCCTTGTTATGTACCGTCTAAGGTAGTCATCCTTCAAAAACTTAGTTCTGATTGCCCCTAGATGCCATCTTTTCATTCCAATTTATGTTACCATAATTAAAATCACCTATAATAATCACCTTTTTTATTTGATATGCTAATCTGCCTATATATTTCCCTGCCACTCTGTAACAACATCCAATTAAATATTTCATTCTGTCCATCTTTACCTCACTATACTGCCTGAAAGCTATTGATAAATTTTGCACTTGCAAAACCTCTACTATTATCAATAGCACATCCTTACATTTCCATCTATTGAATAAAATCATACTGAGGATAACATTTCTATAAACAGTGATTTTTGTTTTGTCATAAAACAGGTGATGCCATGCATTCTTTGTTAGCAGAAAAGTTAAAATTAAAACAATACCACGTTCATATGTCATGTGTCATTGTTAATACAGGTGCAGTATGCCAGAATGTCCTCCTCATCTAATCAGTTTACTTAACTGCATTTTTGTTAATTATTATATATCAATTATGTATCTACAGTTCAAATCAATTTAGGTATGCCCGATGTAATTTCAAAGTCTAAATACAAATCTGTCATTCAAAAATTTTTCACCACATAAACTTTTGTTTCTTTCTTTTTAGAAGATATTTGCTTTTCGCATTTTTAGAATATTTCATCCTGAATTAGTTAATAATAATACTAAAATTATGTTGTTGTTGTTTTTGTGTGTGTTTTTTTGTAGTTGGAGTAATTTTTGAAACTTACTCTAACCTTTCATTCCATACCCTGGGTGAAACTTTGAATGAAGGTATGGTTTGAACATGCTTGAAGATGTCTCATGTTAAATACCACAACAAAAACTAGTCTAAGTTCTCACAGATGCACTATCTCTGAATCATTCATGAATGTCACATTTAAAAGTTAATGTCTGTGTATCAGGTGTGGCTCATTTACAAGTCTTAACCAGTGACAATATTACCTCCATGCCAAAGAAACATTTTCATTACTTTGGATATAAAATAGGAGACCAAGATAAAAAAACATCCCCCCTCATTAAAATTGACTCCCACTATAACAATCCATTTAAATAAATTCACCTCAGTGAAAAGGTAAAGATTTTAAGTCTCCTGCCATGATAGAGATGAACTGAGGAGGGTGTTGCTACCTAATGAGTCTATACATAGGTTGTGAAAGGACTGATGTAATATTTGTGATCTTTGTTTGATGGAAAGAAGAATTTGTACAATATCGATGAGCTGCATCTAAATAGTTATGGTGTTAGGCATCTAGAAAGATCTTTATTCACTGAGCATGCTACAGTGAAAATTCAGGAAAACTTAAGCAATTAGGATGGAAGTAGGTGAGTCTATGTGAAGACATAAATGAGACAAGCAAAAATACTGAATAGGGTAGTCAATTCAGAAAGTAAAGGTGGGTGGAGGCCTAAAGAGATGCTGCTGTTTCTATATACTATTTCCAGAAGTATTAGGAACAAGAGAGAGGAGTTTTTGGCATTGGTTAGTGTAACCCTGCCAAAAGTTATAGGTATCAGTGAGACTTGGTTAACAGCAGATGATGAAGTTACAGGGATAGAACGTGAATGGTTTAGTATTATCAGGGAAGATAGGATGGGGAGAGGAGTACTGTTGATGATAGCAGACAAACTACAGCCAAAAAAGAATAGGGAAGAAGAGGGGGGGAGGTGCTGTTTATTTGAAGCAGTCTGGTGCAAGATCAAGACCAGTGAGACAAAAAAATACAGTTGGTTGTTGCTATAGACCAGGGGGTTCCAGATGATCTGGAAGACATGCATCGGCCAATTAGTACAATAGTACAATGAGTACAGATAAAGTGATTATTATGGGAGACTTCACTATGGAGATATGGAAGGAAGAAAGATCACGTGAAAGGAAGGAAATGGAATTTATACACCTACTGAGAGATAATCTGGATATATTAGCAGACTGGGCAAAGGAAAATGGATGTCATTTTAATCTGGCAAAGTGTAAGGCTATGCATTTTGGGGTGAAAAAATTACCAGCTGTATACCAAATTGGTGAAACTGTATTCCAGGAAATTAATGAAGTCAGAGACTTGGGAGTGTTAGCAGATAGGGAATTAAAGTTTAGGGGGAACATAGCAAAAGTGGATAAAGGAGCTCATCAGATCACTTGGTTACTGAAGAGTATTTTGATGAGCAGAGACAAGCATTATCAAATTTGATAATATTTGATAAGGCCTTATCAAAGCCTTAACGAGCTTTGATAAGGCCCATCTTGATTACCGCATGCATATGTGGGTGCAGAGTTTCTTGGTGATGAGGAGAAAGTGGAGAGGATCCAGAGACGAGTGATCAAGATGGTAGCAGGTCTACAGAATGAACCTTACGAAAACAGGTTGAAGATCTGTGAGTTAAAGAAACTGGTTGAACAGGCGAAAAAGGGGGGTGATTTGATTAAGACATACAAATTACTGAGGGGTTTTTACAAGAATTCAGATTAATTCAGAGGAAATTTTTCAGAACAGGTCTGGTGGTGGGAGAACTAGGGACCATCTATGGAAACTGAGTAAAAGTGTAGTTAGCAAGGGTATTAGAACTAGGTTTTTTCTTGGAGAGTAGTGAATGAGGGGAATAGGTTGCCAGAATCTGTTATGGGTGCCATGACTATGAATGAGTTCATAGCAAGGTATGATAGATATTGCACAAATGCTGGATAGTTCTTGACATGATGTTTAGGGCCTCCTTCAATGAGTATGAAGAATACTTGGAGTTGCCCTTAACCATGCTACCGGCCCAGACGTCTACAGACGTTAAGATTATCATGGATGCGAAGTGCATATTAAAATTGTAATACCACTGATATTACATTGAAATATATGATGGAAATGAAGCGTATGAGGATGCGTATTTGATCTATAATGGCCGGTAAGGTGGTTAATAATAATGATAACAATGATAACAACTTGAGGCAACATGTGATGGAGGGGACCAGGGGTGTATGTGAGAGCAATAAACCTGGTCATTGGATCAGAAGAGCTATCCATAACCAAGGTGGCCCAATTGCCATTTGGCAAAAGTGATTACGTGGTCTAGACTTGGGAGATTGTAAAACATGAGGAATAATCTGTCAAGAAGGGTATATGTGGTGTGGAACTATAAGGCAGGTGATAGTAGTGATAGCAGGATGTTAGTAGTGCATGGGATAGAGGTGGCCCAATTGCCATTTGGCAAAAGTGATTACGTGGTCTAGACTTGGGAGATTGTAAAACATGAGGAATAATCTGTCAAGAAGGGTATATGTGGAACTATAAGGCAGGTGATAGTAATGATAGCAGGATGTTAGTAGTGCATGGGATAGAGTTAAGGGTTATCTAGAGCAGGACTGTCCAAAACATGGCTCATGAAGTGATTTTGTGTGGCCCGTCTGTGGGTTTTGATTTTCACAAGAGAAAAAATAAAATAGCGATTTGAACTGAATGCATATAAAATATTTTAATTCTATCACTAATCGATAATCTCGATGTTGGTTATTTTATTTGGTGTTTTTACATCACTATACTCTCAAGTGTTTTTCAAATATTAGATGTGTCAAAGAAGCATTCTTACACTGTTTTGTTCTAACATGCATGCTCTGGGTGGTCACAGGGAATGTGAGTGCACGATTGGTGTGCAATTAGTGTTGTTTATTTGTTTGTTCAGCTATGGAGGTTGTGTCGCTGCTGCTCACTAAATTACTAGATACACATTGGATGTGGCCTTTGGATAAATCTTTTTTTAATGCAGCCCTCGGATAACCTAAGGTTGGACAGGCCTGATCTACAGGAATGCAATATTAAATTGTATACCTAAGGCAAGGAGGGTTAATGGGGTTGTACTACTCCTGGATTGATGAGTAGCATCATTATGCATAAGCTGCAGAAGAAGAAAATGCTGTGGAGGGTATGTAAGGAGAAGGATGACCAGCAAATTCATTAACAGTACAAGGCTCAGGCAAGAAAGCTGACTAGCATGGCAAGAAAGGCAAAATCAAATTATAAGAAGAATCGCAAGCAGTCCAAAGGAAATGAATAAAAAAAAAAAAGGATCTTTCCTTACGTGGCAAGTAAGAGGAAGAATGACAATGGAAGATTACCTTGAATGAGTGATGATGGTGATGAGATGACAAAAGCAGATAAAATACTGAGTGACCACTTTGCAAGGGTATAACACACAAGTGAATGTAATGATGTTACGTATGGGACAGACACTGATGTAGGAACAGATGGATGAATTGGAGGTTCTTAGGATATTGCAGAATCTCAATGTAAATACAGCTGTAGGATTAGACAGGATATCAGCTCAGGTTTTTCTAGAATGTTCAAGGGAACTGGCAAAGCCTGTGACTAGGATCTTTAATTTAAGTCTCAGCTCTGATAAAATTCCAAGAGAGTTGAAAGAGGACAAAACAATTCCTTGCAGAAGGAAGTTTCTAAGACTGTAGTAGCAAATTATAGACCAATCAGTATCATGAAAATCATGGGAACAACTACTGTGTTAGAGTGAAACTTTTGTTTAATATAAACCAAAGTAAATACTCGATGTTTCGACCTTAACATTAAGGTTATCATATGGAGTATACATCTATATACAAAGAAACAAGCTGAACTACAATCTAGATGATATGCTAAAGTTACTGATCAACCGTTAAAACTATTGGCCTGACCTCTAGTGAAAAATAAAGAAAGAAATAAAATAAAATACATATAAAATACTGTGTGATCACTCTGCAAAGGTATATATCATACAGGTGAGGTTAGTGATTACAAATGTGACAGACACTGATGTGGGAACAGATGGATGAATTGGAGATTCTTAGAATATTGCAAATCTCAATGTAAATACAGCTGTGGGATCAGACATCATATCAACTCTGAGTTTTTCGAGAATGGTCAAGGGAACTGGCAATGCCTCTGACTAGGATCTTTAATTTAAGTCTCAGCTCTGGTAAAGTTCCAAGAGAGTTGAAAGAGGGCAAATCAGTTCCTTGCAGCAAGTTTCTAAGACTGCAGTAGCAAATTATAGATCAATCAGTATCCTAGGCATGGTGGTAAAAGTACTGGAAAAAATTGATCAAAAAGAGAATTTAAGAATGGGTGGTCATGCATTAGCAATTTACTAACTTTTTTATAATAGATTAACAGCTGAGTTGGATAAATGATATAGCTACATTATGATTCTGCTGAATTTCACAAAGGCATTTGACAGAATACCACATGGAATTCTGTTACGAATTAGAACAAAATGGGGATGGATATGACACTGTTTATATGGATAAGAGGGTGGCTGCTAGACAAATATCAAAAAGTGGTATATGGAGATGCAGAATAAAGGTGAAAACAGGTGACTAGTGATGTGCTGCAAGATTCAGTGTTGGAACCACTAGTGTTTAATTTGTACATAAATAATATAGGAAATAACCTGAAAAGAAATATTCAGTTGTTTGCTGATGATGATAAATTAGGTAAAGTAATAATTGCAGAAGTAGAAGAAACAGAGGGGATATGATAGAATCATTCATGTTGCTTAAAGGGTTTTATAGGATTGATGCAGGGAAAATGTTTCAGCACTTGGCCAGAGGGACCAGTACAAGAGGTCTTCCCTGGAAGTTGAAAAAAGGTGTGGTCAGTATGGGGTGTGAAGACTAGATTTTTTGCTTTGAAAGTTGTGAATGAATTGAATGGGTTGCCAATCAGTTGTCAGTGCTTTGTCTGTTAATGGATTCAAGGAGGTATGATAGATTGTGTGGATAGTTTGGGTCTCCCAAAATGAGCCTTCGAACTCCATGGAGGTGATCGTACAATAATAATAATAATTCCTTCCAACAGGTGATACTTATGCTATTTTGTGATCTGATCTTCCTTGAAAGCGAATACCTGAACTCTAATCTCTCCTTTCTGGCTTTCTATGGTTTAAGATTTCATTGCTTCATTATGTATTATTCATATGCTGTCTACCATTCCCCCGTTTCTAAAAATCATTCCGACCTCTTTGGCTACTTATAATCAATACTTCATTTCCTGTAATCCAAATCCTCTAACAGTCAAGTTATCTTTTTTGATGAACTACGATGTACAAAACTCTATGTGGTTCCCTTTTTCAAGTAGGAAGAGAATTGTTTTTTATTTGTTTCTGGGAGTTAATCGCACAAGGATAGATATAATCATACTGTGTCAAAAAACATGTGAATATAAGGGACTTATATATGTCTAAGAACTATATATATACAAGTCGAAATTATAACAAAAAATTATAAATGAAACAATTCTTAGAAGTGTACTATTTAATAAATAAGTAAGAAAGAACCTCCATAGCTCAGTAGTATAGACAAAGCCCTTTGAAAAAGAGAAAGACCTGGGTTCAATTCCCATCTTTTCTGGTCTCTTTCGACTGAAGGTGAGTTAGTCGGTCTCACACAAAGGTAGAGGGTTTTTCGCCATGAAACTCAGTTGTTATCGTCTCTCATAACAGGCAAACTGGATCTATGAACACATGCAGATTTACAATCATAAAATATATATACCTAATTCCTCATTAGGAGGGCTCAACCCCCCCCCCCAAAGGAACATGGAAGAAAAGGGGGAGAACCTCATATGAATAAATAAATAAAACATAAAAATAGTGTAGAAACACAAATGTAATGGGTATAAAACAGATGTAAAAAGTATAAAAAAATTAAAATTCATAAACTGTACATAAATCTAATGTTTTTTTTTGTTTTTTTTTAAAAAAAAGCTATCTGCAATAATTGATGAGTCTGATAAAATCTGCGTGTGTAGGGCTCAGACAAATTATAAAAGTGACTAAATTAATGATTGAAGAAATGAAGTCAGTCATTTAAAATATGTGTGATGAATAGTCCAGAGTCACAAAACTCAAACATAGGCATGTCATCACCCCCTTAGGCAAAAGGAGTGGGTGAGATGACTATGACCTATGCGGAGCCAGGCAGGAACAACTTCCTCTCTTCAAACCCAGAGAATGATAGACTGCACTAGTTTTAATTTCAGGCATAACTTGGTAGAGCTTATTATGACTCTCTCTGTTCCAAGACAGCTACCACTGTGATAGGAGTTTTTGTCTGATAATCTGTGATGTTTGAGAAGGCTGATCTTGCTGCAGTATCTACAACCTCGATTCCCTTAATTTCAACATGGCTTGGAATCCAACAGAAGTACACACCAAAGCGTAGCTTCCATAACTGAAAGAGGAAGTGTTGAATTCAAGAAAGCACTGAATGTTGCTATAGCTCTAGACTTCTTGTCTGAAGAGAACTTTCCAAGTCTGAATATATTATACATCTTTGGTGGTGGTGGAATCTGATGTATTTGAGTGCAAGTTTTATCGAATACAGCTCTGCTGTAAAGTTGTTACACGTTAGTAGGATATGTGCAGATATGTTGTCTGGAAAGACAACACGAAGATCCCACTTGGTCCTCCAATTTTGAGCCATCTGTGTAGATAGGCACAAATTCAGAGTATTCTATGAATTTCGAAGAGCTGCTGGTAGACAACAGCAGGGATTAAAAATTTCATTAGCCTGCAGAAAGAAAAACTGCATGCTGGCATTTATGATTGCTACAGTGGAAGTCAATTTGGTGGAATCTCTGAGCCATGGTGTCTACCACTATTTTACCATGAGGGTGACAGCAATGTACAAATGTGCAACATTATGCTCGAGGATGGAGAGCCAGTGGGTGGCATATCTGCCTTTCATTTTCCAGATTTTTTTCCAACACTTCTTTGCTGTTGGTGTTTCTTGATATAGAAGAAGTAAACTGTATCCATGATTTCTTCTGGCTCTGATGTGTCTCACTCAGGCTCAAGAAATTGATTTTGTTGTTATTGTTGGGTATCTGCAGATAACTTAAACTTTCTTCTGGGTTTCTTTTGCTGCCATGCAATCATCATTCCACCATGGTTTAAGAAAACGTGGGAACCAACTAGATGTTTTAGGAATTGCAGTTGTGGCTGCTGCTATAATACAGTGTTAGCTGCTTCACTGCATTACTGATAGGAGATGAACTAACTGTTACAGAACCAAAAATTGTTAATGAGGAAAAGGTGGACCAGACAGAATGCTTAACTTTCCACCATTATATCTGTGATGTTACACATGGTTACCTATGTAGAAGAGTGGATATCATGAGAAAATGATTGCTCCCAAATAGGTTTGGTTGTGGTATACTGACTCTTTGCTTCTTAGTATGTGATGCACTGCTCTGTTTTTAACTTTTGTATCTCTTTATTGTCCTTCCATCTTTGACATGTTCAAGAGTATGTTGGGTGGTCTTCCTTACGGTCAGAGCATTTTAGTGTTTTGCTCTTGCAGTCTTTATTTTCATGTTCTTTACTGCTACACTGGGCACAAATGGCAGAGCCACAGCAGGTAGTAGTTTGAGAATAATCATATTTCTGACATTTAAAGCACCGGGGTTTTGGGATATAAAGCCATACTGAACAATTGGGATATCCTACTTTGATAGGTGGTGATTTTTGATGATGTTTGTAGTGGGAACTAGATGTCCATCTCTATGTACTACTTCTTACGCTGTCACTCCTTAATTCTTGAGTTCCAAGCATATCTCTTCATCAGGAACATCAAGGAGGACCTACTCGGATATTACGTCTCTAGAAAATTTTAAAATTTTGTGGGAAGGTGAGTGCAATTGGTATTCCCAATAGATGTTGTATGGAGTAAATTTTCTGATTGTGCTACTGTTAGCTGCTTCAATAAGGATATCTTCTGAATGCACTTTCTTTACATTTTTTGGAGTTCCTGTCAACCTTCCAAATCCTTCTGGATGAAGAAAGATATATTTTTCCAACTGGATGTTCTGTTGAGTGTATGATTAGGAAGAGTGGCATGTTTGTTTCAGCCGCTGATGTTTTCTGTTTCTTACATTGCTTTTCTGTTGATGATTCTATGGTTTCTGTATCTGTTTG
The DNA here is from genome assembly GCF_054136105.1 of Typopeltis vanoorti. NCBI lineage: Eukaryota > Metazoa > Arthropoda > Arachnida > Uropygi > Thelyphonidae > Typopeltis > Typopeltis vanoorti. Next base: position 34,867,571 of record NC_143567.1, on the reverse strand, counting down.
GGTTTGTTGAGAGTCCATGATAAACAAGAGGATGAAGAAGTGTTCATTCTCAGGAAGAGTTGGATCCAGTGTCAGAGCTCCCCATCCATCCACAAATGGATGCCCACTCACTAGAAAGCAATGACTGCACTTAGGGGTGAAATGTCAGGGCTACCCTGGATGTTATACCATCACCACAGTAAACCATGGCCTTCTCCCCAGGCCATGAAGAAGAAACTTACTGCAACACTCTTTGACCTTTACAGGCAAGCCCACTAGCCAAATGATTCTGACAAGGCCATCCAGGACTGCTCATCTTGCCAAAGCAGAGGCCACCTGGCAGTGCAAGACTACCAGTATCTTCCCTTCCAGATATCTACGGAATCACATCACACAGCAAACATGTTGGCAAAGCATTATAGTGATGGTGGTCTGGAATACAGGATAGTAAAAAAAGACTGTCAAGTTGAGAGAAGAATATAGGAAGAAAAGCAAAGAAAAAGAGGAAGAATGAAATCGGCCAGTAGCATCACTGGGAGGTCCCCTCCACCATGAAGAGGTGCCTCACATGGAGGGGGATTGAAAGAGAAGGATCTAAAGTAAATCATTCATCCCACAACCAGAATTCCTGATAATCCTTTCCACAAAAACACTCTATTCTTTTCTTAACCCCTTCTTCTTCCAGGTGCACTGATCCTCTTGGTAATTCAGATCGCAATCTTATCCAAGTTTAGTCAAAAAATCATCTTTATTTTTCAACACGCCCTCCCCTCAGCCATTCATAACTATGTGTACTTCAGCATTACAACAATGCAAAGATCTGACACGTTTACCCCTTTTTTTGGTCAAACTACTATTTTTCATTGTCCAGATCTTAGAAATTATCCATGAAGGCATTCATTACCTACCTTGTTCAAAATTCCAACCAAGGCTTTCCATAAAAAAGTGTGACAAGGCAGTCCATGAAAAGAAGTCAGCTCATTATAAGTGGCCTGAGACAAACACTCCACATCTTATACTGAAGCCTACAACTAGCAAATCCATTATTAACAAGAGTAAATCTGACTGTGAAAGGTTTAAATGTAGAAAACTTGCCAATGTAAGTCATATCTTCTGGTCCTTGCAAAAGCTCATGATGCAGTTTAAAATAATTACAGCAGAAAGAGAAATAATTAAACAGCAAGCTTAATCATTTCAATATTTCATCTCTGTCACAGAGATATCCCCAGGATTACAATGTTAAAATTGTAATAAAGCACACACAAACACTCAAGAAATAATAAGTGGAAGAAATGAAATTATATTCAAGTCTTATGAGGGGTGCCCTCTTTGTATTCTTTTGGTTAGCTTTAGCTGTGGCAGAAGGCCTAAGAATTAAAGTTTCCCAAATTTTGAGAAGTTTAATAGAACCATATTAATCAAGATCACATTGGTTTTCTTTTTAAATTCTGCTGCAGATTCTAGAAAAAAGTCTTTCAAATTTGTATTTTTTGTGGTGAAGCATGGTAGATATTTCCCATTTGAATCTGGGAAAGGTGTCCAAGGCGTGGTCAGCAAGCTGTGACTAACATACTTATGGCAACAGATGAATTTTTTTTTGTCTTTTTCTTCAGAGATGTTAGCAGATCTCCCAGTTTGACTATAATACACCCTCTATCCAAAAAGAAACCGAACTTTTCGAAAATAGAAGAAACTAATGGCACCACCTGTTGTATCTTTTTGTTGCGGAAAGCAGAACTTTCATTAGTGTTCTCTCAACTGTTTATGACATTTGTTTCATTAAAAGGTGAGTTATAGTGTCAAGAGTGACAGTGTGTTTTGACGAACAGTTGGAAAATGAGTTTCAAACAGAGAGCTGCAACTGACTTTTGTGTTAAACTTGGTAAAAGTTTTACCGAAACACATCAAATGCTTCAAAAAGCATACGGTGATGAATGCTTATCCTGTACAAGTTTATGATGTTTACGAGTGGTTTAAGCGATTTCAAAGTGGTTGTGAGACGCTTGAGGACGACGAAAAGTCAGGCCATCCAAAATCTGGCCTGAGCGAAGTTAACATCCAAAAAGTGAGTGATTTCATCAAAGAAAACCTGAACTCGTCCATGAGATTGACTGAAGATGAAATGAGGATTCCAAAATCAACTGTGCACAACATTTTGATCAAGAGTTTGGATCTTCGTAAATTGAATTCACAATCTGTTCCCCACGAGTGGAACGATGACCAAAAAAATGTATTGAATTGAACACTGCAAGGACCTCATTAAAACCACTCGTAAGGACTCAAACTTCCTTGAAATGATCGTTATTGGTGATGAAACGTGGCATTTTGAGTATGAGTCAGAAACAAAGCACCAGAGTGCTGAGTGGAGACCACCAGAAGAGGGGCATCTGAAAAAACGAGAGAAGTCAAAAGTAAAGACAATGCTGATTTGTTTCTATGATTCCAAGGGCATTATCCACAAAAAAATTAGTTCTGCCTGGCCAAACAGTCAATGGTGAGTTTTATCTCAAAGTTTTGAAGCAAATGATAGTGAGAATTCGTTGCATACAGCATGAATATCGTGATGCAGGTAGCTGGTCACTTTTGCACGATAATGCACCATCTCATCGTTCGAACATTGTGAGACCGTTTTTGAGTAAAAACCAAGTTTGTATGTAGGATCACTCACCGTATTCACCTGATTTAGCATCCTGTGACTTCTTTTCATCCCCCCAACTTCATTTGCTGATGAAAGGAAAGTGATACAACACCATTGAAAACCTTCAAGCGGCAGTAACCATGACCCTCAACAGTATCCCAAAAACCGATATAAAAAGCTCATTTAATGAATTAATTAACCATGCCAAATGCTGTATTGAAGCTGAGGGAGAATATATTGATAGAAATAAATGATCTGAATAATTATAATTGGCCTGTGTTTTATTTTATATCAAAAGTTTGGTTTCTTTTTGGACAGAGGGCATATAAGCTTGAAGAACAAAAAACCTTTTAAACACCTGGAAGAAGTGGATCCTTAGGAGAGCAGAGAACGGAAACCAGCTTCAAATGAGGTCTGAAAGCAGTGCAGAGATTATATTCCTTTAAAGTTCTGACTACTTTTTTTGTGAAGTGCCCCAGATATTTAAAATAGTATTGCCATTACTGTAGCCTTTATGTTGAGAGGGGTGTGATGAAGTGGAAGGGACAGATTAGTGGAAGAAATGAAATTTGACTAAATGAAAACTAAAGTCTTATGTGTAATGTCCTCTATTGGTGATGTTGGCTAACCTTATAGATCTTTTTTTGCACTGTAACCATTGGACAGGAAGGTTTGGAGAATAAAAGCAAGTTCTACTGTAAGGAAAGCGCTGATCAATTCCTTATCAGCGGAGTCTTCAACCTCTGTTGAAGACTCCGCTGATAAGGAATTGATGACACCATATGAGAAGGGGGAATGATGGAAGGTTTGTGTATGTATCTACCTGTGTGGGTTTTCTGTAAACTGCAAAAGAAAGGGTGCCATTAGGCAGACATGTAATTAGAGTATCTAAAAAAGGCAGGCTGTTGTTATTTTCTTTTTCAATAGTGAACTGGATTCTGGGGTGCTGACTGTTGAGGTGGAAGAGGAAAGAGTCTAATGTGTCAGAGCCATGCTGCCAAATACAGAACACATCATCAATATATTTTAACCAAATAGAAGGTTCGAGATTGGCAGCAGTATCAAGAGCATGTTTTTCAAAATGCTCCATATAGAAATTAGAAATTAGTGAGACCGTTTTTGAGTAAAAACCAAGTTTGTATGTAGGATCACTCACCGTATTCACCTGATTTAGCATCCTGTGACTTCTTTTCATCCCCCCAACTTCATTTGCTGATGAAAGGAAAGTGATACAACACCATTGAAAACCTTCAAGCGGCAGTAACCATGACCCTCAACAGTATCCCAATGTGATGGAAGGTTTGTGTATGTATCTACCTGTGTGGGTTTTCTGTAAACTGCAAAAGAAAGGGTGCCAGAGAAGTACCTTCTCTTTATATAAGATGCCCTGCTAAGAGAAGTAACCTGAAGTTGTTTAAGAACTCAAATGTTTCAGTCCCCCCCCCCAGGCATATGGATTGCCAACAATTCGTATATCAAATTACTCTTACTCTATCCCATACTACGAGGATTGTTTGAAAAGTTTGGTAAAAAAATAAGTTAAACACATTTTTTTGGAAAAAATCACCTTTATTTTTCAACATAGTCTCCATTGAAGTCTATACATTTGGTTCAGCGAGTTTCCAATTTTTTCATCGCATCTAAAAATTCGGATTTGTCAAATTGTGCAAAACAGTGATTGACAGCCTTGATGACATCCTCGTTCGAAGAAAATTTTTTCCCACCAAGTCAAATTTTTAAGTTTGGGAACAAGAAGAAGTCACACAGGGACAATTCCGGAGAATACGATGAATGTGGAAACAATTCGAATCTCAATTCGTGCAATTTTGCCATTGCGATGGCCGATGTGTGGGACGGTGTACTGTAGTGCATCGATGAAACAGCATTTTTAGTGTGCCAATCTTGGCTGTTTTTTTTTCAGTTCTTCTTTTAAATGATCCAACAATGAACATAATAGACTCTTGTTATTGTCTTACCCTTTTCCAAATAGCCTATCGTGATAATTCCTTGGGAATCCCAAAAAACAGTGGCCATTACCTTCCCAGCTGACAAAACAGTCTTCTCTTTTTTCAGTGCTCTTTCACTGGGTATAGTCCACTGTTTTGACTGCTGCTTGGACTCGTGTGTGTAGTGGTGGATCGCAGTTTCGTCTACAGTCACGAATCAACACAAAAAAATCTGTGGATTGCAATTAAACATCACCAAACACTGCGTTGAAATGTCTTTTCGCATACATTTTTTGATCGACAGTCAACAATCGCAGCACTCATCATGCATACAGCTTTATCATGTGCAATTTTTCGTGCAGGATATTACACACCTGTTCAGTTGAGATGCCTACAATCTCAGCAATCCCATGCACTTTCACTCAGCGGTCTTCCATAATAATTACCATGGATTTTGTCAATTATTTCTTTCGTAGTGACCTCAGTCGGGCATCCGAAGCACACTTCATCTTCGATGGACACCGCGTTTAAACTCATTTATCCAAAAACATTAGTTAATGCTGGTGCAGAATCCCCATGAACTGCATCTAACTCGGCTTTGATCTGCACAGCCGCCCACTTTTTCAAATAAAAGTGTTTTATCACTGCAGGAAACTCGTTTTTCTCCATTTTTATGAAAAATGTGAATGTAGTCATTTTAAATGTTTGCCAAATGAGAAATTGCACGTGGCTAAAATTTTGCCAGGGGTCATCAAAAAGATGATATGTGCCGATACTGGTATGAATGAATGAATTGTGTTGCTGTCTATTGGAAATTTACCAAACTTTTCAAACAACTCTCGTAGATGCTAGTGACTCCGTCTTCTTTAAATTAGCCAAAAACTTTGCAAAATCTTTAATTTCACTTACTGTCCACACTTCTTATATAAAAAATTCCACATATTTGAATTCCTTAATCCAGAATATAGTTTTAAATAATATCATAGTGGGCTTTGATGGTACCTCCTTATTCACAAATATTCCCCTTTCTGACACTCCAAATTTACTGGAAAATGCTTCACTCCTGACAATATTGATCTGTTTAATTTTGCTATCCATACTGGTTACTTCTCTTTGAATTCCAAAAAAAAAGTGTCTACCATCAAACTACCAATCTATTGCTTTAGACAACCTCAGTGTTGTCTAAAGTAATGGAGAAGGTCATCAATTGTAAACTTCTTCACACCTTTAAAAATGTCAACTAATCAGTGACCACCAATATGATTTCGCCAATCAAGATCCACAGCAATCTTTGGACATTTACAATGGTGCACCTAAAATCTTTCTAAAAAGTCTTGATGCTATTCAAAAGAGAGTAGTTTGGTTGATTGATGAACCCTGTCGCTCAGACATTCTTCAGTCACTGTTTCATAATACACACACAGTTTTGGCACTGTGTCTATTCTACAGATATCTCCACGGGCTTTTTCAGCAGCTACCATCCATCTTTCTTAACCCTACAGCAACACAGGAAACAGTTTCCCAGCATCATTTTACAGTTGAACTGCCAAGTCATCTTTCATTTCACCTACCTTAAATCTGTGGAACAACCTTTCCTATGAAGTATGCCCCAAGGACTACAACTTTCAGCTTTTCAAGAGGAATATTCAAAGGATTTTAAATATAGGCCCTACACATTTCAAGTGTGGGAGTAATATAATATATCATAATTGAATCCAAGCACCATATGCCTACTTTAATTTTTCAACAAAAACAAATCAGGAAACTACTAAAAATACTTGGATATTAACGTCTTCTGGTTCCCCCCCTCTTTTTCTATATATCCAACCCATTATGTTAAAGGCCAGTTGTGAAGGGCAAGTCAATTATATTTCTATATATACTTTTATTTTTGTTTATGAGATAGAATGTTTTAGATTCATATCCACAATGACCTCAAAATCAATATTTTTGTGTATTCAAAATACTGAAGTGCAAGTATAAAAAAAATTACTGTGAACACACACATATATATAAATATATTATATATATATACAATAGATACAATTCTATATGTTAAATCAATCTCTTTTTCTTAATAATGAAATTTGATATTCTCTTATTTCACATTCTCTTATTCTTTTTAGTAATTAATAATTCCTAGTACTCTATATGTCTAACTTTTACATTCATTCTTATTAAATACAAAGGAAACTTATATGACAATATTATCAGGTAACCAAAAACGTTTATGAGATTTTCAGTAAAGTTAGCTGCCATGACTTTTTTTTTTTTTTTTTTTTTTTTTTTTTGTGGTGGTGGTAGTTTGCAGAGTGCAATTTTTTACATGTGTTATAAGACACAGATGCATGTCAGTAAATCAGCATGCTCTAACTTGGTGTATACTCTTTTTCTGTGACTTTGAACTCTTTTAAAGTGTTCAGTTGAACCTGGTGTAATTCAGGCTTGTTTGCTTTACATATTTAAACTTGGTTCGAAGGCTTCAGAAGCTTCCTGTAAGATATGTGTGGAATTTGGAAAAGATGCAGTAGCAGGGGGTGCTGAGCAAAAATGGTTTAAAAAATTTGTTTTTGGTAATGAATCACTTGAAGATGCACCACTTTCGGGAAGACCCTCCATTATTGATAATGAAGAATTACTGTACTTGCCGGCGTATAAGACGCACTTTTTTTCTTTGAAAATAGGTCTGAAAAACAGGGTGCATCTTATATGCCGATACTCGGTTTTTTATTATTTTCATTTCTGGAAATTTTCTCTGTTCCAAGTTACGCGATTTCTTTATTGCTTCCTTGCGGTATGTGTGAGAGCATTCCAGTTACGTAGAGCAGTGTGTCTCAAACTTCAGAGATTCGCGTTCATATGATTGGTGCGGTATTAACAAAAGATGGTGCTACTAAATGACAAAGACAAGCCGACAGTTGAGTTGAAATGCTAATTCTCTTCAACCGAATTCCTTATATAATATCTGAAACACATTCACTATATATTTCTTCATTTTAACACGTTCACTCAAACAAAACCATATATTGCACCGGCAACATATGGTTTTGTTTAAGTCATACAGCATTTTCTGTGGGAGGGGGACATGCGATTCATTAGTTAGTGCCGTTTTTATCCCAGTCTCTAATTGCACTGTTTGTTGAGAAACATACTGCACAGCCAGCAGATGTCTCTGGACCTTATTCAGTGATACAATAGGAACGTTTTACGATCTCGAACTTCACGGATACATTGAATTTTATTCTATGGGTTAATGATGCATAGCCAAAAAGCGCCACGGACCCCCTGAAGACCTTTCATGTACCCCCCCCCAGGTATGCATACCACACTTTGAGAAACACCGAAGAAGAGTTCAGTGGATGCGTATGCACTGTCATCGAAGATCACAGCTGTGTCCTGTTCGTTTAAACTTTCCAATCGTTGTCACAGTTGTGAACGGCGATAAATTTCTGCCGTTAAATTTTCACTAAATTTCTTGGCAAATTATGGCTGAAAAACGTCAGCATTGTTACAATATTGCATACAAGCTACGTGTGATTGCGTATGCTAAAGAAGATGGAAACAGGGCTGCAGAGAGGTATTTCACACCACCGCCAACTGAGAAAATGATAAGAACTTGGCGGAATCAGGAAGAGGATTAAAAAAAAGCAACTCACAGTAAACATAACCTACGAAGTGAAACTGCAAAATGACCAGAACTTGAGGGAACTGAATACTTGGATTTTAGACCACAGAAAAGCAGGACTTTCAGTGTCTACAAAAATGATTATTCATCAAGCAAAAGCGATAGCCACTAACAGAGGGATCGCCAACTCTGGATCAACATCATGGTGTTCAAGATTCATGAAGAGAAACCAGCTATGTATGCGGACTAAAATATCATATGTGATATTTTAGTGATATATAAGTGATACAAAAATATCACAAAAGATGCCAGCTGAATATGAAGAAAAAATGATTGAATTTCATCGATTCGTCATTAACGCAAGGAAACAAGAAAATTTTGAACTTGCGCAAATAGGAAACATGGATGAGGTTCTGCTGACTTTTAATATGCCCTAAAACAAAACTACAGATTCCAAGGGCACTAAAAGTGTTACTATTAAAACTTCGGGGCACAAAAAAACTCACTCCATGGTTGTTTTATCCATCGTGCTGATGGGACAAAATTGCCACCACTATTGATTTTTAAAAGGAAGACGCTACCCAAAGAAAAACTGCTTAAAGAAGTGTTTGTACATGTTCATGCAAAAGGCTGGATGGATGGAGGAAGAATGAAGTTATGGATAGATAAAATTTGGTCTAGACACCCGGGTGGACTGTTGAAGAAGCCTGCCATGCTAGTATGGGATCAGTTTCGTTCTCACAGAACAGACGTTGTTACAAATAAACTCAAGGAATTGAAAACTCAGTTAGCTGTAATTCCAGGTCTAACTAGTCAGCTTCAACCTTTAGATGTCTGTATTAATAAACCATTCAAGGGATTTAAGAAGGAGAAGTGGAACAGCTGGATGCAGTCTTCAGATTTTGAGGTTACGCCATCAGGAAGAAGGAAGAGGCCTAGCATTTCGCAAGTTTGTGAGTGGCTCAAAGCTTCATGGGATGCTGTGAAAACTGAGAGAGTGGTTAAATCATTTAAGAATTGTGGCATTAGTAATGTACTGGATGGTACAGAGGACAATTTGTTGCATGAGGACTCAGATTCTGATTTAGAAGAGGTTTCAAGTGTCTCTTCATTTAGCTCTGGAGATGAATTTCTGGGTTTTGACTATTAAAAGGTGGGTACTCTTTCCTAGTTAGATTAGGTATTTGTTGAAAGTAGACCTACTTATTACTTTATATTTGGAATACTGTAAATTCGTTATAATATTCAGTGATAAAGTTTTTTTCCTAAAAAATGTGTACAAAAAAGGGGATGCGTCCTATATGCCGGTGTCTTATACGCTGGCAAATACGGTACATGCCATTGTTGAACATAATTCAAGATTAACATGTCAAGAACAATTGCTTTGACATATTGGGATACTGTCACCATTTGACAGCAAAGCAGTCATATCCGTAACTGAGACACTTTCTGATACTATTATAAAATCAAAATGCTCTTTGTCCTCGAGTTGCTTCTTTCATATGCTGCTTGAGAAAATTGTCTTGCAACAGGTCAATAAATTTCCCTTTGTTATTATGAGTTTTCTCTGCTACCAAATTAATATTCAAATAATTTAAATCCCCCACAATAATTACTCATTTAGCACCCTGACATGACATGACCTCCAGTCTGTGATGCATTTCTTCATCCCCAACAAATGACCTACTAGATGAGTAGCAACACAGTAGCATATAAATTAATTGTGTTAGCCTCCACACCAGATAGCCTCAAACTCGCTGCTACATGGGACATTATTACCAGAATTGCTTTCATGAGTTTCTATCTGAAGTCTTGAGTCTAAATGGGGTCTCAAATCATTTGATATCATTAGCAGCACTCCATCTCCTCTCCTATCTTTTCTGACATTTCTCTCCACATTTTTCTTTACACTCAATTCCAGTTAGTACATATCTAACTGTGAGCCATGTTTCAGTGCTAACAGTTTTAAGCAACAATATATTCACTTAGGCAACAAACTCAACCACTTTGTTTCTAATGCTCCTGAAATTTGTGTATAGACCTTACAAGTTACCTCCTTGCTTTTTCTTATACTTAACAGTCTGCATGGCCCAGTTGGGTAACTTTCTTGTTTCCATCACTACATACACACTCTCAAAATGACTGACCCAAAGTGTAGTGCATCCTTTTAGCAGATTCATAGCCATGCTCAGTGATATTTGTATCACTATTATGTCTACATCCTAAGTGAACTTACAAATATATCCTCAGCATTCCTACTAAGATGATCCAGGTAGTCTGACTCACTGTGTTAGGTTTCATTTCAATAAATAATTTTGCTTGAAACCTGATGCAAAATCCATTCAAGTGCAGGACATCCCTCTTATACAAGTCTTTTATACCATCAAATTCAATCTACTCATCCAAAAACTAATACTCATTTTTTCTACATAGCCCACACAATGAATCATTTGCTATCATGGCCCCTTCTTCTTAACTCACTACTTAACTCAAATAAGCAAATAAGCTATTTTTACTTTCACGCCTCTTCCCATCAAGCTTTTCAACATCATCTCTCAAACTATATTTATCACTACTTAAATCATTTAGTTCTAACAAGAACTACTCTCTCTTTTACTTTTCTTTTCTGTTTACTGTCTTTGACATATCCTTCATTTTAGTTCCTGGGAAGCTTGATGTAGTGACTTCGCTGTAAAGTGGAAATTTAATTACTGAATCACTGTATGACATTACTTCTTTTTTCTTATATTTTAATTGAATAGTCTTGTTATTATTATTCATTTGATAACTTATCAATTTCTGTGCTTCCATTTCTGTTATTGAGCTCCTTATTTTTCATTTCCTGTCTTAGTGTTGTAAATGGTTTTCTGCTTTCTCTAACTCCCTGGTCGATTTTAGAATAATTCTGTTTAATCTTGAAATTTCAAATATTATTTTTTTTCTTTAATGTCATCAATATAAAAGTTATAATTTCTGGGATTCCTGCTACTGTTATTCTTAGATTTCAATGCTGCTCTATTGTTCATTCAGGTTTTTGGCATCATTTTAAAAAAATATCTTAATTAGCAATGTTTCAAAATATATTAAACATACCGAATACAATAAAATCAATAAAAATTAGATTAGATAGAGTAAAAATACACTATCTAATCTAAAAAAAAACCCTCAATAAATCAAAAACATCACCTATTTTACAGAAGTTTCAAATTACCCACATTTGCAATATAGCCTTGAAACGGACTCCCTTCCACTATATTCTTCTCCTTTTCATAATTTTCTAGTTTTAATATAAAAGCTGAATAAATTTTATGCAAAACTTCCGACGGATTATATTTTCAGATGTCACCTGTGATGAAATTCAGTTTGCTAAAAAGTTTCTGCAATTGTAAAAATTTGTGCTTTTACTTTTGCAATAGGGAACTTAAATAACGTTAGGCCTATTCCATGATAAATTATATTGCACATCTACTGCATTTACACAGACCATTCATCCAGTGTTTCTCTTTTCATGTCACCTGTATATGCATCTCATTATTTTTAACAGAACAGATTATTTGATATTAATATACAGACTCCAGAGTTTCAGTTAACTGCTTACTCAGATCCCCTTTATGTAGTTCTTTTGGCTAATGTATGAGTTTTTTCACAGGGCAGCATGGTTCACTTTTTATTTTCATCATCATCAAATTCCTGCCATGCACACTAAAGAGGTGCACAGGATAAGATAGTACTACATGAAAAATTCACATCATTACTTACTTCTTATCTACAATTTTCCTCCAAATCAGTCTGTTACCTGTCAAGACTCCAATATTTTCTGATCTTATATTTATATCTTCTAAGGCACTTTTTACCATTTCAATGCACCTATATCTTGGTCTTTTTCTGGGTTGTTTTCCTGCAAACCTGGCAGAGAACACTTGTTTTGCTAATCTTTCCTCGCCCATTCTGTTTAAGTGACCAAACCACCTGAGATTAGCTCTAGTAATGCATTCCTGGATGCTGACAATGTAAAGGTCTTTCCTAATATCCTCGTTTTTAATATGATATTGAAATTGATGCCATCTGTTCATGCAATTAATCTTTCTCAGGACTTTCATATTTGCAGTCTCTAGTCTTTGGTCAAGTGTTTTACTTCTGACCCAGATCCATAACTTAAATTGGCTTGAACACTGTCTTGTATACAGCTAATATAATGTTTTTGACTAATTTCTCTTATTTCATATAAATCTATTCAGTTAACTTCTACCATACCAGCTTTGTTGATTCTGTTGTCCATTTCCATATCTAATATACCATCTTCACTAAAAATTGTGCCTAATTAGCTGAAATGTTTCACTTGTTCTATAGGTTCTTCATTTACAATGGAGAACCTATAGAAGAGAATACAATATTTTCAATGTTTCTGCTGATTTTCATTGTCTTTGTTTTGTTATTGTTGGTTTTCATAGCAAATTTATTACAACAGTTATTCAATTTAGTCAGGGAATGTTGCAGACTTGTAGAGGATTTATTTAGAAGTATAACATCATCTGCATAAAGCAAAGAGCTGAGATTAACAACTCCTATTTTGATATCATGTTGAAAACTGACATGTAGAAATAGAGAGATTACTGTTCCGTTGTATAAGACATTGATTAGGCCACACATGGACTATTGTGCCCAGATTTGGTCAACGGGTTTTCAGAAGAATGAAGAGATGTTGGAAAGGGTCCAAAGGCGACTGACTAAGGTAGTTTCTGACCTCTGGAATGTTGAGTATGAGGAAAGATTGAGAAGATGTAATTAGCAGAGTCTAGTGGAGAGGAGGAAAAGGGGAGATATGATAGAGACCTACAAGTTGGTAAGGGGGTTGTTATGAGATTAACGGTGGAGAAGTTCTACAGAAAATAGTAGGAGATCAGGGGGAAAACCAGAGGTCATCCCTGGAAACTGTATAAAGAGGGTGTGAGTAGGGAAGTGACAGGCAGGTTTTTTTCATGCAGAGTTGTGAATGATTGGAATGCCTTGCCTGAAAGTGTGGTATCTGCAAAGAGTTTGAGTGTGTTTAAGGCTCAGTATGATGAGATGTGTGTGTGATAAAAGGACCTCCCAGATGAGTCTTTGACTCCATGAGGTCTTGGGGTAATAATAATAATAATAATAATATACCACTTTCCTTCATAGCGTGATCCATATAGATAATGAATAACAGAGGGGATAATGTACATCCTTGTCTAATATAAGATTTAACATTAAACCATCTTCCTGTACTTCCTTCAATTGAAACTGCTGACTTACAACTCAAATAAAGATGAAGTATTGCTTGATATAATACCCAAATAACACCATATAACTGTAGTGTATTGAATAGCTTCTCTCTTGCCACCTTGTCCTATGCTGTTTCCAGATCCACAAAACTTAAATAAGATCTTGATTATATTCCCATGATTTTGTAACTATTTGTCGTAAAGTGAATATCTGATCCTGACAGCCTCTATTTGGCCTGAATCCAGCTTGTTCTTCCACAATTCTTCTCAACCGTTCCTCAAGTATACTTGAGTAAATCTTACCAGGAACACTCAGTAGAGAAATACATCTGTAATTCTCACATTTAGTTTTATTTCCCTTTAATATATGGATACTATGAGAGCTATACTCCAATCATTCGGAATTCATCCCTCTGTCCAGACCCGGTGAACTATGCAGTGCAGCCACTGTAAGACTTATATACCTCTATACTTGAGCATTTCTGGTCAAATATCATCTACTACTGCTCCTTTCCAAATTTCAGGTATTTGATTTCTTTTACTACTTAAAGTATGGATATGTATTCCTGATTGCATGCCTGGCTGTCATCGCTGCTAGTTTCATTTAGCAAGTTGTTGAAGTAATTACTCCATACTTCAAGGATATCCTCTTCTCCAGTTTTCATGTCACTTTTCTAATTCCTTTAACAGCACTCTTTCCTCCATTTCTAAGCTTCTTCAACAACCTCCAGAATATCTTGCCACTTTCTTGATATTTATTTTCTATGTTCTTACCAAAGTCTTCCCATTACTTTTGTTTAGCTGGTTTTACAAAGTGTTTAGCTTTCTTACATTTGTCTCTGTATTCTCTAAGAGCAAAAGCTGACTTATTTGCCAAGAACATTTGACATGCTTTCTTCTTTTCCTTCACTGCCTCTTTAACTTTCTGTGTCCACCATGGAGTTCTGATTTTTCTATCCTTACAGACAATCTCACTACATGCCTCTTTGGCTGAATCAATCAGTGATTTCTTCAGGGTTTGCCACTAAATCTCCAAGGTTTAGTTCCTGTTCTCAAACTCTTTCATTTTTTCTTGAATAATGTTTATGTATTTTAGTCTACAGTTCATATCTGAGAGCTGCTCAACTTTTATTCGCTTCAAAACTTTCTTATATGTTCTTCTTTCATCATTATCAAATTACTGCCATGTACCCTCAAGGGGTGTACAGGATATGATAATACAACATGAAAAATTTACATCATTACTAACTTCCTATCTACAATTTTCCTCCAATCAGTCTGTTAAATGTCAAGACTTCAACATTATCGGATTTTACATTTCTATCGTCTAAGGCACTTTGGCAAATACAAAATGATGGTACAACATGACAATTGTTTTTCTTTTTAATATGAAATTCAATTTTATCCTACTCAAGACTAGATAGTGATCACTTCCAATTTCACATCCTCTGTACACTCTGGTGTATTGCACCAGGGAGGAAAAATCACTATCAACAATAACATAGACAATGAGACTTTTCTTATTCCTTGCCTCTTCTCTCCATGTGAATTTGTGCACATTTTTATGTTGGATTATTGTGTTAGTAATAATCATTCCATGTCCTGAGCAGAAATCCAACAGGTATCTTCCATTATTATTAGCTTTGCTCTTTTCTCCCAAAATATTTTTGTATGTCTGACAATCATTTCATACTCTGCTATTTAGATCCCCAACAAGGACCAAGTTTTCATTTTTCATTGTGTCAGGTGCTTTCTCTAAAGCCTTAAAAAAAATTCCTCCACTTCTACCTTAGAAGAACTTTCTGTGGGACCATAAGCATAAATAATTGTCACTGTCCAGTTCTCACATTCTGATATTTGCCCACATCACTCTACTTGAGACTGCCTGCCATTCAAGAAGGTTAGCCTCATATTTAGTGCTTAATACTATGGCTAGTTCTTCTTTTTCTTAATTGTCATTGCCTGAATATAACATTTTATATTTATTGCTCAGAGAGATATCACCAGTTTTTGCCTTTTTTGTTTCAGTCACCCCTATGATGTCGATCTGGTACTTATCCTATTCCTCAGCTAGCTCCATTTCTTTGCCATTGAGGCTTCTTACGTTGATAGCACCAATCTTTAACTCTCGTGATGTAGAATTGGGGTGGGTTTTAGGATTTGTTCCAGTAGCTAACTTTTCGCTGTTTGCCCTGGTTACCTGGCAAAAACAACAGGGGCCGTTGTTTAAATGGGCGATACTCCAGCTGGCATGAAATTCTGTCATGTTGTACCATCATTTTATATTTTGGTTTAAGCCACTAAGAATACAAATTCGTTGGCTAAATCCGAAATTGCCAGTCCATCTTCGTTTGTTCAGTATCCAGGGTGCACCACGAGAAGGTGAGGATTGGACATTAGGTCAGAAGCCCTGGTCGGTTCTCGATATTCCTTTAAAGGCTATGTCGAGGACTCTTCTCGATTATACAGCCTTGACCCTTAAGCATCATCATCAAATTCCTGCCATGTACCCTCAAGGGGTGTACAGGATATGACAGTACTACATGAAAAAATTACATCATTACTAACTTCCTATCCACAATTTTCCTCCAAATCAGTCTGTTACTTGTCAAGACTCCAACATTATCAGATCTTACATTTCTATCCTCTAAGGCACTTTGTACCGTATCAATCCACCTATATCTTGGTCTTCCTCTGGGTCGTTTTGCTGCCAACTTGGCAGAGAACACTTGTTTTGCTAATCTTTCCTCTCCCATTCTATTTAAGTGACCATACCACCTGAGATTAGCTCTGCTAACGCATTCCTGGATGCAGACAATGTCAAGTTCTTTCCTAATATCCTCTTTTTTAATATGATATTCCCACTGATGCCATATGTTCACGCCTCTAATCTTTCTCAGGACTCTCATATCTGCGGTCTCTAGTCTTTGGTCAAATGTTTTACTTCTGACCAGGCTCTCTTGTCTTGTATACAGCTAATTTAGTGTTCCGACTAATTTCTCTCTTATTTCATATGAATTTATTCAGTTGACTTCCCACCATACCAGCTTTGCTGATTCTGTTGTCTATTTCTATATTTAATTTACCACCTTCAGTAAAAATTGTGCCTAAGTAGGCTGAAATGTTTTACTTGTTCCACAGGTTTTCTCCATTCACAACACAATTGACATTTTCAATGATTCTGGATATTTTCATTGTCTTTGTCTTTTTATTGCTGACCTTCATATCATATCTATTACAACAGCTATTCAATTTAGTCAGAAATCTTGCAGACTTGTAACGGATTTATTTAGAAGTATAACATCATCTGCATAAAGCAAAGAGCTGACATTAACATCTCCAATTTTGATATCAGGTTTAATACCACTTTCCTTCATAATGTGATCCATATAGATAATGAATAACAGAGGGGATAATGTACATCCTTGTCTCACACCAGATTTAACATTAAACCATCTTCCTGTACTTCCTTCAATTCTAACTGCTGACTTACAACTCAAATAAAGACTGTATTGCTTGATATAATGCCCCAATGACACCATATAACTGCAGCGTATTGAATAGCTTCTCTCTTGGCACCTTGTCATATGCCTTTTCCAGATCGACAAAACTTAAATACAGATCTTTGTTATATTCCCATGCTTTCTCGACTATTTGTCGTAAAGTGAAGATCTGATCCTGACAGCCTCTATTTGGCCTGAATCCAGGTTGTTCTTCACCAAGCTTTTCTTCCACAATTCTTCTCAATCGTTTCTCAAGTATACTTGCATAGATCTTGCCAGGAACACTCAGTAGGGAAATACCTCTGTAATTCTCACATTCAGTTTTATTTCCCTTTTTATATAAGGGTACTATGAGAGCTCTGTTCCAATCATCGGGAATTCGTCCCTCTGTCCAGGCTTTCTGAACTATGTAGTGTAGCCACTGTAAGACTTTTATACCACCATACTTCAGCATTTCTGGTCGAATATCATCTACTCCTGCTGCCTTTCCACATTTCAAGCCTTTGATGGCTTTTTCTACTTCAAGTATGGATATGTATTCCTGACTGCATGCCTGGTCAGTGTTTTTTATCACTGTGCTGTCATCACTGCTTGTTTCATTTAGCAGTTTTTCAAAGTAATTACTCCATACTTCAAGGATATCTTTTTCTCCTGTTTTCATGTCAACTTTATCATCTCTAACTCCTTTTACAGCACTCCCTCCTCCATTCCTAAGCTTCTTCAACAACCTCCAGAATATTTTGCCACCTTCTTGATATTTATTTTCTATATTCTTGCCAAAGTCCTCCCATGACTTTTGTTTAGCTAGTTTTACAAACTGTTTAGCTTTCTTACATTTGTCTCTGTATTCTGTAAGAGTAAAAGCTGACTTATTTGCCAGGAACTTTTGATATGCTTTCTTCTTTTCCTTCACTGCCTCTTTAACTTCCTGTGTCCACCAGGGAGTTCTGATTTTTCTATCCTTGCAGACAACCTCACCACATTCCTCTCTGGCAGAATCAATCAATGTTTTCTTCAGAGTTTGCCACTGAATGTCCAATGTTTGATTCCTGTTCTCAAACTCTTTCATTTTCTTTTCAATAATCTTTCTGTATTTTAGTCTACAGTTCACATCTGAGAGCTGCTCAACTTTAATTCGCTTTAAAACTTTCTTACATGTTATTCTTTTCAATATGAAATTCAATTTTATCCTGCTCAAGACTAAATATAGGCTCAAACTTGGTTTGCTCACACCTGGATAAAGGATTAAACTAAATTTATTATAACTACTACAACCAACAGTTGAAGGAATCAACAGCACTAATTATCACTTAGCCAAGAAATTAGTGGTCACACTCAAGGATTTGCTATGTCATTACCCCTCCTACATATAAAAATACACAACAATTCATAAACAAGACCAGAAACATCATATTCAACTACAAAGATTTATTAGTCAGCTTTGACATAACTACCCTTTTCACTAATTTCCCAATCAATGTTACTGTTCTTTTCTTACAAAAATTTCTGCCCAATATCATGGCCCTCTTTGCCCACATACTCCACTCCAGGTACTTCGTGTGGCAAAATAATTTTTACCTACAAAAAGAAGGTGGCCATGGGCTCCCCCCCCCCACCACACACACACACACACACACACAATAGTTAACTTGTACAGACTTCAAGCAACGAACTCTAGCTTCGGCCAGCTTAAACCCAAAGTCTGGCTCAGATGTGTTGATGATATTTTGAACATTTGGCTCCACGGCTACGACACATCAAATACATTCCTAAGCCACCTTCAACAAACAACAAAAATGTATTCAATTCACCATCAAAATCAAAAACTCTCTTCCTTTTCTAGACGCACTTGTCACACGTCTTCCCTCAGGCTGCCTCTCTTTCATTGTCTACTGCAAACCTTCATGTACAGGCCAATGCATACATAAAAATTCATGCCACTATCTAACACAAAAACTAGGAGTCATCAGCACCCTTAAACACAGAACACTAACAATCTGCTTCGACGAACAAGCTCTGAACCAAGAATTTGAAATCATTAACCATACATTTGTAAAAAATGGCTACAATAAAAAAAACAGTTCAAAAGATCCTCAATAAAAATGCCATTACAAGCAAAAATGATTACAAGAATACTATAGCCATACCCTACATTAGGAGCATTTCGAAGAAAAATAGACAGAACACTACTTAAATACAATATCAAGATAACCTTCAAACTCCCAGCAAAATTAAGAAATTTACTTAGTTCCTCCAAAGATCCTCCCAGGGGTTTACAAAATTCAGTGTACCTGTAACCCACATTATATAGGGAAAACAGAACGCATCATTCCAATCAGAAAAAATTAACACAAATACCACATTAAATACCTCCACTATGGGAAAACAGGCCTATCAGACCGCACACTCCAAACATGCCACAGAATTGACTGAAAAGGCACTAAGTCCCTACACCCTACCAAAACGTGGTTCAAAAGAAAATTCAAAGAAGCTTGTGAAATACTAAAACACCTTGCAAATCTGAACATAAATGATGGATTAATTATTCCAAGAATGTGGAGGATCCATCTTCGACTCATATAGCAACCAGCACAACCCCAGACAGAAGAAAATCTCAATACGAAAGGACTGTAGAAATTGTTTAATGTAATTGCTTTTTTTTTTTCTCACCAGAGTTCAGGCTAAGATAAATGATAACAAACATTTAGATTCAATTTACTTTTGTATAGTGCAGCACCATGTAGCTTGTATATTGTACATGTGTGTGTTTTCCTGATAATGACTTAAATACAGAGGTCGAAACATCAATTGTTACTTGCTTAATGTTAAGTAAAGTAATTATTCTAACGTGTATTATGTCTCCATAAATTCTTCACTATGAATGCTAACCATGTAACCATAAAAGAAAGAATAATCTTATCTTGTTTCTCAAAGTCAATCCCACCCATGAAGTCATAATGAACATATAGCACAATGATGTGCAACAGCAAGTGGTTAGAGAGAAAGAAGGAATCTGTTTAACATGTTTCTTGAAAAGTTAGAGGCTGTATTCATCTGGGGAAAATGGCATGGGGAAGGTTGTTCCAAAGAACAAAAGTAGATGGAATGAAGGAAGAAGAGAAGTTGGTTTGATAAGTTTGGACTTGGACTGAGAACAGATGTTGACTAGTGGCTTCTCAGGTTCTTAAATGTAAAATGTATGAAAGATCTAATGCAGAAAAAAAGATCATCTATAAGAAAGTGACTGAAGGGAGTCTATGAGAGAAAGAAGGAAGAAAGAGAGAGAAATACTGATTATTAAGAAGACTAATCTCTTCCATGTAAAGTTGAAAATTCTTAGGGTTTTGGGTACACCACCCAAAAATATATAAAATATTAGGAGTTGAGTGCATAGAATTTTGAATGAAAAGAATATGAAGTTTCAGGGACACTACAAAGGCTATGAATGTGATGTGTTTGAACCAGAGTAAGCTAGATGCCAAATTCAACCAAAGAAGAAGAAGAGAATGTATCTTGGCTGGAGATTGGAATACTGTCCAAAGTAAGAGGGAGTGAAGTAGGATCTGTTTTTTAAGTATATGACAAGATTATGTTTTGATAGCAGTGAAATTCACTACATTATCTTCACCCCACTTGAGAATAGTGAAGAGATCAGTGTTTAAGACACTGGTTATGAAATATCTCAAAGCTTGAATGATTTGAGTACCACAATATTTCCCAAAGAAGAGGAATGGAGCATACTGTCGTCAGCAAAACTACAGATGACAATTGAGAGTCAGGAGAGATCAATACTGGTTCCCAAATGAAGAAGAGGAATGGAGGGTACTGTCATCATCAAAACAGCAAAGACAATCAAAGGCCTTGGAATATTGAGAGAAGCCACATGTCACTAGAAACTTTTCCATGTGTCAAAAGCCAGGCAAGTTTAGTGAGGAAGTCTGCTGTAGAATTAGAATGGAAGAGTCCATAATAGTGATCAATAATCAAATAAAAGCTGTCTGTTAGTAACCTTTTTCATTAAATTTTGAGAACTGAGGTGAGGGAAATGGAATGATAGCCTGATGAATGACTTAGATCTCCCTTTTTAGAGACTGGATGGGAAAAAAAGTGTTGCTATCATATCGAGTAGATGCCAGATGGACAGCTTGTACAGAAAAGATGGGTAATAATTCTGTAGCACGTTTTTAGAAATTAGAGATATACTCTAGACCAGAAAAATTTTAACATCAGGACTTTTGAGACTTTTTCTAATGTCCTTCTGATGAAAGATCAAAGGAGGCACTGGGAGCAGTTTATGGCATATTGGAATATGATTTTCCTCAGTCATCACAAGTCTGATATTTCTGTCAATGTATTTTCTATATCATATGCAGGATGAAAAGTCAGGTTGGTATTTTTTTCATGCTCATGTCTTTGAATACTGTACATACATAGATTTTACAGTGTCCATTATCCCATTTATGTCTAATATATATATATATAAACAATTATATGCTAGAAATTTAAATTTTATATTTATAGAGTTATCAAAATTTTAAAAAAAATTACTTTATAAGCTACTGTGTCTGACTGTCTCGCTCCATATCCTGGGTCAACAGGTTGCAACATTTTCATAGCAACATCAGTAAAAGTAGTGGAACCCTAAACAATCATATACATGGTCAGTGTTTGCACAAAATGTAAAAGTATCATAAGTTACATGTGATCACAGTAAAGAAACATTTAATAAACTGAAATTAATAATACAGATATTTCTGTTCAAGTATCATAAACCATCATCAGTGCAACATAAGATGAAATTCAAAAACAACAATGCAGATTGTTGTTTTTGAATTTCATGGTCAAGGAGAACAGTCATGAGGCAGGTACATATAATATTAGGATCTGATATCGGTGTGGTTATATGTGTATGTATAATTACATTTTTCAAAAACACTAAGAAATACAATTACTGATGATAATTTACCAAATTTTGGGGCATAGAAAGTCCATCATTGAGGATAAGGTTTCAGTAGTGAAGAAGGACCTCAGCACTTTTATTTCTGAAAAGATGTTCACAAATTCAAGAGCATCTATGCAATAGTTCAGTAACATTCAAGAGGCTGCTGTAGTATTGATAATCTCATTTTCGATAAGGCCAGACTTGTGAGAGATTTTGCATGTTTAACCAAAATAAGGTAACTTGCAATTACATAATCTACCATTTATCCAATCATATCAGGAAGGCAATTTGCCATTCTGAGACCTGAAGGAATAATTGAAGTACAATTACATGGTGCTGTACCAGAAATCGATTGACATGGGTTAGTTAATTGAAGAGTTGAAAGTTAGATAAATGGTAGATCACTGGATCTGGAAATTAACAGATTCCAGGTAAAGGTAAAGATTATACTTTATCCTTTGGAGATAATAACAAAGAGCTGATTTAATCAATAGGTTTAAATGTGATTGAAAGGTGAAATTTCCTAAGGATATAAGAAACACACAGAAGTGCTACTAATATAAGGGATGGATATTCTATCTCTTCTTGTAGAATTAGGAAAAGGCTCTCTGATGATTATTTTGGGATGTAACCATTGAAAAAAGAGGCTTATTTGATGGTGGAAGAGATCTTTTTGCTTCTTGTTGAAGAGATTCAGATGAAGAAGAGACAATATGGGTTCTTGATAGTACGTATTTAAAAACACTAATTTTCTACATGGAGAGTGATGTATTGATGGTTGTTGAATATTACAACTTGAGAAATACAGTTTAGAGTATACTGGAGTAAATAGAGAGCCACCTGTTTATTTTTATAAGACGACAACTAATTCTTTAGACTTATTCCAAATTAATAATGCAGATATTTCATTACTCTGGAATGCCATTCCAAATCGTAAAAATGGTGTCCACGTAATGAAGCTAAAAAGTTTTGGATTAATTTTTTTATTCTGAATATTTCAAATAAAAGTTGACCAGAGTTGGAGAAACTGAGGAGTTCATCACAGTCCCTTCAATTTATCTTTTCATTAAGATTTCCATCACAGTTGACATATCTTGAGATATAAAATAGATATCCTTCTATAAGATCATAACATCTTTGTTTTTATTGGCAGGAATCACACCAAAAAAAAAAAAAATTTAACTGTTTATTAGATAATGTACCTTCCCTCAACCCAGATACTGTTCAAAGGCTTAGAACCCAATCATGAAAGACCACCCCAGGATTTATGGTCTTCTAAAACTTTACAAGCCTAGATATCCTCTGTGACCAACCATTTCAAAATCTCTCTTCAATCTCTTTACTCCCTTTAATGGCTATTCTTATTCTACTATAAAGAATGTCTCTGAATTTATTTCAAAATTTAGAAAATTCAAACTTATCTATACTGATTTAATGGTCAGTTTCAACAATGCTTACTATTCACTAATGTGCCTTTGAATGACACCTTGAAACTTCTATCTTCTGAATTTTCATCATGCATTATGGAAATCTTCAAGTTTGTCATGAATTCAGGATAGATATTTCATCTGGAATGGAGAGCTTTGGCTATTGAGTGGTTCGTGTTCTGATGGACGAAATTTGATACTCAGCATGTTAATTGGAAATAAATTCTAGAAAGAGAATTTATTTCCAAGAGATTCAGAGGGAGTGAAGAGGAACAATAGACTGACAGATGTGTATGTATCTGTAGAGAGAGAGAGAGATGGAAGGAGAGGGGTTATGATAAGATGTGAAGGCACTCTTATTCCAGCATGACTGGATAAAAATTTCAGAAAGATGTTTAGACGGTGAAAAGAGGAAGAGATACATTGATAGAAATGTGTATATGTGTAGGGGGTGGGGGAATGGGAGGGCATGGTAAGAGGTTTACAGAACTCCTATTCCAGCCTGACTGGAGAGAAATTTCAGAAAGCAGTTTAGAGGAATGAGTAGATACAGGAAATTCTAGTTCAGAAAGGTTTATGAACTAGAAATGGCTACAGTTGAATATTTTATTAGAGTTCTGATAAAATATCCTTCCCTCTTAAGCTAACCCATGGACTTTCAATAACACCTAATGATGATGATTTATTTTTATATTTTTCTATAAAGGAGAAATTCTGGCAGCTTCTTAAATGAATTTAGTAACATCAGTTCTTTTGAAATCCAACACTGCTTCTGCACTAACAACATGAGTTGCTTTTACTCTATATTTGTTACCTTTTCATTAATATATATATTTTTACAGAAACTAGAAGTGCGATGAAAATGCAGATAAGATGAGAGTGATGGTTGGAATGAATAACTTAAGAGGTAGTATTAATCAGGTAGTGATAGAATTTGAGATTAACATCAGATCGCAGCAGAAAAGTGTAAGAGCAAATATACATTAATGACATTAGGCAGGGTCTAACATCAGATGTGCAATTGCTTGCCAATGATGTGAAGATAGGTAGGGGGCAATTAAGAGTGATACTGATATTCACCACTTACAAAATGATTTGAATAGGCTGGTAATTTGGGCAAATGAAAATGGCTGTCATTTTCATGTTAGTAAGTGTAAAGTTATACACTTTGGCATGATTAGATTACAAGTGGCATATTATAATTGTGGGTTTATGATACAAGAAACTGACGAGGGATCTTGATATATTGATGGACAGGAATTTGAAGTTCAAAGGTCACATAGCAAAAGTTGCAAATACAACTCAGAGAATAACTGTAATGTTGAAGCAAACCTCGACATGTAAGGAAAAGAAAGTCATTTTGCCTCTTAATCAGGTTTTGATAAGACAACACTTGGATCATTGTGAGCAGATTTGGTCTCCCAGATTCCAAGGGGATAAAGAAGCTGTGGAAAGGGTGCAAAGAAGAGTTACAAAGATTATAATCTGGATTATGGGATTTAGATTATGAGGACAGATTGCGAGTATATGGAATACAGATTCTGGGGTTATATGATAGAGGTCTATAAGCTTTTGAATGGGTGTTATAGAATATCGTTGGATGAAATTTTTTGTTATATGGAAGGGAGAAAACATGGGGCATCCATGGAAGTTATTAGGGTGGGCTGAAAAGTTTTCGGAATCGATCATAGATGCACAGTTAGCAACACTATCAGCACAATTTGTTTTTCTAAGTTGGTACATCTATCATAAGCATCCATGTGAAATTGTAAGTCATTCTATCAAGTAGTTTGTTTTATACAGCTGTATGAAGCAAAAGTGTTGTCTGTATCCCTTGAAATGAATAAAACTGAGTATCGTGTGGTTTTAAAATTCTTTGTAAAAGAAGGTTTAATGCCAAAAAAAATTCATTTGACGTTCATTTGAAACAGAGAAGAGTACCCATTAATGTTCATAAATGTTTATGGGCACTCTTCTCCATTTTCAACAATTAATAAATGGGCTGCTGAGTTTAAACATGGCTGTACCAGCCTTGAAGATGATCCATGTGAAGGACGTCCAAAAAGTGTAACAACACCAGAAATCATTGATCAAGTGCACAATATGGTATTGGATGACCGGCGAGTCAAAGTGCGTGAAATTGCTGAGACTATAGGCATTTCAAAAGAACATGTAGGATACGTTCTGCATGAAGAATTGCAAATGAAAAAGCTTTGTGCAAGATGGGTGCCAAGCTTGCTCACAGCAGATCAAAACTGATTTTGTGCATCGATTTATTACTATGGATGAGACTTGGATTCCCCATTACACACCAGAATCTAAACAGCAGTCAAAACAGTGGATAGAAGCTGGCTGTTCAGTACCAAAGAAGACAAAGTCAGTTCCATCAGCAAGAAAGGTCATGGCATCAGTGTTTTGGGATGCTAAAGGCATATTTTTATTAATTATCTTGAAAAGGGTAAAACAATAGCCAGGGAATATTATTCCAATCGTTAAACCAGACTAGATGAAAAAATTTGTGAGAAAAAAACCGGTTTGCAAAAGAAAAAAATCATCTTTCATCAGGACAATGCACCTGTCCACAAAGGTGTTTTGGCAATGGGAAAATTAAGGGATGGATCTGCACTATGAATTGTTTGAACATCCACTGTATTTCCCAGATTTGGCTCCCTATGACTTCTATCTCTTTCCCAAAACTAAAACTTTTCCTTGCTGGTCAGCGTTTTTCTTTGAATCAAGAGGTGATTACAGCTGTAGAGAACCACTACAGAGATGGGATAATGGAGCTGAAGCATCACTAGAATAAATGTATTAGTCTTAAGGAAGATTATGTTGAAAATAAAGATAATTTCGAAATTATAAATGCGTTTTTTCATTGTTAGGCTGAGAACTTTTCAGACCACCCAAGTTAAGTTTGTTCACAGTTTTGATCTCACAGAGCAGTGAGTGAGTGGGACAGTTTGTCTTTAGGGGGGCAGTGAGTGCATCGAGTGTGAATAAATTTAAGGGAACGTAAGATAGCTGGTTTGGATGATTCATACCTCCCTCAATGAGTCCTTGACTCCTGGGGGTTTCAGATGATGATGATGATAATAATAATATAGAGTGTGTTGCTAAGGTATGATATGATAATGCAGAGTTGAGAAGAAAGAATGAGCTGCTAGTGAGAATAATGTTAAGATGAGAGGTCTGGAATATGTGGATGATTGGAGTACATTTGATGAAAGAAGGGTGCATCTATATCCAAGAGATTGATTGCATTTGAACACAGAAGGTATTTAGAGAGAGATGACTGTTGTTTTCTGGACAAGCGGATGAGTTAAGATAGGTAAATTAGAGTTGTCAGGGTGGAAAGTAGCAGGCATATCTTCATGTGGGGACAGTGACTTGGATGATGAGTGCATAGTATACTGCAGAGCCTAGTAGAGGCTCCAAAGAGTAACAATATTTATGGAATAATGACAATACATTGTTTTTTCTGTATACAAATGCCAAGAGTATTAGGAATAAAGGAAATAAGTTTCTGGCACTGACCAATTTTGCCTATCCGAAGATTATTGGTATCAGTGAAACTTGACTGACAGAGGAGGAAATAGGAATAGAAATTGAAGGGTATAGCATATTTAGGCAGGATAAGCAAAGTAAATGAGGCGATGAAGTGTTACTTATGGTACAAGATGAGTTGTGCACTCTCAAGGTAGAGAGAAGAGAAATAAATGGGATGGCCTGAGCATATGTGTAAGATTGAGAGGACAGGATATAGTAGGATATAAGCTGGGAAATATGGAGAATAATTGGTAGAAAATGTTTATGCAAATCAGTTTGGAAATTGGTAAAACGAGTGACCATTACTTTAACAATACAGAGCAATATAAACTGGGCAGAGGAAAGCACACTCAGTAATTATGTAAACACATTCTTGGAATTCTTGCGGAACAGATTTCTTAAGCAGCATATGATGTAATGGGGGATCAAGAGTTTTGGTCAGCACATCAGAGAATCTGAGATGTCATACTTGTTCCGAGGTGGTGAGGCTGACCATGTTGTCTCGATTTGGCATGCATGAAGAAGACTGAAGAAGGAAGAAATTTATGTGGATTTACAATGCTGATGATTATAACACTTAGAAACTAGCTAGGGATATTACAATGAATAGAACAATTTGAAGAAAGAGAGGTAAATTGTAAATGGAAACAAGTTAAAAAAACATTTGTAAGCAGCAATGGCAAACTGAATATCTTGAGTGAAAAACATAAAGCAATATGGAGTAACATAAAGGACTAGGGAAATCAAACAAGAAATGCAGATAAAGAAGAAGCTATGGAGGACTTATGAAGAGAAAGGTGGAGGCTAGGGAAAGAAAAAGGAGAGAAAGAGAGAATATGAAAGGGGGACTAGCACTGCAATCCAAAGAGAATGCTGAAGAGATGTTTTCCTACATGGCCAGCAGGTGGAGAAACAATTGCGAATAAATGACTCTGCTAGATGAAGACACTATTGGGCGACCAGCTAGGTGATATAGTATGAGTGTTTAGTTATCACTTTATTAGAGTGTTGCATCCTTGTAAAGTTGGTTTTATTCCTAATTGGACAGGGAAGGTTGAAGGATTAGAAATTAATGAAGAGGAGATATTCTGAATACTGAGCACTTTAAATATCAATAAGGAAGTCACACTAGGTGGGATTTTACCATGTGTTTTCAAGGGAGTGTGCAAAGGAACTGACCAATGATCTGTCTGTTTAGTGAGAGTCTTACAATGAGGAAAGTTTCTGAAGAGCAGAAGGAGGAATAAGAGAATGCCATCATAAGAGTGTTGGCAGAAAGGAGGTATCAAATATATTGAAAGTTTATTTTCCCTTGGTTAGACTATAATAAATTTAGTTTAATCCTTTAACCAAGCGTGAGCAAACAAAGTTTGAGCCCCTGAAAATATCTTCAACACTGGGGTAAGGTAGTACAACACCAAGCAACTCGTAACAAAGGCGGACCAAGCTAACATCACTCCTATCTCGGTATCTCCCATAATGCAAAACACATTTCCTTGCGGATATGTATAATGTTATGCATTAAGGGCCACTACCCAGACTTGTTTCAAACTTTATTGAAGGCTCTTCAGTGGGAGCCAGTCCAGAAGTGGAGATACCAGGCAGAAGCAATGGCGAGGTCATCTTTACCTACAGGAGTTGCCAAAAGGTGTGCCACATTTTTATTAAATTACTCTGGATTTAGAGAAAGATGTTGAAAGTTTATTTTTCACTTGGTTAGACTATAACAAATTTAGTCTATTCCTTTATCCAAGTGTGAGCAAATAAAGTTTGTGCCTGAAAATATCTTCAGGACTGTGGTAAGGTAGTACAACACCGGCAACTCCTATAGATAAAGATGGCCTTGCATTGCTTATGCCTGGTATCTCCACTTCTGGACCTGGCTCCCACTGAAGGGACCTCAATAAAGGTCGAAACTAGTCTGGGTAGTGGCCTGTTCCTTAATGCATAACATTATACGTATCCGCAAGGAGATGTGTTTGCATTATGGGAGATATTGAGATAGGAGTGAGGTTAGCTTGGTCCACCTTTGCTACGAGTTGCCTGGTGTTGTACTACCTTACCTCAGTGCTGAAGATATTTTCAGGGGTGAAAACTTTGTTTGCTCACACTTGGATAAATGATTAAACTAAATTTATTATAATCTAACCAAGTGAAAAATAAACTTTCAACATCTTTCTTTAAATCCAAAGTAATTTAATAAAAAGGTGGCACACCTTTTGGCAACGTCTATAGGTAAAGATGACCTTGCCATTGCTTCTGCCTGGTATCTCCACTTCTGGACCTGGCTCCCAATGAAGAGACCCCAATAAAGGTCGAAACTAGTCTGGGTAGTGGCCCTCCCTTAATTCATAACATTATACATATCCGCAAAGAGATGTGTTTTGCATTATGGGAGATACTGAGATAGGAGTGATGTTAGCTTGGCCCATCTTTGCTACGAGTTGCCCTGTTGTACTACCTTACCCCAGTCCTGAAGATATTTTCAGGCACAAACTTTGTTTGCTCACACTTGGATAAAGGATTAAACTAAATTTATTATGGTATCAAATATAGTCGTCGTCATCGTCCAGTAGCATCCTCTATTGGGAGGTTTGCAGCAGATGAGCAGCTCTTCTCCATTTCTCTCTGTCAGTTGCCTCTGTCATTCTTAAACCAGTCCATTCCACGATGTCATTGAACTACTCTCTAGTTGGTCTTCCACATCTTCTCTTCCCCTCAACTTTCCCTCGTAATACAGTTCTTGTCAGGTGTCTCGAAGAACCTCTCAGAAGATGTCCTGCAAATCTGGTCTTTCTATGCATAATATTCTTGAGCAGTGTTCTTTCCATCCAACTCTTCTTAAAACTTCTTGATAGACTGGTATATATTTCCTACAGTTGATAAGATTTTGGAAAAATTGATAAGAGTTCATTTTTATCAATTTGATTAAATGCCTTAATTAAAACAAAAATGCCTTTATACAGAATTGAGCAGATGGGATATTATTATTTATGAAGGAAAGCATGGAATTGTTAAAGGTAGTTTTGTTTTAATTAAGGCATTTAATCAGGTACTGCAGGATAAGTTAATATTTAAGTTCCAATATATGAGTTTAGATATCAGACTAATAGACTGAATTGGAAATTTGCCATCTAACAGATAGAATTGTGTATAGGGAAGTTGTATACATTGGTATTATTATTTACAGTATCTCCGAGGAGTCCAAAGACTCTTCTCTTGACTCCACAGAGAAACCATAACTCATCATGGGAGATCCACACTAATCTTTAAGAGTATAGTCAGAAAAGTTCTTGGCCTATCAATGCAAAAACAACTTTATAATTTCAAAATCATTTTTATTTTTCAACATAATCTCCCCTTAAAACAATACATTTACTCCAGCGAGGCTCCAGTGCATTATCCCATCCCTGTAGTGGTTCTCAGTAAGATCTGCAAAATACACCTCGACAGCTGCAATCACCTCTTGATTCGAATAAAAACGCTGACCAGCGAAGAAGAGTTTTAGTTTTGGGAAGAACTAGAAGTCAGAGGGAGCCAAATCTTGGGAATAGAGTGGATGGTCTAACAATTCATAGTGCAGATCCCTTAATTTTCCCATTGCCAAAACACCTTTGTGGGCAGGTGCATTGTCCTGATGAAAGATGATTTTTTTCCTCTTTCATCGGGACAAATGAAAACCGGGTCTTTTCTCTCACATTTTTTCGTCTGGTTAAAAGATCGGAGTAATATTTGTCAGTTATCGTTTTTACCCTTTTGAAGATAATTAATAAACAAAAAAACTGGTGAGATCGTTCTCAACAATAAATACAAAATATTATATTCAGGCAATGAGAATCAAGAAAGAGAAGGAGTAGCCATAGTATTCAACACTAAATATGAGGCTAATCTTCTTGAATGGCAGGCATCTCAAGTAGAGTGATGTGGACAAATATGAGAATGGAGAACTGGACAATCAGACATTTGTGCCTATGGTCACACAGTGGAGGTATTTTTTGAAGTTTTAGAGAAAGCAGCTGACACAATGAAAAAGGAAAAGTTGGTCCTTGTTGGAGATATAAATAGCAGAGTAGGAAACGATTGTCAGACAAACAAAAATATTTTTGAAGAAAAGAGCAAAGCTAATAATAATGGCGAATACCTGTTGGATTTCTGGTCAGGACATGGACTGGTTATTACTAACACCATCTTTCAACATAAAAATGTGCATTGTTGATAATGATGTTTTCCCGCTGGTGCAGGACACCAAGGTGTACAGAGGATTTGAAATTGAAAGTGATCACCATTAAGTCTCGAGCAGAACAAAATTGAATTTCATATTGAAAAGAAGAACATGCAACAAAGTTTTAAAGAGAATAAAAGTTCAGCAGCTCTCAGATATGAACTGCAGACTAAAATACACAAACATTATTCAAGAAAAAATGAAAGAGTTTGAAAGCAGGAACCAAACCTTGGAGATGCAGTGGCAAGCCCTGAAGAAAACACCGATTGATTCAACCAGAGAGGCATGTGGTGAGGTTGTGTGCAAGGATAGAAAAATCAGAACTCCATGGTGGGCACAGGAAGTTAAAGAAGCAGTGAAGGAAAAGAACAAAGCATATCAAAAGTTCCTGGCAAATAAGTCAGCTTGTGCTCTTAGTGATACAAAATACAGAGGCAAATGTAAGAAAGCTAAACACTGTGTAAAACTAGCTAAACAAAAGTCATGGGAGGACTTTGGCAAGAATATAGAAAATAAATATCAAGAAGGTGGCAAGATATTCTGGAGGTTGTCGAAGAAGCTCAGAAATGGAGGAAAGAGTGCATGTCACCTTTATCATCTCTAAAAGAATTAGAGATGATAAAGGTGACATGAAAACAGGAGAAAAAGATATCCATATGGAGTAATTACTTTGAAAAACTGCTAAATGAAACAAGCAATGATGACAGCACAGTGGTAAAAAAACACTGATCAGACATGCAGGCAGGAATACATATCAATGTATTCCTGTCTGCATGCCTTGAAGTAGAAAGCCATCAAAAGCCTGAAATGTGGAAAGGCAGCAGGAGTAGATGATATTCGACCAAAAATGCTCGAGTATGGAGATATAAAAGTCATACAGTGGCTGCACTGCATAGTTCAGAAGGCCTGGACAGAGGGACAAATTCCAGATGATTGGAGTAGAGCTCTCATAGTACCCATATATAAAAAGGGAAATAAAACTGAATGTGAAAGTTACAGAGGTATTTCCCTACTGAGTGTTCCTGTTAAGATTTATGCAAGTTATACTTTAGAAACGGTTGAGAAAGATTGTGGAAGAGAAGCTTGATGAAGAACATGCTGGATTCAGGCCATAAAGAGGACATCAGGATCAGATTTTTATTTTACGACAGTTCGCCGGCAAAGGCTGGTCGATTGGTAGAGTCTCTGCTGCTAATGGCTCAGTTAAGTAAGTTTTAGCATGGTTGGTAGTTGGAAGGGGACCAATCATTCGATGCTATTCGCACACTCTCCCTCGATGAGTCTCTGGACTCCCTGGAGGTGTAAAATAATAATAATAATAATAATAGTTGAGAAATCATGGGAATATAACAAAGATCTGTATTTAAGTTTTGTAGATCTGGAAATGGCATATGACAAGGTGCCAAGAGAAAAGCTATTCCAAATGCTACAGTTATATGGCATTAATGGGGCATTATATCAAGCAATACTTAGTCTTTATTTGAGTTGTGAGTCAGCAGTTAGAATTCTGGAGGTGTTAATCTCTTTGCTTTATGTGGATGATGTTATACTTCTAAATAAATTTGCCTTAGAAGACAGAAATATAAGACCTGATAATATTGGAGTCTTGACATTTTACTGACTGATTTGGAGATAAATTGTAGATAGGAAATTAGTAATGATGTACATTTTTCATGTAGTATTATTGTATCCTGTACACCCTTCATGGTATATATATCAGGAATTTGATGATGATTGCCATTAGCATCCAATGGAACAGACTCTGTCTTCTTTGCCACTGAACAACTGTCTACTGTTTTGATTCTGCTGTTTGGATTCTGGTGTGCAATTGTGAATCCAAGTCTCATGCATAGTAATAAATTGATGTACAAAATCAGTTTTATTCTTGTTAAAATGCTCCAAGCACTGTTCAGATTTTAATGCAAGTGTGTTTTTGATCTGCTGTGAGCAAGCGTGGCACCCATCTTGCGCAGAGCTTTTTCATTTGCAATTCTTCATGCAAAATATATCCTACATGTTCTTTTGAAATGCCTATAGTTTCAGCAATTTCACACACTTTGATCCCCCCCTCAGATATCCAATATCATATCATGCACTTGATCAATGATTTCTGGTGCTGTTACACTTTTTTGGACGTCCCTCACATGGATCATCTCCAAGGCTGGTATGGCCACGTTTAAATTTAGCACTTCATTTGATAATTGTTGAAAACAAAGGAGAAGAGTGCCCTTAAACTTTTATGATCTTTAAGTGAATATCTTTTAGCGTTAAACCTTCTTTTACAAAGAATTTTATAACCACACGATATCCAATATCATATCATGCACTTGATCAATGATTTCTGGTGCTGTTACACTTTTTTGGACGTCCCTCACATGGATCATCTCCAAGGCTGGTATGGCCACGTTTAAATTTAGCACTTCATTTGATAATTGTTGAAAACAAAGGAGAAGAGTGCCCTTAAACTTTTATGATCTTCAAGTGAATATCTTTTAGCGTTAAACCTTCTTTTACAAAGAATTTTATAACCACACGACACTCAATTTTATCTATTTCAAGACAACACTTTTGTTTCAGACTGCTGTATAAAATAAACTACTGATAGAATTACTTTCAATTTCACATGGATGCTTATGACAGATGTAGCAACTGAGAAAAAAAAAAATCATTCCGATAGTATTACCATCTATGGTTGAGGCCAAGAACTTTTCAGACCACCATCGTATACCAAAAACCTATCATACCTCTCAAACTCATTCATTGTCAGGGCAATTATAATTAATTCTACCAGTCCATTCCACTCATTTACTGCTGTCCTCTCATTAAACTCATTCACTGTCAGAGCACTCACAACTAATTCTAGCAATGTTTCCCACTCTCCACGCAGAAAAACTAGTTCACACATTCTTACTAACCACGTTTACACAACTTCCACAGATGACTCCTAGTTCTCAATTTGTCACATACTAAAAATTTTTGTTTGCATAAATTTTATAAAACCCCTTTAATATCTTATAAGTTTTTATCCTATCCTCTATTTTCAGCCTATCAACTAAACTTTGTAACCTACATACCTTCAACCTATCCTCATAGGGAGCATTCCACAGACCTATCATCAGCTTGGATACTTATCTCTGAATCCTCTCTACCACGTCGTGATTGCTAAGAAATCCTGGTGAAATCTGTGCATATTAGTAAAGATGTGGCCAAATCACAGCCTTATAAAGATGGATAATAACTTCTCTACCTTTACTCTTTTTAGCATGTTTTTCAACATCCAAGTAATCCTTTAAGCAATTTTACTGATTTTTGCAATATGCCGTAGGAATTTCAACTTTCTATCCACCATTCACAAGTCCTTATCCTCATCAAATTTCTGTAATCCAGTACTATCAATACTATAGACAGTATGCAATTTTTTCAAGTCAAACTTCATAACCTTACATTTTGCAACATTAAATTGACAATCGTTATCCTTAGCCCACAATGCCAATTTATTTAAATAATCATACATTAAACAATCAAACCGTTGCCATCTTCAATTTTGCATCATCAGAAAACAAACTGAATATACCCTCTTAAACCTTTCTCTATATCATTGATATACAAATTAAAGAGTTGTGGCTCAAGTAATGAACCATAATGTGCTGCACTAGTCACCCTCATTCGTCTAGATTCCACTTCACCATATACTACTCCCTGGAATGTTTTCTGTCAGTCTCACTCCTCTATCCTTGCTACTAGCTTCGCATCCATTCCCATTTGCTCCAACTTTTGTAATAGTTTTTCATGTGATATTTTGTCAAATGCCTTTGCAAAGCCGAGTAGTATCATGGTATAGCCATTTTCCTTCTCAAATTCCACTGTCATTTTATTATAAAATATGAATAAATTATTAAGACATGACCTATCCCTTACAAAGTCGTGCTGCCCACTATAGGGTGTCGTATCCCTATTCAACCATTGTTTGATTTTATCTTTAACAAACTTTTCCAATACTTTAACAGCCACTACTGATATATTAATAATCTATACTTCTGTCTTTGAGCCACCTTTATGTAATGGAACTATCTTACCCTATTTCCATTCCCTAGAAACCTTGCTAGAACTGAGACTTAGATTAAAAAACTTCATCAGTGACAATGCCATTTCTCTTGTATATTTGTGTATTATATTTGCTGACATGATATCTAGTCCCACTGTTATCAACACATTGATATTTTTCAATATCCTAAGCACTTCGTGTTCATTTACCTCAATTTTGACATGTCTCTGTCACATCAACACCTGCAAAATATCCCTGGATGATACATCTTTGCAAAATGATCGCTCAGCAACTCCCTTTCGTATCATCAACATCAATTAAAGTCATCCTTCTGTAGTTATTCTTCCTGTTACTTGTTACATAACGAAAAAGCTCTTTTGGATTGACTTTGGCCTACTTGGCCAATTTCTGTCTCATTCTATATTAATTTATTCAAGTGGTACCTCACCAAACCAACTTTGCTTATTCTATTGCATATTTTCATATTTAATTTGCCTTCTTCACTAAACATTGTGTGTAAATAGCTGAATTATTTAGGTTGCATAGGTTCTTCACTGAGAATGCAGTTGAAGTTTTCCATATATATTTTCATAGTTTTGATCTTTTTATTGTTAATTTTCATACCAAATTTGTTATAGTTTAATTCAGATTAGTTAAACAATCCTGGTGACTTTCACTACTGTTTAGAAGTACAACATCATGTGTATAAAGCAAAGAGTTAAGGCTGATAGTTCCAGTTATGTTATCAGTTTTAATGCTACTTCCTTTCATGATGTGATTCATATACATGATGAATAAGAGTGGACATAAAATGTACCCTTGTTACACACCTGATTTTACGTAAAAATGCCTTCCAGTGATTCCATTAATTCTATCTAATGACTTACAGCTTAAATATAGACTATGTATTGCTCTATATAATACGGCAATCCCTCAATTAACGTGTCTAATGCATTCTTTAAAACAGACGCATTAATCGAAAACGCACTAATCAAATATAATAACCTATGGGAAAAAGTACAATTAGTTCCTCAAATTTCTTTTTTGATCCTTAATTTTTTTTTATAAAAGAATTAGGGTATATCTCAGAACCTAGTTAAAGGAAAATGATGAAGCTGAAGGACAATAAAACATATTCAGAATATAAATTTATTATTCTCTTCTTAACAAAGAATTGAGCTAACATAGTTTGGCAGGCATTTCTGTTTCTTTTTTTCATACAACTGACAGTATGGCCTTATTGCTTCTTCTGCAAATTTTACTGCTTCTCTGTCTTCATCAGGGTCAGCGTCTAAGCATTGCTGCTTAAAAACTTCAATTATATGAAAAATATTTTCAAATTGTTTCTGTGAAATCTCTTTGGGCTTGTCAGTGATTAAATTTTCTTCATATTCTTCAGTATCTTCCTGCTGTGCATCTAAATTTAGCAGGTCAGAATCACTCAATTTCTCAGAATGAGATTTAATTAACTCAGATTCCTTTGAAAAGCTTCAAAAATCATTTGCACAATGTGCTTCCAAACGGCTCACATATTGCTAGCAGTAATTTCATTCAACTTTGCAACTTTATAACAGGCTGATATTTTTCTAATTTTGCCAGAAAAGTCTTGGAAGGCATACACCCAAATTTGTTGAGGTTTGGAGAATTTCTCAGGGCTGAGGCTGATTCCATAAAGAGTCTTTCAAATTTGTACAGAAAACCCACCCATACAGGCAGATACATTCACCAACAATCCCACCCCCCCCGCTCACAACAATATGGAGTAGTGAAAACACTATACAACAAGGCTAAACTAATCTGTTCAAACGACTTGGCCCTAAACACTGAACTAAATCACATCCTCAACACTTTCTCAGCCAATGGCTACCCCCCCCAAAAAAATCCAAAAAATATTAGAACCTACAAACCACAGATCCCCCCCTCCCTCCCTCCCCACAACAAGGATTACTCTAAATCCATCACCATTCCCTACATCCGAGGCACCTCAGAAAAGATTACCAAAATCTTAAAAAAAACATGACCTGACCTCCTGTTACAAACCTTACAGAAAATTGGCATCCCTTATCCACTCCACTAAAGACCAACCACTTCCCCTAGACCTACCTGGTGTTTACCAGGTCCCTTGCAGTTGTAAACTGTCTTACTTTGGCCAAACAGGCAGGACAGTGAATATCAGAATTTCGGAACACAAGGACTACATCCGTTTTCACAAATACAGTCATTCTGGACTTGCGGACAATGCTCTGGATACACGCCACAGAATACGGTGGAAGAAAGCTACAGTGATACACCGTAGCAAATACAAATTTGAAAGACTCTTTATGGAATCAGCCTCAGCCCTGAGAAATTCTCCAAACCTCAACAAATTTGGGTGTATGCAACTGCCCCAAATTTGGGAGACCTACATCTGCAGACCTTCAGCCCAACAGCCAAGAACACCTACTTAGCCCGCTAGAGGGCACCATCAGGACTGTTAGGAGAACGATAGCTTCATCTTTTCATTCCCAGTTTTTGTGTTGTAGTGCCTACGTGCACGTAACTTTTTTGTAAGTTCCTTTAGAAAATGGCAATGTGACATTGCCGAAATATCGGAAAATATTTATTAAAGTTTAATTTAATTTATATTCCTAACTACGTTGTTCTATTCCTTCATAATGTGATCCATATAGATAATGTACATCCTTGTCTGACACCAGATTTAACATCAGTTTAACATTTGTTATACTGATGTTAAATACCTGATTTGCCTGAGTATAACATTTTCTATTTACTGCTCAGAAAGATCTCACCAGTTTTGTCTTTTTTGTTTCGGTCACCTCATTATGTCAATCTGGTACTTATCCAATTCCTCAGCTAGCTCCATTTCTTTGCCATTCAGGCTTCTTATGTTGATAGTACCGATCTTTAACTCTGGTGATGTCGAGTTGGGGTGTGCTTTCAGATTTGTTCCAGTAGCTGACTTTTCGCTGTTCACCCTGGTTCCCTGGTGAAAACAACGGGGCCTTGTTTAACCATGCGACACCCCAGCCGGCATGAAATTCTGTCATGTTGTATCATCATTTTGTATTTTGGTTTAAGCCAATAAGAATACAATTTGGTTGGCTAAATCCCAAATTTTCAGCCCATCCTCATTCATTCAGCATCCAGGTAGATACCTAACAGAGTGCACCACGAGATGGTGAGGACTGGACATTAGGTCAGGGCTTCTGGCCTAATTGGACATTCCTTTAAAGGCTATGTCGAGTTCTCCTCTCAGTTATACAGCTTTGACCCTTAAGCATTCCCTGTTACATCGCATTGATGATATTTTTGTTGTTTGGTCAGGAACAACGGATAACTTAATTCAATTTAGGGATTATCTGAACAGCTTGCATCCATACATAAAATTCATTCTTGAACTGGAAGGTCATAAAAAAAAATTTTTAAAAATTACCATAGCTCAGTGGTATAAATGAAGCCCTTTGGTTGGAAAGGCCTGGGTTCAATTCCCATCTATGATGTGAGGAACCTTTATCTGATCCCTTTCAACTAAAGGTGAGTTAGTCAGTGGGATATGGAAGTAGAGGGTTCTTTCATCCAGAAACTTGGGTTTTTCATTCCCAAGAACAGGCAAACCAGTCCCATGTGTGCACATACACAGATTTACAGCCATGAATACTTATGATAATATGTGGAAGAGATAGGGTCCTCATCACATGTCGTTATGCCTGTAATCAACCATGAGTCACATCATGGTAGCCAACCTCCTGGAGAGGATGACACCTGAATGGGGATATCCTTCTTGAAGTAAATGAAAAAGAAAAAAGACTGACCTTTTCGATATACCAAAACCTACTACAACTGGAAGATTTTTGCATGCTGCTTCTGATCTTCACGTATCTGGATTCATGAGGTGGGTGTCTAAAATAATGGGGACACCGACTGGACTTGTTAACAACTACACTGCAGTGATAATGTATTTGGAAGAAATGGGCAATGGAAAAAACTTGTTACAGAAAATAAAAGCATACTCCACTGCAATAAGAATCCATTTTGTCTTAGATTTTTTTAACTTTATTCAAACATGTCACTGATTTTTCAAAAAGAAAATTTGCTGCTTAGTCAAACAAAATACCATGGACAATACACTGAATGCCCTGAAAGAAATGAGAGAAATGCTACATTCGGAGAGGAAATTTTAGGTAGTGTAAAGAGTATAGTATTCAATGTTATCCAGCTAATACATGCAGCGAACTATTTGAATGCTCTAAACAAAAAAGTAATAGACAAAGGAATAACAAATTTGATAAAAAGATATGAATCAAAAATTGGTAAAGCTGTTTCAGTATTTGAGCCTGACCTGAAGATCTCAAAGATTTTAGGAAGGAAGAAATTAAGATTTTCAGTAAATATTTCAGCAGATGTATTTTGATAATAATGAAGAAAGTTTCAATAAATTTTATGGATGAGTGATAAGATTTCAAAGGTTGTGAGGAAGCATTTAACACAATTCTATGGCCAATTTTCTCCTCCTAGAAGCTGAGCTTTCAGGAGGGCAATCATACTTGCCTGTGCCAGAGATCAACTAACTCAAGAATTGGTCAAAGAAAAACTTAGAAAAAGGTTCCTCTAGTAATGATGAGAATTGGATTTAGGATAGGCTTTGTCCAAGTGGCCTAGCACTATGGGTGTGAATGCTATTTCTACAGTGCAACACAGCACCTTATAAAGAAAAGGATATTTATGCAAAATTATGAGTAATTGTGTAAAAATTACATAATGCATTCCTTTTGTTTTGTCATTATAACATTTAGCCTTTTTAAAACATAGAAAGAAGACCAATACTATAGGCAACTAAATTTTTTTCATGGGTAGTATATTTAAGTTATATTTCTGGAATCTAATAGATTAAAATATTTCCTGTTTTTTTTTTTTTTACCTGTTATATAAGAACAAGCTATTAAAAATGTTTTAGTAATATGTATAGCAAACAATTCTCACATCAGCATTAGAGCATTTAGTAAAATTCTATCCAGAAGAGTTAATCGCAAGATAATCGAATGACTTACTCTGTGTCTAACAGTTGCTTTAAAAACAAAACCAAATGCTCCTCTTCCCAGCATTTTCCCTCTGCGAACACCATCTGGAGGTATCAGAAATCTATCTCCCAAATCGATAAATACCTTAAAGAAATAAAGAAACAAAATCATATACACAGAATTCAGTTTGCACTTAACAACTAAACAAATCATGACTGAACAGCTATGATAAATATCATTTTATACAAAATATTATTATTACCATCAGACCTGAATGTGATTCACAAATTAAAAGCTAACTAGAGAATAATGGAAAGAAATATGTTTAGTGTGACACTTAAAGACAGGATATCCTCCCATTTGATAAGACTCAGAACAGGTGTGCAGGATATCATTAGTTACATTATGCATTCAAAAATGGAGATGGGCTGAACACATTAGAAGATATAATGAAAGATAGCCTAAATTATTGACGACAGAATGAAGACCTATGGATGACAGCAAACAATCCAGAAGACCAAGGAAGAGATGGCAAGATGAAATTGTTAGGATTGCTAAAATGCAACAGATGAGAGAAAAGCTGAAAATAGAATGTAATGGAGAAAATTGGGAGAGACCTTCATCCAGCAGTGATCTGATCGAGATTGGAAAAGAAGACATTTACGATTTTCTATACTATTAAAATAATCCACAAGGACTATTTTTAGAATTAAAAGTTCACCAAACTGAAATCTGCATGCCATAAGGTTGAGGGCAAGCAAGTTGTTGCCTGACACAAACAACTTGTGCGAGACATTGCCTGATGTGAAATACTACTAGTATTACAAAGTTAATTTAATCCTGAAATATTTGAGGTAATAACAGCTGATATAAGTATGTGGCTACAGAGACATGAAACTTGTTAACTTCCAAGCAATTTATTCAAACAAGAAACTATATTTTACAAGATTAAACATTAAAATTATTACGACATGCCTTAAAAAGTTTTTGATTTACTCAAACACCATTAGAAGACACTAAATAACCAGAAAATTGTTAGAGGATTTTTTGCACCAGTTACCAATTTACCAGTATTGCAGTCCCTAATTCTACACTGCCAAGAGTATAAAAACCCTATCTACTCATGACTCAGTGACTAATTAATGAAAAGGTGGGATGTGGGGGGGGATGGGAAGCCTAAAAAATGTTTCTCTATTCAATGACTAGAGTCAAACTTATAACAGTCTTTCTTAGAGCCAGAAACACAAGTGCTACAATGAGGCACATCGGGAAATTAAATTCGGGAAAGAGTTTTTTCTTGGTGCTTCTCAATATTAAAAGAAATGCTATAATAATTTGTGAGAAGTGTTTCTATAAACTGGAGTAAGCTTAATAAAAATCAGGAAATATAATACTGTACTGGATACACTATGAAAACCTTGGTAAAGAACAATCCTACCATCCATCAATCTATAGTACTAACCAAACAGGTTAACCAGTCTAACGAAGAAGGATATTATTATTATTCCTCAGATAAGCTCTGCAGAAGCGTTGAGGAAGACAGCAGAAATGCCACACAAACAAACAAGTTTATCAAAAAATAATGTACTCAGTAATTTGTATACAGAATTTTGTAGAAGTAAAATAATAATACAAATTATTATTATTAAAAATATTTGTATTGAAAAAATATTGAAAGAAAAATACAAATGACAAAATGCAGATAAATTATGTATATTTATATAAAATCACTCGATTATTATTATTACTATTGAATTGTGTGCATTACAGCATTGTATAGTAACTACATGCACAATAGTGCCAATCTATGTGTAATATGATGAATAAAAATTTAGTTAGTTTAAAAAAAAGGTATATTTATAAAAAATTAAGTAGTCTGCATTTTGTACTGCACAGAAAATATAATACTATGTCTGATTGTATATATATATATATATATATATATATATATACAATCAGTATATATATATATATATATATATATATATGGAAATTCTACCAGAATTTCCAAAAGCACCTGGAAAGGAAAAAGGATTAACTAAATGCACTGAATGGCGCTGCCCACAATGCAAAATATGGAAAAGTAAATCAATTCCTGACCACACTGTTATTGATATTGATAATTTAGATTCCTTTAAAAACATGCCGAAAGAAATACTGTTAACTTATACTTAACAATACTTAACTCCCACATTGAGCAAATCAACCAAAAATGTAATGATTATGAACACTATTTACAATATAATATGACAGCATTGAAGAAATGCTTGGAACTGTGCACGTTATTAAATTTGATCTGTTAGCAGTCATGAAAGAACAGCAAATTCTTAAGCGTGAAAATGAAGAGATGAAAAAAGAAGTGAAAAACCCTCAAATCGCAGATGAAAAATGTTTTACAGAAAGAATGAAAAAAAGAACTGCAAATAGATGGCATACCCAAAGCAGGATCAGAAGATATGAGCTCTCTAATACAATCAATTGGCACAGCAATCAGTGTACAGATCTCATCCGCTGACATTGCATCTGTAAATTGAGGACCACAACGAAATAAAGAGAGAGAGAGAGAGAGAGA
This sequence comes from Typopeltis vanoorti, assembly GCF_054136105.1. Taxonomy (NCBI): domain Eukaryota; kingdom Metazoa; phylum Arthropoda; class Arachnida; order Uropygi; family Thelyphonidae; genus Typopeltis; species Typopeltis vanoorti. The sequence continues at coordinate 34,824,859 of NC_143567.1, read as the reverse complement.
GAGAGAGGGAGGGAGGGAGGGAGGGGGAGATCATCGCCTGTAATAGCATGCATCACCAGTAAAAGCTTGAGAGATCGCATCCTAGCTGCGAGCAAGAAGGTAAAGTCAACAATATCAGTTTTCAATAAGACAACCCTCAACTCCAATCTACATAAAGAACACTGGACAACATATTACAGAAATTTATTGTACTGAGCAAGGAGAACATAAACAAACAAAAAAAAAACTATAAGTTTCTATGGAGTAAGGATTCCCCAGGTCTTTATGCAAAAGGACAATAACACTCACATTCATATTATCTCATTTGACTCCGATCTAACTAGTCTCCCACTGCAGTGCTTAATCCCCCCCCTTCCCCTTTCTATACTATAAAGAACAAATTTTATACTATTTTCTCACACTAATATGGCTACAATAAATCATGCTGAACATGTTCAACAGGAAAATGTTAACTGTGTTGTATTCAAATCTTTAAATAATTGGATAGATAACTTTTGTACAAATTCTGAATCACCATACTACACGCAAACATAAGAAGCATAAAGAAATATTGGCTTACACTATCAACCCAGCTCAACAACTTCCTGACATATATTGATGTTCTAATTTTGACTGAAGTTTCTATGTGATACAGAAGCATCTGCGTATAATATTAACAATTACCAATGCTACACATTATGTAGACCACAAAAAAGAGGAGGTGGCATAATCCTATTGTAAAAGGAAAGCACAGTGTGATTGAAACCATAACCACTTTCAAGCATGCAGAAACATTACACTTTGAAATCACGACTAACTACAACCACAAATACATGATAAACACAATATATAGACCCCCAGATAGAAACCCTCTCATCTTTCTACAAGAATTAGAAACATGGCTAAATGACATCAAGAATTACACAACAGATACTTATCCAAAAAGGTGATATTGATATTAATATTAACTATCAACCACTAACGCATATCTTAACATATTAAGCCAATACAACATAAACCTAACTATAAGCTACCCAACAAGAGAAGAAATTCTAAACAATTCACTAACACAATCATGCATAGACCACATAAACATACAAGCTCCTACCCACACATATATATTATCGGTAATCATCACTAAATTAGTTGACAACTACTTTATCGCAATGTTATTCCACAAGATCACTGTTATATTATCCATATGCTATAAAACCCCACTAGATAAACAGAACAGTACTATCATAGTAAAAAGCACTGCTGATAACCTTATAAAAGACACAAACTGGAATAAGCTACTTACTATAAATGATCCAATAACTTTATATAACAACCTCACATTTCAGTTTATAGATATACAGAAAAGTAACAAAACACTGAAGAAACAAAAGACATACATTAAATAATCCATGGATAAATGAGGACATCTTTAACAGCATTGCAATAAAAGACATCCTATGGAAGAGAGTAAAAAAGAAAGTCACTCAATGACATTCATCTACAAATATTGTACAAAAACACTAGCAACCAACTAACAACTAAAATTAGGAGTGCAAAAAGATACTATTACTTTCAGAAATTCACAGAATACAGTGCCAGTATGAAAGAAACATGGTCTACACTTAATGAACTATTAACCTGCAAAAGGAAAACTCCCTACTAGATTTTATCACCAAAAACTTCAGTAAGGAGAAGAACCAGAAGGAACTCGCAGAATCATTCAACTACACTTTCAATAACAACATTATACAACTCAAAAAAGTTACTTTTCCCATTAGGCCCAACACAAAACTATTAACCCAAATTCAACAGAAAACAATGCACTTTCCTCCTGTATCCAAATTGGAATTGAAAGATGCTGTCTCATAATTAAAGCAAAAAGACGAGTCCAGGAATTGATGTGATCACTCTCACAGACCTCCTAACACATTTTGAACAACTAAATCCTGTCTGAAACTTGTGAACATGATATTGGATACTGGCGCTATTCCCAAACCACTAAAAACCACTATAGTTACACCTGTCTACAAACATGGAAAAAAGAAATTACGTTTACAACTACAGACCAATAGCTAACTTCCCTCTCATCTCTAAACTGCTTGAAAAAGTAATATTAACTACAGCCACAAGACTACAAAAACTACTTACAGAAATATAGCATCATCTCACAAAAGCAGTACGGTTTTCAGAAAATGAAGAGCACAACCATGTTATTAGTGGACATCACAAACGAAATAAATAAAGCCCTTGACAAAAGTAAATTTCCTATCCTCACACTCCTTGATCTTACCAAAGCTTCTGATACACTTGACCACGAAATACTGATATCCAAACTACACTCAATTGGAATACGAGGGACACTGCAAACCTGCTTTTGGAATTATCTCACAGACAGAATGGAAATAAAAAAATATTCTTCTTCTTGTTATTATTATTGTTACAATTGTTTTGTTTTGAGAAAGAAAAAAAAAATACAGAGACTAGAATTGAGAATAACCAGATAGCAAAAATAAAATCATTTAAAAATTATTAAAAAAAAAAAAAAAAAAATATATATATATATATATATATATATACACACACATATATATATACAGGGTGTTCAGGATAAATTTGACATATTTATAATTAATTATATTTTTCCGTAAGTTACATGTATTAACACACACTTCTCTTCATTTAAAAGTTTGGACCCTTCTTCATTCATATACAAGATGTCAGAAAGGATGGATAGCTGGAACCCACCTGAATCATGGAAGAGAATAACTTGTATCATGATGATTCGTGCCCGCCATCAAAATAAGGATATTACGACTGCTGCCCAATGCTCCCTGAATACAGTAAAAACAATCAGGCATGAACTAGAGACTTGCAATGGTGACTACGAGGATGTAGCAAGAAGAAAGATCCCTAGCAGACGATCTGATTGCGTTCGTACAGCAGAATTCCTCGCAAATCTGCAGGAACAGGTGTTGAAGAACCCTGGCATTGGAATTCGGGCTTTGTTCGTGGAGTTGCGAACTGTAGTCAAGCCCTGGATAACAAGGGTAGCCAATGGTAGGCCATATGTATGGCAGCAGGATTCGGCTCCTTGCCACACCTCTGGGAAAAGTCAAAAATGGTTGTCTGAAAATTTCTACGACTTCACCAGTCCAAATGTTTGGCCTCCAAACTCCCCAGACCTTAACCCCATGGATTATTTTGTATGGGGCGCAGTTGAAAAAGACACCAATCGCACTTCCAGTAATACAAAAGCCCAGTTAATGGATAAAATTAAAACAGTTTTTGCGGCCCTTCCCAGGGAGACTGTAGCATCAGCTTGTTTGAGGTTCCGAAGCAGAATTGAAGCTGTGATCGATGCTAATGGTGGTTATTTTGAGTAAATCTTGTTGATAGTATTGTAATTAACTCTGCCTGTAATGTTTTTTTGTCAATTCATTAAATTTAATAGATACAAAGAAGATTTTCTTTTTCCTTACGAAACTGTCAAATTTATCCCGAACACCCTGTATATATATATAATCATTGTCACATCATAACTCCACGACCACACTTAACCTCCAGATACCTTAATTGACATCTATAGAACATCATCCAAGTATCTGAGTCATCATCATCATCAAATTCCTGCCATGTACCCAGAAGGGGGTGTACAGGATATGATAGTACTACATGAAAAAATTATATCATTACTAACTTCCTATCTACAATTTTCCTCCAAATCAGTCTGTTACTTGTCAAGACTCCAACATTATCAGATCTTATATTTCTATCCTCTAAGGCACTTTGTACCGTCTCAATCCACCTATATCTTGGTCTTCCTCTGGGTCGTTTTCCTGCCAACCTGGCAGAGAACATTTGTTTTGCTAATCTTTCCTCGCCCATTCTGTTTAGGTGACCATACCACCTGAGATTAGCTCTGCTAACGCATTCCTGGATGCTGACAATGTCAAGTTCTTTCCTAATATCCTCGTTTTTAATATGATATTGCCATTGATGCCCATCTGTTCATGCCTCTAATATTTCTCAGGACTCTCATATCTGCGGTCTCTAGTCTTTGGTCAAGTGTTTTACTTCTGACCTTGCTCTCAGATCCATAAGTTAAAACTGGTTTGAACACTGTCTTGTATACAGCTAATTTAGTGTTCCGACTAATTTCTCTCTTATTCCATATGAATTTATTCAATTGACTTCCCACCATACCAGCTTTGCTGATTCTGTTGTCTATTTCTATATTTAATTTACCATCTTCAGTAAAAATTGTGCCTAAGTAGCTGAAATGTTTTACTTGTTCCACAGGTTCTCCACTCACAACACAATTGAAAATTTTCAATGATTCTGCCTATTTTCATTGTCTTTGTCTTTTTATTGCTGACCTTCATACCATATCTATTACAACAGCTATTCAATTTAGTCAGAGAATCTTGCAGACTTATAGCGGATTTATTTAGAAGTATAACATCGTCCGCATAAAGCAAAGAGCCGACATTAACATCTCCAATTTTGATATCATGTTTAATACCACTTTCCTTCATAATGTGATCCATATAGATAATGAATAACAGAGGGGATAATGTACATCTTTGTCTCACACCAGATTTAACATTAAACCATCTTCCTGTACTTCCTTCAATTCTAACTGCTGACTTACAACTCAAATAAAGACTAAGTATTGCTTGATATAATGCCCCATTGACACCATCTTGGCACCTTATCATATGCCTTTTCCAAATCGACAAAACTTAAATACAGATCTTTGTTATATTCCCATGCTTTCTTGACTATTTGTCATAAAGTGAAGATCTGATCCTGACAGCCTCTCTTTGGCCTGAATCCAGCTTGTTCTTCACCAAGCTTTTCTTCCACAATTCTTCTCAACCGTTTCTCAAGTATACTTGCATAAATCTTGCCAGGAACACTCAGTAGGGAAATACCTCTGTAATTCTCACATGCAGTTTTATTTCCCTTTTTATATATGGGTACTATCCTTTTTATATATGGGTACTCCAATCATCGGGAATTCGTCCCTCTGTCCAGGCTTTCTGAACTATGCAGTGCAGCCACTGTAAGACTTATACCACCATATTTCAGCATTTCTGGTCGAATATCATCTACTCCAGCTGCCTTTCCACATTTGATGGCTTTGATGGTATTTGACTCTTAGTGATATTATTTACTCTTATGAGAACGAGCCTCATTCCTGGTTATATATACTTCGCTCTCTTTGCATGTATGATAATACAGTTTTTGTCTTAGTCCATAACTATAAGTACTCTTTAGAACTAAACTTATCTTTAATGTTTTATTAATGCCTAATTTTATTATTACATGTTAATTTTGTTAGTAATAATAAATGATTACTTCTACTACTATTGCTGATAGCATGTGAATTTTCTTCTGAAATATATTTTAATGTATATTTGTTCTAAACATAAAATACAATATGTGAATTGTATAAATGTATATAGTCTGTATGAACAGATTATTATTTTTGAGATTATGTATATTCATCTAAAATTATTATTATTGATTTTTAATAACACACACAAAAAAAAAAAATAATGTGAAAAGTGAAACGAATCCATTCAGCATTTCCTACTGCTAACAAAAAAAGAAACTGTGAATGCAACCTGTGAAATAAAATTAACTGTAAATTGAAATAAAAACATAAATTAGAAAATACAGAAAAAAAAAAGTTTATTTATATGAAATTATTTCATAACTGATATGGTTAAAATGAAAAAAGCTCTCTCTTAGCTCATTAAATGAATAATTTAAATATGCATGTGAAAAAAAAAAGTAAAACACATTATTATTTTCAATATTTATGCATATTTATATAACATTATTTACTTACCATTTTGGACTAAATATTTGTAGTGAACAGAAAATGTGATAGGAATACTTCAATTGTATGTCTGTAAATGCTCTGTACATGTGATGAGAATAATTTGACGATGCTTAAATCAAAAATTTTTTAAATTATTATTATTATTACATGGGTGTTTCCATGGAGTCTGAAGCCTGACTGCAGGAAAATTACACTAATGCACAATATTGCATAGCTCTACTAAGTAGCGGTATGATTTAAGTTCATTCACTGTCAGGGCACTCAACTATCTGTGGCAATCTATTTCAGCCATTCACCACTCTTAAAACAAAATCTAGTCTGTACACCCTAACTAACATAGCTTTCAGCAGCGACCACACTTGTTTGCTCTTCCTATTCATTACACACTGAAAAATTTACTTTATATCAATCTTTAGACATCCTGTGTCCACTCTTTATGCACAATATTGCATAGCTCTATTAGGTAGAGGTATGATTTAAGTTCATTCACTGTCAGGGCACTCAACTATCTGTGGCAATCCATTTCAGCCATTCACCACTCTTAAAACAAAATCTAGTCTGTACACCCTAACTAACATAGCTTTCAGCAGCGACCACACTTGTTTGCTCTTCCTATTCATTACACACTGAAAAATTTACTTTATATCAATCTTTAGACATCCTGTGTCCACTCTTTATGCACAATATTGCATAGCTCTATTAGGTAGAGGTATGATTTAAGTTCATTCACTGTCAGGGCACTCAACTATCTGTGGCAATCCATTTCAGCCATTCACCACTCTTAAAACAAAATCTAGTCTGTACACCCTAACTAACATAGCTTTCAGCAGCGACCACACTTGTTTGCTCTTCCTATTCATTACACACTGAAAAATTTACTTTATATCAATCTTTAGACATCCTGTGTCCACTCTTTATGCACAATATTGCATAGCTCTATTAGGTAGAGGTATGATTTAAGTTCATTCACTGTCAGGGCACTCAACTATCTGTGGCAATCCATTTCAGCCATTCACCACTCTTAAAACAAAATCTAGTCTGTATACCCTAACTAACATAGCTTTCAGCAGTGACCACATTTGTTTGCTCTTCCTATTCATTATGCACTGAAAACTTTACTTTGTATCAATCTTTAGAAATCCTGTGTCCACTCTTTATTACCTTTTTACAGAATTGTTGCTGATGCTAACAACAAGTTTTTGGTGTTAGCATCAGCAGAATTGAGGACATGATTAGACAGCATGCTGGCTTTAGTTCTGCCATATTTGATGTCTCTCTTACATTCTTCTGGAAGCAACTCAATGGATTTTTCAGTCTGGACAACATAAGGCATGTTGCAGTTGAACCAAAACTCTACTCAAGCTCCGTCATAAAAGCATATGACAAAGCTTGAGTAGAGGAGTGAAAGAAGTCTGAATTTGACACTTTTTGAGAACTTTACCTACATCCTCAATTCTGCTGAAGCCAACGACAAAAACTCTATCACTCACCCAGTCACATGGAATAAATCGGAAAACATCTTTTGATGCTATGACGACACCTAGAAAGAAAAATTGTGGAATATAAAGAAATTGTCCTCAATCCAGTACATCTCAAAACTAAATTCAATTATAATCTCTCGGATTGTCACTGTGATGCTATCCAACTTTGGCATTCCCAAGATCATGAATGCATGCATGCGCCCAACAATGAAGTGATACACAGAATGCCTTCAAATGTCAATAAGTTGGCATTTTAATATACAGATATTCTCTCACAATGCTTGTTTGACTTTCTCTCATGTAATGCACCCGATGAAGTCTTTTTAAGAAGATGAAACTAGTTGTACAGTTTATTTAAAATAAAAGAGTTTCTATTTTTATCTCTCAGCTTCTAGTCATGTAATATATTTCAAAAATATGTCTCTCAGCTGAGTCAACTAGTTATATCATATATATACGAGGGTGGTGTCAGAAAGGTTCTCGGCCTCGACCACAGATTGCAACACTATTGACAAGATTTTTTATTTTTCTAACTTGGTACATCTGTCATAAGCATCCATGTGAAATTGAAAGTGATTCTATCAGTAATTTATTTTATACAGCAGTCTGAAACAAAAGTTTTGTCTTGAAATAGATAAGTGCATGATAGATAAATGCGAGTTAAAGTGCATGAAATTGCTGAGACTATATGCATTTCAAAAGAATTTTGAAATGCCTATAGTTTGAATGTGTAGGATATATTTTACATGAAGAATTGTAAATGAAAAGGCTTTGAGCAAGATGGCTGCCACGCTTGCTCACAGCAGATCAAAAATGCAGTCGCATGAAAATCTCTGAACAGTGTTTGGAGCATTTTAACAAGAATAAAACTGATTTTGTGCATCGAATTATTTCTATGGATGAGACTTGGATTCACCATTACACACCAGAATCCATCCAGCAGTCAAAACAGTGGACAGAAGCTGGTTGTTCAGCAGCAAAGAAGACAAAGTTGATTCCATCAGCAGGGTCATGGCATCAGTGTTTTGGGATGCAAAAGGTATTTTGTTTATTAATTATCTTGAAAAGGGCAAAAAAATAATGGGGTAATGTTATTGTGATCTTTTAACCAGACTAGACAAAAAAATTTGTGAGAAAAGACCCAGTTTGTAGAAGAAAAAATCATCTTTCATCAGGACAATGCACCTGCCAACAAAGGTGTTTTGGCAATGGAAAAATTAAGGGATCTGCATAATGAATTGTTGGACCATCCACCCTATTCCCCAGATTTGGCTCCCTCTGATTTTTATCTCTTTCCAAAACTAAAACTCTTCCTCATTGGTCAGCGTTTTTCTTCGAATCAAGAGGTGATTGCAGATGTAGAGGGGTATTCTGCAGATCTTACTGAGAACCAATACAGGGATGGGATAATTGTACTGGAGCATTGCTGGAATAAATGTATTAGTCTTAAGGGATATTATGTTGAAAAATAAATTAATTTTGAAATTATAAATTTGTTTTTTCATTGTTAGGCCGAGAACTTTTCAGACCAAATGCGTATATATATATCAATAATTCAATTATATTATACATTAATTTACTAGTTCTTGGTTATTCCTCTTGAATTTCATATTGAAAAGAAGAATATGTAAGAAAATTTTAAAACGAATAAAAGTTGAGCAGCTCTCAGATGTGAATTGTAGACTAAAATATACAAACATTATTCAAGAAAAAATGAAAGAGTTTGAGAACAGGAATCAAATCTTGGAGATTCAGTGGCGAGCTCTGAAGAAAACATTGATTGATTCTGCCAGAGATGCAGGTGAGGTTGTCTGCAAAGATAGTAAAATCAGAACTCCCTGGTAGACACAGGAAGTTAAAGAGACAGTGAAGGAAAAGAAGAAAGCATATCAAAAGTTCCTGGCAAATAAGATAGCTTGTGCTCTTAGAGAATAGAGACAAATGTAAGAAAGCTAAATACCGTAAAACTAGCTAAACAAAAGTCATGGGAAGACTTCAGTAAGAACATAAAAAATAAATATCAAGAAGGTGGCAAGATATTTTGGAGGTTGTTGAAGAAGCTCAGAAATGGAGGAAAGAGTGCTGTAAAAGGAATTAGAGATGATAAAGGTGATATGAAAACTGGAGAAAAAGATAGCCTTGAAGTATGGAGTAATTACTTCGAAAAATTGCTAAATGAAACTAGCAGTGATGATAGCACAGTGATAAAAAAACACTGACCATGCATGCAGTCAGGAATACGTATCTATGCTTGAAGTAGAAAAAGCCATCAAAATTCTGAAATGTGGAAAGGCAGCTGGATTAGATGATATTACTAAATCACTTAAGGAATTGAACAACGTAGATACAAATATAAATTAAAGTTGGAAATATTTATTAAAGTGTAATTTAATTTATATTCGTATCTACGTTGTTCAATTCCTTAAGTGATTTAGTAATGCATAACCAACGTATAAGCCTGTCTACGAGAATCAACATCATCCACATAGATGATATTAGACCAGAAATGCTCAAGTATGGAGGTAAAAAAGTTTTACAGTGCCTACACTGCATAGTTCAGAGGGCCTGGACAGGAGGAATTCCAGATGATTGGAGTAGAGCGCTCATAGTACCCATATATAAAAAGGGAAATAAAACAGACTGTGAGAATTACAGAGGTGCTTCTCTACTGAGTGTTCCTGGTAAGATTTATGCCAGTATACTTGGGAAACGGTTGAGAAGAATTGTGGAAGAGAAGCTTGGTGAAGAACAAGCTGGATTCAGTCCAAATAGAGGCTGTCAGGATCAGATCTTCACTTTAGGACAAATAGTCAAGAAAGCATGGGAATATAACAAAGATCTGTATTTAAGTTTTGTCGATTTGGAAAAGGCATATGAAAAGGTGCCAAGAGAGAAGCTATTCAATACTCTATAGTTATATGGTGTAAATGGGGCATTATATCAAGCAATATTTAGTCTTTATTTGAGTTGTAAGTCAGCAGTTAGAATTGAAGGAAGTACCGGGAGATGGTTTTAATGTTAAATCTGATGTCATACAAGGATGTACATTATCACCTCTGTTATTCATTATCTATATGGATTACATTATGAATTAAAGTGTCATTAAAAACCTGATATCAAAATTGGAGATGTTAATGTCAGCTCCTTGCTTAATGTGGATGATGCTATATCGGGTTGTTGCAAATGAAATGGCCGATTTTAAGGACGATTGAAAAAGAAGAGGATAAAAAGAAGAAGAATACCTGTATAATCAAAGTAATCTCCAACAGCATCAATGCATTGTTGCCAACGTGTGGCAAGGTCATTTATACCACATTTGTAAAAATCAGTGTCTCTGGAAGTGATGAAGTTCTCCACTGCCAGCTAAATTGATGCATAGTTGGCAAAACATTTCTTGGACAAAAAATGGCTCAAGTGCCAGAAAAAAATGGTAATCCATTGGGGAAATATCAGGAGTATTGAAGATGAGGCACAATTTTGCATCCCAAATTGTTGATTTGCTGTATGGTTGACAATGCCATATGTGGTCGGGCGTTATCCTGAAGCAATAAGACTCCATGTCTATTCACAAGTGCTGGTTGTTTAAGGCACAATTTGTCATGCATTTTGTCGCATATCTGTACAATATCGAGCTGCATTTATCGTTTCACCTCGTGGAAGGAATGAGTAGTGAATAACACCAGCAGAAGACCACCATACAGTAAACATCTTCATTGGATGCAGAGGTGCCTTTGAAATCCTTCCTGGAGCATCTTTCACTCCCAACCACTGCGACGAATGTGTACGATTGTTGTAGAATATCCACTTCTCATCCACATTCAAAATTTGTTGCAGGAACCTTTCTTCTTTACTTCTTAAGAGAGAAGAGCACGCTTCCAAATGACGTGCTGTGTTTTCATCAGTGAGTTCATGAGGCACCCACTTGTCGAGCTTCCTTACTTTTCCTATTAATGTAAAGTGGTGTAAAACAGTTGAGAAGTGTTCATTTAGTGTCTGGGCGATCTCTCGTACAGTTTGTCGTGGATCTGATTCGATTAAATCCTTTAATTCATTCGAATCAATGGAGGAAGGACGATGGCCTCGGGGTTCGTTTTGTAGCCTCAAATCTCCTGAGTGAAATTTTGCAAACCAACGGCAAGTGGATCTCTCATTAGTTGTTCCTCCACTGAATGCTTTATTGATGTTTTTTTACTGCAGCCACTGCAGAATTTCCCAATTTGAACTTGTAAAGTTATAGCGACCTTAATTGACTGGGTTCCGTGATTGACTTGATGTCGGTAGTATTCAATGTTTAATGCTCGTTGAATACTGTCACATGACATAAAAAATTTGCATATACCTCAGCACTTGCTTTCTTCACCAACCAGTAGAAACCTGACAGTCATTCAACGGCCATTTCATTTACAACAACCCAATACTTCTAAATAAATCCGCTACAAGTTTGCAAGATTCCCTGACTAAATTGTATAACTTTTCGTACATAGATATGGTATGAAGGTCAGCAATAACAAGACAAAGATAATGAAAATAGGCAGAAGCATTGGAAATATCAGCTGCATTGTGAATAGAGAACCTATAAAACAAGTAAAACATTTCAGCTACTTAGTCACGATTTATTGAAGATGGTAAATTAAATTTGGAAATAGACAACAGAATCAACAAAGCTGGTATGGTAGGAAGTCAATTGAATACATTTATATGGAATAAAAGAGCATTTAGTCAAAACACTACATTAGCTGTATACAAGACAGTGTTCAAACCAATTTTAGCTTATGGATCTGAGAGCTCGGTGAGAAGTAATACACTTGACCAAAGATTAGAGACCACAAATATGATAACCCTGAGAAAGATTAGGAGCATGAACAGATGGCATCAATTTCAATATCATATTAAAAACGAGGATATTAAGAAAGAATTTGAAATTGTCAGTATCCAGGAATGTGTTAGCAGAGCTAATCTCAGGTGGTATGGTTACTTAAACAGAATGGGCAAGGAAAGATTAGCCAAACAAGTGTTCTCTAGCAGGTTGGCAGGAAAGAGACTCAGAGGAGGACCAAGATATAGGTGGATTGATATGGTAAAAAGTGCCTCAGAAGATAGATATATAAATATAAGATCTGACAATGTTGTAGCTTTGACAGATAACAGATTGATTTGCCAGAAAATTGTAGGTAGGAAGTTAGTAATGATGTAAATTTTTCATGTAGTATTATCATATCCTCTACACTGCTTGAGAGTAAATGTCAGGAATTTGATGATGATAATGGTTATTCCTCTGGATCTTTTTCTTGACATCAAACACCTGCTTTGTTAATCTTCCATTCTGTTTAAGTGGAGATTAGCTATGTTCACATACTGCTGAAATGTCAAATGTCTTTGTAATATCTTCATTTTTAATATAATTCTGCTTTCGATGCTATCTTTCCAATTTCCTTAATTTTTCTCAGAATTCCCGTAAATGTGGTTTCCTTCTTTGATTAACAGATGTATTTCTGATGAACTGCCATGTCAGAAAATTAAAATTGGTTTGGACAACAACTGCTTGTATATAGATCATTTAATGTATTAACTAATCTCTCTCTTATTCCACTGAAGTTTATTCAGCTGATTCTAATGATATCAACTTTGCTTATTCCACTATCTATATCCATATTTAATTTCCTATCTTCAAAAAACTATGCCTAAATAGTTGAAATGTTTTTCTTATTCTATAGGTTTTCCCCTTCATAATGTATCAATTTTCACTGCCCCTACCTACTTTCATAGGCTTCTTCTTTTTATTCCTGATTTTCATTCCAAATTTGTTACCACAGTTATTCAATTCAGTTAAGGAATTCTGCAATCTTTTATAGGATTTATTTAGGAGTATAACATCATCTGCATCAAGTAAAAGGCTGTGATTAACATTTCCAATTTCGATATTTGATTCGACACAGGATTTTAAATTTCTAAATGATAATGTTGTCAGTTGAATAAACCTCCCACAATGAGTCTGCCAACTCCATGGAGGGTGTAATAATAATAATAATAATGAGATTCATACAGATGAAATAACAGTAAAATACCATATGTACCCTTGTTTCCCATTTAAATTTTATACCAAATCAACTTCCTGTACTACCTTCAAATTTAACTGCTGACTTACATCTTACTGCTTGATATAAGGTATCATTTATACTAAATAATGGTAGTGTTTTGAAGGTTTTCTCTTGGTACCTTGTCATATGCTTTTTCCAGATCTACAAACCCTAAATACAGATCCTTGTTATATTCTGACAATTTCTCAACTAATTGTTGTAAAGCGGAAATCTGATCTTGACAACCTCTATTTGGCATGAGCCTACCTAATGTTCTGATTCTTGTTGTTTATCTTCATAATTTTCATTGGTCTCTTCTCAAGTATATGCTTGCATAAATCTTAAGTAAAGAAATTCCACTGTAATTCTAACATTCAGTTTTACGTTCTTTTTAAGAGATTGGTACTATGCGACTTCTACACCAATGAACCAGAATATAACCATCTGAATTATGCAGTGCAGCCACTGTAAAACTTTATTTTTTATGAACTCCATATAGGAGAGGTTGCAATTTCTACATAATGGATGTGCCATGTGTATGTGGACAAATGAGATGATCAGAGGAAAGAAAGGAATCTGTTAATGTGCTTTTTTTGAAGAGTTGGAATATGTATGCCTTGGAAAATATGGTACAGGGAAGACCGTTCCAAAGGAAAGAGGTATGTCATGTTAGAAGCTTAATGGAGTGAAACAACACTGAGAAAGGATTAAAATATTATTAATTCTTCCAATATAGAGTCCCAATGGGATGCCCTTTGTGAGCACCGGTTTGGCCTAGGATGCAAACTGGGTTATTGAAGTATTAGTGTTGCCCATATTTTAGGAATTTTTGCACACCACAGCACTTGGCTGCATGAAGGAAGACTTGATTTCGAGTCTAGTCGGCAACTAGAGGAACTTTTTCTAAGCCTTTTTTCGACCGGTTCCCAGACTTAGTCGATCTCTGGCATGGGCAAGTGGATTTTTCGTCCCATAAACTCAAGAAAATCGACCGTAGAATCCACATTATTTCAGACATTAAACACAAGTGTTAGGGACCACAAGATGGAGGCACTCGTTGAGCCATCACTCTTCACTGCATGTCTCTTAATTAGTGATAGCCTTGGGCCAGCTACCTCTGATTGGGTACCAGTGGAGATTGAACTGCCCACTCAGTCTCCAAAAGTTAGATAGGGCTAAAAATGGCCTCGCCTACTCCTTATATATACGGGAATCAAAAGGCGTTAGCTATTTTTTTTTTTTTTTTTAATACAGCAGAACTTAATCATATATACTACACCTTCTTATCTAATGGCTACATTTCTCACAGTATCAAAAAAATAACCAGACCATAGAAGATGCTGAAGCTTGACTCACCTTAGCACTATGAGGGGTTTGTGAAGGATGAAAAGAAATGGAATGCTCTGTCATCAGAAAAGTTATGAATACGACTGGATACTAGTGAGTAAAAAATCACTGATATATAGGAGAAAGAGTGTAAGTGAAAGCAGGGAGCTTTGGTATACTTTGCCATTGATGAAAAAAATCAATGACCCATCTAAGGGGAAGATTGCAATTCAATGACAAAGAGTAGATGGGAGATCATAAGTGGTACCTCGGAAAGAAGGCTGTGATGCTAGACTTGATCAAACACACACCCTGGAAATATCTAGAGTGAGCACATGATATTCTCCAATTTTTCCCATGGCCTATGTCCAAAGGTAGGCAAGGTAATTAGCAAGGAGGTTTGCTGTTGAACAAGAATGGCAGAATCCATATTAGTGATCATTAAGAAACTAATGAGTCTTTTTTTTTTTTTTTTTAGTGAATAAGTTCATTTATTCATGACCTTCTCCATCACTTTTGAGAGTACTGAGGAGAAGACAATAGGACAGTTTAAAAGTCATTGATAGTTTAATGGGTGACTTTTCTCTCTCTTTTTTAGGAACAGGGTCGATAAAAGTTTCCTTTCATGCTATTGGATGTAGGCCAGGTTGAGTAGTACAGTTTATAAAGGGATAGAAGACGGGTGTCAATTTTGGAGCAAAAGTTCTTAGTACGACTGGAGGGATACCATTTGGGACAGAAGCATTATTAAGATTAATGCTATTTAACATTCTCATGTCCACCTGATGGAAGATTACAGGAAGCATACTTAGGGTAGATTTTTTGTGGAATAATAGAAGAGTGCCATGGTCATCTAAACAAGAGTTGGAGGAGAATGCTGATGCCATTGTTCTATCAGATTGAGAGAGAAAAAGAGAAAAAACATAACACTGCAGACGCTTTGCCCAACAGTCTTGGAAAGGGACGAGAAGGCTCCACTGCCATTTCAACAGGAGGCAAGCTTAGTTGCATTTGGCCCCTACGAAATCTCTTAAATAAACTTATACATAACTTTAAATTTTTCAGGAAATGACAACATATTCTCAAATATTAATTTTAAAAAATTTAATCAATACCTTCCAGTATTTCAGCAATGTTCCATTGCCATCTTCTGGGAACGTAAAACTATGATATGTGCACACAAGCACTAACAACGAGCAGAGGCTGAAGAAGGTAACTGATGTTGGTCCTAGAGTCCTAAAGATGTCCCCTAGCAGGCTAAATTGGGTTGTCTTGGCTGTTGGGCTGATGTTCTTAGGATGCAAGCTTCCCAAATTTTGGGCAGTCTCATGCACCCAAATATGTTGAGGTTTGGGAAGTTTTTCAGAGCTGAGGCTGATTCCAAGAATAATCTTTCATATTTATATTTGCTGAGGTGTATTTACTACACTGCAGCAAATATAATTATATGAAAGTTTTTTTTTTTTTTTTTACATGGTTAGACGACTATAAATTATATATTTAGTTTAATCCTTTATCCAAGTGTAAGCAAACAAAGTTTGTGCTTGAAGTATCTTCAGGACTGGAGCAACTCATAGCAAAGGTGGACAAACTTCACATCGCTTGCCTTAGTATCACATAATGCAAAGCACCTCTTCTTGTGGACATGGGAAGGGTCACTACCCAGACCGGTTTCGACTTTTATTGAGGTCTCTTCAGTGGGAGCCAGACCCAGAGGTGATACCAAGGTTGAAGCAATGCAGAAGTCATATTTACCTATATGAGTTGCCAAAAGGTGTCACACCTTATTAATAAATTATTCAGGATTAGAGAAAGATGTTGGAAGTTTTTTCACTTGGTTAGACTATAAATTATATATTTAGTTTAATCCTTTATCCAAGAGTAAGCAAACAAAGTTTGCGCAATCACCTCTGGGTCTGGCTCCCACTGAAGAGACCTAAATAAAGGTTGAAACCAGTTTGGGTAGTGACCCTTCCCATAATGAATAGTATTATACATGTCCACAAGGAGATGTGCTTTGCATTATGGGATACTAAGGCAAGTGATGTGAACTTTGTCCACCTTTGCTATGAGTTGCCCAAGTCCTAAAGATACTTCAGGTGCAAACTTTGTTTGCTTACACTTGGATAAAGGATTAAAAATATAAATATAATTTATAATGAAAAAAACTTCCAACACTGTTCTCTAATCCAGAGTAATTTATCAATAAGGTGTGACACCTTTTGGCAACTCGTATGGGTAAATTATGACTTCTGTATTGCTTCAACCTTGGTATGACCTCTGGGTCTGGCTCCCACTGAAGAGACCTCAATAAAGATTGAAACTGGTGTGGGCAGTGACCCTTCCCATAATGCATAGCATTATACATGAATGAATATATGAATGAATTGCAAGGAGATGTGCTTTGCATTATGGGATACTAAGGCAAGTGATGTGAAGTTTGCCCACCTTTGTTACGAGTTGCCCCAGTCCTGAAGATACTTCAGGATAAACTTTGTTTACACTTGGATAAAGGATTAAACTAAATATATCATTTATAAATATGAAAGATTATTCTTGGAATCAGCCTCAGCTCTAAACCTGAACAAATTTGGGTGCATGAAATTGCCCCAAATTTGGGAAGCTTGCATCCTAAGAACATCGGCCAAGACAACCCAATTTAGTCCCCTAGGGGAGCACCTTTAGGACTCTAGGACCAACACCAGCTGCCTTCTTCGGCCTCATTTGCTTGTTGTTAGTACCTGCATCAGGGATGTGCTGGCCATATGTGCAATGTGTGCAATGCAAAGAGGAGGAAATACTTAAAAAAAAAAACGTTTTTTAGAGTGATTTTTTTATTGGCAGGGGGGGGGTATAGGGGCGCCAACTAAAGTTTTGCACACAAGTGCTGGCAACTACTGGTGTGCTACTGGGTTTAGAGGTGCCAACTAAAGTTTTGCACACAGGCACCGGACACTACTGGCACGCTCCTGATCTGCATGCACATATCATAGTTTTTCATAGGTTTATGTTCCCAGAAGATGGCAATGTAACATTTCCAAAATATTGGAAGGTATTCATTAAAGTTTTTTAATTAATATTTTAGTATACATTATCATTTCCTGAAAAATTATAAAGTCGTCTTACAAAGTCTGATTTAGATATGCTCATGACTTTTTTTTGCATTTGTTGTGAACTGTAACATAAGGTATGTTGAGAAGCTGCAGGTTTTATGCTGAGCTACTGTGTATGCCGCATTTTTAGCTAGGAATGAATTGTCACACTGTTGGAAAACCAAGGCGCCTCTTGTTTTTTTGCCAAGTGCTAAAACATTTCCTTGTATCAATCCTATAAAATCCATTAAGTAACTTAAATGTTTCTATCATATTTCCTCTTTTTTGCCTATAAATAAACCAGTTTTTGCAACTGACAAACCCTCAGGCTATCTGCATTCCACAGACCACTTACCATCTAGGTCACTCATCTCTGAATCCTCTTTGCCACTTTCTCATCTCTCAAGAACCTCAAACCCACACTTTAATACAGTAATCCAACAGTGGATGTATCAAGACTTTATAAAAGAGGAATAATAACTTCCTTATCTCTTGTGGGTTCTTCAATAAAGAAATAATCCTAGTAGCTACACTAGTAACTTTAGCAACACGCCCTCTAAACTTCTCTATCTACTATCACCCCAAGTATAATTCAATCAGCATGGTACACAGCTTATAATCTATTTATCTAAAAATGAATAACTTTAGATAACATTTTTTCCCCATAATGACAGCCAATTTAAATCATCCTGCCCAATATTGCGCCATCAGCAACCAAATTAAGCAAAGTATACTAGCACAGAATCTTCCGGCACACTGCCAGTAACCTGATTTATTCTGGATTCTGCTCCTCCATATACCACTTTTTCGTATCGATCTATCAGCCACTTGCATATCCATATAACCAGTGCCATATCCATCCCCATGTGGTATCCAGTCAAACGCCTTTGCAAAATCTAGCAGAATCATTGTGTAGCCATTCCCTTTATTCGATTCAGCTGTCACTCTATTATAAAAAGTTAGTAAGTTACTAAGGCATGACCAGTCCATCACATAGACATGTTGCCCCTCATAGAGTATCATATTCTTATCCATCCATTCCTGAATTCTCCTTATGACCAACTTTTCAGTACTTTTACCACCACTCATGAGATATTATCATTATTACAGGCAACTCCAAGGACTCCATAGACTCATCGAGAGATGCCATAACATCATTTCAACAACAACTATTCGACTTTCACACAGTATCTATCATACCTCGCCTTGAACTCATTTACAGTCATGGCACCCACAACAAACTCTGGCAGCTTATTTCACTCATTCACCACTCTCCAAGTAAAAAAACCTTGCTCTAACACCCTTGCTAACCATGCTCTTGCCCAGCTTCCATGTATGGCCCCTAGTCCTCCCACCACCAATACTATTCTTAAAAATATCTTCTGAATTAATCTTATAGAAACCCTTCAGTAGTAAACCATGCTCTGATATTTCTCCATCAACCACCCTCCTATCCATCTCACCAACCCTATATCTATCCACATATGCTGCAGTTTACTGATTAGAATTCCATGTGGTATCCTGTCAAAGGCCTTAGCAAGGTCCAGTAGAATCAGTGTAAATCCATTACCCTTCTCCAGTTCAGCCATCACTGTGTTATTAAACATGAGTAGTTACTGAGGCATGATCTACCTTCACAAAACCATGTTGTCTCCCATACAGTATCCCATTTTCATCTATCCAATCCTGTATTTTCCTCTTGACTATTTTCTTCAAGACCTTGACAACGATTCCTGATATGCTGATAGGTCGGTAATTTACAACAGCAGTCTTGGAACCTCCTTTATGCAGTGGAACTATTTCCCCCTCATTCCACCCCTTGGGACTAACCCAGACACGAGACTCAAATTAAACAAAATGGTCAAAGGCACTGACAATTCTTTAGCCGCTTCACGTATGACACGAGCTGGTATACCATCCAATCCCACAGATGTATTGACATTGAGATTTGTAATAGACTATTCACCTCCACTTCATTCACCACCATTCCCATATAAGATGTTGGTTCTTCCTTCATTTCTCCAATGCCACAACCTGGATGATATATTCTTGCAAAGTGCTCGCTCAGTAATTCCATTATATCAACTGATTCGTTTACCTCCCTACCATCGGCATTCTTTAAAATCATTCTGCCGTATAAATTTTTTCTTTTACTTGCAACATATCAAAAAAACTGTTTGGGATTCTCCTTAGCCTGCATGGCTAATGTTCTTTCATAATCTGCTTTTGCTTTTCTTACCACACTCGTTACCCTTCTGGCCTGCACTTTATACAATTCATGTGCCTGCCAGTCACCATTCTCCTTAAATTCCCTCCACAGTTGTTTCTTTTTTTTGCAGCTCAAGCTTAATGGTGTTATTCATCCATTTAAGCCCTATTTGATTTATTATTCGGAATCTAGGTATACAGTCAGCCATTGCCTCCTGAAAACACTTCTTAACCAACTCCCATGCACTATCAACATCCAGCCCATGCAGTTTTACATGCCATGGCACTGAACCAATCAAACTCCTAAGCTTGTCATATGTATCAGCCCGCATGTACTCTGTCTTAATTGTAAATTCCACACCTTTAGCCACCTCCTAAGTCAAGACCCTATGATCACTCTCACTGATTGGTGGCAACGTGGTCACATTCGTTACAGCCAAATTCTCAGATGCAATTACTAGGTCAAGCACTCTCTGACAGCTAGTATTTTCCATTACATGCTGTTGCAAATAGTTATCCCTTAATAACCACATAAAATCCAATTCCTTCCTCCCATGTGTCCTCTCCTCCTTCCAATCAATGTAACCATAGTTGAAATCTCCATAATAATTACCCTCCTTCCACCCATTTCTTCTATTTGCATATGCATACTATCTCCACCATATATTCCATCATCTGGTCTATAGCAGCACTGTATATTTTGTTCTGCTAGTCTCAATCTCACACCAAATAGCCGCAAATGTGCTCTTTTCTCTATCCTGCAGTTCCACTTCTATTCTCCTTGGCTGCAGCTCATCAGCTATCATCAATAACACTCCCTACATTTTATTATCCCTGTCACTCCTGAACACATCATATCCCTCACATTCAATCCCACTAGCTATATCATCTGTCAGCCATGTTTCACTAATGCCAATAACCCGTGGCCTGGAAGTGCCAACCAAGGCCAAAAATTCTTCCTTCTTGTTCCTAATACTTCTGGTATTAGTATACATGAATTGCAGAAGTCCATTTGTCCCATCCCTATTTTGATGCCTTGTACTAATTATCCTACCACCATTCATATACACTTCGTACTCGCTCGGGCATATTACACACATTCATACACTCAACTGTCTCCCTAAAGTCTGCATATCAATCTCTCTCCCCCCCCTTAATAACTCTAGTTTCCCTGATTCTGCACATCCACTTCATTCAACAACACCTTTTCAAGTCTCTGTACACCAAATCCATTCAAATGCAAACTATGCCTCTTATATAAATCCTTTCACCTATTGAACTCACTCCGCAAATCTACAAATTCCACACCACTCCTCTTGCATAATCTGCGCATAAAGTCATTAGCAATTATGGCCCGCCTTCTATACTCTTCACTATCATACCGTGGCAACAGACTCATCATCCTAACTCTCTAACTCTTCTCTTTTGCTACCTCAAGTAATTCCTTCAAATCCTATCTCATAGCCATTTTGTCTCCTTTCAAATCATTCATTCCTGCTCTACTATCAATTCTTTCACCCTCTGATTTTGTGCTCTAATAGACTCGCTTACATTCTTAATGTTTGCACCAGGTTGGTATGATTTAGTTAAACTCTCATCTATCACACCTCTTACTAAATAATCTCCATACAACACTCGCTCTTTCATTTTGTTTACACTCACGATCATACTCTTATTTTTCTTATCATACTTTTGCCATTTATTAGTTGGTACGCTCAGTAAACATTTTTGCCAACGCTCCAGCTACCAATTCGTCCTATGTATCGCTCAGTGCAACCATGAAATCTCACTCATTGCATCTGTCTCATCATTTTTATTATCCGTTAATCCATTCATTCGTTCTGTATTTTTACCTTTATTCTCACTTTCAACGCCGCTCTCACAGCTATCTGGTACTACCTCGCAAATATCACTATTCATACCTCTCATATCACTATTTTCTACATTTTGACTTTCAATAATGATATCACTCTCACCACCTGAAATGCACTTTAAATCCTCACACTCCTTACACTTTCTGCACACATTAACTTCACTATTATTCTAACCAGACTCCAACCGCTCTCCTCAAAGCATACATCTCACAAACGGTACACTGAATAAACTCCTTTATATTAAAATTTTTGAACAAAGATGGCGATCTGGACGCCATTGTATTCCTTCTGATTGGCGCTATGTGCATGTTATTAATCGTATCAATATTACTAATTGAAATAACTCAGAAAACATACAAAAATTACCCAAACACGCTAAGATACGAAAAGTAAACAATACTATGTAAGATTCAAGCAAATTTACCAAATTATTACTTAAAATAATACTTATCTTTTCAGGAGCTCTCTACAAACACTATACACCATGTAGTCCTCTAGCGGTGAGACGAGACAATATAATTTGCTATTGCAGTCTCAGAACCTCCCTTATGGAAGGAGGGAATCATTTTGTCCTCCTTCATGCCTTTGGAAATCTGACAGAGCTGATAATTACATTAAAGAGCCTAGTCAAAGGAATTATCAGTTCCCTTCTACATTCTTGTAAAACACAATCTGATATTTCATCTAATCCCATGGCTGTATTTACATTGAGATTTTGCAATATCCTAAGCACCTCAATTCACCTAACTCTGTACCCACATCAGTCCTTGATGCATATGTCATAGCAATAACCCCACTTGGTTGATATATCTTTACAAAGTGGTCACTCAGTAACTCAACTATTTGATCTGCTTCTGTCAACTCCCAACCATCAGATTTAACGATATCCTTCCATAGTCATTCTTCCTCTTATTTGCCATGTAACAAAGTAACTCTTTTGGATTTCCTTCGGCCTGCTAAACTAATTTCTTTTTAGAATCTGATTTGCATTCCTTACCATGCTAGTCACCTTTCTTGCCTGACTTTTGTACTGCTGAGCTTACTGGTCACCTTTCTTCTTATATACTCTCCACAACACTTTCTTTCATTGTAACTGCTGCCAGATGCCCATTATCTATCTCTCTCATGCACTATTAACATCCATCTCTCATTCACATTTTTATGCCATGGCACAGCTTCAAGCTTCCTCCTAAGCTTGTCAGAACCACCTGCCTTATAATTCCACATATATCCCTTTTCTTGACAGACTATTCTTCAGTTTTTTACAATCTCCCAAGTCAAGACTACATGATCACTTTTCCCAATTGGAGGCAATGTGGGCCATATCAGTGTGTGTGCTATCCACATAATTGGATTAGAAGCGCTATCCACAAACCCGTGGATAGAACTTCTAATCCTGTAATCAGATCCAATATACTCGTATTCCGAGTCCCCTCCATTACTGCCTCAAATAATTCTCTCTCAGTTGGCATATAAATTCCATTTCCTTCCTGTCATGCAATCTTTTGTCCTTTCAACCTAAGTCTCCAGAGTTGAAGTTCCCCATAATAATTACTCAACCTGCATCTGTTGTACTAATTTGCTGATGCACATCTTCCACATCATCCCTGGAATCCCATGGCCTACAACAGCAACCAACTGTATATTTTATCTTATTGGCCCTCAATTTCTCATCAGACTGCCTATTCTTTTTGGCTGCAATTCATCTGCTATCATCAGCAGTACCCCTCCCATCCTATCGTTGGTATCCTTCCTGTAAATACTGTAAAAACTGCAATTCTATTCCTTATGGCGGAACTATAATATGGTGCATGTTGAGTGGAACTTAGTATAATGAGACTAATGCCTCTGTGGTAGTTTGTTAGTCATAATAATAACAATTATAATAAATATGTATGCAACAAAGAAATGAAACTTACAACATCTGGTGCAGTCTCTGCTAATGACTGACTTCCATGCACAGGGCACTGAAGGTTGCATTCCTCATATGCTGTTAAAATACATTCTTCCACCATGAAACTATAAGTGAGACACTCAGAAATAACTGCTCCACAAGAACCCTGTTGATTCATTCTTTGATCCTGAGAAGTCAATTCTCCTTCTTGTCTGCCTTCTGCAGATGCCTTACGACTGAAATAATTTAAAACATGTGCATTCTCTAAATCTCTTTTACAGAAATAAAGGATGAAATTACTTCCTGTATATATATATTTATATATAACTGAAATATTTATGATAAAATACTATATATAAAAAAGAGCAGGATAAAAAAAATTCAGGCTGACAATATTTTAATAAATTAAATTTATGGTTAAAAAGAGGTAATAATAATGAACTAAAAATATGGAAAGTTTTCATATTACTTTAAAATTCAAAACCATTTAAATTTACTTATCAGCTAATTAGTACTCTATACCTCTTTTTGTTTGCTCTAGGCTTTCTTGCAAATGATCAATTTCAATAATCCTTAGTTGATACTAGAGCTGTTTAGTCCCATGGATTAGATTACTAAAATTTAATGAAACCCGACTTTATTAAATCAGTGATATCACGCAACAGAATTTACATTAAGGTGGAAATGAAACACAAATGATCACTCCTTGATTTAAACATGACCAGAACCAAAAACAGCCATGTCTCTAAATATTTAATTGAAAATCCACCAATTTTTCCAGCTTGGTTGGCTGAGCAGATAGTGCAATAACTCTCCAACCAGCAGGCTGTGAGTTTGATCCCACTGTAACATGGATGCTTGTGAGAGCTTTTAGCTGGTATATGCTTTTATCACTTGGTGAAGACTACCACCACTCTATGTAAGGAAGGATTAAATGATTTGAAAAAAAAAAAAAAAACCTCTTATGTAGAGCTCTGAATTATCTAACTCTAAGCTCATCAATTGTACAAAGTAAATTATACTTGAAATTATATTCTTACCAAGTATGAACTCAAGAAGTAATTTCACAACTAGATACTTGTATATGGAGGAGAGTAAAATCTAGCTTTTACCCCTTCACATCAAATTGCCCTAGTATCCTATTATGCAGAACATTTCCTTTCAGAAGTGTATATTGTTATTATTATTACAAAAGGCCTCTAGGAATCAAGGATTCACTGAGGGAAACCACATATCATGCTTAACACGTGCCATACCTTACCTTGAATTCACAACTTCCAAAAGGCAAGCCATTACAGTCATGCACTGCTCTATGAGAGTAAAATCTAGCTTTCACCCCATTCCTGCATGCATTGATTCTCAACGTCCATGGATGTCTTCTAATCATCTTCCCACCAACCATAAAATGAAGAATTCCATCTCTGATATCCTTTATTATGCTTTCAGAAGGGTATAGGTCTCTCCATCATATTGTCATCTTTCTGTGTATCAGCATGCGCAGGCACAAATTCTATTTCTACTCACAATCAACAGTCCTGATATCATCTTTAACACTCCTGTTTGTACCCTCTCCAATGTATCTGCAATCCTTCCTCCCCGAGAAACCAGATCTGTGCACAATACTACAGATGAGGTCATATCAAAGGTGTAAAGGGGAAAAATCATTTCCTTATTCATACCAAGAAATTATATTCTCATTAAATTCTTTTAATGAACATAAAGTTTGCACGTGAAGTATTTTCATGACTAGGCTACTTGTATATAGACTAATGAAATTACATTAATTGCCTTAATATACAATAATGCAAAACATGCATCCTTTCTGATGTATAATGCATTAAATCAATGATATCACACAACAGAATTTACATTAAAATGGAAATGAAACACCTTAAGCATTATACATGTCCAGACTGGTTTCAACCTTTATTGAGGTCTCATCAGTAGGAGCCAGATCCAGAAGCGATACCAACCTTGAAGTAATGCAGAAGTCAGATATACTGCACAGAAAGAAGTCAATGGACACTCCATGGGCAGGGTGCATCGTACCATGTAACGAGCCACGCGTTTGTAGCCAGTGTAAATTGGAAGAATATGATGCTCACAAGTCAGTGCTAATGTTTCCGGGTGAAATGACTGTGAGAAGGGAACTGACCGAGTTTGAAAGAGGCATTGTGATGGGATGGCATGTTGCAGGCCTATCAGTTTGGACAAATTGATGACAAACTGGAAATTGTTGACAAACTGGACCATCCCTGGTCAACAATCAGTGATACCATATGAAAATGGCAGCACAAGGGAGTCAACTGCAAGTGGATGACCAACTACACTCACTGAACATGACCATAGGGTGCTACGAAGAGTAATATGTCAAAACTGTCATTCATCGGCTGACACAGTGAATGCGAAGTTTCGCACACCAACTGGAACATGGCTTTCCATGGCAGAACTGCAAGCCCCAGATTATCCTAACCAACATGCAGCATCATCTTCTGTGGTGCAAAGAGTGTGTACAGTGAGATGTGAAAGCTTCGAAGACGAATCATGAGTGATGAATCATGCTACACCCACTACTAAACAGATAGATGGATGGATGTGGGTGTGGCTGATGCCTGGTGAATGTCTCCTGCCAGAGTGCGCAACCCCAAATATGAAATTTGAAGGTGGTGGTGGTGTGATGGTATGCTCCTGTTTTCTTGATATAGCTTCAGACCTCTATGTGGGTTGTGGACATGAACATTGCCACACTTGACTAGCATCCACAGAGCCCTGATCTCAACCATACTGAACATCCGTGTGATGAACTGGAGCATCGGGTGAGGTCAAGGGCTGTCCATCCAACAACACTCAAGGATCGCATTACATGCCTATAGGTCCAAAATTCCCACTGATTATTATCATACACTTGTGGAAAGTATGTCCCAAAGGATTGCTGCAATCATCACAGCGAAAGCAGATCCCACATCGTATTAAGGTGGGTATTTGTTCCATGTTATAAGGTGGGTCCATGGCTATTTGTTCCTCACTCTATGGTGTCTGTTGACTCCTTTTCAGGCAGAGTATTTCCCATCTACAAATAGTGAAAAGGTGTGTCAAATACTATGTGATTAGAGATGGTTTAAAAAGATACTTCACACACAAGCTTTGTTTGTTACAACTGGATAAAGGATTAAACAAGAATCTTGAAAAGTTTTATATCCAAAGTAAAAAGACTTTCTACAACTGTACACATGGTAAGGCTTAAGTCATAGATTGTTCATAATAGCACTTCACAGTACAAACAACACCAAAAGACAAAAAAATACATTTATCAAAACTTAGTAATATTTTGCTGGTTTTCTACCCAGCATCTTCAGACACAATTATAACTGCAACAAGCACTGACTAAATAATTATGGAAACTAATTCCAGTGATGAGACTTCAATAAAGGTTGAAACCAGTCAGCGCAGTGGCCTTCCCATAATGTGTAACATTAAACACATCCAAAAGGATGTATTTTTTGCATTATGCGATACTAAGGCAATTAATCGACAAATTGTATTCTTATTGGCTTAAACCACAATATTAAATGATGGTACAACATGACAGAATTTCATGTCGGCTGGGGCATCGCCCAGTTAAACAAGGCCCCCCCCCCCCCGTTATTTTTGCCAGGAAACCAGGGCAGACAGTGAAAAGTCAGCTACTGGAACAAATCCTAAAACACACCCCAACTCATCATCACCAGAGTTGAAGATCAGTACTATCAACATGGCAAAGAAATGGAGCTAGCTGAGGAATAGGATAAGTACCAGATCGACATCATAGGGGTGACTGAAACAAAAAAGGCAAAAACTGGTGATATCTCTCTGAGCAATAAATACAAAATGTTATATTCAGGCAATGACAATTAAGAAAAAGAAGAACTAGCCATAGTATTCAGCACACTAAATATGATGCTCACCTTCTTGAATGGCAGGTAGTCTCAAGTAGAGTGATGTGGGCAAATATCAATGTGAGAACTGGACAATGACAATTATTTATGCCTATGGTCCTAAAGAAGGTTATGCTAAGGTAGAACTGGAGGAATTTTTTGAGACTTTAGAGAAAGCAACTAACACAATGAAAAATGAAAACTTGGTCCTTGTTGGGGATCTAAATAGCAGAGTAGGAAATGACTGTCAGACATACAAAAATATTTTGGGAAAGTTTCGAGCAAAGAGCAAAGCTAATAATAATGGTAAATACCTGTTGGATTTCTGCTCAGGACATGGACTGGTTATTACTAACACCATGTTCCAACATAAAAATGTGCACAAATTCACATGGAGGGAAGATGCAAGGAATAAGAAAAGTCTCATTGACTATGTTATTGTTGATAGCGATATTCTCTGTTGTGCAGGACACCAGAGTGTACAGAGGATTTGAAATTGAAAGTGATCACCATTTAGTCTCGAGCAGGATAAAACTGAATTTCTATATTGAAAAGAATAACATGTAAGAAAGTTTTAAAGTGAATAAAAGTTGAGCAGCTCTCTGATGTGAACTGTAGACTAAAATACACAAAGATTATTGAAGAAAAAATGAAAGAGTTTGAGAACAGGAACCAAACCTTGGAGATTCGGTGGTAAGCCTTGAAGAAAACTTTGATTGATTTAGCCAGAGATGCATGTGGTGAGGTTGTCTGCAAGGATAGAAAAATCAGAACTCCATGATGGACACAGGAAGTTAAAGAGGCAGTGAAGGAAAAGAAGAAAGCATATCAAAAGTTCCTGGCAAATAAGACAGCTAGTGCTCTTAGAGAATACAGAGACAAATGTAAGGAAGCTAAACACAGTTCAGGCCAAATAAAGACTGTCAGGATCAGATTTTCACTTTACGACAAATAGTTGAGAAGTCATGGGAATATAACAGAGATCTATATTTAAGTTTTGTAGATCTAGAAAAAGAATATCACAAGGTGGCAAGAGAGAAGCTATTCAAAACGATACAGTTGTACGGTGTCAGTGAGGCAGTATATCAAGCAATACTTAGTCTTTGAGTTGTAAATCAGCAGTTAGAATTGAATGACGTACAGCAAGATGGTTTAATGTTAAATCTGGTGTCACACAAAAATATAGATTATCCCCTTTGTTATTCATACTCTATATGGATCACATTATGAAGGAAAGTGGTATTAAACCTGACATCAAAACTGGAGATGTTAATGTCAGCTCTTTGCTTTATGCAGATGATGTTATACTTCTAATAAATCTTCTACAAGTCTGCAAGATTCCGTGAATAAATTGAATAACTGTTGTAATAGATATGATATGAAGGTCAGCAATAACAAGACAAAGACAATAAAAATAGGTAGAGCAATGAAAATATCAACTGTATTTTGAATGGAGAATCTATATAACAGGTGAAACATTTCAGCTACTTAGGCATGATTTTTAGTGAAGATGGTATATTAAATATGGAAATGGACAACAGAATCAACAAAGCTGGTATGGTAGGAAGTCAACTGGATAAATTTATATGGAATAAGAGAGAAATTAGCCAAAACACTAAAACACTAAATTAGCTGTATACAAGGCAGTGTTCAAACCAATTTTAACTTATGGATCTGAGAGCTGGGTCAGAAGTAAAACACTTGACCAAAGACTAGAGACAGCAGATATGAGATTCCTGAGAACGATTAGGGGTGTGAACAGGTGGCATCGATGGGAATATTGTATTAAAAATGAGGATATTAGGAATGAACTTAACATTGTTAGCATCCAGGAATGTGTTTGCAGAGCCAATATCATTTTTTTTTTTTGTAATAAGCAAGCAAATAACTTAACGTGACCTTCCTTTAACAAATACATGTTTTCCATCAAAGTGAATACAGCTGTTGTCAATGCAATTCTGGATCCTGGGTCTCACTAGCATTTCGAATACTTTAAACACAACACCTGACTCACAGATTGGCCTACAAGTTGAAGTCTGAGTTCTTTCATCTCCTTTATAAAGCAGTACAATCTTTCCTTCCTTCTACTTCTTTGGAACTTGACCCACTGTAAGACTTAATATTAATCGAGTATGCCAAAGTAGATATCAACTCCTTTGAAAATACATAATGAATGTCATCAAGTCTGATGGCCTTAGTACCATCCAGTTTACTCAATTCTCCATACACCTCTTGTTCACTCACAACCAGTGTCTTCCCCTACCTTTCTGCTACACTCAAACTTCACATGATGCCATATTCACAAGGAAGTAATACTTTTATGACTCTTCATTCTCCCGATTTTGACTTGACTCTCATTTATTGCATTTCTTTATGAAAAATTTCCAAACTCTCTCTTTCTTCACTCTTGCTTTTATACCATAAAGCAATCACTCTTGGCAATGAGATAACTGATATTCCTCAGAATCCATGACAGCCATATTTTTTGGAATATGGCTGAACCTGCATTAGCAAAGAAGCTGTGTGAATGCAGATTACGTCTAAAGAAGCTTTTAGATATCATATCTCACAGGATACTGGGAAGCATATTACGTAAACTGAAGCAAATAAGTATATGAAGATAGCAGTATGAATAAGATGTTAAATATTGTCGTCTGTGCCATTGTTATGTCGTTACTTTTCCTATAATAATTTACTTTCTTTATGAATTTACCTTTCTACGATGACCACAAGACTTACCAAATTTCCCTGACTCTAATATCTGTATTACTTCTTACGTGTTCATTCTATAAGGAAAGCAAATTCTATATCTCTAGCTGATTCCTAATTTTACTCACGTGCTTATCCTGACTGATAAAGGTCATTCCTTGCTAAAAGAAACAAATCCTCTAATTTCTTTCTGGGGCCATCTCCTCTTCAGATATTGACAAATTTATTTTTTAAAGCTGCGCCAGTCAATATCTTAGAATAGAGGGGAATCTTATTCAGGGAGACTTTTCCAGACTTTTGGTGCATATAGGTGAATAAATTTAGCGCTTAAACTCATAAATTAAATGCTTTACTGTGGCTAAGTAAATTCTGGTTTGCAGTCGTAACCTCTATAACAACATGTTACACCTTTCTTTCAATCCCCCCCCCCCCCCACTGCTATGGTTCAGATTAGTGAGTGGTAGTTTTGATTCATATCACAGGCAAAACTCAGGTATAGAAGAAAAAACATATTTATTGGAATCTAAAGACATATTCACTTAGACCAATCTCACTTTCAATTAGTTCAATGACATGCTAAATCAAACTGTATCAAACTGATTAATACTCTAATGTATGAACAATAAATCCTTCATTTAAGTTAGAGATTAAACACACATAATATACACATTATACACTTCTAATCAATATTCTACCTACTATATTAGTCTTGCACATTAAACTAGTCACAATCATCTATAATCATTCCAGACAATTTGTTTTATGGACATTAGCCACTGCTAAATAATCACTTAAAGCCCTGAGTCCATGTGGTGGGTCACTATGGTCATCAGATTAAGCTATGCTCTGCACCTGGCATTTTTCCATTGTCTTTTCTTGATCTGTATCTGGCCATCCTCGTTTCTACTGCCAGTTCATAGTGTACGGTCGCGATATTATTGGAACTTTCAGGGAAGGAGTGAAGACAGCATATGCCGACATCTCACACTTTAGTACCAGCAGAAATTCAGACATCGAAAGGAAAGGCGTACTGTCCGATAATGTACTATCACTAAGAAACATCATCAGGAACTTCTGGTCCACGGGAGAAGTCGAATCATCATTCAGCAAAATAGGCGAAAAAAGCCATGAGAAAGGGGTGCAAACCCTTTATATTCTCCCTTTACTTGCCCCCTTTTTAGCACCCTGTTACTAGCTGTGATAGTGCCCTGTTACTTTTTGCAATCTTTTCCCGCCTGCTACTTTCTTCGTCCGCAGGGATTTCGGCACATCATGAGATCTCTAGCAGCTTGTCTTCCGGGAAATGAATGTGCGTCACTTTCCAAGACTGCCAATGCCTCAGGTCCGCCCATGACCTTTGGACTATTGTTTACATCTAATTTACCCATTCATTGCATACATGATACATTCATATAATACCAATTTATACACAAAGTTCTTTACATGGTCTCACAATTCTACTAAAAGGAGGTAATTCTATTTCTATTTACAGTTAGTACTTTATTTCCTCTGCTCGAGTACAAGTGTTTTCTTTCAGCTGATTTTTCTGACTTGTTAAATCCTGAATGAATTGTTTCCTTTTTAAAGTTCTTCATTCAGGATGTAACAAAGATGACTAATAAATACACATCAAAGAGTAGAATATAGTGGATGAAATCCAGGAGAATGTGACCAGTGTATACTATGTACACAAAGAATGGAGGATACCTGTGCCACAGGTATCCTCCATTCTTTGTTACTGCTATTTAATCTGTACGTTAATGATAAAGGAAATGATTTAAGGAGAAATATCTACTCATTATCATATTGTCTTACTGCTGATTTTCATACCAAATTTATTACAAGTTATTCAATTTAGTAAGGAAATCTTGCACACTTGTAATGGATTTATTTAAAAAAATAACATCATCTGCATGAAGTAAAGAGGAGCTGAGATTAACATCTCCAATTTTGATATCAGGTTTAATGCTGCTTTCCTTCATAATGTGATCCATATAGATAATGAATAACAGAGGGGATAATGGACATCCTTGTCTGACTAGATTTAACATGAAACCATCTTGCAATGAAAACAGACAGAAACATTAAAAATATCAATTCATCGTGAATGGATAACATATAGAACAAGTAATACATTCAGCTACTTAGGCACAATTTTTAGTGAAGATGGTAAATAAAATATGGAAACAGACAACAGAATCAACAAAGCTGGTATGGTAGAAGTCAACTACATAAATTTATATGGAATAAAAGAAAAATTAATCAAAACACTAAATTAGCTGTATACAAGACAGTGTTCAAACCAATTTTAACTTATGGATCTGAGAGCTGGGTTAGAAATAAAACACTTGACCAAAGGCTAGAGACCACAGATATGAGAGTCCTGAGAAAGATTAGGGGGGTGTGAACAGATGGCATCAGTGGCAATATCATATTAAAAATGAGGATATTAGAAAACAATTGATATTGTTAGCATCCAGGAATGTATTAGCAGAGCTAATCTCAGGTGGTATGGTCATTAAACAGAATGGGAGAGGAAAGATTAGCAAAACAAGTGTTCTCTGATAGGTTGGCAGGAAAAGATCCAGAGGAAGACCAAGATATAGGTGGATTGATACGGTAAAAAATGCCTAAGAAGATAGAAATATAAGATCTGATAATGTTACAGTCTTCACAGATTATAGACTGATTTGGAGGAAAATTGTTGACAGGAAGTTAGTAATGATATAAGTTTTTCATGTAGTACTATTATAATATCCTGTACACCCCTTTAGGGTACATGTTAGGAATTTGATGATGATGATATATACTCATCTGTTGATGATGCTGAACCAGGGAGAGCAGCAGTAATAAAAAAAATGTAAAAGATCCTGTACCATTATTTAAATAAATTTGCAGGATAATAATTGCCAGTTCAACATGACAAAGTGTGAATATAGGCTATGCAGCTTGGAATGAAGAGATAACAAGCTGTGTATTACATATGTAAGTGGAATGCAAAAAACTGATGAGGCACTTAGGAATTTCAGAAGTGATGGTGGACAAGGAGTTGATGTTCAGAGCACATGTAAAAGTGATCAAAACAGCAAAAGAGTTATCATGGTTTGACAGTGAATGAGTTTTAATATTGGGTAGGATCAATACAGAGTGGTGAATACAGGAAGAATCCCTCATTTTACACAGTTAATGTATCCTGTGGAAATGCCATGCTAAGTGAAAATGTGTAACTTCATTGCTTATTAGCGATGAAAAAACCATAACTAATTCCCGTGCTTTCAAAATCTTTACTAAAGTTTTTAAATTACAATTGCCTTTACTGCCAATATAAAGGATAATAAAATGTTTCAAATATTTGAAAGTTTATTTAACACTGCATAACATATATTCATAATTATACAAAGCTGTGGTATTTAAAAAGATAATTATTTTCTTGAGAAATTGCAATTTTTCTTCTTTTTATCATTGGCACTTGCTATTTCACTCTTCCTTTTATCCATAGTCAATGTTGAAGAATAACTTTTTAATATAAAAATGTTTATATAATGGCAGTAGACAATTAGTAAACACTTGCTTATTTAATGGTAGCTTGAACCACAATGCGAACTATATTCATATTAGTTATGTATGCTCACTGTGTTGCTATGGTATTCAGAGCTAAGATTGCTTATAAAGTTGCATATATCATTTGAAATTATAATGGGGGGGGGGACACCTGCATTAAGGAAATTTTTAACCTAATAAAGAAGTAATACTCTAATATCTGTATTACTTCTTACGTGTTCATTCTATAAGGAAAGCAAATTCTATATCTCTAGCTGATTCCTAATTTTACTCACGTGCTTATCCTGACTGATAAAGGTCATTCCTTGCTAAAAGAAACAAATCCTCTAATTTCTTTCTGGGGCCATCTCCTCTTCAGATATTGACAAATTTATTTTTTAAAGCTGCGCCAGTCAATATCTTAGAATAGAGGGGAATCTTATTCAGGGAGACTTTTCCAGACTTTTGGTGCACATAGGTGAATAAATTTAGTGCTTAAACTCATAAATTAAATGCTTTACTGTGGCTAAGTAAATTGACCGCGCGGTTAGCCTAGTGGCTTTGCGCTTCGCAACCATATGACTGGGGAAGGAGTGTCCCAAGTTCGATTCCCGTTGTAGACGTGAGGAATTTGAGGATCTTCCTCAGGCATAGCCAAGTTAGCCGGTCTTGGGCGCGGTCAGCAGGGTTTTTTCCGCCAGTTTATCTGGCGTTTTTCATCCCGCAAACAGGCAAACCGGCCCTGTGAACATACACCTCAACAGTCAAAAATATATCCCCCCCAGCGGCAGACCAGGCGACGGGTCGGCTGGGAGTAGTACTAACAAGTAGTCGCATCTAAGTAACACGCGGACCCTGCATAGGAAGCGGGAATAACGCGAAGAAGAAGAAGAAGAAGACTGTGGCTAAGTAAATTCTGGTTTGCAGTCGTAACCTCTATAACAACATGTTACACCTTTCTTTCAATCCCCCCCCGGCTGCTATGGTTCAGATTAGTGAGTGGTAGTTTGGATTCATATCACAGGCAAAACTCAGGTATAGAAGAAAAAACATATTTATTGGAATCTAACCCAAGTTAAATCAATTATGGTATTAATTTATTGACCATGTTAGTTTGAAAAGCATGTTATCAGAAAGTGTGTAAGGTGAGGATTCCTGCAATGGTTATATGGGCTTCTTGCAATAAAATCTTTAATAAAATGTTCTTTAATATGCAGAAGAATAATGGATTAGCACCAACTGCCATTTGAGAAAATATTCTTTAGCATGATGCACAAAAATTGATCATAACAGAAAAAGTTAATGGTCATATCTTTCAGTTTTCAATTTTACAATACATTTTTTAGTGATTTGAGCAAACAGCTGCTACATGCTTACCACTGGAAAAGGGTTGCAGAAAAGATACGTGCCATTCTGTATAATTATTAGCTATATTGCTTGTAATTTAGTATACTATTTTTTTATTTTTGATAACTTGTGTGTCTGCATGATTACTGACCTTGTCATTTTGTTAATGATTTTTTTAATTGAAGTTTTGAATCATACCTTAACAGAAAACAATGGCAGTACACACAAGGTCGACTCATTGTGCAGCATGAAGATCATATGCTGTTAGCGATGTACACTTTTTGAAAATGGTTCAAGGTGTGAGTACAACACGTATGTGTGGTAAAATGTGAAAGATGTGTTTGTGGAGAGAGTGAACAGGAGATGAGAGAGAAGGTATGGATTTGTAGAAAGAGCAATGGTAGGGGGGGGGGTCACACTAAGTTAGTGAATACAAAACAGACCAATGCAAGGAAGGCTAGTGTAAATGAAAGAAATAGAAATGGAAATCTAGTGAAATTGAGGGAGTGAAAGAACACAAGAACAAAGAAATGAAAGTAAGTGATATATGGAAGCAAAAGGAAGTATGAATGAGGAAACGGAAGTAAGCTGTGGCAGAACAAGAGATAGCAAGATTATAGTAGCAACAGAGTGAACTGGTTGATATACAATTGTTTGCAGATATTGCAAAACTGGGGAGAGTGATGAGGAATCAAGCAGATGTGGCCTTACAGGAGGACTTGAATAAATTGCATGAGCAGGCTACAGTATGGAACTGTCAATGCAATGTTGCAAAGTGTAAGGTTCTGAAATTTGGTAGGAAACAATCAGATGCAAAGTATAAACTTGGTGGGGAAATTTTGGAGGAAGTTGAGAAGATCGTTACTCACCACCACTCCAAGGTTTCTTAAGTTCAGAAGTCATCACAATGCAGAAGTTTTGAAGACAGCACATTAGATTATGGAAATGATGCAGAGGACCTTAACTTGTAGAAATGAAGAGGTTCTAGTTCCAAGGCCTTGTATGGATTATTGCAGACAGATTTGGCTCACTGGTTTTCATGGTAAGGAAGACTGATTAAGGTTGTAACTGGTCTATGGGATATAAGACAGACTGAGGGAATGTTTGCAAAACTTCGTGAATAGGAGACATTTGAGTTAGTAAAGGGTTGTTACCAAGTTAATATGGAATAAATTTTTCATAGCATGGAAGAAGGGGGACATCCCTGGAAGGCTGTATAAGGTGGGTGTGAGCAGGGGAATAAAGAACAGGTTCTATGCATAGAAAGTAGTTGATGAGTCGAAAGCATTGCCTGACACTGTGGTGAATGCAGGTATACTGAATGAGTTTAAAGTATGGTTTGATGGAGTTAGTGGGTAACAATGTTTGCCTCCTATGATGAGTCTTTTGATTCCACGGAGATCTAGTAATAATAATAATTTTTAATTACTTGCATCAAATTAAAAAAAAAACACATCTCTGGGTTTTTTTATTTTTTAATTTTTTAAAAAATATTTTTATGGGCTGAAAAATACGGAATATTTATTTCTTTTCCCTTATCATTGTACAATAGCACAGCGTTGGAATACCTTTCAGCACTGTTCAGGAGAAAAAAAAGATTCTAGATTTGTTTAATTTATAATTTATAATATTGTATATTCAAATTGATTGAGAAAGAATTTTTTTTTGATGAAATAAAATATTTCACAACTGACAAACAACGATTTTTGATTGAAAAAACTGAGCTCCCATCTTGAACGCATAAGACATACAAATCAGAGGTTGTGTGTCAAGAATAATACAGCAAAACTTCAAGAAGCTAGTAATGCTCATGGAGCAGAGTTTTAACCAAACAGAAGTGCTATAAAGAACTTTTAAGATGCAAATTTAAAATGGTAACTTTTATAAAGAAATTTGGTGCATGTGAACTACAACAAAATGCATTTGCAAATTGATACAGTCTCAATATAAAAATATATCAATCATTTGAAATTAGTAAAATAATTACCTTGAACTATTGCTGTCTGGACCCACACCACTATCACTGTCATGTGATACAGTACTATTGTGAGATCCTCTATTTCGTCGTAGAATACCTGGAGAGTAACATTCTATTCGTCCTCTCTCTGAAAATCTTCCACTGCTTGAACTCCAACTATTTCCACTTAAAGAAGTTGAATGTAAAGACCATACATCTCCACTCCGGGGTGATATATCACTTAGCTGCCATGAATCTCTTTCCACATGGCAATCTGCTATAGAAAACAAATTTCTATCTAGAGTACTCATTTCTTCCTTAAGATAAGAAACTATGCACTGAATGCAGGGAATAAGTCTAGTTACTAAAAACTTGCCCTCTGATGTATGAACAAATCTGGTACCCAGAGTAGGATACCAGTCCTCAAGTAATGTATCAATATGATCAACGGCCAATGATAATAACTTTGCCACACACTCCACACTAGGGTGCAATTCAACTGTTTCATAAGTAATTATTTCAGTACTAGTATCTGAATGGTCACAAACTGGTTTCTGAATAATTACAGACTGATTAGGAAGAAGAATCTCCAAAATAGCTGAATTGTTAATTTCAATATCATTCCAAATGCCTTCTTGCTGAACAAGAAATTTCATTTGTCGATAATCACAAGGAAAATTATTCATATGTGGAAGCAATTCTTTCATGCGAAATAATGTAGTATTCAAGTAGCGAAGTTCCATTCCTGACTGCCAGCAAATCCATTCTGCTCTCTGATTTAGAAGAGAAACTACCAGAGGATCCATTTGCAAATCTTTGGATATAATAAAATAAGAACGTATAATTTCAACAACTGCATCATCTGCAAGCATCCTTGTCATTAGTCTTGACCAAAATCCACTAGGAAAATATGACATAAGCAAAAGTCGGCGTATAATATTTTGTTGTTGTGTCTGGTGGGTAATAAAGCACGTAGATGATTGATTTTCATCCTGTTCAAAGTCCAAAGGATCACAAACTTTAGGACTACTGACAAGTTCTGCAGAGCCTTCACTAAACTGACGAAGTGGTCTTTCTACAGTGGTAGTAGTAGCAAGTTTCAAAGTAAAAGGAGCTGAATTCAGATACCGAGTGCTTGCATATGTTTTTCTGAGAGCCCAACTCCTTGATCTCACAGGTACCTATAATAAAGATAAATCAACATATACAGTCAATAGAGAAAAATTCACTAATAATAACCTAATAATCTGTATGTATTCATTATTAATTTTCACTAATGACAGGGAAGTTACTCCTATCTTCACATTCTATAACGCTTGTCAAATGCATACATATAGATTAATGGGGAAAGTGACCATGTGGTATTGATTTTGGAGATTGTAAAAAAATGAAGAATAGTCTGTCAAGAAGAGGTATATGTGGAACTCTAAGGCAGGTGATTATGACAAGCTTAGGAGGAAGTATAAATCTGTGCCATGGCATAAAACACTGCAAGGGAAGGATGTTAGTAGTGCATGAAAGATGGTTAATGGACATTAACCATCTTTCTAGAGGATACTATATTAAATCAGGTAGGAGTTAGATGGATGAGTAATATCATTAGACATGAGCTGCAGAAAAAGAAAATGCTGTGGATGGTATATAAGGAGAAAGGTGACCAACAAACTCATGAACATCACAAAGGTCAGACAAGAAAGGTGAGTAGCATAGTAAAGAAGGCAAAATCAGATTATGAGAAGAAACTAACCAAGCAGGTCAAAGTAAATACCAAAGAGTTGTTTTGCTATACGGCAAGAGGAAGAATGAGTATGGAAGGATAAATTTAATGAGTGCTGATGGTGATGAGCTGAGAGAAGCAGATTAAATAGTTGAGTTACTGAGTGACCACTTTGCAAGGGCATATCATATAAGTGAGATTAATACTGTGACATATGCAACAGACACTTATGTGGGAACAGAGGTGGATGAATTAGAGGTTCTTGAGATATTATAGAATCTTAATGTGAATACAGATATTGGATTAGATGGGATATCAGCTTGCATTCTGAGAGAATGTGCAAGAGGACTGACAATGGCAGTAGACAATTAGTAAACACTTGCTTATTTAATGGTAGCTTGAACCACAATGCGAACTATATTCATATTAGTTATGTATGCTCACTGTGTTGCTATGGTATTCAGAGCTAAGATTGCTTATAAAGTTGCATATATCATTTGAAATTATAATGGAGGGGGGGGACACCTGCATTAAGGAAATTTTTAACCTAATAAAGAAGTAATACTCTAATATCTGTATTACTTCTTACGTGTTCATTCTATAAGGAAAGCAAATTCTATATCTCTAGCTGATTCCTAATTTTACTCACGTGCTTATCCTGACTGATAAAGGTCATTCCTTGCTAAAAGAAACAAATCCTCTAATTTCTTTCTGGGGCCATCTCCTCTTCAGATATTGACAAATTTATTTTTTAAAGCTGCGCCAGTCAATATCTTAGAATAGAGGGGAATCTTATTCAGGGAGACTTTTCCAGACTTTTGGTGCACATAGGTGAATAAATTTAGTGCTTAAACTCATAAATTAAATGCTTTACTGTGGCTAAGTAAATTGACCGCGCGGTTAGCCTAGTGGCTTTGCGCTTCGCAACCATATGACTGGGGAAGGAGTGTCCCAAGTTCGATTCCCGTTGTAGACGTGAGGAATTTGAGGATCTTCCTCAGGCATAGCCAAGTTAGCCGGTCTTGGGCGCGGTCAGTAGGGTTTTTTCCGCCAGTTTATCTGGCGTTTTTCATCCCGCAAACAGGCAAACCGGCCCTGTGAACATACACCTCAACAGTCAAAAATATATCCCCCCCAGCGGCAGACCAGGCGACGGGTCGGCTGGGAGTAGTACTAACAAGTAGTCGCATCTAAGTAACACGCGGACCCTGCATAGGAAGCGGGAATAACGCGAAGAAGAAGAAGAAGAAGACTGTGGCTAAGTAAATTCTGGTTTGCAGTCGTAACCTCTATAACAACATGTTACACCTTTCTTTCAATCCCCCCCCGGCTGCTATGGTTCAGATTAGTGAGTGGTAGTTTGGTTAAATAGTTGAGTTACTGAGTGACCACTTTGCAAGGGCATATCATATAAGTGAGATTAATACTGTGACATATGCAACAGACACTTATGTGGGAACAGAGGTGGATGAATTAGAGGTTCTTGAGATATTATAGAATCTTAATGTGAATACAGATATTGGATTAGATGGGATATCAACTTGCATTCTGAGAGAATGTGCAAGAGGACTGACAATGTCTCAGCTCTGGTAGAGTTCCAAGGCAGTGGAAAGAGGGATTCCACACATCCAAAGAATCATCTCCATTATGCAAGGGAAATAATTCCCTTGCATAATGGAGATTCTAAGACTACAATAGCAAATTATAGATCAATCAGACCAAAACTGGTCAAAAGGAGAATTCAAAATGGATGGATAAGAATATGATGCTCTATGAGGGGTAACATGGTTTTGTGAAGGGTCAGCCATGCTTTAGTGATTTAGTAACTTTTTATGATTGAGTGACAGCTGAGTTAGATAAAGAAAATGGCTACATGATGATTCTGCTGGATTTTGTGGTATTGATCAAATACCACATGGAACTCTGTTATGCAAATTAGAACAAATGGGGATGGATATGACACTGGTTATGTGAATAAGAAGGTGGCTGCTGGAGAGACATCAAAAGTAGTATATGGAGGAGCAGAATCTAGGCAAAAGCTGGTGACTAAGTGCCACAAGGTTAACTGCTAGGACCACTAACTGTTTAATTTGTACATAAATGATATAGGAGATAGAGTGATAGGAAATATTCAGTTGTTTGCTGATGATCCAACATCAGGCAGAGTAATAGTGAATCAAGGCGATGTGGAGAGCTTGCAGGAAGACCTAAATAGGCTGTCAGTATGGGTAAAAGGTAATGGGTATCAGTTTAATGTGAAGAAATGTAAAGTTATGCATTTTGGGATAAATAGATTACAAGCTGTGTACCACATTGATGGAACTGTACTCCAGGAAATAGATAAAGCCAGGGATTTAGGGATGATGGCAGCCAGAGAGTTGCAGTTTAGATGACATGTTGCTAGGGTAGCTCATAAGATTACTTGGATACTGAAGACCACACTAACAAGTAGAGATAAGGAAGTTATTATTACTCTTTATAAGACCTTGATACATCCACATCTGGATTAATGTGCTCAGGTTTGGTTTCCTGGGATTATTGGGTATGAGAAAGTGGTAAAGAGGATTCGGGGGCAAGCAACCAAGATGGCGAGTGGTCTCTGGAACATTCCCTATGTGGATAGATTGAGGGTGTGTGGGCTGCAGAAGTGGTTTAGGCAAAAAAAAAAAAAAAAGATATGATAGAAACATATAAGTTACTTAAACAGTTTTACAGGATCAACTGATGCAGGGAAAATGTTTCAGCACTTGGCTACAGGGGACAGAACAATAAGTCATCCCTGGAAGTTGAGTAAAAGTGTGGTTAGTAGGGACATAAGGACTAGAATTTTTGCTTGGGAAGTTGTGAATGAATTAATAACATGAATTAATAACCCATTAATTGCCACAGTCAATTAATGGGTTCAAGGAGAGATATGAGACTGTGTGGATAATTTGGGTCTCCTGTGATGCATCTTCAGACTCCAAGGAGGTGCCCATACAATAATAATAATAACCAGAATGGAATTCAAATTCAGTTTTTTTTTTCAACTTTAACCCACTTCTGCTAACAATAAAAAACATTATTGTTAGCAACTATGTTACAGAGCAGAAATATAATAACTTAGTCTAATCAATAACACAGTGGTTTACTATCTTAAATATTTTCCACATCTACAGTAACTCCCAAAGTATAATTGTGAAAAGTGAATCCATTTTTTTCTTATATGGATATTTCATAAAATCTCATTCTTATTTATATATAAGTGAGTCATTGAGATATAAAACGCTATCAACAGCCTGAAAGGTAGAAAGGAATAGAATTATCATTCTATTTGACAAGAATTATCACAGTTCTCTATAAAAAAAGGGAAATAAATCTAAATGTGAGAATTATAGAGCAATTTATTTCCAGGCATAATTAAGTAGATGTTAAGACAAATTGTGGAAGAGAAACTTGGATCAGAAACAAGCTATGATTTTGGATCAGATTTGCACTTATAACAAATAGTTGAGAAATAAAGCACTAAGTAAAACGGCAGCTAACTGAAATGCTCCACACTGACTACCATTGTTTACTCCTGAGCATTCAAAGAATTAGCTGAAATGATGAAGCATCCTCTACAGTGTAACAAAAAACAAGGGACGATTTTACAAATCTGGTTTTCCTTAATCCATCACAACACACACTTGTGTCTATCAGTAGTATGTTACAACAAAGAACCAGCAGCCAGCAAAATAGCAAATACATGCTTGCTATTGTTTAAATTTTTTTAATTTTTCACTAGAAATATTAACTGTCATTACTTGCTTTCTAGTTTATAGTTTATTCATGTTATTTCTTGAAGAAGTGAAACAAAGTATTTCACGAAACTAGTCGAAACATAAACATAATTTCTATATGAATTCTTTGTTTGTGGTTTTATACAGAAAAAAATAATTCTAAAAATAGTTGAGAAATCACCAGAATATAACAAGGATATTTACTTAAAGTTTTGTAGATGCTGAA
Source organism: Typopeltis vanoorti (assembly GCF_054136105.1). Classification (NCBI taxonomy): domain Eukaryota; kingdom Metazoa; phylum Arthropoda; class Arachnida; order Uropygi; family Thelyphonidae; genus Typopeltis; species Typopeltis vanoorti. Next base: position 34,781,909 of record NC_143567.1, on the reverse strand, counting down.
AGAGCATACGGCAAGTGCCAAGAGAAAAGATGACTGGAATTCTAGTTATATGAATGAATGGAACATAATACAGAGCAATGCACAGTCTATATTTAAGTTGTAGAAGAAGGAAATATAAGATCTGACAAAATATTTTAATGCTGACAGTGAGACTAATTTGGATGAAAACTGTTGACAGGACAATAATAAGCATAAATTGTAAATCAAATATAGTACTGTCATAGTATCACTGAGAGTACAAATCAGGAAACTGACTATCGTGATGAAACAAAATCATTTTCATACATACTGTTGAATGGGAAAGTATTTGAAGTTTTCCTTTACAATGGAAATATAATTAGATACTTCTTATCTCAGTGCATATTCAGTTCACTAAAAGGAAACTAGCAAAGATCTCATACTTTTATTTAAAGAGAATAAGTATCAAGAAAATTTATGAGTATTTAATCTTATGTGTTGCTATATGTACTGAGACATGAATTTACTAGATTTATACATCTGCATAAACTGGCAAAGAATAAATGCTTTAATACCAATATATGTTGCTGAAAGGGCAGCAGCAATTCTCAAAAAGATTAATTAGAACTAATGGTGGCTGTGAGCAAACCTAAAAGTCAGTCCTCCCCAATCAGATATATGAGTCTGGCCCAATCTAACTTTAGGCCAGCATGAACAAAAGCCAACGACTTTACCAACAAATTGAAGAAAAATGACAGCACAGTGACGAAACATGGAACATCGACTACAAAAGAGGAATATTAGCTTGGAAATCGAGCACTGTTAATAGTAAACTTTAAAACCAAAGTACTGAATAGGGAACGTATATGATCTACTTGATCAACAACACCTCACAGAGATTTTCAGATTCATTTTACAAATATGTGGTCTTAGCTCCAACCTCAACAGTGTCTATTTCTACCTTCAGTCCCCACCTCTTTCCTGACAGAAACCCAAATTTCAGCCTCTCCAAGCAATACCCATCTCAACTTCCCTAAATACACACTCTTCGACTCCTTTTGGCTCAAGGGATGTATATGTTCACTCTGACATACTATGCTAGAAAGCACTTGAAATTAGAATCTCCTGACTATGATCTTCTTCTTTGGGTGAAATATCTGTACCCCACTGTGTTAAATACATGTATGAGTATACTGTCTATATTGCTCTCCTAATGTCACCAACCATTCTGAACTCTTTGACTTCCTCTCCTTGAAAGTCTATGTCCTTCAGTCCAACTTTCTTGCCAGTGAGGTTATCTTTCTTGACGATTTTAAAGTCCACAATACCAACTAGCTTTCCTTCTCTAACTGTACAGATAAGGAGGGTAGAGATGCTGAGACATTTGCAATCACAAATGACCTTACACATTATATTCACATGTCACCAGTGAACAATGTACTAGATAACCCCAACCACTCTGGATCTCTTCCTCACTAGTGATCCCTCTAAATATACTGTGAAAGTTGTAGGTAATGCTGACAACAACCTTGTGTAAGTGGGGAAACTGAGTAACATCCACAGAGTTGGTTCCCAACCAAGGATTATCTGGCATTATAAGAATGTTAAGGAGGATGACCTCTGAGATTTCTATGCCTCATTCCCATGGTTGGATTACTGCTTTTGTCCTTTGACCCAAGTATACTCATTACTGAAGTAATCCTCTCTGGAATGGAAGCATATATTCCCCATCCATCACTAAATCTCCATCCCCCAAGTAAGCTTTGGTTACAAAGATGTGCTAAGAATGCACAAATAAACCACACTGCAACTGGCTAGCATCAAGAACTCCATCTTCTCACACAGCTTACACTAAAGCCTGAAACAGCCACAAGAAAATCATCAATGCATCAAAAAAATAAATAATAAAGATAAAAATCCAAAGGGCCAAAAAGCAGGAAACTTGAAATTTGGCCTCTTGTAAAAGCAGTTGCCAGCCACAACTTTTGCCCCGACATTGCTGCACCCAAATAGGTCTATTGCATTGTCACCCACAGAAAAAGCCAATATCCTGGCATCATGCTTTTCCTGAAATGCCTGCATAGATGATTGTGGTAAATGTCCCCTAACCACTCCAAATACCCAATACTCAATGCCTCTACATACCTTTCAGCAAAAGTGATCACAAAAATCCTCTCCAAATTAGATATCAAAATGTCCCCTGGAACTGATGGCATTCCCCCAGTTGTCCTGAAGATTTGCACTCCAGACATGACTGCTATTCTGTTACCTCTTTATGCTCTATTACTCCAGCGGCATCTACTGAATATAATGTGGCATATAATGTGGAAATTAGTCCATGTACAACCTATTTCCAAAAAAAGGGTAATAACTCTTTTCCATCCAACACTACAGCCAATCTCTCTCTCTCTCTCTCTCTCTCTAAAGTAATGGAGAGAACCATCAATACCCAATGCTACCTATGCCACCAACAGGACATCTGCTTACCTATGTCACCTGTCTCTGGGAGAAGTACCATGGAAAGGTTTGGTGAAATCTCAAGTGGTTGCACTTGATATCTCGGAGGCTTTTGACAGGAACTATTAAGTAAGCTCCCATCATTCAATGTCACATGACATCTGCAACTGGGTTACCAGTTTTCTCAGTGGACACAGATTGTGCATGTTGTTACTCCAGTGAAAAAATTGCCCATATTGAATTAAGTCATTGTTCCTGTTTGATTTTAAGCACTGTTTGTGTAATGATGTGGAGGCTCTGCTAGTATTTATACATTGTTTAGTATAGCATCATTGCATACAGGATGAGTGAAAATTCAATATGGGAGATTTTTTCACTACAACATGTGTGAAAAATCTCTCCACATTTGCTTTGAAGTGTGAGAAATTTGTGGATATAGAGTGAAACTGGTGAGTGCATGTGCTTTACTTCTGTAAAGCGCACACGCGCGCGCACGCACGCACGCACGCACGCACACACACACACACACACACACACACACAATCACCAATATTTTAATACAGTACTGTATTAAAAACTAGTAAAAAATAATATGAATTTGTTCTCTGGCCATGTAAACATAGGATGTAGTTTTGATGTAGGTTTTTTTTTTTTTTTTTTTTCCATTAGAGATCGGGCCAGTAGAATAATGGTTGATCAAATTAGTCTCACTACTTTGGCATACTGTCTGAACTGTAATGCAGTTTTTCTGTATAAATATGTATATTCGAGATAATGACCTTATTATGAAAGACAAAACACTGGGAAATTAAAGCAATTATTCTTAATGCAGTAGTAGTCTACATAATTTATCAAAACAAAATATCCAGTTGTTTGCCAACAGAACAAAACTGGGAAGACCAACAGTCAATGAAGATAATACAGAAATCAAAAGAATGACTTAAATAGACCTACAGTATGGGCAAAAGAAAATGATCACAAATCAATGTGTAAAGTATAAGATTATGCATTTGGGAAGAAAATATCACAAGATGCATAATACATTAATGGAAGTAGATTATAGAAAATTAATGAGGCCAAGCTAAGCCAGAGATGTGGGGATGATTATGACAGAGAGATGATGTGTAGAGGATATACTGTAATGGTGACTAAAACAGCTCACAAGATTACTTGTATGTTGAAGAACACACTGACAAGCAGGAGCAGTCAGTGTTGTTGTTATTCTCTTTATAAGACTTGAACTGGCCCACATCTGGATAACTGCACACAAATCTAGTAATTTGGATTACTTGGATGAAGAAGTAGTAGAGAGGAACCTGAGATGAGTGAGTGACCAAGAATGTGAGAGGACTTAGGAATTCTTCTTATAGGGACAGACTGAAAGTCCGTGGATTCCAAAGCTATACGACAGGGGAAAAATACAATATTATAAAAACATATAAATTATTGAAGAGTTTAATATGATTGACATAAAATACTTTTTTTTCAATAAATGGCAGGAAGCGAGAGAACTAGGGGGTTAACCCAGGTTAATCCCCTTTCTCCTTAAATTCCCTCCATAGTTGTTTCTTCTTTTGCAGCTCAAGCTTAATGGTGTTATTCATCCATTTAACTCTGACTTGATTTATTATTCGGACTCTAGGTATACAGTCAGCCATTGCTTCATGCAAACACTTCTTAACCGCCTCCTATGCACTGTCAACTTCTAGCCCTTGCAGTTTTACATGCCATGGCACTGTCCAATCAATGTCCTAAGCTTGTCATACTTACCAGCCCGATAATTCCACATGTACCCTGTCTTAATTGTAAATTCCACACCTTTAGCCACCTCCCAAGTCAAGACCCTATGATCGCTCTCACCAATTGGTGGCAACGTGGTCATATTTGTTACAGTCAAATTCTCAGATGCTCCCATTACATGCTGTCGTAGATAGTTATCCCTTAATAACTGCATAAAATCCAATTCCTTCCTCACATGTGTCCTCTCCTCCTTCCAATCAGTGTTATGATAGTTGAAATAACCCATAATAATTACCCTCCTTCCACTCATTTCTTCTATTTGCTTATGCATACTATCTCCACCATATATTCCATCACCTGGTCTATAGCAGCACCCAACTGTATATTTTGTTCTGCTAGTCTCAATCTCACACCAAATAGCCTCAAATGTGCTCTTATCTCTATCCTGCGGTTCCACTTCTATTCTCCTTGGCTGTAGCTCATCCGCTATCATCAATAACACACCTCCTCCCATTTTATTTTCCCTGTCTCTCCTGAACACACCATACCCCTCACATTCAATCCCACTAGCTGTATCATCTTCTGTCAGCCATGTTTCACTAATGCCAATAACCTGTGGTCTGGAAGTGACAACCAAGGCCAAAAATTCTTCCTTCTTGTTCCTAATACTTCTGGCATTTGTATGCATGAACTGAAGAAGCTGATTTGTCCCATCCCTAAAACTTTGTTAATATTAATAATTAATATGCTAACAAACAGTAACACAAATTTGGTACAGTGATAAAATTCAAAAATTATTAGCACCATTTTATCACTGCCTTAAAGTTATATTAAACTAAAATTATCCTCATCAACAATAATCAGACTAAAACAGGTTTAATTACAACTGTAACATCTCAACAGTGATAGTATAATAATTTCAGTTAAGTAAATTTTAATTTATACTAAGTGTTCATTTTAATGAAATTATTTACATTTATATCAGAGGTGCTGCTGATATGCAGTACTCGCAGAATGATTTGAATAAGCTGGAAATGTGGGCATATGAAGGTGGCTGACATTTCAATGTTAATAAATGTAAAGTCATGCACTTTGGTGTGATTAGATATCCAATTTCATACTATATTGGTAGGATTATGGTTGAAGAAACTGATGAGGCTGGGGATCTTGGAGTGTTAATAGATAGGAAGTTGAGGTTCAATGGCCATATGGCAAATATTACAAATAAAACTCAAAAGATAATTGCAATGCTGAAACGAATGTTCACATATAAAGATAAGGAAGTCATTTTGTATTTTTACAAGGACTTGATAACACCTTACTTGAACTATTGCATGCAGGTCTGGTCTTCTAGTTTCTGTGGTGATTCTGATACAGTGGACAGAGTGCAAAGAAGTGTCAAATATGATATCAGGATTGTGGAATACAGATTATGAAGACAGATTGAGAATTTGTAGGCTGCAGGCACTAGCAAGCAGGAGAAAGAAGGATGATGTGATGAAGACTTACAAACTTCTGAAAGGTTTATACAGAATTTCAGTAGATGGAATTTTTCATTTTACAGAGGGTGGGTAAAAGACGTGAGGGCATCCATGGAAGTTGAATGCCATCAAGAAGGGGATTAGGGCTAGATTTTTATCTCATAGAATAGTGCTTGATTGGAATGGACTGCCATTGGATGTTGTGTATGCATAGCATGAATGAATTCAAGAACAGGTATGACAGCTGGTGTGAACAGTATGGCCTTCCTCAATGAGTTACTGACTCTCAAATATTCAAATATTCAATTAGGTTAATTTAGTTCGTGATAGGTTGCAAGATATGGTACAACTATGAGTCAATGATAAATCATAGTGCTGAAACATTATTTGGGAACAAAGATTCCCAAACAGCTTTCTTAAGGTGGTGGTCAAGAGCATTCTCAGACTTCTGCATATTTCACAGTTATATACTTTAATTACAACTGTTCAAGTGAAAGAAGATAGATACTCATTTTCTAATTAAGCTTTACTTGCTTAGAAATTATGCTATTACTTATTTTTTTTACCCAAGTGTACATAAAGTCTAGTCATAAAGTATCTTTATGACTAGACTATTTGTATATCAATTGCTCGGTATCCTATAATGCAACATTTCATTTTGGATGTGTATATTGCTAAGCATTATGCAAAATGAAACTACCCAGACTAATTTCAACCTTTAGTGAGGTCTCATGGGATGCTTAAGGGTCAAAGCTGTATAACTTAGAGGAGACCTCCACATAGCCTTTAAAGGAATGTGAAGAACCGACCAGGGTTTCTGACCTAATGTCCAATCCTCACCTTCTCGTGGTGCACCCTGCTGGGTATCTACTTGGATACTGAACGAACTAGGATGGGCTGGCAATTTGGCATTTAGCCAACCAAATTGTATTCTTATTGGTTAAACTAAAATAAAAAATGATGGTACAACATGACAAAATTTCATGCCGGATGGTGTGTCAGCCGGTTAAACAAGGCCCCCGTTGTTTTCACCAGGGAACCAGGGTGAACAACGAAAAGTCAGCTACTGGAACAAATCTGAAAACACACTCCAACTCAACACCACCAGAGTTAAAGATCGGAACTATCAACATCAGAAGCCTGAATGGCAAAGAAATCAAGCTAGCTGAGCAATTAGATAAGTACCAGATCGACATAATAGGGGTGACTGAAACAAAAAAGACAAAAACTGGTGAGATCTTTCTGAGCAATAAACACAAAATGTTATATTCAGGAAATGACAATCAAGGAAAAGAAGGAGTAGTAGCCATAGTATTCAACACAAAATACGAGGCTAATCTTCTTGAATGGCAGGCAGTCTCAAATAGAGTGACGTGGGCAAATATGAGAATGGGGAACTGGACAATGAGACTTATTTGTACCTATGGTCCCAGAAAAGGTTCTACTAAGGTAGAAGTGGAGGAATTTTTTGAGGCTTTAGAAAAAGCAACTGACACAATGAAAAAGGAAAAGTTGGTCCTTGTCAGCTATCAGCTAACGCCTTTTTATTCCCATATACGGGAGTAGGCGTGGCCATTTAGCCCTATCTAACTTTTGGAGACTGAGTGGGCAGTTCAATCTCCACTGGTACCCAATCAGAGACAGATGGCCCAAGGCTATCACCAATTAAGCGGTACGCAGTGAAGAGAGACGGCTCAAATGTGCCGCCATCTCGTGGTCCCTAACAAAATATATTTAATGTCTGAAATAATGTGGGTTCTACAGTCGATTTTCTTGAGTTTGCAGGACGAAAAACCTGAGTTTCTGGGAGGAAAAACCTGCTTGCCCGTGCCAGAGATCGACTAACTCGGGAACCAGTCGAAAAAAGGTTTAGAAAAATTTCCTCTAGTCGCCGACTAGACTCGAAACCAAGTCTTCCTTCGTGCGGCCAAGCGTGGCGGTGTGCAAACGCCACATCTGCTGAGCTACACAGGCTCTAAGTTAGATTGGTCCTTGTTGGGGATCTAAATAGCAGAGTAGGAAATGATTGCGAGACATACAAAAATATTTTGGGAAAATTTGGAGAAAAGAGCAAAGCTAATAATAAAGGCAAATATCTCTTGGATTTATGCTCAGGACATGGACTAGTTATTACTAACACCATGTTCCAACATAATAATGTACACAAATTCACATGGAGAGAGGCAAGGAATAAGAAAAGTCTTATTGACTATGTTATTATTGATAGCGATGTTTTCTCCCTGGTGCAGGACACCAGAGTGTACAGAGGATTTGAAATTGGAAGTGATCACTATTTAGTCTTGAGCAGGATAAAATTGAATTTCATATTGAGAAGAATAACTTGTAAGAAAGTTTTAAAGCGAATAAAAGTTGAGCAGCTCTCAGATGTGAACTGTAGATTAAAATACACAAAGATTATTGAAGAAAAAATGAAAGAGTTTGAGAATAGGAACCAAACTTGGGAGATTCAGTGCAAAGCATTGAAGAAAACCTTGATTGATTCATCTTGAGTGGCATGTGGTGAAGTTGTCTGCAAGGATAGAAAAATTAGAACTCTAGAACTCCATGGTGGACACAGGAAGTGAAAGAAGCACTGAAGGAAAAGAAGAAAGCATATCAAAAGTTCCTGGCAAATAAGTCAGCTCATGCTCTAAGAGAATACAAAGACAAATGTAAGAAAGCTAAACACTGTGTAAAACTAGCTAAACAAAAGTCATGGGAGAACTTTGGCAAGAACATAGAAAATAAATATCAAGAAGGTGGTAAGATATTCTGGAAGTTGTTGAAGAAGCTAAGAATGGAAGAAAGCGTGCTGTAAAAGGAGGTTAGAGATGATAAAGGTGACATGAAAACGGGAGAAAAAGATATCCTTGAAGTATGGAGTAATTCCTTTGAAAAACTGCTAAATGAAACAAGTAGTGATGACAGCACAGTGGTAAAAATCACTGAGCAGGCATGCAGCCAGGAATACATATCCAGACTTGAAGTAGAAAAAGCCATCAATGACTTGAAATGTGGAACGGCAGCAGGAGAAAAAGATATCCTTGAAGTATGGAGTAATTACTTTGAAAAACTGCTAAATGAAACAAGCAGTGAAGACAGCACAGTGGTAAAAATCACTGACCAGGCATGCAGCCAGGAATACATATCCAGACTTGAAGTAGAAAAAGCCATCAATGACTTGAAATGTGGAAAGGCAGCAGGAGTAGATGATATTCGACCAGAAATGCTGAAGTACGGTGGCATAAGAGTCTTACAGTTGCTGCACTCCATAGTTCAGAAAGCCTGGACAGAGGAACGAATTCCCGATGATTGGAGTAGAGCTCTAATAGTACCCACATATAAAAAAGGGAAATAAAACTGAATGTGAGAATTACAGAGGTATGTCCCTATTGAGTGTTCCTGGCAAGATCTATGCAAGTATACTTGAGAAATGGTTGAGAAAAATTGTGGAAAAAAAGCTTGGTGAAGAACAAGCTGGATTCAGGCCAAATAGAGGCTGTCAGGATCAGATCGTCACTTTATGACAAATAGTTGAGAAAGCATGGGAATATAACAAAGATCTGTATTTAAGTTTTGTCGATTTGGAAAATACATATGAAAAGGTGCCAAGAGAGAAGCTATTCAATACGCTACAGTTATATGGTGTCAATGGGGCATTATATCAAGCAATACTTAGTCTTTATTTGAGTTTTAAGTCAGTAGTTGGAATTGAAGGAAGTACAGGAAGATGGTTTAATGTTAAATTTGGTGTGAGACAAGGATGTACATTATCTCCTCTGTTATTCATTATCTATATGGATCACATTATGAAGGAAAGTGGTATTAAACATGATATCAAAACTGGAGATGTAACTATCAGCTCTTTGCTTTATGCAGACGATGTTATACTTCTAAATAAATCTGCTACAAGTCTGCAAGATTCCCTAACTAAATTGAATAACTGTTGTAATAGATATGGTATGAAGGTCAGCAATAAAAAGACAAAGATAATGAAAATAGGCAGAATTGTTTAAAATGTCAACTGCGTTGTGAATGGACAACCTGTAGAACAATTAAAACCTTTCACCTACTTAGGCACGATTTTTAGTGAAGATGGTAAATTAAATATGGAAATAGGCAACAGAATCAACAAAGCTGGTATGGTAGCAAGTCAAATGAAAAAATTCATATGGAATAGGATAGAAATTAATCAGAACACCAAATTAGCTGTATACAAGACAGTGTTCAAACCAGTTTTAACTTATGGATCTGAGAGCTGGGTCAGAAGTAAAACACTTGACCAAAGACTAGAGACTGCAGATATGAGAGTACTGAGAAAGATTAGAGGCATGAACAGATGGCATCAATGGCAATATCATATTAAAAATGAGGATAGTAGGTAAGAACTGGACATTGTCAGCATCCAGGAATGCGTTAGCAGAGCTAACATCAGGTGGTATGGTCACTTAAACAGAATGGGCGAAAAAAGATTAGCAAAACAAGTGTTCTCTGCCAGGTTGGCAGCAAAACGACCCAGAGGAAGACCAAGATATAGGTGGATTGATACGGTACAAAGTGCCTTAGACGACAGAAATATAAGATCTGATAATGCTGGAGTCTTAACAAGTAACAGACTGATTTGGAGGAAAATTGTAGATGGGAAGTTAGTAATGATGTAATTTTTTTTCATGTAGTACTATCATATCCTGTACACCCCTTGAGAGTACATGGCTGGAATTTGATGATGATGATGATGATGTGAGGTCCGTTAGAGGAAGCCACACACAGAAAGATACAAAGGTTGAATCAATGCAGAAGTCATATTTTCAGCAGAAAAAAAAAAAAAAAAAAAAAAAAGGTGCATCACCTTATTAAAATATTCTGGATCAAATATAGTTGTATAAAGATTTTTTTACTTGGTTATGAGGTCAAAAGCGTCTATGTAAAATAGCCTGAAGTAGTTCCAAAGATATTTCATATGCAAACTTTGTTCACTTACACTTGGGTAAAGGATTAAGCATGAACATAATTTCTTGGCAAGTTGAATTTTCTTTGTAACCATGTGAAAAAAAATTTCTGCAGCACCTTTTCATGGAATTAAGTTATTATAAAATATTAAAACTTTGCAGTTCAAATATATGAAAAATAATAGAAAGGTATTTGACTGTTTGAAACACATATCTGGACACACTTTCTTAGGAGATATGACTATATAGATCATAACCATTGCTCCTAAAGGTATTAAAGGAAGCATACAGTCCTGAAATCTTAAAAGACAAACATTAACAGTAATATAGGCAGTACTGAAGAGCTCAGTGACTTTTGACATGGCACTATTCTAGGATGTCACCTTTGCAACAACATAGTTTGTGAAATTTCTACCTTGATCAACTGTAAGTGATGGTACTGTGAAACAGAAACATTTAAGGGAAACAATAGCGCAAAATCAAAGAGTGCTGAAATGGATGGCGGAAAAAAATAATGCTTGTCCCCAAAATGATTCTGCCAAAACTGTTTGTCAGCAGCTGAAGAACATAGGTTTCGATAGCATTGTAGTCACACATAAGCCTATCATCAGCAAGGTAACGACAAGCATCAGGTGGAGTGGTGTAAAGCTTACCATCATTGAACTCTGGAGATGCATTCTATGGGGGTGATGAATCATGCTTCACCATCTGGTAGTCTGACAGTTGAATCTGAGTTTGGCAGATTTCGGGAGAATGCTGGTGGTGACGGTTTTTCCCTTTCAGTCATTTCCAACCCTAGGTGACTTTGTAGGCATTGCCCACAAAGTGTTCCTGGTGAAATTTTTACAGGGTAGTTTACCATTGCTTTCTGCAACTCCCCCCCCCCCCTCCCCAATTTTATACTGGCTTGGGACTGATATATGGATGAGATGTATTCATATCTGTAATCCATGTGTTCATGGGGCCGGTTTGTCTGTTCTGGGGGACGAAAAACTCAAGTTTCAGGGTGAAAAAAAAAAACAAAAAACACCTACCTCCATATGAGACAGACTAACTCACCTTTCATTGAAAGAGACCAGATAAAGGTTCTTCACCTGGGTTCGATTCCCATCAGTGACGGGAATCGAACCCAGGTCTTTCCAACCAAAGGACTTTGTCTATACAGACTGAGCTATTAAGGCTCTCAGGAGAATACTACCAACCCAAATGTGTTATACCAACTGTGAAGTATAATGGAGGAGGCATCATGGTTTGGGCTGGGATTCCCCCTTGGTTCCAATGATGGGGAATCTTAACACTATGGCCTTACAGCCTACAATGACATTCTAGACAATTCTGTGTAACTTTATAGCAACGGGTCAGTGAAGTCCCTTTTCTATATCAACATGATAATGTCCCCATCTGTAAAGCAAAGTTTGTGCAGGAATAGTTTGATGAGAAGGATGCTGAGGGCATGTGCAAAGCCCTGATTTCTACTCAATCAAGCACCTGTGAGATAAATTAGAAAACACTGATTTCTAATTCAATGTTTTCATTTGAACTGCAGCAATGTACTAAAATCTAACAGAAAGCATTCCAAGAAGAATGAACACATTTCAGCAAAGGATGGACCATCTCCATATTAATGTGTTTCATATTAGAGTGGGAAATGGCATGAGCAGTCACCTGGATATTTTTGATCAGATAGTGAAGGTCATATTCATTTCTATTGCCAACAGTAGATAATGAAATCAAATGGCTGATGATTTCTACAAAATATGATGCAGACTGCCCTGTAATCATTCATTAAAGATCTACAACCAAGGATAGGGGAATGCCACAATGTTAATAAAATAATAAGTGATAGGAATTTCCATACTTACTCTCACATCACAACCTGGAAACCCTGCTCTTATCTGTTCTTCTGTGGGTAATAAACTGGGAATGATTAAGGTTCGATTATCCCATGTCAGTGCTACCTCAAATTTGTTCAAAAGATTAAGGATATATGTTTGTGCATCTGTTGGAGCACACTGAGATGACTTAAATACATGCTTCAAGTCTTCAATCTTCATGATACCTAAATAATTAAAAACATTTATGACTAACTATTAGCAGGATTCTTCACTATCACTTTTCAAAAACAAAATACCGAGTGCCTAAACTATGTAAATTAATATGATTATTTTCTCAGTCACCACTGTGGAGGCAATGAGGCATGGAAGGTCCATGCTAAGTGTTATTCACACAATACCTATCATACTTCTTGAATTTGCATATGCCTGTGGCAATCCATTACACTAATTCACCATCTTCAAAGCAAAAAACACATCCATTTTAAAATCCCTTGTAAATCAACTCTTACATATTTCCATGTTTGACCCCTTGAATCAAAAAAAACTCTCCTGTGTCAATCTATAAAATCATTTAATAGCTTATATGTTTCTATCATATCTCCTCTTTTACATCTCTCAGCTAGGCTTTGTAACCAATAAGACCATCAATCTATCTCCATATGCAGCATTCCACAGACTTGTCAAAACTGTTGTAATTCACCTCAACTACCTCCTCATCACCGATGAATCCAGACAACCAAATATGTATGCAGCCGTCCAGATGTGGCCATATAAAACCTTATAAATAGAAAATAACCTCGCCGTCACTACTTGTCTGCACATTCTTCAACACCCACATAATAAATTTTCTATTTATAAAACCTTATAAATAGAAAATAACCTCGCCGTCACTGCTTGTCTGCACATTCTTCAACACCCACATAATCTGATGAATTATTTTGAACATCTTTACAATATGCCCCCTAAACTTGAACTCTGTGTCCATAATCACTCCCAAATCCCTCATGTCATCAATTCCTGCAGGACAGTTCCATCACTGTTGTACACAGCTTGCGACCTCCTTTTTCCCAAAGTGTATGACTTTACACTTTGCAATGTTATGGTGGACATTTTAATTTATTTTCACAGTATTGATTACAACAGAATGATGAGAAAAGAATTAATATTTATTAATTTATTAGCTAATATTTCGCTGGTATTATATCCAGCATCTTCAGCACAAGAACAATTTGTCACAGTATACGAAAAAATAATAATCTGATATAACAGTGGGACTAGTTTAAAAAACTGTAAGGGACAATACAAGGAACTAAAGTCCTAATTATAGATAGCAGGTCTATGGAATGAACCATATGAGAACAGGTTGAAGATTTGTGGGTTGCAGAAACTGGTTGATAGACAGAAAAGGGGAGATATGATTGAGACATTCAAATTGCTAAAAGGATTATATAAGATTAATTCAGAGGATATTTTTGAGATCAAGACTAGTGGTGGGAGAACTAGAGGACACCTATGGAAGCTGGGCAAGAGTGTGGTTAGCAGTGGTGTTAGAGCTGGGTTCTTTACTTTTAGAGTGGTAAATGAGTAGAATAAGCTGCCAGAGTCTGTTGTGGGTGCTATGACAGTGAGCAAGTTCAAGGCAAGGTATGATAGATACTGTGAGAATGTCGTATAGTTGTGTGGACATGATGTTTAGGGCCTCCCTCGATGAGTCCAAGGACTCCCTGGAGTAGCCTGAAAATAATAATAATAATAATTAGGCACCCACCTTGGGGAACATAAAAAATACATCCAGCACTATCGTTATGGCAAGTCAGGTCTAGCAGATCATGCCTTGGATACCCCTTCATACAGGATCAAATGGAAGAAAACAAAAATGCTACACAGAAGTCATTTTAAATCAGAGAGATTGTTTTTGGAATTAACAGCAGCTTTAAAACATATTCCAAACAGCAACAACAGTCATTTTAAGATGTAATTAATACTTGTTTTTCCCTCTTTTTCTAATACAGATGGCACCTAATTAGTACTTTAGTTCTTTGTGTTGTCCATTACAATTTTTAAAACTAGTCAAACTGTTATACCAAACTGTTGTTGTTTTGTGTATTGTGAGAAACTGTTCTTTGTACTCTGAACATGCCAGTATAATACTATTAAAATATCAGCTAATAAGTTAATAAATATTAATTATTTTCTTATCATTCTGTATTGCAATCAATGCCATGAAAATAAATTAACATGTACTGCTAACACATAAACCATTCTATGTGTATGGTGGACATTATCTATTGCCCACACTGCTATTACCTGCTTTTCACTCCCCTGCTCATTCCCTCATTATACAGCTCACAGGATGGTCCATGTTTTATCCTTGTCTCCCTCTACTCTATGAAAAATCTCCTGAACACTAATTTGGTAGCAATCCTTTACCAACTTAAGAATATCTCAATCATCCCCTCTCCTACTTCTATTCACAATTCTATGCAACTTGCATTCCCTCAATCTCTCCTTATATCCGATATTTCACAGACCTGCCACTGACTTAGTAAACCTTCTCTGGACTCTCTCGAATACATTATCATCATCCCCTTGAAAATTACATGATCAAATCTAAAAGTAGTCCATATTTGGCCTAATCAAAGCCTTATACAAGGGAACCATAATCTCTTTGCTTCTGCATGTTAGTGTCCTCCTCATCATTACCATAATCTGTTATGATGTTCTTCAATTTTAGCAATGCGACTTCTAAACATCGTCACTGTCTAACTTCAGGCTCAGATCTCTCATTTCTTACATGTCCTTCAAAATTTCCACATTAATTGTATATACTGCATCCCAATGCCTATCAAATTTTAGGACCTTGCACTTTGCAACATTAAACTGATACATTATAACTAATTAATAAAGGAAACACATACATTAATTTAAATCTTTTGATTTGAAAATTTTTGGTTAAGTTTCATAGCCATTTTCAATATGGTTATAAGAAGACAATCACAAAAACGAAAATATCAATTAAATTGAAAGCATGTGATATTATATGCACTATTGGCTGCAGGAGTATACTTCATCTGCATTAACAGATATCCAAAAATAATTACAATAAAATAAAATTAGTTAATAAAATATAAACTATTAATGAGTTACAATTAACCTTAACTAATTACTTTATGGAACATTTAAAACATATTCTGGATATTTTTCACCTAAGCCACTGATTTAGTACAACTATGTTGATGATGTTTTTGCTTTATGGAACTTTTCCTTGTCTGATCTTCATGAATTTCTTGAAAAAATTAATTCAATAAACCCAAGAATCAAATGTAAAATGGAAGTAGAAGATAACAATTGTCTTCTTTTCTGGATGTTTTCATTCCACATCAGCCAAATGGTAGTCTACAGTTTTCAGTAAACAGAAAACCAGCTCATACTGGTAAATACTAGTGGCAGCCCATACATAAGCACTGGGACACTGCAGTACCCCCAAGGAAAAAATTAAATTTTGTTTGTGTTTATAAATAATAACAATGCTTACAACATTATATAAATGCAGTACAACATGTTAAAGGTTACAGCTTTAACATGTTGTACTGCATTTATATAATGTTTTGACATTGATTGAATAGTTAATAATTGGAATTGTTTAACGCTTTAGATTATGAAACAAATGCACTGCGATCTAACGCCGATATTCGTTTGCTCTTGTCTTGCATGTTACGTCATTCCCAACTGTAACTGCTCAAACAGCAATGTATTTTTAGTAAGCTTACGCACCTTATTTCTGTAAGATATGAAACGTTAATTATTGGTGCATGTGCCTGGTGAACTATTTTTTTGTAAATCTTATTTTATTTTGTTAAAATAACATATAATTATTTATTTATTATAGATACAAGGCTGAATTATGATGAGAGTCACTGTTGAAAATATGAAAAGAATAATATTTTTTCAATTATCATTACACAAAACAAATGCACTGCGATCTAACGCTGATATTGGTTTGCTGTCGTTGCACGTTATGTCATTGGATACACTGCTGCTTGGGCAGTGTATCTTATGCCTGCACTCGTTATTTCTGTGAGATATGAAACGTTTATTATTGGCGCGTGTTCATGATGAACTATTTTTTTGTAAATCTTATTTTATTTTGTTAAAATAACATATAATTATTTATTTATTATAGATATAAGGCTGAATTATGATGAGTGTCACTGTTGAAAATAAGAAAAGAATTATATTTTTTCAATTATCGTTATACGAAACAAATGCACTGCGATCTAACGCCGATATTCGTTTGCACTTGTCATTGCTATTGAAAAGAAACTTTTATTATTGGTGTTTGTTCGTGCCGAGAATGAAATATTTTTAATAAAGCAATTTTTAATATGTAAATTTATTTATTAATAAATTCGTTACTGATTAGGAAAAAAAAGTTTTTTTTTTGTATATGCAACACCCCCACATAAAATTTTCACTGGCTGCCACTGGTAAAAACACTGGGATTTTAACGCATATGATCACCCTTGTCAGAAATATGTTCTATAGATTTTCTTCTCAACAAAGAACTGTCTATTACTAAAGCTGTTTTTATCTCTAATGGTTATGACACAAAAGCTATTGATAAAATAGTCAAAAATTATGGCCATTGTCTTAACCCACCTCAAGAAGTTACCAGAATTTGTATTCCATATGTTAAAAGACTTTCAGAAAAAACAGCAAGACTACTTTGACAAATTGACTTACAAGTCTCTTTCCATATAGTTCATAAACTTAATATCTTCCTTATCGCTACTAAAGACAAATATCCTTCTCTTTCTTATCCTGGAGTTTACAGAATTCCCTGCTTTTTCAGTTAACATTATTATGGACAGACTGGTCATTCTATACAACTTCATCCTGAAGAACATCAAAAATATATTTCACTTAGAGAAACGAATAAATATGGTTTAGCAAACCATGTATTATTTATAAAACACAGGATTCAGTGGAACAAAATCAAAGTATTACATAAAAGTTATTTTCTTCTGGAAAGACCGCACAAAGAAAGCTGAGAAGCACACATTCACAATCCAAACTTTAACAACAAAAAAAAGATTGCTTTAAACTTTCTCAAATTTGGGAAGTTATACTGACTAATACTCACCATTCATGTGTTCCATAAATTGTAATTAATTAATTGTTTATATTTAAAAATATCTTAATTTATTTTAATTTAATTATTTTTGGATATCTATTAAAGTATATGAAGGTATTCTCCTGCAGCTGATAGTGCATATAATATCACATACTTGCAATTGAACTGATGTTCTGTTTTTTGTGACTGTTTTCTTATAATTGTATTGAAAATGGATATGAAACATAGCCAAAAATTCTACAACTAAAAATATTTAAATTACTGTAAGCATTTCCATTATTAATTAGTTATAATGAATTCTTCCACTTACATCTCAATTTTTAGATCAATTAAAGTGTTTAAAGAATTAAAGTTCATTTACCCACTCACACAGTCTATTGAGATCCTCCAGCAAGGCTACAACATCTGCTCTACTTCTGATAGTTATTCTCAACTTTGCATCATCAGCAAACAGCAGCACATTTCTGGATAAATCAATCCCAATGTCATTAACATACAAGTTTAACGATAATGCTTTCAAAACAGATCCTCATGACATTCCACTAATGACCCTCTTTTGGGATACCACTCCACCATACAGAACCTGCCCATACACATCTGACAGATAATCAGTTATCCAACTCACCAATTTGTTATCTAATAACAACTCTCCTGTATAAGCTTAAAATAAAGAATCTAATACCAACTGTTTCAATTTAGCAGCCAGCTGGCCACGTGGCAGTCTATCAAATGCTTTTTAAAAATCCAAGTATACCATGGTACATGCTTTGCCTTTATACAGTGAGTTTGTCACCTTACTGTAATATGTAAGTAGATTGCTAAAGTATGACCTACTCATAACATACCCATGATAGTTATGCCATGACCTACTCATAACATAACTACCATAAATAATACCGATATCAGTATTATTTATGATAGACAAATAATAATACTGATAATACAGTATTATTTATGTACAGAGACCCAGTGATGTACAGCTGGCATAAATTTATACTGTTCTCTTACAAACTGAAAATTAAAACTATATTGCACGAAATACATTTTTTCTTAAATTCAAAGTTTAAGTTATGAAGTTTGTTTCTGTAGCAGTTCATCTTGTGTATGAAAAACTCTATAAAGTAAAAGATTCTAAATTTCTGCTTTAGAATTTTTGATTTAATTGTAAAACCTAAATTTTTAGTCTGCACATGTTTACAGTAGTTCACTATGAAGATTTCAGACATTAATTTAAGCAAACATAACCTTCTAAAATTTAAACATTAATTCTAGACTTTTATCATTAAAAATTCTTCTAGTTGTTTTTTTTGTCTCCTATTACTGTTGGCATATCTACTTTTTCACATTGTTATTTCATGCACCATTTCTGTATGTTCCTGCCAAAATTCTTTGTGTTTTGTCCTCAATTTCCTGCCATTTTCTTTTGTTCTGTTTCTCATTATTTACTTTTATTATATTTTCCATTCCCTCTGCCTCCTGATTGTGATGCCAGTTGCTTAGAAATTCAGTTCACTACAGTAAAGATTTTCATCTTTTAATGTTAGTAATAACAGTCATCGTGGATGCTGTAAACATGTGTTTATGCTTTTTTTGTTGTTGTTTTATTTTTATGCTTTTGATTTTGAAATATTCATTCATTTGAAGTTTCATAAATACAGGAAATGTAAAATGAGGCCTTCGTGTACTTGGTGAAATAATATTTGGATAATACAGAAAAATCACTGTATAATCTTCATACCACTTCCAAACAATAAATCTAGCTAGCAAGCATCATCAGTTCTCTGGAGGATTGGCCTCATCCTCTTGCCTCTACAAGTGTATAGTTCTTTGTGCCAAAAACTTAATCCTACTTTAGACAGCCTGGTAGATCTGTTAACATCTGTATTGAAGAACAAGAAAACTACATTCATGATATTCTGTATGCCAAGTGAAGACAGACAGGCAGGCTATGCTCTAGATCAGGGGTCGCCAAAGTTATTTGCCCGTTGACCCCTTCAAAATCTGTGTTAATTTCTTTATTTCTGTGTTAGGTAATTACAGTTGGTTGAAAACTTGTAAGCATTTATAAATTGTGATAGGATGACCGATTTTTTAACTGAATTGGATGGTATGAGTTGAAATGGAGGTAATTTCTGATATGTGTGGATTTGTGGCATATTTTCGTGACTATTTTGTTGTTAGTTCTGACTTATGTCAGGTTTAGAAAATTGATGAATTTGTCCTGTTCAGTTTCTATGGTGAATTTTAATCTGTTGCTGTAATTGTTAAGTACGCTTGTAAGGAAGTGATGTGTTGGTTCTCGAATGCATAGTATATCGTCCATGTATCGGCCATAAAAGGAGATGCCGGGGGGGGGGGATTATATGTGTGTTACACTAATTGTCCACTGATGTTTTTGCCCATAGGGAGTCTGAAAATTTGAATATACATGTTGTTATTGAACTTAAAGAAGTTTGTTGAGATTACTAGTTTGATTAGGTTTTTGATATCACTGGGTGTACGAGAATGTAGGGTGTAATCTTCTGTGAGTAGTGTGTGTTCAATGTCTAATGTTCTGGGAATGTCCACGTTAGTATATAACGAAGTTGCATCCAATAAAGTGAGGACGTCTTCGTGGGATAGGATTAGGTTATTTATTTTTTGGAAAAAGTCATCCATATTTTAATCATAGAGTTTGACATTGTAAGTAACGGTTTGAGTAGTTTGGCTATGAATTTCGATAAAGATGCCGTGGTGGTGGTGCTGTTTTTGTAAAAGACTATTGGCCATATCAGGTAACCGTCTTTGTGGATTTTGATTTGTCCAAACATACAAGGGTACGTGTGGTGTGAGATGTTCTGTTTTTCATTGTGGTTTTGTCTATCTTGTTTTGATTTTTTAGGGTGTGTAGAGTGTTGTTGATAGTTTTATGAGGTCGGGGTGGGTCGTTTGGGATTTTTTGGTAGGTGTGTGTTGGTCATTTAGGATAGCTATCATTTTGTTGTGGTAATTGGTTTGGTAATGATAACTACTGTTATGTCGCCGTCTCGTCACTTTTACTTTTATTCTTATGTTATATTATTCTATATGTATTATTTAGCTCTCATGCATATCAGTTATTTCATTGCTGACAAATTTATATTTTTGTTTAGAATGACTGCGCCAGCCGGCAACCAAATTCTGATACTCAAATAAACAACGCTAAACAACAAAGGGATCATGTGATGTGCAGTCGTGGCTCTCCCTTTTCTTTCTTACATAAATTGCTTCCCCCTTCACTCATACAGTTCCGAAAGTTTTATAAGTGGTAATTCAATCTCAGAGACAACAGACTCATGAACTTTGATATGAAGAAATACATTTATTATAAACACTTGCATAGATACACTTTAAGTAATAATCTCAATGCTAGAGAGTCTGAACTCCCCCCCCCCTTTTTTTTTTAGGTTAAGATATCCAAAATTTCAATTCTTATGTTTAAATGAAACAATCCTATATCTCTGTTATATTATTATGTTCAGACTCGATTATTCCATACAGGGTTACTCAGTGCTCATTTTCTAAGTACAATTATATACAATCTTTATATAAAGTATGTCAGACGCATTCCGTCTTGTATTTTAACATGGAAAAATATTCTAATTCGTGCTCAAGCTCTATTCCCCCCCCAAAAAAACTTAATTACAATTCGGGCTAATATCTAACATTATATCATATAGCTTCTTCCTGACAAACAGTTCAAAGGTTAGGGTCCTTTCTCAGCACAAGCTTAGAGTGACACCAGCTTATTTGACACATACAGATCAGTCCAAGCAGTCTTTTAGGCACTATGGGTAAGTTAATGTGTGGAGCTCCTTAAATCCTTGGCTCTTATTCCTTTTACGATTACAATTCTATATGAAAAATTGTACATTACCATCTTGTTCTTTTCATGGGGTTTCCATGACTTCCCTCTATGCTTTCACTTCCGATATGCAAGACTTACGTATTTTCTCACCACGTGTTTCTGTGGCATCAGCGACTTACTTCCACTATCTTCGAAGGTTGCCCTTTGCTGACTTCACGTTGACATAGCTTACCAACGGCTCTTTACTGGAATTCTGACTTCATTCCTTTGGAGGCTTTATTTGACTCGGTACAACAGCAACCGGGAGATTGTTGCTGGGAACCAGCAACAAGCTTCCGTAGCTATCCAGGATTGAACGGGAACACAGGAACAGAAAATGAGAGGGCATTTGGGTCACGCGCCGCGCCTTATATTACAAATGCGAGTGCCCTTTCTCGGTGACTACATCATAGTCTTATACACTGCCGATTGGTCACCCCAACTCCGAACTGTTTTGACATGGTTCTAATACATAGATCTCTTATGCACATTTAATAATAACAATTTCGGTCCTGAGACACAATTTCCCTTTGCCTATTTTACACAGACATTATCAATTCTAAATACAGATTTCCTAAGTTTATTTAATATTAACAATCTCAGTCAGTTTGATAAACTTTTGAGTGAGCATATATACAGTACTCTCTTAGCCCTTTCTCTGGAGGCATAAGCATGTCCTTATCCTTAGGTCTAATCGTCAGTGTGTGTTGGGTCGGAAACAAGATAACTTACAAATAGTGAGTCAGCTCTTTTCCGACACAACACTACTGTATCCCCTTTGTCTGTTTTTGTGATCGTTATATTCGGCTTCTTTTTTAATGATAATAGGGCTTTGTGTAAGTTGGAAGTAATGTTGGGTTTTACTATTATTTTGCTGTTTATGAAGTTGCTTATTTTCTGGAATATTCTTTCTTTATTGGGGTCAGTTTCTAGTTTTGCTTGTATTTCAATAATAATGTCTTTGTTTGGTATGTATTTTGGGGATACAGTGAAGTTTAACCCTATGTTCAGGATGGTGATTTCGTCGGGTGTGAGGTATGATGTGATAGACTTTATGATGGAATTGTTTTGTGTGGGTTGCAAGGTGGTAATATCCGGAGAGTTGGAAGCTGTGTGTTTGTTGTATTGGGGGTCTCTTAGGGATTCCATTTTTTTGCATGTCGAGCTTCTATTAATTGTGTGTAGTCATTGATGTGAGACTAGGTAGGTACTTTCCGAAAAAACTGCCCTTTCATTTGGGATCAGTTTTTTCGGAAAGTACCTACCTACAATAGCACTATTCCCGGAAACACATAAATATGCTTGTTTTTCCTTTTTAAATCTCTCATTTAGGGCCTGTTTTAAGAGTGCTCGGGATGACCGTAGCAAATGTTTTTGTTTCCGGGAATGGTGCTATTGCTGCATACCTCTGCGAATTTTGGCATGACATTGTAATTGAGGCAATTTTTAAGAAATTTTATGTATATTTTTTGTGCAATGTATGTTAGGATGGATTTCTGTGTTTCTTTTGTGAAGTTCATGCACTCATTGAATGTGTGTTGTGAGACCATGACATCAGAGGGAGGGGGGAGGGGGGGAGGGGGGGATGTTTTTGAGTAGAAAGCCAATGGTTAAATGGGTTGTTTGGTTACAAAATACAAGTAATTATAGGTATTATTTCTGGGAAAATTCTCATGTTACTCCTCCTTCATCAGTGAGAGGGTGCAGCACCATGTCCTTCCAGTTCTCTCTGTTGGTGGCTTTCCTTTATGTTTCTGCAAAACCACGTGATCCTGTCCATGATCTTATATCTTCAAGCCAGGTCCTTTGTTTTTTTGCCTTTTGATCCTTTTCCCATAATTTTTCCTTCTAAAACTGTTAGTATCCTCTGTTCTGCTGAACCCTCCTGCCAATCTCATCTTTCTCTGGATCATTTCCTGTAATAAAGATCTCTGTGTTCTCATTCTCTGTAGGACATCTGTATTTGTCACATATTCTGTCCATGGGATTTTCAGAGCTCTCCTATAGCGCCACATTTCAAAGGCCATTATCTGTTACCTTACTCTCTTCTTGAATATCCAGGTCTCACTTCCATATGTGAAAAATGGCCACACCAATGTTCTTATATTTCTTTTCTTTGTCTCAATACTCACAGAACTTCTGAGTACATCTTTATTTTTCCAGAATGCATCTTTAGCTATGGCTGTTCTTATTTTTATTTCTTTATCTTGCTTTTTATCTGCAGTAAAGTAAGTGTCTAAATATTTGTATTCTGTTATGTTCAATTTTCATATTGTTTATGAATATTTCTGGCTCGGATCTGGTTTCTTTTGAGATTTTCATAAATTTGAAAATCTCAAAAGAAATCTTTTTTGCATTTATATCTAATCCAAATTCTTTACCTTCTTCAATTAGTAGCAGCAGTAATTTGATTAATTTGTTTCTGTTATCTGCTATTAGAATGGTATCATCAGCATATCAAAGATTGTTTTATTTTATACCATTGATACTAATTTCTATTTTTTTGTTTTTCAATCTTTTTCATCACTGTCTTACTATAGATATTAAATAGATTTGGTGAAAGGATACAACCTTGTCTAAATCCTCTTTTTATTTTCACTAAAGAAGTCTCATCGTTAAACAGATGCATTTTCTGTTTGGGGTAAATCATTTTTATAATCTTAAGTACATGATCTTCTATGTCTAATGTATCTAATATATTGAACATTTTATTATGTTTTACCTGGACAAAAGCCTTCTGAAAGTCTATGAAGCATATGCAAAATGTTCCTATTTCTTTCAAGTGATCTTTCTATTAGTATTTTTAGTTCCAGGATAGCATTAATGGTTCCCATTCCTCTTCTGAAGCCTTTCTGTTGTTCACTCAATTCAACACTTAAGGCTCTTTCAATTTGTTTGTTAACAATGGTTAAAATAATTTTAGATGCATGGGATATTAGGCTCATAGTTCTGTAATCCTCACAAATTTGTTCATTATTTTTCTTTGGAATTGGTATGCAGGTAGATGTTGTAACAACTTCAGGTAATTGTATTGTTTTATAGATGTCCTGAATGGATTCCACTAAATTGCCAGTCAAAGCTTTCAGCAGCTTAGCCAGAATATTATCACACCCAGGGGATTTATTATTAGGAAGATTCTTAATTGCGTGTTCTACCTCCTTTCTTCTGGGCAGAGTGGTATCTGTTGTTACGTTTAACTTAAGGTGTCGTGAATCATCTAACATGTTACCATTATCATCATCATAGAGATCTGATAAGTACTCCACCCATCTTTGTCTTTGATGTCATTAGACTGTGTACATTTTGTTTTTCCATTAAGTTCATTCAATTTCAGGAATGCTTCTCTGGTTTTGTTCCTATTTTGTAATTCTTCTATCTCAGAGCACTGCCTATTTATCCAGTTTTCTTTCAATCTTTTACATAACTGTTTGATTCTTTTATCCACAGTTTTATATCTTAACTTTTCTTCTTCATTTGCTCTTCTTTTCCATGTTGTTCTTTCATCAATAAGGTTGATGACCTCTTGAGTTATCCATGTTTTTTCTTTCTTTCTTATTATATATTGATGTGGTTTTTAGCAGATGTTATGACAGCTGCTTATAGTCTATTCCACTGAGAGGGATCATTTTCATTTTGCAACTGTTCAAGAGAAGAAGCAGGAACTAAACTGGAAAGATAGAGAAAAGTACTGGAAGAGAGAAGTATGAGACTGAGTAGAAGTAAGTGTTGCACAGTGGGCGGCAGCCAGGAGACAGATATGGAGCTGGAAGGAAATGTCATCAGGAAGATGAGGTACTTTAGATACTTAGGTTCAACAGCGGGATTTAGCCAACCAAACTGTATTCTTATTGGTTAAACCAAAATAAAAAATGACGGTACGACATGACAAAATTTCATGCCGGCTGGGGCATCGCACGGTTAAACAAGGCCCCCATTGTTTTCACCAGGGAACCAGGGTGAACAGCAAAAAAAGTCAGCTACTGGAACAAACCCCCAACTCAACATCACCAGAGTTAAAGATCAGTACCATCAACAAAAGAAGCCTGAATGGAAAAGAAAAGCGGCTAGCTTAGGAATTAGATAAGTACCAGATCGACATAATAGGGGCGACAGAAACAAAAAAGACAAAAACTGGTGAGATCTTGTTGAGCAATTAATACAAAATGTTATATTCAGGCAATGACAATCAAGGAAAAGAAGGAGTAGCCATAGTAAGTTAAGAGTGACAGAGTTAGAATGGTGAGTCTCTTGCTGCGGATTGACAGGGAGGAGTTTAGAAGGAGGGCCATAATCGCAAATGACATTAAGCACAGGTTATGCAGACAGTGTGGTGTGGAATTCATGGACGTGTGGAATGAGTTTGATGAGCGAAAGGATTTATACAAGATGGATGGCCTGCATTTGAATGGGCTTGGTGTGTGGAGACTGGAAAAAGTGTTGCTGAACGAAGTGAAAATGGATGTGCAGAACCAGGGAAATTAGAACTACCAAGGATGGAGGGGGAGTGGATATGCAGACATCAGTGAGACAATTCAGTGTAAGAATTATGTACTCGAGTCGGTACTAAGGACAAAAAAATGGGAATGGGATATTTAGAATAACACATTAAGATAGGGGTGGGACAAAGGGATCATTGCATTTCATGTATACTAATGCCAGGAGTATTAGGAACAAGAAGGAAGAATTTTTGGCCTTGATTGGCTCTTCCTGGCCACAGGTAATTGGCATTAGTGAAACATGGCTGACGGAAGATGATATAGTTAGTGGGATAGAATGTGTAGGTTATAGTGTGTTTAGGAGAGACAGAGAGAATAAAATGGGGGGAGGGGTGTTACTGATGATAGCTGATGAACTGCAGCCAAGGAGAATTGAAGTTGTATCGCAGGATAGTGAAAGGAGCTCATTTGAGGCTATTTGGTGTTAGATTGAGACTGGCAGAATAAAAAATACAGTTGGGTGCTGCTATAGACCAGGTGATGGAATAGATGGTAGAGATAGTATGCATAAACAAATTGATAAAATGAGTGGAAGGAGCGTAATTATTATGGGGAATTTCAACAATGGTAACATGATTGGAAGGAGGAGAGGACACATGCGAGGAAGGAAATGGATTTTATTCAATTATTAAGGGATAACTATTTGAGACAGCATGTAATTGAAAATACTAGGGGTGTGAGAGTGCTTGAGCTGGTAATTGCATCTCAGAATTTGACTGTAATGAATATGACCATGTTGCCATCCATTGGTGAGAGTGATCATAAGGTCTTGACCTAGGAGGTGGCTAAAGGTGTGGAATTTTCAATTAAGACAAGGTATACATGGAATTACCATGCTGGCAAGTATGACAAGCTTAGGAGATTGCTTGGATTAGTGCCATGGCATGTACAATTGCAAGGGCTGGATGTCGATAGAGAATGGGAAGTGGTCAAGGAGCATTTACAGGAGGTTATGGCTGATTGTATACCTAGGGTCCGAATAGTAAAACAAGTAGGGGTTAAATGGATGAATAACACCATTAAGCTTAAGCTGCAAAAAAAAGAAACAACTGTGGAGGGAATTTAAAAAAAGGGGCGACCTGCAGGCACACGAACGGTATAAAGTGCAGGCCAGAAGGATAATGAGTATGGTAAAAAAAGAAAAAGCGGTTTATGAAAGGAAACTAGCTATGCAAGCAAAAGAGAATCCCAAACAGTTCTTTCAATATGCTGCAAGAAAGAAAAAAGCTGTACATGGCAAAATGTTAAGGAATGACGATGGTAAGAAGGTCACTGAATCAATCGATATAGTGGAGTTACAGAGAGCGCATTTGCAAAAGTATATCATCCAGGTGGTGACATTGAAAAAATGAAGGAACCATTAGTTTATACGGGAATTGTGATGAATGAAGTGGAGGTGAATAGTCTATTACAGAACCTTAATGTGAATACATCTGTGGGATTAGATGGTATACCGGCACGGGGTCTTGCATGAAGCAGCTAAGGAATTATCAGTGCCCTTGACCATGTTGTTTAATCTGGGTCTCGGGCCTGGTTTAGTCCCGAAGGTATGAAAAGAAGGGAAAATAGTTTCACTGCATAAAGGAGGATCCAAGACTATGGTTGCAAATTACCGACCATTCAGCATATCAGGAGTCGTTGTCAAAGTCTTGGAGAAAGTAGTCAAGGGAAAAATACAGGAATGGATTGATGAAAATGAGATACTGTACAGGGGACAGCATGGTTTTGTGAAGGGTAGATCATGCCTCAGTAATTTGCTCAAGATTTATAACAAGGTGACGGCTGAACTGGATAAGGGTAATGGGGGTTTACAGTGATACTGCTGGACCTGGCAAAGGCGTTTGACAGGATTCCACATGGAATTCTAGTCCGTAAACTACAACATATGGGAATGGATATAGAGAACATTTCCTGTAACATCCCTATTCCAGAACATTTAAACACTAAAAAAGCAAAAACAAGAAGAAAAATAGAATACAAAGTACATGGAAAACAGAAATAGCAGTCCACGCCCTTGAACAGAAACATACCCTGCAAATCAACAAGGTCATAATAATAGACAAGACAATGAAACAATGCTTAGAATATTAGGAACAATAGCTATAAAATGTGACGAAAACTCAATCAACGTCCACTGACCCTACATATTCTCTAGGTGTTGGAAGCTCCATAACATAAAAATTAGGTCACGACTCAGACAATATGCAATAACACAAGCACTCCAAAGGCAGAAGCACCAAACATGACATAGCCTGCACTTCTCCCATGATTTCTGAAGATGACGGAGGTCAAAATTGCTCTCACCCTGTTAATCCCCTTTTCATCTCCCCCCTCCAAGAAAGCGTTCCATTCATCTCTAATAACAATATTATATATATATATATATATATATATATATATATATATATTTATGAAGAATTGAATGACTAGAACCGAGATTTAAGTAAAAAGGTTTTAATATAAAAACACTACTAGTCTCGGCCTGTAACAGCCTTCATCAGGTGATTTTATAAAAGAAAGAAAAAAGAAAAAACACTAAACAATGAAGGTTAAAAGACTATGAACAACATAGTGAGTCTCTATACATAATTAGCATGAAAATGTTGTAGTTGTATTCAAAGCTGTTCTTTCATTTGTTGCATTGTTGGGAGAGTGCGTGCTTGCAGCATCACGTGAATGCCAGTACACGAGTACAGCTGAATGACTATCTGGGAGGTTGTTGCTCAAGTTATTATTTAGATGAACAGGATTGAAGATGATTTCTCTAGATTCCACGATTTTTCTCTCTAGTTCATCATTGAACAGGAGATGTTAGTAGATTTTTCCCAGCAGACTTCGTGACTTTGGTTTTCATCATCAGGATTAGCCGAGAAAAGGATATGACTTGATAATGCACTGGCTCGCTGTCTCTTGTAAGTAATGTCCCTCATGTGTTCTTCCATACGCAATTCGACAGATTTGTCTGTCTGCCCAAAATAAGGAATATCACAATCACACAATATTTTATACACACCAGGGTATTTGAGTTGATGATGACAAGGTTTTGGGTGGCTTATTAAGAAACGGATCTTTGGAAGTGAAGTGGACAAGGTTCTGATATTGTATTTTCTTAGAACGTTTGGTAATTTATGTCAAACTGTACTTATGTAAGGAATAGATATATTGCCTTTGAATCTATTTTGAAACTAGAACCGAGACTTAAGTAAAAAGGTTTTAATGTAAAAACACTACTAGTTTCGGCCTGTAACAGCCTTCATCATTTTAACCGTCAATGTTTAGTGATTTTTCTTTTTTCTTTCTTTTATAATGTCACCTGATGAAGGCTATTACAGGCCAAAACTAGTAGTGTTTATTTTAACACCTAAAGTTTGGAAACGATATGTAGATGATGTCTTCATTATTTGGAGCCATAGACATGAATCCCTTATGGTTTTCCTCGAACATCTCAATAGCCAACATCAAAGTATTACGTTTACTGCCGAGCTTGAAACGGATAATTCCTTGCCTTTTCTTGATGTCAAACTGACTCGCTCTTCTGGTAAACTCAAAATATCGATATATAGAAAGCCCACACATACCAACAGCTATCTGCATAGTCAGTCCCATCACTTCCCTCCTCATAAGCTTGGAATAATTTCCACCTTGGGACACTGGCATGCCCCAAGGTGAACACAGACATGTTCCCTTCTGGATGATCCTAATGAATTTCTTACATAAATAAACCATCTGAAAACTTCTTTTGAAGTTAATGGATATTCCAAGAGAATCATTGAAAAACTCCTTCTTAATCCTCCTAGACATCACTCAGAGGAAAGAAATAGATTCAAAGGTAATATATCTATTCCTTGCATAAGTACAGTTTCACATAAATCAGCAAAAGTTCTAAGAAAATACGTCAGAATCTTGTTCACTCCACTTCCAAAGAACTGTTTCTTAATAAGCTACGCAAAACCTTGTCATCATCAACTCAAATACCCTGGTGTATATAAAATATTGTGTGATTGTGATATTCCTTATTTTGGGCAGACAGACAAATCTGTTGAATTGCGTATGGAAGAACACATGAGGGACATTACTTACAAGAGACAACGAGCCAGTGCATTACCAAGTCATATCCTTTTCTCGGCTAATCCTAATGATGAAAACCAAAGTCACAAAGTCCGCTGGGAAAAATCTACTAACATCTTCCGTTGCAATGATGAACTAGAGAGAAAAATCGTGGAATCTAGAGAAATCATCTTCAATCCTGTTCATCTAAATAATAACTTGAGCTACAACCTCCCAGATAGTCATTCAGCTGTAATCATGTACTGGCATTCACGTGATGCTGCAAGCACGCACTCTCCTAACAATGCAACAAATGAAAGAACAGCTTTAAATACAACTACAACGTTTTCATGCTAATTATGTATAGAGACCCTCTATAATCTTGAAATCTAGAGAAATCATCTTCAATCCTGTTCATCTAAATTAGCTAATTATGTATAGAGACTCTCTCTATAATCTTGGAATCTAGAGAAATCATCTTCAGTCCTGTTCATCTAAATAATAACTTGAGCTACAACCTCCCAGATAGTCATTCAGCTGTAATCATGTACTGGCATTCACGTCATGCTGCAAGCACGCACTCTCCCAACAATGCAACAAACGAAAGAACAGTTTTAAATACAACTACAACGTTTTCATGCTAATTATGTAGAGACTCTCTATGTTGTTCATAGTCTTTTAACCTTCAATGTTTAGTGTTTTTTCTTTTTTCTTTCTTTCTTTTATAATGTCACCTGATGAAGGCTGTTATAGGCCGAAACTAGTAGTGCTTTTATATTAAAACCTTTTTACTTAAATCTCAGTTCTAGTCATTCAATTCTTCATAAAAATAGGTATGTTAACTGAGTTAATGATCATTCTTTCATATATATATATATATATATATATACGAGGTGGCATCAAAAAGTTTCGAGACTAGGTTTGTAACACACCTTCTGCTGCCATCTGTGGGTGTGTTACAAACCTAGTCTTAGGGAGCACCTACCTTCATAAGTCAGTGTGCCTAAAGACATCATCCTGTGTACATCGAGAGCTGTGCAACTGATGCTATTCTGACCACCTGCGTTATTACCACATCTACGATTTCATCATGGTCAGCAAGTTAGAACAACGAGCAAATGTGAAATTCACATTTGAAAAAACGTGAAGTTCTAGGATCATTAATGGCGACGAAACTTGGATGTATGGGTACAACCCTGAGACAAAGCAACAGTCTTCACGGTGGAAGATCCCATCAAAAAAGGTGAGGCAGGTCCGCAGCTCGACTAAGTGATTGCTCATCATCTTTTTCGACATTTATTTCATCGAGAATTCGTCCTCAGGGGTCAGACTGTCAATAGCGAGTTATACTGCCAGGTTTATGGAGTCTGAGGGAGGACATTCGGCGAAAGCATCCAGATCTGTGGCGCGCGAAAAACTAGATGCTCCACGACGACAATGCACCCTGTCACCGAGCTCTCCTCACACGTGAGTTTCTCGCCAGAAACAACATGATATCACTTCTGCACCCACCCTACTCACCAGATTTGGCTCCTGCAGACTTTGCCCTCTTCCCGAAGATCCAGCTCAAAGGTCACCATTTTGACACCATTGTGGATATGCAGCGTGAATCGCAGGAGGTGCTTGACATGCTTCGAAAAGAAGACTTGAAGGACACATTCCAGAAGTGGCAAGAACGCTGGGAGTGCTGTATTGATATGCAAGGGGACTATTTTGAAGATGTTGTGTAAACGTGGATAAATAAAGTAATTTCTCGTAAACAGAGCTAGTCTCGAAACTTTTTGATACTACCTCATATATACAGGAATACCTCGATTATCGTGGTTATTGTTGCCATGAAAAATACCGCAATAATCGAATCCGTGATAATCGGGATAAATAATGAGTATAAAATGGGTGATCAATGCCAAGGATTTTTCAAATCTATTAATTAAATTTTATATATCAAGTAAAAAAGAAATGTGTTAAACATGTTAAGTAAAAAATGAAGGTTCATTTAGAAAAACAAGATTATTCTTTAATCTTTATTTATATATGAGAAGTACGTACAGTATATACAATTATTCTTTCTTGGATAAAAATTGGTGTAGAGTTGTCTGGTGGAATTTTTTCTTTCTTTTTTTCTTTGTATAAAACTCGGTAGCAAATGATGGAATTTTCAATTTCCTGACGAACTTTCAGTGATCGCTCGAAATTAGGATCACCATTCAAGATTTTTGGTTTAAAATTTTCAGCAATTCTAAACATTTCGTCCATTTCTTTGAGGGTAAATTCCTTTGGTGCCAAGTCAATTTGTTCGTCATTATCATTGATTTCAGCATTGCAAGCACGTTCTCTCTCAAGGTTAATTAGGTCTTCTTCATCCAGCTCCTTATCATGTGATTGAAGCAGGTCCTGAACATCACCTTTTTCAATTTCTTTTAGTCCTAGATCAAAGCCCTAGAGTTTGCAGCATGGTCTAAAATATGATGAACAGTTGATTCATTTAGACCATGCTCTCTTGCAATTTTGGCTTTGGTATGCCTGCTTCATACTTATTTATCATATGCAACTTATCTTCTAAGCTGATCACTCTATATTTCTTCTTGATAGCTGTAGACTTGAAATCATCCTTGTTTCTTTTAGCATTCATTGTAGGGGTAAATAACAAGAGAAATAAATATCCACATGCACTTCAGGCAAGGGCGGATAGTTACTGGCAAGTGGTGAGAAGCCGCCGTCGGATAAAAATGAAGCGCTACAAGAGAGCGATACCTAGAGAGTGGCGACTGAAACTGGTTGCATATGTAGTGGATTACATCTTGCAGCAGCGATAATTTGAATTTGGAGCGCAATAATTGGAATTATGGTATCAAATTATAAACTGCGATAAATCGAGAATCGCAATAATCGAGGTATTCCTGTATATATATATATTATAAAAAAAAATGGGTGTTTTCCAAATTAATTTACCCACATTGCCACAACCTCTCCACTTTTTCCAAAAACCTTCTTCCTTTTAACAGCCTAACAGCAGAAGTACACATATGGAAAGAAAACAGCCAACAACATCCAAAAAAGGTATACCCAAATTTTCTTCCTTTATTATTTCTGCATATATCTGTCTCAATAATACATCAGTAATGTCCTCAGAATTCTTGAATAAAGAGCCAATGACATTAAAAAAAAGGGGCACTCCTAAATGAAAAAAAGATGAAATAGCCATAAAAATAATAGCTTTTTTAAAAGGAGTAACATGGTAATTTTACCTTGAAATAATACTTAGAGAAATTCATTTTCCTTATTTCCAAATGCTATCTTTTCATTCCAGT
The DNA here is from genome assembly GCF_054136105.1 of Typopeltis vanoorti. Classification (NCBI taxonomy): domain Eukaryota; kingdom Metazoa; phylum Arthropoda; class Arachnida; order Uropygi; family Thelyphonidae; genus Typopeltis; species Typopeltis vanoorti. Next base: position 34,748,636 of record NC_143567.1, on the reverse strand, counting down.
CTATACCACCATAATTAAAATAATCCATAACAATTACCTTTCCTTTGTTCACTAATCCAAGTTGCTTATACATTTCTTCATCACCACCCTCCACATTCCCAGGCTATAGCAACATCCAACTAAATATGTATTCTTCTCAACCTCCACGTTACACTACACTCGCTCATAACCATTCCCTATTTCCCATTTCATGTCTACCTCATGTGGAGTTAATTCTCCTGCTATCAGCAGCAGCATTCCCCCTTCTTGCCCTTTCTATCCTTTCAAAAAATACTGTATCCTTCAATTTCTATTCCCATTAAGATATCATCTTCATTCAACTATTTCACTTATGTCAATGATTTAGGGGTGAATAAACTCAATCGCTGAAACCATTTCATCCCCCTTATTTCTTATACTTCTGGCATTTTTAAATAAGCACTGTAGTTCATTTTTAGGTCTATAGCCAGTCCTACTCAAGTCATGCGTTAGTTGTGATTTCCCTACCACACCTGCCCAATCATCTTTATCAACACTTACACATATATCTGCTCAGTTTCAACTTCTCCACCCACATCGCAATATACCCCATCTTCACACACACACACACACATTCACTGCCGCTTTCAACATTTACTCTCCCTATGCCCATTTCCCTGTTCCTCTTGCATTCCCATTCTCTATTCATCTTTCACTCTACTACTGTTTCCATTGCCAAGCACATCTGTCTTTTCAGTACCACTCTCCTAATTTTTCCCTTCATCTCTTTTTTCTGATCTCTTGCACGCATCATGTACCGTACTTCCACACACTGTACTTTTTTCATCCAGCAACACTTTTTTCAGTACACTCACTCCAAAGTCATTTAAATGCAACCTATCATGCCTGTATAATTTCATTCTTCCCTCAAACACATGCCATACATCCACAAACTTCACTCCCTTCTCGTCACACAGCTCTGCTAGTATACCATTCATGAATTTGGCTCCACGTCACAACTCATAATCGTCATACCTCGGCAACACACTTACAACCTTTCTTTTCCTAAACTATTATCTTTCACTCTTCTCAATAGTTTCCCGATATTCCTTCTCACATCCTTCTTATGTTCACTTAGATCATTTGTCCCTAAAATCATGAGTAACTCTCTTGCTCATTTCTTCATGTCCAGTGCCTTGATTATCCTACTCATTCTCCCACCTGGATAGCAGACCTTATGGATTCTCTCAGTAACTAGCCCTCTAATTATGGAATCTCTATATACTACTATCCTGGAAACATTCGTCACCTCTCTTATTCTTTTTTCTTTCATTCTGTTCTCCCACAATAAGCTACAGTGATCTCTCAATTAACCAGTCTTCAAATGACTGAACCCTTAATTAACCAACCATTAAATGGATTAGTGTGAGAACAAACTTAAAATAATGATTAAACTAACCCATCGATAATCTGAACAACAAAGTGGTTTGCTGATGTGTTCAAATAATTGAGGAAACTTACTGTACATGGTTGGTATCCAAATGTTTTTGCTATAATGAGATTTGGGCACATTATAAATAAATACTTCATATTTCAAAATATAATTTCTAGTTGCTTTCGTTTTTTTTTATAAATACAAATGATAAATTTAATTTTTATCCATTTCGTTGGAGAGGAAGAAAGACATACCGTTTCTAGCAAATGGGTTAATCTCTCTAATTGTTACCACATGAGCTAACATGTCACAAAGCCACTGAGGATCTAAGAAGTACAAATCTTTTAGGGTTGCATCTTCATAATGAAGGAGAATACCTAGAGAGCATATTTGTGAAACATTATTAAATAATTATATACTGCTTCTTTTATTACATGTAGATTGTTTTATTCATGTAAATAGTGATTTAGTATATGTGTATATATATATATATATAAGACTAGGACGGTTTCTACATTATTATTATTATTATATCAATAACCTCTATGGAGTCAATAGACTCATCGTGAGAATCCCACTCAACCATCAACATGTCTAACATAATCAACACAGCAGTAACCTGGTTTCATAACCAACACTCCAGATCTTTAGATCATAACACCAGACCAACACTCCACTCATTAGCCTCTATATATGAGTTACCGAGTCATGAAGTTACTTCACGACTGGGTAACTCACCACGTAAACACTGTTTGCTTACACTTGGATAAAGGATTAAACCAAGAATATAATTTCTTGGCATCTTTAATTTATAGTACAACCAAGTGGAAAACCTTTCAACATCTATCTCTAATCGAGTATTTGAGTAATAAGTCGTGACACTTTTTGGCTACTTGTATATGGAAATATGACCTCGACATTACTCTCACTTGGATCTGACTCCCACTGATGCACTTCTGTGCAGAAGGGGGCTGCTTTTCCTGAGATATGAGTGGCTCTGCTTGGGGGATAGGTTTTGCCTGTCTCTGAGTGGGGCCACTGCTGAGATTATAGCTCTGCTTGGTGGTGGGACGAGTCTGCCATTGGGCAGAGCCACCGCTGAGGGTTCCTCTTCATGGCAGGGTGGCCCTGACACTGAGCAGAACCATCACTGAGTAAAATGATCCTTTGGGTCGCTCACACTTCCTGAGTTTAGAGTGATCTGGGGGATCGCCTGAGGTTTTGGAGACTTCACTTATATAGTGAAACTTCCCATAATGCATAGAATTATACATGTCCGTAACGATATGTGCTTTGCATTATGAGATACTAAGGCAAGTGATGTGAAATCTTAAGCCTCTATATATGAGTTGCCCAGTTGTGAAGTTATTTCACATGCAAATGCTGTTTGCTTACACTTGGATAAAGGATTAAATTAAGTATATAATTTCTTGGCATCTTTAATTTAAAACGCTCCAGAGTTCTGATATCACTTTGATCATTCATCTTTGGACTGTCTCTAGTGTTTCCACATCACAATGAAAACCAAGTGATCAAATCTGCGCACAATATGAGTTTCCCAGTTGTGAAGTTATTTCACATGCAAATGCTGTTTGCTTACACTTGGATAAAGGATTAAATTAAGTATATAATTTCTTGGCATCTTTAATTTAAAACGCTCCAGAGTTCTGATATCACTTTGATCATTCATCTTTGGACTGTCTCTAGTGTTTCCACATCACAATGAAAACCAAGCGATCAAATTTGCGCACAATATGAGTTTCCCAGTTGTGAAGTTACTTCACATGCAAATGCTGTTTGCTTACACTTGGATAAAAGATTAAACCAAGAATATAATTTCATTGCATCTTTAATTTAAAACATTCCAGAGTTCTAATATCACTTTGGACAGTCTCTAGTGTTTCCACATTGCAATGAAAACCAAGTGATCAAATCTGAGCACAATAGTCCATGTGTGGTCAGACCAATGCCTTATATAGAGACAGCACCACCATATCCCTACATGTCAATGTATTATACTTTTTATTATAGCAGCAATATGATGTGCAATCTTCACAACAATTGCAAATGTGCCCTCAGAACTTTAGTCCACTCTCTACCATCATCCCAAGATTTCAAATCTCATCCACTTCCTGAAGTACAGCTCCACCAATACAGTACGTAGGCTTATGTTTCTATATCCCAAAGTGTAACACCAAGGACCCAAGAACAGAACCCCCAAGGCAAGCCACTGGTCACCTTCCTTTGCTGAGATACTGCTCCATCATACACAACTTGTAGGTATCTTTCAGAAAGCCCATCTTCAATCCATCTAAGTAATCTGTTATCTAATCCATCTTCTGCAGCATATACACCCATCTGTCATGTGGTAATCTATGAAATGCCCTTGCAAAGTCCAAGAAAATCAGTGTATATGAACCTCTCTTGTGCAAACTCAAATTACCTGCAGTGGTGATAATGAAGGATGAATGGATTAACAAGAATAGCTAACGACATTATAGAGTTCACATGCTGAAGCAAGACCTACCCTTCACAAACCCATGCTGAATATCATTGAGGATCTTATGTTCATCGACCCAATCCTGCATTCTATTCCTAACTATTTTTTCGACATTGAAAAAAGTACATTTGATCACAACTGCAGATATACAGACCAGTCTCTAATTGGAAACTTCTGTTCTCAAACCATGCTCATGAAGAAGTATTATTTTGCCTTCTCTCCACTGCTTAAACCTTCCCCACTGCAAGACTTCCATTAAATAATCAGGTCAAGGCCATGTCCAACTCTTTTGCACATTCTTTAAATATGCATATCGATATGTCATCCATCTAATCCAAGCAATACTTGATACACCTCTGATTCTTTCACTTTTAATTTTCCTAATCCTTGCATCCCTTCTATATGTTAGACAGTATCATTCACACCACTATGCTATACACTGCTACAATAACTATCCACAAGTGTCAACCTACCATAATTATTTTTCTTATTGCTTGCCACATAACAAAAAAAAAATCGTTTGGATTAGCTTTGACTTGACTGGCCAATCTCCTCTCATATTCTACTTTTTCTTAAGCTTTTGTAGTTGGTTATACTGTAGGATATTGATAAGAAATGGTGTTAAAATGAGCAGCAGCTTCTTAGAAAAAAATATTAATATAACAGTCATATGTGAATGTTCTTGTTGGAGGTTTATAGTTATATTATCATTATCATACAGCTACTTCAGAAGTACTGAGGTCAACCATTACATGAGGTCAACAAATCAGTTTTTGTACCACACTTGTACAATTGACTATCATACATTTCGATTCTGAGGGATCTTGAGCAGAGACTTGTAGTATACAAACATGTGAAGGGCCTCGTCAATTCAGATGAACATTCCTTAAGTATATGTGTTGATATCCCTTCCAATGTAGTGGTTCCACTACACTGGATAAAAAGATAGAAGTGCCTAAGAAGCAGGTTCAAGAGCTATTGCATCCAATGTAGTGTACCACTGTATGCCATGTTACGTACACCAGATTCAGATTTTAGTAAAGTGAGCAGTCAATATGTGAACAATCTTGTCTGCTTCTGACATAGGGTACCATGAATTTTATTGTAACAATAAAATTCATTTGGGCTGACTACAGTCTGCATGGCCAATTTCTTTTCATACTCCAACTTAGCTTTCATTAGAATACTCCTAACTTTCTTGGATTGCACTTTATATATTTCATATCCTCTCATTCTTATTCTCACAATATTCCTTCAACTTCATGTTACTGTGAATCTCTTGCTTATGAATATATATTTCATGCCCACCCTATTTTTGTTCTTTGAACTCTAAGGACACGTTCAGATACTGCATCATTTCAAAACTTAAAATGTACTTAATACTTTTAATGGGATGTGCACTCGACATTATAAAATAACTTTGAGGCTTACAGATATGGCAAAAATCACACACGCACACATAGGCTTGCCACAAATACTGTTACAACTTCACAGAATTGCTTGAGTCTGGTTCCATTAGTGGCACTGTGTGCAGCCAAAATTCACATTTATCAATAACGAGAGACAGCTGCCTAGCTGTAAGGGTTAACATGCAGTGGGAAGATTATGAGAGCCGTGTATCTATAATAGCACTTCACAAGGTTGGAATATAGCCACCCGTTATTTTCAACATGCAAAAAACTTGGGATCAGTACGATGTTTGTGAATCAAACTATTAACTGTTTATAATGATACAGAAGATATATCTGATTTACCAAAGAATAGGGCAACCATGCTGCATTAGGATGCATTAGCTTGTGAGGGCAGTGACGATACACCTCTGCTGTAATCCTGTGAGAACACAGAGAGCAACGTCATGAAGGTGAACACTTAGCAGAGAATGATGTCATGTGTACTAACTGATGAGCTACAGGTAAGAGCCTATCATCGTTCTACTGGACACTTCCTAACGCCATAACATATGTGGTAGAGGGTGAGAAATTTTTCGCCATGGAAGAGCCATTTTAGCTGCAAAACAACTGGATATATGCCCTGGATGGTTGCACAGCATGTGCGGATAGCATCCAGTTTTGGAGGGGGGGGGGGGTTGTATGTATGTATTAGGGGGTATCCAAGTTGTATTCCTGTGAGAAAGGGGGTCAAAATCTCTGCCAAAGTGTATCAAGATACTGTGTTCAAATCTGTGGTAAACCCCCCCCCCCCCCCCTTGTTTCATGGCAGGAAGTGGACCGTACAACAGGACTCACGAAGTGACATTAAGATTGTAATATATAGACACTTTACACAAGAATATTAGATTTTAATTTGCCAAATACTTCAATCTGAAAATAACAACTATCATTAGTGGCTACATAGGAACAGTTTTATAACAAGGTGGAATACCAACAATTGATCATTCAAAAGTAGAATGAGCCACGTGATGTTATATCGCTGATGGGGGAGGGGGGTGGCATATGTGCAATACGTGCAATGCACACAGGTATCAGAATAGTAAAGGCGTCAAAGATTTGGTATGATATTTTAAATAAAGTGAATTTTGACAGCAAAATACTGCAGTCTTCATATATGAATCTCAAACTTACTTTAGATGCAATGAATGATCTAAATCAATTTTTAAATGATTATAGGTCTGATGAAACTTTCAACGAAATTCAAGGGCGAATGCTGGTCTTGAAATTCACGCTTGCTCTCGTTATCATTCAGGGAGTGGTGTGATTGAAGTTTGATTAGAGGAATAATGAATTACTGATCATTTAAAACTATATAATTAGAAATTTATGTACATGTAAGAAAGTTTATTTTTCACTTGGTCAGATTATAATAAATAGTTTAATCCTTTATCCAAGTGTGTGCAAACAAAGTTTGCGCCTGAAAGTATCTTCAGGACTGGGGTAAGGTAGTACAACACCAGGCAACTCGTAGCACAGGTGGACCAAGCTAACATCACTCCAATCTCAGTATCTCCCATAATGCAAAACACATCTCCTTGTGGATATGTATAATGTTATGCATTAAGGGGAAGGGCCACTACCCAGACTAGTTTCGACCTTTATTGAGGTCTCTTCAGTGGAAGCCAGGTCCAGAAGTGGAGATACCAGGCAGAAGCAATGGCGAGGTCATCTTTACCTATAGGAGTTGGTAGCTTGCTCCACTTTTGCAAGGAGTTGCCCGGTGTTGTACCACTTTGCCAGTCCTGAAGATACTTTCACGCACAAACTTTGTTTGCACGCACTTGGATAAAGGATTAAACTAAATTTATTATGTACATTTAATCATACAAATACAACATTTATTTTACAAATGATATTCTATCTTTTTCAATTTAGCTACTTGAATGCAAATTCTACCCTACGGTTCTTCTTTATGAACTGGTCAATAACATTGTCATAAAAAGTTGGTTGTAACTTAATTTTCCCAAGTGACACGCGCACTTGTAAAGGCTGAGTGAAGCTCACTGACTAGAGCTACTTTGACTGCTTGTGGCCTTGTGTTTAAGACAACATGAAGGGAGCGTAAATGGCTATGTGCACACATGAAATCACAGTGCTGCAGTGAGGACCTGGAAGCTCCTACAACCGAGTAAGCCAAGGTAGCTTTGGCTAGATGAGTAAGCATCAGCATTCGATACACAACGCAAAGCTCAATTATTGCCGCGCAAGCTTAAGATACCTTCTGTCTACCAAAATAAAATTCCTAAATGGAATGCTTATAAATGCATGCATTTATTAACAAATAAATATTACTTTTTTCTCAATTAATGAGCTTGCACAGGAAGCATAGAGAATTCGCCACTGAAGAAATCGTAGAAAGCTCAAAATTAATTGCAGCAAAATTTGACGCAGAATCTGTATTTTTTAGTAGTAGAAAACACTAAGGTGATGTAAAAAGACAACACAATTTGATTAAGAACATGAAAATGAAAATATAGTAGATCCTGAAATTTCATTTAAAGTAATTTTTTTTCTCAGCATAATAGATAAAATATTACAATCTTTGAAGGAAAGATTTACTTTATTAAAAGAACATATGAATTTCTTTCAGTTTTTGTATTTGTTAAGTACTTCAAGAAATAAAGAATATTTATTATCTTGTTGTAAAAAGTTACGACGAAAAATAACACATGAGAATAATTCAGACATTGACACAGACGATTTATGCGAAGAAATTTTACACTGTCAACCATTTATTTCTAATTTTAAAAATGATTCAGCATATTCAAACTTTACAATTGCTCTTCGGATTTTTTTGTCATTTCCAGAATCTGTAGCATCTGCAGAACGATCCTTTTCTAAACTTAAAATTATTAAAAAATACTTGCGCTCCACAGTGGTACAAGACAGACCTTAAAATCTTGCCATTATATCAATAAAGTCAGATATTTTGGATCAACTTCATATACATGATATTATTCGAGAATTTTCATTAATGAAAACTATCACTAAGTGATTTTTCTTTCTGTTTAAATATTTATTTAACTATTTCTTTACCAAATAATGTTTAATATGTTCCTATTTATATACTTGTAAGTTACTATTATTTATTTATCTTATTATTTATTTACTTTATTCTTTTTTCAAATTATTTTTGTTGTTTTTGTACCTTTCTTGTATGTTTATTGTTTTTTATAATTTTTTTTTGTAATTTCTGCTTTTTGTTCAATAAACTTATAATTAATATATTTTGGATTTCATTTTAACTCACTGATACGTTTTTATAAAGTGATTTTTTTATTGGGAGGGGGAGGGGGTATAGGGGTGCCAACTAAAGTTTTGCATACAGGCACGCCCCTGATCGCAAAGTATTAAAGAGAGGAAAACTTTTTTTACCAGAATAATGATTAAATTAAAGATATTAATTCACAAATTCATATAATAATCTTAATTTATAAATAACATTAGACTAATGCAAGAATTAAAGTCTTAATTTTAAAAATAAAAAAAATAAAATAAAAATCTTTATCAAAAATATGGGAAAGTTTAATCAGGATAACACATTAATATATACAGTCATACCCTGACTTACGTGGTTTCTTATATGTATGTATTCCAGTCACGCCTCACCACTAGTCATATCTTTCTGGTGATGGCTGCATTCGCCAGTGTCGCACATGCTGTGAACAAGCACTGACGTGTTTTGTGCCGTCTCCATTCATACACGATTTTTATAGTCTACAAACCTTGTCATTGTTTAATGTTATGTTCTTGATAAAAATTTTATCACATAAAAAATAATAATGTCGCCCAAAAGAAGTAAGTCCGATTCTTCTACAGCTAGCAAAAACATTCAAAGCATACTACACACGGCATTCGTTTGCAAGTCTGAATGAAGCTATGAGGCAAAATGAGCAACTGTCTGTTAAACAGTTTTGGAAATGGTTTAATGTTTTAGATGCTGTAAGGATTATCGGAGATTTTTGGGGTGTCTCCATAATCGGAGACACCCTTCTGTAGTGAAGAGTCTCCAATATCGGAGACTCTTCGCTACTGAAGACACCGAAACCTCAGATCCAGTTTTACCAGAAAAGTACATGACAATTGCAAAATTAACAGAAGGTCTCAGCTTAATTAAGAAAGGTTTACAGATTTTGGAGGACATAGATTCTAGCGAGGAACGAATTGTAGCCACAAGGCAAGGAATAAAAAAATCACTTGCTTGCTATGAAGAAATTTTGCATGACAAGAAAAAGACATTATGCCGTCAGACGATTCTATTAGATTTTATGAAACCATCGACATCGAAATAGCTTTCTTTTTTTTATGTACGCAAAACTACAATTATGATTATAATGTATTTCTTAAAAAATATAGGTGTTTTTGTAAACCTTTGGTCCAAATTGTATGTTGGTATATATAAATTACATGCAAAATTATACCCCGAGTTACGCGAATTCGACTTACGCGCTTTTCGTTGGTCCCACCTACCACATAACTTCAGGGTATCACTGTACATAATTATTTTTTTTTTTTAAATTACGACTTTAATTCTTACATTAGTCTAATGTTATTTATAAATTAAGATTAAAATATGGATTTGTGAATTAATATCTTTAATTTAATCATTACTCTGATAAAAAATGTTTTCCTCTCTTTAATACTTTGTGATATAACATCATGTGGCTCGTTCTACTTTTGAATGATCAATTGTTGGTATTCCACCTTGTTAAAAAACTGTTCCTATGTAGCCACTGAAGATAGTCTGTTATTTTCAGACTGAAATATTTGCCAAATTAAAATATAATATTCTTGTGTAAATGTGTCTATATATTATACAGGAAGTGAGGACCACACAACAGTGTTTGGAGGTGAATGTGCCCGACCGCATATCACCATCTGATTGGCTGTCAGAGAAGTCCTGATGTGAATCTGTTAGACTTCAAATTGTAGTCGGAACTTGAGAGAGAGCATCCTGCTAGAAATGACACCCCAGCATTGCCAGCTTGACGGCGGATTTGGAGTGAGCAGTGGCAGCGTTTCTGTTGGATGTTGTGCATGCCACCATTAATGTGTGGACTCACAGGCTACGGGTATGCCTAAAGGGGAGACATTTCAAACATTGAGCTGTAAATAATTTACTGAGAGATTAAATGTGAATGTGCTATTCAAGTTGCAACAGAAATTTATGGCTAGACTAAGTAGAATTTTATTTAAAAACTCCAACAGATTTCATCCAACATTATGTGGACTTCATCGGGTTGAGAGACTGTTAACTACATTTGTGTCTCAGTCACAGCTGAAGTACATGATATTACTCTATCAGAGGTCAAAGAAACAACTGTACAAAGTAGATTAAAAAAAATAATAAAATCATGAACAGTTAGTAGTGATTGCTTTCAAAATTTGGATATCAGCATGCAGTCTGATCCGTTCAGGTTTAGAAAATTTCGTAGTCTCACATGTTTCTAGGAAAAGACAATCAAATTTGAACTTGCTGGAATGAACTTAAGTCAAGTTCCAAAGAATTCTGTGCCTACTGTCAACAGCATTAGAAGCAAGGTGAAGCTTGTTGGATTCCAAAAATCGAATATAGTATGAATGTTCTTCAATTCTAATCAATGCAGAATGGCAGTCTATCCAAAGTAACAAAGATTGGCATAAGCAGGGTACTTGATAGACGGGGTACTTGATTTCCTTCATGGCAAGGAGAGAGGAAAGCAGGTTTGAAGAAATTTTATAGATTGAATTTTCAAAGAATCCTTGCCATTTGTTCTGAGGTTCTTTTCTTCTTATGGTGCTATCTTCTATCGAAGATCAGCAACCATCCTGATGAACAAACTGCGTTACTGTGTTAATCTGAGCTGTCGTACGCTGCTCTTTCCTGTCTACGTCTTGATGTTGTCAAATCAAGATATTCTTTTTCTTCCTCTAGCTCCTTTGCCATCAATTCTTCCTACCAAATTAGTTTGTAGAAGTTGCTATTTTCCGTTTCTCATGATGTGGCCAAAACATGATGTTTTTCGTTTCTTGATTGTGTATATGAGATTTTTGGCTTTTCCAATGGATTTTAAGACATCATCATTGGTAATTTTTTCTGTCCATGATATCTTTAGCATTCTTCTATATAGTCACATCTCAAAGGCTTCAATTGATGGTTGTTGCCTTCAATGTCCATGTTTCAACTCCATAGAGCAGAATGGACCAGATGTAGTATTTTAGCATTAGGCATATGACTTCCATGTTTAGATCTTTATTGCAGAATAATGTTCTCATTTTCATGAAGGACTGCCATGCAACTTCAATCCTTGTCTTTATATCTATTTCAGGATCCCACCTTTCATTAAGCCATTTTATAATATATTAAGATATTTATACCTTGACACATGATCAATATTTTTCCCATTGAGTGTCAGTTTCATTGATGAGGTTGGATGTTTGCTGATTACCATGTATTTCGTCTTGTTGATGTTTATATTTATTCCCATTCTTTGGCTTTCTATATATACTCTGTCAATGAGTTTTTGGAGATCTGTGATGTTATCTGTAATTAGTGCGATGTCATCTGCATATTGTAGATTGTTAACAATCTTTCAGTGCTTTTTAGGTGATTATTTAAAGGTGGCACTACTCGGCATGTCGCAGAGTTGTTGTTGGGCTTTGTGAAGTTTTTAAGTGAGACAGAGTTGCCATTTCTGCTCCCTCTAATGGTCCACAGCTGCTTATTCGCCAGACTGTTCTGCTTATGTTGCAGCTAGCCTCCATATCTGAAGGCCGTTCCCTGATCTGCCACCTGGTGGACACACCCAGTAGTAGTCAGCTTTGCCCCAGGGCACAGGTTCTTTTAAGGTTGAATAATGAAATTTTTTTCACATCAGATTGTAGTCTGGTGAAAGGATAATAATTACTAATAATTTTTAATTGTAATTTTGTTGTATCCATTATATATCAGATTGCTTTTAATTTTATTCAGTTCACTGAATAAAAGGAAATCAGGAGAGCAGACATATGTGCTCTATGTAGAAGACCCTTGATAATACCCATTTTTTTGTAATATATGATGGTGGGAGGATGAGTGTATGTATCTGCTAGTAAAGCTTGGCTTACGATAAACTGAAAATTCAACTTGACCTGTGGGATTATGAATAATTAAGATATCTAAAAAAGGGTAGTTGGTTACTGGATTTACATTCAATAGTGAACTAGATACAAACGTACAAGGAGTTTATTTTCTCTATGAACTGAAGTAATTTTGAAACAGTGTGGGACCAGATTGCAAATATATCATCAACAAAATGCAACCATATGTAAGGCTGAAGAAATATTCGCAATCTGGAAGATTGAGATTGAAGAACATCAAAACTATATTAGATTTTTGGAATCTGACAAGTCTGGCCTTGTTTCACATGCTATTGACACAAGGTACAGAGTTGTTTAGAACAAGACTAAACTTCTTCGTTCCAGCAAGTTTAAATTAGATTGTCTTTTCCTAGAAACATGTGAAACTCTACCAAATCATACGAACCTGAATCGATCAGACTGCATGCCGATATCCAAGTTTTGGGAAGTGATCACTATTAACTGTTCATGACTTTATTATTATTATTATTATTATTTTATCCATGCAACTTTTTACAATTATTCCTCTCAACTCTAATAGCATAATATCGTGTACTTCAGCTGTGACTGAAACATGAACGATATGTACATGAATTCAAAAGATGCGATTCATCTTTTGAATATAGTTAATGATCTGTCTCCCCAGTGAGGTCCACATAATTGGATGAAATATACTGAAATTTTTAAATAAAATTCTAAATATTTTTTGCTACATATATAAGCCATAAAACTACTTTATATTACCATGTACTGCTGATATCTTTACCATGCATAACTAATACTACGAGAACAAACATAATATTTTCCTGAGTTTGTCATGATTTCCAGCTATGTACGAGGGGCTTCCAGAAAGTAAGTTCCGTTTTTAAATATTTTCACTACAGCGCTGCGATCGCAATGGTGCGCAGGCATTCTGAGTTTGTTGATTCCATGCCATTTTCAGACATTCTCGCAGTGAGTATGCTTCTTGGTGTGTGTTTATAATGTCTAAGAAAATCAAATCGCCCACTGCATGTGAAATTAGGTCAGTTATCCATTTCTTGAATGCGAAGAATTAAAGCAGCTGAAATCCATCAGCAAATTATTGAGGTTTATGGAGAACACGCAATGAGTGATTCAATGGTATGAAGATGGGTAAGACTTTATAATGAAGGAAGGACAAGTCCTGAATCCAAACAACAGTCCACGGAGTGGAGGCACACCTCATTACCAGTCAAGACAAAATTGAAGACAACAGTTTCCACTTGGAAAATCATGTGCAATGTGTGTGGGACAGACAAGGAATTTTGTGGTAGAATTCTTGGGTCAAGGCTCCACAATCAACATATGCACTGCTAAACCTTTAAGAAACTGCATCATGCAATCCAGAATAACCAATGTGGCATGCTTAAAAGGGGCATTGTTATGATTCATGATAACATGTTTTGATTTCATTCAAGCCGAATGATTATATTTTGATTACACACGGCCGGCATAACACAACAACTTCACCACCTTTGGCTGGGAACAATTCCATCATATCATGACATGATGTGTAGATATCTTTAGTACACATCATGTCAAGTCAACTACTGCTGATGCCTGGAGTCAAGACTCATCAAGGGAATTTTATTCCAAACATCTATAAATTGAATATCATGGCCCTTCTTAGTTTTTACTCATATTACACTGTAATAACAGACTTACAATTTTACTTGGTTTTTCTTGATTCAATTTTTTCTTGATTCCTCAAGAAATTCTTTCACATCTTCTTATCATTCCATACTTGTATATTTTAAATAATTTATCATCATCATTATCAATTTCCTGGCATGTAACCTCAAGGGGTGTACAGGATATAATAGTAATACATGAAAAAAATTACATCATTACTAACTTCCTATCTACAATTTTCCTAGAAATCAGTCTGTTACTTGTCAAGACTCCAACATTATCAACTCTTATATTTCTATCATCTAAGAGACTTTGTACCGTATCAATCCACCAATATTTTGGTCTTCCTCTGGGTCGTTTTGCTGCCAATCTGGCAGAGAACACTTGTTTTGCAAATCTTTTTTCGCCCATTCTGTTTAAGTGACCATACCACCTGAGATTAGCTCTGCTAATGCATTCCTGAATGATGACAATGAAAAGTTCGTTCCTAATATCCTCATTTTTAATATGATACTGCCATTGATGCCATCTGTTCACGCCTATAATCTTTCTCAGTACTCTCATATCTGTAGTCTAGTCTTTGGTGAAGTGTTTTACTTCTGACCCAGCTCTCAGATCCATAAGTTAAAAGGTTTGAACACTGTCTTGTATACAGCAATTTAGTGTTCCGACTAATTTCTCTCTTATTCCTTATGAATTTATTCAATTGACTTCCCACCATACCAGCATTGCTGATTCTGTTGTCTATTTCTATATTTAATTTACCATCTTCAGTAAAAATCGTGCCAAAATAGATGAAATGTTTTACTTGTTCCACAGGTTCTCCATTCACAACACAGTTGACATTTTCAATGAGTCTGCCTAGTTTCATTGTCTTTGTCTTTTTATTGCTGACCTTCATACCATATCTATTACAACAGTTATTCAATTTAGTCAGAGAATCTGGCAGACTTGTAGCGGATTTATTTAGAATAAAACATCATCCGCATAAAGCAAAGAGTTGACATTAACATCTCCAATTTTCATATCATGTTTAATACCACTTTACTTCATAATGTGATCCATATAAATAATGAATAACAGAGGGGATAATGTACATCCTTGTCTCACACCAGATTTAACATTAAACCATCTTCCTGTACTTCCTTCAATTCTAACTGCTGACTTACAACTCAAATAAAGAATAAGTATTTGCTTGATATAATGCCCCATTGACACCATATAACTGCAGCATATTGAATAGCTTCTCTCTTGGCACCTTGTCATATGCCTTTTCCAAATCGACAAAACTTAAATACAGATCTTTGTTATATTCCCATGCTTTCTCGACTATTTGTCGTAAAGTGAAGATCTGATCCTGACAGCCTCTATTTGGCCTGAATCCAGCTTGTTCCTCACCATGCTTTTCTTCCACAATTCTTCTCAACCATTTCTCAAGTATACTTGCATAGATCTTGCCAGGAACGCTCAGTAGAAAAATACATCTGTAATTCTCACATTCATTTTTATTTCCCTTTTTATATATGGGTACTATGAGAGCTCTACTCCAATCATCGGGAATTCGTCCCTCTGTCCAGGCTTTCTGAACTATGCAGTGCAGCCACTGTAAGACTCTTATACCACCATACTTCAGCATTTCTGGTCGAATATCATCTACTCCTGCTGCCTTTCCACATTTCAACCCTTTGATGGCTTTTTCTACTCAAGTATGGAAATGTATTCCTGACTGCATGCCTGGTCAGTGTTTTTTACCACTGTGCTGTCATCACTGCTTGTTTCATTTAGCAGTTTTTCAAAGTAATTACTCCATACTTCAAGGATATCTTTTTCTCCCATTTTCATGTCACCTTTATCATCTCTAACTCCTTTTACAGCACTCTTTCCTCCATTCCTAAGCTTCTCCAACAACCTCCAGAGTATTTTGCCACCTTCTTGATATTTATTTTCTATATTTTTGCCAAAGTCTTCTCATGACTTTTGTTTAGCCTAGTTTTACACAGTGTTTAGCATTCTTGCATTTGTCTCTGTATTCTCTAAGAGCACAAGCTGACTTATTTGACAGGAACTTTTGATATGCTTTCTTCTTTTCCTTCACTGCCTCTTTAACTTCCTGTGTCCACCAGGGAGTTCTGATTTTTTTTATCCTTTCAAACAACCTAACCACATGCCTCTCTGGCAGAATCAATCAATGTTTTCTTCAGAGTTTGCCACTGAATCTCCGAGGTTTGATTCCTGTTCTCAAACTCTTTCATTTTTTCTTCAATAATATTTGTGCATTTTAGTCTACAGTTCACATCTGAGAGCTGCTCAACTTTTATTCACTTTAAACTTTCTTACATGTTATTCTTTTCAATATGAAATTCAATTTTATCTTGCTCAAGACTAAATAGTGATCACTTCCAATTTCAAATCCTCTGTACACTCTGGTGTCCTGCACCAGGGAGAAAACATCACTATCAACAATAACATAGTCAATGATACTTTTCTTATTCGTTGCCACTTCTCTCCATGTGAATTTGTGCTCATTTTTATGTTGGAACATGATGTTAGTAATAACCAGTCCATGTCCTAAGCAGAAATCCAACAAATATTTGCCCTTATTATTAGCTTTGCTCTTTTCTCCAAATTTTCCCAAAATATTTTTGTATGTCTCACAATCATTTCCTACTCTGCTATTTGGATCCCCAACAAGGACCAACTTTTCATTTTTCATTGTGTCAGTTGCTTTTTTCTAAAGCCTCAAAAAATTCCTCCACTTCTACCTTAGTAGAACCTTCTGTGGGACCATAGGCACAAATAAGTCTTATTGTCCCGTTCCCCATTCTCATATTTGCCCACATTACTCTACTTGAGACTGACTGCCATTCAAGAAGATTAGCCTCATATTTAGTGTTGAATACTATGGCTACTCCTTCTTTTCCTTGATTGTAATTGCCTGAATATAACATTTTGTATTTCTCGCTCAGAAAGATCTCACCAGTTTTGGTCTTTTTTGTTTCAGTCATCCCTATTATGTCGATCTGGTACTTATCTAATTCCTCAGCTAGCTCCATTTCTTTGCTATTCAGGCTTCTTACGTTGATAGTACCAATCTTTAACTCTGGTGATGTTGAGTTGGGTTTGTTTTCAGTTAAACAGGTTAAACAGATTAAAAAAAGTTAAACAGGCTATCTAAAAAGTAAATTAGAATACCAAGACATTTTTTTTGTTATTATAGACAACATTGCAGATGTTAAACAATTGCTCACACAATTCCTCTCATAATAAAACTTGTTATTCACTAATTAGTCAGGCAGTATTGGATAGGTTAAAATGTTCCTCTTAAATGATGTCCTAAAAAAGGAAGATAATGCAAAATGCTCAGAAACAAGGTAAATGCAAGGTAAATGAATGACTGAAGTTCATCTGTTTGTCAAAGAATTTAACTTATGAAGAAATAATAATAAAATGCACATATCTTGAAAATGTGTTATAATGCAGGACAAGAAAAATTAAACTTCATTAAAGAAAGTTCCTCCTTTTCAGTATCTTTCATTCATTAGGGGAAAAAAAAAAGTTACAGCTTTTTGTTAGAATTTAATTCAGCGTGAAAGTGGCATCAACAGGCTCTTTTCATGAGGTCTCACTCAACCAGCAATGTATCCATCATAGTGAACCTTCAATTCATTGATTAATGTTCACTCAGGCAATACACTCCATTCCCCCAACCTCAGTAATGATGATGTATGCTTTAAGGCATTAAAAAATAATAATAATAATAAATAAATAAACAGAATCACTCCGCTATGTCTCTTAAAAACAGTAAATAAGAGTAACAATAAATTTGACATTTTATATTATACTTGAAAATAAATTATATTCTTGTTTAATTCTTTACCCAAGCATAACCAAAGTTTGCTCATGAAGCATCTTCATGACTGGTCTACTTATATACAGAGGATGCTGACTTTGCATCAACTGCCGTTAAATCAATGAAGAAGTCAAATACACGCAGTCCCAGACTTATGTAAGAGTTATGTTCTACAAACGTTATGTAACTCAAATTTTACATAAGCCAAAATTAACATCCTCTTCCATTAATCACACTCTAATGCTTACATATTTGCATGTAGGCAGTAGTGTATAAACATGTTTTAAAGGTTATTTCTGTTAGTTTAATTTACAAAATTCACACACAGATTGTATTTCAGTATGCAATTGTTAATGAAAAGTAATATAATAAAGTATAAATAGTATGAGAAAACAGAAACATTTTTTTAAAATGTTTTATCTGGCCATTTGACCTTCTTTATGAAATTATCAGGACAAGACTAAACAGTGATTTGTTTCTTCTCTTCTTAAATCTCTGCTTAACAGGCTAATGCATCACATGTTTCTCTTTTTCAATGAGGAATTAAGATGTATGCAAACACCAAAAATATACAGCATCAAATGCTATAAATATGCAGCACTAAAACATTAAAAATATAGCACATATGTGTTGAAAACAAGACTGAATAAAGATTAGGGAAGTGGCATGTGGGCTGTCTGCCTTACAGAAGACCGCCCTCAGATGGTATGCAATAAACATATGTGGGTTAAATAAATTTTTTATAATTTACCAATTTTTCTAGCCTATTATAGCCATTTCATTATGATTTATGTAAGTCAAATTTGTCTAAGTGAAGGACTTAGACAAATTCCTATAAATTATATAATTCCTAAGAATTATATGACATATCATATAATTCCTGTATTTTTCACATACAAGTAGCAAAATGATGTGTCATTATATTATAAAAATAGATTAGTTGTGAATATATTTCACATACAAATTTTGTTTCCTTATATGCTTGAATAAAGGATTAAAACAAGAATATAATTTCTTGCCAGGCAAAAAGCTTGTATAACTGTACATTTCTGTACAAAAAGTTCCCTTGCATGCATGTATACATTAATAAAATGCATCATTCATAAAACTAAGAAAATATATATTACACGCATAAGTCAAACAATGCTAATTAACTTTAAATAATTATCAGCAGTGCTATAAACGAAGCCATATATTGATACATTATTCATTTGTTATATAGTGTTAGTAAATAAAATTTTCTATTCTAATTTGTTAAAAAAAATTACCATTTTCATGCAGGAAAGTAGTTGCCTGATTAAGTTCAGCCATATCTCTAAATGCAATATTGAATCTTTCTTGCATTTCATGCATCACCAACATCCTAAAAAGAAAGCATCCAAGACAAGACAATTGATTTGTATAGCTTTGCACACACATACACAGCTCATCCATATCTTATCAGAAAATAACACTTGATTAGCAAGTCATATCCAATTTTCTTCACCTTTATTGTCTAGGCCAATTTCAAAATATGCACTAAGGCATTTTTATTTCTAATCATATATATAAAACAAAATCAAGTCAGAAAATTATTCACTGAAATCTGTAAGAAAAATAAGATATGACATACACAGGAAGACATTAAATTATTACAGTAAGGATCCTGTATCTTGAGAGCAACAAAATCATATAATTCACATTTTATATTTCTATTATATATTAAAAAATGTTTTATGTAAACAGCGGCATCAAACATTCCTAAACATTACTTAAGATTGGAAAATATGAATGAAAACATTTCAGAAGGTTTCAGTATCTTGTCAGATTTTCATTTAAATCACTGCGGGAGGGTATTACATTAGGTAAATAAATGCAATCATATAATGTTATGATTGCATTTATTTACCTAATGGAATGTCAGGACATGCAGGGAAGATAGTTGCATATAGGTGATGAAATTATTCTCCTTCTTAAAAGTTGGGAATATGACTACAATCATCCATAATGCCAAAAGTCTATTTAAAGAATCAGCTGAAGCAATATTATTATTATTATTATTATTAACATTTGACCTCGATGGAGTGGGTGACTCATCATGGAAGGTATATACACACTATCTCACACAATGCTCATCCAATCATGCCTTAAAGCGATTCAATATCCTTTCAGTTTTATTGACATCGAGTTTACTTAATTCCTCATATGCCTCCTGATCACTCACCAGCAGTCCCATCTGCTGAAGAATCAGCTGAAGCTTTGACATTGAAGGTGACATTGCAACTTCTTGCAATGTCACCTTCACAAGGATGAAATACCCTGATAATCATTGCAAACTTTGACCATATCCTCTACATCTTAGTTACCAATATACTGTCATCATCAACTAACATCACCCTGCCATCATTCTTTCTTTCTTCTATTTGCCACATATTGAAAGAACTCACTGGGATTTTTCTTGGTTTAACTGGATAATTTCTGCTTATACTGCACTTATTTTGTCTTTACTAATGAGTCACCTTCCTGGCCTGCAATTCATACACTTCATGCAACTGATTATTATCAACATTCAATGTGTTACTTTCACAGTGCCTTCTTCCAGATATGATGCTTAATCTTTTCATTCATTCATTTTACTCCTACCTTATTTAGCCTCTTTGTCTTTTGCAATAAAGTCAGGCACTGCTTACTGCTTCTGTTATATAGCTCTTGATCAATGTCAAGGCAACATCTATTTCCTTTCTACTCAATTCCTCTTTTCATGCTACAGATCCTAGTTGAACCCTAAGCTTTTTTATAATCACTGGCCCTGTAGTTTCACATATATCCCTTCAAGTAGTTCTCATATGGCTGACAATAACCCAGGTGATCAGAAAGGCTGGTTACATGATTACTCTAGCCAACTGGGGGTAAAATTAGACACTCCATTCACAAGTGCATCTTCTGATGATCAGATCTAAGACTCCTAACCCTCATGTGCCCTCAGTTACACACTGCCTCAGATTGTTGTTCCTTAAGAACGAAAAGAAATTCCTTCTCCTTATTCCTTGATGCTATCTCTCTTCTTCATTCCAATCAATATTACTATAATTAAAATTGCCCATAATGATCATACTTCTCTTGCTCAGTAAGTTCATTTGTCAACACACTTTGTCTCTACTCTCCACATTCCCCAGCTCATAGCCACACCGCAACTAAACATTTTATCTATCAACCTCCATCTCGCACCATACTGCTTCAAAACCCCTGCCACTGTTTATGCCTTGAAACTCAACTTTGTGCTCTCATAATTCTCCTGCTATCAAGAAAGAGATGTCTTGATAGACTTTCTTGTCCTTCCTATCCACACAAAAAGACATACCCTTCCATGACATATTATATCAGTGGAATTATGCTTTGAGTGATTGATGAGGGTAGAGATCTTGGAGTTATAGTGGTTAAAAAGTTTAAGTTCAAGGATAACATAGCAAAAATTGCAAATACAACACAATAATTGTGACATTGAAATGAACATTTATGTGTAAGGATAATAAAATCACTTTGCTTCTTTATAGAGCCTTGATATCACTGCATATAACTACTGTACACAGCTTTGGTCTCATGGAAAAGCTTCAAAGTAGAGTTACAAAGACAATAATGGTAGACAGGAGAAAGAGAGGGGTGATATGTTAGAGATATACATCTGAAAGACTGATATATGATATCAATTCACAATTTTTTTTCCCATAGAAGATGGGAAAAAAGATGGGAAGAGAGGGCAGGACTTATTCTATAAACCTTATTCTGGCAAATAAAACATCCAGTTAAGATGAAGGAACAGCAATGGGAAGTCCACCTATCTAGTACTTGCTAACTTTTATTTAGAACACTTAGAAGCCATCCTTTTCTCGTCCATACACCCTCAGCCTTCATTTGGGGTTCATTATATAAATGATGTTTTTGCTATCTGGCCCCAAAATGAAGACACATTACTACTTTTTTTATTGAATATAAACAACCTACATCCACTAATTAAATTTACTATGAAAATGGAAAAAAAAACCAAATTGTCCTTTTAGATATTACAGCAATCCCTCGATTAGTGCATCTAATGCGTTCCTTAAAACAGGTGCATTAATCGAAAATGCACGAATCAATTATAATAACCTATGGGAAAAAGTATAATTCATTCCTCGAATTTCTTTTTTGAACATTAATTTTTTTATAAAAGAATTAAGGTATGTCTCACGGCCTAGTTAAAGGAAAACCATGAAGCTGAAAGACAACAAAACATATTCAGAATATAAATTTCATTATTCTACTTCTTAACAAAGAATTGAGCTAACGTAGTTTGCCTGGCATTTTGTTTCTTATTTTTCATACAAATGATGGTATGGCCTTATTGCCTCTTCTACTCTTCTGCAAATTTTACTGCTTCTCTCTTCATCAGGATCAGCCTCTAAGCACTGCTGGTTAAAAACGCCGATTCTACGAAAAATAAAAATTCTATGAAATCTCTTTTGGCTGATTATCAGTGGTTAAATTTTCTTCATATTCTTTGGGATCTTCCCGCTGTGCATCTAAATTTAGCAGGTCGGAATCACTCAATTCTTCAGAATGAGATTTAATTAACTCTTGGTCATTATCATTGAAGGGGAGAAAAAAATAAAGGATGAACAAATTGGCCATCAACACATGAATCACATGCTTTATAGATAAAATTACCCAACTGTTATACAAGCAAAATAGTTACCACTTTAAAAAACCATAATTATCTTAAAAGAGAAGTTAATTTTCCGAAGTGTAATAATAAACAACTCATCCCAGAAGACGGATTGATTACCCAACTATTAGAATAGATTCTCCTTTTTGTGACATGCGCAGAAGTGTCTCGAATCTGTGGGTATACTATAGCAAACGACATAAATTTTGGCAGTAAAAATTTGGAACATAGTATACAAAAGTGTATGTACATAGAAGTAGTGTAGTATGCTATTAAAAATAACTTTGTAAAATGTTTAAAATTGGTAACTAAATTATTTCATTCTGGTGAGTGAATTTTTTAAAATAGTTAGCCATAAAAATGTATAGATAGAAAATTTTTTAAATCTGTAACATTTATTTTTAAGATGTATACAGGCGCACTAATCGAATTTGGGTATCGAAAAAAAATGACACACTAATCGAGGGATTACTGTATACTCCTTTGTTCACCACCAGGTGAATTAATTACTTCCATTTATCAAAAGCCTACTTTCACTGGACACTACATTCAACAACAATCAGCTCACCATTCATCACCGAAGACTGGAAATATTAAAACTTTATTGCAATGTGCTCATAATATTTGTTTTACATCTCAACTATTACAGCAGGAACTACTCTTAAACATCAAATGATACATGAAACTTGAAAGCTTCTTGGTTCAAATATTATCAAATATCATATTTGATAATTCAAATATCAAAGAAACAGTATGTTGTATTCAAAGGCTGATAGTATCGAGGTGACCAATTCAGATGTAATAGTAGAGTTACTGAGTGTTCACTTTTCAAAAGTCTATCACCCAAGTGAGAATATCTCTGTACCTGTAGCAACAACTAATGTAAGTATTGAAGTTAAGAAATCAGAGGTACTTAGTATATTGCAAAATTTAAATGCGAACACTGCTGTAGGTTTAGATGGAATATCAGCCGAGGTGTTGCGTGAATGTACAAATGAATTGTCAACCCCCCCTCTTACTTGGATATTTAATTCAAGTTTGAACTCTGGTATGGTCCCTAGGGAGTGGAAGTTGGGCAAAGTGGTTCCTTTGCATAAGGGTGGCTCTAAAACTGCGATAGTTAATTACAGACCAATCACCATCTCAGGAGTAGTGGTAAAAGTATTGGAAAAGTTGGTTAAAGACAAAATTCAAGAATGGGTGGATCAGAATATGATACTCTATAGGGGCCAGCATGGTTTTGTTAAAGGTCGATCTTGCCTTAGCAATTTATTAGCTTTTTATGAAACTTTTTCAAGTCACTTCAGGTCCCCAATTAGTGCAGTGGTGGTCTCACACTGGGAAATGAAGTTCATCTCCCACCTAAAGACAATCACAAAAATCTATGCCAATGGCGCCATTCAAACCTGCGATCTGTTGGTTAGAGAGTGGATATGTTAACCACTTGGCCAACCAGGCTGGCTGGTGACATGTACTATACTGATATGTACTCCTGATGCATTGCTCTTGAGTATAATCTACCAGTGCTATGTCATTACTTGTTTTATTTAACAATCTTCAAAATGACTTCAGGAATCCAAAATACCTCTATTTCAAAACTCAAGAGTATTTTGCCAATTTTGTAATATTTATCTTTGATATATTTACCAAAAAATATAAAATGTGACTTCTCATCATATTATAAATGTATAGTCACGTCACTTTATGAAGGTTTAATTCTTGGGGAAAGAAAAAATCAGATATCACCAACTGGCTAACTTAAAATAACAGCCAGGAAAGGAGGCT
Source organism: Typopeltis vanoorti (assembly GCF_054136105.1). Taxonomy (NCBI): domain Eukaryota; kingdom Metazoa; phylum Arthropoda; class Arachnida; order Uropygi; family Thelyphonidae; genus Typopeltis; species Typopeltis vanoorti. The sequence goes on along the minus strand of NC_143567.1, from coordinate 34,724,225 downwards.
AGTGGATTTATTTCTACTGATTGCATTTGTTTATAAGGTCAATTTGCCATGTTTTATCAAAGAAAACTGCTCAGTTTCTGGAGGAATAAATTGATACCACCTAACTCATATTTATCTAGAAAGACCTAAAAATTTAGAAAATTTCTTTGCATCTTCAAGAGAATCGAAACAGGTATTTCTTAATTCTGTAAGAAATAATTAAGAGATTAAGAGAGCATGTAACAAATAACGGTGCATAAATGTCACTATAATAAACTTGTTTTCAGTACTAGAACACACATACATGCACACACAAAAATTCAATTAAAAAATAATTGGATTCTTTGTACTTCTTTACTTTATACTTCCAATAGCTATTATGTTTCTTTAAGTTCATATTCTTTAATTTTAAATTTTCCAAACCAAGAAATTGAGTCAGCATCCCTTCCTGAGATGAAAGTTCAGAATTAAACATATGATCTACCGAATCAGTCAATAACATGAAACTATTTACAATCCAAGATAAAGAATTTTTAAAAATAGTCTGAAGCAGCCCTGACAAATCCTCCTCTCCATTTTCCTAACTGATTTTTCTGCAACGCAACTTGCCACAGGTCATTTAGTGCAGCTTTAGCTGAGAGAGAGAGAGAGAGAGGAGTACTTTCGAGGTGGTAATGGAAAACTTATTGGATATGATGAGACAGATATGCTACATAAATAATGAACTATTTGAAGCTAAAGAAATGAGAACAAACATGATGTTAAACATGTATTTTCTGCATATAAATTTTTCCATATTTCCAGTGTTTACTAATGAGCAGGTGAAGTTGCACTAGTTTTCTGTTTGTAATCGTTACTCAGATGATACAAATGTTAACAAGCTTGAAATATCAGAATATATTTTCTTTATTTTTTTTGTGTTTCAATTTTTAAATATATATTAATATGCAAATTTCTTAAACACTATAATAGAAAAAAAATATTAATTTTCATAATAGGAATTTAAAATGTTTATGGAGTATATAATTTTATCAAAAATCATTAATCAGTGTCAACCCAGTAATTATTATATATTAAATTTCTTTTATACTGGAATATTTTAAATTCAAGAATACTAAAACTGAATGTGGTGAACTATATTATGTCACCTGACTGAATACTCAAAATTCTTGAAGAGAAAAAGAATAACAAGCCATACCTATATTGCTCTGCTCTTAATACAGGATCTTTACCCTGTAAATGTCTTTCCATGGCAAGATGCCCAACAACATCTTCTAAAGCAAGATAAGTTGCAGGAATTTTCTGTTCTAAAAGTCTTTCTTTACTTCCTATAAAAGAAAAGCTAAACTCACTGTACAGATAATGAAATATAATTTACATAGAAAAAAAAAAAGTTGAATGAAAAATCTAAAACAGGTGAAAAAAAAAAAAAAATGATAATACACACAATGATAATATGATAATACACAATCATGCCAATGTTAAAATTATGTCCAAAATATTCTTTGAGACACAATATTAGAATGTTTAAAGAGTACATTTGCACAGTAATCAAGTTAAGACTTTTCTTCAAATATTTTATGCAGAATTATGTGAAAATGGAGAACAAAGTGCCACATGTAGATGGTACTAAGGATATAATGCCTTTATTTCATCTGTTCAGCATTATGGCAGTATTTCTTGTGAAATAATGTCAAGAGAAAAAATGCTCTTGGTTCACTTGTAGTTGACAACTAGAGGAACTTTTTCTAGGCATTTTATAGCTGGTTCTTTCTAGCTGGCACAGGCAAGTTGGGTTTATCCTCTCCTGGAAACTTAATTTTTTAACCCACATCTCAGAAAAAATCAACCACAGAATTCACACTATTTCAGACATTAGTATAAGTGTTATTATATAAGTACAACTGTTTGGTAATACTCTCCCCCCCCCGATCCTTCAAAGAAAGAAAAAGAAAGGCTGTTTTTGAAATCAGCAGCGGCACTCAGAAATCAACCGAATTTAAATAAATATGGTTGCATAAAACTTCCCAAAATTTAGTAAACATTAATTATCAGAGATCCCACTTTACATCCTAGGCCACCTACAAACACCCATAGAGGGCACACCAATCAGATAGGACTTCCCACATGTTTTCACTTAGTATTGTATTGGAGTGTGTTGTTACAAAAGTTATTTGTAATCCCTCAAGATGTCTCAGTGATTGAGATGAAATATTCAAAGCATTAAAATTAGTTTTATGTTGTTTAATTTTGATGGTATATATCAGCACACAGAATTATAAGTAAATAATTATTTATTGTCTTATTAGCAATAAGTCAATAAATAATTATTTACTTATAATTCTGTATTCTGATATATACTGTCAAAATTAAAAAACATGTATTATGAACACATAAGCCTTGCTACACATTTGACAATTAGTTTTAATTTTCCAGTGCTGTAAATATTCCATTAAACCTCCAACATGATGAAACAGAGATCTGAGTATCCCACAATTAGAGTTTGGAGAGTGATAGAGACAGTATATGAATGCAGCGAAGTTGGGTAAGGAACTTTTGTACCAGAGTAGTTCAAGCAGTGGAGAGGATTTGAGGTTTAGCATTTCGGAAATGGAGTTTGCTTAGATGAATGCACAAGCTCTAATCCTTCTGGGAGAAGGAATTGTGTAGTTTGGCCAGATGAGATGGATAGTAGTAGTTGAGGTTGCCAAGTGAGGTTTCATTTCATTAATATAAGCATTATTTGCATATCTGCACATCATCAAAAGCTCAGATTAACTTCATTAGTAGCTTTCTTACATGCAACATGTTCAGCCTTTTGAGATGGAAGTTGCTGAAGTGACCTGAAAAAGTTCTACATTTGGTCTCTCCAACAGCATTTCTGGATTAGGTAACCCTTAGTTATGAATGTTCTATAGATTTGCAATTCATGAGTGGAATTCATATAAAAAATAAATAATATATCAATGCCAGGCATATTAAAAATAATGACAATGAGTTAGTGTCCTTCAAAGATTCGGCCTGTTTGAAGATAATATCCTGACAGAAATGGAAGTTGAAGGGTAGATATAGCACACAAGTTGTGACAAATTCATGGAGGCCTCATACTATAATGTCTGTGGTAAGTCAAGCAGAACCTTGTGATTGCACATGTTTAGATATCTTGCATTTTGTCTTGAGTCACATCAAAACAATACCAGTAGCTAATAAAGAGTAGAGTTTGCATATCTGCATTTGTACCTTTCAAAGGAAAAATGAGTGAATGGAACTTAAAATGGTGCGTTAACATAAAGTTTTGTGAAACGTTACCCAAAAACACAAGTGAAACTAGAAATGTCATGAGTGGTTTGTGGTGATGATACCATCAAAAATTCTAGTTTATCTGAATGGCATAAGAAGTTTAAAGAGGGACGGGAAGGTATTAGAGATGATGTAAGAACTGGATAACCACAAACTCAAAAAATACGTGAAAATGTGAAAAGAATATGGCAATTAGCTGTCCAACAGTGCAATCAATACACCCCATTACAATATAATCTGTTACATCACTAATTCATTAATAACTGTTCAGGTGAACTGCCTCAGCATTAAATTTCAAAAGATGTGTTGTACTTGCGTCAACAAGGTCAATTTTCACACTGAAGTCCAATTGGAGAGCACAGTTCCTGCAAAGGATGTTGTAACATAGGGAAATGATTGCTTCCATATGTATTCTCTTCGACATCCTACATGATCAGAAGAATAATGACAAGGTGCACAAAAGAATGTAATGCATCCATTATTAAGAAGAGAGGAGCTGTTACTGCCATGTGTATGCTCAACAATCCAGCCTCACTCATTCATCTTGGCTAACCTCACAGTATTGTGTCTATAAATTCACGCATAAAACGTATAGGCAGACACAGTTACAATATGATATTATCAAGGGCAACCTGAATTAACTCACAACCCAGCAGTAAATAAGTGGTACGCATTGTAATAAGAAATTCCACCAAAAAAAAGGTGGATGGCTGGCACTTCCAGAGCAATTTTAAGCAGACCGTGCTGAAAATGGGTATGGATGCCCACAAGGATAGCAATTCCTCCACGAGTAAGTCAATCTCCAGTGTTGTCTTTATGAATAATAGTGAAATGTGTTAAGATGGAGTTCCTCCCTGGATTACTGGATTTTAAATATTTCATCTGAAGACATCTCCTCATCTACAAATCCAAAGCAGACTTGTAAGGACCAGATGCACCAAGCTTGTCTTCTATCCAATGGCAGTCGAGCCATCTAGTCTCTTGCCAAGGCTGTGGAGTATGACTCCTGTCGTTCCATGTTTCCACCTCTCACATCATGATGGTATAATGGTAGCATCTAAACAGTTTATTTTTCACTTGGTCAGACTATAATAAATTTAGTTTAATCCTTTATCCAAGTGTGTGCAAACAAAGTTTGCGCCTGAAAGTATCTTCAGGACTGAGGTAAGGTGGTATGACACCGGACGACTCCTTGCAAAGGTGGAGCAAGCTACCAACACTTCTATCTCAGTATCTCCCATAATGCAAAACACATCTCCTTACGGATATGTATAATGTTATGCATTAAATGGGAAGGGCCACTACCCAGACTAGTTTCGACCTTTATTGAGGTCTCTTCAGTGGGAGCCAGGCCCAAGTGGAGATACCAAGGCAGAAGCTTTAGCAAGGTCATCTCCTCCTATAGGAGCTGCCAAACAGTGTGCCATCTTTTTATTAAATTACTCTGGATTTAGAGAAAGATGTTGACAGTTTATTTTTCACTTGGCCAGACTATAATAAATTTAGTTTAATCCTTTATCCAAGTGCGTGCAAACAAAGTTTGCGCCTGAAAGTATCTTCAGGACTGAGGTAAGGTGGTACAACACCGGGCAACTCCTTGCAAAGGTGGAGCAAGCTACCTAAGGTGTTGTACCACCTTACCTCAGTCCTGAAGATACTTTCAGGTGCAAACTTTGTTTGCACACACACTTGGATAAAGGATTAAACTAAATTTATTATGGTGGCATCTAAAGATAAGACAGACCTCTTGGCATCAGTTTTCTCCTTCGATTCTTGTATACAAGTATAACAGCGGAGGAATCTGACCAAGGCAGATTCCTCCACTGTTTCATAAACTATCCACAGTATGCCTTCTGTGAAATTTCACCAGGACATCAGAAAAATACTTAGCAGACTTGATAACAATAAGTCTCCTGGACCTGATGATATTCCTCCAGTTGTATTAAAGGCTTTAGTTAACACGTTCGCTGCCACGCTACTTTGGCATGGTCTGTTCCCCTACGCCGAGCTGTTTTACTTCTTCAAGGTCAGTACGATAATCTCGTTACCGGAGGTAAACGACCTACGAGTATACTCGTAGTTGGCTTGTACAGAGCATATACGGTCTATGAGAATACATAGTTTTGAAGCTAGCCCCACAAGCCAAGCATTTTCACTTCTTCAAGGTCACTACAATAATCTCGTTCCCGGCGGTAAGTGTCCTACGAGTATACTCGTAGCTGGCTTGTGAAGCAGGATTACCCACTACGAGTATATTCGTAGTTGGCAGCGAACGTGTTAAAGAACTCACACACACCATCTTGTATTATCTGGAAGCTTGGAAGCTAGCTCTCATACATAGAGCCTGTCTCCAAAAGACAACTATCACCCTTTTTCTCTGACCTTAGTACTTCCAAAATAATGGAAAATGTTATCAACGGTCAACTGGCTCAATATTTGGAGACTCACCAACTACTTAGTTATCTTTCTCATCTGTCAGAGGACTGGTTGAGTTCCCTATGTACAAATCTTTGCCATCTGGTTCTATCTCTGGTCATTTCTGTCATCTCTTTCTCTCTCCAAAGCTTAATAACTGTGATCTTTCCTTCAAAGACTGTAACCATGTTTTTTTTGGTCTATTTCTAGATTATCTTCCTCTGATGATTCCATTCAAGACTATATTTGGTAATCTTTGAAAAGACATTCTCTGGAGGTGCCCAAACAATCTTAATTATTGTTTATGAATTATAGCTAATCTTCTCTATAATTCAATTCATGTTTGACTTGCTCATTTGTTTTGTGTTCTGACCAGTGAGTGAGTCTTATTTTCTTTAAGCATTTCATTTTGAATCTGATTTTCTATATATCTTTCTGATTGAAAGTCTCAGTTCCATAAGTTGCTGTGGGTATAATAATGTTTTAGAGTTTTAGTTTGAAGCTTTTTGAAATGCTGTTATTTTTCCATATTTTGTTTAATTTATTCATATTAGACCATCCTTTGTTAAGTCTGTATTTTATTAATTCTGTGTTGTCGAGGTTGGGAGTAATGAGACTGGCAAGATATGTAAATCAGTTTAAGTATATCTTTTCTAAGTCTCTTGAAATTTTTTCCTCATTTCTTCCTATTTTTGTTGTTTTAGTTTTGCTTAGATTGATTTTCATTCCAAAAGTTTAGCACACTTCATTTAAAATTTTTATTGTTTTTTCCAGTTGTTCTTTAGACTCTGCAAGAATAATATCATCTGCATATTTAATGTGGTTGATGTTCATTCCATTTATTTTTAAACTTGGTTCTTCAGCTATGGATTTGTATATTTCTTCAATATAGATAATAAATAAATTTGGTGAGAGTGGGCAACTTGGCATGACTCCTTTTACTACTTTGAATTTATTTTTTATTTTTATTAAATTTGACAGTTGCTTAGTGATCACAAATAGGAATTCCAACATTCTAATTCCACACTAGCCAATTTCATCCATCTTTAGATGCAGGCCGGGGAGTGGAGCAACTCAAGTGGTTGCTCTCGATATCTCCAAGGCATTTGATGAAGTCTGGCATCCATGTCACAATGGCTACCAAGCTACCATCTTATGGTATTCCTCCTTCCTTCTGAATGGATTGCTGGCTTCCTCTCCTGTTGTATACTGAGGGTTATAGTGGGCAGTTTCCTTTCATTAGATTTTTTTTTTTTTTTTAAATAAATATGTAGTTCCCCCTTATTCACGGGTTTACTAGCCACGGTTTCAGTTATCCACGGTCAACTCCAGTCCAAAAATATTAAAAGGAAAATTACAGAAATAAACAATTTATAATTACATCAGCAAAGTGGATATTAGATCTAACATTATTTCAAAGCTGAATGTTTGTCGAAACTATGAAAGTGTCATAAGTTGAACTGAGAGCTTACGAGAATACAATCCTAAGCAACCCTGGTTACTTGGCTATTAAAGTTTAATACTTTAATCATTCATATTCATGTGTTATTCAGTCTTAACTTTCTTATCAATGCCTTAAACATGTGTCATTCTCATGTGGAGGTGAACTTTAATGCCACCAAAACACATGGTCCAATCTTATTTCTAGGAAGAAAGTGCAAAGAAAAAATCTGCAGAGATTTGGTTGCCAGATTTGCAAAAGGATTATCCCTGGAGAGGGTCCAAAGACAATTGATTAAGTTGGTTTCTGTTCTCTGGAATGTGGAATATGAGGACAGATTTAGAGAATGCAAATTACAGAGCCTAATGGATAGAAGGAAGAGGAGAGACTTGTTTGAGACGTATAAGTTGATAAGGGGCAATTACCAGATTAACCTGTATGAGATTTTTTATAGAATATTTGGAGATGGGAGAGAATGAGAGGCCATCCCTGGAAACTGAATAAGGTGGATGTAAGCAATGGGGTGAGGAGTAGATTTTTTGCATGAAGAGTGGTGGGTGATTGGAATGCAGGGACAGCGAAACCATTTAAGTCAAGGTACAATGAGCTGCGTATTGTTCGTATGTTAGTAATATTATTACTAACTTTCCCTCACTTTTGACAATATTCTGCTTGCCAATCAGGACCAGTTGCTTCTTCTTGGGTTAACTCTCACATTTAAGCTACTCTGGTATAAGCACATAAGATTCAAAACCTTTTTAGCCTCCAAAACAGCTAGGTATTTTTTTTTGTTCTAAAAAGTGCATCTTTCTTGCTCAAATCCTAATGCTACAAAAGCTCAAATCTGCCCAACCTTAGAATACTGTTCTCACATTTGGGATGGAGTACTCAAGACCACCTTCAGAATGTTTGATTATATTCAGAAGTGAGCAATTCACATAATTGTTATTTCCTTCTTCACCAACTCACTCCAATCACTTTCCGACGGATGCACTGTTTCTGTAGTCTGTCTTCTTTATAGGCATTTGTTTGCTGCTGCTCCACTGAACTGTTACTACCATCCTTCCATTTTCCTCTAATCATGTATGAACATAAGTGTGTGCTGGTCAACACCCTTATACAGTTCAAGTACAAACTTATCGTATCAACTTCTCATCTTTCACTTTCATTCCCTATTCTTATTGGCTCTTTGGAACAGTCTTTCCCAATCTGCTTTCCCCAATGATTCTAATCCTCAGGTCTTCAAAAAACACATCAACGAATTCCTATTTTCTTTCTTTTTAGCTTCCTGCCCACACACGGCATTGTCGTATCATAGATTTTGAGACCTTTCATGTGAGGGGCTATATAACACAGAGAAAGATAGGCTTATTTCTGTTTATTTGGAATCCATGACTGTTCCAGTGAAATTTTCCGATTCTTTTAGCATTTTAGACTTTGAGAGGTTGAGGACTTATATTTGCCTAACTGGTGTTTGGTAACTGATTTTGGAAAGTAAACATAGCAGGTTATTAAAAACAACACGTAAGTCCACAGTAATAACTTTAATTAATAAATAAGGTATATATTTCATACTAAAACTAACAGTACATCTTCAGTGTTACAAACAGATAGGAATAGAATACAAGTAACGAACATTCGGTGGATCACCTATTAAAATACAATATTGTCGCGAGCTAGGAAATGAAAGAAATTAATAAATAATTAATATTTAAGATAATTAGTTTTTTAATGATTGCATAAAATAAAAGTCTCCCAGATCTTCAAGAGAGAGGCAATCATTTCGATTTAAATTCGGTCGGTGTAAAAAAAAAAAAAGCTTCACAACTTTCTTTAAAGATGCGTTCATATTTGAACCTGCATCTATGAAGGAGAATAGCTTTATCCCATTGGATATTATGGGTAGTGGTAATACTGTGTTGTGCTAGACAAGATTTCTGAGGTTTGTTGTAATCAATATAATATTGATGTTCTTTAATTTTTTTTCCGCAGAACGGCCAGTTTGTCCAAAATAAGAAACATCGCATTCACAAGGAATTTTGTAAATGCCAGCCAAAGACAGAGATGACAGTTTATCTTTTGTAGAAGGCAATAAGGAAGAAATTTTGTTGATAGCAATGTCTTTGGCTGGCTATTACAAAATTCCTTGTGAATGCGATGTTTCTTATTTTGGACAGACTGGCCGTTCTGTGGAAAAAAGAATTAAAGAACATCAATATTATATTGATTACAACAAACCTCAGAAGTCTGGTCTAGCACAACACTGTATTACCACTATCCATAATATCCAGTGGGATAAAGCTATTCTCCTTCATAGATGCAGGTTCAAATATGAACCCATCTTTAAAGAAAGTTGCGAAGCTTTTTTACACCAACCGAATTTAAATCGAAATGATTGCCTCTCTCTCGAAGATCTGGGAGACTTTTATTTTATGCAATCATTAAAAAACTAATTATCTTAAATATTAATTATTTATTAATTTCTTTCATTTCCTAGCTCACGACAATATTGTATTTTAATAGGTGATCCACTGAATGTTCGTTACTTGTATTCTATTCCCATCTGTTTGTAACACTGAAGATGTACTATTAGTTTTAGTACAAAATATCTACCTTATTTATTAATTAAAGTTATTGCTGTGGACTTACGTGTTGTTTTTAATAATTATACTATGCCACAGGTCCCTCTAAAAATAAGAACACAGCAGGTGTCTTTCCTCTAGAAAATTGTTCAATACAGAATCTAATATCTTAGGGACAGTTCTTATATTTAATTTTCACTCAGAGAAAATAATTTTTTCTGGTGTGTCTGGTGTTTTTTCATTTAGTGATGCTTTCATCATAATTTTCTTGACAATTAGGTTCTCATTCAGTGAGAGGCGTTGCAAGATTCAGAACATAATATGTCGGGGCAGCTAACATGCTCAAAAGAAAAGCATCCTCAATCAAAATGTTTAGGTGTGCTGAAATTATCAGATGGTGGAATGGATGTATGAGTTTGTCGCTTCTGATATTTTCTTAACTGCCACTTTCTTAGAATAATAAGATTCCAAGAAGTGTCTTGTAGTGGCTAGCCTTCCTCTCTGCATCCTAACATGAGACGGACTGTTCAGTCTCTTTTCATCCTTCTTTTGACATGAAAGGGAGTAAGCTGAATGATCATCTCCCTCACTGCTTACACATTAAGGATTTTCTACAGCTAAGTAATATCATTATTACTACCACATCAGGTATAGATGTAGAATCACACTACATAGTCTGGACATGCCCATATTTCTGAAATTTAAAGCATCTTAATGGATTAAGGATGTAGAGTCTAACAAGACAGTTGAGATATGCTGCTTTTACCAATGTTGGATATTTGGATTCATCAAAAGTAAGGATGAGATTTCTGATCACACCCAGGAGACCATTCCTAGGTATCAGGATGTGCCTTGTACCTGTCACTCTTTGACTGATAAGCTCTAAACATATCTCCTCATCTGTAATATTGAGGAGATCCCATTCAGATATCACACCTCTAGAATAGTTGAGTATTTTATGAGGCACACCACACTAATGTTACTTGCAGTAGTTTTTCTGAGTGCTACTGACATCATGGTTCAACAAGAATATTGCCAGAATATAGTTTTTAACTGTTTTGGAAGATTCTAACAATCCTTCTAAACCCTTCTTAATAAAGGAAGGTGACAATTTCCCAATTGGCTTTTTATCCTGCATAAATGGATGATGAGAATCATTTATATGTATGTTTGGTTAGGGTCTTGTGGCAGTCTCTGAAAAAAAGAGTAGGATGAAGGATTCATGTTTAAAGGGATTTGTTTGGCACAAGATATCCCACTGACCATGTAACCCCATATGGGTATCCATTATCTAAAGATTACTCCTGACTACAGAGAAGGAGAATTACTGCAACACTGTTGGCAGGCTAGTCCATTAGTCAAGTAATCGTGGCTGAGTCATTAAGGGCTACCTATCTTGCCAAAGCAATGTAAGACTACCAGGATGTCCCTTTTTTGGATGTCACTGAAAGGTCTCCTCCACCACAAAGAGGTGCTGAATGTGAAGGGGCATCATGGGTGGTCTCACTCACACAAATAACTCATCAAGTCATGTATCAAATGTATTCACCGCCTTCACATCCAGTACATTATTAGGCAATGGATCCCAATCATCCACTACTCCTTGCAATAAACTTATCCCCCCCCCCACCCAACAAACCCTCATTACACAATTCCAGTGATGGCCTCTTGTTCTCCCATATCAACCATAAATAAGATCTAGGAAAAGCTGTAAAGTTAATTTAGTAATAACCTGTTACCAACTTACAATTCTTAATCATATCATTCCTCCTGCATTAAAATGAATGTGATATTAACAGCATTCAACAATGTTGTGTGTGTGTAAGCAGAAATAATCCAAGGTTACAGTCACTTAAACAGCAAGGGAGAGAGAGGAAAGGTTAGAAATAAATTTATACAGAATAAGAGAGAAATTAAGAGATGTTATAAATTAAAGATACCAAGAAATTATATACTTGGTTTAATTCTTTATCCAAGTGTAAGCAAACATGTTGTGCCTGAACTATTTTGAGGACTGGGGCAACTTGTAACTTGTTTGCTTATATTTGGATAAAGGATTAAACCAAGTATATAATTTCTTGGTATCTTTAATTTATAGTATAACCAAGTGGAAAACTTCCAACAACTTTCTCTAATCCAGATTATTTTCATAATAAGGTGTGACACCTTTTGGCTACTCGTATATGAAAATATGACTTATGCATTACTTCAACCTTAGTATCACCTGTAGATCTGGAAAAGGTATCACACCTTATTAATAAATTACTCAGGATTAGAGAACGATGTTGGAAGATTTTTTTCACTTGGTTAGACTATAAATTATATATTCAGTTTAATCCGTTATCCAAGTGTAAGCAAACAAAGTTTGCACCATCACCTCTGGGTCCGCTCCCACTGAAGAGACCTCAATAAAGGTCAAAACCGGTCTGGGTAGTGACCCTTCTCATAATGCAAAGCATTATACATGTCCTGCAAGGAGATGTGCTTTACATTATGGGATACTAAGGCAAGTGATGTGAAGTGATTAGCTTCTTTATACGAGTTGCCCCAGTCCTGAAAATAGTTCAGGCACAAATTTGTTTGCTTACACTTGGATAAAGGATTAAACTAAGTATATAATTTCTTGGTATCTTTAATTTATAGTATAACCAAGTTGAAAAACTTCCAACAGTTAAAACATGTTGTTTGATGATAGGAAAAGCCCTTTATCTTGTTTTTCCTTTGAGAAACAACAAGATATATGTGGATCAATGTGGTTAGTTAGATCTTAGAAGACCGAAATATAAGACCTGAACAGTAATGGAGACTTGACAAATGACAGTTATATTTGAAGAAAAATTGTTGGCAGGAAGTTATAGTAATGAAAACTTAATTGAGCAGCATTATTATAGCATCCTGTAGGCTCTACAGTGTACCTGTCAGGAAATAATGACGATAATTATTTTTTAAAAGAATTACACAAAATGCATCTTCATCAAAACAAAAGCACAATTTTTTAAAAAGTTTTATTTTTGTTCCATTATTTTACAGTAAAAAAAAAAAGCTAAACTTCAGGGACTTAATTCTATTGTTGCATCTGCACTTTACACATTTGTCTATAGAGTAGAATATTCAGAATACAATCCATTTAATTTGTGAGGTTGTATTGTATGTTGGAAGAAACGACATGAGAAATGTACTTACCTGGACATTTAAGATCAAAAACCAAATCATACAAGAGATTACACAACAATTTGATATTATGTCGAGTACGGCAACTTATTTCAATTGTATCTAAAACTCTTGGTAGACCACATTTATCAGCATCAACTATGTTAATAAATCTTTCTCTAATCAACTGCTGCAAATCTTCTGAATATGCTGGTGGAAATCGTTCCTTAACAAGATCATAATGTGTCCCCACAATGATAACTGGAGCATTAGGAGCACGAGCCTATAAAAAATGAAAACAAATAAGGCTTATGAGCACAAAAATATATACACAACAAAAAACACTGCAATAAGGGTGTGGAGCATTTTTCTGTGTGGGTCTATACCTGTTCAAGTATATGCTCTGAGTACTTAATAAGCACACACAAATACTTGCAAAGATAAGAAAATCCAATAAGACAATATAAAATATCCTTGGATGATGCATCCCTTTCAATCACTTTGACAGTGATTGAAAGGGATGTTCTGTGTATTCTGTTTTTGTCTTAAACCACTTAAATATGATGGAAAAATGTGATCAACTGTGATATCTTCTGGGATATCAAATAGTTAAAAAAAAACTTCACTATTTCATGAAGGAATCATGGTAAACAGCAGAAACTTGCTGTTGCAATAGAACTGAGAACAGCCACTATCAATTTAAGCATCATCTTATCAAATGACCATTAAGAGACCATACCACTTGAGATTAGCTCTGCTAATACAAATTCTGAATGCTGCCAATGTCATGTTCTTTGATAATATTCTCATTTTAAATATGATGCTGACATTGATGCCATCAGTTCACTTCCCTAATCTTTCTCAGAACTCTCATATATGTGGCCTCCAGTATCTGATCAAGTATTTTATTTCTAGCTCAGCTTTCAGATCAATAAGTAAAAACAGGTTTGAACAATGTGTCTTATGTACAACTAATTTAGTGTTTTGACTGATTTGTCTCTTATTCAGTATAAATTTATTCAGCTGACTTCCTAATGTAAAAATAGTTATAATTACCTAATGTAAAAATAGTTATAATTTACAATTACAAATCGTTTTACAATTGTTTCTTTATGTTCGTATTTTATTAGTTTTGATTTTATAACCACATATAAGTGGAACTTGAGATGTAATCAATATTGATATTTATGTTAAAATAAAATGTAATGTTGGTGAGATTTATTGTACTTACCAGATTCTGATAGTTGTAATGATTTCAATAGTTCTGTATTGTCATTTGCAATTATTAAATGCACTGTAATATCTGTTGGTCATCTTAAAGGCATTCTCTTTTTGTTAATGATGATAACATGTCAGTCATTACTAATCTCTCACCTGCTTCTTAATTGAAGAAGTGTGCATGCTCACAAAGGAGGTTGATGGATGATTGACAGCTTACAGAGAGAGAGTATTTGGTACCTAGGTAACGGAGGAAACAAGAGGACAGAGAACGGAAGTTTGAGGATACAAACCAGAGAAGCTTCTTTTTACGAAGTTTTTGAAAACTTGATGGTTCGACTAGATTAATAGAGGATTCCAAAACAGGAATCTTAGCAAGGTGAATTCTTTGACTGGAAAAGTAGGGATGTCAACACATGAATAATAAATAAAAGGAGATATTAAATACATTGTATCTCAACATTCAAAGAAATGCTAAATGAAAAGATTCATCTTCTGACTCAAGCCCATCAGTGATATTAATTATTTTATCGGAATTAGTGATTTGGTTTAGTTTATTCAGATTTACAGCTGAAGCATATTGGAATTAGTGAAATCTGAAAAAGGAAAGTGGCTTTAATGAAGATGATCTACTATGATGTAAAGTTTATATAGTAATAAAGTAGTAACAGAAACTGTCTTTTCTCTGGTAATGAATTTGATTTGTGCATCTGTAATTATATTGCTTCAGGTAAAAATATTTATACTCGATGAAACAGCGAGGATAAATAGAACAATATTTGCTAAATAAGGAACTGCTGCATAGTCCCATGGGAGTTAAGAAGTTTAATATTTTGAGATAAGGCCTGATAAAGAACTAACCCTAATGAACCTTTATTGTTTGTAGGAATTCATGGTGAAAATCAAAATGTTCAGTCTAGTAGACTGATTAAGTAGATGTGAGGCAAACTATTAATAGAATGATTCAAAGAGAGAGAGAGAGGGAGGGAGAAAAAGAATGAATTTATCCTATAAAGGAGATCTATAATGCATAGTTTTAATTTAGAAGGCCTTGGATCCAGATAGTTTTTATACTTCTTAAATTAATTTCTTTTACAAGTTTTATTTCCATCCATCTGTTCACTGGACATCAAACAGGTGTTGTATGGTCATTCAAATGCTTAGTGATGTGCCACACCAGTTCTCACCATGTGGTCCTATTGTATGCTTTTCTGGATGCTTCAACTCTCTGAAGATCAGACACTCCATCCACCTCACTGATGGTCTACCCCTTCCTCTTTTTCCAGGAACTTTACTGTTTTGAGAAGTCCTCCTTCCATCCTTTCAATGTGTCCAAAGTATTTCAACTTTCTTCTGTCAATATCCTTAATTATCCTTAAAGCTCTACTGATTTTTTCTAGCACCTATCATTTGTCTGCCTTTCAGTATATGATATCCTCAAAAGCATTCATCTCACACCACATCTCAAGAGCAGCTATCCTTTTCATATCAGACTTCTTTAGATTCCAAGTATCACATCCATTAAGTCACTGTCAGAAAAACAGCTGCATCCAAAATCCTGAACTTTGTTCATGTTGAGATAAATCCATTGTTCCAAATTTTAGACATGTCTGAGTGTTGTTTTAGCCACCCCTAATCTTCTTCTGAACAGCAATTCTTCACATTAATAGTGGATTCCAAGTACTCAAACTTGTCAACTCCTCAATTCTTTCTTATTAAGATACACTTGTTATTCAGGAGATTCCCTGTCTGTATTTCCTTTGAGAACCATAATCTTTGTCTTGCTAGGATTGAGTTGCAGTCCTCTATTCTTACCAATCTCATTAACTTTGTGAAGAATTTGTCCAAGTTCTTCCTTATCATTACAAAGGAGTAATGTATCATCAGTACTTCAGATTACGAATCAATCTACCACCTATCCTAATTCCTGTCTTGAGCTCATCCTATGCTACACGCTTGATGTCCTCAGCAGAGATACTAAACAAGTGAGAAGAAA
Organism: Typopeltis vanoorti; assembly: GCF_054136105.1. NCBI lineage: Eukaryota > Metazoa > Arthropoda > Arachnida > Uropygi > Thelyphonidae > Typopeltis > Typopeltis vanoorti. The sequence goes on along the minus strand of NC_143567.1, from coordinate 34,708,144 downwards.
ACAGACATCTTTGCCTAACTCCCTTTCCCACCTGAAGCCAATCGGTTAGCTATCAACCTGATAATGTGTTGAGGAAGAGTTATATATTTGTTTAGGTGGCTTTTGGAAAGTGTCTCTGGCAGTTCTTTCACAAATAAGTCATATGTTTGTGGCAGGTATAAATTGGAGGAATATGATGCCCCCAAGTCAGTGCAACTATGCCCAGGCTACGAGAAGGAAAATGGAGTTTGAAAGAGGCAATATGAGAGAATGCCATGTTGCAGGCATATCTGTTAAGCAAACTGTCGACAAATTGAACCATCCCAGGTCAACAACCACCGATACCATACTGAGGTGGAAGCACATGCTGAATACAGTCAAAAACTTTAAGGTAGTCTATGAAACATATTACCACAGGGAATCTAAATTCTTTAAACTTTTCTATGATCTAAAGTACTTGATCTTGACCTGATCTTGGGTACCCTTACCTTTCCTAAAACCTGCTTGTTCCTCAGGCATCTCTACTTCGACTTTGACCTCAATCCTATTCAGAATGATCTTTAGGGATCTCATGCAAACAAGATTTTATTATTAATAAAATCTTGTTTGCATGAGAAATTAAACTAATAGTTCTATATTTTTTTTATACAATGAAACCTGTGGTGAATTCATCACTAAAAAACACAAGTACTAACCACAGTGATAAGTTTTAATATGTAAATATTTCATCCCAAGTATCTTGGGACATCCTCAGTACAGTAATTCAAACAATACTAGGAATAATATACAGTTAGGGCTCATGATTACAATGGAATCTCAATATGCATGCAGTAGCATATTATAGAATTAAATTAAAAAATAATAATAATAACATACATAAAAAGATTATTTTAAACAATTTTGTATGACAATTTCTCATACTTTAGGAATAGCGAGAACATCATTGCAGTTCAAATTTGGTCTGTGTAGTAGGGGTTTCAGCACTTTCTTTATATAAATGTTCATATTTATATAAAGATCTATGTAAAAGTTTTGTCTTTTCCCAATGGATTCTATGGTTTGGATTTTCAACTTCGTGTTGAGGGAGGCCAGATTTCTGTGGTTTGAAAAGACAAATGTGGTCCTGATGTTCTGAAATGCGTTTCTGAACAGATACCTGTCTGTCCATAGTAAGACAACTTGCAGGAGCATGGGACCTCATACATGCTGGGTAACATCAGAGGTGAGAGTTTGTCTTTAGGAGAAGGTAACAAGTTATAGATCTTGTTGATGGGTTTGTAGGTAGTAGCAAGATTGTATTTCTTCATAATTTTTGAAAGACGTTCCGAGATGCCTTTGACATAAGGTATGGGAATCCTATGGGCTTCTTCTTGTCTAAGTTAATGTGTGGGGAAGTGACTGATGATTTTTTGAGTTGTTTTAAGATTGTATCCATTTAGTATGGCTGTATTTTTGATTATTTCTAGTTCATGGTTTAGAGATTCCTCAGAGGAGCAGAATCTGTGCACTCTGGTGACTAATGATTTAATGATGCCAAATTTTTGAGATGGATGATGAGCGGAAGAATTGTAAATGTAGCGACCTGAAAATGTAGGCTTGGGATAGACAGACGTGGCAATTGAAGCATCTTCTTTTCTTTAAATGTGTAAATCCAGAAAGGAGATACCCTGTGGACGTTCTTTTAATAGCGTAAACTATGCTAGAAAAAGAATGTGAGGTGAAGTAAAAGTTGATGTGAGGGTGAAGAAGGTTTATTTTATCTAGAAACAGGTGTAATTCTTGTTCGGAATGATCCTAGACTGCAAAGACGTTGTCGACATATCGTAGCCAAATTTTTGATTTGGGTTCAAATGTGAAAATTTTTTCTTCGAGGTATTCTAGAAACAGGTTTGCTAAGTTTGGTGATAAGGGAGATCCCATTGCTGTTCCTTCCTCTTGCTTGTAAATTTTTCCTTTCCAAGTGAAGTAACCAGATGTAATAACAAATTTGAATAATTCAACAATATCAGATGGAAATTTTTGAGTTAATAACAGTCTGTTTCCTTATGGGGAATGTTAGTGAAGCTAATTAACATGTCAGTTTTTAACAGTTGAATGTCTTTTATTTTTGCATCAAACGCTGTGGAATTTTTAATTGATGAATTAATTTACTACTCCAAGATCAATATAATTATGCCAAAATAGATTATGATACTACAAAAAGACAACTCAAGAAACTAAATAAGTTATTTGATGAAACCTCTTCCTCACAGATGAAGAAACAATTAAAAAACTCAGGACATACCATGCTAGACCTCCTAGAATATATGGCTTGCCTAAGCTTCACAAAAATAATGTTCCACTAAGATCTGTCGTAGATTCTATTAACAGCCCGACTTACAAGTTATCAAGATTCTTATCTGACCTTCTATGCTCTCACATAGGCTACTCTGCCTCATCAATTAAAAATTCCACAGAGTTTCAAGCAAAAATAAAAGACATTCAATTGTTAATAACTGACATGTTAATTAGCTTCGACACTGTCTCCCTCTTCACCAACATTCCCCATAAGAAAACAGTACAGTTATTAACCCAAAAATTTCCGTCTGATATTGTTGAATTATTCAAATTTGTTATTACATCCAGTTACTTCACTTAGAACGGAAAAATTTACAAGTAAGAGGAAGGAACAGCAATGGGATCTCCCTTATTGCTAAAATTAGCAAGCCTGTTTCTAGAATACCTTGAAGAAAAAATTTTCATATTTGAATCCAAGCCAAAAATTTGGCAACAATATGTCGATGATGTCTTTGGAGTCTGGGATCATTCCAAACAAGAATTACATCTGTTTCTAGATAAAATAAACCTTCTTCACCCTCACATCAACTTTAAGCTAGAAAAAGAATCTCCACAGGGTATCTCCTTTCTGAATTTACAGGTTGCTACATTCACAATTCTTCTGTGAATTGTGGCCCTTAGGAACATGCCAAACCTCAACAAATTTGGATGCATGAAACTGCCCCAAATTTGGGAAACTTTTATCAGAAGAACTTCAGCCCAAAGGCCAAGAACTACCAATATAGCCCGCCAGGGGGCACCATCAGGACTTTAGGAAACGCTAGCTTCTTAGCTTCAGTCTCATTTGCTGTTATTAGTACTTGTGTGCACGTGTCTTGTAGTAAGTTCCCAAGAAGATGGCAATGTGACGTTCGCCGAAATATCGGAAAGTATATATTAAAGTTTATTTAATCTATATTTCTAGTATACGCTGTCAATTCCTTAAATATTAGTTATCATGTTTAACCAGCGTATAAGCCTCTCAACAAGAATAAGGATCCATTGGGAAAAGACAAAACTTTTACATAGATCTTTATATAAATATGAACATTTATATAAAGAAAGTGCTGAAACCCTACTACACAGACCAAATTTGAACTGCAACGACGTTCTAGTTATTCCTAAAGTATGAGAAATTGTCAATCAAAATTGTTTAAAATTATCTTTTTATATGTTATCTTTTTTTTTTTTTTAAATTTAATTCTATAACACGCTACTGCATGCATATTGAGATTCCATTGTAATCATGCACCCTAACTGTATATTATTCCTAGTACTGTTTGAATTACTGTACTGAGGATGTCCCAAGATACTTGGGATAAAATATTTACGTATTAAAACTTATCACTGTTGTTAGTACATGTATTTTTTAGTAATAGTTCTCACAATCCTTCACATCTGCTTTTTGTGTAGTGATATGAAACTGACTTCTTCGAGTGACTAGGCCAGTGGTTCTTAACCGGTGTTCCCCGAACTGGTTACAAGTGTTCTGCCAGTGAAAGATGTCACATGACACAGTTCTGCGTGTAACTAGAAAAACTATTTCCAATTACACTCAGAAAAACTATCCAATAGTGCAATGATTCATTAATGAATCAATTTCTATGCTGCAGAGAAGTTACCGCACATACAACAGGACAAGATATTTTTGACTCTATTATGTCATATTTAGAAAATTTTAAAATTTCATGGGAGCTGTGTGTAGGAATTTGTATAGAAGATGCTTCATCAATGGTAAGCTCTATTAAAGAATTTGTTACCCTTGCAAAAAAAATAAACCCGAATGTTATATCTACACACTGTTTTTTTGCAGAGAAAATTCCTAGTTTCAAAAACAGTACCGGCAATATTAAAACCTGTACTAAAAACATTGCGTTTCCACACCGAAATAAGATGATTATCCAGGGGTAAAGTGCTATTTCGAATCTGGCTTTTTTTTTTTCAAAATGAAGGTACAGATGCTTTTATAAAATGTCTTCAGAATGATATTTGGTGTGATAAAATGGCATATTTAGCCAATATTTTTAACTACTTAAATAACCTTAATACAAGTTTCCAAGGGAAAAATGAAAATATTTTGACATCCACTGACAAATTGCCAGCTTTTCAGAAAAAAGAATCTCTTTGGAAAAACCACATATCAGAAAAAAATACAGTATGTATGTTTCCTTCACTCCATAATAAAAATGTTGAGGGAATTATTTCCGTTGAAACAGAACATTTAACAATATGGGAAGAAAAGATTTCAAGTTACTTTCCTTCTTTACACACAATTATGACTAGATATGAAATCCATTTGGCAGAGTTAATACATCGAGTTGAGAATTTTCGTTACAAGAAGAAGAAGAACAATTAGTAACCTTGTCAACTGATCGTACTCTAAAAATGAAATTCTCTGAAATAACTCTTGAGGAATTTTGGATTTTTGTCCAGGCCGAATACCCAGCTCTCTCCACAGGGACACTGAAAATTTTGTTACAGTTTTCAATATCATATTTGTGTGAGCTCGGTTTCTCAATATTAACCAATATAAAAACTAAGCACAAAAGACTTACTGTTGGATTTTGAATGAAGAGAAATTTAAATAATTAATATTCCTTTCAGAATCCAACATAATCCACCATTGCAAAGGTAAATAATATTTACATAAATCTCAAAATTTACATAAAAATTTACATTACAATAATATTTACATAAATCTTTATGTAAATATTTACATAAATGTAAATATTTACATAATATTTATGTAAATCTCTTGTTATAAATTATTATTCATGTAATTGCCTTGAGTTTATTTATTAAGTTTTATTAATTAAATTAAAATACGAGTTGACAATAATAGAACTCTGTATTGAAATATCACTCTGTATATTTTTTTATTTCTAATTTAACATTATGAGAAACTGTATATATAAGCTTAATATACCTTATGTGAATTATAATATTTTAGTTTTTATTTATTATTACCAGTGTGTAAAGGTATAATGTTATGCAATACTTCTGTTTTTATTTTATTTTGTTTGTTACTATGGAGACGGGCGAGAAATAGCTGGCGCGTGCGTGAATGGCAAGATATTGTATTGAATGGAGAGAAGGAATTGACATATAAACAGAGCACGAGAAACATTTTGGCGGGAAAATAGAAGGGAGGTATATAAGCTAAGAGCGGAGAAAACCGGGGCTCTTTTCTTTATCAGGACGGACCACTCAGGGATAGGAGAGCATTTTAGTATAGCACAGGCAGACGAGGAAAATACGGAGTAGCAGAAAAGGAATGCAAAGGATTGCTGTAACTAGAACCTTAGTGTTGTAATTAAGCTATTAAATTACCGGGAAAGTATTAGGCAATTGAGAAAAATTCTAGAAGTTAAAGAATTACTGCGTGTTCCATTAGTTTCATGGAACTTTAACAGCGTGCTGAATTAATCAAATAGTGTTAAGGAAGGAATGAGCATTTTCCTTTATTCAAATACGTCCATACGTGTAAAGTGCAACCATCAAAAGTTCAGTTATCATTGAGAAGATTTATTCTAATTAGTGCTGCCTAGTGTGCGAAATAAATACAGTTATTAAATGTGCCCATAGTGAAATTGATGAGCAAAGGATTTACCCAGTAAGAACTGTCCATTTATGTGTTACTTCAGTGCAGAAATATATGTGTGATTCCTCCTGTTATTCCCCAGATTAACTATAACGTTTTTTGCTGAAATCAGCTGGAGTAAGAAGTATGAAAGTGAATACTTGTGAAGCAGTTGTTGCCACCATTAATGTATTGAGACTTTGCTGACTGTGTGATAATAGTAAAAATTGTTATTAAGAGATTTTGTGATATTGAACTCTATTAGAAGTTAATTCAATGTTGTAAAAGCTGAAGTTTGACAGCAGAGTGATCATAGATTGAATCTATGAGATGTTGTGACCTGTATGCTAAGATATTTATATTATTTTCTTGTCAGAGTTGAGCTTAAGTGTATATTATATGACCCTGAATTAAATGTTTTGTTTTACTGGTTTTAAATTTGTGTTTGCCTGAATCTTGTTTATTGCGCCGTTCATAAAATTATCGGACCTAGCGGGAGCCTTAAAATTAAGAGATAAACTCGGCCTGTATAAGAAATAGTCACTATAAAAAAATTAGTTATTGGTTGGTTACACTATATTCCAATAGACTAATCTAGATATAGAGTGGCACAGTCTAAAAATATATAAATTTCTCTATATTAAAATTATTAATCAACCAGCAACTAATTACTTGTCTAAAAGCTAAGTTGAAACAAGATGGCGGATTGAATACAAGGAAGAAGTACGATCCAACATTACTAATATAGACAAAGAGATGAGGGTAGCTATATCACATATAAGTCCATTTTTATAAAAGGCAAGTCCATGCATATTTTTACTGTTAGTTTTATGAACATAATGCTTTCGGTGATCCCTTCCTTTAATACATATTATTAAATATGTATTTTTGTAAATATGTATATGGTGAATGAATGGAATGGGTCTGTTGTGAGTGCTTAGTCAATGTGAGGCACAATAAAATAATGAAATCAAATAATAATAAATAAATAAATGAAATAAAATAATGCGATACAAAAAACATAGCACATAGAGCTGACATGTTGTCAAGGAGATCCAGATTATCAGTGAAAGTGAAGTTCAATACGTTGACCTTTGTGCAGGACCAATAACTAATACAGTCATGCAGCATTGCCTACAGCAGAACAACTGATTTGTTGAAAGATTTCACACATGATGCGCAATTTTGTCTTTCAAATCTGCCAGGTGAAGAACTATGCCCCGATACACCCAAGTAACTCAAAGCCAATGTCACAGGAGTTAAGGTCTGGTGATTTTATAGAAAATGAGCAACAGAATACTCTATCCTTTAAGAAATGGAGATGAAATATTTGTTGAACTTCATATCCTGTGTGGGGAGATGCTTCATCTTGTATCATTATCATTAAATACATTTGTTATTGACTCTGAATCATTTCACAATTGCATACCATTAGGTTCATGTCAATGTAATTTTCTTCGGCTCACAGAATATTTCCCCTATTTTTTTTTTTTTTTTTTTGACGAAATCACTTCCCCACAATCTGGTTAGGGGTGCTTAAGGGTCAAAGCTGTATAACTGAGAGGAGACCTCCATGTAGCCTTTAAAGGAATACAGAGACCACGGCTACTGACCTAATGTCTAATCCACACCTTCTCATGGTGCACCATTCAGTATCTACCTGGATACTGAACGAACGAGGATGGACTGGCAGTTTGGGATTTAGTCAACCAAATTGTATTCTTACTGGCTTAAACCAAAATACAAAATGATGGTACAACATGACAGAATTTTATGCCAGCTGAGGCGACGCCTCCATCGTTTTCAGCAAAAAGCGAAAAGTGAGCTACTGGAACAAATCCTAAACACACCCCAACTCAACATCACCAGAGTTAAAGATCGGTACTATCAACATAAGAAGCCTGAATGGCAAAGAAATAGAGCTAGCTGAGGAATTAGATAAGTACCAGATCAACATAATAGGGGTGACTGAAACAAAAAAGACAAAAACAGGTGAGATCTCTCTGAGCAATAAATACAAAATGTTATATTCAGGCAATGACAATCAAAGAAATGAAGGATTAGCCATAGTATTCAGCACTAAATATGAGGCTAATCTTCTTGAATGGCAGGCAGTCTCCAGTAGAGTGATATGGGCAAATATCAGAATGGGGAAATGGACAATGAGTCTTATTTGTGCCTATGGTCCCACAAAAGGTTCTACTAAGGTAGAAGTGGAGGAATTTTTTGATGCTTTAGAAAAAGCAACTGACACATTGAAAAAGGAAAAGTTGGTCCTTGTTGGGGATCTAAACAGCAAAGAAGGAAATGATTGTCACACATACAAAAATATTTGAGGAAAATTTGGAGAAAAGAGCAAGCTAATAATAATGGCAAATACCTGTTGGATTTCTGCTCAGGACATGGACTGGTTATTACTAACACCATGTTCCAACATAAAAATGTGCACAAATTCAGATGGAGAGAAGAGGCAAGGAATAAGAAAAAGTCTCACTGACTATGTTATTGTCGATAGTGATGTTTCCTTCCTGTGCAGGACACCAGAATGTACAGAGAATTTGAAATTGGAAGTGATCACTATTTAGTCTTGAGTAGGATAAAACTGAATTTCACATGGAAAAGAAGAACATGTAAGTTTTAAAGTGAATAAAAGTTGAGCAGCTCTCAGATGTGAACTGTAGACTAAAATACACATAGATTATAGAAGAAAAAAATGAAAGAGTTTGAGAACAGTAACCAAACCTGGGAGATTCAGTGGCAAGCCTTGAAGAAAACCTTGATTGATTGAGCTAGAGAGGCATGTGGTGAGGTTGTCTGCAAGGATAGAAATATCTGAACTCCATGGTGGACACAGGAAATTAAAGAAGCAGTGAAGGAAAAGAAGAAAGCATATCAAAAGTTCCTGGCAAATAAGTTAGCTTGTGCTCTTAGAGAATACAGAGACAAATATAAGAAAGCTAAACACTGTGTAAAATAAGCTAAACAAAAGTCATGGGAAGACTTTGGTAAGAACATAGAAAATAAATATCAAGAAGGTGGCAAGATATTCTGTAAGTTGCTGAAGAAGCACAGAAATGGAGGAAAGAGTGTTGTAAAAGGAACTAGAACAATAAAGGTGATATGAAAACTGAAGAAAAAGATATCCTTGAAGTATGGAGTTATTAATTCGAAAAATTGCTACATGAAAACAAGCAGTGATAGCACAGTGGTAAAAATCACTGACCAGGCATGCAGTCATGAACACATATCCATACTTGAAGTAGAAAAAACCATCAAAGGCTTGAAATGTGGAAAAGTAGCAGGAATAGATGATATTCGACCAAAAATACTGAAGAATGGAGGTATTAAAGTCTTACAGTGGCTGCACTGCATAGTTCAGAAAGCCTGGACAGAGGGATGAATTCCCGATGATTGGAGTAGAGCTCTCGTGGCACCCATATATAAAAAAGGGAAATAAAAATGAATGTGAGAATTACAGAGGTATTTTCCTACTGAGTGTTCCTGGTAAGATTTATGCAAGTATACTTGAGAATTATTGAGAAGAATTGTGGAAGAAAAGCTTGGCGAAGAACAAGCTGGATTCAGGCCAAATAGAGGCTGTCAGGATCAGATCTTCACTTTACGACTAATAGTGGAGAAATCATGGGAATATAACAAAGATCTGTATATAAGTTTTGTAGATCTGGAAAAGGCATATGACAAAGTGCCAATGGTCATTATATCAAGCAATACTTAGTCTGTATTTGAGTTGTAAGTCAGCAGTTAGAATTGAAGGAAGTACAGGAAGATGGTTTAATGTTAAATCTGGTGTGAGAGAAGGATGTATATTATCCCCTCTGTTATTCATTATCTGTATGGATCGCATTATGAAGGAAAGTGGTATTAAACCTGGTATCAAAATTGGAGATGTTAATGTCAGCTCTTTGCTTTATGAGGACAATGTAATACTTCTAAATAAATCAGCTACAAGTCTGCAAGATTCCCTGACTAAATTGAATAGCTGTTGTAATATATATGGTATGAGGATTAGGAATAAAAAGACAAAGACAATGAAAATAAGCAGAATCACTGAAAATCTCAACTGCGTTGCGAATGGAGAACCTGTGAAACAAGTAAAACATTTCAGCTACTTAGGCATGATTTTTACTGAAGATGGTAAATTAAATATGGAAAGAGACAACAGAATCAGCAAAGCTGGTATGGTAGAAAGTCAATTGAATAAATTCATATGGAATAAGAAAGAAATTAGTCAGAACACTAAATCAGCTGTATACAAGGCAGTGTTCAAAACCAGTTTTAACTTATGGATCTGAGAGCTGGGTCAGAAGTAAAACACTTGACCAAACACTATACTACAGATATAAGAGTACTGAGAAAGATTTGGGGCACGAACAGATGGCATCAATGGCAATATCATATTAAAAATGAGGAATATTAGGAAAGAACTTGACATTGTCTGCATCTAGAAATGTGTTAGCAGAACTAATCTCAGGTGGTATGGTCACCTAAACAGAATGGGCAAGGAAAGATTAGCAAAACAAGTGTTCTCTGCCAGGAAAAAGACCCAGATATAGGTGGATTGATATGGTAAAAAGTGCCTTAGACGATAGAAATATAAGCTCTGATAATGTTGGAGTCTTGACAAGTAACAGAGTGAATTGGGGGGAAATTGTAGGTAGGAAGTTAGTAATGATGTAAATTTTTCATGTACTACTATCATATCCTGTACACCCCTTGAGGGTACATGGCAGGAATTTGATGATGATGATCTGGTTGGTGTATCCTACAGATGTGACTGTACACTGGTGCTCAAAAGCAAAGGATGAACTTCATTTTTACCTATATGAAAAAATTTTCATGAATACAGCCAAATGCAGACATAAACTTATTTTCAACATTAAATGAATTCTTTGCCTACAGCAACACAGAACAACCAAACATGAACTTGAAGAACTTTGTTGCAACATCATTTGATAGTCATAGTCCCTTTTTTTCCAGCACTAGTAGCTCCGTGCATCCATTAAGCATAATGCCTCTCAACACACCATGACCCCAGGACCACTGTATCTATTCCATTCAAGAACATTCTCATGCTAGTAAGCATTTCCACTGTTGTGCCAGATCAAGTATCGTCTAGAATCATTTTTGTCTCAATCAGAGAATTGAGATTAAAAAAAAACTCTCATTTGTAAAGAGTACATTAGCCCATAATGTGCTCTACAATGAGCTGTGGATAAAGGGAAACAGACTACAGGCCTTCAGGCATATAGGCCTATTTTGCAGATTGTCGAGATATCTGCGTACCTGTGCTTGAACGGAGCCAACTTGCAAGCTGACCTGCTGTTATGCATCGGCTTGGCTATTATAACCAAAAATGTCTTCATGCTCCATGGTAGAGTGAGGACGACCTCTTAGCAAATGTCTGGAACACATTCCATTGGTTTGAAATGCTGCCCAGAGCCTGGATACAACATAATATGAGATTCCAAACTCTCTGGCAATATCAGAAATCTGCAGCCTTCTTCAAGTTGTCCAATAATTCTTCCCTACATGAAATTTGTCCATGTGGTTTAGCCTGGTGGTTATGTGCTTTGCAACCAAATGCTGGGGAAGGAGTGTCCTAGGTTTGATTCCCCATTGATGATGTGAGGAGCTTAAGGATCTTCCTCAGCCATAGCCAAGTTAGCCAGTCTTGGGCATGGACATCAGGTTTTTTTTTTACCAGTTTATCTGGGGTTTTTCATCCCACAATCAGACAAATTGGCCACGCAAATACAGAGGCTACAGTTATAGGATATAATACAGCAAGGAAGGCAACAGGGAACTAAATTGCTCATAGTCATTTTCCTAGATGATACTGTGTATATCGCTGCCCCTGAACAGCCAAAAGGCTATAACCACAACAACAAGAACGTGAAATTCATGAAAAAAGCTTCCTTCAGACACAGTTTGTTTAGTGCAGTGTTTTGCCTTTTATCTTATTGAGTACTACCACCTGACTCCTTTGTGTGCGATTCGAAAATTTGAATGTGTACCCACTTTCTACTTGAAATCATCAGTTATACAAATTGTCACAAGCTGCACTGTCTGTGTTTGAGGTCGTAATTTTCAGAAATAGTTTTCATCCTTGGGTTTTGGACACCAGTGTATTTAGTCTACTGGTTCTATCTAGAGTTTGCTTTGAATAGGGGTACTTTTAATTTGAAACACCCTGTATAATAATAAGCTGGTTATTACTAAATAGCTTAAGGAAATTACAACGTACAATAGAATATACATTAAAATAAATTTTAATACACTTCCAATATTTCGGCAACTATTTTCACAGGAACTTAAAAACAAGACACGTGCACGCAAGCACAGCACACAGTAAATGAGGAAGAAGCAGGAAGCTATTCTTTTTCCTAAAAGTCCTGATGGTGCCCCCTAGCGGGCAATGTTGCTATTCTTGCCGGATTGAGATGAAGGTCTTCTGATGTAGATTTCCCAAATTTAAGGCAGTCTCATGCAACCAAATTTGTTGAGGTTTGGATTGTTTCTTAGGGCTGAGGCTGATTCCATGAATAGCCTTTCGTATTTGAATTTACTACGGTGTATTATCGAGGCTTTCTTCCACCGTATTCTATGGCGGGTATCCAGCACATGGTCTGCAAGACCAGAGTGGCTGCATTAGTGAAACCGAATGTAGTCGTTGTGTTCTGAAATTCTGATATTAGCTATCCTGCCTGTTTGGCCAAAGTAGGACAGCTTACAGCTGCAAGGGACCTGGTATACACCAGGTAGGTCTGGGGGGGGGGGGGGGGGAATAAGGGATGCCAATTTTTTATATGGTCTGTAACAAGAAGTCATGTTTTTTTTAGGATTTTTGTAATTTTTTCCGAGGTGCCTCGGATATAGGGAATGGTGATGGATTTAGAGTAATCCTTGTTGTGAAGGGGTGGAGGGGTTGTAGTTTATTTGTTTCAATATTTTTTGGATTTTTTTTGGGGGGGGGGGGGGGGTAGCCATTGGCTGAAGAAGTGTTGAGAAGAATGTGGTTTAGTTTTGTGGTTAGGGCATTGTCATTTGAACAGATACGTTTAGCCCTATTTTGTAGTGTCTTAATGACTCCATATAGTTGTGGGGGGGGGGGGGGGATTGTTGGTGAATGTATCTGTATGGGTGGGTTTCAACAAACTGAGAAAACTAAGGTTCCATCAGGCTGGCGGGCGACTAGTGTGTCTAAGAAAGGAAGGCGGTTGTTTTTTTCCTCTTCCAGGGTGAACTTGATTCTGCAGTGTTGGTTGTTTAAGTGTGTTAGGAAGGAGAGGAGTGTATCGGAGTCATGTGGCCAAATAGCGAACACATCATCAACATAGCGAAGCCATATGGTTGGTTTTTGTGGGGAAGAGTTTAAGGCTTTCTCTTCAAAAATCTCCATATAAAAGTTGGCCAAGGGTGGAGAACCCATGGCAGTCCCCTCTATTTGTTGGTATAATTTTTCTTGCCAAACAAAATAGCCCGAGTTCATTGTGAACTGAAATAGGGCTATGATATCGGGAAGAAATTTGGCTCGATTAGCTCTAAGGATTCTTTGAGTGGGACATTTATGAATAAGGAGACATCAAAACTGACCATTATGTCAGTGTGTTTGAGTGTAAAATTTTCTATGCTGGCTTTGAAGCGGGCTGAGTTTTTTATGTGCGAAGGTGTGTTGCCAATATAGTGTGTGTGAGAGCTTTGGCCAAATGTTTAGCTAGTTTGTATATGGGAAAATCAATGTCATCCGCTATGGGACGTAATGGCACATTTTCTTTATGTATTTTTGGGAGTCCATATATATGGGGGGGGGGGGGAGTATGGAGTTAAACGGTTTTAATTTGTTAGTGTTAGTCTTTGTTTTCCCATAAGACCGATAGTAGATGCCACCAATGCACCTGCTACAAATTATCAAAGCAGCTAGCTAACTTTTTGACCCCCCCCCCACCTCACTGGTCTTACCTCATCTTATGTAAAAAACTCCACCCATTTTAAAAACTTAATTGAAAATCTTACTTTAAATAATACAGATATATTGGTCAGCTTTGACATCATCTCTTTGTTTACAAATATTCCCCTAATTGACACCTTAACACTATTAAAAAACGTTTTTCCTTCTGATATCTTAGAGATCTTTTCCTTTGCCATCTACTCTGGTTATTTTTCTTGGAAGAACAAAATCTACAAACAGATAGAGGAAACTGCCATGGGTTCCCCCCCCTTGCCAATTTTTACAAGGAGAATTTTGAAAAACAAGCCTTGGACTCTTGCCTCTCTAAAACCTTCTATCTGGCTAAGATATATAGATGATGTGTTCTCTATTTGGCCTCATGGCCTGGACACATTAGATTCCTTCCTCAGTCACCTCAATAGTCTCTACATCCAAGAATCCAGTTTACGATGGAAAAGGAAAATAACAATTGTTTACCCTCCCTAGACACCTTAGTAACACGCCTTCCTAATGGTAACCTTTCTTTCTCTGTATATAGAAAACCTACTCATACAGGCAGATACATTCACAAACTCTCCAACCGCCACCACCCCTCTCAGCAATATGGCGTTATTAAAACTCTCACCAATAGAGCCCACAATCTTTGTTCCAGTAAAACTTCCCTTTCAAACAAACTCAAACACATACACAACACCTTCCTTTCCAATGGCTATAATGACAACAGAATTAAAAAAATAATCAAGTCCTTCCCCATTCCCTGACCATCTCTTCAGAAGGACTTCAAAAATGCCATCACCATTCCTTACGTCCGTGGTACTTCAGAAAAAATAGCCAGATCATTAAAAAAGTACAACCTCCATACAGCTTTTAAGCCCCACCATAAACCTGCTACCCTTATCCGCTCCACTAAAGACAAGCTCCCTTATCTTTCATTGCCTGGTGTATATAGAGTACCTTGTTCCTGTAAACTTTCTACTTCGGACAAACAGGCAGGTCAGAATCCATCCGGTTAGAAGAACACAGTTCTTACATCTGCAAACACGATTATGGTCAATCTGGCCTTGCAAACCATGTTTTGGATACATCTGTTACATCCTGAATGAAGAACTTTTAAAAGGAAACAATTCATTCAGGGTTTAACAAGTCAGAAAAATCAGCTGAGAGAAAAAACTTATACTCGAGCAGAAGAAATAAAGTACTAACTGTAAATAGAAATAGAATTACCTCCTTTTAGTAGAATTGTAATACCATGTAAAGAACTTTGTGTATGAATTAGTATTACATGAATGCATCATGTATACAATGAATGGGTAAATTAGGTGTAAACAATAGTCTAAAGGTCATGGGCAGGCCTGAGGCATTGGCAATCTTGGAAAGCTACACGCACATTCATTTTCCGGAAGATGCTGCTAGAGATCTCGCGATGTGCCGAAATCCCCGCGGATGAAGAAAGTAACGGGCAGGAAAAGATTGCAGAAAGTAAGAGGGCGCTATCGCAGCTAGTCACAGGGTGCTAAAAAAGGGGGAAGTGAAGGGAGAATAAAAAGGGTTTGCACCCCTTCCTCAAGGCTTTTTTTTCGCCTATTTTGCTGGATGATGATTCAACGTCTCCTGTGGACCGGAAGTTCCTGATGGTGTTTCTTGGCGATAGTACGATATTGGACGGTGCACCTTTTCCTTCGATGTCTGAATTTCTGCCGGTACTAAAGCGTGAGATGTCGGCATATGCTGTCTTCACTCCTTCGCTGAAAGTTCTGACAGAATAATATCGTGGACATATCCTGTATAAACGAGGATGGCCCGAAACAGATCGAGAATAGATGAGGAAAAAAACGCCAGGTGCAGAGCATAGCTTAATCTGATGACCATAGTGACCCACCACGTGGACACAGGCTTATGGAAGTATCAAGAGGTAATTCAAACAAAGAAGGACAGTTCAGAAGAAGGATTTATTGTTCATGCATTAGAGTATTAATCAGCTTAATACAGTTTGATTTAGCATGTCATTGAACTAATTGAAAGTGAGATGTCTAAGTGTATGTCTTTAGATTCCAATATGTTTTTTCTTCTATACCTGAGTTTTGCTCTGAACAATAGCGGGGGGGGGGGGGGTTAAAAGAAAGGTATAACATGTTGTTATAGAGGTTACGACTGCAAACCAAAATTTACTTAGCCACTGTAAAGTGTTTAATTTATGAGTTTAAGCGCTACATTTATTCACCTAGGTGCACCAAAAGTCTGGAAAAGTCTCCCTGAATAAGAGTCCCCTCTATTCTAAGATAATGGCTGCGCAGCTTTAAAAAATAAATTTGTCAATATCTGAAGAGCAGCCCCAGAAAGAAATTAGAGGATTCGTTTCTTTTAGCAAGGAATAACCTTTATCAGTCAGGGTAAGCAGGTGGGTAAAATTAGGAGTCGGCTAGAGATATAGAATTTGCTTTCCTTATAGAATGAACATGTAAGAAGTGATACAGATATTAGAGTCAGGGAAATTTGGTAAGTCTTGTGGTCATTGTAGAGGTAAATTCATAAAGGAAGTAAATTAATTTAGGGAAAGTAATAATGACATAACAATGGTGCAGACAACAATATTTAACACATCCCACAGGATCTCCTGGAAAAAAACTACCATGCTCCACCATAGTAAATTGAAAAAAGAAAGACTATTCTTTGAATCTGCATCTGCACTCAGGAATCAACCTAATTTACGGTTGCATTAAACTCCCCAAAATTTGGGAAACTTTAATTATCAGAGATCCCTCTTTACATCCCAGGCCACCTGCAAATGCCCATAGTGGGCACAACACCTAGATAGGACTTTAATTTCACTTTGTATTGTATTTGTGTGTGTGTGTGTGTGTTGTTACAAAAAGTTTTTGTAATCCCCGAAGATGTCTCTGTGACGGAGACGAAATATTGGAAGTATTAAAATTAGTTTTAATCCTTTCTCAGTGCTGTTAATATTCCATTAAACTACTAACATGAATTCTTCACAGCACTTAAGCCTCAACACACGTATAACGTTGTTGATAGTATTTTTGGTGTAGCCATTTTTCATTCATGTTTAAGTGGTAGCTCACTGAAGAAAATCTTTAAAGCCCTGTTTTTTAGTTTGTTAATGACACCTAGTTTTTGTGCTGAGTGGTGGTAAGAGTTTATGTGTGTATATATTGGCCAGTATGTGCAGGCGCTTAAAGTAAACAGTGAAGGAAAGACTGCCGGAAAGAAGATGTGACGAGTCTATCAAGAAAAGGATGTGTGTGTGTGTGTGTTCTGGCTTTCAATTTCAATTGTGAATTATATGCTTTTATGTTGTTTGTTTAGGTGGCTGAGGAAAGTATCTAATGTGTGGCGACGATGGAACCAGATAACGAAAACATTGTCAACGTATCTAAGCCAGACGTTTGATTTTAAAGCAAAGGAATCAAGCACATTACTCAAAAGATTCCATATCAAAGTTAGCAATTGGGATGGATAATGGGGAGCCAATTACTGTGCCTTCTTTTTGCAGGTAAAAAGTATTTTGCCACACAAAATAGCCAGAACATAGTACATAGGCAAAGAGCCCCATGATATTGGGTGGGAATGTGTCCTGTAAAAGTTGATGTCCTTAATTTAATTTACAAAGTGTTGTGCATTTTTAATATAGAAGGGGGGAATGACCTACCAACTCCTTCAGTGTTGACGCTAGTTTCTTAGCTAGATAATAATTGGATATATCGATACCTTCAACTATCAGCTGAATATCAATACTAACAGAAAGTAAACATACCACTGTGTTCTAAACATGCATTCAAATAGAATTGCTGAACCACAATAAGAATTGTGAAATAAAATTACTAATCAGAAAATAAATTGCTTTGTGAGTTACATCTCATTAAAAAAAAGTTTCTTATTGTTTTTTAACTTGAATAATTATAACCTAAGTAACTTACAGAAAGTGAGACATCTGATAAAAAAATACTTTTATAGTGTACTAATTTTACTTACCTGGATATTAACTAACCATTGTTGAATGCCATCAACTCCTCTTTCACCATCAGTAATTCTCCATAATACTAAATATAAAGATCGTTTTGAAAGGAAATACTGATGAGTAGCGTAATACTCCTTCTAAAATGTAAAAATATTTGTTAAAATCAGAGGAAAGAGTAATAAAATAAATTTCAAAATAAATAAATAAAAATAATTAACCCCCCCCCACACACACACACTCAAATTTTCATTCTTAGCAGATATTTTTAAAATTTTTGTCTTCTGTAAAAACTGAATAATACCAGGAATTAATGGGAAACACTGACCCTTTCTGAAGAAAAATAAATTTTTTTAAGCTATATAATTTTATGCCATCCATGTTTATATGATACCAACTCTTAATTAAAACACTAATTCCATTGTTTAAAATTTTTCAATGGCTCTCTCCAATATAAAATACCAAAAGTGTTTCTAAGTTTTTGATAATTTATATAAATATATATAGATCGCTTAAGGAACACCTCTATTTAACTGAGAGGAGATTGCACATATGTAAGAAATGTGAAAAATACATTTCTTACATCTGTATTCTGCATGAGCTGAAACCACAGAGAAATATGATGGTACAATATGATAAAATGCCATGATGGCTGGGTACAATGGCCTCTTAAGCAAAGGTCTGGCTGGTCTTACCAGAGAACCAGGGTTAGCAATAAACAGTCAGCTACTGCAACAATGAAAATGAAGGCGGACATCAAAATAAGGAGTATCAATGGATTCATTATGATAAATTATGGAGATAACTATCAACTTCAATTTTAGCATAAACCAAAATAATCACCTGGCATTTCAACCTTTCTATCAAGGTCAGGTCATCATTGGGAGTACACACACACACACACACACACACACACACACACACACACACACACACACAAGGAGACACAAGCTATATGACAATACTCATAGTAAGCTAAACTCACTAATTTGTTCGACCATTAACACTACTGGTCTCATCTCCGGTGTAAAAAGATAAAAAATAATTTTTTTTAAAATATTATTAAAAAAAAAAAAAAAGTATATCAAAGCATCAAAGCTGGTAGAGGATGGAGCCAGCAGAGGAATGACATGAATAACGTTGTTCCTCTGTAATTCCAAGTCAACTTAACCACAATTCCAAGACAAAAACAGATGAGATAAAATAATAATGGTATGATTTTATATTCATGCCAAAATGATCAGAGAAAGTAAATGGCACAGAAATAAAATAAAAATAAAAAAAGGAAAATCTAGTCTTGGAGACTAAACAGAAAAGCAGAAATGAATCTAGATAGACACTCAATGGCATGTGTGTGTGTATGTGTGTGTGTTTTTGAGGGGAAGAGGGGGGAAACTGCTTGTAAACAGATGGAGAAGCAGAAAATGGAAAATACAGCAAAGCTAATAATCATTGTAAATATCTGCTGTATATCCATTCAGCATATTATTATTTTATTCGTGACACCTCCAAGGAGTCTGAAGACTCATCGCGGGAGGACACCTATTGTACAACTCTCCATCTCCACCACTACTGAACCTCTACTACCAATCATCTACATTAGTGCCATCTACCGCCCACCACTACCACAACTAATTTTTTTGTCTGTTTCTCAAGGGCCGATTTGTCTGTATGCAGGATGAAAAAACCAAGTTTCTGGGAGGAAAAACCCTGCTACCTCTGTATGAGATCAGCTAACTCACCTTCAATTGAAAAAGTCCATAAAAAGTCCATATGACTAATCCATATGGATTAGTCATTACTTTAACCAAGATTAAACATGATGAATAAATTCATATGGGTGATTGGTTTGAAATATTGTTATATACAGTAATATAAAGTACACTGTAACTGTAAAAAAAAGTTACAATATCAGGCTCAGGTTGGTAAAGAGTGAAACCAGTGACTGTACTCATTAGAATAACAAGAGTAGTTGTTAGATTGTGATAGAGTGGAAATTTATGAACTCCCATCTTATCACGATCTAACATTCTTTTCCAAGCAAAAGAATGAGATACATACAGTAAATTGCCTCTAAGTGAAAAATAAGTATTATGTATATAATACTAATTTTCAAGTGTGTTCTGTTATGAAAAGGTT
The DNA here is from genome assembly GCF_054136105.1 of Typopeltis vanoorti. Classification (NCBI taxonomy): domain Eukaryota; kingdom Metazoa; phylum Arthropoda; class Arachnida; order Uropygi; family Thelyphonidae; genus Typopeltis; species Typopeltis vanoorti. The sequence goes on along the minus strand of NC_143567.1, from coordinate 34,688,188 downwards.
AAATAAGTATGTATTTTGTGCCATTCACGAATGTGGTTAATTTAATATTGAAAGTGTAAAACATTAGCAGAGCATTATAAAATATGTATAAAAGAATTATAAAATGTAAGCACAAATTCAACAGTTGGGGGGGGGGGGGGGGGGGGAGTCAAGTCCAAAGGTTACGGAGTCGTAACGTAAGAGAGCGGCTCGCCCCAAGTAAACAACGTGATGTCAGCGTACGTGTGATAGCGGGGGAGAGATATGGACGCCATGACGTAGTAGCATGTATGAGTTGGCTGGACATCGAAAAGGGCGAGAATCGCCGAAAAAAAAAAGAGGGAAATATAAGGGTCATGCGACCTTGTAAAGAGGCCTTTTGTTCCTGGATCTCCTGTGTGTTCGTCTCTCGTGGTGGCATAGGGTACGAGTGCCCTCGATGTCAGATGGATCCCGATAGGCAGCTATGGTCTTGGCGGCCGTATTCTCCGTGAAAAGAAGCAAGTCTGGCTGTCCACAGAAGGCCAGTTTCCTGTGAACCTATGAAGCACTAAAGAGCCGAAAAGGGAAGATAAGTAAACTTTGTTTGTGTTATACTGTTTATGAATGAAAGATGTGTCACATTAATATGTTATAGAAGAAGAACATTAATGATATAGGATAGGACTATATTGTTATCACTTTAGAAGAATATTGATTTTAACCTTACTATCTGTTGTTGTGTTAAAGTTCGACTTTTTTTGAATGAAATTAAGGATATGTTTAGAGTAAAGAATTGGCATAATATAAATGGATTGTGAAAGATATGAATGTTATCTTGTGTAGTCTGATAGAGCTACGGAGTCTTAGATTGATTGTGATAAGCAAAGGTTAATATAATTCATACTTTAGGAAGATACTGTATAATATTTTATAAGTGTAATAGTAGTGTTTGAATACCTTGTCTGGAACTCCCTTAAGATGGGATTTTAATTTATGTTATTATGTGTATCAACTTTTGAGTATAATAAACCTTGCTTTTGATTCTAACAAAGACTTTCTGTGATTTCTGGAATCCGATGCACCGCTTATAAAATATTAATGCGAACCTATGCGGGATATTAGAAAAGGGTATATTTTGGCCACGTCTGCAGAGTTAATAGGTATCATTAAGTACTGTCCTGAGATTACCTCTTGGTTGTTAATATTAATAATCTAATAGCGCTAAGTGGCGCAGTGAAACAAATTTCTTGGTGTTTTACGAGAGGTAAATCTCAGACACTCTGACACTCTGGTACTGCCTCGTCCTCGAGAAAATTCCGTTGTCCCTCAGAGGTACCACGTGTTACCCAACAGAGTGTATTATGGAGATATAGCATAAAAGGTTAAAATAGTTGTGATAAGGAAGAAAGCGACGCAACATAAATGGCGCATCCGGTAGGATATTGATAGAATAAGGTTAAGATAGAAGAAGGTTTAGGTTAGAAAAGATTGAATAAAATACAACCATTGTATAAAAAAAAAAAAAAAAACTACAATTCAATGCAACATAGTCTAATAAAATACAATGAACAGTTAAAAACTATGAATTAAAAACTCACACATTGTCACATGATCATCTCTCAAAAGAAAGGCACGTCATGTATGAGATGAGTATGCCCCATTCAAAGCCAAGCATTAAATAACTTTCTCTTTATGAACCCTGTGCACAGTAGATCCATGGCACAGTTTAATTTCAGGGTTATTGCAAAAAAACGAGATGTAAGTGGAAAATATGATTAATTATGAAATAATAACAGTTGTTTGATACTTGCAGACTTTTCTGCCATGTCTCACAACCAATATCAGCATGCACACACATACATATACAGAGAAAGAGAGAAAAGAGAGAAATAAGAATAACACTTGAAATCTAAGAACGTGCGACAATTATGAAAAACCGGAGGATAACTCCATCTATAACTATTAAAATTCAAAGAAATAAGTTTTAAAAAATAATACAGTTTTAAAAATATACACACAGTTTAAAAAAAAAATAAGTTTTTTTAAAATAAAAAAAAAATAATAATAGGTCTGCCAAGTAAAAAATATAAAACTTTTAATTTTATTCCAATGAATTCTATGTGTAGTAGATAAACAGCTGGCTAAAGCATATTTATCAGAATCATGAAGTAGGATATAATCTTGGTATATCTTTTAAACTCATTTCTATAAATTGTACCCCTTGTTTTTTTTTAAAAAGCTATTTTTAAATACTGACACATGTTCAGTACCTATCTTAATGTACTTTACTTGACTTGTTTTTCTGCCATTACTGATTATTTTTCTGTACCCCTGAACAGCCCAGCACATAGCCCTGGGGGTACGCGTACCACAGGTTGGGAACCGATGTTCTAGAAAAATCTCAGAAAAAGGACTAGTTTTGTCCATAATAACAAAGATATTTCTCTGAATTCTAATAGTTATAGATGGATTTATCCTCCTGAAATTAATTGCACACATTATGACGTGCTTAGATTCCAACTGTTATTTTAATTAATTTATCTCTTTATCAATACGTAAGATATGGCTGAAAATTCTATATGCATTGAACAATTCCTCTCCCCCCCCCCCCTACATGTGTTATTTATTATTTCATACTTAACCCAATCATTATAATTTCAGGCCTGTTGTTCTGGTATATCTTGCTGTTGTGGATGTTCTCTCTATTCCATGATGTTTGCATTGGAATATTAATTTTCCAATTATTGTAACCAGTATAGGGGGAAAAAACAGATGATTTTATCTTAAGGGAGGTGCAGTGTGTGTACACCCTCATTTTTCTTTATCCCAATGCGCTTTGGAATCCAACATAGGTGAATCCAGTGAACCCTTCATATTTGATATGTTTTAACAATATATCAGATGTTGGATCCAAGAAAGCACTGGATGTGGGTGGAACACCAGATTTCTCAATGCCTACAGAGAACTTAAATTAGTCAGTGTAAACATAACACCTCTGGTAGTTTTTCTCTTTTATATAATGGAATGCAAACTCAGTGCCATGAGATATAACTGGCTCAGTGACAAGAAGTATGATTGCAGTATCCAGTGTCAGAAAGAGAACAGGAAAAAACATCCTACTAGACACTCTAATTTTGTACTGTCCCTAAAGGCAAGTAAAAAAATCAGTGTATTCTGCTCTGAATGTTTGAAAGAGATTCAGAAAAAGCGGTGGAGAGTTTCCCTAACTTGCACAAAGAGAAGCAGAATGGTGGAGTCCAGCTGTGTCAAGGTGATATTCAGAGGGATTGATGCAACATTGTTTACAGCAGGGGTCTTCAATGCATAGCCTGAGGAGCGCCGAAGCGCGATGGCCATTTTGAAAAAATAACTATTTAACATTAAAATGAGATTAACTTACAAATAATTTCAATGAAGTCAGTGGGCCACTAAGCTATACTGCGGCATTTAGAATTGTAAGATGCGTTCCAGATTCACAAGGAACGCTGTGCATTTGATACTTTACATAAAATCCTATAAAAATAAATATTAAATAGACATGCTTCTTCAGCCATCTACCAGTGCCAAGCGGTACTTAAGTATTAGTACTAATGTCGCAGGTAAATGGCTGAAGCAGTATTTTTTAAACAAAAACAAACAAAAAAAAAATTCGTTCAAGTGCGCTGTCTAGTGTCTTCCAGATACATCTCGAAGGTTCTCGATACTTCCGTTATTTTCACATAAATACAAAAGGAGTCAGTCAGTTGTGAACAGTGTGATATACACGAATATCACACAGTTGTGAACAGTGCGATATACATGAAAATCACACAGTTGTGAATAGTGCGATATACATGAAAATCACACAGTTGTGAACAGTGTGATATTCATGTATAAGCGCATGCAGGTTCGTTGTGTCAGTCAGAGCTTATTGTAGTTCTTTTTTCATTAGTATGAGACATATTCAGTGGATAATAACCATTACACAGCCATTTTGGATAATTTTTTGGGTTCACCTTCTATCACTATGGCGTCTACAAGAAAAAAGCATAAATCAAGTGATTCTTGCCGGGTTTTTAATGAAAAGTGGACCAATTTGTACTTTTTTTTTGTGCCGATCAACGATAAGCCAGTGTGTTTAATTTGTCGTGAGTCAGTATCAAAAGAATACAATATAAAACGACACTATGAGACAAAGCATGTGTCCAGTTTTGATCACCTTCAAGGGCGGCTTAGTGTGGAGAAAGTGATCAGTCTCCAAATTGATTTAAATTGCCAGCAGGGTATATTTAAAAGGCAGAGGGAAGACAGCGAAGTGTGCATCAGTCAGTTATGTAATAGCTGAAAAAATTGCTAAAAAATCAAAAGCCTTCTTGGACGGAGAGTTTGTGAAAGAGTGTCTCATTGCTGCTGGCGATATTCTGTGCCCAAATAATAAGGAAGTGTTTAAAAAAACCAAGTTTTTCTGGGGTAACTGTAGCACGATGTATCGAAGAACTCGCCAATGACATTGAAGGTACTTTAAAAAAATGGTCATCCGAATTTGCATCATATTCACTTGTTTTAGATGAGAGCACAGATGTGAAGGATACAGCACAACCGGATATCTTTGTCTGTGACACTGATCAACAATTCAATGTGACAGAAGAACTGCTAGCGCTCATACCTGTGAAGAGAACAATAAAAGGCACTAATATTCTTGAACTTCAAAGAAAACGTTCCAGCATTTCGACCTCAGCATAACCAACCTCGAGGGTGTGGTAACTGATGGTGCCCCCTCTATGGTGGGAAAGAATGAAGGGTTTGTTGTGCTGCTATGAAAAGAACCAGAACTAGAAGGAAAAGATTTTGTCCATTACCACTGTTTAATCCAATAGGAGAATCTGTGAGCGAAAACTATTGGATTTGAGAATGTCATGAAAGTTATTGTGACTGTCGTCAAAATTATTAGGGCAAGAGGATTGAATCATCGTCGATTCCAAGAGTTTTTGACTCAAGAGTGCGAAGCCGATCACGGCGATGTGGTTCATTATAGTGATGTGCGTTGGTTGAGCAGAGGATAGGTTCTTGAAAGAGTCTTTGACTTAAGGAGCAAAATACAGCAGTTCATGCAAACCAAGGGGATTCCGATTGCAGAATTTAACGATCTGAAGTGGATGACAGACATCTCGTTGCATATGAATGACCTCAATACACGGCTACAATCCAAAGATTAACTGATGCACACTCTGTTTGACAGCATCAAAGCTTTTGTGGCCAAGCTCAAACTTTGGGAGGCACAACTCGCAAAAAAAGACTTACCTCATTTTCAGCTTCTCGCTGAGTCCAACCGTTTGTCTCCTGATGAATACGCTATAAAATTAGCCATGTTATGAAGTGAGTTTGAAAGGAGATTTAGTGATTTTCGTAACCAACAGTCTTCTTCAGATTTATTTTCAAAGCCATTCAGTGTCAATGCTGCTGAAATGCCAGGCTCAGTACAAATGGAGCTGCTTGAACTCCAAAACAACTCTTCTATGTGAGAAAAATTATTCAATGTGTCCTTGCTTACATTTTACAAAGACTACATTTCTGAGGACGCATTCCCTAATCTTCGCTGCATGCTTTGAAGATGTGCGCTTTGTTAAGAAGCACATACTTATGTGAGCAGTTCTTCTCCAGAATGAAGCATGTGAAGTCCAAGACAAGAACTCAGATTACAAAACAACATCTCGAGAATACTCTGTGCATAGTGACTTCCAACATTGATGCCAACAAGCTGGTCAAGGAAAAACACTGCCAAGTAGCCTATCGACTTTATAAAAAAAATGAATGTTTTCTTCATTAAATTATCTTTTTTCAATGATTGTATTTACTTATCATGAACCCGACTCCTACCTACGCTCTTAAAGCTGAGTTTGTTTATTTTTATAGGATTTTATGTAAAGTATCAAATTAACAGGGCTCCTTGTGAATCTCGAAAGCATCTTACAATTCTAAATAGAGCAGTATAACTTAGTGGCTCGCGGGCTTCACTGATATTTTTAATGCGGCCCGCACTGTCTGAAAGGTTGAGGACCACTAGTTTATAGTAATGTCATACTGTAAATGGCACTGCAGAAAATATGTTAATTTTCATGCACAGTCCAAAGGGAGAGATGGCAGATTGACATATATCTTTTACTAACATGGACAAAAAATACTTGTACAGATGGGATGATCAAGGCAGGGATATTATTTTAGCTGTGTACTGCAAAGAGAGTTGAAGTGAGAGTGGTTGTTAGTTCAGTTTATTGTAAAAATGGATGTAGAAAAGGATGATGTATAGACCCAGCCTTCTGCCTAAAATTAATAATAGAGAAAAGAAGAGAATATAATTTAGAAACACATACTGCATTTATTGACTTTGAAAAAGCATTTGACAAAGTTAAAAGAAATATATTATTTAACGTATTAAAAGAAAGACAAATACCAAATAATATCCTAAAAGCTGTCACAAGTATATATGAAAATAATCAAATACAAATAAGATTAAATCATGAGCTATCATATACAAGAGAGATAAACCAAGGGGTCCGAGAGGGATGTCCCCTCTCAGCAACTCTTTTTAATATCTACTTAAATGAAATAATAATAAAATGGAGTAAAAATTTACATCAAGGAATTAAACTTTCCCCTACAGTTAACTTAAACACTCTCCTCTTTGCAGACGACCAAATAATAATTACAAATTCTGAAGATAACTTACAGAAAGCTATTTTAAATCTAAATGAGATATCCAAAGATTATGTTATGATAATATCAACGGAAAAATCAAAAACTATGGCCTTTAAAGGACAAGATCCAGCAAGAACTAAAATAGTATTAGATAACAAGATCTTAGAACAGGTGAATTCATTTAACTACCTAGGATGTATGATCACTTATGAAAATGAAAAAGATATAAACATAAAAATTGCAAAATATTTAAAAATAACAGGAGTAATTAATTCTATATTTAAACCAAACCTAGTTCAAAAACAAACCAGGCTAAAAGTATACAATATATTACCCCTACTGGTCTTAATGTATGGAAGTGAAATCTGGACAATAAAACAAAAAGACAAACAAAGATTAACAACAGCAGAAATGAAGTTTATGGGAAAAACTGCAAAGTATACCCTATTTGATCACAAAAGAAACGAAGATATTATGAAAGAATTAAACCAAGAACCAGTAATTGAAAAAATTAAAAAATATAAACATAGATGGATGGAACACGTTCAAAGAATGAAAACAGAAAGATTACCAAAACAAGCCTTAAAGTACAAGCCATTAGGAAAAAGAAATCCAGGACGTCCTCTTAAACGATTCAACGATGACTTCTAAGGCCGGAACAGACCATACTAGGCCTAAATCCTTGATACATATGATGATGATGATGACATCACCAGATGTTTTTTTTATTATTATTAGTTATGAAAACCATATTTTGGGAATCTGCCAATTCTTCTGGTTAAAGAAGGGTGGCATTTTCCCAATAGGGTGTTGTTAATATATTCCTTTTAATGTATTAAAAGGAATGATGGAATATTAGTAGGTGTCTCAGATGTTTTCTGTTTCTTGCTTTTATCTGTTGATGTAGCAATGGTTCCTGTATTTAGTTGAGGCTTGTTAAAAGCCTTGATAATCTTAAGACCAAAACTCTTACTAAAAAAGGAAGAACTGAGCACCAGGGATCCACACCCGCCATGGAACCACACATGGACAACTACTGTCCAGTAAGCAATGATTATGCACAAAAATGGAATGTCAGGGCTACTCTGGATGCCATGACAGCAAACCCTGAACCTGTCCCAAGACCATGAAGGAGAGGCTGACCCATGCAAATTAGCTGACTGATCCAACTGGCACCCCAGGTGGATCATCTTGTTAAAGCAGGTGCTAACAGTACATGACTACCAATATTTCCCTTTCTGGATATTCTCAGGTTTCTCAAAATGGCAACACACTGGTAGGGTGTTGGATCCAGGCAATAGTGATCTGGAAGACAGGAGAGTCAAGAAGACAAGAGAGGTAGAGTAATGGCAACAGAAACAGATGTGAAAATTGCAAGTACTATAACTGAGGTCTCTTTCACCATGAAGGGGGTACCCCACATGGAGAGAACATCTTGTAAGAAAAGAAAAGAAAAAAAAAAAGTACAATTGACAATTACTGATGATATCAATATCTACACATTTATTCAGAAAACTAGTATTCAGGGAATTTTAGAAAGAAGTGGCTCAACGGCAAATTCTGTATGCACGCGCACACACACACACAAAAACAAACAAACATCATTTGAGTAAGCCACGGATGCACATGGTAAATTTGCCTGCAAGGATAGAAAAATCAATATTTCATGTTAAGACTCAAGAAATGAAAGAAACAGTTTTCCACTATCTCTTTCAGTCAGGTCACACAATGAAGAAATCATATGGAAAGTTTTTGGAAAGTACATCAGTGTCTGCTTTAAAACAATATGAAATACCTAGGAAAGCAACAAAAGTCATGAGAAGACTTTGGAAAGAACAGAAGATAAATATGATGGTGGTAAATGCTTTTGAGGCTAAGGCAAAGGCAGACCTGGACTAAAGAATACCGTAAAATGAATCAGAGATTCTGGATGTTTGGAGCAATCACTTAGAAGAAATTCTTTTCTTCAAATTCTAGGCCAGGTAGGTCCCAGAACTTTAAGTCTCCATGTAAGAATTCAGTCTTGGAGTCTCAAATTATTCACCTGAATTCTTACAAGAGTGTGCTAAGAAAGAGATGAAAATAATGAGCACATGACTTACATGTTCATTTTCATCAATTTGTTGCATCTGTTACATCAGTCTCACATGCACAACATACTAACTAGACACTGGAAGTAGAACCTTCTTATTTGGCACAACCCAGAAGAGGCGTATGCCAATATTGTAATCAACTTATTCCTTTCTCGCTACTAAGTGAAATGCAATTAACAGAGAGGCAGAGATAACCTTCACAAGATTGTTAGAAGGGAACTAAAAAAAAAGATGAAAGAAGAGGAAGGAGAAATGGGAAAAAAAAAGAGGAGGAGGGGGAGAGAGAACAAAGATAGGAGGAATCCAACAAAAGGTCTAACAGAATCCAAGATATGAAGAAACAGAGACCTCTACTATGTCTGTTAATGTCAGCATAAATCCTACAGCTGCTTCAGAATCCACAACAGTAGTGCTAAATTCAGAATAATATTCTATGAAGATTTTCTGGCAAAAAGATACACTTCCATTTGGCATAATTTAGAAAGCAGCTGCTAACCTATGGCAACTATCCAGAAGATGCTCACATATACAAAGAGCATTTGATAATAAAGTAGTCTTCCTCCATTGTGAAATTAGTTGTTAGGCTTATAGAATTAAGTGATTTTGCTTCCAAGTATCACACAACATAAGGCATTCTTTTCTTTCTGTGTATAATGTGCATAAAAGAAGACAAGAGAAAGTGAAATTTATGAATATTGTATGAAAATCCAAGTTACATCAGACTGAAGTTCATGTCTAGTAAAGCAAAAGCTCTTATAACTGAAATTTTATCATGTAAAGATTAATTATTATAGTTCCATAAAATAAGGAGATGTTCATTCATGAAATTTACTGGATGTATGCATGAATATGAAATTTAGTGATATTTCTTTATCATAAACAAATATTAAGTTAAAATAAGTTGAATATATGTTAGATAAGCATTTGGAACTATGGAAAAAGCATGTTAGCATATTGTCTTTTCATAGAATTGGTAAAGCACTGTATTCAATGCTCTACGCTGAGAGTTACAAAGAAGAGATATTAAATGTTATGTTGTGTGAAACCAAAACTGTCATCTGAAGTTGAAAAATTAGCTCCATGGTTAACACTTTCAAACTTTTTTTTTTAAATCTAACCCGCACATGAAAAGTCACAAGACTGTTACAAAAGAAGTTACACATGGCATATCAGAGGTGAAAAGAAAGGAGGAATCTGTTGACTTTTTTTGGACAGGTGAAGGTTCTATTTTTCAGCAAAGACAGAGTATGGAGAGGCTATTCCAAAGAGCAGAAGCAGATGGAATAAAACAAGAGGCAGAGAAGTTGGTTCACCGAGATTCAAAATAGCCTGTAAATCAGTGTTCTTGTTCTTCTGATTTTGGAGGAAGATGGGGAAGTGGCCAATTAAGCAGAACTATGTGTGAAAGTATCTGTAGAATAGACATAAGGGCAGAAAGTTTATGAAAGAAGGAATGAAGTGAACCTGTGAGAGAGGGATCATTAATTAACCACATTACCCTCTTCTTGAAAACAGTGAGCAATCATAGAGAGATTTCAATGTGCCATCCTCAATGTGTGAGCAATACTCAATAACCAGGTGGATTTGGAATTTGTATAGAGTTATCAGCTGTCAAGGTGAGAAATAGTGTGCTGAGTGGAAAACCTGCAGTGTTTTGGTAGCTTCATTAACTGTGACTGAGATGTATTTGTGCGCCAGGAATGGTTGGAAGTGCAGGTCAGTACAAGAAGTGAAATCGGATCGTGTTTGGATATTTCGGTATTACTGAAAGTTAGGAAGAGGAATGTGAGATCTTCTCTTACAAGAGATCAGACAAGACTAAGTTTTGTCCTGATTGTCAGTGCAGGTTTGCAGGAAAAAGGCCAAGATGAAGAGGGATTGATATAGTAAATAGGGCCTTAAAGACAGAAATATAAGATCCAATAATGTTAGTGTCTTAACAGATTAATTTGGAGGAAAATTGTTGATCAGAAGTTAGTAATCGTGTAACTTTTTCATGTAGAACTATCATAATTATCCTTTACCCCCCCCCCTCCCATGGGTATATACCAAGAATTTGATGATGATGATGATGATGAAGTGGCAAAATTAGCAAGAAAATAATCTTGTGCGCTTTCTTCCGTAAAACCAAAGAAAGGATGTTGTAAACATTTTGTTCTAAAAGAATCACTCAATGAAAAAGAAAATACCACATATTTTTCTTCTTATTATTATTTGGTATTTTCTTGCAGGACAAAGAAGAAATCACTCTGCATTTGAAAAAAACTAATATTTTGCATTAAAAATGTATACTTGCTCTCCAAGTGATTTATGTTTTCAAATTGTCGTGTGAATGGTTTTGAAAATAAATTATAATTTTGAAATATCTGTAGATTGAATAGGTGGGTAACCACCACCTTCAAAAATCTTGAATGCATGTGTAACACATATGTGCATTTATTATTTTAAATTACGATCCTTTCCAAGTTAATTGTATGACATAATTTATCATTTTTTGATGATAAAACTGAAACTGCAATTATTATAAATTAAGAAAAGCCAGCAAAGGTTGGTTGATTGGTAGAGCCTCTGCTACTAATGGCTCATGCAAAAAGTTAAGCAAGTTTGAGCGCTAGTAGGTTGGAATCAATCGTTTGATGCTGTTGGTACACTCTCCTTCGATGAATCTTTGGACTCCCTGGAGGTGTCACATAATAATAATAAGAAGAAGAAGAAGAAATTATTTTGACAAATATTATATCAACCTGTAAAAGAAGTATCAGTATTTCTGTTTAGGATGCTCATCAATCAAACAACTGAAAATGAAAGATATTGCTGATGAATACTCCATTACTGCTTGAGGCTGTTTAGTGTGACTTGAGAGAAAGTATTCTTTCTTTTCTTTCTTAATAGCAGTGAGAATAATCTAAGTATCAAACCTTTTTCTTGAGCTGAGAAGAATATTATCTAGAATGTCTAACATAGCTTATTTCAGAGATGGTTACTAGCAGTAGTAAAAGTAATAATATTTGAAATTAAAAAAAAAAAAAAAAATTAGCACTACCGAACTTTCTTTTTTGTGGCATGAATATAAACAACTTTCAGGAATGTGTTAGCAGAGCTAATCTCAGGTGGTATAGTCACTTAAACAGAATGGGCGAGAAAAGATTAGCAAAACAAGTGTTCTCTGCCAGGGGCAGGAAAACGACCCAGATGAAGACCAAGATATAGGTGGATTGATACGGTACAAAGTGCCTTAGACGATAGAAATATAAGATCTGATAATGTTGGAGTCTTGACAAGTAACAGGCTGATTTGGAGGAAAATTATAGATAGGAAGTTAGTAATGATGTAAATCATATCCTGTACACCCCTTGAGGGTACATGGCAGGAATTTGATGTTGATATAAACAACTTTATATAGTCAAAATGTAACATGAAATGTATTTGTAAAACTTACAATAATTTCAGCAAACAGTTGAAGAAATGATTACAGATTGCAAATAAATAGGCCAATATTAGAAGTACCTGCTTCAACACAATATTATTGCCTTATTTCTTTTGTCAAAACAGTAAAATGAAGTGATAGATTTTGAATACTGCCTTGTGAAACCAGTAGAAAAAAAACAGAGTTGTTGTTATGTGTCATACAGTCGTTTTCGACTACTGGTGATCATGTGCACAAAGGCTCACAATCCCACTTGGCCTCTTGTCCTTTCTTTCAGCAATTGTAAGTTCAAGTCGGTAAACTTTTATACTGTCCATTCAATTTTTTTGTGGTCTTCCACTTCTTCTCATTCTCTCAATCTTCCCCAACATAGGTGTCTTTTCCAATGATTCATCAGCTCACATAATATGTCCAAAATACATCAACTCTGTTTAGCGATCATAACCTCCAAGAGTCTTTATACTCTCTAAAACAGGGGTTCCCAACCCTGTGCCCATCGACCAATTTGTGTGTGCCTGCCACTGTTCAACCATGTGCCGTACAGTTTGAAATAATCACTCAACAATTCATGGCATGCTATATGATGCATGAGTTAATGACACATGACGAGTATTAAACGGATACAATGTAAAGTAGACACGCATTCGAAGTTGTTCATTCCAGTTTAAGAACTGGAATATCATCATATTCTCCTAATTATGAAGCACTAACCAATGAAATGCGCCAAAAATCACACTAACTTATATATATATATATTTAAATTTTTATATAATGTAAACTTTTAAGTAGTAAAACATTTGATTATAATGTAAACTTTGTATATATTCATTTAACAAAAGAATTCAAAAAATTTGCTTGAAAAAATAGATGCCGCCCGTCGCCCTACTGGTATTTTAGAATGTGCTCTAGGAAACAAAAAGGTTGGGAACCCATGTTCTAAAACCTTCTTATTGGTCATTCTAGCAGTCCATAGGATTCTTGATAGTCTCCTCCACACCCATAATTCAAAGGAATTAATTAGTTCTCTGTCTTTCTTCTTAATAATCCAGCTTTCACATCCATACATCTCTAGTGGAAATACCATTGCTTTGACAATCAATTCTAACTTTCATGGCCTTACTCAACCTCCATATTTCATAATTTTAAGCCTGTCTGTTCTTGTGGCATTTCTCTATTCACGTATGAATCCAGCCTTTGTCAGGTTTAATACAGCTTTTTCTTCCATGACTATCCTTTTAATTTCATCTTCATATTTACCATTATGTCTGATTCCGGACCAAAGTAAATCGTAACTTTCAACAATTTCTATTTTGTCACCCTCTATTATAAATTCATTTAATTGCCAGAAGCTATCACTTTTGTTTTGCTGATGTTTAAATTAAGCCTGGCTTTGTTACTTTCTATCTAAACCAATAGAATCAACTGCTCCATATCTTCCTTAGTTTCTGCTATGAAGGTTGTATCATCTGCATATCTTAAATTATTTATTTCCTATCATCAATCTTAACTGATGGCAAGAAATAAATTCCAGCTGGATCTTTGTCCAAGCTAGCCATTCTCATAATATATTCACAATAGACATTAAAAGGAAAGGGGAGAAACTATCCTCAATTTCTGCAAAGAAAACAACCTTATCATCTCAAACACAATGTTTTACCATAGACCTAGTTTTAAATACACCTGGACCTCACCAGATAGAGAAATACAAAATTGTATCCTAATTAGAAGTAAATGGAAAATCTCAATCAAAAACATAAGAATGCTCAAAAGCCTAAATCTGGATACAGACCATGAACTCCTCTCTGCAACAATGCAGATAAAATTCAAAGTGAACTATAAAAGAAATAGAATGGATAAACTCCACATGGAAAAGTTAAAAAAATAACCAAATAAGATTAGGCTATATTAGGAAAATTGAAGAAATAAATAGGACTCAAACAGATGAAACCAAAAACCTTTGGAAAACAGGAAAAGAAATATTAATTAACTCGGCCATGGAAACTTCAGGAATTTATAAAAGACCCAATAATAAATGGATAACATCTGAAATATTAGAAAAATGTGAAGAAAAAATAAAACTAAGAAAAATAAAACCAAAAATAAACAGACATACCTCAGAAGAAAACAAGAAGAAATACAAACAACTCAAAAATGAAATTGATAAACTCTGCAGACAGGCTAAAGAAAACTGGCTAAACAAAAAAGCAGAAAAATGTAATGAGGCATATAAACACCATAACTCAAAAGCATTACATATCACAATTAAAGAAATTACAAAAAACTTTTCACCACTACCGCTAACAATGATCAACCATCAGGGTGAGGAAACAGGAAATCCAAATGCGATAAAGGCAATATGGATGGAACACTACCAAGAAACCTTTAAGAATGAAAGCAATACCTACCTAATAACAAAGCCCCACACTAACTCAAGACATGACACTTTAATGGTCCTTCCATCGGAAGTGGAAAATGCTCTAAAGCAAATGAAATCTGACAAAGAACCAGGGATAGACCAAATCCCATCAGAACTCTGGAAAGAAGGAAAGCAAACAACTTTAAAATTCCTTACCACACTTTTCAACAAAATCATTAAAACAGGAGAAATACCAGAAGATTGGAGAACAGGAATTATCATACCAATTTACAAGAAAGGTGATAAGAAAAATTGTAAAAATCACAGACCAATCACATTACTCAGCGATGCTTACAAAATATTTACAAGAATCTTGCAGAACAGGCAGGCTTCAGAAAGAATCACTCCACATTGGATCAGATCTTCATAATACAAAGACTAGCAGAATTATACTGGGAACATAACAAAAATATCTATTACTGTTTTCTAAACTTCTTAGAAAAATATTATAGTCTCACAGAAGCAATAATAAAATTCAATAGTATAACAACAGATAAAATAAACGTCAGTAAAGGAGTAGCCCAAGGATGTCCCATCTCCCCATACCTTTTTTTAACATCTACTTAGAGGATATGGTTAACAAGCCTTGGAAGGAGAAAAAGGGGTCAACCTAAATGGTTATAACCTTAACAACAAAAAATATGCAGATGACACTGTAATAATAGCAGACACAAAAGAAAAAAAAAAAATGATGAACCTAATAACCAAACTAAACAATACGGCTAAAGAATACAGCATGACCATAAATACAGAATAAACAAAAATCTTGATAATTGGAAAAAACGAAAAAAAACTAAACTTCTCCTTGAATAGATCAACAATTGAAGGTAAAACAATTCAACTATTTAGGAACAGTAATAACAGAACACCTAGATACCATGACCACTATTAAACATAGAATATCGACTGCATGGTCATCATTTAATAAGTCAGGTAAAATCTGAAAAATAATAAAATCTCCAAACCTCTAAAAATAAAATTATATAATGCAATTATAATACCCACTGTGCTATTTGCTTCAGAAACTTGGACACTCAAGAAGATAGAGATACAAAAACTGGAAGCTTTCGAGATGAAATGTCTCAGTAAAATAAACAAAACAAAATGAACAGAAAAGAAAACAAATGAAACTGTAAGACAATGCCTAAAATATACAGACTCATTAATCGAAAAGATCAAAAGAAGACAACTTCAGTGGTACGGATATGTCGAGAGAAAATGCCATCAGAAAGACTACCCAACCTTGCTCTGTATGCAAGAATAAAAGAAAAAAGAAAAAAAGGAAGACCAAGAACTAAATGGATAACAACAATAAAGGTCAACTCTGGATTACAAACATATAGACAGCTCACCAGCTACACAAGAAACTGAGACTCCTGGAGGGTGTTGTGGAAACATGGAAGAACTCAACCTGTCCCGGAGGGAAGAGGACAGTAAGTAAGTAAGTAAATATTAAAAAGGTAGGACGATAGTATAAAATCCTGCTGCACCCCCTTTTTCCACTTGAACACTGTTGTTTCTCCAAAGACTGTTTTTACTGAAGCTTCATGGTTGGCATACAGCTCTCTTATCAAGAGAATTAGATGTTCAGATATTCCCATTGATGTCATTACAATCCACTGTCTGTTATAATCCAGAATACAGAATATTTACAAAATATTTACAAGATCCACTGTAATCAAAATAAATAATCCACTGTAATCAAAAGTTTTCTTATAGTTGATAAAACAGATGAATACTTCTTTCTGAAATTCTCTTGCTCTTTCCATAATCCATCTCATGTTTGCTATTTGATCTCTATTTCCTCTATCTCTCCTAAAGCATGCCTGTTCTTGTGGCATTTCTTTATTCACATATGGCTCCAGCCTTCGTTGGATGACTTTCAGCATCATTTTACTTGCATGTGAAATTAAAATGATGGTTCAATAATTCTCACAAACTCTGGGATTTGATTTTTTTAGAATTGTGATGAATACTGATATTTTCCAGTCTCTAAGCCAGTAAGTTTTCTTCCAAACCTGTTGACAAATTTCAGTCAATATATGCTGGCCTGGTTGGCCAAGTGGTTAGTGTATCCGCTCTCCAGCCAAAAGGCTGTGGGTTTGAATCCTGCCATGGGACTGGATGTTTGTGATTGTCTGTGAAAATACTAGTGGTGGTGGTGGTGGGCAGTAGATGGCATACGTGTAGATGATGATGGTAGTTGCAATGCGTTGTAGTTGGTGGACTGAGTGGTGGAGAAGGTGCCCTCCCTCAATGAGTCTTTGGACTACCTGGAGGGTTCATATAATAAGATTCACTACTTCATACCCAGCTGCTCTCAATAATTCCACTGACACTCCATCAGCTCCAAGAGCTTTTCCTTTTGGCAGCTGTTCTATTGCTGATATCACTTCACTTTTTATCATCATGGGTTCCTCAACAAATTCTCTCCTTTCAAATTTGACTTCAATATCATCTTTCTTGTACAGATCCTCTACATACTCTTTCCATCTTTTTTTCACTGCTTCTTCTTCCATCAGACATTTTCCCAAATTACTTTTTACAACTCCTAATCTAGAGATAAATTTCTCGGTAACATCATTGAATTTTCTAAAGAGATCTCTTGTTCTACCTGTAGTACTGCTTTCTTCAATTTCATTGCACCTTTTGTTTAGATGTCTTTTCCTTATCTTTCCTAACCTGTCTCTGGAAATCTGCATTCAGTTGTCTAACCCTTTCTTTGTTTCTCTGAAGTATCATTTTTCTTCTTTCCTCTGCTATTTGAATAGCTTCTTCTGTTTCATATATCTTCCTGTCTTCTCCAAACTTTTTAATTTCTTTCGAATTTCTACAATAAATGCTTCATTTATATGATCTGTCCACAAAAGGACAGTATCAGATTTAATCAAATCTGATACTGTCCTTTTGTTTCTTCTTAGCCCTTAATTTAAATTTAATTTCGGCTATCAATAATTCATGTACTGATTTGATAGTGCTTCTCCACCTTCTGCTGGCAATAATATAATCTATCTGATTTCTATATTTTCCATTTGGTGAACTCCATGTTTAAAATCTTCTTTTATGTTCTTGAAAGCAAGTGTTTGCAATAAACCAACTGTTCTCAACAAAACTCCTGCTTCATTCCTCAATCCTAAACCAAATTTTCCAGTGATGCTTTTATTATTATGATTATTCGTGACACCTCCAAGGAGTCTGAAGACTCATCGCGGGAAGACACCTATTGTACAACTCTTCGTCTCCATCACTACACCGAACCTCTACTACCAATCATCTACATCAGCACCATCTACCACCCACTACAGCTAGTATTTTTTTGTCTGTAAATTGTGTGTGTTCTAAAGGGCTGATCTGTCTGTATGCGGGATGAAAAACCCGAGTTTCAGGGAGAAAAAACCCTGCTACCTCCGTATGAGATCGGATAACTCACCTTCGATTGAAAAAGTCCATATAAAGATTCCTCCCGTCATAATGAGACTCGAACTTAGGCCTTTTCCAACTGAAGAGTGCAACGTACCGCCGTTCTTCTAATTGCGCTACGGAGTCGCTTAAGATTCAAATTGTATGCGTACACAAGAAGTTCTTTGTTCTCATTTTTCTCTCACTTTTGCATTCCAATCATAATATCAGGAGGAAATCTGTTTTATCAATACTCTGTTCTATTTGTTGCATGCTGCTGTAAAATTCTTCGACCTCATCTTCACTTGAATCTGTAGTGGGTGCATACACCTGTATGAGTGTAACATTCATTGGATATGGCTTTATTCTGATTAGAATTATTCTATCAAAAAATGGGTTGTATCCCAAAATGTGTTTTCTGTATTCTCTTCTATGAATATACTTTGAGGGACTTTTGAATGAGGAAAATGCAAGGACTCACAGAGGAGATGGGCAGCCTTCTGAGGGGGATGGTGCAGAACATCAGTAGAGTGGAAGTAACGGAGGCCATGAAGAGGATGAGGAATGGAAAATCAGTGGGCCCTGACAGAATTCCAGTGGAGGCATGGAAGGCACTGGAGGAAGAGGGAATTGACCTGCTGTGGGACCTGTTGATGCAAGTTTGCCAACAGGAAAATATACCCGAGGAATGGAGGGAGAGTACTCTTGTCCCTATCTACAAGGGTAAAGGCGATGCACAAGACTGTAAAAATTACAGAGGAATAAAGTTGATGTCCCACACAATGAAAATCCTAGAAAGGGTTCTTGATGGTAGATTGAGGAAGGAGGTGGAGATTGCAAAGGAACAATTTGGCTTCATGCCTGGTAGATCAACAACAGATGTTATCTTTGGGTTATGGCAGATGATGGAAAAGTATCGAGAGAAACAAAGGGGGCCACATCTGGCATTTATTGATCTGGAGAAAGCATATGATAGAGTGCCAAGGCACTTCTTGCCTTGGCACTCTATCGTCCAGCACCATCTGAGGGAGAAGAAGGTGCTGGAGAAATATGTCAGGTTGTTGCAGGAAATGTACAGAAATGTGAAGACAAGTGTTCGACCTATCTGGAACAGATAGAAAGTTTTCAAGTAACAGTTGGCTTGCATCAAGGGTCAGCATTAAGTCCGTTTCTGTTTAATATTGTGATGGAGGTGGTAACAGAGGAGGTGAGAGAAGATGCGCCTTGGACAATGTTGTATGCAGATGACATCTTGCTGTGTGCAGATTCAAGAGAAGAAGCGAGAACTAAACTGGAAAGATGGAGAAAAGTACTGGAAGAGAGAGGTATGAGACTGAGCAGAAGTAAGACAGAGTATATGTGTTGCACAGTGGATGGCAGACAGGAGACAGATCTGGAGCTGGAAGGAAATATCATCAGGAAGGTGAGAGACTTTAGATACTTAGGTTCAACAGTGGAAGAAGATGGAGGAGCTGAGAAGGAAGTGGGATGCAGGATACAAGCGAGTTGGAGGAACTGGAAGGAGATGGCTGGAGTGTTATGCGATAAGAGGGTGCAGATCAATCTGAAAGGCAAAATCTATAGGACAGTAGTGAGGCCAGCTATGACATATGCTATAGAAACTGTGGCCCTGAGGAAAAATAACATCAGCAGGATGGAAGTAGCAGAGATGAGAGAATGGTTAGGCGGATGTGCGGTGTGACGAGAAAGAATCGTCTGAGAAATGACTATGTCAGGGGAACAGTGAAAGTTACGAAATTAGGCGCGAAAATACAGGAGGCAAGGTTGAGATGGTTTGGTCATGTGATGAGGAGGAAGGACGAATATGTGGGAAGAAGGGTCATGCAGATGGATGTGCAAGGAAGGCGGAAGCGTGGGCGGCCAAAGAAGAGATGGAGGGAACTGGTAGAAGAGGACTTGAGGATGAAGAACTTGGATGTGGTGACAGCCCAAGACAGGAAGGTGTGGAGGAGACTCATTATCAACAGTGACCCCACTTAAGTGGGAGAAGCTGCAGAAGAAGAAGAATGCTACTCCATTTTTTCCAAGGTTTCATAACCAGAATAGTTATTTATAATTCAGTTCACGAGCAGAGCGGGAGAGAAAGGTGAGAATGCAATTGGAAATCTTTAAAATGAGAATGAATTTTGAATCAGTCTGTATGAGATGTTTCATATATTTTCACCATATCCAATCTATAATGGTTAAGCACTTGATATTATAGAAATATGTCTCCTACAAATCACGTGTTGCAATTTTAAGCAAAAAGTGAAGGCAACTCAGTTCCTACTGAAATATCACAGGATATAAATTTTTTATATTAAAAAAGTCTCAACTGGAAAGCAAGTAATGCAATTTAACATCATTTGCTGTTCATAAAAACAGTAAAACTTGTTTCTAAAACTGAAGTATAATGATCCATATAATGATATTTTGCAAGGAAAGAAAATAAAAGTTTATATTTATTTCAATACATCCTATTTGAAAACATTTGTTATTTATAAATATATAACATAATAATTTTCAATACAAGCATTTGAAAACAGTGTGAAAATAATTTCCTCAATATTGTCATTAAAATGAAAGAACATAAATTGTCTTGTTCCACTGCACTGATATGAAGCAAAAAAAATCCCAAATTTACTATTACTAAATTCACTGCTACGGTAATCTCTTGTCACATTTCAGAAGAGATTTTCACACATCTGAATTTTATTTTTATCTTTGGGAACGGATATAAATAAATTATATCACCAAAAGTTCAAATATCAAAGGGCAATGAAAGAAATTCCAAGTAAACCAAGTATACTTTAAGTCACGTGACACAGAGTTTGATCCATTACAAATATTCTGCTCTACAATCATCATTAAGAATTACATGATAAAAGGCAGAATGCTAATCATGTTTTGATCCACAAAAAATACTAAGGGGGGGTTCAAGAGTATTTCATCCATTTCAGTGATGAAATGTTGGGAAGTTAATGATATCAATAATGAGTATAGCTTTGCTTAAAGTTGATGTTTAAACTTGGCATCAGCAATACAATCATATACTTGCTCATACACACAGTTATTCTAAATTGCACAATCTATAATACTTTTGCTTTAATGTGTCTTTGTTTCTTGGAAATGCAAAATAACTTTGAAATAACTTACAATTTCCTTTTAATCACAGACTTTTTTTATTTTATCATCATCAAATTCCTGACATGTACCCTCAAGGGGTGTACAGGATATGATAGAACTACATTATTAAGAGAGACCTCCAGAGAGTCAGGGACTCATCGAGGGAGGCCACATACTACATGCACCAGCCATCATATTCTTGAATTCATTCCTTGAATCCACATACTACATGCACCTTATTCTTGAATTCATTCACACTGCTTGCACTCAAAACATCCAATGGCAATCCGTTCCAATCATGCACCACCCTATGAGAGAAAAACCTAGCCCTCACTCCCTTTTTAGCAGCATTCGTTCTCAGCTTCCAAGGATGACCTATTATCTTTTCCCCACCCTCAATAAATTGAAAAATTCCATCAACTGAAATCCTGTATGACCCTTTGAGAAGTTTGTGTCTTGATCATATCACCCCCTTCTTTCTCTTGTTCCCTAGTGTCTGCAGTCTAAAAATTCTCAATCATAATCAGTATTCCATAATACTGATATCGTTTTTAACACTTTCCTTTGCACTCTCTCTAATATATCAGAATCACAATGGAAACCAAATTTGTGCACAATAGTCCAAGTGAGGTCTTATCAATGCCTTGTAAAGAGGCAAAATGAAATCCATATCTTTACATGTGAATGTTCGTTTCAGCATTGCAATTATCTTTTGAGTTGTATTAGCAATCTTTGCTACACGGCCCCAGAACTTCAACTTCCTATCTACTAACACTCCAAGATCCCTAGCCTTATCACTTTCTTAAGCATAATCCTACCAATATAATATGACATTGGATATATAATCACGCCAAAGCGCATGGCTTTACATTTACTGACATTGAACTGATATCCATTTTCCTATGCCCACAATTCAAGCCTATTCAAATCATTATACAAGTACTGCATATCAGCAACATTCCTGATTACCCTACCTATCTTTGCATCAACAGCAAATAGCTGTATGTTGCTTGTCAAATCCTTCCCAATATCATTAATGTACAGATTGAATAGCAGTGGAGCAAGCACTGATCCTTGTGGTGCACCACTGGTTATTTATTTATTTAACTTCATACTGAGTGAGCAGTACTACTCTTGCATTAGTCCTAAAAAAGACTCTAAAGAAGGCTGAAGCCAGTGCAAAAGAATTTTTTCAAGAGTAATACCCGATGCCAGTTCGTGTTATCATATTAGTCATATGTTGGTGGTAACGCCATGCCAGTAGAGTGCCTTGCAGAGCCCCTCACTTGAAAGTCTTTCTTGGATAAGCCAAATGGATATAAATCCTTGTAATTAGTGGCACTCCATATAGAGAGATGGTGGTGCTGGTAAAGTGGGGAGCTGCCCCAAGCTCCTTTCTTATCTACCTTACAAGGTCTGAATTCTGCTCATAGTACTGGACCTTGTTTTTATGGCAATAGGTAAGTGAGCACCCAGTACCCACTACCTGAGCATCATTTACTCAAACGTCGCCATCTTTTCTCATTATAACATCTGGCTTTCTAATGCTAGTATTGGTTCTATAATGAGGTTCAACCATGGTCTCCCAACTTTTGTTCTTAAAATGATTATTCAATATGGAGACCATGGCATCATGTCTTAAATCTTGCAGACTCACATCTCTCCATATGCCACCTTTTGATATGTCAGTCAGCCATCCTCTTATCCACGCTAATATTCTATAATCCAAACCCATGGTCTCCAATTTATGCAACAGTCTACCATGCTATATTTTGTCAAAAGCATTCACAAAATCCAAAAGTATCATGTTGTATCCATTCCCCTTGTCTAGTTCAATGATAATTGTTATAGAATGTGAGCAAGTTGCTAAAACATGACCTTCTCTTAGTAAACCCATGTTTTCATTGCAAAGTAGAGATTCACTGTCAACCCATTCTTGAATGCAGACCCTAACCAATTTTTCCAAAATCTTCATCACCACTCCTGAGATACTAATTGGTCGATAGTTGGATACATCGGTATTTGCACCACCCTTGTGCAATGAAATTACCATTCATTCCTGCAGAATCTTCCCTGTTCTGAGATTCAAATTAAACATCCTGTCAAAGGAATGGCCAGCTGAACGCTCTTTTAGCACACATGTTGATATTCCATCAGTCCCTATTGCTGAATGATCATTCAATTTGTGCAACAGCTTTAATACCTCAGCCTCACACACCTGCATGTCTTCATCTAGTGAAGAGGTAACAGTGAGCTCAATGTGTGTTCACCAGGTTGATAACTTTTAACAAATGGGCACTCATTAACTGAACAGCCTCTTCTGCATCTGTAACCCTCCTGCCATCTGGATTTAGAAGATTTATTCTTTCATATTTATTCTTTCTTTTACTTGCATCATATTGATAGAATTCTTGTGGGTTGTCTTTAGCTCGCAGAGCCAGTTTCTTTTCATGCTCAGACTTTGCTTTCCATACAACAGTTGTGACTATTCTAGCATGTTGTTTATAATGTTCGAAACAGACGTCATCCTTATGCAAACGGTATTCCTTCAACATAATCCTTTTCTTACGAATCTCTTGCATAATAAGATTACACATCCATTTGACTCCTACTGTATTTATTCTTCGAACTCTTGGGACACATTCTGATATTGCATCATTTAAGTATTGTTTAAATGCCTCCCATGCACTGTCGATATATATATATATATATATAAATATATCAGGGGCGAATATTTCAGGTGTGCTAGGAGTGCAGTGCTCATCCACGAAACATTGGTATCACCGATGTTATATTTTTGCACGTATTCCCGTTAAAGACATGAGTCTTTAAAGGGAATTTAAGCCTTTAAGTCTGTTTGCAGACTTAAAATTGAACACAATATACTAATGCTTCACTGTCCTCTTCAGGAGGGTAATAAAGCATTAGTGCTTTATAAAGAGGGCATTTTTCACCGCAAAAACATTGCATCACATTCGTGTTAATAGCCTGGGTGTGCTTTCGAAATGCATACACCTTTGAGCCCTTCGAAAAGATGTAAAGAGGGCACAGCGGATCCGGGTGAGCTAACATTGCCAGCTCACCCAGCACCTGGTGTCTGTGATTGGTTATTGTATCAACCAATCCAATTGAACGTTGTTACTTGTCATGATGAGTTGAGCGCTTTGTGCAATCGATGGCTGTATTACAAATAGTTGTTACGCATGTTTTCAAATCTGAAAATTTGAAAGTGGAAGTTAGGAGAAAACTGCTAATCGTTTTTTTTTTTTTTGCTTGTGCAGTATAGCATCTGTTGAGGTTGCAAAGTTTTTTAACGGTATATAGAGACATTTTTATTCTAGTCTTCAGAAACAACAGACAGTAAAAAATATCTATTCCTGAATAAAAATGAATATTCTGTGTATTATAAGACGTTGTTGAGCTACAACAAAATACCAGCATATGTGAGATTGATAAGGCAGAAGAACCGCTGATACTAAAAATAAAATTAAAAAAAAAAAAAAAACTAATGAATTTAGGATTCCTGAAAGTGTGAATAATTCCGATAATGATCGGATGTTATGTATACTGAGTCTCAGTAAACAAAATAAAATTCTTGGAAAACGGAGTGAAATATACACAAACCAGAGAAGTTCCATGGTAACATTGTTATAGAATGTGAGCAAGCAGCTAAAACATGACCTTCTCTTAGTAAACCCATGTTGCTCATTGCAAAGTAGAGATTCACTGTCAACTCATTTCTGAATGCAAACCCTAACCAATTTTTCCAAAATCTTCATCACCACTCGTGAGATACTAATTGGTCGATAGTTGGATACATCGGTCTTGGCATCACCCTTATGCAATGGAATTACCATACAATCTTTCCATTCCTGCAGAATCTTCCCTGTTCTGAGACTCATATTAAACAGCCTTGTCAAAGGAATAGCCAGTTCAGCTGAACACTCTTTTAGCAACGTGCTGATATCCAATCAATGCCTATTGCTGAATTCTTATTCCGTTTGTGCAACAGCTCTAATACCTCATACAGCTGAATTTCTTCATCCAGTGAAGAAGAAGCAGTGAGCTCAATGTCACATACACCAGGTTGATAGCTTAAAACAAACTGGGCACTCATTAGTTGAACAACTCTTCTGTATCTGTAACGCTCATGCCATCTGCATTTAGAAGAGTTATTCTTTCTTTTACTTGCAGCATATCGATAGAATTCTCATGGGTTGTCTTCAGCATGCAGAGCCAGTTTCTTTTCATACTGTTTTCCATATGTTGTGACTATTATAAATTTAGTTTAATCCTTTATCCAAGTGTAAGCAAAGAAAGTATAGTTTGTGCCTGAAGTATCTTCAGGACTGAGGCAACTCGTGGTAAAGGTGGAGTAAGATCTCATCACTTGTCTTAGTATCTCCAATAATGCACAGCACATTTCCTTGCGGACATCTATAATGCTAGGGAAGGGCCACTACCCAGACCGGTTTCGACCTTCACTGAGGTCTCATCAGTGGGAGTCAGACCCAGAGGTGGTGATACTAAGGTGGAAGTAATGGAGAAATCATATTTACTTATACAAGTTCACAAAAGGTGCCTCACCTTATTATTAAATTACTCTGGATTTAGAGAAAGATGTTGGAAGTTTTTCTCCACTTGGTTAGACTATAATAAATTTAGTTTAATCCTTTATCCAAGGGTAAGCAAACAAAGTTTGCGCCTGAAGTATCTTCACGACTGAAGCAACTCGTGGTAGAGGTGGACTAAGCTCTCATCACTTGTCTTAGTATCTCCCATAATGAAAAGCACATCTCTTTGCAGACATGCATAATGCTATGCATTAAGGGAAGGGCCGATCACCAGAGGTGGTGATACTAAGGTGGAAGGTAAATATGACTTCTCCATTCCACCTTAGTATCACCACCTCTGGGTCTGGTTCCCAATGATGAGACCTGAATAAAGGTCGATACCGGCCTGGATAGTGGCCCTCCTATAATGCATAGAATTATAAATGTCTGCAAGGAGAAGTGCTTTGCATTATGGGAGATACTAAGACAAGTGATGACAGCTTAGTCCACCTTTACGAGTTGCCTCAGTCCTGAAGATACTTCAGTCGCGAACTTTGTTTGCTTACACTTGGATAAAGGATTAAACTAAATTTATTATAGTCTAACCAAGTGGGAAAAAACTTCCAACATCTTTCTCTAAATCCAGAGTAATTTAATAATAAGGTGAGACACCTTTTAGCAACTCATATAGGTAAATAAGACTTCTCTGTCACTTGCACCTTAATCCTTTATCCAAGTTACACTTGGATAAAGTATTAAGCTAAATTTATTGAAACTAAAATCCCTACAGCATGGTTTAAATATGTAGATGACATCTTTATCATATGGAACCACGAAAAGGAAGAGCTATTGGATTACCTAAACAAAAAGGAAAAGCTACTGGATTACCTAAACAAAATCAATTCGTTCCACCATACTATCAAATTCACACTAGATCTTGAAAAGGACAACTACCATTCCTGGACATCATAATAAAGAAACCAGAAAATAACAGTGTCAACTAATCAGTTTATAGAAAACCTACAAATACTGGACGTTATCTACACTTCAGCTCACATACACCACATCTCCCAAAAACTCAGCATTATTCATATGCTAAAGAAAAGAGTTATACAGTTTACTACGGACCAAAATGATCTACAAGAAGAATTGACTACAATATCTGACAACCTACTCTTAAATGGCTACCCTAGAAGACTCGTCAACAAGATTCTCTTCTCTGACATACTACAAAGACAACGTGATGTCACCCAATATATTACCACTATAACTATTCCATATGTTGGTACCATTTCCAAAAAACTGGCTCTCCTCCTAAAACCATACAATATTAGAGTGACCTTCAAGCCAGTTGAAACTATTCAGAAATCTCTAAGCTCACCGAAAGACTTCAATCCTTTCTACAAGTATGCAGAAGTTTACAACATCTCTTGTTCCTGTGGTCTTAGTTACATTGGTCAGACGTCTAAAAGCTTCGAAATGAGACAAAGGGAACACATCAGTTATGTAAGAATCAACACACAAGATATATCTGGCCTTTCTTCCCGCTTCTCTACAACCAACCATGTTACTGACTGGAATAAAAGTTATATGTCTTATATAGAAGAAAACTACCATTCCAGAATCTTCAAAGAAGCAGCTACAGTCGCTCGTTCCACAAAAAACCTAAACAGAAACCAAGGTTTAATCCTACCTGATATATGGAAGACCTTAATCAGATCACTAAACACACATGAAATGAATTTCAGTGCCAACTACAAAATGTTTCTCAACAAGTAAATCATGTATCCGCAACATGTGTATTGTTTCACGCTCAGTACTATTTTGTTATTGAATTAGAATTGTCATGTTTAGCTTGTAATTTACTTTGTCTACCTTACTGTATGCTGAAGAAGCTGACAGCAATATCTGATGAAACTAGTTGGTGATTAAATAGTTTATTAACACTTGACCAATACTTCTAAATAAGAGTTAGTTATTCATTAAATTTATTATAGTCTAACCAAGAGAAAAAAACTTCCAACATCTTTCTCTAAAATAAATTTAGTTTAATCCTTTATACACGTGTAAGCAACAAAGTTTGCGCCTGAAAATATCTTCAGGACTGAGGTAAGTTGGACCAAGCTCTCATCACTTCTTGTCTCAGTATTTCCCATAATGCAAAGCACATCTCCTTGCGAACACGTATACTGATATGCATTAAGGGAAGGACCACTACCCAGACCAGTTTCGACCTTTATTGAGGTTTCGTCAGTGGGAGGCAGCCCCAAACATGGAGATACTAAGGCAGAAGCAATAGGAAAAATAAACTTCCAACATCTTTCTCTAAATCCAGAGTAATTCAATAATAAGGTGGTACACCTGTTGGCAACTCATATAGGTAAATATGACCTCTCTTATTGCTTCTGCCTTAGTATTTCCATGTTTGGGTCTGCCTCCCACTGACGAGACCTCAATAAAGGCCGAAACCAGTCTGGGTAGTGGCCCTTTCCTTAATGCATAGCAGTATACATGTCCCAAAGGAGATGTGTTTTGCATTATGGGAGATACTGAGACAAGGAGTGATGAGAGCTTGGTCCACCTTTGCTCAAAGTTGCCTGGTGTTGCACCACCTTACCTCAGTCCTGAAGATATTTTCAGGCGCAAACTTTGTTTGCTTACACTTGGATAAAAGATTAAACTAAATTTATTATAGTCTAACCAAGTGCAAAATAAACTTCCAACATCTTTCTCTAAAGTAGTGACTATTCTAGCTTGCTGCTTATAATTTTCATAATCCACATCACCAGCAAAGGTTGGTCGATTGGTAGAGCCTCTGCTACTAATGGCTCACGCAAAAAGTTAAGCAAGTTTGAGTAAGTGCAGTGGCGCACCCAGGGAGGGGGGGAAAGGGGCCCTGTCCCTCCCCCCAAAAAAGGAAAAAGGAAATAAACACTAGAAAAATTTCCAAATATCTTTTCCTAATTAAAATTGATTTTTGTAATTTATGTTGTGTCTTCTATGTCTATACTATTTGTCATGTATTGGCGATCACTGCAGATACTGAGTCATAGGTCGTATGCAATGCGTAGTGTGTATTCGAAAATCGTCTACTCAACCCAAGATTAAATCTTGAGTGCTCAGGCCCCCTCCAAGATTAAATGCTGAGTGCGCCACTGGTGTGGTTAGTAGTTGGACGGGAAGCAATCATTCGATGCTGTTGGCACACTCTCCCTCGATGAGTCTTTGAACTCCCTGGAGGTGTCACATAATAATAATAATTATTATTATTAATAAGATTACACATCCATTTCACTCCTACCTTATTTATTCTTTGTACTCTAGGGATACATTCTGATATGCATCATCTAAGTATTGTTTAAATGCTTCCTATGCACTGTCGATATTCTTCCCATGCACTGTTGATAATCTTACCATCCAGCAACTGATCCCATTCCTCTAAACTCGGTATACTCCTCAGTTGATCATAATTTCCTGCTTTGTAGTTCAGCATGTAACCTTTTCTGAATGGAACATTCATAAACTTAGTCACTTCCCAAGTGAGTACTGTATGATCAATGTCACCAACCGGAGGCAGAATAGTCAATCTTTAACTGAAATGCCCTCTGACACTATAATCAAATTTAACACTCTTTGACCTCGAGTTCCTTCTGTCATATGCTATTTCAGGAAGTTGTCCCACAACAGCTCAATAAATGCATTTTCATTCTTCTCATGAGATTCTACTGCTACCCAATCAATATTTGAATAATTAAAGTCTCCCATGATGATTACTCTTTTCGTGCTCATCTTTTCTATTTGGTGATGCATTTCTTCATCACTAGCAATTGATCTGCCAGGTCTGTAACAACACCCCACTATGTAATAGATCTTGTTAGATTCCACCTCATACCAGATGACTTCAAACTCACTGCCACATGAAATACTGTTAGTAGTACGAC
This sequence comes from Typopeltis vanoorti, assembly GCF_054136105.1. Taxonomy (NCBI): domain Eukaryota; kingdom Metazoa; phylum Arthropoda; class Arachnida; order Uropygi; family Thelyphonidae; genus Typopeltis; species Typopeltis vanoorti. The sequence goes on along the minus strand of NC_143567.1, from coordinate 34,658,597 downwards.
AATCATAGGTCTCAACTCAAACTGGATTCAAGTCATTTGATATCATTAGCAGCATGCCCCTCCTCTCTCTATCCTTTCTAAAAATAGTACCCTCTACACTTGATACCAATTAGTATGTCTGATTCTGATAGCCAGGTCTCACTAATGCTTACAATCTGAGGTCCCAACATACTGACTAAGGCAACAAATTCTATCCCTTTGATTCTGATACTTTTAGCATTTTTGTACGGACAATAATCTACCTGCATGTTCTTTTGTATACTCTTGTCTGCTGCCTCCATGACACGTTGGACAACCTGCAGATCTCTATTCTTCTCTAGTGCCTTATAGATATAGACATTTTTGCACATATTTGATGGGTCCGAACTGGACGAACAAAAAGTTGAAATCATTCTCTCCTCATCAACATTTCCTGACAAAGCCCATGCCCTTCATTAACACAGTTATATAACATTATCACTCTTAAACTCACATTTTCACCATTCTTCCCTTTATAATTTAGTTTCCCTGACTCTCTGTGTTAGGTCTCATACCAGTTATTAGTTTTTTCTAGACTCATGACACAAATGCATTCGGGTGAAGGCTGTCCCTCTCATACAAATCCAATCTTCCCTCAAACTCACTCCACACATCCAGAAACTCACTCCACACATCCAGAAACTCACATCCATTCCTTCTACACAGCCTGGCATTGAATCATTTGCTATAATAGCCCTTTTGTTAATTCATTTTTATTATATCGAGGTAAAATACTGACGAATTTCACTTTTTCACTCCTGCCTCTTTCAACAGCCCCATTCATGTCCTCTCTCATACTGAACTTATCGCTAGTTAAGTCATTAGTACCTACTACAATTACAATCTCGTTTACTTTTCTTTTCTGTTTTTGAAATGCTTCCTTTATATTCTTAATTTTCACTCCAGGAAAACTCAAAGTTATAAATCACTCATCAATAGCATGTTTTATTATAGAGTCCAATACCAAATTATTATTTATTTGAAAAACGATTTAAATTGGATATTTTGTATAATATTTATTTAAACTGACCTGTCCACCAAAATCCCACGTTCTAAATGTGACAGGTCCATGACTAGACTGCCCTCGAATCTTTTTTTCATAAGTCCAATCTCCGACATCCACTCCCACAGTAGAAATGGTGATGCCTTTTGCAGTTTTCAAGTTGATGTTCTTGTTTCCCATTCGTTTGGCCCAATGCTGAAAGGAAAATTATTACAATTAACAATTAGAAACAAACAAAACAGATATTAAAATTTTTGCAGTATAAATACCAATAAAAAAAATAAAAAATCTTCTTGCTAATAGGTATTTTATGAATACCTATTTTCACTGCCAATGGTTCAAAATTCATGTACCAAATGGTACTGGGCCATTGTAAGTAATGATTATTGCTGCGATGGCTGCATACCAGTTTTCTTTTTATTATTACCATTTTTTTTTAATGTTAACTCCATCCATGAAAGACAAATGAAAACAATGTATAGCATACTTGCACGTGGATGAGTCAAGGGATAAACAGAGGATACTTACTCTGAATCCCAGTCATTTGTACTCTGAAGTAATGTTCAATTTAAATGTTTGTACAGCTAACATTAGCCCATGTGGCATTATGTGTTCACTGCAAATGATCATATAATTAATAGAGCAACACTATTTCATATGCATTTCCTTAAATCCTTCTTTGATTTTGATATCTTATATTTCTTTAAATACAATTGGTAAACATATTATTATTATTACGGGCAACTCCAGGGAGTCCTTAGACTCATCAAGGGAGGCCCCAAATCATGTTCATTACAACTATTCGACATTCATACAGCATCTATCATACCTTGCCTTAAACTCATTCACTGTCACAGCATCCACCACAGACTCTAGCAGCCCATTCCACTCATTCACCACTCTAAAAGTAAAGAACCCAGCTCTAACACCTTTACTAACCACACTTTTGTCCAGTTTCCATGGATGTCCCCTAGTCCTCCCACAACCAGTCCTGTTCTCAAAAATATCTTCTGAATTAATTTTATAGAAACCCTTCAGTAATTTGAATGTCTCAATTATATCTCCTCTCCTCTGCCTATCAACCAATTTTTGCAACCCACAAATCCTCAACCTGTTCTCATAAGGTTCATTCCACAGACCTGCTATCATCTTGGTCACTTGCCTCTGGATCTTCTCCACCTCCTCCCCATCAAGAAGAAACATAGGTGACCAAATCCGGGCACAGTAGTCGAGATGGGGTCTTATCAAGGCTTGATACAGAGGAACAATAACCTGCTTGTCAACGTATTCTTCAGCAACCAAGTGATTTGATGAGCTGATTTGGCCACTTTTGCAATGTGCCCCCTAAACTTCAACTCCTTATCCACCAACACTCCTAAATCTCATGCCTCATCAATTTCCTGGAGTACAGTTCCACCAATGTAGTAAACTGCTGCAAATCTTTTCACCCCCAAATGTACAACCTTACATTTTGACACATTAAATTGACATCCATTCTCCTTAGCCCAGACCTCCAATCTATCCAAATCATCTTGCAAAATTTTGACATCATCTGCATTCACTATTGCCCTACCCAACTTTGCATCATCCGCAATGTTCCTCTCAGATCCTTTCCTATATCATTAATGAAGAAATTAAACAGCAGTGGTCCAAGAACAGATCCTTGTGGCACACCACTAGTCACAGGCCGTCTTGTGGACTACTCCTGAATAAACCACTCTCTGATATCTTTCCGTCAACCACCCTCCTATCCATCTCACCATTTATCCTACAGGATGGACTGCCACAAGGATCTTTCATCATCCCAGCTATGTTCAACCTGCACACAAGCAAAATCCCTCCAAATGCTAATCAAAAGTTTATCTATGCTCATGATAAAGCAATTGGCAATGAAAATAGAACATTCCAAGGCCTTGAGGAGACACTGAGCAAAGATCTCAGCTTACTGCAAAACTTAGGAAAACTGCAGTTTCAGCTTTCCACCTAAATAAACATGAGGCTCATAGTAAACTAAAAATAAACTTCTGCAACAAGACTTTAATTCATGAAAGTAATCCTTGCTACCTTGGTGTTACACTTGATTGTAGTCTAACATACAGAAAACATGTGGAAAAAAGCTGAGTTAAAGATATCTTCCAGGAAAAAACATCATAAACAAGCTCACAGGCACAACTTGAGGTTGCAATGCCTCGACTCTTAGAGGAACAGCAACCCTGGCTCTGGTCTTCCCTATGGCATAGTACTGTTTGCCAGTTTGAAGTCAAAGTAACCATACAACTCTCGGGAGAAACACACAATAACATAAAAACCAACTCTGGTACCTTAAGCTATACTCCTCTCCCATAGTTACCTGTTCTTTCCCACATCATTCCTCCATGCTTCAGAAGAGAAGTAGCTACCATTAAAGAAATAAATAAAATCAGAAATAATATGAACCTTCCTATACATCAAGGTATCGCTCTTCCTCCTCCAGCTTGCCACTTTACTTCCAAATCTCCATCTGGCTTATGAAAATACCAGATGATGGTCCCCAGGACTGGTAGAGAAGACTCTGGAATGAACAACAAACAAGTACCTAATCACAAATCCAACTATCAAAACTCATCAACCCTATCACCTATGGAGCAGCGAAAACAATGAAATGTACACGTATCATTGTTTTTCTTGTTCAAATATTTGCAATATGTACAAGACCAGTTATTACCTGTTTTTTAGTATATTTCTCACATATTTCTCTCCATGATGTGAAACAAGAATTTTCACAAAACTAGCAGATTAGTCAATAAAAAAATTTATATCATTTCCCATCTGGTTTGTTCTTGTGGAAACCACTGGTAAAGAAAACAAAACATTCTAGTAAGTGCTCTCTCTCTCTACAGAAGCCTATGAAAAGATAGAATATAAATACTGGAATATTGGAAAAGAACAAAGAACTGGAATGTATCAAAATGTCTTCTGAAAAAAAGCTTAAAAATTGAGGAAAGAGTATTGTAAAAAATATTCAAGAGGAATGGAAACAGGAGTACATATCAGTACTTTGAGTAGAAAAAGTTATCAAAAGCCTAAAATATGCAAAGACAGCTGAAGTGGATGATATCTGATCCACAAATATGGAGATATAAAAATCTTGCAGTGGTGACACTGCATAATTAAGAGGATTGAATTAAAGATGACTGGAGTATAGATCTCATAGTTTGCATTTATAAAAAGGAAAATAAAGCTGAAGGTAAGAATTATAGAAGAGTTCCTCTACTAAGTTTTTCCAGGTAAGTTTATTGGCATGCATCAGAAGAATCTAAGAAAACTGTCAAAGAGAAACTTGGAAAAGAACAAGCTAAGTTCAAGCCAAACAGAGGTTGTCCAGATCAGATTTTCATTTTATGACAAATAGTTGAGAAATTATGGGAATATAACAAGAATCAGCAACTTAAAATTTGTAGATCTGGAAAAGACACTGACAAGGTATCCAGAAAAAAGCATTTCAAAAAAACTACAATTATATGGGGTAAACAGAACATTATACATGGCAATATATAGTCTATATTTTTAAATTTAAATCAGCAGTTAGAACTGAAGAAAATACAAGCAATTCAGGTGTAAAAGAAGGTCGCACACTACCCTCACTCTTAGTGATTATCTATGTGGATTGCGTTATGAAAGAAAGTAACATTAAAACTAATATTAGAATTGGACATATCAAACTTAGCTCTTTGCTTTATGCAGATAATGTTGTACTTCTAAGCAATCCAGTCTAAGTCTCCAAAATTCTTGAACTAAACTGAATAACAGCTGTAACAAATTTGGCATGAAAACAGTAATATTTTAAACAGGACAAGAGAGAATTTAGCCGAAACACCTCCTTAAGCGCCTCTGTAGCCAACTGGAAGAAAGACAGTATGTTGCATCCTTTGATTAGAAAAGGCCTAAGTTTGATTCTTGTCATGATGAGAGGAATGTGGATTTTGTTCAACTGAAGGTGAGTTAACTGATCTCATATGGAGGTAGCAGGGTTATTTCTTCCGGAAACTTGGGTTTTTCATCCTGCATACACACAAACAAATCAAACTTCAGAATACATGCATACAGAATACAATTTACAGACAAAAAATACTAGTGGTGATTGACATTAGATAGCTGGTGCAAAGTAGATGGATTAGTTGAGACAGAGAGTTCTAGAGTAGGTGCCCTCCCTCAAAGAGGCTTTGGACTCCTTGGAGTAGTCATGAAATAATAAGAAGAAGAATAATAAACACTAAACTTAACAGTACAGAGACAGTGTTTAAACAAGTCTTAAGGTATGCAAAACAGGTGTTTAGTGCCAAGATGATAGAAAAAGACAGTACCAAAATCTAAGTGGACTGATTGAGTCAGAAGTGACCGAAATATAAGATATGACAATATTGAGAGTGATTTGGAGGAAGATTATCAGATTGGAGATTGTAAACTTAATCTTGTGGTACTGTCATGGTACCCTGTACACCTTGAGAGTACATATCAGGAAATTGATAATATTGCTTTACTGAGTTTTTCTCCCAAACAATGAGTAAAGCAAGCAAAAAGATTGTAATAAAGAAGTATGCCGCTGATACAAGTGCAGAGGGTGATATGAAAACACAGTATGAATAGAGGAAAAGTTGTGGGCAGTAAATGGTGTTGTGTAGAGGATGTCAGTGATGTTCTGTGTAGTTGGTGGATTAAGTGGCGGAGACTGGGAGTTGTAGATTAAAATGCCCTTGCCTCCCCTTCGATCAGTCCTTGGAGGTGTCACATAATAATAATCAACAAGGAGACATTGCAAACTATTAAAAAAAAAAATGCTGAGAAAATAAAAACAGGTGTTTTTTTTTTACCAGTGACAATCTCAGGTGTAACAACATCCATTTTTTTGATTTTTAAACTAAAATTTTTAAACCTAAATTTAAATAATAAAAATTATGAGTTTAGAAGTATTAAACAAAGCTACTTTTGGTAATGGAGCAGCCCTTTTCAAGTAATGGAACATAAATTTAACAGTCCTCAACTGCACAGGTATTATACTAGGATTATTTATTGTGTTTGGTAATGTTTTGTATGTGAATATATGTTTCAATCATGATTTAAACCTCTTTTTCTATAATTGCTACTATTTATATTGCACAATTTTGCATTGTATAAGGGTTACTAGCGTTGTGTTGCATCATACACACCATGTATGGTGCAACACAACTTGCATCATACATGGTATGCCCATTAAGTAACGAGAAGACAATTATTATATCAAAACAAAGAACTATATTTGGAATTGTCAATTACACAGATTCGAAATAATCTTCCTCCGATTCCACACAACATTTACCATATTCACTGGAACATAACTCACCCTCGCATATAATTCACACCCCTGATTTTAATTTACAAAAAAATAAATTAATAAGTTTCACATATACCTTGCACATGAAAAAAAGTTTAAACACATTCACGTTGGGGAAATAGTAACTCGCTCTTCATGGTAAACAACATGCCCTCTCCAACAGCCACTATACTGCAGATCCACGAAAAACAAGTAGTTATATTGTATCACTGAATAAGATACAGAGACATTTGCAGTCTGTTTAATATATTTCTAAACAAATAGTGCAATTAGAGACAACTGGGATAAAAACAGCACTAAATAATGAATCACATGTCTGCTCCCACAGAAACCATGCTGGACTCGAGCAAAAGCATATGTTAAACCGCAAACAGAGTATCTAAACTAAAAACTATTGCCAAATTTTTCAGTGACATGAAATAAGTGTTTGTTTGATTGCATTTGAAATTTTTGATGTTATTAAAACAGATCACAATGGCTAACTTCAAATAAAATTCTACCATGAATTGAAACATGCCATATAATGTGTGTGTGAGTCCTCCCACCAGCTCGATGTGGAAGCGGCATGGAAACAAGCAGCAATAAAATTCAACCAAAGGGTTGAAACTTTGTGCGAGTTGAACCCACCAATGCGATGCAGAAGCGGTACATAAACAGTAAAGAGAAGTTCCTTTGGAATGATAAACAGGCAAAACACCAAACTGTCGCGAATGTGCTAAAACTAAGAAATATATAGCGAATGTTGTTATGGCAGTTTCAGATATTATGGAATTTGGTTGAAGAAAATTAGCATTTCAACTCAACAATTGTCAGCTTGCTTTTGTCGTTGGGTTGTGTGATGTTTTGTTAATACCACACCAATCATATGCATGTCTTCATAGCTGTACAATCTCAATTGACCTACCATTGTTGTCCATTTCTCTCTGTTTTCACTTCTCATTAGTCATTTGTGAAGGATTGTTCATTACGTATCTCAAGTCTAGTAAATTACTGGTTATTTTTGCTTGAAATAATGGGAGAGAAGATGACGCTATCTGGGTAGATGACTTTGACGATGCACACAAGGAAAGCTCTTGAGGCCAGAAGTAGTAATAGCGAATAGGGGATTCTTGGTAAGTCACACCTGTTTTCATTTTTTTCTGGAAACCTTTGGTTTCCAAAAATCCCTGCATATATCTCGTACCAAGATTTTTTAACTTTAATTTTGGGGAAAGTGCAAGTTATATTGGAGTAAATATGGGTACATCTGTTGTATAGGTGTTCAAAGGCACAGTGGAAGCCTTGAATGGGAATCTCCTTCAGTGTCTGGGTCACATTGCATTGGATATCCTCAATGTCGCTGAAGTGCATCCACTTTCAAGGCACACTTCATCTTTGGGAAGAGGAAAAAGTCTGTAGGAGCCAAATCTGGGAAATGGGGGGGGGGGGGGGTAATTATACAGATTGACTTCAAAGCCAGAAACTGCTTCACAGGCAGTACAGATTGCATGAGTACAGGGCCAGCGGAAGCAGGCATGCAGGGCATGCGGGTGCCGCTATGAAGGGGGCACCGCCGCTGGGGAACAGTTCATAAGTTCATTTTTAAGAAACAAAATTTTTATCATAAAAACAAAAAATTCTTACAATGATCAATATTAAAATAAATAAGGCTGGATACACCGAATAAAAATTTAAAAAAATTGTATATTGCCGCCTTTTTTTTTTTTTTTGATCAGCTGGCTGTTTACAATTTTGAAGCGAGAGGAGGCTAAATGCTTGCCTGCAGAATGTTGTGTCTACTGCAGTCTATCTAAAGTGAAATGGTGAACGGTTTTTATGCGCAGAAACGAATTTTCGTACAAAACATTTATTGCTAGTTAACCAGTCATATGGTACATATCTCAGTAAGCTACTGACAGCAGTGTAGCGCGGACTATTATTTCTTCTCTGTGTCATGTTGTGTAATAATTTCTTGTAGGTATAAAATAGAAATGGAATCAAAAATTAAAAAAAGTTATCAGGTGCACAAAATTGTAAGCGTCGTGCTGCGAAAGAAGCAGATATCAAGAAACAAACTGGGGCTCTTAATAAATTTGTTAAAATATTAAAATATTCTGATGCAGATTGTAACCAACTCGATATATCAGAAATCAGAGTTGAAGAACCGTGCACATCATCTAGTTTTCATGAAAGTACTATTGCAACTATTGAACAAGATAATAAGACGCATGATTTAAGTGAAAAACAGTTAGGAGAAGATTTTGTTGTAGTTGACCACGAAACTAACACATTGTTAGTCTCTGTAAATTTAGAAGATCCAGGTGAATGGGGAAATTGATGAAAAATTACAAGTTGTATTAATTGAAATGGGGCCTGTTCAAAAAAAAAATATAATATATCCCAGAGATACATATAGTCATAAATTTGGCGACACGTATTATAATAGAAAAATGAAAAACGGGGAGCTTGTGTCAAGAACATGTTGCAAAAATTGTTGCAAACTTTTCGCACCTACTGAATCAAGTAGTCCTGTAGAAGGTTATAACGAATGGAGAAATGTAAGTACAACTTTGCACAGACATGAGACTAGTTTAACTCACATGAAAAATTTCTTAAAATGGAAGGAACTTGATAAAAATTTAAAAATCAAAACTACTACTGATTGCCAGACTCAAAGCATGTATGAAATGGAAAAGAAACATTGAACGAGTGTTTTAGAATGCTTGATTTAAATTATAAAATATCTTGGTAGCCAAAATTTAGCTTTTCACGGATAAATTATATGAAAGGAATAACGGCAATTTTTTAAAATTAGTCGAACTGTTTACGAAGTTTGATCCCGTTATGGAAAATCATGTTGAAAGGGCCCTACAACGAAACAATAGAGTACACTATTTGAGTAAAGACAGTCAAAATGAAATATTGGAAATTTTAAGTAATGCAATCAATCCGCGCGGTTAGCCTAGTGGCTATGCGCTTCGCAGCCATATGCCTGGAGGAGTGTCCTAGGTTCGATTCCCGTCGGTGACGTGAGGAGCTGAAGGATCTTCCTCAGCCATAGCCAAGTTAGCCAGTCTTGGGCGTGGACAGCAGGGTTTTTTCCCCAGTTTATTCTGGGGTTTTTCATCCTGCAAAGCAGGCAAACTGGCCTTGAGAACTTAACGCTACAGGCCATAGGATATACAGGGGCATAGGGCTGACCACCTTATCCTGTAAACGGACTGAGGTCCGATGATTGATGGACCCTCGACACCGCAAGGTAAAAGAGGGTATAATGAAGAAGAAGAAGAAGTAATGCAATCAGAGATACAATTTTATTACCAATTCGAAAATCTAAATGTTATTCCATAATTTTAGCCTGCACACCTGATGCAAGTAAAACAGAACAAATGACCATTATTATTCGCTTTGTTTCCTATGACAATGGAATTGTCAAGATCAGGAAAAAGTTTTTAGGTTTTGCAGATATATCAGATTCCACAGGACGTAGTTTATGTGCAACAATAAGGGAACATTCCCATTGAAGACATGCGAGGTCAAGGGTATGACAATGGGACAAATATGAAATAGAAAAAATATGGGCTCCAAAATTTGCTTTTGAACAAAAATCCTCGAGCATTTTACGTGCCATGTGCTGCTCATACTCTAAATTTAATCATTAACGATTCAGCCAAAGTGAATGCAGATACAATTAGTTTCTTTGCAATTATTCAAGAAATATACAATTTCTTTTCATTCTCTTACAAACGTTGGGCAATCCTTTTAAAGTTCGTAAAAAATTTAACATTGAAACAAAGTAAAATTAATGCAATCCGCCCTCTACGATATCAGTTAGGAGAAATTTACGATGCACTTTTTGAAATGTTAAATAATGAAAATTTTAATAAAGAAACTCAGCATGAAGCACAAATATTATGTGCTAAAATAAAGGACTACAAATTTATTTGCTCTCTCATAACTTGGCATGATTTACTTAACCGAATAAACCCTGTGAGTAAAATGCTTCAAGGCAAAAATATAAACATTACACTTGCTTTAGAATCTATCAAAAACTTAAAAATATTCCTACAAGAGTATTGATCAGATACAAATTTTAAAGAAGTTCTAAAAACAGCAAAAGAACTGAGTGAAGAGGTGGATGGAGAACATCATCATCATCATCATCATCATCATCAAATTCCTGCCATGTACCCTCAAGGGGTGTACAGGATATGACAGTACTACATGAAAAAATTACATCATTACTAACTTCCTATCTACAATTTTCCTCCAAATCAGTCTGTTACTTGTCAAGACTTCAACATTATCAGATCTTATATTTCTATCGTCTAAGGCACTTTGTACCGTATCAATCCACCTATATCTTGGTCTTCCTCTGGGTCGTTTTCCTGCCAACCTGGCAGAGAACACTTGTTTTGCTAATCTTTCCTCTCCCATTCTATTTAAGTGACCATACCATCTGAGATTAGCTCTGCTAACGCATTCCTGGATGCTGACAATGTCAAGTTCTTTCCTAATATCCTCATTTTTAATATGATATTGCCATTGATGCCATCTGTTCACGCCTCTAATCTTTCTCAGAACTCTCATATCTGCGGTCTCTAGTCTTTGGTCAAGTGTTTTACTTCTGACCCAGCTCTCAGATCCATAAGTTAAAATTGGTTTGAACACAGTCTTGTATACAGCTAATTTAGTGTTCCGACTAATTTCTTTCTTATTCCATATGAATTTATTCAATTGACTTCCCACGATACCAGCTTTGCTGATTCTGTTGTCTATTTCTATATTTAGTTTACCATCTTCAGTAAAAATTGTGCCTAAGTAGCTGAAATGTTTTACTTGTTCCACAGGTTCTCCATTCACAACACAGTTGACATTTTCAATGATTCTGCCTATTTTCATTGTCTTTGTCTTTTTATTGCTGACCTTCATACCATATCTATTACAACAGCTATTCAATTTAGTCAGAGAATCTTGCAGACTTGTAGCGGATTTATTTAGAAGTATAACATCATCCGCATAAAGCAAAGAGCTGACATTAACATCTCCAATTTTGATATCAGGTTTAATACCACATTCCTTCATAATGTGATCCATATAGATAATGAATAACAGAGGGGATAATGTACATCCTTGTCTCACACCAGATTTAACATTAAACCATCTTCCTGTACTTCCTTCAATTCTAACTGCTGACTCACAACTCAAATAAAGACTGAGTATTGCTTGATATAATGCCCCATTGACACCATATAACTGCAGCGTATTGAATAGCTTCTCTCTTGGCACCTTGTCATATGCCTTTTCCAAATCGACAAAACTTAAATACAGATCTTTGTTATATTCCCATGCTTTCTCGACTATTTGTCGTAAAGTGAAGATCTGATCCTGACAGCCTCTATTTGGCCTGAATCCAGCTTGTTCTTCACCAAGCTTTTCTTCCACAATTCTTCTCAACCGTTTCTCAAGTATACTTGCATAGATCTTGCCAGGAACACTCAGTAGGGAAATACCTCTGTAATTCTCACATTCAGTTTTATTTCCCTTTTTATATATGGGTACTATGAGAGCTCTACTCCAATCATCGGGAATTCGTCCCTCTGTCCAGGCTTTCTGAACTATGCAGTGCAGCCACTGTAAGACTCTTATACCACCATACTTCAGCATTTCTGGTCGAATATCATCTACTCCTGCTGCCTTTCCACATTTCAAGCCTTTGATGGCTTTTTCTACTTCAAGTATGGATATGTATTCCTGACTGCATGCCTGGTCAGTGTTTTTTATCACTGTGCTGTCATCACTGCTTGTTTCATTTAGCAGTTTTTCAAAGTAATTCCTCCATACTTCAAGGATATCTTTTTCTCCTGTTTTCATTTCACCTTTATCATCTCTAATTCCTTTTACAGCACTCTTTCCTCCATTCCTAAGCTTCTTCAACAACCTCCAGAATATTTTGCCACCTTCTTGATATTTATTTTCTATATTCTTGCCAAAGTCCTCCCATGACTTTTGTTTAGCTAGTTTTACACACTGTTTAGCTTTCTTACATTTGTCTCTGTATTCTGTAAGAGTAAAAGCTGACTTATTTGCCAGGAACTTTTGATATGCTTTCTTCTTTTCCTTCACTGCCTCTTTAACTTCCTGTGTCCACCAGGGAGTTCTGATTTTTTTATCTTTGCACACAACCTCACCACATGCCTCTCTGGCAGAATCAATCAATGTTTCCTTCAGAGTTTGCCACTGAATCTCCAAGGTTTGATTCCTGTTCTCAAACTCTTTCATTTTCTTTTCAATAATATTTCTGTATTTTAGTCTACAGTTTACATCTGAGAGCTGCTCAACTTTTATTCGCTTTAAAACTTTCTTACATGTTATTCTTTTCAATATGAAATTCAATTTTATCCTGCTCAAGACTAAATAGTGATCACTTCCAATTTCAAATCCTCTGTACACTCTGGTGTCCTGCACCAGGGAGAAAACATCACTATCAACAATAACATAGTCAATGAGACTTTTCTTATTCCTAGCCTCTTCTCTCCATGTGAATTTGTGCACATTTTTATGTTGGAACATGGTGTTAGTAATAACCAGTCCATGTCCTGAGCAGAAATCCAACAGATATTTGCCATTATTATTAGCTTTGCTCTTTTCTCCAAATTTTCCCAAAATATTTTTGTATGTCTCACAATCATTTCCTACTCTACTATTTAGATCCCCAACAAGGACCAACTTTTCATTTTTCATTGTGTCAGTTGCTTTTTCTAAAGCCTCAAAAAATTCCTCCACTTCTACCTTAGTAGAACCTTCTGTGGGACCATAGGCACAAATAAGTCTCATTGTCCAGTTCCCCATTCTCATATTTGCCCACATTACTCTACTTGAGACTGATTGCCATTCAAGAAGATTAGCCTCGTATTTTGTGTTGAATACTATGGCTACTCCTTCTTTTCCTTGATTGTTATTGCCTGAATATAACATTTTGTATTTATTGCTCAGAAAGATCTCACCAGTTTTGGTCTTTTTTGTTTCAGTCACCCCTATTATGTCGATCTGGTACTTATCTAATTCCTCAGCTAGCTCCATTTCTTTGCCATTCAGGCTTCTTACGTTGATAGTATACCGATCTTTAACTCTGGTGATGTTCAGTTGGGGTTTGTTTTCAGATTTGTTCCAGTAGCTGACTTTTCGCTGTTCGCCCTGGTTCCCTGGCGAAAACAACGGGGGCCTTGTTTAACCGGGCGACGCCCCAGCCGGCATGAAATTTTGTCATGTTGTACCATCATTTTTTATTTTGGTTTAACCAATAAGAATACAATTTGGTCGGCTAAATCCCAAATTGCCAGCCCATCCTCGTTCGTTCAGTATCAAAGTAGATACCCAACAGGGTGCACCACGAGAAGGTGAGGATTGGACATTAGGTCAGAAGCCCTGGTCGGTTCTCCGCATTCCTTTAAAGGCTATGTGGAGGTCTCCTCTCAGTTATACAGCTTTGACCCTTAAGCACCCCGGATGGAGAACAAGAATTTAAAACTGGTATGGAAGTTCGACAACGAAAGCAGACACGACAATTTGACTACGAGCATCATGACGAAAGGCCACAATCTCCAGAAGATAAATTTAGAGTGAATGTGTTTTATACACTTTTAAACATTGCAATGTGTTCATTAATAGAACGTTTTGAACAACTAAAAACATATTATGATAATTTCAATTTCTTGTATAATTACTACAAATTAATAACGAAGATTTACGAAAAAATTGTGACGATTTAGAGATTCTCTTGAAGGACAGCAACAATAAAGACATAAATACGATAGAACTATATGACGAATTATATGCTTTCCGGGATATTTTTCGGAAGGATAATTTAAATATTCAAAACCCTTTCGATATTCTTAATTTCATTGTGTCCAATAATTTATCTTTCCCTAACTTTTCAATTGCTTTAAGAATACTGTTAACCTTGCCTGTTAGTCTAGTGAGCAGTGAATGTTCCTTTTCCAAGTTGAAATTGATTAAAACCTACTTAAGAACAAGTAGGTCACAAAAAAGGCTTGCTAGTTTGGCATTAATAGCTATTGAAAATGATATATGTGCAGAATTAGACGTTAAGAGCATTATTTCTAATTCTGTGAATATGAAATCAAAAACTCTAACATATTAATTTTAAAAATTTCAAGTATATTTATGTAATTTAATTTATTTTCTGTTATTCTGTAAAGATGTTATTTTTTAAATATTTATATTAAATGTTTTAATTATTTCTGAATTCTTTTCTTATTTTTTCATCTATCTTGAGGTTCTTTTATTTTCCTAAAAGATAGTTCCACTTATAAAAATTATTAAGAAATTTTTACAAGTTACTAAGAATTTAGTAACTTGTAAAATGCAAGAAAATTTTAAACTTTAGTTCAAATAAATTTTAGCTTTAATTAAAATTCATTTTAATTTTGGTAACGATTCAGGTCGGTGAGAAGGCTATAATCCCTGTATCATTATATTCAACGATTAAAGTGAAGTGGCTTTATCAAAATTTGCTTAAACTTTTGAGAATTTTTTGAATATTCGGGTTTTTAACGATTATCCTGCCTAGTCAACACCCCCGGTTCGTTACGTTTAGCGAACCAACGTGTGGCTATTCTGTCAAAATTTATTTACGAAATTTTAAATAATATTAATTTGTATTATCGTAAAAGAACCACATTGCCTGGATCGTTACAAGGGCGCTTAGATAGAAATTGCATGCGGGCGGCAAAGACCCTAGCACCAGTTTTGCATGGGCACATTGTCATGCAATAGAAACCAATCGTTGTGGTGGAACAGTTCTTTCTTGACACTTTGCATGTGAATGTATAGACATTGTATTACTTGTAAATCATACTGACTGTTCACTGTGGTGTCCTCAGGATCAAATTCGCAGTGGATAATTCCAGCAGTGTTAAAAAAAAAATGACCATTCTCTTGACGTGAATTTTGCAATCTGACTTTCTTCTGCTGGGGAGAAGATGTTCCACACCATTCCATGCTCTGCTATTTCATTTCCGGATCAAACTAAAAGCACTAACTTTCACCACTGGTGACAATTTTTTGCAAGACATCATGATTTTGATCAACTGCATGGATGAAATTTTGACAACATGCAACCTGGCGCACTCTTTCTCTGTTCATGTATCAACATGTGTGGCACAAACTGAACAAATTTCTTTCTAAGATTAAGCTCACTATTTTCTTACAGACATTAAGCTGTACAGTGAGTAGCCTAGTGATCCTAGTGATGGTTTTTCACCTGTCATGGGCAATGATTTCCCTAGCTTTCACCACATTTTCATTTGTCCATGCAGAAACTGGCTATCTACAGCACGGTTCATCCTCCAAAGAATCCATCCCCTCTTAAATGTTGAAAACTAGCAAAACACTTGGAAATGGCTCAGTCATCAGAGTAAATGCTTTTTTAGTTCTTGGTACACTTATGTAGCAGTTTTTCTTAATTTAGAGTAAAATTTTAACACAGCTCTTTGCTCCATGAACCAACTTCTGACATGCTCCACTCAGAAAGTCATACTTCAACAGTTGCCACATGAAAACTGCTGCATCACCCAGAGTCAAAAGTTGCACCTGCAATTACAACACACTCTAGTGGAGAAAACTATAAACATATTTGTTACTTTTATTCAAAGGGGTGTCCTGTAAAAAATCAAACTTAACAAGCAAACTGCTTTATATGAGAACCAACAGTATTGAAATTACTGATATATCATACTTCTCCCAGATTAATGGATAAAAGTATCAATTTTTGCAAGTTAACAGATTTTATAATGTTCTCTCTCTCTCTTCATCATCATCAATTTCCTATGTACCATAAGGAATGCTTAAGTTGCCATGACAGCACTATATAAGTTTACATTATTATTAATGTCCTATCAACAATTTTTCTCCAAATTATTGTATAACTTGTCAGCATTGAAATATATGTTCATATCTAACAATTCATTTTTCTAAAGCATTTCTGAGGAATCAACCCACTTAGACTTCCTCTGTGACTTGTGACTACCATCTTGGCATTAAACATCTGTTTTGATAACTTTTCTTCCCCCATTCTGTTTAACTAACCACACCACCTTAGATTAGCAACACTCACATATTCTTGAATGCAAACAGTGTCAAGTTCCTACCTAATGTCTTCATTTTTAATATGATTCTGCCGCTGATGTTATCTCTTCGGGACCTTTTTTTTCTCAGAACTCTCATGTGTGGCATCTAATCTTTGATCAAGTGCTTTATTTCTAACCCAACTCTCCAATCCATAAAAACTGGTTTGAACGCTGTCTTGAATTCTGCTAGTTTAGTATTTTGGCTAATTTCTTTTTTTATTCCATATAAATTTATTCAACTGGCTCCCCACCACACCAGCTTTAATTATTCTGTTGATTATTTCCAAGTTTAATTTGTCATATTCACTAAAAACTGTGTCTAAACATATTTACTTATTCTATAGGTTCTTGATTGAGAATGCAGCTGAAGTTTTTATGTCTCTGCCTATTTACACTGTTTTGATCTTTTTACTCTTTCATGGTAAATTTATTACAACTGTTGTTAAATTTAGTTAGAGAATCCTGGAGACTTGCACTGAAAATGTTTAGGAACACATCATCAGCATAAAACAAAGAGCCATCCCAATTCTAAAGCATTTTTTCTAAAGAAATTTTTCAATTCTAAAGCACTTTTAACGCACAATTATTCCAGACATCTTTCATAATGCAATCCATATAGATGATGAACAATAGTGCAGACAATACATCCTCTTCTTACACCTGGTTTTACATCAAATCATCTTCCTGTATTTTTCTTGATTTTAATTGCTGACATACAACTTAAATATAGACCATGTACTCTAATATATAATATTCCATTTACCTCATATAACGTAGTGATTTTAAATGCTTTTCTTTAGGCACATTGAGTATGTCTTTTTCAGATCTACAAAATTACAGTTCAATCCTTGTCTTATTCTCATGATTTTTCAACTATTTCTTGTAAAGTAAAAATCTGATCTTGACAACCTCTATTTTCCTAAATCCAGCTTGTTCTTCTCCAGTTTCACTTTAACAATTTGTCTCAGCCTCTTTTGAAGAATGCTCATATAAATCTCACCTGGAACATAGTAAAGAAATTCCACTATTTTTTCACATTCACCTTATTCCATTTTTATAGATGAGAACTATGAGCTCTACTGCAATCATCTGGAATTCTACCTTCTGACCAGGCCATGTGAATTATGCTAGCCACTGCAAAATTTTTATACCCATATTTGAGCATATCTGGTCAAATATAATCTTCTCCAGCTACCTTTCTGCATTTCAAGTTTGTCTTTTTCAAGTACTGATATATATATATATATTTCTGTTTGCATTCCTCTTGAAAATTTCTATTACTGCTCTATCACTGCTTATTTCATTTAAGTTTTAAGTAATTACTCTAGATTTCTAGGATAGGTTTTCATTTCACCTTTGTCATCTCTGATTCCTTTTATAGTACTCCTTACTCCATTTGTTAACTTTTTCAATAGTCTTCAGAACCTTCCTGATATTTATTTTCTATATTCTTACTGAAGTCCTTCCATGACTTATGTTCAGCTACTTTTACACAAAAACTTTTACATTTTTCACTGTATTCTTTTAGGGTATCTGCCCATTTATTTGCTGGGAACTTTCAATATACTTTCTTCATTTCCCAGGACTGCTTCTTTATCCTTATATCTACCATGATGTTCTTATTTTTTTATCCTTGCAGACAACTTCACCACATACTTCCCTAGTTGAATTAATGTCTTCTTCAGAGTTTACCGAAACTTCAAGGTTCGGTTCTTATTTTCACTTTGTTTCATTTTTTAATTCAATAATCTTTGTATTGTTGAATCGACAATTTACTTTTAAAAGTTCCTCAACTTTGATTCTTTTTAAAACTTTTCTTACATTTTGTTCTTTTCAGTGTGTTATCCATTTTATTATTATTACGTGACACCTCCAGGGAGTGCAAAGACTCATCGTGGTAGGGCACAATACTCTACTTCGCAAAATACATTTCATTTTCTCCACTACTACTTAATTCTTTAACTAAGACACTACTACTACCACTACTATCAACACTATCTATTGCCCATCGTCACCATCAACAGTGTTTTTTGTCTGTTAAATTGCATGTGTTATGAAGGCCAATTTGTCTGTAGACGGGATGAAAAACCAGAGTTCCAGGAGAAAAAACTCTGCTACCACCATATGAGATCGGCTAACTCAGCTTCAACTGAAAAAGCCCATATAAGAATTCCCCTCATCACGATAAAGAATCGAACCCAGGTCTTTTCCAATCGAAGGGCACAATGTGCTGCTATTCTTCCAATTGCACTATGGTGGCTATTTTTATCCTGCTTAGTAATAGGCAGGACAAAAATAGGATTAAATTCACAATTTCCCCCTGACATATTTCAGCTATTTAAATTCACAGTACAGGCAGGTTATTTTACATGGAAAGGGAAAATATACAAACCATTAGATGGGACAGCTATGGGATCCCCCCCCCTTTCTCTCCCCTTAGCCAACTTCTATAGAGAACATCTGGAAAAGCTAGCTATCAACCCAGCCACTCTAAAACCTAGTCTCTGGCTACGCTATGTTGATGATGTGTTTGCTATTTGGCCTCATGGCCCAGGCACATTGAATATATTTTTAGTGCATCTAAATAAGCCAGCACCCTAAAATCCACTTTACAATGGAACTAGAAACCAATGACTGCCTGCCCTTCCTAGACACACGTCTTCCAGAAGGTTCCTTATCATTTTTGGTTTATAGAAAACCCACACATACAGGGAGATATTTACACAAAGAATCACACCATCACCCCTTCTCAACAATATGGTATCTAAAAACACTAACCCATAGAACTAGAGCAATCTGTTCAAATGAAATTGCTCTCACTGCTGAACTTTCTCACCTGCACCACACCTTCCTAACCAATGGCTATAATCTCCATAAGATAGATAAAATACTAAATGCTAACCAGAAATCCCCCCACTATCTACCACAAAAGACTACAACAAAACTGTCACCATCCCGTACATTAAAGGAACATCTGAAAAGATATTTAGGGTGCTTAACAAACACCAACTGCGCACTGTATTTAAACCTTATGTGAAATTGGCAGCTCTCATCCATTCACCTAAGGACAGATTCACTCCTTTATCACATCCAGGAGTCTATGAAGTGCCCTGTTCTTGTCATCGAGCCTACTACGGGCAGACAGGAACTGTGGACATCTGCCTCAGTGGACACAAAAAATATATCCGGCACTTTCGTTATGGCAAATCAGGTCTGGCACATACCTGATTTATCATACCACTCCTTTGGATACCCCAGCACACAGGATCAATAGGAAAAAAACAAAGTACTGCACAGAAGCTTCTACAAGTCAGAGAGGTTGTTCCTGGAATCAACAGAAGCCTTAAAACATACTCCAAACCTTAACAAGTATGGCTATATAAATCTACCAAAGATTTGGGAGACAGTCATCCTAAGACCAAATTAATATTTATTTATTTTAATTTTATTTTTTTCAAACTTTGGACTACTAATTTTCAAAAGTTTCAAGGAATACTATATTTTTTTTCAAAACTTTGGACTACTGTTTTTTTTTTTTTTTTAATAACTCAGATGGCGCCTTATTAAGCCTTTAGTCTTGTGTTGCATGCTGCAATTACTTATACTAGCTGCACTGTTACACAGAATTGTGGTTGTCTCGCATTTGTAACAAACTTTGTTTGTGTGCTCTGAAGATGCTGGATATAATATCAGCAAAATATTAACTTTTAAGTTAATAAATAGTTATTTTCTTATCAATCTGTGTTCACATCAATACCGTTTAAATCCAATTCAACATATGTGACGAATCATAAGCCTATCCACGCGTCTATATATAATGAGCTGTACTAGTGAAGGTACTATAAGGATTGGTGAGAACTAGGATATAGAAATGGGTTGATAACAGTAGAATTCTCTGTGGTTGTCAGCTTGGGTTTGTTAAATGGAGATCAGGTTTTACTGACTTACTTATGTACTATAATAATGTAACAAATGTCTTGGACAATGGAGATGCATATACAGTAGTACACTTAGATTTTGCAAAAGCTTTTGATAGACTTCATATGACAAGCTGCTAAATAAACTAAAACATATGGGATTGGATAAAAGACTTTTGAGTTGGATCAGTGACTGGCTGTCACATAGGTATCAGCAAATTTTATATGGGGGGGGGGGGGGGGGGGGTACAGTATCCTGAAAGAGAAATGTCACTAGTGATATGCCACAAGGGTAGTTTTGGGACCATTATTGCTCAATTTGTATATTAATGAATTTGGGAGGGGTTTAAATGGTGATATGCAGCTGTTTGCACATGATGCAAAATTGGAGAGAGCAATGCAGAGCCAAGTAGATGTTATGATCTTATAGGAGGACTTCGATAGACTGCATGAATTGGCAGGTAAGTGGAACTGTGAATTCAGTATTGAAAAAGCATGAGGTTTTTAAATTTGGTAAACAAAGCAATGGGATGCAAAGTATACACTTGGTGGGAAAACTTTAAAGGAGGTAGAGGAGATAAGATATCTGGTAATGGTGGTGATGAAGAATCTGAAATTCAGGAGCCACTTTGCACAAGTTGTGAAGTTAGATAATGGCAATGATGCAGAGGACCCTGACATGCACCAATAAAGAAGTTATGATGCTATTGTATAAGGCCTTCAGATATCATTGTATAAGGAGATGAGATATCTGGTAATGGTGGTGATGAAGAATCTGAAATTCAGGAGCTACTTTCCACAAGTTGTGAAGTTAGATAATGGCAATGATGCAGAGGACCCTGACGTGCACAAATAAAGAAGCCATTGTATAAAGCGCCTTGATCAGGTCTCTAGACCTTTCCTAATATTTCATGTTAGAAAGGGTCTAGAGATGATTCACAAAGGGGGTGGGGGTCAGTAGCATTTGGAATGTGGAGTATGAGAACAGATTGAGAGCATGTAAATTGCAAAGCCTAGTGAATAGGAGGAGGAGGGGAGGATATTTAAGACATAAATTAATCAGGGAGCCTCCGTAGCTTAGTCGATATAGACGAAGCCCTTTGGTCAGAAAGACCTGGGTTCAATTGCCGTCAGTGGTGTGAGGAACTTTTATCTGGTCTCTTTCAACAGAAGGCGAGTTATCTGGGGGGGGGGGGTCAAGCTTTTCATCCCCCAGAACAGGCAAACTGATCCCATTAACATACATGGATTACAGTCATGAATAGTGCCCTTAGGGGATGAAGCAGAGGAGTGACGAACCGGCTGCATTAATTCATCGTAAGTCCCTCATTAGGCAGGGACTCAACCTGTTCTAAGGGACAGATGAGAAGGATAGATAGAGAAATTAGTCAGGGGTTGTTATCAGCTTGAGATGAAAGAGATTTTTCATAGAATGAGAAAGGGAGGTAGAACAAGAGGCCATGCCTAGAACTGTATGAGAAGAGTGTGCACAGAGGAGTAAGGAGGAGGTTCTTTATATGAAAAATGGCTGGTGAGTAAAATGCATTGCCTGAGTGTGTTGAAAATGTAGACACATTGAATCAGTTCAAGGTAAGTACGCCTGGATGAACTCTGTGTGATAGTCTGTGTACCTCCCATTATAAATCTCTGACTCCGTGGAGGTTGGATGTTAATAATAATAATAAAAGTTTCAGTGATTATACTTCAAAATTCAGAAGGCCTGGTGAGAGTGTAATTCCAGAAGATTAGAATAGAACTCTCATAGTACCATCCATAAAGAGGAGAAATAAAACTGAATGTGAGAATTACAGACTGTTCCTGGTAAGATGATGAGAAAAGTCTAAACTGAAGAAAAGGATAGGAAAAATTGTGGAAGGGATCACTGGAGAAGAAGAAACTGGTTTCATTGCCCAATACAGGTTATCAGGATCAGATTTTCACTTTAAGACAAATGGTTCAGAAATCATTGGAATATAACAAAGATCTATATCTATGTTTCGTAGATCTGAAAAAGGCACATTACCATTCAAAATGCAGCAGTTAGATGGTGTAAATGGGATTATAGCGAACAATATATGGTCTATATTTGAGCTGTAATTTAGTAGTTAGAACTGAATGAGATAAAAAAAGATGGCTTGATGTTAAATCAGGTGTAAGACAAAGGTGTACATTATCTCCACTGTTATTCATCTGTATAGATCACATTATGAAAGAAAATGATATTAAATTTGATACCAAAATTGGAGTTGCTATTATTATTATTATTATTCAGGCCTCCGTGGAGTCAAAAGACAAATCGTGGGAGGTCTTACTTACTTTCCTTACTAAGAAATACAAAGTCTTTCAAGACTCATCGAGGGGAGGTCTCCCCGCCCCTAAGAAACACAGTCTATCATACCACTCCTTAAACTCATTGACTGTTCTTGCTCCCACCACTCTATCAGGAAATACATTTCATGGTTCAACCACCCTCCATGCAAAGAAGCCACTCCTCACCCTCTTGCTCAGTTTCCTTTCGTAACTTCCAGGGATGGCCTCTTATCATCACTCCTTCCTGCTGTTCAACCAAGCGAAAGAACTCTCCAGTGTCAACCCTGTAACCACCTCTCAACAGTTTAAAAGTCTCAATCATATCACCTCTCCTCCTTCTATCCACCAAACTCTGCAGTCCACATTCCCTCAGCCGATCCTCAAGTTATCGAGTCTCTTCCATCCACTATCGGTCTTAAAGGAGTATCTTTCTTATTAATTTTTGGAACTCCATATATCCTAGGTACTAATGGGTGTTTTGATTGTAGAGTTCTTTTTAGTTCTTCAATCAAATTGGGTATATTTTTAATTAGATCATTGGTTTTATTTTGAGCTCGCCAGGTGGGATCTCTGTCTAAGGATGTATAGGTATTAGAATCTTCAAGAAGTTTCATTATTTTGTTATAATCCTCTGAGTTCATGACTATCGTCGCATTCCCTTTATCTGCCTTAATTATAACGATGTTTTTGTCTGATTTTAGTTCTTTGGGGGGCTGTGAATTCTGTGTATGGTAAGTTCCTGGGTTGTAATTTGCTTTGTAATAGTAATGCTGTACTAACATTTAACACAGATCCTCAGAAAAAATGGTTTTGAACCTATGATAATCAAGAAAAATCCTCAACACACCTCCTCCAAGCATCTCACAAAAGTAAGATTTCAAGAACGCAATCACGCTACCATACATCAAGAATGTTACAGACAAATTAACAAAATGACTAAGCAAACATAACAATAAAGTTGCTTTTCTTCTGCTAGAAAAAATATCAAGATATCTACATCCCCAAAAACCTTCACATCACCGTTTTAAAAAACTAGGAGTATATAAAATTAATTGTTCCTGTGGCATCTGCTACGTATGCCAGAGGGGAAGATCAGGAGAAATTCGTATGAACAAACACCATAAAGACGTGCAAAAAAGGAGAGAACACAAATCAGGCCTAGCATCCCACGCAACTTCCACCGGCCATAATGTACTCTGGCATAAAACGAACATGCCTTATATTGAAAAAAACTGTTTCACAAGGAAATTTAAAGAAGCTGCAAATATGCTTAGAATTCCAATGCAATACAACAAAAACCAGGACCTAATTCTACACCAAGTTTGGTCAGCATTGATAAAAAATATACCTAAGTCATACCTCGGAGTGTGTGAACAACAGAACATGACAACATCCAGCATTGTTCAAACTTAGTATGCACAGATTCTGCATTCGGATTTTTTAATTTAATGAACAGTTAGATGGCCATAATATCATAGAATTGACTATTTAGAGTAATTTCTCATTTCTTGTGTTTAAACTTTTAGTTACCTTTAACCCCTGAAGATGTAAGTCAAACGACATACGAAATTTGTCGGGTTTGTTTATTTTTATTTATCTTAATAAACATGTGGTCGCAATACCGGAATTTTTCTTTTGAAGGATGTACATTATCCCCTCTGTTATTCGTTACATTATGAAGGAAAGTGGTGTTAAACCTGATATCAAAATTGGAAATGTTAATCTCAGCTCTTTACTTTTCAGTGGATGGTGTTATATTTCTAAATAAATCCATTACAACTCTGCAAGAATTCCTAACTAAATTGAATAACTGTTGTAATAGATATGGTATGAAGGTCAGCATTAAAAATACAAAGACAATGAAAATAGGCAGAAAGATGGAAAATATCAACTGCATTGTGATGTAAAACATTTTAGTTACTTAGGAATGATTTTTAGTGAAGCTGGTAAATTAAACATGGAAATAGACAATGGAATCAACAAAGCTGGTATGGTAAAGTCAAATGAATAAATGTATATGCAATAAGAGAGAAATTAACCAATACACTAAATTAGCTGTATACAAGACAGTATTCAAGCCAATTTTAACTTATGGATCTGAGAGCTGGGTTAGAAGAACACTTGACTAAAGACTAGAGACTGCAGATATGAGAGTCCTGGGAAAGATTAGAGGTGTGAACAGATGGCATCAATGGCAATATCATATTAAAAACAATGATATTCGGAAAGAACTTTACATTGTCAGCATCCAGGAATGTGTTAGCAGAGTTAATCCCAAGGTAGTATGGTCACTTAAACAGAATGGGAAAAGAAAGATTAGCAAAACAAGTGTTCTCTGCCAAGTTCGTAGGAAAAAGACCCAGAGGATGACCAAGATATAAGTGGATTGATACAGTATAAAGTGCCTTAGAAGATAGAAATATAAGATCTGATAATGTTGGAGTCTTGACAGGTGACAGACTGATTTGGAGGAAAATTTTAGATAGAAAGTTAGTAATGATATAATTTTTCATGTAGTACTATCATATCCTGTACACCCCTTGAGGATATATATATATCAGGAATTTGAGGTATTTATGATGTTATGCGAGTGCATGTCATCTACATTCTCCCTTATATATATATATATATATATATATATATGCCCAAAATTATAGTAGCAATCAATTACATATTTAATCCTGTTGGACTTTATCTTACACCAGATAACTTCTTTCTGAATCTCTGTCCCTATGATGTATATTTCTATTCTTTTTAGTTTTAATTCCTCTGATAAAATTATCAAAACCCCTCCACCCATCCTGTTCCTTCTGTCCTCTCTAAAAATTTTACATTTTCCTTGCATTCTATTCCTATGATCTTATCACACTCCGTCAACTACATTTCACTAATACCTATAACTTAGGGCCATGTGGTGTTGACCAATGCCAAATACTCCTCAACCTTATTTCGAATACTTCTGGCATTAGTATAAATAACTGCAATACTCTTTAATCCCACAATCTCTCTTGCACCTTGTGTTACTTAGGCAACTAAATTTAACCTTAGGTGCTACATTTTGTATCATGTGATCACTCTCCAACTTACGAGAGTGGTCTGAAAAGTTCTCGGCCTCGACAATAGATGGAAACACTATTGGCACAATTTTTTTGTTTTCTAAGTTGGTACATCTGTCATAAGCATTCATGTGAAACTGCAAGTTATTCCATCAAGTACGTTGGTTTATACAGCTGATTGAAGCAAAAGTGTTGCCTGCATCTCTTGAAATGGATAAAATTGAGTATCGTGCAGTTATAAAATTCCTTGTAAAAGAAGTTTTAATGCCAAAAGAAATTCATTCGAAGTCAAAAGTTTATGGTCACTCTTCTCCTTTGTTTTTGACAATTAAGAAATGGACTGCCAAGTTTAAAACATGGCGATGATCCACATGAAGGACGTCCAAAAAAAGTGTAACAACACCAGAAATCATTGATCAAGTACACGATATGGTACTGGATGACCAGCAAGTCAAAGTGAGTTAAATTGCTGAGATTACAGGCATTTCAAAAGAACACGTAGGATATATTTTGCATGAAGAATTGCAAATGAAAAAGCTTTGCGTAAAATGGGTGCCATACTTGCTCACAGCAGATCAAAAACGAACTCGCATGAAAATTTCCGAACAGTGCTTGGAGCATTTTAATAAGAATAAAACTGATTTTGTGCATTGATTTATTACTATGGATGAGACTTGGATTCACCATTACACACCAGAATCCAAACGACAGTAAAACAGTGGACAGAAGCCAGTTGTTCAGTGCCAAAAAAGACAAAGTTGGTTCCATCAGCAGTAGGAAGGGTCATGGCATCGGTGTTTTGGGATGTTAAAGGCATTTTGTTTATTAATTATCTTGAAAAGGGTAAAACAATAACCGGGGAATATTATTCCGATCTTTCAACCAGACTAGACAAAAAAATTTGTGAGAAAAGTCCTGGTTTTCAAAAGAAAAAAATCATTTTTCATCATGACAATGCACCACAAATTTTCCCACAAAGGTGCTTTGGCGATGGGAAAATTAAGGGATCTGCCCTATGAATTGTTGGAACATCCACCCTATTCCCAGATTTGGTTCCCTCTGACTTCTATCTCTTCCCTAAGCTAAAACTCTTCCTCATTAGTCAGCATTTTTCTTCAAATCAAGAGGTGATTGCAGCTGTAGAGAAGTATTTTGCAGATCTTGCTGAGAACCAATAAATGAATGGAATAATGGCAAAGGAGCATCACTGGAATAAATGTATTAATCTTAAGGTAGATTATGTTGAAAAATAAAAATAATTTAGAAATTATAAATTTGTTTTTTCATCGTTAGGCCGAGAACTTTTCAGACCAACCTCTAGGTTGCCGGTGCCTGCATTCCCTCCCCATAAACTTTCAAGTTTCCCTGACTCTGAACTTCTAAACATTCACCGAACAACACTTTCTCAAGACTCTGGACACCAAATCCATTTATATAAATCCTTCCTCCAATTAAACTCACTCCACAAACTCCATGCAATTTCTCTAGTGCAATCTACCTAAAGTTTCTATTCAATTATTTTATTTTATTTATTTATTCTGACTCTTCTCAACCATGCTTAAAATGTATCATTACCAGAACATTTCACAGAAATTGTTCCAGATTTGTCACCTTGTTTTAGTTACTATTTTTTACAAACTGGCACAATGAGGGCTAACTCCAATCATCTGGAATTTGATAGCATGACCAAGCCTACTAGATTATGCAATATTTCTGCTGCAAAGCTTTTATATCATCATATTTCGCATTTTAAGTTGAATATCAACTATTCCATCTGCCTTTCCACATTTCAAGTTTCTGAAGGCTGCATTTTCTACTTTAAGTATCGACATGTATTCATAATTTAGACATAATAAGGATACCAAGTAATTTTATAAACTTGGTTTTTTTACTCCTTCTCCCAAGTAAGCAAAACAGTTAAGTCAGTTAAGTTGGCGCCTGAACGTAGTTCAAGTCTAAAGGTAGTGCAACTCGTCTGAGATGTGTTTTACATTATGGAAAATACTAAGAATAGTGATCAGAGCTTTACCCAGCTTTACAACTTCTGACCAAGCTCTCAGATCCATTCCTGGTCTTCCTTTGGGTCGTTTTCCTGCGAACTTGGCAGAGAAGACTTGTTTTGCTAATCTTTCCTTGCCCAATTCTGTTTCAGTGACCATACCACCTGAGATTAGCTAGCTCTGCTAACGCATTCCTGGATGCTGACAATGTCAAGTTCTTTCCTAATATAATCGTTTTAAATATGATAGTGCCATTGATGATATCTGTTCACACCTCTAATCTTTCTCAGGACTCTCATATCTGCAGTATCTAGTCTTTGGTCAAGCGTTTTACTTCTAACCCAGCTCTCAGATCCATAAGTTAAACTGGTTTGAACACAGTCTTGTATACAGCTAATTTAGTGTTCCGACTAATTTCTCTCTTATTCCATATGAATTTATTCAATTGACTTCCCACCATACCAGCTTTGCTGATTCTGTTGTCTATTTCCATATTTAATTTACCATCTTCACTAAAAATCATTCCTAAGTAGCTGAAATGTTTTACTTGTTCCACAGGTTCTCCATTCACAACACAGTTGACATTTTCAATGATTCTGCCTATTTTCATAGTCTTTGTCTTTTTATTGCTGACCTTCATACCATATCTATTACAACAGTTATTCAATTTAGTCAGGGAATCTTTCAGACTTGTAGAAGATTTATTTAGAAGTATAACATCATCTGCGTAAAGCAAAGAGCTGACATTAACATCTCCAATTTTGATATCAGGTTTAATACCACTTTCCATCATAATATGATCCATATACATAATGAATAACAGAGGGGATAATCTACATCCTGCTCTCACACCAGATTTAACATTAAACCATCTTCCTTCAATTCTAACTGCTGACTCACTCAAATTAAGACAAAGTATTGCTTGATATAATGCCCCATTAATGCCATATAACTGTAGCATTTGGAAAAGCTTTCTCTTGGCACCTTGTCATATGCCTTTTCCAGATCTACAAAACTTAAATACAGATCTTTGTTATATTCCCATGACTTTTCAACTGTTTGTCGTAAAGTGAATATCTGATTCTGACAGCCTCTATTTGGCCTGAATCCAGCTTGTTCTTCACCAAGCTTTTCTTCTACAATTCTTCTCAACCGTTTCTCAAGTATACTAGCATAAATCTTATGCTAGTATACTTGAGAAACAACACTCAAAACTACAGGAACACTCAGTAGGGAAATATCACTGTAATTCTCACATTCAGTTTTATTTCCTTTTTTATATATGGGTATTATCAGAGTTCTACTCATTTCATCGGGAATTCGTCCCTCTGTCCACACCTTCTGAACTATGCAGCAATGCCACTGTAAGACTTTTATACCGCCATACCTGAGCATTTCTGGTCGAATATCATCTACTCCTGCTACCTTTCGACATTTCAAGCCTCTAGTGACATTTTCTACTTCAAGTATGGATATGTATTTCTGACTATATGATTGTTGAGTGTTTTTTACGACTGTGCTATCACTACTTGTTTCATTTAGCAATTTCTCGAAGTAATTACTCCATATAATTAATCCATATTTACAACTTTTGACCAAGCTCTCAGATCCATTCCTGGTCTTCCTCTGGGTCGTTTTCCTGCGAACTTGGCAGAGAAGACTTGTTTTGCTGATCTTTCCTTGCCCAATTCTGTTTCAGTGACCATACCACCTGAGATTAGCTAGCTCTGCTAACGCATTCCTGGATGCTGACAATGTCAAGTTCTTTCCTAATATAATACCGGCACGGGTCTTGCATGAAGCGGCTAATGAATTATCAGTGCCCTTGACCATGTTGTTTAATCTGAGTCTCAGGTCTGGCTTAGTCCCGAAGGCGTGGAAAGAGGGGAAAATAGTTCCACTGCATAAAGGAGGATCCAAGACTATGGTTGCAAATTACCGACCGATCAGCATATCAGGAATTGTTGTCAAGGTCTTGGAGAAAGTAGTCAAGAGAAAAATACAGGAATGGATTGATGAAAATGAGATACTGTACAGGAGACAGCATGGCTTTGTAAAGGATAGATCATGCCTGAGTAACTTGCTCAAGTTTTA
The DNA here is from genome assembly GCF_054136105.1 of Typopeltis vanoorti. Lineage (NCBI taxonomy): Eukaryota > Metazoa > Arthropoda > Arachnida > Uropygi > Thelyphonidae > Typopeltis > Typopeltis vanoorti. The sequence goes on along the minus strand of NC_143567.1, from coordinate 34,628,719 downwards.
TAACAAGGTGACGGCTGAACTGGATAAGGGAAATGGGTTTACAGTGATACTGCTGGACCTGGCAAAGGCGTTTGACAGGATACCACATGGAATTCTAATCCGTAAACTACAACATATGGGAATGGATATAGGGTTGGTGAGATGGATAGGTGGGTGGTTGATGGAGAGATATCAAAGAGTGGTTTATTCAGGAGTGGAGTCCAAAAGACGGCCTGTGACTAGTGGTGTGCCACAGGGTTCTGTTCTTGGACCACTGCTGTTTAATCTGTTCATTAACGATATAGGGAAGGGTCTAAGTGGGACAGTTCATTTGTTCGCTGATGATGCAAAGTTGGGTAGGGTGATAGTGAATGCAGAAGATGTCAAAGTCTTGCAAGATGACTTAGATAGATTGGAGTTCTGGACTAAGGAGAATGGATGTCAATTTAATGTGACAAAATGTAAGGTTATGCATTTCGGAGTGAAAAGATTAGCAGCAGTATACCACATTGGTGGAACTGTACTCCAAGAGATTGATGAGGCCAGGGACTTGGGAGTGTTGGAGAATAGGGAGATGAAGTTTAGGGGGCACATTGCAAAAGTAGCTAAATCAGCTCATCAACTCACTTGGTTGTTGAAAAATACCTTGACGAGCAGAGAAAAACAAGTTATTGTACCTCTGTACCGAGCCCTGATAAGACCTCATCTCGACTACTGTGCCCAGATTTGGTCACCTCGGTTCCTTCTTGATGGGGAGGAGATGGAGAGGATCCAGAGGCGAGTGACTAAGATGATAGCAGGTCTATGGAATGAACCATATGAGAACAGGTTGAAGATTTGTGGGTTGCAGAAACTAGTTGATAGGCGAAAAAGGGGAGATATGATTGAGACATTCAAATTGCTAAAAGGATTCTATAGGATTAATTCAGATGATATTTTTGAGATCAGGACTGGTGGTGGGAGAACTAGGGGACACCCATGGAAGCTGGGCAAGAGCGTGGTTAGCAGGGGTGTTAGAGCTGGGTTCTTTACTTTTAGAGTGGTAAATGAGTGGAATAAGCTGCCAGAGTCTGTTGTGGGTGCTATGACAGTGAGCGAGTTCAAGGCAAGGTATGATAGATACTGTGAGAATGTTGAACAGCTGTGTGAACATGATGCTTAGGGCCTCCCTCGATGAGTCTAAGGACTCCTGGAGTAGCCCGTGGTAATAATAATAATAATAATAATAATAATAATAATAATATTTCAAGGATATCTTTTTCTCCCGTTTTCATGTCACCTTTATCATCTCTAATTCCTTTACAGCACTCTTTCCTCCATTTCTGAGCTTCTTCAACAAACTCCAGAATATTTTGCCACCTTCTTGATATTTATTTTTAGTGTTCTTGCCAAAGTCCTCCCATGACCTTTGTTTAGCTAGTTTTACACAGTCTTTAGCTTTCTTATATTTGTCTCTGTATTCTCTAAGAGCACAAGCTGACTTATCTGACAAATTTTTGATATGCTTTCATCTTTTCCTTCACTGCCTCTTTTATTTCCTGTGTCCACCATGGAGTTCTGATTTTTCTATCCTTGCAGACAACCTCACCACATGCATCTCTGTCTGAATCATCAGGATTTTCTTCAAGGATTGCCACTGAATCTCCAAGGTTTGGTTCCTGTTCTCAAACTGTTTCATTTTTTCTTCAATAATCTTTGTGTATTTCAGTCTACAGTTCACATCTGGAAAGGATGTTACTCTTTTCAATATGAAATTCAATTTTATCCTGCTCAAGGCTAAACAGTGATCGCTTCCAATTTCAAATCCTCTGTACACTCTGATGTCCTGCACCAGGGAGAAAACATCACTATCAACAATAACATAGTCAATGAGACTTTTCTTATTCCTTGCCTCTTTTCTCCATGTGAATTTGTGCACATTTCAAAATATTTTTGTATGTCTGACAATCACTTCCTACTCTACTATTTAGATCCCCAATAAGGACCAACTTTTCCTTTTTCATTGTGTCAGTAGCTTTCTCTAGAGCCTCAAAATATTCTTCCACTTCTACCTTAGTTGAGCCTTCTGTGGGAACATAGGCACAAATAAGTCTCATTGTCCAGTTCTCCATACTGATATTTGCCCACATCACTCTACTTGAGATTGCCTGCTATTCAAGAAGATTAGTCTCGTATTTAGTGTTGAATGCTATGACAACTCCTTCTTTTCCTTGATTGTCATTGCCTGAATATAACATTTTGTAATTATTGCTCAGAAAGATCTCACCAGATTTTGTCTTTTTTGTTTCAGTCATCCCTAATGTGTCGATCTGGTGCTTATCTAATTCCTCATCCAGCTCCATTTCTTTGCCAGTCAGGCTTCTTATGTTGATAGTACCGATCTTCAGCTCTGGTGATATTCAGTTGGGGTGTGTTTTAGGGTTTGTTCCAGTAATTGACTTTTCGCTGTTCGCCCTGTCAAAAACAGTGGGGGCCTTGTTTAACCAGGCGATGCCCCAGCCGGCATGAAATGTTGTCATGTTGTACGATCATTTTGTATTTTGGTTTAAGCCAATAAGAATATAATTTGGTCAGCTAAATCCCAAATTGCCAGTCCATTCTCGTTCGTTCAGTATCCAGGTAGATACCCAACAGGGTGCACCACGAGAAGGTGAGGATTGGACATTAGGTCAGAAGCTCTGGTCGGTTCTCCGCATTCCTTTAAAGGCTATGTGGAGGTCTCCTCTCAGTTATACTGCTTTGACCCTTAAGCACCCCTTTTATATTTTTATCTTTTAATAATCTAGTTTTATATACAAACGTTTTAAATTTTTTTTCTGTTCTTGTTTATTTGTAGCCATTTAGGTGCTAATCTTAATTTTATTTTAACGAGGAACTGGTCACTACTTATTTCATATTCTCTGTGAACTCTTAACATCTAAAGAGAACACTGATGTCTCTTCATTTAGGATAAAGTAATCTAATATTGATTTCCATCCTCTTGCTGCCCAAGTATATTTATGTACGTGTTTATGTTTATAGAAAGAATTAATTATTTTAAGGTTATTATAAACTACAAAGTCAATGAATTTTTTACCATTCCTGTTCAGAGTATGTTGTCCATATATTCCTATATTATTATTAATTTTCATGTTTCCAATTCTTACAAAATCTCTTTGAAAAATCTAGAAAAAAATCATTCAGAGTAGTGATATATCATAATAAAAAAACACATTCTATTCCTTTTCACATGGATACTTCATTTCTTCTGTATTTGGATAGAAACTGCAATCCCAACTGGCAACCAAAGGAAGATATGCTTCCAAAGCGTATATGCAAAGCAATATTTTCAGTTAAAGCTAAGTTAAGTAGTTTCAAAAACAGGTGATAGTGCTTTCTCTCTCCTCAAAATTTCAGTTTTTATATTCAGAAAACATACAATAGGGAACAAATAACAATTTATTCCCTAATTTACTAGATATATCACAGAAAAGCTGCCATTTTTGAGTAAAATTATGTTTTAGAATAGCTAGATTTCTTCTTGACCACTAACTGACCCATACAATCTAATTTAAGCCTTTCCAACAATCTTTAAATTGCAAAAATAGTGTGTGTGTACAGAAAGGCTTAGGTGTTGTTAGTTATTCATAATATTGCTTCATGGCATAACCAACACCAAGAGAAAAGAGAATTAATTTATTGAACTTGCCATTGTATTTTGCTGGATTTCTATCCAGAATCTTCAGAGCACAAGGAACTTTACACACTCCAGGATATGCAAGAGGAAGTTGATCCTTAGGAGAACAAATTAAGTTAGCTAGCTGAATAAGTTGTTCAAAAGCAGTATGCAGATTATATTTGCAGAGAACATTAGCCATCTTTAGCTAAAGATAGCTAATGTTCAAATATAATCTCATGACACTTTTGAACAATCACTAATTCAGCTAGCTAATGCCATCCATTTTCCTAAGAGTCAACTTCATCCTCTTGCACATCCTGGAGTGTATAAAGTTCCTTGTACCTGCAGTTTAGCCTACTTTGAACAGACTAGTATATCAATAATCATCCACCCTGAAAAACACAAAAATTGCATCTGCCATCACCTGTATCGGTAGATGAAAACTAAACCACACTCTGGATACTCCTTCACATAGAATTAAATGGGTGAAGATATTAATGTTACACAGAAATCGCTATAGGTCTGAGAGACTGTTTCTGGAATCAGCACTGGCTATGAAGCACTCCAAAATCTCTATAAGTAGTCTGCATTAATTTGCCAAAGATTTGAGAGACAGTCATTCTTAAACCAAAAACGCCTCACTTCTCCAAATTAACTTTATGGTTATCTGGCAGGTGCTGTGTTGGGACATTGGGGTTTTTTTTCCAGTTGCAATCTGAATTGTTTCTACAATGATCCATTTGAGTTCTTTATGCTTGTCACAGTTGTAATTTGTGCTCTGAAGATGCTGAGTAGAAAACCAGCAAAATATTAGTTAGTTCAATAAATTAACGATACATTTTTACTCTTGATGTTGTTTATACAATGAAGCACTATTACGAACAAAAATAACTAGCTTCTTCCATGAGTATTTTTATGAATTTTTATGATACTACATGTACAAAGCATATAGTAAATATCAGCCATTTCTCCTGTATATCAAACTTTGCTCATTCAAAGCAGTGGCAATGTCCTAAAGGATTCAACTTCTGAAAAGAAATTATTTTTTAAAAAAAGACATAATTTCTACATCCACATGAGGAAAAAATACAGATTTCATTTAATGTTATGTTTAATTCTGATACCATTTAAAAAAAAAAAAAAATAGAAATCAATATAATAAAAAGTGATATTACTAACTTCTGGAGGTTTTTTGCGATACGCTCCAGTTCCCTCTTGTCTTAACTGCTCTAAAAGTGATGTCTTTCCAATGCCTTCAATTCCAACGATCATTAATTTCATTCTTGCATATGGTTTAGCACTACAAATAACATGTTCAAAGCATATTCAAATAACACTACAAATAACATGTTCAAAGCTTAACATATATCCAAAATATATAAATGTATAAATTTTTGTTTGTAAAAGTGTAATTACAGCTACATATTTATAAAATACATTTATCACCTGTTAGTAATCAGATAATCAAAGATATTCTAAAGTGACATGAAGACAGACTTAAGTTCTGCTCATCATTCACATTATTTTTCATGGTGATATTTCAGAACACTATATCAGAATAAAATAAACTTATGAATTTATTAATTCAGCTGACATTTCACTGGATTCAGGTCAGCATCTTCAGAGGACAAATTGCATGTAAGAAGAAAAATGCTCAACAACATTTACAGTACACTTATGCAGTGAAAACTATTCAAATTGTTACAATAAATAAATAAAGTTCTAGCAATCATGTATCAGAATAAAGATATTCTTAGCCACTGAACTAGAGTCCTCTTGAAATTATAGTGCCTCTAATTCTGGATAAATTAATGCAGCCATCCTACTTGAGATTAGAGAGGTAACTGCTGTTTTCTTTCATTTGACTATTGTGAGGGAATGTTTAATATATGATTATAATAAGTTTAGTTTAATCCTTTATCCAAGTGTGAGCAAACAAAGTTTGCACCTGAAAGTATCTTCAGGACTGGGGTAAGGTAGTGTAACACCAGGCAACTCATTGCAAAGGTGGAGAAAGCTCTCAATCACCCCTATCTCAGTATCTCCCATAATTGTTTGCTCACACTTGGATAAAGGATTAAACTAAACTTATTATAGTCTAACCAAGTGAAAAATAAACTCTCAAAATAATATATGATTATGTGTGTGTGTGTGAGAGAGAGAATGTATTTCTGATGTTCTTTAAGGTAGATATTAACAGTTATTTCTGCCTATCCAAAACAGGCTAACACACAGACAATGGCAATTTACATGGGGGACTGGGTCTTCTGTAGATGAATGATATGGATCGCTAGTCTGATGTGTGGCTGAATAGTAGTAGTAGTAGTATGATCAATACAGTCATGTAATGTTCATACCAGTTGGTAATCTTTCCAGGAATATTCTGGATATAAGGGACAAAATAATTATGCAGTGATCTAGTTTGTCAGGGAAAGAGAAGGGGGAAAGTGCAGCATTTTATTTATTTCATGAGGGTGCATTCTTTGCTTGAAAAAATGTTTGGTGAGAATAGAAAGTGCATCTTTTTTTTTCATTTGTTAGAAAGTATTTACTTTCTAACAAATGATTTGCATACTTTGAATATATAAATTTGAATAGAAATATCAACAGATTAAATAAATCCATAGTTACTTTCATACTAACATGTTATGATGAGTTTATACAATTAAAAATAATATGAACTAATAAGCAAGTTCAGCACAGAACATTTCCCCTGAAAATACCTATAGAAGAGGTATAAAGCAAAGAGAGGGTGTCAGTTAGAATGAGTGGGTGTTGAGATAAGTCATTGCTGATGGTGAACACCTAAGCATCCTTACTTTGCTTGATTGGTGAAACTGGAGAAGGGGAGCCAATATGAGTTGTGGACATTGAAGTCCCAAGAAGGATGATCTCACTATTGGGGTACTTAGACTGCAGAAAGTCGAGCTTTAGAGAGAGAGAAAGTAGAAGAAGTCAGAGTGGTTGACAGAGTTTGTCGAGCAATATGGGGAACATATGAAAAGGACAGGTTGATTTGGTAGAGAAATTTTGAGCCAAAGCAGATCAAACAGTGGGGATTCAGGATTTGCTGTCTCTGGCATGGTATGTCAGTTCTCACAAATGCACAAGTGCCACCCTTGTGGTGGAAAGAGCTGTGTAATTAATGTGTAGTTTGGGCAGTTGAGGTATACAGTGGCTGTTGAGATTGCCAGTTGGAGTTATGAAAGAAATGGTACTTCCAGTTTAGATGAGTGCAGGTGGTGGTGGTGGTGCACATCATTTATATTACTGTTTAGGGAACAAAAGTTGGTGAAGTGGATGGGAAAACTTTTCTTTTTGGTATGAATTAGTGTTGGTGGGTTGGTTGAGGATAATTTCATTAATCACTGACTCCCTCTCTCACAGATATTTCTTCTTCTCTATGTATCTACTATAGGTACTTTCATGAATAGTGTTCCAGAGAACTGACCAGCATCATTTCTACTCTTACTTTCAAGACAAGAGTAGCTGCCAGTCAACAACCTTACCATCCATCTCCAAACTTCCCAAACCAATTTCTCTTCATCCTCATTTGCCAGTCTCATACAGAGGTGACAAGGTTTTCCTTCCTGCAAAGCAGGCAAACTAGCCATTAGAACATACACAATTAACAGACATAATATACTGGCCTCATAGCCTGAGCTGTAAATTCAAATAAACCAATCTTCCTTCTCTTTCATACCATCAACCTCAGTTTCTCTGTTATTTTTTTTGCGGCTTCCACCCATGAAAGGTTGTTGTTGTACAATTGTATCGTAGATGGGGTAATGATTTAAAAAAAAATTTTTTTTCCTATTTATTTTTTCTATTTATTTATTGTCTGGAATTATATTATCTGCAAACTGTTTCTAGATAATGTGATAATGTAAGTTTGTTCAGTTCCATGTTTGCTCTAGAGCATCCGTTCCCAACCGGTGGTACGCATACTCCTGGGGGTATGTGCTGGGCCGTTCAGGGGTACACGAAAAATAATCAGTAATGGCAGAAAAATAAGTAGAGTAAACTATTTTACATTAAGATAGGCAATGAACAAAAGTGACAGTATTTAAAAAAGGATATTTTAAAAACAAGGGATACAATTTATAGAAATGGGTTTAAAAGGGGGTACGCAAGTGGAAAAAAGTTGGGAACCACTACTCTAGAGAAAAAAAATTGAACTTTTTCAAGTCACTTCAGGCATCCAATAAGCAGGGAGGTGGTGTCACACCAGGTGATGAGGTTCATTTCCCACCTAAATACAATCACAAACATCCATGCCAATGGCAGAATTTGAACCCACAACCTGTTGGTTGAAGAGCAGATATGCTAACCACTCAACCAACCAGGTCTTTGAAACAATCTCTCCACTTTGTCTTCCTGAAAGATTATAAAACCTTCAAATGCTCAAGACACACATCAACATATTCCAGTTTTATTATATCAGTATAGCACTGATATACTATATATATATATATATTTTTTATTATTATTATTATTTTTTTGAATAATGGCTTCACACATGTAAGAAAAAAACAAAATTATTGATCTTATATATTTTGCTCAATATGTCATGGTCTGTGCAGTTAGCTTAGTGGCTTTGCACTTCGTAACCATATGCCTGGGGAAGGAGTGTCCTAGGTTCGATTCTCGTCAATGACGTGAGGAGCTTAAGGATCTTCCTCAGCTATAGCCAAGTTAGCCAGTCTTGGACGTGGACAGCAGGGTTTTTTCTGCCAGTTTATCTGGTGTTTTTCATCCCGCAAGCAGGCAAACCGGTCTGAAGACACACGGATTACAGTCAGGAATACTGACCTGGCCATAGGTCTGATTCGTCAGCCTATGCCAGTTCCGAAGCCCAGATAAAATTTAGGGGGGGGGGACTAGATGGTACTGTGAACTCCCATAAAAAGGGGGAACGCAGTATCATTACACAAAATTTATAATATGTCATGAGCTTTTTTCAGGGAGAAGACATAAAAACTGGTAACAACATTTAAATTCTGAATATTAAGAACAAGTCATACACAGCATGCATATAATATTTCATGTTTCAATCACACCTATTCTGTGCAGGAAACACCTATCACAGTTCAGAGACGTCGGAATATATGTATAATTAATTAATTTAAATATAATAAATGAATACAAATTATAAACAATTAACAGCCCTCACTTCCCAAAACTTAGAAATAGGCATACAGTCTGTCTCATTAAGATTAGGATGGTGGCATAGGGCTTCACATGATTCAAAAAATAGATGATCAAATTTGAACCTACTGTATTGTAGCATCTTGGTACAGTTCCAGTAAATGCTGTGTCTACTGTCAATGGAATGAAAAGTAAGGTCTGAAAATCTTTTATGTTAATCTTGATGTTTTTTGATTCTTATAGTAGCAGAAAAGCAAGCCTGTCCAAAGTAGCAAAGATGACAAGAACAGGGTATTTGATACACACCAGGCAAGAATAAAGGTGATAATGTACCTTCGATAAGTAGTAACAACAAAGTCAACCTTCGGGCTGATTTGAAGTGGTGTACAAATTATATTTGCAAATGGCCTTTGTTATTTGTTCAGATTCCTCTAAGGTTGGATATGCTGATCCTTTTAACATCAGATTGCAGTCTGGAAGAGGGATGATATTTATCAGATATTTTCTGTATCAAGGTCTTGCTATATCCATTAAGTAATAGAGAAAGTTTTATTTTATTTAATTCTTCTAATAAAAGAGACTTAGAAGAACAAATTGTGGCAGCAGGAAATTACATATAGCTGACACTAACAAGCTAAGGTTTGAGATTGATTCTAAAGCTACACCACCTCTGCAGAATTTTGTTATCTAAATTACAAACTCTCCATTCGGTATGCTGAAATAATAACATTGTAATAAAAAAGTCTGAGAATGGAAATGCAACTGTACTCATGAATACCACTGACTGCAATCGCAAACCTAATATATTACTGTGTGTGATAGATCCACTTGTAGCATAAATGACAGAGATCATCAACATCATCATTATCAAATTCCTGATATATACCCTCAAGGGGTGTACAGGATATGATAGTACTATGTGAAAAATTTACATCATTACTAACTTACTATCTACAGTTTATCTCCAAATCAGTATGTTACCTGTCAAGACTCCAATATTATCAAATCTTATATTTCTATCGTCTAAGGCACTTTGTACCGTATCAATCCACCTATATCTTGGTCTTCCTCTGGGTCGTTTTGCTGCCAACCTGGCAGAGAACACTTGTTTTGCTAATCTTTTCTCTCCTATTCTGCTTAAGTGACCATACCACCTGAGATTGGCTAGCTCTGCTAACGCATTCCTGGATGCTGACAATGTCAAGTTCTTTCCTAATATAATCGTTTTAAATATGATATTGCCATTGATGCCATCTGTTCATGCCCCCTAATCTTTCTCAGGACTCTCATACTGCAGTCTATGGTCACACTTGACCAAAGTCTTTAGTCTTTGGTCAAGTGTTTTACTTCTAACCCAGCTTTCGGATCCTTAAGTTTAAATAGGTTTAAACACTGTCTTGTATACAGCTAATTTAGTGTTTAGGCTAATTTCTCTCTTATTCCATATAAATTTATTCAGTTGACATCTTATCATACCAGCTTTGTTAATTCTGTTGTATATTTCCATATTTAACTTACCATCTTCACTAAAAATCATACATAAGTAGGTAAACTGTTTTACTTGTTGTATAAGTTCTCCATTCGCAATGCAGTTGATATTTTCAATGTTTCTGCCTATTTTCATTGTCTTTGTCTTTTTAATGCTGACCTTCATACCATATCTATTACAACAGTTATTCAATTTAGTCAGGAAATCTTGCAGACTTGTAGCGGATTTATTTAGAAGTATAATATCATCTGCATAAAGCAAAGAGCTGAGATCAACACCTCCAATTTTGATATCAGGTTTAATACCACTTTCCTTCATAATGTGATCCATATAGATAATGAATAAGAGAGGGGATAATTGTACATCCGTTTGACACCAGATTTGTTAAATCTGGTGTCAAACGGATCTTTCTGTACTTTCAATTCTAACTGCTGCCTTATAACTCAAATGAAGACTAAGTATTGCTTGACATATAATAACCCCATTAACACCATATAACTGTAGCGTTTGGAATAGCTTCTCTCTTGGCACCTTGTCATATGCCTTTTCTAGATCTACAAAACTTAAGTATACGTTTTGTAGATCTAGAAAAGGCATATAGACAAATCGGTCCCACATATAGACAAATCGGTCCTTCAGAACACATGCAATTTACAAACAAAAAATACTAGTTGTGGTGGTGGGTGGTAGATGGCGTCGATGGAGATGATTGGTAGTAGAGGTTCGGTGTAGTAGTAGTAGTAGTATAGACAGTTGTATAGTAGGTGTCCTCCCGCAATGAGTCTTCGGACTCCTTGGAGGTGTCACAAATAATAATAATAATATTTGTGTAGTTAAGTCTACAGTTCACATCTGAGAGCTGCTCAACTTTTATTCTTTTTAAAACTTTCTTACATGATCTTCTTTTCAATATGAAATGCAATTTTATCCTGCTCAAGACTAAATGGTGATCACTTCCAATTTCAAATCCTCTGTACACTCTGGTGTCCTGCACCAGTGGGAAAACATCACTATCAACAATACCACAGTCAATGAGACTTTTCTTACTCCTTGCCTCATCTCTCCATATGAATTTGTGCACATTTGTTGTTGGAACATTGTATTAGTAATAGCCAGTCCATGTCCTGAGCAGAAATCCAACAGGTATTTGTCATTATTATTAGCTTTGCTCTTTTCTCCAAATTTTCCCAAAATATTTTTGTATGTCTGACAATCATTTCCTACTCTGCTATTTAGATCCCCAACAAAGACCAACTTTTCCTTTTTCATTGTGTCAGTTGCTTTCTCTAAAGCCTTAAAAAATTCCCCAACTTCTACCTTAGAAGTGATGGAATATTTGTGTGGGACCATAGGCACAAATAAGTCTCATTGTCCAGTTCCCCATTGTCATATTTGCCCACATCACTCATATAGTAGGTGTCCTCCTGCAATGACTCTTCGGACTACTTGGAGGTGTCACAAATAATAATAATAATATTATTATTATTTGTGTATTTTAGTCTACAGTTCCCATCTGAGAGCGGCTCAACTTTTATTTGCTTTAAAACTTTCTTACAAGTTCTTCTTTTCAATATGAATTCAATTTTATACTGCTCAAGACTAAATAGTGATCACTTCCAATTTCAAATCCTATGTACACTCTGGTGTCCTGCACCAGAGTGTACATAGAATGCACATAAGGAGAAAATATCATTATCAACAATAACAAAGTCAATGAGACTTTTCTTATTCCTAGCCTCTTCTCTCCATGTGAATTTGTGCACATTTTTATGTTGGAACATGGTGTTAGTAATAACCAGTCCATGTCCTGAGCAGAAATCCAACAGATATTTGCCATTATTATTAATTTTGCTCTTTTCTCCAAATTTTCCCAAAATATTTTTGTAAGTCTCACAATCATTTCCTACTCTGCTATTTAGATCCCCAACAAGGAATAACTTTTCCTTTTTCACTGTGTCAGTTGCTTTCTCTAAAGCCTCAAAAAATTCCTCCACTTCTACCTTAGTAAAACCTTCTGTGGGACCAATAAGTCTCATTGTCCAGTTCCCCATTCTCATATTTGCCCACATCACTCTACTTGAGACTGCCTGTCATTCAATAAGATTAGCCTTGTATTTAGTGTTGAATACTAAGGCTACTCCTTCTTTTCCTTGATTGTCATTGCCTGAATATAACATTTTGTATATACTGCTCAGAAAGATCTCACTAATTTTTGCCTTTTTTGTTTTATGTCACCTGTATTATGTCGATCTGGCACTTATCCAATTCCTCAGCTAGCTAAATTTCGTTGCCATTCAGGTTTCTTATGTTGATAGTAGCGATCTTGAACTCTGGTGATGTTGAGTAGGGGTAAGTTTTAGGATTTGTTCCAGTAGCCAACTTTTTGCTGTTTTCCCGGTTCCGTGGCGAAAACAATGGGGGGGGGGGGGGGCTTGTTTAACCGGGTGATGCCCCAGCCGGCATGAAATTCTGTCATGTTGTACCATCATTTGAAATTTTGGTTTAAGCCAATAAGAATACAAATTGGTTGGCTAAATTCCAAATTTCAAGCCCATCCTCGTCCATTCAGTATCCAGGTAGATACCTAACAGGGTTCACAACAAGAAGATGAAGACTGAACATTAGAACAGAAGCCCTGGTTGGTTCTTCGCATTCCTTTGAAGGCTATGTGGAGGACTCCTCTCAGTTATATAGCTTTGACCCTTAAGCACCCCTGAGATCCTAAACAAAGCCAGCTAAACAAATTGAATTGTTAGATCAAACATATTCCAGAGATAATAATACTAACAAAAAAGCAGCAGATTCATTATGCTCATCCCCCCACATATTAATGTCCTTCTTAAGGTACACAAATCTGGTTATTATCTGTTGTGTGTCGAATAGGTGATTGTATAGGAGCTCATACGTATTATTTGGCAAAACATCTTTCAAGACCTCTATAAAATTTTACTGGGGTAAAAATCCCCTCATATAAAAAATAGTTTTCACTTCAAAGAAAAAATTAAAGATCTTCATCTTCAAGAGTCTGAAATTATGGTTTCCTATGATGTAGTTTCACTGTTTACAAATATACACTTCAAGAAACTCTACAATTTTTACAAGTAAATTTCGCTGTTGACATCATCGAATTTTTCAAGTTTACTATCAATACCAGCTATTTCACTTGGCATAATATATTATTTCAGCAGATTGAAGGTGCTGTGATGGGTAGTTCTATATCATCACTGGTGATCCATACTAATCATTATTCACACAATACCTATCACACACCTTAACCTCATTCACTGTCAAAGCATTCACAAGCAACCCGTTCCACTTATTCACCACTCCTCAAGTAAACAATCTGCCCCTCAAGCCAATGCTAAACGCACTCATGCTACTTCCAGAGGAAATCCCTTGTTCTCTCCTTTCTTTCTTGTTTTGTATTGAAGAATTTCTTCTACCTTAACCAGCTAAACAAAACACTGATGCAATGAATTGGTGCTCTGACAACCGATGCACCACAGAGACTGAAAACAATATTTTTACTTCCTGAGCTAATCTGCTACTAATACTTTTGTCCTTTCCTCTTCCAATTTGTGTCCCCATGGCTGAAGTCCTCATAACAATTATATGTCCTACACTCACTGTGTTAATCTGCTGATGCATGTCATTTACACCTTCCTTTGAACTCATGGCATCTATAGTAACAATTAACTATATACTTTGCCCTGCTTGCTGAACTCCTATTCTGCTGTCAAAAGTCTTTATCAACAGCAATAATCCCCCTTACAATAATTTTTAAATAAAATAAATTAACCAATGTTAAAACTTCCTCATCCTTATTATTAAAGCTTTTGGAATTTTATACATCAACTATGAGTACTTATGTGTGTCCCTCAGGTACACAACTACTATTCATACATCTGGTAATCAATAGCCTATTTAAGACCTAATAAACTACAATCAGTATTTTTCAATGAATCCCATTCTCTCACTCACTCATCTCAAGGGTGCCACTAATGAAAGTTCAAGTTTTTTTTCGGATTTTGCATTTCCATTCTCTCAATAAACAATATTTTCTCCAGAGACCTAACTCTAAATCTATTTATGTACAATCCATCAGTTATATATAAATCCTTTCATTGATCAGCTGAAGAAGAACAATGTGCCCTTATATGGAGATCTGTGTATTATCAAAGGTAAGAAGAAGAAAAGCATGAACTTTCTTGATTGAAATAAGTAAAGACTGAATTTTGGTAGCACCAAATATTCACCATGTTACCCTCAACTTACTGAAAAATGACAAGAGGTGTTTCAGACTGGTTATAGAAGATCTTCAAGCTTGTAATGACTGTGTACTACAAGATTTGTTGAACAAAGAAGAGGAATGCAGTGGACTGTTGTCATACCTTTGGATAGGATTTATGGTCTGTCTTCAAATGATATGAATTGTTTGTTTGTTTTGGGTTTAATGGCATAATGACAGCTATAGACATGCTACACCAGCACAAAAGCACATAAAAAGAGCTGTATATATATATCATCATCATCAAATTCCTGCCATGTACCCTCAAGGGGGTGTACAGGATATGACAGTACTACATGAAAAAATTACATCATTACTAACTTCCTATCTACAATTTTCCTCCAAATAAGTCTGTTACTTGTCAAGACTCCAACATTATCAGATCTTATATTTCTATCATCTAAGGCACTTTGTACCGTATCAATCCACCTATATCTTGGTCTTCCTCTGGGTCATTTTCCTGCCAACCTGGCAGAGAACACTTGTTTTGCTAATCTTTCCTCTCCCATTCTATATAAGTGACCATACCACCTGAGATTAGCTCTGCTAACGCATTCCTGGATGCTGACAATGTCAAGTTCTTTCCTAATATCCTCATTTTTAATATGATATTGCCATTGATGCCATCTGTTCACGCCTCTAATCATTCTCAGGACTCTCATTTCTGCGGTCTCTAGTCTTTGGTCAAGTGTTTTACTTCTGACCCAACTCTCAGATCCATAAGTTAAAACTGGTGTGAACACTGTCTTGTATACAGCTAATTTAGTGTTCCGACTAATTTCTTTCTTATTCCATATGAATTTATTCAATTGACTTCCCACCATACCAGCTTTGCTGATTCTGTTGTCTATTTCTATATTTAATTTACCATCTTCAGTAAAAATCGTGCCTAAGTAGCTGAAATGTTTTACTTGTTCCACAGGTTCTCCATTCACAACACAGTTGACATTTTCAATGATTCTGCCTATTGCTTGATATAATGCCCCATTGACACCATATAACTGCAGCGTATTGAATAGCTTCTCTCTTGGCACCTTGTCATATGCCTTTTCCAAATCGACAAAACTTAAATACAGATCTTTGTTGTATTCCCATGCTTTCTCGACTATTTGTCGTAAAGTGAAGATCTGATCCTGACAGCCTATATTTGGCCTGAATCCAGCTTGTTCTTCACCAAACTTTTCTTCCACAATTCTTCTCAACCATTTCTCAAGTATACTTGCATAGATCTTGCCAGGAACACTCAGTAGGGAAATACCTCTGTAATTCTCACATTCAGTTTTATTTCCCTTTTTATATATGGGTACTATGAGAACTCTACTCCAATCATCGGGAATTCGTCCCTCTGTCCAGGCTTTCTGAACTATGCAGTGCAGCCACTGTAAGACTTTTATACCACCATACTTCAGCATTTCTGGTCGAATATCATCTACTCCTGCTGCCTTTCCACATTTCAAGCCTTTGATGGCTTTTTCTACTTCAAGTATGGATATGTATTCCTGACTGCATGCCTGGTCAGTGTTTTTTTATCACTGTGCTGTCATCACTGCTTGTTTCATTTAGCAGTTTTTCAAAGTAATTACTCCATACTTCAAGGATATCTTTTTCTTCGGTTTTCATGTCACCTTTATCATCTCTAACTCCTTTTACAGCACTCTTTCCTCCATTCCTAAGCTTCTTCAACAACCTCCAGAATATTTTGCCACCTTCTTGATATTTATTTTCTATATTCTTGCCAAAGTCCTCCCATGACTTTTGTTTAGCTAGTTTTACACACTGTTTAGCTTTCTTACATTTGTCTCTCTATTCTGTAAGAGTAAAAGCTGACTTATTTTCCAGGAACTTTTGATATGCTTTCTTCTTTTCCTTCACTGTCTCTTTAACTTCCTGTGTCCACCAGGGAGTTCTGATTTTTTTATCCTTGCACACAACCTCACCACATGCCTCTCTGGCAGAATCAATCAATGTTTTCTTCAGAGTTTGCCACTGAATCTCCAAGGTTTGATTCCTGTTCTCAAATTCTTTCATTTTCTTTTCAATAATCTTTCTGTATTTTAGTCTACAGTTCACATCTGAGAGCTGCTCAACTTTTATTCGCTTTAAAACTTTCTTAGATGTTATTCTTTTCAATATGAAAAGCTGTATAAATATAGGTAGAAAAATTGTATATAAAAACAAATGTAACATGCCTCAGCAGTACACAAGGTAATAAACAGATACAAAAATCAATGTAGAAAAACAAATGTAAAAGGTGTGTAGAAAATAGATGTAAAAATGAGTATAAAAATTTAGAAAAATTCATAAAACATTAATAATAAAAAACAGTTTTTAAAAGAATATATATACAATAAATTAAACTAATAAAATAAATATGCACCTAATTTATATAAGATGGTACACACTGACACACTGATGCTCTGGACAAATTTAAAAACTGGAGTGGCGAGTGGCACTTGATAAATCAGACAGAATCTGCCTGGGTGTATAGGGTTCATATAGATTATGAATGTGCCTAAAATAATGACTTCACTGCAAAATGAGGGCAGTTGATTAAAATATGTATGATAGTTAGTCTGGTTTCGCACAACTCACGCATAGGCATTATCACCCCTTGAGAGGAAGGAGTGTGTAAGATGATTATGGCATATGGAGACACATGGCTACTGAATTGAGCAAGAATAACTACTTTTCTATGATTCCTGCATATACTTGAAGGCCATATTTAATTTCAGGCTTGATTTGATAGAGCTTATTATTGGTCTTGCTATTCCATGATGACTGCCACTGGGATAAAAGTTTCTGTCTTATGATCTGCTTGTAATCGGAGTATGGCAGATGGTAAAAGCTTGAGAAATGAGTTGGCCTAGCTCAAGTCAACTCACCCACAGCCTCATTTCTCTAATCCCAATGTGCCTTCAAATCCAACAGAAACAGAAACCCAAGTGTTGCTTCCATAACCAATAGAGAACATGCTGAATTGGAAATTCTTGGATGCTACTGCTGCTCTAGACATCTTGCCTGTAGAAAACTTGGTGAATCTGAATATATTATGCATCTCCAGTATGCGTATGGATAATTAGAATCAACACTGTAGAACAAAAATGGAAAAAACAGAAGCAGGATAGGCTGAATTCCCCCTCCCTTCTTTTTTCTATGAATATCGCATCGCATATTTGATAGAGTGAAATCCATTAGACAATGGATTCTAATTCTACAAGAAGTGCTGAATGTGATAAGATATCCATTCCTTATCTTCAAAGCACCTCTGAACATGTGCACATCCTAAAGAAATTTCATCTTACAATCGAATACAAATCCATTAACCAAATCAGGTTCCTTTATCTTTCTCCAAAAGATAAAGTACAATCACAATTACAATCTGGAGTCT
Source organism: Typopeltis vanoorti (assembly GCF_054136105.1). Lineage (NCBI taxonomy): Eukaryota > Metazoa > Arthropoda > Arachnida > Uropygi > Thelyphonidae > Typopeltis > Typopeltis vanoorti. The sequence continues at coordinate 34,610,769 of NC_143567.1, read as the reverse complement.
ATCTACTTCCCTGTAAATGCCACTTATCCTATTTTGGACAAACTGGCCACACCATCACATACATATTTCTCAATACCAATCCTATATTGAACTAAATAAACATTATAAGCCAAGCTTTACAGAACATGAAAGTAACAGCCACAAGACCTTTTGGGAGGATGTTAAACTTCAAACCTTAATCTAAACACTTGATTTTTCATGACAAAAAGTCTAGTAAATTTGCATTGCATTCAGATCTGCATTTCTTATATGTAGAATTCAAGAATACATATGAAGCGAAATGTACTTCACTATTTTTGGCTTCATTTCTTCTGCTATCACTAGCAAACCTACCCCCCCCCCCTATTCTCTGACATTTTTATGGCTATTACGGCTTTAGAAGACAGTAAAAAATCAATAATGTCATAAAAATTTGACATTACAAAAGAAAATATGCAAGATAAAAGGTGTATTCACAGCCAAAAAAAAGTACATATAAAGTGAACTGAAGCCAAAAAAAAAAGAGTGAAGTACATATGAAGTAAAATGAATTGAAGCCAAACAGAGTAAAGTACATATGAGATGAAGTGAAGTAAAGTAGAGGACAAAGATGCAGAGCAGTTCATTTCAGGCTATTTCATATGAGACAGAGGTCAACACAACAAAATATATACTTGGTTGCTCCTATAATCCAAATTAGCACAAGTGCACACTGAGTAATTATTATGGAGGGATTTCAACTATGGGGACATAGATTGAGAGCAGAAATGGCATAAGGAGAGAAGGAAATGGAATTTATACAGCTGCTGAGAGATAATTACCTGAGACAGTATTTATTGAGAAAACAAGAGATTTCATAGTGCTAAATGTGGCATAGCATTAGAGAGCTTAACAGCAACCACTTCAGAAAAGTGATTGTGTAGTCTTGATCTGGGAGACTGCCAGACATACAGAATTTTCTGTTAAGAAGGGATATATGTGGAATTGCAAAGCAGATGATTATGAAAAGCTGAGGAGAAAACTTTCAGATGTACATGTAGATTTCTGTTGTTAAGCAGTTCTGTAGGTAGTTTTTAGTATTAGATCATATTTTAATATAAAGAGTTTATTAAAAATAAACAAATTAAAACCTGACAAGTTTCATGCGTCATAAGACTTACATCATCAGGGGTAATGGTACATAAATGTTTTACACAACAAAAGCTTATTAACGATTAATTACACATATCAGATGTCTTTTATAACTTCACAATTGTTAAATAATTGATAAACCAGAAGACAAATGATACATTCAATATTATATGTGTGTTGGAACATTGCCAGTTGTTGCTATCACATTCTGTGGTATCACGTGTCTTAAGATAGCTAGATCTGTTTTTCTGTAGATTCTATTTGCTTTAGCTGAATGGAATGCATGTTTAATTCTAATGAAATAGGTACAATATCACTGCCCCTGAATCAAATCAGAAACTTTAATCAGTTGATGAAATTCTTGTTTAATGCATAATTTTTTTAATTGTGTTACTTTAGACTAGGGGTCGCCAAAGTTATTTGCCCGTCGACTCCTTCAAGAGTTTCTTGACTTTTTATCGACCCCCTATATTTTACTATTATGTAATTATAATAGGACAAACAAAAAAAGATGCTTATGTGAGTTTTTAGATTGCTTATTTTATAGTTACAGTGTTTATTAACTGGTAATTAGTTTACGGAATTAACAACGCATATAAAGTATATTAATTAAAGGTAACTTTAATGAATAACTTCTATATTTCGGCAAAGTCACGTTGCCATCTTCAGGAACATAAAGATATGGTATGTGCACGCAGGCACTAACACAAAGCAAATGAGGAAGAAAGCAAGAAACTAGTATTGTTCCTAAAGTCCTAATGGTGCCCTCTTGCAGGCTAATTTGGTAGTCTTGGCAGTTGGGCTGAAGTTCTCATAATGTAAGTCTCACAAATTTGGGGTAGTTTCATGCACCCAAATTTGTTGAGGTTCGGAACGTTTTTTAGGGCTGCTGAAGATTCTTTGAATAATCTTTCGTATTTAAACTTGCTGCGACGAATTATTTTTGTTTTCTTCCAACGAATTTTATGGTGGGTATCTAAGGCATGGTCTGCCAGCCCAGTGCGGATGTACTGGTGAAACCGGATGTAGTCTTTGTGTTCTGAATTCCTGATATTTGTTGTTCTGCCTGTTTGGCCAAAGTAGGACAATTTGCAGCTGCAAGGGACCTGGTATACACCAGGTAGGTCTAGGGGAAGTGGTTGGTCTTTGGTAGAGCGGATAAGGGATGCCAACTTTTTATATGGTCTGTAACAGGAAGTAAGGTCATATTTTTTGAGGATATTGGTTATTTTCTCAGAGGTGCTCTGGATGTAGAGGATGGTGATAGACTTGGCGTAATCTTTATTGTGGAGGGGAGAAGGGGTTGTGGTTTACTGGTTTTAGTATTTTTTGGATTTTTTTGGGGTTATAGCCATCGGCTAAGAAAGTGTTGAGGATGTGGTTTAGTTCAGTAGTCAGGGCTTTGTCATCTGAGCAGATTAATTTTACCCTGTTATACAGTGTTTTTATAACCCCATATTGTTGTGAGGGGGAAGGGATTGCTGGTGAATGTATCTGCCAGTATGGGTGGGTTTTCTGTAAACAGAGAAAACCAAAGATCCATCAAGCTGGCGGGTGATTAAAGTGTCTAGGAAGGGGAGGGTGTTGTTTTCCTCTTTTTCTAAGGTGAACTGGACTCTGGGGTGTTGGTTGTTTAAGTGTGTTAGGAAGGAGTGGCGTGTGTCTGAGCCATGTGGCCAAATAGGCCGCTCTGGGCTGGCAGACCATGCCTTAGATACCCACCATAAAATTCGTTGGAAGAAAACAAAAATAATTCGTCGCAGCAAGTTTAAATAGGAAAGATTATTCAAAGAATCTTCAGCAGCTCTAAAAAACGTTCCTAACCTCAACAAATTTGGGTGCATGAAACTACCCCAAATTTGGGAGACTTACATTATGAGGACTTCAGCCCAACTGCCAAGACTACCAAATTAGCCCGCAAGAGGGCACCATTAGGACTTTAGGAACAATATTAGTTTTTTGCTTTCTTCCTCATTTGCTTTGCGTTAGTGCCTGCGTGCACATACCATATCTTTATGTTCCTGAAGATGGCAATGTGACTTTGCCGAAATATAGAAGTTATTCATTAAAGTTACCTTTAATAATTAATATACTTTATATGCGTTGTTAATTCCGTAAACTAATTACCAGTTATGTCTAACCAACGTATAAGCCTTGCTACTAGTACAGTGTTTATTGTATGTATAATATAGTATATATTATTGTATTACTAACGCTGGTAGTAATACCAGTGATATTACTAGTGATAGTAATAGTAGTAATATCACTGGTATTACTACCAGCGTTGCTCAACTCTTCAACATTGAGAAGTTTAGTTCGTGAATGAATAACGATTGAATTATAATATGTATGTTGATGAATTTTAGAACATTAACGCTCACTTGTATGTCGATGCGTAAAATGAGACTGGGATAGAATACTTGTAAGTATCAGTAAATAAGAACCACGCATGTGTTGCAATCTCGCTCCCACTGCACCGGCTGGCAGGAACCACCAACATCCGCTTATTGGTAAATATGTAATTCTGACCTACTTGATTGGCCTCAGTAACTATTTTCATGACCTTACAGGTCCTATTCATGGACCTGTAAGATGGAGGTACTGATCCCACGATTCACTCTTAATTGCATTGTCGTTACCTCCATGTCTTTTGTCATGGAGGTAATCCAAGTTATCCGTATTAAATATTACCCATACAATGACGTCTTATATTTTCTATCAATCCCCAATGGACCCCTAACAATGTCATATCGACCCCAGAGGTTGGCGACCACTGCTTTAGACCATAGGCACTCACTGTGATCTTCCAGATGTACAAGTAGGTTTCTGTGGTTAAGCAGTTCTGTAGGTACTTTTCGGTATTGATACCACATTGCAATATAAAGAGTTTATTAAAAATAAACAAATTAAAACCCGACAAGATTTGTGAATCGTAAGACTTACATCATCAGGAGTAATACAAAAGAAAAGCTTATTAATGATTAATTCACATATTAGATTTTTTTTTTTATAACTTCACAACTGTTAAATAATTGATAAACCAGAATACAAATGATACATTCGTTATTGAATTGCATGTTGGAATGTGATATCAACAACTAGCAATGTGCCTATAACTTCACAACTTAACAGTTGTGAAGTTATAGGCACATATATTTCTGCCTATGGTCCCACAGAAGGTTCTACTAAAGTAGAAGTGGAGGAATATTTTGAGGCTTTACAGAAAGCAACTAACACAATGAAAAAGGAAAAGTTGTTCCTTGTTAGAGATCTAAATAGCAGAATAGGAAATGATTGTCAGACATGCAAAAATATTTTGGGAGAAAAGAGCAAAGCTAATTATAATGGCAAATACCTGTTGGATTTCTGCTAGGAACATGGACTGGTTATTACTAACAAAATGTTCCAACATAAAAATGTGCACAAATTCACATGGAGAAAAGAGGCAAGAAATAAGAAAAGTCTCATTGACTATGATATTGTCAATAGTGATGTTTTCTCCTTGGTGCAGGACACCAGAGTATACAGAGGATTTGAAATTGGGAGTGATCACCATTTAGTCTTGAGCAGGATAAAATTGAATTTCATATTGAAAAGAAGAACATGTAAGAAAGTTTTAAAGCAAATAAAGGTTGAGCAGCTCTCAGATGTGAACTGTAGACGAAAATACAGTTCATATAATCTGAATAAAAACATTATTGAAGATAAAATGAAAGAGCTTGAGAACAGGAACCAAACCTTGGAGATTCAGTGGCAAGATCTGAAGAAAATACTGATTAATTCAGCCAGAGAGGCATGTGGTGAGGTGTTTCTGCAAGGACAGAAAATTCAGAATTCGATGGTGGAAACAGGAAGTTATAGAGGCAGTAAAGGAAAAGAAAAAAGCATATCAAAAGTTCCTAGCAAATAAGTCAGCTTGTGCTCTTAGAGAATACAGAGGCAAATGTAAGAAAGCTAAACACTGTAAAACTAGCTAAACAAAAGTCATGAAAAGACTTTGGTAAGAACATAGAAAATATATATCAAGAAGGTGGCAAGATATTCTGGAGGTTGTTGAAGAAGCTCATAAATGGAGGACAGAGTGCTGTAAAAGGAATTAGAGATGATTAAAGTGACATGAAAACTTGAGAAAAAGATATCCTTGATGAATGGAGTAATTCATCAAGAACTTTGAAAAATTGCTAAATGAAACAAGCAGTGATGACTGCACAATGATAAAAACATTCAACAGGCATGCAATCAGGAATATACATCCATAGTTGAAGAAGAAAAAGCCATCAAAAGCCTGAAATGTGTAAAGGCAGCTGGAGTAGATGATATTCAACCAGAAATGCTCAAGTACAGAGGTATAAAAGTCTTACGGCCTGTCCAGGCCTTCTGAACTATGTAGTTGCACTACATCTGTGTTTCTCAACATGGGGCATATGCCCCATGGGGGGATGGGGGGAGGACAATTTGAAGATGGTAAATTAAACATGGAAATAGACAAAAGAATCAACAACGCTGGTATGGTAGGAAGTCAACTGAATAAATTTATAGGGAATAAAAGAGCATTTAGTCAAAACTAAATTAGCTATATACAAGACAGTGTTCAAACCAATTTTAACTTATGGATCTGAGAAGCTTGGTGAGAAGTAACACACTTGACCAAAGACTAGAGACCGCAAATATGAGAGTCCTAAGATAGATTAGGAGCATGAACAGATGGCATCGATTTCAATATCATATTAAAAACAAGGATATTAGGAAAGAATTTGACATTGTCAGCAACTAGGAATGCATTAGCAGAGCTAATCTCAGGTGGTATGGTCAGTTGAACATGATGAGAGAGGAAAGATTAGCAAAACAAGTGTTCTCTGCAAAGTTGGCAGGAAAAAGACCCAGAGGAAAACCAAGGTATAGGTGGATTGATATGATAAAAAGGCTTAGAAGATAGAAGTATAAGATCTGATAATGTTGGAGTCTTGACAGGTAACAGACTGATTTGGAGGAAAATTGTAGATAGGAAGTAAGTAACAATGTAAATTTTTCATGTAGTACTATCATATCTTGTACCCCCCCCCCCTTGAGGATACATAGCAGGAATTTGATGATGATATGAAGTTATAAAGACACATCTGATATGTGTAATTATTCGTTAATAAGCTTTTTTTTGTGTGTGTTAAACTCTTATGTATCATTACCCCTGTTGTCAGGTTTTAATTTGTTTATTTTTAATAAACTCTTTATATTACAATGTGGTCTCAATACCGAAAACTACCTACAGAGAAAACTTTCAGCCCAAGAATTTAAAAAGAAGAGATGTTCATGGGAGGTGGTCAAGAGCTGTTTGAAGAAAGCAATATTAGACTAAGAAGCATTGTAGACAAAGAAAAAGATGTGGAAGTAGTATAAAGAACAAAGTGGTCAACCCATGAGTTGCACAAAGCACAGGCAAGAAAAGTAACCTGCATGGTAAGGAATGTCAAACCAAATTATGAGAGAAAGCTAGTTGATGAGGCCAGAAGAAATTCTAAGGAGTTCTTTCACTATCCAGCAAGTAAAAGGAGGAATAACTACAGAAGGATGACTTAAAAAAGTGCTGATAGTCAGAAGATAACAGAAGAAAAACAAATAGTTGAGTTACTGAATGAACATTTTGCAAGGATGTACCATATAGGTCGCAATATTGCAATACCAGATGTGACATGTACTGACAGCAGAATAGAGCTAGATAAAATGGAAGTGCTTCCAATCAGTACTGCTGAAACTTAATGTAAAAATGGCCATGGGATTAGAAGGTATACCAGCTCTTGTATTATGAGAATGCACAAGGGAATTATCAGCTCTTCTGATCAAGCTGTTTTTAATTTAAGCCTTAATACTGGAAAGGTGCCAAAAGAGTGAAAAGAGAGCAAAATAAATGAAGATCCAAGACAGAAGTAGCATATTATAGGCTAATCAATATCTCAGGAATGGTGGTTAAGGTATTGGAGAAATTGGTAAACAACAGAATTCAGGATAGGATGATATGATACTTTATAAGATGCAAGATGGTTTTGTAAAGGGTATGCTTTGCCTTAGTAATCTACATTCTTTTTTTTTTTTTTTAGAATAAAGTACCAATGGAGTTGGATAAGGAAAATGACTACTCAGTGATACCGCTGGACTTTGAAAAGACATTGCATACGATTCCACATTGAACTCTGTTGCATAAACTGGAACAAAATGGAGATGGATATGAATCTTGTGATTTGGATTAGAGGGTGGCTGATGAACAAAAGATATCAAAGAATGGCTTATTAAGTTGAATGCAGGAGAAGGCAAGTGATCAGAGGTGTACCACAGGACTCATCAGTACATGGTCCTCTGATGTTTAATTTGTACCTCAATGATATAGGAAGTGACTTGATGGTAAATATTCAGTTGTTTGCTGACGATGCCAAACTGGAAAGAGTGATAGTAAATGAAGGTGATATAGAGATTCTGCATAAATACTGGCAGTATGGGAAAAGATAAGTGGATGCTGATTTACTGTTGTCAAGTGTAAGGCGATACACTTTGGAAAGAAGAGATCACAAGCTGTGCATTATATCTATGGGAATGAACTGCAGGAAACTGATGAGGCCAGGGACTTGGGAATGATTATTGACAGGAAGCTGAAGTTTATAGGATATATTACAAATGTAGCTAAAACAGCACATTAGATTACATGGTTGTTGAAGAACAAGTTAGTAAGCAGGGATAGAGAAGTTATGGTTCCCCTTTATAAGGTTTTAATAAGATCACATCTGGACTCATAATAAGATCGCATGCAATTCTGGTCATCTGGATTCTGTGGAGATGAAGTAGTAGAGAGGATCCAGAAGCAATCAACAACGATTGTGGTAGGTCTATAGAACTCCCTATGAAAACAGATCGAAGGTCTGTGGGCTTCAAAAACTAGCTGATAGGGAGAAAAGCAGAGAAATGATAGAAGCAGATAAATTATTAAAGGGGTTTTATCAGATTGATACCGAAGACTGTTTTCAGTGCATGGCAAGAAGGGAAAGAATTAGGGATCACCCATGGAATTTGTGTAAGGTATGGTTAGATTTTTTGCTTGGAGGGCAGTGTTGGGTTGAAAGGATTGGCAGAGGTAGTTGTGAGTGATTCATCAGTGAATGAGTTTAAGAGATGTATGATAGGTATTGCATGAATAATAAGCTTGAGTGTGAATAATAAGTGCCCCATGATGAGTCTTCTGACACCATGGAGATAACTGTATAATAAGAATAATAACTTTAAAGTCTGCATCATAACTAAAATACACCTAAACCTCTTTTTGTGCGAATTTTTTTTATGCAAATTCAGAGTTACGTGAATTGGGATATCAAAAATAATTTTTTTTACGTGACCAACCTAAAGTTAGTCAAGAAAATTCTGAGAATTTTGTAGAACTGCATTCTCATTTCAATTAAGAAAATTCTAAATTCTTACGAATTTCATTTATTGGGAATTCCCCGAATTACATAAATGACTGCACATAAAAAAGCAATTCTTAGCAGTTTGAATTTGGTGCTTTAGTAGACAACAGACAACATAGTTACTGCATTTTACGCATTTGTATTTTTTAAGTGAAATCAAAATCAAAATCACTTTATAAAATTAATAATTTTGCCAAGAAATAATAAATGGTAAGCTATATGTAATTTTCAAACTTTCATTTCATTAACCTAAGATTTTAATCCAGCCCTCACATGATGTTGCCAATAACCAAAAAAAAAAAAAAAAGGAAAGCCGTTTCCTTGGATATAAAAATTCATTTAGATCGTTTTCAAAAACTGGGGAAGGTGCAACGGCTGTGGATAAGCATTTTGGAGTCTGTGAATCAAATGTCAGATCTATAAAGAAAAATAAAGAGGCTATTAGAAAAGTGATATGTTCTGGTACAAAATCGAGTGCGAAATTATCATCATACGCAAGAGATGGTGTTCTAGAAAAGGCCAAAGAAGCTTTAGTGATGTAGATAGAAGATAATGTACAAAAAAGAATGCCAGTTGACAGAAATTCCATCAAGCAATCGGCATTGAGATTTTATGAACATATTAAAAAATTGCAGCCAGATACTTCATCTCAATTGAGGAAAAAATATGAATTTCATGCAAGCAATGGTTGGCTGGCTAAGTTTATTAAAAGACATGCTCTTCATGGAAAAAAATTCCAAACAGAACTTACTTATCAAAAATGCAAAAAACTGTTGGTAGGTTCAAAGCAGTAAAGGATCACATAACACTCCTATTTTGTTCAAACGCTTTAGGAGATCGGATGTTAAAACCACTGCTCATAAATCGATCATTACGACCACGGCCAATGAAAGGCGTAGATTTTCAAAAATTGCCAGTTCATTGGATGGTCAACAAAAAAGCTTGGGTGACCATTGATATTTTTACTGAGTGGTTCCACAAACATTTTGTGCCAAGTGTTCTATGGCAGGATGACCGAGTGCATTTTCAAGAATCAAAAGCACTTTAAATTTGAGACTCCTCTTGTCATTCAAATACCGTCTAACATCTGACAATTTTTTTTTCTGCAGCCAATACCACATCATGGCTACAACCTCTAGATCAGGGTATAATTGCGACGTTTTAAACATATTATGTCAGATGAACATTTCAGTACATTTGGAAAAGCTAAATGATTATGAAATACTGTCAGTTATGGATGTGTGGAAAAAATTTTCGATTATGGATTGTATTGATCAGGTTCGATTATCGTTATCTGAATTGAGACCAGAAACTATGAATGCATGCTGGCCCACGTGTTAAAGAGAATACTCCCAAATATAATAAGTTTGGCATGTGAAATTGGTGAAAAAGGATTCGATGATCTTACGTCGGCCGATATCGAAGAATTGTTAATTGATAAACTTCTTAGCGAAGACGAAATAGTGGAGATTGTTTCTGAATCTCCTGAAAGCAAAGAAGTTAATGATAATGATCAAGATAATCCTACTTTTACTGCTGATATTATTAAAGAAGGTCTTAAACTGGCCAATAATTTACGCAATTATTTTGCCCGACATGATCCAAATGAAAAACGTGCTGGGAGGTTGTCACGTGAGCTTAAGTTGTTAATGTCTTCATACAGAGAATTATATCCCGACTTATCTAAAGCATCAACACAGCGATTAATAACTGAGTTCGTGCCTAAAACTACTGAAAAAACCAGTGGTACTTTTGTTCAAGACATGAACAAAAGTACCACTTTTGTTCATGTCATTATGACATTAAGCACCTCCATAACGCAATTGGAAGAACGATGGTATATTGTGCCCTTCGATTGGAATAGGCCTAAGTTCGATTCTCATCACGACGGGAAGAATCTTTATGTGGACTTTTCAATTGAAGGTGAGTTAGCCAATCTCATACGGAGGTAGCAGAGTTTTTTCTCCTGGAAACTCAGGTTTTTCATCCCGCACACAGAAAAATTGGCCCTTCAGAACACAGGCGATTTACAGACAAAAAATACCAGTTGTGGTGGGCGGTAGATGACGTTGATGGAGATGATTCGTAGTAGAGGTTAGGTGTAGTGGTTGAGACAGTTGTAGGTGTCCTCCCGCAATGAGTCTTCGGACTCCTTGGAGGTGTCAGGAATAATAATAATAATGACAAGAAGAATTCCACAAGTTAAGGCGGAAGTCGATGACAATAATACCATATCTAGTAGTTCTAGTGATATTACAGTCTCACGAAAACTTTCGAAAACTGATAGCAAATAACATAATTTTTTTATAGAATCCTTAGCAAACAAACTGAAATGAATATGTTTTTTTTAAAGTTATTAAAATTCATTATATGTATGTGTGTTCTCCATGAAATGTAAATAAAAATCTTATGATCCTAACGAATTTAATGTTTGTTTTTTTCATTATTTTGCTTATATTTCAGGTCTGGAACCAATCTTCACCTTTTCTTTGGAGTCAGCAGTTCTTTTTACACGAATTCTATTTACGCATAATTTTTAGAAACTTATCTATCACGTAAAAAGAGGTTTAGGTGTACATGACATTTTAAATTTCAGACCTGTAAAGCTTCAGTTCGAAACCAATTTCTATAGTTTAGAACTATTCAATTCTTGTTCATTTGCAGTTTGCATAATTATGCAACTTACCACCATTAAGTAATGGTGGTAATTTATATTTAAGGTTACTACTTTTGATATTTACATAACTTAAGTTACTTTCTACTCCTCCAAAGCCATGAGACAGGAAGCAAAAATATCAACAAAAATAAGTGACACACTCTTTCTGATACTTCAAGATTTCTTAAAAATACAAATAGATATATAAAATAAAAGTTACTTACTCCTCTAAAATGGATTTCAAGTAACCTATTACGTCCATTGTTTTATATTTTTTACTATCAATCATACTTTTCAAAGGTTCACTAAGACTGCAACCTCGAGTATTAAGATTCCAGAGTTTATTAAGAAGTCCCATTTCTGGAGGCAAATAGCATATTTCGGTATTCCCACTAACATTCAAGACTGATAAGTTAGAAAGCTCTGCAACAGACACTGGAACTTCTCTGATATTGTTATTACTGACATCCAACATAGACAAATTTGGAAATATGATCTTGTTGCGTATCATAGTCTGACTCTCCTAGAAGATAGTGAACACAAATCAAAAAACTAAGTAAGAAATTTACAAAAATAATTATTGAAATTTGTTATTTTAATCAAAATGTTATATTAATATCATACACCCTATGTCCAAAAAGAAACTGAACTTTTCGAAAATAGTAGAAACTAGAGGCAGCACATGTTGCATCTTTTTGTTGTCGAAAGCGGCAACTTTCATTAGTTTGTGTCAACTGTTTATGACATTTGTTTCATTAGAAGCCAAGTTATAGTACCAAGAGTGACAGTGTGTTTTGACGAAAGGTCGGAAAATGAGTTTCAAACAGAGAGCTGCGATTGACTTTTGTGTTAAACTTAGTAAAAGTTTTACCGAAACACATCAAATGCTTCAAAAAGCATATGGTGACGAATGCATATCCCATACTCAAGTTTACAAGTGGTTTAAGCGACTTCAAAGTGGTCGTGAGATGCCTCAGGACGACGAAAAGCCAGGTCATCCAAAAAATGGACTGAGTGAAGTTAACATCCAAAAAGGGCATTATTTCATCAAAGAAAATCCTAAATCATCCATGAGATTGATTGAAGATGAATTGGGGATCCAAAATCAACTGTGCACAACATTTCGACTGAGAGTTTGGGCCACAGTAAATTGAATTTGTGATTTGTTCCCAACAAGTTGACCGATGACCAAAAAATGTATCGAAGTGAACACTGCAAGGACCTCATTAAAACCACTTGTAAGGACTCAAACTTCCTTGAAATGATCGTTACTTGAAAATGGTGTTTTGAGTATGAGCCTGAAACAAAGCACCAGAGTGCTGAGTGGAGACCACCAGAAGAGAGGCATCTGAAAAAAAGTTGCTTGGAGAAGTCAAAAGTAAAGACAATGCTGATTTGTTTCTACGATTCCAAGGGCATTATCCACAAAGAATTCATTCTTCCTGGCCAAATAGTCAATGGTGAGTTTTATCTTAAAGTTTTGAAGCGATTGATAGTGAGAATTTGTCACTTACGGCATGAATATCATGATGCAGGCAGCTGGTCACGTTTGCACGATAATTCACCATCGCATCATTCAAACATTGTGAGACAGTTTTTGAGCAAACCAAGTTTGTGTGTTGGATCACTTGCCATATTCACCTGATTTAGCACCCTGTGACTATTTTTTCTCTTCCCTTCACTTAATTTGCTGATGAAAAGAAAGCAATACGACAATTGAAAACATTTAAGCGGCAGTAACCACGATCCTCAACAATATTCCAAAAACCGACATAAAAAAACTCATTTAACAAATTAATTGACCATGCTAAATGCTGTATCGAAGCTGAGAGAGAGTATATTGATTGAAATAAATGATTTGCATAATTATAATTGCCCTGTGTTTTATTTTCTATCAAAAGTTCGCTTTCTTTTTGGACAAAGGGTGTATATATGTGTGTGTGTGTGGCTTGGAAATTCTGTGTTAAAAATTTTAAAAAATGCTTTAACATCAATACATCATTATATACTATGCTATTCAGATAAAATCCATGATTTTCAGTTCAACAATTTAATTTTGAAAATACCACAGTTGAATATTAATTTGTGGCTGAGACACAGATTAAAAGTATGGTGGGAACAAGAACTGAAGTGTTCAGCAGTTGATTCTGCTTTGAAATGAAAAGCTTGACAATGATAATTGTTCATCCATAGGCTTCTCTTGTAGAAAGGCTTATACGCTGGTTAAACATGATAACTAAATACTTAAGGAACTGACAGTGTACACTAGAAATATAAATTAAATCAGCTTTAATATATGCTTCCTATATTTCGGCAACGTCACGTTGCCATCTTCATGGGAACTTAAGATAAAGGCACGTGCACGCAAGTACTACATAACAGCAAATGAGAAACGAAGTGAGGAAGCTACCGTTTTCCTAAAGTCAAGTCCTGATGGTGCCCTCTGGTGGATTATATTAGGTGTTCTTGGCCTTTTGGCTGAAGTTCTTCTGATATACGTTTCCCAAATTTGGGGCAGTCTCATGCATCCAAATTTTTTGAGGTTTGACATGTTCCTAAGGGCTGAGGCTGATTCCATGAATAGTCTTTCATATTTGAACTTGCTGTGGTGTATTACTGTGGTGAGTATCCAGAGCATGGTCTGCAAGCCCAGAGCGGCTATACTGGTGAAATTGGATGTAGTCCTGTTCTGAGATTCTGATATTTGCTGTCCTGCCTGTTTGTCCAAAGTAAGACAATTTACAGCTGCAAGGGACCTGGTATACACCAGGTAGGTCTAGGGGAAGTGGTTGGTCTTTAGTGGAGTGGATAAGGGATGCCAATTTTCTATATGGTCTGTGACAAGAGGTCAAGTCATGTTTTTTTAGGATTTTGTTGATTTTTTACGAGGTGCCTCGGATGTAGAGAATGGTGATGGATTTAGAGTAATCTTTTTTGTGAAGGGGGGAAGTGGGTTATGGATAACTAGTTTTAGTATTTTTTGGATTTTTTTCTTTTTTTTTTTGGGTGGATGGGGAGGGGTAGCAATTGGCTGAGAAAGTGTTAAAGATGTGATTTAGTTCAATAGTTAGGGCTTGGTCATTTGAACAGATTAGTTTTGCCTTATGGAACAGTGTCTTAATAACTCCATATTGTTATGAGGGGGGGTGATGGGAATGTTGGTGAATGTATCTGCCTGTATGGGTGGGTTTTCTATAACTGAGAAAACCAAGGTTCCATCAGGTTGGCAGGTGACTAGTATGTCTAGGAAGGTGAGGCTATACTTTTCCTCCTTTCCAGGGTGAACTTGATTCTAGGGTGTTGGTTGTTTAAGTGAGTTAAGAGGGAGAGGAGTGTATCCAGGCAATGTGGCCTAAAGCGAACACATCACCAATGTAGCGAAGCCACATGGTAGGTTTTGTGGGGCAGAGTTAAAGGCTTTCTCTTCAAAAGTCTCCATAAAGAAGTTGGCCAAGGATGGGGAAAGTTGGGAAACATGTACCCTGAAGGGGTGTACAGGATATGCTAGTACTACATGAAAAATTTATATCACCACTAACTTCCTATCTACAATTTTCCTCAAAATCAATCTGCTACCTGTTAAGACTACAACATTATCAGATCTTATATTTGTCTTCTAAGGCACTTTTAACTGTATTAATCCACCTATATCTTGGTCTTCCTCTGGGTCTTTTTCCTGCCAACTTGGTAGAGAACACTACTTCTGCTAATCTTTCCACTCCCATTCTCTTTAAGTGACCATACCACCTGACATTAGCTCTGCTAACACATTCCTGGATGCTAACAATGTCAAGTTCTTCCTTAATATCCCCATTTTTAATGATATTGCCATTGATGCCATCTGTTCACACCCCTAATCTTTCTCAATACTCTCATATCTGCGGTCTCTAATCAAGCATTTTATTTCTAACCCAGCTCTCAGATCTGTAAGTTAAAATTAGCTCGAACATTGTGTTGTATACAGCTAATTTATGTTTTGACTAATTTCTCTCTTATTCCATATAATTTATTCAGTTGACTTTCAACGATACCAGCTTTATTGATTTTGTTGTCTATTTCAATATTTAATTTACAATCTTCACTAAAAATTGTGCCTAATTAGTTGAAATGTTTTACTTGTTCTATAGGTTCTCCATTCACAACGCAGTTGATATTTTCAATGTTTCTGCCAATTTTCATTGTCTTTGTCTGGTTATTGCTGATTTTCATACCAAATTTATTACAACAGTTATTCAATTTAGTCAGGCAAACTTGTAGCAGATTTATTTAAAAGTATAACATCATCCGCAAAAAGTAAAGCGCTGAGATTAACATTTCCAATATTCATATCTGGTTTAATAGGATCTTTTGATATCTGGCATAATGTAATCCATATAGATAATGAATAACAGAGAGGATAACATACATCCTTGTCTGACACCAGATTTAACATTAAACCATCTTCCTGTACTTCCTTTAATTCTAACTGCTGACTTACAACTCAAATAGATGAAGTATTGCTTGATAATGCTCCATTGACACTATACAACTGTTAATGTTTTGATCAGCTTTTCGCTTGGCATATGCCTTTTTGAGATCTACAAAACTTAAAGAGAGATCTTTGTTATATTCCCATGATTTCTGAACTATTTGTCATAAAGTAAAAATCTGATCCTGACAGCCTCTATTTGGCTGGAATTCAGCTTGTTCTTCACCAAGCTTCCCTTCCACAATCCTTCTCAAGCGTCTCTCGAGTATACTTGCATAAATCTTACCGAGAACATTTAATAGTTATATATCTCTGTAATTCTCACATACAGTTTTATTACACTTTTTCTATATGGGTACTATGAGAGAGCTCTACTCCAATCATCTGGAATTTGTCCCTCTGTCCAGGCCTTCTGAACTATGCAGTGTAGCCACTGTTAGACTTTTTGACCTCCGTTCTTGAGCATTTCTGTTCAAATATCATCTATTCCCACTGACTTTCCACATTTCATGCTTTTGATGGCTCTTTCTACTTAAAGTATGGATATGTATGATTGCATGCCTGTTGAGTGTTTTTTTTATCATTGTGTAGGCATCACTGCTTATTTCATTTAGCAATTTTTCAAATTACTCCATACATCAAGGATATCTTTTTATCTATCAAGTTTTCATGTCACTTTTGTCATCTCTAATTGCTTTCACTCTTTCCTTTTATTTGGAACTCTTTCCTCTATTTCTGAGCTTTTTCAACAGCCTCCAGAATATTTTGCCACCTTCTTGATATTTATTTTCTATGTTCTTACCAAAGTCTTCCTATGACTTTTGTTTAGCTAGTTTTACATAGTGTTTAGCTTTCTTACATTTTTCTCTGTATTCTCTAAGAGTACAAGCTGACTTATTTACCAGGAACTTTGATATACTTTCTTCTTTTCCTTCATTGCCTCTTTAACTTCGTGTCCACCATGGAATTCGGTTGTTTCTATCCTTGCAGACAACCTCGGCATGTCTCTCTAGCTGAATGAATCAATGTTTTCTTCAGTATTTTGCCACTGAATCTCCGAGGTTTTAATCCTGTTCTCAATCTCTTTCATATTTTCTTCGATAACGTTTGTGTATTTTAGTCTACAGTTCACACTGGAGAGCTGCTCAATTTTTATTTATTTTTAAGACTTTCTTATATGTCCTTCTTTTCAATATGAAATTCAATTTTATCCTACTCAAGACTAAATGGTAATAATTTCCAATTTCAAATCATCTGCACTCTAGTGTCCTGTACCAGTGAGAAAACATCACTATCAACAATAACATAGTCAATGAGACTTTTCTTATTCCTTGCCTCTTCTCTCCATGTGAATTTGTGCATATTTTTATGTTGGAACATTGTGTTAGTAATAACCAGTCAATGTGCAGAGCAGAAATACAACGGGTATGTGCCATTATTATTGGCGTTTGCACTTTTCTCCAAATTTTCCCAAAATATTTTTGTATGTCTGACAATGATTTCTTACTCTGCTATTTAGATTCCTAAATAGCAGAGCATTTTATCAGTTGCTTTCTCTAAAGCCTCAAAAAATTCCTCCACTTCTTAGTACTACCTTAGTAGAACCTTCTTTGAAACCATTGGTGAATAAAAAGTCCTAAATAAAAACACCATTTTTGTTCATAATTACCAGAAATTGATGAATTCTAAACATAAGTACTGACCCTCATATAAGATGATACATCACTTCAGTTTGTTATGAATTATATATTTCAGTCAAAAATTAATAATAAAAACATATTTTCAGGAAACCAATAGCTTTGTTTATCCAAATTTTCCTTTCTTCACATAGTTATTTTATAATAAGGTCGTGACATCATCTACTATCCAAAAGAAAGAGGACATAAAGCACATTATGATTTCCTCTAAATTAGATTGTAAGTTCCTTATTCTTAATAAAAAATAAATTTTCACATTTGACATCAATCCAGGTTAAGTCCTGCTCATATTGTAATGCAAATTGTTTTTATTATTATGCACATATTTATATAATGTCTAAAGACTCCTCAGAGAAGGCCTGCACTAACCATTATTCTATCTCTCCTTTAAATTATTCACTGTCAATGCACTCATAACTGTCTATAACAATTCATTTTATCTTTAAAAACTTACAAAAATAAAAAATGTTGTCTTCATATTCTTATATAACTTTTGAGAATCTATGTTCTCTCCATTTTTTTATGTATTAGATAATTTTTTCTGCATCTATCTTATTCAACTCCTTTAGTAACATATAATTCTATCATAATTCTTGCAGATAAACTTCTATGTTGGTTATACATGACGATATTTTTTAGGAAATGACAACATATACTGAAATAATAATTAAAAAACTTTAATCAGTACCTTCCAATATTTCAGCAATGTTACATTTCCATCTTCTGCGAACATAAAACTATGATATATGCACACAAGCACTAACAACGAGCAAATGAGGCTGAAGAAGCCAACTGTCATTGGTCTTAAAGTCCTAAAAATGCCCCCTAGTGGGCTAAATTGGGTTGTCTTAGCTATTGGGCTGATGTTCTTAGGATGCAAGCTTCCCAAATTTGTTGAGGTTTGGGAAGTTTTTTTAGAGCTGAGGCTGATTCCAAGAATAATCTTTCATATTTATATTTGCTGTGGTGTACTAAAGTGGCTTTTTTCCAGCATATTCTGTGGTGGGTATCTAGTGCATGGTCTGCAAGTCCTGATGGCTGTATTTGTAAAACTGGATGTAGTCTTTGTGTTCGGATATCCTGATAGTAGCTATCCTGCCCGTTTGGTCATAGTAGGACAGTTTACAACTGCAAGGAACCCGATATACTCCAGGTAGGTCTAGGAGAAGTGGCTGGTCTTTGGTGGAGAGGATAAGGGATGCCAATTTCTTATATGGTTTGTAACAGGTAGTCAGAACATATTTTTTTAGGATTTTTGTCCGCTTTTCAAATGTGCCCTAGATATAGGGAATGGTGATAGATTTAGTGTAATCTCTGTTATGAAGTGGGGGTAGTAACTTGTTTTAATAGTTTCTAGATTTTTTGGGGATTTGTAGCCATTGGCTAAGAAGGTGTTAAGGATATGGTTAAGTTCAGTAGTAAGGGCATTATCTGGAAAGACTAATTTAGCCCTGTTATATAGGGTTTTTATAATTCCATATCATTGTGGGGGGGGAGAACCCATTGCTGTCCCCTCTATCTGTTTGTAGAATTTTCCTTGCCAAACGAAATAGCCTGAGTTCATGGTGAACTGAAATAGGGCTAAGATATCGGGAAGAAATTTGGCTTGGATGAGATCTAAGGTACCTTTGAGTGGGACATTTGTGAATAAGGAGGAGACATCAAAACTGACCATTATGTCAGTGTGTTGGAGTGAGAGATTTTCTATACTGGCTTTAAAGTGGGCTGGGTTTTTTATGGGTGATGGTGTATGTTGCCAGTATAATGCATGTGCACTTTGGCTAAATATTTGGCTAATTTGTAAGTGGAGCATTGATTCCCCCAAAGACACAGTGTTTCCAGAAGATGGCAATGTAACATTGCTGAAATATTGGAAGGTATTGATTAAAGTTTTTTAATTAATATTTTAATATACGTTGTCATTTCCTGAAAAATTTAAAGTCAATTCTATCATATCCTATCACTTTCACCCATCAATCAATCAATTCTTTTTTTTTTAAATCTTCAATCTCTCTCTTTCTTTGTGAACAAACCTAGACACTTGCCTCTAGATCCTTTCTACTACCTTCCTCATTCCCAAGAAAGCCAGTCAACAAAATCAGTACACATGTTCAGATATAGCAATATCAAAGCATTCTAAAGATGGATAATAATTTCTTTCTCTCTCTTTTAGTATTTTCTTCAACATTCATATGATCTTTTGAATAATTTTATAATATTGCACTTGAACTTCTGTCCACCATAACCCCCAAATTCCTAAACTCATCAATTTCCTGCAGTCTGGTTCCATCAATATATAGCAGACAGCTTGTAATCTTTTCATCCCAAAGTGCATACCACTATGCCACATTAAGATGGTAACTGTTATCTTTTGTCCATACTGCCAATGTATTTAAATCATCATGCAGATCTCCTTATCACCTTTATTAACTATTGCTCCATCCAGTATTGCATCATCAGCAAATAACTGGATATTTCCTCTTAAATCATTTATTATATCAATGCCATACCAATTATATAGTAGAGGTGCAATGTGGCACAATGCTAGACACAAATTTCTCCTGGATTCAATTACCATATATACTAATCTTTGATGTCTGCCAATTAGCACCCACTTACTCACATCCATCCTCGTTTGCCCCATTTCATATAAAAGAGTTTTATACAAATTCTGTTCATTACCTTTTTAGCAGTATTATCATGTAGTCATTTCTTTACTCAATGTCACTTTATTATACACTAATTACTAAGGCAAGACCTACCCCCTTCACAAAACTATGATTTCCCACAGACAGGAGTATCAGCTCTCAATTACCATTCCTGAATAATGCTGCTGATCAATTTTTCCAATATCTTAACTAGCTCTCCTGAGATAACAATCAGTATATAGTTTATAACCTCTGTCTTTGGCGTCTACATTCTTTGCTTTCTTTCCACTCCCTTGGGATCTCATCAGAGCTGAGGTTTAAATAAACAGCCTGGCTAAAGGCACTGCCAGTTGCATATTCTCATAACATATATGCTGATCCTGCATTTAATCCCATGGTAATATTCACATAAAGATTATGCAATATCCTATAAGCACTTCCAAATCATCTATCTCAATTCTTACATCAGTCCTTGTCATATGAGTCACTGCATGCAATCTTCACCTGGATAATACATCCTTGAAAACTGATTACTCAATTATTTTGTCTGCTTTTGACATATCCATACTATCAGCATACCTTCCTAATTGGGGGAAATGGCAACCACACCTGATAGGTGAAATGACTTTCACCACCTTGAGAAACATCCAACATCTTGCATTCTGAGGACCTAAAGTGGTGGATACTGTGTGTGGTCTCCAAGAATTCTTGTTTCTATCCCCCCCCCCCCTCAAAAAAAAAAAAAAAATCTTCCAACATGCAGTATGAGTGATATACACATGAAGCGCATGCTAAACACACTGTGAAGATTCAGAACTCCCCCCCACCGCTATTCTTCAAGTTCACAGCAAGCAGTTCTGCAGGCTGGTTGCCCAAAGTAATTTAATGTATGGAATCTAAACTGGGGACAACATGTTCAGGAGACTTTGATGTCTGACAATTTCACAGCCATCTACATTGAAAGATCATGAATCAAGGGAGACAATGTAATGGTGTGTGAAGGGCTTTGCCAAAACCACATTATGGCTGGCATTGAGACTGCTGGATGTCCTCTGTATATGTGACATGTTCTATCACTTATGTTGCCACTAAGAGTCTCTCTCCTCCCATAGAATATTCCTCTGCTTTTTTTTCTCTCTTCATCTTTGAAATACTAATATTAAAGTAAGAGGGAAAAAAAAACATCACCAGCGTATGAAACTAGATAACTAGAAGACCTGGGTTTGAATTTTGTCTAATACGCAAGGAACTTTTATCTGAACTTTTCAACTAAAGATTATAACTAATCTTTAGTTGAAAAGTTCAGATAAAAGTTCTTTGTGTATTAGACAGAATTCAAACCCAGGTCTTTCAAATCAAAGGGCTCCATCAAAACCAACTGAGCTACACAGGCTCTCACAGGTGTGTGTGTGTGTGTCTGTGTGCATGCATGCACATGCACACAGAGGGGGTAGAGTCTGGAAAGTTCTGATAAATACTTAGAACAAAAATAATATTAAGGCAACTGATATAACCACAAGAAAGAACATAACAGTAGCAGAGTTATGAAGGAACTTATGTTCTTATATGTTATTTCTAAAAGTTATATATCAGTTACTTTAATTCATTTTTGTTCTAGGTGTTTATCAGAACTTTCCAGACACTTCTCGTGCATGCATGTGTGTATATAAAACTTGATATAAGTTCAAATTACACCTAAGATTTCCTATATCACTAACACAGTTCACAAATGTTAATTTTACAAATAAAATTCAACAGAAAAAAGTTGCAAATAGCATGCCATATAAACATGATGAAAAGGTGCTCACACATGGAGGCAATATACATATGGTAAAGCAAGTTCTTGTAGGTAATATCTACATTTGTGGCTGCTGATCAGCATGAACATGTGAGTGTCTGCAACTTCAACTGCCTCCTTTTTTTTTTCCAATTCTAATGAGCAACATGGAAGAGAAGCGTAGGTATATGCTGTAAGCAATGATCTAAAGCAAACTGTTCATCTTCTAACTAGAATTCTTGACAATCCTCTCCACTCATCCAACACTACAGTATATTTCATAACCAGTTCTACTGCTGCACACTGTTAAAGTGACTCTCTTGGTAACTGAGATTACACATCTAAGTTTCATCTCTTGTGAAAAGTCCTCTCCTCAGCTTTTCACACTTCATGTAGTTTGGCACTAAAACAAAGCCAAGTGGGAAGATTTCTGAGACTTTTGTTCCTCTTTCCATAGTGAGACTGCTGTTTCTATCTCCAGACTTGTGGTAGAAATTATCTATGGTGGAAGGAGGGTCTTCATTCCTCACTCTGTTCAAAATTGTCATCCTATAACAAAGATGAAAAGCCAAACGGCTATTTTTTCTGGCCTAGTTAATTAAATTAAGGGAATAAAAATCCCTTATTATTTTACAGTTAGTATGCGAAACTTTAAGAACGAAAACTACGATCTAAGAGTTTCATGCCGAAGAACTATTGGTGAATCCAAGCGACCACCTGGTAGTACAACACCCAGGCAACTCAAAGCAAAGGTGGAGCAAGCTCGCTCACTATCCTTGATATTTTCTCATAATGTAAAAACACACAGCTCCTAGGAGATGTAACACTGCTTTACATTATGAGGAGAGGTCACTATCCAGACTGGTTTCAACCTTTTTTTGAGGTCTCATCAGTGAGAAGCTAGACCTGGATGATATCAAAGTTTAAGTGAAAAGAACTTACATACCTTCACTATATGAATGCCAGAAAAGTGTGCCCATATATTACATTATATATATTATATTATAACTAAGATGAAAAGCCAAACGTCTATTTTTTCTGGCCTAGTTAATTAAATTAAGGGGATAAAAATCCCTTATTATTTTACAGTCAGTATGTGAAACTCTAAGATCGAAAACTAAGATCTAAGAGTGTCATGCTGAAGAACTATCGCCAAATCCAAGCGTAAGTGACCACTTGGTAGTACAACACCTATGCAACTCGAAGCAAAGGTGGAAAGCTCCATCACTATCCTAGGCCAGAAAAAATAGCTGTTTGGCTTTTCATCTTAGTTATAATATAATATATATAATGTAATATATGGGCACACCTTTCTGGCATTCGTAGTGAAGGTATGTAAGTTCTTTTTACTTAAACTTTGATATCATCCAGGTCTAGCTTCTCACTGATGAGACCTCAAAAAAAGGTTGAACCAGTCTGGGTAGTGACCTCTCCTCATAATGTAAAGCAGTATTACATCTCCTAGGAGCTGTGTGTTTTTACATTACGAGAAAATATCAAGGATAGTGAGGGATCTTGCTCCACCTTTGCTTCGAGTTGCCTGGGTGTTGAACTACCAGATGGTCACTTACGCTTGGATTTGCCGATAGTTCTTCGGCATGAAACTCTTAGATCGTAGTTTTCGATCTTAGAGTTTCACATACCAGCTGTAAAATAATAAGGGATTTTTATCCCCTTAATTTAATCCTATAACAAAGCTATGGATTACTGTCCATGGCAGTCCAAAAAAAGTACTGTATTTTTCTGTCTATAGAGGATAATTTCTTCCAAAATTTTTAGACTAAAAATTTGGGGTCATCTCATACATGGGGAGTAACTGGTTGAGAGACCTGCTGTTGCCGTGGCGAAACTGCCAGTACCTTGTCTCCGCAAACAGGCTTCCGTCAATCATTCTGAAGAAAGAAACCAATTCGAACTCTGAAAGCATTCATACGTCTGCAACTCATTGGCAGGGTAAGTTAATACATTAAAAAAATTTTGAGCACTAGCCCATAAAAAGGTCCGAAAATAAAAAACAATTGTCATATTCTTCAAAATTTCCAAGTTAAAAATTTCCAAGCTTCAGAGAGACAGTTTGGACTTCCTCCCACTGAGTGTGATTAGACAGTGGAGAAAACAGGAAGAACAACTATAATAAATTTAGTTTAATCCTTTATCCAAGTGAGAGCAAACAAAGTTTGCACCTGAAAATATCTTCAGGACTGAATATGGTATTGTACTATCTTACCTGGGTACGTAGCACAACACCAGGCAACTCGTAGCAAAGGTGGAGCAAGCTACCAACACTCCTATCCCAGTATCTCCCATAATGCAAAACACATCTCCTTGCGGATGTGTATAATGCTATGCATTAAGGGATTGGCCACTACCCAGACTAATTTCGACCTTTATTGAGGTCTCTTCAGTGGGAGCCAGGCCCAAAGTTGGAGATAAAAGGCAGAAGCAATAGCAAGGTCATCTTTACCTATAGGAGTTGCCAAAAGGTTTGCCATCTTTTTTTTATTAAATTACTCTGGATTTAGAGAAAGATGTTGAAAGTTTATTTTTCACTTGGTTAGACTATAATAAATTTAGTCTAATCTTTTATCCAAGTGAGAGCAAACAAAGTTTGTGCCTGAAAATATCTTCAGGACTGAATATGGTGTTGTACTATCTTACCTGGGTACGCAGTGCAACACCAGGTAACTCGTAGCAAAGGTGGAGCAAGCTACCAACACTCCTATCCTAGTATCTCCCATAATGCAAAACACATCTCCTTGCAGATATGTATAATGTTATGCATTAAGGGATTGGCCACTACCCAGACTAGTTTTGACCTTTATTAAGGTCTCTTCAGTGGGAGCCAGGCCCAGAGTTGGAGATACCAGGCAGAAGCAATAGCAAGGTCATCTTTACCTATAGCAGTTGCCAAAAGGTTTGCCACCTTTTTTATTAAATTACTCTGGATTTAGAGAAAGATGTTGAAAGTTTATTTTTCACTTGGTTAGACTATAATAAATTTAGTTTAATCCTTTATCCAAGTGAGAGCAAACAAAGTTTGCGCCTGAAAATATCTTCAGGACTGAATATGGTGTTGTACTATCTTACCTGGGTATGTAGTACAACACCAGGCAACTAGAAGCAAAGGTGGAGCAAGCTACCAACACTCCTATCCCAGTATCTCCCATAATGCAAAACACATCTCCTTGCAGATATGTATAATGTTATGCATTAAGGGATTGGAGTAGGAGTGTTGGTTACTGCTAAGTACTCTGATATTATGATCAGATTCAGTGCTATCAAATCTCACGTTACCTCCATTACAACGTTGACTCTAGTAATTATCTCTTAGCAGCTATATAAGTTCCATTTCATTCCCTCACTTTGACCATTCCTCCTTATAATTTATGTCTCTATAGTTATGAAGCCCCCAATAATAATTATTTGTCCTGCACTCATTGTATGCCACTTACATTCTTCCTTATATTCCCTGACCTATAGCACAAACAAGTAAATATTTCATCCTAATCTCACAACAAATATCCTCAAATGAACTACTCCCTGCTATTATGCCTAAATTCTTCTACTATCATTAGCAAAAACTCTTTTCCACACTGTTTACTCTGTCCTTTCTAAAAAAAATACTAGTATTGTCAAAAATACTCTATTGTCATCTTCCATCAACTAAGACTCACTAAGGCCTAGAATGTTTGGCCAAGTTGAAACCAATGCAAAATCTCCTTTCTCTTATTCTGAATATTTCTAGCATTATTATACATAAATACCACTTCATCCCACAAACTCTCTTACATCTTTTGTTAATTATCTCACTAAAGTTAAAAAACTGATAAGCTACATTCAGTATCATGTGATCACTCTCCTGCTTACTCATGTTAAGACTGCCCACACCTACATTAGCCTTATCAGTTTCTTGTATTAATATGCCATTGGAAATGACATCACAACAAAGTGCATAATAACCTTACACTTACTAACACTAAATCAGTATCATTTGCTCACTGTTCCAGCCTATTCAAGTCATCCTGTAAATGCTACATATCAGTAGCATCTCTGTTTGTTCTGCCTATCTTTGCATCATCAACAAACAACTGAACATCACCTGTCTGGTCCTTTCAACATCATTAATATATAGAATGACCAATTGTCCAATACTTTTAATCTAGGGTACACCAATGGTTACCTTAAATCTGGCAGATTCACCCCCCCCAAAAAAAAATACACAACTTTCTGATACTTACGAATTACTAAAATAGGCAGAAGTATTGAAAATATCAACTGCATTGTGAATGGAGAACCTATTCAAAATTATTGACTTGAATAAGGGGGTGCCCTTATTCAAGTCAATAATTCCAATCACATATTCTCCAATTTATACAATAGCCTTTCATGTGGTAACCTATCAAATGCTTTAGCAAAGCTTAACCATATGACAGCATATATATTTCCTTTACTGAAATCAGTCATAATATCATTATAAAAGATAAGCAAATTACTAGAACATTAACTCCCTTCAGTAAACCCATGCTGTTCATTGCAAAGTATACTTTGTCTCAACCCATTTTCTAGGCAAGTTCTTATCAACTACTCTAAAATCTTACAATCTCTCCAGAGATAGGTCAAAAGTTAGAGGCAATCAAACTTTGAACCACCCTTGTACAACGAAACCATCACAAATTCTTTCTATCCCTGTAGGATCTTTCCAGAGATGAGACTCACGTTGCACAAACATGTTAAAAGCCAAGTCAATTTTCGCTGAACATCCCTTTAGCATATGTGCTGATATATCGCATCTGTCCCTATTGCCAAATTCTTAACCATGTTATGAAACAGCTTTTGAGCCTCATTCTTATGCCCCTCTATTTCTTCATCCAACAAAGTGGTAGAACAGAGCACCATATTACACACCTGGCTGATGGATCTTAGCAAAGTGAGCAAACATTATTTGAACAATCTCATCAACTTCTCATCAAAGGTACCTTCTGAACTTTCATTCTCACAATATTCCTTTCACATCATCTTCTTTCAATGCAAAAATGAATTAATGAGACTGCATATCCGCTTTACTCCAACCCTATCCGTTCTTTGAACTCTAGGGACTAGAACTCTATCATATTCTGATACTTCCTCATTTAAGCGCATTTTCAAATCTTCTTATGCATTGCTAAAATTCTTTCCATTCAGTAAATGATACTATTGTACTAAAGATAATATTCTCTTGAGTTTGGTTTCCAAACTTGTAGCTCAGCATGTAATCTGTCCTAATTGGATCATCCACATAGTTAGATACGTCTCAGGACAGTACAGCATGATCACTGTCACCAACTGCTGGCAAAACATTCACATTCTTAACTGAGACCACCCTTCTGAGCTATGATCAACTGAACCATTATATCTGTAGAAACTCACCACCACATATATTATCCTGTTTGCTTGACTTCACACTAGATTGTCTCAAACTCACGACAAAGACACTACACGGGACATTTTTATTATTATTATTATTTCTTTCATGAATTTCTAGTCTAACTGGACAAAAATCATCTGATATCATTAGTAATACCCACCTCTTCTTCTATCTTTCCTGAAAATACTATGCCATTCACATTTGATTCCAATTACTACATCCTATTCTGATAGCCAGGTTTCATTAATGCCATTAATCAGCACATTCACTTTACTCCCATCCTATATGTTCTTTGAACTCTAGGGACACATTCAGACACTGCCTCATTTAAGCATCTTTTTAAAGCTTTCCATGCATTCATTGGTGATGTCTTTCCTATTTCAGTAACTGGAACCAAAGATAGTGTGTTCCAGAGTATGGCATAATTTCCAGCATTGTAGTTCAGCATATAAGCTGTTCTAATTAGAACTATATAGTTAGCTTCTTCCCAGAACAGTAGATCACTATCACCAACTAGTGGCAAAACAGTCACATTATTAACAGACACTGACCCATTCCTGTGACAATATGATCAAATCTAACACTCGTTCACATGCTGTTTGAGAAAATAGTCTCTTGCAAAAGCTCAATAAATTCCACTTCATTCTTATCATCAGATTTCTCTTCCACTCAATGTTTTGATAATTTAAATCACCCATAATGATTACTTGCTTAGTATCGATCAGGGTAATTTGGTGATACATGCCATCATCCCCAGCAGGGGATGATCGATGATGTCATCATACACAAACATTTATATAAAGTATCTCAAAAATTATTGTACTAATTATTAACCTGATGTACTTCTCCATGAGCTCATGTTGTTGTTGTTCTGGAAGTTTTCCATTATTCATTCATTAATACTGATGATCTATATGTGAAATGTGATCCACAATATTTATATCTAATTTATATTTTTTAATTAAATTTCTTTACTGTGCACATGTTTTTTTATTTAATGGATATATGAAATCTATGAGGATGGGATTTGTAAGCACTCAATCAAGAATACTGATGTAAGTCAGATAAGTCTAGTTTCATTCATGAAATGTGGTTTTTTTATTATTTTATTTTTTTGGGGTGTTTAAGGGTTGAAACTGTATAACTGAGAGGAGACCTCCACATAGCCTTTAAAGGAATGCGGAGAACCGACCAGGGCTTCTGACCTAATGTCCAATCCTCACTTTCTCATGATGCACCCTGTTGGGTATCTACTTGGATACTGAACGAACGACGATGGGCTGGCAATTTGGGATTTAGCCGACCAAATTGTATTCTTATTGGTTAAACCAAAATAAAAAATGATGGTACAACATGACAAAATTTCATGCCGGCTGGGGCGTCGCCCGGTTAAACAAGGCCCCCTGTTGTTTTCGCGAGGGAGCCAGGGCGAACAGCGAAAAGTCAGCTACTGGAACAAATCTGAAAACAAACCCCAACTCAACATCACCAGAGTTAAAGATCGGTACTATCAACGTAAGAAGCCTGAATGGCAAAGAAATGGAGCTAGCTGAGGAATTAGATAAGTACCAGATCGACATAATAGGGGTGACTGAAACAAAAAAGACCAAAACTGGTGAGATCTTTCTGAGCAATAAATACAAAATGTTATATTCAGGCAATGACAATCAAGGAAAAGAAGGAGTAGCCATAGTATTCAACACAAAGTACGAGGGTAATCTTCTTGAATGGCAGGCAGTCTCAAGTAGAGTAATGTGGGCAAATATGAGAATGGGGAACTGCACAATGAGACTTATTTGTGCCTATAGTCCCACAGAAGGTTCTACTAAGGTAGAAGTGGAGGAATTTTTTGATGCGTTAGAAAAAGCAACTGACACAATGAAAAATGAAAAGTTGGTCCTTGTTGGGGATCTAAATAGCAGAGTAGAAAATGATTGTGTGACATACAAAAATATTTTGGGAAAATTTGGAGAAAAAAACAAAGCTAATAATAATGGCAAATATCTGTAGGATTTCTGCTCAGGACATGGACTGGTTATTACTAACACCATGTTCCAACATAAAAATGTGCACAAATTCACATGGAGAGAAGAGGCTAGGAATAAGAAAAGTCTCAATGACTATGTTATTGTTGATAGTGATGTTTTCTCCCTGGTGCAGGACACCAGAATGTACAGAGGATTTGAAATTGGAAGTGATCACTATTTAGTCTTGAGCAGGATAAAATTGAATTTCATACTGAAAAGAATAACATGTAAGAAAGTTTTAAAGCGAATAAAAGTTGAGCAGCTCTCAGATGTGAACACTGTAGAATAAAATACACAAAGATTATTGAAGAAAAAATGAAAGAGTTTGAGAACAGGAACCAAACCTTGGAGATTCAGTGGCAAGCCTTCAAGAAAACACTGATTGATTCAGCCAGAGAGGCATGTGGTGAGGTTGTCTGCAAGGATAGAAAAATCAGAACTTCATGGTGGACACAAAAAGTAAATGAGGCAGTGAAGGAAAAGAAGAAAGCATATCAAAAGTTCCTGGCAAATAAGTCAGCTTGTGCATTTACAGAATACAGAGACAAATGCAAGAATGCTAAACACTGTGTAAAACTAGCTAAACAAAAGTCATGGGAGGACTTTGGCAAGAATATAGAAAATAAATATCAAGAAGGTGGCAAAATATTCTGGAGGTTGTTGAAGAAGCTTAGGAATGGAGGAAAGAGTGCTGTAAAAGGAGTTAGAGATGATAAAGGTGACATGAAAACGGGAGAAAAAGATATCCTTGAAGTATGGAGTAATTACTTTGAAAAACTGCTAAATTAAACAAGCAGTGATGATAGCACAGTGGTAAAAAACACTAACCAGGCATGCAGTCAGGAATACATATCCATACTTGAAGTAGAAAAAGCCATCAAAGGCTTGAAATGTGGAAAGGCAGCTGGAGTAGATGCTATTCGACCAGAAATGCTGAAGTATGGTGGTATAAGAGTCTTACAGTGGCTGCACTGCATAGTTCAGAAAGCCTGGACAGAGGGACGAATTACCGATGATTGGAGTAGAGCTCTCATAGTACCCATATATAAAAAGGGAAATACAACTGAATGTGAGAATTACAGAGGTATTTCCTTACTGAGTGTTCCTGGCAAAATCTATGCAAGTATACTTGAGAAACGGTTGAGAAGAATTGTGGAAGAAAAGCTTGGTGAAGAACAAGCTGGATTCAGGCCAAAGAAAGGCTGTCAGGATCAGATCTTCACTTTACGACAAATAGTCGAGAAAGCATGGGAATATAACAAAGATCTGTATTTAAGTTTTGTCGATTTGGAAAAGGCATATGATAAGGTGCCAAGAGAGAAGCTATTCAATACGCTGCAGTTATATGGTGTCAGTGGGGCATTATATCAAGCAATACTTAGTCTTTATTTGAGTTATAAGTCAGCAGTTAGAATTGAAGGAAGTACAGGAAGATGGTTTAATGTTAAATCTAGTGTGAGACAAGGATGTACATTATCCCCTCTGTTATTCATTATCTATATGGATCACATTATGAAGGAAAGTGGTATTAAACATGATATCAAAATTGGAGATGTTAATGTCAGCTCTTTGCTTTATGCGGATGATGTTATACTTCTAAATAAATCCGCTACAAGTCTGCAAGATTCTCTGACTAAATTGAATAGCTGTTGTAATAGATATGGTATGAAGGTCAGCAATAAAAAGACAAAGACAATGAAAATAGGCAGAATCATTGAAAATGTCAACTGTGTTGTGAATGGAGAACCTGTGGAACAAGTAAAACATTTCAGCTACTTAGGCACGATTTTTACTGAAGATGGTAAATTAAATATGGAAATAGACAACAGAATCAGCAAAGCTGGTATGGTGGGAAGTCAATTGAATAAATTCATATGGAATAAGAGAGAAATTAGTCAGAACATTAAATTAGCTGTATACAAGACAGTGTTCAAACCAGTTTTAACTTATGGATCTGAGAGCTGGGTCAGAAGTAAAACACTTGACCAAAGACTAGAGACCACAGATATGAGATTCCTGAGAAAGATTAGTAGATTAGTGGCGTGAACAGATGGCATCAATGGCAATATCATATTAAAAATGAGGATATTAGGAAAGACCTTGACATTGTCTGCATCCAGGAATGCGTTAGCATCTCAGGTGGTATGGTCATTTAAACAGAATGGGCGAGGAAAGATTAGCAAAAGAAGTGTTCTCTCCCAGGTTGGCAGGAAAACGACCCAGAGGAAGACCAAGATATAGGTGGATTGATATGGTACAAAGTGCTTTAGACGATAGAAATATAAGATCTGATAATGTTGGAGTCTTGACAAGTAACAGACTGATTTGGAGGAAAATTGTAGATAGGAAGTTAGTAATGATATAATTTTTTCATGTAGTACTATCATATCCGTACACCCCTTGTGGGTACATGGCAGGAATTTGATGATGATGATGGTTTTTTTTATGATTTTATGTGTGATAATTGTTGTAGAAGTTGTTAAAGTGTATGTGTATTTAAATTATACATTTTTGGTCGTTTTATAATAGAAATACAATTTTATTAATACAGACCAGTATTTTACAATAAAAACATTTATTCAAACCTATCAGTTTCGCCAGCAAACTGTCTGGCTTTTTCAAGGCATTACAGAGATATGAAAGTTAGTAAATGCAAATTAAAAGGAACGTAAAAAACGTTGTAAACCAAACTAATATCTATGGTTACACGTTTCTCGTGACAGAGATGACTTATTGTTCTTATTCATTATCACGCATGCGTGTTTGTTGTAGACTTGTAATGTGATTACTGGCTAGCTGTAGTTCAGATTGATTGAGAGAAAGGATAACAAACACACATGCGTGATAATGAATAAGAACAATAAGTCATCTCTGTCACACGAAACGTGTAACCATAGATACTAGTTTGGTTTAAAACGTTTTTTATGTTCCTTTTAATTTGCATTTACTAACTTTCATATCTCCGTAATGCCTTGAAAAAGCCAGACAGTTTGCTGGCAAAACTGGTAGGTTTGAATAAATGTTTTTATTGTAAAATACTGGTCTGTATTAATAAAATTGTATTTCTAAAGTGTATGTGTGTGTGTTCATGCACGCACACGTTTGTTTATATTAATTTTCTTACAGTCTTCAAGCTGAGAATGACATATACTAACATGTTTGGAAAGCAAGATGGGAAACTGTTTAGTCTTGTTTTGTTTAGTGAACTGTTTAGCAACTGTTTTGTTTAGTGAAATATAATGTGGATACATATACTCATTAGATTATTATTATATTAATATTAAGAGAGAGACATCCAGGGAGTCAGGGACTGACTGAGAGAGGCCACCAACGACTTCCATCAGCTGTCATACTTGTTGTTGAATTCATTCTCCTTACTTACACACACAACATCTGATGGCAATCCATTCCAATCACATGCCACTCTATTAGAGAAAAATCTAGCTCCCCCCCCCCCCCCTTCTTCACTGCATTCCTTCCCACAGCCATACCATACATTAGGGGAATATTGGAAAAAATAAATAGAACACTAGAGAAATACAATATTAAGGCAATTTTCAACCTTTCAAGCTGTGTGTGATGTACTCATAGCAAAAATTAAAGAATTGATGGAAGGAGATTGAACCTGGTGAAAGAATGGTTATAATGTGTTTTGACAGCAAGTACCAATTAGGTAGTGAGAACAAAGAGTGAATGTTAGTACAGTAGACAGTATCAAGTAGAATGGAAAATGATAATGTTGGAATTAATTTTGAACATGCAAAATTAAAAAACTATACTCAGTTCATCCAAAGATCCCCTTCTTTACCTTACCCATCAGGGTTGCAGGTTCACTGTATTTTTACAAAATACAGTGAACTTGCAACTTATCCTACATAAGGGAAACAGGGTGCACAATTCTAACAAGAAAAGACAAAACACAAATGAGATGTTATTCCTTCACTATGGTAAAACAGGTCTATCAGACCATGCACTCCAAACATGTTACAGAATTAATCAGAAAGGTACCAAGTCCCTAAACAGCACCAAAATTTGGTTTAAAAGAAAAATTCAAGGAAGTCTATGAGATACTGATTCATCATCATCATCCCAATCTCAACAAGATGATGGATTAGTAATTCCAAGAATATGGAAGACCCAACTACAACTCATATAGTATCTAGAACATGATGGCAGACCTCAACAAAAGAAAATCTTAAGATAACAGGACTGTAAATATGCATTTTTGATTCCATTTCATTCTGGATCCGAAATTGGTCCAGAGCACATTACTGGTCTGCAAGTGGGCACATTGTGTGTATTGTTATTAGCACTGCTCAAAGATGAATCATTTTTTCATGTTTTAGTTAATAATATTAGGTTAACTGTAGGTTATTTTATACAGGTGTGTGATTGTGTTATTTAGTTTGTAAGTAAACTTGTATTTTTTTGTTGTTGTTGTTCTTTAAATACAATACTGCCAGTGTAGCACCAATGCATGGTTGAACAATGGTGGCAAAGACATCATAGTTGGGTGATTTGAACTTATGTGATATTGTACAGAGTGTGTGTGTGCGTGATGTACTCATAGCAAAAATTAAAGAATTGATGGAAGGAGATTGAAACTGGTGAAAGAATGGTTATAATGTGTTTTGACAGCAAGTACCAATTAGGTAGTGAGAACAAAGAGTGAATGTTAATACAGTAGACAGTATCAATGGTAGAATGGAAAATGATAATGTTGGAATTAATTTTGAACATGCAGCAGTTGAAATACAGGAGAACAAAATAGAACTAAATAAGGAAATAGTGCAATTGCATGTTATCCTTCACAGGACAAAGTGCAAAATCGAAACACTGCAGAAGTAGCAAGAGATTAGCAAGGCTGAGATGAGACAGAAGCAGAAGGTCCAAGGCAAAAATCAATATCGGGTGAACAAAGGAGAAAAAAAGGTAAGGAGAAAATTATGTATGGAGACTCTATGATCAGAGGAGTACTTAATGAAAGCAAAAAATTAATATTAGCCATGCCATCTAGATGCAAAAGACCTTGTCTTGGTTTGCACTAATGACCTGAGAGGTGAGAAATATTCTATAAGTGGGTGTGTGAAGGAGTTGTTGGATGAAGCAAAAATAAAGAGCAAGAAGGTGAAGATTATAAGCTTCCTGCCATGCTATGATAGAGGCAAACTGAGGAGGAGGGCACTGATAGCAAACAAATCAATATGCAAATTGTGCGGAAGGAAGATGTAGGATTTGTGGACCTATGATCTGAGTTGGATTGAAAGAAGGATCTGTATAATGCTGTATTTTGGTTTTAGACACCTAACATCAAATTTGGTTTTGGTGTTAGGTATCTGGAGAAAGCTTTGTTCACCAAGCATACTGAAGTGCAAATTCAGGAAAACGAAAGTAATTAGAGTGTATGCAGGTGAATGTGTGTGAAGGCACCCACGAGGCAAATGAGTGTGAGGATGACAAACAAGTGAAGAATCTATTCTCACAAGCAAAAATTTTGAATAGGTTAGTGAATTCAGGAAGTAAAGGTGGTTGAGTGGCAAAGCATGGCATGCTGAAGTTTCTATATACTAATGCCATAAGTATCGGGAACAAGAGAGAAGAGATTCTGGCATTGGTTAGTGCAACCTTGGCAAAAGTTATAGGCATCGGTGAGACTCGGCTAACAGCAGATAGATAGATAGAGATAGAGAAGATAGAACTGGGGGGAGCGGAGGTACTGCTAATGATAGCAGATGAATGTCAGCCAAGAAGAATAGTAGATAGGCAGGAGGATTGTTGTTTGTTTGAGGCAGTCTGGTGTGAGATCAAGGCCAATAAGACAAAATATATGGCTTTCTGCTATAGGCAGGGAATTATTCCAGGGATGATCTGGAAGACATGCATCAGCATTAGTACAATGAGTGCAGGTCGAGTGATTGTTATGGGGAACTTCTACTACAGAGATATAGGTTGGAAGGAAGAGAGATCACATGGCAGGAAGGAAATGGAATTTATACACACTTACTGAGAGATAATTATTTGAGGTGCCTCTGATTGGGGAAAGTGACTTTGCAGTCGTGATTTGGGAGATTGCAAAACGTGAGGAATATTATGTAAAGAAGGGGTATAAGTGGAACTACAAGGCAGGTGATTATGGCAAGCTTAGGAGCAAGCTTGAAGCTGTGCCATGGCATAAAACCCTACAAAGGAAGGATGTTGGTAGTGCATGGGAGATAGTTAAGGGGAATCTAGAGGAAGCAATATTAAATTGTATACCTAAGGTAAGGAAGATTAATTAGATGAGAATTAGATGGATGAGGTAATGTCATTAAGCATCAGCTGAAATCAGCCTAATTTAAATAAATATGGTTGCATTAAACTTCCCAAAACATGGGAAACACTAATACTTCGCGATCCCAGTTTACATCCTAAGCCATTAACAGGTACGCACAGAAGGTGCTCCATCTAGTTATGACTCCAGTCTTTTGTCCACATGTTTCACTTAATTTTGTCTTGCCTTCTTTGTGTGTATGCGTTACAAGTCTTATATTGTACTCCCTGACTATGACGAAATATTGGAAGAATGAAATGTGATTTTTAATCCTTTCTCAGTGCTGTTTCACTTCATTAAACATCTATAAAAAACACAGATTTTTTTTACTAGTTCTAAAAAAACACAGATAAAGCCATATATCATATATGGCATATCATATATAAAATATTTGATATATATAATATATCATATATTTTGATATATTATATATATCAAAAGTATATATAAAATAACTATATTCTACAAATATATATATACAGGTATCCCTTGCTTAACACAGTTTTGCTTAACGCCGAATATGATTAACGCAGCAAAATTAATGTCATGTGAGTTAGTACAATGAATGTTAGTACAGTAGACAGTATATCTCTTGATATAAGTGGCAAAAGTTTTGCATGATCAATCAATCAATCAATCATTAATCAATTTTGCATGATCTGACAGATACATGCAAACCGTTTAATATAAATATTCTTACACAATTCAGGGTACAGTTTGGAGGTCATGAGTAGCTGTACATTCATATGTTATGAGTGACATTCCTCACTGTTTTTTGCTATCAGTTTGGTTTAACACATGTTATGTAAAGGTTTGTGATAGCTGACAATAAATTGTATCTGAGAGATACTGCGACCTCCGATGTCAGTATGCGATTTTTTTTTTTTTTTTTTATTCTGTGTTCAATAATTTCTAGATTGTAACTGAAAATAAATAAACCATCATGTATTACTGAAATAGAGTGCCAAAGACTTATTCATCATACGTGTCCTCTAGGAGATGTGCTTTACATTATGGAAAATACTAAGGAAAGTGATCTGGATCTTACTCCACCTTTACTACAAGTTGCCCATAAGGTTGCTTATGCTTGCATCTGCCGAAACTTTTAATTTCTATATATTCGGACGAAACTCTTGTAGTTTCTATATTCAGCTATGAAATAATGTTGATTCAATATCCACTTAATATGTACCATCATGTATTATATTTGCAGTGTTTTTGCTTTATGTTTTACTGCATTTTAGCATACCAATAATGAATGTATCTCTCAGATATACCGCGGCCTAAGATGCAATTTTTACGATCGCGAGCTCCGCAGGGTTACATTTATCATGCAAAAACATACTAGCCTCATGGTGTGAGCATGATGACATCATTCTTCCTACAAATTATTAATACAGTAATCGATCTTGAATGAATTGTAATTTTTACCATTGATTATTAGATTTCATTAAAGCGATTTTGATATAAGCGGTAACATCAAGGGATTAATTAACCACGTTAATCGAGGGATACCTGTATATATTATTATTATTCAGGCCTCCATGGAGTCCAAAGACTCATCACGGGAGGTCCTTCCTAAGAACACAAAGTCTATCAAGACTCATAGTGAGAGGTCCCTCTGAAGAAACACAAAGGCTATCATACCACTCCTTAAACTCATTGACCTTTCTCGCTCTCACCACTCTATCAGGCAATGCATTCCATGGTTTAACTACCCTCTTGGCAAAGAAACCACTCCTCACCCTCTTGCTCACAGTTTCCTTTTGTAATTTCGAGGGATGGCCCATTGTCATCACTCCTTCCTGCTGTTCAACCAAGTAAAAAAAACTCTCCAGTGTAACCACCTCTCAACAGTTTAAAAGTCTCAATCATATCTCCTTCTTCTATCCACCAAACTCTGCAGTCCACATTCCCTCAGCTGATCCTCATAACTAACATTGTACAGTCCTAAAACTATCTTTGTTATCCGCCTTTGTACCCTTTCCACAGTTAATTTATCCCCGTCAAATCCTGGAGATCAAATCTGAGAACAATAGTCTAGGTGTGGTCTGATCAGTCTTATACAACGGAATGATAACTCATTTATCTCTGCAGGTCAGTGTCCTTCTCATTATTGCAGCAATCCTCTGTGTTATCTTCACCACCTTTGCAATATGTCCCCTGAATTTCAGGTTTCTATCAATCATCAACCCCAGATCTCGTCTCCCCTACTTCCTCCAGTATAGCTTCTCTCATAGAGTATGCAGCATCCCATCGATATGTCCCAAACCTCAAGACCTTACATTTTGCTGCATTAAACCGACAGCCCCATTCATTTGCCCATCTGCCTAGCTTATTTATATCCTCTTGCAGGGCTACCACATCTGCACTATTACTTATAACCCATCACAGCTTCACATCATCCGCAAACAACTGAATATCAACCCTGAAATCCACTGACAATGTCATTGATATAAAGGTTAAACAATATAGGTCCCAATACTGAGCCCTGCGGAACCCCACTTCTGCTGCAACTTAAATATCAGCTTATCATGTGGCATCCTGTCAAATGCTTCGCTACATCCAAGAAAATGGGAGTATGTGCCTTTCCCTCATCTACTGCTCTTGTAACTTTATTATAAAAGGCTAGCATATTGCTAAAACAAGAGCGAACCAACAAATCCATGTTGATTCTCACAGATAACATTACCCTCATCTGCCCAATGTCGTATATAGTCTCTAACTAATTTCTCAAAGATCTTAACAACTACTGATAACACACAAACTGGCCTATAATTAGACACTTCCAGTCTGCTACCACCCTTATGCAATGGCACTATCTTACCTTACTTTCATTCGCTGGGAACCTTTCCCTTAGACAGACTTTTGGTGAAAAGCAAGGTCAAAGGAGTGTCAGTTATCTTTAGCACATTCTCTCAAAACTCGTGGTGAAATACCATCCAGTCCCACAGCATTTCTGACATCCAGAGTACTCAGTATTTGGAACACACTCTCCTCCTGCACCTCTAAACCTCAAACCTGCCCTATCCCCTCTAGTATTAAAATTTACTACTCCAGGATGAAATTCTCCAATAAAGTGTTCATTGAACAATTCCACTATATCCTCTGCATCAGCCACTCTATTCCCATTTTTATCCTACAATGTCATTCATCCACTTCTCCATTTATCCTCCTACTGGCCACATAGCAAAAAAATTCCCTAGCGTTTTCTTTGGATCTTAGGGCCAATCTCTTCTCATATTCCAGTTTTGCCTTCCTTACCATACTAGTCACTCTCTTGGCCTGTGTCTTATATTCTTCATGCATCTGCTCTTCATCTGTCTCCTTATCTCTCTTCCATAGCCTCTTTTTGCATGCAGTTCCTGTTTAATATTGTTTGTAATCCACTTTACTCCAAGTTGTGTCCTCTTCTTCACTCATGGAATACAGCTTACTATTGTTGCTAACAAATATTCCTTCACAATTTCCCAAGCACTAATGATATCCCAGCTTTCCAATGTCTCCATCCATGAAACTTCCCCAAGTTGACATCTAAGACTATTATAATCACCTGCCTTATAATTACACATATGTTTCCGTCTCTTTGACACTCCTGCATGTCCCATACTTCATCTTTCAAGTCAAAACCATGTGGTCACTCTCTCCAACTGGTGGGAGAGATGTCATCTGAATTATTATCAACTTTTCTGATGCTATGACCAAATCCAAAACTCTTGAACCTCTTGTTCTCTCTATTACATGTTGCCTAAGACATTTGTCCCTCAAGAATTCTAGAAATTCCATTATCTTATTTCTACATGCATCTTCCTCTCCCCAATTTACACTGCTGTAGTTAAAATCTCCCATAATAATCATTCTTCTTGAACTTTCCAAACTCAACTGTCTAAACATATCCTGGTCCCCACCCTCTGTGCTCCTTGGTCTGTAGCAACACCCCACTAAATATCCTGTCTTGCCCACCTCTACCTCACACCATATGCTTTATGCTTTCAAAATCATTAGTCTCACTGCCTTCCAAAGCCTCCACTCCTAGAGGACATAAGTTGTCATTTATCATAAGCAGTACTCCACCACCACGCTTTCCTATCCTGCCAAAAAATGCTGTACCCAGCTACTTCTATTCCTGTTATTATATCCTCTTCTGTCAACCACATCTCGGTGATCCCAATAATCTTTGGCCAGGCTGATGCTATCAGCGCCACCAATTCCTCTCCTTTATTCTAGATACTCCTGGCATTAATATAAAGCATAAAAATGCCACTGTTTCTATACCCAGCATTTTCCCCTCTAGACTCTACTGGGTTCAGCGTTACCTGATGTCATTCCCCTTCTCCCAAGTACCCATTCCCACAAGAGGCCACCCTGCTACCATCCACCCTGGGACATACCGACTCGTTCAGAATAGCAATCTCTCCAGATGCCTACGTCCTTTCTCATTCAAATGCAAGTGGTCTCTCGCATACAATTCCTCTCTGTCCTCAAATTCCCTCCAAGCATCCACATATTCCAATTCTCTCTTCTGACACATTCTAGCTATTATGTTATTCAATATTACTGCTCTTCTGCTCAGCTCGTCACTATCATACTAGTCAACAAGCACACTATCTTTCCTCTCTCTGTCTTCTTTCGTACAACCTCAAGCAAGACTCTCATATTTCTTGCTGCGCAATTTACATTACCACTCAAGTCATTTGTTCCTACCATCACAATCATCTCATCCACTCTTTCACCTCTCTTAATTGCCATAGCCACACTTTCTACCATTCCTCCAGGCAAACACTCCTCATGCATCCTATCTTGAACACCACAGATCACTGAGTCCCCATACATTACACCTCTTACCACTCTATTCCTCGATTGCTCACATGCATTTCTCACTCTCTCTCCTCTAGCACTTTCTCTCTGTGCTCCCCTATGTACCTGTCTTCCTGACATAACTCTATCCCTGGTTCCAGTGCTCCCTTGCATTCCTCTCATTCCCTCTCTCCTACTGTTTCCATTCTCTCCTCTTCTATCATTCACATAACTCTTTCTCATTCCTTCTTTTCCACTGTTCATATTCTCTCCTCTTCTATCATTCCCATATCTCTCTCTCATTCCCTCTCTTTACTGTTTCCCATTCTCTCCCCTTCTATCATTCCCTCTCTTCTACTGTTCCTATTCTCTCCTCTTCTATCATTCCCTCTCTTCTACTGTTCCTATTCTCTCCTCTTCTATCATTCCCATAACTCT
This sequence comes from Typopeltis vanoorti, assembly GCF_054136105.1. Taxonomy (NCBI): domain Eukaryota; kingdom Metazoa; phylum Arthropoda; class Arachnida; order Uropygi; family Thelyphonidae; genus Typopeltis; species Typopeltis vanoorti. The sequence goes on along the minus strand of NC_143567.1, from coordinate 34,569,992 downwards.
CTTTCACTCCTACTCTGATTCACCTTGCATTCATCTCTTCCATTCGCCTAATCTCATCTTTCACACCTCATCTCATTCCTTAGACATTCCTCCTGCTCTTTCAGCTCATTTCTCTCTCTCTCTCTCTCTGCAAGTCAGCCACTCTTATTTGCCATTCATCCTCCCAATTGAGACCATCTCCTAAAACTTCACAATCATTCAACATTTCCATACTCCCCACTCTCATTATTTTATTCATATTTCTCTCGCCCTCTATAATACCACTCATCTCTCTCTCTCTATGTGGAGAATCTCCTATCTTTGACTCAACGAGGTCAGTTATAGTCTCAAAGAGGTCAGTTATCATCATCTCTAACTCACCAAGTTCCTCCCATTGCCTGCATTTTGCACATATATATGTATTCCCCTTTCTCTCACCTGCCACGTATACAACAGCCAGGATGCATACATTCCGCAAGTCCTGCATGCTACAAAATCCTGTATGATATCACACAAAATGGAGTCCTTAAATGGGGAAGGACTTGGAGATACGCTATTTGCAATTTTAACTGCCGCTGCCGCCATTATTTAAAATAGTGTCACTAATTAGTGTCAAAAATAGTGTCACAACTAAACGCTAAATAAGTATAAGGGAGCATAATTATATAAGTAAAAGTATAAACAATTACAAACAAAACATTTAAGTATACTAAATATAAATAAAATAAAACTAAATAATGAAAACTTATGCAATCTTCGTCTTCCACCATTATGCATCCGATTCTGACCCTTCTCGGTAACCAAAATACACAACTACTAACTTCAAAAACAACCAGTGAAGGACACTTGTATTCCGGAAAAACAATGTAGCACTACAAAAACGTAGAAAAACAGATTATTCACTGATTAAAAAAACTATAAGCTATATATATACACACACACACACACACACACACACACACACACACACACACACACACACACACACACACACACACACACAATATCGTATGGTCATACGTCCAGTTATTACTCATGCCTCATCAGCATGGAGTTCACACTTCACGATCAAACATTTCAAAACTGCAAAGAATACAAACTAAATGCCTGAGGATGATTCTGGACACCCCGTGGTTTATCAGAAATTCGCAGATTCATCGAGAAACCGGCATTCCATACATTTCCTCACTTCTCCGTGATCTCGCAGAAAAATTCTTCGTCAAGTCAAGCTGTCAATTACAATGAAACAGATTACTACAAATATAAAAGACCGAAGGGTATTCTACTCTCAACTGATCATATCTAATACAACTGCCCCCAGAGGGCGAGCTTAATTGCTCACAAAACTGCCTTTCTCAAATAACTCTCATCACAGACAAAGGGGAATATGAAAAGCACTTGTGCTTCACCCATCCTGACAGTAGCGTTAATGGTAATGGTACACACACAATATGTACATGATCTAGACACAGTGATAAATACTGATGTTCTGTAAAAATTTAAAAAGGCAAAAAAAATACTTGAGGAATCTGATAAAATCTGAGTGTATAAAGCTCAGACAGATTATAAATATGACGAAAACAGTGATCTGAATTCATTGATGAAACAAATGCAGTCAACTAAAATGTGAATGATGGTTAAACCAGTACCACAGACCTTGTCATACCCTGTCATATGCATGTCATCACGACTCAAAGGAAGTAGTATGTAAGATGACTAAAAGCTATGTGAAGCCAAGCAAGAAAAAAATTCCTCTTTCTGGTTGCTGTGCAGATGTTTTAAACTACCACAATTTGATTTCAAGTTTCATTTAATGAAGCTTCTTGATGATCTTGCTATTCCATGCTGACTGCCAATGGGATAAAAGTTTCTGGGATATGATCTACCTGTAATTGATGATGTAGGGAACAGAAATGGAATGTTGGGATTCAACAGAAATGCACAACCAAATGTAGCTGTCATAACTAAGAAAGGACATGTGAAATATGAGAAATCCCTAGATGGTTCTGTAGCTGTAGACTTCTTATTGCCTGTAGAGCTTCATGAATCTGTATATAAAATACACTTTTCATAGTAATGCAATCTTATGTAGTTTAATGCAAACTATCACATACAACTCAGCAGTAAAGTTGTTATATTTTAGAATCTAAACAGATATTATACTGTCTGAGAAGACAGCAAGATCTAGCACCTCTGATTTTGAAACCAACTGTGTAAAGAGGCACAAAATCAGAACATTCCATTCTATGGACTTGAAATAGCAGCTGGTATTGGTACAGGAGGTATAGAATGTCTGGATAGCTTGCAGAAAGTAAAGCTGCATGATGGTATATATGAATTGAACAGTGGTAGTTCCATTCGTATATACCATATAGTGATAGTCTTATACACTACCCCAGTGGTAGTGTATATGATGGTATTTCTGCAATATCATCCACCTTGATATCCAGAACTTCTAAGAATACTTCCATTTGCAAACCAAAGAGTCAGAATGCAGGCTGATGAGTGTTGTGTAGATTCTCCCACTGTGGGTAAAAAACAGATGGCCATTTAGGATGATCTGGCAGGGAATTCATTTTCCTAGCATATAACTGAGACAGCTGCTGATATCAAAGTGACAAGAATGGTTCATTTGCCTTGGCATAGAGGCTAGACATCAGTGAAGTTCAAAATGCTCCAGTTGCAATTCTTGTGGCTTGATGATGATGGGTAAGGTGCAACCAACCATGAAAGTATACTCTCCATCTCTCTCTCTCTCTGAAAGAAGCATAGATTTGGGACCCATAATCAAATTTCTATCTAAGAAACTTAGATAGAAAATTTCAGAGAGAGAGAGAGAGTATACTCTCTTTCTCTGAGAGTACAAACAGAGCAAAGAACATCTGTCAGCAATGAAAGAGGTGAAAGATAGAGTGCAAAGAATGATCATCACTTTATGGCACTTATCTTGCAACTGGCATATATGGAGGGAGGAAACAAAGTTTCTTGTCAAATATGAACCCTAAGAACTTGGCTTCTGCTGCAACTGGGATTAAAATTTATACTAGTCTGAGTTCTGGAATTAGATGAAGACCTCATCTGCAATAGAAATGTGCGCAAACTGTCTTTTCCTGTGAAAATCTGAACCTATTCTGAAAGATGGTGAATAGCTTGCTGCAGTTGTTTATGACACAAGTTGCCATAACAATAGTGCCAGATGCGTTTTGTATGTTCTCCAAGGTAGATGTTAATAGTTCTTCCTGTCTATCCATAATAAGCCAGATCACAAGAACAGGGCACTTTATATACTCCTGGATGTGATAAAAAATAGTTTGTTGTCAGGTGAACAGGTGCATAGAATATTTGCTATATTAAGAATTCTAGATATCTTTTCAGATGTGTTTTTAATGTATGGAATGGTAACAGTTTTACTGTAGTCTTGTATAGGCAATGGAGGGGATTTCAGGGGAGCATTCAATATATTTTCTATCCTATGGTTATGATTAGAGTCATCAGCTAAGAAAGTGTGATGCAAGTGAGCGAGCTCAGTGGTAAGAGCATTGTTATTGGAACAAATAGCTCTAGTTCTGTGAGTTAGCATTTTTGGGATACCATACTGTTGAGGTGGATGATCGTGTGAATGTTTGTGCAAATATCTTCTTGGATGTGTGGGTTTTCTATAAACAGAAAAAGATAATGAACCATCAAGAAGTCATGCGATTAGTGTATCTAGGAAGAGCAGATAGTCATTAGCTTCCTGTTCCATTGTGAAATGGATTTTAGGGTGTTAACTATTTAAATGTACCAAAAATGTATCCAATGTGTCTATACCATCTGTCTAGGAGAACATAAAAAATACATTTGGCACCATCATTATGGCGTTGGGTCTAGCAGCCATGCCTTGGATACCTCTTTACTCAGGATCAAATAAAAAGAAAACAAAAGTGCTATACAGAAGTCATCATAAGTCAAAGAGCTTGTTTTTGGAATCAACAGCAGCTTTAAAACATACTCCAAACCTCAACAAGTATGGCTGTATCAATTTACGAAAAATCTGGGAGAGGTATTTTAAGATCCAACTAATTTTTGTTTTTCTCTCTATATATATATCCAACAATAGATGGCACCAATTAGGACTTTAGTTCTTTATGTTGTCTGTGACAATTTTGTTAAACTAGTCATACAAAATTGTTGCTATTTTGTGCATTGTGGCAAACCGTGAAAACGCTGGATATAATACCCAATGAAATATCAGCTAGGTTCATAAATATTTTTTTTATCATTCTGTGTTGTGAATCGATATAGTTAAATAAGCTAACATGTACTGCCAATACATAAACCTTTCTACTCATTTATATACAAATAGGAATTTGTAAAAATTCCTCTTCAAGATCCTTGTGTCTTTATAGCTAATTATTTGAGATTTGTAGTGATGAATATATAATTAAAACAAACAAAAAAAAAAAAAAAAAACATAAATAACTGACAAAGCGTTCACACTATTTTTTAAATTAATGTCTTACTCTTCCTGAAGTTGAACTGGAATCTAAGGAGTCTTGAGATTTTGTTTCTTCTTCTTCATCTTCATCTATGGTAAGAACAAGTCGATCAAGTCTGTTGTCAGCTAAAATAAGAGTTCGTAAATTTTCTAGTCTTGTGTGCCGTCGATGAATGCAGAAAGAACTACTAAGTGACTTCATTGAGCCCCAGGAGTGAAGTCCAGGAGACGAATTACGAACTGTGAAGATTAATGATTTAAACATTTAAAAATGCATAAAAAAGCAACATTTTTAAAATAATGTTTTAATCTTAATTTTGTTTTAATCTGGTAGTGGTTCCAAATTTTTTGTAATGCAGTATATGCTTAATAAATAATTCATTCATATTTTTGCTATTTTCTAAAATTGTTTGTCATTTCATTAGAATAATTTCAATCTGTAATTTTCAGATATTAATTTTAGATGATTACTTTAAAGACAAACAAATATCAAATATGATTGAATTTGGGCTAAAAATAACTATAAAAAAATTCAAATCGTTTATGCACAATATTTATATATAGAAGGCTTTCTATATTTATACATAGAAAGGCACCAAATTAAGATAAAAGAGAAACAAAGGCAAATAAAGAATATTAACTAGGACTAAGAAAGCTGTGAAATATCATTATTTTCTGATAAAGTCAAACACAATTATTACTGCATGATTACTAGCTTCTTATCAATAGTTTTCTTCCAAATAAATCTGTAATTTGTCAATCTGCAAAATTATATTTCGGTTCTCTAAGGCAGCTAACTGCATCAATCCAGAATTTCCTCTGATGATGAAAAAGAATGTAAACCATAATGAAATAAATAACTAACTATGGAATAACTTATGAGACTATATTTAGCAGAATTTTTGCCTAAGTGTCTAAAGCATTTTCAGGATGACTTTCAAATTAAACAAGCAGAACAGAAAACTGGAACACTTAACAATGAAAATACATGAGCTACTCATACATGATATAGAGTGGAATGGTCTAAAATACATCAAGGTTCCTAACTGCACAAATTTAAACAATAGAAAAATTATTATTTAATTTTTTTAAAAAAAAATTATGGACTACATAATGTGTGAGAGGAACTATTCCTCATAATATGGATGATTTCAGACCATTTCTGTACAAATTGGGATGGCAAAGAAACTTTGGCAACTCTATTTGTAAAAATGTTCCATAAGAAAATTATTTTTTGTGAAGGAGCTTAATATTTTTCCAAAGGGATTCAATCTGTTGGCAGAGACTGTTACATTCTGAAAATCCCAACTGTTTGGGTTCATGGAATTAAATGAAATCAAGATGTTGATGACAAAGAGATGCCAATCTCTTTGTCATCAACAAGGAAACATGACAAGGAAATTCTATAGCTATTAACAGCCTTGTTGATATAAGAATCGTTGAAGCCATTAGCAAGGAAGATAGGCCTAACATAATTTCTTTCTTGAAAGAGCAGCACAAAGAACAAGCATGATATACTAGAGTCTAAATGGTGCCAGATTTTTAACAAGGATGAGATGTAAAAGCATCAATGTAAAGTCCAGTATGGGTTTTCTTGCTAAAAGGCAATTTTTACCATATCAATCCACCTATATCTTGGTCTTCTTCTGGATCATTTTCCTGCCAATGGCAGAGAATACTTGTTTTGCTAATATTTCCTCTCCCATTCTGTTTAAGTGACCATGCAACCTGAGACTAGCTCTGCTAATAAAATGATACAAATAAAATAAATAAAATGATGGTAATACATGACAGAATTTCTGCTTTTCTCTTCCACATCAAATCTGTTCAAACACATGAGCAGCAGCTAATCAACACTCCTTAACAGTGCATCTCCAAACTCACAGAACAAACACTCCTCCTCCTCTCTGTTCATCTGTTCCACTGCTGCCCTATGGAACTGTCTGCCATCTAATGGTTTCCCAAGGAATACAATTCACAGTTCCTCAAGGTAAATGTTCTTCTTGCCTATCCATGGTACTAGTGTAGCACAGGTTGATCAATCTCTCATGGGTGAGTTCCTCATAAAAAAACATGTTTAATTTGAGTCATGCTGCATGCTCTAGACACTAGGGCAAAAATTCTATGCTATTATAAGGCCTCATATAAGTTATTCCATAGTTAGTCATTATTTATATCACATCTTTTTACCTGCCAATCCCACATCACACTGCTTGAAAATCTTTCCTTTTTCCATTCTGTAGGTGACCCTATCATCTTAGATTACTTCTGTTTACAGTCAGATTCCTTTTAATATCTTCATTTTTAATGCAATTGTACCATCTGTACTATCTATTCACTCCTCAAATTTTCACCAGAACTCTCATATTTGTGATCTTTGATCTTCAATAAACTGCTTTATTTCTAACTTAACTTTCAAATCCAAAAGTTTCAAATCCAAAATCAGCTTACACACTACCTTGTATTTTGTAATAATGGTTTGACTAATTTCCCTATTTTCCAATATAAAGTTTTCAACCAGTCCCTAACTTTGCTTGTTGTTACTTATTTCCATATTGAATATGTTACATTCATTAAACAATGTACCAAATGAAATTATTTATCTTTCAGTTATTTAGGTACAAAGATTCTAGAGTTGATCTTTCTCCTTATATTTATAGTTTGTCTTTTTTTTTTTTTCATACTAAGTTTGTTACAGCAGTTATTATTCAGTAAAAGAGTCCTGAAGACTTGTAGTGGAGCATAAAGTATTGAACTTATTTTATTATACCCAATCCTGATGGAAAGTAACACTAAAGCAAATATCATGATAATGAATAAATGTAAAGAGTGCACACACATCCTTCCTTCCTTCCTTGCCTTATGACTGATTTTAGATAAAACCATCTTTCTGAGTTGCCTTACAACTTAAGTATATGATATATATTGCACTGTATAATGTTCTATTTATAACATATAACTGAAGCATTTCACTTGTCAATTTTATTACATGCTTTTTTTTTTAATTCAGATCTGCAAAATGTAAAAATACTCATTTTTGTGTGTACAAATTCTGTATTCCTGTGATTGCTCAACTACTGGTTTTAAAGTAAAAATATGAAATTCCATTTGAACCCAGCTTATTCTTCCAAGTTTCTATTCCATAATGTTTCTTAGCCTCTTCTCAAATATGCTAGTATAAATCTTAATATTTGCACAAGAAGCCTCCTATAGCAAGGAAATTCTGTATAATTCTTCTTATTTCTTTTTCTTTTTTTAATAGATGGAGCTCTCTAAGAGCTCTATTTCAGTCATTTGAAAATCAATCTACCAACCATCATACAATTTTTATACTTCCCTATTTGAGCATTTCCATTCACATGTTATTTACTCCAGCTGCTTTTTCTAAATTTCAATTTTTTTTACAGCTTTTCTACCTGCAATACTTAAATACACTCATATTGCACTCCTCTTGGACTTCTACCAGTGTTCTGTGGCTGCTTATTCCATTTAACAATTTTTGAATGTAATGACTTCAGACATCCAGAATAATACTTATCTTCATTTCTAATGCCACCATTATTACTTCTGATTCCTTTTACAGTGCATTTCCATATTCTTTCTAGTTTTCCCATGACATTTATTTAGCCACTTTTACAGTTAATCCAGCTTTCTAACATTTCTCTCTATATTCTTTCAGAACACATGCTAAGCTTACTTACCAGAACTTTCAATATGATTTCTTCTTTTCCAAGACAGCTTCTTAATTCTTGAGTCAATTAGGAACTTTAGCTTTTTCTATCCTTGCAGACAGTTTCACCACGTGCTTCTGGTGAATCAAGAAATATTTTATTCTTATTTTGCCATTGAGTACAGAAGTAGAGCAGTTCCACAGAATAGTTAATAGATGGGAGTATGGGACTGAATCAGACAGTAATCCATTTAGGAGACTTCTTGACCAGCTGGCACATGATCTCACTACCAGGTGGTTATGCCTGCAGGGAGACTGTGTAATGATATATGAGAGGCACTACTGGAACTACATTATATAGAGACTGAATGCTCTGGACAAGTGACATAACTAAGAGTATCTCCTCTCACTGTATGTTCACTTGCTCTTTCCTCATCTTCACATGCTAGTATTATAAAGGTAAAGTCCCCTTTGTAATGGCATGTCAATAAACCTACATAACTACACGAAATTAAATAACAAGCCACCCTCAAAAAAATCTTACACAATAAAATTTCTTCACCAACATTTGGTATAAACACCAACCTAAATGATATAACCTATTCTCCAGTTTTTGATTGAACCATAAATCTCTGCCACAACAACCATGGCTTATATTAATTATTCAAACTATACTCTGTATAATTCCTTCTGCTAATGTGCAATCTGAATTTCTTTGTTAGAAAAACTAATCTTGAATCTCCTCTTTTTGACCTACTGTAGCTCAAAATTTCCCTGTTCCATTATGTCTCATTCATTTGCTCATTCATCTACCATTTCTCATATTCTAAAAGTAATTCTAAAGTTCTTATTCATAAAGCATAATTTCACACAGTGAGGTTATCTTCCTTCATGACTTTATTCTCCACAATTCTGACCACCTTCTTTCAATTCCACTGACCAAGCTGGAAGAGAAGCAGAGGTTTACTGTAAGTAACAATTTAAAACACATCATTCATCTCCCCACCAGAATCCTTGATAATCTTCTGTACTTAGCCAGATCACTGATCTTTTCATAACCAGTTCTCCTTCCAGGTACACTGTTGAGATGGCTGTTACTCTTGTTAATTCAGATCACATCTACATCTAAGTTTCATCTGTTGTGAAATGTTTTCCTCTCAGCCACTTACAACCCCATGTAGTTGGCACTACAATGATGCAAGTCAAAATCTGTGCTCCTGCTCATCCTTTCCATGGTCAACAATTATTTACATTTTTTGGATCTCTTGTTACAGAAATTATCCATGTTGGAATGGAAATTTTCATTCCTTACTCTATTCAAAATTCCAACCCTGTTTCCAAAAAAAAGCCTAAGACAGTCCAAGAAAAGAAAATGGCTTATCATAAGTAGCTTGAAACAAAAACTTCAGCATCATTCCCAAGCCCATGCTGAAAACTGCAATACTTGCAAAGACATCATGGCAGTCATGGCTTCCAGTCCCTTGAAAAAGGTGTTAGACACATCTTTTTTTTCCCCATGTATGCTTTCATTTCTCCCTCAAACAGTAGCATTGCAACATCACCTAAAGATGAGGCAGAGGCTGATCTCCAGGCATCAATCTTTTCATCCAACTTCTATAGATGATAAAGGCATATCACATACTCCTTTATCTGGAACACTGCATCCCATGCAACCAGAAATGAACAACCTGGATACCAAAAATGTTCTCTGGTCCCAATGGAATATTGCCAGTTGTGTTCAAGAGATGTGCTCCTGAACTAAAATCTGTTCTTCTTTATCATCTATTATGCTATATTATACTCAGCTGGCATCCATCCTACAACATGGAGGCAAGTTCAAACACAGTCAATTCAAAAAAAAAAAAAAAAAAAAAAAAAAAAAAAGAGGTAATAAGTCTCTATCATCCGACTACTGACCTATTGTGCTCAACTCAGTATTGTCCAAAGTAATGGAAAAGGTCATCAAAAGTCACTTCTTTAGCATCTGGAGAAATGTCAACTAATCAATGACAACCAATATAGATTTCCTCAATCAAGATTGACAGCAGATCTTCTGGCTTATATCACCCACCTCTGGATAGATACCATGGAAAGTTTTGAAGAACCTGTGCTGTCGTATTTCACATTTCCAAGGCATTTCATATTGCCTTTCAAGGGACTGACAGCTTCTTAGCAAATTGTCATCATATGGTCTTCATTCCTCCCGTTGTAACTGGGTTGCTAGGCCAGTTTTCTCTCAGGCGGTTCAAGTAAGTATAACAGTGGAAGGAGTTGTCTCTTCAGATTTTCCTGTTAATGCAGGTGTTCTTCAGGTATCTCATTTCACCAACCCTCTTGCTTATGTATATAAATGACCTGCTCCCACTGACTTCATATCCTATTTACAGTTTTGCTGATAATAGCACTCTCCATACTTGTATAACAAACCCTGCAGTGTTGAAACATCGCAACCTTCAAAATCAACTGCAATAAGTGTCTTAAACACTGATCTCCACACACACACACACACCACCCTTCATTATGACAACAGGCACCTAGTCAGGCTCGATGCTTCTACAATTTTGAAAGTTTCTTCATTCTCTCTCTCTCTTCTCGGATTAATCGTTATTCCTATATAAAAAAATATAATATTCACTGTATATTATATAGTTAATGACCAAGTTGGAAAACTTTCCACAATGACTCTCATCCAGAGGATTTAATAATAAGATGATACACCTTTTTTCTACTTGTTTTATGGAAAAAATATGACTGTGGTATGTGTGTATAAGTGGTATTATCCTGAATCTCATTGCCACTGAGGAGACATAAATAAAGGTTGAAACTGGTGTTAGTGACCCTTCCTATAATGTTTATCATTATGGGATATTAAAGCAATTCATGCAAAACCTCTATATACAGGGTGTTCGGGATAAATTTGACATATTTATAATTAATTATATTTTTCCGTAAGTTACATGTATTAACACACACTTCTCTTCATTTAAAAGTTTGGACCCTTCTTCATTCATATACAAGATGTCAGAAAGGATGGATAGCTGGAATCCACCTGAATCATGGAAGAGAATAACTTGTATCATGATGATTCGTGCCCGCCATCAAAATAAGGATATTACGACTGCTGCCCAATGCTCCCTGAATACAGTAAAAACAATCAGGCATGAACTAGAGACTTGCAATGGTGACTACGAGGATGTAGCAAGAAGAAAGATCCCTAGCAGACGATCTGATTGCGTTCGTACAGCAGAATTCCTCGCAAATCTGCAGGAACAGGTGTTGAAGAACCCTGGCATTGGAATTTGGGCTTTGTTCGTGGAGTTGCTAACTGTAGTCAAGCCCTGGATAACAAGGGTAGCCAATGGTAGGCCGTATGTATGGCAGCAGGATTCGGCCCCTTGCCACACCTCTGGGAAAAGTCAAAAATGGTTGTCTGAAAATTTCTACGACTTCACCAGTCCAAATGTTTGGCCTCCAAACTCCCCAGACCTTAACCCCATGGATTATTTTGTATGGGGCGCAGTTGAAAAAGACACCAATCGCACTTCCAGTAATACAAAAGCCCAGTTAATGGATAAAATTAAAACAGTTTTTGCGGCCCTTCCCAGGGAGACTGTAGCATCAGCTTGTTCGAGGTTCCGAAGCAGAATTGAAGCTGTGATCGATGCTAATGGTGGTTATTTTGAGTAAATCTTGTTGATAGTATTGTAATTAACTCTGCCTGTAATGTTTTTTTGTCAATTCATTAAATTTAATAGATACAATACGAAGAGTTTCTTTTTCCTTACGAAACTGTCAAATTTATCCCGAACACCCTGTATATATATATATATATATATATATATCAGTATACAATTTCACAGAAACTAAGCCTGAAACCATTTTTATTCCTTGTCCAATTCGAACATTTTTTTTTTCTTTTCACCAAAACACGTTGAAATCTCCAGAAGTAAATAACATGCTCTTGTAAAACGCATGAACCCAGGATTTAGGTTATCTTAAATTATGGCTAAAGCGATTAAGGCTATGTGACAAGTAATAGTCTGTTAATCGGATGTGTTATGGCAATTTGCTCATTTTGGGAGTAAAAAAAAAAAGAGTTTCCAGAAGGTTATTTTAGCTAGGATTACGAGAATTTATAAACGAATAAATTCCCCTCCACTCATCGAACATCTGATGATCGGTACTCTTGGAAAATAACATACATTACAATGAGATATGATTTCTCTGTCGTTTGAATTAAGTACGGAGATATATTGTGGTGCCAAAAAAATCCTACCACTAGAGAGAAATAAAATAATCCCAAATTAAACTTGCAAAATATTCATAGTAGGCAAGAGAGGTGATGCAGCTACGACTTGCGTGACATTTAATTTGGAACCCAGCCAATAAACCTGTAATTTCATTTGTATACTATCCTTCCAGTTATGTAAGGATAGTATGACTTTTAGAAGAGAGTTTTGAGTTCTTTATGCTATCTTCTTTTGTAATTATTCTTAGATAGGTGAAGATATGTGCTTTGCTGCATCCGAAATTTAGTTCTATATATATTTTTGGAGTATTCTATTAAGAAGCAGTATATGTAAAACCACAGAGAAAATAGTTTTGATAAGATTGGAGCAAAACCATTTCAAGGACTTAGCTGCATAGATATACATGGTAGTAATAGGTAGAAATATGCTATGCATAAACGCATAATTATTCAGCAAAGCACAAGCTAGAAGAGAGCGGTTTGGTAAGAAAGCCGAAATCGATTTATGAAGGGGACTTGGTCAAGTAGATGAAATGCCAGATAGTTCCTTTACCACACAGCGAAAGAACTATGGAATTTCATCGGGAAGAGTCCTTTGGCTAATATATATATAAGTAGCAAATAAAAGAAAAGATTATAGAAGGATGACTTAAATGAATACCGATGGTAGAAAGGTTGGCTTGGTTGAAATTAAAACAACTATGAGGCAAGAGCATTGTTTGTTCGACCATTTGCAGAATGAAGAACTTTGGCACTATCATTTATTATTATCATACTGAGACTGGCTAACTTATCTCCACTTGAAGACAGGTTAGCAGTATAGGATGTTGAAGAATTTTATAAAGGTTCTTTGCATCTTAGAATTCGAATCCAGCGCTTTTCAACCAAAGGGCAAACGCCGCGCCTCCAGTACATCTTTAGCAGGAAAGTAATAGCTAAAAGAAGTAACTGAATTACTGAGTGATCCAGTAACTGATCTGTTGCCAAGAGGTAGAGGAACTTGATGCTCAGGATGTTGCAAAATCTCGATGTGGGCAGAGAATTAGGATTGACATTGTATTATATTATTATTATTTGAGACCTCTAAAGAGTTCAAAGACTTATTGCAGGAAGGCCATTAACATTAAATATATTTGCAGATTACTAGGGAGTCAATATATATAGAGAGAGAATTGGCATTATCTGTAACCAGATTCTTTGTCTCAGCACTACTAGAACACTCACACGGGAAGTGGAAGAGTAGAAACTTATTCCAATTGAAGGAGACTCCAAGGCAGTTAATAAATTAAAACTCGATCAGTGTTTTTGTTGTGGAATGAAGATATTGTCTTGGTAATTTGCTCTTTTATCGACATATTACTGAACTTTGAAAAGGATTTGAAAGATTGAATGAACTAACTTTAAAAAAAGCTGAAGAAAATGGGGGATGTGCATAAAGCTGATAACAGCCATGAGTGAATATTTGGTGAAGCAGAGTTTAGGAAAATGCACACGAGTATCACAGGAATCTGTGCATGGATTTAAGGTGGTCTCATTTGTAAACTACTGGAGATGATTCACCCATCTCCAAATGTTCGTTTTTTTTCATTATTTTTGTGATTGTTTTATAAAACCCATATACGAGAGGTCACTGCATAAATCAGCAGAACCATGTTGGGCTGGTGATTAAAGAGAAGAAAGAAAAGGAATCTGCTGTTTCTTGAAGAGCTTGGGAAAACAGTGTGGGAAGGACTGTTCCAAAGAACAGCCGGGCAGAATAAAGAGGATAAGAATAAGAAGTTTCCAGTTGAATTGTGTATGGATATTAACCAGCAGCTGTCCGTGTTCAAATAGGATGAAGAAAGTGAGGTACTGTGATGGCCAGTTCAGTGAAGTAGCGACCATGAAAATACTTATATAAGATATATAAGACAAAGCAGAAACAGCATTGCTTAGCATGCATTCTGAGAGTTTTGGGGATACACTATTCCAAATGTGAGAAAGTTATAAGGTCGTGGGATTTGTGACATAAATGTACGTTGAAAAGAAGAGAATGTTGAGGTCTTAAAAAAGAATACCAAATGGGCTAAAACAGGATAGGGTGAATGCGAACGTTAAAGTAGCGGGGAAAAAAAAACTGATTGGTGTTGACGATTGGAATATTATTTAAAGTTAGGAAGAATTAAACTTTTTGTCTTCATAATTACTCGATAACTGCGAGGACATCGGTGTTTAAGGCTTCGGTAACAAAAGATCTTGGAGCTTGAATCATTTGAGAACTATAAGGTTTTGTGAATGAAGAAGATTGAAAAAAGGAGGATCACTGACATACAAGAGGATGATTGTGGGTGGAAAAGAGGATACTTGATCACTGACCGAAAATTCTGATGAAGAAACCATCCACGACAACACAATGAAAGACCAGAGAGGAAGCTGGGAATCCACTAAGTACGGGAGGAGGAACATAAAAAGGTCGATTGGTAGGAAGGTTACGATGCTTGACTCAATCAAATGCCTCGGAAATATCAAGAGCGACCATGTTTCTACATACGTTTTTCCATATCTTGTGAGCTGCATAAGGTTATCTGGATTTGTTGTGGAGTGAGTGACTAAATAATTAGTTAACTATATCGGATGGTCTCCAAGTAGTAACATAGTTGACCATTAATAATTGTTCTTTTTTATTTTTTTATGAACAGCTGAAGGCTTGTTTTCCATGGAGCATGACAGCTTGTGAAGGCAATATAGAATGGAGCTGATTATAGAGCACAAGCTTTTGGTACAACTGCAGGGATGAGGTCTGGACCAACGAACTTGACATTGGTATTACATTAGTATCGCGACCGGTGAGTATTTTTCCGACGTTCTTTAACCGTAAGATCAGTGGAGAAAGTGGGCAGTTCATGATATAGTGGAAGATTTGCCTAGGTTATCTAAATAAGAGGTGGAAGGAAAGACTGATGCCAAGAGATGTATGTTTTGTGTTCATCTATGTGGATGAACACAAAACATACATCTGTCTGATCTATTGTCTGTATAAAGTATACCGACTTGCAGGAACAGGGCACTTTATATATTCTAGGCACTGAGAGAAGAGGGTGCTGATTATTAGTGGAGCAGATAAGACAACAAGTTCCCAGTGGGGCTTAAAAGCTGTGCAGAGATTTTAATTTTTTAGGAACCTGGCTATTTTTTCAGATGTATCCCAGACATAGGGGATGGTGATGGCATTCCTGAAATCCTTCCGAAGAGAAGGCTGAGGACTATGGTGAAAAGTGATTTTTTTTTCTTGAATCTTTAAGCTGTATAGCCAATGTAGCCAATGGTTATGTCACCTTGATGCCACCAATATTCTTTCCCAGTCATCTCCTCCAAAATGTAGTTTCTGGCCAACCTGCTACTCTCAAAAAGCTACAAAAAGGTAAAAGTATTGTTATCACCAGAGCAGTCTGCATGGTTAGCCTAGTGGCTTTGCGCTTCACAACCATATGCCTGGGGAAGGAGTGTCCTAGGTTCGATTCCCGTCGACGTGAGGAGCTCAAGGAGCTTCCTCAGCCATAGCCAAGTTAGCTGCTCTTGGGTGTGGACAGAAGGGTTTTTTCCACCAGTTTATCTGTGTTTTTCATCCCGCAAGCAGGCAAACCGGTCTGAGGACACATACACGGATTACAGTCAGGAATACTGACCAGCCATAGGTCTGATTCGTCAGCCTATGCCAGTTCCGGAGCCTGGATAAAATTTGGGGGGACTAGATGGTACTGTGAACTCCCGTATAAGGGGGGAACGCTGTATCATCACACGGAATTTATTTATTTTATCACCAGAGCAGATAAGGCTAATGTCACAGTTGCCCTTAACGACACTGAGTACAATCATAAAATGGATATTATTCTCTGAGACAAGTACTACCTACATCCCACAAGATTATGATCCCATCAAAAGGTTAAAAAATTAAAAAACCTACTTAAAAAGTATCTTCCTTGCTTCCAAGCACAATAATAAAACTCAAATCCTTTGGGCTTCCAAGGTTCCCCCTCCCCCAAGGTCTATAGTAGATGCCATTGATTCTCCAAACTATAAACTATCAAAACACCTAGAAAATTCTCTTACCCTGCCCTCACTAGTCATACCACATCCTGTATAAAAAACTCAACCCATTTTAAAACATCTATCGAAAATCTAGCTTTAAAAAACACAGATTATTTTCCTACTCCTTCAATTCTGGATATTTTTCTTGGAAGAACTAAATTTTAATAAAAAAAAAAAAAAAGAGAGAGAGAGAGGAGAACTGCTATGGGTTCTCTCACCCCCACTTGCCAATTTTTACATGGAAATGTTTGAAAAACAAGCCACAGACTCAGGACTCAGTCTACCTCAAACTATCTATAAGATACATCACACTCCACTCTCTGTCACCTCAATAGTCTACATCTAACCAATTAAAATTCTAACTAATATATTACAATTTGTTCCAGTGGAACCTCTCTTGAAACAGAACTCAACCATATATCCAATGATACAGTCCTTACAGAATCAAAAAAATAATCCTTTCCCCAAATCCTCGGAGAGATTTGGGGAAAGGATTATTCTCTTCAGAGAGATTTCAGGAATGCCCTCATCATCTCCTACATCTGGAAAAACTAGCCAGATTCTTAGAAAAATACAATCTCAGCACAACTTTTAAACTCCACATGAAACATGCTATTCTTAATTCATTTCAGACAAATTATGGAGACACCGTGTTAGAAATAATTATTTTAATTTCCAAACGTTTCAACCTTCATATTAAGGTCATCATCTGGAGTATACATATATATATATATATATATATATATATATACAGAGACAAGCTATATTACATTTCACACAGTATGCTAAAGAGACAATCATTTGATCCGTCATTATTCTACTGGTCTGACCTCTAGTAAAAAATAAAATAAAATAAAATAAAATAAAATAAAATAATTTATTTTTATTTTTTTCACTAGAGGTCAGGCCAGTAGAATAACCACTGATCAAATCATTGTCTCTTTAGCATAATATGTGAAATGTAATATAGCTTGTCTCTGTATATATATATGTATATACTCCAGATGATAACCTTAATATGAAGGTTGAAATGTCAGGGAATTAAAATAATTATTTCTAGCATGGTTATAGTCTCCATAATTTGTCTGAAATGAATGCTGATCACCATATAACACTAAAGGAAAGGATTGCTATTCTTAACTTTTCCACTAAAGATTAGCATCCCCCCCCCCTCAGTGCCTAGAATATATAAAGTGCTCTGTTCCTGCAAGTTGGCATAATTTGGACAGACAAGTAGATTAGCCACTATCTGCATAGATGAACACAAAATACACAATAAGCAATTGCGACTATGGTCAATCTTGTCTTGCAGACCATGTATTGGATAACACTCACAGGATCTGAAAAAAAAAAAAAAAAAAAAAGGCTCCATCACAGTCAATTTAAAGAAGAAAGACTGTTTTTGGAATCTGCAGTTGCACTCAGAAATCAACTGAATTTAAATAACTGCTGATGAAAGAAACTTACCAAAATATGGAAACATTAATCCTCGTAGATCTCAATTTACAACCTAGGCCTCTTGCAAACACTCATAGAGGACATTTAACTCATCTAAATAGGATTTTAGGGTAAGATCCACATGTTACATTTGTTATTGTGCCTTTGTGTATGTGTGTCTGGATTAAAAGTCTTCATTTGTACTCTGAAGATGTCTCAGTGACTGAGACGAATATTGGAAGAATTAAAATAGTTTTTAATCATGTTTTAGTGCTGTTAATACTATATTAAATATCCAACATAACATGGCAGAAGAATTCAAGAATGATAATTCAGCTATGGTATGAAAACGTGATAAAGATACGAATGTTTTCAAACATGGTTATGTATGTGACGAAGGGGCAGAAAATATGCTTTGGGTTGGACCTTTTGAGTATGTCTGGGGAGGGAAAAGAAAAAGTTCTAAGACAAAGCCAAATAGAGCATATCTAATTATAAGAATAAGGCTAGGTAGTATTCTATTATGTCTACATACCAATGCCAGGAGCATAAGAAAAAACAAAAGGGTTGAGTTCGTTGTTTTATTGAATAGAATGTGGCCTGAGATTGTTGACATTAGTGAAACCTTGCTATCAGAATTAGATATGGTATGTGATCAAGTGTAATGGATATACTATTTTTAGGAATGACATAAGAGATAGAAAAGGAGAAGGAGTACTACTAATGATATCAGATGACTTAAGTCCAGTTAGGGTAGAAACACAAAAAAATCAATGATGGTAATAATGTCCCATGTAGCAGTGAGTTTGAGTCAATCTGATGTGAAGTGGAGGCTAACAAAATGAAAT
Organism: Typopeltis vanoorti; assembly: GCF_054136105.1. Lineage (NCBI taxonomy): Eukaryota > Metazoa > Arthropoda > Arachnida > Uropygi > Thelyphonidae > Typopeltis > Typopeltis vanoorti. The sequence goes on along the minus strand of NC_143567.1, from coordinate 34,551,264 downwards.
ATATGGTGGAGTGTTGCTAACGGACCTGGTGGCTCAGTTTCAGGGGATGAAGAAATGCGTTACCAATTTAGCCTTATGGGTACCAAATAAGTGATCATTATGAGTGATTTTAATTTTCCAAACATTGATTGGGTAGATGAGAAATCTCATGATAAGAATGAAGAGGAATTTACTGAATTGTTGCAGGACAACTTTCTCGTGCAACATGTGAAAGAAGGGTCAAAGAGTATTGGATTTGCTCATAGCAAAGAAAGAGGTCTCTGTTCAGAATATGGCTATTTTACCACCAGTTGGTGACAATGATCATGCTGTGCTTTCTTGGAAAGTATTTAATTGTATTGATGTTTCCATTAGAACAGGTTACATGCTGAACTTCAAAGCTGGGAATTATGATCAACTTAGGAGAATACTATCCTTAGTCCCATGGTATCAATTACTGAATGGTAAATGTGTCAGCAGTGCATGGAAATCTTTGAAAAAGTTCTTAAATGAGGTAGTATCGGAATGCATCCCTAGTGTTTTAAGAATAAATAGGTTGCAAGTAAAATGGATGTGCAACCTTATTAACCCAGAGATCAACAAGAAGATGATGTGAAAAGAATATTGCGAGAATAACAGTGAGAGAAGTTATGAAATATATAAAGCTCAGGCTAGACAAGTAATAACAATTGTGCAAAAAGCTAAATAGGAGTATGAAAAGAAATTGGCCATGTAAGCTAAAGGAAAAAAAGAATTTTATTGTTATGCTGCAAGCAAAAGAAAGACTGAATGCGAAAAATAACTTTATTGAATGCAGATGGTATTCTAGTGTGAGAAATGATATTGTTCAATTAATGAGTGCACAATTTACTAAGATATATCAACCAGGTGTATGTAACGTGGTGCACAGTGCTACTGATACATTGGATGAAGAGTTATAGGTGTATGAAAGTGAAGTTGAAGAGATGTTGCATAACCTGGATAAAAATTGGTCAAATAGGGACAGATGGAATATCAGCACATTTGGTAAAGAAATGTTCAACCAAATTGGCTACACCTTTCACATGTTTGCAAAACTTGAGTCTCAGCTCAGGAATGATACCATAGGAATGGAAGGAAAGTATAGTTTCATTGTACAAGAGTGGCGCAAAAACTGTTGAATCTAACTACCGGCCTATCAGTATCTCTGGTGTGATGGTGGTAGTAGTGAAGATTTTAGAGAAGTTGGTAAGAACTCGCATACAGAAATGAGTAGACAAACAAGCTATACTCTGCAAGGAGCAGCATGAGTTTACTAAAGGAAGGTCATGTTTTAGCAATTTGTTCATATTTCATAACAACATTATGGCTGAGTTGAATAAAGGGAATGGATACAGAAGGATAATGTTGGACTTTTCTATGGCAGTTGATAGGATACTACACAAAAGGCTATTGCATCGGTACACAATAAATAACGGAAAAAACTCACGTAGAAAGATTATTTATTAGTATAATTTTCACCTGTGTGTCACAGGCATCCTCAGTACATTAAGCTCAAAATTAAACACTAACTGACAATTCCAAAAAGCGCCACCTAAGTAGCTGGTGTAAGATAACTAAAAAGGTCAATAACTTTCCTAAAAAATAAAAAATAAAAAAATTAATACAATAAAAAAAACGTCCAAATGATCTTCATTTGGACGTTTCTGATATCATGATCAGTTTAGATGTTGTTTCTTTATTTACAAATGTGCCTCTTTCGGAAAGTATTGACTTACTGCAACAGGAATTTCCTTCAGATATTGTAAACGTATTTGATTTTGTAATAAATTCTGGTTATTTTTCCTTTAAAAATAAGTTGTATCAACAAATTGAAGGAACAGCAATGGGTAATCCTCTTTCTCCTGCTATCTCCAATTTCTTTATGGAACATTTTGAACAACGTATCTTTGACAATATTTCTCCCAGATCTACGCATTGGTTCAGATATGTCGATGACATTTTTGCTGTATGGAATGGCTCTTCTGATGAACTTCAACAATTTCTCACTAAGTTAAACGCATTTCATCCTAGGATCAAGTTTACCCTAGAAATAGAATCAAATAAGCAGTTAGCCTTTTTAGATCTTCTAATTCTTCGCCAACCAGATGGTAACCTACATTTCTCAGTTTATAGAAAGAAGACTCATACAGGCCATTATATCCATGAGGAATCTCATCACCATCCCAGTCAAAAGGCAGGAACTATTAAAACACTGGTTCATCAGGCCCACTCCTTTTGTTCTACAGACGATCTTTTACAGAAAGAACTACAATACATAACTTCTTCCTTTCTATCTAATGGTTATAAGAATTGCTTCATTGAAAGAACTTTGAGTAGTTTTAATGTCTTCCTCTTCAAACACAGAGGAAATAACGCACATTACTATCCCTTATGTACAAGACATCAGTGAACGTATAGCAAAAGATTTAAAACCACTGAATATTTTTGTTGCCTTTTGACCATTTAGAAAAATCTCCACCTTTCTCACTTCTCCTAAGGACAAGCTTCCACATCTTAATCATCCAGGTGTCTACCAGATTCCCTGCTCTTGTGGATTATCTTATTTTGGACAAATGGGAAGATCTGCCTCTATTCGGCTAGAAGAACACCAATCTTATATTGAATACTTTAAACCTGAAAAGTCTGGACTTTCTGAACATGCCATCTTCACTAGACACATTGGAGAAAGACAAGAGTTCTTCACAAAAGTCAGTTTCTCATGGAACGCCTTTATAAAGGAACATGTGAAACTCTACTTCATTCTCCTAACTTAAACAGATCCGACGGCTTACGTCTGTCCCCTTTATGGGAGATAGTACTTTACAAATCAGCTAATCTTTCCCAACTTTTTATTGTATTAATTTTTTTTTTTTTTTTTTTAGGAAAGTTATTGACCTTTTTAGTTATCTTACACCAGCTACTTAGGTGGCGCTTTTTGGAATTGTCAGTTAGTGTTTAATTTTGAGCTTAAAATGTACTGAGGATGCCTGTGACACACAGGTGAAAATTAAACTAATAAATAATCTTTCTACGTGAGTTTTTTCCGTTATTTATTGTGTACCGATATGTCTACTCACGGTTTACCTCTTTTAAAACTTAGGCTATTGCATAAACTGGAGAATATTGGATTGGAACATGAACTCTTCATTCGGATCAGTGGATGGTTAATAGACAGATATCAAAAAGTGGTAAGCAGTGGGTTTGAATCTACCAGATTTAAGGTGGCCAGTGGTGTACCTCAGGTTCAGTCCTTGGGCCATTGCTGTTCAATCTATACATTAATGAAATTAGGAAGGGTCTAAAAGCAGATGTGCAATTATTTGCCAATGATGCAAAGATATGCAGGGCAATTAGGGATGCTACTATATCCAGCACTTACAAAATGATTTGGATAGGCTGGAAATTTGGGCAAACAAAAATGGTGTCAGTTTAATGTTAATAAATGTAAAGTTATGCATTTTGGCATGATGAGATTTCCAGTGGCATATTATATTAGTAGGGCTATGTTACAAGAATCTGTGAGCTAGGGATCTTGGCATAATGATGAATAGGAAATGGAAGTTCAAAGGTCACAGAGCAAAAGTTGCAAATACAACTTAGAGGATAATTGCAATGTTGAAGCAAACCTTGACATCTAAGGATAAGGAAGTCATTTTCCCTCTTTATAAGGCTTTGATAAGACCACACCTGGATCATTGTGTGCAGATATGGTCTCCTGAATTCTAAGATTATTAGATCACGAGTATGTGGATTACAGACTCTGGTTAACAGGAGAAAGAGGGGTGATATGATAGAGATCTATAAACTTTTGAATGGGTGTTATAGTATATCGTCTGATGAAAGTTTTCATTATATGGAAGGTAGGGAGAGAATACAGGGGGGATCCATGGAAGTTAAGTTTGTTCACAGTCAAGAAAGGGTAAGAGCTAGGTGTAGTGAGTTACCTTTAGGGATAGTGAGTGCATCTAGTGTGAATAAATTTAAGGAAAGGTATGACAGCTGGATTGGGTGATTTATAGCCTCCTTTGATGAGTTCTTGACTCCCTGGAGGTCTCAGATAGTAATCATAATAATAAAATCAGGAAAATAAAGGAGCAGCTATAGTCTTTAACACTAAATGCAAAGATAATCTTTTTTCAGTGTCAGGTCATATCGAGTAGAATGATATGGACAAACACCAAAATGAGAAACTGGAAAATGAGGCTTATTTTGTACCTATGACTTGGCAAAAGGTTCTACTAAGGAAAAAGGGGGAGGATTTTTCAGGTCATTAGAAAGGACAATGTATATAAATAAAAAAATAAAAAAAGAAAGTTGACCCTTATAGGGATCTAAACAGTAAAGTAGGAAATGGATAGCAGACAGAGAAATATGATGGAAAAATTTGGAGACAAGGGAAAAGCTAAAAATAATGGTAAGTAACTGCTGGATTTCTGTTCAGGACATGGAGTGGTCATCACTAACACTATCTTCCAACATAAAGATGTGCACAAATTTACATAGAGAGATGAGTCTGACTAACTTATGTTACTATAGATGCAATATCTTCAAGCTGGTTCGGACACTAAAATAAAGAGAAATATGGAAAATAAAGATTAAACAGGAGATTTCTTTTTAAAAGAATAATCAAAAGAATAAAAAAAATAAAAAAAATCAAAGTTCAGGACTTCAGATGTGAACTGTAGAGTTAAGCATACAAATATTACTGTAAGGAAAAGGAAGAAATTTCAGAATAATAATCAAATTTTGGAGATGCAGTGGCAGACTGAAGAGAAACATGGAGCGATTCAGCCAGGATAGAAAAAATCAGAACTCCATGTGGATGCAAGAAGTAAAAGAGGCAGTCCTGAAAAAGAAGAAAGCATATCGAAAGTAACTAGTGAGATGTCCTAAGAGAACACAGAACAAAATGTAACAGAGAGTTAAACTATGAGTAAAAGCAGTTAAACATTAGTCATGGTAAGACACTGGTAAGAATATAGAAAATGAATATCAAGAAAGTAGCAAAATATTCTGAAGGTTATTGAAAAGTAAGTGAAATAAAGAGTAATGTAAAAGGAATTAAAGATGATAAAGGTGACAAGAAAACTGAAGATATTCTAGATGTCTGGATTACTTTGAAAGTCTGCTAAATGAATCAAGCAGGGACTGCATGGTGGTAGAAAATATTCAGGAGGAATGTAATCAGGAGTACATATCAATACTTGGGGTAGAAAAATCTGCCATAAAACCCAAAATGTTGGAAGGCAGCTGAAGTGGTTGATATATGACCAGGAAACCCTCAACTATGGAAGTATAAAAGTCATAAAGTGGCTGCACTGCATAAGAAGGCATGGTAGGAGGATAGAATTCCAGATAATTCGAGTAAAGATATCATAGTAATAATTTATAAAAAAGGGAAAGGAAACTGAATGTGAGAATTAGAGGACCCCTATTAAGTGTTCCAGGTAAGATTTATGCATGCATACTTGCAAAGAAAAGAAAAACTGTGAAAGAGAAATTCAAGAGGCTCAAGTTTGGATTCCAGCCAAATAGAGGTTGTCAGGATGAAAATTTCACTTTACAGCAAATAACTGAGAAATCACCAGAACATGAAGATCTCTACTTATGTTCAGTATATGACAAGGTGCCAAGAGAAAAATACCTCAAAACACTACAATTATATGGAGTAAATGGAACATTACACTCAGCAATACCTTAGTCTATATTTAAGTTCGAGTCAGTAGTAAGAACTGAAGAAAAGACAGTAAGATAGCTTGATGTAAAATCAGTGTGACAACAGTACACACACTATCTTCACTCTTATTTTTTGCCCTATTCTTCACTATCTTCACCCTATATGGATCATATTATGAAAGGCAGTGTCATTAAAAATGTGATAACTAAATATGAGATGTCAAACTTAGCTCTTCTTTAAACAGATTATGTTGTACTCTTAAACAAATCCAGTGCAAGAGTCAAAGATTTTTTAATTAAACTGAATAAAAGCTATAACAAATTTGGTATAAAACTCAGCAATAAAATGACCAAACATATGGAAACAGATGAGAAATTAGAAAACTCACCAGTAAACCTACAGAGAAAGCAAAATACAGGTATTCCTTGCTTAATGTAGTTTTGCTTAATGCGGGATTTAATTAATACAGCGAAATTAATTGTGACAATCCCTTTATATACGTGGCAAGAGTTTTAATTAATGCGCCTTTAAATTTACCATGCTGACGAAAGTCGTGAGCATGATGACATCATTCCACAACTGGGTCATTCAATGAAAAAAAGAGGAGGAAAGTAATTACCTTAGATACAAAGCTTTACATAATTTAAAGATTTAAATGTGGTGAAAGTAAAAGTAAGATTGCAAGCGAATTTGTTTTTAATGAGTCTACAATACGGATTATTTTATCCAAAACTGATGAGTATTGCGAGCAAGGAAAAGTTGCATCTACATCTGCAAGTATGCAATGCACACATAACCGAAGTGCTATGATGGTTGAAATGGAAGATCTGTTGATTATTAGTCTGGATGACTGCAATCAAAAGAGAATTCCAATTAGTGCCTATAATATCATAGCCAAAGCTCCAAGCCTCTTTTCAAGAACTTAGAGACTTTAGTCTCTTTCAAATATAAAGAAGATAATATGAAATTCGCATCTAGTAAAAGCTGGCTTGAAAATTTTAAATCTAGGGCTAAAGAATGTGAAAATAACAGGTGAAACTGCAAGTGCTGATGAAGATGCTGCATCTACATTTCCTGCTGAGCTGCAGAAAATTGTTGAAGAAAATTATTACGAATACCGCCAAATTTTCAATGTAGATGAAACTGGTGGGAAAAAATGCCATCTAGAACTTTTATATCAAAAATAAGCAGCGAAGCCTAGCTATAAAGTATCAAAAGATCGCTTAAGTGTTATGCTTGGAGGGAATGCTAATGGTGATTTTAAAGTGAAAGCGCTGCTTGTTTATCGAACTCAGAAGCCAAAGGCTTTAAAATGATATAACAAGAACTCTGCCTGTAATTTGGTGGGCGAATCAGAAGGCTTGGGTTACCCAAAGCCTAATCAAAGTTTGGTTTAAGTCTTATTTTTGTGCAGCAGTTGAAGCTTATTGCAAGAGAAATAACTTAGCATTAAAAGCTCTTCTGCTTTTAGATACAATGATGCCTATGTCCAACCATTCACACAGGCGTCACTGCAACTTTCGAAGCCTATTTTCTTAAAAAGACATTCTCAAGGGCAGTAGAAACAACAATAGGAGAAAATGCAATTATGCTCCAAGAATTTTCAACAAATATTTTAACAGTAAACAGGCAATTGAAAACATTCGTGGCTCGTGGGAACAAGTGTCTTCTAGCTGCATGAGAGCTTTTTGGAAAAACCTTTTTGTAAGAATGAACTAATGACTTAGGTGGTTTTCAGAATCCTATAAACAATGTGGTTGAAGAAATCGTTGCAATTGGTGAAGACCTTGGTTTTGATGGTGCCGATGCAGAAGATGTTAAAGAATTGTTGGCTTCAAATTGAAAAGATTTCAGTGACAATGATCTTCTTGAAATTGAACAACAACACACATATGAAGACAATGAACAAATAGGTGTAAAGATGAGGTTCCAAAGGAGACAACAATCAAAGAACTCGATGGACTATTTCGCAGTTTAGAATCACTTAAGTAGAAATTAATGGATATGGATCCAGATGTTAATCAAAGAATGCTTGTTTCAGAGGTCTAGAGAGTCGTTTTTGCTTGTTATCATAGAATCTATGCTACGAAAAAAACTAAAACCGTTCAAACAACTCTTGATAATTTTTTTTGATAAAAAATTGCAGAAACTAATTTAGGTACAAGCATTTAAACATTTACTTTGCACTCATTTTTTATCTTTCCTAAAAGAGTAAAAGAGTACCATAAAACATGAATTATTAATATAGTAATCGATCATGGACGAATTATAATTTTAACCATTGATTATTATATTTGATTAACGCAGTAACATCGAGGGATTAATTAATTGCCTTAATCAAGGGATACCTGTATTTCAGATATTTAGGCACAATTCTTAGTGAAGAAGAAAAATTAAATATGGAAATAGACAAGATTTGAAAAATATGCTCAGATGCTCTCATTGTAGCAAGAAGATTTAGCCAGTTGATAAGTAGCTGCAAACTTGATAAAACAGAAGTCTGTTTGTTTTTTCAACAGAAAATAACTTTATAAACAAAAGTAAAAAAAAAATATTCATAAAATATAGAAGTATGCATCAATATCTAGGGACATTTTATTAACAAAAACTAATGTAAGAAATTACATTTTCCAAAAAACTCATGTGTGTTAATGTTCTTCCTACTTTTATTATTTACTAAATTTTCACATGAAGAGACTCCACTCCAATAATGAAACAGCACTACTTATCAAGTTAAATGAACTCCTATTAACTTGTTTTTGTTTTTTAAAAAATTGGGAGTACATTTTTTGCATGGTGAGTAGGGTTTTGCAAAATTTGTCAAGCTTGGCTAACATATAACAGAATAAGGGGAATAAATTTATATGGAATAAGAAATTAGTTGGAACACTAAACTAGTATACAAGACAGACTTCAAGACATTATTAGTAGTAGTAGTAGTATTCGTGACACCTCCAAGGAGTCCGAAGACTCGTCGTGGGAGGACACCTACTGTACAATTCTCCGTCTCCAATACTACACAGAACCTCTACTACCAATCACCTACATCAATGCCATCCACTGCTCACAACCACCACCACCACAGCTGGTATTTTTTGTCTGTAAATTGCATGTGTTCTGAAGGGCCGATTTGTCTGTATGCAGAATGAAAAACCTGAGTTTCCAGGAGGGAAAAACCCTGCTACCTCCGTATGAGATTGGCTAACTCACCTTCAATTGAAAAGGTCCATATAAAGATTCCTCCCATCATGATGAGAATTGAACTTGGAACTTTTCTAATCGAAGGGTGCAATACACCGTTGTTCTTCCAATTGCACTACGAAGGTGCTTAAATCAATATCTAGGTAAATTTTGTTATAAAGAACTAATGTAAGAAATTACATTTTCCAAAAAACTCATGTTTTACTGTTCTTCCTACTCTTATTATTTACTAAATTATCACATGAAGAGACTCTTCTCCACATTATGGACCTGAGAGCTTGATTAGAAGTAAAATAATTGATGAAATACTGGGAACCACAGATATGACAGTTCTGAGAAAAATTTGATGAGTGAACAGGATACTATCATATTAAAAACAAAGATATTAGGAATGAACTGGACATTTTTAGCATCCAGGACTTCAAGAGCAGAGCTAATCTCAAGAGTTATGGATACTTAAACAGAATGGGAGATGCAAGATTAGCGAAGCATGTGTTTGATAAAAATATGGCAGAAAAAAGACCCAAAGGAACATCAAGATCTATGTGGATTGATGCAGTTACAAATGTCATAAAAGACAAAAATATAATAGCTGACAATAATGGACTCAAATCAGACTAATTTGAAGGAAAGTTGTTGATAATAAGTTAGTAATAATGTAAACTTTTCTTCTGTTGATGATGAAAGACAACTAGTTATTATTATTATATAATGTTAACTTATATAATATTAAAATATAATAATAATATATAATAATAATCCTTCTTCAAACCTGTTCCAGCAGATTCCAGCAACAGTTTAGGAGAACCAAAAAGAGAGCTCCGATTGAAGTCCTGCCTTGGTAAGATTCCTTTGTTGTGGTTTTTTTTTTAGGCCTATACACGGCATTCTGCTATTTTATAGGAAATAGACTATCCTTGGAGAGTCTTCTTCCTTTCTTTCGTTAAATAATGTCTTCGGTTTTACCGAGGGTAAGAACCCTCGGGTTCGAAATAGATACAGAGATCGAGAAGAGGACGTTTGCTAGAACCATTATTGATAAAGTAGGGGCAGACAAAATTTCCGGTTTCACACCTTATGGGGGTGGAAGATTTCAGGTTGTTTGCACAGACGTTGCAACACGGGAGAAACTGCTGAATGGAGTAGAATGCAAAGGGAAACTTTATCATCCTTTTGTGGTGGGAAGCGTTTCCAAAACAGTTAAAATTGATCGATTCCCGCTCGAATATTTAGAAGAAGACAGGGATGTAATAGTAAAAGTCTTCTCGAAATGGGGAGCCGTCCGGGATATAAAAATTGGCACGGACACTGATTTTCCTCAGTGGAAGTCAGGAGAAGTTTCGTTCTCGATCATGATGAAGGCAGAAATCCCAAACTTTGTCATGATCGGGTCAGCCAGGGTAATGGTCAGTTACCCGGGACTAAAAAGACAGTGCTTTCGGTGCGGATCACTGGAACACTTAGGCGCGGACTGCCCCAAGAACAAGTGCAGGAACTGCATGGGGACAGGACATGCGCTAGCCCAGTATGTAGCACCCTGTCTGAAATGCAAGGATACTTTTTGACGTTGACCCACAAGGTCAACGTTTGTCCTAGCAGGACACACGCCGAGAGAATAGGAGGCGCCATTTCGCCAATCCCAGCAAATATTTCAACCAAGAGTTCAGAGCCTACAAGTCATGACTACCTGACTGCAGATAAGACAGTGACAGAAACTACCTACCACTATAGATCCTGACGTTTTCCCAGCACTTACAACCCCAGTTATGGTGATAACAAATGACAAAATTCAACCACCTACTGGCAACAAGACAGAAGGAAAAACAGAGAAAAAAGAAAAACGAAATGCTAGAAAAATCATCGAAACCGACGATGAAATGGAAACGGAGACTAACACCAATGCCACCAAACGACCTATCACACCAGAAGAAGAAGAAAATAAAAGAACCAAACCAAATTACGACAGCCCAGCAGAAACATCAAGTTCAGAGGAGGAGGAAGAAAAAGAAATAAAACAGACACCCATTTAGAAACAGATGAACAGGAACAAAGAGACGATCTAAGACCTATAGGAGAATCCCACAATCCTGGAAAAAAATCTCATAGAGGAATTCCAGGCAAAGCTGAAACAAAGGCAATATCAGAACTGACAAAGTTCCCTCACGCAAAGGCCAATGCACCTATATTGCATCTGTTAAAGGACTTCCCCGAGGAGGAGGCGATACTACGAACAGCAATAGAAATATTCGGAGACATTCAACTGATAATCATAGGACAAAACGGGCCAAGAGTCGTCAGTGCAGAATGGAACGACGTGTTTGTCGATAATATAGATGAAATCACTCCTGAAGAGATCAATGATTTTATCGATGCAGAGGACGACGTGGGAAGAGCACTACACAGAGGCCTCTACATGCTAAACCATGTCCGTGGAGACAAATTAGCAGATCTCATCATTAAAACCCACAACAATAGACAGAAGGAGGATTTAAACCTCGCCTAACAAGTCAGTCGATTCCTAGTATCGATCTGCCAGGGAAGGGGAAAAAAAAAAAAACCTTTCCTTTAAGTTTTGTTTCGTTTAAATTTTGTCCACACAGGAGGGGGTATCCTGAGAACCTGGGCTGCAAAGGCTTACACCGAGGCGGTGCAGCTCCTTGTGGGCTGCATCACCCAGGACAGGCTCTTCCCCCACTCTCCTCAGTTTAAATTGGTCTTTAATGTCACCCAGTTGTTGTTGTTGTTTTTTTTTCGTTTTGTCTTTGCTATTAGTAATATGTAACTTCTTGTGTCCTTTCTCAGTTCTTCTTTTTAAGTGTCCTCTTTCATTTGTTTTTCACTCCTTTCGCCGGCCAGACATCTGAAGAGATGACTGGCCGTCGAGAGCTGAAAAGAACAGATGGAGGGAGGAAATGTCAGAGATCTGCTTGGCGATGACTCTTAAGCGTGGCCAAGTAGATCGACTGAGGCCTCTTTTAACTACCTACTACTATCAACTCTATCTTTTCTACTCCTCTCTTACTATCAAAGCTGGCTCTCAGCACAACTTTTTGACTCTAAAGAGGCCAATGATGATGAGATATGAACTCCCATTCTACTTCAATAAAGGTCGAAACTAGTCTGGGTAGTGGCCCTACCCTTAATGCATAACATTAGACATATCCGCAAGGAGATGTGTTTTGCATTATAGGAGATACTGAGATAGGAGTGTTGGTAACTTGCTCCACCTTTGCAACCAGTTGACCTGGTGTTGTACCACCTTAACCCAGTCCTGAAGATACTTTCAGGCACAAACTTTGTTTGCTCACACTTGGATAAAGGATTAAACAAAATTTATTATACTCTAACCAAGTGAAAAATAAACTTTCAACATCTTTCTCTAAATCCAGAGTAAATTATTAAAAAAGGGTGGCACACCAACTGGCAATTCCTATAGGTAGAGATGACCTGCTAATGCTTCTACCTGATATCTCCACTTGGGCCTGGCTCCCACTGAAGAGACCTCAATAAAGGTCAAAACTAGTCTGGGTAGTGGCCCTTCCCTTAATGCATAACATTAGACATATCCGCAAGGAGATGTGTTTTGCATTATAGGAGATACTGATATAGGAGTGTTGGTATCTTGCTCCACCTTTGCAACGAGTTGCCCTGGTGTTGTACCACCTTAACCCAGTCCTGAAGATACTTTCAGGCACAAACTTTGTTTGCTCACACTTGGATAAAGGATTAAACTAAATTTATTAGAAAAATGAAGAATTAGAATATTTAACACAGATCCTCAAAAAAAATGGTTATGAACCCAAGACTATCAAAAAAATCCTCCACACACCTCCTACAAGCATCTCACAGAAACAAGATTTCAAAAACTCTATCACGCTTCCATATATCAAGAATGTTACAGACAAGATGGCTAAATTACTAAACAAACATAACATCAGAGTAGCCCTTCAGTCACTGGAAAAAATTTCAAGATTTCTATATTCCCCGAAACCACATCATCCTTTAAAAAAAACAGGTGGATTTTTTAAAGGATGATGTGCTTTTTTATTTATTTTTGCATAAAATTTATTGTTCTTGTGGCATCTGCTACATAGGACAGACAGGAAGATCTGGGGAAATACACATAAACAAACACCAAAAGGATGTGCACAACAGAAGAGAACACAAATCAGGTCTAGCTTTTCATACCACTTCCACCGAACCACAATGTACTCTGGCAGAAAACAAACATGTCTTACATAAAAAAAAACTGTTACATAAGAAAATTTAAAGAAGCTGCAAACATGCTTAGAATTCCAACACAATGCAATAAAAACCAAGGCTTAATTCTACACCAAGTTTGGTCAGCTTTGATAAAAAATATACCTCAGTCAGACCTCAGGCAGTATGAACGTGAAAAACAGAATGTGGCATCATCCAGCATTGTTTAAACTTAGCACTGCTTTGAATCTGCATTCTGATTTTTTAATTTTATGAACAGCCAGACAGCTACAACTATATAGTATGAATTATTTTTAAATAATTTCTCTTTTTTGTATTTTAAACTTTAAGTTATCTTTTACCTCTGAAGATGTAAGTCAAACTACTTAACGAAACTTGTCAGGTTTTATTTCCTTATTGTGTTTTTAGCTTAAAAAAAAAAAAAAAAGTGGTCCAATTACCAGAATATGCCTTATGAACAACTTCTAAACCACAGAAACCTCCACTTACAATCTATAAACCTGTTACACAATCTTAGTCATTGATCTCTGGATCATCTCTACCATCTCTTTAAATCCAAGGCTATGAGATCTGGGTAAGCCATAATCCAGAATGCAGTTATCCTGACATCTTCATTTACTTTGTTTAACAAACATTTTCCACAGCATAGCAGTTACACTAATTTGAAGATAGCCCTCTGTAACACTCTGTGATAACAACGAATTGTGCCGTAAGAATTAGTTAAAAATGTAATACTGATTTTCAAATAATCAACAACAATTATGGGTTCAATGCCCATAGGTGTCTCATGCCATCTTGATAAGATTCTTCCACTGCATTCTATTTTGTGCAAGATGACTCAGTTTGAGTATAGAGTTTTTGCACCATATGGCAATGTCATTGCCCCATTCTCTGGTTGGTCTTCCTCTTTTGTTCTTTCCTTCAATCATTCCAAACAGCAATGTTTTTAATTTTCTCTCATCGTTCATTCTACATATATGGCCAAATAGACATAGTTTCCTTTAGATTATTTTCTGTATCAGATTTTCATTTGACTATATTCGTCTATAGATTTCCTCACTGTTCACTTTCTGGATCCAGCTTATTCTCAAGATCTTTCTATAACACTTCCTCTCGAATGCTAAAATCCTCCTTTCAGATTCTCTCAGGAGTACACAGGCCTCACATCCATAGAGCATGCTGCTGAAGATACAGGTTTCCACAATGTGCAGTTTAGTGTGTATCTTTATAGCTCGGCTCTTCCATATTTTGTCCTTGGCTTTTAAGATAGCTGTTGCCTTGGCTATTCTAATTTTTATCTCTTTTTTGGGGTCCAAGTCATGTGTCATGTGACATCCAAGATGTGAAGTGTTCTACATTTTCCAGTTGAAATGCTTCAATGGTAACCTTGTTCAGTAACTCCTGTTGTCCGAATATCACTGTTTAAGTTTTTTCAAAATTGATATTTAGTCCATATCTTTTTCCTTCTGCATATAGTGTCTGCAGTGCCATTCCAGCCTTGCTGCATCTTCTTCAATCATGACAACGTCATCTGCAAAGCAGAGATAGTTTATTCTCATGCCATTTATTGAAATGCCTCCACCTTCTTCTTTAATCTTATCTAGTGTCCTTCCCAGATGTGTGATGAAAATGGTTGGTAATATTGGGTCACCTTGTCTTGTGCCTTGACTAGTAGCAAACCAATCTCCCACACCTGCTATCCTAACTGTTGCTTGTGCTTGGCTGTTTATATCTTTCAACAAGCAGATCAATTTATTGTCCACACCATAGGATTCCAAGTTCAGATATTGATCAAAATATAACATTCCCATGTTATATTTTGATCAATATCATCAAATGCTTTTTGGAAGTCCATGAAACAGCAGTATATCTTTTTGTTCTTTCTTTGAGCTTTCTCTGCTATTAGTCTTAGTGTGAATATTTGTTGCACTATACTTCGATCTTTTTGAAATCTGGCTTGCTCATTAGAAAGATGTGCCTCCATATGACCCTTCAGGCTTTCTGTAAGTATTTTCATCTGCACTTTGCCAAGATGACTCATTAGTGCAATAGTTCTGTAATTGGTGCATTCTAAAGCACTGCCTTTCTTATGAAGGACAACCAAGACCGATGGGCATACCCTGATCTCCATATTTCATTACATAGCTTATGCATTTCTTTTACAACCAATTCCCCCCCCTCCATATTTTAGCATCTCACCTATTATGCTGTCATTTCCAGGACTTGTTGTTCTTGAGATGTTTTATAGCCTTACTCACCTCCTCTTCCAAGATGTCATTTTCAAAGATCTCTGCCGGTGGAGACATTGCTTTTAGTTCTTTGATTACTTCTGTTGCAGTATTTTAGTTGATTTTTATATAATTCGCTACAATATCTTGTCCATCTGTGTATGATTTCGGTCTTGTCTATCAAACACTTTATCATCTTCATCTTTGAATGCTACTGATCTTGTTTGCCACTTCCTATTGACATTTCTCATAAGTTTATAGACCTCTCTAGTTTTGTGTTCTCCATAGTGCTGTTCAATGTCTGTAATCTTTGCATCGGTCCTCCAACCATTTGGCTTTATCAGATCTTGCTACTTCATTGCATTTTTGATGGTATAACTCATCTGCTGCCGCTGAATTATCTCTTTTAAGTTTCAGTTCTCTTTTCTCTTGTACCAATTTCAAGGTTTCCTGAGTTATCCATTTCTTGTTGTTGATTTTTTCTCTTTCAGGAATTATTTCCTCTACTGCTTTTTTTAGTACTATAGTCAGTGATTCTGTTCTTGTATTTATATTTAGTTTTTCACTTGTGGTCTTAAGCTTGGTTTCCAGTATGTCCTGATATGCTGTTCTTAGTATGTCTTCATTTAGTCTTGAGATGTCTCTAGCTTTTTGGAACTTTCCTTTGTACTTCTGTTTCAGTTTTACTCTTATATTCACGATCACTAAGCTGTGGTCCAAATCAATATCAGCTCCTTGGAATGATCTGCACTATTGAACTGATTCACCATTTTTGTCTATTAATATCAGGTCAATCATATTCCTGTGCCTGCCATCGAAGGAGCATCATGTCCATTTACAACAATCTTTTTGTTGGAATTTTAGTTGAACATAATATGAAATTTACTTACATAAATTTTTTATTAGTATAAATTGTTTGTTTTTTAATAAAAAAAATTATGTAAATAACATCAGTATTCTGGTCTGGGGCCTTTCCACCAGAGACAAAGCTGCATGCCACCAAATGGGACTCCAGGTTGCAGATCAGGGAATGGCTACCAGAGATGGTGGCTAGCTGTGAATAGCCAATAAGCAGTCCCGTACAAGAAGTGGCAATACTAGCAGGACATGGTGGGTTAGTGAACAACTCCAGTAACTCTATAAAATGCCAAATAACTCTATAAAATGGCAAATTCCAGAAGCATCTCTCCACGTTCATTTCTTTCTCCATATCCAAATTTTTCCATAACCTTTTCCCATTCTGTGTTATTTCTGCCAATCTATGCATTCCAGTCTCCTCTAATGATGAGTATAACAAACAATTTACGCTTCGACGCCTCATCAATTTCTAGTTGTAGATCCCTGTAAAATCTCTCAATGTCTTCATCTGCACTCTCCACAGTGGGTGCAGATACTTGAATGGTTGTGATATTAAATGGTTGGACACTAAATCTTGCAACCATTATCCTTTCACTAACTGGTTTATATCCCATCATTGACTGACAGGCCATAAAAAAAAAAAAAAAAAAAATCAGCTAACGCCTTTTTATTCCCGTATATGGGGAGTAGGCGAGGCCATTTTAGCCCTATCTAACTTTTGGAGATTGAGTGGGCAGTTCAATCTCCACTGGCACCAATCAGAGATAGATGGCCCAAGGCTATCACTAATTTAATTTTAATTAAGCGGTACACAGTGAAGAGAGACGACTCAAATGTGCCGCCATCTCGTGGTCCCTAACACAATATATTTAATGTCTGAAATAATGTGGGTTCTACAGTCGATTTTCTTGAGTTTACAGGACGAAAAACCCGCTTGCCCGTGCCAGAGATCGACTAACTCGGGAACCGGTCGAAAAAAGGCTTAGAAAAATTTCCTCTAGTTGCCGACTAGACTCGAAACCAAGTCTTCCTTCGTGCGGCCAGGCACCGTGGTGTGCAAACGCCACATCCACTGAGCTACACAGGCTCTCTGACAGGCCATTTCAATTTCAATTGTATTTTCTTTTTACTGTTCAGCACATCCACACTTATCTGACAAACCCATTGTCTTCCTCGAAGAGCTTGGTAGAGATGTAAGAAGGAGCACATAGGTTATATTTAGGCTCAGGGCGGCCTAAGCTCGCCTTGATGCAGTACCATCATTCAACTTCTGTGACATTTTATAGAGTTACTGGAGTTGTTCACTAACCCACCATATCCTGTTAGTATTGCCATTTCTTGTCCGGGACTGCTTATTGGCTATTTACAGCTAGCCACCATCTCTGGTAGCCATTCCCCGATCTGCAACCTGGGGACCCATCCAGTGGCATGCAGCTTTGTCTCTGGCGGAAAGACCCCAGACCAGAATACTGATTTTATTTACATCATTTTTTTATTCAAAAACAAACAATTTATGCTAATAAAAAATTTATGTAAGTAAATTTCATATTATGTTTAACTAATTATCATGCCTCACATTCCAATTCATCAAGTTATCTCAGAGCATGACAAAATATTTGC
Source organism: Typopeltis vanoorti (assembly GCF_054136105.1). Classification (NCBI taxonomy): domain Eukaryota; kingdom Metazoa; phylum Arthropoda; class Arachnida; order Uropygi; family Thelyphonidae; genus Typopeltis; species Typopeltis vanoorti. The sequence goes on along the minus strand of NC_143567.1, from coordinate 34,533,459 downwards.
CATTATGTGGAATAAGCTTATACACAATTCATGTCATCTTATAGGTTATTATCAGATGACTTTGTCATCTACTAGAGATCCTTAAAAGACAGTTATCAATATTTCTGGGCAGCCTCTTTCTATTGAAGAATTAAATCTGCATTCTAAAATTCCAGATTTTGCAATAACACCAAAAAGACATTCCAGTAATGGACATTTTTTTCTGGAGGTTGTCAAAACACTACATGATATTTTTTCAGATGTCACTAACTGCTTTAGGTTGCAAATAACACAAATACTTTTCATTTCCAAACCTCCTCCTCTGAACCTGTAGTATCCAGACATGAAGGCCTCTCTCTTTATCTCTAAGGAAGAGCAATAACTTTATTATTACTAAGGAAAATTAAGGGAAAAGCATTAGTAGTTCAAGATCGAAATGAATACTACAGAAAATTAACTTTAATGCTATGTGAACATTCTATCATATTACCCTCTTGTAAATGATCCTACAACAACCCAGATTAGAATACTAAACTATAGATAATGTTTCTTGATGAAACTTAAGTGCTATCATAGGCATTATCTTTGTTTGTATGGACTTCCAAAAGTCAACAAAGAAAATATTCCATTATGTCCTGCAGTAGATCGCATTGGCTCTCTCCTCGCTACAGAATTGCTACACTTTTCAAGGATAGCTCTAATTTCAAAGCAAAAGATATCTTGAGCTTTGTCTTTTCAAGTGTTTCATCTAAAGGAACAAATGTTCCTTTAGATGAAACACAACTTCCTCAAGCAAGACTTTTCAGCAGATACTGCCAGCCTATTTAAACTTCGTCATTCACTTTGGCCACTTCATATGCCAAAATAAACTTTATCAAAAAATTGAAGGTACATCAATGGGGAGTCCACTTTCTCCCACACTAGTGAACTACTTTATGGAGCCAAGGATACTGAATAGCATCTTTCCTAAAATATCATATATAGATGATGTTTTCATGGCTGAGCATGATTCTTATACAGATCTACAAGAGTTCATCGATAAGATCAACATGTTTCAACATTGTATCCAGTTCACTCTTGAAACAGAAGAGAACAATCACACTGACTTCTTAGATCTGTTACTTCATCAACCAGATGGTAGACTTCATTTCTCAGCTTTTAGAAAGAAAACATATACTGGACTTTATATTCATGCTCCTTCATGCCATCATTATTGTCAAAATTCTGGCATTATTAAGACTCTGGTACATTGAGCACACTTTCTCTGCTCTACTGAAATGCTGCTCTCTTTCTCTAATTAAATAAATCACCTCAGGTTCACCTTCCTTGCTAATAGCTTTACCGAATCTTATGTCAACAAGACAATTGACAGTTACTTTCCCTGTCACACCTGCTTCTCATCATGATGGTGATAGAGAGGTGGTCTGTAGTATTATCATTCCATATGTTAAAGATGTCTCTCAAGGTATAGCCAAACTACTTAGATCTATTGACCTACAAGTGTCCTTCCACCCTATGAACAAGATATCTACTTTTCTAGGCTGAGCTAAAGATAAGCTTCTACCTTTGGCCCACCATGGAGCATATCAAATTCCTAACCAAGCGGGCCGTGCCGGAGAACACTTTCCCCGGAGACTCAAAGTGCTCCCTTAGGGCAAAACCTAAGAGAGCGAACTCATTTACCCAGGATAACAGCAACAGCCGAACCTCAGTTAAACTTCATTGGTTCAGCATTGCCATCCGTTACCCGTGTGGATTAGTGTATTTTAGCCAAACAAGTAGATCAGCAACTGTGCATCCTGATAAACATTTAGACTATGTTAAGTTCCATGAGCCAGAACAATCTGGATTCACAGAACATGCTATTACCACCAGACATTGAATCCTTTGGAAGAAAATTAAGGTTCTCAATAAAAGTAATAATCTCCTAGAACGTCTACACAAAGAAAGTTGTGATACCTTGCTAATCGACTGAATCTAAACAGAAGTAATGGACTTAAATTATCACTTTTATGGATAATATTTCTTCTTCACAAGTTCCAGAATTTTATTTTTAATTTCTCTTTATTTTTCAATCTCTTGTAAAAGTTATTGTACTAGAACCTTAATGTATTTAGACCAAGACACTCTACATCATGTACAAGAACTCCATGTACACAATGTAGAGTGTCTTGGTCTAAATACATTAAAGTTCTAGTACAATAACTTTTACATTTTCATCATTGAATCCACTGGTTTTTGAACTAGTTGTTTAATCTGAAAGTCACTCTGAAGATGTCTGTGATAATGGGGTGAAAATTTTATGCTAATAAAAAATTTACATGTAAAATGTATTATGTTTAATCAACTATGTATTTTTTTGATTTGTGGAATTTCTTTCATGATTAGGATTTGTCTTACCAGAATTTCTTAATTCCCACTCTTGCTATGTATTTAAATTATAAATATGGTTTTAAATTATTTACTTTCATACTATCTAATTGTGGTACTTAGGTAATGAATGCTCTCTCTGTCAGCTGTCAATCTTCCATCAGCCTCCTCGTTGAGAATATGTGCTTATTCAACTAAATGGCAAGCAAGAAGTTAATAATTGCTGTCACATTGTTCTTGGCAAGAGGTCTTTACAATAAACAAACATCACTGTTTATTTAACAATTATGAATTAGAATAAAGAACCACTGAAAATATTACAGTTTCAGATATATGGTAAGTACAAATAATCTCAAATACTTCACATGTTTTTCTTTAACATTAATATCAATTTCTTATCAAACACATCACAAGTGCTGATGACACATGGTTATAAATGACTCATAAAAATTAATATAAAGAAGCAACTGTAAAAAGATTCATAATTGTAAATTATGATTAATTTTGCAGTGTTCTCTTAAATGCCTTAGCAAAGTCTAACAGTTTCACTGGTATGTACTTCATCCAACTGATCCATAACACCATTATAAAATATGAGCAAATTGCTAAAGCATAACCTCCCTTTAGTAAACTCATGCAGTTCTGTGCAAAGTATACCTTGTCTCAACCCATTTCCTAGGCGAGTTCTTATCAACTTCTCTAAAATCTTCACAATCACTCCAGAGATACTAATACTCAAAAGTTAGAGGCAATCAAACTTTGCAAAACCTCTGCACAATAGAACCATTATACATTCTTATCATTCCTGTAGGATCTTTCCAGAGATGAGACTCAAGTTGTACAAACATGTTAAAGGACAAGTCAGTTTGGCTGAACATCCCTTTAGCATAATATGTCCTGATATCACATCTGTCCCTATTGCCAAATTCTTAATCATGTTATGAAACTTTTGAACCTCATTCTCATGCCTCTCTATCTTTTCATCCAATGAAGATGGCACAGTGCACCATATTACACACCTGGCTGATGGATCTTAGCAAAGTAAGCACACATTATTTGAACAATCTTATCAAAGGTATCTTCTGAACTTATTGAAGTTATTCTTCCCCATTTTTTTTTTTTCTTTTACTTGTAGCATGACAAAAAAATTATTTTGGGGTGCCTTTAGCCTGCACAGCCAATTTCTTTTCAAGCTTTCCATAGAACACTTGTAACTTTTCAGGCCTATTATTTACATATTTAACATCCACTTCGCTCCCACCCTATCTGTTCTTTGATTTCTTGGGGTATGTCCTGATGTTGCCTCATTTAAGAACATTTTTAAATCTTCTCATGCATTGCTAAAATTCTTCCCATTCAGTAAATGATACTATTGTACTAAAGATAATATTCTCTTGAGTTTGGTTTCCAAACTTGTAGCTCAGCATGTAATCTGTCCTAATTGGATCATTCACATAGTTAGCTACTTCTCAGGACAGTACGGCATGATCACTGTCACCAAATGCTGGCAAAACATGCACATTCTTAACTGAGCCCACCGTTCTGAGCCATCAGATCAACTGAACCATCAGATCTGTAGAAACTCACCACCACATATTTTATACTGTTTACTTGACTTCACACCATATAGCTTAAAACACATTGCTACATGGACATTTTTATTATTATTTCTTCCATGAGTTTCTACTCTAACTGGACAAAAAGGAGGAGTACCCTCCTCCTCCTCCTCTGTCCTTCCTAAAAATACTATACCATTCACACCTGATTCCAGTTACTACATCTTATTCTGATAGTCAGGTTTCATTAATTTAACATTTTTTTAACATTCAATAGCAACCTGAAGTACAAGTCCAGAAGAAAATCTTAATATAGCAACCTGAACTGTACAAACCCCTTAGAAAAGCTTAGTACGGGAGGACTTTAGCAGGTTTTTTTTTTTTTTTTTTTACCACTAGAGGTCAGGCTAAGTAAAAGATCAATTAACAGCTTAGATTCAATTTACCTTTGTAGACAGCAAGAACATGTAGCTTGTCCTCATATATACGTGTATTTTTCGAATAATGACCTGAATACAGGGGTCGAAACGTCAAGTATTATTTTATTAATAATAAGTAAAATAATCATTTCGACACGTGTGATTTGTGTGCCTAAATTTGTAAACATGAATGCTGATCACCATGTAACCTTAAAAGAAAGAGGTTTCATTAATGTCAAATTAATGTTAGGGCAAAATATATTTACCAAGGCACTGAACTCTATTCCTTCGTTTCTGATGTGCCTGGCATGTGCATATAGACACACCAAGTTATCTCCTCGATTTTACATATACTTTCATCTCTGGTCTGCTTGGCCTGGTTGGGACATTCTCTTTTTCATCCACAGACAGACTCAAAACTCTAAACACAATGTGTTAGTTAATTTCCACCCTTCACCAGATTCATAACCATGCTCAAAGACATTCAAATCATTGTCACCATTCCTTCCATGATGATCTACCTTCCCTGACTCTCTTCATTAGATCTCAACCCAATTAATAATTTCTCCAAGCTCTTGACTGCTGAATCCATTCAAATGCAGGCCATCCCTCTTATACAAATCTTTTCTACCACAAACTCACTCCATACTTCCAAAATTATTATAAACATTCTGAAGTAAAAGTGCAATTTATAATGGAGCTATTTACATAAATGACTTATGAATTAGGACATATAATATATAGCAAGAAAATTGTAAATCTTCTAAAATTAAAAGCAATACCTGTTGATGATAATCCAGAAGATGGTTTGACAGAAACTGGAATACTGCTTTCATACTGATTATAACACGTTACACCATCTGGAGAAATCTCAGGATCCAATTTCCTCAACGTGAGCCATGATTCAATATGGTTGTGAGACAAATCAAGATGCTTTAACCCAGCTGGAAAACTATTAACTGATCCCATATCTGTAAGCCTATTATAGCTCAGGTTTAGACGAGATAAATTAACTGCAAAACATGCTAAAACATGTGGCACAGTTTCATAGGCATTATGGGCAAGATTCAATGTTGTTAATTGACATTGATGATCTTTATTCATGTCCTCTTCTAGTGAGCCCTCAATTACCTTAAGAAGAAAAAAAAAATCATATTCTATAGAAATAAATTATAATCATAAAATTTTTATTACTGTAAATGTATTTAAATTTAATATCAATTTAGTACATGAATAAAATATCATGCTGTCCCGCCCCCACCCAAGAAAAAAAAATTCTTGAAATTTCTTTCGATGATTAATTATTTTTCTTTAAACTTACTATACAAGGGTGTGCTGAAAAGTTGTGATAATCACCACAAAGGAAATGAGGTAGAACCATGTAACTTACACATTATCTACATATTCCCCACGAAGTGTTATACACTTGTCACAAAGCTGCAGCATCATTTGCAATCCTCTGAGAAAAAAAGCACAAACCAGTCCTCAGCTGCAGATATGACTTCATCATCTGTGGTAAATTATGTTCCTTTCAAGTGTTTCTTTAAATTTGGGAACAGGAAATAGTCAGATGAGGTCAGGTCTAGTGAATAGGATGGGTGAGACAGACACAGAAAGCCCAAGTTGTGTATTGTCTGTTGTCGGTTTCATGAGCAGTGTGAGTAGGTGCATTGTCCAGCAAAACCAGCACACCTCTGCTCAGTTTCCCACAGCGTTTTTCTTCAGTACTTCCTTCAATTCCTTCAGAGCTGTTGAATAAACTGCTGCTGTAATAGTTTCACCTTTTTTGAAGTACTTGGTAAGGATTGCATCATCCATATCCCAAAAGCCCATGGCAAGAACTTTCCCTGCTGCCTTTTGGGTTTGGAACTTATTTGGCTGTGGAGAACCTTTGTGTCTCCACTCCACTGACTGTTGTCTGGTCTCTGAGTGAGGAAGCTATGTTTCATCAACAGTCACAATACAAGCCAAAACGTTTTCACCTGATTTCTCAAAATGACCCAAAATCCCTTGAGATGACAGCACATATTCTCTCTTTTGGTCGGCATTCAAACATTTAAGGAGCCACGCTGAGAGCTGATGTCCAGATTGGTGGATAATGATCTGATCCGAAATCATTCCCTGTATATCCCCAGAGTCTTTGCAATGTTTCTGGCTGGTATTTATCTATCATCAAGGATCATGGCATGCACTACATTGATATTTACAGGTGTGATCACAGTGGAGGGTCTTCCTGACCTGGGGACATCTGTGGTCTCAGGATGCCCAGTTTTAAACTTGGTCATCCATCTGGCAACTGTTGGATATGCTGGGGCAAAGTGCCCTAAAGTCTCACACAAAATTTGGTGGATCTCAGTTGCGGACTTTTCTTCAGCATGAAAAACTTGATGACAGCCTGCACCTGTGTCTTCGAATTTCTTCAAAACCTCTGACATGTTTTCTTAATTATCATAAAAGAAAAAGAACAAATTATTATAATTTGATGAAACGTGGGAGTTAAAAACTTTTTAAAAAGTTGAGAGGATTTAATTTGCAGTCTAGTGGATAGGAGGAAGAGGGGTGATATGACAGAGACATACAACTTAGTAATGGGTTTGTTATAGTAAGAGGTTGAAAACATTGGAGGTTTTTCATAAAATGATTGGAGATGGGGTGGAGAACAAGAGGTCATCCCTGGAAGTTGTATAAGGAGGGTGTGAGAGCAAGGAAGTGACAATTGAGTCTTTTGCATGGAAAGTTGTGAATTATTGGAATGCACTGCCTGAGAGTGTGGTGTCTGCAGAGAATTTGAATGTGTTGAAGGCATGGATGATGATGATGGTGTGTGTGTGTGTGTGTGTGCATAACAAAAAAAGACCTCCTAGATGAGTCTATGACTCCATAACGTTTCAGGATATAACTGCTTATGTTTTGTTGAATACTGCTTTTCAACTGTAATTTTAATAAGTGTTACAAAAGGTTAAAATTCTGGCCTTTGGTTCAATTGCTGTATTATTTTATTAATAATACAGCATGAATTGCCTCCCAACATAAGAGTACTGTTGCCAAACATTCGTTCAAGATTTAGTTCTTATATATCTTTAAGCAATAGGGTGATGACGATGATAATAATAATATAATAATAATAATCAGGTGTTTGATGGCAATATGGCAGGAAAAAACTCAGGGAAGATCAAGATCTAGTGGATTGATGTAGTCAGAATTCTCCTAGAAGACAGAAATATATGACAATGCTTGAGTGCTAACAAATGATAGGAAATACTGTTGACATTATTAGCAATAACTTATTCATGAAGTACTGTCATAGCATCCTGTACACCCTTTGAGAAAACATATTGAGAATTTGATGCTGAAGTTCTTGATTTAGCCACTTGTATGTAGTACACATTAGCAAAACAGGACAGTCCTCAATATGAAAATATACTGACTTATGAATGATAATGATTTTAAAATTTTTATATTGCACTAATTAAGCATATTAAGTCAAATATCATCTGCTGCAAATAATTTTCCACATTTCAGATTTTTTTTTTTTCTTCTTAAGATGTACCTTGAAAGAAAAGGACAGCCCTTCTTTCTTTTAAGGTTACATGGTGGTATGCATTCATAGTTAGGAATTTATGGAGACACGACACGTTTTAAAATAATTACTTTACTTGATAAATCTTTACTTAATATTAGGAAAACCACATTCAAAGTTTTGACCTCTGTATTGAGGGATCATCATCAGGAAAAATACATATGTATAAGAACCATCATCATTATCATCGAATTCCTGCCATGCACCCTCAAGGGGTGTACAGGATAAGATAGTACTACATGAAAAATTTACGTCATTACTAACTTCCTATCTACAATTTTCCTCCAAATCAGTCTGTTACTTGTCAAGACACCAACATTACCAGATCTTATATTTCTATTGTCTAAGGCACTTTGTACCATACCAATCCACCTAATTCTCAGTCTGTCTTCCTCTGGGTCGTTTTCCTGCTAACTTGGCAGAGAAAACTTGTTTTGCTAATCTTTCTTTTCCCATTCTGTTTAAGTGACCATACCACCTGATATTAGTTCTGCTAATGCATTCCTGGATGCTGACAATGTCAAGTTCTTTCCTAATATAATCATTTTAAATATGATATTGCCATTGATGCCATTTGTTCACACCTATAATCTTTCTCAGGACTCTCATATCTGCAGTCTCTAGTCTTTGGTCAAGTGTTTTACTTCTCACCCAGCTCTCAGATCCATAAGTTAAAACTGGTTTGAACACTGTCTTGTATACAGCTAATTTAGTGTTCTGACTAATTTCTCTCTTATTCCATATGAATTTACTCAATTGACTTCCTACCATACCAGCTTTGTTGATTCTGTTGTCTATTTCATATTTAATTTACCATCTTCAGTAAAAATCGTGCCTAAGTAGCTGAAATGTTTTACTTCTTCCACAGGTTCTCCATTCACCACACAGTTGACATTTTCAATGATTCTGCCTATTTTCATTGTCTTTGTCTTTTTACTACTGACCTTCATTCCATATCTATTACAACAGTTAATCAATTTAGTCAGAGAATCTTGCAGACTTGTAGCGGATTTATTTAGAAGTATAACATCATCTGCATAAAGCAAAGAGCTGACATTAACATCTCAAATTTTGATATCATGTTTAGTGCCACTTTCCTTCATAATGTGATCCATATAGATAATGAATAACAAAGGAGATAATATCTGACAGATTTAACATTAAACCACCTTCCTGTACTTCCTTCAATTCTAACTGCTGACTTACAACTCAAATAAAGACCAAGTATTGCTTGATATAATGCCCCATTGACACCATATAACTGTAGCGTATTGAATAGCTTCTCTCTTGGCACCTTGTCATATGCCTTTTCCAAATCGACAAAACTTAAATACAGATCTTTGTTATATTCCCATGATTTCTCCACTATTTGTCATAAAGTGAAGATCTGATCCTGACAGCCTCTATTTGACCTGAGTTCAGCTTGTTCTTCACCAAGCTTCCCTTCCATGATTCTTCTCAAACGTTTCTCAAGTATACTTGCACATATCTTACCAGGAACACTCAGTAGGGATATACCTCTGTAATTCTCACAATCAGTTTTATTTCCCTTTATATATATATGGGTACTATGAGAGCTCTACTCCAATCATCGGGAATTCGTTCCTCTGTCCAGGCATTATGAACTATGCAGTGCAGCCACTGTAAGACTTTTATACCACCATACTTCAGCATTTCTGGTCGAATATCATCTACTCCTGCTGCCTTTTAACATTTCAAGCCTTTGATGGCTTTTTCTACATCAAGCATGAATATGCATTCCTGACTGCATGCCTGGTCAGTGTTTTTTATCACTGTGCTGTCATCACTGCTTGTTTCATTTAGCAAATTTTCAAAGTAGTTACTCCATACTTCAAGGATATCTTTTTCTCCCGTTTTTCATGTCACCTTTATCATCTCGAACTCCTTTTACAGCACTCTTTCCTCCATTCCTAAGCTTCTTCAACAACCTCCAGAAAATTTGCCACATTCTTGATATTTATTTTCTATGTTCTTGCCAAAGTCCTCCCATGACTTTTGTTTAACTTTCTTACATTTGTCTCTGTATTCTCTAAGAGCACAAGCTGACTTATTTGACAGGAACTTTTGATATGCTTTCTTCTTTTCCTTCACTGTCTCTTTAACTTCCTGTGTCTGCCATGGAGTTCTAATTTTTCTATCCTTGCAGACAACCTCACCACATGCCTCTCTAGCTGAATCAATCAGGGTTTTCTTCAAGGCTTGCCACTGAATCTCCAAGGTTTGGTTCCTGTTCTCAAACTCTTTCATTTTTCTTCAATAATCTTTATGTATTTTAGTCTACAGTTCACATATGAGAGCTGCTCAACTTTTATTCACTTTAAAACTTTCTTACATGTTCTTCTTTTCAGTATGAAATTCAATTTTATCCTGCTCAAGACCAAATAGTGATCACTTCCAATTTCAAATCCTCTATACACCTTAATGTTCTGCACAAGTGAGAAAACATCACTATCAACAATAACATAGTCAATGAGACGGTTCTTATTCCTAGCCTCTTCTCTTCATGTGAATTTGTGCACATTTTTATATTGGAACATGGTGTTAGTGATAACCAGTCCATGTCCTGAGCAGAAATCCAACAGGTATTTGCCATTTTATTATTAGCTTTGCTCTTTTCTCCAAATTTTCCCAAAACATTTTTGTATGTCTGACAATCAATTCCTACTCTGCTATTTAGATCCCCAACAAGGACCAACTTTTCCTTTTTCATTGTGTCAGTAGCTTTCTCTAGAGCCTCAAAAAATTCTTCCACTTCTACCTTAGGAACCTTCTGTGGGACCATAGGCACAAAATAATTACAGTAAAGAAAGCACCTGAAGTGATGACTGCTATGCCTACATCATATTAAAGTAAAAGTAATGTGTAAGAAGTTGTCTATTGTTAGTGTAAAATTATTGTGGTCACTTTGAGGAGTGCCAAAGAAAAGAGATTGAATGAAGAATTCACCTTGGATGGATGGCTTATGGGAAAATGAGAGACATATTCAAAAGTGACATCCCTATGAGTCTAAAAAAGGAAAGTTTTTGTCCAGTGCATACTTCCTGTCCTAACATATGGAGGAGAAACATGGACTTTAACAGAAGCCCTAAACAAAAAGCTGAGAACAACACAACATAGCATGGAAAGAATTATGCTAAAAATAACATTAAGAGATAGGAAGACAAATACCTGGATAAGATCTCAAACAGGTGCCATGGATATTGTAAAATACATTAAACAGGCTAAGTGGAGATGGGCTGGCCATATTGCCAGATGCAGTGATGGGAGATGGACTAGAAAAACAACAGAGTGGAGACCAATGGATGGAGCAAGACAAAGAGGAAGACATAGAAGAAGGCAGAGAGATGAACTGGAACAAATTGCAAGAGTGAGATGGATGAGAGAGGCAGAAAACCGAGTGACCTGGAAAATCATGGGGTGGGGGGACCTTCGTCCAGCAGCGGACAGAACCAAAAGGTTGAAGAAGAAGGATACAAGATAGTATAACACAAAATAAACATTCTGAAAAGAAATTTTGGGGTTGTCTTATACACCCAGTTGTCTTGTATGTCAGTATATATGGCAAGTAAATGTTAAAAGTAATTAAATATTTATTGTAACAAATAAAAATCCTTATTTTTCATCAAGCACAACCAAGAACTCAAAAAAAATAAAATAAATAAATAAAATAAAATAAAATTTCTCTTTTTGTAATAAATAAGAATTAAAAACAGAATTTTCAAATTCTGTTTTTAATTGGAAAAACAGAATTACAAATGGAAGGGTAACCTATTACTAAGCATCACATAGAGAATTTGCTGATTTCAAAACATGATGGTGTGGAATTCAAACCCACTATATGCTGGTTTAGAGAGCAAATACACTAATATTTTGCCAACCAGACCAATGAATCTGAAGCAGAACAAATGATTGATTTATTAAATACAAGATGGAAAGTCAATACCAAGAAAAGCATTCCAGTACGTTGTATGAGTACTGCTGTTTCTCATTGCTGATAGTGCTTACAACCAAGAACATTAGCAAAAAATTTGAAGACTAAATTTTGTAACAATTACTGTTTTAATTTTCATATTAAAAGTTTATATGTATAATATTTTATCCTACTATACTTAGAAACAGAAATTCTGGCATCAGATTTTAATGTAGTGCAACTAAATTTGTAAAAATCACATTTTGCTTAAAAAATTATTTTAATTCACTGTGCAGTATAAAATTAAATTTTTTATTAGCTAATAAAATTTAAAAATGTAATTGTGTAAAATTTGCAATATAAAAGTGTGAACAGCAGATACACACACACAGATTATTATTATTATTATTCAGGCCTCCTTGGAGTCAAAAGACTCATTGTGGGAGGTCCCTCTTAGGAAACACAAAGTCTATCATACCACTCCTTAAACTCACTGACCGTTCTCATTCTCACCACTATTAGGAAGTGCATTCCACGATTCAACCACCCTCCATGCAAAGAAACCACTCCTCACCCTCTTGCTCACAGCTTCCTTTCGTAACTTCCAGGGATGGACCCTTGTCATCACTCCTTGCTGCTGTTCAACCAAGCGAAAGAACTCCTCCAGTGTCAACCCTGTAACCACCTCTCAACAGTTTAAAAGTCTCAATCATATCACCTCTCCTTCTTCTATCCACCAACCTCTGCAGTCCACATACCCTCAACTGATCCTAATAACTAACTTTGCACAGTCCTCAAACCATCTTTGTTATCCACTCTGTACACTTACCACAGTTAATTATCCCCTTCAAATCCTAGGGCCCATTAGTCTAAGTGTGGTCTGATCAGGGTCTTATACAACGGAATGATAATGCTTTTATCTCTGCAGGGCAGCGTCCTTCTCATTATTTCAGCAATCCTCTGTGTTACCTTCACCACCTTTGCAATATGTCCCCTGAATTTCAGATTTCTATCAATCATCAACCACAGATCTCTAGTCTCCTCTACTTCCTCCAGTACAACTCTTCCAACAGAGTATGCAGTGTCCCATCGATGTATCCCAAACCTCAAGACGTTACATTTTGCTGCATTAAATTGACACCCCATTCATTTGACCATCTGTCTAGCTTATTCAAATCCACTTGAAGGGCTACCACATCTGCACTATTACTAATAACCCTTCCCAGCTTCACATCATCTGCAAACAACTGAACATCCTTCTCTTCAATCCACTGACAATGTCATTGATATAAAGGTTAAACAATATAGGTCCCAGTACTGAGCCCTGTCGGACCCCACTTGTAACCTTCTGCCTCCTTGAAATTGCCCCACCATACACAACTCTCTGATACTTATTGGACAGACAATCCTGAATCCAGTTGACCAATCTGACATCCAAACCCATGTGCTGCAACTTAAATATCAGCTTATCATGTGACACCCTCAAATGTCTTCACTAAATCCAAGAAAATGGCAGTATATGCCTTTCCCTCATCTACTGCTCTAGTAACTTTATTATAAAAGGCTAGGATATTACTAAAACAAGAGTGCCCCTTAACAAATCCATGTTGACTCTCACAGATATTATCACCCTCATCTGCCCGATGCTGTATATGGTGCCTCACTAATTTGTCCAAGATCCTAACAACTACTGATGACACAAACTGGCCTATAATTAGACACTTCCAGTCTGCTACCGCCCTTATGCAATGGGACTATCTTCCTTTCCTTCCATCCCTGGGCACCTTTCCCATAGCCAGACTTTCATTGAAAAGCCAGGTCAAAGGAGCTGTCAGTTCTTTAGCACATTCTCTCAAAACTCGTAGTGAAATACCATCCAGTCCCACAGCTTTACTAACATCCAGAGTGCTCAGTATTTGGAACACACTCTTCTCCGGCCTCTCTATAACTCGAACCGGCCCTATCCCTCTAGTATTAAAATTTACTCCTACAGGACGAAATACTCCAATAAAGTGTTCATTGAACAATTCCTCCTACTGCCACATAGCTAAAAAATTCCCTAGCATTTTCTTTGGATCTTAGGGCCAATCTATTCTCATATTCCAGTTTTGCCTTCCTTACCATACTAGTCACTCTCTTGGCCTGTGTCTTATATTCTTCATGCATCTGTTCTTCAACTATCTCCTTATATCTCTTCCATAGCCTCTTTGTCACATGCAGTTCCTGTTTAATATTGTTTGTCATCCACTTTACACAAAATTGGGTCCTCTTCTTCACTTGTGGAATACAGCTTACTATTGCTGCTAACAAATATTCTTTCACAATTTCCCAAGACTAATGATATCCCGGCCTTCCAATTCCTCCATCCATGAAACTTCCCCAAGTTGACGTCTAAGACTATTATAATCATCTGCCTTATAATTCCACATATGTTTCTGTCTCTTTGATATTCCTGCATGTCCCCTACTTCATCTTTCAAGTCAAAACCATGTGGTCACTCTCTCCAACTGGTGGGAGAGATGTCATCTGAATTATTATCAACTTTTCTGATGCTATGACCAAATCCAAAACTCTTGAACCTCTTGTTTCCTCTATTACATGTTGCCTAAGACATTTGTCCCTCAAGAATTCTAGAAATTCCATTCCGTTATTGCTACATGCATCTTCCTCTTCCCAATTTATACTGCTACAGTTAAAATCTCCTATAACAATCATACTTCTTGCACTTGCAAGAAGAATGATTGTTATAGGAGATTTTAACTGCAGCAGTATAGTAGGGAAGAATAGGGAACAAGAAGAGTAAGGAACAGGAGATGTTCCCTACTCTCTGTGCTCCTTGGTTTGAAATTGTTCATTGAGCAATTTCACAATGATAGAAGAGGAGTGAATAGGAACAGTAGAAGAGAGGGAATGAGAAAGAGTTATGGGAATGAGAGAGAGTTACTGGAATGATACAAGAGGAGAAAATAGGAACAGTAGAAGAGAGGGAATGAGAGAGAGAGTTATGGGAATGATAGAAGCCTCCGCTGTTAGATGACATAACTCGTCAATTATCATAATCAGTACTCCACCACAACGCTTTCCCTTCCTATCTGCCAAAAAATGCTGTACCCAGCAACTTCTATTCCTGTTATTATATCCTCTTCTGTCAACCATGTCTCAGTGATCCCAATAATTTTTGGCCAGGCTGATCCTATCAGCGTCACCAATTCCTCTCCTTTATTCTAGATACTCCTGGCATTAGTATAAAGCATAAAAATGCAAATGTTTCTATACCAAGCATTATCCCCTCTAGACACCACTGGGCTCAGCATTACCTGATGTCGTCCCCCCCTTCTCCCAAGTACCCATTACCACAAGAGGCCACCCCTGCTACCATCCATCCTGGTCATTCTAGTTTCCCAGCATTGACACACCGACTCGTTCAGAACAGTAATTTCTCCAGATGCCTATGTCCTTCTTCATTCAAATGCAGGTGGTCTCTTTTACTTACAATTCCTTTCTGTCCTCAAACACTCGCCAAGCATCCACATATTCCAATCCTCTCTTCTGATACATTCTAGTTATTATGTTATTCAATATTACTGCTCTTCTGCTCAGCTCGTCACTATCATACCTAATCAACACAAACGCTATCTTTCCTCACTGTGTTTTCTTTCATTCAACCTCAAGCAAGAATCTCATATCTCTCATTGCCCAATTTACATTACCTTTCAAGTCATTCGTTCCTACCATCACAATCATCTCATCCACCATGTCACCCCTTTTAAATGCCATAGCCACACTTTCCATTGTTCCTCCGGGCAAACATTCCTGATGCGTCCTATCTTGCACACCACAAATCATTGAGTCCCTATACATTACATCTCTTACCACCCTGTTCCTCGAGTGCTCACATGCATCCCTTATTCTCTCTCTCTCTCTCTCTCTCTCCCCCCTCTAACACTTTCTCTCTGTGTTGCCCTACTTGCCTGCCTTCCTGACATCACTTTATTCCTGGTTCCAGTACTCCCTCACATTTTTCTCATTCCCTCTCTCTCTCTCTCTCTTACTGTTTCCATTCTCTCCTCTTCTATCATTCCCATAAAGCTCTCTCTCATTTCCTCTCTTCCACTGTTCCTATTCTCTCCTCTTCTATCATTCCCATAACTCTCTCTCATTCCCTGTCTTCTACTGTTCCTATTCTCTCCTCTTCTATCATTCCCATAACTCTCTCTCATTCCCTCTCTCTTCTACTGTTCCTATTCTCTCCTCTTCTATCATTCCCATAACTCTCTCTCATTCCCTCTCTTCTACTGTTCCCATTCTCTCCTCTTGTATCATTCCAGTAACTCTCTCTCTCATTCCCATAACTCTTTCTCAATCCCTCCCTTCTACTGTTCCTATTCTCTCCTCTTCTATCATTTCTATAACTCTCTCTCTCTCTCTTTCTCTCTCTCTCTCTCTCACTCCTACTCTGATTCGCTTTGCATTCAGCTCTTCCATTTGCCTAATCTCATCTTATTCCCTAGACAGTCCATCTATTCTTTCAGCTCACCTATCTCTCTCTCTCTCTCTGTCTGCAAGTCAGTCACTCTTATTTGTCATTCATCCTCCCAATTGAGACCATCTCCGAAGACTTCACAATCATCCAACTTTTCCATACTCCCCACTCTCATTATTTTATTCATATTTCTCTCGCTATTCTTGCCCTCCATCATACCACTCACCTCTGTATGTGGAGAATCTCCCACCTCTGACTCAACAAAGTCAGTTATAGTCTCAACGAGATCAGTTATAGTCATCTCTACTCACCAAGTTCTTTCCATCGCCTGCATTTTTAGCATATACGTATTTTTCCTTCTCTCACCTGCACATATACAACTGCCGGGATGCATACATTCCACAAGTCCAGCATTCTACAAAATCTCTTATTATACATTCAAAATGGAGTCCTTAAATGGGGCGGGGGGTGGAGGACATGGTGATATGCCATTTGCAATTTTAGCTACTGCTGCCACCATTATTGAAAACAGTGTCGAGGAACTATTACAACTAAACACTACATAAGTATAAGTGAGCATAACTATAGGTATAACTGTATGAGTAAAAGTTAACTATAAGTATAAAACATATTTAAGTATACTAAATATCTAAATAATGAAAACTTATGTTATCTTCGTCTTCTCTTACACTGCTATGAATCCAATTCCGACCCCATCAATATAGAGACAACAACTCACTCCAAAAACAACCACTGAAGGACACTTGTATTACAGAAAAACAACGTAGCACAAATCTTGACAGAAGTCACACTATTCACTGATTATAAAAGCACATTTTCAGCACAGCTCAAATCCCCTGCCACATTCTCTGGCGACTTCAATTTCTCTTCAAGATTTCTCAATTTTCTAACTCCAATCTTCAAATGAATGAACATTCATATATTCATTCATTCAATACAGTATGAATTATTTTAACCTGATTTTTTTTTTAAAGCTAAATCATAAAATTTTCTATAATAAACCAAAATTAGTAGAGATGCACAAACTGTCTGGCTTACACAATCAATGTTTTTCAAGAATTCTATAAACTCTAAAGCACAAGTCAGGTGAAATGTTTTGTGTATCTTGCTACATTGCCCCCACATTTTCACTGATGATGATGATGATTAGAGAAAATGTGGGATCTGTAAAAAAAAAGTTCAATATAAAAAAAAATATGCTTTAGTTTTAAAACATGCAAAAAAATCTATTAAAATTATTCATATTGTTGACAAAACAAAAATTTTTAAAGTGTGCATACAAAATTTTCAAACAACCTATATATATTGTTTTTTGCATAGCATGCATGCCAGCTAGAAAAAAATTCATTTTGCGGTCAGATAATACACAAGGTAAAAAGGTCTTAATTACTGATCTAGAAAATAACAGTAAGCATTGATGCAATAAGATTAATTATTATATACAGTATATATAACCAATAATAAGTTTCATTTATTAACTTCACAGAATCTCAAATGATAATCATAATCAACTCACTTTAACAGTATGGCTCCACATGTTATGGTGGTGTAGTTCTTGCTGAGTATTTACACAACTAGTTTGGTAACTAGATGTTACTACATCGCTTCCTGTTGAAGGAGGAGGGGAAGGAACAGAAGAGCTTATCTTTGGAGTAGGTGGTACTGAGTTTTCTGCACATAGAATTTCATTACTTAAGTGACAAGGACTGGATTCTGTTGATGTAACAACTTGTTCCTCAAAAGTACATGATGCTAGCTTTGATGCTGATGACGAACGAACAGGAGGAGAAGGAAATAAAGGTAGATCATGAAGAATATTAAGAGATAAATTTAATTCTCTCAATTTTGGGGCTGTCCACATTTTAAAGGGTAAAGTTTGTAACTTATTATTTGATAAATCTAAAAGTACAAGAGAAGGCAACTCAAACAAACATGATGGCACAATGTCGAGACGATTATCATGTAAATGAATTTCTTCTAAAACAGTGCAGCACCAACCAGATGCCTTCTGCAAATTATCATGTTGCTTAAATTTTGGTGAGCCCGAGATTTTTTGATCATCTTTTGGAAGCCTAAATATTTTGTTTTGTGCAGCATTCAGTATCCTTAAGGAAGGCATTTGAAATATACACAGAGGAAGTTCAGTGAGCTGATTGTTAGATATATCAAGACGAGTAACTGCAACTAACGCTGTACTCTGATTGCGTGGAGTCAATTTCAGTTTAACATTATGCACTAAACTAGCATTAATTAACCACTCTTCTCTTATATAATGAAGACATTTTTGTCCATGCCAATTTATCATTACTGCTGTAGTTGGGAACATTGAGCTGAATGTCACACTTCCTAGCAGACCTCCAAGATGAGTTGATGGTATTATATCTAAGGCTTTCTTATTTATTTTAAATTCAGGATCTTGATGAGCTTTTATTGTTAGCAATTTGGAAACAATATGTTCATCTTTATAGCGACTTGCAACCCTAAGGGCCTTACAATGATCATCCCGAGCACCATATCTTATCAAGAAGTCTACCATACTTCCATCTCTATTTTTACATGCTTCTACAAGAGATGTAGAAACAGTACCAGTATATTCATCTTGTTGAGATTGATCAATATCATCCTGAGATGGCTTAATACAAAGATTAGGATTAGCTCCATTCTGAAGCAACATAGAAACAATATTATGATGTTTATTTTTTACAGCAACATGAAGGGCTGTTTCTGTATTGTTATTGCAATAAATATCCAAATCAAGAGGACTAATGATAGATTCAATTCTTTCTTCACTGTATTCAGTATTGTTCTTTAAGCTCAATTTTGCCATAACAAGTTGCAGTCCACTTGCTATTTGGCGCTTGGGGCTTACCAAATTTGTTCTTATTTCTTCTTTTGAATCACTTTTTGTTTCCTTCTCAGAAGTATTAGCAATTCTTTTAGCCTGAACTCTAAATTTTAGTAACATATCTACAATTCTTTGATTCCCTACATAACAAGCAACATATAGTGCAGATTGTTCTGTAACATCTTTTGCATTAATATCAAATGGAAAGG
Organism: Typopeltis vanoorti; assembly: GCF_054136105.1. Lineage (NCBI taxonomy): Eukaryota > Metazoa > Arthropoda > Arachnida > Uropygi > Thelyphonidae > Typopeltis > Typopeltis vanoorti. The sequence goes on along the minus strand of NC_143567.1, from coordinate 34,514,066 downwards.
AATATTCCCACTGTCCTGATTTGTCAATATAACTGTGCATGACATCAGCCATGTATGGAAATTTCAAAAGAAGTTCAAGAACATGAACATGGCCATTAATAACTGCTGCATGTAAAGGCAACCACTTTTCCACAGTTGTTACTTGAACTAGGTGAGGAAATTTCTAAGGAAGAAACACTGAATTACTTCAATAATCAAAAACAATGTTTATTTTTTCTTCAACAAACACATTTTAAGAAGAAAGCATATACAAAGAAAATCTAAATTCTAAAAATAATTTTAGCCACCTTCAGATATAGTTTTCCCACAGTTGCGACAACTCTAGGCTGGCACAATGCCAAACAGAGTCAATTCATGTGTTATGGGGGGGCGGGGAATAAGGTGATGTATGAATTCATCACCAACATGCAAAATCACATGCTTTGTGCATAAAATTTTCCAACTGTTATATATGCAAAATAATTCACTTTAAAAACTCGAATTTTCACAAAAGAATAGCTAATTTTCTGACATGTAATAATAAACACCCATCCCACAAAACTCATTGATTATCCTATTATTGGAATGAATTTGCCTTCTTCTGCCATGTGCAGAAGTATCAAGGTCTCTTGTATCTGTGGTTGGACTGTAATAGTTTCCTTAAGTTTTAGTGGTTCAAAAGAATTAAAGTTCAGAAAGTCTTGGACAGAAATCTGAATCTTGGAAAATCTTAGTATAGACCTGAATCATTCAATTTGGAGTTTTCTAATCTCTACTATTAAATAATCAATACTTCTGCTATTATGATTTTCATTACTTTTAAGTGAGAGCCACAAAGAGAATTTTATTTTCCTGAATGCTAAATTCATTGTTCTGCTGCAATATTTATCAAGAATTATTATGGTTAAGATACATCTACAAAAACTATTAGGATATTCATGTCAGTTGTATTCAAAGCATGATGTGTAACAGTTTCGGGGTTTATTATAATAACTAAAATGTAAGTTAATTTTTTGTTCATTATTAAGACTGGATTACCAGTGTACTCAGAAATAATTCATTTCCTAGGCCATAAAAAGTAATAAGTAATACATATTATGAATAAGATTTTATGTTTTTTTTTTAAATAAGAGGCATGAAAAAAGTGCATAAACACTTTCAAGATTTCTAAAGAAAACAAGAAAGTTTTGAAGATTATGTCTAGAAAGGATGAGCTGAGTATTTTGAAGGCATCATTAACACTTTTTTTTTTAATTTAGAAGACAGTCCAATATAACTTTTTTTTAAGATGGGATTGTGGTGACCAGGATATTGTAATGCATACTGACATATTTCTAAGAAATTCCATCTGAAGGACGAGACCAGAAATATGAATTGCAGGTGGCTGGAAGTTGCACCATGAAAACGTTTCAAAACTCAGGTCAGTACATGTACTTCATAACCGACCAAACAATTACTTGTTGTTTATTATTTTAACGGTATAATAGAACACAGAAACTAAATAAATAATTCGTTTATTAACTTGATGCTGATATTTCGCTGGTGTTATAACCAGCATCTTCAGAGCACAAAAACACTGTTCGTCACAATACGCGAGACTAAAACATGGTGTACTTAAACAAAATTGTAGTAGCAACATAAGACTAGAGTCCTGATTTTGGCGCCCTCTATCTGAAAAAAAACTATCATATATTACTAGAGTCCTAGAAACGTGCTAGTTTTTTCTTAATATGACTGTCTACCAGATCTTCGGCAAGTTAATAGAGCCATATTTGTTGAGATTTGGAGTGTGTTTTAGGGCTTCTGTCGCCTCTAAGAACAATCTCTCTGATTGATACGGGTTTCTGTGTAGTACTTTTGTGTTTTTCCAGTTGATCCTGTGTGCAGGGGTATCCAGTGCATGGTCTGCTAGGCCCGACTTCCCATAATGATAATTCCGGACGTATCTTTTATGTTCGCTGATGCTGATGTTCACAGTTCTTCCTGTTTGACCGTAGTAGGCTTGATTGCATGAGCAGGGTACTTGGTAGACTCCTGGATGTGATAAAGGAGGAATGCTATCCTTAGGTGAGCGGATGAGGGTGGCTAATTTGCTACATGGTCTGAATGTAGTGCGTAGTTTATGTTTATTGAGAATTCTTGAGATCTTTTCGGATGTGCCTTTAATGTAAGGGATGGCGACTGTTTTGTTGTGGTTCTCTGTGGTGGATGGTGGGAGGGGTTGCTTAGGAGTGTTTAGTATTTTGTTTATTTTATGTGGATTGTAGCCGTTGGCCAAGAAGGTGTGGCGTAAGTGAGTCAGTTCAGCAGTCAGAGCCTTGTCATTGGAACAAATTGCTCTAGCTCTATGGGTTAGCGTTTTTAATATGCCATATTGTTGAGAAGGATGATGGTGTGATTGTTTGTGTGAGTATCTGCCTGTATGTGTGGGTTTTCTAAAAACTGAAAATGATAAGGAACCATCTGGGAGACGTGTGATGAGTGTATCCAGGAAGGGCAGACAGTTGTTGGTTTCTAGTTCCATAGTAGGCTTGATTGCATGAGCAGGGTACTTGGTAGACTCCTGGATGTGATAAAGGAGGAATGCTATCCTTAGGTGAGTGGATGAGGGTGGCTAATTTGCTACATGGTCTGAATGTAGTGCGTAGTTTATGTTTATTGAGAATTCTTGAGATCTTTTCGGATGTGCCTTTAATGTAAGGGATGGCGACTGTTTTGTTGTGGTTCTCTGTGGTGGATGGTGGGAGGGGTTGCTTAGGAGTGTTTAGTATTTTGTTTATTTTATGTGGATTGTAGCCGTTGGCCAAGAAGGTGTGGCGTAAGTGAGTCAGTTCAGCAGTCAGAGCCTTGTCATTGGAACAAATTGCTCTAGCTCTATGGGTTAGCGTTTTTAATATGCCATATTGTTGAGAAGGATGATGGTGTGATTGTTTGTGTGAGTATCTGCCTGTATGTGTGGGTTTTCTAAAAACTGAAAATGATAAGGAACCATCTGGGAGACGTGTGATGAGTGTATCCAGGAAGGGCAGACAGTTGTTGGTTTCTAGTTCCATAGTAAAGTGGATTTTTGGATGTTGGCTATTTAAATGTGCTAAGAATGTTTTCAATGTCTCAGGGCCATATGGCCAAACACACTCCAAATCTCAACAAATATGGCTGTATTAACTTGCCGAAGATCTGGGAGACAGTCATATTAAGAAAAAACTAGCACGTTTCTAGGACTCTAGTAATATATGATAGCTTTTTTTTTTTTTTTTTTTTTTTTTTTTTTTTTTTTTTTTTTCAGATAGAGGGCACCAAAATCAGGACTCTAGTCTTTGTGTTGCTACTACAATTTTGTTTAAGTACACCATGTTGTTTTAGTCTCGCGTATTGTGACAAACAGTGTTTTTGTGCTCTGAAGATGCTGGTTATAACACCAGCGAAATATCAGCATCAAGTTAATAAATTAATTATTTACTTAGTTTCTGTGTTCTATTATACCGTTAAAATAATAAACAACATGTCCGACGAACACATAAGTCTGTCCACACGTTCAAACAGTTACTTATTTGCAACACTTCCATACTCATCAAACCTTCCATCTGTAACATACATATTTTTTTAAAATGAGGTATAAATATTGTGTAGTCTATCAAGAAGTTGTGTTTTTAGACTGACTATTTTTTGCAACAGAAATTAACCTCACCCATTCAAGTTATCAAAAGCAAAATGCAAAGATATTATGGAATTTTAAAATTCAGAGAGACAGACATCTGAAATGCAATATGCCAGACATCACTGCAGTCAAATCACATGTGTGGTTTACTGAAGTTGCAATAACAAAGGATAGCAGAGTAGAAGAAAAAAATGCAGGAAAAACTGACCAAGTACCAGGATCTCGAGATTGAAATTCAGTGTCTTTGAAACAAAAGGAACAACAGTTCCAATTTTCATAGGAATGCTAGAAACAGTATAAAGAGCATTTATGAAACTACTGGAATAAGCTGAGCTACCCAGATATAACACCATCTAAAGTCCAGAAAATGAAACTTAGGAACATCTCACATTTTACATTGCTATCTCGTTGATTCCTAGGCCTGAATTGAACTCATTTGCCAGTCAAAGATTTCATTATGCTGTTTCTTGTTACTCTATGACTGTGAACACTGTTAAGTGAATAGAGAAATAATACACATGTACATTAGCCATAGTATAATGTTTTAAATAACAGTTTCACAGGTGTATGAGAAAACTAAACAGAATTTATTGCTCTTATATATTTCATTTAATATGTCATGAGCTTCATTTAGGGAAAAGGCAGAAGAACTGATAACAAAATTTATATTCTGAATACAAGAACGAGTCAATACAGAATGCATAATGTCACATGTCTCAGTTGCAGTTGTACAGTAACAAGAAACATTGTTAGAGTTCAGAGAATTAACAGCAACCCAAAACTTAGGCATACAGCCTGTCTGATTAAGATTGTTATGGTGGTGTAGGGCTTCACACAATTCAAAAAACAGATGATTAAATTTGAACCTACTCTAGTGTAGCATCTTTGTATGGTTCCATTGAACTCTATGTCTAGTGTTGATGGCACGAGAAGCAAGGCCTGAACCTTTAGATTCCAAAAATCTTATATAACCTTGATGTTCTCGGATTCTAATAGTAGCAGAATGGCCAGTCTGTCCAAAATAGCAAAGATGACGGTCGGCCAGACCATTGTGCAATCTCCTGACCGTACTTACACATGGAAACCCAAAACTTTCACAACGGTTCTTCTTTGAACCAGCTGATAAGGAATAATGGACATAATATGCGTATCTTCCAGTTAAATTTTGAGGGTATTAGCGCATCAAAATGTCAATGTCTTTCTAAACTTCGACGAGGAAAAAACGTCGATCTACTTCTCATTCAAGAATCACATATCGAAACTGAAGATCAAGCTAAATCTAGAGCAATAATCCCTGGCTATGACATTCTCTGGATTACTTAACAGTCATAGCTACGGCAACATAACATATCTCCGAAATGGTATTGAGAATGCTGTGCTGATATCTTCTTCAACTGATGGCGAAATCCATAAGATCACTGTTAAAATAGCAGACATTACGATTGTGAATGTATATAAACCACCTGCAACTGTTTCACCAAATGACGTTCTACAGACATACTCCCACCCAACAGTGCACTCTGGGGACTTCAACAGTCATCATACTTCTTGGAAATACGATCGGAATGATCAAAACGGGGAAATATTAACTGAATGAGCAGATCAACGCCGTCTTCACTTGGTTTTTGATGCCAAGGAAAAAGTCATCTTTAAATCAAGAGCCTGGAATAAGGAATATAACCCAGATTTGACATTCGTCTCCACTGATAGTGAAAATCAGCCTCTACAGACTTTCAGACATATTCTTGAGGTTTTTCCAAATAGCCAGCACTGTCCCATCTTTATGGAATTAGGAGCCCAAATTCCAGTGATAACATTATTTCCTAGACCAAGATGGAATTTCCAAAAAGCCGATTGGGAAACTTCACTGCAGATCTAGACGCATGCCTTAGAAGAATTCCCCCAACTTACAAAAACTATGCACAGTTCACTGGAGTAGTTATAGCAGTGGCAAAAATACACATTCCTCGAGGCTACCGAAAAGAATACGTGCCTGGATGGACCAACGAAAGCGAATCCCTGTATCGAGAATTCCTTGAAAATAAGGATCCTGAGATAGGAGAACTGCTCCATAGTCTCAACGCTGCTCGTAGGGAAAAGTGGATTCAAATAACTGAAAACATAGATTTCAAACACTCTAGTAGAAAAGCCTGGTCGCTACTTAAGAAGTTTGGTTCAAGCCCCTCTATACCAAAGAAATCTCCTCTTGTCGATCCGAATCAGACAGCTGCTCATATTGTTTCGCTTTCTAGAGCTCCGATAGATAAACAACATACTGAAGAGGTAAAACGCAAACTAAAGGCTATGAAGTCTGTAACTCAAAAGAATCAACAATTCTTTTTGCCTTTTTCCCGTGAGGAAATATCCTCGCCGCTTCAAAATATCAAAATGGGGAAGGCTCCTGGATTTGACAATGTTCATAATGAATTCTTGATGCACTGTGGACCTTATGCAAGATCGTGGCTGGCTAAGTTCTTTAACTATATACTTGAAAGTGGCTGCATTCCTAAAGAATTTAAAAGAATAAAAATCATTGCTGTGTTAAAACCAGGTATGCCAGCAGACAGACCTGAAAGCTATCGTCCCATAGCTCTTTTAAGTGCAACCTACAAATTGTTGGAGAGACTAATATTGAACAGGATCAGTGATAAAATTTTGGAACGTGTTCCAATAGAACAAGCAGGGTTCAGAAGAGATTGCAACTGCACAGATCAAGTTCTCAGCTTAACAACCTACACTGAAGCAGGATTTCAAAGATGTCTGAAGACTACTGCAGTCTTTATTAACTTAACAGTGGCTTACGATACTGTTTGGAAGGAGGGACTCATATATAAATTTCTTAAGGTCATCCCATGTAAAATATTAGGTCATCTCCTAAACAACTTACTGTGTGATCGATATTTCAGGATAGTCACCGGAAGAAGCATCAGTAAACAGAGAGTGCTCAAGAATGGATTACCTCAGGGCTTAGTGCTCGGACCACTGCTTTTTAGCCTTTACCTCACAGATATTCCTGAAACAGCCAGCAGGAAGTTTGCTTATGCAGATGATCTAGCTTTGGCGATCAGCGACAAGTCTATCAAAAGAACTGAAGAAATATTAACAAATGATCTGTGGGCTTTATGGCAGTTCTATAAAAAATGGAGATTAACACCAAATTCTAGTAAAATTGAATGTTCTTGCTTTCACCTGAACAATAGTCTTGTAAATCAAAAACCAGAGATATATGCTGATGGGACATTAATTTTGTTTAATCCGACACCTAAATATCTGGGAATAACTCTGGATAGAACTCTGACACCATATGATTAATATCACAGCTAAAGTTCGCACCAGAAATAACATAGTTCAGAAGCTTTGTGGTACTATATGGGGCTCAAGTGCCACAACTCTGCAGTGCACTGCAATGGGTCTAGTTTACAGTGCAGCAGAGTATGGTGCTCCTGTCTGGCTCAATAGTTACCATGTCAATAAACTAGATACTCAACTCAACTCCACTCTGCATTTAATAACAAAATTTAAATTTTGAATGCAAGTACAAGTCATACCTATTATATCATGTGTCTTGATCACAGCTGTACATTAGGAGGAAACATTATCAGGATTCAGAGATGTGGATATATATGTATGATTATTAATTTTTTTAAAATTATAAACAATTAATAGCAATCACTTTCGAAAACCTTGGCATAAAATCTGTCCAATTAAGATTAGGATTAGGTCTTATCTCCTCCTGAGATTTTTATTTAATAAGGTTAAAACACCTTATGGTAACTTGTTCTGGTAAAATACTTATAAGCTCTGTATTACTAAAATCTTGATATATTTCTAGCCTGGCTCCCACTGATGAGACCTCAATAAAGGTCGAAACCGATCTGGGTAGTGGCCCCTTGCCTTTAATACAGAGCATCTTACATCTCCTCCAGGAGATGTGCCTTGCATTATGGGTAAATATTAAGATTAGTGATCAGAGCTTATTCTACTTTTACCATCAGTTATCTTGGTCTTGCACTACCTACAGGGTCAGCTAGACTTGCATTACGTGCAGGCGCAAACTTGACTTATTTGTCTATTTGCTTACTTGGGAAATGGAATAAAACCAGGTTTAAAAGAGCTTGGTATCTTTAACAAAAATAACTTTATATGGCATTTTTGGTGATCATCATCATCATAATCAATTTCCTGACATATACCCTCAAGGGGTGTACAGGATATGATAGTACTACATGAAAAACTTACATCACCGCTAACTTCCTATTTACAATTTTCCTCCAAATCAATCTGTTACCTGTCAAGACAAAACATTATCAGATCTTTTAAGGTACTTTTTACTGTATCAATCTACCTATATCTTGGTCTTCCTCTGGGTCTTTTTCCTGACAACCTAACAAAGAACACTTCTTTTGCTAATCTTTTCTCCCTCATTCTGTTTAAATGACCATACCATCTGACATTAGTTCTGCTAACACATTCTTGGATGCTAACAATGCCTAACATCCTCATTTTTCATATGAAATTGCCATTGATGCCATCTGTTCACGCTTCTAATCTTACTCAGAATTCTCATATCTGCGGACTCTAGTCTCTGGTCAAGTATTTTATTTCTAACCCAGCTCTCAGATCAGTTAAAATTGGCTTGAACATTGTGTTGTATACAGCTAATTTAGTGTTTTGACGAATTTCAGTCTTACTCCAGATAAATTTATTCAGTTGACTTCCTACCATACCAGCTGGTAATTAATTTACGGAATTAACAATGTATATGAAGTATATTGATTAAAGATAACTTTAATGAATCACTTCTATATTTCGGCAATGTCACATTGCCATCTTCAGGAACATAAAGATATGGTACGTGCACTAAGGAACTAACAAAGCAAATGAGGAAGAAAGTAAGAAACTAATTTTGTTCCTAAAGTCCTAATGGTGCCCTCTTGCGGGCTAATTTGGTAGTCTTGGCAGTTGGGCTGAAGTTCTCATAATGAAAGTCTCCCAAATTTGGGGCAGTTTCATGCACCCAAATTTGTTGAGGTTAAGAACGTTTTTTAGAGCTGCTGAAGATTCTTTGAATAATCTTTCGTATTTAAACTTGCTGCGATGGATTATTTTTGTTTTCTTCCAACGAATTTTATGGTGGGTATCTAAGGCGTGGTCTGCCAACCCAGAGCGGCTGTACTGGTGAAACCGGATGTAGTCTTGGTGTTCTGAAATCCTGATATTTGTTGTTCTGCCTGTTTGGCCAAAGTAGGACAATTTGCAGCTGCAAGGGACCTGGTATACACCAGGTAGGTCTAGGGGAAGTGGTTGGTCTTTGGTAGAGCGGATAAGGGATGCCAACTTTTTATATGGTCTGTAACAGGAAGTAAGGTCATATTTTTTGAGGATATTAGTTATTTTTTTCAGAGGTGCCCTGGATGTAGGGGATAGTGATAGACTTGGTATAGTCTTTATTGTGGAGGGGGGAGGGGGGTTGTGGTTTACAGGTTTTAGTATTTTTTGGGGGTTATAGCCATTGGCTAAGAAAGTGTTGAGGATGTGGTTTAGTTCCATAGTCAGGGCCTTGTCATCTGAGCAGATTAATTTTGCCCTGTTATATAGTGTTTTTATCACCCCATATTGTTGTGAGAGGGGGTGGTGGGATTGCTGGTGAATGTATCTGCCAGTGTGGGTGGGTTTTCTGTAAACAGAGAAAACCAAAGATCCATCAAGCTGGCGGGTGATTAAAGTGTCAAGGAAGGGGAGGGTGTTGTTTTCCTCTTTTTCTAAGGTGAACTGGATTCTGGGATGTTGGTTGTTTAAGTGTGTTAGGAAGGAGTGGAGTGTGTCTGAGCCATGTGGCCAAATAGCAAACACATCATTCACATAACGAAGCCAAATAGTGGGTTTTTGTGGGGCGGAGTTTAAGGCTTTCTCTTCAAATGTCTCCATAAAGAAATTGGCCAAGGGTGGGGAAAGTGGTGAACCCATGGCTGTCCCCTCTATCTGTTTGTAGAACTTTCCTTGCCAAACGAAATAGCCTGAGTTCATTGTGAACTGAAATAGGGCTGAGATATCGGGAGGAAACTTGGCTTGGATGAGCTCAAGGGTTTCTTTGAGTGGGACATTAGTGAATAGGGAGGAGACGTCAAAACTGACCATTATGTCAGTGTGTTGGAGTGTGAGGTTTTCTATACTGGCTTTAAAGTGGGCCGAGTTTTTTATGTGTGATGGTATGTTGCCAGTGCAGTGTGTGAGCATTTTGGCTAAATGCTTGGCTAATTTATATGTGGGGGAATCAATGCCATCCACTATGGGACGCAATGGCACATTTTGTTGATGTATTTTTGGGAGTCCATATAATCGGGGGGGGTCTAGAGTTATAAGGTTTAAGTTTGTTGGTGACTTCCACAGGCCAAGAAGTGACCTTCTTAAGGAGTCTGTGGATAGTTCTAATCTGAGAGTTGGTCGGATTATATTCAATGGGGAGGTAAGTAGTACGGTCTCGTATTAAAGAATTTAGCTTACCTTTGTAGTCTTTTTGATTGAGTACTACAGTGGCGCTTCCCTTATCAGCTTTGGTGATTACTATTTTTTTGTTGTTTTTTAATTCTTGTAGGGCTGTATATTCGTTTTTGGATAAGTTGGATTTTGGAGGTTTGGCTTTAGTGAGAACACCGACTACATCCAGTCTCACGTTGTTGGCGATATGGTTAGGCAGGATGCGAATTCCACGCTCTATTTGGATCATGATTTCTTCAGCAGGTATCCTTTGGTTGGCATCCCTTATCCGCTCTACCAAAGACCAACCACTTCCCCTAGACCTACCTGGTGTATACCAGGTCCCTTGCAGCTGCAAATTGTCCTACTTTGGCCAAACAGGCAGAACAACAAATATCAGGATTTCAGAACACCATGACTACATCCGGTTTCACCAGTACAGCCGCTCTGGGTTGGCAGACCACGCCTTAGATACCCACCATAAAATTCGTTGGAAGAAAACAAAAATAATCCATCGCAGCAAGTTTAAATACGAAAGATTATTCAAAGAATCTTCAGCAGCTCTAAAAAATGTTCCTAACCTCAACAAATTTGGGTGCATGAAACTGCCCCAAATTTGGGAGACTTTCATTATGAGAACTTCAGCCCAACTGCCAAGACTACCAAATTAGCCCACAAGAGGGCACCATTAGGACTTTAGGAACAAAATTAGTTTCTTACTTTCTTCCTCATTTGCTTTGTTAGTTCCTTAGTGCACATACCATATCTTTATGTTCCTGAAGATGGCAATGTGACATTGCCGAAATATAGAAGTGATTCATTAAAGTTATCTTTAATCAATATACTTCATATACATTGTTAATTCCGTAAATTAATTACCAGTTATGTCTAACCAACGTATAAGTCTTACTACTAGTACCATACTAGCTTTGTTGATGCTGTTGTCGATTTCCATATTTAATTTACCATCTTTGCTAAAAATGATGCTTAAGTAACTGAAATGTTTTACTTGTTCTATAAGTTCTCCATTCACAATGCAGTTGATATTTTCAAGGCTTCCTGCTTATTTTTATTGTCTTTGCCTTGTTATTGCTGACCTTCATACCACATCTCTTACAACAGTTATTCAATTTAGTAAGGGATTCTTGCAGTCTTGTACCGGATTTATTTAGAAATATAACATCATCTGTAAAAAAAGTAAAGAACTGAGATTAACATTTCCAATTTTGATATCAGGTTTAACACCACTTTCCTTCATAATGTGATACATATACATAATGAATAACAAAGGGGATAATGTACATCCTTGTCTCACACGATTGAACATTAAACCATCTTCCTGTACTTCCTTCAATTCTAAATGCTGACTTACAACTCAAATAAAGACTAAGTATTGATTGATATAATGTCCCATGATGCCACACGACTGTAATGCTTTGAATAGCTTTTCTCTTGGCAACTTGTCATATGCCTTTTCCAGATCTACAAAACTTAAATACAGATCTTTGTGATATTCCCAAATTTCTCAAACTATTTGTCATAAAATGAAAATCTGATCCTGATAGCCTCTATTTGACCTAAATCTAGCTTGTTCTTCACCAAGCTTCCCTTCCACAATTCTTCTCAACTGTTCCTCAAGTATACTTGCTTAAATCTTACAAGGAACACTCAACAGGGAAATACTTCTGCAGTTCTCACATTCAGTTTTATTTCCCTTTTCAAATATTGGTACTATTAGAGTTCTACTTCACTCATCTGGAATTAATCCCTCTGTATAATCCAGTGGTCGCCAAAGTGGTCGATATCAACCACCAGGTGTCTATATAACATTGTTAGGGGTCGATAGAAAAATATAAGACATCATTGAATGGGTAATATTTAATTTGGTTAACTTGGATTACCTCCATCCTGAATGACAACGCAATTAAGAGTGAATAGTGGGAAGAGTGACATGATAGGACCTGTAAGATGGAGCAAGGTCGTGAAAATAGTTACAGAGGCCAATCAAGTAGGCTTTGCCGCGCCAACCTGAGGGTACAAAGGGTGCACCGCACCTGGCGGCAACATTGATATTTTATTTATTGTAGTAAATGCTACATGCAATTTCTTTTAGTTATTTTTTTAAACGGCGGCTGATAAAAGTTTGCACCCGGGCAGCAAATACCCTTGGCACACTCCTGCAAGTAGGCCAAAAATATGTATTTACCAATAAATGGACGTCGGCAGTTTGCGCCGGGCCGGTGTGGCAGGAGCGAGATTGCAACACATGCACGGTTGCTTATTTACTTATACTTACACGTATTCAATCTGGTCTCATTTTTGAGCATCGACATACGAGTGAGCATTAATGTTCTAATAATTCATCAACATACCGTATTTTCCAGAGTATAAGACGCACCCAAGAAATTTAATACAATTTTCTGGAAAAAACCTTAACCAAAACAACGCTCACGGGCTACTTTGACTACACGTGTACGAATCATTTTTGTTGAAATGGCAATGCCATTTTGCCAATTTTCTTGCACCCATTTCAAAACTTCAGTCTCTAGTTCTGGCCACTTCGCAATTTTTCCACGTTCCGCACACTTTTCATTATGCAAATTGTACAAAATCTCCTTCTGCCCATGCCAAGTTCTAATCATTTTTTCTGTAGGCAGAGGTCCAAAATGTCTTTAGCTTCCCTATTCCCATGTTCTTCCGCATATTTTACAACCTGCAATTTGTAACTTGAAGTATATGAATGTCGCCTGTTTTTTTCCATCACTAAACTCTACGGGGAAATATCAAACTGAACACAAAATATCTCAACACGTCAACTCAATACTGATAAACATCGGTAACTGATTACTCGGATAAGATATTATGAAACTTGAATAGGGACTCCCCGTTCTTAGCCAATAACGCGCTAGAAGTCACGTGAAGGTCACGCATCAATTTGATTGCACCATTAACCACCTACAAAGATCTTGGAACATAAAAGGGAATGAGTCACCCCATTTTTAAGATGAATTTTTAAGGTAAAAAAGTGTGTCTTATACACTGGAAAATAAGGTACATATTATAATTCAATAGTTATTCATTCACGATCTAAACCTCTCTATGTTGAAGAGTTGAGCAGGACTGGTAGTTTTGTACATCCTATAGAAATACATGAGTAGATATATTATTTAGACATTACTTTTGCTTACTGACTTCAATTTTAATAATTTTTTTACAACCCCAGTAACCACAATGGCAGCTTCAGATTCTAAACAGAAATGCAGTCAATATTCGTTATAATATTTGAAACTTGGTTTTATTGCTTCATTAAGAAACCCAACATTGCTAATCTTGTCAAGAGTCACATTGACAATGTTAGTAAATTGTATACTAAGTTAATGAAGTCTTATTTTCATATATATAAGGAAGATTGTATTATTGTTATTTTGTTATCTAAATTAAATTTTATATTTTATATATTATTTATTCCTCCTATCAAATATGTAATGTTAAGAAGGACGTCAAAAACAAAAATGTATCCCTTTGACGTTCAATGTTTCTCAACATTTTTTGGATCATGCCCCACCTCAACGTCTCAAATTTTGATGCCCCCTCCTCTAGCATGATAGTCAGCCAAGATCTGAAAAAGTATATAAATATGTATAAATATGTACATGTACATTTTCAAATTGCCCCTAAAATATTCAAATCCCCCCCCCGTGGCGTGTATGCCCCACGTTGAGAAACACTGCGTTAAGCCAATATAATAATATATACTATATTATACATACAATAAATACTGTAATTATAAAATAAACAATCTAAAAACTCACATATGCATCTTTTTTGCTTGTCCTATTATAATTACGTATATAGTAAAATAGAGGGGGGGGGTCGATAAAGAGTCAAGAAACTCCTGAAGAGGTCAACAGTCAAAGAAGTTTGGCAACCCCTGGTCTAATCTTTCTGAACTATGCAGTGCAGCCACTGTGAAACTTTTATATCTCCATACCTGAACATTTCTGGTTGAATATCATGTACTCTCACTGCCTTTCCACATTTCAGGCTTTTAATGGCTTGCCTGTTGAGTGTTTTTTTTTTACCACTGTGCTGTCACTGATTACTTCATTTAGCAATTTTTCGAAGTAATTACTCCATACATCAAGGAGATCTTTTTCTCCAGTTTTCATGTCACCTATATCATCTCTAATTCCTTTTACAGCACTCTTTCTTCCATTTTTGATGTTTTTCAACAGCCTCCAGAATATTTTGCCACCTTCCTGATATTTTCTATGTTCTTACCAGAGTCTTCCAATGAATTTTGTTTAGCTAGTTTTGCAGTGTTTAGCTTTCTTACTTTTGTCTCTGTATTCTCGAAGAGCACAAGCTGACTTAACTGCCAGGAACTTTTGATATGCTGTCTTCTTTTTCTTCAATGCTTCTTTAACTTCCTGTGTCCACCATGGAGTTCTGTCTTTGCAGTCAACCTCACCACATGCCTGTCTGGCTGAATCAATCAATGTTTTCTTCAGAGCTTGCCATTGAATCTCCAAGGTTTGGTTCCAGTTCTCAAGCTCTTTCATTTTTTCTTTAATAATGTCTGCATATTTTAGTCTACAGGTCGCATCTGAGAGCTGCTCAACTTTTATTTACTTTAAAACTTTCTTACATGTTCTTCTTTTCAGTATGAAATTCAATTTTATCCTGCTCAAGACCAAATAGTGATCACTTCCAATTTCAAATTCTCTATACACTCTAATGTCCTGCACAAGTGAGAAAACATCACTATCAACAATAACATAGTCAATGAGACTTTTCTTATTCCTTGCCTCTTCCTTCTCTTCATGTGAATTTGTGCACATTTTTATGTTGGATCATGGTGTTAGTAATAACCAGTCCATGTCCTGAGCAGAAATCCAACAGGTATTTGCCATTTTATTATTAGCTTTGCTCTTTTCTCCAAATTTTCCCAAAATATTTTTGTATGTCTGACAATCAATTCCTACTCTGCTATTTAGATCCCCAACAAGGACCAACTTTTCCTTTTTCGTTGTGTCAGTAGCTTTCTCTAGAGCCTCAAAAAATTCCTCCACTTCTACCTTAGTAGAACCTTCTGTGGGAACATAGGCACAAATAAGTCTCATTGTCCAGTTCCCCATTCTGATATTTGCCCAAATCACTCTACTTGACACTGCCAGCCATTCAAGAAGATGAGCCTCATACTTTGTGTTGAATACTATGGCTACTCCTTCTTTTCCTTGATTGTCATTGACTGAATATAACATTTTGTATTTATTGCTCAGAAAGATCTCACCAGTTTTTTGTCTTTTCTGTTTCAGTCATCCCTATTATGTTGATCTGATACGTATCCAATTTCTCAGCTAGCTCCATTTCTTTGGTCTCATAATAAAAGTTGAAAAGTTAGGATAAGCATCACATTGCACTATATTGTCATTTTTTGAGACATTTGACAGTGTGTGTGAAGGTCAAAAAAGCTGAGCACAGTGGGTGTCAAATGGATGAATGAAGGGTGCTTGAAATCTGGAGAAAGAAGGCACTATGGATGCAGCACAAGATAAATAACAATAATAATTAATTACACAGAGAGTATAAATAATCTATTTTTTTAACAAACTCCTTTTAAATATAAACATCTATGTGGTCATAAAATTTTATAATTTTATGATCACATGACTAGGAGCAAGAAAGAACAACGAGAGAAGAACAGGTGTTTCAGATGGATAGGCAATCGGATAGAGCCATGGTACAACAAAGGAAACATGATATAAGGAGAGAGTGCATGTTGCACGCAGAAGAGAATGCATCCATCAACACATGTGCATGTATGTATGTGGATGGATGGAATGAATGGCCTGGAATGTGAAGAGGGAAAGTTGAATCTGAAGGGACAGATGGTGATAAATGTGATTGGGAATGGATAAGTGAGGGTTAAATCAAAACCAACAGGTGCCCAGATAGGATTGGGTATATAGCCAAAAGTGAACTGCTATGTTTATTTACGAATGCTAGAAGCATCAGAAATAATAGAGATGAAATTGTTTCACTGATTGAGAATAAGTGAAATATGTTCAGTTAGATGAGGAAGATAATCCTGATGAGGATAGGAAAGGTATGATGCTTTTCATGAGGAGAAAAATAATAAGCTACTGATGATACCATTGGAATTATGACCACATAGAGATGCCAGATGGAAACAGACAATGGTTTTGAGGCAGTATGATGTAAGCTGTAGGTTGACAGTAAGAGATATTTAATGGGATGTTGTTATAGATCAGGGAATATGTAAGATGGCGATGAAGAAATGCATAAGCAACATGGGTTAATAAACAAGGGAGGGGTGATAATTGTGGGTGATTTTAATTATGGTAATACAGATTGAAATGAAGAGATAACTTTTGGGAGAAGGTAAATGAAATAAAGGTAATAATTAGTTACACAAAGGGTATAAAGAGCAAACGAGGAAGGTGACTCAGCTGATAAGGACAGCAAAATGCACCACAAGCAGAAATCAGCAAATTGGTTGCATTGAATTTGTTCATCTAAAAATTGTTGGAATAAGTGAGACATAGTTGGATGAGGATGGCATCCTAACAGGAATAACAATGAAAGGGTATGATGCTATTTGTGAAGACAGAAAGGGTAAAAAAGGAGGTATGTTGCTATAGAACCTGGAAATGTGGAGGATAGTGACCATGAAACGTATAAGCAAAGTAAAAGCATTAAAAATTAAAAGTGAGTTTCTGAGGGAAAACTACTTCAGAAACTCAATGAGGGCATGTGAGAACTGAAGGTACTGGATTTGATCATCTCACCAGGGAATGTCATTAAAATGGAATGTCAAATGACCTCTAATTGATGAGAATGACCATGAAGTGATTACCTGGGTGGTTGCAGCTATGTGAGGACTTCTGTGAGGAAAGGTATATGCAGAATTATAAAGCAGGTGATTATGAGAAGCTCAGAAGACAGCTTGCAGCTGTACCATGAAATGAAGAGTTGGGTGAAAAGGAGATCAATGCTGCTTGGGTGATATTCAAAACTATTTGATAAAAGTAATATCTAAATGCATTCCAAGGGACAGAAGGTTAAATAAAGTAAGTGTGAAATGGATGAATGAAGATTAAGTGTGCAATACTGAGAAAGAAGGCATTATGGAGGCAACATAAGACAAGTGGTAATAATCAATTTCATGAGGAGTACAAAGAACGGGCAAGGAGGATAACTCAGTTGGTAAGAGTAGCAAAAGTGCAGTATGCAACAGTTGGCTAATGAAGCCAAAATAAAACTAAGGAGTTCTTTCAATATATAGCCAGCAAAAAAATGTAGGATGATACTGATTCGAGAAAATGGTATACTGCTGTGGAGGATATAGTTGAGATATTTAACGAGCAGTTATAGAGGTCTTTCATCCTTGTGAATGTGACGTCATGGAGAATTTGAAAGTAGTGGCTGAGTAGTAGGAGAGATTGACTGTGGGTGGGCAAGAGGTATATGGGGAATTGAGCAAATGTGAAGTTAATAAGGCTGGGGGACTTGATGTCACCATGTATTTTGAAGGAACATGCCAAGGCAGTTGACATCAGCCTTGGCATATTTGTTTAATATGAATCTTACATTATACTTTGATTTTGAAAAGCTTTTAATAGATTACCACATGATAAGTTGATAGTCAAACTAAAGTGGATAGGGTTGGATATTAGACTAGTGCATTGGATTGAAGATTGGCCATCTGATAGATATCAAAAAGTTGTGTAAGGGAACAAATATCCCAGAAGAGGAAAGTCACTAGTGTTGTGCCTCAGAGGTCTGTTTCACAGCCATTGTTGTTTAACCTGTATGTTAATGATATTGAGTTAGATTTGAATGGGGATATTCAGTTCTTTGCAGATGATGCAAAGTTGGGAAGAACTAGAGCAGATGTTGTGGCCTTACAAGAAGACTTAAAAAAACTGAGGGAATGGACATGGGAGTTGGGATACCAGTTCAATGTTGCACATAAGGTTGCAACATTGAACTGGTATCCCAATGTTGCACTATCTTTCTTTTCCAAATTTTAAAACATAAGGTTTTAAAATTTGGAAAAGAAAGATAGGATGTGGGGATATCTTGTTGGAGGTGGAGGAAATAGATCTTGGGGTAATGGTGGATAAAGATTTAAAATTTAGAGGACAAATTGCCAAAATTGTGAGGACAACACAACAAATTCTGGCAATGATGCAGAGGACACTGACTTGTAGAAGTATGGAGATTTCGGTTCCATTATAGGCCTTGATTAGCCCATATATAGATTACTGTGCACAGATTTGGTCACCTGGTTTTCAAAAGGATGAAAAGATATTAGAAAGGGTCCAGAGGTGATTGACAAAGGTAGTTTCTGGTCTCTGGAATGTTGAGTATGAAGAACGGTTGAGATGATGCAATTTTCAGTCTAGTGGATGGGAGGAAGAGGGGTGATATGACAGAGACCTACAACTTGGTAAGGGATTGTTATAAGAAGAGGTTGAACACTGCAGAGATTTTTCATAAAACGGTGGGAAATGGGGTGGAGAACAATAGGTCATCTCTGGAAGCTGTATAGAGGGTGTGAGCAAGGGAGTAAGAAGCATGTTTTTTTGCATGAAGAGTTGTGAATGATTGGAATGCTTTGCATGAGAGCGTGGTGTCTGCAGAGAATTTGAATGCATTTAAGGTACAGTATAATGAGCTGTGTGTATGACAAAAGGACCTCCCAAGATGAGTCTTTGACTCCATTGAAGTCTTGGCATGATGATGACAATAATAAATAATATTGCTAGTGAATTTTTATGATATGTGGAAAGTAGACATAAGAATGATTATGGAAAAATGATGTTAATGGATGAAAATAGGAGATTGGTAACTGCTGCAGAGGACATAGTCAAGGTTTTAAGTGAGCAATTCATTTGTGTGCTTCATCCTCATAGTGCAAATTCATGAGAAGGCTAAAGAGTAGAGAGAGTGGGAGTGTGTGTGTGTTTGCTGATGAGTGAGCAAGAGATACATGAGGAATTAAGTAAGCTTGAAGCCAATAAGGTAACAGGACTTGAAGATATATCTCCATGTTAATTAACAACCTAACATGCTATACTGAATAAAGACATGAGTTTAACAAATTTGTGCTTGGCAGTATCTGCACATGCATAAACCACTGGCAGGAATTAGCTTTATCATATGTATGATGCTTCCACATCAGGTGATCCCATTTTCACAAACATATGGCATGTTAACTGCAACTTTTCGGTAAACTTTTATTTGTAAAATTAGAATTTGTGAAGTGTCTTAATGATATTAAATATCTCAAATGTAATTCAAACTGATTTCAAGTTATGTATATATATTCTCGTATTGCTTTACATAAATTGTGTGCTTTCTGTATCTAATGATCGCACTATAAACAGCTATAACACATTTTCTAGAACTGAAAATTTGAAACAGGATGTTAGGACAAATGTGTTTGGTTAGCTGTATTGTTAGTGCTACAATAAAATCTGTTTTGATTGCCTGCATGCAGCATAATCTATGGGAGGGGAGTGTTTTTCCATTATGGGTGTCAGTCCAATTCTCTATAATTACACTAATTGTTACTAAATATAGTACATAGACTATAAATGTCTCTGAACTGTACTTAGTGATAAACAAAGCTACTTGTTTTTCTTGCTTCTGCAGTATAGCATCTATTGAGGTTGGAATGCTCTTCACAGTACAGGAATATTTTTATTCCAGTCTTTAGAAACAACAGACATAGTAAAAATTGATCTATTCCTGAATAAAAAATTAATACTTCTGTGTATTAT
This sequence comes from Typopeltis vanoorti, assembly GCF_054136105.1. Taxonomy (NCBI): domain Eukaryota; kingdom Metazoa; phylum Arthropoda; class Arachnida; order Uropygi; family Thelyphonidae; genus Typopeltis; species Typopeltis vanoorti. The sequence goes on along the minus strand of NC_143567.1, from coordinate 34,494,140 downwards.
AAGAAGTGGTTGATCTATAACAAAATTACTAGCATATGTGAGATATCTATTATTAATAAGACAAAAGAGCCACCGACAAAATTAGTACAGATCTGTACTTGACAGTACAGATCTTGCACGATTCGCTAGAGTTGATATAATACCCAACTTTTGCGCTGGATGGTGATGGGATGACGCATGCAAATATCTGTCTGTATGAGTTGGCTTTCTAAATATAGAGACTTTAATTGATTCAGGCGTCTTGGTGAGTTTAACATCTAGAAAACAGATGGAACTATTTTCTTCAATCTCCATAGTCAATTTTATATCTTGATGGCGGTTGTTTAAGTGGTCGAGAAACTTGTGAAGATTCTCAGTACCATGCTCCCATATGAGGAATATATCATCCACATATCTAAGCCAAATTTTCGGTTTTAAAGTAAAAGAGGAGATTGCTTTTTGTTCAAATTCCTCGAAAAAAATGTTGGCTAACACAGGAGAGAGGGGGCTTCCCATAGCTAATCCCGTAGTTCAAGCTCATAATATCTGTAATTTACAGTAGAATATTATGCTTTATAATTGTATAGCTTTAGAGTGTGTCAATGTTAATTTCGTGTCTTTTAATATCTTTCTATGTTCTTATCGCCTGATGAAGTCATTCTTGACGAAACATGTTGCGTTTTTTCAAATAAATGTCATTGTGTTATAATTCTCGGGTTTTAAGTCGGTTAATTTAGAAAAATGAACATATCCCAACCCCGAGTTAATAGTACTAATCATATATATATATATATTATCTTTTTCTGTTTATTTCTTCATTTTTAATCACTTTGAGAATACTTTTTCACCTTTGAGATATTAGTTATTATGCAAGATTAAATGTACCGATATAATTAGGAGCATCTTAGAAAGCTCAGAAAATAAAAATAAAAATGTCAGGGCTTGAGTATAAGTCAGCTCAAACAAATAAAAGACCAAGTTGAAAGAAAACTGTCACTAGGAAAGTAGTAATAATCTCCCATACATCCACTGAAATAATATGGCAGGAAATAATCATTATAAATATTATCTGAACAACTCAATTATTCATCGTATCACAATCCTAAAACAGCTAGGTAATAGTTCACAATGTATTAGCTAATGAATTACATACCTTAAGGAGAATCTCAGCTATATCCTTTCTGCCATAATAACAAGAAATATATAATGGAGAATATTTAGTAACAGGATGTATTCTACCATCTGCACCATACTCAAGTAGCAATTTCACTATACTTTTCTGCCCTTCTTCACATGCTCTGTAAGATAAATTATTGCAATTATTGCTTCACTATCATTATTATCATCATCTAGCATTGTTATTACTGCTATCATAACAAAACTCCATGAAGTTAACAGACTCATAATGGGAGGTTTCATTCAGCCAGCAACATATTTACTATACTGAACCATAAACTTATCCACAATGCATTCCACTCACCCACCACTTATTATTTGGTATATTATCCTATATAACTGCTATTGTTGTTTAGCTTTTTGGGTATTCTGAGTGTTTGGTCACAGGATTTTTTCAGGCATGATGAAAATGCAGCAGCAAAAAAGTCTATATTGATGTGCTGATGCCAAGATCGCTTAGCTCTTGTCTAGGTTAAGCAGATGTTCACTGGTAACAGTGAAGTGATGATCTGACATTAGGCATGCCAATTATCCTTTCAATGTTTTCACAAATGTATCTAAATTGGTTTTCTTCATGAATTACTTAAAGTTACTGCTGTGGTTTGCCTCATACATTCCATTTAAATTTTTCTTCCTGTCAATGAAACTTAACATGCAATGATCGAAACAACTTTCTTCTTCCTCACATCTCCATTCAGAAATTCAGGGTAAAATACTGTTGTTTGCTATTGTCATATCAATGTAGCCGCTTCCTCTGGGATTTTCAAACAATGGGGTATTACTGTTGTTTAGTATACATAGGAAATTTGAAGCTAAAAACTCTTCTAGACTTATACCTCTAATGTTTGTGCTGTTGTTAAACCATAAAACAGAATAAGTGTCTATTGTGAGAATTAGGCATTGATGATGGTAAAATCCATGATTGTGACCATTTTTTCAAAGTCTTATATTATGTCACTATGATAGTCTAGATACACATTCACATACATAAGTAATTTCAATAAGTACAGAGAAATTAATATTGCTTTGACTACAGGGTTGACCAGGAGTACTGCAGCTTTCTTATTTTCTAATCCTGTGGAAAATATTTTATAATTAGTTGGAAAGCCACATATTTTGTTGTTGATGTTGTACAGTTCTTGTATTTATGCTAATCCTATAATTCTGCTGTATATGAAGTTATTTACAGCATTGATAATAGAGCATCGAAGAATTATTTGAAGGCATTCTAGGGAAGTAGTGCTGTTTCTGCTAATTTTATTATTGCATTCTATAATCGATGTTTTGAACTGTCTTGAACTGATGTTTTGAGCTGGCTGTGGTAGTTGAATGTTGAGCAGTCTTTGCTTAGTGACATGTATTTGCAGTCGTTTTTGGTTTTGGAATGCTTATTATGATTCTGGCATTTATACAATTCATCTCAGACTCATTTCATTGGCACTTGCTGAACATGAGTTCCTTAGAGCAGAATGGACAAGTGCCTTTTCCCCTACAGTCTTGTGTATGATGGTGGAACTTAATCCAGTTGAAGCACCTCAGAACACTTACATAGTCTGCACAATGGCAAATTCTCTGCAGCATTTTAACATCAGTTTCGGTAATTTTATCCTCACCATTGGATCGACTTCAATAATTAGGTCTCGCTTGTTCGCTTTTTTATTTGTCATGATGAATTTTGTGTAATCTTTGTATTCCCACTGAAGAATTCTTTGTTCTGTAACATATGATTGCATTGTTCATTTCGATTTCACTGGGAATTATAGCATATATAATTAGCCCTGGAAGATATTTCTTACTGAGGATTTACTACTAGCATGTTGTTGAATTCCTGAGAGATTCTGTTATGTAATAAATCAATGTCGCCTTTCTTTGGATTCAATTAAGATTCCTCTGTTATTAATACTTTTCACTTTTGTTATTCCACTTTTGATTTTTCTTGGGTCTATTTTTTCTTTTATGATATTTCTGGTTTCTTCGCTGTTTAGTTGAGTTATTGGTTTTGCAATTAATTTCAAAGGGACTGTTTTCAGATTTGTCTTTGTTTTTAGCACAAGCTATTTAGCCTGTACCTGCTTAGTTGTAGTGGGCCGCAGTTCTTTTGATACTTTTGTTTCATTTTATTGAATACTTTCACTAGTTAACTCACTGCAGTTGGTATGTCATTTTTAAATTATTGCTTACTTTGGCAATGTTACGCAGCAAATCAAGGACTTTTTCAATTTCATCCTGTGCACCATCATCTTGGTGTTAAATATTCTGGATACATTACTTGTGAGAATCAAAGAAAGAGAGATATATATATATAATATACTCATATATAGGGTTTTAAAATTATTGTTCCAGCTCACCAGTCATGAAATATCTAGTCAAGTTTCAACATAAATGGAGTACTATGGTTGCCTTACATACCACAGTCACATGTTCAATCTTAAACATGGTTGATTTATTTAATACCCACAAAAATTGTTCAAAAAACCTCATAAGAAAAAAAAAAAAAAAAAAAAAATCCACCCACATAAAATCAAAAATCTAACCAAACATCCCACCAACATTAATTCTTACCAAAATAAATTACTTTGATTACCTTGATGGACCTATGTTTCACTCAGGATTTCTCCATGAGTGCAGGTTCACAAAGATGTCTCCAACGATCTCGATCCTCTCTCTTCCATGTTATACCCATAGATTTCACTAGCAGTTCTTTTGATACTTTTGTTTCATTTTATTGAATACTTTCACTAGTTAACTCACTGCAGTTGGTATGTCATTTTTAAATTATTGCTTACTTTGGCAATGTTATGCAGCAAATCAAGGACTTTTTCAATTTCATCCTGTGCACCATCATCTTGGTGTTAAATATTCTGGATACATTACTTGTGGGAATCAAAGAAAGAGAGAGAGAGATATAACATACTCATATATAGGGTTTTAAAATTATTGTTCCAGCTCACCAGTCATGAAATATCTAGTCAAGTTTCAACATAAGTGGAGTACTATGGTTGCCTTACATACCACAGTCACATGTTCAATCTTAAAGATGGTTGATTTATTTAATACCCACAAAAATTGTTCAAAAAACCTCATAAGAAAAAAAAAAAAAAAAAAAAAATCCACTCACATAAAATCAAAAATCTAACCAAACATCCCACCAACATTAATTCTTACCAAAATAAATTACCTTGATTACCTTGATGGACCTGTGATTCACTCAGGATTGGATTTCTCCATGAGTGCAGGTTCACAAAGATGCCTCCAACGATCTCGATCCTCTCTCTTCCATGTTATACCCATAGATTTCACTAGTAGATCTTCCCGTCTTGTAGGTGGTCTTCCTGGTTTTCTTTTTCTTCTTGGTTGCCAGTTGAGTATTCTATATGTTCATCTGTTATCCTTGAGTCTGGCTATGTGACCTGCCCATCTCATCTTGCTTTTATATACTGCAGTTACCACATCTTTTATGCTTGATCTCTTTCTTAGTTCCGTGTTTCTAACATTTCCCATTCTGCTGATGTTACAAATCCTGCGTTCTATTGCACGCTGAGTTATTCTAAGAGACTCCTCTTCTTTTCTTGTCGTGTTCCATGTTTCTGATCCATATGTGAGTGATGGTAGAATATCACTATTAAATAGTTTTGCCTTCGGAGAGATGTCAAGATTTGGATCAGTAAGTGTTTCTTTTAGTCTGTTGAATGATAGCCATGCAGCTTTCTTTCTTTTTTGCTAATTCTTCAGATAAATCGTTACTCATTTTTATTGTTTGTCCTAAGTACTTGTATGAGTCAATTTGCTCTATAGGGATGTTATCAATACATAGGTGACTGTCACTTGTGTAGATGTTTTTGATGCATTTTGTTTTTTCTAGATTCATTTCTAAGCCTATCTTACTGCTGTTTGTGTATACTTTTTCACCCATTTCTTCTAGGTCTTTTGGGTTGTGGAATATCAGTACTAGATCATCGGCAAACATAAGAATTTGTAGCTTTTCACCATCTATGCTTATTCCTCCATTTAGGTCTATTTTTTTCAGAATGTATTCTAAAGTGCCGGTAAATAGATTTGGGGAGATCATATTGCCTTGGTGGACCTTTATTTATTTTATTATATATAAAAATTATACATTTTGGGAAAATAAAAAAAATCTATAATAATCCTTTCTCAACTTTCTGCATATTCCATTACCGGATATAAAATAAGCCAATTACCATCATCCGCTACACATCTTGTAGCTTGCAACATCACAATTATTTGGCTATGTGATATGCCTGAATTCAGACACTAAAGATAACTGATGCACAGATCATTTTGTTGGTGTTGCATTCCATTATGACAAAATTGGTTACATCAATTTTGTCATAATGAGACATTTGTAATGATCAGCATGGCTCAATTGGTAAAATAAGCAAAAATACAAATTTATACAACACATGCCAAAGAATGAATATTATTATTATTATTATTATTATTAGACACCTCCATGGAGTCCACAGACTCAATGAGGAAGAATGTGCCAACAGTATCGAACAACTGGTCCACTTCCACCTACTAATCGCACTCAAACGTTCTTAACTTTTTGCGAGCCATTTATCAACAATACTTTCCAATGTTGAAGCCTTGAAGATGATCCATGTGAAGGACATCCAAAAAGTGTAACAACACCAGAAAAAAATCATTCATCAAGTGCATGATATGGTACTGGATGATCGGCGAGTTAAAGTGTGTGAAATTGCTGAGACTATGGGCATTTCAAAAAAATGTGTAGGATATATTTTGCATGAAAAATTGCAAATGAAAAAGCTTTGAGCAAGATGGGTGTGCCTTGCTCACAGCAGATCAAAAACGCACTTGCATGAAAATCTATGAACAGTGCTTGGAGCGTTTTAAGAAGAATAAAACTGATTTTGTGCATCAATTTATTACTATGCATGAGATTGGATTCACCATTACACACCAGAATCCAAACAGCAGTCAAAACAGTGGACAAAAGCTGGTTGTTCAGCGCCAAAGAAGACAAAGTCAGTTCCATCAGCAGGAAAGGATATGGCATCGGTGTTTTGGGATGCTAAAGGCATTTTGTTTATTAATTATCTTGAAAAGGTTAAAACAATAACCAGAAAATATTATTCCAATCTTTTACTCAGACTAGACAAAAAAATTTGTGAGAAAAGACCCAATTTGCAGAAGGAAAAAAATCATCTTTCATTTGCAATTCAGTGCATTGTCCTGAATTGTTGGAAAATCCACCCTAATCCCCAGCTTTTGCTCCCTCTGACTTCTATCTCTTTCTAAAACTCTTCTTCACTGGTCATCGTTTTTCTTCGAAGCAAGAGGTAATTGCAGCTGTAGATGGATATTTTGCAGATCTTACTGAGAATCACTATAGGGATGAGATAATGGCACTGGAGAATCGCTGTAATAAATGTATTATTCTTGAAGGAGATTATGTTGAAAAATAAAAATAATTTTGAAATTATAAATTCCTTTTTTAATTGTCAGGCTGAGAACCTTTACAGACCACCCTCATATGATGGGGTAAGCTAAAGATTAAAAAATCCAGAATCAGTGTTCCGTAGACAAAACATCAAAATTTTTCAAGCCACTTCAAAACTCCAACTAGAAGATTTGGCAAAGTGGATATGCTATCCATTATGCAAGCAGGAAGAGTTTTAGTTTTGGAAAGAGATAGAAGTCAGAGGGAGCCAAATCTAGGGAACAGGGAGGATGTTCCAACAATTGATAGTGTAGATCCCCTAATTTTCCCATTGCAAAACACCTTTATAGGCAGGTACAGTGTCCTACTGAAAGATGATTTTTTTTTCTTCTGCAAACCGGGCTTTTCTCACGAATTTTTTCATCTATTCTGGATAAAAAATCGGAATAAATATTTCCAGTTATTGTTTTATGCTTTTCAAGATAATTAATAAACAAAATGCCTTTAGCATCCCAAAACACCGATGCCGTGACCCTTCCTGCTGATGGAACCGAAATTTTCTTCTTTGGTGCTGAACTGGCTTCTGTTCAATGTTTTGACTGCAGTTTGGATTCTGGCGTGTAATGGTGAATCCAAGACTCATTGATAGTAATAAGTCGATGCACAAAATCAAACGCACCCATCTTATGCAAAGCTTTTTCATTTGCAATTCTTCATGCAAAATATATCCTATATGTTCTTTTGAAATGCCTATAGTCTCAGCAATTTAACGCACTTTGACTCCTCCAATACCATATTGTGCATTTGATGAATGATTTCTGGTGTTGTTACAGTTTTTGGACATGCTTCACGTGGATCATCTTCAAGGCTGGTACAGCCACGTTTAAAATCAGCAGCCCATTTTGTAATTGTCGAAAATGAAGGAGAAGAGTGCCCATAAACTTTTATGAACATCAAATGAATTTCTTTTGCTGTTAAACCTTCTTTTACAAAGAATTTTATAACTGCATGATATTAATTTTATCCATTTCAAGAGATACAGACAACACTTTTGCTTCAGACAGCTGTATAAAACAAACTACTTGATAGAATGACTTGTAATTTCACATGACTGCTTATGACATATGTACCAACTTAGAAAAAAAAAAAAAAAAATCTTTCCAATAGTGTTGCCAAAAAAATGGTCAAGGCTAAAAACTTTCTGAGCACCCACGTAATTATCCACAATAGGTCACAAAAGTTGAGTGGTAAATTATTGAATTAGGCCATTCAGTTTTTGAAATGCAAGGCATATTACATAACATTATACATACATTTTGGGTAATATTCAGTTACCTTTTAGTATCTACAACCAGGGTTGTCCAGATATAAGCACAATACTCTTATAACAAATAAATATTGCAATATGAATGTTGAGAATGCAGATGATTAGAACACAAAAGTTACTAGAAATGTGTAGTAAAATAATGAAATATGGACTGTTTTATACATAATGCAACCGATGGATAGGCGTTAAGATATACTAATATAAATTCCCTTTTTTACTGATAAAAGTCAACCATCCTTATGGATAATGAAGTTGAAGGTTCAAACTTAACTACAGTACAGTCTGATAATGAATTTTAAGCATATATTATTATTTTCTGAATTTTTAATTTAGCATAATGTATTTCATATATGTAAATATATGAAATACATTTAATTAATTTATAATTTAATTATAAATTATATTATAATTAATCAGATTAATCTTCTTCTTCTTCTTCCACTACGCGTTATTCCCGCTTCCCATGCAGGGTCCGATTGTTACTTCAGATGCGACTTTTTGTTAGTACTACTCCCAACCGACCCGTCGCCTGGTCTGCCGCTGGGGGAGGGGGATATATTTTTGACTGTAGAGGCGTAAATTCATAGGGCCGGTTTGCGGGATGAAAAACGCCTGATAAACTGGCGGAAAAAACCCTACTGACCGCGCCCAAGACCGGCTAACTTGGCTATGCCTGAGGAAGATTCTCAAATTCCTCACGTCTACAACGGGAATCGAACCTGGGACACATAATTAATCAGATTAATAATTAATAAATTTAATTAAATACATTAAATATATTCTGGGTTCATGCATGATCGATGTATATTTACATCGATAGGACTCAAAGTGCTAAAGTAATGCAGAGAACCGACAAGGGCTTCTGACCTAATGTCCAATCCTCACATTCTCATGGAGCACTCTATTAGGCATCAACCGAAATACTGACAAGACAAGGATGGGGTGGCAATTTAGGATTTAACCGACCAAACTGTATTCTTATTGGCTTAAAGTTCAATGTAAAATTATGGTAAAACACTACAGAATTTCAGACTTTTCGTTTTTTTCCTGAAACACAGCCCAACTCAAAGCCAATGGCAAAAAAAAATGAAACCTACCAAAAGAATTGGATGAGCATCAGATTAACATAATAGGGGTCATTGAAACAGAAAAGACAAAAACTGGTGAGATATTTCTGAGCAATAAATATAAAATGTTATATTCAGGCAATGACAATCAAGGAAAAGAAGGAGTAGCCATAGTACTCGACCCAAAATATGAGGCTAATCTTCTTAAATGGCACTCAGTCTCAAGTAGAGTAATGTGGGCAAATATCAGAATGGGGAACTGGACAATGAGACTTATTTGTGCCTATGGCCCAGCAGAAGGTTCAGCTAAGGTAGAAGTCGAGGAATTTTTTGAGGCTTTAGAGAAATCATCTGACACAATGAAAAAGGAAAAGTTGGTCCTTGTTGGAGATCTAAATAGCAGAGTAGGAAATGATTGTCAGACATACAAAAATATTTTGGGAAAATTTGGAGAAAGGAGCAAAACTAATAATGGCAAATACCTGTTGGATTTCTGCTCAGGACATGGACTGGTTATTACTAACACAATGTTCCAACATAAAAATGTGCACAAATTCACATGGAGAGAAGAGGCAAGGAATAAGAAAAGTCTCATTGACTACGTTATTGTGATTGTGATGTTTTCTCACTGCTGCTGGACATTACAGTGTATAGAGAATTTGAAATTGGAAGTGATCACCTAGTCCTCAGAAGGATAAAATTGAATTTCATACTGAAAAGAAGAACATGTAAGAAAGTTTTAAAGCGAATAAAAGTTGAGCAGTTGTCAGGTCTGACATGTAGACTAAAATATATAGAAACATTATTAAAGAAAAAATGAAAGAGCTTGAGAACAAGAACCAAAGTTTGGAGATTCAGTGGCAAGCTCTGAAGAAAACATTGATTGATTCAACCAGACAGGCATGAGGTGAGGTTGACTGCAAGGATAGAAAATTCAGAACTCCATGATTGAAACAGGAAGTTAAAGAAGCATTGAAGAAAAAGAAGATAACATATTAAAAGATCCTGGCAAATAAGTCAGCTTGTGCTCTTAGAGAATATAGAGACAAATGTAAGAAAGCTAAACACTGTGTAAAACTAGCTAAACAAAAGTCATGGGAAGACTCTGGTAAGAACATAGAAAATAAATATCAGGAAGGTGGCAAAATATTCTGGAGGCTGTTGAAAAACATCACAAATGGAAGAAAGAGTGCTGTAAAAGGAATTAGAGATGATATAGATGACATGAAAACTGGAGAAAAAGATCTCCTTGATGTATGGAGTAATTACTTCGAAAAATTGCTAAATGAAATAATCAGTGACAGCACAGTGGTAAAAAAAAAAAAAAAAAAAAACCTCAACAGGCATCCAATGAGGAATACATAGATGATATTCGAAAAAAAAAAGACAAACCAGACTACAGTAAAACTATAACCATTCCCTACATTAAAGGAATATCAGACAAAATAAATAGAGTACTACAAAAGTACAACCTCAAAGCCACCTTTAAACCTCCTGCAAAATTAAAAAGCTTACTCAACTCATCCAAAGCCCCACTCCCTCCACTAGCTCACCCTGGAGTATACCGGATTTATTGTACTTGCAACATACTATATATAGGAGAAACAGAACGCACTATTCCTATTAGACAAAAAGAACATAAACGACACATTAAATATAATAATTATGGTGAAGCTGGCCTTTCTGATCATACCCTGAATACCTTACACAGAATTGACTGGAAAACCACCAGCTGTCTACATCACACTAGAACATGGTATGAATGGAAATTCAAGGAAGCCTGCGAGATTATCAGCAACCACCCCAATCTGAACAACAATGATGGTGGAAGGTATATATTCGACCTTCCTCACCAACAACTATAAACAGGACTGTAGAAAATCCAGTATTGTAAATCAAAAATAAGAATTGTAATACTAAAAATAGGACACCAATTGTTTCTAAAAGAAAACCATCTAAAAGAATGTTTATTCCTGTCATTGTAAAAATAGAATTTAGCTTGATGTAAAAATTTATTTTTTATTTTATTTTTATTTATTTATTATTATTCTTTTTTTATTTTTTTATTATTATTATTTTTATTTTATTTTATTTTTTATTTATTTTTTTATTTTTCCACCAGAGGTCATGCCAGTAAAATAACATGTGATTAAATCATTGTTTCTCTGGCTTACAGTTAATGATGTAACTCAGCATGTCCTGTATATTTATGTATGCTCCAGATGATGATCTTGATGTGAAGATTGAAACATCGGATAATAAAAAAAGTTTTTTAACACAGTTGTAAATTCCATAAATTTTTTTAAATGAATGCTGATCACCGTGTAACCCTAAAAGAAAGAATTAAATAAATTCAATTGCAGAAATCTCAAAATACTCCAGTGTCATGGATTAATGAAAGCTTAACATTGATCTGACTTTCCATTTCCAAAAATCAGATTTCCATCTGATTTTTCACAATGGACAGATTCTCATAAAGCTAGGCTAGTACCAATGGAAAATAAAAGCCAGTTAAATTTCTCAAGATTAAAATCATTGTATTAAATGATTTCACTGTCACAGAGAGAGAGAGATCAGAATGGCAAAAAAAGCCACATTTAAGGAAAAGAAAAGACAGTAATTTGCTACAGTGGAACAGCAAAAGGAATACAGCAGGTATAAATTAAAACAAGGTCAAAACACTACAATAATATTGTCTAATTAAATGCGACCATATAAGTGCTCTATATATAAAACTATAAAGAAAATAGACCTGTGAGGACAAAGAATGCAAAGCTAAGATAGGATTTTTGTATAGAAAATTTTTTCACTGAAAATAATTTCTTTCAAAAATAAACAAATTAATGGCTTACTTGAAAATAAGTGTACTACATCCATTTGGGGTACTATTGATAACTGCTTCTGCTTCTTTTCCTAATTGTTGAATAACGTGTCTTGATCGATTAACATCTCCTATGCTGCATACTTCACATAATGCTAAAAAAATAATTTTTTTAGTTTTCTTAAACTGTATATTAAAAAGAAATTATTAATTTTAATAACAAATGAATTATTAACTAGCAATTCTTTCTTCATTATTCAAATTAAGTGGATATTGAATCCAACATTATTTCAAAGTCGAACAGAGAAACTACAAGAGTTTCATGGTAAATATAAAAACTATAAAAGTTTCAGTGGATCCAAGCGTTGGCAAACCTTTCATGACAGAAGTAACTTGTAGTAAAGGTGGAGTAAGTTCTGATCACTATCCTTAGTATTTCCCATAATGTAAAATACATCTCCTAGCGGACATTTATGATGTTATACATTATGGGAAGGGGGGGGGGGGGTCACTACCCAGACCGGTTTCGACCTTTATTGAGATCTTGTCAGTGGGAGCCGGACCCAGATGTGTAAATAATTTTGCATTGCCGAAGTGAAGCCTTTTGGCTCTCTGTTTTTCAGAAATTCTTTGGTGCCTTTTGTGATACGACATCTTTTTTGGCAACTCGTATGGTAAAGTATAAGTTCTGCATCACTTCAACCTGAGTATTTGGATACATCTGGATCTGGCTTATACTGATGATTCCATTATTCACACAAATCGTATGAATGTTGTTTCTAGAAGAATGTTCCCTGAACAGAGCTTCTTCACTGATTTTGGACATCCTAACCTTTTCAAAATTTCTGCAGGATGAAGAAGGGTGACATTTTTCTTACCCAATTCAATGGCAATGTATTTACATCTGCAGCAAACCAATTCTACATTCGCCATGCTAAAAGCAAAATATTTAATCCACAGAACTAGTTTCCCCTTGTTTTCTCTGTACCAGTCACATAAAGGCAGGGAGAGAAAAATTTCTTCTGCATCTATGACAACCCCCCCCCCCCTTCAGGTTAGGCTGATGTCAGTCTAACCTGAATTGGAACAATTATTTCTCTCTCCCTAAAGTTTGAGAGATTCTCATTTTATGTAAGCATGAAAGGCAACCATTTTAATTGGTAAACTGATTTTTGTATGTACCTTATATTCCTGTTCTATGATTTGCTTGTTTCTACACACCAATGATTGCTGCTAATTTCAGTACAAAATATCTGTACTTTCACTAAAGTTTATTACTGTGATTATCATGTAATTTTGTTGTTTATAGTAATGCCACAGCCACCTTTAAAGATTAATTCTTTCTTTACCATTAGATGCTGCTAGTTGTGTGGTACACTGCTTCCTTACCTCTTGATAGGGATGCTCTGTTTGATTTTTAATTTTTGAACTCATTTTTTCATCATTCCATCAATGTTATGGTTTTGTTTTCAAGAGTACTGGGTGAGCTCCCTCACAACTGGAACATATTAGTGTTTTGCACTTACAATCTCTGTTCTCATGATCTTTACTGCAGCATCATGGCAGATGACAGAGTCACGACGGGCAATCTAAGAATGACCATACTTCTGACATTTAAAGAAGCACAAAGGGTTTGGAGATATAGAGCCTTGCTGGACAATTGAGATAACCTGCTCTGACAAATGTTGGTAGTTTTGGTTTGTTGAATATAAGGATAATATTCCATTCCAACACATGAGAATTCTTCTCATGGCTCTCACTCCTTAGTTTTTCATATTGGAGCAGATCACTTCGTCGGGAATATCATGGAGATCCCACTCAAATATTACTCCTCGAGAAAGTTCAAAATTTTGTGAGAGTATTCCTCCAACAGATGTTGCACAAAGGAGTTGATCTGGTCACTGTCATAGCTGTTGTTTCTAAAATGTTCAGGGAACATTCTAGAAGAATGTTCCCTGAACAGAGCTTCTTCACTGATTTTGGACATCCTGCTAACCTTTTCAAAATCTCTGCAGGATGACATTTTTCTGAGTGGATGTTCTTCATTTAAGTGTAATATTAAAAAGTTTGGTATATTTATTTCTGCCTATGATGTTTATTGTTTCTTGATTTTGTTTTCGGGTGATATCGCAATGGTTTCTCGACATCATTGCAGTGTTGAGGTCCCCCTGATAAACTTCAGGATGAAAAATTACTCATTCTCAAAGAGAGTTTGTTTCAGTGTCAATGTTTTCCACTCCCCATGGAGCCCCACTCTCTGGCAAGCAAACCGCGCTTGGAAGTAAAATACCAGGGCTATTCCAGATGTGGCACTGGTATCACAGTGAGCTTTGAATCTGTTCCAGGACCATGGGAAAGGAGATTTACTGCAACACCAATGACTCTTGCAGGCAGGTACACCAGATGATTAATCCTGGCCAGGCCATCCAGGACTGCCCGTCAAGCCAAATCACAGACTAAATATGATTCATAACTGTAAATTATGAATCATATTTCTTTCAAAAATATTATTTTTGAAGAAAAAATTTTTTTAGTTTCTAAATTTATTTTATTAAATTCTAAGCTAAACAACCATACTCTGCCACTGATTCTTCTATTTTAGATTCTCTGTTATGATGCTCTCTGAATTAAGAATCTTACAGGGTGTGAAATTTCTTGTCTAATTAAATTTTGTTTCTTAAAATTTAATTGCCTCCTTTGTTGAGTATCTGGATCTTGAGATTTAAAACTATTCTATCATATTATCTGATTATGCATGTGATGTATAATTAATATAAGTGAAACGCTAATCTTTCAATATCTTATTCGTATTTTCTCCTAGCATTGATAATGCCCTTCATGCTGGAAAGACCTAGGTTCAAATCTAATCTAGGACAAAGAGAACCTTTATGAGAGCTTTTTATTTGAAGGTGAGTTAGCTGGTCTCGCACACAAAAACTCAAGTTTATCATCCCACAAAACAGACAAACACATGTAATTTACAGACATAGGCAGACAAAATTAACTGCCCTATCATATGCAGTAAGCAAGTAACTAAGATGCCAAATTACTTGTCTGTAACAGGCTATTAAGCCAAACATGAAAGAGAAGACAGGATGGTATATTTTTCTCCCCTAATTTCTATTTTTCTATACATTTTGACTTCCTAAGAAATATCTTTCTAGTTTATCAGATTGTATATTTATTATTCTGCTAGGATTTCTTACATCCTGAATTCTAAGATTCTACAGGGACCTGAAGCCTTTTTTCCCTAATTTACTAATCTTTTTTATACTAGATCTATCACTAATCAGGCTAAATTGCCTTGTGCAAATGCTTTATGTTTCCTAAACCCAGGCAATAATTGATTTGGAGAAAGATAAGGAACCATCCATCATATGTAGTGCGTGTCCAACCAGAAAGCTAACAATGATACTGCAGAAGTTGTATTGCTAGCAATACAACTTCTTTCTAGAAGTGGGACAAACTAAATGATGGGACTTTGTTTAATAGGCCTTTATGCCAGCTAGTCAAAAGCTTTGAAGATATGGATGCAATGACTTGAGATTTACTAAACTTTTTCGAAATGGGTGACATGTGAGTAGATCTCCTGCTGATTAACAGCAGCAAAATCCATACTGGAAGTCATTTATTAGTTGGGTACCTTGAAGGTAGCACAGGAGTTGGGCATTGATAGTTCTCCATTACTTCAGAGAGGAATGAGGTGAGAAAGTTTGGACAATAGTTTGATAGTAGTGATTTGTCACCCTTCTTGGAAATGGGTTGAACATAGGTCAATTTCCAGGCTGTGGGATATATACTAAAGGAGTAAGTGAACATAAACAGGAGATATAGGACAGGAGTTAGTTCTGATACAGAAACCTTCAGGACAACTGGAGGAATGCCATCAGGACCAGGAGGTATTTTGTCTAATCTTAATAACATTCTTCTGATATTTTCTGGTGAAAGGGCAGAGGCAGCACTGAGTACTCAAAATCTGGAATGGTTAGGAGACATTTACCAGGAGTAGCATTTAGCAGTTAGAAGTAAGGATGTTTTGATTCCATTGTACAAGACTGATCAGGCTACATATGGATTACCATGCACAGATTTGGTCACCAGGTTTTCACAAAGGATGATGAGATGCTGAAGAGGGTCCAGAGATGATTCACTAAGTTGGTTTCTGGAATGTGGAATATGAGAACAGATTGAGAGAATGCAAATTAAAGAACCTAGTGGATAAAAGGAAGACGGGAAACATTATCAAGACGTATAAGTTGGTAAGGGGTAATTACCAGATTAATGTAGATGAGATTTTTCAGAGAATATCTGAAGACAGGGAGAACGAAAAGCCAACCCTGGATACTGTATGAGGTAGGTGTGAGCAAAAAGGTGAGGAGTAGATTTTTTTTTTTCATAGAGAGTGGTGGGTGATAGGAATGCACTGCCTGAGAGTGTGGTGAGTGCAGGGACAGTGAATGTATTTAAGTCGAGATATGATGACCTGTGCATGTGAGAGTGAGACCTCCCATGATGAGTCTTTGGACTCCATAAAGGTCTGCTGATAATAATAATAATTTCTTGTTTTT
This sequence comes from Typopeltis vanoorti, assembly GCF_054136105.1. Taxonomy (NCBI): domain Eukaryota; kingdom Metazoa; phylum Arthropoda; class Arachnida; order Uropygi; family Thelyphonidae; genus Typopeltis; species Typopeltis vanoorti. The sequence continues at coordinate 34,477,774 of NC_143567.1, read as the reverse complement.
TTTGTTATCTCAAAATATTTACATATATACAATAATCGTCTTAAGTGACATTCCAACTTATTTTACAAAATACAGCAACTAAGTGCTGCAGATCATGGTTCATTTTTCACATTAGATTTCTATAAAAAACTGAATAATTTTTATTATTAAATTTATGATTATATATTATGTGTTTACAAAATATATTGTTCTGGTGTTTTTTTTTACCAATGAAATTCTTAAATTGTACTTTTTCTTTTTTTTTTTTTAATATATTAATAGCAGTTACTGCAGAAAGTTTATTTTTCACTTGGTTAGACTATAATAAATTTAATAAATTTAGTTTAATCCTTTATCCAAGTGTGAGCAAACAAAGTTCACACCTGAAAATATCTTCAGGACTGGGGTAAGGTGGTACAACACCTTGCAACTCGTTGCTAAGGTGGAGTAAGCTAACATCACTCCTATCTCAGTATCTCCAATAATGCAAAACATCTCCTTGCGGATATGTATAATGTTATGCATTAGGGGAAGAGCCACTACCTAGACTAGTTTCGACCTTTATTGAGGTCTCTTCAGTGGGAGCAAGGCCCAAGTGGAGATACCAGGCAGAAGCATTAGCAAGGTTATCTCTACCTATAGGAGTTGCCAAACGGTGTGCCACCTTTTCAATACATTAATCTGGATTTAGAGAAAGATGTTGAAAGTTTATTTTTCACATGGTTAGACTATAATAAATTTAGTTTAACCCTTTATCCAAGTGCGAGCAAACAAAGTTTGCACCTGAAAGTATGTTCAGGACTGGGGTAAGGTGGTACAATACCAGGCAACTCATTGCAAAGGTGGAGCAAGCTAACATCACTCCTATCTCAGTATCTCCCATAACCTTAATGCATAACATTAGACATATCTGCAAGGAGATATTTTGCATTATGGGAGGTACTGAGATAGGATATACTGAGTATATTATCACGTATAATGCGAAAAATTTATAATAAAAAATACTACTTAAAGTTAGGGGTTCGTATTATATGCGGATTCTAAAAAATATAACATCTTATTAGACTTGCACACACAATATATACTACCTAATGCCTGTGCAACCAAATCTACTTGACCCACTCGCATTCGGCGACCGAGTGCGCATCGTATCTGCGCATGCACTCTCTGTCGCCGAATGATAGAGCACAGTGAGATAGATAGAGTACAGTTAGGTATATCGGTTTAACACAGTTCATTTTAAATATTATTCGTTAAACAAATCTAGCCTGAAAATGAGCCAACAGAAATGTAAACGTTCATCTTTTGAAGCAGGATTTAAATTGCGTGTCGTGCAGTTTGCAGAAGAACATAATAACAGTGTTGCTATGAGAGAATTTGGTGTAGCAGAGAGTTATATTAGACTTTGGCGTAAGCAAAAAGACAGTCTTGAAAAAATCCCAAAAACGAAACGTGCCTGTCGTGGAGATGTAGCATCCTTTCCAGAACTCGAAGAAGAGCTAAATGAATGGATTTTGATGCAACGACAAGATGGTATTATAGTAACAAGAAATGCAATTCGTTTCTGAGCTCTACAACTCAAGAATGGTAAATTCAAGGACACACCAGGTATTTCATCTTTTCTTGTTTCGTCTGGGTGGTGCAACAGATTTATGGAACACAAAGCATTAACATTATGACACCGAACAAAAATTGCACAGAAGTTACCAAAGCAACTTGAAGAAAAAGTGCGGTCCTTCCATAAATTTATCATAAAATTACGGAAGTGTCACAGATATGAACTTTCCAAAATTGGCAATATGGATGAGATGCCCATGTACCTTGATATGCCTGGGAATCAAACAGTAAACTCAGTTGGTGAAAAGGGTGTCTTCATAAAAACAACGGACATGAAAAAAACGCATTTTACCATTGTTCTAGCATGCATGGCAGACGGTACCAAATTAAAGCCAACAGTGATATTTAAAAGGAAGAAAATTCCGAAGCATATGAAATTTCCACCAGGTGTAATTGTTTGCGCCAATCAAAAAGGTTGAATGGATGAAGAAGGTGTACAATTGTGGCTGGATCAAGTATGGAACATACGTCAACAAAGCATGTTAGTCTGGGATATGTTCCGGGAGCATTTAACAGAGGCAAGCAAAGAGAAAGCACATGAGCTACGTACAGACCTAGCAGTCATACCGGGTGGTCTAACTTCCGTTTTACAGCAGCTTGATGTCAGCTTGAATAAGCCATTTAAAGATCACTTACGTGAAAAATGGAGAGAATGGATGTCATCTGGTTTAGTGAAGATGACAAAGGGTGGGAATTTTCAGAAGCCTGAGATCACGCTAGTCACCAGCTGGGTTAAAGAAGCATGGGATTCGATACCATCTGAAATGAATCAACGCTCATTTCTTAAATGTGGAATAAGTAATTCAATGGATGGATCCGAAGATCACATCGTATACGAAAGCGAGTATGACACACAACAAATTGGAGAGCATGAAGACGATGACGACAACTGCTACACTGATGATGCAATCCCTACAGATGAATTTATAAATGAAATGTGATGAAGAATTTAAAGGATTTTGACATTTTGTTTTAAAATAAATATTTCGTTCATTAATTCGTCTTGTATTTTGACATTTTGTTTTTAAATAAATAGTTCTTTCGTTAATTCGTATTGTATTATTTATAATGTTATGGAACAAGATTAACAGATAGCATTATACGTGGACATGGCATTTTAGGGCTAATTTTCAAACAAAATTTCTGAAAACCGTGACCAAATCTGGGCACAATAGTCCATGTGTGGCCTAATCAAAGCCTTATACAACGGAACAAGAATCTCCCTACTTCTATACATCAGTGTCCTCCTCATCATTCCCAGAAGCCTTTGTGTTGTTTTCACAATTTTGGCGATGTGTCCCTTAAATTTTAGGTCCTTATCCACTATCACCCCCAGATCTCTTATTTCCTCTACCTCCAACAATAAATTCTCACCAAGCATAAATTCTGCATCCCATCTTTGTTTTCCAAATTTTAAAACCTTACATTTTGCAAAATTGAACTCACATCCCCATTTCCATGCCCAATCACTCAATTTATTCAAGTCTTCCTGCAAGGCCACAACATCTTCACTACTCTTTATGATTCGTCCCAACTTTGCATCATCTGCAAACAACTGAATATCTCCATCCAAATCTTCGCCAATATCATATTAATAATATTGGCAGATGTAGAAGCTACGAGCCTTTTCGTAGTGATTATTATATTTATATATGATATAATTAGTTATCTGAGGTGTTGTTATATGGTATGCATTTCTGGCTGTGCTGTAGTTGGCATCGAAATAATATTTTAGCATAGCTGCATAGTGACATAAGTGTTTTGCTGTTAGTATTTTGTGTTCTGACATTACAGTGTATATAAAGTCGGTACTGTCTCTTTGTTCCCAAAAGATCAGTTTTATCATTTTGTACTGTAGTGATATTAATCTATTTAGTTTGTAGTGTGCACAGAACGCATACACTGTTATAGCGTATCTTAGTATGTTTAGCATAGCATTTTGTATATTAGTATTCTCAGGCGTGTGGGAACTAGGTCTTTTAACCTGCAGAGTTTGCCAGTTATTGTTTGGAGTTTCTTTTGTACATGGTTTATGTGGCTATTCCAGTTCATATCTGTATCGAAGTCAATTCCAAGGTATTGTATTGTTTCAACCTGAGTAATAGTAGTAGATTTACTGTTCTGTATGTTTTTTTATGCTGGAGAGTGGATGTTGGGTTTATATATATTATATAAATAGTGGATATATATATATATTATCAACTGGTTGAGTCAGCGGATTTCTGAATATCATTAATTTTGTCTTGTTTTTGTCAATGAGCAGATTTATGTCATGCTGCATATTTGTTTGGGCTATGCTTGCATTATTATGGATAGATATTCTAACTGTATCGTCTGTGTATTGGAAGATCTTGCCTTTGAGAGGTAGCTGGTTAATATCGTGCATATAAATGTTGAATAGAGTTGGGGAGAGAACAGCTCCCTGTGGCACTCCACGGGGGTTGCTGGAAGCTCTCTACTGCAGTTTGACGCAATACATGTAATCTGTTTTCTATTCTGAATGTATTTTCTAAATCACCTGTGCAGAGGCCCATCTATTCCAACACGTCTTAGCTTTTCTAATAAGGTTTGATGTGTGAGTATGTCAAATATGTTAGTGAAATCGATAAATACTATGACAATTTTGTTTTTATCTAAGGCAGTATTAATTGCATCCATGAAACCTTCCAAGAGAGAGCACATCTTCCAATAAGAGAACAACATCTCTCAATGTTCTCTTATTTTTCTGAAAAGCGTATTTGCTTATGAGATAATATGAAAGTTCTCTGCATATATGTTGTGAGTTTCCTTAGTAATCTGCTCCATAATTTGATTGATAATTGGTAGTGTTGTGCTACAGGTCTGTAATTACTGATTAAATTTCATTTTCCATGTTTGTTCCATGTTCCAATAACAATAATAAATAAACATGCTTAAATTTGATGCCCTTATCCCCTTACGACATCCTATGACAGTTTTCTAAAAAAATTAATATCCTGTTCACAGAGCCAGTAGTAAAAAATTAGGGAACTGATAAGTAAAATACAAAATAATAATTTCACTTTATAGAGAATAAAAATCAATTACTGGACCTTTAATACAGACGAGCATGCTAGACATAATATGTTTCAAATAACGCCCATTTATTTGTATGTGTGATGTGTGTGGAAGGGAATATATATTTACTTACTACCAACCACATTCTGAGTGGTTAAATTCTTAATTTTAAAAAGCAAAAGAAAACACCTGAAACTAAACTCCAAATCTAGCTTGCACACAGGTTCATATCCCAGAATACAAAAAATAAGTATTATCAGAAGCCATTATTTAAAACATTATTATTATTATTAGGAGTACTTAGACTCATCAAGAGAGAGAAGCCCTAAACATCATGTGAAGAACTATCCAACATTTGTGCAGTATCTATCACACTTTGCTTTGAACTCATTTACAGTCATGGCATCCACAACAGACTCTGGCAACCTATTCCACTCATTCATTACTCTCCAAGCAAAAAACTTAGTTCTCCCATAGCCACGTTCTGAAAAATTTCTTCTGAATTAATCTTGTAAAAAATCCCTCAGTAATTTGTATGTCTCAATCATATCATATCTCAATCATATCTCAATATAAAAGATAACATTCAAGGACCAGCAATCATGAAATGCGAAACAGAGATTGCTATATGAACAAGTAAAACTGGAAAAGCCAGTGGACCAGATGGTGTGCAAACAGAATTTTTAAAATTAATAGAACCAGATAACATCAGTCTTCTTGAAAAACTATTTAATAAAATATATGAGAGTGATGAATTTCCATCAGATTGGCTCAAATCTACATTTATCACTGTCCCAAAGAAACCCAAAGCGAATTCCTGTGGTGACTTCCGACTTATTAGTCTAATGAGCCAAACATTAAAAATATTTTTGAAAGTAATTCAGAATCGTATTTATAGAAAAAGTGAAGAAACTCTAAGTGAAACACAATTCGGCTTTCGGAATGGTTTTGGTACTAGAGAGGCCCTTTTCTGTACCCAAATATTGATACAAAAATGCATAGAAAAACAGAAATCTGTCTTTATGTGTTTCATAGATTTTGAAAAAGCATTCGACAAAGTCAGACACACTAACTTAATAGAAGTCCTTCAAAAATAAGGCTAGACGAACAAGACATGAGACTAATAACAAATCTGTATTGGAATCAGTCAGCTACCGTTCAATTAGACAACATTACCACCAGTGATATTAACATCAAAAGAGGAGTGAGACAAGGATGTGTGCTCTCACCACTCCTGTTCAACATATATGCAGAGGTAATCTTTAAAAAAGCATTGGAAGAATGTTTAGAGGGAATCACAATAAATGGAAAGATTGTTAACATCCTTCGAAATGCAGATAATATTATGGATCTCCAAAAACTCATTGACAGAGTATACATAGAAAGCCAAAGAATGGGAATAAATATAAACATCAACAAGACAAAATACATGATCATCAGCAAACATCCAGCCACATCAATGAAACTGACACTCAATGGGGAAAATATTGATCAAGTGTCAAGATATAAATCTCTTGGTTGCTGGCTTAATGAACGGTGGGATCCAGAAATAGATATACAGACAAGGATTGAAGTTGCACGGCAGTCCTTCATGAAAATGAGAATACTATTCTGCAATAAAGACCTAAACATGGAAGTCAGATGCCGAATGCTGAAATGCTACGTGTGGTCTATTCTGCTCTATGGAGTTGAAACATGGCCATTGAAGGTGACAACCATCAAGAAAATTGAAGCCTTTGAGATGTGGCTATACAGAAGAATGCTAACGATATCATGGACAGAAAAAATTACCAATGAAGATGTCTTAAAATCCACTGGCAAAGCTAAACATCTTTTACAAATAATCAAGAAACGAAAAACATCATATCTTGGCCACATCATGAGAAACAGCAAATACCAACTTCTACAAACTATTTTGATAGGAAGAATTGGTGGCAAAGGAACTAGAAGAAGAAAAAGAATATCATGGTTTGACAACATCAAGACGTGGGCAGAAAAGAGCAGTGCACAACTGCTCAGATTAGCACAAGAGCGCAGTTTGTTCGCCAAGATGGTCGCTGACCTTCGATAGAAGATAGCACAATAATAAGAAGAATTATATCACCCCTTTTCCATCTATCAACCAGTTTCTGTAACCCACAAATCTTCACTCTGTTTTTGTAAGGTTCATTCCATAGACCTGCTACCATCGTGGTCACACGTCTCTAGATCCCCTTCACCTCTTTCTAATCACCAAGAAACTCTGGTGCCCAGATCTGCGTGCAGGTTATATCAAGGTTCGATAAAAAGGAACAATAATCTGCTTGTCAAATTATTCTTCAGTAACCAAGTGATGTGATCTGATGAGTGGCTTTGGCCACTTTTGCCATGTGTCCCCTAAACTTTAATTCCCTATCCACTAACACTCCCAAGTCTCTGGCTTCATCAATTTCCTGGAGTAGACTTCCACCAATGTGGTATACAGCTGGTAATCTTTTCACGCCAAAATGCATAACCTTACACTTTGCCACATTAAACTGACATCCATTCTCCTTTGCCCAGTCTGTCAATCTATCCAAATCATCCTGCAAAATTTTGACATCATCTGTATTAACTATTGCTTTACCCAACTTTGCATCATCAACAAATAACTGAACAGTTCTTCTCAGATCCTTTCCTATATCATAAATGAACAAATTAAACAGTAGTGGTGCAAGAACAGAACTCTGCAACACATCACTAGTCACAGGCATTCTTTTGGACTCTATTCCTGAATAAACTACTCTCTGATATTTCTTCATCAACCACCCTCCCACCCATCTCACCAACCCTATATCCATCCCCATGTGCTGCAGTTTACCGATTAGAATTACATGTGGTATCCTGTTAAAGGCCTTTGTAAAGTCCAGCAGTATCATATCACTGTAAACAAATTACCTTTATCCAACACAGCTGTCAGTGTATCATAAAACATGAGCAAATTACTGAGGCATGGCCTACCCTTCACAAAACCATGCTGCCCCCCCCCCATACAGTATCCCATTTCCATCTATCCATTTCTGTATTTTGCTCTTGACCAATTTCTCCAATACTTTGATAACACCAGCACCTGATATGCTGATCGGTCGGTAATTTGATACATCAGTCTTAAAGCCTCCTTTATGCAATGGAACTATTTTCCACTCTTTTCACCCCCTTGGGACTAATCCAGGCTGAGACTTAGATTAAACAATATGTTCAAGGGCAATGACAATTCCCTTGCTGCTCACATAAGACTCAAGCTGGTATACCATCCAATCCCACAGCTGAATCATTCAGGTTCACATTAAGGTTCTGTAGTATACTATGCACCTCCACTTCATTTATTTCAGTTCCCGTTTAAGCTTTTGGCTCTCTCATCTCTCTCTTATTCCTGCAATATTCATCCATTTATGATATTGGTCAGATTGACATTTATAATACTGGTGGTGGGAGAACTAGGGGACATCTATGGAAGCTGGGAAAGAGTATGGTTAGCAAGGGTGTTAGAGCTGGGTTCTTTACTTTTAAAGTGGTAAATGAGTGGAATAAACTGCCAGATTCTGTTGTGGGTGCTATGACAGTGAATAAATTCAAGGCAAGGTATGATAGATATTGTGAGAATGTCGAATAGTTGTGTGGACATGATGTTTAGAGCTTCCCTTGATGAGTCTAAGGACTCCCTGGAGTCGCCCGTCGTAATAATAATAATAATATATTTTTGCAAAGTGTTCACTTAGTAACACTACTATTTCAATTAATTCAGTTACCTCAACTACCATTGGCATTCCTTAAAATCATTCTGCCATATACATTCTTTCTTTTACTTGCAGCATATCGAAAGAACTGTTTGGGATTCCCTCTAGCCAGCATTGCTAACTACCTTTCTTACCACAATAGTTACCCTTCTGGACTGTGCCAGCAAGTCATCTTTCTCCTTCCACAGTTGTTTCCAAAAAACAACTGTGGAAGGAGAAACTTCTGGAAGTCTCACCTATATATGAAAGGCCACATGAACGGAGAATTCTGTAAATCCCAAGATGCATGTAGAAAGGGTTACTGTCTTCAGAAGAGCAGAGCAGACTCTAATAGTAGAACAGGTGTATTAAAGATTGATTTTTCTTTGCATAGTGAAGAAACCAAATTTCCTAGCATAAAAATTAAGTCTGAGATGTTTACAGAAGTAATGAAAAATATTTAAAAAAAACTTTACTTCCTCTCTTGGACAGACACAATGTCATGTCTTATACTGTCAAAGTGTAAGAAGTGTTTAAGTAATATTTTCATAAACACTTAGAATAAGTACAATAAAAGGAAAAATACATACCAACATATAATTCTTGTCTCTTCAGTTCTCGCTCATCTATGAGGAAAAGGTTGGATAAACATTCAGCAACAAATATATTATTTGGTATATACATTAATATATATATATATATATATATATATATATATATATACACACATTTTTTTTTTTGTAACTGCATACACAACCAATGATGTAATAAGAATTCTTACACTATAAATTTTATACACACCTCAAAATTATACATATCATCATTCTCATCAAATTCCTGCCATGTACCCTCAAGGGGTGTACAGGATATGATACTACTACATGAAAAATTTACATCATTACTAACTTCCTATCTACAATTTTTCTTGAAATCAGTCTGTTACCTGTCAAGACTCCAACATTATCAGATCTTCTATTTCTATCTTCCAAGGCACTTATTACCATATCAATCCACCTATATCTTAGTCTTCCTCTGGGTCTTTTTTCTGAAAACCTGGCAGAGAACACTTGTTTTGTTAATCTTTCCTCTGACCATACCACCTGAGATTAGCTCTGTTAACACATTCCTGGATGCTGACAATGTCAAGTTCTTTCCTAATATCCTCGTTTTTAATATGATATTGCCATTAGATACCATCTGTTCATGCACCTAATCTTTCTCAGCATGCTCATATCTGTGGTCTTTAGTCTTTGGTCAAGTGTTTTGCTTCTGACCCAGCTCTCAGATCTGTAAATTAAAATTGGTTTGAACACTGACTTGTATACAGCAAATTAGTTGTATACAAGAAATTTGACAACTTTCTCTCTTATTCCATATAAATTTATTCAGTTGACTTCCTACCATATGAGCTTTGTTAATTCTGATGTCTATTTCCATATTTAATTTACCATCTTCACTAAAAATTGTGCCTAAGTAGCTGAATTGTTTCACTTGTTTTATAGATAATCCATTCACAATGGAGTTGATATTTTCAATGTTTCTGCCCATTTTCATTGTCTTTGTCTTGTTATTGCTGACTTTCATACCATATCTATTACAATAGTTATTCAATTTTGTCAGGGAATCTTGCAGACTTGTAGAGTTTTTATTTAGAAGTATAACATCATCTGCATAAAGCAGATTTAACATTAAACCATCTTCCTGTATTTCCTTCAATTCTAACTGTTGACTTACAACTCAAATAAAGACTAAATATTCCTTGATATAATGTCCCAATAACACCATATAACTATAGCGTATTGAATAGCTTCTCTCTTGGAACCTTGTCATCTGCCTTTCCCAGATCTCTGTTATATTCCCATGATTTCTCAACTATTTGTCGTAAAGTGATCTGACCCTGACATCTATTTGGGCTAAAATCCAGCTTTCTCTTCACCAAGCTTTTCTTCCACAATCCTTCTTAACCGTTTCTCAAATATATTGAATAAATCTTACCAAGAACACTCAGGAGAATAATACCCCTGTAATTCTCACATTCAGTTTTATTTACCTTTTTATATATGGGTACTATGAAAGTTCTACTCCAACCATCTGGAATTCATCACTCCGTCTAATCCTTCTGAACTATGCACTGTGAAACTTTTATATCTCCATACTTGAGCATTTCTGGTCGAATATCATCTACTACCACTGCCATTCCCCATTTCAGGCTTTTGATGGCTTTTTGTTCTTCAAATATGGATAAGTACTCCTCATTGCATGCTTGTTGAGTGCTTTTTTTTTTCACTGTGCTGTCACTGCTTATTTCATTTAGCAATTTTTCGAAATAATTACTCCATAATTCAAGGATATCTTTTTCTCCAGTTTTCGTGTTACCTTTATCATCTCTAATTCCTTTTACAGAACTCTTTCTTCCATTTCTGAGCTTCTTCATCAACCTCCAGAATATCATGCCACCTGCTTGATATTTATTTTCTATGTTCTTACCAAAGTCTTCCCATGACTATTGTTTAGCTAGTTTTATACAGTGTTTAGCTTTCTTACATTTGTCTCTATATTCTCTAAGACCACAAGCTGACTTATTTGCCAGGAACGTTTGATATGCTTTCTTCTTTTCCTTCACTGCCTCTTTAACTATCTGTGTCCACCATGGAATTCTGATTTTTCGATTCTTTCAGAAAACCTCACTACATGCCTCTCTGGCATTGAATCAATCAATATTTTCTTCAGGTCTTGCCACTGAATCTCCAAAGTTTGGTTCCTGTTCTTAAACTCTCATTTTTTCCTTAAATATTATTATCATTATTACGTGACACCTCCAAAGGCTCATCGAGGGAGGGCATCTACTCTACAACTCTCTCCACCACTCAAATCCACCAACCACAACAAACCACAACTACACCAATGCTATCTACCGCTCACCACCACCACTAGTATTTTCATAGACAATCACAAACATCCATGCCCACGGTGGGATTTGAACCTGCAGCCTTTTGGCTGGAGAGCGGCTACGCTAACCACTTGGCAACCAGGCTGGCATATAATGTTTGTGTATTTTAAGTCTACAATTCATATCTGAGAGTTGTTCAACTTTTATTCACTTTAAAACTTTCTTACATGTCGTTCTTTTCAATATGAAATTCAATTTTATCCTGCTCAAGACTAAATAGTGACCACTTCCAATTTCAAATCCTCTGTACACTCTGGTGTTCTGCACCAGAGAGAAAACATCACTATCAACAATAACATAGTCAATGAGACTTTTCTTATTCCTTGCCTCATCTCTCCATGTGAATTTGTGCACATTTTTATGTTGAACATTGTATTAGTGATAACCAGTCCATGTCCTGGGCAGAAATCCCACAGGTATTTGCCATTATTATTAGCTTTGCTCCTTCCTCCAAATTTTCCCAAAATATTTTTGTGTCTGACAATCATTTCCTACTTTATTATTTAGATCCCCAACAAGGACCAACTTTTCCTTTTTCATTGTGTCAAATGCTTTCTCTAAAGCCTCAAAAAATTACTCCGAACCTCCTGTGGGACCATAGGCACAAACAAGTTTCACTGTTGTCTAGTTACCCATTCTGATATTTGTCTACATCACTCTACTTGAGACTGCCTGCCATTCAAGACCAAGCAATGCCCCAGCTGGCATGGAATTCTGTCATGTTGTACCATCATTTTATATTTTGGTTTAAGCCAATAAAAATACAATTTGGTCAGCTAAATTCCAAATTGTCTGCCCATCCTCGTTCGTTCAGTATCCATTTAGATACGTAACATGGTGCACCACGAGATGTCCGATCCTCACGAGAAGGTGAGGATTGGACATTAGGTCAGAAGCCCTGTTGGTTCTCTGCATTCCTTTAAAAGCTATGTGGAGGTCAAAATTATATATGAAGTGCTTAAATAAAATCATCAATACTAACAAAAAAATGTACAAAATGTCAAATTACCTCATTAAGGAATGCAGCAGTAATATACTAACAGTAAAAATAGCAAAAGTAAATATATTTAAAAAAATTTAGTAGAGATGTTGAAAGTCCATGAATAAATTGCAGTTTTTTCATTGTTTACTATGTGAACTGGGTGTATGCCAATTGAACTCACTGCTGGAAAAAAAAAAATATGTGTATGAGCTGTCTGAAGACTAGTGTATGAGGATAAGGTACTAGAACTCTTGCACAAACTGAATAAGAATTTAATTATCAGGCCGATAGCCATGATCATTATGGATGCTAAAAGTGTGATCAGCTGAACTGGCTGTTCCTTTAATCGAGCTATTTAATCTGAGTCACAGAACAGAGAACATTCTGCGGTAGTGGAAAGAATGTCTGATAATCCCATTGCACAAGGCTGGTACAAAAACTGATGTCTTTAACTGTTCAAATCACAATCTCAAGGAAAGGTGGTGAAAATTTTGGAAAAGTTAGAACTAGAGAAATGGATTAAGGGAGAATCTATACTTTGCAATGAACAGCATGGGTTTACTAAGGGAGGTCATGTTTGAGCAGCTTGCTCATTTTATAATAATGTGATGACTGAGTTAGACAAGAGAAATGGATAACACCATGACAATTTTGGATTTTGATAAGGAGTGCAAAGGAGAGTGTTAAAGACGATATTGGGATTGTAGAATATAAATTATGAAGACTGATTGAGAATTTGTGGACTGTGCACACTGGCAAACAGGAGAAAGAGGGGGTGATATGAATAAGACCGACAAGCTTCTCAAAAGGTCATACATGATATCAGAAGGAATTTTTATTTTTATGGAGGGTAAGATAATGATGAGAGGGCATCCATGGAAATTGAGAATGAATACAGTGAAGAAAGGGTGAGAGCTAGATTTTTCTCTCATATAGTGGTGCATGACTGCAATGGATTGCCTTTGGAGTTCATGAGTACAGGTAGTGTGAATGAATTTAAGAAAAGATATGAGAGCTGATGTGGTGACAGATGGCTTCCCTCAATGAGTCCCTGAGTATTGAGTATTGTTATTATTAAAAGAGACCTCCAGGAAGTCAGGGAGGCCTCTCTTAATAACAACGATACTATTCTAACAATTTCACTTCACATGTTGTATTCATGGAATACACATTAACTGCATATAGTGAGGGATTCCCGGTTTATCTAAAGCAAATACCAATATATATATAGCATTTCCTTCAGAATTTCTTTATCCCAAACTGCATAACACTATATTTAGCAAGTGGACTGGAATCCATTATCATCTGGCCATACATCCAAATCTATTCAAATCCTCCTATAAACACTCCCCCAATAGAACTGCTTTTACACCCACTTGCAATTTTGCATCCTTAGCAAAGAAACAAATATCATCTTTCAAACCTTTTAAAAATTATTAGGCAATTGACCAAGGAGTAAGAAAAAGTTGAGAAAAGTTTAGAAAAACTCAAACAGAATAAGTAAAATAGGCAGAGAAAGCAAAGCTCCATTTGATAATAAGAATTAGAATGTAAGTAAAAAAAGAAGTAATATGGTACATTCTGCTTGATCACTCAGTCACCATTTCGAGCTTCTGCATGAAAAAATTGACAAATGCAATGGGAAACCACAAAAAAGAGAGTGCTTGTAATGCTCATATCAACAAATGATAAATATAAAATATAAATATAGAATGAAAGAGGATATGAACGAATTGCAGAAATGAAAAAAAAAAAAAAAGAAAGAGTGAAAATTGTTAGTCTATTACCAAGATATAAAGTGTTTAGGAGGATGAATATGGTTCTTCAATGCACAAGTTGTGTGGAAGAAATGGGTGCGAGTTTTTGGATGTGTGGAGCAAGATAGGGAAAGTAGACCATTATGAGAGGAATGGTGTCAGAGAGAGAGAGTGTGTGCATGTGTGTGTGTGTGTGGGTATGCAAACGTGACAGTGATGCAAGTGGCATTCAGCATAGATATGAATCTAATGAAATAATGGACCTGTACTTTTTTTTAGTGTGTGTGTGTGTGTGTGTGTGTGTGTGGAGATGAGAAAAGAAAGCTGCTCAACTCAGTTTGGCTGAGTTGAGCAGCTAGGCCGAGTTGAAAAAAAAAAAGTCAGGAAGTAACTTATGTCTATACACAAATGCCAGGAGCATCAAGAATAAAGGAATTCAGTTTGTTGGATTAGTGAAACCTGACTCACAGAGTTGGCAGGAGCAACTATCAAGTGTAAAGGATATAGTATTTTTTTAGGAAAGAGAGAAAAGATAAGAGAAAGGAGAAGTATAGCTAATGATATCAGATAGTTTTGAGTTCAATTTAGGTAAAAAAACTAATGAAAACAATAATAGTAATAATGTTGCATGTATAAGTCACTAAGGGTCAAAGCCAAATAAATGGGACAAGACCTCCACATCACCTTTAAGGAATGTGGAGAACCGACTGAGGGTTCTGACTTAATGTCCAATCCTCACTTTCATGTAATGTGCCTCATTGATAGGTATCCACTGGGCACTGAATAAAGGAGGATGTGCTGACAATTTGAGACTTAGTGAACCAAATTGTACTCTCTATTAACTTAAATTACAAATACATATGATGATACAACATGAGATTTCATGCTGGCTGGAGCATTGCACAGTTAAACAAAGCTACTGTATTTGTCAGGGAACTAGGACAAAAAAGGAAAACATCAGCTACTGGAACTAATTGAAACTCAACATCAAGAAGAAGAACAAATATAACATCAGAAACAATGAAAACAAAAAACTATCAACAGAAGGAATATTAATGGAAAGGAAATCAAACACAGAAGAATAAAAGTACAATGTGAATATAACTGGCATTACTGAGACGAAAAAAGATAAAAACAGGTGAGATCTTACTACATAATAAGCAGAGTATGTCATATTTGGCAATAACAATCAAGAAAAGGAAGGAAGAAGTAACAATAGCATTTTTGTAGAAGTTTCAAGAAGAGCTATGTGCGGGCAAGCTTCAAAATGGGGAAATAGACAAAAAAAATTTGTGTGTGCCTATGGATGGACTCACAAAAGCAACTCTCCTAAGAAAGAAGTGCAGGAATTTTTCAAGTCATTTGCAACAGGGAGCTGACAACAGCAGTCCTTGTTGGAGAGCTAAAGCAGAGTAGGAAATGAGATGAATCACAACACCAAGCGTATAGGAATGTTTTGAGAAAATGTGGAGAAAACAGCAAAGCTAATAATGACAGTAAGTGACTGCTGGATTTTTGTTCAGGACATGGACTAGTTATTACTAACACCATGTTCCAACATAAAAATATGCACAAATTCATGTAGATAGAAGACACAAGAAAGAAAGAAAGAAAAAAGCCTCACTGACTATGCCATTGTTAATAGGGATATTTCAATGCTAGTTCAAAATACAAGGAATGTGTGCAAAGAATTTGAAACTGGAAATGACATCTCTTAGTGACCATCAAGTACAGTAAAAATGAATATTGCACTGAAAAGAGCAGTATATAAGAAAGTTTTTAAAATAATTAAAACGTTGAGCAGCTTTAGAGTCTCAGTGGCAAACTCTGAAGACGACATTAATTCAGCTAGGAAAGTATGTAGTGAAGTTGTTTGCTAAGATAGAAAACTAAAGACAGCATGGTAGATACAATCAGTCCTGAAAAAGAATCAAGCATATGGAAAGTTCCTAACAAATAAGTTGGCAAATGCCCTAAAAGAATACAGAAAAAAAAATGTAAGAGAGCTAAGTAGCCAAACAAAACATGGACTAGTTATTAGAAAAGCCTCGGAAAGATTTCGGTAAGAATATAGATGTCAGAAACATGGTAAAATGTTCTGGACACTATTGAATAAGCATAAAAATGGAGAAAAGAGTAATGTAAAAAAGAATCAGAGATGATCATAGTGATATCTAACACTGAAGAGAAGGATATCCTAGATGTCTCGAGTAATTACTTTGAAAGACTGTTAAATAAAACAAGAATTGAAAGAACAGAAGTAGAAAAAGCCATCAAGCACTTGAAATGTGGAAAGACAGTAGGAATGGATGATATTTGACCAGAAATTCTTCAATATGGAGATATAAAAGTACTGCAGTGGTTACACTGCATAATTCAGAGGGCCTGGTCTGAAGATCGAATTCCAGATGATTGCAGTAGAGTTCTCATCATTCCCATCTACAAAAAATGGAATAAAGCTGAATTTCTCTACTAAGTGTTCCAGGTAAGATTTATGTATGCATTCTTGAAAAGATGCTGAGAAAAATTGTGAAAGAGAAACTTGAAGAACAACAAGCTGGGTTCAAGCCATATAGAGGTGTGAAGATCAGATTTTCACTTTACAACAAATAGTTGAGAAATCATAGGAATATGAGAAGGATCTGTACTTTAACTTTTGTAGATCTGGAAAAAGCATACAAGATGCATAGAAAAAAGCATTTCAATATGCTAAAAGTATACTGGGAAAATTGAATATTATACAAAGCAACAACAGATAGCCTATATTTTGTTATTATTATGAGACACTCCAGGGAGTCCAAAGACTGATCGAGGGAGAGCACCTGCTCTACAACTCCTGTCTCCACCACTCAATCCACCAACTGACCGCAACTACACCAACACCATCTACTACCACTACCACTGGTATTTCCAAAGACAATCACAAACATCCATGCCCACGCAGGATTCGAACCAGCAGCCTTTTGGCTGGAGAACAGATATGCTAACCACTCGGCCAGCCAGGCTGGAAAAGTTGTAATTCAGCAGTTAGAACTGAAGAAAATACAGAAAGATGGTCTGATGTAAAATCAGAGGTAAGACAAGGATGCACGATATCTTCACTCTTATTCATCATCTATATGGATTGCATTATGAAAGAAAGTGGAATTGGGCATAATATTAGAATCAAACTTAGCTCTTTGCTTTATCCAGACTGTTTAGCTACCAGCTGGTGACAATGATCGTGCCAAACCAACTTGGGAAGTAGCTATGTAGGTGGATGTTTCAAGTATGAAAGTAACTCTAGCATATACCATGTTCAGTCCCATGGCATCAGTTACTATAGTTAATAGGAAGAATATCAGCAGTTAATAGGAAGAATATCAGATGCATGGGAGGCTTTGAAAAGATGATGTGGTATCTAAATGTGCCTAGACAGTTCAAAGAACAAATATGGTGGGCATGAAATGGATGAGCAACCTTGTTAAGTAATAGATACAAAGATGATGATGTTGAAGGAATATCATGAGAATAAGGATGAGAGAAGTTATGAAATATATAACACAAAATATAAAGTTAGGAGCACTGTATGGAAAACAAAGTCAGAGTATGAAAAGAAATTGGCCATGCAGGCTAGAGGCAGCTCAAAGGAATTTTATCGTTATGCTGCAGTAAAAGAAAGAATGAATGTGGAGGAATAACTTGACTGAATGCAGATGGTATGTTTGTGTCAGAAGCACATCAACTGTTCAAATAATGGGTGCTAACTTCTAAGATCTATCAACCTGATGTATGCAACAGAACACACACATGATGCTACCGCTATATTTGATGAAGAGAAGATAAAGATGCATAAAAAGTAAGTTCTACAGTGGTGCATACCCTGCATAAGGACCAGATGAGATATTAGCATGTATGTTAAAGGAATGCCCAGCTAAGCTATTTAGGCCTTGAATCTGAATGTATAATATGAGTCTCAAACTCATGAATGTATGAACTGATGGTGCAAAAACTGATGTATCTAACTAATAACCTATCACTATCTTCAGAGTGGTGGTCAAGATTTCAGATACAGCAATAGCTTCATAGGTAAGCTATACTTTAAAGGTACCTGTGGCATGACTATAAACAACGAATTACATGATAACTACAGTAATTAACTTTAATGAAATGAAAGTACAGATATTTCGTACTGAAAATAACACTACATCATCAGTGCATAGAAACAAGCAAATCAAAGAAATGGGAATACAAGGTACATTCATACATGGTACAGATGTACCTTGTATTCCTGTTTCTTTGATTTGCTTGTTTCTATGCACTGACGATGTACTGTTGTTTTAGTATCTGTACTTTCATTTCATTTATCATGTAATTTATTGTTTAAGTTATACACAAGGAACATCATGGTTTACTAAAGGGAAGTCACATCTGAGCAAATTCACTTATATTTTATAATAATTATAGTCGAGATCAAGAAAGGGAATTTGCTAAGGCATCTAAATACCACGTGAAAGACTGATATAAACTAAAGGATACAGGATTGGAACGTAAACTGTTGACTTGGATAGGTAGGCAGTTGATAGACGGATATCAGAAAGTTGCATATGGGGGGGGGGGGGGGCTCTGCCAGATTTAAGGTGACCAGTGGTGGATCTCAGTAATCAGTACAGAGGTTGTTGTTTAACCTATACATTAACAATATTGGGAACATTCTGACAGGAGATGTTCAAATGTTTGTTGACAATGCAAAGCCAGGCAAGGCATTCAGATGTGCTACTGACATGCACCACTTACAGAATTGAATAGGCTGAAACTTGTGAGAAAATCAAAATGGTTGTCAATTCAATGTTAGTAAGTGTAAAGCTTTGTCACTTTAGTATAATGAGGATTTCAGCAGCATGTTATATTGATGAGATTATACTTGGAAAAAACTAATGATGCTAGGAATCACACAGTTATGGTGGATAAGAAGTTCAAAGACTGCAAATACAATGCAGACGGTAATTCCGATGCTGAAAGAAAAACAGTGACATGTTAGGATAAGGAAGTCATTATGCCTCTTTACAAGCCAAAGTGAATTGCAGAACAGGCATACAGGAGAAAAGGAAAGTGGTATAATACAGGCCTATAAACTTCTAAATGTTATAGGATGCTTGATAGAATTTTTTGCTACATGGAAGGTGGGAAAAGAAGAAGGACATAGAGTTGAGTTTGTGTGTGATTAAAAACAAGGGTAAGAGCTACATTTGTTTCTCATAGAGCAGTGAGCAAATGGAACAGTTTGCCTATTGAAGTGGTGAGTGCATCCAGTATGAATGAGTTTAAGAGAAAATAAGGATGATAGTGTGGGTGATAAATGGACTCCCTCAATGAGTTCTTGACCAGCTGGAGGTTTGATAATATGATTAAAAAACAAACTGAACAACAATGTCCAATAATAGAGTCCTTCAGTACTCTCCTGATATCTCTTGGTAAGCACATCCATTTATCCATACCACTGGTTTATTTTTTATTCCCATGTGCTTCAGTTTTTATAATAATGTTATACTATCAAATATCTCACCAAGGCCCAGTAATATGGCAGCTCCATTTTCCTTATCGAAATCTGTCATAACATTATGACAGAATTTGATAGCAAACTGTTAAAAGAAGAAATAAAACCATGCTGTTCATTATTACACAGTACTCATTATCTGTTCCTAGTATTCCTCAATTTGGACTTATCATTTTATTCATTACTTCTTTTAGCACCACTCTTTTGCAATGAAACTACATTGTTTTTGTTCCATTCCGTCAAGTAATGAGCATTACCAATTTCTCTGCAAACTGCCTTAACCTTCCTATCGGCAAGGTGGATGAAATAGTGAGACCAAATTGCACATCTTATCCATTTTATTCAATGAGCATTAAAAATCTTATCCATATTTAGCTGGATGTCTATAGATGTCATAATGACAAGGTTAATGTTCTTTGTTCCAGATTCACCTTGTGATTATTCTGATGGACTGATGATGGCCAATTAATTTCTGGTCAAAATATTTGCAATAATAAGGCATGCTTAAGAGTCAAAGCTGTATAACTGAGAGGAGACCTCCACATAGCCTTTAAAGGAATGTGGAGAACCGACCAGGGCTTCTGACCTTAGATACTGAACGAACGAGGATGGGCTGGCAATTTGGGATTTAGTCGAGCAAATTGTATTCTTATTGGTTAAACCAAAATAAAAAATGATGGTACGACATGACAAAATTTCATGCCGGCTGGGGCATCGCCCGGTTGAACAAGGCCCCCGTTGTTTTCACCAGGGAACCAGGGCGAACAGCGAAAAGTCAGCTACTGGAACAAATCTGAAAACAAATCCCAACTCAACATCACCAGAGTTAAAGATCGGTACTATCAAAATAAGAAGCCTAAATGGCAAATAAATGGAGCTAGCTGAGTAATTAGATAATTACCAGATCGACATTATAGGGTTGACTGAAACAAAAATGACAAAAACTGGTGAAATCTTTCTGAGCAATAAATAAAAAATGTTATATTCAGGCAATGACAATCAAGAAAAAGAAGCAGTAGCCATAGTATTCGACACAAAATACAAGGCTAATCTTCTTGAATGGTAGTCAGTCTGAAGTGGAGTAATGTGGGCAAATATGAGAATGAGGAACTGGACAATGAGACATTTGTGCCTATGGTCCCACAAAAGGTTCTACTAAGGTAGAAGTGGAGGAATTTTTTGAGGCTTTAGAAAAAGCAACTGACACGATGAAAAAGGAAAAGTTGGTCCATGTTGGGGATCTAAATAGCAGAGTAGGAAATCATTGTCAGACATGCAAAAATATATTGGGAAAATTTGGAGAAAAGAGCAAAGCTAATAATAATCACAAATATCTGTTGAATTTATGCTCAGGACATGGACTGGTTATTACTAATACCATGTTCCAACATAAAAATGTGCACAAATTCACATGGAGAGAAGAGGCAAGGAATAAAAAAAGTCTCATTGACTATGTTATTGTTGATAGTGATGTTTTCTCTCTGGTGCAGGACACCACAGTGTACAGAGGATTTGAAAATGGAAGTGATCACTATTTAGTTTTGAGTAGGATAAAATTGAATTTCATATTGAAAAGAATAACATGTAAGAAAGTTTTAAAGCGAATAAAAGTTGAGCAGCTCTCAGATGTGAACTGTAGACTAAAATACACAAAGATTATTGAAGAAAAAATGAAAGAGTTTGAGAACAGGAATCAAACCTTGGAGATTCAGTGGCAAATTCTGAAAAAAACATTGATTGATTCTGCCAGAGAGGCATGTGGTGTCAGAATGCCATGGTGGACACAGGAAGTTAAAGAAGCAGTGAAGGAAAAGAAGAAAGCATATCAAAAGTTCTTGTCAAATAAGTCAGCTTGTGCTCTTAGAGAATACAGAGACAAATGCAAGAATGATAAACACTGTGTAAAACTAGCTAAACAAAAGTCATGGGAGGACTCTGGCAAGAATATAGAAAATAAATATCAAGAAGGTGGGAAAATATTCTGGAGGTTGTTGAAGAAGCTTCTTTCTGAACAGCACTCTGTTCAGAAAGCCTGGGCAGAGTGCTGTAAAAGGAGTTAGAGATGATAATAAAGGTGACATGAAAACGGGAGAAAAAGATATCCTTGAGGTATGGAGTAATTACTTTGAAAAACTGCTAAATGAAACAAGCAGTGATGACAGCACAATGGTAAAAAACACTGACCAGGCATGCAGTCAGGAATACATATCCATACTTGAAGTAGAAAAAGCCATCAAAGGCTTGAAATGTGGAAAGGCAGCAGGAGTAGATGATATTCGACCAGAAATGCTGAAGTATGGTGGTATAAGATTCTTACAATGGCTGCACTGCATAGTTCAGAAAGCCTGGACAGAGGGACGAATTCCCGATGATTAGAGTAGAGCTCTCATAGTACCCATATATAAAAAGGAAAATAAAACTGAATGTGAGAATCACAGAGGTATTTCCCTACTGAGTGTTCCTGGCAAGATCTATGCAAGTATACTTGAGAAACGGTTGATAACATTTGTGGAAGAAAAGCTGGGTGAAGAACAAGCTGGATTCAGGCCAAATAGAGGCTGTCAGGATCAGATCTTCACTTTACGACAAATAGTCGAGAAAGCATGGGAATATAACAAAGATCTGTATTTAAGTTTTGTCGATTTGGAAAAGGCATATGACAAGGTGCCAAGAGAGAAGCTATTCAATACGCTGCAGTTATATGGTGTCAATGGGGCATTATATCAAGCAATACTTAGTCTTTATTTGAGTTGTGAGTCAGCAGTTAGAATTGAAGTACAGGAAGATGGTTTAATGTTAAATCTGGTGTGAGACAAGGATGTATATTATCCCCTCTGTTATTCATTATCTATATGGATCACATTATGAAGGAATGTGGTATTAAACCTGATATCAAAATTGGAGATGTTAATGTCAGCTCTTTGCTTTATGCGGATGATGTTATACTTCTAAATAAATCCACTACAAGTCTGCAAGATTCTCTGACTAAATTGAATAGCTGTTGTAATAGATATGGTATGAAGGTCAGCAATAAAAAGACAAAGACAATGAAAATAGGCAGAATCATTGAAAATGTCAATTGTGTTGTGAATGGAGAACCTGTGGAACAAGTAAAACATTTCAGCTACTTAGGCACAATTTTTACTGAAGATGGTAAACTAAATATAGAAATAGACAACAGAATCAGCAAAGCTGGTATGGTAGGAAATCAACTGAATAAATTCATATGGAATAAGAGAGAAATTAGTCGGAACACTAAATTAGCTGTATACAAGACAGTGTTCAAACCAGTTTTAACTTATGGATCTGAGAGCTGGGTCAGAAGTAAAACACTTCACCAAAGACTAGAGACTGCAGCTACGAGAGTCCTGAGAAGGATTATAGGCGTGAAAAGATGGCATTAATGGCAATATCATATTAAAAACAAGGATATTAGGAAAGAACTTGACATTGTCAATATCCAGGAATGCCTTAGCAGAACTAATCTCAGGTGGTATAGTCACGTAAACAGAATGGGTGAAGAAAGATTAGCAAAACAAGTGTTCTCTGCCAGGTTGGCAGCAAAATGACCCAGAGGAAGACCAAGATATAGGTGGATTGATACGATACAAAATGCCTTAGACGATAGAAATATAAGATCTGATAATGTTGGAGTCTTGACAAGTAACAGACTAATTTAGAGGAAAATTGTTGATAGGAAGTTAGTAATGATGTAATTTTTTTTTTCATGTAGTACTATCATATCCTGTACACCCCTTGAGGGTACATAGCAGGAATTTGATGATGATGATGATATTTGCAATAATAAAAAAAATATATTATTCTTCTGAATATGTGTATCTAATAATCATATTCATCTAATTGTCTGTCTTTCTCCTCTGGATCTCTTGGGAATCTGAAATGTAGTAAGAATTGTGCATGTGTAATTTTTCATCCCGGCTAAAACATCGACGATGATTTTTGTGATCTGCTTAATGTCTGAATTTGTTACGATATAGTGGCATCCAATACATGGTCCACACAACCAGATTGACCATAGTCAATCTGGTTTTGTTGTAAGTTTTGTGTTCATCTAAATGAATGGTGGCTGATCTTTTAATTCCCAAAATATTTCCTCCATTTCTTGGAATATTCTAAGTTAATGCATTTTTTTTGACAAAGACAAAATTTGGGTGCTGTATTCCAATGTGGCAATACAATGGAATCCAACTTTCTTTCTGAGGGATGAGCAAATCACCCATAGTCCAATGCCCCAATCTCCTGTTTTATTCCATGCTTGGGGTGTTCTGGACTGTATTTCTAGGTCATATATATATATATATATATATATATATCAGTGGAGGACATTATTATGTGATGAGGGGGGGGGGGTCCTGGACAGTTCTGATGTTGTTGTTGTTGTTGTCTTGTCCTTTGAAGAGTCTTAGATGTTTCCGTGTGCTCTTTGTACTGCTTTGGCTATGTCTGTGATTTTGTTTGTATAGAGCTGTTGTTCAGGATTAGGATCTATTTCTTGCAAGGCTGCTGTAATTGCTGACAGTTCTGATAAACACTTAAAATAAAAATGATATTAGTGATATTTGATATAACCACAAGAAAGAACATACGAGGATATAAGAACATAAGTTACCTTCATAACTCTGCTAGTAGTATGTTCTTTCTTATGGTTATATGAGTTGCTTTAATATCATTTTGCTCTAGGTGTTTATCACAACTTTCCAGATTCTGCCCTTGTATGTCTGAAATAGGTATAACTCTGGCATGAATTCAATGATAATACCATCCAGCACAATTTTGAGCTATTAGTCATGACCTGTGTTTTCATAAAACTCATTTCAAATCCTACCAGTTTGTTTCCATTGTTCAGTTCATTTGTCACCTCCATCAGTATAGTGGAGGATTCTAATAAGATTGCAATCATCAGCAAATCAAAGATTGCTTAGTTTCTTGGTCGAATCAAGTTTTTTTGAACACATGTTCAAGTACAGCTAGGTAGTGATGCAAAACATCTGTGGGCTATTGAGTTACTTTGTTGACTGAAAAGTACTCTCCCCCTTCTTTCTGTGCAAACAGCTTTTTGACTTTTGGCTATAAATACCTCGAATTAGTTTGGTATATTTATCATTTATATCTTGTTCCACTAGAGCATCTAAAAGAGAAGCATGGGCTATGGGATCAAATGCTTTATTAAAAAAAAAATTTTCACATTTGACGTCCATAGACACTGTATGATCACAGCTGTACCTCACATGGCTTTGGCAATGATGTCTTCTGCTAGAATAAGCAGTAGCGTGGTAGATTCCCTTTCCACACAAAGTTTGTAGGACAATCACAAATATCCATGCCACAGTAGGATTCAAACCCACAGCCTCTTGGCTGGAGAGCAGACACACTAACCACTCGGCCAACCAGGCCAGCCTGTTGACAAAACTGATATATATATAGAAGTTTGCAATATTCATTATATATTTCAGTTATCAGAGTTATTGTATGCAAGTGTTGTGTTATAGAAAATTTTTCCTTAAATCCTGCCTACACACACTTATGGCTGGTTTGCTTATAATTGGCCAGAGACTGTTTTGAATAACCCTAATGAATAAATTACAGTTAGAGGGAAATAAGAATGATTGGTCTCTAGTTTCCATGTATTGAGACTTAAATATTGGGAGGACATCATGTTGGAGGTTTAATGGAGTATTGACAGCACTAAGAAAGGATTAAAAATTAATTTTAATGCTTCCAATATTTCATCTCAGTCACTGAGACATCTTCAGGTAGTACAAATAACGCTTGTAACACACGCACACACAAAGACAACACAATACTCAATGAAACATGTGCCTATGACTCTAAAGTCCTATCTAGGTGGTGTGCCCTCTATGTTTGTAGAGATTAGAGAACCTAGGATGTATATTGGGACCTCTGATGATAATCGTTTCCCAATTTTGGGAAGATTTTTGCACTTCTATTTGTTTAAATTAGGTTGATTTCTGAGTACTGCTGCAGATTCCAAAATGATTCTTTTTAAATTTACCGTAATGGAGTATGGTGATTTTCTTCAAGAAGATCCTGTGAGTGATATGACCAATACATGGTCCACACAACCAGTTTTGTTGTAAGTTTTGTGTTCATCTAAATGAATGGTGGCTGATCTACCTATCTTCCAAAGTAAACCAACTTGTAGGAACAGGTTACTTTATATACCCCACACACTGAGAGAGGAAGGAACTGATCTTGGGTAGAACAGATAAGGGCAGCAAGTTTCCTGTGAGACTTAAAAGCTGTGTAGAGGTTGTACTTTTTTAAAAATCTGACTATTTTTTCCAATCTGCCATGGGCATGGGAGAGGGTGATGGCATTTCTGAAGGGATGGTCAAGGACTGGAGGAAGGATTGAGTATTTTTTTAATTCTGTAGGTACTGTAGTCATTGGATAAGAAAGTGTAGTGTATATGGTTGAGTTCTGTTGAAAGAGAGGTTCCATTGGAACAAAGAATGTAGACTCTATTGGTTAGAGTTCTAATGATGCCTCATTGTTGGTAGGAGTGGTGAGGGGAAAAGTTTGTGAATATGTGAGTGGGTTTTCTGTCTACAGAGAAGGAGAGGTTACCATTCAGAAGACATGCCACTAAGGTGTCTAGGAAGAGCAAACTACTGTTATTTTCCTTTTCCATCATAAACTGGATTCTTGAATGTAGATTATTGAAGTGTCGAGGAAGGAGTCTAATGTGTCTGGGCTATGAGGCCAAATAGAGAACACGTCATCCTAATATCTTAGCTAGATAGAAGGTTATGGGGAGGTGAGTCTATGGCTTGTTTTTCAAAGTTTTCCATGTGAAAATTGACGAGAATGGGTGAGGAGGGGGAACCATAGTAGTTTCCTCCATCTGTCTGTAAATTTTATTCCTCAAAGAAAAATAAGCAGAATTGATGACAAAGGAAAAGAGATCTAAGATATCAGAAGGAAAAACGTTTTTAAGAGCGTTAAGGTGTTTCAAGGTAATATTGGTGAACAGCAAGGTGATGTCAAAGCTTACCAAGATATCTGTATTATTTAGATTTTCAATTGAGGTTTTAAAATGGGTCACGTTTTTTACATGGGATGTGGTAAGACCAGTGGGGGGGGGGGGGGAGTAAGAGTTTGCCAGCTGTTTCAACAATTTGTAGACCTATGGTAGCTGCCACTGATGCTCCAATGCATGGAGCGTCAGTGGTAGCTACTATAGGTCTTAGGGGAAAGGAAAAATTTGGTTTGTGGATTTTTTCAGTAAACCATAATCTGGAGAGAGGGGACAAAAGAATGAATTTTTTTGTGATATCAGGGAGCCAAGAAAATACTTTTTTAAGTAGACTTTATAATATTTTACTTGCATTTTGATGTGATTGAAGTATAGTTGGGTATAGGTACGGTAATCTCAGAGAATAATATCCATTTTCTGATTATATTCAGTGGTGTTAAGGACGATTGTGGCATTATCCTTATCTGTTCTGGTGATGATAATACTTTTTCATCATCAGAAAATTATTACTTTTCAGAGGCGAGGACTGGGAAAGGATATTAGCAGAATCAAGACAAAGTTGTTTGGCTATTTCTGGAGCTAAGGGATAGATTCCACATTCAAAGTTGTACATTAGGTCTAGCACCAGTACTACTTCTTTCAATGTGATGGCAAAATTGTAGTTGAGGGGCTAATGGCATATTCGGTGAGCATTTTTGAACACAGATTTGGGGGGGGGGGGGGTGCGGTTGTGATTTAGAATTGCACAGAATATTATACTTTTTGATATGCTTACTTTTTTATTTTTAGGATTTTTTTTTTTTTTTTTTTTTTTTTATGTGGATGCTTCTAAAATGTCCAAGAGATCTACCAAAGATCAGATCCCTCCTATCTCAATGCCTGGAGTATATATAAAGTACCCTGTTCCTTCCTGTGAGTTGCCTCACTAAAGACAGACAGATAAATCAGCCACCATTCATTTAGATTAACACAAAACTTACATCTGCAATCACAACTATGGTCAATCTGGTTTTGCACATCATGTACTGGATATCATTGGAATAAAAAACATCATGCTCCATCAGAGTAAATTTTAAAAAGAATACTTTTAGAATCTGCAGCAGCACTCAGAAATCAACCAAATTTAAAAAATAGTTAAAAAAAACTTCCCAAAATTTGGAAAACATTAATTGTCAGAGGAACCAATTTACATCCTAGGCTGCCTACAATGCTCATAGAGGGTGCACCAGCTAGACAAGGACTTCAGAGTCATAGCTACGTGTTTCATTAAGTATTGCGTTATCTGTGTGTTACAAGTGTTATTTGTACTCCCTGAAGATGTCTCAGTGACTGATATGAAATATTGGAAGCATTAAAATTAGTTTTAAATGCTTTCTTAGTGCTGCCAATACTCCATTAAATCTCCAACATGACATCTTTTATGTAAGTTATCAAGTAATCAGTATCACAAAGAAATCTTGCTGGTGGATAATGGTCATTATAGACCCTCAAATATTTTAATTTTCAAAGAGGCTGCATTCAGAATATCCCATAAATTCTATTATGTTTGGTTTCTGTTTGATCAAGAATCCCACTCTATATTGGTCCTTGGTTTCTCCAGTATGACAGAATAAGATTCCACTCTCAAGTTAACTGCATGCTCTAAGGTACTCCTATTTCTTCAAGGCATAAGATATTCCATTTCACTGTGTCCACTTTCTCCAGCTCTTATAGTCTGTCATCAGTTATGAGTGTTCTTACATTTAAAGATTATAAGAATTTGCACAAATATTTTTGCATACTGAATTTAGAAACTAGCACATTTTTTATGACTGACCCTCATAAGGTCCTGGTAGGATCATCTTATCCAGACTGGTCAAAGGATAGGAGCCAGATGTAATCTACCCCCCCCTGGGCATGAAGTAAAGAAATCTCTCATACCAGTCCAACGATCTTAAAGGATAACAAGGATTGCATGAGTGGCTTAGAGTTCCATGCATATCTCTTCTTAACTGAAAATTCTACATATGGCAAACTCTTGGATCAAAACTACATGGTCACTCTGCATTTCCCCACCAGATCCAGCATTCACAAAGGCCAAAGTACCCCACCCCCCACCCACTGCATGCTGTTTGAAGTAATTACCTCTTAGTATTTGTATAAATTCTATTCCCTCCATAGAATCTATGTCTCCATAAATGAAATCACCTATAATAATTAGTCAGTCTGCACTTACTATGTTAATTTGCAGAAATACGTCATTCATATCTTTGCTTGCAACCCATGGTCTATTGCTCCAGCCAACTATATATTCTCTCTTGTTGGCCTCTATCTCACATCAGATAGTTCTGAATGTGCTGATATCCACATTTGTGCACTCTTGCTGACCTGCACTTCTTAACTCTCCATGAATAATACTTTCTCTAGACATCCAACTCCAAATCAGTTCAAGTACAATCCATCAATTATACAAGGGTGGTCTGAAAAGTTCTTGGCTTAACAATGAAAAAACGAAATTATAATCTCAAAATTATTTTTATTTTTCAACATAATCTCCCTTAAGACTAATACATTTATTCTAGCGATGCTCCAGCACCATTATCCCATCCCTGTAGTGGTTCTCAGTAAGATCTGCAAAATACCCCTCTACAGCTTCAATCACCTTTTCATTCAAAGAACAATGCTGACCAGCGTGGCAGAGTTTTAGTTTTGGGAAGATATAGAAGTCAGAGGGAGCCAAATCTGGCGAATAGGGTAGATGTTCCAACAATTCATAGTGCAGTTCCCTTAATTTGCTTAAAACACCTTCATCCTGATGAAAGTTTTCTCCTGCAAACCAGGTCTTTTCTCGTGAATTTTTTTGTCTAGTCTGGGTAAAAGATCAGAATAATATTCCCCAGTTATTGTTTTACCCTTTTCAAGATAATTAATAAACAAAATGCCTTTAGCATCCCAAAACACCGATGCCATGTCCTTTCCTGCTGATGGAACTGACTTTGTCTTCTTTGGTGCCGAACAACCGGCTTCTGTCCACTGTTTTGATTCTGGTGGTTAATGGTGAATCCAAGTCTCATCCATAGTAATAAATCAATGCACAACATCAGTTTTGTTCTTGTCAAAATGCTCCAAACACTGTTCAGAGATTTTTATGCGAGTGCGTTTTTGATCTGCTGTGAGCAAGCATCTTACGCAAAGCTTTTTCATTTGCAATTCTTCATGCAAAATATATCCTACACGTTCTTTTGAAATGCCTATAGTCTCAGCAATTTAATGCACTTTGACTTGCCGGTCATCCAATACCAAATCATGTGCTTGATGATTGATTTTTCGTATTGTCACACTTTTTGGACGTCCTTCATGTGGATTATCTTCAAGGCTGGTACGGCCATGTTTAAACTTGGTAGTCCATTTCTTAATTGTCGAAAACAAAGGAGAACAGTGCCCATTAACTTTTATGAACTTCGAATGAATTTCTTTTGCTGTTAAATCATCTTTTACAAAGAATTTTATAACTGCATGATACTCAATTTTATCCATTTCAAGGGATACAAACAACACTTTTGCTTCAGACAGCTGTATAAAACAAACTACTTGATAGAATGACTTGTAATTTCACATGGATGCTTATGGCAGATGTACCAACTTAGGAAAAAAAAAAATCTTGCCGACAGTGTTGCCATCTATGGTCGAGATTGAGTACTTTTCTGACCATCCTTGTATATGTACTTCTATTCATCAAACTCAGTTCATGCCTTCAAAGTGCCTAAACCACACAATGACTGATTTGCAATCACGACTCTCCTTCACAACTCAGCTCTGCAAAACCATGGCAGCAGACCCACTGTCTTGACTCTCTCATTCTTCTTCACTTCTTCCAATAACTGTTACATTCTCTCTCTCTCTCTCTCTCTCTCTCTCACTCACTCACTCATAGCATAGCACACTTTTTGCCTTTCAAATCATTTATACCTGCCAAAACCATCAACTCTTCACTTTATAAATTTACATACTGGCATACTAATATCTTTAGTCTTTCCCATGTGTAAATCTGGGAAAGATAATTTTATCATTCTCATTAAGTGCTTTTCATAGAATCACCATACAAAATTCCTGTTTGTTTTTTTTCTCTCTCTCTCTCTCTGTCATATATTCCTTTCTCTTCTCAGCTCTGTCACTCGCTAGATGTTTCTATAATTGTTCAAGCTTATATTCTGCGCTGTGAGAGATTCCATGTAAACATACTGTCTCTAGCTGCCTCCTTGCTTTCATTCTCATCTTCTGTTTCTTTCATGCTATCACTCACACACTGTTTCATTTTAATTCCGCCATGTACTCTGCACTATCACCTACAATCTTCCAAACACATTTCTCCCTTTTGTTGTTGTCCACTCTGCTGTCACACATACTCTCCCAACCATTTTGGCACTCACTTGCAACATGCTTCCTATACACTTGCTCATCAATGTAGATTTCCATTCAAAAATCTTTCACTCTGTGTAATAAATGCATCTCACATACATCACAGCAACCACATAGTTCAAACTATATACTGGTTTGTGTGTGGTAATATCTTGTGTATGTGTGGTGGTAAAGATGGTAAAGAAATTGGTCAGAGGCAAAATTCATGAATGAGTGGAGAGGAATATAATACTCTACCAAGGACAGCATAGTTTTGTGAAAGATATATCATGCCTCAATAATTTACTTTTTTCATAATAGAGAGACAAGTTATTTGAATAAAGGGAATGATTCCATCCATTGATTCATTGGACATCATCAGATGCTATACAGTCACTCAGATCCTCAGTTATGTACCACACCAGTCCTCACCATGTGGTGCTGCTGTATGCTCTTCTGGAGACCAGTCACTAGAAACACATCATCCATTCATCTCATTGAGAGTCAACCACTTCTTTTTCGAGGAACTTTACTTTCTCATACTGTTTTCAGAGCAGTATGAGAAAGTAAAGTCCTCCTATTCTTTCAACATGTCCAAAGTATTTCTGCTGTTGGACACGTTGTTTTAGACGTTGGACAAGTTTAAAAGTTCTACCAATCCTTTCTAGCACCCATTCATTTTCCACCTTTCAAGTATATGAGATCCTCAACAAAAACGACTACATAAATTTGCTAGAATACAATACTACATATATAAAGAGAATGACTACATAATTTTTTTGCATAGAGAATGGCAGGAGTATGGAATGCATTGCCTGAGAGTGTGATGAAAGGGCAAAAAGTGGACGAGTTTAAGGGAGTGGTATGATAGACTTTGTGTTGTCTGGCACTGACCTGCAGCAACGAGTCTTGTAACTCCAAGGTGATCAGAAAAATAATGATGATGATGAAAATAAAGAAATAAAAAAATAAAGACTTTGCAAAGGCATTCATACGAATACTGGCCACTGAATTAGAAACTTTGCAGAAATC
The DNA here is from genome assembly GCF_054136105.1 of Typopeltis vanoorti. Classification (NCBI taxonomy): domain Eukaryota; kingdom Metazoa; phylum Arthropoda; class Arachnida; order Uropygi; family Thelyphonidae; genus Typopeltis; species Typopeltis vanoorti. Next base: position 34,445,756 of record NC_143567.1, on the reverse strand, counting down.
AGTGGTTTCTGTATAGACATGTGACTGCCAATACATACCAATCATCTTCAATTGCCTGTGCATACTTCAGTGAGATATGGATGGGGAGCAGCCTTCATTAAATGCCTCATTCAATTGATGCACACAGGAAGTTCTGTTTGTCTGTAGAAGCCTTCTCAGATGACAGTGATCTTCTTCCTGGCAAACTGCTTAGGACCACAGTTACATCTCTCAGAGAATGTGGGTTATTTTTTCACTAATTAAACACCCGGGATATCTCACCTTTTGAGAAACTGGTCAAGATCTGTTGTTTTCAAAATCATGACTCCAGTGAGATGGACACTCACAATAAGCCCTTCATTGAATTCCAAAAGATCCTTTGTTTTTCCCATTGTGATCAACACAACACAATTCTGCTATGCAAGCAAGCAGAATTTCATTGTGTTGCTTTGACAAACTCAGGCATTGAAGCAATATTACCAGATGTGGCACTGTTAATCTCAATACCAAGTCATACCCATGTCTGGAAGTTGGAGGCGTTTATGACATATTATTCAGATGCATGCAGGAATTAGCACCATGCTGCCATATCATGCCATTCCAGGGATTGCTCAAGTGGAGTTGGACACTGTGTGGCTGTGGATAATTTTGTGGGAAGATGAGGCTCACTTTCACCTGAACAGAGCTGTGAATACCCACAATTACAGGGTATAGGCTATGCAAAACCCATATGCAATCCAACAAATTCCTTTGCATTCACCCAAAGTTACTGTTTGGTGCACGTTTACAGCTTCATTTATCACTGAAGTCTTCTTTGATGACATTCACCAGTCGGGTCCTGCTGAGAGATATTGCAATATGATAAACAATTCTGTTGTGCCTGTGAATGGATTTAGTCATTTTTTATACAAGATGGGGCTCCTCCAAACATCGGCTGAATACAGGATGTTCTTCGAAAACATTTCAAGGAAGCCAGAATGATCAGCGTGCATTTCCCACTGCATGGCCACCTTGTTCATTTGATCTGACCCCATGACTTCTGGCTCTGGAGATTTCTCAAAAACAGGATTTATCAGGATCATCCTGATAATCTGCCAGTACCGAAAGATAACATAGCACAACATGTGCATGACATCAGTCCCAACCAGATGTGTTCTACCATTGAACACACTGTGCAAAGGATGCAGTTTGTGGCATACTACGAAGAGTAGCATATTGAACAGTACTCGTGAATGCATAATGGAAGTGATACTAATACAGTAGAGAGAGAGTGCAAAGGAGAGTGTTAATAATGACATCAGGATTGTGGAATGCTTGATTATGAAGACAGATTGAGAATTTGTAGAGTGCAAACACTAAAAAAAGGAAAACGAAGGGTAATGTGATTGAGACTTACAAACTTTTCTGAACGAGTCATACAAGATTTCAATTGATGGAATTTTTTTTTTATTTTATGGAGGGTGGGGAAAAGACAAGATGGCATCCTTGGTGAATGCTTCTAAAAAGGGGGTCAGATCTAGATTTTTTTCTCATAAAGTGGTGTGTGATTGAAATGTATTTCCATTGGATAGTGTCAATGTGAGCAAGGAGTTTCAATGAATTCAAGAATAAGTATGACAGCTGGTGCTGTAGCATGTGACCTCCTTCGATGAGTCCCTCACTCCCTGGAGGTCTCTCATAATAATAATAATAATGTGTTGTTTATGCTTGTGTCACTTTTCTCCTTTTTATCTATACTAAAAAAGCACTACATCTACATTTGGTACATTATACAGCGCCACTCATGGTGAATTTTGGAACTTTTTTTTCTTCTCAGATATCGCTTCCACATGATGCACAATATATCAGTTGCCTTAAACTTTTTATCCATGTTATTTCAATGGAATATCAGTGGAAATGTTAATGAGTATTTCATATCCATGGAAACCTACATGTGTATAAAGGCTGGTTAGGCCGCTAGTGGTTGTTTTTATATAATAGTCTTTCAAACAAAAAGAAGATCTCTTTCTATATTATTATTATTTAGGCCTAAATAATAATAATTTTTGATAGTAATGGAGACTCTTGTCTCACTTAGAAAATGAAGAATTTTCTAAACATAAATTTAAGTCATATCATACCCAGTTTTACAGATGATCATTCAAAGTGAGGATGTTGAAGCCTTTCTTGGAGGCTGCTGAAACTGTTAGGATAGTTACTAAGTGGTCTAAAGAACAACTGCTCTTAGTTTTGAAGTGAAAACTTCAAGGGTTCAGCTAAACATTTTACTCACTCCGAGAATTAAAAAAAAAAAAAAAGTACTTAGGTGATTTTAATTAATGAATTTATTAAAAAGGTAGAAATGGGTTCTAATATGAAAAGTCATCCTGTTGTTCAGACTAATAAAAATCTATTCTTCAATATTATGAACTTGGCATTTTTTTTTTTTTAAGATCTCCATGGAGTCACAAGACTCATCATGATAGGTTACAAGAAGGCTTAGCAGTTAGATATGCAGGTAAACCTGAAAGGTATTTTTTTTTAATCAGGAGTTGCCTGCTATTCAGAGCAACTTGTAGAAATATTGTTTTCTGATTTCTTTTTTCGGGGTGCTTAAGGGTCAAAGCTGTATAACTGAGAGGAGACCTCCACAGAGCCTTTAAAGGAATGCGGAGAACCGACCAGGGCTTCTGACCTAATGTCCAATCCTCACCTTCTCGTGGTGCACCCTGTTGGGTATCTACTTTGATACTGAACTAACGAGGATGGGCTGGCAATTTGGGATTTAGCCGACCAAATTGTATTCGTATTGGCTAAACCAAAATAAAAAATGATGGTACAACATGACAAAATTTCATGCCGACTGGGGCGTCGCCCGGTTAAACAAGGCCCCCATTATTTTCGCCAGGGAACCAGGGCGAACAGCGAAAAGTCAGCTACTGGAACAAATCTGAAAACAAACCCCAACTCAACATCAGAGTTAAAGATCGGTACTATCAACATAACAAGCCTGAATGGCAAAGAAATGGAGCTAGCTGAGGAATTAGATAAGTACCAGATCGACATAATAGGAGTGACTGAAACAAAAAAGACCAAAACTGGTGAGATCTTTCTGAGCAATAAATAAAAAATGTTATATTCAGGCAATAACAATCAAGGAAAAGAAGGAGTAGCCATAGTATTCAACACAAAATACGAGGCTAATCTTCTTGAATGGCAGTCAGTCTCAAGTAGAGTAATGTGGGCAAATATGAGAATGGGGAACTGGACAATGAGACTTATTTGTGCCTATGGTCCCACAGAAGGTTCTACTAAGGTAGAAGTGGAGGAATTTTTTGAGGCTTTAGAAAAAGCAACTGACACAATGAAAAAGGAAAAGTTGGTCCTTGTTGGGGATCTAAATAGCAGAGTAGGAAATGATTGTGAGACATACAAAAATATTTTGGGAAAATTTGGAGAAAAGAGCAAAGCTAATAATAATGGCAAATATCTGTTGGATTTCTGCTCAGGACATGGACTGGTTATTACTAACACCATGTTCCATAAAAATGTGCACAAATTCACATGGAGAGAAGAGGCTAGGAATAAGAAAAGTCTCATTGACTATGTTATTGTTGATAGTGATGTTTTCTCCCTGGTGCAGGACACCAGAGTGTACAGAGGATTTGAAATTGGAAGTGATCACTATTTAGTCTTGAGCAGGATAAAATTGAATTTTATATTGAAAAGAATAACATGTAAGAAAGTTTTAAAGCGAATAAAAGTTGAGCAGCTCTCAGATGTAAACTGTAGACTAAAATACAGAAATATTATTGAAAAGAAAATGAAAGAGTTTGAGAACAGGAATCAAACCTTGGAGATTCAGTGGCAAACTCTGAAGGAAACATTGATTGATTCTGCCAGAGAGGCATGTGGTGAGGTTGTGTGCAAAGATAAAAAAATCAGAACTCCCTGGTGGACACAGGAAGTTAAAGAGGCAGTGAAGGAAAAGAAGAAAGCATATCAAAAGTTCCTGGCAAATAAGTCAGCTTTTACTCTTACAGAATACAGAGACAAATGTAAGAAAGCTAAACAGTGTGTAAAACTAGCTAAACAAAAGTCATGGGAGGACTTTGGCAAGAATATAGAAAATAAATATCAACAAGGTGGCAAAATATTCTGGAGGTTGTTGAAGAAGCTTAGGAATGGAGGAAAGAGTGCTGTAAAAGGAGTTAGAGATGATAATAAAGGTGACATGAAAACGGGAGAAAAAGATATCCTTGAAGTATGGAGTAATTACTTTGAAAAACTGCTAAATGAAACAAGCAGTGATGACAGCACAGTGGTAAAAAACACTGACCAGGCATGCAGTCAGGAATACATATCCATACTTGAAGTAGAAAAAGCCATCAAAGGCTTGAAATGTGGAAAGGCAGCAGGAGTAGATGATATTCGACCAGAAATGCTGAAGTATGGTGGTATAAGAGTCTTACAGTGGCTGCACTGCATAGTTCAGAAAGCATGGACAGAGAGACGAATTCCCGATGATTGGAGTAGAGCTCTCATAGTACCCATATATAAAAAGGGAAATAAAACTGAATGTGAGAATTACAGAGGTATTTCCCTACTGAGTGTTCCTGGCAAGATCTATGCAAGTATACTTGAGAAACGGTTGAGAAGAATTGTGGAAGAAAAGCTTGGTGAAGAACAAGCTGGATTCAGGCCAAATAGAGGCTGTCAGGATCAGATCTTCACTTTACGACAAATAGTCGAGAAAGCATGGGAATATAACAAAGATCTGTATTTAAGTTTTGTCGATTTGGAAAAGGCATATGACAAGGTGCCAAGAGAGAAGCTATTCAATACGCTGCAGTTATATGGTGTCAATGGGGCATTATATCAAGCAATACTTAGTCTTTATTTGAGTTGTGAGTCAGCAGTTAGAATTGAAGTACAGGAAGATGGTTTAATGTTAAATCTGGTGTGAGACAAGGATGTATATTATCCCCTCTGTTATTCATTATCTATATGGATCACATTATGAAGGAATGTGGTATTAAACCTGATATCAAAATTGGAGATGTTAATGTCAGCTCTTTGCTTTATGCGGATGATGTTATACTTCTAAATAAATCCGCTACAAGTCTGCAAGATTCTCTGACTAAATTGAATAGCTGTTGTAATAGATATGGTATGAAGGTCAGCAATAAAAAGACAAAGACAATGAAAATAGGCAGAATCATTGAAAATGTCAACTGTGTTGTGAATGGAGAACCTGTGGAACAAGTAAAACATTTCAGCTACTTAGGCACAATTTTTACTGAAGATGGTAAACTAAATATAGAAATAGACAACAGAATCAGCAAAGCTGGTATCGTGGGAAGTCAATTGAATAAATTCATATGGAATAAGAAAGAAATTAGTCGGAACACTAAATTAGCTGTATACAAGACTGTGTTCAAACCAATTTTAACTTATGGATCTGAGAGCTGGGTCAGAAGTAAAACACTTGACCAAAGACTAGATACCGCAGATATGAGAGTCCTGAGAAAGATTAGAGGCGTGAACAGATGGCATCAATGGCAATATCATATTAAAAATGAGGATATTAGGAAAGAACTTGACATTGTTAGCATCCAGGAATGCGTTAGCAGAGCTAATCTCAGATGGTATGGTCACTTAAATAGAATGGGAGAGGAAAGATTAGCAAAACAAGTGTTCTCTGCCAGGTTGGTAGGAAAACGACTCAGAGGAAGACCAAGATATAGGTGGATTGATACGGTACAAAATGCCTTAGACGATAGAAATATAAGATCTGATAATGTTGGAGTCTTGACAAGTAACAGACTGATTTGGAGGAAAATTGTAGATAGGAGGTTAGTAATGATGTAATTTTTTCATGTAGTACTGTCATATCCTGTACACCCCTTGAGGGTATATGGCAGGAATTTGATGATGATGATGATGATGATGATTTCTTTTTTCTTATTCTGACAAATGAATTATGTTCTGCATGCCATAGCCATCAACATATTTCATGTTGTCTTGGGGGGGGGGGGGGATTTTTTTCTTTGCATAGGTATTCCTGTGATTGTTCTTCTAGAATTGTAGTGCATGGTAATGAATTTTGTAAGGAGACCTATAAGTGTTTTTCAGATCCATCAGCAAAAAAAAAAAAGTCCTATCTACAAACATATGTCACTGTCATCCTAGTAAGGATGACAGTGATGTCATTTGATAAGGAGTTGTATTAGAACATGGGCATGATGTTTTATGTAAAGATTGTTTTTACACCAAAGCTAATGTGGCACTTTTAAGTTCTTTAAAAAAAAAAGACTATGAAGTTTACAGTTGAAATTTGGGATACCAGCCAAAACTGCTCAACAAGAAGATTGTTTTGTGGACATTTATATCTTTACTCACCCAGGAAGAATTTATTCCTGGCAACTTTGTACACTGTTCAAAACAATTAGGGGGATATTTTGGTTTCTGTCAGATAATTATAAATTTCTGCAAATAATTATAATTATTGGGTACTTTATACATGAATAAATATTTCTTACTTATGGATAGGGTGTAATTGACGAGATATTGTTTAAATAATCGATATTTATTACAAATTGTGTTACATTTGTAAAGTATTTTTATAACTTTATAATTTACAAGTAAACCAAAATATCCTCTAATTGTTTTGAGCAATATATATTTTAATCCACCCGGGTTATTTCTAAGCTCAGAAACAGGAAGTTCAGATCAAATTACAAACTGGTAGTGTCCTCTAAAATGATTCCATGGATAATGAATGGGTATCATTCATCTGGTTCAGTAGGTCAGGTAGGATTTGACAAAACCTCACAATGTGTTAAAGAATGCTATTTTTGGTTAAGACTTCATAGTGATGTCAGAATATTTATTCGTTGTCATTTTTGTCAGCTGAGGAATCCTTTTCAAGGAGGGCTTCTTTGCAAACAGTGCAGTCTGTCGAGACCTTTTCAGCATATTTAAACTGATGTATTACAACCTAAGCTACAATTAAAAAGAGGAATATGTATATTTTATATTTTTGCAAGTAAATATAAAAGCTAGATATGCTAACTAGACATCCTGAAGCTTTTAATGTTAAAAATCAAAAGACAGAAACATATTTAAATTAAGGGGGATATTATATTCCACATTGTTTCAAAGCCGAATAAGAAACTCAAAGATCGGAATCAAAAATTTTCATACCGAATATAGTAAACTATAAAAATTTCGGCAGATTGTAGCGTAAGCTAAAGCACATAGTTCAACTTGTTGCAAAGGTGTTGTCCTAGTGTTGAACTATGTGCTTTAGCTTACACTACAATCTGCAGAAATTTTTATAGTTTACTATATTCAGTATGAAACTCTTTGATTCCGATCTTTGAGTTTTTTATTCAGCTTTGAAACAATGTGGGATTTAATACCCCCTTAATTTAAATAATGTTACATCGCCGAAGTGAAGCCTACTGGCTCTTTTATTTAAGTAATTTATGGGTGCACCTTTTTTGACAACTCGTACAGCAAAGTATATATAAGTTCTTATCGCTATAACCTCAGTATTACCTGGTCTACCTACTCACTGATGAGACCTCAATAAAGGTCAAAACCAGTCTGGGTAGTGACCTTCCACCATAATGTATAACATTATACATCTCCTAGGAGATGTGTTTTACATTATGGGTAATACTAAGAATAGCGATCAGAACTTTATCCACCTTTGCAACGAATTGCCCTAGTGTTGAACTATGTGCTTCAACTTATGCTACAATCTGCCGAAATTTTTAGTTTACTATATTCATGAAACTCTTTGATTCCGATCTTTGAGTTTCTTATTCAGCTTTGAAACAATGTGGGATTTAATATCCCTTAATTTAAATAATGTTACATCGCTGAAGTGAAGCCTACTGGCTCTTTTATTTAAGTAAAAAAAAAAAAGACAGAAACTTTAGTATAGTGTCTTATTGATGGAATTATATGAAGTGCATTTTGTATAAAGCAATTGTTGGCATTTTTTTTGACTGATATAATTTATTTCAAGAAACACAATCTCTTTATTCTACCTTTCAGTCAATATTATTATAGCTGAAATCCTTCTATATGGCTACTAAACAAATTTCTCTACATTTTCAGGCTAGTAGCAATAACCTATTAAATACCCTATTCTACTTATCTACTTTATACTCTTAAACACAATAGAGTAATCTGCTTCTTCCCTTTCTTCAGCTGGGCGAGCAAACTGGTTCTCTCTTTTTTTTTTTTTTAGTTTTTTTCTCTTTCGCAATCATTAGTTCCCCCCCCCCTGCAGGGAGAATAGTTTTGGGATAGCATACAGCAGTGTTTCCCAACCTTTTTGATGTCGCGGACCCATTCTAGCGAACGTTAATATGTCGCGGACCCCTGTAGCGAATGTTAATTCACCGCGGCCCCCAGAAAATCCAAAATGGAAATTTTTTATATTTTACATATCATAAAGATGAAGTAATAAATTACAATTTTACAACGCCAAATGTATCATTTATGACAATACAATACAATACTGTTATAAATGGAGATATTCGGAAGAATATGAACATGTCAATTAGGCCAGATGTGAGCAACATAATAAGATAAAATTTAATGAAAATAAACTATCCTGCGCATCCCCTTTGAATTACTCGCGGACCCCTGGGGATCCGCGGACCACAGATTGGGAAACACTGGCATACAGCATCAAAGAAGGTTTTAAAATTACTTACAATACAAAACAGTATTTAAATGTGTTTTCTTTATAAAAATTATCAGTAGTACAGCAACAGACGGAATAAATTAGAACAGTCAGAGCAAAACTACAATTTTTTCGCTTCTTTCGGAATAGCCGTTCGGTGTGACCAATTTGCAGTTTTTATATAACTCCAACTATGCGCCGTCAGAATACAAAAATTCATCTGAAATCCCGTAACTCGTTCGGGCAAATGAAATATACCTTTAAATATCGTTATTTGAACAGCGTAATTTGCTTTCATTAATTTGTGCATTTTAATGCACTACCTACCAAAACATCAAAATGAGCGACCGATAAATATCATAAAACTATGAAAATATCGCGTGATATATATATACTTCCACCCACTACACGCCAAACTATTAACTAGATTTTAAATGCAAATATATATATATATATATATATATATATATATAATAATAATTTTTTTTAAGGAAAAATAAAATAAAATGTAGACAATTTTGAAGAGTAAATTGTAAATTTTATACAATGTGAAACTACTCTCCGCACACCGTTTCTGGGAGCGATTTATTAAATACATTACACAAGAAATGAATGAAGTAAGGAAAAAAGTTTTCTGTTCCGCCTTCCACAAACAAAAGAAAATCTAGTAGAATTTAAAAACAATTATGCACTACATTATGCAAATATGAAGACCTAATCAACCTTATTATAAAATAAAATGCATTACAAATTTCCTACCTTTCAAAATCAAACTTGGGGACAAAATAAAACTACCAGACATAGTAAACCATTTCGTGATGCGTAGTTTCAAATAACGGGGAGCGGGAGGAGAGGTAAAAACTAGGACAAAGTGTCATGGTTCGACGAAACATTTCTCACAGCTTTACAAATAAAACCAAACGAACTAGCTGCCGACACACATCAATAACCGCAAGAAGACTCCACAATTACGCCCATGATTCACGAGTACTAAATCATTATGATAATACTTTCCTTAATTAAATAAAAAAAAATACCGTATCATCCAAGATAAAGAAGAGACCGCAAAATGTGTTATTTTACAATCTTTTATTAAAAACGTTATTGAAAAGTTCTAATTTCAAACGACTTCCTTGCACTCGGTCAAAAACCCTTAGCACGTGGCATTATTGAACAAATTTACGCACCGCGCTTCGGGAAAAAAACGAGGCAAAAAAACTTGAGTAGAATCTCAAAATTTAAAACAATCTGCTTTCAGAACCAATATTTTTATTCTAGGCAAATCTTTACATTTTATTCAAATTTTGTCTTTTCCGATATTTTAACCGGCGTTGCTTTTATGTAGTTTTATGTTATTATTTATTTAATGCTTAACCTTTCTTTCACATAATTATATTTTCATATCTGGGATCTCCAAATTATCTAAACTATTAAGTTCTTTGCAGAGATATATTATATGAATACTTAATTTCACATAAAAAAAAAAAGCTAGCATCAAACATTGCAGTGAGAATATGCACTAGTTGATCAGATTGCACATAATCTCAGCTGTACCAAACATGATGAAAGTCACTTCAGGTCTCCACATCTACTGCCTAGAAATTTACAAATTAAACAGTAGTGGTTCAAGCCTTGTAGCATATTACCAGTCACCTTCTTCCTCCTAGACTGCCTCCTTCATCATATTAGCTAATTCCTTTATTCAACTCAGATGTCACCCTTTACAAAAAGTGAATAAATTCTGGGTCATATGTACACTTAAAATGAATAAACACAAATAAAAAAAAAAAAAACATTTACAAAAAACTTTTATTACGTTTATTTAAAAAACCTTACGCTAGACAACACATATCGAACACAAATATTAACTATAACTAAGTAAAGACACTACGAATGTTTTTTCCTAGACTTCTATTTCATAAATGTATCATCATAATTCAAATTATTCACATCATTTTCAATAAATAATAGTGATAAATTTGATATTTTATTCTGATGTAAAGAGTTTTGTAAATAATTTTTCATCCTTTTAAGAAGAAAATGAACGTTACTTGTTTGCAGAATGACCGCAAACAGGTCATCAACACACAAAATATATGAAAATAAATAGTATTTACATTCTTGTTTTTTTAAAAAACAGGTATATGATCTATTTAGATACTGACTTGAAGCAACGACATCCTTTTTTTCTAAGCTATAGGAAATTTAACAGAAAACAATCATAATTTTTTATGTTCAATTTTAATTATTTATACTTTTGATTCTTTAATTTTCCTAATTTTTCGAGGTAAAGCCTTGTGCACCTATGCATAAGTGTGACCCTGAATAAATTTCTAAGCAATGAATTACCTTCACACAGCCATGTCCCCCCCCTCACACACACACATGCAGAGTAGAATATCCTTATCCATCATTCCTGAATTCTGCCTTTGGCCAACTTTTCCAATACCTTTACAATCACTCCCAAAATAGTGACTAGTCTATAATTCACTATCACGAGTCTCCTTTATGTAACAGAAATATCCTTCTATTCCACTGGGATTTTACCAGAGCTGAAACTTAAGAATTCCATCAGAAGTAATGCCAATTCCTTTGCACATTTTTGTAATTCACAAGCTGATAAGCGCCTCCGTAGTGCAATTGGAAGAACAACGGTATGCTGTACCCTTTGGTTGGAAAAGGCCTAAATTCAGTGGTTAAATTCTAAACGAATAAGCTCTGGGGCTCTTAAAGTAAGGATCATAAATGTGAGGCTATTGCTAGATTGTCACAAAATTTTTTAAAATTTTATTTATTCTGGTGGAGTTTCTTTAGACCCCCCCCCTTTAATACATATTAATCCATTTATCCACTCTGATGCTAACTGAATACCCTGATATAAAGAACTTGCGCCTAGGATCTGTACCTCTGCACGTGTGATACACCCCAAACCACCGTATTTACCTTTGAATGCGATACACTGGTCGAGTGTGTCCGGCAAGGCGGCAAATCTTTCCTTTCATTCAACGTATTAATATTATCGCATTGCAACTGATGGGAATTCTGTGTTTATGTGGATTTGTTACAGACTTCTTTTTCTTCGGAAACTACACACAAAAACTGTCATTACAACCTCTTTTTGTATTATCACTGTCATCCAAGCTATTTTTCCATTTAAAGAAGCTTTCAATGTACTTATCTATAGTTTAAATACCGTCCTTACTCAAATATAACTCTCCCTTGGGCATAACTTGCACCTCGGATTTTATTTTTCGAAAAAAGAAATTAAAAAGCTTTACATATACCTCGCACATGAAAAAAGGCTTAAACGTGTTCACGTCAGGGTGATAGCAACTTGCTCCCTGCGGTAAACAACAAGCCCTCCCCAATAGCCACTATACCGCAGAGGCAAGAAAAACAAATACTTTTATTATGTCAATGAATAAGGTACGAGCAGTCTGTACAATATATTTCTCAACAAATAGTGCAATTAGAGACAACTGGAATAAAAACGACACTAATTAATGAATCACATATCCCCTCATACAGAAACTATGCTGTATAGATTCGAGCAAAACCATATGTTGCACCAAAAAACACAGTATCTAATAAAAACTATTATTAGTTAGATGAGTGTGAGTCTGCCTGCCGCAAAGCAGCAATAAAATTCAACCGTACGTTGAATTTTATTGCTGCATAAATGTATTAAAACTAAGAATATAGTGAATGTTGTTATGGCAGTTTCACATATGGAATTCAGTTGAAGAGAGTTAGCATTTCAACTCAATTGTCGGCTTGCTTTTATGTTTTGGTTGCATGATCTTTTGTTAATACCGCACCAATCATATGCACGTCTTAATAACCTGCCATTGCTGTCTGTTTCGTGCAATGCTTTCACTTCTCACTAGTCATTCGTGAAGGACTGTTCATTACGTATCTCAAGTCTTGTAAATTAATGACAGTACCACTGACAGGGTGTAGCACAGAGGCAGCCTGCCTCACAGCAACACTTAATTAAGGGTACTCGTTCAGCCATATATAGTAGGCAGTAGGCACCATATTAGGGCAACAAGCTATTTTACATCTGATGTAGATGCAATAGATTTATTTGAAGAATTAAAAATTCTCTCAAAAATAATACAAGAGAAAAGTGGTCCTCCCAAATTTTATAACAATATCACCTAAGCATATATCTCGCACCACGATTTTTTAGTTCTTAATTTTGGGGAAAAAAATGCGAGATATATTCAAGTAAATACAGTAGTAAGCCTACATAAACACAAAAATATTACACGATTTTCTTTGTGCTTCTCACAATCATGAGCTCTGATAAACAACTGCTAATCTGCTGTTGGCTACTGACTGTTGCTGACAGTGTTGCCAACCAGAAAAGATAAAATATCGCTACGAGTCTGTCAAAATTCTACTATCCTCTGCTGCAATAATGTTTGCTTGTCAATTACTGCAAGATAATACATTACAGGAAGCACCAAACCTCCACATCCCTTTCATCATGTGTTCATAATTAGGTGACTGTTGATGTTGACATTATATACGCATTCAAATATGTAAACAATTGTTGAATAATAACACAAGAATGTAGGCATAATTACCGTAAAGGGAGAAAATTCACAAAACAGAAAAATGTTCCAGGGATGGGCACTGGAGGGTCCTGGCTGAATTTAACCACTGCCTAAGTTGGATTCTCATCATGATGGGAGGAATCTTTATATGGGTATTTTCAATTGAAGGTGAGTTAACCGATCTCATACAGAAGTGGCAGGGTTTTTTCTCGGTTTTTTTTCATCCCACATACAGGCAAATGAGCCTTCAGGAGACATGCAATTGTCTCCTGAAGACAATTGCATGTGGTGGAGGGCAGTAAATGGCGTTGGTGTAGATGATTTAGACGGATGGAAGTGGAGGAGATGGAGAGCTGTAGAGTAGGTTATCTCCCTCAATGAGTCTTTGGACTCCTTGGAGGTGTCACAAAATAATAATATCCCATCTAATCCAACGGCCACATTTGCATTGAGATTCTGCAATATCTTAAGTACTTCAAATTCATCAATCTCATTCTCACATAATTTTCTGTCACATCTCTCACAGCAATATCCTCACTTGGAAGACTGTCCCTTGCAAATTGTTTACTTAGCAACTCAAGTATTTTGTTTGCTTCTGTCACATCACTACCATCAGCACTATTTAAAGTTATCCTTCCAGTTATTCAGCCTTTTATCACACAGCAAAAGAACTCTTTGGGATTTCCTTTGGCCCTGCTCAGCTAATTTCTTCTCATAATTTGATTCTGCTTTACTTACCATGCTAGTCACCATTGTTGCCTGAGGCTTGTACTGCTCATGAGCTTAATGATTGCATTTCTCCTTATATACTCTCCAGAACAATTTTTTAAAAAAATTTCTGTTTAAAGATATTACTAATCCATCTAACTCCTCTAAGATTTATCCTCCTGATCTCGGTATATAGTGTGATATTGCTTCCTTCAGATGCCTCTTTACTATCTCTCTCATGTAGTGCTAATATAGCTTGCCTTGCAAATTCTGATGGCATGGCACTGCTTCAAGCTACTTCTAAGCTTGTCATAATCACCTACCCTGTAGTTATGCATACACTCTTTCTTAACTGAAAATCATCCACATGTTGTATAATTCCCAAGTCAAGACCATGATCACTCTACCTAACTGGAGGCAATATGGCCACCTTAATTATAGACAGATCAAACATTTTCCAACCCTGAATCCCTTCCATCACATGCTGTTTCAATTATCTCTTGGTAGTTGAATAAATTCCATTTCATTCCTTCCATGTGATCTTTTTTTGCCTACAAAGCCACATCTATGTAGAGTCTTCCCATAATAATTACTCAACCTGCACCTCTTTATGCTAATTGCATGCACATCTTCCACCCAATTCTTGTACCTACTGACCTACAGCAGCAATGAACTATATATTTTGTCCTACTGGGCTCTATTTCATAACAGACAGCCGCAAATGAACGTTGCCTCACTGTTGCCATCTGCACATCTATCTTCCTACTTTTTTGGGCTGCAATTCATTTGCTATCAGCAGCATTCCTGCCCATCTCCCCATTCTATTTTCTCTATCTTCATTGAAAATATATATCCTTCACATTCTGTCCCTGTAATTACATCATTTACTATCAGCCAAGCAGCACTAATGCCTATAACATTTGGTGAGATTACACCAACCAATGAAAACAACTCCTCCTTATTCCTGTTGCTTTTGACATTAGTATACATAAACTTCTTTCTCCCAAATCACTTTTACATCTTGTATTGGCTACCCAATTTGATTTTGTCACTTGAGAAACTAGATCCAAATTTTTTGGTTATTATTATTATTATTGTTGTTGTTGTTGTTCCGGGCAACTGCAAGGAGTCGACAGACTCATCGAGAGAGGCCCTAACATCATGTCAAGAACAACTATTCGACATTGACACAGTATCTATCATACCTTGCCTTGAACTCATTCACGGTTGTAGCACCCACAACAGACTCTGGAAGCGTATTCCACTCATTCACCACTCTCCAAATAAAAAACCTAGCTCTAACACCCTTGTCAACCATGCTCATGCCCAGCTTCCATGCATGGCCCCCCTAGTCCTCCCACCACCAGTCATATTTTCAAAAATATCTTCTGGATCAATCTTGTAGAAACCCTTCAGTAATTTGAATGCATCAATCATATCACCCCTCCTTCGCCTATCGTTCAATCTCTGCAACCCACAATCTTCAACCTATTCTAATAAGGTTCATTCCACAGACATTCTATCATCTTGGTCACTTGTCTCTGGATCCGCTCCACTTCCTCCCCATCACGAAGAAACCCTGGAGCCCATAACTGGGCACAGTAGTCCAGAGGGTCTTATCAAGGCTCGATATAGAGGAACAACAACTTGTTTGTCTCTGAATGTTAAAGTATTTTTCAGAAGCCAAGTGATTTGATGAGCTGATTTAGTCACTTTTGCAATGTGCCCCCTAAACTTCAATTCCCTATCCACCAACACTCCCAAATCCCTGGCCTCATCAATCTCCAGGAGTACGGTTCCACCAATGCGATATACTGCTGCTATTCTTTTCACCCCAAAGTGCATAACCTTACACTTTGCCACATTAAACTGACATCCATTTTTCCTAGCCCAGTCCTCCAAACTATCCATATCATCCTGTAACTTTTTGACATCCTGTGCACTCACAGTTGCTCTACCCAACTTTGCATCATCAGCAAACAAGTGAACACTTCCTCTCAAATCCTTTCCTATATCGTTGATGAACAAATTGAAAAGCAGTGGTCCAAGAACAGAGCCCTGCGGCACACCACTAGTCACAAGCTGTCTTTTAGACTCCACTCCTGCATAAACCACTCTCTGGTATCTCTCCTTCAACAACCCTCCTATCCATCTCACCAACCCTATATCTATACCCATCTGCTCCAGTTTACTGATTAGGGTTCCATGTGGTATCCTGTCCAAGACCTTGGCAAGGTCCAGTAGTATCACTGTAAACCCATTATCCCTATCCAGTTCAGCCATCACTATGTTATAAAACGTGAGCAAGTTACTGAGGCATGATCTACCCTTCACAAAATCATGTTGCCCCCCCCATACAATATCCCATTTTCATCTATCCAATCCTGTATTCTTTTCTTGACTAATTTTTCTAAGACCTTGACAATGATTCCTTTCCATCCCCTCAGGACTAACCCAGACCCGAGACTCAAATTAAACAAAATGGTCAAGGGTACTGACAATTCTTTAGCTGCTTCTAGTATGACACGAGCTGGTATACCATCCAATCCAACTGATGTATTGACATTGGGGTTATGCAATAGACTACTCACCTCCACTTCATTCACCACAATTCCCGTATAATCTACTGGTTTATTCGTTTCTGCAACGTCACCACCTGGATGATATATACTTGCAAAGTGCTCACTCAGTAACTCAACTATATCAACTGATTCAGTTACCTCCCTACCATCGGCATTCTTTAAAATCATTCTGCCATGTACATTTTTCCTTTTACTTGCTACATATCTAAAAAACTGTTTAGGATTCTCTTTAGCCTGCATGGCCAATGTTCTTTCATAATCCTTTTTTGCTTTCCTTACCACACTTGTTACCCTTCTGGCCTGCACTTTATACCGTTCATGTGCCTGCCGGTCACCTTTCTCCTTAAATTCCCCCCATAATTGTTTCTTTTTTTGCAGCTCAAGCTTAATGGTGTTATTCATCCATTTAACCCCTATTTGATTTATTATTTGGACTCTAGGTATACAGTCAGCCATTGCTTCATGCAAACACTTCTTAACTGCCACCCATGCACTATCAATTTCTAGTCCTTGCAGTTGTACATGCCATGGCACTGAACCAATCAAACTCCTAAGCTTGTCATACCTTCCAGCCCGATAATTCCACATGTACCTTATCTTAATTGAAAATTCCACACCTTTAGCCACCTCCCAAGTCAAGACCCTACGATCACTCTCACCAATTGGTGGCAATGTGGTCATATTTGTTACAGCCAAATCCTCAGATGTAATTACTAGGTCAAGCACTCTCTGACCTCTAGTATTTTCATTACATGCTGTCGCAGATAGTTATCCCTTAATAACTGCATAAAATCCAATTCCTTCCTCCCGTGTGCCTCTCCTCACTTCAATCAATGCGACCATAGTTGAAATCTCCCATAATAATTACTCTCCTTCCACACATTTCTTCTATTTGCTTGTGCATACTGTCACCACCATCTTTTCCATCACCTGGTCTATAGCAGCACCCAATTGTATATTTAGTTCTGCTAGCCACAATCTCACACCAAATGGCCTCAAATGTGCTCTTTTCTCTGTCCTGCAATTCAACTTCTATTCTCCTTGGCTGTAACTCATCAGCTATCATCAACAATACTCCTCCCCCCATTTTATTCTCCCAGTCATTTCTGAACACACTATACCCATCACGTTCAATCCCACTAGCTATATCATCTACAGTCAGCCATGATTCACTAATACCAATAACCTGTGATCTGGAAGTGCCAACCATGGCCAAAAACTCTTCCTTCTTGTTCCTAATACTCCTAGCATTAGTGTACATGAATTTAAGACCCCCCCATTACCCCCAACCCTACCTTGATGCCTTATATTAACTATCCCACTCTGATTTGTTGTCCTTATTTGCTCGGGCATATTATATTCATTCATACATTCAACTGCCTCCCTAAGGACTGTATATCTACCCCCCCCCCTTAATAAATCTAGTTTCCCTGAATTTGCACATCCACTACATTCAGCAACACTTTCTCAAGTCTCCTTACACCGTAACCATTCAAATGCAAGCCATCCATCTTATATAGATCCTTTCGCCCATCGAATTCACTCCACACATCCACAAATTCCACACCACTCGTCATACATAACCCACGCATAAAGTCATTCGCAATTATGGCCCTCCTTTTAAACATTTCACTGTCATACCATGGCAAAAGACTAATCATTCTAACTCTCTCTCTCTTTTCTTTTGTTACCTCAAACAATTCATTTAGGTCTTCTATAATTTCCATTTTATCTCCTTTCAAATCATTCGTACCTGCCACAACAATCATTTCTTTCACCCTTTCCTTTTGCTCTCTAATAGACTCAGTTACATCCTTTATGGTCGCACCAGGTTGGTACGATTTTGTCAAATCCTCTACTAACACACCTCATACTAATGAGTCTCCGAACAGCACTCTATCCTTCATTTTGTTCATGTTCACACTCATACACCTATTTTTCCTGTCATACTTTTTATTATTGGTTGGTTCATTCAGTCGACTTTTGCTCATACGCTCTAGCTGCTGTTTTGCCCTTTGTATCGCACCATTCAACAACACGATCTCACTCATTGCATCTATCTCATCTTTTTTATTCTCTGTCAAACCATTAATACTATCATTCACACTTTCTAAATTCACACTCTCACAATTCTCTGGTACAACCCTGCCATTTCTTGTCATATCCCTATTTTCTTCATTCTGAAGTTTGACAAAAATATCACACTCACGATCCGAAATACACTTCAATTCCTCATTCTCCCTACATTTTCTACATACATTCACTCCTTTATTATCATCTAACCACACTCTGACCACACTCCGCAAAGCGTACATTTCGCAGATAATACACTGAATCATCTCCTTTAGATTACCGTTCTTGAAAGAAGATGGCGAACCATCTGTCCGCCATTTTCCTTCGTACTGGAGTCATACTAGTAACGTATTTTATCAAATTATAAATTATAAACACCAAAAACTCACAAACAGATGCACTAACAAAGCAAAGCAAACAAAACTACGCAATATTAAAGTAAATTTATCAACGATAACTGAAAATAACATGTATCTTATCAGGAGCTTTCACGAACACTACACACTACGAATCCCTCTAGCGGCGACTTCCCGACATAGATTATGTTATAAAACACTTTAGTACACTAACTACACTAATAAAACTACCATAATATACTAAAATTACACAATTAAATCTAACAAAATATTAATAAATCAACAAAAATCACAAATCTTTCAGGAGCTCTCCAACAGTACGTCCTTTCACCAGCTAGCCTCGACACCAGGTCAACCTCAATATAATCTATTTCATTTTTTATTTCTCCATTTGGACTTCTCGATGTCCATTTTCTTTTGAGGGCTTTTTTAAAAAATATATTCATAATGTAAAGCTTGTTACTGATAGAGAATTCTGTAAGAGCCATTCCTGAGTTGCTGCTTGTACCATATAAGTATGGTACAAGCAGCAACTTGTACCATACTGTCTATTTAGGGAATGGGATGACCTACTTTGGTGTTAAAATCACCCATTACTATAGTAAAGTTTTGATTGCTATTTCTTTTTTTGTCTAGAGTGTGCTTCTATCTCTTTATCAGTGTGGGATGAGGTGGGAGCATATATTTG
This sequence comes from Typopeltis vanoorti, assembly GCF_054136105.1. NCBI lineage: Eukaryota > Metazoa > Arthropoda > Arachnida > Uropygi > Thelyphonidae > Typopeltis > Typopeltis vanoorti. The sequence goes on along the minus strand of NC_143567.1, from coordinate 34,426,125 downwards.
GATGATCCTGATTTTAAGTTTGGAGTTTATTTTAAGTGTGATTTTTCTATTATTCTTTCATCTGTATAATTAAATTCTTCTATGAGGTGTGTAATTTTCTTAATTAGTAATCCAACTCCATATTGTCCTTTAGTTTTCCCATAATAGTATAAGTAGTCTCCATTTTTTAGTTTTATTAAATGCCCATCCTGCCTGGGAACTTGACTTAAACCTATGATGTCCCATTTAATATGTTTAGTTCTTGCTGTAAGATGGTAAGTTCTTCCTCTTCTTTAAGTGTTCGACAATTAAATGTTCCTATATAGAGGAAAAGAGGATTGTATTGATTACTGTTATATTTATGAATTCTTTGGGCTATTCCAGTATTGGTTATTATTTGGGAAAGCTTCCCCACTGCATCATGCTCAGGCTTCCATAAATGGTTACGATCAGAGTAGCCATATAGTTGGGAAAATTTAGTCACATCCAGTGTTTGCTCATTTTGGCATGGGCTTTATGGCCATTCTTTTTTCTTCTTGGCATTGTAGTGGAGAGGTTGTGGCCTAATCTCCCACTCTGGCAACATAACGTCTTGGGAGATACATTTTATAGCTTTCTGTCAGCTCTTTGATCAGTATCGCCATGGCTCATTACGACACCATGTTTCTTGGGGGGGGGGGGGGGGTCCGCATGGAGGCATGATACTAAAACCTTCTGGGTATGACCCTCCAGACTTCACCAAAACACTGGCACTGCCATCTATATCAGTTCCATCAGGGTTTTCGACTGTGTTGTAGGTTGCCAGTCCACCACGGAAATCCATCCCAGGCTTAACTGTGCTCAACATGTAACAAACATGACTGATGGCTAGTCAGTCAAGATCCTGGTAGGAGGTTGTTAATCATCATCATCATCAAATTCCTGATAAGTATTCTCAAGGGACATACAGGATTGTATGATAGTGCTGCATGAAAAGGTTATATCATTAATACAAACTTCTTATCAACAATTTTCTTCCAAATTAATCTATTATTTGTCAGGATTCCAATATTATCAATGTTATAATTTGATCATGTGTATCAGGAGGCATAAAATCCTGGTATAAAAACACTTTTTTGCTCTTCATTCTATTTAAGAAATGATATCACCTGAGGTTAGCTCTACTCACACACTCCTGAATGTTAACAATGTTAAATTCTTTTCACAGACATGAGAGTTCTTTCTCAGAACTTGCATGTCTGTGGTCTCCAGTTGTTGATCATGTGTTTTATTTCTAAATCAGGTCTCAGATCCATATGTTAAAATTGGTCTGAACACTGTCTATATCATGGTTTTGCAAATTGTGTTCCATGGAAAGTGAATAAGTGTTCTGTGGAAAATTATCAAAATTAATATGAGCCTGGAATGGTTTTAAATGTTGCAACAAGTTCAAAGATGTTTGAAAATCATGCGCTCCTTGTTTTGCATGTGGATTGTGCTATTAAGGACAACACACAGCAAAGGCTGCGTGTTGCCCGAGTTTATACTATGTACTAGGACTACTTGCATTGGCTCACGCTAGTAATCGCCGATACTTTTATAGTTTACTATATTCGGCATGAAACTCTCTGATTCCGATCTTTGAGTTACTTATTCGGTTTTAAAACAATGTGGGATTTAATATCCCCTTAATTTTAATAATGAAATAAATGTTTGTTTTATTGCATTTGAAATTCTCGATGTCATTATGACAGATAACAAAGGCTAACTTAAAGTAAAAGACTACCAAGAATTGAAACTGCCATATAATGAATATGTGAGTTCGCTGCCACCTCAAACGCAAACAAGAAGCCATAAAATCGAAACATTTGTGTGAGTTGAGCCAGTCAGTAATGAGAAGTTCTATTGGAACAATAAAGGACACCCTGTTGTGAATATGTTAAAACTAATAGTGAATGCTGTTATGACAGTTTCAGATGTTATGGAATTCGATTGAAGAGAATTCACATTTCAACTCAACACTTGCCGGATGCTTTTGTCTTTGGGTCGCACGACCTTTTGTTAATACTGCACCAATAATATGCACGTCTTTATAGCTGCTGTCTTGTGTAAAACAAAATTCAGCTTGTACGTATTGTAACAATTAAAAAAAAATATGAATAATTTATAAGCGTATAAAAGGATATCACCTGTAAATCGTTGACATGCCAGCAAAATTCTCAGACATCCCACCTGTGGCACCAGTACCATAGGTTCGCCATCTAGGGTTTACTGTATAAAGTGTTTATTGTTGAAAATTGTATTCGTTTTCTGCCAGGAAAGTGCATTTAAAATCATAAGTGTGTTATTCTCAAGCTGAGCAGTTTACTTTCTGGTGAGTTACATATATACATATGTAATGCTTTATTTTTTCATGTAAAAGTTTATTTTTATTGTAATGGCCACTAAAACTGCAACGAAAGGGAAAAAACCAACATTGAAGAGGAAATTCATTTCTCTCTATCTCTAAGAAAAATTAAAATCTTGGATTGGTTGAAAATTGGAGAAAAATCAGGAGTTGTTGCAAGGCTCTGAATTTAAATGAATCAACAATTTGAACAATCAAACAAAATGAACATAAAATCCGAGAAAGTGTTATTGTTGGGTCAACAGTAAGTGCAAAGTGTATTGCACGTGTTCGCGATATTCTAATAGAAAAAATGGAGAAATCTCTAATGATTTGAATAGAAGATTGCACTCAAAAGAAAATTCCTTTGGATGGACACCTTATTAAGCAAAAAGCTCTTAAAGATTATAAACATTTAAAAAAACTCGATCAAGATTCTTCAGAAGAAATCTCTCAGCATGGATTTTGTGCCAGTAAGAGTTGGTTTGAAAACTTTAAAAAGCGGTTTACTTTGTATAATCTTAAAATCCAGGGAGAAGCAGCATCAGCAGACGTTGAAGCTGCCCGGAATACCCAGCAGAACTTTTAAAAATCATTAAAGAAGGTGGTTACACTGCAGATTAGGTGTTCAATGTGGATGAATCTGGGTCATATTGGGAAAAAATGCCAAAAGGCACCTATATTTAGAAAAATGAAAGATCAGCTGCTCCTGGATTCAAAGTTTCCAAAGACAGAATTACTCTACTGTTTTGTAGTAATGCATCAGGTGATTACATGACAAAACCAATGTTTATTAACCGATCCGCAAATCCTTGCGCAATGAAAGGACTCGACAAGTCCATCCTACCTGTTTATTGGCGGGTCAACACAAAAAGGCATGGGTTATAGCTAGAATGTTTGAAAATTGGTTTTTCAAGTGTTTTGTATCCGATGTAGAAAGTTACACAAAGAAAAAGAATACAGACTTCAAAATTCTACTAATTTTAGATAATGCACCAGGTCACCCAACAAATTTAAGCCATCCGAATATTAAAAAAACTTTTTTACCACCTAATACTACTTCACTTATTCAACCGCTCGACCAAGGAATAATATCAACATTTAAGTCATATTATATTCGGCGAACATTTCAATTAATTTTTGAAAAAATGGAATCTAATCCAAATATGACACTGCCTCAAACGTGTAAAAAGTTTTCAATATTGAATTGTGTAAAAATTATTTTTCACAACCATTAAGGAATTACAACCCACTACACTGAATGCTTGCTGGAAAAAAATATGGCCTGAAGCCATTCTGGAACAAAATTGCGTACCTCCAGTGGATGCCGAGCTATGTCGTATAATAAACATCGCACACATTTTTGGTGGAGAGAGCTTTTGCGATATGGTTGAAAACGAAATTAGTGAATTAACTGATGGAGAAGCAGATTTAAATGAGAAGGAACTGGTACAATTAATAGATGGCGTCGAACCAAATGGTGGGGAAAGTTCTGCCAAAGATTCTGATTGTGATGAGTCCGTTAAACAATTCAGTTTAAAGAAATTAGCAGAAGGATTGGACTTGGCAAGAGTGTTAGGAAGTTATTTTACAGATAATGATCCCTCAATGGAGCGCTCGGGAAAATTCATGAGACAATTGGATATTTGTTTAGTGCAATATTATGAACTTAATAAAAAAATTGCAGCATAGTGGAAAGCAAAGTCTTATTACTGACTTCTTGATGACTAAACCAGCCAAAGTATGCAATGAGAATTATACAAATGATTATACATGATGAGGAAGAGGAAGTTGGACATTTTATGTGTGCAGGAGACAAGGTGGAAGGGGGGGAAAGGCAAAGGAACTGGGAGATGGATATAAATTGTTCTATTCTGGAGCGAATAACGAGGGAAGAAATGGTATAGGAATTGTGGTGTGTGACAGAATGAAGGGCAAAGTACTGGAAGTCGGTAGAAGGAACGACAGGATCATGCAAATGAAATTGGGCCTTGGAGACGGGCAGGTGGTCGTATTATGTGTATATGCCCCACAAGTTGGCTGTACAGCAGAGGAGAAAGATGAGTTCTGGAAAGTGTTAGATGAAAAAATGAGGGAACCGGAAGAAAAAGAGATGGTGATTGTCGGAGGAGACTTGAACAGACACATAGGGAGACAGAATAGAGACTGTGAAAGGGTGCATGGTGGCCACAGAGTGGGAATGATGAACCAGGAAGGAGAGAGGGTTGTAGACTTTGCAGTAGCATTTGATCTGGCAATTGTGAACTCGTTTTTCTACAAGAGGGAAGAACATTTGATAACATTTAGGAGGGGTAATAACAGTTCACAAATTGACTACATTTTGACTAGAAGAAAACATCTTAAGGTTGTGACAAATTGTAAAGTAATTCCAACAGATCAAGTGGCACAGCAACACCGACTGCCGTGTGCAGTCTTTAAAATAAGATCGAAGAACCTCTGGAAGCCATGGGATGAAGACAATTAAGTGGTTTTGCTTAAAAGAAGAGAGTGTGAGGAATTGTTTTAGGGAGAGGGTGTTAGAGAGGATTTCAGATGGACCGGAAAGTGTACAAGATTGGTGGAAACATAATTCAAAAGTAATCCTGAGCTGTGCAATTGAGGTGCTTGGTGAGACATCTAGAAAGAATAGAGAGCAGAAGGAGGGTTGGTGGTGGAATAATAATGTACAAGTGGCAGTGACAGCAACGAGGAAGGCAAAGCAGAAGTGGGATGAGTCAAGAGTGGAAGAGGACAGAGAGGTGTACAGAGAGAGAAAGCAAGAAGCCAAGAGAGTTGTGGCACAGGCAAAGGCCATGGCATATCAAGATCTGTATGATCAATTAGAAACAAAGGAAGGACAGAGAAAAATTTACCAACTAGCGAAATATAGAAATAAAGCAGCAAAGGACATCTTACATGTGAGGCAGATCAAAGATGCTGAAGGAGGAGTATTATGGAGGGAAGTGGACATAAGAAACAGATGGAGAATATACTTTGAGGGACTTTTGAATGAGGAAAATGCAAGGACTCACAGAGAAGATGGGCAGCCTTTGGAGGGGATGGTGCAGAACAACAGTAGAGTGGAAGTGACAGAGGCCATGAAGAGGATGAGGAATGGAAAATCAGTGGGCCCTGACAGGATTCCAGTGGAGTCATGGAAGGCACTGAGGGAAGAGGGAATTGACCTGCTGTGGGACCTGTTCATGAAAGTTTGCCAACAGGAAAATATACCTGAGGAATGGAGGGAGAGTACTCTTGTCCCCATCTACAAGGGTAAAGGGAATGCACAAGACTGTAAAAATTACAGAGGAATAAAGTTGATCTCCCACACAATGAAAATCCTAGAAAGGGTTCTTGATGGAAGATTGAGGAAGGAGGTGGAGATTGTAAAGGAATAATTTGGCTTCATGCCTGGTAGATCAACAACAGATGCTATCTCTGGATTATGGCAGATGATGGAAAAGTTTCGAGAGAAACAACGGGAGCTACATCTGGCATTTGTTGATCTGGAGAAAGCATATGATAGAGTGCCAAGGCAAGAAGTCTGGAGGTGTCTGAGGGAGAAGAAGGTTCCGGAGAAATATGTCAGGTTGGTGCGGGAGATGTACAGAAATGTGAAGACAAGTGTTCGAACCTGTCTCGGACAGACAGAAAGTTTTCAAGTAACAGTTGGTTTGCATCAAGGGTCAGCATTAAGTCCGTTTCTGTTTAACATTATGATGGAGGTGGTGATGGAGGAGGTGAGAGAAGATGTGCCTTGGACAATGTTGTATGCAGATGACATCTTGCTGTGTGCAGATTCAAGAGAAGAAGCGGGAACTAAACTGGAAAGATGGAGAAAAGTACTGGAAGAGAGAGGTATGAGACTGAGCAGAAGTAAGACAGAGTATATGTGTTGCACAGTGGGTGGCGGGCAGGAGACAGATCTGGAGTTGGAAGGAAATGTCATCAGGAAGGTGAGGGACTTTAAATACTTAGGTTCAACAGTAGAAGAAGATGGAGGAGCTGAGAAGGAAGTGGGATGCAGGATACAAGCGGGTTAGAGGAACTGGAGGGAGATGGCTGAGTGTCATGCGATAAGAGGGTGCCGATCAATCTGAAAGGCAAAATCTATAGAACAGTAGTGAGGCCAGCTATGACGTATGCTATAGAAACTGTGGCCCTGAGGGAAAATAACATCAGCAGGATGGAAGCAGCAGAGATGAGAATGCTTAGGTTGATGCGCAGTGTGACCAGAAAGGATCGTCTGAGAAATGGCTTTGTGAGGGGAACAGTGAAAGTTACGAACTTAAGAGCAAAGATACAGAGGCAAGGTTGAGATGGTTTGGTCATGTGATGAGGAAGGAGGACGAATATGTGGGAAGAAGGGTCATGCAGATGTGCAAGGAAGGAGGAAGCGTGGGCGGCCAAAGAAGAGATGGAGGGAGCTGGAAGAAGAAGACTTGAGGATGAAGAACTTGGATGTGGTGACAGCCCAAGACAGGAGGATGTGGAGGAGACTCATCATCAACAGTGACCCCCACTTAAGTGGGAGAAGCAGCAGAAGAAGAAGATGTTCAAGAGATTTCAAGTGGTGACGACCTCCGGTCACTTAAAGAACATTTACGAAATGTAATTTCTGAAGACGGTAATGATGATTAAAATATGCGTTTTATTTTATTGTGTCTAAAACATTTATGCATTATGTGCAATGAAATTTATGTACAATTTGTAATTTTTATAATTTTATACTTTGTATTTGTCTCATAGTTTATGTTTTCTTAACTTACATGAATTACCTGAATTAAATAAAAATATTGTTTTTGTTGGATATGTCATTGTTGTTTATATAATTAAAAAAAAAACTATTTCGGAACCTAAACCCTACTTTTTCCATGTGATCTAAGTCTCATATAATGCGATTTATATAATGTGGCATTTCTATGGAACCTAACATCTGCGTTATATGAGGGTTATCTGTATATATATGTTTTGTATTCATTTATTTACATAATCCAGAAACTCTGTACCAAAGACCAAACATGGAACTTTATCAAGCCACTTCAAGCCTCCAATAAGCAGAGCAGTGTCTCACACTAGGCAATGAATATCACCTCCTGCCTAAAGGCAATCACAAACATCCATGCCCACAACAGGGATTCAAACCCATGACCTGTTGGTTGGAGAGTACATATGCTAACCACTCAGCCAACTTGGCTGTCCCTTGAACTTCAACTTCCTGTCTACTAAAACTCCAACATTCCTAGTCTGATCAATTTCTTACAGCACAATCTCACCAGTATAATATAAAATAACAATGGATATCACATTTCACCAAAGTGCATAACTTTAAATTTATTAACACAGAATTGATCTGCCCCCAATTCGAGCCAATTCAAATCATTTTGCAAGTACTACAATATCACAGCCAACTTCCTAATTATCCTGCATATCATCGCATCGTCAGCAAATCCCTCCCACTGTCATTAATGCACAGACTGAATAACAATGCACCAAGAATTGATCTCTGTTATACACCACTGATCATCTTAAATCTTGCAGATTCACATTCTCCACATACTACTTTTTGATATGTCACTCAGCCATCCTGTTACCTGTGCTAATATTTTATAATCCAATTTATATAACAGTCTTTCATAATGTATTCTGTCAAAAGCCTTAACAAACTGTAAAAGTATCATGGTGTATCCATTCCCTTTTTTCTAGGTCAACCATCACATGATTATAAAATGTGAGCAAGATGCTCAAACATTACCTTCCCTTAGCAAACCCATGCTGTTCATTGCAAAAGTAGAGATTCTCTGTCAACCCATTTCTGTATGTGAGCTCCTACAAACTTTTCAAAGGTCTTCATCATCACTCCAGAGATACTGATAGGTCAATAGTTGGATACATCAGTCTTTACACCACTCTTCTGCAATGGGATTACCATACCTTCTTTCCACACGCAGAATCTTACCTGTTCTGAGACTCAATTTATATATCCTCGTCAAAGGATCTGGCAGTTCATCTGAACACTCTTTTAGTTTCATGGTGATATCAAATGAGCCCTTTTGCCAAATTCTTATTCAGTTTGTACAACGGCTTCAGTACCTCCTCCTCCCATACCCGAGTCTCTTTATCCAATAAAGATGCAACAGCGAGCTCAATGCTGCACGTACCACATTGGTAGCTTTTAGCAAAATGGATACTCATCAGTTGAACAATGTCTTCTGCATCTGTTACATGCATAACATCTACATTCAGCAGAGTTTCATACGCATTCTTTCTTTTACTTGCAGCATAATAATAATTATTATTTATATGGGTACATGGAGTCAAAAGATTCAATGTAGGAGACCCACTCTATCCATTAACACAATACCTATCACAGATCTCCTTAAACCTATGCACTGTTTGAGTGCCTTACAAATCTCTTGCAATCCATTCCAATCACCCACCACTCCCCAAGAAAAGAACCTGGTCCATGCATCCTTACCAACCACACTCTTAGACAGCTTCCAAGTGTGACCCCTCCTTGTTTTCTCCCTACATGAAAAATTTCTTCTGTGTCAATCTTATAGTATCCCTTCAGTAACTTATAACTTTCTATCATATAGAAAGTTATAATTTACTAAATCTTATAAAAGTTATACGTTCCCATCTCCTCTGCAACCCCCACACACCCTCCATCTATCATCATAGGAAACTTTCCACAAACCTGTCATGAACTTGGTCACTCATCTCTGAATCCTTTTCACCGCCTCCTGATCCTCAGGAAACATAGGTGACCAAATCTGGGCACAGCAGTCAACGTGTGGTCAAATGATAGCCTTATAAAGAGAGATAATAATCTCCCTATTTTGCCAACTCTTGCAATATGTCCTCTGAATTCCAAATCTCTATCCACTATCACACCAGATCCCTAGCCTCATCAAGTTCCTGTAAACTAGTACCATCAATATGATACAAAGTGTGTAATCTTTTCATCCTGAAGTGCATTACCTTACATTTTGCAACACTGAATTGACAACCACTGTCTTCTGCCTATATTACCAAGTTATTTATATCATCTTGTAAGATATCTACATCACCTTTATCAACTATTACCCTCCCTAGTTTTGGATCAGCAGCAAACAACTGAATGTTCCCATCAAATCTTCTGCTATACCATTAATATACAAATTAAAGAGTAGTGGTACTAGTAAAGATCTCTGGGGCACTCCACTAGTTACCTTCATTCACCTTGATTCCACTACGCCATACACCACCCTCTGATGTCTATCAGCTACCCCCATCCATGCCACCAGCCTCATATCCATTCCCATTTGCTCCAACTTATGTAATAGTTTTCCCGTGCAGAATTCCATCAAATACCTTTGCAAAGTCAAGCACTATCATGGTGTAGCCATTTCCTTTATCCAATTCTGCTATCACCGTATTATAAAATGTGAATAAATTACAGGAAAGCCTCATTTAATGCGATTAATTAATCCATCAATTAACGTGCACACTAAGCAAAATAGTGTTAAGAAAAGATGTTTGAATAGTGCTTGACTTTTTCATATTGTCATGCAATTTGCAATAGCTGACAATCGCTTTATCAAGATTTTGGTGGACTTCGAAGCTTCGTTCCATATCAGGATCAGCATCAAACAAAATCTCCTTAGCACACTCAATGATTGAAAACTAGCTGAAGTTCTTTTGCAGTTAGCTTCTTAATCATAACATTATTTGCTTGTTTGCACTCATCTTCTTCTCCATATGCATGCTGTTCTTCTAGTTGAGGAGATCATTCTTGCTTAACTGTTCTGAATGGGAATCGAGCAAGTTTCTTATATCCTCATTATCCAGTTCATTAAATGCAAGTTCTTTTCCAGTTGTGATCATTTCTTCAATAATGTTAGATCTTGGATTTTACACATGACACACTAACATAGGCTTGAGTTTTAAAATTGCCATCTGCATTGCCTCCTGATAAAAATGCAAGACGATCTTTGGATACTTCATATCCTGGTTGAGATGCCTCAGTTTTAGCTAGGAAAGTTTTTGTTGGAATAAGCTTCCAAAAGAGACCAGTTTCATTGAAGTTGAATATCTGACAATCGTCATAATCATCCTCCTGAATTATTCCATGCAATTCTTCAGGAAACTTGGCAGCAGAATCTTTAAGAGCACTACCAGATTCCCCATTTATTCCTATGTTATGCAGTCTCCAGCTCGATTTTTAAAACAGTCAAACCATCCTAAATTCACATTAAAGCTTTCACATTCCTCTTGAAATTTGGTCTCTTTCAATGATGTAAAAAATATCGACAGCTTTTGCTTGAATTCTTCCATGTACTAAGAGGTATTCTTTTTTGGTTACAATCCTCAATCCAGAATGATAGAAGACTTTCCATCTCGTCATTAAATAGCTTCTATTTTGGGTGCTCTGCATGCTTAAAGAAGCAGTAGCCTTTTCCTTGTTCTCTTTGGTCTTATTTAATATAGTCAGAACTATAGATGCTGTATCCCAAGTCTCACACAATCATTGTATTACTAGCACCACTTTCATGTCCTTAATGACTTCCAGCTTTTCCTCTAATGTAATTACTTCTCTTCTCTTTTTATTACTGCCACTTTCTTTATCAGTCTTTCTCTTTTCCATATCAGGGATTGAATACAATAAAGCCATCTTCTTCTTTGAGTGCCATCTCCTATCGGAGGTCGGCGACCACCTTGGCAAATTTTGAGCAATTCTCAGCTGCTCTGAGCAGTCTCTCAGAGTTCATGCCTGATGTCTGCCAGCTAAGATTTTCTTCATCGTCCTTGTCCTCTTCTTCCATTTATCTTCCCTTTTATAATCAATTGAAGTATCTTATATTTTTCATATGAAGTAGGTGACCAAGATATGCAGTTTTCCTTCTTTTCATGGTAGCTAAAACTTCACATGATTTCTCCATTTGTTCCAGTACTTCCTGATTGGACGTTTTTGCTGTAGATGGGATTTTTATTATTTGTCTGTACAACCTCATCTCAAAAGCTTCAAGTCTTTTTATTGATGTTGTCTTTAAGGTCCAAGTTTCTGCACCGTACAGTAGTACAGACCATACATAGCATTTAACCATGCATACTCTAAGCTCTAAGTTTAAACTGCAGTTACACAGTGTTGATTTCATCAAGAGAAAATTTTTTCTTGCCATTTCAATTCTAACTTTTATTTCCATTTCTGGATTGCAATCTTCATTTAACCAGCATATGAGATATTTAAACTTTGCCACTCTTTCTATTTGGTTACAGTCAACCTTCATCATGCTACCTAAAAAGCAAATGCGAAAACTTGTAATGACTATAGAATGATCAGCCAAATGAGTCACGTTCTCAAAATGTTTCTGAAAATAATTCAAAAAAGAATATACAGAAAATGTGAAGACACCACCAGTGATACCCAATTTGGCTTTAGAAACAGTTTGGGAATATTTTTAATATTTCCAAAACAAGGAAATATTCATTTGCTTCATTGACTTCGAGAAAGCATTTGACAAAGTCCAACATGCTAAAATGATTGTACTATTAAAAAGAATTGGATTAGATGGCAAAGATATCAGGATCATTGAAAACTTATATTGGAACCAAAAGGCAACTGTTCAAGTTGATGACATTATTACAGACTCCATTAACATCAAACGAGGAGTAAGGCATGTGTGCTGTCACCTCTTCTTTTTAGCATATACTCAGAAGTATTATTTTAAGCCATATTTCAAAAAGTCTTGGAAGGAAGAAAGGAAGGGATTAGTGTAAATGGTGAAATCATCAGTAACATCCAATATGATGATGACACAGCTCTCCTGGCTGACAATATTCAGGATCTTGAAAATCTTTTGGAACTAATAAAAAAAAAAATTTAAAAAAAAATTAAAAAAATAAAAAAAAAAATGAAGAGAGTGAAAAAATGGGATTAAAAATAAATATCACCAAAACTAAATTCATGGTCATAAGTAAGAAACCAATTCTTAATAAAGTCATACAGGTGTCTAAATTAAAGCAAAATGAAGGGAAAATGATTGAACAAGAGAACACAGTTTGCATGTGCGATCATAGATTTGAGTCAGTTGCTGAGTATTGCCAGCCACCGCCCACAGCAATGCCGCTACCCACTGGCTGCTACATTGACAAATGCTGCCACTCGCTGCAGATTGATGACAAAAAATTTTGCGTAACGTAAAATTTTGCATAACAAAAATAAAAAAAAAATTCCATTAACTTAAAGCAGGAAGTAGTATCATTTCACTCAATCGTGCTAACTGATTATCGTGCATTTCGAATTCACGTTAAGTAAGGTTTTCCCATACTTAGGCAGGACCTCCCTTTTACAAAGCCATACTGCTCCCTATAGAGCATCATATTCCTATCCACCCATTTCTGAATTTTACTTTTAACCAACTATTCCAATAATTTAACCACCACCACTCCAGAGATATTAATTGGTCTGTAATTTCTTTCTTCTGTCATGGAGCTATCTTACCCTCTGTCCACTCCGTTGGAACCTTGCCAGAGCTGAGCCTTAGATTAAACAACTTCATCAGAGGAACTACCAGGTCATTTGCACATTCTCATAGCACACGAAAAGACATACCATCCAAGCCCACTGCTGCATTTACATTGATATTTTTTAATATATTGTGTACCTCCAGTTCATCTACCTCAATGCTCACATCAGTCTCTGTCAGAGACTGATGTGATTTGCAAAGTGATCTCTTTGCAAATCATGAATTTGCAAAGAGATTTGCAAAGTGATCACTTAGTAACTGAGCTATTTCTTGTGCTTCAGTCAAATTTTTACCATCAGCACTGAGCACAGTTATCTTTTTATAATCATTCTTTCTCTTACTCGCTATGTAGCAAAAAACCTCTTTTGGATTTACTTTGGCCTGCTTAGTTAATTTTCTCTCGAAATCTGATTTAGCCTTCCTTAGCATACTAATTACCCTTCTTGTTTGTACTTTATACTGCTCATAGGCATGATGATCGACGTATTGTTTATATTCCTTTCACAATGCTTTCTTTTTTTGCTGCTCCTGCTTTATATTGATATTTATCCACTTAATCCCTACTTGAGTTATCCTCCTAACCTTTGGTATGCACGTGATACTGCCTCGCTCAAACAATCCATGACCACTTCCCATGCAATGACATTTATTCCATATAGTTTCTTATGCCATGACACTGTGCTCCAAGTTGCCTCCTAAGTTTGTCATAATTGCAGCTTAGTAGTTCCACATAAATCCTTTCTTGACTGAAAGTTCCACATGCGAGAGAATATAATCAGAAAATTCTTTTCGGCTGTCCTTAGCTTGCAAAGCTAGTTTTTATGCTTTCTATATAATAGCTGTACCTAATCTGGCCTGCTCCTTATAATTTTCATAAATGACATCATCCTTATGCACAGTATTCTTCCACATAATCTTTTTCTGAAGAATATCTTGCTTAATAAGATTACACATCCATCACTCCTATCCTATTTATTCTTCAAACTCAAGGGAACACATTCTGATATTGTATCATTTAAGTATTTTTAAATTCTTCCCATAAACTGCTGATATCCTTCTCATCTAGCAAACAATACCATGGGACAGAACCTACTGAACTCCTCAGCTGATCATAATTTCCTGCTTTGTAGTTCAGCATGTGACTGTTTTGGAATGGAACATTCATAAACTTAACCACTTCCCAAGTCAGTAGAGCATGTTCACTGTCATCACCCAGTTTTTATGATACTGAATGTTTCATAAAAAACTTTCAATAAAATAAAACATAAAACCACATCATTGCATTTCTGAATTCCAATTAGCCTGAAGCACTGTTGGATTGACAGGGTCAGTGATGTTATATGACACAGAAGCATCTTAGAAAACAACTGAAGAACCATTTAGGTTAGAATCAATATAATGAAATATTTTAGGAAAATAAATACTTCCTCAACTTTCAATATTCACTATGGACCATCAAATTCGACATTTGCTAACGTAAAAGTCATCCAAGGCATATAAGTACGTTAGAAGTGAAAATTTACTGAAAAATGGTATTATTATTAATAAAAATAATAATAAATGGTCTTGCATAATTTATAAAATGCATTAACTTTTCCTTCTCAAACACATAAGCTAATACATCAGTAGTTAACATATTTATTTCAATACTGGTAGTTATAAAGGGTTAAAATAAACCCTATCAAATCCTAATAGTATCAAAAAATAATAAGAGAGGACTCATTGGAAGAAAGATTATAGGCTCTGTTGGTTAGTGTTTTAATGATACCATATTATTGAGGGGGGGGGGGGGGGTGATGGGAAAGTTTGTGAAAGTATCTGCCAATGTAGGTGGTCTTCCTGTACACTGAAAAGTACATGTTACCTTTGGGTAAGTGTCTAGAAAGGCTAAACTATTAATAGTTTCTTTTTCATGGTAAACTGGATTTTAAGATGAAGACTATTGAGGTGAGAGAGGAAAGAATCTAATGTGTCTAGGTCATGAGGCCAAATGGAGAACACATCATCCACATATCTTAACCAGATAGAAGGTTTGAGAAGAGCTGAGTCAAGAGCTTGTTTTTTAAAATATTCCATAAAAAATTGGCAAGGTGGAGCGAGAAAAGAGAATCCATAGAGGCAGCCTCTATCTATTTATAAATTTTGTTTCCAAGAGAAATATCCAGAATGGATAGCAAAGAAAAACAGATCAGAAGTCATTGGTGAACAGTTAGATGAATATCATAGCTAAACCAAAATATCTGTGATGAGTATGTTGATTTTTGTTGATCAAAAAAACTAATGTAATAAAAAATAACTAACACTAGATTTATAGGTCATAATAATTATTTAATAAACCTACTAGTTTTGCCACTTAAGCTAGTTGCTTAATCTGTTTAGATGAACACACAACTATACAACAAGCGTTAAATATGAATCATTACATAACTAAACTCTGAATGTGTAGGAACCATTACACAAAAATACAAGTAAAAGAGAAACATGTGAAGCATGGAAGCTGGCACATGGTCAGTCATTGTTCAATATATCTCTATTATTTAACATTAAATTCTCAAGAGAATTAAAATGGATAGAATTTTTTAATATAGGAAGTGGTATTATCCCAGTATGTGTGGGAGGGACGGGGGGGGGGGGATAAAAGAGCTTGCTAACTGTTTTGTTAATTTATAGCATGAGGAATCTGTAGCAGCTATAGGTCTTGAGAGGGGGATTGGGTTTGTGTATTTTAAGTAATCCATATATTCAAGAGGAGAACTGAAGAGTTTGAGTGTTTCTGTGATTTTAGGAGACCAGGAAGAAACTTTTTTGAGTAGACTTTCAATTTTTTTTCTAAGATTTGGCAAGATTGTAGTCTAAAGTTCTGTAGATGGAGTGGTCTCTGAGAATGATGTCCATTTTTCCACTGTATTCACTGTTATTAATAATAACAGTAGCACTCTCCTTATCAGCTCTACTGATGTCTATACTGATATCCTTGTATAGTTTCTTGAGAGCACCGAGTTGGCTAGATGACAGATTTCTTTTAGGAGGTGAAGATCATGAAAGAATGCTAGCGATGTTAAGCCTAATACTGTTAGATATTCTGGAACCAAATTATAGATAGTGCATTCAATGTTGAACATTAGATCTAGTGCTGGTACTTGCTTCGGAGCAATGGCAAAATTATTGCTGAGACTAAGGGTACTTTCAGCAGCATCTCTAAGCCTTTTCAACGACTTGTTGACTACTATATGAAGAGGTTGAACTAGAGGCATGATTCAGTGTTCCAAATACAATGAGCTGATGGCTGTATTGGTAACAGCCATCAGCTCACTGCATTTGGATGGTACAAGTAGCAGTGATCTGTTCTCATAGTAGAGTAAAACTGGCATCCTTGTAGATAAGAAGGGCCTTTTTTATATTTGAACTTGACTTTGAATTTTATGCAGTTTGGTAATATTTCTGTATCCCAACTTCCTTTCTTAGGGCTGTTTCACTCCATTAAGCTTCTAACATAAGCTTATTAAATGGTGTGCCTTTGGGTAGTGAAGAAGTCGACCATTTTCCTCATTCGTCTTTGATAGCACTAAAGTGAAGGCAATGGAACAAGAGTCTCATGGTTGACTTTTTTTTTTTTTTCTCTCTCCTTTTAAGGACAATATTGTATCCATACAATATTGTATATTGTATGGATATTGTATGGGTGGACAGCATGGCTTTATGAAAGGTAGATCCCATTCCTATCCATCCATTCTTGAATTTTGTCTTTAACCAACTTTTCTAATACTTTGACCATTACCCTTGAAATGCCAAATGGTCAATAATTTGCTACATCTGTTTTGAAACCTCTTTTGTGCAATGGAACTATTTTCACTTCCTTCCAAGCTGAGGACTCAGATTAAATAATCTAGTCAAAGGCACTACCAATTCCCTAGCACATTCTCATAATATACAAGCTAATATCCTGTCCAAACCTATAGCTGAATTCACATCCAGATTCTGTAATATCCTATGTACCTTGACTTCCTCAATTCCTCCTTCACATTAATCCCTGTCATATCTATTACTGTAATATCTTCAACTGGATGGCACCCTTACAAAATGATCACTTAATAATTCAACTATTTTGTCTGCTTCAGTTACCTCGCTACCATCTGCCTTAATCAAAATCATTCTACTGTGGTCATTCTTTCTTGCCACATACTGAAAGACCTCCTTCGGATTACTCTTGACTCGTTTGGCTAATCTCCTCTCATACTCCAATTTTGTTTCTTTACCATACAGTCACTCTTCTGGCATATTCGTTATACTGCTTGTGTGCTTACTGGTCCTCTCTCTTTGAATCTCTTCCTTGTGCTTCTCTTTCTTTTTAACTCCTACTTAATGCTGTAACTGAAGGAGGTCTTTCAGTACGTGGCAAGAAAGAATGACCACAGTAGAATGATTTTGATTAATGCAGATGGTAGGGAGGTAACTAAAGCAGACAAAATAGTTGAATTCTCTTAAATTTTGGTATGTAGTCAGATACTTGTTCCTTCAAACATCCCTTTACCACTTCCCATGCACCACTAACATCCTTTTCCTGAAGTATATTCTCCCTTGGTACCAAGTTCTAAACAATTTTCTAAGTTTCTCGTATTTTCCAGCTTTGTGATTCCACATGAAACCCTTCTTTACTGAAAACTCCACATGGTTACCCACCCCCAGTTCAAAACTGAATGACTGCACTCGCTGATTGGCAGCAATACATCCATTTGAGTTATACACAAATCCTCAGATGCAAATCACAAGGTCACTCTCAATTTTCTAGTACCTTCCATTATATGCTGCCTTAGGTAATTAATCCTAAGAACATGCATAAATTGCATTTCCTATTGTCCATATGATCTTTCCTCCTTCCAATATATATCCCCATAATTAAACCCATAATCATTACCCCCCATCTTCCACTTAGTGAATTTATTTGCTGATAAATAACCTGCATCATCCTTTACATTCCCTGGCCTATAGCAGTAGCCAACCAAATACTTCGTCAGGTTAGCTTGTATCTCACACCTGATATAATCAGTAATTCACATTGGCAGTATCAACTTTTCCAGTCAAAGGAGTCATAATGCTAAGATTCTTTTTTGGAATCCTTAACACATCCCAACTGCCAAGTTTTTCCAAAAAAGCTTCCTAAAACAAAATTCTCTGATCTGCCATCAAAAAGTAAGTTGAAGACTAGGCGACCACAGATATAGTCGCAAGTCTTCAGATTTGTTTGAGATGGCATCAATGGCAGAATAATAATAAAAATGAGGATATTAAGACAGAACATCCATTCTATCTTCTTGTTTCTCCGATTATCCCAGTACCAAACACACTCTCTGTCAGCTGTCAATCACCCATCAACCTCATCAGTGAATGTGCAAACCTGTTCAACTAAGTGGCAATAGAGAGAGAGAGAGAGAGAGAGAGAGAGAGAAGTCAGTAATAGCTGAAACATTGTCATCATTAGTGAAAGAACAATGTCTTTATTGTAAATTATTATTATTATTATTGTTAATAAGAGATACCTCCAGGGAGTCAGGAACTCATTGAAGGAGGTCAAATGATGATAAAGAACTATTGAAATTATTACAATTATCAGATATATGGTACATATCGATTTCTCAAAGGGGCTCATCACAAGTGCTGGTTACGAAACTCAAACTAATAAAATTCAGAGAAGAAATTGTAAAAAGATTCATAATTGTAAATTACAATTATTTTTACAGGATGGTTAAAAAAATTTGCATGGACGAGTATGAGCTGGTTTTGAAGCTCTTTTCTGTTCTCAAATCATATTCCAAAAATGTAGTGACCAAAACAAGGAAGTATTCATTTGCTTCATCGACTTCAAGAAAGCATTTGACAAATTCCAACATACTAAAATGACTGAATTATTAAATGAATTGAATTAGACAGTAAACACATCAGGATTGTCGAAAACTTATATTGGAACCAAAAGGCATCTGTTCAAAGCTGATGACATTATTACACTCCATTAACATCAAACAAGGAGTAAGGTAAGGTGTGTGCTGTTGCCTGTCCTTTTTAACGTATACTCAGAAGTCATATTTCAAAAAATCTTAAAAGGAAGAGAGGAAGGGATTAATGTAAATAGTGAATTCATCAATAACATTCAATATGCTGATGGCATAGCTCTCCTGGCTGTCAATATTTAGGATCTTCAAAATCTTATCAAACTAGTGAACAAAGAGAGTGAAAAAATGGGATTAAGAATAAATATCGCCAAAACTAAATTCATGGTCATAAGCAAGAAACCAATTCTCAATTCAGTACTTTCTTTAAACAGGAAACAAACAGAAAGAGTGACAAAATTTAAATATCTTGGATGCTGGTTAAATCAAGAATGCAATAAAAATTAGAACTGAAATGGCAAGAAAAAATTTTCTCCTAATGAAATCAGCACTGTGCTACTGCAATCTAAATTTAGAGCTTAGAGTACACATGGTTAAATGCTATGTTGGTATGTACTGCTGTACAGTGCAGAAACTTAGACCATGACGACAGCACTGATAAAAAAAAAAAAAATCGAAGCCTTTGTGATGTGGTTACACAGACAAATGTAAAAAATCTCATGGACAGCAAAAACGTCCAATCAAGAAGTACTTGAACAAATAGGGAAATCACGTAAACTTTTAGATAATCATAAAAAGAAGAAAAACTGCATATCTTGGTAACCTACTTCATAATGAAAAATATAAGATACTTTAATTGATTATAAAAGGGAAGATAAATGGAAGAGGATAAGAAAGATGAAGAAAACCTTGGCTGGCAGACATTAGACAGTGGACTGGCATGTGCTCTGAGGGAATGTTCAGAGTGGCTGAGGATCACTCAAAATTTGCCAAGGTGGTTGTTGACCTACAACAGGAGATGGCACTCAAAGAAGAATACCATCTTCTGAAGTTGTGAAACATTCTATATAGTAATAATATATTGATGATATTTTTTATCATTTGAAAACATAAATCATTCATCATCTATACAGTATACATTATGAAGGAAAGTGTTATTAAAGCTGATATAAAAATCAGAGACTGAGAGATTCCTTAAAGTGAGTAAATACTATAACAAATTTGACACGATAATTTAGCAATAAAAAGACAAAGACAATGAAAATAGGCATGAATAGAAAATATCATGTGAAATCTGAAAGGAGCACCAGCAGAACAAGTAAAACATCTTTGCTATTTAAGAGCAATATTTAGTGAAGATGGAAAATTAAATATGGCAACAAACAACACAATAACCAAAAACTGTATTGTATAACTAATGATTATTGTATAACTAATGACTATTGTATAACTGAATGAATTTATAATAAATAAGAGAGAAATCAGTCAAAGCTAACTTTATACAAGACAGTGTTCAAACCAATTTTAACTTATGAATCTGAAAGCTGGGTTAGAAATAAAACAATTAATCAAAGACTGGGAGACAACAGATATGGTCTCAAGTCATCAAATTTACTTGAGATAGCATCAATGACAGAATCATAGCAAAAATGAGAATATTAAGACAGAAATTGGCAGATATTGTTATCATTAAGAGATAATCTAAGGTGACATGTTCACAGACAGAATGTGAGAGGCAAAATTAGTAAAACAGATGTTTGATGCCAGGATAGCTGGGAAAAGATCAAGAGAAAGAACAAGATCTAGGTGGATTGATGCAGTTAGAAGTATTGGAATTCTAATAAATAACAGACCAATTTGGAGGAAAAAAATTATCACTAGGAAGTTAGTAATAATGGTGTACATTTTATAGGTGTATGGAGTGATATGATGGGTGAAAAACCATTTGAATGGTTTTGGAATTAGATGTTTGGAGAAAGTCTGGTTTAATGAATGTTTGAAAATGCAAAACCAGAGAAACTAGAGATATTAGGAGGATGCAATCAAGCACATGTCTAGCAACCCCTGAGATAAATGAGTATGTGTACAGAAATGATTATGCAATGCTGAACGCAACTTTACAGGTTTCGGATTTGAATGGGTTGGTAATGACATTACACAAGGCTAACTGTGAGTCCAAAGGGATATTGAAATGCACGCGAAAGCTAGATGTATCAGAAACAAGGAAGAGAAGTTTTTGGCATTGGTCAGCTCAAATTAGCCAAAAATTATATGCATCTGGTTGACAGAAAATGATATAGAATATAAAGGGTATTGTATTTTTAGGAAGGAGAGAAGGAATAGGACAGGAGGTGCGGTATTGTTTATGATATCTAAAGAACTTCAACCAACAAATGAGAACTTAAAGATGATTTTAGCTATGAGGGAGATGGTTCGTTTGAATTTATCTGGTGCAAGATAGAGGCTAACAGGACAAAATATCAAAAGTTTAGCAAAATGAGTGTAGGGTGAGAAATTATTATGGGAGACTTCAACTAAGAGGAGATAGATTGGAAGGAGGAAAAGGGGCATGGCAAGATGGAAGTCGAACTTATACAACAGCTAAATGATAATTATCTGAAGCAACATATTATACAGAGGACCAGGGTTTTGAGTGTTGGATCTGATAACAGCATCAGAAGATGCATCAATGACCAAAGTAGACACAATGCCTCCAACTGGGAAGAGTGACCATGCAATCTTTTTCTGGGAAGTTGCTAAATACATGGAATTCTCTGTCAAGAAAGGGTTTATGTTGAACTATAAAGCTGGTAATTATGACATACTTAGGAGGTGCTTTGGAGCAGTGGCTTGAGAAGCTATAAGGGAAGTGATCAGGGAGTGCTTGAGAGAAGCAGCATCAGACAGCATACCCAAAGTTAGGAGGATAAAACAAGTGGGGATTAAGTGGATTGATGAGTAGTGATATAAAGTAAGAGCTGCAAAAAACAACAAAAACACTGTGGAGGGAATATAAAGAAAAAACGTGATCAGAATACTCATGAGAAGTACAAAGTGAAAGAAGGGTGACTAGTATAGCAAGAAAGGCCAAATCATTTGCTAAGCATGCCAAACTCAATCCAAAAGAGCTTTGTTACATTTTTATATTTTACCTGTTGCAAGTAACAGGTAAAATGACTACATACAATGGCATTAATGAATGCTGATGGTAGGAAGGTGACAGATGCACAAGAACCTGTTGAGTTGCATAGTGGAGATTTTGCAGTTGCTGACATTACAGAGATGCATGTAAAAATTGAGGTAGATTAACAGGAGGCATTTGGCATATTAAAAAATATCTACGAAAATCAACAGTGGGACAATATGGCATGTCAGCCCATTATACTACGTGAATGCAAGAGAATTGGCATGCAATGCGTCTAATAAAGCTTCTGAGTGGATGTTAAAGTATTGGAAAAGTTGGTTAAAGGTAAAATTCTTCTTTTATTTTGACAAATAGTGCTCAAATATTAGAATCCTCAAGATCCACAACAACCAACTGCCTGAATTCCAATCTCCTAGCTAGATCCCGGTGGGGCAAGGATAATCTTGTAGACTTCATTGCCACCAATACTCAAGTGCTGCAAGATCTTTCACAAGAAAGAGCTCACATCCCTCCCACTTACCTTCAACAATAGCCAGATGGCCAAACATGATTACATTTCTCTTCTGGGACTGACCTACACCTCCGATCTTTCCTGGCACAAACATATTTTAACTATAGCTTCGGCATTCTTGTAAATAACCATATACGTTGGTCAGACATACTTCTAATTTTTTAGGAAATGACAACATAAACTACATTATTAATTAAAAAAAACTTTAATGAATAACTACCTATATTTTGGCAATGTTACACTGCCATCTTCGGGGATCACAAAACACTACCTATATTTTGGAAAAGCTGCATTGCCATCTTCAGGGATCACAAAACAATGATATGTCCATGCAGGTACTCACATTAAGCAAATGAGGCTGAAGAAAGGCAATTGAATTTGGTCACAGACCCCTAGCAGGCTAAATTGTATTGTCGTGACCATTGAGCTGATGTCCTACTACAGTCAAACAGGACAATCCCATTTAGCCTGCTAGGGACAACTTTAGGACTGACTTCAGTTGCCTTTCTTCAGCCTCATTTTCTCAGTGTGAGTGGCTGTGTGGAGATATCATTGTTTTGTGATCCCTGATGATGGCAATGTAATATTGCCAAAATATAGGTAGTTATTCATTAAAGTTTTTATAATTAATAATATAGTTTACGATTTCATTTCCTAAAATATTACAAGTATAGCTTCAGCAGCTGCCAAAAAACTTGGCGAGTTTTTCCTACAATGTAATACTTCACACCTTCACAGCTGTTAATTCTATACAAATCTACCCAACCATTGAATATTGCTCCCATATTTGAAGTGGTGCACCAAAATCCTTTCTAAGATTACTCAATTCTATCCATAAAAGGGCAATACAGCTAATTAATGAATGATAAATGCACATAAACACAAGAAAGATATTTAATTAACCAGATATTTCGATCTGGAAATAGCAGACCATCCTCAGCGGTATTACAAGAACAGTTATAAAAAATACAAGCTAGAATATTAACAATAGATCGTTTAAAATAGAACAAGCTGCATGACGTTATCACTAAGTATGAAACGGAATATTTTAAAGTAGAGACATGATTTAAAATTTAAAAAAAAAAAAAAAAATTAATGAGTAATCTTGATTAGACTTTCCCAGATTTTTGATATAGATATAGATCCCGTTATAGGTTTGAACGTTTGTTCAAGGAAAGCGTGGAGGCCTTGATCCATCGTCCCAACCTGAATCGTAATGACTGTATATCTATATCAAAAATCTGGGAAAGTCTAATCAAGATTACTCATTAATTTTTTTTTTTTTTTTTTTTTAAATCATGTCTCTACTTCAAAATATTCCATTTCATACTTAGTGATATAACATCACGTGGCTTGTTCTATTTTAAACGATCTATTGTTAATATTCTAGCTTGTATTTTTTATAACTGTTCTTGTAATACCACTGAGGATGGTCTGCTATTTCCAGACCGAAATATCTGGTTAATTAAATATCTTTCTTGTGTTTACGTGCATTTAGCATTCAGTCTTACGTCACTAGTATCCTTAAAACAGCAAACAGCTAATTAATGATCCCTCTCCCACATACCCACTTCAATCTGTTTCTCACAAACATTCAGTTTCTGCATTGTACCCCCTTTTAGAGATACTTTCACAGACAGTGTTCTGCTGAAATGATCACTACTATTCCTATACTTTCTTACAAAATCATTAGAACAAGTGAAGTGCTAACCAACATCCTTTTACAGTTTAACTTGAAACTCATTGTCTCATACCGAATCAACTTCACTGCCTCCTGCTTCATTCCATCTACTTGCATTCTTGAAACAGCTTTCCACCGTCCCCCCCCCAGAGAATACAACCTTCAGCTATTCAAACAAAATGTGAACAGATTCCTCCTCTCTTCTTATTCTCTTGCCCACACACAGCACTAATCTGCTTATAGGTCTTGCGACCTTTTGGAACCCAAATAAATAAATAAATCCAACACTATGCAGATAGGGATACAATGGTCTATAGTGGGCAGGATGGCTTTGCAAAGGGTGGGTGCTGGCCTAATAATTTATTCAAATTTTATAATAAAGTGACAGTGGAACTGAATAAAGGAAATGGCTACACTTTGATACTGTTGGACTCTGCAAAGGCATTTGACAGAATATCACTGGAAAAGTATTACAAAAGTTGGAGCAAATGGGAATGGATATGAAGCTGATAGCATGGATAGGGGAGTGACTGACAGAAAACACCAGAGTAGTACATGGTGGAGTGGTATCGAGGAGAACGAGGGTGACTAGTGGAGTACCTCAGGATTCTTTACTAGGGCCACTACTCTTTCATTTGTATATCAAAGATATAAGGAAAGGTTTAAGCAAGATAGTTGTTTGCCAATGGTGCAAAACAGGGTAGGGCAATAGTTGATAAAGGTGATGTGGATATCTTGCAGGATGATTTAAATAAATTGGCATTGTGGGCAAAGGATAATGATGGACAATTTAATGTTGCAAAATGTAAGGTTATGCACGTTGGATTGAAAAGGTCACATGGTGTGGATCACACTGATGGTACTGGATTATAAAAAATTGCTGAGGCTAAGAATTTGGGGACAATAATGGACAGAGAGTTGAAGTTCAGTGGACATATTATAAAAGTTGGTAAAATAGCTCGAAGGATTGCGTGGATGTTGAAAAATATGCTAGCAAGCAAAGACAGAGAGATTATTATCTCCCCTTTATAAGGCTATGATTTGGCCAGATCTTGACCACTGTGCACAAATTTGGCTACAGTAGTCAACATAGTTGATTTGGAGATCAGGAGGTGGTAGAAAAGATTCAGAGACAAGTACCCAAGCTGGTGAGAGGTCTGTGGAATGCTCTCTATGAGAATAGGTTAAAGGTGCATGGGTTACAAAGTTTAGTTAATAGGTGGAAAAGAATGGACATAATAAAAATTTAAGATATTAAAGAGGTTTTATAAGATTGATAAAATAGAAATTTTTGAATACATGAAAAATAGAGAACTAGGGATCAACAGTGAAAGGTGTGTAAGAGTGTGCCAAGTGGTGTGCAGGCTAGATTCTTTGAATGGAGAGTGGTAAGCAAGTGGAATGGATTGCCAGAATTAGTCATGCATGCCATGGCAGTGAATTAGTTTAGGAGAGAAATGATAGGTTCGTGTATATAAAAGTTAATGTGTCTCATATGATAAGTCTCCAGACTCATGGAGATACCCTATAATAATAATAATAAAACAACAACAAACATATCATGGAATAGAATATTATCATTGTATTATGTACACCTGGTGATGTTGAGTGTAACAATAAATTATCCTATTCAGATGTCATAATTATGATAGCACACTTCTAGAAATCTATGGAGAAACTATTCATATTAGTTGATATCTCCATGCAAAATCTTTAATCCTATTAGCCAATAATTCAGCATTAACAATACTCTAAATTTGTAAAAAGTGTATTGTGCATCTTGAGAGCTGATAATAAAAAGAAAAAGAAAACGATTCCTTATTTAATCAATTTATCCACAGTTGCCCTAACAAATCCATGTATAAAGTATCACATTCAGACACAAGAAACAAAGATTTAATCTCTTACTACCAAGACTTTGTGGCGTTTCCACTCACATCACTTCTCTAAAGAATAACTAAATGCAAATATTACAAACTAATCCAAAAATTTTGGTGACTTCTACAATCTCTAAATGAAGTCTCTTCCCCTCACAAAAAAAGAAAATAAAATAAAAAAACCTGGGAGTTTATAAAATCTTACTTTACCTGTGGCAGTCCCTTCTTTACTCTGGCCAGAAGGAAATAAATTCCAATAAACAATATATAAATTACAAATAGTAAATAAATTGTAATAAATACACAAAAAATAATAAAGAAAACATATTTTAATATGTTCTAATAAAACATAAAGTATTGATACGCCACATTAAATACATGAAATAGTGATATAGTTATGAATGACCTATATAACTGCAAGTCACATCTACCAAACATTCTGTGGAGTGTGGTCTAGCCACCTTTATCCAGAAGATAATATCTATGAGCTTATTTCCTCTCCACTAAGAGGTTGAAGGTTCAAATCCCACTGCAGGCATGTATATTATGGTGATCTTTAAGCAACAAATTAATTTCACTGCCTGATATGAGATTATTGCCCCACTTATTGGAGGCCTGAAGTGGCTTGGAGAAAAGTTCCATGTGTGGTCTCCAGAGCAGGGTTTCCAGACCAGATTAAAAGAAAAAAAATTAAATATATATATATATATGAAACGTACTATTAACTCGGGGTTGGGATATGTTCATTTTTCTAAATTAACTGACTTAAACCCGAGAATTATAACACAATGACATTTATTTGAAAAAACGCAACATGTTTTGTCAAGAATGACTTCTTCAGGCGATAAGAACATAGAAAGATAATAAAAGAACACTTAAATTAACATTGACACACTCTAAAGCTATACAATTATAAAGCCATAATATTCGACTGTGAATTACAGTTATTATGAGCTTGAACTACAGTCCGAGTTAAAGTTCTATTGTTGTACACCTGTGCGTGTTTAACTGACTTAAACCCGAGAATTATAACACAATGACATTTATTTGAAAAAACGCAACATGTTTTGTCAAGAATGACTTCTTCAGGCGATAAGAACATAGAAAGATAATAAAAGACACTTAAATTAACATTGACACACTCTAAAGCTATACAATTATAAAGCCATAATATTCGACTGTAAATTACAGTTATTATGAGCTTGAACTACAGTCCGAGTTAAAGTTCTATTGTTGTACACCTGTGCGTGTGTGGAATCACGCGATCTCCAGTATCTAATAGTAGAGTTGAAAGAGTCAGCTAAATTATAGCTAAGATTATTATTCAAATGAAAAGGGTCTAAGGTGATTTCCTTTGACTCGACAATGCGGCGCTCTATTTCATCATGGCAGATGTGTAGGTTTGAAGTCAATGTCCAATTTATTTCATGTTGGTGGCCTTCATTGTTCGTGTTTATTGAAAGCAGGACATGGCCCGACAGAGCAGTTGCTCTGGTTCTCTTATAAGCAATGTCTCTCTGATGCTCTTCGAGACGTAGTAAGATAGATTTCTCTGTCTGCCCATAGTAAGGCTTTCCGCATTCACAAGTGACCTTGTATATACCTGGGAATTGTAGAAGGTTGTGAGGTTGTTTATAGTTGTTGAAGCGTGATATTATTTTTGGCAGAGTCGAGAAGCACGTTTTTATGTTAAACTTCTTTAGAATTCTGCTCAGCTTTTTGGATAGTGTGCTGATATATGGCAAGACGATACGACCTTTGGAGTCGTCCTGTGTCTCTACGTTGTTAAGTTGACGGCGGGATAATTGGTTGTTAATAATTTTTAGAGAGTAGCCATTGTTTTTAAAGGTCCATTTAAGATGTTGTAGTTCCTTTTTCAGTTCTTCTTCATCTGACAGTACAGATCTTGCACGATTCGCTAGAGTTGATATAATACCCAACTTTTGCGCTGGATGGTGATGGGAGGATGCATGCAAATATTGTCTGTGTGTGTTGGCTTTCTAAAAATAGAGACTTTAATTGATTCAGGCGTCTTGGTGAGTTTAACATCTAGGAAGCAGATGGAACTATTTTCTTCAATCTCCATAGTCAATTTTATATCTTGATGGCGGTTGTTTAAGTGGTCGAGAAACTTGTGAAGATTCTCAGTACCATGCTCCCATATGAGGAATATATCATCCACATATCTAAGCCAAATTTTATGGCTTTATAATTGTATAGCTTTAGAGTGTGTCAATGTTAATTTAAGTGTCTTTTATTATCTTTCTATGTTCTTATCGCCTGAAGAAGTCATTCTTGACGAAACATGTTGCGTTTTTTCAAATAAATGTCATTGTGTTATAATTCTCGGGTTTAAGTCAGTTAATTTAGAAAAATGAATATATATATATATATATATATATAAAACTAATAAAACAGAACAAAAACAATTTCCTCCGAATCTAAAATACCTAGCCCACCTACAGTATGAATGTACTGTAGATTTAAAAAAAAAAAAAAACTATCATCGATGAAAGGCACATAAAAATAAATAAATAAATAAATTTAAAACAATCTCTAAACACATCCAGTATTTCAAATTTCAACTATTCCAACAATCACTAATAATTTCGACAAGCAATGTACAAAGTAGAGATAGCTGATATATGATAGAACATGTGCAACCTGAAAACAGAAGTTTAATTGTTTCATTATCAGGAGCTCATACATTTCCACATTGATATTTTTCTTGCATTTGTCTTTTAAAAAAGCTACTGATTATGAGAGAGAGAGAGAGTGCACGTGCATGCATGTGTCAGAATTTGGCAGTGTGTAGTTGATGAAATTAGAAGTGGAAAAGAGTTGTGTGTGTGGTAGAGTAGAATATCCTCCCAAGATGGGACTTTGGGACTGCTTGAAGATGTGACATAATACTAATTAGTAATAACTGAGTTCAATTGCTGTGAAATTTGCATACTGATTTCAAGTAGCTTTAAATAAATTACATACATGTTATGGTGAAGGATAGGTTAATTAAAAATTAATTCTGTATAATGATTATATTCAGTTTAGCACTACTGCTTATGTTGTTATGCATCTGTGTATCAATACATATGCGAAAATAAAAACAGTATGTGCAAAATAATAGAATGGTGAATCTAGTGCTAATCATGTGGATCATGTTTTATTCCAGCACTGAGTTTGTTGGTCTCATGCTATTATGTGGGTTTTTCTTCTCTGAATGTGCTTTGCTTTTCCCTTTACAAAACAGACTGCAAATACATATTTCATAATAAGAGTAAATACAGGTTAGGTAATAACAGTAGGAATTGCGGCAATTGATGAAGTTTGTTAATACATCCCAAGATGAATTGCACCCTGCAGTAATGCCAAAAATAACAATGATTCTTATATGAGGATCATTTCAAAAAGTGCTGCATAATGTACATCAATTGTTAAATTAAACAATGAATTAAGAAAATTCATTTACAGGTTTTGACATATAATTCAAAGATTGTGATAATATTTAGAGATTTTTATATAGAGGATATTATAATATTAATCCTACCGGCTGCGCCATTGTTTAAATATAGGATATTTATTTATTTAATCCTGTATATAGAGATGATCTCTGTTCAACAATTATTTTTTTTTTTTATTTCCGGTGTACCTATATATTTATTTATTTATTGCACAAGGGTTAACTCCGATTGGTGCAATGACCTCTTTTTTACTATTGCTTTCAGAATCCAAATAAATCACTGACTCAAGACCAAAATACAAAATAAATACATTTAATATAACAAAAACAATATATATACACTTCAAACAAATTTTTACATAACTAACTACAAATTAATTGGATCCAAGGCCTTTTAAAAATAAACTTACACTTAAGACTAGACTAAACACTTTGTTTGCACAATGACAAAATGTTCATAGCCAGTTTCTTTCTCTGTTAAGGACCTTTTCAGAAGATATAACTTTATTCTTCATTTTCCCAGGATCCTTTCTCATCACTCATGTAGCACACATTAATTCTTCCTAACTCAATTCTGTTTCTTTTTAGTAGAAATAATAGTTAGATCCGGCGTCCTTAAGATAGATGAAACTTCCTAATCAGAGTTTTCTCGAACATTCCTTTAGAACATAAATAGCAATTTCTTCTTTTATTCATTAATGCTTATTGAGTCTTAACTCTTCCACTTTAACAAATTCACAGTTCTACGATTCCCTTTACAGAATCTACTACTAATCTTCTAGCGTTTCCTCGAATATTCCTTTTAAAACATCTATAGTAATATTTTCTTTTATTTATCAATACTTATTCCACTTTGAAACTTCATAGTTCCACAATCCTTTTTTCGGAATATACTATTGATTTTCCTCCGACTGTCACATAAAAAAACTCAGTTTCCTCCGAATCTAAAATATCTGCCGGCTTGTATTCTTATTTCTTTCCGAACACTCTTCTTGTTTACTCTCATTACACTGATATCAAATGCTGTTCTTGTCAGGTGTCAATCACACATCAAACTTCTTGGCGAGCATGCGCACTCCTTGAAAGTGGCAAGCAAGAAACTAAATACAATGGCTGACACGATGTCTCCATTAGCAACAAGAGAATGTTTTCATAAAACATAATATTTTAAACTACAATAAAAATCTTTTTAAAGTAATACAACTATTCAAATCCGGTAAGTAAATAAACTTTTTAACTGCTTTACATATTACTCTGACAAAATAATTTCAATAACGGGCACATCGCAAGTGCCGACAATGCGTGTTATGAAATTAAAACTAATAAACATACTAACATAAACAATACGTAAAAATATTCAGAATTTTAAATTATGATTATTTTTACAATTGGTTCTTTCAATTTAGAGAACAGACTGTAATCTGGAAGGCTCATATCAAGAGTGTGTATGGGGAGAAATTTGCCATCCATACTTTTCCATAGGATCAAATATGATACTTCACATGAAAAACATGTGGGTTCCCATTGTTTTCAAAAGAGAAAACATGCCAGACAAAGTAAATAACTTGAATAAAATTAGCACAAATATTTCACGTAAACTAGAGGTACGTCATCAGTGTGGAACAAACAAGCAATTCAAAGAAATAGAATACAAGAGAATACAATGCAAATACAACTATCATTTAACCAATAGCATCATTTCTTTTTCCACTAGACCCAAATAATTTTCCTTTTCATTGTTACAGGAATAAATACTATTATAAATATAATATATATATTATAATTTATAAATATATTATAAATTTGTGTTTAAAAACCATGTGTGCACGCACGCACACACACAAAAATCTTGTGGTCATGGGTGCTTATGAGTCCCAGCAAGCACAATTTTAAAACAGAACTAAGAGAAAACAATGGTATTACTAGGTAGTGGAATTTTAAAAAGTGCTAATAAAAAAAGCAAATATACATGCATTTTGGTCTTCCATTAGTTTGATTTATAACCAAATTAGAGATATTAAAACTCATTTCAGACAAATTATGGAGACTACAACCATGTCAGCTCAGTGGAAGTGACATTTGCACTCCATGGTGCTTGACCGCATGAAGGAAGACTTGGGTTTGAATCTAGTCGTGGACTAGAGGAACATTTTCTAAACTTTCTTTTGACCAGTTCCAAAGTTAGTCGATCTCTGGCAAGGGCAAGCGGGCTTTTTTCTCCCGGAAACTCGGGTTTTTCATCCCATAAACTCAAGAAAATCGACCATCGAACATACACTATTTTCAGACATCAAAAATACTGTGTTAGGCTAGGGACCACACAATGCAGACACTTGTTAGCTGTCTCTTCACTGCTTGTTGATTAAATGAGTGATAACCTTCAGCCAGCCATCTCTAATTGGCTACCAGTGGAGAGTGAACTCTGTCCACTCAGTCTCCAAAATTTAGATAGGGCTAAAGCAGCTTCGCCTACTCTCTGTACAGGAATAAAAGATATTAGCTGATTTTTTTATTTTATTTATTTTTTTTTTTAATTTCATGATGTTTTAACCTTCATATTAAGGTCATCATCTGGAACATACACACACACATATATATATATACACACATAAGCAGGAAAATGGTACAGAGGAAAAGCCAAGAACTATGTGTATTGACACATAGTTCCCATCTTACGTTTATGCATTAAAAGAGAGAAAAAATATATACAGCAACAAGCTATATTACATTTCAAACAGTATGCCAAAGAGACAATGATTTGATCAACTATTATTCTACTGGCCTGACCTCTAGTAGGGGAAAAAAACTATATCAAAAGCTATATTCTATTTATGAACGTTGAAACATCGGGAAATTAAAGTAATTATTTCTAACATGGTTGTAATCTCCAAAATTTGTCTGAAATGAATGCTGATCATCATGTAACACTAAAGGAAAGAATATTAAAACTCGGTTCTTCACTGAGTTTAATATTACATTATGCTAATATTGCACTCTCATACAAATCTACCATTCTACTATAAATCTTCAGAACCCATAAAGTAAAGTAGATAACTGTTGTAAGAAATTTAATTTGAAAATTATTAGTATTAAGAGGTAAATTATGAAAATAGACAGGAACATGGAAAACATCAACTGCACTCTCGAGGATTCTAGAGAAGTAAAACATTTTAGATGTTTAGACAATGTTATTTTAGTGAATTTTAGTGAATATGAAAAATTAAATATGGAAAAAGATATAAACCAATAAGTAGATCAGAATGGTGGTGATTGAGAAATTAGCCAAAACACTAAATTGGAAATAAATAAGACATCTTCAGACTAATTTTATTCATGGATCCAAAAGTTTTAGTTACAAATAGAAAACTGATCAAAGAATAGAGACCACTGATATGAAAGCTATGAGAAAAATTAGGGCCTATAGAAGAATATTAAAAACAAGGATTGGCATGGTCATCTAAATAGAATGAATGAGGAAAGGTTAGCAAAACAGGTATCCAAAAGCAGGAAAATGGTACAGAGGAAAAAGCCAAGAACTATGTGTATTGACACATAGTTCCCATCTTACATTTATGCATTAAAAGAGAGAAATTTAAGATATGATAATGCTGCAAGATCGAACGAATGAAAATTTGCAAGAATAATGTTGATAGGAAAGTGGCCATTAGGCCTTGACAAATATGCTGCCCCACTCATCACTGGCAAGTGACTTTTTCTAACTGACAAGTAGCCAAAGGCTAGACAAACCAGAATATATATATATATGTATATTTTTTTTAAATTAATTTTTATTTATTTATTTTTTTTTTTTTTAATTTTCACACCTTAAACACTTGTGGAGCTTCTGGTAAGTTATTGAGAGATATCATAAGAATTGATGATTCTTGGGTGAGTATTTATTTATTTATTTATTTATTTATTACTTCTTCATTGTATTCAGTAAGGTTTGCATAATTTGTCAAACACTTCTAGTAAAATAATGTAAATTATATTCATAATTTTCTGTACATCTCCTTAAGGCTGCATATCAGCAGAGGTTAATCAAGCATTATTTGCTAACCGAAGACAGTAATGGTCCATATCACAAAATAAATTTTAAAAAATGTAGTTTTTATTCAATGGGATCTCTATCTCAGTCTTCTGATCCAGCCCTATTGAGAATTGAGAAAAATGTGGCATCCATAAGTGTAATCCAACAAATTAACAAAAATGATGGGAACAATATTGCTGGATTTGTACAACTTGGATAATGTAGTGCAGAATTCATCCAAGCTGATGGCCTACAGAAGTTTTGATATAGTGCTAAAATATCAAACATAAAAAAATAAAGCGTTTCATTTAAATATTAAATAATGTATAATTTTATTTCTCCTTTCTGGTCTAAACAGAGCATATGTATTCGCTTCATCTTTAAATTAAGCATATATTTCTGAGTGTCCTCACCTGCAGCATGACGTAAAATATCCATGACTTGAGTGTGGTTAGACATTTCTGCAAGATCTAAGGCAGTCAGTCCATTACTGTCCTTAGCTAGAAGGTCAGCTTGATATTCTATTAACAATTTAGCAATTTTTTCACATCCATTCTCAGCAGCTATGTGTAGAGGGGTCTGAAAATAGAAAAATATTAATGTAATAAAAAACTGACAAAATTCCAATTTATGCTGTATGCTTAAAGTCAGTTAAATATGATACAGTGAATTATGTATTATCCAAATCTCAATTAACCAAATATACCTTGTAAAACTGAATGACAAATTACATAGCTGTCTATTTTAAAGTTTTGCCACCAGAAGCACATCCAGTAGTAATACTGTTTTATGTAGTAGGCTATTTAAGGCAAACTGATAACTTTTCATGCTTTATTTTTAAAGGTGATTTGTTTTTAATTTCCTTCCCTATAGTGTTCCAATTAAAATATTACAAAACATTTAAAGGCACAATGATGGATGTAAAATATTTTTTTTTTTTAATTTTGTTCGTGTGTTTTATATTAAATGAAATACTATTCTGTTTTTAGTATAGTAAAGTTTTTGGCTTGAAAATAAAATCTGCCAATGAATATCTTTTTAAAGATGTTCATTTTCAAAGATATACATCACAACAGCTAGTGATGTATATCTGCTGAAAATGTTTATGCCTCTTATTATGCCATCTGTAAAATATAATATGTTCATTTGCAATACTGAAAAATAAGTTATAATCAAGTGTTATATTTGTGTGTGTGAGAGAGAGAGAGAGAGAGTATACAAGTGTGCATGTGTTGTGTTTACCTTCTGTTCTCTTTTGCTTATTTAAAATTTCAATGTGAATTTAAATTTGAATTTTAAATTTTAATATTGCCGACCTGGTTGGCCGAGTGGTTGGCGTATCCGCTCTCCAGCCAAAAGGCTGCAGGTCTGAATCCTGCCATGAGCATGGATGTTTGTGATTGTCTGTGAAAATACTGGTGGTGATGATGGGCGGTAGATGGCATTGGTGCAGGTGATGATGGTAGTTGGGGTTTGTTGTAGTTGGTAGACTGAGTGGTAGAGACAGAGAGTTGTAGAGTAGGTGCCCTCCCTCAATGAGTCTTTGGACTCCCTGGAGGTGTTATAATAATAATAATATCTTTCACAAAATTTTTTTTAAAAAAATTCACAATCCAGGTACATGCATGTACCTACAGAGAGCATACAAAATTATAAAATCACATGTATAATTTTAGTTATACCACAGAAAAAATTATTTATGGTATACAAATATTTTGTCCTGCATATCATAAGACATCATCAGTAAAAGTGAAGAACAGAAATGAAATCTGAACAAAACAAACAGGCAGCAGAGTGCATGTGTTACCTTAGAATCCCTCTATGCATGCAATCACATGTTAGCTAGCATAAAAACACTATTGAGCTAAAAATAAAAAATAAAACTCAGTTTAATACAGCTGCAAAAAAAAAGAATTCTATTTAATATAGTTGAAGATAACAATTTCCTCAAGCTTTAGGGATAGAAATCCAATCACTATGACTCTGAATAAATATTCATATTTACACATCCCTCTGTGTAAGAGTTGGGCATTATCTCATTGAATCCCATGGCTAGTGTTGTTAATTCTGTGTTGTGCTGGACCAGATGAATGATCAATGAGATGGATAGATGGTATGTTTGGGGTTACTAGATGCTTAATAGAGACATGAGTGTTACACATAACAATAATGTTTTAAATAACAGCTTCATACAGAGAAGAGAAAACTAAATAGAATTTATTACTCCTATATATTTTGCTCAATATGTCATAAGATCCATTCAGGGAGAAACCAGAATTGGTAACTTTAAATTATGAATAAAAGAACAAGTCATACAGCATGCATATAATATCACAAGTCTTGGTAACAGTTGTACAAGTAGGTGGAAACACTATTAGAATTCGAGAAGTGGGTGGGTATAGATGTATGATTAATTAATTTTAAAAAATTACAAACAATTAACAGTAGTCACTTCCTAAAACTTAGGGATAGGCATACAGTCTGTCTGATTAAGATTAGGAAAGTGGCATAGGGCTTCACATGATTCAAAAAAACAGGCGACCAAATTTGAACCTACCATGGTGTAGCATCTTGGTATGGTTCCAGTGAACTCTATGTCTAGTATTGATAGCATGAACCTTGAGATTTCAAAAATCTTATATAATCTTGATGTTCCTGGATTCTAATCATAGCATACCCTACCTTAAAGGAACATCTGATCAAATATCAAGGACTCTTCATTGATAAACTGTATACCACCTTCAAGCCAGATTGGAAGTTGTCATCTTTCTAATGGCCTATCAAAATAAATTATCACCATTATCCTTGCCTGGTGTTTATCAAATACCCTGTTCTTGTAATCTTTGCTACTTTGGACAGCCCTGGCTATTCTGCTACAATTAAAATCCAGGAGTATCAAGGTTATCCAGTTATCCAAAGACTAATGATGATCAGGTGATTCATCTAGACATTGCAGGAATACATGTGAGTTGGAGCAGTAAATCAATTTGTACAATTTGTTATGCGTATTTATTTCTATGTTTCATTTATATTTTGCTTTTGTTTTCTAATAATTTTCTTTTATTCACTGATGAGCAGTATACACTTTAATATACACATAAATTTACATAGTAATAGTATACATAATAGCCAGCCTGCTTGGCCAAGCAGTTAGCATATCTGCTCTCCAGCCAAAAGGCTGTGGGTTCGGGTTCGAATCCTGCCACGGGCAGGGATGTTTGTGATTGTCTGTGAAAACACTAGTGGTGATGATGGGTGGTAGATGATGTTGGTGTAGATGATGATGGTAGTCTATTGCAGTTTATTGTAGTTGGTGAATTGAGTGGTAGAAACAGAGCTGTAGAGTAGGTGCCCTCCCTTGATGAGTCTTTGAACTCCCTGGAGATGTCATGTAATAGTAATAATAATAATAATGAGTTGCACCAAATCATGATTTGGCCGAATAACCAAATATTTGGTTTGAAATATGGCAGAAGTACTGAATATTCAGCCAAAGTATACTGAATTAAATTATATAAACAAATCTTTGGGGAGAAAAATACACCCATTAAAAACTAATAAAAAATCTTAATACATGTATTTTTTTTGTTCAAAAAGATTTGTTTATAAAACTTAATTCAGCATGCTTTGACTGAATATTTGGTGATTTGGCTAAGTTGAAGAATGAAGATAGATTGAAAAATACATGTAATAATACTTCACCTAACCACTTAAAAAGAACCATCCTTATTTCATAAACAAATATACATATAGAAACTTGGAAAATTAAAAAAAAAAAAAAAGATCACGGTACTTATGAAAATACAGCCTGTGACATCAAAGTTGCCTTAGCTTGCACTACTTAAAAATGTCCAGGAGCCCATACATTTGCCTTTTATTAAGGATATTTTTTATTAAAGTTCTGCTTGCATGACACAACTGTTTTGAATTTTCTGATCTCATCAGATAGAGAGAAACCTTAAGAGGA
Organism: Typopeltis vanoorti; assembly: GCF_054136105.1. Lineage (NCBI taxonomy): Eukaryota > Metazoa > Arthropoda > Arachnida > Uropygi > Thelyphonidae > Typopeltis > Typopeltis vanoorti. The sequence goes on along the minus strand of NC_143567.1, from coordinate 34,388,714 downwards.
CAAAAATCATTCAATACCAAAGCAATCCTGTTTCAGTGAGTTAGTTCTATTTTAGCAATTTCTCATCATGGTTGATGAGAAAATGTAATTATCAGAGAGAAGATCCTAAAAGACTTCATTTTGACATTGTAAAATAAACAATCCATATTTCATAGCCAAATACACACACACACACACACACACACACACACACACACACACACACACACACACACACACACACACACACATATCTATATATATATAGGAGCATAGAAGCTTTTACGGAGTCGAAGCAAAGCTAAAATAACTCCGTTGCTGAGGATTGTATTATTCTCATATGCTCTGTCTCTATTCAAAGGTTTTTTAAGATTACACACACACGCGCGCGCGCGCACACACAGTATATTCAGTTATGAAATAAAAATGGTTCTTTAATATTCTCTATTCTGTTATTTTAAAGATTATTTTACATTACCAAAATGAAGACATTTAGGCTCTTCTTTGATAAAAAATACGAGAATAAAATTTTTGCTTTTCATAAATATAATAAAACTGTCAAATATTAAAATTAGAGCCAAGAGGCTTTGATTTGGCATCATTTACCAGAGCTTATGAAAACACAATTTTCTAATAAGCTCTGTGATAGATTTGCCAAACTTCTAAGTTTTCTTTATTTGGCTATAAAATATGGATCCACAATATACTCTAGTGTATTTTTTTTTTCCAAATTAACGTCTCTTTGTATTATAATTTAATATTTGATTAAGCACACACACCAAGAGTTCACTTATGAATTTAACTTTTGGGGGATAGGATTGCTATGGTATATTTAAAAGAGAGTTATTATTCTTTTAAGGTGTCTATATAGCTTGTTATATACTTTCTTGATATAACACCTATCAGGATAGTGAAACTTAATAATCAATGCACCAATAATGAATATTCAAACTCCTGAGCATAGTTCATGTCTTTTAAATAGTGCAAGCCAAGGCTACTGATGCAAGATTCAGTTCTCATGAGCTCTCTCGAAAATTTTTGAAACTTTAAGTTCATTGCTAGATGGCTATAAAATATGGTTGGATCATAACATTTTTCATATCAATATAATAAAACTGTCATTAAATTTTATAAAGGAACCTTTATTAAAAAAAAACAATACAGTGTAAAAATCAGAATTATTGCACCTATTTCCTCAAATAACAAATTAAAAATATTATTTTTATTATCTGATGAAACAAAACTTTTATTTTATATTGCAAAATTTAGAGAATAATTATGGATTTATTAATCAAAATGAATTTATGATGAATTATGATGTAGGAAAGAAACTTTTTTTGCATTTAGAAGTCATAATCTAATTTCTTCAACTCTTTCGATGAATATACTGTTTCTAAGAAGTTTCTAAGAAATTTGCTCTTAGAAACTGTACTGCACAATAAATTTATTCATTAGCCTTAGAAATCCTCCTCCGCTTGACAAATGCATATGGCCTGTTATCCAATGCAATAATTTTGGACATGGCATATTGCAAAGATTTCACCTGTTTGTCATCTGCAGCCTTTTTTTTTTCAAGATTATTCATTAACTTTAAATGGTTGTTATTTTTGTGGATTTACTTTCGATTCTGACTACTTAGTTGTTCTGGCATTGTGGTTTGATATTTCTGTTTCATTTTGCTTTACAAATTCATTGCTATGCTTGCATTTTTATATGATTAATCATAGGTGTGAATTTTATTTTTCCTGTGCCACAAAGATATTTTGATTGCATTTTTATATTATGCACATTTTGACTTTTCAAATAAATCATAAAACTTCCAAATATTGCTTTTTCATCATTTATGGCCAAAATTGTGCTCGTTATCAATATTTTAAGAAAATTTTAATGCACTTCATAATATAAACCAAAATAAAAACAACAAAGAAAGTACCTATAGTAGCAAATGTAACAAACCTTTGTATGAAGTTGCACAAGATAAGGGGAAGATTTTTCCAATTTGATGCATTTGTTATAATGTATGAAACAGGAATTTTTCCACTTCAGCTGGCCATATATCAAATCATTCTACTGATCTAGCCAATCTGAAAAATATGCTGAATCGGCCAAACATCGAGCAAAAAGTCCGTTATATCGAGGTTTTACTGTATTTAGTAAAACCTCGATATAACGGACTAATTCGGGCGAGGGGTGTCCGTTAGATCCGAAAGTCTGTTATATAATAAAGTAGATTTTCCGAATGCGTATGTTAAAAAATTGACAAATTAGCTAATTTACGTTTTTACTTATATAGAAACTTTATGTAATTAAAATTAAGTACTGTATCTATGAAAAGTTTGATTTCACAGAAATCCGTTTGTCCACATTTTAAGGTTAGGGTTACAAAGATGTGTTTTACCTATGCATATCTAATTTTAAATTTATATTGAATAGGTATATAAAATGCATATGTTCATAAACCATTCACCGCGAGTAAACAAATGCACACTACAGGGCGTGGCTTAGTGCACGTCGGAACATCGGCCGGCACGCGTTAAAACTGCCACAGAAAGTCATGCCATGCAACAAAAGAACCAATTACAGCGCGATTGGTGTGATCACTGCTAATCATTCGCCGAACATGTTTTATAGACAGTGTTTTTCCAACATATGATGGCCTATTCACCAAAATTTTTAAAAATAACAGGAAGTTAATAACAAAAAATAACCTGTTAATTTAATTATAAGCAAATCTTGGTTAAAAGCATTTTAAAATTAATAGGGCATTAATTTTCACGTGACATACGGACCGGAAATTTCGTCCATTAAATCGAGTTTTAACAGACTTCGGAATTAAATCCTTATTAAATCCATCCCTAGTTATATATTTTAACACTTTGAGTCCTATCGATGTAAATATACACTATCTGATCAAAAGTATCCGGACACCTACTTGAAACTGTAATCAGACTTTTTCAGTAGTGGACATTAATATGGGGTTGGTCCACCCTTTGCTTCTATGACAGCTCTAACTCTGCCGGGGAGACGTTCTACCAAGTGTCAGAATGTCTCTGGAGGAATGGTAGTCCATTCTTCCTGAAGAGCTGTAGCCAGAGCAGTTCGTGATGTAGATCGTTGGGGGGGTCTGGAGCAAAATCTGCATTCATCCCAAAGGTGTTCTATGGGATTAGGGTCAGGGCTTTGGGCCAGCCAGTCCATGTCTGGAACATTATTGTCCACAAACCATTCCCTCACAGATTGCTTTATGGCAGATAGCATTTTCATGCTGATACAGACAATAGTCATCATCAAATTGATCATCTACCATAGACAGTATGCAATGGGTCAAAATATCCTTGTACCCTTCTGCATTTAGATTTCTGTGTAGTGTTACAAGAGGACCAAGTCCATTCCATGAAAAACACCCCCACACTATAATGCTACCTCCTCCAAATTTCACTGTTGGCACTACACCGCTTGCAGGAATCATTCTCCAGGCATTCGCCACACCCAGACCCTCCCATCGGACTGCAACATGGTAAAGCGTGATTTATCACTCCAAATCACACGTTTCCAATTGCAGTTGTCCACTGTCCAGTGGCATTGCACTTTACACCACTGCAGGCGGCACTAAGCATTCAGTGGAGAAATGCTTGGTTTATGGGCAGCTACTCGATCATGGAATTCCATTCCTCTTAACTCTCGATGCACAGTCATGGTGCTGGCTGGACAGTTAGTAGCACTGTGGAACTCTCAGGGGATTGTTTCACTTTATGTCTGGCGATTTCCATGAACCACTTTTTTCAACGCTTGACGGTCCCTGTCATTAAACGAGGCCTACCCGACCATGGTTTTGTTGTGCCTTCACGTTTCCACTTCACAATCATGTCACTAACTGTTGACTTGGGCAACTTGAGGAGGGTTGAAATGTCTCTGACAGATTTCTTACCAATGTGGCAACCAATTAACTAGTCCACGTTTGAAGTCACCAAGTTCCCTTGACCACTGAACAACACACAGCTCCGTGCCTCCTTTTATACCGGTAAGTGAGGTCGTAGTGACATCTAGACATCAGTTTACGAATTATAAAGGGGGGGGGGGGTGTCTGGATACTTTTGATCAGATAGTGTACATCGATCACGTGTGAACCCAGATTGAACCTTCAGCTTCATTATTCATGAGGATGGTTGACTTTTATCAATAAAAAAGGGAATTTATATTAGTATATCGTAACGTCTGCCCATAAGCTGTGTCACATATAAAACAGCCCATATTTCATTATTTTACTATATATTTCTATAATTTTAGTAATAATTCTACGAATAATAACATAAGAAACTAATGTTATGTAATATGCCTTGCATTTCAAAAATTGAATGAATGGCCTAATTCATTAATTTACCACTCAACTTTTGTGGCCAATAGTGGATAATTATAGTGATGTACACCCCTATGTAAAATGATATTTTCATCATTTATTTATAATTTTCATTATTTACGTAACATCTAAGCAATATTTTGACTGAATTTGTTGAATTTTGAACACTAAAGTCAATATAAGTAAAAACTAATAAAAAATTAACTTTTTATTTTTATTTTTTTGTTTCAAAAACCTTGATTTCTTGCAACCCGTTTCTGGAGTCCATACCACATGTATAACTAAAATTTTTGTTTCAATTAATTTTCAAAGATGCTAACTAAAAGATAACAAAAAATAATTATTTGGATATTCCACAGAAATACTGCACAGCAATTTTTTAAACACAGCAATTTTCTAAAAATGGTCAGGACATAGGGTTCTAATAAAATTAGTTTAATCCTTTATCCAAGTGTGAGCAAACAAAGTTTGCGCCTGAAAGTATCTTCAGGACTGGGGTAAGGTGGTACAACACCAGGGAAATTCGTTGCAAAGGTGGAGCAAGTTACCAACACTCCTATCTCAGTATCTCCAATAATGCAAAACACATCTCCTTGCGGATATGTCTAATGTTATGCATTAAGGGAAGGACTACTACCCAGACTAGTTTCGACTTTTATTGAGGTCTCTTCAGTGGGAGCCAGGCCCAAGTGGAGATACCAGGCAGAAGCGTTTTGCATTATTGGAGATACTGAGATAGGAGTGTTGGTAGCTTGCTCCACCTTTGCAATGAGTTGCCCTAGTGTTGTACCACCTTACCCCAGTCCTGAAGATACTTTCAGGTGCAAACTTTGTTTGCTTACACTTGGATAAAGGATTAAACTAATTTTATTATACTCTAACCAAGTGAAAAATAAACTTTCAACATAGGGTTCTATAAGTCCCGGTAAATCTAGGATTCAAAGTGTTAAGAAACTAATATTTCACTACTTAAATTAAGTGGATATTAAATCCCACATAGTTTTAAAACCGAATAAGAAACTCAAAGATTGGAATCAGAGAGTTTCTTGCCAAATATAGTAAATTATAAAGTATCAGCGAACACTTAGCGTGAGCTAATGCAAGTGACCCTAGTACGTAGTACAATACCGGATGACTCGTTGCAAAGGTGGGGAAAGTTCAGATCGCTATGCTTAGGTATTTTCCATAATGTAAAACCGCATTTCCTAGGAAATGGGGTATGAAGTATTAGCTCTTTATACTTAAGTAACTAATATTTCACATCTGAGAGAAAAGTACAGTTCAGGAGTCTCTGTTTTTTTCTTTTTGCCATCAATCATTTTATTTTTCTGTATGCATTATTTATGCCTACGAACAGAACCATGCTTGCCAATGTTAAGTGTACCTTAAAAAAAAAAAAAAAAAAAAAAAGCAACGGCATGCTATTTGTACTTATTCAGAACAGATCACGTTATTCATTTTTCTATTAAAGGTGGAGAAAAGAGAACAAATAATTTCAAAGATTGTTTGCCTACTTAGTATTAAATATCAATCAATAACAATACTCATTATTCTCTTTTTTGAAATAAAGTTCTAAAGTCTTTTAAAGGTATTTTTCTTCATTGCAGAAAAAAAAAATTGTTTATATGCAATTTAACACGTGCAATTGACAAAAACTGTTTACAAGAATGATTATCATAAATATGCCTAATCCTAAATTTTGACAATAAAAATTAAGTTACATTTTTTTTTATTCAACAATTTTAATTTTCGTGGAATTTCTATTAACTTTTACAATACTGTGCAAAGTATTGTAGTCAATATAAACTATGAAGCAAACTTGAGAACAATTTCAGAAGTATCTTTAAAGAGACAAATTTGATTTGACTGCTTGATTATTTACAAATTTCAGCAAAATATTATCTTTCCAGGTCAATTATGACTAAGAAAGTCTGTAGTAAGAGTAGTCAAGGATAATCTAAGAATATCGTAGTAATAGTAGTCAAGGATAAAAAATGCTCGCAAGCCAACAAGTATTATCTACCTATGATGTTTACATAAACATATATATAGAAAAACAGAATTTATGAAAAACTTCAATATATTTTGTGCAATGTAAAATGGACATCATCAGGTAGAAAAGAGATAATCCATTAATTACATGCTTGTATCTAAGTCACAGCCAAGTTATCGGGAGACGAATGCATTATTAGAGTTTAGAGGAACAAAATGAATAGCTTCTGTAATTCAAAATTCAAAAAATATATATATATATATATATATATATATAAAATCATCATCATCATCAAATTCCTGCCATGTACCCTCAAGGGGTGTACAGGATATGATAGTACTACATGAAAAATTTACATCATTACTAACTTCCTATCCCCGTGTGGGGACACCTGTAACCCCCATCAGGCGCGTCCCCCTGGTGGCAGATCGGGGAATGCTCGTCATTGTTTACTATGAAGGGTAGGAGGGAAATAAAATACCTCCCACGTTCCCTTATAGGCCGGTATGGGGGGCCTCGAAGGTGGCAGCCCCGCCACCAGACTCAGGTGCTGAAGGCTAATCCCCTGCACACCTTAAAATTTCACTCATTAAAAGAAATAACAAAGAGATAACAGAACTGCATAAATGGTTAATGACAAAGCAAGAAAAAAGGTACATGAGATACGGAACATGGAACATTAACAGTCTACTTGGAAAAGAAAATGAATTAATTGATGAATTTAAAAAATCAAGACTGGATGTGCTAGCAGTCACAGAAACAAAAAAGAAAGGTCAAGGTTGCCAGAAAATGAAAGATTGTTAGTATTGCAAACAATCCATAAAATAAAAGTTGAAAAATGTAGAAAAAGTAGCAAGGAAATAAATGTTAAGATAAAGCACTACAAACTAAAGAAAGAAGAAACAGCCATTGAGTATAAAAGTAAAATAGAAGAGAAGATGAAAGAAGTAGAAAAAGAGATATATGAAGACCAAGATGTAGAAAACCTTTGGTAACAGACTCTGGAAGCTTATTCCACTCATTCACTACTCTCCAAGTAAAAAACCTAGCTCTAACACCCTTGTCAACCATGCTCTTGCCCAGCTTCCATTCATGGCCCCTAGTCCTCCCACTACCAGTCATATTTTCAAAAATATCTTCTGGATCAATCTTATAGAAACCCTTCAGTAATTTGAATGTCTCAATCATATCACCCCCTCCTCTGCCTATCGACCAATCTCTGCAACCCACAAATCTTCAACCTATTCTCATAAGGTTCATTCCACAGACCTGCTATCATCTTGGTCACTCGTCTCTGGATCCTCTCCACTTCCTCCCCATAATAAACAATATAATAAATAATAAACAGAAGAAACATAAAACACCGTGGTGGACTGAAGAATTAAAAGAAGAAATTAAAAAGAAAAAGCAATTATGGAAGAGATATATAACATCAAAGCTGCAGGTTGATAGAGAACTATACAACAACCAAAGAAATAAATTTAAAACTTTAGTGAAAGCAGAGAAAAGAAAATGCTGGGAAGACTTCGGACATACTTCAAAACAAAATTTTAAAGGAAACCAAAAACTTTTCTATAATGTTTAAAGAAGAATGAGGTCAGAGAAAGAATGCCCCATAAAGTTTATCAAAAATAATGATGGAAAGTTACTCACAAATTCTGAAGACATCATGGAAAGATGGAAACAGTACTTTCAAGAATTATTGGAAGATGCAGGACACAGAAAAAATAGAACACTAAGAGCAAGACATACAAGCAAAATAGAAGATCAGGGTGAAGAAATTCATGCAAATGAACTGTTAGCAGCAATAAATAAAATAAAACTGGAAAAATCAGCAGGCCATGACCAAATAACACCAGAAATGGTAAAGAATTTAGGAATGAAAGCCATAAAATTTCTTTTACACCTATACAATGTTGTATGGAAAAAGAAAATTATTCCCAAAGACTGGGAAGTAGCTATAATAATCTCTATACTTAAGAAAGGAGACAACTGCAAATGTGAAAACCATAGAGAAATTTCGCTTTTAAGCGTTCCAGGAAAATTATATATCCGCATTTTAGAAGCGAGGCTTAGGAATCAAATAGAGGACACACTGGATGAAATGCAATATGGCTTTCGAAAAAATAGAAGCACACGGGATCTTATCTTCAGTCTTAGACAAATATCAGAGAAAACATTGGAATATGGAAAAGAACTACATTCATGTTTTATAGATTTTGAAAAGGCCTTTGACCGAGTTCCCAGACACTTAATATGGCAAACATTAAAGAAAAACAAGACACAAGATAACTTAACAGCAGCCATACAAAGCCTCTACAAAAGTAATAGAAATAATGTAAGAACCTGTAATAATAGATCGAAAGAATCGGAAACAAATGTAGGAGTGAGGCAAGGCTGTATCCTCAGCCCTCTTCTCTTCATCGTAGTAATGGATGAAATTTTAAAGGTATGCCAAACAAAAACAAAAAAGTTCAACTTAGAATACAGGAAACTGAAAGAAACTAGGATTTCACATATGGCTTTTGCAGATGATGTAGTGATTCTAGCAAATACAGCTGAAGCTCTACAGTACAATATCAACATTTGGTATGAAGAAACAAAGAAAAGGAATATGACCATAAATATAAATAAAACTAAAACAATGATCATATCTAGAAACCAACAAAAACACATAATAAAAAGAGAGAATCACCAACTGGAGTAAGTCCACTCCTTTAAATACTTGGGATCATATATACAAGAAGATGGTAGACTAGACACAGAAATTAACAACAGGATAAGAGGGGGAACAAAGCTATTCTATGCAATGAAAGGCCCACTGCTAGATAAGAAAGAAGTCACCCAAAATACCAAAATGGCAGTGTATCGTTCAGTGTTTCTACAGACATTAACATACAGTTGTGAGTCTTGGTGTTTAACAACAGGAAACACAAATAAACTACAAACAATTGAAATGAAATATCTCAGGAAAGTGGCACAAAAAACAAGACTAGACCGAATAAGAAATCAAACCATAAGAGACAGCCTTCAAGTTGCACCTCTGAATCAATTCATAACACAAGTACAAATAAGATGGTTTGACCATCTTAATCGAATGGAAGAAGGAAGAATAGCAAAAACTGTATATGAAAGCCAGAAAATAGGAAAAAGAAACATAGGCAGACCTAGGAAAGGTTGGCAAAAGGAAATTAAAGAAAAATTGGAAAAGAAGGGAATTAACTGGAAAGAAGCAAAACAACAAACCATGGACAGGACGGCATGGAAATCTCTTTGGCAAAATCACGACGCTTAAAAGCATAAGAGATCACAGACGAAGAAGAAGAAGACTAACTTTCTATCTACAATTTTCCTCCAAATCAGTCTGTTATTTTAAGACTCCAACATTATCAGATCGTATATTTTTATCGTCTACGGCAGTGCTTCCCAAACTTGTGGATATATCAGGGACCCCTTTGTAAAAATTAAAATATTTCATGCCCCCCCCTCGAAAAAAAATCGTAATAGAGAAATATATTATTATAATATTTATTGTATTTATATTCAATACAAAACATACACAGCGAACATTGCAAAAATCAAATGCATATATTACATTTTTTGCCTCTTACCGTTTGTTTCTGAAGCCGATGCGGGCTGTTCTGGTAAAATATGAATACTGTCATTTTTTTTAAGTTTGTTTCTGCTTATTCCGATTGTTTGCGGGATTTCTTTTTTATTTTTTATCAGTCGCTTATCCATCTCAGGGTTAAATTTTTTAATGTAGAATAGATCAAATAATATCACCACTTACCGATACTGGCACACCACAGACTGATAACATGAAATTAGTGAATATTATCTGAATAAGGGAATCCCCGAAACAGGAACATTTTTCTGTTTTGTGACTTTTCTCCCTTTACAGAAATCAAGCCTAACGTGAAATAGACAACAAAGGCAGGTTATTAAACCGTGAATATGATTGGTGCAGTATTAACAAAAGATCGCGCAACCGAAAGATAACAGCATAGCTAACAATTGAGTTGAAATGCTAACTCTCTTCAACCAAATTCCACATGTGAAACTGCCATAACATTCATTATATATATATATATTACTTAGTTTTAACACTTTTACGAATTTTAACACGTTCGGTTGAATTTTATTGCTGCCTTGGGAAATCGAACTCACCCACATCTAATTAATAACAATAGTTTTTAGTTAGATACAGTGTTTTTCCATGCAACATATGGTTTTGTTTCAGTCTATACAGCATAGTTTGTGTATGAGGGGGACATGTGATTCATTAATTAGTGTGTTTTTATCCCAGTTGTCTCTAATTGCACTATTTGTTGAGAAATATATTACACAGACTCCTCATACCTTATTCACTGGCATAATAAAAGTACTTGTTTTTATTGCCTCTGCAGTATAGTGGCAGTTAGGGAGTGTGTGTTGTTTACCACTGCAAGCGAGTTACTATCTCCACATATGAACTTGTTTAAGCTTTTTTTCATGTGTGAAGTATATGCGAAATTTTTATTGGGAACAGAAAACTAGCTCGGATGACAGTGATAATATAAAACGAGTTTTGATATGTATATAAAGTCAATATCAACAGTCACTGATTACGAACGCGTGATGAAAGGGGCAGGAAGATTTGGAGCTTCCCTGGAGAGCATTCGAAGTAAATATAATTAACCACTGCTTTAAAATGAAACATATGAATAAGCAATATTTACTAATATTCATTAAGCGCTGAAACATGCAGGAAGCAAAGTCTGTGAACCAACACCAATGTGTGAATTTTTCCATTAAAATATAAAAAATAACAAAAAAGAAATAATAAATAATAAAAGTTAAATACGTTTCTTTTAAAATAAAAAAAATCTTAGTCTTAAAACATTTTAAATTTGTTTTCATTATTTCATGGCCACCAAGGGGGCCGCTGCCCACAGTTTGGGAAGCGCTGGTCTAAGGCACATTGTACCCTATCAATCCACCTATATCTTGGTCTTCCTCTGGGTTGTTTTCCTGCCAACCTGGCAGAGAACACTTGTTTTGCTAATCTTTCCTTGCACATTCTGTTTAAGTGACCATACCACCTGAGATTAACTCTGCTAACGCATTCCTGGATGCTGACAATATCAAGTTCTTTCCTAATATCCTCGTTTTTTATATGATACTGCTATTGATGCCATCTGTTCATGCCTCTAATCTTTCTCAGGACTCTCATATCTGCGGTCTCTAGTCTTTGGTCAAGTGTTTTACTTCTGACCCAGCTCTCAGATCCATAAGTTAAAACTGGTTTGTATACAGCTAATTTAGTGTTCCGACTAATTTCTCTCTTATTCCATATGAATTTATTCGATTGACTTCTAACCATACCAGCTTTGTTGATTCTGTTGTCTTCCATATTTAATTTACCATCTGCAAAAATGATTAAGTAGCTGAAATGTTTTACTTGTTCCACAGGTTCTCCATTCACAACACAGTTGACATTTTCAATGATTCTGCCTATTTTCACTGTCTTTGTATTTATACTGCAGACCTTCATTCCATATCTATTACAACAGTTAATCAATTTAGTCAGAGAATCTTGCAGACTTGTAGTGGATTTATTTAGAAGTATAACATCGTCTGCATAAAGCAAAGCGCTGACATTAACATCTCCAATTTTGATATCAGGTTTAATAACACTTTCTTTCATAATGTTATCCATATAGATAACGAATAACAGAGGGGATAATATACATCCTTGTCTCACACCAGATTTAACATTAAACCACCTTCCTGTACTTCCTTCAATTCTAACTGCTGACTTACAACTCAAATAAAGACTAAGTATTGCTTGATGTAATGCCCCATTGACACCAGAGAACTGTAGCGTATTGAATAGCTTTTCTCTTGGCACCTTGTCATATGCGTTTTTCAAATCGACAAAACTTAAAAATAGATCTTTGTTATATTCCGATGCTTTCTCCACTATTTCTCATAAAGTGAAGATATTACTATTACTATTATTACGGGCAACTCCAGGGAGTCATTAGACTCATCGAGGGAGGCCCCAAATCATATTCATCACAACTATCTGACATTCATACAGTATCTATCATACCTCGCCTTAAACTCATTCACTGTCACAGCATCTACTACAGACTCAGGAAGCGCATTCCACTCATTCACTACTCTAAAAGTAAAGAACCCAGCTCTAACACCTTTACTAACCACACTTTTGCCCAGTTTCCATGGATGTCCCCTAGTCCTCCCACAACCAGCCCTGTTCTCAAAAATATCTTCTGAATTAATTTTATAGAAACCTTTCAGTAATTTGAATGTCTCAATCATATCTCCCCTCCTCCGCCTATCAACCAATTTTTGCAACCCACAAATCCTCAACCTGTTCTCATATGGTTCATTCCACAGACCTGCTATCATCTTGGTCACTCGCCTCTGGATCCTCTCCACCTCCTCCCCATCAAGAAGAAACCTAGGTGACCAAATCTGAGCACAGTAGTCTAGATGGGGTCTTATCAAGGCTCGATAGAGAGGAACAATAACCTGCTTGTCTCTGCTTGTCAACGTATTCTTCAGCAACCAAGTGATTTGATGAGCTGTTTTGGTCACTTTTGCAATGTGTCCCCTAAATTTCAATTCCTTATCCACCAACACTCCTAAATCTCGTGCCTCATCAATTTCCTGGAGCTGGGTTCCACCAATGCAGTAAACTGCCGCCAATCTTTTCACCCCAAAATGCATAACCTTACATTTTGCCACATTAAACTGACATCCATTCTCCTTAGCCCAGACCTCCAATCTATCCAAATCATCCTGCAAAATTTTGACGTCATCTGCATTCACTATTGCCCTACCCAACTTCGCATCATCCGCAAACAAATGAACTGTTCCTCTCAGATCATTTCCTATATCATTTATGAACAAATTAAACAGCAGTGATCCAAGAACAGATCCTTGTGGCACACCACTAGTCACAGGCCGTCTTGTGGACTCTACTACCGAGTAAACCACTCTCTGATATCTCTCCATCAACCACCCTCCTATCCATCTCACCAACCCTATGTCCATTCCCATATGCTGCAATTTACTGATTAGAATTCCATGTGGAATCCTGTCAAAGGCCTTGGCAAGGTCCAGTAGAATCACCGTAAACCCATTATGATCCATATGATCCTGATAGCCTCTATTCGACCTGAATCCGGCTTGTTCTTCACCAAGCTTTTCTTCCACAATTCTTCTCAACCATTTCTCAAGCATACTTGCATATATCTTACCAGGAACACTCAGTAGGGATATACCTCTGTAATTCTCACATTCAGTTTTATTTCCCTTTTTTTTTTTGGAGGGGGGGTACTATGAGAGCTCTACTCCAATCATCGGGAATTCATCCCTCTGTCCAGGCTTTATGAACTACGCAGTGCAGCCACTGTAAGACATTCATAATTCAGCATTTCCGGTCGAATATCGTCTACTCTGCCTTTCCACATTTCAAGCCTTTGATGGCTTTTTCTACTTCAAATATGGATATGTATTCCTGACTGTACGCCTGTTGAATGTTTCTTACCACAGTACTATAACTGCTTGTTTCATTTAGCAATTTTTCGAAGTAATTACTCCATACTTCAAGGATATCTTTTTCATGTCACCTTTATCACCTCTATCACCTTCTTTTACAGCACAATTTCCTCCATTTCTAAGTTTCTTCAACAACCTCCAGAATATTTTGCACCTTCTTGATATTTATTTTCTATGTTCTTGCCAAAGTCCTCCCATGACTTCTGTTTAGCTAGTTTTACACAGTGTTCAGCTTTCTTACATTTGTCTCTGTATTCTTTAAGAGCACGAGTTGATTTATTTGCCAGGAACTTTTGATATGCTTTCTTCTTTTCCTTCACTGCCTCTTTAACTTCCTGTGTCAACCATAGAGTTCTGATTTTTCTATCATTGCAGACAACCTCACCATGCCTCTCTGGCTGAAGCAATCAGGGTTTTCTTCAAGTCTTGCCACTGAATCTCCAAGGTTTGATTCCTGTTCTCAAACTCTTCCATTTTTTCTTCAATATCTTTGTGTATTTTAGTCTACAGTTCACATCTGAGAGCTGCTCAACTTTTATCCGCTTTAAAATTTGCTTACATGTCATTTTTTCAATATGAAATTCAATTTTATCCTGCTCAAGACTAAATATTTTTTTTTTCTAAATAACTTAGGGAATTGAAACAACGTAGATCCGAATATAAATTAAATAATATTTTAATAGATATTTCCGATATTTCGGCAATGTCACATTGCCATTTTCTAAAGGAACTTACAAAAAGGCAGGTGCACACAAGGCAATAACAATACAGTAACTAAGAATGAAGATTTGAAGCTATCGTTCTCCTAGAAGTCCTGATGGTGCCCTCTGGAGGGCTAAGTAGGCATTCTTGGCCGTTGGGCTGAAGGTCTGCTGATGTATGCCTCCCAAATTTGGGGCAGTCGCATACAACCAAATTTATTGAGGTTTGGAGAGTTTCTTAGGACAGAGGCTGATTCCATAAATAATCTTTCGAATTTATATTTGCTCCGGTGTATTATTGTTGCTTTCTTCCACCGTATTCTGTGGCGAGTATCCAGAGCATGGTCTGCAAGTCCCGAATGGCTATACTTGTAAAACCGGATGTAGTCCTTGTGTTCAGAAATTCTGATATTCGCTGTCCTGCCTGTTTGGCCAAAGTACGACAGTTTACAACTGCAAGGGACCTGGTATACACCAGGTAGGTCTAGGGGAAGTGGTTGGTCTTTGGTAGAGCGGATAAGGGATGCCAATTTTCTGTGAGGCCTGTAACAGGAGGTGAGGTCATGTTTTTTTAGAATTTTGGTAATTTTTTCTGAGGTGCCTCGGATGTAGGGAATGGTGATGGATTTAGAGTAATCTTTTTTGTGGAGGGGGGGAGGAGGGGGGCTGTGGTTTGTAGGTTTTAATATTTTTTGGATTTTTGGGGGGGGTAGCCATTGGCTGAGAAAGTGTTGAGGATGTGATTTAGTTCAGTGTTAAGGGCTATGTCGTTAGAACAGATTAGTTTAGCCCTGTTGTGTAGTGTTTTTACCACTCCATATTGTTGTGAGGGGGGGGGGATTGTTGGTGGATGTATCTGCCTGTATGGGTGGGTTTTCTGTAAACTGAGAAAACCAAAGTTCCATCAGGCTGGCGGGTGACTAGTGTGTCTAGGAAAGGGAGGCAGTTGTTTTCCTCTTTTTTTGGTAACTTCTACAGGCCAGGAAGTGACTTCCTTAAAGAGCCTGTGAAGTTTTCTAATTTGTGAGTTGGTGGGATCGTAATTGATAGGGAGGTAAGTAGCCCGATCCAATAGAACAGCATTCAGCTTACCTTTGTAGTCCTTTGGTTAAGTACTACAGTTGCATTTCCTTTATCTGCTTTGGTGATAACTAATTCTTTATTATTTCTCAATTCCTGTAGGGCTTTAAATTCTTTGTTTGATATATTGGTTTTGATATATTGGTTTGATATATCGGGCTACTTACCTCCCTATCAATTACAATCCCACCAACTCACAAATTAGAAAACTTCACAGGCTCCTTAAGGAAGTCACTTCCTGGCCTGTAGAAGTTACCAACAGATTAAAACCGTTTAACTCTATACCCCCCCGAATTTACGGACTCCCAAAAATACATAAAGAAAATGTGCCATTACGTCCCATAGTGGATGGCATTGATTCCCCCACATACAAATTAGCTAAACATTTGGCCAAAGAGCTCACACACTATACTGGCAACACACCATCACACATAAAAAACTCAGCCCACTTCAAAGCCAGCATAGAAAACCTTACACTCCAACATACTGACATAATGGTCAGCTTCGACATCCCTTCCTTATTCACAAATGTCCCACTCAAGGAAACTTTAGAGCTTATCCAAGCTAAATTTCCCCCCGATATCTCAGCCCTATTTCAGTTCACAATGAACTCAGGCTATTTCGTTTAGCAGGGAAAATTCTACAAACAAATAGAGGGGACAGCCATGGGCTCACCACTCTCACCACCCTTGGCCAATTTCTTTATGGAGACCTTTGAAAAAAAAGCCTTAGCCTCTGCCCCACAAAAACCAACCATATGGCTTCGCTACGTTGATGATGTGTTCGCTATTTGGCCACATGGCTCTGAAACACTCCTCTCCTTCCTTACACACTTAAACAACAAACACGCCAGAATCAAGTTCACCCTGGAAAAAGAGGAAAACAACTGCCTCCCTTTCCTAGACACACTAGTCACCCGCCAGCCTGATGGAACTTTGGTTTTCTCAGTTTACAGAAAACCCACCCATACAGGCAGATACATCCACCAACAATACCCCCCCCCCCTCACAACAATATGGAGTGGTAAAAACACTACACAACAGGGCTAAACTAATCTGTTCTAACGACCTAGCCCTTAACACTGAACTAAATCACATCCTCAACACTTTCTCAGCCAATGGCTACCCCCCCCAAAAAATCCAAAAAATATTAAAACCTACAAACCACAGCCCCCTCCTCCCCCCCTCCACAAAAAAGATTACTCTAAATTCATCACCATTCCCTACATCCGAGGCACCTCCGAAAAAATTACCAAAATTCTAAAAAAACATGACCTCACCTCCTGTTACAGGCCTCACAGAAAATTGGCATCCCTTATCCGCTCTACCAAAGACCAACCACTTCCCCTAGACCTACCTGGTGTATACCAGGTCCCTTGCAGTTGTAAACTGTCGTACTTTGGCCAAACAGGCAGGACAGCGAATATCAGAATTTCTGAACACAAGGACTACATCCGGTTTTACAAGTATAGCCATTCTGGTCTTGCAGACCATGCTCTGGATACTCGCCACAGAATACGGTGGAAGAAAGCAACAATAATACACCGGAGCAAATATAAATTCGAAAGATTATTTATAGAATCAGCCTCTGCCCTAAGAAACTCTCCAAACCTCAATAAATTTGGTTGTATGCGACTGCCCCAAATTTGGGAGGCATACATCAGCAGACCTTCAGCCCAACGGCCAAGAATGCCTACTTAGCCCTCCAGAGTGCACCATCAGGACTTCTAGGAGAACGATAGCTTCAAATCTTCATTCTTAGTTACTGTATTGTTATTGCCTTGTGTGCACCTGCCTTTTTGTAAGTTCCTTTAGAAAATGGCAATGTGACATTGCCGAAATATCGGAAATATCTATTAAAATATTATTTAATTTATATTCGGATCTACGTTGTTTCAATTCCCTAAGTTATTTAGAAATGCATAACCAACGTATAAGCCTGTCTACGAGAATCAAGACTAAATAGTGATCACTTCCAATTTCAAATCCTCTTTACACTCTGGTGTCCAGCACCAAGGAGAAAACATCACTATCAACAATAACATAGTCAATGAGACTTTTCTTATTCCTTGCCTCTTCTCTCCATGTGAATTTGTGCACATTTTTATGTTTGAATATGGTGTTTGAATATGGACATCGACTAGTTAGTAATAACTAGTCGATGTCCTGAACAGAAATCCAACAAGTATTTGCAATTTTTATTAGCTTTGCTCTTTTCTCCAAATTTTCCCAAAATATTTTTGAATGTCTCACAATCATTTCCTACTCTACTATTTAGATCCCCAACAAGGAATAACTTTTCCTTTTTCACTGTGTCAG
This sequence comes from Typopeltis vanoorti, assembly GCF_054136105.1. Classification (NCBI taxonomy): domain Eukaryota; kingdom Metazoa; phylum Arthropoda; class Arachnida; order Uropygi; family Thelyphonidae; genus Typopeltis; species Typopeltis vanoorti. Next base: position 34,370,714 of record NC_143567.1, on the reverse strand, counting down.
TTGCTTTCTCTAAAGCCTCAAAAAATTCCTCCACTTCTACCTTAGTAAAACCTTCTGTGGGACCATAGGCACAAATAAGTCTCATTGTCCTGTTTCCCATTTTCATATTTGCCCACATCACTCTACTTGAGACTGCCTGCCATTTAAGAAGGTTAGCCTCGTATTTAGTGCTGAATACTATGGCTACTCCTTCTTTTCCTTGGTTGTCATTGCCTGAATATAACATTTTGTATTTATTGCTCAGAGAGATCTCACCAGTTTTTGTCTTTTTTGTTTCAGTCAACCCTATTATGTCGATCTGGTACTTATCTAATTTCTCAGCTAGCTCCATTTCTTTGCTATTCAGGCTTCTTATGTTGATAGTACCGAACTCTGGTGATGTTGAGTTAGAGTGTGCTTTCAGATTTGTTCCAATATCTGACTTTTCGCTGTTCGCCCTGGTTCCCTGGCGAAAACAACGGGGGCCTTGTTTAACCAGGCAATGCCCCAGCCGTCATGAAATATTGTCATGTTGTGCCATCATTTTGTATTTTGGTTTAAGCCAATAAGAATACAATTTGGTCAGCTAAATCCGAAATTGCCAGCCCATCCTCGTTTGTTCAGTATCTAGGTAGACACCCAACAGGGTGCACCATGAGAAGGTGAGGATTGGACATTAGGTCAGAAGCCCTGTTCGGTTCTCCGCATTCCTTTAAAGCCTATGTGGAGGTCATCTCTCAGTTATACAGCTTTGACCCTTAAGCACTCCTTATGCACAAAACCCTTAAGCACAAAAATTATGAACAGTTTATGACAATTACTTTCCTAAAACTTCAAGACCAAGATGCAATTAAATTAGTTATAATTTGAACATGTAAAGTTTCAGTTCAAGGAATAGATGATCAAATTTAAATCTATTGGAATGTAGAATCTTGGATTGGTTTCACAGAACTGTGTATGTAGTGTCAATAGTACGGCAAGTAAGGCTGGACTTCTCTGATTCTAAAAATTTAATTTAGTCCCGATGTTCTTGGGTTCTAATCTCAGCAGATCAGAAAGATTGGCCGTTCTGCAAAGATAAAGATTATACATGATTTAGTACCACAAGCGATGTTTAGTTTAGTCATAATTTAAAGCATCAGCTGATTCATGCACAGCATTCATTCACAAGTTTATATTTGTAAATTTAGGGACACAAAAAACACACGTGTTGAACAGATTATTTTATTAATTACTAATAAAATAAAACTTGACGTTTCGACCCCTATATCGAGGTCATCATCGGAAGAATACATCTGTATAAGGAACCAAGCTACATGCTAATGCCCTGTATACTGGTAAACTAAATCTAAGTAGTTAATAAATCCTTTTTCCTAGCCTGACCTCTAGTGATAAAAAAATAAAATAAAATAAAAAAATAAAATAAATAAATTAAAAAATATATATATATATATTATAAATAAATAAATACAACTACAATAAACTGCTAAAGTCCTCGTGTATTAATATTCTTCTGGATAGTTTTGATTGTTATAAAATTATTTCTTTCAGTTGCTGTTGAATGTTCCAAACACTTCACCAGGTTGTCTTCTTGTAGTGGGATTTTTCTAAGGCTAGTTTAGGTTGTTATACAGGTTGTAGATGGGTCCTCCACATTCTTGAAATGGTTAGGCCATCATTTTTGTTGAGATTTGGGTTGTGTTTGAGCATTTCACATGACTCTTTAAATTTTCTCTCAAACCAGGTTTTGGTGCGGTGTAGGGACTTGGTATTTTTCCAGTCAATACTGTGGTATGTTTGGAGTGTGTGGTCAGAAAGGCCGGTTTTACCAAAATGGAGGTATTTAATGTGTCATTTGTGTTCGTCTTGTCTGATTGGGATAGTTTGCCCTGTTTCCCCTATGTATGGTATGTTACATGTGCATTGTATTTTGTATACCCCTGGGTGTGGAAGAGGATCTTTAGAAGAACTGAGTAGGTGTCTTAACTTATTTGGGGGTTTAAAGGTGGTTTTAATGTTGTATTTGTGAAGTGTTCTGTCTATTTTTTCAGAAATGCCTCTAACATAAGGAATGGCAATAGCATTCTTGAAATCTTTTTTGTTCTTACTGGTATCTTTATGGAGGATCTTGTGAATAGGTTTTTTACTGTATCCATTTTTGATAGATGTTTGGTTGATGATCTTGTATTCCTGGTTTAGAGCCTGTTCATTAGAACAAATAGTTAGGGCTCTGTGTTTAAGGGGCTTATGGCACCTAGTTTTTGTGTTGGGTGGTGGTAAGAATTTTTGTGTATGTATTAGCCTGTGTGTGTGTAGGTTTGCGGTAAACTGAGGAGAGACAGCCAGACGGAAGACGTGTGACAAGTGTGTCTAGGAAAGGAAGAGAGTTATTTTTTTCCATTTCAATGATGAATTGGATACGTTTGTGCTGTTTGTTTAGGTGGCTAAGGAATGTATTTAGAACTTCGTGGCTGTGGGGCCAAATGGCGAAAATATCGTTGACGTATCTGAGCCAAATTTTGGGCTTTAGACATGCTGTCTCTAGAGCACGTTGCTCAAAGTCTTCCATATAAAAGTTAGCTATTGGGGGAGAAAGTGGTGAGCCCATGGCTGTACCTTCTTTTTGAAGGTAAAAATTGTTTTGCCATACGAAATATCCGGAGCGGAGTACGTGGGCAAAAAGGGCCGTGATGTCATGTGGAAATATGTTCTGTAGGAGCAAGATCGTGTCATTGATCGAGACATTGGTGAAAAGGGAAGTTATGTCAAAGCTGACTAATAAATCTTGGTTGTCGAGCGCAATGTTTTTAATTTTATTAATGAAATGTTGTGTATTTTTTTATGTAGGAAGGGGACTGACCTACCAATTCCTTGAGTGTGGCAGCTAATTTTTTGGCTAAGTGATGATTTGGGCTGTCAATTCTTTCAACAATCGGACGAAGTGGTGTGCCTGGTTTGTGTATTTTTGGCAGGCCATAAATTCTGGGTGCACGGGCATACCGAGGTATTAATTTTTTTGTTGTTTCTTCGGGCCATGTGCGGATGGATTTGATTAATTCAGTTGTTTTCTTTTTGTTACGTTTTGTGGGGTTCGGACCACAACACCTACCATTTGGTAGGTGTTGTGGTCCAATATTAAATGGTTCATTTTTTCATTGTATGTTGTACGGTCTAAAAGGACGGTGGCATTCCTTTATCTGTTCTCATGATTATAATGTCTTGGTTATTTTTTAAGGATTTAAGGGCTAGATTTTCGGTTTTGTTTAAGTTGGTGCTTAGTTTTTTGTTTGAATTTAGTATACACAATGTTTCCATTTGTATTTTATCAGCCAGAATGGTGGGGAGGGATCTTAAACCTCTCTCGATATGATACACGATATCAAGTTTGTTTACTGACCTTGGAGCAATGGCGTAGTTCAACCCTTTCTTTAGCAGCGAGAGTTCACCTTGGGTGAGATTGTGGTTTGAATGGTTGATAACCAAGCAATGATCCGATGGTGGTTGGTTGCTCCTAACATTTTTTGTGGGTGATTGGCTGCTCCTTATGATGTCGGTTTGTGATTGGCTGTTCCTTTCGTAATGGCGTCTTGATGGTCTTGTGCTTTTCTCTTGTTGTAGGGCTTGAAATTTCATTACTAATTTTTCTTTGTTTTTCAGTAATGAGTGCTTGGCCGAGTCGTCAGTGATCCTGTCTAGAATCTCCCAAATTTCTGGAATAACGTAGTCGGATAATTCAAATTTAAGTTGTAGAACTTTGGCTTGGGTGGATGCTAGATTTTTACGTGCCTCGTAACAAGCCTTTTTCCAACCGGGCATAAATACGGAGCGCTTTGGCTGATTTAAACTTCTTCTTTAGTTTAGTTGCTGTCTCTACATCGTTTCAAAAAGGCTAGTCGATTCGTTAACAAGGAAACACATATCTTTAGCTTACCATAGAGGCTGCACTGCTTGTGGGTCACATCTCCATGGATTATGATAATTCTTTCTTTTAAGGTTACACGGTGATCAGCACTCATATTTGTAAATTTCGGGACACAAAAACACACGTGTTGAACAGATTATTTTATTAATTACTAATAAAATAAAACTTGACTCGAGTTTTATTTTATTAGTAATTAATAAAATAATCTGTTCAACACGTGTGTTTTTGTGTCCCTAAATTTACAAATATGAGTGCTGATCACTGTGTAACCTTAAAAGAAAGATTCAGAAGTTTAAACTTTGTACATTACACTTTTGCTTTTATTTGTGCACAAGTTGTCCTGTTTAGTTAAAATTCATGCATTATTATGTTTCTTTATTTTATTATTCTGTTTATCTTCTTTTCTAGTAATAGGCCACTAGGCCTATTACTAGAAAAGGTCTCTTCCCAACTTTTCAAAGGCTGTCCTCTATTCCTTCTCCCTTGAGGTCGATATCTCTGTATCTCTTTGGGCAGTCTTCCTTCACTCATTCTTTCTGTATGTTGTCCCCATCTCTCTCTCTCTCTCTCTCTCTAAAGATATCGCTATTTCTTCGAAGTCAAGTTTTGCATATGAATCTTATTTCAAAGCTTATCAGTCTTTTTCTATCTGCTTGAGCTATGGTCTAGGCTTCTGAACCATATGTTAAATAAGTCTTGCTGTTGAGTTATAGATTCTTATTCTCGTTTTCTTACTTATTAAATTTAAATTATATATCTGATTAATAGTTTTTTATTCCTATATAATTGGTTATTTTATGTTGCATGTCTTTTTTGCTTTCATAAAATAAGTAGCAGCCTAAATATTTGAATGTATTAATCTGTTCTGTAATATCATCATTGATGCAAATTTTGCTTCTAATTGGGTCTCAGCCTTTAAATGCCACAATTTTGGTTCTGGAAGTATCATACAATATGGACATTTCCATATTGTATGATTTTGTTATTTCATTTAATGAAAAGACTACTCCCTCTAGAGAATTTTTTTATCTTCAATTAGAACCTGATCATTGGCAAATAAAACTGTATTCTGTTTATTATTATGTGAATGTTTGTGGATGAAATCACCAGGCATGTAATAGCTTGAAAAAAGTAGTATAGAGAAGAGTTTCTGAATCTAAACTAAAGCTTCAGCAGGTTTCACAAATTTTGTGAATTCCCCCATACAAAAAATTTACAACCTGTTGTGGGTGGAATTCACATTTATTTTGTTTTGTGCATCTCTATCTTACATTAAAGTGGGTTTTGAGCCCATACTATTATTCTCTTTTTGTATTACATATAGCACATTTAATTCAGCATTAACAATTTACGAGGGTGGTATGAAAAGTTCTTAGCCTAGCAATGAAAAAACGAATTTATAATTTCCAAATTATTTTTATTTTTCAATATAATCTCCCTTAAGATTAATACATTTATTCCAGCGATGCTCCAGCGCCATTATCCCGTCCATGTAGCGGTTGTCAGTAAGATCTGCAAAAATCCCTCTACAGCTGCAATCACCTCTAGATTCGAAGAAAAACGATGACCAGCGAAGAAGAGTTTTAGTTTTGGAAACAGATAGAAGTCAGAGGGAGCGAAACCTGGGGATTAGGGTGGATTTTCCAACAATTCATAGTGCAGATTCCTTAATTTTCCCACTGCCAAGACACCTTTGTGAGCAAGTGCATTGTCCTGATGAAAGATGATTTTTTTCTTCTGCAAACTGGGTCTTTTCTCATGAATTTTTTTGTCTAGACTGGGTAAAAGATCGGAATAATATTCTCCAGTTATTGCCTTACCCTTTTCAAGATAATTAATAAACAAAATGCCTTTTGCATCCCAAAACATCGATATCATGTCCTTTCCTGCTGATGGAACCAACTTTGTCTTCTTTGGTGCTGAACAACTGGCTTCTGTCCAATGTTTTGACTGCTGTTTTGATTCTGGTGTGTAATGGTGCCAAGTCTCATCCACAGTAATAAATCAATGCACAACATCAGTTTTGTTCTTGTCAAAATGCTCCAAACACTGTTCAGAGATTTTCATGCAAGTGCATTTATGATCTGCTGTGAGCAAGCACGGCACCCATCTTGCACAAAGCTTTTTCATTTGCAATTTTTCATGCGAAATATATCCTACAAGTTCTTTTGAAATGCCTATAGTCTCAGCAAGTTCACGCACTTTGACTCGCTGGTCATCCAATACCATACATGCACTTGATGAATGATTTTTTCTGGTGTTGTTACACTTTTTGGACATCCTTCACATGGATCATCTTCAAGGCTGATACAACCACATTTAAACTCAGCAGCCCATTTCTTGAGTTGTTGAAAATGAAGAAGAGTGCCATAAACTTTTATGAACTTCGAATGAATATCTTTTGCCGTTAAACCTTCTTTTACAAAGAATTTTATAACCACACGATGCTCAATTTTATCCATTTAAAGGGATAGAGACAACACTTTTGCTTCAGACAACTGTATAAAACAAACTAATTGAGAGAATGATTTGCAATTTCACATGAATGCTTATGACAGATGTATCAACTTAGAAAAAAAAAAAATCTAGTTTGGAATACACAGTGATCTAAAGTAGTTAAATTATGAATTTCATCAATGGCAAAGTAATCTTGATGAGAGAGAGAGATCTTTACATGAGACTTTTTTCAATTAAAAGTGAGTTAGCCAATCTCATACAGAAGAAACAAAGTTTTTTTCTCCTGGAGGCTCAAATTTTTTCATCCTGCATACAAACAAACTGGCCAGAGAATTCGTTCAATTAAGAGACAAGAACACTATGAGTGGGCAGTACATGGTGCAGCATGCAGATGGTGGAGGATTCAGAAATGAAGACAATGGATTATGCGGTGCAGCTTGCCCTCCAATGATGAGTCCTTGGGGATGGATACCTCATAACAATAATAAAAATTATGTATATCTTCATAACACTTAATAACTATATACAATAATAAATCTTTTTTTTTCTCTTGCTTCATTTGTAATAATTACTCAAGAATATAAATAACAGAACTACATATTGAAAAAAAAGTGCATATTACAGTCAATTCACCTTATGGTAAACTTGTAGGACAACTAGAATAGGTTGTCATAGTGGAGAGACTGAGTATGTCTGTGGGGTATTGTTTAGGATTTTTCTATAATAACCACTTGAACATATTACTATTATTACGGTTGACTCCAGGGAGTCCTTAGACTCATCGAGGGAGTCCCTAAACAGCATGTCCCACAACTATACGACATTCTCACAGTATCTATCATACCTTGCATTGAACTCACTCACCGTCATAGCACCCACAACAGACTCTGGCAGCTTATTCCACTCATTAACCACTCTAAACGTAAAGAGCCCAGCTCTAACACCCTTGCTAACTACACTCTTGCCCAGCTTCCATAGGTGTCCTCTAGTTCTCCCACCACCAGTACTAATCTCAAAAATATCCTCTGAATTAATCTTATAGAAACCCTTTAGCAATTTGAATGTCTCAATCATATCTCACCTTTTCTGCTAATCAACTAGTTTCTGCAACCCACAAATCTTCAACCTGTTCTCATAAGGTTCATTCCATAGACCTGCTATCATCTTAGTCACTCGTCTCTGGATCCTCTCCACCTCCTCCCCATCAAGAAGAAACCTAGGTGAGTAAATCTGGGCACAGTAGTCGAGATGAGGTCTTATCAAGGCTCGGTACAGAGGTACAATAACTTGCTTGTTGCTCGTCAAAGTCATTTTCAACAACCAAGTGAGTTGATGAGCTGATTTTGCCACTTTTGCAATGTGCCCCCTAAACTTCATCTCCCTATCCACTAACACTCCCAAGTCCCTGGCCTCATCAATCTCCTGGAGTACAGTTCCACCAATGTGATATACTGCTACTAATCTTTTCACCCCAAAATGCATAACCTTACATTTGTCACATTAAATTGACATCCATTCTCCTTAGCCCAGAACTTCAATCTATCCAAGTCTTCCTGCAAGATTTTGACATCTTCTGCATTCACTATTGCCCTACCTAACTTTGCATCATCAGCAAACAAATGAACTGTTCCTCTTAGATAATACCTATATCGTTAATGAACAAATTAAACAGCAATGGTACAAGAACAGAACCCTGCGGCACACCACTAGTCACAGGCCATCTTTTGGACTCTACTCCTGAATAAACCACTCTCTGATATCTCTCCATCAACCACCCACCAATCCATCTCACCAACCCTATATCCATTCCTGTATGTTGTAGTTTACGGATTAGAATTAAATGTGGTATCCTGTCAAATGCCTCAGCCAGGTCCAGCAGTATCACTGTAAACCTGTTACCCTTATCCAGTTCAGCCGTCACTGTGTTATAAAACTTGAGCAAGTTACTGAGGCATGATCTACCCTTCACAAAGTCATGCTGTCCCCCATACAGTATCTCATTTTCATCAATCCATTCCTGTATTTTTCCCTTGACTACTTTCTCCAAGACATGACAACGACTCCTGATATGCTGATCAGTTGGTAATTTGCAACAGTAGTCTTGGATCCTCCTTTATGCAGTGGGACTATTTTCCCCTCTTTCCACACCTTCGGGACTAAACCAAACCAGAGACTCAGATTGAACAACATTGTCAAGGGCACTGATAATTCTTTAGCCACATAACGTAAGACCCGTGCCAGTATGCCATCCAATCCCACAGATGTATTCACATTAAGGTTCTGTAATACACTATTCACCTCCACTTCATTCATCACAATTCCCTTCATTTTTTCAATGTCACCACCTGGATAATATACTCTTGCAAAGTGCTCGCTCAGTAATTCCACTATATCAACTGATTCAGTGACCTCCTTACCATCATCATTGCTTAAAATCATTCTGCCGTGTGCAGTTTTTTTTTTTTTGCTTGCAGCATATTGAAAGAACTGTTTGGGATTCTCTTTAGCTTAGGATTCTCTTTTGCATAGCTAGTTTCCTTTCATAATCCACTTTTGTTTTTTTTACCACACTCGTTACCCTTCTGGCCTGCGCTTTATACTGTTCGTGTGCCTGCAGGTCACCTATCTCTTTAAATTCACTCCACAGTTGTTTCTTTTTTTGCAGCTCAAGCTTAATGGTGTTATTCATCCATTTACCCCCCCTACTTGTTTTACTATTCAAACCCTAGGTATACAATCAGCCATAACCTTCTGTAAATGCTCCTTGACCACTTCCCATGCTCCATCGACATCCAGCCCTTGCAGTTTTACATGCCATGGCACTGATCCAAGCAATTTCCTAAGCTTGTCATACTTGCCAGCATGGTAATTCCACATATACCCTGTCTTAATCAAAAATTCCACACCTTTAGCCACCTCCCAGGTCAAGACCTTATGATCACTCTCACCAATAGGTGGCAACATGGTCATATTCATTACAGTCAAATTCTCAGATACTATTACCAGGTCAAGCACTCTCAAACCTCTAGTATTTTCAATTACATGCTGTCTCAGATAGTTATTATCCCTTAATAATTGAATAAAATCCATTTCCTTCCTCACATGTGTCCTCTCCTCCTTCCAATCAACGTTACCATAGTTGAAATTCCCCATAATAATTATCCTCCTTCCACTCATTTCATCAATTTGTTTATGCATACTATCTCCACCATCCATTCCATCACCTGGTCTATAGCAGCACCCAACTATATATTTTGTTCTGCCAGTCTCAATATCAGACCAAATAGCCTCAAATGAGCTCTTTTCACTATCCTGCAGTAATGTTTCACTAACATACAATACAAATATGGTATACTGTGCCATCTAAATCATTTTAAATGAAGTTAATTCACTTCACAATATAAACTAGATTAGAATTAATCTAATCTGGTTTATATTGATTTAAATGTAAAAGAGCTAACTTTTTGAAAAATGAATTAAGATTATCCATGCCAACATGAAATGCATGAAGTAACTGACATTAGTATCCTAATATCTTCAGGTTTTAATTTAATATAAATTAATTTATATTTATATTTCAATTTCCTAACTAGAGGCAAGTTTGCTAGCAGATTTACTGCTAGCAATTAAAACAGTAAAGTGTTAATTTCAGCATACACTAATTTTGTCTCTGTTGCTATGCTTTCTGACCTTGGAAATACTAGTTAAGTTCCTTCACAGAAGGGTGAGGTAAGGGTGAGGTGAAAAAACTCATGTTACAGAGACTTTTAATCAGTTCAAGAAGAGAAATATAAACTATTCAGCATAACTGAGACACTGAGTAGAAGTAATCTAATCCACAAAACTTTTTTATTGAAAATGCAGAATAAAGTCTGAATTACTATTAGCAAACAATGAAACAAACATTTTCCTTCATTGTTTTGCTATTTATCTATAAAGAAAGTCTTGAATCAATAATGAACTAATAAACTGCTATATTAGAAATACTTTCAGAGAATCAAACGGCTCTATTTTTATGATTTTTTGCACTATCTCACAATATAAAGTGCATTTTAATTCACTTAGCCTTAATGCAGTCAGTATGATTTACTGAATGCTAAGAGCTAAAGCTCTCCACATATATATACTGCAAATATCATGTGCTTTCATTAAGTATAATATGAGGAATAAAATAAATGATTTACCATTTTTATCCAACCACTACTAATAACATTACAAAGGTAAGACTTACCTTATTATGACCTTTTGGACCACAAACAATATTTGGATCAGCTAAGATGAAAGAAAAATCTCTATAAAATATTTTCTGATCAATAAATAACTGTTAAAAACAGAATTATAACAAATTCAATTAAACTTATGATAACAAAAAAAAAAAAAAATCATGCAGCTCTAAGCATAAAAATGGATGGCAAATAAATCATTTTCTGACACATACCTGCAATGGATATACAGGATACTATGATAGATCAACACAAAAAAGTTAATTACAAACTAAAATGAAACAACATATTTTGTAACTACATACTTCACATGAGTGAGAGAATTGTAATACAAAGAACTAAAGAGCTTTTCTTTCATTTTCCTTAAAGTAATTTTAGCTTTCATATTTTTAGAGGTTGGGGGGGGATCAAATGCTGAAAAATCTCTTCAAATTTTCAGATTGCAAATTTTTGAATTCACAATCAACAGGGGTGGCTTGAGTGGGACTGGTTATAGACATAAAATGAGCTGCTGTGCTTATTTAAAATTGCCAAAAGCATCAGAAATAAAGGAGGTGAAATTGTTTAATTGATTGAGTTTACCTGGATAACAATAGTTGGAATAAGTGAAATATGGCTGAATGAGGATGAAATCCTGATGGCAATAGAAATGGAATGGTAGTGTTTTTGTGAGGATAGAAAGGATAAGGAGGGAGTGCTGCTGATGATAGGAGGAGAATTATGTCTATATAAGGTAGACATGAAAGAGAGAAATAGTGGCAATAGTTTTAGGGCAGTGTGGTGTGAGATAGAGATTGAAAGGAAGAACCATTTTAGATGGCCAGGGAATGTGGATAACGATGAAGAAACCTATAAGCAATTGGTGAACAAATGAAGAATGATTATTATGGGTGATTTTAATCATGGCGGTATAGATTTGAATAAAGAGATATCATTTGGATGTTGCTAGTGTCACGATGAGAAGTAGCAGCGTATTTGAACGGTGTTACAAAAGTTTTTTTTTTTCCTTAATTATATCATGTAGATTTGTATAATAGTGCTTGTGTGTGATAGCCAGACTGGATATAATCACTGTACGGTGATATATTGTGGTTCTGAAGGTGTTATTCATGGTTCGCTTCAGTTGTTATTTTGATTAACGTAGAAGTGCTAGTGAATGTTACAAAAATGGTGGCAGTGGCAGCAACGAAGCATAAGGCAGAAGCGCGGAAGGTCTTAACTCAGAGATTGAATTTTTCCCTGGACTTTTCGTGCTGAATAAGATGCAGCATTTGTTTTATGTATGTGTCAAAAATGTTAAAGATTTATGGAGTATCAAATCAAATGATAAAAAGGAATGCATTACAGTATGTGACAAGTGCAATGAAAGGCTAGGACGAAATCAGAAACACAATGTGAAACAAAAATAGATGGGAATTCTTGGGATGGTAATAAAAGAAGTGACGTGGAAAGAAGATAAAAAAGACAAGGAGGTTAATAAGAAGAAGCAAGTATCTAAAGATGATAGGGTTACTTTATATGGTGACTCAAACATTAAAGGTGTTGTAAAAAATAAAGTGCACAAAATAAGGTGGTACAATAAAACAAATATCAGATGCTTTGCATAGAAGGAAGAAATGGGTATCAGAATAAGCAATAGTGGTGAGCACAAATGGCTTGAATAGTGAGACAAAGAATGTAGAAAGGGATCTTGAAGAAGTTGCTGCAGGATGTGAAGGAAAATAGTATCATTGGGAAAGTGGTTAGTTTGTTGCCCATATATGAAAGTAGCAAACTGAGAAGGAGAGAAATGATACTGAATGACAAGATGGCTGAATTGTGTTGGGCAGAGAGTGTTCAATTTGTTAATGTATGGGAAAAATTCGAAGGGAAGTTAGAATGGTTCGAAGCTGATGGTGTGCATTTGAATGGGTTTGGTGTTGGTCATTTGGAGCAATTGTTGTTTATTAAGAGTGCACCAGGTTCACACAAAATTAATACTGCTAAGAGTAAGAGAGAGAGACTGAGAATCCAGTTCTGGAAGGAAGGGAAGAAGATGGATACAAAAGTGAGGAAGTGATTATAGAAGAACAAAGTGATGCAGTACAAAATGATGGTGATGGTCAGAATGAAGAGAGAAGTACACTATAGCAGAGAGAGAGTAAAGAGTGATTTTGTTGATGGGATGGCCTCAAAGATTGGAGAATTGTTATGCATGTATACTAATGTATGGAGTATCAGAAATAAAGGGACAGAATTTGTAGCAATGATTGAATCAGTATGGCCAAAGATAAATGGCATAAGTGAAACTTGGTTGACTGAGGATGATATACTGTCAGGACTTGAAATGATAGGATATAGAGAGGAGGGTAAGTATTGTTAATGGTAACAGAGGAACTATGTCATTCAAGAGTCAAAATGGAAAATAGTAGTATGTGTAAAGATTTTGAAGCTGTTTGGTATGAAGTTGAGATCAATAGAACAGTATATCTAATAGGATGCTGTCATAGGCCAGGGAATGTGAAGAGTACTGATTGTGAAATGTTTAGACAAACTAGCTGGGCAATAAAAGGAAGATGATCCTAATGGGAAATTTTAATTATAGGAATGTGGATTGGAAAGAAGAGATAGTGTATAATAACAAGGAGAGTTAATTTGTTGAGTTTCTGCAAGATAACTATCTAAAGCAGCACATGTTGGAAGCAGCATGAGGATTATCAGTGTTAGATATGATGATTCACAACCACACCTCACAGGATGTGGTTGCAAATGAGGTATCAACACTGCGACCTGTTGATGAAAATGATCAAGCGGTATTGGTTTGGAAGGTAGTCAAACAAGAAAAAGTTGTTATCAAGAAGGTCTATATGTGGAACTATAAGGTGGATGATTATCAGAAGTTCCGTAGTCAACTAGCATCAACACATTGAGTTGATGAATTGTGTAGAAAAGATCTTGACAGTGCATGGGAAATGATAAGGAAGTATCTAATACAAGCAGTGCACACCTGCATGCCAAAGTTAAGTGAACAAATTGAGTAGGAGTGAGATGGATGAAAAGAAGTTATGAAGGAGGTACAAGACAGTTCACAGTGAACAGATGCATGAAGAATATACAGTGCATACCAGAAAAGTGACAAGCATGGTTAAAAAAGAAAAAGTAGACTATGAGAGGAGATTGGCCAGTCAAGTCAAAGATAATCCAAGGGAATTTTTCTGCAATGTGGCAAGCAAGAAGAAAAATAATTATGGTAGGTTGATAATGGGGGATAGTTATGGTAATAGAGTAACCATAACAAACGATATAGTGGAAATAATTAACAAAGACTTCTTCAGTGTATATCGTAATGGTGTGAATGATGCTGTGCAACATGTAGAAGGGAGGCAAAAATTAGAAGAATTAAAGGTGAAAGAATCAGAGGTGTATCAAGTGTTGCTTTGGTTAGATGTTAATAAGGCTGTGGGAACAGATGACATATCACCACATATTTTTAAAAGATGTGCAGTCAGTGAAGCCCTTGTCCTGGTTATTTAATGAAAGTTTTGCAATGGGGAAAGTTCCCTAGGAGTGGAGAGAAGGCAAAATAATACTTCTCCAAAAGCATGGTTTGAGAACAGAAGTTTTCAGTTATAGACTGGTCTGTATATCTGCAGTTGTGATCAAAGTGTTGCCAAAATTAGTTAGAAATAGAATACAGGATTAGCTTGATCAACATGTTCTCTATAATAATCAGCATGGGTTTGCGAAGAGCAGGTTTTGTTTTAGCAATCTGTGATATCCTCACAGGTGACAAATGGGTTGGATAAGGGAGAATCATGTATAGTGATATTCTTGGACTTTGCAAAAGCATTTAATAGATTACCACACGCTAAGTTGGTGTACAAGTTGCAAAGGATAGGAATAGATAGCATATTGTCCTGGATTGGAGATTGACTCTCTGAACAACACCAGCAAGTTGTGTATGATGGAGCAGTGTCTCAGATGAACAGTGGTGTGCCTCAGGGTTGGTTCTGTGCTTGGACCCCTAGTGTTTAACTTATTTGTTAATGATATGTCATGTGGATTGACTGGGGATCTTCAAATGTTTGCCGATGATGTAAAGTCAGGTAGAATTATCAGGAGTAGTGCTGATGTTATTCTCTACAGGAAGAATAGCCTTTTAGCTTGGACAAATGAGTGGGGTTACAGTTTTAATATTAATAAATGCAAGGTGTGTCACACCTTGCAATACTTAGATATAGGCTTTGTATTGGTGGAGCTGTACTTCAGGAAGTAGATGAGATTCAGTATCTTGGAGTTACAGTAGACAGTGGATTAAAGTTCTGTGGACATATCGCACATGTTTCAAGGACTTCACATTGTATTGCTGCTATGATAAAAATTACATGAGAATTTCAAAAAGAAACACACGTGGCCTTTATTGATTATGAAAAAGCCTTTGACAAAATTAGTAGACAAAAATTGTTTAAAATATTAATCGATTTAAATATACCAAACCAAGTTTTACAATTCATTCAAGAAATACAGGAAATAAAATAGGAGTTAAATTAGAACACATCTCACAATGGAAATATATATATATTTTTTATTTTTATTTTTTTTTTTATTGCTGTTTCCTATTTTTAGAAGACACCTGAAAGAAGGCTGTCAAAAGCCGAAACTAGTAGCGTTTTATATCATTAAAGCCTTATAATTATTCTCGGTTTTAGTCATTAAATCTCTTTATAAATATATATATATATATATATATATATATATATAAAATTATAAGAATCCAGAAATAGTATAGCCCAGCGGCTGGCAACCTTTATGGAGTGGAGCCATTTTTAAAATTATATCTGTTAAAAAAAAAATTTAGGGAGCCGCACACAGTGATGAGCAACCAATGGTCCGCGGGCTGCATACGTACCCTCTCAGATTTTTTTGTGCAGTCCACGGTGTTCGTTTTGTACGGCAGAATTAGTATATTTTAATTAAAAATCTATTTTATGAATGTTGATTTTTACATGTGGATTTATTTGTGCAGGTTAAAAAATTAAAATATACCTAAATAATGGAATATAAATTAATAATTTCTTATCAAAGAAAAAGAAAATATTCTTTATGCGGATCGAACCGAGTATTTGATTTGCTATTTAATTGCTCATCACTGCTTTAAATTTAGAAACTACATTGAAAAATATTATAATTAAATTATTTATCCAGTTTTTTTTTACAGTAGCACGTTATCATACTTATAAAACACAGGGGTGGCATGTCACACGAAATTATATGATATTTTTAAATATTAAATAATAAAACAAAGATTTCCTCCTCCTTTCAAAAACATATGTACCTATTTCTTTAAGTTTTTTAATTTAAAATATCTTCTTAGTGCAACTTTTGCTGTTGAACTTCTTGGGATAGTTTCTCAACATGCAGTGAATACGCCGTAATTTTCATTTTCAAACATGACATTTCAATTTCATTAAAAGTAAGTTGGTTTCTCAACTTACTTTTAATAAATTTCATAGTAGAAAATATTTGTTCACAGAAATATGTTGATCCAAAAATTGATAGAAGTCCAAATGCGTATGTTTTTAACTGAATGTAAGTGTCCGGTAAACAATTCTGATCTTGCTTTTTAAGTTCTTCTATTTCAGACCATTTGTGTTGTATTGCAAGGATTTTTGTCTTTCCAACTCCTCCAGGTCAGCTTCAAGATTTCTAAATTTTGAATTCCACAAATCCTTGGTTTTCAGGTCCTCTAACTCAAGTTGAAATGCAGCCTCATCAATTCCAGCAAAAAGGTGAAAAATTTAATTCGGCAGGATTAATTTCAAGTGGTCGCAATAAAAATGACATAGTTGCCTTGTTCTTTCTAAACTCCTCAAATCTCCCATTAAATTCAGATCGCATATTTACCACAATTTCTTTGAAAAAAGTTAAATTTATTTCTTCAACGTAAGAAAATGTAATAATGTGCCTTTCTCTAAGTCTGTCGCAAACAAATATACTTTTTGTTCAAACAAAATCACTTCTTCTAAAAGCAAAACTGCTGTATTTCCCTAGTTTCTTATTTAGTGAGTTTAAATGGGAAGTCATATCCACCCTTCCAACTGTGCATATTCAAGGTATTTTTGTCTTAGAAACAACTTAACCTTTCCAAGACAGGTGGCAAATTGCATGAACACACCGTTACCTCTGGAAAGCCATCTTATTCTGTTATGCAAAAGAAGATCGGGATATTTGCAATTGCTTTCTTTAAGAAGTTCACAAAATTGCCTATGATGTAGCAGTCTTGCCATTATTTTGTTAACAATTTCTACAACCAAATCCATCACTACTGTTATCTCTTTTGGAAAAGTTTGTGCACAGAGTATCTCTTGATGGATTATGCAGTGAAAAGAAAACCCTCATGCAAAATTTGTTTTTCAAATAAAGAAACAAAATCTTTTTTTGTACCTTTCATGCTCAGTATCCCATCGGTCGCAATAGATATTATTTTGTTAATATTAATACCCTTACTTTTCAAGCAAGTGGTAACAGCAGATTCAATGTCTTCTCCACAAGTTTCTCCTGTAAGTGGCAGTATATCGAGTAATTCTTCCTGAGGTCCTTGAGAGTTTACATATCTACAAATAAGTACAATCTGTGGAATGTCATCCACATCGCATGATTCGTCACAGGCAATGGAGAATCCTGGTGTTGAATTTATATCTGTAACCTGCTGATTTGTTATATCTTCTGCCATTCGTATAGTTCTGTCCCTTACAATCTTAGCAGATAATGGCATGTCTTTTATTTTTGTAATTATTTCCGCTTTGTTTTTAAAATCGAAGAAGAGAAATTTGGACATTTAAATAAAACATTCTTTCACATATTTGCCATCCATAAAAGGTTTTTTTCATTTAACAACTTCTTGAGCGGCCACAAAACTAGCAATAGTTGTATTTCTTGATGCTTTTATCCATTTGGAAAATGAACATTCAGTTAGGTTTACTTTGCATTGAAGCTCTTCTACTGCCTTTTTTTTTATCTCCCTGTGGATATGCTTTGTCAAATGTATCGTGTTTATTTAAAAAATGTCTTACTATATTTGACCGATTTTCTTGTTCTATCTTTCTCTTCTTTGCTGACATTTTAAATACTATACAAATATTTTTATTTTGTTAATATTTAATTTAATGTTACAATATTTACGTTACCTAACACAATCACCAGTAAATGAAAGCACTGCAACGTCCACTACAAAATCTTTACTTATTTTAACAAAGTGAACAGATTTACAGACCATACCTGCACTATATGCAAAGACAATGGGCATGTTCAAACAGGCAAGCACTACCGTAGCGGTACATGTGCTAGCCTAGTGTGACGTATTTGGTTTAATAAATTAAAACAACATAACTTAAGTCATTTTAATTGGCATGAATAATTAAAACAAATATTTGACAAATCAGTGGGTTTATGAATTCTTGCATTATCCATGATAATCCAAGATGAATGTAAAGAAGATCGCGTATGATTTCAAAAAGTTCAAACATGAAAGTTCTAAATTTTCAGCATTGCATGTGCTATTTTCAATTGTAAAATATCCTTGACTTAATGTAAAATGTCCTTAATTTATTGCAAATGCTATATTTAGGGTTTTTAGTTTCTAATTTAATAAATAACATTCATTTTGCATCATCCGAAAATAGATTGTTTAATAACGAAAAGAGCTGCAATTATTCAGTCAAAGAGCCGTATGAGGCTCTGGAGTCGCAGGTTGCCGACCCCTGGTATAGCCCATTTGGTATACAAATAACCCCACAAATGAAAATAGATTATAGAATATAGTATTATATACATTACTATTTGCAGATGATCAAATAGTATTAGCTACATCAGAAGATTATTTACAAAAATCATTAAATCATTAAATTATATCAGCAATATAATATGACAATATCTAAACAGAAAACAAAAATAATGGCAATCAAAGGAGAAAAATAAGTTGTATCAACAAATTGAAGGAACAGCAATGGGTAATCCTCTTTCTCCTGCTATCTCCAATTTCTTTATGGAACATTTTGAACAACGTATCTTTGACAACATTTCTCCCAGACCTACTCATTGGTTCAGATATGTCGATGACATTTTTGCTGTATGGAATGGCTCTTCGGATGAACTTCAACAATTTCTCACTAAGTTAAACGCATTTCATCCTAGGATCAAGTTTACCCTAGAAGTAGAATCAAATAAGCAATTAACCTTTTTAGATCTTCTAATTCTTTGCCACCCAGATGGTGGTAACCTACATTTCTCAGTTTATAGAAAGAAGACTCATACAGGCCATTATAGCCATGCGGAATCTCATCACCATCCCAGTCAAAAGGCAGGAACTATTAAAACGCTGGTTCATTGGGCCCACTCCTTTTGTTCTTCAGACGATCTTTTACAGAAAGAACTATCTTCCTTTCTATCTAATGGTTATAAGAATTGCTTCATTAAAAGAACTTTGAGTGGTTTTAATATGCCTTTCTCTTCAAATGCAGAAGAAATAACGCACATTACTATCCCCTATGTACAAGACATCAGTGAACATATAGCAAAAGTTTTAAAACCACTGAATATTTTTGTTGCCTTTCGACCGTTTAGAAAAATCTCCACCTTTCTAACTTCTCCTAAGGACAAGCTTCTACATCTTAATCATCCAGGTGCCTACCAGATTCCGTGCTCTTGTGGATTGTCTTATTTCAGACAAACGGGAAGATCTGCCTCTCTTCGGCTAGAAGAACACCAATCTTATATTGAATACTTTAAACCTGAAAAGTCTGGACTTACAGAACATGCCATCTTCACTAGACACAGAGTTCTTTGGAGAATGAACAAGAGTTCTTCACAAAAGTCAGTTTCTCATGGAACGCCTTTATAAAGGAACATGTGAAACTCTACTTCATTCTCCTAACTTAAACAGATCCGACGGCTTACGTCTGTCCTCTTTATGGGAAATAGTACTTTATAAATGCTAATCTTTCCTGACTTTTTATTGTATTCATTTTTTTTTTTTTTTTTTAAGGAAATTTATTGACCTTTTTAGTTATCTTACACCAGCTACTTAGGTGGCGCTTTTTGGAATTGTCAGTTATTGTTTAATTTGAGCTTAATGTACTGAAGATGCCTGTGACACACACAGGCGAAAATTATACTATTAAATAATCTTTGTACGTGAGTTTTTTCGTTATTAATTTTGTATCAATATGTCTACTCACAGTATACCTCTTTTAAAACTTATAATGACCGAAAAACTGTAAGGATGATTTTCCAAAAATAATATCAGAAATATGATATCTAAATTTCAGCATTTAAGCCTCCATAGCACAGGCAGTAAGAATGATGGTATAAAAATTATTATATTTAATTTTTTATTATTTAAAGGATTTAGTGAATAGATGTCCACTGCTCCATTGTAATAGTTTTTCTTATTTTTATTATATTGTAGTTGCTTGAGCTAGTTCAAACTGTCTATAGACTTCAATTTCTAATTGAAATTGAAGTCTATAGACATCAATTTCTAATCACGCATAAAGCTCGTAATTAATCTTAATCCTTTAGTCCTTAACTTAGTTTTACTCGCCCCCCCCCCTTCAAGGCTGTAAATATGCTCTTGCACATGCTAATATCGTAGACTTAGGAAAAGCCTCTGGCTGGAGCCAAGTCTCTAATCTACCTTGCTGTATTTCACTTGTATTATTGATCCTTAAAAATTAATTTTTTTATCGACTGAGTCATTAAGGATCACATAAAAGAATTATTGTTCCTTCCCTTACATACAAGAGAAATATTCAGCTAAGCACAAAAATAACTCTTAATTTAACTCTATCTCAAGCAATTCCCACTAATTAATCAATCAGTCGTGGCTATTACAACTCTTAAGTCACACAGGTTCGGTATTTTTATGAGAAGTACATTGGCTAAACAAAATCAGGCAAGCTATTAACAAAGACAACATGTTTATTCTTACTAAAACAAATTATATACAACATCCAAAAAACTCATATCATGTGTCTGGTTCTAACTAAGACAACAAGAGTACACTGGAGACAATACTTGTCACGTATCTAATTCTCCACAAAATCAATTAAGCATCTTGCTTAAGCTTTAAGACAAAGAAATCATAATTACACATAACTTTTCAGACGCTTGGATGAGACTTAACACAACTTTCTCTCAAGTTGTAAACAATAAAAGGCAAAATTTAAACCACATTTACTCTTAGCATTACATAACATAGGCAAATCTGTATATCTCTGTATTCTACTATTCATACTCAAACTACAATATGACTTTCCGATTCTTTCTAACACCTTCTATGCCACTAGATAACAGAACCAACATTTGTTGTTTGAACTTCACAATCTAGGATATTACATGAAACATTCTACTTACAATCTTTCTAGTTCCTTACACAGTCCTCAAAGATCCTCAAAGCTTATGGGCATGTTCCACTTCTTCCCAGTTAACTTTCAATCAGGCACTAGGACACGGCTGTGATAATTCAGCACACAAGTAAATCATTGGGGAATCTCATGGTGGGATATCTTGAAAAGGCTGTCTCTGCTACTAGCGAACTTCCCATCTTCATCGGAACTGCTGCTCATGGGAACACGACTCTCTCCCTATCCTCAGAAAGGCCTGGGACAGGAACAAACTTCGAAACGAGAGCCCCCTAGCCACTCAATCTCTGTCTTTTATATCATTCTCCTGACCTTGGCCCTTCTTCTCTAAAGTTCCCCCGGATTTACTGGAGGGTTTTCTCTGTCACCCACGCTATCGCTGGGTTTCGGCAGGAAAACTCATAATCTGATGACCTTCGCGACTGTTGATAGCCTTAGGTCTCCTAGCCTAATCCTGCCCGAGTTTAATTTTAGTCAAATCTAGTGGTTCTTATTCAAATATTTTAGCATTTAGTTACAACATTTATCTCAGCACAGTGAGTTATACATTCTTTTACTTACAAGTATAATATATAATTTAATTGCCCATGTAAAATCGATATAGAAAAAAATATTTCTATTTTTATTCTATACGAGATTTTACAATGGCTTTTGGGTAGAAAGACCGGAATTAGAATCCCCCCCCCCATTTCTTTTTAAATATATACCACTCCCACATGAAAGACCACAAGATCTTAGCAAATAAATGCTGTGCATGGACTGGAATCAAAAGCATAGTAATCTGTTAATGTTTCTCTTGAAGAGCTGGACAATGTAGTGCTTGGACAATACTTCATATGGAAGGCTGTGCTCAGCACACCCAGGGGTGTGCTGACCATATGCGCAATGTGTGCAACGCACATAGGCACCAGGATAGAAAAGGTGCCAAAAATTTGGTAAATTTGATATTTTAAATAAAGTGAATTTTGTCAGCAAAATACTGCAGTCTTCATCTATGAATCTCCAACTTGCTTTAGATGCACTGAACAAGCTTGTACGTGTATAATGATATTATACACGTACAAGCTTGCCATTCAAAACTCACCTTAATTTTTTTTGGGGGTGGTTATTAGCAGTTTTGTTGGCTGAATGAATTCTAGACATATGATTTTGTTTTGCATAATTTTATCACTAGAAATGATCCAGTTGAAAGTAAAATTTGGATCACTCGAAAAATTTCAATTGAGATATAATTTTAATAACATATTTCAATATACTCCACCTGTATATTTCAGAATTATCAGTTCGACTTGTTTTGCAAAATTTGACCAATTAAAATAATCTTAAGTGAAGCCAAACTGAACCACGGCAACATCCTCAATAAATATTATTAATAATAATTTATTTTTGAATGAGGACAATATTATTATTACTGTTTATTTATTTATTTATTTTTGAATGAGGCTTGCATATACCAAATTTTTTTTTTTTTTAAAGTCCAGCTTGACTCGCATGCTTACGGACAAAACTAATTTAATAGGCACTTGCATATTTATTTATTTTATTTTATTCTTTTTATTTATTTATTTATTTATTTTTGCAAAACGTATTTAAAAAGTTAGTAATGCAACAGTGATACCAGAGTGACACAACTTCGAAATGCAGATGATTTAAGAATAGCAAATTCGTGTATGCCATGAATATCCATATGTTAATGCTATATTTCTAAATAACCTTATGTTTTGAAATAACAGAAACTGCAGAA
Source organism: Typopeltis vanoorti (assembly GCF_054136105.1). NCBI lineage: Eukaryota > Metazoa > Arthropoda > Arachnida > Uropygi > Thelyphonidae > Typopeltis > Typopeltis vanoorti. The sequence continues at coordinate 34,347,989 of NC_143567.1, read as the reverse complement.
TGGCTTTTATAACTGACAAATTTATTTATATTTTGCAAAAATTTTAAATGTCTTTCATCGTAATTAAGGTTCTGGGCTCACAGTTTTTCAGAGAGAAGACGTTTTTCACTTTTTAATGCGGCTTTTACTTTTTTTTTTGTTTGTTTTAGACACTTTACAATAAGGAGGAGGGTAGCGAACAAAGGCCTAGTGGTTTCTATAGCTAGCGATTTTCATTCGCTGACAGATCTCTATTATATACAGTTGACCATTGAAGAATGCGTGTTTGAACTACGAGGTCCACTTATATGTTTTATTTTGTTTTTTTTTTTGAACAAATATATTATTATTATTATTATCATCACCCAAACAGAAATCATACTTTCCCTTAAATTCATTCACACTAGATGCACTCTCCACCCCTAAAGGCAAACTATTCCACTGCTCTCTGGGAGAAAAACCTATCTCTACCCCTTTCTTGACTGTGAACAAACTTAACTTTCACATCTTGAGAAAGTTGTCTTGCAACAATTCAATAAATTACCCTTCTTTCTTATCATGAGATTTCTCTTCTACCCAATCAATGTTTGGATAATTACAGTCACCCATAACGATCACTCATTTAAGGTTGGTTGATTGGTAGAGCCTCTGCTACTAATGGCTCAGTTAAGTAAGTTTGAGCATGGTTAGTAGTTGGAATGGGACCAATTGTTCGATGCTGTTGGCACACTCTCCCTCGATGAGTTTTTGGACTCCCTGGAGGTGTCAAATAATAATAATAATAATTGAATAAATAAGGATAAAACAACAGAAACTTATTTTGAAGGGATCCTCAATCCATCTCTCGTATGAGATCCCACTGGAATCCTATTCTTCTCAGAATGTCTCTTTTGATCAACCGGTCAAAAGCAGCATTAAGCAGCTTGATATAACAGTAAATGTTTGAATGATTACCCTTATTAACTACATATTCATGAATTGTTTGCAAATATCGAGTGCATCAACAAAGGGAATATTTACCAGAACTCATTCAAAGAACAATGAATAAATACCCCAGTGAATTTCATAAAGCAGTAAATGCCCAAACACGAGTCAGTTCCAAGATAATTTATTTAAGTTCAGCAATCAAAATTACACATCAATTATTTAAAACAGAAAAGTCTTAAAACAGAAAACTGAAAACTTTTTTTTTGTGAGTGATCATTGGTTTACACAGTGGAATTTTGGAAAAGAGGAAGGATTCGGTGAGGTACTGCTTGTTTCATACTCCGTAAACGACCTTGTTTGTCGCACCAAGAGCCATCTGAACATCTTCGCCCCTCACTGTGATTCTTTTAGCACATTCGGTTATGCTGACAGAGGCCTTCATGAGATATGACATGAACGGAAAAATTTCTCTTCTAACTGTGTCGTTCACATAATGTTTCAATTTTTTGATTCCACTTTGTTTCGCTAAACGACGAATAGCACAATCACCAATCATTGGTTTCCTTCTGTTCTCTTGAGGGGAAGACACCGGTGGCATTGGAATATTTTCCACTCTTCTTGTTCTCTTCTGAGGGTTTGTGTTGACTTTCTTGTTTGTTTTGTTTTTGGCATGGTGGAGAGATGAATTAAGCGAAAGGCTATAACCAGGACACTCACAGCAGTAAACCAAAAACACGTTAAGCGTTGATTGTTGGATATCGAAGTTATTCGTGAAATAAATTAGTGAAGAGAGCATTGTTAACTGATGAAACAATGTCGAAAACAGTTCATTTGTTGCATCAAAATTTTTAAAATAAAAATATAATATGAAAAAATAACACACACACACAGAGCAAATATTACTATAATTTCAAATGTAGTCTAATTTCTTATCGAAGTTCTTTTGTTTGATGCATAATTTTTCTAATACCAGAGAAATATTCATGTTGAACTGCATTTTTTGTACTTTTTTATTAGTATATTTATTTTTATGTGCATTTTACATTTTAATACAAAATTCGCACTAGCCACTGCATGCAGTATTCACATAACATTCATTGTGAAATTTCAAGTTTCACAACAGTATAGGGAACAAGAATGATGAATCTAAGGAGTCGATATGATCTTTCCATGATTCTCTCGTTGAGTTGCAGAATTAAAAACCCAAGTTTCCCAGAGGAAACCCTACTTGCCCATGCAAGAGATTGACTAACTACAGATCCAATCGAAGACGTTCCTCTAGTCGGGACTAGAATCGAACTTAGAACAGTCTGTTTTTGAGCAACCTAGCGCAACTGACATTTCACAGGCTACTGTCATATATTGAATAGGCTGATGAAAAGATGTTCAGGTAGTTGCATTAAATAAAAATAATCTTTCCTGAAAAACAGGATATGTATTATCGTTTTTCATCCTCAACTTCTTATGCATTAGGTTTGATGGTCAATCAAAACCATACTCTTTTAGAAGCCTATTAATACTCCAATACGAAAATTGATCCCATGTGCATAGTGTGTAACGTCTGTCGAGTGGGTATTTCCTGAGAGGCCTCACAGGCATGGTGTGTCCATTAAAGTGATTTTTCTTTCTGTTTAAATATTTATTTACCTATTTCTTTACCCAATAATGTTTAATATGTTCCTATTTTATATACTTGTAAGTTAATCTGTTTCTTATTTATACCTATACAAAGTACAAATGACAAAGTGATTTTCTTGCCAATTAAAATATAGTTAGTTTAATTTTGTACCAAAAAATATTTAATATTTTTGTTTTCATAAAACTGCAAGTTTATCTGTTAATTTACGTAAAACTATATAAGGTGCAATTTGCAAATGATTTTCTTGCAAATTGCATAAACTACTTTATTTTTTTCCAAATTATTTTTGTTGTTTTTGTACCTTTCTTGTATGTTATTGTTTTTTTATACACTTCATTGTAATTTCAGCTTTTTGTTCAATAAACTTATAATTAACATATTTCGTATTTCAGTTTTACTCACTGATATATTAAACAGGGGGGGGGGGGGGAATATAGGGGCGCCAACGAAAGTTTTGCACACGGGCGCTGGACACTATTGGAATGCACGCCCCTGGCTGTTCCACACAACTGAGGTAGACGGAATGAAAAACAAGAGTAGCAGGTTTGGCAAATCAGAAGTTCAATAGTAAAAGAATGTTGGGCAGCTGTTGCTTGTGTTGTAGGTTTAGCAGAAATGGGGGAGCATAACGGGTGCTAGTTCTACTGAAAAAGACCTATGGAAATATCTGAAGAAGGGAAAAAAAAAAAAAATAAGCAGAAACTGTCTATGAGACAGTGGCTGAAAAGAGTCTATGAGAAAGTGGAACATTAATCAACCAAGCAGCTCTTTTCGGAACAGCATCAAGAATTTTTAGAGAAGTTTCAGATCTCTCTCCAAATAAGAGAACAGTATTCTAATATTGAGGATGCTATAAAAGTGATGTGATTATGCCAAGAAAGGCTAAGAGAGTCAGTTGGAGAATAAAAATCGGGTCTTGATTGTCAAGTTGGTCTTTATCAAATGTGAAAGGACAGCTAAAATCTTTTTGCAAGAAAAAAGAACAAAACTATGTTTGTAAGTACTGATGGTACTAGAATTAGGGAACTTATTATAGTGTTAAAAATAACTTTGGTATTAGTGAAGAATAGATCATTCCCCCCATTTTTTAACATTCACTGTTTTTTGTAAGGATATCAAACTTTGAAATCATACTCTTTTAGAACTTGATTAGCCATGGAATCCAATGGATAGAAACCAGTGTTATGCAGCAAGGTTCAAGTTTACTAGTTTCATGAAAAATGTAAAGATGCAATTAGATCTTTTTTTTTAATTTTTTTAAATAAGGCAATTTAAACATTATGAATAGTATTTTAGACGAAAATGCAACTTATATCATCATCATCAAATTCCTGCTATGTACCCTGATGGGTGTACAGGATATGATAGTACTACATGAAAAAAAATTACATCATTATTAATTTCCTATCCACAATTTTCCTCCAAATGAGTCTGTTACTTGTCAAGACTCCAACATTATCAGATCTTATATTTCTATCGTCTAAGGCACTTTGTACTGTATCAATCCACCTATATCTTGGTCTTCCTCTGGGTTGTTTGCTGCCAACCTGGCAGAGAACACTTGTTTTGCTAATTTTTCTTTGCCCATTCTGTTTAAGTGACAATACCACCTGAGATTAGCTCTGCTAACGCATTCCTGGATGCTGACAATGTCAAGTTCTTCACTAATATCCTCGTTTTTAATATGATATTGCCATTGATGCCATCTGTTCATGCCTATAATCTTTCTCAGGACTCTCATATCTGTGGTCTCTAGTCTTTGGTCAAGTGTTTTACTTCCGACTCAGCTCTCAGATCCATAAAAAACTGGTTTGAACACTGTCTTGTATACAGCTAATTTAGTGTTCTGACTAATTTCTCTCTTATTTCATATGAATTTATTCAATTGACTTCCCACCATACCAGCTTTGCTGATTCTGTTGTCTATTTCTATATTTAATTTACCATCTTCACTAAAAATCGTGCCTAAATAGCTGAAATGTTTTACTTGTTCCACAGGTTCTCCATTCACAACACAGTTGACATTTTCAATGATTCTGCCTATTTTCATTGTCTTTGTCTTTTTATTGCTGACCTTCATACCATATCTATTACAACAGCTATTCAATTTAGTCAGAGAATCTTGCAGCGGATTTATTTAGAAGTATAACAGAGACTTGTAGCGGATTTATTTAGAAGTATAACATCATCCGAATAAAGCAAAGAGCTGACATTAACATCTCCAATTTTGATATCATGTTTAATACCACTTTCCTTCATAATGTGATCCATATAGATAATGAATAACACAGGGGATAATGTATATCCTTGTCTCATATCAGATTTAACATTAAACCATCTTCCTGCACTTCCTTCAATTCTAACTGCTGACTTACAACTCGCTTGATATAATACCCCATCGACCCCATATAACTGTAGCGTATTGAATAGCTTCTCTCTTGGCACCTTGTCATATGCCTTTTCCAAATCGACAAAACTTAAATACAGATCTTTGTTATATTCCCATGCTTTCTCGACTATTTGTCGTAAAGTGAAGATCTGATCCTGACAGCCTCTATTTGGCCTGAATCCAGCTTGTTCTTCACCAAGCTTTTCTTCCACAATTCTTCTCAACCGTTTCTCAAGTATACTTGCATAAATCTTGCCAGGAACACTCAGTAAGGAAATACCTCTGTAATTCTCATATTCAGTTTTATTTCCCTTTTTTTATATATGTGTACTATGAGAGCACTACTCCAATCATCGGGAATTCGTCCCTCTGTCCAGGCTTTCTGAACTATGCAGTGCAGCCACTGTAAGACTCTTATACCACCATACTTCAGCATTTCTGGTCGAATATCATCTACTCCTGCTGCCTTTCCACATTTCAAGCCTTTGATGGCTTTTTCTACTTCAAGTATGGATATGTATTCCTGACTGCATGCCTGGTCAGTGTTTTTTACCACTGTGCTGTCATCACTGCTTGCTTCATTTAGCAGTTCTTCAAAGTAATTACTCCATACTTCAAGGATATCTTTTTCTTCCGTTTTCATGTCACCTTTATCATCTCTAACTCCTTTTACAGCACAATTTCCTCAATTCCTTAGCTTCTTCGACAACTTCCAGATTATTTTGCCACCTTCTTGATATTTATTTTCTATATACTTGCCAAAGTCCTCCCATGACTTTTGTTTAGCTAGTTTTACACAGTGTTTCACTTTCTTACATTTGTCTCTGTATTCTCTAAGAGCAAAAGCTGACTTATTTGACAGGAACTTTTGATATGCTTTCTTCTTTTCCTTCACTGCCTCTTTTACTTTTTGTGTCCACCATGAAGTTCTGATTTTTCTATCCTTGCAGACAACCTCACCACATGCCTCTCTGGCTGAATCAATCAATGTTTTCTTCAGAGTTTGCCACTGAATCTCCAAGGTTTGATTCCTGTTCTCAAACTCTTTCATTTTCTTTTCAATAATCTTTCTGTATTTTAGTCTACAGTTCACATCTGAGAGCTGCTCAACTTTTATTCGCTTTAAAACTTTCTTACATGTTATTGTTTTCAATATGAAATCCTGCTCAAGACTAAATAGTGATCACTTCCAATTTCAAATCCTCTGTACACTCTGGTGTCCTGCACCAGGGAGAAAACATCACTATCAACAATAACATAGTCAATGAGACTTTTCTTATTCCGAGCCTCTTCTCTCCATGTGAATTTGTGCACATTTTTATGTTGGAACATGGTGTTAATAATATCCAGTCCATGTCCTGAGCAGGAATCCAACAGATATTTGTCATTATTATTAGCTTTGCTCTTTTCTCCAAATTTTCCCAAAATATTTTTGTATGTCTCACAAGCATTTCCTACTCTGCTATTTAGATCCCCAACAAGGACCAACTTTTCATTTTTCATTGTGTCAGTGGCTTTTTCTAAAGCCTCAAAAAATTCCTCCACTTCTACCTTAGTAGAAGGATCATAGGCACAAATAAGTCTCACTGTCCAGTTCTCCATTCTCATATTTGTCCACATTACTCTACTTGAGACTGACTGCCATTCAAGAAGATTAGCCTTGTATTTTGTGTTGAATACTATGGCTACTCCTTCTTTTCCTTGATTGTCATTGCCTGAATATAACATTTTGTATTTATTGCTCAGAAAGATCTCACCAGTTTTGGTCTTTTTTGTTTCAGTCACCCCTATTATGTCGATCTGGTGCTTATCTAATTCCTCAGATAGCTCCATTTCTTTGCCATTCAGACTTTTTATGTTGATAGTACCGATCTTTAACTCTAGTGATGTTGAGTTGGGGTTTGTTTTCAGATTTGTTCCAGTAGCTGACTTTTCACTGTTCACCCTGGTTCCCTGGCGAAAACAACAAGGGCCTTGTTTAACGAGGAGATGCCCCAGCCGGCATGAAATTTTGTCATGTTGTACCATCATTTTTTATTTTGGTTTAACCAATAAGAATACAATTTGGTCGGCTAAATCCCAAATTGCCAGCCCATCCTCGTTCGTTCAGTATCCAAGTAGATACCCAACAGGATGCACCACGAGAAGGTGATTATTGGACATTAGGTCAGAAGCCCTGGTCGGTTCTCCGCATTCCTTTAAAGGCTATGTGGAGGTCTCCTCTCAGTTATATAGCTTTGACCCTTAAGCATCCCATGCAACTTATAGAGAATGCAAAAGAATGCAACTTATAAAGAATGCAAAATTAGGAGAAAAAATTGAGTTGGGAAGGATTATTTATTTGTGTGCAAGGGCATATGGAGAATACGAAATTAAAGTACAAATTTAGAGAAAGAAAAAAAAGTTACTTTCTGTATATTTTCTAGTTGCATTTTTTTCTAAATGCCTATCCATATCCTCTTGGAAAAAAATATGGAAACCATTGTTGCATTTTTAAATAGCATATTTTTATAATTATACATGCTTTCTATTGTATTTTCCTCTAAAATCCTAACCATATCCTTTGTAAAAAAAAAAAAATTTTTTTTTTAATAAAAAAAAATTAAAAAAAAACTAATTGCATGCTTCACATTTTACATGAAGGAAAGCAGCCAAATTTCAACCTCTGCCAGCATGCAATGCTACTATCCATAGGATTCCATGGCTGATCAACAACTAAAAGAGTACAGCTTACGAAGTTCATTATTTTTACAAAAAGTGCCAAAAATTGTTGTGATTGTTTCATACACATTTCAAAAATAAAGAAGTGCTTTTTAACTGTAAAATAACGTAAAACAAAATTTAGCTATTTCATCATGGTCACATTCTTGTCACTATTTGAATAACATGTTAAAGTTTCACAACAACAAAAAATAAAAGATACAATTATATAAAAAAAAAAGCATTACAAAGACTTGGAATGCTCTGATGAGCATTACAATATTTCCCTTCTAAAAAAAGAAACAAACATGATGACTCCAACATTAGCATTATCACTGAAATATGAAGGCTTTCTATGATGCCAACATTGGAGTCATCATATGAAAGGGTTAACCTTGAGATGTCTGAGCACTGCAAGATTTCATATACAGAAGTCTATCATCAGCAAAACTATGGGTGGCATTTGCAGTTAGCAAGAGAAGACCATTTATGTATCATGGTGTTTGAGATTAGCAAAAAGAAGGCCATTTATGTGTGTGTGTGTGTGTGTGTGTGTGTGTGTGTGTGTGTGTGTGTGTGTGTGTGTGTGTGTGTGTGTGTGTGTATTGTAGATGGTAAATGAAATTTACCATCTACAATAGCTCTGCAGCTTACATTCTCTAAATCTGTCCTCATACTCCACATTCCAAAGACCACTGACTACCTTTGTGAATCTTCTCTGCACCCTTTCCAACATATCCTTGTCACCATGAAAACCAGGTGACCATATCTGAGCATATGCCTCATATAGAATAATTCATATGAAGCCTGATGAAGGCCTTATAAAAACTCTATTTCTACATGTTAGGGTCCTTTGCATCATTGCCATTATCCAATGTGATGTCTTCACAACTTGTGCAATGTGGCCCCTGAATTTCAGGTCCTTGTCCACCATTCATCACTCCTAGTTCTCTCACCTCCTCTACTTCCATTAAAGTTTCCCCACCAAGTGTATACTTTGCATCCCATCGTTGTTTGCCAAACCTCAAAACCTTACACTTTGCAACATTGAACTGATAATTCCACTTAACCCAATCATGCAATCTATTCAAGTCCTTTTGTAAGGCAATAACGTCCACGTGACTCTGCATTGCTCTCCCCAGTTTTGCATCATCTGCATACAGCTGGATATCACTAGTTAAACCCAACTCAATATCATTAACATACAAATTGAACAACAATAGCCCCAAAACGGACTGGTGGAGCACACTGCTAGTTACCTTTCTCTTTTGGGATACTGCACCCCCATATACATATTAAGTTTCTACAAAGCCAAGCTGCTTGGCCATGACACTTCTGAGGCTAACACATGAAGAGGAGGATGCACAGATAAGCCTTTCTGTAAGGTGTATGTAGAATGGTACAGTGATTTCATCCCAAATGGTTAAAATTAAGATGCTACTAGATGCCAAACTGGTCACATAGAGAAGTAATTATGAATTCATTCAATGATTACTTTCAAATTCTCCTACTGGAATGAAGACCGACTGTGGAATAATCAAATTCAGCTAAATCAGATATACACTATATAATCATTAAAAATATTGTTAAATATAGTGTAAAAACTTAATTTTTTTTAAAATGTTGTTAGGATCTGATATATACTATGAATGTTACAAAGTATAAGCACGTACCTCCTGCTTGCAAAAGGATTCGTGTACAAGTATCACTATCATTTGTTGCAGCAGCATGAAGAACAGTTCTGCCTTGAGAATCACTAACATTCAAGTGCTGAAGCTGCCAATGACAGGGAAATAGAATGATACACACATGTAATAAAATACACTGACACATACAAAAAGCAAATATGCAGCTTACTAACTTGGTAACCTTTATGACTGATTACAATCTATCAATTCATGGTATCCAGTGAATGTTACAAACTAAAGAATAAAATACATCAGTCAAAATAATACACAAGTGAGATAAAATATATTTTTTAAAATTCATGTATAACTTGTAAATTTTAATATATATAACTTTCTTTAATACCTTACAGCAAGATTGGCCAAAATTCAAAAATCCAGTTACAGAGAAATAAACTTTAATAGAGAGGATCATTAATCATAATTAATCAAAATTCAAAACTCATAATCAAATGAGTTGATTAAAAATCATAACACTTTCTCTTTGAGTAGGTGTTATAAATTTTCATGTTGTATGCTAAATTAAAAATACTAGGGAAGAATAACTGTTATCAGTTAAACAGAGCACAGAAACTATACTTGAATTCAAGTACAGGTATATGCATGCATTAAATGGATATTAATGTGTCTGAAAAATATAAATGGTATTTCTAAGGTCCAATATATTAAAATCTGCAACTTACACATAAATAACATTAATACCATAAAAAAACCTTTAAAAATATTATTTTTATTATTTTTTAGAATTTTAGGAATAAAATTAATTTAATTAATTTATTAATAATTACAAACATCTTAAAAAACCGTCTTCTGGATAACAAATTTGAAAAAGAAATCAAAACATCTAGTGAAAAAGTACTTAGAATTTTTTTTCAACTTATTACTAAAATTATTAGCATTCAACCTCCATAGAGTCAAAAGACCTGTTGAGGAGGTCTCTCCCCATTATCACACACAAAGTGTAACAAACTGGACTCTTTCACTGTTTCCACTCACCACACTCTCAGGATATGCATTTCACTTTTTATATATATGCTGGAGGGGGCTATGCCCCCCCCCCGGTGCCTACGGCGCCCAACCCCCCGATTTCCAGGCTGGTAGGTCAAGACTGATTATATGCGGTTGCCCCTGTGTTGCACTACCTTTAAGAATGAGCTACCTACCAAATGGCAGTGCTACACAAGGGCAACTCGTAGCAAAGGTGGAGGAAGCATCATGCATTTCGTCGCCTTCCAAAACTCATGACCTACCAAACTAACGTCACATCTGTTTCGAATTTTATGTCGCATCCGTGACATAAAAACATTTCAAATTTCAGCTTATCTTAAATTCCTGAAAACCTCTAATTAAAGGAACTTTAATGGAAAAAAGATAAATAAAGTAAGAAAAAATAAATAAAGAAAAAATAATTTCATGAATGTAGAGTAGATATTTATAATCCTGAATAATCATAAATAAACTAAATAAATCTTCTAACACCTTTTTATTTTATATAGAGCAGATATCAAATAATGTCACATAAAAACGTTACAAATTTCCTAACCAGATCTCTCAGACCCCTTTTCATTACCAGAAAGCTTCAAGAAAACATTCTAAAGCTGGAGGGTTGGTTCTCTAAATGGAGATTGGAAGTCAACCCCCAGAAAAGCTCAGCCGTTCTTTTCTCAAAAAGGCCAATGTCTCCTGTAGGAGATTTGTTACTATTCAATATTAAAATTCCCTGGCAGTCAGAAACAAATTACCTGGGTGTAATTCTCGACAAAAAGCTATCTTTCAATCAACACACCAAGTCTGCATGCACAAAGGCATCTAAAGCCATAGCACAGATCTATCCGCTAATTAATAGAAATAGCAAGCTCAGCAACAGAATCAAATTGCAGCTATACTAGTTGACGATTCGTCCTATAATCACCTATGCCTCTCCGGCCTGGAGCCACACCTCTAATGCTAACATCATCAAAATACAGCGAGTGCAGAACAAGTGCCTGAGAATAATTTTGAATGCCCCGTGGTATGTTAGAAACACCCAACTCCACAGAGACACAAATATTCCCTATATCTTCTCTTTTCTACGATCCTTAGCCACCAAGTTTTTCCTAAAGACGTCCACACATCCCAACGATTTGGTTCAACAAGCTACAGCATACGATCCAATGGACATATTCAAATACAGAAGACCAAAAGCTATATTGGCCTCCTTTAGTGATGCATAATCTCCATGCCCAATCAGGGCGAGCATTCTGCTCATAAATTTTACCTTCACTGCAACCACAACAGATAGCGGGGAATATGAAAAGCATCTTGCTTCACCCCTAAAGACATAAATGTCAATTGTCAATTGTTACAAATTTCATCTTATCTTTTTATAGATATAGAGTATAAATATATATATATACAGAGTGGCCATAAAAACCATATAAAAAGTTCTGGATAACAAATTTGAAAAAGAAATCAAAACATCTAGTGAAAAAGTACTTATAATTTGTTTTCAATTTATTACTAAAATTATTAGCATTCAACCTCCCTGGAGTCACAAGACCTGTTGAGGAGGTCTCTCCCCCTTTATCACACACAAAGTAATAAACTGGACTCTTTCACTGTTTCAACTCACCACACTCTCAGGATATGCATTTCACTTTTTATATATATATATATATATACGCTAACCACATGGCCAGCCTGGCTGGCTGAGTGGTTAGCGTATCTGCTCTCCAGCCAAAAGGCTGCAGGTTGAATCCTGCCGTGGGCATGGATGTATGTATGATGATTTTATGGAAATACTAGTGGCGGTAGATGGTGTTGGTGTAGTTGCGGTCAGTTGGTGGATTGAGTGGTTGAGACAGAGCTGTAGAGCAGGTGCCCTCCCTCGATGAGTCCTTGGACTCCCTGGAGGTGTCAAATAATAATAATAATATATATATATATATATATATACAAGGTGGCCATAAAATAACTTTCCCTCTTTGGAGGCATCTGTAGTCAAAACCAATAAACGAAATTTTATATTGAGACTTTTGAAGGCATGGGGAGATGATTTCCGCAAAAAAAAAAAGATTTAGTAACAAAAGTCGCCAATAGAGGAAATTTTGGCACTGGCAGAGCCAAAAACAAGCAGATAAAATGGAATAATAACATTTCGATGGTGTAAGCGACAGCCGTGTCACTCATTCCAGCTGGATATGTGGCGTGTTACAATGATAATAACAATAATAATAATTAAACTAAAACAACAACTTGCGAGAAAAAATAAATTAATGTGGTGATTGAACTCACAGGAAATAATATTTTATTCATCAGAATCAGGGTCCCCTGGACCACATACACGATTTTCAATGTGCTAACCTTTCTTGTGTACAACAAATTGCATCCAGTGTGCGACATGCTCTACAGCTGAGCGTAAGGAGTTGGATTGGATGTTCATAACAGCCCATTTTACGTTCTCTTTCAAGACATGCAAGTTGGGAACTTCACCAACATACACAACAGATTTCAAATACCCCCATAGCCAAAAGTCACAATGAGTGATGTCCAGGAATTGAGGTGGCCATGCCGTCAGAAAGAACTGACTGATAACCCTCTCAATACTGAAATGCTGGTGTAAAAGATGCTGTACCGAACATTCAATGTGTGGCCGTGCTCCATCCTGCATAACAATTATGGAGTGCAAACATTGGCTGTCCAAACAGCCGATTTCATAATAGGACCATTCTTTTTTGAGTATATTTTCCAGCATTCGTCGATAAATTTCTCCAGTAATGGAGCAGGTTACAGGATCTGTAGGGGTAATATACTCAAAAAAGTATGGTCCTATTATGAAATCGGCTGTGAAGCCATACCACATGGTTACTTTTGGAGAATACAGTGGTACTTGCTGGATCGCTTGGGGATGTTCAGATGCCCAAATTCTGCAGTTGTGAGTGCTGACCAACCCATTCAGATAAAAATGAGCCTCATCACCACACAATATTCTCCAAGGCTAGTCATTGTCAACCTCCATTCAGGCAAGAAACATCAGCACTTATCATAATCTGCGGTAGTTAGTGCTTGCACACAACTGAACTTATATGGATAGAAGTGAAGAATTTTCTGTAAGATTTTCCAGCTGTACCATAAGCCATATCAAGTTTGTGAGCTATGGCACAAGCACTTGGACCAATACTGGTCCCTGTGTCATCAAACACTGCAGTAGCAATGTCTGTTACTGTCTCTTCTTGCACTGCTTTCCATCCTCTGCCAGGTCTAACTCCTAGTGATCCAGTTTCTTAAAATTTCATATTCATAGCTCTCAGTGCTACAGCTGACATAGGACCTGTAGGCAGGTTATGAAGCCTTCTAAATTCCCGAAGGGTCGCTACGGCATTGTACTGTTTAAGGTAAAACAACTTAACAAGTAAAGCACACTGAGGCAAGATAGGACGCATATTGAGCACAATTCGTCAGTCATTCGAATAACCGCCTGAACATTCCCAATCCCTCTTTAAGTGGAATTGGTGGTGCTGCTGTCACGTAAGCACAGTAAAATTTGCATAATTCTTTTTACCTGCATTTACTGCAAATATTTGACTGCTTTTGGCTCCACCAGTGCCAAAATTTCCCCTACTGGCTACTTTTGGTACTAAATCTTTTTTTTTTTGCGGAATTCATCTCCCCATGCCTTCGAAAGTCTCAACATAAAATGTGGTCTCATTCCGTGTATTAGTTTCAGTTACGGATACCTCCAAAGAGGGAAAGTTAATTCATGGCCACCCTGTATATATGATCCACATATGAAAGACCACAAGACCTATAGAACATTAGTGCAGTCAGTGGACAAGATGAATAGAAGAAAGGAGGAATCTGTTCACATTTTGCTTGAACAGCTCAGGATTGTAATCTTTGGAGAAGGCAGAGTGGGAAAGACTGTTCCAAAGGACAGAAATAGATGGAATGAAGAAGGAGGCAGTGAAGTTGGTTCAGTGAGTTTTGAGATGAACTATAAAGGGAGGGTGTTGGGTAGCAGTGGCTCTTGTTTTAATGATTTTTCCGGAGAGTGGAGGAATAATAGTGGCCAATTCAGCAGAACATAGTCCATGAAAGTATCTGTAGAAGAGGCACAGGCAGAAACTGAACATCTGTAAGAGAGGGGATTAAAGTGAATATGTGAGAGAAGGATCATGAATTAGCTGATTGCCCTCTTCTGGATAGAATCGAGCAATCTTAGAGAGGATTTTGGTGCTCCACCCCAAATGTGGGAGCAATATTCCACGGCTGGGCAGGTTTGGGCTCTGTATAAAGTTAGCAGCTGTGAAGGTGTAAAGTAGTGTCTTGTGCCAAAAAGTACACCAAGTTTTTTCACAGCTGCAAATGCTATAGTTGAAATGTAGTTGTGCCAGGAAAGATCAGAGGTCAGATCAGTCCAAGTAGAGAAATCTGGTCATGTTTAGATCTCTCAGTATTATTAAAGATAAAGGGCAGGGATGCGAGTTCTTTCTTGCAAGAGATCACTCAAGATTGAATTTTTGGTGGTTTACAATGTTGTTCTTGCTCCACTGGGATATAGCTGAGATCTGAGTTCAAGTCACTGGTCATGGTAGATCTTGGGGATTCTAATACTCGAGCACTACAAGGTTTGTTGAATGAAAAGAAGGAATGGGGGCGTACTGTCATCAGCAAAGCTATGGATAGGATTGGAAGTGTGAGAGTGCAGATCATTTATATACATGAGGAAGAGAGTGGGTAAAAGAACAGAACCCTGCGGTGCTCCTGCACTGGTGGGAAAATCCGAGGAGAGTAAACTGTCCACAGTGACACATAGTGAGCGACCAGTGAGAAAGTTGTGATCCAGTTGCAGAGTAAGGAAGGTAGACCACAGGATGGCAGCATGTTAAGTAGGCCCAAACCCAATAAAATGCCTTTGAAATGTCGAGGGCAACCATGTAAGTTTCTTCAAATTTTTCCATGGCTTGAGTCCAGAGGTGGGTGGTGAAAGCAAGAAGATCAGCTGCAGATTGCGAGTGGCAGAATCCATACTGCTGGTCACTGATTAGTTAGTGCCTCTAAGGGTTGTTCAAGAGTTGGTTATTGATGACCTTCTCCATAAATTTAGAGAGAACAGAAGTGAGAGCAACTGGACAGTAGTTCACTGGTTGTGCCCATACACAAGAGATTGGCTGATCAACCTATAGTACATTAGTATTGCGTATGGGTAGTGGGTTGGGAAAGGAGGAACTTGTTTAATTTGATTTAAATAACTGTAAAGCATATTCCTTGGGAAACACAGCACGAGGGAGACTGTTCCACAGTGCAGCAGTTGCAAGGATGAAGGAGGAGGAAAAGACACTTATTCTGTTCATTTCTAAGTGTACTGTGAAGGGATTTTGAGCAGCAGCTGCACGTGTTCCAACAAGCTTAGTACTGAGTGGAGGAATTATTGATGTTATTTCAGATGAGCATTTCCCATGGAAATATTTGTAGAATATACAAATCGCAGAAATCAAACATCTGTGCGAAAGTGGGGGGGGGGAAGAGAGTTGTTAAGAGATGGGTCATTAATAAGTCAAATTGTTCTCCTCTGCATTGAGTCAAACATTTTGAGGGAGCTTTTAGGGGGGGGTCACACCCCATATGTGGGGGAAGTATTCAATAGCTGGGTGGATTTGTGATTTGTATAATGTTAACAGCTGTTCAGGGATGAAGTAACGTCTTGAACAAAAGAGAAATCCTAGTTTTTTTGAAGCTGAGGATGCAATGGTTGTGATGTGTTTATGCCAAGAGAGGTTTGATGTAAGGGTAATTCCAAAAAGAGAGAGAGATCTCAAACTGTCTGGAAATTTGGGTATCGTCAAAAGGAATACTGGGAAAAAATGGTTCTTTTTTATGGTAAATAGGACAGAACTGGGTTTCATTAGCACTGAAATTGATGAGGTTATCCAAACTCCATTGTAGGATGGCTTGGAGATCGGAAATGAGGATACTGGTAGTTGACGTTCTGTAGGTTGAGGTGAGTTGTGTAGAGTAAGGTTTATCAAATGAAAGCGAGGAGTGTAATGTGCCTGTCTTCTGCAAAACTGTGCACTGGGTTGTAGGTCAACTGAAGTAGGTCATTGATATGTAGCAGGACTGGTGAGAGGATAGGGAGCCATCCACCATCACACACAGTATGCGTCCAGACAGAAGCTGGCAATCTAACTACAGAAGTCCTGGGTCAGACCAAATGATGGTAGTTTGTTTAGTAATCCTTTGTGCCAGACCTGGTCAAAGGCATTGGAGATATCGAGTGCAAGCACTTGAGATTCGCCAAACTTCTTCATGGCATTTGTCCAAAAATGGGTGACATATGTGAGCAGATCTCCTGTTGATTGGCAGTGATGGAATCCATACTGGTAGTCATTTATTAGGTGGGAGTCTTCGAGGTAGCGTAGGAGTTGGGAATTGATGATTTTTTTCCATTACTTTAGCCAGGACTGAGGAAAGCAAGATAAAGCGGTAGTTGGATGGCAGTGACTTATCATCCTTCTTTGGAATGGGTTGAATATAGGCCAATTTCCAGTTTGTGGGACAGATTCCAGTGGAGTAAGAGAGAGAGAGAGAGAGTATATATAGGTGACATAGGATAGGAGTAAGTTCTGGTGCACAAACTTTCAGGACAATTGAGGAAATGCCATCAGGGCCAGGAGACTTTTTGTGTCCAATTTGGACAGTATTTTTCTGATCTCATCCTGGCAAAAGGATATAGGGGGCATTGCATGTTGGGTGTCTGGAATGGTTGGGGGGACATTTACCATCGTCAGTTATGCATGCATTGGAACAAAGTGTGAAGCCAGAAGATTAACTTTTTCTGTGAGTGATGATGCAATAGAACAGGGGTCTCCAAACTATGGCCCACGATATGATTTTATCCGGCCCACCAATTAAACTAATTTTTCAATAAGAATCGGCAAAAAAAAAAGAAAAAAGGGTGTTGATAGATTTCAAATGCATTAATTAAAATTGTGTTCAAAATATATTCCTGAATAGCAAAAAGTAACCACAATCAATCCAAGTTACGGTCTTTCTGACTGTAAAAGGTCGGTTAAAATGGACTAACGAAGAAAAAACATTTGAATTTTACAAGCAAATTTGAAGAAATTTGCTTGTAAATTTATCTCTATTTTTGGAACAACGTATCTTTGCGAACAAACTTTTTCCCCAAATGAAATATATCAAGTCAAAATACAGGGCAAATTTATCTGATGAACATTTGAAATCGCTACTTGTAATTAACACTTCAAAATTTGAACCTGAGTTTAATAAGATTTTAACAACACAAACACAGTTACATCGTTCACATTAATGGTTTTATTATAATTTGTGATAAAAATATGAGAATTTGCTGATAGTGTTCGTTGTCATTAATATACGATAATTTAATCTCGCATACTCTGTAATCAGTTTTTATCTGCTTTCAATAAAACTCATATATCTAGTTCTAGAGTTGTTTTTTTTACTATGGCCTGCTGAACAGTGCTGAAGTACCCAATGTGGCCCTCACGGCGAAAAGTTTGGAGACCACTGCAATAGAACCATCTGAGTATGATAAGGGTGGGAATAGTGTTGGGCAGAAGTTAGGGAAATTGCTTTGGCGAGAGACCAAAAGACTCGGCTGCCGTTTGGACAGGCTGCTAGTTTCCTGCTTTTTGCTTTTTAGAACTCTGTTTTGGAAGCATTGATTGTTTTTTTGCATCTATTTCAGGCTCTGGTATAAGCTCTAAAGGAGAATGGGGGTGGTTGATTTCAGCCAGTTACGATGTGTCTGGTGTTTCATCTGTACAGCCTTGGCACATCTTTTGGAAAACCAGGGTTTAGTTAGGGAATGGCAGTTCAGAGTAGCGTGTGGAATGTATGTTTCCATGCCAGTGAGGATTACTTTGTTAATACGTTCGGTGCATATGTGTGGGTTGGAAGGCCAGCAATAGGCCAACCATGGGAATGTGGCATAGAAGTTGGGAAGGCTGTCATCCTTGGCACTGTTATAATGCCAAATTACTCTTGTATGGAAGTGTCGTGTAAGCGTTGTTGCATGGAGAGGAGATGAGCACTAGATTGTGATCAGAATTACCCAGGGGGGGGGGGTCCACTGCTTTCACTGTGTATTTGGAGGGGTCATTGGTGAAGAAGAGATCTAGGGTGTTTGAGGAGTGGTTCGGGTTATCTGATATTCTGGTTGGCATCTGAACAAGTTGTGTAAGATGTGATAGCAAATGTTTCAGCATCTCTGCCGCAAGATCTGTACAACTGGAGAAGGAAAGCCAGCTGGGCTGGTGTTGTGGACATTAAAATCTCCTAGGAGGATAATTTCGCTGTTGGAAAAGTGGGATTGGAGAAAATCAATTTTTAAGAAGAGGAAATTAAAGCGCTCATAGTGGTTGGTTGCCTTGGGGGAGCGATAGAGACAGCAAATGAATTTGACTGAGTGGGAAAGAGATATTTTCAACCAAAGAAAGTCAAAGTTGAGTGATTCTAGATTAGGTGCTCTCTGGCAAGGTATGTCAGAGTGGATGTATGAGCAGACACAACCCTTGAGACGAAAGTTGTTAACGAGTGAGTAGTTTGGAAGGTTGAGATAAATAGTGCTGGGGGGGGGGGGGAGGTGAGATTTGAGCTTCTGCCAGAAAGGGTAGGTGGGAGTTTGGTAAACTGAAGGTGGTAGTGGACACTATTAAGGTTGGAGTTTAGGCCACAGATGTTGGTGAAGTGGATATGCAGGGTTTGTGAGTCATATGTTTGACCACAAGGGTCTTGCACATTTCCTATGCAGTGCCTGCATACTGGTCTTTATGGTGGCTGCTAGAGGCATCACTTGGTTTCTGCACCAATTTAACTTGGAATGCACTGCCTGAGAGCACAGTGAATGAAACTGTGAATACATTTAAACATGGTTCAAAAATGAGAGAGTATGGACCTCCCACAATGAGTCCTTTGTCTCAATGGAGGTCTAATGTTAATAATAATCATAATTACAAGTTAATTAAACAGAACTACTTTGAAGTTCAATGGATAAACTGCAAAAAAGCAGGGATCACTTGCATGTTGAAAAATTTACTGCAAAAATATGAAGTTATCTCTCTTTATATCACTTACATATGACTACATCTAGACTAGTATGCTCAGATTTGATGCCTCGTTTTCTTTGTGGATGAGAAAGTGGTAATAAGAATTCAGAAATAGATCAGCATGACAGTCAGATCACTGAAATGGTCCCTATAAGAACAGACTGCAGATTTTGAAGGATTAGAAAATTTTAATGATAGGCAGAAAATGGAAGATTTTTTTCTTTTTATTCTGTGTTGTGAATTAATACCATCAAATAAATTGATATGAACTGCCAACACATAAACCTTTCTACTCGTTTAAGAATTCTTCATGGAGATCAACACAGCAGCTAAACAGGTTAGTCTTCTTGAAGAGGTGCCAAGACACTAACATTATACTGAACTGTGTCAAAATTAAAAGCAAGTTTTATCCAAGGCACTATTGTATTTACAACCACACTAGTTTAGCATTATTGAGTAAACAGATTATTGCTTGTGTGGAGCTGTCAAAATAAATGCAACTATCAGCTCTCTACACAATGAACTATGTGACATTTTAAACCCTGTACTGTGGACAATCCATGTCAGCATCTCTGATGCTGGGCAGATAAAAAATTCAAAAAAGTCAAAAGCTGGCACAAGAAAAAATTCTAAATTCTCCCACATCATAATGCTATGGGATGACTACAATTACAACAAGATCACACCATTGTAAATTTATCATCGGTAGTCATAATGGATGAAGTGGTTAGCACATTGAGTTGAGGACATAACTTTGCTGTTGCACTTAGGCAAGTTCCAAAAGTGAAAATAATGGTTTCTGTTAAATGTGGAATATAAATCAACCTCCAGTAATAGATAAAAACATTTGTTTGGATGTAGACAACATCTTAATCCAATCCAAACCTCCAAAAAAAAAAAAATAATAATAAATTTTCTTAAAGAGCTATACAGTAATAACTAAAGCAGACAAAGGTAATGCAACTGTGATTATGAATCTAATAGAATATGAAAATAAAATGCACATACTTTTACAAGATCAGTCTACATACCAAATCATAGATCGTAGTCCTATTATTATTATTATTATTATTCAGGCCTCCATGGAGTCAAAAGACTCATCATGGGAGGTCCTTCCTAAGAACATAAAGTCTGTCAAGATTCATCGAGGGGAGGTTCCCCCCCCCCCCCCCAAGAAACACAAAGTCTATCATACCACTCCTTAAACTCATTGACCGTTCTCGCTCTCACCACCCCATCAGGCAATGCATTCCACGGTTCAACCACCCTCCACGCAAAGAAACCACTCCTCACCCTCTTGCTCACAGAGTTTCCTTTCATAACTTCCAGGGATGGCCTCTTGTCATCACTCCTTCCTGCTGTTCAAATATACCAAGCGAAAGAACTCCCCAATGTCAACCCTGTAACCACCTCTCAACAGTTTAAAAGTCTCAATCATATCACCTCTCCTTCTTCTATCCACCAAACTCTGCAGTCTACATTCCCTCATAACTATCCTTGTACAGTCCTGAAACCATCTTTGTCATCCGTCTTTGTATCCTTTCCACAGTTAATTTATCCCCTTCAAATCCTGGGGACCAAATCTGAGAACAATAGTCTAAGTGTGGTCTGATCTGATCCGTGGTCTGACTTATACAACGGAATGATAACCCTTTTATCTCTGCAGGTCAGTGTCATTCTCATAATTGCAGCAATCCTCTGTGTTACCTTCACCACCTTTGCAATATGTCCCCTAAATTTCATGTGTCTATCAATCATCAACCCCAGATCTCTTGTCTCCCCTACTTCCTCCAGTATAACTCCTCCCATAGAGTATGCAGCATCCCATCGATGTTTCCCAAACCTCAAGACCTTACATTTTGCTGCATTAAACTGACACCTCCATTCATTTGCCCATCTATCTAGCTTATTCAAATCTTCTTGCAGGGCTACCACATCTGCACTATTACTAATAATCCTTCCCAGCTTAGCATCATCTGCAAACAACTGAATATCCCCTTGCAATGTCATTGATATAATGGTTAAACAATAAAGGTCCTAGTACTGAGCCCTGTGGGAGCCCACTTGTAACCCTCTGCCTCCTTGAAACTGCTCCACCACACACAACTCTCTGATACCTATCAGACAGCCAATCCTGAATCCAGTTGACCAACCTGACATCCAGACCCATGTGCTGCAACTGAAATATCAGCTTATCATGTGGCACCCTGTACTAACTCACAAAAAAATAACGTTCACAAATTACTGAAGAAAGTCACTTCCTAGCCAAAAGAAACTGTTAATAAACTCAAGATCGAAAATGTAAAAATACCCAGAATATATGGAGCCTAAAATCCACAAACAAGATACATTGCTATGCTCAACTGTAGATAGCATAAAGAGTCCTACATACAAACTTGCTAAACATTTGGCTAAATCACTAGCCATCCCCCGCAAATAATTCCTTCTCTTTTGTTAAAAATTCTGTTCACCTAAAAAGTATATTAAAAGAGTGCATTTTAAAAAGCTCAAACATAATGATTAGTTTGATATTAATTCACTATTTACCAATGTACAGTTAATTGAAACCCTGGACTCGCTAAAATCACATTTCCCTCCCAGATATATTTGAATTATTCAAATTAACAGTACATGCTGGCTATTTTGCATGGAAAGGGAAGAATATACAAGCAACTAGATGGGACAGTTATGGGCTCTCCCTTTAGCCAATTTCTACACGGAACACTAAGAAAACCAAGCAATGAATACAGCCACTCTCAAACCAGTAATTTGGCTGTGCTATGTTGATATGTTTGCTTTTGGCCACATGGTCCAGACACATTAGATACATTCTCAGTGCATTTAAATAGCCAACACCCTAAAATTCCTTACACAATGGAACAGGAAGCAAATGGCTGTCTGCCTTTCTCAGATACACTAGTCACACACTTTCCTGATAGTACACGTTACCTTTTCGTGTTTATAGAAAACTTATACATAAAGGGAGATATCTGCACAAACAATCACACCATCATCCAGCTCAGCAATATGGTATCCTAAAAACACTAACTCACAGAGCCAGACCTTGACAATGCTCTTACATTGAACTCACTGGCATCACACTATTTTAGCTAATGGTTATAATCCCCCAAAGAATAGACAAAATGCTAACTGCTCCCCAGAAATTCCCTTAATTGCCTGATATGCAAGGCCAGAACAAAACTGCTACCATCCCATACATTCAGGAGAAGAAGAAAAAAAAAAAAAAAACTCAAGAAAAAAACAGATATTTAGAGTGCTTAATAAATATATATACTCTGCACCACGTGTAAACCATATATCAAATTGGCAACTCTCATCTGTTTAACTAAGGACAAACTCTCTCTCTCCTTTATCACATCCAGGAGAGTATGCAGTGCCTTGAACTTGTGACCTGACTTACCATGAACAAACAGAAAGAACTGTTGACATCTGCCTTGGAGAGCATAAAAAATACATTCAGCACTATCAATTATCAGCAATATCAAGTCAAGGCTAGCAGACCACACCTTGGATATCGCCTCACAAAGGATCAAATAGAAGAAAACAAAAGTGCTGCACAGAAATCATTATAAGTCAGAAAAATATTTTTGGAATCAGCAGCAGCTTTAAAACATTCTCCAAACCTCAACAAGTATGGCTAAAACAAATAATTACCAAAAATCTGGGACACAGTCATTTTAAGATCAAATTAATACTTCTCTCTCTCTTTCTCTATACAGGCAGTCCCTGGGTTACAAATGAGATATGTTCCTGAGAATGTCTTTATGTCGAATTTGTACATAACTAGGATCCCTGATGAACAGCACACATATGGTAATAATAATACTATAATGACTCATATGTTGCAATAATAATACAGTGCAATAATAATAATAATTAATAATACCCCTATACTGTAATTAGTGATCTTTCTTTTAATTCAAGTAAATAGAACATAAAAACAAACTCATACAAAAAGTTTAGATAGGAGAAATTTTAAAAAAAAATATTAAAGGTTGCATCAATGTCTTGCTTACTGGAAGGGGCATTTCTGAGGCAAAAGGTAGGCTAACATTAATCGGAAGATGATGATAGAGATGGTGCTAGAGAGAATGGACCTGGTGCTGGAAAATCAGGATTTGATTCTGTTTCTGGAGGAGGGGAGCTTATCACTGAAGTCAGTTTCTTGAAAAAGGTATCTAGGGTTGTTTGCACACCCTTTTTCTTTTTTTCATCATAAACGGCCTTGTAGCAGCTGATGTTCTCATGGGACACCTTTGTAAACAGCTCAATGTTAGGATCTTGCTCTTCAAGCTTAGCAAATCCTGCTTCAATGAGACAAAAGGCTTCAGCTAATTCTTTTGTCGTAAATTTTCTTGGCTCTGGATCTTCTGATTCTTCGTGTCATTGTGTTTCTATCAGCTGCTTCTCTATCTCCATAAGGTCTTCATTGGTTAATTCTTATGAATGGGATTCTAGTAAGTCAATGACATCATTTTCATTGATGTCCAATTGCAGGGCATTGCCACTATCCACCACAGCTTTTCTGGCTTCAGCGATGTCTTTTGTTAAGTCATGAAAATCATCACAAAATTGAGGGCACAATTTTTTCCACATACTTTTAGTTTTGATTTCTTCACTTCCTCCCAAAAATCACCCATGTTTTTGATGGCATCATGGATATTATATTATAATTCTTTCAGAACTCTCTCAATGCCATCATATAATCTTCCGTAGCCCTGACTGCTTGCAGGAATGTATGCCGTAAGTAATAAGCCTTAAATGCAGAAATGATTCACTTGTCCATTGGCTGTAGTAACGATGTAGTGTTGGGTGGTAAAAATGACCTTTACATTAGGGTGAAGGTCATCTAAAGATGTTGGATGTCCAGGAGCATTGTCCAGCACAAGAAGAATTTAAAAGGGAATTTTTTTACGAACAGTAACATTTCACAGCAGAAATAAAACAGTTCAAGATCCAATCTTCAAACATGGCAAGTGTGTCCCAGGCCCGTAATTTGACTTCCAAATAATGGGAAGAGCTGCTTTAATAATGTAGGTTTTGTTTACATGCGTGGAAAAAACTAGTTCCCAATTTATTAATTCATTAATTTAATTATTAATTATTCTTATGGGGAGTCGTGGGAACAAGTTTGTAAGTATGGAATGCAGTAAGTTGGGTCATCAGTAACCGAGGGACTGCCTTGGTTACGGATGACAATTTTTTTTTTAAAAGTGGACCAACTGGTAACCAAATTGTTGCTGCTGTTTGTGCACTGTGACAAGCAGTTTTTGTTCTCTGAAGATGCTGGATATAATACCAGCAAAATATCAGCAAATAAGTTAAATAAATATTAAGCATTTTCTTATTATTCTGTGTTGCGAATTAATCCTGTCAAATAAATTAACATGATAGAGCCATATAAGTTACCAAAGGGTATTAGATGAAAGATGCAAAAGAAATTTTTCAAACAGAATAAGGATCAGTCATTTTTCAGAAAGATCAGAGGAATCAGTCACTCTCAGAAATTCAGTAACAGTGTAGGGGGTATGATGTGAGAACAAGATTCTGAGAAAAGGGGTTCAAAAATACAGGTATGATAAGCATACATAACAGTTTAGGTATTGTGCAATGAATCTTCAGACTCCACAGATAAGCCCCTGATGTTGATGATAATTATTACTGTATTACTATTAATTTTATAAACCAGGGTCAATTTTTAAAATTTATCATCTCAAAGCTATATAACTGAGAGGAGACCTCCACATAACCTTTAAAGGAATGCGGAGAACCGATCAGGGCTTATGACCTAATATCCAATCCTCACCTTCTCCTGATGCACCCTGTTAGGTATCTACCTGGATACTGAACGAACGAAAGGATGGGCTGGCAATTTGGGATTTAGCCGACCAAATAGTAGTCCTATTGGCTTAAACCAAAATCAAAAATGATGGTACATGACAGAATTTTATGCTGGCTGGGGAGTCACCTGGTTAAACAAGATCCTGTTGTTTTTGCCAAGGAACTAGGGTAAACAGTGAAAAGTGAGCTACTGGAACACATCCTAAAACCCATCCCAACTCAACATCATCAGAGTTCAAGATTGGCACTATCAAAATAAAAAGCCTGAATGGCAAAGAAATGAACTGGATAAGTACCAGATCGACATAATAGGGGTGAATGAAACAAAAAAGGCAAAAACTGGTGAGATCTTTCTGAGCAATAAATAAAAAACATTATATTCAGGCAATGACAATCAAGGAAAAGGAGTAGCCATAGTATTCAACACTAAATAAGATGCTAATCTTCTTGAATGGCAGTCAGTCTCAGGAATAGTAATGTGGGCAAATATGAGAATGGGGAACTGGACAATGAGACTTATTTGTGCCTATGGTCCCACAGAAGGTTCTACTAAGGTAGAAGTGGAGGAATTTTTTGAGGCTTTAGAGAAAGCAACTGACACGATGAAAAAAGAAAAGTTGGTCCTTGTTGGGGATCTAAATAGCAGAGTAGGAAATCATTGTCAGACATACAAAAATATATTGGGAAAATTTGGAGAAAAGAGCAAAGCTAATAAAAATTGCAAATACCTGTTGGATTTCTGCTCAGGACATGGACTAGTTATTACTAACACCATATTCCAACATAAAAATGTGCACAAATTCATATAGAGAGAAGAGACAAGGAATAAAAAAAGTCTCATTAACTATGTTATTGTTGATAGTGATGTTTTCTCACTGGTGCAGGAGACCAGAGTGTACAGAGGATTTGAAATTGGAAGTGATCACCATTAAGTCTTGAGCAGAACAAAATTGAATTTCATATTGAAAAGAATAACATGTAAGAAAGTTTTCAAACGAATAAAAGTTAAGCAGCTCTCAGATGTGAACTGTAGACTAAAATACACAAAAATTATTGAAGAAAAAATGAAAGAGTTTGAGAACAGTAACCAAACCTTGCAGATTCAGTGGCAATCCCTGAAGAAAATATTGATTGTTTCAGCCAGACAGGCATGTGGTGAGGTTTTCTATGGATAGAAACATCAGAACTCCATGGTGGACACAGGAGGTTAAATAGGCAGTGAAAGAAAAGAAGAAAGTGTATCAAAAGTTCCTGGCAAATAAGTCAGCTTGCGCTCTTAGAGAATACAGAGACAAATGTAAGAAAGCTAAACACTGTGTAAAACTAGCTAAACAAAAGTCATGGGAGGACTTTGGTAAAAATATAGAAAATAAATATCAAGAAGGTGGCAAGATATTCTGGAGGTTATTGAAGAAGCTCAGAAATGGAGGAAAGAGTGCTGTAAAAGGAATTAGAGATGATAAAGGTAACATGAAAACAGGAGAAAAAGATATCCTTGAAGTATGGAGTAATTATTTAAAAAAATTGCTAAAAGATACAAACAGTGATGATAGCACAGTGATAAAAAAACACTGACCAGGCATGCAGTCAGGAATACATATCCATACTTGAAGTAGAAAAATCTGAAGTAGATGATATTCGAGCAGAAATGTTCAAGTATGGAGGTATAAAAGTCTTACAGTGGCTGCACTGCATAGTTCAGAATGCCTGGACAGAGGGACGTACTCCAGATGATTGAAGAAGAGCTCTCATAGTGCCCATATACAAAAAGGGAAATAAAACTGAATGTGAGAATTGCAGAGGTATTTCTCTACTGAGTGTTCCTGGTAAGATTTATGCAAGTATACTTAATAAATGGATGAGAAAGATTGTGAAAGGGAAGCTTGGTGAAGAAGAAGCTGGATTTAGGTCAAATAGAGGCTATCAGGATCAGATTTTCATGGTTTTGCTTTACGTGGATGATGTTATACTTCTAAATAAATCTGCTACAAGTCTGCAAGATTCCCTGACTAAAGTGAATAACTGTTGTAATAGATATGGTATGAAGGTCAGCATTAAAAATACAGAGACAATGAAAATATCAATTGCATTGTGAATGGAGAACCTATAGAACAAGTAAAACATTTTAGCTACTTAGGCACAACTTTTAGTGAAGATGGTAAATTAAATATGGAAATAGACAACAGAATCAACAAAGCTAGTATGGTAGGAAGTCAATTGAATAAATTTATACGGAATAAGAGAGAAATTAGCCAAAACACTAAATTAGCTATATACAAGACAGTATTCTAGTCAATTTTAACTTATGGATCTTAGAACTGGACCAGAAGTAAAACACTTGACCAAAGACTAGAGACTGCAGATATGAGAGTTCTGAGATATATCTTGATTATCGTAAATGCATAATCTCATTATCATCCTCAAAGAAAAGAGTTTAATAATGAGATTACATATTTACGATAATCAAGATATTTACCAAAAACAACTATGAAAATACTTACCATTTCACCATGAAGAAGATCTTCTAAAAGTTCAGCATTACCCCAAAGTGCTGCTTGGTGCAGAAGTCGTCCAGGAAAATCTTCATCATTTTCTTCCGACATTTTTCTGAAAATGAGAGAGAAAAACAATTATACATTCTATAATGATAAATTATTTTATAACCTCTGCTTCAATATACAACTGTGCATTACATGCATATATACACAAACAGCAGTCCTTTAGAATTAAAATCCCATTTTATACCAATTCCCTTCCCCACCACTCGATTCAAAGGTTCATGTAAAATTCTTTGCAGACAATTCATCGTGGGAAAATTATTCGTCAGAAAATCATACTGGGAAATAATGTGAAGACTAGTACTTTAGCAACAGATAGGAATTATGCCTAAAGCTGATTTTACAGCATGTAAGGATTTATGTAATTTTATCATTTTCTTTAATATAGTCTTAACCTAGAAAGACTTAACTAAGACTTAACCTATAAAATAGTCTTAACCTAGTGCTGTAAAACAATAACAGCATTCAAAATGGCCTGGTTGGCCGAGTGGATAGCATATCCACTCTCCAGCCAAGAGGCTGCAGGTTCAAATCCCGCTGTGGGAATGAATGTTTGTGATTGTCTGTGGAAATACCAGTGGTGGTCGGCAGTAGATGGCATTGGTGTAGTTACGGTCAGTTGGTGATTGAATGGTGGAGATGGACCTCGACTTGGGCCTGGCTCCCACTAGACCTCAATAAAGGTCGAAACTAGTCAGGGTAGTGGCCCTTCCCTTAATGCATAACATTAGACATATCCGCAAGGAGATGTGTTTTGCATTATGGGAGATACTGAGAAAGGAGTGATAGTGTCTTGCTCCACCTTTGCAAGGAGTCGCCTGGTGTTGCACTACCTTACCCCAGTCCTGAAGATACTTTCAGGTGCAAACTTTGTTTGTTCACACTTGGATAAAGGATTAAACTAAATTTATTATATTCTAACCAAGTGAAAAATAAACTTACATTCACTTTATACAGAATAAAAATATAAAAAATAAATAAATAGCTAAACAAAATCTAATTAAATAAATAATACAGAAATACAGAAAAAAACTATATTTTCTAAAATATTTCTAGTTTCACATTTGTTTTTCATATGTGTATCATTATCATGTTATTTAAATTTTCTCATGAAGAATTTTCCCTGGGAAGAATTTTCTCCATGATGAATTGTCCACAAAGAATTATGTGGACATGAATTCAAGAGAATACTTATGACATATATATAGAACACTTAAATCGGAGGACATTTGGAAGTAATACTATGTATTTTACTGCTGAAATCAACAGATGCCTTACCATTTCATTCTTAATGAAAAACAATATACTAACCACTTTGAAACGTAAATAAAAACCTTTTGTTAAGGGGACATTACATCACATCTCTCTCATCATTTATCATGTAAGGCAAGGTGTATATGCTATCCTCACTGTTATTTAAAATCTTTATGGACTCGCATGAAAGAAATTAATATCAAAAATGTTCTTTACATTCTGCAGAGATTATCCTCTAAAACAAACCCACTCTACAAGTAATTAATTAAATAACTGCTGCAGCAAAATTTATATGATAATCAGCAATAAAAAAGACTCAAACAATTAAAGTAATCAGAAATATGGGAAAAAGACCAAATGCATTATGAACGAAGAACCTAAAAAAAGAAGTAAAACATTTCTGTTACTTAAGTATAATTTTTAACGAACAATACAAATTACAGTGAATGAAAACTCTATCTCAACATCAGCAGAGATAGGTCAAGCACCATCAAACATAAGAAGTATCAATGGATCAGAAACAGAACTAGTAAAAACTGATAAGTTCCAGATCAACATAATAGATGGTGTTACTGAAACAAACAGGTGAACTTCTTCTAAACAACAAATACAAGATGTTATATTCAGGCAATAACAATAAGCGGGAAAAAAGGAATAACTATAGCATTCAACACTAAATATGAGGATAAGCTTCGTGAGGAGAGGCAATATGAAGTAGAGTGAGGTGGATAAATATCAGAATGGGAAATTGGACAACAAGACTTATTTGTGCCTATGGTCCCATAGAAGATTCTACTAAGGAAGAAGTAGAACTCAAAGCATTAGAGAAGACAAATGTCACAAAGAAAAAGTTAGTCCAAAGAGCAAAGTAGGAAATTATTACCAGATGTATAGAAATGGTCTGGGAAAATTTAGAGAAAATAATAAAACTAATAATAATAATAATGGTAAGTGCCTGATGAATTTCTGTTCAGAACATGGACTAGTCATTACTAACACCATAAAGAGATGCACAGATTCACATGGAGAGAAGATACCAGAAATAAGAACAGTCACATTTACTATGTTATTGTTGATAGTGATATCTTCAGCCAGTTCGGACACAGAGTATACAGAAGATTTGAAATAAGAAGTGTTCATTCAGTTATGAGCAGGACAGGCACTTCTTACCACATCAATCCATCTAGATTGAGGTGGATTGATGCAGTCTTCCTCCAGGTCTTTTTCCTGCTATCCTGGCATCAAACACTTATTCTGCTAATCTTTCCTCTCCCACTCTGTTTATTCATACCACATCAAAATAGCTTTGCTCACACATTCACGATTGATAACAAAGTTTAGTTCCTTCCTAATATCTTCATTTTTTAATATGATTTGCCACTAATGGCATCTGATCACTTATCCCCAACCTAATTCTTCTCCATTTTTTTTTTTTTTTTTTTTTTTTAAGAATCAAGATATGAGATTTCTGGGAAAAAAAAAAAAAGCTTTAATTTCTAACCCAGCCATCAGAACATAAGTTAAAAGGGATTTCAAAACTATCTTGCATATAGTTAGTTCAGAGATTTTGCTAATTTCTCCTCTATTATTCTGTATAATTTTATTCTGGCTCCCTAACATACCAGCTCTGCTAATTTTGTTGTCAAGTTCCATATTTAATATGCTACTTTCACTAAAATTTTTTGTGTCTAAATAGCCAAAATATTTTACATGTTTCTTGGGTTCATTTCTCATTTAGGATGCATTTGATGTTTTCCATGTTCCTGCCTATTTTCATAGCCTTTGTCTTTTGGTTGCTGATATTCATAGCAAATATGTTAGAGCAGTTATACAATTTATTATTATTCAGGACCTTCATGACATCAGAAAACTCATTGTAGGAAGACATCTTAAACAACAAAAAGTCTATTATACCACTCCTTAAAGTCATTCACTGTTTATGCTCTCACTAGCCAATCAGACAATACATTCCAACCACACTTCATACAAAAAAAAGTCACTTCCCACCCTTTATTCACCACTTCCATTTGCAATTTTCAGGGATGGTCTCCCCTTCCCTTTGTTCTATCATATGAAAGATCTCTCCATCCACCCTGTAACTACCTCTCAACAGTTTAAATGTCTCAATCATATGATGCAAAATTGGAAAGAGCAATGGTCAATGAAGGTGATGTACACCCTCTGTCCAAAAAGAAACCAAACTTTTTGAAAATAGAAGAAACTAGTGGCACCACCTGTTGTACCTTTTTGTAGTCGAAAGTGGCAACCTTCATTAGTGTTGTGTCAACTGTTTGACATTTGTTTCATTAGAAGCTGAGTAACAGTGCCAAAAGTCACAGTGTGTTTTGACGGATGGTCGGTCGTCAGATATTCATGCCATACGCGACGAATTCTTGCTACCAATCACCTCAAAACTTCGAGATAAAACTCACCATTGACCATTTGGCCAGGCGGAACAAATTCTTTGTGAATAATGCCCTTGGAATCGTAGAAACAAATCAGAATTGTCTTTACTTTTGACTTCTCCAAGCAACTTTTTTTCAGATGCCCCTCTTCTGGTCATCTCCACTCAGCACTTTGTTTTGGGCTCATACTCAAAACACCACGTTTCGTCACCAATAATGATTGTTTCAAGGAAGTTTGAGTCCTTACAAGCAGTTTTAATGAGGTCCTTGCAGTGTTCAATTCGATACATTTTTTGGTCGTCAGTGTGGGGAACAAATTGTGAATTCAATTTACGAAGGCCCAATCTCTCGGTCAAAATGCCGTGAACACTGATTTTGGAATCCCCAATTCATCTTCAATCAATCTCATGAAATGGAACATTTCGGGTTTTCTTTGATGAAATCACGCGCTTTTTGGATGTTAACTTCGCTCAGTCCAGTTTTTGGACAGCCCGGCTTTTCGTTTTCCTCAAGTGTCTCACGACCACTTTGAAATTGCTTAAACCACTCGTAAACTTGAGTATGAGTATTCATCACTGTATGCTTTTTGAAGTATTTGTTGCATTTCGGTAAAACTTTTACCAAGTTTAACACAAAAGTCAATCGCAGCTCTCTGTTTGAAACTCATTTTCCAACCGTTCTTCAAAACACGCTGTCACTCTTGGCATTATAACTCGGTTTCAAATGAAACAAATGTCATAAACAGTTGACACAACACTAATGAAGGTTGATGTTTTCGACAACAAAAAGATACAACAAGTGGTGCCACTAGTTTCTTCTATTTTTCGGTTTCTTTTTGGACAGTGGGTGTAGATATCTTGCAGGATAACTTAAATATGCTGGAGGTATGGGCAAAGGTAACAGCTGTCAGTTTAACATGGTTAAATGTAATGTGAAGCATTCACTTTGGGAGGATTAGAGGAAATATTGCAAAGGTGGCCAAAATAAAATGGCACATCAAACTACATGGTTGCTGAAGAACACACTAACAAGAAGGGATAGGGAAGTTACTCTTCCACTTTATAAGGCATTAATAAGGCCACACTGGACTACTGCACACAGATCTTGTCACCTGGATTCCTTCGTGATGAAGAAGTGGTGGAGAGGATCCAGAAGCGAGTGACAAAGATTGTTATAGGTCTATGGAATGTCTCCTATGAGGGTAGATTGAAGGTCTGTGGGTTCCAAAAACTAGCTGATAGGTGTAAGAGAGAAGATATGATAGAAGCATATAAGTTATTAAAGCGGTTTAATAGGACTGATAACAATTACATTTTCCTGTACAGTGCAGTGCAGGAAGGGAGAGAAAGAGAGGTCCATCCCTGGAAATTGCAAGAGTGTGGTTAACAAGGGTATTAGGACTAGATATTTTGCTTGGAGGGTGATGAATATGTGGAATGCATTGGCAGAGTTGGTTGCAAGTGCTTCATCTGTAAATGAGTTTAAGGAAACGTATGATAGGTAATGTGTGAATATTGGTTAGTGTGTCAATGTAAGGTCTCCCACAATGAATCTTCTGACTCTGTGGAGACACTGTTATAATAACAACAATAATAATAATATCACCCCTTCATCTTCTATCTACCAAACTCTGCAGTTCACATATAATATCTAATCCTCATAATTAACAATGCGCCTCTACACACTCTCCAAGGTTAATTAATCCTCTTCAAATCTTAGTAAACAGATCTGAGTACAGCAATCCTGATGTGGTCTGATCAGGGCTTTATATAATGGAATCACAACTCTTCTATCTCTGTCGGTAAGTGGTCCTTCTCAGTACTGTAGCAATCCTCTGGTTTATCTTCACCACCTTTGCAACGTATATTCTAAACTTCAAATTTCTATCAATCATCATCCCAAGACCTCTTGCCACCTCCACTTCCTCTAGTACAGTTCTACCAGCAGAGAATGTCTCCCATTGTTGGATCCTAAATTTCTAGACTTTACATTAAGTTTGCATTTAACTGACATCCCAATTCCTTTGCTCATCTATCCAGCTTACTCAACTCCTCCTGAAGGGCAACCACATCAGCACTATTACTAATAACCCTTCCCAGCTTCACATAATCTGTAAACAACTGATTATAACCCTGCAATCTACTGACATCATCACTGACATAAAGGTTAAGCAATATAGGTCCCCAGTACTGAACCCCACGTGACCTTCTGCTTCCTTGACACCATTCCCTCGTATACAACTCTCTGGTATCAATCAGACAGCTAATCTCAAACCCAATTCACTAGCCTGATATCTATGTATGACTTAAATATCAGCTTATCATGCAGCACTGTCAAGTGCTGTTTTAAAATCCCTCTAATAATGTGTTTCAGCTACTTTTTCAGGATAAAATACTTAATAATAAAATAAAATAAAAGTAATCATTAAGCAACTGTACTGTGTCATCTGTGTTGGTCACTCGACTCCCATATTCATCTATCAATGTCACTCTTCAGCGATTATTTCTCTTCCTAATGGACACATACATAAACAAAGAATTCCTTACGATTTCCCTTGGATTGAAGGGCTAATCTTTACTCATATTCCAGTTTTATCTATCTTCTGTAGTATGAAAGTCACTCTTCTAGAGTCTAATATTCCTCATGCAGCTGCTCACCACCAATCTCCATATACTTTTTCCATAACCTCTTTTTCATCTGCAACACCAAATCATGTTCTCTTGAGGCATACAGCTTGTCATCGCTGCTAATAAATATTTTTTCACTAGTTCCCATGCACTGATAAGATCTCTCCCTTCCAATTCTTCCATCCAAGAAACTACCGGAAGCTGATTTAGAAGATTATTATAATCACCTTCCTTATAATTCAATATAAATTCCTTTCTCTTTGAGACTTCTGCATGTTTATTCATTCCATCAAGTCAAGACTATATCATCACTCTCACTCTGAAACCAAGGGCAGGAATAACATCTCAGTCACAATCAGATCCTCTGATGCTAGGACCAAATCCAAAACTCTTGAACTTTGTGTTCCTTCTACTATATTGCCTCAGACATTTGTCTCTTAAGCATTCGAGAAATTCCATTCTCATACTACTACATGTTGTTTCCCCTCTCCGAATTTATATTTCTGTAGTTAAAATCTCCCATAATAATCAATCATTTTGCACTTCCCAAACTCAACTGCCTATACATCTCCTGCTCTCCATCCTCTGTGTTCTCTGGCCTATAGCAACATCCCACTAAATATATGTTCTGCCCATTTCCACATGATAATCATGTACTCTCAAAACCATTAGTGCAATTTCCATTCAAATTCTTCACTATGAAAGGACACAACTCATCAGCTATGTTAAGTAACATTAAACCATTACATTTGTTCTTCCTATCCTGCCAAAATATGCTATACCTTTCTACTTTTACTCTTGTCAAGACATCTTTCAATCACGTTTTGTTGAGCTCAACAACCTTTAGACAGACTAAAGCTACCAATGCTACCAATTCATTTCCTTTATTCCTGACATTTTTGGCATTTGTATAAAGGAAGATCAATAATTTTCAGCATTTCTACAACTATTATTATATCCTCCAGAGTCCATCTGATTCTGTAATATACCATACATTCTCCCATTTCAGAAGCAACTATTCCTGTAGAGGCCACCCCCCCTACTACCATCCACCCTGGCAACTCTAGTTTTCCAGGCCTAACACACTCATTTGCCAAAAGAACAAAAATCTATCCAACTGCCTGCATCCTCCCTTGTTCAAATGCAGTCCATCTCTCACACACAGCTACCTTATATCCCCAAATGCACTCCAGGCATCCACATAACTAAGCCTCTTTTTTGACACATACTTGCCTGTCATGTCATTCATTACTGATGCTCTTCTCCTCTATTTTATATTATCATATCTGGGTAACAGACTCACTATCTTCCCTCTCACACTCTTCTGCTGTACAATCCCAAACATTAACCACAGATCTCTCACTACTAGATTCATGCTATCAATCAAGCCTTTAATACTAACCATCATTATCATCTCATCCATGTATTTGCCTGACTTGAATTGCCATGGTTACAATATCATTCATATAGACAATTACTCTTCTAGCTTTCTATTTTGCACTCCACAGATCAATGAATCTCCAGACATGAAACTTCTCACTGATCTGTTCATTCCATGTTCATCTGCATTCCCCCCACCTCTCTTTTCTCTGACATTCTGCTCTCCTACTTACTTATTTCCTCCCATCTCTCCATTCTTTACTCCTGCACTATCTCACCTTCCTCTTTCCCTGATTCTCAAATTCTCTCTCTTGCTTCTACTCTTGTTCAATCTCACATTAGTTAACCTTCCCAGTCTCTTAATCTCTTCCTTCACACTTCTCAAGAAATGATCATACCTTCCACTTTTTTTCAGTACTTCTATTTCACTTTCTTTCTCTCTCTCTCTCTCTCTTCAAGTATCCTCCTCTTGCTCAACATTCACCAACCAATCACCATCCTCCAAATCTGCAACACTTCCTAACATTATATCTATTTCCAAATCAGGGGTTGTCTTCATCACTTTTGATCATGCTACTCACATGTCTGCTGGCATTTCTCTCTTATATAAAACATTTTTAACTGCTCCAATGCAAACATGCTACAAGCACCAAATGCAACGAAAATTTGTAATATAGTGTGCAAAATGTAGTCCTTAATTGCGGCAGCTGAATGATAACAAAAAATGATCAAATTACAGCATCTATAATTATTGAAACACAAAATAAATATACAAAAAAAAAAAAAAAACGTTAAACACTAAAAACCTCAAAATATGAACTATTCAACACTCACTTATGATCAAACTAGGCAAGACTCTCTCTCTAAATTCAAAACAAATATCATAATATTTATACATCATCATCATCAAATTCCTGACATGTACCCTCAAAGGGTGTACAGGATATGATAGTACTACATGAAAAAATCTACATCATTACTAACTTCCTATCTAGAATTTTCCTCCAAATCAGTCTGTTACTTGTCAAGACTCCAACATTATCAGATCTTATATTTCTATCGTCTAAGGCACTTTGTACCATATCAATCCACCTATATCTTGGTCTTCCTCTGGGTCGTTGTGCTGCCAACCTGGCAGAGAACACTTGTTTTGCTAATCTTTCCTCGCCCATTCTGTTTAAGTGACCTGAGATTGGCTCTGCTAACACATTCCTGGATGCTGACAATGTCAAGTTCTTTCCTAATATCCTCATTTTTAATATGATATTGCCATTGATACCATCTGTTCACGCCTCTAATCTTTCTTAGGACTCTCATATCTGCGGTCTCTAGTCTTTGGTCAAGTGTTTTACTTCTGACTCAGCTCTCAGATCCAAAAGTTAAAACTGGTTTGAACACAGTCTTGTATACAGCTAATTTAGTGTTCCGACTAATTTCTCTCTTATTCCATATGAATTTATTCAATTGACTTCCCACCATACCAGCTTTGCTGATTCTGTTGTCTATTTCTATATTTAATTTACCATGTTCACTAAAAATCATGCCTAAGTAGCTGAAATGTTTTACTGGTTCCACAGGTTCTCCATTCACAACACAGTTGACATTTTCAATGATTCTGCCTATTTTCATTGTCTTTGTCTTTTTATTGCTGACCTTCATACCATATCTATTACGGCAGCTATTCAATTTAGTCAGAGAATCTAGCAGACTTGTAGCGGATTTATTTAGAAGTATAACATTATCCGCATAAAGCAAAGAGCTGACATTAACATCTCCAATTTTGATATCATGTTCAATACCACTTTCCTTCATAATGTGATCCATATAGATAATGAATAACAGAGGAGATAATGTACATCCTTGTCTCACACCAGATTTAACATTAAACCATCTTCCTGTACTTCCTTCAATTCTAACTGCTTACTTACAACTCAAATAAAGACTAAGTATTGTTTGATATAATGCCCCATTGAAACTATATATATTGAATAGCTTCTCTGTTGACACCTTGTCGTATGCCTTTTCCAGATCGACAAAACTTAAATACAGATCTCTGTTATATTCCTATGCTTTTTTCTCGACTATTTGTCGTAAAGTGAAGATCTGATCCTGAGAGCCTCTATTTGGCCTGAATCCAGCTTGTTCTTCACCAAGCTTTTCTTCCACAATTCTTCTCAACCGCTTCTCAAGTATACTTGCATTGATCTTGCCAGGAACACTCAGTAGGGAAATACCTCTGTAATTCTCACATTCAGTTTTATTTCCCTTTTTATATATGGGTACTATGAGAGCTCTACTCCAATCATCAGGGATTCGTCCCTCTCTCCAGGCTTTCTGAACTATGCAGTGCAGCAACTGTAAGACTCTTATACCACCATACTTCAGCATTTCTGTACGAATATCATCTACTCCTGCTGCCTTTCCATATTTCAAGCCTTTGCTTGAAATTTGCACAGTGGTAAAAAACATTGACCACTGCATGCTTGGTCAGTGTTTTTTACCACTGTGCTGTCACCACTGCTTGTTTCATTTAGCAGTTTTTCAAAGTAATTACTCCATACTTCAAGGATATCTTTTTCTCCCGTTTTCATGTCACCTTTATCATCTCTAACTCCTTTTACAGCACAATTTCCTCCATTCCTAAGCTTCTTCAACAACCTCCAGAATATTTTGCCACCTTCTTGATATTTATTTTCTATATTCTTGCCAAAGTCCTCCCATGAGTTTTGTTTAGCTAGTTTTACACAGTGTCTAGCATTCTTGCATTTGTCTCTATATTCTCTAAGAGCACAAGCTGACTTATTTGACAGGAACTTTTGATTTGCTTTCTTCTTTTCCTTCACTGCCTCTTGTCCACCAGGGAGTTCTGATTTTTTTATCCTTGCAGACAACCTCACCACATGCCTCACTGGCAGAATCAATCAATGTTTTCTTCAGAGTTTGCCACTGAATCTACAAGGTTTGATTCCTGTTCTCAAACTATTTCATTTTTTTTCCAATAATCTTTGTGTATTTTAGTCTACAGTTCACATCTAAGAGTTGCTCAACTTCTATTCGCTTTAAAACTTTCTTACATGTTATTCTTTTGAATATGAAATTCAATTTTATCCTGCTCAAGACCAAATAGTGATCACTTCCAATTTCAAATCCTCTGTACACTCTGGTGTCCTGCACCAGGGAGAAAACATCACTATCAACAATAACATAGTCAATGAGACTTTTCTTATTACTAGCCTCTTCTCTCCATGTGAATTTATGCACATTTTTATGTTGGAACATGGTGTTAGTAATAACCAGTCCATGTCCTGAGCAGAAATCCAACAGATATTTGCCATTATCATTAGCTTTGCTCTTTTCTCCAAATTTTTCCAAAATATTTTTGTAAGTCTCACAATCATTTCCTACTCTGCTATTTAGATCCCCAACAAGGACCAACTTTTCCTTTTTCATTGTGTCAGTTGCTTTTTCTAAAGCCTCAAAAAATTCCTCCACTTCTATCTTAGTAGAACCTTCTGTGGGAAGGTTCTACTAAGATAGACGTGGAGGCACAAATAAGTCTCATTGTCCAGTTCTCCATTCTCATATTTGCCCACATTACTCTACTTGAGACTGACTGCCATTCAAGAAGATTAGCCTCATATTTTGTGTTGAATACTATGCCTACTCCTTCTTTTCCTTGATTGTCATTGCCTGAATATAACATTTTGTATTTATTGCTCAGAAAGATCTCACCAGTTTTTGTCTTTTTTGTTTGAGTCACCCCTATTATGCCGATCTGGTACTTATCTAATTCCTCAGCTAGCTCCATTTCTTTGCCATTCAGGCCTTCTTACGTTGATAGTACTGATCTTTAACTCTGGTGATGTTGAGTTGGGGGTTGTTTTCAGATTAGTTCCAGTAGCTGACTTTTCGCTGTTCGACCTGGTTCCCTGGCGAAAACAATGGGGGCCCTTGTTTATCCAGGCGACACTCCAGCCAGCATGAAATTTTGTCATGTTGTACCATCATTTTTTTTATTTTGGTTTAACCAATAAGAATACAATTTGGTCGGCTAAATCCCAAATTGTCAGTCCATCCTCGTTCGTTCAGTATCCAAGGAGGTGCACCACGAGAAGGTGAGGATTGGACATTAGGTCAGAAGCCCTGGTCGGTTCTCTGCATTCCTTTAAAGGCTATGTGGAGGTCTCCTCTCAGTTATACAGCTTTGACCCTTAAGCACCCCATAATTTATACTGAAACTAATAATTTTTTCTCACACCTCACTACCATGAACTTCACTCCTGGCATAAAAACCAGTTAAGGAATCCTGCAGACCTTGTGCTGGAGTCATATAAGAGTATGTCGTTCTTATAGAAAGGCTAATACGCTGATTAAACATGACTAAATACAGGGACGCGCTGGCAATATGTGCAATGCATACAGGCACCAGGATAGTAAAGGCGCAAAAAGATTTCAGGCAAGGAGGAAAGATTTCAGGCAAGGAGGAAATACTTAAAAAAATATATTATTTATTAATTATATCAAAATAAATTACATTTTGGTTTAAATTTTAATTACATTTTATAGATTTGTCTTAAAAAAATTATTTATAATCACTTACTGTTATTATTCCTTAAGTTCTTATTTTAATCTGATCCTAGTTCTAACAAGTAGTTTAGCATAAACAAGTAAAAACTTGAACCAGCGTGAGTTTACTATTTACAGGATGATGCGCATTGGAATTTTTTTCATCTTGTTCAACTCGCATTTGCTCTAAACATATATAAGAAAATCTGCTGCAGTTTTTAACATTATTCTATATTCTGCTGTTATCAAGAGAATATAGGCAACATCCATCTTGCAATGTACCTGAATCGTCATGAGAAAAATTTAAATCATTTGAACAATTTAAAAAAATAGACAGAATTAATTATATCCTTAAAAAATAAAATTGTATTGATCATTGGCAACAAACAGTTTAAGATAATGAAAGGAAACGTTTGTATGAAGTTATAAAAAGAATAATTTTTGTAGTACAGTTTTTTAGGCAAACAAAATCTAGCTTTTCGTGGTAAAAGTAATAAAAGTAATATACGATCGGAACCATGGCAATTTTTTTTTTAAATGCAGTGAGATGTTAGAAAAGTTTGATCCTTTTATATCGGAACACACGTGAAGTGGAGCTAATGATCCTGACTTTAAAAATATGCCCTCATATTTAGGAGATAAAATTCAAAATGAAATACTCACTTTATTCGCATCAAATATTAAAAATGACGTTTTTATAAAGTGTTTTTTTATTCGGGGGAGGGACATAGGGGCACCAACTAGTTTTGCACACAGGTGCCGGACACTAGTGGCGTGCTGACTAAATACTTAACGAATTGACACCGTACATTAGAAATATAAATTAAATCAACTTTAATATATACTTTCCGATATTTCGGCAACGTCATGTTGCCGTCTTCATGGGAACTTAAGATAAAGACACGTGCACGCAAGTACTACATAACAGCAAATGAGAAACGAAGCGAGGAAGCTAACGTTTTCCTAAAGTCCTGATGGTGCTCCCTGGCAGG
Source organism: Typopeltis vanoorti (assembly GCF_054136105.1). Classification (NCBI taxonomy): domain Eukaryota; kingdom Metazoa; phylum Arthropoda; class Arachnida; order Uropygi; family Thelyphonidae; genus Typopeltis; species Typopeltis vanoorti. The sequence continues at coordinate 34,306,956 of NC_143567.1, read as the reverse complement.
CTATATTAGGTGTTCTTGGCCTTTGGGCTGAAGTTCTTCTGATATATGTTTCCCAAATTTGTTAAGGTCTGGCATGTTCTTAAGGGCTGAGGCTGATTCCATGAATAGTCTTTCATATTTGAACATGCCGTGGTGTATTACTGTGGCTTTCTCCCACATTATTCTGTGGCAAGTATCTAGAGCATGGTCTGCAAGCCCAGAGTGGCTGTACTGGTGAAATAGGATGTAGTCCTTGAGTTCTGAGATTCTGATATTTGCTGTCCTGCCTGTTTGGCCAAAGTAGGTCAATTTACAGCTGCAAGGGACCATACACCAGGTAGGTCCAGGGGAAGTGGTTGGTCTTTAGTGGAGTGAATAAGGGATGCCAATTTTCTATATGGTCTGTAACAGGAGGTCAAGTCATGTTTTTTTAGGATTTTGTTGATTTTTTCCAAGGTGATTTGGATGTAGGGAATGGTGATGGATTTAGAGTAATCTTTTTTGTGAAGGGGGAGGTGGGTTGTGGATAACTGTTTTTAGTATTTTTTGGATTTTTTTTTTTTTTTTGGGGGGGGGGGTAGCCATTGGCTGAGAAAGTGTTAATGATGTGATTTAGTTCAGTAGTTAGGGCTTGGTCATTTGAACAGATTAGTTTTGGCCTGTTAAATAGTGTCTTAATAACTCCATATTGTTGTGAGGGGGGGGGGGGGGAATTGTTGGTGAATGTATCTACCTGTATTTGTGGGTTTTCTATAAACTGAGAAAAACCAAGGTTCCATCAGGTTGGCCAGTGACTAGTATGTCTTTCTCTTTTTCCAGGGTGAACTTGATTCTGGGGTGTTGGTTGTTTAAGTTGGAGAAGAGTTTATGGTTGTGTTAAGAAGGAGAGGAGTGTATCTGGGCCATGTGCCCAAATAGCAAACACATCATCAACGTAGCGAAGCCATATGGTAGGTTTTTTTTGTGGGGCAGAGTTTAAGGCTTTCTCTTCAAAAGTCTCTATAAAGAAGTTGGCCAAGGGTGGGGAAAGTGGTGAACCCATGGCTGGCCCCTCTATCTCTTTGTAGAATTTTTCCTGCCAAATGAAATAGCCTGAGTTCATTGTGAACTGAAATAGGGCTGAGCTATAGGGAGGAAATTTAGCTTGGATTAGCTCTAAGGTTTCTTTGAGGGGGGGGGGACATTTGTGAATAAGGAGGAGATGTCAAAACTGACCATTATGTCATTATGTTGGAGTGTAAAGTTTTCTACACTGGCTTTGAAGTGGGCTGAGTTTTTTTGTGTATGATGGTGTGTTGCCAGGATAGTGTGAGAGCACTTTGGCTAAATATTTAGCTAGTTTGTAAGTGGGGGGAAGCAATGCCATCCACTATGGGACATAATGGCACATTTTCTTTATGTATTTTTGGGAGCCCATATATATGGGGGGGTCTAGAGTTATATGGTTTTAGTCTGGTAGTAATCTCCACAGGCCAAGAAGTGACCTTCTTAAGGAGTCTATGGAGAGCTACTTACCTCCCCGTTGAATACAATCCCACCAACTTACAAATTTTCTAATTTGTAAGTTGGTGGGGTTGTATTCAATGGGGAGGTAAGTAGCTCCTGTAGAGACTTGTATTCATTAATGGATATGTTGGTTTTTTTGGTGGTTTTGTTTTTGTGAGAACACAGGCTACATCTAATCTAATATCGTTGGCGATGTGGTTTGGAAGGTGGCGAATCCCACATTCAATCTGGATCATTAATTCCTCGGCAGGTAATTTCCTAGGAGCAATGGCAAAGTTGTGACCACGTGACAGAGCATTGAGTGCTTCAGGCTTCGAGATGATGGAAGAAAGCCACAGTAATACACCGCAGCAAGTTCATACACGAAAGACTATTCATGAAATCAGCCTCAGCCCTTAGGAACATGCCAAACCTTAACAAATTTGGATGAATGAGACTTCCCCAAATTTGGGAAACATATATCAGAAGAACTTCAGCCCAAAGGCAAAGAACACCTAATATAGCCCGCCAGGGGACACCATCAGGCCATTAGGAAAACGTTAGCTTCCTCGCTTCGTTTCTCATTTGCTGTTATGTAGTACTTGCATGCACATGTCTTTATCTTAAGTTCCCATGAAGATGGCAACGTGACGTTGCCAAAATATCGGAAAGTATATATTAAAGCTGATTTAATTCATATTTCTAGTGTATGCTGTCAATTCCTTAAGTATTTAGTTATAAGAGTATGTTATCTGCATAAAGTAAAAGGCTAAAATACATCTTCAGTTTTCATATCATGTTTAATGTCATTTTCCTTCTTACTGACAAATTGGCCCTTCAGAACACAAGCAATTTACAGACAAAAAATACTATTGTGGTGTGGTGGTTGGCGGTAGATGGTATTAATATGGATGATTGGTAGTAGAGGTTCGGTGTAGTGGTGGAGATGGAGAGTTGTACAGTAGGTGTCCTCTCGCAATGAGTCTTAGGACTCCTTGGAGGTGTCATAAATAATAATAATAATAAATATGATTCATATAGATGATGAATAAAATATCAGGGGAGATAGTGTGCACCCATGTCATGCACTTCAACATCAATCTTCCTGTACCTCCTTCAATTCTAATTGATGACTTACAACTTAAATAGAGAATATATATATATATAACTTGATATAAAGTCCCATTTATATAATATAATTAGTGGTGTAGCTAGAGCTTTTGCCACCCAGAGCAGTCCCTGAGTTTGCCACCCCACTCAATACACACCAAATATACTACAAAAAGTCAAAAGAACGTATAGGGAAATAAATTAAAACACTATGTTTATTTTTGAAGTAAAACTTTAATTTCAGCATTCTAAAATGTTATTTTTCTTGCTTTTCTGTTAGCAAAATCATGGATGACATTGGCAAAGCCTATTTCATAGCAATGTAAGTAATTCTTAATCTATTTTATTTAGAAAAACTACTCTCACAACTAGCAACACTTACAGCAATTTTGAGGAAAATTCGCAGTAGTATTACAATATTTGGAAATGAGTTCTCCAGACTGTATTTTAGAATTAACTGCGAAAGTTCAAAAAGGTTCAAAATGCCACCCCTCCCTAGCTACGCCTCTGAATATAATTGCAGAATTTTGAAAAGCTTTCCTGGCACCATGTCATATGCCCTTTTCCTGATGTACACAAAATATAAATTCAAATTCTTGTTGAATTCCTACAATTTCTCAACTAAAGTGAATCCGATCTACATAATGTGTTGGCATCAGCCCAAATTGCAGTTCTTCTCTAAGTGTTCATTCTGCGATTTTTCTTATCCTCTTCTCAAGTATACTCGCATAATTTGCAGCTGAGTCACTGTTTTAATACTGATTCTGAACAGACAAATGAAAATATGGTGAAAGCTAAGGCAATTATTGCCCGTGTCAGGCAAATAACCACTCAGCTACTCATTGCACATCTTGATGTCAGTAAGGAAATGGCCAGATTAATCTTAGAAAAAGATTTGTTCGAGGTTTGTGCTGCACAAGTTGACAGACAAACAGAGAGAGCATCGGGTTGCAAATTGTGGTCAAAATTTCATCCATGCAGTTGATCAAGATCGTGATGTGTTGCAAAGAATTATCACTGGTGATGAAAGTTGGTGTTTTCAGTTTGATCCAGAAACAAAATGCCAGAGCATGGAATGGCATGGAACATCTTCTCTCCAACAGAAAAAAGTCAGGTTGCAAAAATCAAGTGTCAAGACAATGGTCACTGTTTTTTTTTATTTTTGGATGTTGCTGGATCTGCCACGAATTTGTTCTTCCTGGCAACACAGTGAATGGTCAGTATTATTTAGAAATGATATAACTTCTATATACCAGCATTTGATGTGTCAGAAAAGAATGTTCCACAACAATTGGTTCTATTGCACAACAATGCGCCCGTGTACTGCTGTGAAGCAATTTCTGGCTTCAAAGTCGATCTGTGTGATTGAATATTCATCCCCCCCCCCATTCTCCAGACTTTTGCTCCTACACTTATTTCCTCTTCCCAAAAATGAAGTGTGGCTTGAAAGAGGAGCATTTCAGTAACATTAAAGACATCCAACACAGTGTGACCAGACACTGAAGCAGGTTCCCATTCAGGACTTCCACCATGCCTTCTAACACCTGTACGACAGATGTAAACGTTGTGTGAAGTTGGAGGGAGATTATTTTGAATCTGTGAAATTGACAATTCCAAATATATTTTATTTATTTATTTTGTGACATCTCCAAGGAGTCCAAGGACTTATCAAGGGAGGACACCTACTCTACAGCTCCCCATTCCCACCACTCCATCCACCAACTACACGGAACCACTACTATTATCATCTGCATCAACGTCATCTACTGCCCACCACCAGTATTTTTTGTCTGTAAATTGTGTGTGCGTTCTGAAGTGCCGATTTGTTTGTATGCGGGATGAAAAACCCGAGTTTCCGGGAGAAAAAACTCTGCTACTGCCATATGAGATCGGCTAACTCACCTTCAACTGAAAAAGCCCATATAAAGACTCCTCCCATCAACGAGAATCGAACTTAGACCTTTTCCAATCAAAGGGTACAATGTACCATCATTCTTCCAATTGTGCTACGGAGGAGCTTATATAGTCTTTATTTTGATATAATAATTGATGTTTCACTACTTAATGGGCACATTGCATATGCACAAGTGCAAGCTGAATGACATGCAACTCTGCTGCATGATTCCTGAAATCAGGTTGGATCTGGTTGGAGAATAGTAATGTCAGAAAACACAGCAGTGCAGCCAACACAAGTGTCAGTGCTTGAGACATCAGTATAGATGGGCAAGAAATCACAGTGGGCTATTCTGTGCACATTAAACAATTGCAAATAGACAGATGATGGAGTATGCAACTTCTGTAGTTGACCAAGTGAGAGGTTGCAAGACAGAGTGCAAACCTGCCATGCTATTATGTTTGGTGTAGGCAATGTTGTTACCATTCATGCAAAAGCTTGCATAGTCTCTTTAACACACATACCAAAAGGATGTATGACAGTGTGTATGTGAGAGAGAGAGAGAGAGAGATATTGAGCTTTCCAACACACAGAAAAGAGACTAGTCCACGTAGGATTTTTAGGGCAAAAAGAAACAGCTGTTTCTGTCTAAGTGACAGAGCTGATTCATTTGTTTCGACATAAAAACTATGAGTGGGTGATGTGTGAAAGGCACTAGTAACTATCCATATACCCTGATGATGGATGGAATCCAAACATTGCAGGTTATTCTGCCTTGCAGAACCACAGACCCATAATCCAGCTTTGAACCTATAGGTGCATAATAAACATGAAGCAATGAAAATTGATTGGCATCCCATTCAGTAGGGGATAGAGTGCAAAGGAGATTCAATGCTCTCTTGCACTTTTATCTTCATTGACGAATGTGTACAAGGAATGCAAGTTTTCTGTCAAAGATGAGTCCCAAGAACTTGGCTTCTGTTGCTACTGGAATAACAGTTCATCCTATTCTTAATTCAGGATTTGGGCAAAAAGTGCTTTTTCGACACACAGACACTTTTTTTTTCTGTTGAAAGGCCATATAGAAACACGATCAATTTTTTGCTGAAGTCGTCTATCAATTACCCTCATGTTATGGGAGTGACAGTAAATTGTGAAGTCATCAACATATAGAGCACTGTCTACAGTGAAAGGAATCAGTTCAGTGATCGAGTTAACTTTGATAGCAAAAAGCGTCATACTTAAGACAGAGCGTTGGGGAACACCCTGATGATATGACTGAGATAATGTACTTCCCACTTTGGCTTGGAAAGTTTGCCCAGACAGAAAGTTTTTAATAAATATAGGAAGGTGTCCTCCAAGGCCTAGGTCAGTGTTTCTCAAAGTGTGATACGCGTACCACCGGGGGTACGCGAAAGGTCGTTAAGGGTAAGTGGCAATTTTCGGCTATGCATAATTAAAGGAGACATTATAATTTTTCAACAAACAGTGCAATTAGAGACAACCAGATAAAACGGCACTGACTAATGAATCACATCCCCTCTCCAACAGAAACTGCTATATAGACCAAGCAAAACCATATGTTGCCAGTAAAACATATGGTTTTGCTCGACACCATCCCCGTTGTTAACGTGTTAAAACTAAGAAATATACAGTGAATGTGGTTCAGATATTACGGAATTCGGTTGAGGGGAAATTAGCATTTCAACTCAGCTGTTGAAATGCTAATTTGTCTTTGGTTCGCACGATCTTTTGTACCACACCAATCATATGCAGTTCTTTGCTGCTCTACGTATCTCAAATCTTGTAAATTACTGGTGATTTTTGCTTGAAATAATGGGAAAGAAGATGACGCTATTTGGGTAGATGACTTTGACGATGCACACAAAGAAACTGTTCTCGATGCCAAAAGTAGTGATAGCGAGTAGGGGCTTCTTGGCAAGTCACACAATTTTCAGTTTTTTTCTGAAAACTTTAGTTTCCGAAAATTCCCGCAAGTATCTCGCAACCCGATTTTTTAGCTTTAATTTTGGGAAAAAATTTAGTTATATTCGAGTAAATACAGTATTTTTTTTAGCTTTCAAATTCTTACGTGTGGATCATCGGTTAAAAATTGGATTTATAAAACCCCCAAATGAGAGCAATATAGCAAATACAAGTAGCTGTAAGCAACAAGAAAACGTTGATATTGCATCTGGATCAAATGAAATTGATGAGTGTGTTGTCTGACATCTCTAGAGAACTAAAATTTAAAAATAAATCATATTTTTTGTTTACATGAACATATAAATTCAAATAAAATAGATATTTAATTTTAATATTTTAAATTAATGTATAATTTTAATTACTTTATTTTTAATTAATTAATTTGGGGGTACTTGGTAATAATAAAAATTTAAGAAGAGGTATGTGGATATCTGAAGTTTGAGAAACACTGACCTAGGTTATAGAGGTCTTTTGATATGCGATATCTCCAGGCTGTGTCATAAGCTTTTTCCATGTCAAAGAAAGAAACCAGATGTTCTTATTTTAGTCCGTTTTAGATCATTTGGTCTGTTTAGAAGTTTCTAAACAGACCAAATGGTCTAAAGTTGAATGATGTGTATAAAAACCATTGTGTATTGGAGGGAAGATCGTTGCTTTCTAAATACCAGAAAACTTTGGCATTAACATTTTCTCTAATATCTTACAAAGACAGCTTGTCAGAACAACAGGCCAATAATTATTTGCTTGTGTTGGATCCTTTCCTGGTTTTGGAATAGCAATGACAACTGATTTATGCCAAGAATCCAGAAACTCTTCCTCTGCAAGTATTCTGTTGTATATTAAGAGAAGGAGATCCATAGAAGATTATGGTAGGTGTGTTATCATTTCATAATGGATGTCATCAGGCCCTACTGTACTAGAGTGAGAGAGTAAAAGGGCTCTTTTTAGTTCCTCCTTAAGAAATGTCTGATTGTATGATTCAAGTCCATTGGTAAAAAATTTAGCCTTTGTTTCTCTTGCTTCTTCGATATTAAAAAATTCAGGATGATATCAAGTTGTTGCTGAAATTTTGGCAAAATTTTCTCCAAAAAGTGTCTGTAGGATCCCAAAGCCATTGCAAATACTGCAGCCATAAAACTTTCGTTATGGTCTAAGGTAGACAAACGGTGTGTTCTATATCTACCTTTTATTTTCTTGATTTTATCCCATACAATTTTTGCACTGGTCATTTGATGAACTGATGAGGTAAATTGGATTCAAGACTATATTTGGCTTTGATGTCTCACATAACGTGTTTTGGCCTGATCACACTTAAAAGCTATTAAGTTTGATGTGGTGGGGTATTTATGAAATATATCCCTTGCTCTGTGTTGATCTTTTTTTTTTTTTTTTTTTTTGTTGCCTGGCATTCTAGGTTTCACAAAGGATTTGGATAGAGTGGAAATCGAGATGATGTTCTTAAAATAGGAACTGTTGCTGCCTGGACAATGCAATCTGTTACATACTTTATGCTATGCTTCATTGACTGATGTTTGACTGACTATATCAGCATTAAATTTTTCAAGATGGGAAAAAGTGTTCCAGTCAGCCTGGTATATTTTCCATATGGGCATCTGTGTAGAAGAAATGGTTCCTGTGAAGACATTGCCCAAAGAACGGGAAAGTAATCACTTTCATATATGTTCTCTTCAACATCCCACGTGAGCAGTGGAAGAATGGAAGAGGAGCAGATTGTAAGATCGATTGCAGAATATTAAGAGTAGATACATGGAAGAAAGTACTGAGTCTATTACTCAAAAGCGAAAGATCATTCAATGATATGACCTCGCTATTTGTGTTGGCACTAGCACTATCCTACAGAGTATTGTGACCATTGATGTCACCCATAAGAAGTTCGGGCAGTTAAAAGATAAGGTTATCAAGTTCGATTTCATTTAACTCAGCACCTGGGTAAATAAATTGAACATACTATAATACGAAATCCCATAGATAGGTGAATTGCTACTGCTTCCAGAGAAGTATTAAGATGGACATGATGGAAAGGAGTATGACTGCCCACTAGAATAGCTACTCCTCCATGAACAAGACCACCTCTACTTCTGTCCTTGAGTACAACAGTGAAATTACTTAAGGTAGGATTCTCACTGCATCTTAAGTATGTTTTCTGTAGACAGAAACAAAAGTGTCAATGAACAATTCTCTCAAAATACACAACAGTTATATTGTAAAAATTTTCCTATTGTTTTGGCTTTATAGACTTGTCTGGTTTTCAGAAGGTTGAAGTTAATAAATATAAACCTTTGTCAGGTTTATATTTATTAATTGCTTTTGGAGAGAATGGATGGCCAGTGTCTGTCTCTTCCTCTGGTAAAATATTCAATACATCTGATGTGTCAGGATCAGTTGGCAAGTTTAATTTACTTTTAGTGGATACTGAAGTATCCATTTTTTCTGGGGGTGTCTTGGTGGTTTATCTTTAAGTGATATCTTTGCCATATTTTATTATTTTTTTTTTTTTTGACAAGTGAGTTCTCATCAAAGGGAACAATTTTTGGAGTTATCTCTGGAGTAGGACTAGAGGATCTCAAAACAAATGTAGTAGTGGTTAACTTCTTTTTTGCATCCCGATGGGATATATTTTATTAAATTTTAATTTTCTGTATTTCTTTTTCATCTTTCTACTTCTGAGATGCACGAGAGTAATCTGGATGATCTCTCTGACAGTCGACAAAGTTGGATAGGGTAATAGTTAATCAAGGTGATGTAGAGAGTTTGAAGGATGATTTAAATAGGCTGACAGTATGTGCAAAACATAATAGATGTCAATCTAATGTGGAAAAGTGTAAAGTTATGCATTTTGGGATACAAAAGAGTACAAGCTATGTATCGCATTGAGGGAACTGTACTCCAGGAAATTAATAAAGTCAGGGATTTGGGAGTAGTATTAGATATATTGCTCAAGCAGCCTTTGTAGCTAAGACTTTATAAAGCTTTATAAAGTCTTGATAAAACCACATCTGGATTACTGCTCAAGTATGGTCACCTAGGTTGTTTCTTGGGGGATGAGGAAGTGGTGGAGAGGATCCAGAGGTGAGTGATCAAGATGGTCAATGGTCTGTGGAATGCTCCGTATGAGGATAGATTGAGGGTTTATGGATTGCAAAGCTGGTTGATAGGTGCAAAAGGGGGGGGGGGGTGGAGATATGATAGAAATATTTAAGTTACTTAAAGGCTTTTATAGAACTGATGTAGGGGAAATGTTTCAACACTTGGCTAGTGTGAGCAAAACAAGAGTTTATCCCTGGAAGTTGGATAAAAGTGTGGTCAGCAAAAGGTGTGGGGATTAGATTTTTCACTTGAAGAGTGGTGAATGAATGGAATAGGATGACCGTGTCATTTGTGAGTGGTCTGTCTGTTAATGATTTCAAGGAGAGGTATGACAGATATTGTGTTGATAGTTTGAGTCTCTCATAATGAGTCCTAGGACTCCATGGAGGTTACTATGCAGTAATACTAATAATAATAGTGCCTCCATAGCGCAAGTGGAAAGACAATGATATAATGCATCTTTTGACTGAAAAAAAAAAGCCTAAGCTCAATTCACATCGTTATGAGAGGAATTGTTATATGGGCCTTTTTCATTTGAAGGCAAGTTAGCTGATCTCATAAAGAGGTAGCAACATTTTTTCTCCTGGAAACTTGGGTTTTTCACACCGTGTACAGACAAATTAGCCTTCAGAACGCACGCAATTTACAGAAAAAAATACCGTTGGGGGTGATGATGGGCAGTGGTGGTAGTTGTGCATAGTAAGAGAATAAGTAGTAGGGGAGATGGTTAGCTATGTGTAGAAGAGTGGAGTACAGTGCCCTTCTGCAATGAGTCCTTGGAGGTGTCACATAATAATAATAATAAATAAATCTTAGCTGAAAACTCAATAAGTCTTAGCTGAAAACTCTGTAATTTTCATATTCAATTTTATTTCCCTTTTCACAGATCGATAGTATAAGAGCTCTTCTCCAATCATCTAAAAATCATCCTTTCGAATTATACACTGCAGCGTAAAATTTTTATACCTTCATATCTCAAAATTTCTGGTCAAATATCACCTACACCAGCTCTGTCCACATTTCAGGGTTCTAATAGCTTTCCTTTAAGTACTAATAAGCACTCCTGTGTGCATACTCTGAATACTCTGCATACTCTTGAATATTTTCTCTCCTGTTTTATTTAGGAATCGTTCAAAGTAATTACTTTGAAGGATTCCTAAATAAAACAAGAGAATATCTTTATCTTCAGTTCTTATCATCTTTATAAACTCCGATTCCTTTTGTACAGTGCAATTTCCTCCATTTCTAAGCTTTTACAATAGCCTTCAGAAAATTTTGCCACCTTGTGATATTTATCTTCTATATCCTGAGCTGGCCTAGTTTGGCTAAATAGTTAGTGCATCTGCTCCCCAGCCAAGAGGCTGCAGGTTCGAATCTCACCAAGGGCATTGATGTTTGTGATTGTCCTACTAACCAATCACTATATATACTGCTGTGACCTATGTCCTGGTGCAGCATGACCTTTTGTCTTTGCACTATAAAAATCAAAATCAATCAATCAAATCAATCTATATCTTAACAAAAGAATATAATATACCAGTTTCTTTGGCTCTCATAGATTATGAAAAAGCTTTTAACTCAACAGACCGGTGCAAAATGCTTGAAGCTTTAAAATATATAGGAAGAGACAGTGGCGCGCTCAGGATTTAATCTTCTTGAGGAGAGCCGAGCGCTCAAGATTTAATCTTGGGGGGGGGGGGGGCGAGTTGAGTAGACGATTTATGAATACACACTATGCATTGCATACGACCTCTGACTAAGCATCTGCAGTGATCACCAATACATGATAAGTAGTATAGAAACAGAAGACACAACATAAATAAAAAACTGAATTTTAATTAGAAAAAGATTTTTGGAAATTTTTCTAGTATTTATTTCCTTTCTTTTTTTTTGGTGGGGGCCAGGGCTCCTTAGCCTCCCTCCCTGGGTGCACTACTGGGAAGAGATGATATTTAGATTAACATATTAGCTCATATATATATATATATATATATATATATATATATACAGGAGAGAGATTCATCAGTAATAAACTTAAATGGAAAAGAATGAGAAATAGTAAAAAAATAGGAGTCAGACAGGGAGATGCTATCTCACCAAAATTATTTCCTAGTCCTTGAATATATTATGAGAATATTGAACTGGGAGAAAAGAGGACTGAATATTCATAGAGAATACTTAAGCAATCTACAATTTGCTGATGATATTCTAATAGCAACATCACCAAAAGAACTAGAACACATGCTTACTGAATTAAATGAAGTAAGTCTGTACAGTGGAAATACTTCAGAATGAAAGCAAATTGAAATAAATCAAAGACAAATGGAAATAGTGAATTCATACATCATAAACTTTATAATGGAATTTCAGCTAGAATAACAGCAGGATGGAAAGTTTTTAACCATTATGAAGAGATATTTAAAAGCAATTTACCAAACTGCCTAAACAGAAAGATCTACAATCAGTGTGTACTCCCAACAATACTCTATAGTAGTAAAGCCTGGAGTCTAACTAAAAAAACACCTAGAGAAACTGAAAACAACATAAAGAAACATGCAAAAAGCCATTATGAGAATAATTTAGTTAGATAAAAAGAATAATACAGTTATCCCTCGACTTACGTCCATTCGAGTTACATCCGTGATCCCATAAGGGAATAAATAACATTTTCGACTATACTTTCGAACAAGATGTAAACGAGCATAAAGTAAAAAGATTTCTATTTAGCAACAATGCATCATGTGCAGTAACAACAGTGCATTCAGCAGCAATTTCAGTCAGCAATCAGCACGTGTCTTCAACAGTTCCTGAGTTGATTTTGTGTTTGAGAAATAGGTTATTTGTGTGTTTATCATTAAATATTTCATGATATTTTGTGAAACATGGTCCCTACACCCCAATCAAAAAACCTAGTGAAGAATCACAGAAAAAAAAGTAGGCAATTGACCTTAAAACGAAGTTGCAAGTGATAAAGCAACATGAAGCTGGTAAGCCCATCAATGTGATTGCACATGACTAAGGATGGTCTCATTCTAAAGTGACAGCCATTTTGAAAAATAAGGATAAAATCGTAGAGGCTGTGATAAGATTTGCTTCTATTAAATCGATGATAGTAATGAAGCAACAACAAGATCCTATCAGTGATATGGAAAAGCTACTTGCATCATGAATAGAACGCCTAAACCAAAAGGGCAGGGCATACCCCTTAGCACTAGAGCCATAACCTCTAAAGCACTAAGTCCCTTCAACACGCTGAAGAAGAAAGCAGGACCTAATTACAACTACTAATTCAACACTTCTTCCGGTTGGTTCATAAGATTCAAGCAGCGTTTTGCGCTGCATAATGTGAAAATATATGGTGAATTTGCAAGTACCGATGAGAAGCCTGCCAAGGAGTTCATGGAAAAATTTGGATAAAATTATTAATGGGGAAATTTATTTGCCACAGCAAATATTTAATATGGATGTTTTGGAAAAAAATGTCCAAGCAGACATTCATCCACAAAAAAGCTAAAAATCTATGCCTGGTTTCAAAGTTCTTAAAGACCGTATTACGATTCTGTTAGGGGATAATGTGACTGGATATAAACTGAAACCATTTGTGATATGGCACAGTGAGAATCCAAGGACCTTCAAAAACATTAGGAAGCATACACTTCCAGTTCATTATTGGAGCAATAAGAAGTCATTGATGACTCAAAAATTGTTTGAGGATGCCTTAATAAACTGTTATGCGAGTGAAATGGAAATCTTGTACAAAAGAAAATGTAGAATTTAAAATTTTATTAATTCTAGATAATGTTCCAGGTCATCCACCTTACATTGGACATATTCATCCCAAGATCAAGGTCATGTTTCTCCCTCCAAACACTATTTCATTGATCCAACCGACGGATCCGAGGATTCTTTCAGTGTTTAAGGCTTATTACCTACTGTTAGATCCTAAATGAAGGAATCTTAGAAAGAAATCATTCATTTAGAGTCTAACATATAAAACTTGCTGGAAAAGAGAAATACCTGCACATCAGTTGTAATTAAAAGTGAAACTTCTTCACTTTATGTTAAATTTGTATTTTGTCTAAAAAAGAGAGATAATCTGATTTAAATTTAAGCCTCACTTAAGCTATGTAAAATTTACTATGAGTCATCTAAAAAGTTGCTAAGTAATAATTCCATAAATCCCTATAGTGGCTATAGCTTATTCGGAAAACTACGTTGCCATGTATTCTGTGAATCCAAGTATAGCAGCGTCATAAAAGCGAAGGATGAACCCAAAAGGGTGAAAAGATAAGGGCCGTGTGCAAAAAAGGGGACTGAGAAAAGAGGGCACTCTATAGAAGAATATAAGGGACTGAGCCCGTATCGGAACACTCTCTCTGGTTGTAACGTTTTCCTGTTTTGGTGGTTCGGAAGTTAGCGGGCAGTTTCGCATGGGGGGGGGTGAAGTCTGTGATAAGATGTGAGACTGCAAGCGTTCTTAAAATGAAGTAGGATTCTATGCAAAGCTGAAGGTAAAAATTCCAGTCCTGGCAGAATCAAGCCGTCACTGAAAAGTCCCATTGAGTTGTCCCTGAAACGCAAAGATTTGAGTCCGTTTTCGGCAGAAGGAATGAAGATAGCGTAACCCCTACGTTGGCATATGGACAGCCAATAGATGAGAAGTATCCAGACATACACGTGGTGCAGAACAACACGGAAAAAGCTCAGTAAAGTGCAATTACTCTAATTTTGTGTGAAAGTTCATTAGAAGAGAGAAGATTGTTTACGAATGTAAAATTAAGAACTGTATTCTAAAGAACTATGTGGACAGTCTCTATTCAGAAAGTTAACCTCCTTTGAGAGTAAGAAGAATTGCTTGGAAGAGATCTTTTGTAAATTTTGTATGTGATAGGATTAATTTAATGCAATAAGAATAGTAGAATTTAGCATCTCAGTGACATTAGAATGTTTGTTAGTTTTCTCTTACGAGTAATGCTACTGAAAGGAATTTAGCTTAACTTCATATCATTTGCTATCTATATCCCAATGTGCAGTTACTGTGTTTAGCATGCCTTATAAGATTTAATTAGTTTAGAATGTGTTAATCTCTTAGTTCGAGTTCTATTTAGTATTGAGCATATGAATTTTGTATTGTGTTTTAGATATTCCAATAAACATGTCATATTTACCTGAACCTGAGTCATGCCTGATTACGATTCCAAATTACCACTTATAAAAATAGAACCTATTTTGGCGGGAAGGATTTAGAGTGAATATAAAAGTGAATATAGATTTAGGTCACGACTGCAATAATCTGAATCTATATGGCAGTTTAAATAAGATATTGTGTAAGAAAGCTAAGAATCTAGTATTGTCTCCCTGAGTAAGGATCTTTTCTACTATAGAATACTGGCTGGAGCAGCAAAATATAAATTCACCAGTATCCAAAGAGGAAACAATCCTAGATATAAGAATAAGATTAAAGTAAGTGAATAAAGAGAATAAATCACAAAAGATAAATATTTAACAATAGAGCAGCCGGTAGGATTTGATTGTATAAGGTTTTAGGTAAGAAAGGATAGATTTAAGAAAACAACAAATTAAGCATAAAACATCGATATAACACACTACGAAGAACTTTTTCACAAGCCATTTCTGCCATTGAAGGAAATGATCAGACTCATGCAATTCTGCAAAGCATTCAATATTTATGATGCTATTAAAAATATTGCTGTGGCTTGGGAGAAGTGACCTCTCAATGTATGAGTGGCATATGGAAAAAGACATTAAAATGGTTTGTGTACATGATTTTGAAAGTTTTGAAAAAAATGAAGATCTTTGTAAACTGAGTGAAGAAATAGTGGACCTAGCAAACAATCTAAATCTCAAAGTGAATGATATAGATTTGAATATGGCGCCAATGCGACGTAAGATAATGGCATCCAAAAATACAACGCCATTGTACAAAAACTATAATGTGAGAGAGTTTGTCCAATGTGATATGTGTGGGATGTATGCATTCCCGAATGAGGCTGGAATTTGGATTGAAAATGATAGTGGTGGGAGAATGTGCAGAAAGTGTAAGCAAAGTGAGGAGTTGAAGTATGTGTCAGGTAGTGGGATAGTTATGGTTGAAGAAAGCCAGAATTGCCAGAATGTGAGTGAAAATAGTGGCTTGATAGAGAATTGCGATGTACAAGATGGCAATGAGAGCAGTGATCTAAGAAAGAGTGAAAGCAACCATACTGAGAGAGAAAATGGTTTAAATGATAAAAATAATGAGGAATTATTTGTAGGAAGTGAGATCGCTAGGTTGCGCGCAGTGATACAAAATGCGCAGCGGCAATTAGAGCGCCTGCAAAATTCTTTCCAGGGTGATTCGGCTAACGTAAAAAAACAGTGCAAGAATGAGAGAGTTTCTGAAATGAAGGAAAGAGTGTTGTATGGTGACTCGTTATTAAGAGGAGTGATAGATGGCAGTGTAACTAAATCGTACTTACCGGGTGCGATATCTAAGGATGTAAGTGAGAGTATTAGAGTGCAAAAACAGAGGGTGAAAGAATTAATAATTGTGGCGGGTACGAATGAATTGAAAGGTGATAAATTTTTTATGAGAGAGGACTTTGAAAGTATTGTTAAAGGTAGCGAAAGAAAAGAGTGACAGAGTTAGAATGGTTAGTCTGTTGCCGCGGTATGACAGAGAGGAGTTTAGGAGGAGGGCCATAATCGCAAATGACATTATGTGTAGGTTATGCAGACGGTGTGGTGTGGAATTCGTGGACGTGTGGAATGAGTTTGAAGGGTGAAAGGACTTATACAAGATGGATGGCCTGCATTTGAATGGACTTGGTGTGCAGAGACTGGAAAGAGTGTTGTTGAATGAAGTGAAAATGGATGTGCAAAACCAGGGAAACTAGAACCACCAAGGAGGGGGGGGAATGGATATGCAGACATCAGTGAGACAGATGAGTGTAAGAATGTATATAATGTACCCGAGCCAGCACTAAGGACAAAAAATGGGAATGGGTCATTTAGAATAACGTATCAATATAGGGGTGGGACTAAGGGATCACTGCATTTCATGTATACTAATGCCAGGGGTATTAGGAACAAGAAGGAAGAATTTTTGGCCTTCATTGGCTCTTCCTGGCCACAGGTTATTGGCATTAGTGAAACATGGCTGACGGAAGAAGATATAGTTAGTGGGATAGAATGTGTAGGTTATAGTGTGTTTAGGAGGGACAGAGGGAATAAAATGGGGGAGGGGGGGAAGGGTATTATTGATGATAGCTGATGAACTGCAGCCAAGCAGAACTGAAGTTGTATCGCAGGATAGTGAAAGGAGCTCATTTGAGGCTATTTGGTGTGAGATTGAGACTGGCAGAATAAAATATACAGTTGGGTGCTGCTATAGACCAGGTGATGGAATAGATGGTGGAGATAGTATGCATAGGGAAATTGATGAAATGAGTGGAAGGAGGGTAATTATTATGGGGGATTTCAACTATGGTAACATTGATTGGAAGGAGGAGAGGACACATGTGAGGAAGGAAAAGGATTTTATTCAATTATTAAGGGATAACTATCTGAGACAGCATGTAATTGAAAATACTAGGGGTGTGAGAGTGCTTGACCTGGTAATAGCATCTGAGAATTTGACTGTAATGAATATGACCATGTTGCCACCTATTGGTGAGAGTGATCATAAGGTCTTGACCTGGGAGGTGGCTAAAGGTGTGGAATTTTCGATTAAGACAGGGTATATGTGGAATTACCGTGCTGGCAAGTATGACAAGCTTAGGAGATTGCTTGGATCAGTGCCAGGCATGTACAACTGCAAGGGCTGGATGTCGATAGAGCATGGGAAGTGGTCAAGGAGCATTTACAGGAGGTAATGGCTGATTGTATACCTAGGGTCTGAATAGTAAAACAAGTAGGGGTTAAATGGATGAATAACACCATTAAGCTTGAGCTGCAAAAAAAGAAACAACTGTGGAGGGAATTTAAAGAAAGAGGTGACCTGCAGGCACACGAACGGTATAAAGTGCAGGCCAGAAAGGTAACGAGTGTGGTAAAAAAAGCAAAAGCGGATTCTGAAAGGAAACTAGCTTTGCAAGCAAAAGAGAATCCAAAACAGTTCTTTCAATATGCTGCAAGCAAGAAAAAAACTGTACACGGCAAAATGATTTTAAGGAATGACGATGGTAAGGAGGTCACTAAATCAGTCGATATAGTGGAGTTACAGAGCGCGCACTTTGCAAAAGCATATCATCCAGGTGGTGACATTGAAAAAGTGAAGGAACCATTAGTTTATATGGGAATAGTGATGAATGAAGTGGAGGTGACTAGTTTATTACAGAACCTTAATGTGAACACATCTGTGGGATTGGATGGTATACCGGCACGGGTCTTGCGCGAAGCGGCTAAAGAATTAACAATGCCCTTGACCATGTTGTTTAATCTGAGTCTCAGGTCTGGCTTAGTCCCGAAGGTGTGGAAAGGGGAAAATAGTTTCACTGCATAAAGGAGGATCCAAGACTACGGTTGCAAATTACCAACCGATCAGCATATCAGGAGTCATTGTCAAGGTCTTAGAGAAAGTAGTCAAGGGAAAAATACAGGAATGGATTAATGAAAAAGAGATACTGTACAGGAGACAGCATGGCTTTGTGAAGGGTAGATCATGCTTCAGTAACTTGCTCAAGTTTTATAACAAGGTGATGGCTGAACTGGATAAGGGAAATGGATTTACAGTGATACTGCTGGACCTGGCAAAGGCGTTTGACAGGATACCACATGGAATACTAATCCGTAAACTACAACATATGGGAATGGATATAGGGTTGGTGAGATGGATAGGTGGTTGGTTGATGGAGAGATATCAAAGAGTAGTTTATTCAGGAGTAGAGTCCAAAAGACGGCCTGTGACTAGTGGTGTGTCGCAGGGTTCTGTTCTTGGACCACTGCTGTTTAATCTGTTCATTAACGATATAGGGAAGGATCTAAGTGGAACAATTCATTTGTTCGCTGATGATGCAAAGTTGGGTAGGGCAATAGTGAATGCAGAAGATGTCAAAGTCTTGCAGGATGACTTAGATAGATTGGAGTTCTGGGCTAAGGAGAATGGATGTCAATTTAATGTGACAAAATGTAAGGTTATACATTTTGGGGTGAAAAGATTAGCAGCAGTATACCACATTGGTGGAACTGTACTCCAAGAGATTGATGAGGCCAGGGACTTGGGAGTGTTGGTGGATAAGGAGTTGAAGTTTAGGGGCACACTGCGAAAGTAGCTAAATCAGCTCATCAACTCACTTGGTTGTTGAAAAATACCTTGACGAGCAGAGACAAGCAAGTTATTGTACCTCTGTACCGAGCCTTGATAACACCTCATCTCGATTACTGTGCCCAGATTTGGTCACCTCGGTTCCTTCTTGATGGGGAGGAGGTGGAGAGGATCCAGAGGCGAGTGACTAAGATGATAACAGATCTATGGAATGAACCATATGAGAACAGGCTGAAGATTTGTGGGTTGCAGAAACTAGTTGATAGGCGGAGGAGGGGAGATATGATTGAGACCTTCAAATTGCTAAAGGGATTCTATAGGATTAATTCAGAGGATATTTTTGAGATCAGGACTGGTGGTGGGAGAACTAGGGGACACTATGGAAGCTGAGCAAGAGTGTGGTTAGCAGGGGTGTTAGAGTGGAATAAGCTGCCAGAGTCTGTTGTGGGTGCTATGACGGTGAACGAGTTCAAGACAAGGTATGATAGATACTGTGAGAATGTAATAGCATAGTTGTGTGGACATGATGTTTAGGGCCTCCCTCGATGAGGCTAAGGACTCCTGGAGTCACTCGAAATAATAATAATAATAATAATAATAATAATAATAATAATGCCATAATTCAACTCATATAAAGTGCCCATGAAGAGTTCACCAACAAAGACTTGGTCGAATTGGAGGACAACGTGTTGCAGAAGAGGAAGAACGAGAAAAGGAAGAGGGAAAAAGAGAAACAAGAAGAGTGAAGTTTACAGTGAAGAACAAGAATAATTCACAGTGAAGGGTCTTGCAGAAATGTTCTCTGAAGTTAGCAATGTTCTCAAAATGGCTGACGAAGCGCATCCGTAGCGCAATTGGAAGAACGACGGTATGTTGCGCCCTTCGATTGGAAAATGCCTAAGTTCGATTCTCTCATGACAGGAGGAATCTTTATATTTGATTTTTCAATCGAAGGTGAGTTAGCCGATCTCATATGGAGGTAGCAGAGTTTTTTCTCCCGGAAACTCGGGAGAAAAAACTCGGGTTTTTCATCCCGCATACAGACAAATCGGCCCTTCAGAACACACGCAATTTATAGACAAACAATACTAGCTGTGGGAGGGGGCAGTAGATGGCGCTGATGTTGTTGATTGGTGGTAGAGGTTTGGTGTAGTGGTGGAGATGGAGAGTTGTACAATAGGTGTCCTCCCGCGATGAGTCTTCGGACTCCTTGGAGGTGACACAAACAATAATAATAATAATATGGATCCCAATGTTGAATGTTAGTTATTAGTAGAAAGGAAAGTACATGATGTGTTTGTTTGCTATAAACAAATTTATGATCAAAATAAGAAGAGGAATAAGCAAGACACGTTGGACATTTTCATGAAAAAAACTAAGGTTACACCAGAAGAGCCGCAGCCTAGTCCTTCACATAGGGAAGGTAATGAAGATATGATTATAGAGGAAGATTTGGGTGATTATTCTCCAGTTTCATAGTAGCAGTAATGCACAGTACAGTTTTATTAGGTTTAAAAATAAAAAAGACAGTACACTTATTATCCCCTAAAACTCTGCTGTTTAATGTATCGACTTACATCCAACCAACATGTCCTGCCGGATGGAACAGAACCCCGACGTTAAGTCGAGGGATGACTGTACTTGGAAAAGGAAGCAAACAAAGATAATGGATGCTGCATTAGTAATAAAAGGCAACAAACGGTACTGGGCATGGACATGATGAGAATGTCTGACAACAGATGGACAAAGAGAACAAGAGAATGGACACCAAGAACTAGTTATTGGAAACCAGGAAGACCAGTGGTAAGATGGGATGATGAGATAACAAGATATTGTGCACATTTATGGTGGAGAAATGCACAAGACCAGTTAAAATGGAAGAAGCATGGAGAGACATTCATCCAGCAGTGGACTAAAGAAAGCTGTTGATGAGTATGATGATCCTTACCAATCTTTCCATGACCTTCATTTAGCTACATTTACTTGCATTTCTTACATTTTTTTCTGTATTTTCTAAGAGCATGTGCTGACTGATTTGCTAAGAACTTTCAATATGACTTCCATCTTTTCTATGACTACCTCTCTAAATTCCTGAATCAACTGCGGATCTTGCCATATGCCACTTCAAAACAAACTGCAATGGTTGAATCAATGTTTTTGTCCAAGTCTGCCAATGATCTCCAAGGTTTGGTTCTTCTTTTTCTTATTCATATTTTCTTGAATAATATTTATATATTTCAGTCTCTAGTACACCCCTGAAAGTTTCTCAACTTTGATTTTTTTAAAAAAACTTTTTAAACACTTTTCTTTTCAGCATGATATTATTATTATGTGACACCTCCAGGGAGTCCAAACACTCATTGAGGGAGGGCACCTATTCCACAACTCTCTGTCTCCGCTACTTCTTTCATCATCTACACCAACGTCATCTACCGCCGATCACCACCACTAGTATTTTCACAGACAATCACAAACATCCATGCCCATGGCAGGATTCGAACCCGCAGCATTCTGGCTAGAGAGCGGACAGACTAACCACTCAGCCAACCAGGCTTACAATTTCATCCTGTATAAAATCTAAATGATGACACTTCCTATTTCAAATCCCTTATATACTCTTGTGGCCTGAACTAACATGATGATATATCAACAATACAATCAATGAGTCTTCTTATTTGTTATGTATTCTCCCTATTTGTGCACATCTTTATGTTGGAATGGTATTAGAAATGACTGGTCTATATCCCGAACAGGAATCCTGCAGGTAAATAACATTTAAATTTTCTCTTTTCTTCAAATTTTCTTAAATAATTTTTATATGTTTGGTATTTATATTCTAATCTCCTGTTGAGATCTCTAACAATTAAAAACTTATCTTTTTTTGTTTATATGTCAGCTGCCTTCTCTAATGACTCAAAAAATGTCTCCCCTTCTTCCTTAGAACCTTCTGCAAGACCAGACACAAATGAGTCTCATTGACTAATCCTCCATTTTGATTCTGATCCACATCACTCTACTCCAGTGTTTCTTAATTTTTTTGAGACTGCAGAACTGGAACCCCCAATGAAACTTTTCATTAAAAAAATTATTAGAAAGTAAATTATGATACTGAATAGTGATGTGAAAAATATTTATTTTATTAATTAAATCTAATTTTAATTAAATATAATTTTATTAATTATATTGCCAAAATGAAGCCTGTTGGCTCTTTATATTTAAGTAATTTTTTTTTTATTATTACTAGTAGTAATACAGGCAACTCCAAGGAGTCCTTAGACTCACCGAGGGAGGCCCTAACATCATGTCAAGAACAACTATTCAACATTCACACAGAATCTATCATACTTCACCTTTAACTCATTTACAGTCATGGCACCCACAACAGACTCTGGCAGCTTATTCCACTCATTCACCACTCTCCAAGCAAAAAACCTAGCTCTAACACCCTTGCTAACCACACTCTTGCCCAGCTTCCATGGATGGCCCCTAGTCCTCCCACCACTCCTATTCTCAAAAATATCTTCTGAATTAATCTTATAGAAACCCTTCGGTAATTTGAATGTCTCAATCATATTACTCCTTTTCCGCCTATCAACCAATTTCTGCAACCCACAAATCTTCAACCTGTTCTCATTAGGTTCATTCCATAGACCTGCTATCATCTTGGTCACTCATCTTTGAATCCTCTCCACCTCCTCTCTATCAAGAAGAAACCCTGGCGTCCAAATTTGGGCACAGTAGTCTAGGTGGGGTCTCATCAAGGCTCGATACAGAGGAATAATAACCTATTTATCTCTGCTCATCAAAGTATTTTACAGCAACCAAGTGATTTGATGAGCTGATTCAGCCACTTTTGAGATGTGCCCCCTAAACTTCAACTCCTTATCCACCAACACTCTCAAATCCCTGGCCTCGTCAATCTCTTGGAGCACAGTTCCACTAATGTGGTATTCTGCTGCTAATCTTTTCATCCCAAATTGCATAGCCTTACATTTTGCCACATTAAATTGACATCCATTCTCCTTATCCCAGCCCTCCAAACTATCCAAATCATCCTGCAAAATTCTTACATCCTGTGCATTCACTATTGCTCTACCCAACTTTGCATCATCAGCAAACAAATGAACAGTTCCTCTCAGATCCTTTCCTATATCGTTAATGAACAAATTAAACAGTAGTGGTCGAAGAACAGAAGCATGCAGCACACACCACTAGTCACAGGCCGTTTTTTTGGACTCTATTCCTGAATAAACCACTCTCTGATATCTCTCCATCAACCACCCTCCTATCCATCTCACCAACCCTATATCCATCCCCATATGCTGCAGTTTACTGATTAGAATTCCATGTGGTTTACTGTCAAAGGCCTTAGCAAGGTCCAGTAGGATCACTGTAAACCCATTACCCTTATCCAGTTCAGCTATCACTGTGTTATAAAACATGAGCAAGTTACTGAGGCATGATCTACCCTTCACAAAACCATGCTGTCCCCCATACAGTATCCCATTATCATCTATACATTCCTATATTCTCCTCTTGACTAATTTCTCCAAGACCTTGACAACGATTCCTGATATGTTGATCGGTTGGTAATTTACAACAGCAGTTTTGGAACCTCCTTTATGCAGTGGAACTATTTTCCCCTCTTTCCACCCCCCTCGGTACTAACCCAGACCCGAGACTAAAATTAAACGAAACAGTCAAGGACACTGACAATTCTTTAGACACTTCACGTATGACATGAGCTGGTATACCATCCAATCCCACAGATGTATTGACATTGAGGTTTTGTAATAGACTATTCACCTCCACTTCATTCACCACCATTCCCGTATAAGTTGTTGGTTCCTTCATTCCTGCAATGTCACCACCTGGATGATATGCTCTTGCAAAGTGCTCACTCAGTAATTCCACTATATCAGCTGATTCAGTTACCTCCCTACCATCGGCATTCTTTAAAATCATTCTGCGTAAAAATTTTTTTTCTTTTACTTGCAACATATCTAAAAAACTGTTTGGGATTCTCTTTGACCTGCATAGTTAATTTTCTTTCATAATCCGCTTTTGCTTTTCTTACCACACTCGTTACCCTTCTGGCTTGCGCTTTATACCGTTCGTGTGCTTGCTGATCACCTTTCTCCTTAAATTCCCTCCACAGTTGTTTTTTTTTGCAGCTCAAGCTTAATGGTGATATTCATCCATTTAACCCCTACTTGATTTACTATTCGGACTTTAGGTATACAGTCAGCCATTGCCTCCTGCAAACACTCCTTAACCACCTCCCATGCACTATCAACATCCAGCCCTTGCGTTTTACCTGCATGGCAGTGAACCATGCAAAGTTCTAAGCTTGTCATACTTACCAGCCCGATAATTCCACATGTACCCTGTCTTAATTGTAAATTCTACACATTTAGCCATCTCCCAAGTCAAGACCCTATGATCACTCTCACCAATTGGTGGCAACGTGGTCATATTCGTTACATCCAAATTCTCAGATGCAATTACTAGCTCAAGCACTCTCTGACCCCTAGTATTTTCCATTACATGCTGTAGCAGAACTGCATAAAATCAAATTCTTTCCTCCCATGTGTCCTCTCCTCCAACTAATCAATAATGATATACATTTGCAAAGTGCTCGATCAGTAATTTTAATCAAGAAAACATGTGATACATAATATTACAAATAATCAAGCATCATACATGTTCTAGAAATAAGTCAAATGAATAAAAATATTCATTCGCTAAATGCACAAATCTTAATGAGAAATATGATGAGAAAAAGATGATGTAGAAGGAATAGAAATATGATGAGAAAGTTAAATCCTTTTTATGTTATTTATTAATTATCATGTCTTACATTCCTATATGTCAAGTTAGATGAGAAAGTAACAGAAATATGATGAGAAAGAAGATCATGTAGAAGAATGATGCCAATTATGAAAATTATAATGTGCAGGGAAAGAATTGCAGCAACTGTACAGAAAGCTAAGTGTGAGTATGAGTCTTCAAGCTAACTGACTCTGGCAACTCATTCACAACTCTCCAACAAAAATTCTAGTCCTCACACCCCTAATGATCACACCTTTATTCAACTTCCAGGGATGACCCCTTGATCTAATCCATCTAGCCAAGTGCTAAAACATTTTCCCTGCATCTATCCTGTAAAACTCTTTAAGCAACTTAAATGTTTCTATCCTATCTCCTCTTTTTCTCCTATCAACCAACTTCTGCTATCCACACACCTTCAATCTATCCTTATAAGGAACATTCCACAGGCTGCTCACCATCTTGGTCACTCGCCTCTGAATCCTCTCCATTATGTCCTCATCTCCAAGAAACCCAGGGGACCAGACTTGAGACAGTAATCTGTGGGCATATCAGGCCCTTATAAAAAGGAATAACAACTTCCTTATCTCTGCTTGTTAATGTGTTCCTCAATAGCCACGTAATCTTATGAGCAACCTTAGCAATATGTCCTTTAAACTTTAACTCTTGGTCCACCACCACCACCACCCCTAAATCACTAGTTTCATCTATTTCCCAGAGTACAGTACCATCAATGTGATACATGACTTGTAATCTATTTATCCCAAAATGTATAACTTTACATTTCTTGACATTAAATGCTGATACCCATTATCTTTTGCCCATACTGACAGCCTATTTAAATCTTCCTGCAAGCTCTCCAGATTGCCTTAACTATTATTCTACCTAATTTCACATCATCAGCAGACAACTGAATGTTTCCTTTTAGGTTATTTCCTATATCATTTATGTACAAATTAAACAGCAATGGTCCCAGCACTGATCCTTGTGGCACACCAATAGTCACCTGTTTTTGCTTCAATTCTTCCCCTCCATATACCACTTTTTGATATCTGTCCACCAGCCACCCTCTATCTACTTCAGTGGTTCAACCAGAGGGGGGAAAGGGACCCTGCCCCCCCAAAGAAAGGGGGGAAAGCACTAGAAAATTTTCCAGAAATATTTTCCTAATGAAAATTAATTTTTTTTTTATTTATGTCATGTCTTCTATTTCTATACTACTTATGAATTAGCAATCATTGCAAATGCTCAGTCATAGGTCGTATGCAATGTGTAGTGTGTATTCTTAAATCATCTACTCAACTCAGCCCCCCCCCAAAAAAAAAAATTAAATCGAGTGCGCTACTGATCCACTTAACCAGTGTCTTATCCATACCCATTTGTTCTAATTCAAGTAACAGACTTCCATCTGGTATTCTGCCAAATCTGATCAACAGAGTTGATCAACAACTGATCAACTTTTCTACTTAACCCAGACAATTCAAGATAACTTCCAGACCAAACCTACCAAATCCACCATTGCAGCTTTTATAGATTTTAGCAATGCCTTTGACAAGGTGTGGAGGCAGACACTCTTTTCCAAACTTTGTCATATTGGAATAAAAGGGAAAGTTCTAAACTGGATTTATGACTTTCTAAGAAATACAACAATTCCAGTTAGAATAAATAATACCTTTTCCAAGAAAGTGAAAATAAGACAGGGACTCTCTCAAGGCAGCATTTTGAGCCCTCTCCTTTTTTCCATCTACTTAAACGACTTAGATAAAATATGAAGAAAGAAACAAAGAAAGCTATGTTTGCTGATGCTTTGGTCCTATTCTCAGCTCATAACAATCCAGAAACAGCAGGTCACTTAAACAAAGCCTACATACTGCTGTGAAAACCAAAAAATCAAAATTAACCCTACTAAATCAGAAATTTGTGTATTTGCCATTAATACCACCTCAGAAAGTGGAGACCAAAGATTAAGCTAAACAGTCAACTAATTACATTTAATGAAAACCCCGAATACCTTGGAGTTACTCTGGATCCATCACTAAACTTCAATAAACATATCAACAATGTTGCAGTCAGAGCAAAAAGAAGACTAAATACTATGAGAAGTATCTCAGGTAAAGAGTGGGGGAGCTGATGCTAAAACCTTAAAAGTCACATATACCTCTATTATCCGACCCATAATGGAATATGTTTTGTCTATCTGGATGCAAACATCACAAACCAATTTAGACAAGCATATAAATATTCAGAAAAATGCAGCTAGAATCACATGTGGACTAGGGAATACAACCGCTGGAAAAATAGCAGAATTTGAATCCAACCTTGTTCATTTAAAAATTAGGTGGCAACAAAATCTTACTAAATTTGTAGAGAAAAAAAGCCAACCTTGCACATCATAGAACAAGTGAACTTTTTAAAAACTGGCAACTAACAAAGAGAACAAAGAAAAAATCAACAATGCATGAAATCATGAAAAATAAAATTCCCTTGGATTGTCCAAATAAATAGGCAATTAACCAGCATTTCCTCCAAATCAACAGGAAAAATATAGTTATCAATTTAAAAATAGGGAAACATGAGAAAAAAAGCCAAAAAAACCCTGAAATCTTGAGATTATTAGCTCTTCCAAAAATAATGGAATATGGACCTGACTCAATAAAGATCTACACAGATGACTCCAAAAGTCCAAATGGCAATTCTGGGAGTGGTGTACTCAGCTATTGCTCTCAAAATATAGAACTAAAAACAACTTAACAGTATTGGATGCAACTCATACCATGCAGAATTAATCACCATTAACACAGCACTGCAAACATTTGGATAAACAAAACCCAAAGGAATTTATATTTTTCACAGATTCCTTAGCAGTCCTTCAAGCTATTAAGAACTGCTACGCTAGCCATCAAGAAATGCTTAGACATAGCAAAAAACATAAACAAACTACATAAGGATTCTGAAATAATTTTCCAATGAATTCCATCCCATGCGGGATTAAAGGAAAATGAAACTGTAGATGAAGTGGCAAAAATGGCTGCAACATCAAGTGATACCACAGATTTCGATCTTTTTAAAACCACTCCAAAAGAAAACATAAAAAGAACGATTCTCCAGGACATGACTCACCACTGGTATTCAGCAGAAAAACCAGAGCTACCATCAACTCCAAGTTTAATCACTGTGCCACTACCATGATCTCTCACCTCAAGACCAATCAAGTTTAGCAATGGCATAAAAGTCTTCCCCCATCTGCAAAATCTGTAATATCGAGGAAGCATTGCCAATGCATTTACTAAATTGTATGAATATTTCCAAATGTGAACTTTATAACAACCCAGAAAAGGTGCTGTATAAAATACATGAATTTGACCTCTATGATCTGGTATAATAATACCATTGAATAATAATAAAAAATAAAAATAAATAAAAAATAAAAAAATTCTGCCAAATACCTTTGCAAAATCATTGTGTAGCCATTTCCTTTATCCAACTCAGCTGTTACTCCGTTATAAAAAGTTAGTAAATTACTTACTATGGCATGACTGACCATTCACAAAGCCATATTGACCCTCATACCGTATCGTATTTTTATCTACCCATTCTTGAATTCTCTTTTTTACCAATTTTTCTGGTATACTTTTATCACCATGCCTGAGATACTGATTGGTCTATAATTTACTACTGCAATCTTAGAACCTCCCTTACAAAGGAATTATTTTGTCCTCATTCCACTCTCTTGGAACTCTACCAGCGATGAGACTTAAATTAAAGAGCCTAGTCAAAGGCATTGCCAGTTCCCTTGTGCATTCTCGCAAAACCTTAGCTGCTGTCCCATCTAATTCCACAGCTGTATTTACACTGAGATTCTGCATCCTAAGAACCTGCAATTCATCCACCTGTGTTCCACACAGTGTCTGTCACATAGGTTAAAGCGGTAACCTCACTTGGATAATACACCCTTGCAAAGTAGTCACTCAGTAACTCAACTATTTCATCCACTTCTGTCTCCTCGTGACCATCATCACTCATTAAGGTTAATCTTCCACAGTCATTCTTCCTCTTATAAGCCACATAACGAAAGAACTTTTTAGGATTTCCATTGACCTGCTCAGCTATATTCTTCTCATAATCTGATTTTACCTTTCTTGCCTGAGCCTTGTACTGTTTGTGAGTTTGCTGGTCACCTTTCTCTTTATATATCCTCCACAGCATTTTCTTCTTCTGCAGCTTGTGCTAATGATATTACTCGTCCATCTAACTATTATCCGATTAACCCTCCTAACCTTAGGTATATAATTTAATATTGCTTCCTTCTATATCCTATGCACTACTAACATCCTTAACCTGCAGTGTTTTATGCCATGGTACAGATTTAAGTTTTTTCCTAAGGTCTTCATAATCACCTGCTTGTAGATTCACATATACACGTTCTTCACAGAATATTCTTCATGTTGTACAATCTCCCAAGTCAAGAGTGCATAGTCACCAATCAGAGGCAACGTGGTCGCATTGGTTATGGATAGCTCTTATGATCCTATGACCTGGCTAATATCGTGAATTTTTGCACCCATGCTTCATGCTCTGTCTATCTTTTTTTTAGCCGTCTAACATTCGCAGTTGCACCATAGCTTTGGACAGAGTGGAAACTGAGATGGTATTGTTTTGGAACTGCAGTTATTGTGCTTTTGTGCTTAGCCTGGACAATACAAAGTGTAACATATATCACTGCTTAAATGATAGGTGTTTGGCTGAATGCTTCAACATTAATTGCAAGATGGAAAATAATATTCCAGTTTTCCAGTAAGCATCTGTGTAGGAGAACATGATTCACATGAGGATATACTGTAAATCAAGGAAAAAGGATTGCTTCCATATATGTTCTCTTTGACATCCCACATGAACAGTACAAGAATGACAAGGGAGAAGATTATAAGATATATTGTAGAATATAAATGAATAGGCATGTGGAAGAATGTACTGCATTCATTATTAGGAAGAGAGAGAGAGAGAGAGAGAGAAAGAGAGAGAGAGTGTGTTACTGTCAAGAATGCAATCAACAATCCAGCCAAGAGTATTTGTGTTGGCACTAACCCATAGAACATTGTGTCTAATAAATTCATCCATGGACTGAGGCAGTTGCACTGGGTCCACAAGTGATTCATCTATGGGTGACTGACTCACTGAGTTCTGTGTTCACTCAGAATCCAGTGGTGAATAAATGGAATATAATATAACAAGAAATCCCTCTGAAAGTGATAGCCCACAGATGGCTACCACTTTCAGAACAGTGTTAAGCCAGACTTTCTATAAAAGGAGTATGGCTCTCCACTAGTATAGAATACTAGAGGTCCAACTCCAGTTCTGTTCTTATGAATAACAACGAAATGCCTTAAAGGTGGGTGTCCTCACTGGGTTTTAGATGTTTCCTGCAAACAGAATCAGATTGGTTTGTGTTTCTGCAGATGAATCTTCATATCAAATTATATATTTAGTTTAACCCTTTATCTAAGTGTAAGCAAACAAAGTTTGCATCTGAAGTATCTTCAGGACTGGGGCAACTCGTGGCAAAGGTGGACTAAGTTCTCATCACTTTCCTTAGTATCCCATAATGCAAAGCACATCTCCTTGTGGATATGTATATGCTATGCATTATGGGAAGGATCACTACCCAGGCCAGTTTCAAACTTTATTGAGGTCACTTCAGTGGGAGCTAGACCCAGAGGTGATACAAAGATTGAAGCAATGCAGAACTCATATTTCCATATGCCAGTTGCCAAAAGGTGTCACACCTTATTATTAAATTACTCTGGATTAGAGAAAGATGTTGGAAGTTTTTTTCACTTGGATAGACTATAAATTGTATGTTTAGTTTAATCCTTTATCCAAGTGTAAGCAAACAAAGTTTGTACCTGAAGTATCTTCAGGACTGAGGCATTTGGATAAAGGATTAAACTAAATATATAATTTATAGTTTTATATTTATACTTAGTTTAATCCTGTATCCAAGTGTAAGCAAACAAAGTTTGCACCTGAAGCATCTTCAGGACTGGGACACTTGGGGCTTCCTAAATCATCTAGCACCAAATTCTGCTCCCACTTACTTTGCTAGTTTGTGACTGGAGAGGGAGACCAAGTACAGTGGTTGCAGGAAGAACTGTCGAAGGCACATGTGAACAGGAGACTGGGTTCATGATGTGTAGGCAGTACTTTGTAAATCCATTAACCTCTCATTGCATCCCCAATTCCTTATTATCTCTTCCTTTCCATATACAATGGATTACAACTCAAAGAATCACGAGTTCAATGTGGATCATAAAATTTCTCCCACAAAAAAAAATTCAAAAATAAATCATAAAAAACAAAAATCCAAAAAAATAACATTAAAAAATATAAAAAATCTAACCAAAAACATTCATAAAAAAACAACAAAAATTTGATTAAAAAAGTCAAAATTCACATTAATTCTTACTAAAAAAATTTCCCTATTCCCATCAAAATTCGATATCTAAACAGCAACATAAACAACACGTATCACCAACTAGTCACCTAAATCAGAATTACTATTCTTAACAGAATCCCAGCTGGCAATCTAACACCCACTGTTCACCTCAACTAACCAAACTATACACTACACAGTTTTTTTTCTGCCACAAAGGCAGCAGCACATGTCAGAATCATCAGAACCAACATCCCATGTTAGTGATTGAAAAACCTCAAATTCCACCTGTCTGCTCTGCTCAAGATTTCCTTAACAAATCAACCTGTTACTTTCATTTGCTGTCTCTTCTTCCACTATGCCTTATCCCGTGTTAAACGGGGTTGGCATTCCCATCTTAATCTTCTTCTTCCAGATTCTCTAGTCCAGGGCATCTTCCCGACTCCATCCTTTCTCCCTAAGATTCTCTGCCACCTTTCCCTCCAGCTGAGTTTGGGCCTGCCTCTTTTCCTCCTTCCCTCCACCTCCATACGCTCTACTCATTTACCAACATACTCCTCACTCCTTCTCTCTCTACATGACCGAACCACCTCAGCCTGCTTTCTTGTACCTTCTTACCGATCGGTCCCACCTTGATCGTCCCTCTGATGTAGTCATTCCTTATCGTGTCCTTCTTTGTCACACTACTCATCCATCTCGACATCCACATCTCCTGTGCCTTTGTTATAGGCCATGTCTCCGTGCCATGGAGCATCGCCGGCCTCACACCATCTTATACAGCTTTCCTTTCATCTTACAACTCACTCTCTTGTCGCACAGAGCCCCGCTCATCTTCCTCCAGTTCATCCAGCCGCATTTTATCCGGTGCTGTATTTCCTCATCCAGGTCACCATTCCTCTTGACGACCGACCCAAGGTTCTTGAATTTCTTTCCTGAAGTTAACCTTTCACCCTAGAGTCGTATGATCATATCCTCGTCACTCCCCATTGACATATATTCGTTCTTTACCCGGTTAATTTTCATGCCTCTCTCCTCCAATACCTTTCTCCACCCTTCCAGGGCCTTTTCAAGCTTCTCTCAGGATGATTCACAGAGAACAATATCATCGGCAAACATCATGCTCCCTGGCACCTCCTTCTTGATATCCTCCACTAGTACATCCATGACCAAAGAGGTAGAGACCAAAGATCAAAGAGGTAGGGGCTCAGAGTTGATCCCTGATGGAGCCTCGCTGCTCCCCATAATAGGGAATCTATCTTATCCCAACCTCAGTGGCATTGGGTTTCTCATTGGATTGTGGAACTCGATGAGTAGACACAATTAATTATGAAATACTCTGAATGAATATGTAGGAAAGATTCTGAATGAATATATAGAAAGTCTATGAATGAATATATGGAATGAAGATGGTGATATTTTGAAGGAAATATATAAGTTCCTAGATAGGGATAAGGGGAATTTAGTTACTAGTTAAGTTAGTATCTAAGTTAGTCAGTAAGTTAGTTTCTAAGCTAGGTTAAAGAATGGAACTTGAAATCAATTGGGGAAAGAAGGAAAAAATCAGAGTTTTTCAGAGAAAATTCTAGTGGCCTAGCCCAGGCTGGTGCTTGTACTGACGTTAATGAGATCACGAATAAAACAGATCTGTAGAATTAATAGTGTGGTAATTGCATGAACTGAACGGCTTTGGGTTCATGTACCACATGCAATTAAGGACAGGATGCCTTTAGGTCCTTAATGTGAGACAGGGACACATTGCCAAGAGAGTCTGAACTGATTTTATAATAGGTGAGGTTGGGGTGATGAACGTGAAGGTTGATGCAATTGTATACTATAAGAGTGGACTAGTGTGAGTGATGGAACTCAATGTTGATGCAATTGTATACTATAAGAGACTACTAATGAGAGTGATTAAACTCAATGTTGTTGCAATTGTATACTGTAAGAATTGCATACCATAAGAGAGTATATTGTAAGAGAGTATAACCTGATGATAAAGATTACAGGTTAGGTTTACCCTACTGATGACTAGTCGTTGCGATAGTAATCCTGCTCAGTACGAGAGGAACCGCAGGTTCAAACACTTGGTACATGTACTTGGCAGAGTGACCAGTAGTGCGAAGCTACCATCAGTGGGATTATGACTGAATGCCTCTAATTCAGAATCCTGTCTAGCCACTGCAACGATACCATTCGTGCCTTATGCATTAAAAGGCAACGCTAGCCGGAGCTGCTTTCGTACCATCACGGCAATCACTCTGGCAATGAGGCCACTAGAATGGAAGCATCAAGGCAGCCGTTGAGACTATGCGGCAGCTGCTTCCTACGCTGCACCATTCAGGTGTGACATGCAGGCACCAAATCGTCCACAGACGACGTAGGTACTGGTCTGGGTGTCATGCTTAGAAGAGCAGCCACCATACTGCAATTGCAGTATGGTGGCTGCTCTTCTAAGCAGGACAGATAACCACATACAAGATAACCATAGTAATTAACTTTACTCATTTCATTAAAGTTAATTACTGTGGTTATCGTGTAATTTGTTGTTTAAGACTATAGTAATTTTATCACTGCAAATATTTCAACCAGAAACTAACTGGTCATCATCAGTGCATGCATCACAAGGTGAAGCTGCAACAAAGAATGTTAATCCTATTTACAGAGTTGAGCCACATGCCACCTAGTGGGGGTTACAATAAATAAGATTACAATTAAGGGCTAAATTTAAAATTAAGTGATTTGAAATAAAATTTAATTTAATTTAATTACATAACATAGTGGTTCCCAACCTTTTTCCACTTGTGTACCCCTTGTAAACCCATTTCTATAAATTGTACCCCTTGTTTTTAAAATAGCTGTTTTTAAATACTGACACTTTTGTTCAGTGCCTATCTTAATGTAAAATAGTGGAAATGAGGTAATGAGTTGGAAAATTACTACACTAAAAGAACAAACCACAGATTTAATTTTACAATATTCGTAACACAGAAATAAGTATAGCTTCATGTTAAATATTGATAACAATGATCAAGTATTTAACAAACTTTTGATTTATTATTATTAATAATATTTATAATATTTATTTGTGTTATCTGAAAAGTCGGTAATAATTGGTATACAGATCACTAGACGATTGAAACATTGTTGGTGAGATTGTTGAGCTAGCTTTGATGCACTTAGTTTCTTGAAATCAGGCTCAAAAGATGCAAGATACAGTCTTAAATCTGGACTTGTATTAAGCTTGTTGTTGTACTTATTTTTTTTATGAAGGTGTAAGAAGAAAAAGCTCTCTCCACCTGTTCAGTATTAGTAAATGGCAAGAGGTATTTCAGTGCCTTTTCACTGGGCTGTTCATATTCCTCACTGACAATCTACACAGAAGGTAATAAGATGCTTTCTTTTAAAATCAGAATTTAAAGAAGAATTTAATTGAAAGTTTGATTAAAGTTGCTCTTTTTCAGTGATTGATAGTTTAGCTTCTTTGAAGAATTCTTCATTGAAGGGATCTGCAATCCAATTGTTTTCTTTTCCACATTGAGGGAAATACTTATAAAAGGACCTTCTAAGTGACTTAAAATATTCTCTTTCAAGTTTTGAGATAGGTGCAAGTCATTCTCAGAGAAAAAGTTGTGCAGAGTTTCAAAAACCTCAAGCTGAACTCTTTCAATACATGCTTTCCAAAAGTCCAGTTTTTTAATCATTGACTCAATTTTGTCGGTTACTTTGAATATAGTGATTGAGTTGTTTTGAAGTCCCAAGTTGAGTTTGTTTATTTCCAGAAAAATATCTGATAAATATACAAGACTTTAAAGCCAATCACTGTCGTGAAACTTTGGAACAAGACGGAAACGATGGTCTTCAAAAAACCCTGGACTTCATGTCTAAGTTCAAACAGCCGTGTAAGTACTTTACCACGAGATAGCCACCTTACCTCCGTAAACAAAAGCAATGTTTTGTGAAGGCTCATTTCTTCAGACAGCACTTGAAATAATCGGGAGTTTTGTAGTTGTGACTTAATAAAATTTACAACTTTTACAGCTTCATCAAGAAGGTCTTTCAATTCACTAGGAAGAGGCTTGGATGCAAGAGTTTGTCTATGAATGAAGACTCCATGGTACATGGGGGAGCTACTTCTTTAACTCGGCCACATAGGCCATAAAACAACCTGACAGACTTGTCTCCGTGTGCATACACCATAACAATTTGACCAACTAATGTCCTTTTCAATGAAATTACCATCGATCACATTAAAAATATCTTTGCCTGTGGTACACTCTGTCAATGGATAAAAAAAGCAACAGGTTTTCCTCAATTTCATTTTCTGTCAAGTACCTCAAGATGATGAGCAAAATAGATAAATCAGCAACATCTACACTTTCATCAACCTGGATGGAAAAGAATTTACTTTTTTTAATTCTTTCTACTACTACAGCTTCAACATCATCAGACATATCCTGAATTCTTCAAGACATTCTATTGTTTGAAAAAGAGATAGTATGGATTTTATGGACATCTTCTTCCCCAAACATACAGAAAACGGCATCCTTAATACAAGGAGAAATTAAATCTTCAGCAATGGTGTAGTTTTTACCAAATTTATCTATGCAAAAAGCAATACGGTAGGAAGCCTCAATGCATTCTCATTGCCTTTCTTTCCTGATGTCATGCATGAAGTTACATTTGGATGCTTTTCTAAGTGCTAAAAATAATGTATTTCTTTGTTTTTATACATAGTGTTTAGTTTCTAAATGCTGCATGAGTAAAGAGGGTTTCATGCCACCACTGGATAATACTTCCCCACACACAAAGGGTTAGGATAGTCATCATTCCCTACAAATGAAAACCCATATTTAATATACTCTTCACAGTATTTCCTTTTCTTCTGTGTAGTACCTGAGGCACGCACCTTTTTACTATCTCCCAGTGTGGGTGTACTTGTAACCGCACACACATGTTGAGAAGTACTTGCCGCCAGGTTATAATCCACATCAAGTTTTGGTTTTTTAACCATTCCTGTTTTCAACCACTGATCCATAACTGACATGCTTAAAAATCACTGAGAATAATAACTGAAACTACGTTAAATGTTAAATAAAAAAACTACTTGAAAAGAATCACAATTGAAGACAACGCACTTACTTATACTCAGTCAATAACTGAACTGATCAAACAGTCTGGCTACAGATGTACTTATATTTTTGGAGAAGTATTAGAAACGTCACAAATGGAAGTCAGTGGAAGGTTCGTTACTGCAAAGTTCATTTCTTAGTAACATTCAATTGTTCTAAAAAGGAGGATGGGTGACAAAAGTTATGCATGAACTGTGCATAATGATTGGTAGAAGAGTGGTTTGGGGGAGGGATTCATAGCCAAGCCCTCACATCATCATTCACTAATGTGAGCTAGTTTTAAAGTGTCTCCATTAGCAGTGATTCAAACTTAACATTTATTGTTCCATAACTAACGTTTTGCATTTTGTTTACTTTACTTGTTTTTCCACCATTACTGATTATTTTTTGTATACCCCTGAATGGCCCAGCACATACCCCTGGGGATACGCATACCACCGGTTGGGAACCGATGACATAACGAAATGACACAGCATTGAATTAAAAATAATAATAATTAAAATTAAAATGAGGGGAACATTACAGAACATTACATTACAGAAAATGAGGGACTTGGCAATAGAGAAATAGTTATTCTGATTTAAATTTGGACAGTGTAGAAGTGCTTCAGCACTCTCTTTAAATAACTGCTCAAAGCTAAACCTTCACAGATGGCGAGTACTGGACCATGGAGTGGTCAGTGTCCACTCCATGTTGAGCAAAGGCCAGATTTTTTCAGGTTTATTGTTATTAATATAAGAAAGGTGTTCTTGTAGTTATTTTTCAACATAACGTCCTGTTTGTCCAAAGTACAAGTGGAGGCACTCACACTGAACTTGGTAAACAAGGAGAGGTGGAGCTGTTTATCTTTCGTAGATGTTAACCAAGAGAAGATTTTGTTGATAAGGAAAAAAAGTAGAAACTAAATTATATAATTTCAGGATCTTAGCAATCATCTCAAGATGCCTACAATATATGGGATAGGGACTCATCATACAGGTTCAGGGTTTTTGGTGATGGGCTTGTAAGAGTCTAAGATGTGTTTAAATTTCCTTGATGTGAAACCGTTTTGTAATAAGATGCAGTGGATGATGTTCAATTCTTGTTGGAGAGCTTGGGAATTAGAGCAGATAACATGTGCTCTGTTAAGCAAAGATTTGATACCTATTTTTTTAGATGAATGATGAGCAGAATCTTGCTGTATGTAGCAGGCTATGAAGGTAGATTTATGGTGAAAAGAAGTAGCAAGTATTTCAGAAGAGGTACAGGAGGATATCCAGGAAAGCTAATTGTCCATCCTTTTCTTTTCCCATAGTAAAGTTGACATATGGATGAAGGCTGTTGATTTTGGTTAAAAAGCGAAGTAGAGATTACTCTTCTGAGTCCTGCCAGATGGCAAAGACATCATCTATATATCAAACCCAAAAGGAAGGTTGGGGTTGTATTGAAGAGAACAGGGGTTCTTCAAGATACTCTAAAAATACTCTAGAAATTAGCAAGTGCAGGTGACAAGAGGCTTCTCATGGCAGTTCCTTTGATCTGTTTGTAGAACTGGTTCCTACAGATGAAATAGCTTGATTTCATGACAAAGTTGAACAGTTCAACTATATCTGGAGGAAACTCATCTGATAAGAGCTGATGAATGTCAGCCAGAGGTACATTAGTAAATAAGGCTAATCATGAGGTCTGTAGCTTAAAGGGTTAAGTTTTTTTTTTTATTTGTGTGTCAAAAGATCTGATGAATTCTTCACAGAGGTTTGTGTGTGGCTAGTGATGGAGCTTAAAAGATAAACTAGAAATCTGACTAAGCAATAAGTGGGGGAGTCTATGCAATCCACTATGGGTCTGAGTGGAACTCCTTCCTTAGATATTTTTGAAAGACCTTAAAAACATGGATACCCACCAAAATGAGTCTTCAGTTTTTTGATAGTGTCTTCATCCCAACTAATCACTTGGTTAAGCAAGGAATGAAGTTTGTTAATTTTGGTTGTTAGTAGGATTCTGGGGAATCTCTTCGTAACTATCTCCATTTAATTTTAAATTTAGGCTTTCATTTATTGTGACCATCCACTAGGTGGCATCTGGCACATGGCTCAGCTCTGTAAATGGGATTAACATTTTTTGCTGTAGCTTCACCTTGTGATCATGCTGATGCAATGATGATGACCACCACACAGTTTCTGGTTGAAATATTTGCAGTAATAAAATTACTATATATCTTGCGAATATGTATGTATAGTAACTGTGATAATGGCATAAGTTCCACTATAAAATAAATAAATAAATATAAAAAAAAAAGCCAAAACACTTAAACTAGCAGTGTATGAGACAGTGTTGAAAATCGTTTGAAGTTATGGATCTGAAAGTGGGGTTAGAACTAAAGCACTAGATCAAAGATTAGAGATCACAGACACAAGTTTGGAGAAAAATTAGCAGAAAGAACAGATGATATCAATGACAGAATCATATTAAAACTGAAAATGTTATTATTAGAATTCAAGAATGCGTGAGCACAGCTAATATAAAGTGGTGTGGTCATTTCAACAGAATGGAAGAGGAAAAGTTAGCAAAACAGGTGTTGTGATACTAACATGGCAGAAAAACAAGTATTTAAGCTTAGGTGATAGTTAGTATTATTATTATTTTCCTGACCATGGAGTCACAAAACTCATCGTGGGAGGTCAAAACTAGTGAACACAAAGCCTATCACACTACTCCTTAACGTCATCCGTAGTCTGCATGTTCACCACTTTCTCAGGCTATGCATTCCATGCTCCTACCACTCTCCATGCAAAAAACTTACTTCTTATCCTTTTACTCACCCTCTCCTTTTGCAACTTCCATATGAAAAATCCCCTCAGTATTAATATGACTATAACACTTTAGCTTAAATGTCTTGATCATATCCCCCTTTACCTTCTATCCACCAAATTCTACAGTCCACATGCCCTCAGTCAATCCTCATAATCAACATTATACAGTCCTGACATTTTTGTTATCTGTCTCTGCACCCTCTCCAAGGTTACTTCATCCCCTTCAAATCCCAATGACTAGATCTGAGCACAGCAATCCAGATGTAGTCTGATCAAAGCTTTATACAATGGGACCAGCACACTTTTATCTCTCATGGTCAATGTTCTCCTCAACATTGCTGCAATTCTCTGAGATGTCTTCACAACCTTTGTAATATGTCCTTAGAACTTTAAATCCCTATCCCCCATCACACCAAGATCCCCAGCTTCCTCAACTTCTTCCAGTATAACTCCACAGTCAGTATGAAGCACCCTTTCTGTGGATCCCAAATTTTAAAACCTTACATTTAATTGCATTAAACTGACATTATAAGTTCTTATCAATTTCTCCAAAATCTTAACAACCACAGAAGAAATGCAAACAGGCCTATAGTTTGATACTTCATTCTACCACAAATCCTCTTGAAGAACCAAAACATCAGCACTATTACTAATAATCCTACCAAGCTTTGCATCATCTGCAAACAAGACATATCCTTGTAGTCTTGTGATAATATCATGGACATAAAGACTGAACAACAACAATGGTTCCAGGGCTGAACCCTGGGAATCCACCTGTAACCTTTCTACACCCTGATACTACTTCCCCCACATACAACTCTGATATCATTCAGAGAGCCATTCACCAATCCAATTCATGCTAGGAAAAATATAATAAAAAAAAATATATATATATATATATATATAAAAATTAGTGTATGCTTTACCTTCATGCACTGCTCTTGTTACTCTGCTGTAAAAGGTGACCAGATTACTAAAACAAGAGTGCCCTTTAACAAATCCATGCTGGCCTGCATAAATATCCTCATCTGCCAAATTCTGTATATAAGTTCTTACCAATTTTTCCAAAATCTTAACAACCACAGAAGAAATGCAAACAGGCCTATAGTTTGATACTTCATTCTACCACCACCCTTATGCAATGATACTATCTTACCCTTCTTCCACTCTCTAGGAACCTGTCCCATTCCAAGACGTTCATTAAACAGCCAAAGTTAACAGCACAGTCAGTTCCTTAGTACATTCCTTAGAAAACATGGTGAAATTCCATTTAGTCCCCCTGCCTTATTCACATTTAGTGTGCTCAGTATTTATTATCCTTCTAGGAATAAAGCCTGTAGCACCAGGATGGAACACTCTAATTAAGTGATCATTAAATAGATCAACTATGTCATCTGCTTAGGTCACCCAATTTCCATCTCCATC
The DNA here is from genome assembly GCF_054136105.1 of Typopeltis vanoorti. NCBI lineage: Eukaryota > Metazoa > Arthropoda > Arachnida > Uropygi > Thelyphonidae > Typopeltis > Typopeltis vanoorti. The sequence continues at coordinate 34,266,524 of NC_143567.1, read as the reverse complement.
CTGCAAGATAATCCGTCCACTATAATTTTTCCTCCTACTTGCTGCATAGTGAAAAAAATTCCTTGTGATTCTCCTTGGATTGCAGAGCCAATCTCCTCTTATATTCTAATTTTTCTCTCCTTACAATACTAGTCATTTTCCTAGTCAGAGCATTATATTCCTCATGCAATTGCTGTCTACCTCTCTCTCTTTATATGTCTTCCATAATCTATTTGTTGTTTTAAGGATACTTGCGACATAAGACTGAATGATATAATCACGTAATTTTTGTGATTACGTGATTATATCATTCCATAATCTATTTTCTTCTGCAATTCCCTTTTATTTCTTTTGTCATCCATTTGACTCCAAATTGCTTTATCTTCTTCATTTGAGGTACACAATCTGTCAATGGTGTCAACAATTTTTTCTTAAATATCTCCCATGCATGCACTAATGAGCACCGGTCCTTTAAATTCTTTCATCCATTGCGCTACTGCAAGCTGTTTTCTAAGTCTATGATAGTTACCTGCCTTATAATTTCACATAACTTCCTTCTATTTTGATACCTCCCCATGCTTATTCATCCTCCAAGTCAGGACTACATGGTCACTCTCACCAATAGGGCAGGGGCAAGTATGCTATCTCAGTTACAATCAGATCCTCTGATGCTGTCACCAAATCCAGAACTCTCGATCCTCATGTTCCCTCCACTACATACTGCCTAAGACAGTTGTCCCTCAAGAAATCCAAAAATTCAGTTTCTTTATTACTACATGCTGTCTCCTCTGCTCAATTTATATCACTATAGTTGAAGTCCCCCATAATGATCACTTACTTTATACTTGCCAGACAGACACACATTCCAGATTCCTTTTCCTGTTATCATCTCATTTGTTCATCACTGATCTTCTACTCCACTCTGCATTATCATATCCTGGTAACACAGACACATTTCTGCTACACTGTGTTTAACATCAACCTCAAATCTTGTGCTACACAATTCATCCTACCTTTCAGATCATTCATCCCAACCATTACAATCATCTCCTCTGCACTTTCACCCCTCTTCACTGCCATTGCACATTCTCTATTGTTCCACTAGGCAAGTACTCCTATGGCACTCTACTCTGCACACCCTGAATCATCAAGACCATAAATGACAATCCAAATAGATTCATTCATCCTTCTCTCACTAGCATCCCTGACTCTTATACCTTGCAATCTATCTCCCTCTCACCTCTCTCTCTCTCTCTCTCTCTATCCCTTGCTTCTAGACACTGTCATCATTTTGCAATTTCCTCTCTTCCACTGTCTCTCCCATTCCTCTCTCCCTTGCTCTCTGATGCTGTTCTCTTACACCTACTCTCTTGTTCCTCTCATACAGCCAATCTCTCTATCCTCCCAAGATCTTCATTCACCCTACTCGACTCAATCTTCATTCCTTCCATCCCCTTTCTCAGCAGTTCTATCTCTCTCTCTCCCCCTCTCTCCAATATTCTGCTTTCAATTGTCATTACACACATAATCATGCCATAACACAAACCATCTCTGTCAGCTAAACTACCCAAGGCTAAATCAATGTGTAGTTCTTTAACATTCTCTACATCTTCCAACACACTACTGGCATCCACAAACTTAAAATCACTCATTTCTGAAGTGCTATCCCATCACTAAATCCCAAGATTGAGATACTCTCATCTCTCACTGCCTGAATTTCATGCACACACACACACATTCCCATCTCACACCTGCCACATTCCTAAACAATGGGATGCATACATACCACATGAAAACTGGAGAAAAAAGGAGGAAATTGGAGGAAAAAATCTTCCCATGGCTAAACAAAAGTCATGGAAAGACTTTGGTAAGAACATAGCTAGCCTGGTTGGCCAAGTGGTTAGCGCATCCGATCTCCAGCCAAAAGGCTGTGGGTTCGAATCCTGCAATTGGCATAGATGTTTGTGATTGTCTTTGAAAATACTAGTGGTGGTGAGCGGTAGATGCCGTTGGTGTAGATGATGATTGTATTTGGAGAATTGGGTGGAGACAGAGTTGTAGACTAGGTGCCATCCCTCGATGAGTCTCTGGACTCCCTGGAAGTATCATGCAATAATAATAATAACATAGAAAATAAATATCAGAAACATGGCAAAAGATTCTGGAGGCTGTTGAAAAAGTTCAGAAATGGAAGAAAGAATGCCTGTAAAAAGAATTAGAGATGATAAATGTGACATGAAAACTAGAGAAAAAGATCTCCTTGATGTATGGAGTAATTACTTCGAAAGATTGCTGAATGAAACAGTCAGTGACAGCACAGTGGTAAAAAAAAATACTCACCAAGAATGCAATCAGGAATACACATCCATACTTGAAGTAGCAAAAACCATCAAAAGCTTAAATGTGGAAAGGAAGCTGTAGTAGATGATATTCGAGCACACATGCTTAAGTATGGATTTATAAAAGTCTTACAGTGGCTGCGCTGCATAGTTCAGAAGGCCTGGACAGAGGGACAAATTCCAGATGATTGGAGTAAAGCTCGCATAGCACCCATATATAAAAAGGGAAATAAAACTAAATGTGAGAATTACGTGTTCCTGGCAAGATTTCTGCAAGTATACTAGAGAAACGATTGAGAAGGATTGTGGAAGGGAAGCTTGGTGAAGACAAGCTGAATTCAAGTCAAATGGAGGCTATCAGGATCAGATTTTCACTTTACGACAAATAGTCGAGAAATCATGGGAATATAACAAAGATATATATTTAAGTTTTGTAGATCTGGAAAAGGCAGATGACAAGATGCCAAGAGAAAATCTATTCAAAATGCCACAGTTATATGGTATCAATGGGGATTTATATCAAGCAATACTCAGTTCTTTATTTGAGGTTTAAGTCAGCAGTTAAAATTAAAGGAAGTACAGGAAGATAGTTTGTTGTTAAATCTGGTGTTAGATAAGGATGTACATTATCTCCTCGGTTATTCATTATTCATTCATTAATTATAAATAGGAACAATTTTTAGTGAAGATGGTAAATTAAATATGGAAATATGGAATAAAAGTGAAAGTAGTCAAAACACTAAAGATAGTGCTAAAACCAATGGATCTCAGAGCTGGATTAGAAATAAAATACTTGCCAAAGACTAGAGACTACAGATATGAGAGTCCTGAGAAAGATTAGGGGCATGAACAGATGCATCAATGGTAATATCATATTAAAAATGAGGATATTGGGGAAAAAAACTTAACATTGTTAGCATCTAGGAATGTGCTAGCAGAGCTAATCTCAGGTGGTATGCAGGGCCGGCTCTACCGACGGTGCAAGACGTGCATTTGCACGGGGCGGAAAGTTTTTTTGGGGCAGAAAAGTTGGTATAAACTATACGAAAAATAAGGAAGAAGGGACGGCAAAATATGCTACTGTTTAAGTTACCATACCACCAGGGCCACCCCCTAGGAATTTTGTCACCCTGTGCAGTAGCATATTTTGCTGCTGAATTCTGCTAGATCTTGGTAACTTAAACAGAATGGGAGAGGAAAGATTAGCAAAACAAGTGTTCTCTTCCAGGTTGGTAGGAAAAAGACCAAGATATAGGTGGACTGATACAGTAAAAAGTGACTAAGAAGACAGAAATATAAGATCTGATAATGTTGGAGTCTTGACAGGTAACAGATTGCTTTGGAGGAAAATTGTAGGTAAGAAGTTTGTAATGATGTAAGTTTTTCATGTAGTACTATCATATCCTGTACACCCCTTGAGGGTACATAAATTTGATGGTGACGAAACGATTAAACCTGCTATATAATTCTCTTTGTGCTGTAGTTATTCCATTAAATGGCAAGGAAAAGACCTAGAGGAAGACCAAGATCTAGGTGGATTGATTCAGTCAGATGTGTCTGTGTCTTAGAAGGTGGAAATGTTAGATACTACAATATTGGAGTGCTGACAAGTAAAAGCCCAATTTGGAGGAAAATGGTTGACAGGAAATTGATAATAATGTAAAAATAATCATGTAATGCTGACATCGTAGTCTATACATCCCTTGAGAATGCATATCAAGAAATTGATAATCATGAGTTTCTTTGTAGAGCAAGATTTATTATTATTACACCCTCCATGGGGTCGACAGACTCATCATGGGAATCATTCAACTAAATCATTCAACTAACAACATATTTATCATATAGAATCTTAAAGTCCTTAACACTCCTTGTATTAACAACACATTCTGGCAATGCATTCCATTCACTGACAATTCTCCATGTAAAAAATCTACTCCTCACACCCTTCTTCACCACACATTTACGTAACTTCCAGGAATGACCTTTGGTTCGTCCCCCTCTCAGCTTCTACTCTTTTTATAATTCCCTCTGGATTAATCTGATAAAATCCTCTCACTAACTTAAACATCTCTATCATATAACCTCTCTTCCTCCTATCCATCAAACTCTGCAATCCACATCTCTTCAACATCTCTCCATAGTCAGCATTCCAAACTCCTGATATCGTCTTAGTCACCCATCTCTGGACCCTCTCCACATCACACTGAAAACCAGGTGACCAGATCTGAACACAACAGTCCACATGTGGTCTAACCAGTGCCTTATACAGTGGCACAACCGCTTCCTTATCCTTGAATGTTAGAGTACTTCTTATCATAGCAGCACTATGATGTGCAACCTTTGCAACACTAGTAATATGCCCTCTAAACTTCAGTCTACTGTCAACCATCACTCCCAAATCTCTAATCTCATCCACTTCCTACAGTACAGCACTGTCAATATAGTACAGAGCCATATGTTTCTGCACTCCAAAATGCAACACCTTGCACTTATTGATATTAAAACTACAACCCTACTCTTTTGTCCAAGTAAAACGTCTATTCAAATCTTCCTGAAGGGATTCATCATCAACAGTGCTACTTATAATTCTTCCCAACTTTGCATCATCGGCAAATAACTGAAGATCTTCAGTCAGTCCATATGATATATCATTTACAAACAAGTTAAACATCAGAGGCCCAAGAATAGAACCCTGGGGCATACCACAGTTTACCCTACTTTTTTGAAACATTGCTCCATCATACACAACCTGCTGATATCGTTCAGAGAACAATCTCTGATCCATCTAACAAATATACTGTCTATTCCTATCCTTTGCAGCTTGTACACTAACTTGTCATGTGGTAATCTATCAAACGCTTTTGCAAAGTCTAAGAATACCACTGTAAATGATTCTCCATTATCTAACACACTTGTCATCTTATCATAAAATGCAAGTAAATTACTGAAACAGGACCTACCCTTTACAAATCCATGCTGACCATCAAAAAAGAATGCCATGTCCATCAACCCAATTCTGTATTATATTCCTTACCAATCTCTCCAACACCTTGACCACAACTGCAGTTTTGGTCAAGACTGGCCTATAGTTGGAGACTTGTCTTAGAACCATGTTTGTGGAGTGGTACTATTTTGCCTTCTTTCCACTCCTTAGAAACCCACCCACCCACCCACTACAAGACTTTTGTTAAATAACCAGGTCAACGGCATAACCAACTGCGGTGCACATTCCTTAAGCGTACGTGATGATATGTCATCCATTCCCACAACCTTATTCACCAAACCAACACCTGATACACCTCTGTTTCTTTCACTTCCAATTCTCCTAATACTTGCCTCTCTTCTATATATTGCACCAGATCATTTACATCAGTATGATATACGCTGATAAAGTGCTTGTTCAATAATTCCACTATATCCTTTGCAGCTGTTAGTCTGCTGCCATGATTATCCACCAATGTTAGTCTGCCATAATTATTCTTCCTCTTGCTTGCCATGTAGTGGAAAAATTCCCTTGAGTTAACCTCGGCTTGACCAGCCAATCTCCTCTCATATTGCACCTTTTCTTTCTTTACCATGCTTGTCACCTTTCTAGCCAGCACCTTATACTCTTCATGGATCTGATCATTATCATCATTATCTGTCTTGTACCTCCTCTATAACATTTTCTTTTACAGCACAGCTTGCTTGATTTCGCTGTTGATCCATTTCACTCTCACTCTATTTATCGCCTGCATTGCTTCTGTCAGATACTGCCTTATGAGTTTTCATGCATTGTCAACATCTTTTCCGCTCAGCTCATCTACCCAACGCACCGATGCTGACTGACTACCGAGCTTCCCATTATCACCTGCTTTATAACTTCCCAAATTTGAGAAAGTTTTAGGCAGTCGTTTTTGTTCTGATTGTAGTTGTGAATGTGTGCTTCACAGCTTTCTTTGTAGACTCTTTCTAGAAGAAAGTAACTTTTGTGTAACACTTTGATTTTGTTCCACTGAATTTTGTGTTTTGTAGATAAAGTGTGGTTTGCTAAACCTGATTTGTTTGGTTCGTTAAGAGAAATGTATTCCTGATGTTCTTCCAGATGAATCTGTGCAGACCGACCAGTTTGTTCATAATAAGATAAGCTTCCAAGAGCAGGGGATTCTATAAACTCCAGGATAACATAGAGGAGGATATTTGCAAACTTAATACATTCCTTATCTCACCAAAAGATAAATATCCTTCTCACCAAAAGATAAATAGCTGTTCTCCTGCAGCTGATATTGTACATTGACAATGGCTATGAAACTTAGCCGAAAATTTTACAATATAAATATTAAACGTTTTCTGGTATTAATATTTTATAATGAATTCTCCTGTTTACATCTTGATTTTCAGATGAATATAATCAAATTTGTTTGTATAAATTAAGTCTTTGAAAAAAAAATTTAAAAAAAGTCATGCAATTTGTCTGAGCCTGAGAACATTTACTTGAGTGTATATGGCTCGGCTAGATAGGTAAAAATTTCATTCCTCTCTCATGTGAGGTGCTGGCACACCACCACCAGAATACGACAAATGGTAAGATGTGTGTTGCATTTTTCACACACAAGTGGGTCATCAGTCCACAGCAAATAAGAATGTGTAAGAAGATGGAAGTTTTTTCACTTGGTTATGCTACCAATTATATATTTGGTTTAATCCTTTATCCAAGTGTAAGCAAACAAAGTTTGTGCCTGAAGTATTTTCAGGACTGGGGCAACTCGTGGCAAAGGTGGTATAACTTCTCATCACTTGCCTTAATATCCCATAATACAAAGCACATATCCTTATGGGTATGTATAATGCTATGCATTATGGGAACGGTCTGCCCAGAGTGGTTTCGAGCTTTACTGAGGTCTCATCAGTGGGAGCCAGACCCAGAGGTGGTAATACCAAGGTGGAAGTAATGCAGAAGTCATATTTCCATATACCAGTTGCCAAAAGGTGTCATCACACCTTATTATTAAAATTCTCTGGATTAGAGAGTGTTGATGGAAGATTTTTCAGTTGGTTATGCTACCAGTTATACATTTGGTTTAATCCTTTATACAATTGTAAGCAAACAAAGTTTGTGCTACTAAGTCAAGTGATGAGAAGTTATACCACCTTTGCCAAGAGTTACCCCAGTCCTGACACAAATATATAATTTCTCTCTTCTCTTTCTACATTGACTAGAATGCTAATGCTTAATTTCAAGAATAATGTCATGCAATTTGTTTGTCAATGCTTCCTGCCATGATGACTGCCATTGGGCAATTAGCTTTGATCATATAAATTACCTGCTAGATCAACTCATGCTTTTTCAACATACTGTCAAACAGTATGTTGAAAAAGCATGAATTGATCTAGCAGATGCATCTCCAGTCTCATTTCCCTTAATTCCAACATGACTGAGAATCCATCATAACCAAACCTAAATCAAGGGTCTTCATTTTGTACAACATGTATAATACCTCACACTGCAGTGGATGTGGATTATACATAGGAGAGGAGATAGCCTATAAAGAACTCAATGAGTCTCTATAAAGTACACACTTTTGGTGGTGGTTTTCTTTTACATGCACAAATAGCATATTTGCATCTCTGCTATATAATTACTGCAATTATGTGGAATCAGGTTGGAGAAAGTAATGTTAGGAAACAAAATATAGCAGCATCACGGTCAACAGAGATCACTAATCTTGAACCATCAGAATAGATGTGCAAGAAATTAGAACTGCTCTGTGCACATTAAACAATTGCAAGTAGACAGATGATGGAGTATGAGACTTCTGTAGTTGAAAAAGTGAGAGGTTGCAGGATGGGGGGTGCAAACCTGCCGTGAAAGGATGCTATTATGTTTGGTGCAGGTAATGTTTGTCAACATTTATGCTAATAGCTTGCATAATCTCTTTAACACATGCATACCAAAAAGACGTATGGCCGTCTGACCTATGTGATAATGAGCTTCCCAACACAGAAAAGAGACTGGCCCATGGAGGATGCTCTGGAAGAGACTTTATTTTTAGGGCAAAATTAAGACAGAGCTGGTTCATTTGCTTCAACATAAAGACTGAGTGGGCAAAGTGCAAAAGGCACCAGTAACTATCCATATATACCCTGATGATGTATGCAATCCAACCGTTGCAAGTTATTCTGCCTTGAAGAACCACAGACATTATTATTATTATTATTATTATTCAGGCCACCATGGAGTCAAAAGACTCATTGCGGGTGGTCCTTCCTAGGAAACACAAAGTCTATCAAAACTCATCGTGGGAAGTCCCTCTTAGAAAACACAAAGTCTATCATACCACTCCTTAAACTCATTGACCATTCTCGCTCTCACCACTCCATCAGGCAATGCATTCCATGGTTCAACCACCGTCCATGCAGTTTCCTTTCGTAACTTCCAGGGATGGCCCCTTGCTTCACGCTGTTCAACCAAGCGAAAGAACTCCCCAGTGTCAACCCTGTAACCACCACCCAACAGTTTAAAAGTCTCGATCATATCACTTCTCCTTCTTCTATCCACCAAATCTGCAGTTCACATTCCCTCAGCTGATCCTCATAACTAACATTGTACAGTCCTGAAACCATCTTTGTTATCCGGCTTTGTACCCTTTCCACAGTTAATTTATCCGCTTCAAATCCTGGGGACCAAATCTGTGACCAATAGTCTAAGTGTGGTCTGATCAGATTATACAATGGAATGATAACTCTCTTATCTCTGCTGGTCAATGTTCTTCTCATTATTGCAGCAATCCTCTGTGTTACCTTCACCACCTTTGCAATATGTCCCCTAAACTTCAGGTTTCTATCAATCATCAACCCAAGATCTCATATCTCCCCCACTTCCTCCAGTATAGCTCCTCCAATAGAGTATACACATGCCATCAATGTGTCTCAAACCTCAAGACCTTACATTTTGCTACGAAACCGACACCCCCCCATTCATTTGTCCATCTGTCTAGCTTATTCAAATCTTCCTGCAGGGCCACCACTTTTGCACCATTACTAATAGCCCCTTCCCAGCTTCACATCATCCACAAAAAACTAACTATCCCCTTGCAATCCACTGACAATGTCATTGATATAAAGGTTAAACAGTATATGAACCAGTACTGAGTCCTGTGGGACTAGGGTTGTCAGATTTCTTGGTTGTCAACCGGGACACAGGACTGGATTGACGAAATTTTGACAACCAAAAAAAAAAAAAAAAAAAATACACATTTTCTTTCTACAAATGAACTCCAAATATCACAGTCACGAGATTCTTTATTTTATTAAGATAATACAACTCGAGACAGGCGCACGGCTAAATCATAATAATATACACAAATACACTGCTAAAAATTTCTGTACACCGTTAAAAATTTCTGTACACCGTTAAAAATTTCTTTAGTTCGGCGAAAGCAGATTTCAAAAGCTTTCCAATATTTTGAAGTGTCCCGAAAGGTCTATTTGGGACATCGGGATTTGAGGCTTAAAATTGGGACAATCCCGATTAATCGGGACGTCTGACAACCCTATGTAGGACCCCACTTGTACCTCTCTGCCTCCTTGAAACTGTCCCACCATACACAACTCTCTAATACCTATCGGACAGCCAATCCTGAATCCAGTTGACCAACCTGACATCCAGACTCATGTGCTGCAACTTAAATATCAGCTTATCATGTGGCACCCTGTCAAATGCCTTCACTAAATCCAAGAAAATGGCAGTATATGCCTTTCCCTCATCTGCACAGCAATCATCTACTGCTCTTGCAACTTTATTATAAAAGGCTAGCATATTACTAAAACAATCTCACTAATTTCTCCAAGATCTTAACAACTACTGATGACACACAAACTGGCCTATAATTAGACACTTCCAGTCTGCTACCACTCTTATGCAATGGCACTATCTTACGTTCCTTCCATTCCCTGGGCACCTTTCCTGTAGCCAGACTTTCATTGAAAAAGCCAGGTCAAAAGAGCTGTCAGTTCTTCTACTTCTGAACATATAAGTGTGCGATAAAGATGAAGTAATGAAGAAGTACAAGGAACCACTGCACACCAAATTTCGGTTTTCAAAATTGTAAACACACCAAATAAAAACAAACAAACAAAAAAAAGCCATATTTTACACATCACACTTATAAACCAATAATAAAAACAACATTAAATCATTAGAAAACGCACACAACAAAAATAAACCTGATAAAATAGAAAAAAATATTACATTCACTTATAAAAGAAAGTAGACATGTAGACAAGCAACATATGAAGATTTTCATATGCATAGTAATGAGATATCAAGGATGTTTTGTGGGAGCTTGTGGATATGGTAGTGTGATTTTTCAGAGATGAGGGTAGGGTAGGTGGGAATTTTGGAAATGAGGCAAGGTACACCCACAAAAAAAAAACAACACAACACCACATTCATCATAAAAACTAAAATTTTCTAATATAACATATACACACATAAGTCAATGAGAATGTGCAATAAAAATGATATTGCAACAATCGCATTTCAAAAAACTACCTTATTTAAGCATGCAAAAACAAAAATAATCTGAAGGAACTTCAATTTAGAAAAAAATTATCCACATAATGGTTTATAGTCTTCAGCATGGCAGTGTGTCAATTGCCACAGTGACATAACTTTTGTTGATGCAATAAATAAGCCACCGAGTTATGGTTTTACATAAGCAAGCTTTCATTGTATGCTTCTACTGTAACAGGTGACAATGCATGTTGACGTTATTTAGTGTGAAGTTACTGGACAGGAGTTGTTATAGGCCTGGAAATGTAGTGGACAATGATTGTGAGCAGGAATAACAAACACCACTAATATCTAATTGTCTAGCTATTGGTAGTGTTTAGATTCCATCCAAAACAACTACAGCTAAGAGAACGTATCTGCGAGTTGCACGTATTCTCATGGTTGATTTGCCCACTTTGTGGGATCAAAATTTCAAGTTTCTTGGATTTTTCATCCCATAATTGCTGTTTTAACACTGCAAGTTTAAGGTATAGCACTACTGGAATGCAGAGATTTGGTATCTTCAGATGACTGTCAACAAACCTCAAGTTCAGGGGACATATTAAAATAGTCACAAAGACAAAGCGTATTTGTGCTATAAGGAAATTAGAGAGAAGCAATCAAGCATGTGTCCAGCTGCCCCTGGGACAAATGAGTATGAGTATAGGAATGATTATTACAAAGAGCTAGATGCAGTTGCCTAAGTTTCGGATCTGAATGGGCAGGGAATAACATTATGTAAGGGTAACTGGGGGCCGAAGGGGATGTTGAAATACACGAATGCCTGAAGTATCAGAAACAAGGGAGGTGCATTTCTGAAATTGCTCAGCTCAACTTGGCCAAAAATTACTGGCATCAGCGATACATGGTTGTCAGAGAATGATGTAGTTATAATAACAGATACTGCATTTTCAGAGATGATACAGGAAAAAAACAGGGCAGGAGAAAGAGTATTATTAATGATAACTGAAGAACTTCAACCACTAAAAATAAAAGTTAAGGAAGACTGCAGATATGAGGGAAATTGTTCATTTGAGGCTGTCTGGTGTGAGACAGAGGCTAATAAGACAAAATATGTTGTTGGTTGCTGCTATAGACCTGGGGGCTCCAGAGGATGTGATGGTGTGCATTAGTAGATCAGCATAATGAGTACAGGCCAAGAAATTATCATGGAAGACTACAACTATGAGGATATAGATTTAAAGGAAGAGAGGGCACATGGCAAAATCAAAATGAAATTAATACAGTTACTAAGGGATAATTACCTGAAACAACACGTAATCGATGGGAGTGGAGATCTGAGAATGTTGGATCTGGTAACAGCAACCAAAGATCTATCTATAACTACAGTAGCAACTCTGCCCCTGAACCAGAAAAGTGATTGTGCAGTCTTGTTCTTGGAGATTGCTCAAATTGAATGTCACTAGCACAAGGGAAGCAGTCAGGAATTGTTTGAGCAAAGAAGTTTCAGACTGCATACCCAGCGACAGGAGGATAAACCAGGTAGGGATTAAGTGGATGAGTAGCAATATAAAGCAGGAGCTGCAAAAAAAAGGAAAGCATTGTGGAAGGAATATAAACAAAAAGGTGATCAGCATCTCATGAGCAATATAAAGTACAAGCAAGAAAGATAACAAGTATAATAAGGAAGGCTAAATGATAAATTAGCTAAGCAGGTCAAAATAAATCCAAGAGTTTCTTTGCTAAATAGCAAAAAAACTCTCTTGAAAGAAAGAATGATTATGGAAAAAGAACTTTACTCAGTGCTGATGGTAGGAAAGCAACAGAAGAAGAAATAGTTCAGTTACCAAATGATCACTTTACAAGGGTATATCATCCAGGTGGTGACTTTGAAGTTACTGATGTGACAGAGACTATGAAATTTGAGATTGAGGAACTGGAGATAGTATACTGAAAAATATCAATGTGAATACAGCGGTGAGGCTGTACGGTATATCACCTTGTGTGCTTTGAGAACGTGCAAGAAAGCTAGCAATGCTTTCTTGCACGTTCGTTTTATCGGATAAGACGGTGTTTTATCTTAAATCTCAGCTCTGGCAAGGTTCCAAGGGTGCAGAAAGAGGGTAGGTTCCATTACATAAAGGTTACTCCAAGACAAAATTAACAAATTACAGACCAATTAGTATCTTTGGAGTTCAAGTATTGGAAAAGTTGGTTAAAAGTAGAATTCAGAAATGGGCGGACAGGAATATGATATTCTATAGGGAGCAGTATGGCTTTGTAAAAGAGAGGACCTGCCTCGGTAATTTATTTACATTTTATAATAAGGTGACAGTGGAACTGGATAAAGGAAATGGCAATAGTATGATACTGCTGGACTTTGCAAAGGCATTTGACAGAATACTGCATGAAAACTTATTACATAAGTTGGAGCGAATGGAAATGAATATGAGGTTGGTGGCATGGATTAACAACTAAAGATTGGAAGATTATTATCCCTCTTTATAACGCTATGATTCGGCCACATGTTGACTACCATGCACAGATTTGGTCACCTGCATTTCTAGTGGATTGGAAGGTAGTGGAGAGGATTCAGAAAGAAGTGACCAAGCTTGTGACAGGTCTGCAGAATATTTCATATGAGGATAGACTGAATATGTATGGATTGCAGAATTTAGCTGACAGGCAGATGAGACGGTTTATGAGAGAAACGTATAAGTTACTAATGGGATGCTATAAGATTGACACAAAAGAAAATTTTTAATACATGGGGGGTAGAGAGAAAACAAGGTGCCACATTTGAAAATTATCTAAGAGTGTGGTTAATAAGGGTGTGCAGACTAGGTTCTTTATTTGGAGAATGGTGAATGATTGGAATGAATTGTTATAGGTGGTTTTGAGCACCCAACAAGGAATAAATTTAAGGAGATGCAAGGAGATGTATGATAGGTATTATGTTAATGGATAGTGTGGATCTCCCACAATAAGCCTTTACTCCATGGAGTACCTGTATAAATAATAATAATTTCTTAGCTCTGATCAGATTATACCTGAACTACTGTGGAAAAATTAGACTTCCTAGTTTCCATAATGATGAAGTAACTTGGAAGAATGCCAAGCAGCAAATAATTACAGGATTATCAGATTAGAATTAAAGCCAAAGCAACATAAACTATGATGACTATTATAGCTGTTAACTGCATGTGTTCTATAGCCAGTTTGTCTGTTTTGCATGATCAGGACTCTAAAATGTTTGTTATGAGAAGTTAAGTGAATGTAAATTACAGCACTTGATGAAAAAACATGGCAAGCAAGGAAGCACAGAATAAACTAAAAAGTTTATTCTGCGCTTCTTAGTTTAGTTTGAGAGTGGGTGGGTGAAACACATTACTGGAATGCATTGTTAATGTGAAGAGTGTAAATAATAATGTTGGAAGTTTTTTCTTGCTTTGTTAGACTATAATAAATTTAGTTTAATCCTTTATCCAAGTGTAAGCAAACAAAGTTTGCTTTGTTTCATTTTTTCATTGCATTGCCTCAGTCCTGAAGTATCTTCAGGACTGAGGCAATGCATGGTAAACGTGGATCCAGCTCCCATCACTCCTTGTGGACATGTATAATGCTATGCACTAAGGGAAGGACCACTAACTAGACCAGTTTTGACCTTTATTGAGGTCTCATCAGTGGGAGCCAGACCCAGAGGTGGTGATACCAAGGCAGAAGCAATGGAGAAGTCATATTTACCTATACAAATTGCCAAAAGGTGTCTCACCTTATTATTAAATTACTCTGGATTTAGAAAAAGATGTTGGAAGTTTTTTCCCACTTGGCTAAACTATAATAAATTTAGTTTAATCCTTTATCCAAGTGTATGCAAACAAAGTTTGCGCCATCAAGTATCTTCAGCACTGAAGCAACTCGTGGTAAAGGTGGGCCTAGCTCTCATCACCCCTTCTCTTAGTATCTCCCATAATGCAAAGCATATCTCCTTGCGGACAGGTATAATGCTATACATTAAGGGAAGGGCCACAGCCCAGACTAGTTTCGACGTTTATTGCGGTCTCATTACTGGGAGCCAGACCACAGGTGGTGATACTAAGGTGGAAGCAATGGAGAAGTTATATTTACTTATACGAGTTGCCAAAAGGTGTCTCACCTTATTATTAAATTACTCTGGATTTAGAGAAAGATGGACGTTTCTTTCACTTGGTTAGACTATAATAAATTTAGTTTAATCCTTTATCGAAGTGTGAATTTATCAAAGTGTGAATTGTTTGATCCTTTGTCGAAGCGCCTGAAGTATCTTCAGGACTGATGTAACTCGTGGTAAAGGTGGACGGCTCTCATCACTTCTTGTCTTAGTATCTCCCATAATGAAAAGTACATCTCCTTGCGGACATATATAATGCTATGCATTAAAGGAAAGGTGACTACCCAGACCGGTTTCGACCTTTATTGAGGTCTCATCAGTGACAGCCAGACCCAGAGGTGGTGATACCAAGGTGGAAGCAATGGAGAAGACATATATTTACCTATACGAGTTGCCAAAGGTGTCTCACCTTAATCTTAAATTACTCTGGATTTGGAGAAATGAGTTGCCTCAGTCCTGAAGATACTTCAGGTGCAAACTTTGTTTGCTTATACTTGGATAAAGGATTAAACTAAATTTATTATAGTCTAACCAAATGAAAAAAACTTCCACCATCTTTCTCTAAATCCAGAGTAATTTAATAATAAGGTGAGACACCTTTTGGCAGTTTGTATAGGTAAATATGACTTCTCCATTGCTTCCACCTTGGTATCACCACCTCTGGGTCTGGCTCCCACTGACAAGACCTCAATAAAGGTCGAAACTAGTCTGGTAGTGGCCCTTCCCTTAATGCATAGCATTATACATGTCTGCAAACAGTTGTGCTTTGCATTATGGGAGATACTAAGACAAGGAGTGATGAGAGCTTGGTCCACCTTTACCACGAGTTGCCTCGGTCCTGGAGATACTTCAGGTGCAAACTTTGTTTGCTTACACTTGGATAAATAATTAAACTAAATTTATTATATGTAAATAATAATGTGAATTAATATGAAGTGAGTCAATAATAAATATATACACACTGCTACATGTTAATACTAGGGTAACTCAGTCGTACAAAATCAGATAAAATAAGGTTTACTAATACACTGGCAGGTTTCTACACTAAACTGTATAGGTAATATAAAAAATTAATTAATTACAGTTTTTATAATAGTTTCATCAAAAATTAATATAGAAACTTAGAATACACTAAACATTAATACTACAATGAACCAAGCACTGGATATGGAAGAATCCAAACAAGTTATATGAACAATATCACAGCTTTTTGCACTTGAAGCTTCTAATAATTTTTATAACAAACATGCTATAAGCCAGAGGATAGGCTTTTTGGCAAGAGCAGCAAAGGATTATATGGGCACAAGTAAATGCAATGGAGGCGCATAGCATATCAGAGAACCTTAATGTGAATACAGATGTGGGATTGGATACCAGGTCAAGGATGGTGAGAAGTGGTGAGAGAAGTGTAAGTGCCCTTGACAATATTGTTTAATCTAAGTCTCAGCTCTGGGTTAGTTCTGAGGGGGTGGAAAGAGGGGGAAAATATTTCCATTGCATACAGGAGGCTTCAAGACTGATGTAGCAAATTACCAACCAATCAGCATATCAGGAGTTGTTCTCAAAGTACTGGAGAAATTGGTCAAGAAAAATACAGAAATAGATTATTATTATTATTATTATTATTCATGATACCTCGAAGGAGTCTGTAGACTCATCGCAGGAGGATACCCACTGTATGATTCTCCATCTTCACCACTACAATCATCCACTGTACAACCAATCAATAAATGGAAAGATAGATGGAAATGGGATATTGTATGGGGGGGGGGGACATGGTTTTGTGAAAGGTAGGGCAAGCCTCAATAACTTGCTCATGTTTCATAATACAGTGACAGCTGAGTTTGGGTGAAGGTAATGGATTTACAAGACCTGTGATTAGTGCCGTGCCACAGGGTTCGGTTCTTGGACTGCTATTGTTTAATTTGTGCATTGAAGAATCTGAGAGGAAATGTTCAGTTTGCCAATGATACAGAGATGGGTAGAGCAATAATTAATACAGATGATGTTAAAATTTTGTAGGATGATTTCGATAGACTGGCAGTCTGGGCAAAGGAGAATGGATGTCAGTTTAATGTGGCAAAATGTAAGGTTATGCATTTTGGGGTGAAAAGATTACCAGTTGTAAACCACATTACTGAAGAATACTTTGACAAGGGGAGACAGGCAGATTATTGTTCCTCCTTATCAAGCCTTGATAAAGAGGAAATGGTCTGGTTGGCTGAGTGGTCAGCGTATCTAGCCAAAAGGCTGCGGGTTCGAATGTTTTTTGAATGGTTTGAATGTTTGTTTATGAAAATACTAGTGGTGGCAGTTGGCAGTAGATGGCATGGGTGTATATGATGAAGGTAATTGCGGCTGGCGAAGCCTGGGAGTTGTACAGTAGGTGCCCACCCTCGATGAGTCTTTAGACTCCCTGGAGGTGTTATGTAATAATAATAATAAGACCCCATCTTCACTACTGTCCGCAGATCTGGGCACCAGGGTTTCTTGGTGATGAGGAAGAGGTGAAGAGGATCCAGAGACGAGTGATAAGATGGTAGCAAGTCTATCGAATGAACCTTATGAGAACAGATTGATAATTTGTGGATTACAGAAACTGGTTGATATGTGGAAAATGGGTGATATGATTGAGACATATAAATTACTGAAGGATTTTTGCAAGATTAATTCAGAAGAAATTTTTCAAAACAGGTATGGTAGTGGGAAAACTAGGGGCCATCATTGAAAACTGAGCAAGAGTGTAGTTAGCAAGGATGTTAGAAGTAGGCTTTTTGCTCGGAGAGTGGTGAATGAGTGGAATATTTCAGTTATATTTAATTTACTTCTATAACACGTTACTGCATGCATAATGAGATTCCATTGTAATCATGCACCCTAACTGTATGTTATTCCTAATATTGTTTGAACTACTGTACTGATGATGTCCCATGATACTTGGGATGAAATATTTACGAATTAAATAGTCATTACTGTGGTTATTATGTACGTTTGTTTTTTAGTGATGAATTCACCACAGGTTTCATTATATAAAAATGAGTGGAATAGATTGCCACAGTGTGTTGAGGATGCATGGCTGTAAATGAGTTCAAAGCAAAGTATGATAGATACTGTGTAAATGTTGGTTACTGCTTGACATGATGTATGGGCCCTCCAACAGTGATGTTTGGGCCCTCCCTTGGTTACTCCAAGGAGTCTTAGGACTCCTTGGAGTAACCATAATAATAATAATGTGGGTGTGTGCGTGGGCAGGCTTAAAACACTGGCGCTCTTCTAAACCGATTCCACGCGATAAACAATTCCCAACATATCAATGGATAAAATTATAGAAATTACAAGTTATATACATCCTAGGTTCAGGTACTACTGAAATACTCACATTACGTTAATTCGATACTTTATTTCTTCATTGGTGGATATTTTGTCATATTAACTGCCGAAAATATTTTAAATGAGTGTTAAACAATTATCATATGGTTTATTTCCATTCGGTTAGTTCTGCCATGCAATTCTTCCAATAAATAGCACTAAATAATACTTTTATTCGATGTTGTTTGTTCAGATATGTTTTTATTCCAGCTTTAATTGCTTATATTAACTGCTACATAGTTATATTGAAATTTGTCGCATGACTTCATAGATCTTGCTATATCATAAAATCAAATCATCTGTTGTCAAATTTATTTCCAACATAACGAATTTATTATCCTGAAATCACGGAGGCCGTCGAAATTTCATAAATCATACGGACAAGAGTATTAACCAACCACTTCTTTAAATGAACTTCTTACGATCATTTTCGTTACCATCGAAAAAAAGGGCAACACAAACTAGCTTAATTAATTTTATTGGATGATCAACAACTAAGCAGCCCCATGATCAACAATAGATTACAATACACTACGCCATCTGATGGTTTAAGGGTTAACATGGGAAATAACATATTTAAGTTAATTAAATATAAAGAGCCAATAAATAAGACTTGCATTAGCTCACGCTAGTAACCGCCGATACTTTTATAGTTTACTATATTCGGCATGAAACTCTCTGATTCCAATCTTTGAGCTTCTTATTCGGTTTTAAAACAATGTGGGATTTAATATCCCCTTAATTTGAATAATGTTTATATCGCCGAAATGAAGCCTATTGGCTCTTTATATTTAAGTAACTTAATAATTGCACCTGTATGACAACTCGTATAGCAGAGGATATAAGTTATTTTCGCTGTACCCTTTGGTATTTATTTGGTCTAGCTACTCACTGATGAAGCCTCAAAAAAGACTGAAACCGGTCTGGGTAGTGACCTCCCACCATAATGTAATAACAGTATACATTTCCTAGGAAATTTGTTTTTACATTATGGAAAATACCAAGATTAGCGATCAGAACTTTCCCCGCACCTTTGTAACGAGTTGCCTGAGATTGTACTACGTACTAGGACTACTTGCATTAGCTCACGCTAGTAACCGCCGACACTTTTATAGTTTACTATATTCGGCTTGAACCTCTCTGAGTCCAATCGTTGAGTTAATTATTTGGTTTTAAAACAATGTGGGATTTAATATCCCCTTAATTTGAACATATTTAATTTATAGATTATATCACTCGTATTAGCAACTGATTCAGATTGTATCTCTCAAGATACTTGCAGTTTAATGCATTATAAATATTTAATTGATATTGAGGTGTAGTATGGGGGAACAAAGTCTAATAGAGGGAACGAGCGGCAAGCGGATCCGCAGAGTTCAATACAGGAACTACTGATATTTTAAGAATTGTGTTGATGACAGAGCAACTTTCTTAAACAGTGACATTCAGTTGCTTACAGATACCGCAGAACTGGGGATACTGTAAAAATTAACTATGATGTAGTATCATTTCATCATAGCATTTGATTAATCAAATCGTTGTGGGAGGAATAATGCAGATATCTACAAGTGTATGATTCCATCTGGATAATGATGAAAATTCTGGGATAAAACGGCTGCATTTAAAGAAATCGAGAAAGACCATAAAATGATCAAATGCTAATAAATAATTTCGGGACTTTAGAATTTTCAGCATGAAAGATTAAGGAACTTCAGTTTGCAGATGCTGTCAGATAGGCATAGTAGAGGGAGGGAAATGATAGAGATGTAAAGTAGGTAAGGATAATTTATGACAGAGGAAGAACAAAATTTTCAATACTCATACATGATAAAACGGGAAAGAACCAGATCAGATTTGTGGTAGCTAAATAAGAGTTATTCAAAAGTAGACTAAGGAAGACTTTTTATTGACGAGTAATGAGCAATTGGAATGTATTGCAACTCAAAGCGTTCAGTAACACCAGCATAAGTGTAAAATAAAACAAATATATCAATCTTCTACTGCATTTTCACTAAAGGAGTTAGACGGAGTTCTATTATTCTATTCCTAATTCTTAAAGACTGGAAAATCATTGACTGTCAGGGGAGATAGGGGAGGTAGAATACTTCAGTCAACTGAATCTATTTCTAGCCTTAAATCCTGACGCTCGTATTATTATATGTAATAGTGTTAGTAATATGATAGATTTTCTTAAATTGCGTTATTACACACCCTAATATCTCAGAGGAAAATTCATATTTTCATTTACCAAAGATCGAATAAATGGGGAACTGGTGGAAGATAAGTAAGGTAAAAAGCTCCTATAGTTGGCTATTGGAATCGAAGTTAATAATAATAATAAGCTAACGCCTTTTTATTTCCTGATAGAGAATAGGCGGGGCCTTTAAACCCTATCTAGCTTTTGGAGACTGAGTGGGGAGTTCACCTCCACCTGTAGCCAATCAGAGATAGCTGGCGCCCATGTTTATCACTAATTATAGGCAGCCCTGCCATCTCTTGGTACCTAACCCTAACAGGATATATTACTGTTATAATAATGTGAAAAAATGTGGGTTCTATAGTCGATTGATTTTCTTAAGATTACGGGATGAAAAACCCGAGTTTGAGGGAGGAAAAAACTCGCATACCTTTACAGAGATCAATCAATTCGGGAACTGGTCGAAGAAAAGCTTAGAAAAAGTTCCTCCAGTCTGCGACTATACTGAAACTTTAAGTCTAGATAGTGCAGTTCAGTGCACAGGATACAAGCGTCACTTCCACTACGCTACATACGCTACTAACTACTCGGAATCGTAGTTAGTACAGCATATTTTTGCTCTTCAAATCTCTGCCTATCTGTGCATCATTATCACACAGTTAAATATGTCTAGTTAAATATGTCTAGTTAAATATATATATATATATATATATGTCCATAACTGTCCATAACCACCCATTTATCCAAGCCAATAGATTTTAATCTAATTCCATATTTTCCTGTTCTTGAAACAGCCTTCCATATGATAAACAAAAACTTTAGCAAAGTCCAACAGTATGTAGTGTATCCATTCCAATTACCTAAGAAGTAATATCATTATAAAATATGAAGAAAGTACCCAGATGTGTTTCTTTCAAAGTATAGCTTATTTGTTCGTTTATTCTGTATACGAGTTCTATTCAACTTCTCTGAAATCTTCACAATCACTCCAGAAATACGGATACCACACTTGTTAACTATATCAGCCTTTGTATAACTATTGTGCAGTGCATTATAAGAATTATTTCCATCTTTTATAATATTTCCTGGTGTAAGAATAAAATTATACAAACATGTTAATCGTCTAGCCAGTTCAGCTGACAGTTGCTTTAGCTTTTTGTGTTGATATCTGGTCTGTCCCTACAGCCAAATTCGCGCTATTAATAGCTAACCTTTTCCCCTACTCTACTGCATCCATGAACCACACAATTTGCTCAACTACATCGATGTTTGGCATATTCTGTTCGACATATCTATCTCTCAGAATTTTAAAGCATCCCCATTACAACACTTTGATAGATATATGGTAAATAACATGGGAAAGATATAACTGCTCGGTTATATCTTCCCCATATTCTTTACCATATATCTATCTCTTCCAAAGTTACTTCTATAATATCATTGTATTTTCATTTCCAATACTTTTTGAACTATATATTTCCAAGTGAGTTTATAATTTGAAAAAGCATATTTCTTATAGAAGTTCCAGTGCATAGCATTAATAATCTGATCATAATTATTATCATGATGAGATAATAATTATGATCAAATGGTCTGCTCTTTCTTCTTTCCTTTGCTTATTCGCCATTTGTTTGCGTTCATTACAGGTCGAATTACATCGTATTATGTTTCCCCTTTATTAGTACTCATTCAGCTTTTACTGTGATTATGGATTGCGAAAGTAGACTGGGCAGAAATCAGGTTAAGACAAATTAGACCACTTTTGCAGCAAAATTCCCCGGACAGCTATAAACACAAGCAATCCATGATTGCAAAATCTGGACACTGGTTTATTAAACCATATTTCATACTACTTTTGTATGAAATATGGTTTCCCAACTAGTAAACATTCTGTCGAAAAACATATTTATTGTAAAATGTAAAGGATTGTGTGAAATTAAGATTCACACAGTTACACGATAGAAACACGCAATTGAAACGTTATAGAAAATAAAAATTCAAAACATATTATGCGCTTTAAGATTGAAAGAGGAGGACATGATACAATATGACACCCATCATTTTAGTTGGACAACA
Source organism: Typopeltis vanoorti (assembly GCF_054136105.1). Lineage (NCBI taxonomy): Eukaryota > Metazoa > Arthropoda > Arachnida > Uropygi > Thelyphonidae > Typopeltis > Typopeltis vanoorti. The sequence goes on along the minus strand of NC_143567.1, from coordinate 34,243,917 downwards.
GCATATCGTTTATTGAGATAGCAATAACAACAATCTTTGTAATCTTCGCCTTTATTGCATTTTTCATAGCAATTATTCTCTTGTTCTTCAGAAACATTATCAGATTTTTCTCTCTTTCTTGACGATGCTGTGCTCAAGTTAATCAACGTTCAAATTTTCCTTTAAAATTCTTCAAATATTGACTAAGGAAGAAAAGAAATAGATATATAATACACCGAAAATCGTGTTTCATACAATGGATAAAATGATTTGATGAGGATAACCATAATATCTACAGTTGTTTTCACTAGAGAACTTCAGTTATCCTTAGTTGACTATCCCGACAGGTCACTTTTTGATTGAGATTATTCGAAATAGCCAGTAGTTACAGTTGTATGAATAGGGATGATTAGCAACAGGAGTTAACTCCCGATTGCTGTCAATCGACATATTCCAATAACAATTGTTTCTGTTACTACTCACCACTAACATTCCTTAGTACTTCTGTTGGGTGGGGTTCTTTGCTTTTTGAGAGATCTTATCATTAGTGTCACCATGTCACCACAAACCAATCGCCATGAGATTTTCGAGATCTTTTACATTTCTTGCTGCTCAACGGTATTGAATCTGCTTTCCGCTATTATTGACTCACATTAGTGTATAAGACCTAAGTATTAAGTTCTGCTGAGTCATCATTCATAGGTGAATACAAGAAACACTCACATATTCAACTATGATGTCTTTGAGAATCATAGGTGAGATGTTTCCAATGATTATCAAAAACCATTTAAAAGAGAATGTGGTACGTGCTGATAGCAATATTTTGATAAGCTTTTAAGCTACCTACTTATTTCATATATTATAAGATAACGGATCAAAAAACAGCTAATTATTTAGTCAGTTCCGTTTTAATAAGATTGCCGAGATTTTGTCATTGTCATTTATTTTATGTATAGGCAATGATTTAGAGAATGATTTCCTTTCATACTTATTAAAACAAATACAATAATTAAATATAAATATTAATCAGCACTAATTACCATGATAGCCTTATCATAACGAAAATTCAGATCAAAATTTTAAAGAAGTTTCTGGTTCCTTGCTTATAAGATTAAAAGTTATCAAATAAGAAGTGTTGAACTGACTTCATTCTATTTCGACAAAATTCTACTTTCTTATAATAGCGTCTTTTCATGACTAATTAAACGCTTGAATATACTAGTATATCTCCACTAACAATTGTGTCAGCATTAATGCAAGATCACATGTATTCAAAAACACATGCAAAATCACATGTATTCATCATTCCTTAACAATCATAGATACCAGCATTTAGGCTTAACCGCAACCCATGCAAATACCAAAATTTATTGGTACAGCATTTACGTGCAAAGTACAAACAATGTACATTAAAACAGGATAATCCGCACAAGAAAATTTCGAGATAAAATAAGATTGATCAGGAAAAAAAGAACAATCTTTCAACATAAAAAGAATTACATGAAAACTCATCATCCAAGAACACATTCCATAGAAATCTTCCCCCCAAAAGCTGAGAATAATATATCTAAAACCTAGGTTGCAAGTGTTGCAAGTCTAGCTGACCCTGCACGTAGTGCAAGACCAAGGCAACTCATGGTAAAAGTAGAATAAGCTCTGCTCACTAATCTTAATATTTACCCTTAATGCAAAGCACATCTCCTGCAGGAGATGTATGATGCTTTGTATTAAAGGCAAGGGGTCACTACCCAGACCGGTTTCGACCTGTATTTAGGTCTCATCAGTGGGAGCCGGGCTAGAAATACCAAGATTTTAGTAATACAGAGCGTATAAGTATTTTACCAAAACAAGTTGCCATTAGGTGTTTTAACCTTATTAAGTAAAAATCTCAAGAGGAGATCGTGCAGGGTCAGCTAGACTTGCAATGCAGGGGCAAACTTGACTTGCTTGTCTGTTTGCTTACTTTGGAAATGGAGTAAAACCAGGTTTAAAATATCTTGGTATCTTTAACATTTATTTTACCCAAGGTAAAATACTTTCTACATATATATAAACATAATATATATATATATATATATATATATATATATATATATATATATATATATATATATAACACACGCAGGTAGTCAAATTTAGCTGGAACTCTAGCACGCATTTTTTTTTAACGTACTTGTTTTATACAAGATCTGTTAATGTATTTTTTCATGTGTCTGTTATTTTTTATTTTATACTTTGCCCATGATACCTGAAGAAGTTGTATTTCAACGAAACTAGTTGTATCTTAACAATAAATTTGTCATTCTCGGTATAAAGTCATTTAATTTCCTTTTTTATATATATGTGTATGTATGTATATATATATATATTTTTTTTTTTTTTTTTATTTAATTATTATTTAACTTGTTAAAATAAACATTACACGATAGATAACAAGGACTATTTACATATTATATATTATAAGTTTTTAAGTATATATATTTCAGTGGGGGGGGTGGGGGGGGGGGGGGGTGGGGGGGGGGGGGGGTGGGGGGGGGGGGGGGTGGGGGGGGGGGGGGGTGGGGGGGGGGGGGGGTGGGGGGGGGGGGGGGTGGGGGGGGGGGGGGGTGGGGGGGGGGGGGGGTGGGGGGGGGGGGGGGTGGGGGGGGGGGGGGGTGGGGGGGGGGGGGGGTGGGGGGGGGGGGGGGTGGGGGGGGGGGGGGGTGGGGGGGGGGGGGGGTGGGGGGGGGGGGGGGTGGGGGGGGGGGGGGGTGGGGGGGGGGGGGGGTGGGGGGGGGGGGGGGTGGGGGGGGGGGGGGGTGGGGGGGGGGGGGGGTGGGGGGGGGGGGGGGTGGGGGGGGGGGGGGGTGGGGGGGGGGGGGGGTGGGGGGGGGGGGGGGTGGGGGGGGGGGGGGGTGGGGGGGGGGGGGGGTGGGGGGGGGGGGGGGTGGGGGGGGGGGGGGGTGGGGGGGGGGGGGGGTGGGGGGGGGGGGGGGTGGGGGGGGGGGAATATATGGTCAGGTGTCTTATAAAATGCAGAAACGTTGTTTTAAGATGAAGTTTAGTAAAAATATTTCAGATTTGCTGAAATATTTTATAATATTTCTATGGCATTCCAGAAGAAAACTTTTGCCCTTTGGCTAGAAGAATATGCATCGTATTGGTGAATATGAGATCCAGTGAGGAAGGTGAGTGATAAAGGGATGAAATTTAAAGGACACGTTACAACAAGATTAGAAGCTTGCACCATGTTGACAAGAACACTGACAAAGTAGGATAGAAGTGTAATTTCACTGTTCTATCAGACATAAAATATAACATCCGGGATACAAAAATGGCTTCACAGAGATCTGATTTCATAAACATCTCGGCGAGATGGAAATGTGGAGGAAATCCTGAAGCGAGTCACTAAGATGCTACTAAGATTATTCAACACTAAGGATTCTAGGATTCCGGATAAATTACAAAATAATTCTGATGGTATTGTTATGACGATGGTTAAAGGTTGCATAAGAAATTGAGAATGCAGAACTTGTATAACAGAATACAGTATCAAAGAAAATAGAAATCAAAGAAATATGTAGAAAGCAGCAACTGGTGTGCGTTGGGGGAGGGGGAGGGAAGGAGATTAAGTCTGAAAATATGTATACAGTTGTCTTGAACAAGAATTAAGATTGTTATTCTGCAGAAACCTTCCCGGAAAGAATATTGCACCAAACGTAATGATAAGATTACGGGAGGATTCCAGATAAGTGACAAAATAATTCTGATGTTACTGTTCAGTCAGTGTGAAAGTGGTAGCTGTATGTGAAGGTGGCACTACTGAGGAAACACTTTTCAATGGTTAACTTCTCCATCTGTGTAGCCTAGTAAAGGATCCACTACAGTATGTTAATATCGATCCTAATTTCAACTCAATTTGAAATAGCATTCATGAAAAGTTAATCAGAGATTAACTTCTGATTAACTTTTGGGTCAGTCATCATTAAGGGATAGGAGAAATTCGTTCCGAAGCGAGAGGTTTCGAGAATAATGAGCTAGTCTAGCCGATACATACACTAAAAGGAAATCTGGTTACTGTTTCCAAGTCTAGACATGGAGATCGGGTAGTCTAGTGCCAAGTGCGGTAACGCAACCGAACTCGAAGAAGTCAACAGGAGTCCAGGGAAGAGTTGTCTTTTATTTGCAAAAGTTTGGCTAAATGGAACTGGTGCGTCTGGAGAGAGGGATGCTATCCCCGTAATGCACCGCACCTCTTTAGGTGTCCGGAGTGCCCCCCCTCATCCCTTGAAAATCCGAGGGAGAAAGTGCGAATTTCGTGCCGGACCATGCCCATATCTGCAGCTCTCCAAGATGAACAGCCTCTAGTCGATAACGTATTGTAGGTAAGGAAAGTTGGCAAGATGGATCCACACAATCTTGGAACAAGGATTGGCTCTGAGGACTAGGTCGATCGGGCTGGAATCTGAAGGGGGTATAGCACTGCATAGGGGCTGAGAGAAACTGTCTAGTGACGGAACGGTTGAGCCCGTACCTACGTTGAAGCCTCCTCGTGGAATTCATCAGCTGCAACGTGCCGGATGACCGTCTGGAGACTTTTCTCATAACTGGAACAGCCCAGAGGAATCCCTAATCTGTTCAAGTTATGAATAATATTAATAATAATAACAGACAAATCGAGGAAGGCCCTAAACATTTGTGCCAAGCACTATCAAGCACTCTTTTATCACTTCTCATGCATTATCAACATCGAGTCCTTGCAGTTTCACATTCCAAGGCACTGATTCAAGCAAGCTCCTAAATTTGTCATACCTACTAGACCTGTAACTCCACATATATATCCCCTCTTAACTGAACATTTCACACATTTAGCCACCTCCCAAGTCAAAACCATATGATGACCTTCACCATTCGTTGGCAATGTTGTCATATTGGTTAAAACAAATTTTCTGATCTAACATTCTCTCTCAAACCCCTAGTATAGTCCATTACGTGTTGCGTAAGTTCATTATTCCTTATTAACTGCATAAATTCCATTTCCTTCCTTCCATGTGTCCTTACCTTCTTTCAATCTATGGCTCCCTCCCATATTTGAAATCCCCATAATAATAATACCCCCACACACATTCGTTGAGCTTATTTGCCGATGCATATTATCCCCATGAGCCTTTCCATACCCTGATCTTTATATATTATTATTATTATTATTATTATTATTATTATTATTATTATTATTATTATTATTATTATTATTATTATTATTATTATTATTATTATTATTATTATTATTATTATTATCCCTCCAAACAGCCACACAGCAGCTGTCATAACATGCAAACTAGCAGACCATTACTTCACGGCAGTGCAGTTACACACTGAACCAGAACCCATAAAAATCACTGACACTACAAAACAGTATCATAGCATTGTAAACGAAGCAATAGTGAACGATGAAATTAGAAAAACAGACTGGATGCAGATAGCATCTTTAGACTCTGCTGAAGCTGTATATAATAATCTTAAACTTGCATTTAACAAAATATACAACAAAGCATTAACAAAAATAAAAATACGTCCCCAAACGAAACAAAATCCATGGATAACAGACAACATACTAACAGACATACAAAGAAAAGATGCCCTATGGAAACAACTTAAGAAGTCACCGAACAATATCGCTTTAAAAGCTGAATACAAAAGAAAACGGAATCTTCTAACAACCCAGATTCGAACGGCAAAAAGAAACTATTACAGCAACAAATTAACAACAGCACAGAATGACATAAAGGAAACCTGGCACCTGATTAATGAAATGCTGGACAATATACACAGAACCACTGCCACAGAAACAATAAAACACAGCTTTGCCTGCGACCACAAATCCCTCAAACAGTTGGCAAACAACTTTAATCAGCACTTCGTGAACTCTGTCCAAAAGCTACAAGAAACAACCTTTCCGCACACAAACAAACATTCTCCAGTAGGTCCACGAGCAACCCAGTCGATGTGGTTCCCCACAGTAACAAAAGAAGAACTATCACTGGCAATTCAACAAATTAATCCTAACAAAGGACCGGGGATAGACGGAATCAGACCAAAAGACATCAAGAAACACTCAACCGACCTACTTCCAGTTATACAAAAACTGTTAAATAAAATCTTCGAAACGGGACACATACCTGAAACACTGAAGACTGCATTAATCACACCCATACACAAACAGGGAAAAAGAAACATAATAAATAATTACAGACCTATCGCCACGCTGCCTGTAATCAACCAAATCATGGAGCGCATTGCACATCAGAAACTCTCCACATACGTTGAAAAATTTCAAATCATACCCAAAACACAATATGGCTTTCAAAAAAATAAAGGAACAGCAACACTCCTGGAAGATTTCACAGATCTAATAAATGCTGCATTGGATAAAAACAGAATAATATTAGTGGTATTCATTGACCTAACAAAAGCATTTGACACACTAACACATAAAACCTTGTTAACGAAACTTACCCATATTGGAATTGGAGGTCGTCTACTCCAGTGGTTTAAAGCATACACGAAAAACAGAAAGCACATCACACGTATAGGATCAGCACACAGCAAAGAGGTACATGTAACCTGTGGAGTACCGCAAGGAGCTGTCCTATCTCCCATTCTATTTAACATATACACACACGACATAAGCCAACTCCCCCTAAAAAGTAAAATCTTCCAGTATGCAGATGACACTGCCATAGTATCCATTCACAACACTGCAAAAATCGCTTACAAAAATATGCAACACGACATCAATCAAATCACTAACTGGTTAACCGAAAACGGCATATATATAAACCCTGGAAAAACAAAGCTAATGATATTCAAAAATCCCCAAACCCTGCCCATAGAAACTAAATACCTCACTATCAAACATTCATCCTCCTATACACAAAGTGCAGAACCTAAAATCACAACCATCACACAGGTGAAAACAACACGCTACCTTGGACTTCACTTCGATGCAGATCAAAGTTGGAATAGCCATACAAACTACCTACATACCAAGCTTAGGATAATAGCAAGCAAACTATACAGATTAAAAGACATTGCCCCAACCCACATAAAAATACTAATCTATAAAGCATTATGCGAAAACATTTTAAGATATGCAATCACATCATACGCATTCTGCGCAGACTACAGACTTAACAGGCTACAATGGTTGCAAGATAAAATGATAAAACTGATATTCTGGGAACAACCCACTCTTATGCAGGAAGCATGGACAAAACACAAAATATTTAAGGTGAAACACTTACACCACTACACAGTCATGTTAAAACACTACTACAGCCCAACATATAGAGTAACCAGAACAACATATCAAATAACAAGACCACAGTCAACAAACTACATAACATATAAGTACAACAATCACCACGGCAAGGCCACCCGAAACTTCTACGTAGCTGACATGATAAACAAACTGCCGTTCGACAACAGAAACCTAGGAACATACAGAGAGCTGAAACAGGCACTATATAAATATTATAGTGAGAATGAAAATTAGAGCAATTCCTGTTTCTTTCTCCCCCACCACACATACACACACACACACACAAACCTACGACAACCCCCGCTCTCAAAAAACTACCACTACAAGAACACAAAGAAACAAACACACCATGTCTAAATCCAACCCTATTTGCACAAAAAAAAAAAAAAAAAAAAAAGTTAAACTGTAATAGCAGACGAAGTCTTTCAAGCACGTACCAACAAACAGTAAAAACAACACCTGGCTTGTGACCACTATAGGAACACAACCATGAAACCACCACCCTCTGTCATCTATTATCTTCCTCAGATAAGCTCTGCTAAGCTTCGAGGAAGAAAATTACTAACTTGCAAGTATCTGTTATACACACTTGTAATGCCTTATAAATATTATATACATATAATTACTACAGCAACTATGTATGCAATTCATCAGAGACAAAAAAAAAAAAAAAAAATAAAAAATTCTGTATAATCCTTTTTGTAAATACTGTAAATATTATTATTGTATGTAACTTATACTGAGACATAATAAAATGTAAAAGAAAAAAAAAATTATTATTATTATTGAATTGTGTGTGTATGCTGCATTACTGCATTGTATCATGAATTGTGTGCACATTGGTGCCAATCCATATTTAGCTAGTTTAAAAAAATGTATATTCATATTTATAAAATGTACTCTGCATTTTGTATATCGAATTTTCGTACTGTACAGAAAAGATAATATGTTTTTCATTGTGTGTGTGCAGATACTCTGTGTGATAGTAAACCTTATCATTTTCATTGTAAAAACAAATAAGTCGTTTATAAAAAAAAAAAAAAAAAAAAAAAAATTATTATTATTATTATTATTATTATTATTATTATTATTATTATTATATTCTAAATTCAAAAATTCTGTATAAACCTTATTGTAAATATTGTAAATATTATTATTGTATGTAATTTATACTGAGACATAATAAAATGTTTAAAAAAAATAAAAAAATAAAATAAAATATTATTATTATTATTATTATTATCTGAGACCTCCAGGGATTCAACGACTCATCGAGGGAGGCTGTAAATTACCCAACCCAGCTATCATACTACCCTTGAATTCATTCACACTAGATGCACTCACTACCTGTAAGGGCAAATTATTCCACTCATTCACTGCTCACTGGGAGAAAAACCTAGCTCTTACCCCTATCTTGACTGCAAATAAATTTAACTTCCATGGATGCCCTGTGGTGTTCTCTCCCCACCTTCCATATAACGAAAAATTTCATCATTTGAAATGCTATACCACCCATTCAAAGGTTTATAGACCTCTATAAACCTAATGCCAATATATATATACAGGGTGTTCGGGATAAATTTGACATATTTATAATTAATTATATTTTTCCGTAAGTTACATGTATTAACACACACTTCTCTTCATTTAAAAGTTTGGACCCTTCTTCATTCATATACAAGATGTCAGAAAGGATGGATAGCTGGAACCCACCTGAATCATGGAAGAGAATAACTTGTATCATGATGATTCGTGCCCGCCATCAAAATAAGGATATTACGACTGCTGCCCAATGCTCCCTGAATACAGTAAAAACAATCAGGCATGAACTAGAGACTTGCAATGGTGACTACGAGGATGTAGCAAGAATAAAGATCCCTAGCAGACGATCTGATTGCGTTCGTACAGCAGAATTCCTCGCAAATCTGCAGGAACAGGTGTTGAAGAACCCTGGCATTGGAATTCGGGCTTTGTTCGTGGAGTTGCTAACTGTAGTCAAGCCCTGGATAACAAGGGTAGCCAATGGTAGGCCGTATGTATGGCAGCAGGATTCGGCCCCTTGCCACACCTCTGGGAAAAGTCAAAAATGGTTGTCTGAAAATTTCTACGACTTCACCAGTCCAAATGTTTGGCCTCCAAACTCCCCAGACCTTAACCCCATGGATTATTTTGTATGGGGCGCAGTTGAAAAAGACACCAATCGCACTTCCAGTAATACAAAAGCCCAGTTAATGGATAAAATTAAAACAGTTTTTGCGGCCCTTCCCAGGGAGACTGTAGCATCAGCTTGTTCGAGGTTCCGAAGCGGAATTGAAGCTGTGATCGATGCTAATGGTGGTTATTTTGAGTAAATCTTGTTGATAGTATTGTAATTAACTCTGCCTGTAATGTTTTTTTGTCAATTCATTAAATTTAATAGATACAAAGAAGATTTTCTTTTTCCTTACGAAACTGTCAAATTTATCCCGAACACCCTGTATATACTGTATATATAGCACATTTGAGGCTATCTGGTTTGAGATAGAAGCCACAAAAAAAAATAATAAATAATAATAATAATAATAATAATAATAATAATATATATATATATATATATTTTTTTTAATTATTATTTTATTTATTTATTTATTTTTTGGTGGCTTCTATCTCAAACCAGATAGCCTCAAATGTGATAATTTCACTGGCCGGCAGTTGAACTTCTACTCTCTTTGGTTGCAGTTCATGGACTATCATCAATAACACTCCTCCCACATTCTTTTCATTCTATCCTTCCTGAACACAATGTATCTTTCATATTCTACCCTGCTAACTATATCATCTTGTGTCAGCCATGTCTCACTAATGCCAATAAACTTTTCCAAGGTGAACGACCTAATGCCCGAAACTTCTCCCTTTGTCCCTAACCCCCCTTACATTAGTGTACATAAAGTGCTAAAGCTATTTTTTCAACAGCTATCCTGACGCTTTATACTAACTATCCAATTCTGGTTTGTTACCAGTAGCATTAAATTAGGCATTTTATGAACATTGTTACACTCATTTGTCTCACTGATATCTGCATATCCACTCAACAGCTTTCCACTAAAAGCTCTAATTTCCCACTGGTTTTGCACATCCACTTTCACTTCTACAATATTTTATCCAGATTCTGAACAAAATTCCATTCAGATGCCAACCATTCTTCTTGGATAAATCCTTTCGCCGATCAAACTCACTGCAAATTATTCCTTCTGCAGAACCTACGCAACGAGTCATTCGCTAGTAAGGAATTCATTTCTTCTCACTTTGACTCTGTCATACCGCAGCAACCGACTTATTATCTTATCTTGCTCAGTCTTTTCTTTTGCTGCTTCCTGTAATTCTTTCATGTCCTCCATCATGCGATAGTTTACTCCTTTCAAACTATTCGTTCCAACCAAAGTAATCAACTCTTTCACTCTATCCTTTTGCAGTTTAATTGCCTTGCTAACATTATCACTTTTTGCAGTCGGGAAGCGATTTTATCAATCTCTCACCAATCACACTTCTTATGATAGAATCGCCGCACATGTCTCGCTTCTTGATTTCTTCTCTCTCTCTCTTTCTCTCTCTCCCTCTTAGTCAAGCAGTCATTTCTCTTTTATCGCACTTCTTTCTTTCTAATTATCAGATGACCCATTCTCCAAACATTTCTTCATTCATTGCAGCTCCCGATTCATACTAAACATATCACTCTGCGTAACTGAGCTATCTTCCTCATTACAGCCAACTCTTCATTCTTTACTTTCGTCATACTACTATTCTTTCGATCAACACTTTTCCTCTCTATATCAATCGTATGACTTTTAACCCTGTTTCAATCCTATCTCTAGTTAAACCGTCATAGATTTTTTCACGCGTATTCTGTTCAGTACACCTCTCGTGACCTGACCAGTACTTTTGACCCTCGCTTTAGAAGCATGTTTGGCGCACTTTCTCACCTCTATCGTTTTCAAACCAAAGTCCAGTTGCCTTTGGTAATGCATACATCCGCATAGATACCTCGTTCTAACCAATGCAACTTACTGTGCAGAAAGACTATATTAGCTATACAGTTGATAGTATTTTTGCACGGTAAGACTATATTAACTAAACTTAAATTAAAACTTTAACTTAAATCCAACTAACGCCACAATACAATCTAATTCTTACACAAATTTTAATTAATATCGCTATTTTTTTTTTCTAAACACCTTAGATTTAGTAGTTCTCAAAACGCCGGCAAAGGTTGAGTCGATTGGTAGAGCCTCTGCTACTAATGGCTCAGTTAAGTAAGTTTGAGCGCAGTTAGTAGTTGGAAGGGTTAAATCGTTCGATGCTGTTGGCACACTCTCCCTCGATGAGTCTTTGGACTCCCTGGAGGTGTCAAATAATAATAATAATAATAATAATAATAATAATAATAATAATAATAATAATAATAATAATAATAATAATAATAATAATAATAATAATAATAATAATAATAATAATAATAATAATAATAATAATAATAATAATAATAATAATAATATGCCTAACTCCATGTCTGGTCTGCGCGGTTAGCCTAGTGGCTTTGCGCTTCGCAACCATATGCCTGGGGAAGGAGTGTCCTAGGTTCGATTCCCGTCGAAGACGTGAGGAGCTGAAGGATCTTCCTCAGCCGTAGCCAAGTTAGCCGGTCTTGGGCGCGGGCAGTAGGGTTTTTCTGCCAGTTTATCTGGTGTTTTGCATCCCGCAAGCAGGCAAACCGGACCCTTGAACACACAGGGATACAGTCAAGAATACCTTGAGGCATCGGAGTGACCATTCTATCCTCGTATTTCGGTTACGAAATCCAAGCATGCTTGGAAGGTTGTGGGCCTTAAAGGCCTGTTAAAGCCATTGGGATAGATAGATAACTCCATGCCTACCACCTGACTGCCAACACAGTCTAATTAAAACAAAGTGTTACGATGGCCTTTTAGAGGTGTCGCCTCCATGTGATTTTTGTTTGCAAACCCCTGTCTGAAGGATAGGTCCGGCAAGCTTCATTTGTAGAGGATCCCGTAAAGAGAATGCCGAGCTACTCTTAGAAACGTGAGAACTTGTCACCTCCACACTGTGTTCATACGCACTGAAAGTAGGTAAATGGCTTTCCAGCGATGACATCGTTAGACCTGCGAAGAGGTGTACTCCATAAAAACTACACCCTTCTCCATCACAGAAACTGTTGAGATCCTTGTTCTTGACTCTATCGATGATAGATTCGTTGGATTTGGTTAGTGACCTGGAGGAGGCGATTTCAATAACTCTACCAGTGACGAGTTGCGAATGTGATCTGATTTAGTCTTTATATTTAGAGTATACTCTACTGGTGATAGGCGGTAATTCAGTTAATATATAAGTTAGTTATATTTGTTAGAGTGCGGATTGACGTGCATGGTCAAATATCAGATTGAAGCGAAGTTTGAAGTGACTGAATCTGCGGCAACTCTGACCTGGAGTTAGTGAGGTGCTGGTTTCCATCTGCCCATATGGCCAATTATTTATATTGCTGAGGTCATATGAAGTGGAAGGATGCAGGCCCCTTAAATATCTGTTTCACTCATGGGAGAACTGAACGCCTTTAGGTCCATTATGTGTGGGATCATGACTGAATGCCTACAAGTCAGAATCCTGCCAAGCCACTACTAATTTCTGCCTGCACGGCTCGAACGCTCTAGCGGTGATGCCACTAGAACAAAAGCATCAAGGCAGTCGTTGAGACGATGCGCCCGCTACTCCCTATGCTGCACCATTCATGTGTGATGAGCGAACACCAAATCCTCCACAGACGACCTATACCGCTCTGAGTGTCGTGCTTAGAAGACTACCATACTCTTCTAAGCACGACAGTAGCTACCATACTGCGATCTAGTGACACATCCTCAAACTGGAGGATTTGGCACCACTAAAGACTCCTATGCTGAACCTGATTATAAAGGACTAGTAATAAGAACGATCATATCTTATTACTAGTCTCGCTAAGAGCAATTATTACCCTCGTTAAGCTGAAAGTTAGCTAGTGAGGGTAATAATAGCTATACTAATAATAAAAGATTCACTTTGCAAATACATATTCGTTCTTAATATAAGCCCCAATAATATTCATTTCTATCTTTAATCAACATTACCCTGCCTCCTTTTCCTAAGAAAAAAGAAAAATAAATTTAATTCTTAACTTCAAGTACTTCTTATCTCATTTATTCTCGATTATGAACCTGTCAACTGCTTTCGTGGAAGTTGTGCATATGTTTTCTCTGACACACCATATCAAAGAATCAACAGGTTATCTGATTCCTCTGATCATTGGCTACAAATCCTTCTCTCTGCTTACTCTATTAAATTCATGTACTGTTTCAAGCGTTCTCCTTATGCCGCCAAGCATTCCGATCCATTTGACTTCCTTTCTTTTACTGTTTAAAATTTTCTCCTCCGGTCTTTAAAATAGTGAAGCCATTGCGTTGAAAGAGAGTTTCATGTTACAACTGTTATTACCTTAATTTTCACAGTCACTGATCCGACAGAGTTAAGGTATTTGCGTCACCAATGATTTCAAACATATTGTTCATAACTTTCCAAAATATGAAATATCTCAAGCACTCAAAATTTCTTCCTCACTGCTAACATCTATCTAAGTATAATGTGCAAGTTATTTGACTACTAGGCAGTTCAGACAACAATCTATTTTGGATTTCTTATCCAGTGGAGTGAATCAACATTTACAGCCATTCTCCTCCATGCAGACTTCGAAATAGAAGAAGGCAAAGCTTAATTGCGTTAGATGTACTCTTGTTCTAGTTCTATACGGTATATCTGAGTTCAATTCATGACTGAAGCAATTCTTATTAGTATGCAAAATTCATTCCCTTTCACTTTAATTTTTCTTCCTTATCTAAATAATTTTTTCTTAAGGTTATAAAAGAGAAGCATAAAAATATCTCTCAAATCCCCTTAATTGAAATATCTGTGCTCCTTTTTGTTTATAATAAAGAAAGAAAGAGTGGTAAATAAATTATTAACACATTGAAAACTGATTTTGAAAATGGCAAAAGCAGGAAATTGGTATGGTGTATAAATGGCGCACAAACTGTCTGATATTCCTGAAAACCTCTTTGAAAGTTATCTTTGTCTAGCACTTTGCCATTGATAACTCTATTGCATATTACCATGAGAAAACTTTCGCCTTTTTATTTTTCCTGTCACTCATGCATGGGAGTCAAGAGGGTTGTATATGGTCTCAAGGGTACACATCTTGCCTGACCGATGTGTACTAATAAAACTCGGGCATTTCCCAAGTTTTATTATAAGAGGCATTTTATAGGTATATTGTTGCTAGGCATATTATTAGTCTGATGGATGCATGTCCTCATCGTGGCTCCTGGGCATTACTTTACGACTAAATTATGCAAGAGCAAAATAGCGAGTTCCCGACGCTTTGAAATTGGGACCAGCCAGTTAAGAAAGACAAACCTAACAGAAAACATCAGCCCTTCAGGATGACTGGAGATTGTGCATAGGGTCCACGACTCCATCCTGTAAAAATTATCTTGTTGCGAAATTTCAGTAAATAATAACTGCCAAACGGACTAAATGATGACAAAATGGCAAATGTTTTAAGGATTTGAGAATTGGATCACGAACGTGCTTTCTCTTTATCTGTTTAGCCATAAGAATTCTTCTGGAGCAAAATATAGCTTAGATATTACTGTTGTACATGAAATGAGATGGACAGGAGAGGAAATCATGGAAAAGAAGAACTATACAATATTTTATAGCTGCTGAAAGAAAGAAAGAAAGATCACATGTTTGTAACAGGTTTCATTGTAAACAAGAGAATAAAGCATCATATCATCGATTTCAAAGCGTTATCATCTAGATTGTGCAGATTACGAATCAAAGCACAATATTTTACAATTCATCTGTGTATATGCTCCAAATAAAAAAAAATTATGCTGAAAAATATCTTTTTGATAATGATTTAGATGAAATGTATGAGGATTGCCCAGGAAGAGATTGTAGTCGTAAAATTATTGGCAATATTGATAAAGATGGTACTATAGGTCAACCATTGGGAAATATAGCTTACATAATGAATCCAATTATAATGGGAATAGAACTTAATTGTTGAGCGTACAATGCATAATCAAAAAAATATTCATACAGCCTGGAAGTGTCATGTTGTTAACCCCATCTACCAAATCGACCACATCTTAATAGATGCAAAACGCTTGTCGAACTTTATAGGTGTCAGAGGAGCAAATATTCATGCTGATCCAGATATATCATATTGATTCAAATTCAGATATATCAAAGATTAGAAGCAGAATCTCAAATGCAATCAGATGTATGGATCCCATGCCAGAAAGTTTAATAATACACTAAAGGAAAATCTGAATTTAAAGCCTGATATAGTGAAAAAAGCAATAAAAACCTATTTACTCTAACTGATGCCTGGGAAACTCTTAAGAACATCATAACAACAACAGCAATATGGTGTTATGAAAAGTAGGTAAAGTTGAATATAACCACTGGCTGGACGTGGAACGAACGTATGACTGCAGCAAAAAATTCGGCATATAGACGAATGCAGCAAACACACTCCTAAAGCTCGAGAGTCTAGAGGAATGTCGTATGACCAGAAAGGGAGAAATAAGAGTGCAAAAGAATAGAAAGAAGAAACATTGAGCAATAATTTAAAGAACAAAACAACTTAAACGATAAATAAAAGTAGCACCTTATCAGCTTCTGCTGATAAGGTACTGGAAGTATTTCCTGCCTTGTTTTCTAGGCTAGAAATACTTGCAGCCTAGAAAAACGTCATGTGGGGATAAGGAGAGCATAATCTGAGGGGAATGAAAGGATACTAGAAAGATGGGTAGAGTATTTTGATGTATGTTTGATGAATAATATTGTAGTTGTTAAATGAATGTAGTGCTCTTGTAAAATTGTTGATTTCTGTCTGTTTTATTATGTTTTTTTTTACTTAGAAAATTAGTTTTATTGTATATTAGTGTAGATTTTAGAGTTTTTAGTGTATTTAGTATTTTATAACACATTTTTATTAAGATATTTCAAAAATAAGTTTAAAATGGCGCCAGAAACGCACAAGAAAAGTAATGCTAAAAAGATCACCGTAAGCGAGAACAAGAAGACTATCCCCGCTAACGACATTATCGGAGTTGTGCAGGAATCAAAAAAAAATAAATAAATAAAAATAACCTAACGCCTTTTTGTTCTCGCATAGGGAGTAGGCGAGGCCGTTTTAGCCCTATCTAACTTTTGGAGACTGAGCGGACAGTTCAATCTCCACTGGCAGCCAATCAGAGATAACTGGTCCAAGGCTCTCACTAATTAATAGGTACGCAGTGAATCCTAATTATAACATAATAATTTTAATTTCTGAAAATAGTATGGGTTCGACGGCCGATTTTCTTGAGTTTACGGGACGAATAACCCGCGTTTCCGGGAAAAAAAACCCACTTAACCTTGCCAGACATCGGCTATCTCAGGAACCGGTCGAGAAAAGGCTTAGAAAAATGTTCCTCTATTTGAATCTAGTCGGAGACTAGATTCAAATCGAAGTCTTTTGTTGTGCGGTAGAGTGCAAACGCCACTTCTACTGAGCTACACAGAGAGCCTGTGTAGCTCAGTAGAATAATTAATTAAGAAGAATTAAAATGAATTAACTTCCAAAATAGGAAAATTGAAGCAGATCATCAGTGAAACGACACGGGAATTAGAAATATTCGATAGGCGTTTAAATGAGCATATGGAGAAAATGAAAATTAAGCAGAAAAATAAAAAACAACAAAGCACGAAAAATGTAAGTCAGGAAGTAACGGAAATCAGGTAAGTGACGTTGTTAGTAAAAAGAAAGAACTTATTTGTTATGGTGTCTCGACCGAGTTATAACTTCGAGTATCCTTGGAGTGAAAATTAAGAATATAAATGAAGCAATTCAAAAACAGAAAAGAAAAGTAAACGAAATCGTAATTATAGTAGTGACGTCTTGCTAGTTAAGTTACTAACGACTTAACTAGCAATAAGCTCAGTATGAGAGAAGACATGAAAGGGTTTTTGGAAGAAGAGAGAGTGAAGGGTGAGCAAGTGAAAATTGTCAATATTTTTGCTCGCTATGATAAAAACGAATTAAGAAGAACGGCTGCGATGGCAAGCGATTCGACATGTATAGGCTGTGTAGAAGGAATGTCGAGAATGTGAGTGTAAGAGCAGCGACAATGTTATATCATTGTGTTAATGAGAGGAATGGGCTTTGTTGTGGAAATTTTGACAAGGAGATGACGATTTCGACTTTGTGTCCGTTCGGTTTGAACCCATCAAACGTGGGCAAAGATGTCTACACGTATAAGGCACTAGAGAAGAATAGAGATCTGTTCAGCTGAACTGGCTATTCCTTTGACCAGGCTGTTTAATATGAGTCCCAGAAAGAGAAGATTCTACAGGAATGGAAACAATGTATTGTAATTCTATTGCATAAGGTTGGTGCAAAGACCGATGTTTCCAACTAATGAGCAATTAGTATCTCAGGAGTAGTAGTGAAGATTTTGGGAAAAAATGGTAGGATTAGCATTCAGAAAAGGGTTGTCAGTAAATCTCTACTTTGCAATTAGCAACATGGGTTTATTAAGGGAACATCATGTTTCAGCAACTTATTCACATTCTATAACTATTTTACCATTGACCTAGACAAGGGGAATAAATACACCATGATATGTTCGGATTTTGCTAAGGCTTTTGATAGAATACAGCATGGTAGACTGTTGCATAAATTGTAGAATATGGGTTTGGATCATAGAATATTTCAGTGGATAAGAGGATGGCTGACTGACAGCTATCAGAAAGTGGTATATGGGGGATGTGAGTGAGTCTGCAAGACTAAAGGTACCCAGTGGTGTAGCACAACGATCAGTGCTTGGTCCACTGTTATTCAATCGATACATTAATGATATTGGGAAGGATTTGACAAGCGACATACAGCCATTTGCTGATGATGCAAAGATAGGTAGGTAATCAGGAATGCTGCTGATAGGCAGTCTTTGCAGAATGATTTGAATACACTGGAATTGTGGGCATAGAAAAATCGGTGTCAGTAAATGTCAAATCTTACACTTTGGCATAATACGACCAATTTTATTTTGGTCGTATTATGCTTGAAGTAATTGATGGTGCTAGGGATCTTGGAGTGTTAGTAGATAGGAATTTTAAATTCATATAACAGAGATTGCAGATACAACTCAATAGATAATTGCAATTCTGAAACGAACGTTTAATTGTATATATAAGGATGCCATTTTGCCTCTTTACAAGGCCTTGATAAGACCTCACTTGGACTATTGTGCGTAGGTCTGTTTTCCTGGTTTCCGTTGTGTTTCTGATATATTGGAGCGAGTGCAAAGAGAATGTTAAAAATTATATCAGGATTACTATTTAATATTGATTATGAAAACAGATTGATAATTTATAGACTGCAGACACTAGCAATCTGGAGAAAGAGGGTTGATATGATTGACTTTCAAACTTCTATTTATTCTTCTACTTGACTTTTGGCCTTAATATACTAAGATATTATAGTTTTAAAATGTTTTAATCTTTAGAATTAGTCTTCAATGAGAGGAATGTTATGAATAAAGGATAAAGTTTGTGGCTAATACAAAATCAACAAACAATTGTGGTTACTGAGATGTGAATAATCATTTCACAAGGATGTAATCGTAGGAATATAATACGATGATTGTAGCATTTTTCGAAAAGATCAAAGATAAAAGAGGCGTGGAATAGTACTGATAATTACAGAGTCCTATCCTCCTCCTCCTCCGTGGAACTTGATAAAAGCACGTTTGATGTGACTTTAAGAGCCAATTTGGTATAAGATTTAGATGAGTAGGACTTTTAGATATTTATTGGTGGTGTTGCTATATGGGAGAAGAATGATGGATGAGGTGAGTTACTGGAAGATTGTGATATTTTAACTATGAAAGTATTGAACTGGAATCAGGAAATTACTCATGAGTTAACAAATTGAATTCTTTAAGCTTTTTAAAGATATCTATCTCATGCAGACTGTACACTGTTCCACAAAATTAAAAAACTCTAATGTTTTTTCATAAATGCAGTATTTTAACAGTGTTTCTGAAGGCGAATATTTAATATAAGAGACATTCCGCGATGCAGATTTCGCGTGTCTAATAGAAATTAATCGATCACTCAACGGATGAGCACGCAATGCGAATTAATTAAGAGTAAAAAAACCATGGTTTTTTACTCTTAATTTTACTCTCGATGAACACGGTTGCGATTACATCATTGCATTCCATTGCTTTCTCAGTGGGGTACCAACATCTCCTTTACCTTTGGGATGGCAATCGTCATAAAGAAGACGATTGTTATGAGATTGGCAGACATTTGGATGTCTTGAAGAGGAGGCAGTCGCAGAGAACTGTTGGCTTAATGTGTCACAAAGTACAGTCTTGGCACCATAGACGCAGTTTCTGGAGAAGCCGCTACAGCAAAATAGAACCGCGCGAGTGATCTGTCTCTTGACCTTGCTATGAAAACAAATGAAAGTATCACTGACTGGACTGTATTAAGAACCCGTAATTTGATCAGACACCATACAATGAAGGAAACGGTTTCTATTCCATTAACAACAAACCATCTCACAGTTCATCAAAAAGGTACTATGAATACGTAACTTGCAGCCCTGACAAAGGTCACAGTTTTGTTTTCTGATGATTCCCTTTTAGGCGTTGTTTATGATCCAGGGATAAAGGCAGTACCATTCCACAACCTAAGAGAAAGCAACGTTTAACGTGAAAATGGGTTAGAGTTCTCTTGTAAGGCAGAATAATGTTTGAATGGCCATCTCCTACATCCCTCTTCATGCTTCTGATAGGGATATACCTTAATAGCATAAATGTACCAAGAACAGATCCTTCAATCTTATATTCACATTTGTGAGTGTGGAATTGCAAATGGGTAAGACTTTTTTTTAATGAATGACAATACCACTGCCCACAGATGTGAAGTATTGAAGAAATATGTTAAAAAGTGATTATAACAAACAATTGCCTTGGTCACCACGAGAACTTACTTAAATCTGATCAACATGTTTGAAACGCCCTTAGGGGTACCATTGCATGTCGATAGCCCTGCATAGGTCACTTGGTGAGCTAATCTGCTGTGGTGAAAGAATGGGATCTGTTGCCATAGATATAAACACCAATATAACGAGCGTGATCCATCGCTGTCGGCATGAATCACACTGAGAGGGGATCATATCGCTGTCAGGAATATTTAGTAATGAGAGGGGATCATCTCTACACTGTAGTAATGTTATATGATATTATTTGCTGCCGTTTCATACCAAATTGTTTCCTGTGACATCGCAAACTACATAAATTATGCAACATCTTTTTGTTACCTTAGATGAGCAGTATGTTTTGAACATAAAAATACTTATTAATTCTGCCCACAATTTGGGTGTGCTGATACAATTCCTTCAGATGAATTTAATTCAATATATATATATATAGGTAGAAAGTTTTTTAACTTGGGTATATTATGTATTCATGATACCAAGTAATTTTATATAAACTTGGTTTTTCATCCTATTTCCCAAGTTAGCAAACAGACAGATAAGTAAAGTTTGCGCCTGCATGTAGTGCACGTCTGAGGCAACTCGTGATAGAGCAGGTCTCAGGCAACTCGTGGTAAAGGTGGGTTAACTACATAAATTATGCAACATCTTTTTGTTACCTTAGATGAGCAGTATGTTTTGAACATAAAAATACTTATTAATTCTGCCCACAATTTGGGTGCTGGTACAATTCCTTCAGATGAATTTAATTCAATATATATATATATATAGGTAGAAAGTTTTTTAACTTGGGTATATTATGTATTCATGATACCAAGTAATTTTATATAAACTTGGTTTTTAATCCTATTTCCCAAGTTAGCAAACAGACAGATAAGTAAAGTTTGCGCCTGCATGTAGTGCACGTCTGAGGCAACTCGTGATAGAGCAGGTCTCAGGCAACTCGTGGTAAAGGTGGGTTAAGATCTGATCACTTTCCTTAGTAATTTTCCCTTAATACAAAGCACATCCCAATGCGGAGATGTATGATGCTATGCATTAATGGCAATAGTCACCACCCATAAACTCAAAGGTCACTACCACTAAAGATCGTAACCGGTATGGGTGGTGAACATTGCCTTTAATGCATAGCATGATACATCTCTGCAAGGGGATGTGTTTAGATTAGGGGAAAAATACTAAGGAAAGTTATCAGAGCTTAATTCATCTTTACCACGAATTACCTCAGACAGGCACTACGTGCAGGTGAAAACTTGCCTTAGTTGAACTTGGGAAAGAGGATTAAAAACCATGTTTATATAAAATTACTTGGTATCTTTAATACATATATACAGTGCTTTTTTTCTGGCGGTACGCAACGGTAATCAGTACCGGCACCTTTTTTTCTTATGTTTTTAGAAATTTGCGATTTATTGACAGCAAAATGTATTATAAATATTCCGGTAGGTGGTACTGTGTTCACGAATAGAATATTCAGTTTTGATTACTCATAAGGTGGTACCCTGCGTTCCTGTTTCATAGGAAAGTGAACAGAACTTCCTGTTTCCGGTTACGTACCAACTAAGGCTCTAAATGGGAAGACATATTAAAACTACTCAAAGCTCTTTTGATGAAGGAATTCTTATATCCATTTTCCTCTTCAAATACAAAAGAAATAACGCGCATTCCTATCCCTTATGTACAAGGCATTAGTGAACGTATAGCAAAAGTTTTAAAACCACTGACTATTTTTGTTGCCTTTGGACCATTCAGAAAAATCTCCACCTTTCTCACTTCTCCTAAGGACAAGCTTCCAGATCTTACTTTTTCAGGTGTTTACCAGTTTCCTTGGTCTTGGGATTATCTTATTTCGGACAAACAGGAAGATCTTCCTCTTTTCGGCTAGAAGAGCACCAGTCTTATATTTAATACCTTGAACCTGAACAGTCTGGACTTGCAGAACATGCCATCATCACTAGACATAGAATTCATTAGAAAAAGACAAGAGTCCATCACAAAAGTCGGTTCTTCATGGAATGGTTTTATAAAGAAACATGTGAACCTTTACTTCACTTGCCTAACTTAAACAGATCTGATGGTTTACATCTATCCCCTTTATGGGAGATAGTATTTTATAATTCAGATAATCTTTTCTAACTTTTTATTGTATATATAATTTTTTTTGTTAGGAAATTTATTGATCTTTTTAGTTATCTTACACTAGCTACTTAGGTGGCACTTTTTGGAATCGTCAGTTATTATTTTATTTGAGCTTAAAATGTGATGAAGATGCCTGGGACACACAGGCGAAATTATTCTATTCAATAATCTTTTTACGTGAGTTTTTCCGTTATTAATTTTGTATTTATATGTCTGCTCACAGTTTGCCATTATTAAAAGTTTTGAATTAATCTAAGTTAAAGTGCAATCATTGTTCAGAATGAGTAAAATAAGTAGTTACTTTATGCCAATGAGAAAAAAAAGTAAGGCTGAAGAAGCAGAAATTGTTGAATCTACTCGTGATCTGGTAAAACAAAAAACTAGCACCAAATGTTTTTTTGGTAAAGAGGATCACGAAAAGGAAGTAGCTTCTGATAATGATTATCCCGAATGTTGGACATTTTTGCAGAAAATGACTTCTGCGAGAGAAATGAGTGGCTATATGTAAAGAAAAAAATGTTGGGCTGCAAAGCTTGTTGTGATCTCAGAAGTCTTGTCGTCGATAAATATATGGGAACGAAAATTTCAGCGGACTGGTCAAATGGTAAAATCAGTCATTCTTGAGAATCTCTCAAACAACAGTTAATATCATTAAGAAAAAAGATTTGCGATCATAAGTAGAGTGCAGCGCACAAAGCATGCCAACAAAGCGAGACGACGAGGAGGGTACATCGGAGGATACATTAAAAGTGTGGAAGTTGCTGTAATAACATCTCCATGGGAGTACCGTCACCTTTTTTTCCAGAAAAAAAGCGCATATATATATATATATATATATATATATATATGCAGAAAGTTTTTTACCTTGGGTATACTATACTTTAAAGAGACTAAGCAATTTTATATACTTGGTTTTAATCCTTTTTCCCAAGTAAGCAAACAGACAAAGTAATGCAACTTTGTGCCTGAAGTATTTTCAGGACGGAGGCAACTCGTGGTAAAGGTGGAGCAAGCTATGATCACTTTTCTTAGTATCTCCCATAATGCAAAACACATCTTTTTGCAGACATGTATGATGCTATGCATTATGCGAAGGGCCACTACCCAGACCGGTTTCGACATTTATTGAGAACTCATCAGTTGGAGCCTGAACCTGACTTATGGGAGATACTAGCTGGGAGGAAAGTGATCAGAGCTTACTCCCTTTACCACGAGTTGCCTCAGACCTGAAAATACTTCAGGCACAAATTAGACTTACCTGCTTGTTTGCTTACTTGGAAAAAAGGATTAAAACCAAGTTTATAAATTTTTTTGTATCTTTAACGTATAGTATACCAAAGGTAAAAAACTTTCTGCATCTTTCTCTCATCCTGAAATTTTTAGTTAATAAGGTCAAAGCACCTTGTAGCAACTTGTATAGGTAAAATAAAAAAAAAAAAAGTTCTGCATTACTTCAACCTTGGCATTTCAGGGTCTGGCTCGCACCGGCGACACCTCCATAAAGGTCGAAACCGGTCTGGGTAGTGGCCCTTCTCTTAATGCATAGCATCATACATGTCCGCAAGGAGATGTACTTTGGATTATGGTAGATACTAAGGAATACACATTTTTTACTATCATGCTATTCATAATAATCCATCTCATCCACATTTCTAATTTTTAAGCTCTCAACCCTCTCACAATCTCCCTCGTTCATTCTCTTGGTTCTCGGGATCTAGTAAGACTCAAATTTCCGCTGTCTCGTTGACATTTCCGAGCAAGCACATATCTGCTAAACAGCTTGAGTTTATTCTCTTTCTCTCTCTCTCTCTCTATCGTTGCTCATCACAAGCACACTTCAAAAACTACTCCGTTATGAATTTTTCACCAGTCTCTTCTCATGTAACATTATACAAGGTGGCCATAAAATAACTTTCCCTCTTTGGAGGCATCCGTAGCTAAAACCAATAAACAGAATGAAACCAAATTTTATATTGAGACTTTTGAAGGCATGGGGAGATGATTTCCGCTAAAATATAAAGATTTAGTACCAAAAGTCGCCGATAGGGAAAATTTTAGCGCTGGCGGAGACGAAAACAAGCGGATAATTACATTAAACGCAGATACAATTGAATAATGACGTCAGCGCGAAGGTCATGCGTTTATCATAATCTGTGCTATTTCATGCACACGACTGAACTTTTACGGATAGAAGTGAAGCATTTTCTGTAAGATTTTTCAGATTGTATCATAAGCCATATCAAGTATACCAGCTATGGTAGGGGCACTTGGACCAGTACTGATCCCTATGTCGTCGAACACCGCAGTAGCGAACGTCTGTTACTGTCTCTTCTTGCACTGCTTTCCATCCTCTGCCAGGTCTAACTCCTAGTAATCCAGTTTCTTCAAATTTCATATTCATAGTTCTCAGTGCTACAGCTGACATAGGACCTGTAGGCAGATTATGAAGCCTTCTAAATTCCCGAAGGGCCGCTACGGCATTGCACTGTTTAAGGTAAAACAACTTAACAAGTAAAGCACGCTGAGGCAAGGTAGGACGCATAGTGAGCACAATTTGTCAGTCATTCGAATAACTGCCTGAACATTCTCAATCCCTTTTTAAGTGAAATTGGTGGCGCTGCTGTCATGTAGGCATAGTAAAATTTGCATAATCCTTTTTATCTGCGTTTACTGTAAATATTTGACTGCTTTCTGCCCTGCCAGCGCCAAAATTTCACCTATTGGCGATTTCGGTACTAGATCTTTTTTTCATGGAAATCATCTCTCCATGCCTTCAAAAGTCTCAATATAAAATTTGGTCTCATTCCGTGTATTAGTTTTAGACATCTCCAAAGAGGGAAAAGTTAATTTATGGCCATCCTGTATTAGGCAGATATACCCAAAAGTTCAGGAAATTTGAATAGAGCTCGCAAACTGGTTGTAATATTGCCTTCCACCACTATATGAGATGAGTATTATCCTTTGTGAAACACTATGACAACAGCCTGCAAACTGAGAGGCTGCATTCTTGTTTATGTGCATTTTTGTAACTATGTGTTTTATTGGTTCGGTGATGTTGTTCTCAAACTGAAATGGAGGAATTTAAAGAGCAAAGAATCTGAGCCCAATGTTTCTTCGTAGCACTTCGTACTCTTTACCTTGCAATTAATTTTTTTTCTGCAATCATTCTTAACTATCTTTTCTTTCCCCAAAACCTTCCTTTTTCCACTTTAAACGATCAATTTCTTGTCCAAATCGCTATATTATTGTTCCTCTGCCTTAATAAAATTCTTCACTGAGTCGTTTCTAATATCCTCAGTGCCACTTACATCTCTGATACAAAATTTGTTATCATGCAGCTTTCGTTATTCTATAGCTGATTTCTCTTAATTACCAATCTTTACTGTATCACCAATTGTAATTATTCCACATTTGTTCTGTATCGTTTTCTCTTCAGTTGCATCCCTTATGAACTTATGAATTTATTTATCCTACACGATAACGTCTTATCTGAGATCTCTAACTTGTGTTGTTATACATTTATTACAGCTCGTTCTGTTTTTTACATTATTTTCTTTGCTATTAAGCAAACATTTTTCCCTATCGTGACTTTCTCACTACTATACCCTCAGTCACGGATACATTACCGGCCATCAACTCCTCACTCACACATAAATAATCTTTACAAACTTTCCTCCATATGGCTTAAAAGTCAACGACTCTTCCGTAGAATCTAAAAAATGCAGATTCTTAAGAATACAGGTAATATACGAGTATATATACTCATATATATTTACACATACCGGTCACTGAATTAGTAATATTTGTTCTACATATGCTGCCGATACCGATCTGCTTCAATTGCCTGCATAGTTCGGTGAGATATCGGTCGGGAAGAGCCTTAATTAAATGCTTCAGTCAATTGCTTTACACAGGACGTTTTGTTTATCCGTACAAGCCGTCTCAAACCATGCTGATGTGTTCCTTGACAAACGACGTCAGGATACACAATTATGCCTCTAAGACAAGCCACGAGGATTATTTTTCCAGTGATTAAACGAGCAGGATATTTCACCTTTTGAGAAACCTGTCAGCTCTGCTATTTTCCAAATAGTGGCTCAAGCCAGACAGGCACCTACATTAGCCCTTTATCGAACTCCTCAAGATCCTATGTTTTTCCCATTGTGATCAACATTATTGACGATTGCTGACCATTATCATTATTAAGTAGTTGCTCAGAACACGAGATGACACACGTGACTAAATATTTTGCATATATTCTGCGTGTATATATATATATATATATACACACATTCACACACATTATTATTATTATTATTATTATTATTATTATTATTATTATTATTATTATTATTATTATTATTATTATTATTACTGGCAACTCCCAGGAGGCCTTAGACTCATCTAGGGAGGCCCTACACATCATGTCAAGAACAACTATTCAACATCCAAACAGTATCTATCACACTTTGACTTCAACACATTCACAGGCATGGCACCCATAACAGACTCTGACAGCTTATTTCACTCATTCTCCACTCTCCAAGTAAAAAAAACCTAGTTCTAACACCCTTGCTAACCACACTCTTGCCCAGATTCCATGGATGGCCCCTAGTCCTCCCACCACCAATCCTGTTCTGAAAAATATCCTCTGAACACAAAAGTTCACAGGCATGGCACCCATTACAGACTCTGACAGCTTATTTCACTCATTCACCACTCTCCAAGTAAAAAAACCTAGTTCTAACACCCTTGCTAACCACACTCTTGCTTAAACGCGCAGGATATTTCAGCTTTTGAGAAACCTGACAGCTCTGCTGTAGTCCTCCCACCACCAGTCCTGTTCTGAAAAATATCCTCGGAATTAATCTTATAGAAACCCTTCAGTAATTTTAATGTCTCAATGATATTACCCTTTTCCGCATATCAACCAATTTCTGCAAGACACAAATTTTCAACCTGTTCTCATAAGGTTCATTCCATAGACCTGCTATCATCTTGGTCACTCGCCTCTGGATCCTTTCCACCTTCTGAACTAACACGATGATATATCAACAATACAACCAATGAGTCTTCTTATTTGTTATGTATTCTCCCTATGCATTTTGCACATCTTTATGTTGGAATGTTGTTAGAAATGACTGGTCTATATCTTGAACAGAAATCCTTCAAATAATTACCATTATTATTAAATTTTCTCTTTTCTTCAAATGTTCTTGAATGATTTTTATATGTTTGGTATTTATTTTCTAATATCCTCTTTTAATCTCTAACAATTAAAACTTTTCATTTTTGTTTATATGTTGCCTGCCTTCTCTAATGACTCAAAGATGTCTCTGCTTCTTCCTTAGAACATTCTGCCAGACCATAGACACAAATGAGTCTCATTGACTAATCCTCCATTTTGATTTTGATTCTGATCCACATTACACTACTCCAGTGTTTCTTAATTTTTTTGACTGCAGAACCGGAATCCCAATGAAATCTTTCATTAAAAAAATATTAGAAAGTAAATTATGATAGTAAATAGTGATGTGAAAAATATTTTTTAGTAGTAGTAGTAGTAGTACCGGCAACTCCAGGGAGTCCTTAGACTCATCGAGGGAGGCTCTAGCATCATGTCAAGAACAAGTATTCAACATTCACACAGAATCGATCACACTTCGACTTGAATTCCTTTAGAATCATGGCACCCACAACAGGTTCTGGCAGCTTATTCCCTCATTAACCACTCTCCAAGCAAAAAACCTAGCTCTAACACCCTTGCTAACCACACACTTGACAAGCTTTCATGGATGGTCCCTAGCCCTCCCACCACTAGTTCTATTCTCAAAAATATCTTCTGAATTAATCTTATAGAAACCCTTCAGTAATTCGAATGTCTCGATCATATTACCGCTTTTCTGCCTATCAACCAATTTCTGCAACCCACAAATCTTCAACCAGTTGTCATAAGGTAAATTCCATATACCTTCTCTCATCTTGGTCACTCGCATCTGGATTTCCTCCACCTCCTTCCCATCAAGAAGTAACCCTGGCACCCAGATCTGGGCACAGTAGTCAAGATGGGGTCTTATCATGGCTCGATACAGAGGAACAATAACTTGCTTGTCTCTGCTCGTCAAAGTATTCTTCAGCATCCAAGTGATTTGATGAGCTGATTTAGCCACGATGTGCCCCCCTAAACTATAATTTCCTACCTACCAACTTTCCCAAATCCATTGCCTCATCAATCCCCTGCGGTACAGTTACACCAATATGATATACTGCTGCTAATCTTATCACCCCAAAATGCATAACCTTACACTTTGCCACAGTAAATTGACATTCATTCTACTTAGCCCAGTCCTCCAATCTATCCAAATCATCCTGCAAAATTTTAACATCCTGTGCATTCACTATTGCTCTACCCAACTTTGCATCCTCAGCAAACAAATGAACAGTTCCTCTCAGATCCTTTCCTATATTGCCAATGAAGAAATTAAATATTAGTGGTCTAATAACAGAACCCTGCGGCACACCACTAGTAACACGTCCTCTCTTGGAGTCTGCCCCTGAATAAATTACTCTCTGATATGTCTCCCTATATACTAGTCGTGTACGCGTAAGTGTAGTG
The DNA here is from genome assembly GCF_054136105.1 of Typopeltis vanoorti. NCBI lineage: Eukaryota > Metazoa > Arthropoda > Arachnida > Uropygi > Thelyphonidae > Typopeltis > Typopeltis vanoorti. The sequence continues at coordinate 34,214,745 of NC_143567.1, read as the reverse complement.
ATAAGTGATTTATGACAGTTTTCTTCTCCTGCTGTACGAGTTCGTATATATCTTCAATTTGGACGCCATAATTCCTTCTCGAACACCTGCACCCCTCACCTGAGGCTATAGCCGGTGAAGCATTAACCGACATGGCAACGGCACATTCATGTACTACCAAGGATTTAGCAATTCAAAGACCCTCTACGACTTCGGACCCGGAAGGAAGAGCAAAGGTCACCGGAGCTATGTACATAGAAAACAGGTCAGTCAATTCAAAATCTTATGCTAATGTTGTATCTAATGGAAATATCCTATCGACCCCCAAAACACTGATCTCACACACGAACGCTTCATCAGCCAGCAATAAACCGATTAACGCAAAAATAACTACCACTGTTACGAACATCATTTCCCGAGAAAATTGGATTGTTATATTCGCCACCAAAGAAAACATCCCATTAGAAGATTATCTGACGGCGATCGCCAAAATTGTGCCCGCGAAAAACATTACTGACGCTTCCCGCGTAGCTGGAACTGTGCAGGTATATTTTAGCCATATCTCATGGGCACAAACGGTACTGTAAAAAGTAGTCGATATTGGCGATTATGGGGTGGGGGGGGGGGGGGGTGGGGGGGGGGGGGGGTGGGGGGGGGGGGGGGTGGGGGGGGGGGGGGGTGGGGGGGGGGGGGGGTGGGGGGGGGGGGGGGTGGGGGGGGGGGGGGGTGGGGGGGGGGGGGGGTGGGGGGGGGGGGGGGTGGGGGGGGGGGGGGGTGGGGGGGGGGGGGGGTGGGGGGGGGGGGGGGTGGGGGGGGGGGGGGGTGGGGGGGGGGGGGGGTGGGGGGGGGGGGGGGTGGGGGGGGGGGGGGGTGGGGGGGGGGGGGGGTGGGGGGGGGGGGGGGTGGGGGGGGGGGGGGGTGGGGGGGGGGGGGGGTGGGGGGGGGGGGGGGTGGGGGGGGGGGGGGGTGGGGGGGGGGGGGGGTGGGGGGGGGGGGGGGTGGGGGGGGGGGGGGGTGGGGGGGGGGGGGGGTGGGGGGGGGGGGGGGTGGGGGGGGGGGGGGGTGGGGGGGGGGGGGGGTGGGGGGGGGGGGGGGTGGGGGGGGGGGGGGATATTGGCATTAGGTTTATAGAGGTCTATAAACCTTTGAATGGGTGGTATAGCATTTCAAATGATGAAATTTTTCGTTATATGGAAGGTGGGGAGAGAACACCACAGGGCATCCATGGAAGTTAAATTTATTTGCAGTCAAGATAGGGGTAAGAGCTAGGTTTTTCTCCCAGTGAGCAGTGAATGAGTGGAATAATTTGCCCTTACAGGTAGTGAGTGCATCTAGTGTGAATGAATTCAAGGGTAGTATGATAGCTGGGTTGGGTAATTTACAGCCTCCCTCGATGAGTCGTTGAATCCCTGGAGGTCTCAGATAATAATAATAATAATAATAATATTTTATTTTATTTTTTTATTTTTTTTTAAACATTTTATTATGTCTCAGTATAAATTACATACAATAATAATATTTACAATATTTACAATAAGGTTTATACAGAATTTTTGAATTTAGAATATAATAATAATAATAATAATAATAATAATAATAATAATAATAATAATTTTTTTTTTTTTTTTTTTTTTTTTATAAACGACTTATTTGTTTTTACAATGAAAATGATAAGGTTTACTATCACACAGAGTATCTGCACACACACAATGAAAAACATATTATCTTTTCTGTACAGTACGAAAATTCGATATACAAAATGCAGAGTACATTTTATAAATATGAATATACATTTTTTTAAACTAGCTAAATATGGATTGGCACCAATGTGCACACAATTCATGATACAATGCAGTAATGCAGCATACACACACAATTCAATAATAATAATAATTTTTTTTTTCTTTTACATTTTATTATGTCTCAGTATAAGTTACATACAATAATAATATTTACAGTATTTACAAAAAGGATTATACAGAATTTTTTATTTTTTTTTTTTTTTTTTGTCTCTGATGAATTGCATACATAGTTGCTGTAGTAATTATATGTATATAATATTTATAAGGCATTACAAGTGTGTATAACAGATACTTGCAAGTTAGTAATTTTCTTCCTCGAAGCTTAGCAGAGCTTATCTGAGGAAGATAATAGATGACAGAGGGTGGTGGTTTCATGGTTGTGTTCCTATAGTGGTCACAAGCCAGGTGTTGTTTTTACTGTTTGTTGGTACGTGCTTGAAAGACTTCGTCTGCTATTACAGTTTAACTTTTTTTTTTTTTTTTTTTTTTGTGCAAATAGGGTTGGATTTAGACATGGTGTGTTTGTTTCTTTGTGTTCTTGTAGTGGTAGTTTTTTGAGAGCGGGGGTTGTCGTAGGTTTGTGTGTGTGTGTGTGTATGTGTGGTGGGGGAGAAAGAAACAGGAATTGCTCTAATTTTCATTCTCACTATAATATTTATATAGTGCCTGTTTCAGCTCTCTGTATGTTCCTAGGTTTCTGTTGTCGAACGGCAGTTTGTTTATCATGTCAGCTACGTAGAAGTTTCGGGTGGCCTTGCCGTGGTGATTGTTGTACTTATATGTTATGTAGTTTGTTGACTGTGGTCTTGTTATTTGATATGTTGTTCTGGTTACTCTATATGTTGGGCTGTAGTAGTGTTTTAACATGACTGTGTAGTGGTGTAAGTGTTTCACCTTAAATATTTTGTGTTTTGTCCATGCTTCCTGCATAAGAGTGGGTTGTTCCCAGAATATCAGTTTTATCATTTTATCTTGCAACCATTGTAGCCTGTTAAGTCTGTAGTCTGCGCAGAATGCGTATGATGTGATTGCATATCTTAAAATGTTTTCGCATAATGCTTTATAGATTAGTATTTTTATGTGGGTTGGGGCAATGTCTTTTAATCTGTATAGTTTGCTTGCTATTATCCTAAGCTTGGTATGTAGGTAGTTTGTATGGCTATTCCAACTTTGATCTGCATCGAAGTGAAGTCCAAGGTAGCGTGTTGTTTTCACCTGTGTGATGGTTGTGATTTTAGGTTCTGCACTTTGTGTATAGGAGGATGAATGTTTGATAGTGAGGTATTTAGTTTCTATGGGCAGGGTTTGGGGATTTTTGAATATCATTAGCTTTGTTTTTCCAGGGTTTATATATATGCCGTTTTCGGTTAACCAGTTAGTGATTTGATTGATGTCGTGTTGCATATTTTTGTAAGCGATTTTTGCAGTGTTGTGAATGGATACTATGGCAGTGTCATCTGCATACTGGAAGATTTTACTTTTTAGGGGGAGTTGGCTTATGTCGTGTGTGTATATGTTAAATAGAATGGGAGATAGGACAGCTCCTTGCGGTACTCCACAGGTTACATGTACCTCTTTGCTGTGTGCTGATCCTATACGTGTGATGTGCTTTCTGTTTTTCGTGTATGCTTTAAACCACTGGAGTAGACGACCTCCAATTCCAATATGGGTAAGTTTCGTTAACAAGGTTTTATGTGTTAGTGTGTCAAATGCTTTTGTTAGGTCAATGAATACCACTAATATTATTCTGTTTTTATCCAATGCAGCATTTATTAGATCTGTGAAATCTTCCAGGAGTGTTGCTGTTCCTTTATTTTTTTGAAAGCCATATTGTGTTTTGGGTATGATTTGAAATTTTTCAACGTATGTGGAGAGTTTCTGATGTGCAATGCGCTCCATGATTTGGTTGATTACAGGCAGCGTGGCGATAGGTCTGTAATTATTTATTATGTTTCTTTTTCCCTGTTTGTGTATGGGTGTGATTAATGCAGTCTTCAGTGTTTCAGGTATGTGTCCCGTTTCGAAGATTTTATTTAACAGTTTTTGTATAACTGGAAGTAGGTCGGTTGAGTGTTTCTTGATGTCTTTTGGTCTGATTCCGTCTATCCCCGGTCCTTTGTTAGGATTAATTTGTTGAATTGCCAGTGATAGTTCTTCTTTTGTTACTGTGGGGAACCACATCGACTGGGTTGCTCGTGGACCTACTGGAGAATGTTTGTTTGTGTGCGGAAAGGTTGTTTCTTGTAGCTTTTGGACAGAGTTCACGAAGTGCTGATTAAAGTTGTTTGCCAACTGTTTGAGGGATTTGTGGTCGCAGGCAAAGCTGTGTTTTATTGTTTCTGTGGCAGTGGTTCTGTGTATATTGTCCAGCATTTCATTAATCAGGTGCCAGGTTTCCTTTATGTCATTCTGTGCTGTTGTTAATTTGTTGCTGTAATAGTTTCTTTTTGCCGTTCGAATCTGGGTTGTTAGAAGATTCCGTTTTCTTTTGTATTCAGCTTTTAAAGCGATATTGTTCGGTGACTTCTTAAGTTGTTTCCATAGGGCATCTTTTCTTTGTATGTCTGTTAGTATGTTGTCTGTTATCCATGGATTTTGTTTCGTTTGGGGACGTATTTTTATTTTTGTTAATGCTTTGTTGTATATTTTGTTAAATGCAAGTTTAAGATTATTATATACAGCTTCAGCAGAGTCTAAAGATGCTATCTGCATCCAGTCTGTTTTTCTAATTTCATCGTTCACTATTGCTTCGTTTACAATGCTATGATACTGTTTTGTAGTGTCAGTGATTTTTATGGGTTCTGGTTCAGTGTGTAACTGCACTGCCGTGAAGTAATGGTCTGCTAGTTTGCATGTTATGACAGCTGCTGTGTGGCTGTTTGGAGGGATAATAATAATAATAATAATAATAATAATAATAATAATAATAATAATAATAATAATAATAATAATAATAATAATAATAATAATAATAATAATAATATATAAAGATCAGGGTATGGAAAGGCTCATGGGGATAATATGCATCGGCAAATAAGCTCAACGAATGTGTGTGGGGGTATTATTATTATGGGGATTTCAAATATGGGAGGGAGCCATAGATTGAAAGAAGGTAAGGACACATGGAAGGAAGGAAATGGAATTTATGCAGTTAATAAGGAATAATGAACTTACGCAACACGTAATGGACTATACTAGGGGTTTGAGAGAGAATGTTAGATCAGAAAATTTGTTTTAACCAATATGACAACATTGCCAACGAATGGTGAAGGTCATCATATGGTTTTGACTTGGGAGGTGGCTAAATGTGTGAAATGTTCAGTTAAGAGGGGATATATATGTGGAGTTACAGGTCTAGTAGGTATGACAAATTTAGGAGCTTGCTTGAATCAGTGCCTTGGAATGTGAAACTGCAAGGACTCGATGTTGATAATGCATGAGAAGTGATAAAAGAGTGCTTGATAGTGCTTGGCACAAATGTTTAGGGCCTTCCTCGATTTGTCTGTTATTATTATTAATATTATTCATAACTTGAACAGATTAGGGATTCCTCTGGGCTGTTCCAGTTATGAGAAAAGTCTCCAGACGGTCATCCGGCACGTTGCAGCTGATGAATTCCACGAGGAGGCTTCAACGTAGGTACGGGCTCAACCGTTCCGTCACTAGACAGTTTCTCTCAGCCCCTATGCAGTGCTATACCCCCTTCAGATTCCAGCCCGATCGACCTAGTCCTCAGAGCCAATCCTTGTTCCAAGATTGTGTGGATCCATCTTGCCAACTTTCCTTACCTACAATACGTTATCGACTAGAGGCTGTTCATCTTGGAGAGCTGCAGATATGGGCATGGTCCGGCACGAAATTCGCACTTTCTCCCTCGGATTTTCAAGGGATGAGGGGGGGCACTCCGGACACCTAAAGAGGTGCGGTGCATTACGGGGATAGCATCCCTCTCTCCAGACGCACCAGTTCCATTTAGCCAAACTTTTGCAAATAAAAGACAACTCTTCCCTGGACTCCTGTTGACTTCTTCGAGTTCGGTTGCGTTACCGCACTTGGCACTAGACTACCCGATCTCCATGTCTAGACTTGGAAACAGTAACCAGATTTCCTTTTAGTGTATGTATCGGCTAGACTAGCTCATTATTCTCGAAACCTCTCGCTTCGGAACGAATTTCTCCTATCCCTTAATGATGACTGACCCAAAAGTTAATCAGAAGTTAATCTCTGATTAACTTTTCATGAATGCTATTTCAAATTGAGTTGAAATTAGGATCGATATTAACATACTGTAGTGGATCCTTTACTAGGCTACACAGATGGAGAAGTTAACCATTGAAAAGTGTTTCCTCAGTAGTGCCACCTTCACATACAGCTACCACTTTCACACTGACTGAACAGTAACATCAGAATTATTTTGTCACTTATCTGGAATCCTCCCGTAATCTTATCATTACGTTTGGTGCAATATTCTTTCCGGGAAGGTTTCTGCAGAATAACAATCTTAATTCTTGTTCAAGACAACTGTATACATATTTTCAGACTTAATCTCCTTCCCTCCCCCTCCCCCAACGCACACCAGTTGCTGCTTTCTACATATTTCTTTGATTTCTATTTTCTTTGATACTGTATTCTGTTATACAAGTTCTGCATTCTCAATTTCTTATGCAACCTTTAACCATCGTCATAACAATACCATCAGAATTATTTTGTAATTTATCCGGAATCCTAGAATCCTTAGTGTTGAATAATCTTAGTAGCATCTTAGTGACTCGCTTCAGGATTTCCTCCACATTTCCATCTCGCCGAGATGTTTATGAAATCAGATCTCTGTGAAGCCATTTTTGTATCCCGGATGTTATATTTTATGTCTGATAGAACAGTGAAATTACACTTCTATCCTACTTTGTCAGTGTTCTTGTCAACATGGTGCAAGCTTCTAATCTTGTTGTAACGTGTCCTTTAAATTTCATCCCTTTATCACTCACCTTCCTCACTGGATCTCATATTCACCAATACGATGCATATTCTTCTAGCCAAAGGGCAAAAGTTTTCTTCTGGAATGCCATAGAAATATTATAAAATATTTCAGCAAATCTGAAATATTTTTACTAAACTTCATCTTAAAACAACGTTTCTGCATTTTATAAGACACCTGACCATATATTAAATCAACAATTCATTCCTTAAATTTTTATGGGAAATTTGCTAATTTGAACTTAGCCAAAGGAATAGAAATGGAAAAAGAGAGAATTTGCTTAAAGAAGAGGATTCTAAATATTGAGTGCGTACTTAAAGGTAAAATCCTATAGTTCTCTCAACTGCCCACATTTGAGAGAACCATAGTTGACACGTTGCCAAGAAGAGTCAAATCATGTTGAAGGGGAGAAAGGAATAAGGCGATGTACTAATTCGTCGCCAACACACGAAATCACGTGCTTTATACGTAAAATGTTTCAACTGTTATACAAGCAAAACAGTTACCACTTTATAAACTAGAATGTTCATAAAAGAAAATCAAATTTTTCCGACGCGTAATGATAAACAACCTCATCCTACAACACGGATTGATTACCCTATTATTGGAATGAATTCTCCTTCTTCTGACATGTGCAGAAGTGTCGAGGGGTCTCGCATTTGTGGTCAAACTATAATAGATTAATTTGGATGAAACTTGTTGAAAGAAGATTAAAAATAATATATACTCAATCATCTAGTGCTGTCATAGTAAACTGATCGCCCCTTGAGGTAGTATCGTTTATAAAGATGATGTTAAAATTTTTGCACGATGAATTGGATAGGCTATCCCTCTTGGAAAAGTAGAATGGACGATGTCAGTTTAATTTGCGAAGTGTAAGGTTATGCATTTTGGGGGCGAGACATTGCCAGATATGTACCACATTGACGGAACTCTACTGAGGGAAATTTATGAACCCAGGAATTTGGGGATATTGATGATTAGGGAGTTAAAGTTTAAATAGCCTATTGAAAAGTGACTAAAGTAACTTCACGAATTTTTTTGTTACTGAAGAATGCCGTAATGAATTTTACACGTAGCTTAGTCTTAAATTTTTTTCTTTGTATTCTTTTAGGACGTCTGCTGAGGTTATTATACCTCTTTGTAGAGTCTTGGTAAGACTCAATATTGACTACTGTGTACAGATTTAGTCACTTGGAGATGAGGGTGGAATGAACTTTATGAGGATATGTTGAAGATTTGTCTGTTACGAAAATTGGTTGACAGGAAGGAAAAGGTTGATATGGCTGAAACATGCAAATTACTAAAAGGATTTTACACCATAAATACAGAGTAAATTTTAATGTAGTTAGCATGGGGTCAGGACTAGATTTTTGTTCGAGAGTTGTAAATTGGTTAAATATATTGCCAGCAGCTGTAGTGTGTGCTATGACTGTGAATGCGCGTGTATCTAAGTAAGACAGTTACGGTAATAAGACGCTTAAATATTTGAAAGGAACTTCACATTATCTGCATTCAAGAATGTCTCAGCAGAGCTAATCTAAGGTGTTATGGGTGTATATATATATATATATATATATATATATATTAATGTCTTTTTTTTATATTCCCGTATAAGGAGTAGTCCGTTTTAGCCCTATCAGCATTTGGAAACTGAGTGGGCAGTCAATCTCCACTGGTACACAATCAGAGATAGCTGGCCCACTGCATACTCAGCCCAAGGCTGGGTACACAGTGAAGAGAATGGCTCAACAAGTGCCGTCATCACGTGGTACCTAACCCTAGCACAATATATTTAATGTCTGAAATAGTGTGGGATCTACGGTCGATTTTCTTTAGTTTACGGGACGAAAAACCCGAGTTTCCGGGAGAAGAAACCCGCTTGCCCATACCAGAGATCGATTAACTCAGGAACCTGACGAAAAAAGGCTTAGAAAAATTTCCTCTAGTCGCCTACTAGGCTCGAAACAAAGTCTTCTGTCGGGCGGTCAAGCGCTGTGGTGTGCAAACGCCACATCCACTGAGCTACACAGGCTAATATATATATATATATATATATATTATATACTCTATGTATGTATATATATATATACATATATATACATAGAGCCCGTTCTCTTCTTGATGACCCAAATGAACTATTTACAGAAATAAACCATCTAAAGACTTCTTTCGAAGTTAATGGATATTCCAAGAAAATCACTGACAAATTTCTTCTTAATCCTCCTAGACATCACTCAGAAGAAACAAATAGATTCAAAGGCAATATATCTATTCCTTACATAAGTACTGTTTCACACAAATTAGCAAAAGTTCTAAGAAAATATAATATCAGAACCTTGTTCACTCCACTTTCAAAGATCCGTTCCTTAATTAGCAACCTAAAACCTTGTCATCACCAACTCAAATACCCTGGTGTATATAAAATATTATGTGACTGCGATATTCCTTATTTCGGGCAGACAGACAAATTTATCGAAATGCGTATGGAAGAACAAATGAGAAACATTACTTACAAGAGACAGCGAGCGAGTGCATTATCAAGTCATATCCTTTTCTCGGCTAATCCTAATGATGATAACCAAAGCCACAAAGTCTGCTGGGAAAAATCTACTAACATCTTCCGTTGCAGTGACGAAATAGAGAGAAAAATTGCGGAATCTAGAGAAATCATCTTCAATCCTGTTCATCTAAATAACAACTTAAGCTACAACCTCCCAGATAGTCATTCAGCTGTAATCATGTACTGGCGTTCACGTGATGCAGCAAACACGCACTCTCCCAACAATGCAACAAACGAAAGAACAGCTTCAAATGCAACTACAACGTTTTCATGCTAATTATGTATAAAGACTGTCTGTGTTGTTCATAGTCTTTTAACCCTCAATGTTTAGTGTTTTTTCTTTTATAATGTCACCTGAATCTAAATCTAAAACAGAACAGTAACATTATTATTTTACCCGCTGATAAAGGCAATTCTTTATCAGCGGGTCATCCTCAAAAAGACTACGGTCATCCTCAACTCCGAAGATTACCACAACAAAATGCTTCAATTACTTGGAGATAGTTCGACATATTCAATTCTTCAGGAAGATCCTACAAGAGAATTACAAAATCGTACAAACAACTTGTTAAATACTGCGAGTGAACTTCCTCATAATGTTCGCTTCTCTTTACGCTCTCTAAATCCTCTTATACCACGCATCTATGGAGTTCCCAAAATTCATAAAGAAAACATCCCTCTTCGCCCAATTGTGGAAGGAATTGATTCACCGACATATATACACTTTCAAAATATCTAGCAAAGTACCTGAAGTGTTTCTCCAATAAATCTTCATCTTTCATCAAAAACACCACAGATTTTCTTTCGCATATAAAAGATATTCCCATCAATGAAAATGACATTCTAGCAAGTTTTGACATTATATCTTTGTTTACTAACGTTCCTACAGATGAGGTACTTACATTATTAAAGGACAAATTATCCAAAAAAATGTTTGCTTTATTAAAACATTGCATTCATTCTGGTTACTTCAAATATCTGGACTCCATTTACCAACAAAATCAAGGCATGGCAATCGGCCATCCTTTGTCCCCAGTTCTAGCTAACATCTTCCTTGAAGATTTTGAAGCGAAAGCCATATCTTCCTTCTCATTTAAACTGAAAGTTTGGAAAAGATATGTTGATGATATTTTCATTGTTTGGAATCACGGGCACACATCTCTCATAGCTTTTCTTAATCATCTTGACATCCAACATCCTAATATAAAATTTACTGCTGATCTAGACAATAATAACTTCTTGCCTTTCCTGGATGTCATGCTTTCACGTTGCTCTGAAAGATTGAAAATCTCCATATACAGAAATCCTACTCATACCAATAGATATCTGCATAATCTTTCTCATCATTTTCCACCACAAAAACTTGGAACTATATCTACCTTAGGACACAGAGCACGCTCTCTCTTGAATGAACAAGATGAACTACAAAAAGAAATAAATCAACTCTCTCTTATCTTTAAACAAAATGCGATTAAGAAATTTCTTCTGGATCCTCCTAGACAGTGCACCACAGAAACTAGTAATTTTAAAGGCAGCATCTCCATCCCATATATTAGCACAGTCTCTAACAAATTAGCAAAAGTCCTTAAAAAATATAACATCAAGACGTTCTTCACCACCCTTCCAAAAATCCGTTCTCTAATCAGCCATCCAAAGCCTCCTCATAACAACCTAAAATATCCAGGTGTATATAAATTATGGTGCGATTGCAATATCCCTTATTTCGGACAAACTAACAAATCTGTTGAGCAACGTATAGAAGAGCATAAAAGAGACATCTCTTACAAAAGATCTCATGCAACTGCGTTATCCAGTCATGTTCTTTTTTCAAATAATCCTAATGATGATCAACAAAGCCACTCCGTTTGCTGGGATAGATCAGAAAATATTTTTCGCTCTGATGATGAGTTTGAGAGAAAAATTATAGAATCAAGGGAAATCCTTCTGAATCCTGTCCACTTAAACAACAATTTGAGTTATAACATCCCAGATAGCCATGCTGCAATTATTAAATATTGGCGTTCACGTGAGTCTGCACGCATACTTGCAATAAACAATGGCATGCCTGTTAGATCAACTTGAAAAAATACAACGTTTTTTATGTGTCAATTATGTGTGGCGATTTTTTACCTGTATTTTCAAGTTTTTAGATACTTCAATGTTTATTACTATTCTCTTCCTTTAAGAATACCTGATGAAGGCTATTATAAGCCGAAACTAGTTGTATTAATCTTATTAAATCTTTATAAGTAATCTCGGTTTTTAAGTCATTAAATCTATTTTTCTAATACATATATATATATATACTGTATATATATATATATATATATATATATATATATATATTATTTGTATTATATTAATTTTCGGTATCTGCTTATAATTAGTGATAGTCATGGGCCAGCTATCTCTGAATCGGCTACCGGGGAGATTGAACTGCCCACTACATCACGAAAAGCTGTGTTCATATACCTGTGTTCATATCGGTATATAGATACTTTCACATAAGTTTATACGCATCTACATTGTAATCTTGTGAACAACGAAACATTATAATTTTTCAACTTTACAATTGTGTACTTAGTCATGTGTTCAATTCGATACAATAATTTCGTATCACTTTACTTTCACTTTTTATTACCTCTAGAGAGAAATGACATATTTTATGATATTCAGACTACGGTGCTTTAATTTCTTACGTTACACTTTTCACTCTTAAAATATGAACGGTTTGGTTGGCCGAGTGGTTAGCATATCAATTCTCCAGTCAAATGTCTGCGAGTACGAATCCTGTTGTGGACATGGATGTTTTTGATTGTCTGTGGAAATACTAGTGGTGGTGATGGGCGGAAGATGGCGTTGGTATAGTTGCAGTTGGTGGCTTGAGTGGTGGAGACAGAATCCTAGAGTAGGTGCCTTCCCTCGATGAGTCCTTTGATTCCCTGGGGGTATCACGTAATAATAATAATAATAATAATAATAATAATAATAATAATAATATCTTTATAATTTGCATGATGTAGACTTCATATAACAGAATAATAACGATCACAGTAATCGTTTGCAAATATAGTTCATAATTACACAAGGTAGATAACATGATTACATGCTGCATTTCATTATATATACAGGGTGTTCGGGATAAATTTGACAGTTTCGTAAGGAAAAAGAAAATCTTCTTTGTATCTATTAAATTTAATGAATTGACAAAAAAACATTACAGGCAGAGTTAATTACAATACTATCAACAAGATTTGCTCAAAATAACCACCATTAGCATCGATCACAGCTTCAATTCTGCTTCGGAACCTCGAACAAGCTGATGCTACAGTCTCCCTGGGAAGGGCCGCAAAAACTTTTTTAATTTTATCCATTAACTGGGCTTTTGTATTACTGGAAGTGCGATTGGTGTCTTTTTCAACTGCGCCGCATACAAAATAATCCATGGGGTTAAGGTCTGGGGAGTTTGGAGGCCAAACATTTGGACTGGTGAAGTCGTAGAAATTTTCAGACAACCATTTTTGACTTTTCCCAGAGGTGTGGCAAGGGGCCGAATCCTGCTGCCATACATACGGCCTACCATTGGCTACCCTTGTTATCCAGGGCTTGACTACAGTTAGCAACTCCACGAACAAAGCCCGAATTCCAATGCCAGGGTTCTTCAACACCTGTTCCTGCAGATTTGCGAGGAATTCTGCTGTACGAACGCAATCAGATCGTCTGCTAGGGATCTTTCTTCTTGCTACATCCTCGTAGTCACCATTGCAAGTCTCTAGTTCATGCCTGATTGTTTTTACTGTATTCAGGGAGCATTGGGCAGCAGTCGTAATATCCTTATTTTGATGGCGGGCACGAATCATCATGATACAAGTTATTCTCTTCCATGATTCAGGTGGGTTCCAGCTATCCATCCTTTCTGACATCTTGTATATGAATGAAGAAGGGTCCAAACTTTTAAATGAAGTGAAGTGTGTGTTAATACATGTAACTTACGGAAAAATATAATTAATTATAAATATGTCAAATTTATCCCGAACACCCTGTATATTTGCTATTCTTTTATATGTCACAAAGTGTTATCGTCATCATACAGACCAATTACATTTAGACTATTTACATATTATGTTTTCGGGTTAGTACCAAATGTTATATAATAAGAATAACCATAATTATTACTATTATTATTATTTGACACCTGCAGGGAGCCAAAGACTCATCTAGGGAGGGCACCTGCTCTATAACTCTGTCTCCACCTCTAAATCCACCATTATTATTATCAGTTAAGATATTGTGACCTGAAATTTAATTGCAGTGATTGGATAATGATGATTGGTACTAATCCCTACTTGGAAGAAAGGGTTAGCTTTTATGAAGAAAGTGGGATTATCATACACAAACTATATTGTTTAGTATTTTTTATGCATGGAATCTAGGCGTTGGATTCTGTTGATTTGTGAAGTGTATATCGGCGTGAATGCCATAATAATTGTTCTGGTATAGCTTCCACAGTTCGTGTTTTAATGTTCTGTGAGTGTCTGTGTTTAAAATTTTATGGTAGATTGTTGAGTAGTATGGGTTTTGAGATGTTATCTTACTACTGAACCGTAAGAGTTGTTGCAGTATCTAGGGATGCAAACAGTTGTTGAAATGTTTAGGGATGTAAAGGGTTGTGATGGGTTTTGTTATGTGATATGTGTCTCTATTGTTACGATAGATGTTGCTGAGTAATTCCTTAGTACCATCATGAAGTGTTTCAGAATTTTAATGATCAGGATTCTGTGCTTTGCCGTAATGGGTTCGGTTGTCGGCTGTTGTATATGAGGCCTCCAAATCACTGTTGAAATAATTTTCCTATGTAATGTTTCTGTTTTCGCTAGATGGCTGTTTGATGGTTGTGTGCAGACTGTTACATTGTGCATGAGTAGCGTCCGCAAATACCGTTATATAGGAGTTTTTTTACGTTATATGGATTCATGTCTTTTACTTGAAACAGTTTTGTTGATATGATATAGGTATTCTATATGTTTTGTCCATTTACAGTGGCATTTTTTTTGTTGTTGTTTGTTTAATTTTTATGATTCACTTAAATAAAGTAATACAGATTTAACAGCTGAGTTAAAAATTTACACCTTTAAGTTTGTTTTTATATTGGACGATTTCCAAATTTTTTGTAAAGTTTTAAATGAGTTTTAAATATCAAGATTTTTTTATTCTTATTGAAATGTCTTCATTAAATGAGTTTTAAATATCAAGATTTTTTTATTCTTATTGAAATGTCTTCATTGGTAAAACCTTCCATGTTGACAGAGTTGCTCCGAGGTAATTAAGAGTGTGTGCCACTTCTACTTGATATCCGTTTATAAAGATTGGGTGATTCTTTTTACAGTTGATTTTTAATATTTTGGTTTTCTACTCATTATGTGTAAGCCTATTTGTTTAGCAGTTTACTCTAACTTTGCTGTCTTAATTTTCATGTCTTCAAATCTAGATGATAGTAGTACAATGTAGTCAGCATAGTCCAAATCTTCTAATGTGATATCAATGCTCTATTTTATTCTAATTTTTTCAGATTTTTGGGTATGCCATATTAAATAATCTATGACAATGATGAAAAGTTATAAAATAAAGACTTATTGTTACATAGACCATATATTTATAACGTACTTAAGCTCTTACAAATTGCCTACCGGTTTCGCTAGTAACTGACTAGCTTTCTCAAGGCTTGCATAGTACAAAAAAAGGTAAATGCAAAAAAGGTTTAAAAATACAAAGAACCGTTAGTACCTGTTAAGTAGCTGAGTGACACGTTCGCGTGACATAACTACTCAGCATCATGAACACGCGTTACATGCAAACGCGTAATATGATTATTTGCGTACTGTAGCTCTGTTGAACTGAGGGAGTTAATTAGATTTTTCCAGGTATCGTTCAGAATGGCCCCTTGATTTCTGTTTAGGTTACTTCCCGTACGTAGTACAACTGCCGTTTCTTTAAATACTCGATGTCTGTAATCCTCGTCTACGTAGGGCATGGAGCTGTTATTCCAGTCTATAGTGTGGTTCAAAGTTGAAAAGTGATGTGCCAATCCTGAGGTGATCGTTCTGTTGTGATTAACATCGCCTACATGTTCTTTCTGTCTTATTTCCAGGCTTCTCGAAGTCTGTCCAATGTAGGAAAGACCGCACGTGCATGGAATATTATACACACCTGGATATTTATAAAATGGCACACTGTCTTCAGGAGATCTTAGGACCTGTCTTATGCTATTTGTTGGTTTAAATACAACCCTGATGTTAAGTGTCTTTAACAATCTTGCAATTTTTGTGGAAGTTGAACCTATACAGGGGATGACTGCTGTTGAGATTTGCTGGGCGACTGTTCTTTCTTGTTGGTTATCTTTGTATAGAAATTTGTTGATGATGTGTCTAGGATAACCATTTTGTGATAGAGTTGTAGCTATTTGAGAGAGTTCTGTTTGAACTTCTTCCTCGTCAGAGATACATTTTCTAGCTCGATTTCTTAGCATGTGGATGATGCTGTGTTTCTGTGACCTATGATGGTTAGAAGAGTAATGTAGATATCTTCCAATGTCCGTTGGTTTTTTGTAAATCGACAGTTTGATACTGTTTCTTTGTTTTTTACTAGTAAGTCCAAGAAGTGTAGCTGTTCGTTATTTTCTACTTCTAGAGTAAATTTTATTTTATTGTGGAGTGCATTGATTCTGTTAACAAACATATGTAGGCTTTCTAAGTTGTCTTTCCATATGACCAAAAACATGTACAATGATGAAAAGTGTTCCATACATGACACAACCTTGCTTAATACAAGCTCTGATGTAAAAACGTTCGGAAGCTGTTCATTTAATAGAATTTGTTTTTTACTTCCATCATACAAATCTCTTGTAATATTTATTATTTTGTCAGGAAATCCATAAATTTTCAGGATTTTTCATAGACATTCTCTGTGTACGCTGTCGAAAGCTTTGGTAAAATCAATAAAATTGAGTTACACAGTTAAATTTAATTCAACACACTGTTCAATTATGTTTCTGAGAATAAAAATTTGAGTCATTGTGCTTCTTGAATTTCTAGAGTCTGCTTGTTCTATGCCTAGAATTTTCTTAGTGTTATCTTTTATTCTATTTATTGTAATTATAGTGAAGATCTTTGATGGTACTGACAATAGGCTGATTCCTCTCCAATTGGTGCGATCTGTAAGATCACCTTTTTATGGACTTTCGACTATTTGCGATTCTTTCCAGGAACTCAGAACCTTCTCATATGTCCATATTATATTAAACAGTTTATACAGTATAGTTGGTGATGTTTTTCGGTCAGCTTTGAGCAATTTAGCACAAATGTTATCATTTCTACTTGATTTACTATTTTTTTGGAACTTGATTGCTCTTTCATGATTTCTTTCACTGCGATCTCCTCCATGTTTACATGAAATTCGAAATGATTTGGTATATCTTCGAGGGGGATTCGATATTTGAATTTATAGAGCGTGTGTATTATATAATAAGTCTTCAAAGTACTCTTTCCGTCTTTGTTGGACTTCTTGCTCTTGAGTTAGTAGTTGACCATTTTTATCTTTAACCCTGCATTCATTCATAGGTTCCTTCAAGTTGTCTTATAATTTTATAAACTTATCTAAGATTTCTGGTATCATTCGCTCTCTGAGCATCCTCAGCCAACAGCTGATAGTAGTTTCTCTTGTCATTTCTGGCGGAGCCCTTTACCATCTTATGTACTTCTTGATATTGCTTCTGATATTCTCCAGGTTAACTTTCTGATTTGGGGTTGTTTCTTTTCTCATTTATCTTCTTCCTTTCTTCAATTAGTTTTAATGTATTTCCTGTAATCCCTTCTTTGTGTGACTTCCCACTTGTCATTCCTGAAACGTCTTCTACAGTTTTATTGAAGGCTTCATTACACTTTTCCCAGTTGGCTTCAATATTATTTTCCTCATCATTTTCATTTGATTCTTCCGAAACTGAGAATCTATTCTTCGGTTCATTGGTAAATTTTTCTTTTGTTTTCTTTTCTTTCAGTTTATCAATGTTATATTTAATTTTCCTATTCTTTCTTAGTTTTGAATTTCTTGCTAGCTTTAACTATTGCAGTAAGCAGAAAATGGTTTGAAGCTCCATCAGCTTCAAACCATTCTTCAAATCTTCAACTTGTTCTCATAGGGTTCATTCCATAGACCTGCTATCATCGTGGTCACTCGCCTCTGGATCCTCTCCACCTCCTTCCCATCAAGAAGAAACCCTGGCGCCCAAATCTGGGCACACTAGTCGAAGATTCTTCAAATCTTCGACTAGTGTGCCCAGATTTGGGCGCCAGGGTTTCGACTAGTGGAGTCTTATCAAGACTCTATACAGATGACAATAACTTGCTTGTTTCTGCTCGTCAAAGTATTCTTTAGTAACCAAGTGATTTGATGAGCTGATTTAGCCACTTTTGCAATGTGCCTCCTAAACTTCAACTCCCTATCCACCAACACTCCCAAATCCCTGGCCTCGTCAATCTCCTGGAGTGCAGTTCTACCAATGTGGTATACTGCTGCTAATCTTTTCACCCCAAAATACATAACCTTACATTTTGCCACATTAAATTGACATCCATTCTCCTTAGCCCAGTAATAATAATCTATCGCTGAAAAGTATTATTTTTTCTGCAATTTGCGTGTGCTCTTCGGCCGATTTGCCTGTATGCGAGATATAAAACCTGAGATGAAATGCTTTATCGTAGGTGGAAAACAACCTTATTATTTTTAAGCGACACCTCCAGGGAGTCCAAAGACTCATCGAGGGAGGGCACCTACTTTACAACTCTCTGTCACCATCACTTATCCACCAAGTACGACTCTACACCAACGCCGTCTACCGCCCACCACTAGTATTTCCACATACAGCCATGCCAGCAGCGGGATTCGAACCCGCATCCTTTTGGCTGGAGAGCGGATACGCTAACTGCTCGGCCAACTAGGCCGCACCGCATGTGTTCTGCTAACTCATCTTCAAATGAAAAAGCCCAGATTTGTTTCGGCATGACGATATTCGAACTTTGATCTATTCCAATCGATGGATGCAATGTTTCGTCATTGTTACGACTGTGCTAAGGTAGCTCGCTATTTTATTTATTTATTGCTGTTTTCTGACACTAGTTGTATATTGCAAATACAGTGGCGTGCGTGACAACGGAATTACCCTCAAATTGCAGAATACGCACAGCGTTTATTTACGTGTGGTGGATAAAACCTACTAATGTTAAGTCGATGTACGAAGTTATCATTTATAATATAATTGTGAAATGTGTAGTCTCTGCAGGATTTTATAATTTGTGATTAGGAGGCAACATGGAAACTATTCTCGAACAGCAGCGTAGGTACCATGAGGAAAGAGAAAGACTTGTTGATGCCATGGTTAAGGAAATGCTCCATAGGAAGAATACGGTAATTATATATCATATAATTGTACAATCTGTAACGAATTATTAATCACTTTAATATAGTCTTATTTTAAAGAAAAATCTAGTATTTTAACTAAATGATGTGTAAAACAGTTTTTATTTAGATCATATAATTTCTCATTTGTTGATTTCTTTTTATAGTTCACGTTTATATTTGTAAATAAATAGTAATAAGTTTGCAACCACACAGAATTTCAGAATATCAGAGAATACCAGATGAATCTTATACTAGCACACTTTGTACATATGTGTTAATGAATGCCATAGAGGAAGACCATGCAAACAATTTTGGCAATACATCTGTGCAACCATCAATAGGCTGAACTGTAAAACTCCATCTGACATCTACCAGTTAGCTCAAAATAGAGAGCCTTGGAAGACCATAATTTGCAGTCTTTAATTTTTAATGTAAATCTCTTTTCCCTTTTCACGTTGTATCATATTGTGAATAAACTATGATGACATGTGTTACCACAATTAATTTCAATATTGCACTGATCTTATTTCTATTATATATACGAAACTGGCTTGTGAAATAAAACAATATTTCTGATCTACCCAAGTGTGTCAGATTGAACATTCAAGTTGAACTCCCTATTTGATCACAAAAGAAATGAAGAAATTATGAAAGAATTAAACCAAGAACCAGTGATATAAAAAATTACAAAATATAAACATAAATGGATGGAACACATTCAAAGAATGAAAACAGAAAGATTACCAAAACAAGCCCTAAAGTACAAGCCATTAGGAAAAAGAAAACCAGGACATCCTCTTAAACGATGACTTCTAAGGCTGGAACAGGCCATGCTAGGCCTAAATCCTTGATACGCATGATGATGATGATGATGGAGAACTGGAACAGCTGGATGCAGTCTTCAGATTTTGAGGTTATGCCATCAGGAAGAAGGAAGAGGCCTAGCATTTTGCAAGTTTGTGAGTGGCTCAAAGCTTCATGGGATGCTGTGAAAACTGAAACAGTGGTTAAATCATTTAAGAAGTGTGGCATTAGTAATGCACTAGATGGTATAGAGGACAATTTGTTGTATGAGGACTCAGATTCTGATTTAGAAGAGGTTTCATTTAGCTCTGGAGATGAATTTCTGGGTTTTGACGAAGAAGATTAAAAGGTGGGCACTCTTACCTAGTTAGATTAGGTATTTGTTGAAAGTAGACCTATTTGTTACTTTATATTTGAAATACTGTAAATTCATTATAATATTCAGCGATAAAGTTTTTTTCCTAAATAATGTGTACAAAAAAAAAGGGGGGGTGCGTCTTATATGCCGGCAAATACGATATTTACTTTCTACAGTATTTTTTTAAATAAGTACAAAATTGATTAACACACTGATGCATGTCATAGTTGCAGCAGTGACTTACTACTAACTCAGTTACAAAGTTGGCAAGACTAGAAAAGCATTTGGCAAATGATAGGCAGGGAGATGAAACATGTTTTTCAACATCCAAGTAATTAATAATGGATCTCAGGTACTCAAACTTGCTGACTTCCTCAATTCTTTCTCCATTAAGGCATACTTGTTTCTCAAGAGCTACTCTGTTTGTATTTCCTTTGAGACCCATCCTCTGTTATTACTGATCTTGTTAACTTTGTCAAGAATTAATCCTAGTTCTTCCATGTCATTACAAAGGAGTACTGTATCATCAGCATATCTCAGATGCCGGCAAAGGTTGGTCGATTGGTAGAGCCTCTGCTACTAATGGCTCAGTTAAGTAAGTTTGAGCGCGGTTAGTAGTTGGAAGGGGACAATCGTTCGATGCTGTTGGCACACTCTCCCTCGATGAGTCTTTGGACTCCCTGGAGGTGTCAAATAATAATAATAATAATAATATTAATTACTGATAAATCTACCTCCTGTCCTGAGCTCATCCAATGCTTCATGCATGATGTCTTCCACACATATATATTAAACAAGTGAGGAGAAAGTAAACATCCTTGCCTAACTCCTTTTCCAACTTGAAGCCAGTCAGTCAATCCAACACCTGTTCTTACCGTGGCTTCTTGCTCCTTATACAAGTTGGCTATCAACCTGATAGTGTGTTGAGGAAAACCCATTCTTTTCATTACTTCCCACAGTTTCACATGCTGAACACAGTCAAAAGCTTTAGTAGTCTAAGAAACACATTACCAGAGGGAGTCTGAATTCTTTATATTTTTCTATGATCTGTCTAAGGCAAAGGATCTGATCTCTGGTGCCCTTACCTTTCCTAAAACCTGCTTGCTCCTTGGGCATCTCTGTCTCAACTTTGGCCTCAATCCTATTTAGCATGATCTTCAATAAAATTTTGCTTGCATGAGATATCAAACTAATAGTTCTATAATTCTTGCACGCCTTCATATCACCTTTCTTATGAAGTGGTATGAAAACTGACTTCTTCCAGTCTCTAGGCCATGATCCCGTCTCCCATATTCTTGTAATCAATCTATGAAACACTCCTATCCCTCCGTCCCCTGTGGCCTTAATTAACTCTTCTGGGATTTCATCTGCACCTGGGGCCTTATTGCTGTTAAGCTATTTAGCTGCTCTTTCAACTTCATGCCTAAGTGGAGGAGGTTCCAAATCAAAATTTTCCTGGTGAGAGGGCTCCACATTTTCTTTATCTGCTCTGCTGTACAGTTCCTCACAGTATTCTTTCCATCTATAATAAATTTAATTTAATCCTTTATCCAAGTGTGAGCAAACAAAATTTGCGCCTGAAAATATCTTCAGGACTGGAGTAAGATAGTACAACACCAGGCATCTCGCTGCGAGTTGCCTGGTGTTGTACTACCTTACCCCAGTCCTGAAGACATTTTCAGGCACAAACTTTGTTTGCTCACACTTGGATAAAGGATTAAACTAAATTTATTATAGTCTAACCAAGTGAAAAATAATCTTTCAACATCTTTCCATCTGTTTTTGATTTCTATCTCTTCTGTTAGTAATGATTCATTTCTGTCTTTGATGACATTCAATTTAGGCTTAAACTTGTGCTTTAAGTCATGAACTAAATAAAACATCCTTTTATAATTGAGCCTCCTCATCTGGAACTCTATTTCTTCACATTTATTAGTATAGAACTTTTCCTTGTCTTGCTTGATGGCTCTTATGACTTCTCTATGTAATCTTTTGTATTCTTCAGTCCCTGTGTCTCTTTATTTTTCCAGCCACCTTCTTTTGATTAGTTCACATGTTGAATCTGATATCCATGGGTCTCTTAGTCTTCTTATTGGGCCGAGATACTTCTTCGCTGTATCCTATATTATTACCTTGACTCCTTCCCAAAGCATTTCTGGTGAGTTCACCTCATTTGGTCTCCAAAAAGTCATCTAACCGTGTTGGTGTTTCTTCTGTGAATCCACTAGGAATTACCATCCAATCTAGTGGAATGTGCCTGACCTGGAAGTTTTCAGAGTCTTAGTCTTACTTTGGCTCTTACTAGTTGATGGTCTGTACCACAATCTGCTCCAGGACAAGTATGCACATCAGAGATGCTTGTCTTTCACCCCCTGGAGAGCCAGGATGTAATCAACTTGGTGCCTTGACCTACCGATGTTAGATGTCCAAGTATTGGTCCGTCATGGATGTTTCTGGAAACAGGTATTGGTAATAACTAATCTGTTAGCATGGGCAAATTCCAACAGTCTTTCACTACGGGTGTTACGTTCATCCAGACCAAACATGCCACACTCTGGCCTGACTCTCATTCTCTTTCCCACTTTTGCATTTAAATCCCCTAAGATGTATAGTATTGCTCTCCTTGGTGGGCAGTCCAAAACAGTTTGTAAGTTTTCATAGAATTCTTCACTCTCTTCTTCAGGCCTATCCATGTGGAGTGCATAAACTACCACATTTGATACATTGGTAGGCTGAGCCTTAAGTCTAATAAAGAGCATCCTATCATTAATAGGGTTATAACCAAGAAGGCTTCTTGCCTGAGCTGTCTTCAGTATCACAGCTACCCCATGATGTTATCCTTTTCCCATAATGCCAATTTATTTAAATCATCCTGCTGGATATCTACATTGCCTTTATTAACTATTGCTCTGCTTTGTTTTTCTTCAGCAGCAAACATCTGGGTATCCCCTCTTAAAACTTTCCCTATATCATTGATATACAGATTAGATAGTGACTCTAGTACAGAACCCTGAGGCACTTTACTAGTCAGCCCATTCTCTTAAATTCCACCCCACCATATACTACTCTCTGATGTCTGTCTGTCTGTTAGCCCCTCCCCCATCTGTGCTACCAGTTTCCATTCCCATTTCCTCCAACTTTTGTAATTGTTTTTCATGTGGTATTCTGTCAGATGCCTTTGCAAAGTCCAGTAGTATCATGGTATAACCATTTCCCCTTATCTAATCCTGCTGTCACTCTTTTATAGAATGTAAGTAAATTACTAAGTTAGGACCTACATTTTACAAAGATATGTTGCTCACTATAGAGTATCATATTCCTATCCATCCAGTCCTGGAGTTTACCTTTAATCAACTTTTCACATACTTTGACCACCACTCCTGACGTAATAATTGGTCCATAATTTGCTACATCTGTCATGGAACCACCTTTATGTAATGGGTTATCTTACCCTCTTTCCACTACTGTGAACTCTTCCAGAGCTGATACTTGGATTGAATAATTTCATCAGAGGCACTGCAAATTCTCTTGCATATTCATGTAGTACACGGGCCGACATGCTGTCCAGTCCTACTCTGTATTCACATTGACATTTCTCAATATGCTGAGCACTTCCTGTTCATCTACCTCAATTTTGACAGGAGACTGTCACATTCTGCAACTGCAAAATGTTCACCTGGATGATACACCTTTGCAAAATGTGATCACTTAGCAACTCAGCTGTTTCTTTTGCTCCTGATATTTTCCTGCCATCAGCATTGATTAAAACTATCCTTCCATAGTCATTCTTCCTCTTACTTGCTATATAATGAAAATCCTCCATTTTTAATTCATTCTGGCTACTTAACTAATTTTCTCTCATAATCTGATATGGCCTTTCTTACCACTAGTCACCTTTGGTATTTGCACTTTATACTTTTCATGAGTATTCTGATTACATTCTTCTTTATATTCCCTCCACCCATGTTTTATTTTTTTGAAGTTCTTGCTTTATATATTTATTATTATTATCCTAAAGACCCCAGTGGAGTCAAAGACTGATCTAAGAGGTCCTTTTGTCATACACACAGCTCATCTTACTGCACCTTAAACACTCAAAATTCTCTGCAGACACCACCCTCTCAGGCACGGCATTCCAATCATTCACAACTCTGCATGCAAAAAACCTGCTTCTCATTCCCCTGCTCACACTTTCCTTATACAACTTCCAGGGCTGACTGCTGGTTTTTAACTGATCTCCAACCATTTTCTGTAAAACCTCTTCAACATAGATCCTGTAACAATCCCTTACTAACTATCGTATCACCACTCTTCCTGCTATCCATTGTAAATTGCATCTTCTCAACCTTTATTCATATTCGACATTCCAGAGGTCAAAAACTACCTTAGTTAGTTGCCTCTGGATCCTTTCCAACATCTCTTCGTCCTTTTGAAAACCAGGCGACCAAATCTGTGCATAGCAGTCTATGTGTGACTTAATACAATGGAACAAGAATTTCCCTACTTCCACAAGTCAGTGTCCTTCGCATCATTCCCAGAATTCGTTGTGTTGTCTTCACAATTTTGACAATGTATCCCCTAAATTTCAGATTCTTATCCACTATCACCCCGAGATCTCTTATTTCCTCCACCTCTGACAATATATCCTCACGAATCATAAATTCTACATCCCATCTTTGTTTCCCAAATTTTAAAACCTTACATTTTGCAACATTGAACTGGCATCCCCATTCCGTGCCATTCACTCAATCTATTTAAGTCTTCTTGTAAGGCCACAACATCTTTTCTACTCTTCATAGTTAGTCCCAACTTTGCATCATTTGAATAAACAACTGAATATCCCCATTCAAATCTAACCCAATATCATTAACATAAGGATTAAACAGCAATGGCCCTAAAACAGATGCCTGAGGCACACCACCAGTGACTTTTCTCTTCTGGGATATTGTTTCCCATACACAATTTGCTGATACCTATCAGATAGCCAGTCTCCGATCCAACGTACTAATCTAATATCCAATCCTATCTACTGTTGTTTGACTATCAACTTATCATGTGGTAATGTTTCAAAAACCTTTGCAAAATCTAAGTATACTACTGTGCATCCATTTCCTCTGCCCAATGAAGCTGTCACCTTATTGCAATAAGTAAGTAGATTACTAAAAGATGACCTCCCTTTAGAAATTTCATGCTGTCCATCAAAGATAATATCATTGTTGTCAACCCAATTCTGGATCCTGGTTCTCACCAGCTTCTCCAACACCTTAATCACAACATCTGACACACAAATAGGCCTATAATTTGATGCTTGAGTCTATCACTTCCCTTATGAAGCGACACGATCTTGCCCTCCTTTCACTCCTTTGGAACTCAACCCAGTGAAAGACTCGTATTAAAAATAATATGTCAAGGCAGATGCTAACTCTTTGGCACATTCCTTCAAATTACGTGGTGATATATTATCAAGTTGCACAGCCTTATTAACATCAGGTTTGCTCAATTCCCCATGTACCTCTTGCTCGCTTACAGTCCATCTCTCTTCCTCATCATTAACTGCTCTCAAACTCTCCATGATGATGATGATGATGATAATGAACTGCTCATTAAGTATCTCCATTATATTTTCCACAGCAGTTGTTCTTATACCATTTTCTCCAATCCTTCCATAATCTTTTTTCTTTTCTTTTCTTTTTTTTTTTTTTTTTTTTTTGCTGGCTATGTATAGAAAGAACTCCTAGGATTCTTTTTGGTTTCATTAGCTAACTGCTGCTCATACTTCACTTTTGCTACCCTTACTAACCAAGTCACCCTCCTTGCCTGTTCTTTGTAATCCTCATGGAATTGAGGATTCCATGAGGAATCCTGAATTCCATCACTCCATAATGCCTTTTTCCTCTGTATAGCATGCTTAATCTCTTCATTCATCCATTTCACACATACCTTATTTAACCGTCTGACCCTTGGAATACATTTAGACATTGCTTCTATTAGACAGTTCTTGAATATCCCCCAAGCTGCTTTCCAGATAACTCCTATTCCATGCTACACCTGCAAACTATCTCCTGAGCTCCTCATAATCACCTGCCTTGTAGTTCCACATATACCCTTTCATCACAGAGGTCCTCACACTGCTGTCATTTATAATTACATCCTCCGATGAGATGATGAAATCCGTGACCCTCAATCCTTGTGTGCCCTCTATTACATACTGTATGAGGTAGTTGTCCCTCAAAAAATTAATAAACTCATTTTCTTTACTTTCAGTTGCTATCTCATCATCTCAGTTATATTGCCATAATTAAGATCACCATTTCGTTATTTGCTTGGCTAATTTGATTATACATTTTATAGTCACTACCACCCACATTACCAGGTCTATAACAACATACAACTAAGTATTTCATTCTATTCACATCTATCTCACACCATTCTACCTCCAAGCCATCTTTTGCATCTCTGCCTTTTATGGACATAACTTTCTCTGTCATCAATGGCATCCCCCCCCCTTTTTTTTTTTACCCTTTTCTTCTTCGCGAAACACATCATACCCTTCCATCTCTATTCCTGTCCGGATGTCATCCTCATCCAACCATGTCTCACTTATTCCAACAATTCTTGAGCGAACAGACTTGCAACCATTTCATTTGTATACAAACATAGTTGCTCATTTCTGGATCTGTAGCTAGTTCCACTGATAGCACTTATTTGATATGACTTCTCCATGCTTAACTTGGGCTATTTCTTTTTCTCCTTATTCATCTTAGAGCCTTTTTCAAATCCAACTGTTTTCCCTTGATCCTAGGTCATTCCCTTCCCTGTTTGTCTGCACACACATTCACATCCTCTAGGAGCACCACCCTTTCTCATGCTTTGTTCCCCTGTCCACCCTGAGCTTCCCCATTTTCCTGTCTGTCTTGCACACCTGTTCTCTCATTCTCTATACTCATGCCACTCACTTCATTCATAACCACCTCTTCAATCTCTCCTGTTCTTTTGCATCGCTTCCCACTTGATCAGATTCATTCTCTGCACTCACTTCTTTACCTCCCAGCTGCAATCTCTCTTTCTCTCCAAGTGACACACACCAAAACCATTCATATGCAGTCCATCACTCTTATACAGTTCACTTTGTTCTTCAAATTCATTCCACACATTAACAAACAGCGCTCCTTTCTCCCCACACATTTCTGTTAACATATCATTATCATTCATAATCTTTGCTCTCTGCCTCATCTCACCACTGTCATACCTGGGCAACACAATTACTACCTTTCCTATCACACTATTATCTTTCATCCATCTCAACAACCTCCTGATATCCAGTTTGATGTGTTCTTTGTTGCCAGTCAAGTCATTTGTCCCTATTACAACTACCAACTCTTTTGCTCGCTTACTTCTCATATCCAATGTCTCAATCACTCTACTCATTCTACCTCCAGGAAAACAAACCTTGTGCATCCTCTTGTCCAGCACACCTCTAATAATTTAATCGCCATACAACTCCACTCACAGGGCTTTTGTTACTGCTTTTATACCATTATTATTCATTTTCATCATTTTCACTCTTCCATACATATCTCGAATTCTCTTAACTTCATTCCACATCCATTTCATCTCTTGCCTCATTCTAACCAACTCAACTTTCAAATCTTGTATCACATTTTTGCTCTTATTCACTCTCTCAATTTTGTTGCCAGAAATACATGCTTGTTCATAGTCAATGCCACTTGGCACCTTACCTTTAACTGCACTTGGTTTTTTAACTTCTGCTATAATTTGTATTGCTTTCGTCCTTCTTGTCATCGATTGTTAAGTTTATCAGATTGCTCGTTCTCTTTTTCAGAACTTTTTTACGATTTTTTTGGTGTTCTTTTACACTGTCCCTCTTTTCTATCAGATGAGAACTCATCCTCCTTTCAGCATTCTAGCTACTATCACTCAGTTATCAACACATTAACATTCATCAAGTCCTCGTTCAGCTCATACTTTGCACACACCATCCTTCCATCTGACTTAAATATCCATAATTTATCTATATAATTGAATGAATACATATAGCACACCTCACATTTCACAAAATGACTAAAATAAACATTAAATTCCTGCATAGACAAGCTGCCAGCATCTTTCCTTCACCGGTTACTGTACTAAGCTCTAATTTTAACAAATCCATAAACAAACTTTAACAAACAAGCCCACACACTAAAAACACTACAAGCGCACGACTTTTACAGCAACTCTTACTCATAAATACACACTTATTTACAATCAGTTATTCCAAAACACTTATCTGAAACAGGACCTTTATTTACATGCTGCCACTTCTCTTGCGACACTAGTGACCTCTCCTATTCATCCACTTGAACCCCACTTGGTTTAACCTCCTACTGTGGATATGCAGTGTAATACTGTCTCTGAAATACTCCCTGCCCTCTTTCTCATGTACTACTGACATTCTTCCCTTATGGCTTCTCAAGCCATGTCACTGTTCCAAAATGCGTCCTAAATCTGTCATAATTATCATCTTTATAGTTCAATACAAATACTTGGTTGACAGAGAATTCCACATTTTGCAACTTCCAAGAACAAGACTGCATGGTCACTTTCAAACCCTTGACCCCATGGTCTCATCCATAACATGCTCTTTCATGTACTTATCCCTTAGTAACTATATAATATCCACTTCCTTTCTTTGCTCACTTTTCTCCTTCAATACTTCAATACTCTTTACATTCTTTCCCTTTAGCTGTATCATTTTCTGTCTATGAGGTCTCACTGATGCCTATAATTTTTTGCCAAGTCTAGCTGACCAATGTCAACTCCTCTCCAATATTTATAATACTTCTGGCATTCATGTTCATTAATTTCAAGGACCCGCCTTGTCTTTCCCTAATACTTCATTTCCATGATTTTGAACTTCCAACTATCTAACTCTAACCATTTAAATACAGTCTATCAGGTATATACAGTTCCTTTCTTCCATCAAATTCTCTCCATATAGCTATAAATTGTACACCATCCACCTTCACAATCATTTCATTGACTCATTCACTATCATTGCCCTTCTCAATTCATTCCTGTCATATTATTATTATTATTATTATTACCCAAGACCCCATGGAGTCAGAGACACATCTAGGAGGTCCTTTTATCAAAATTGCCCTTCTCAATTCATTCCTGTCATTATTATTATTACCCAAGACCCCATGGAAACAAAGACACATCTAGGAGGTCCTTTTATCAAACACACAGCTCATCATACCATGCTTTAAACACGCTCAAATTCTCTGCAGGCACCACACTCTCAGGCAAGGCATTCCAATCATTCACAAATCTTCATGAAAAAACCTGCTTCTCACTCCCCTACTCACACCCTCCTTATACAGCTTCCAGGGATGACCTCTGGTTCTCCCCTGATCTCCCACTATTTTCTGCAGAACCTCTCCAGCATTGATCCTATAACAACCCCTTAATAAGTATCATATCTCCCCTCCTCCTCCTGTCCATCAGATTCTGCAAGTTGCATCTTCTCAATCTTTCCTCATACTTGGCATTCCAGAGGTTAGAAACTACCTTAGTCAGTTGTCTCTGGACCCTCTCCAACATCTCTTCTTCCTTCTGAAAGCCAGGTGACCAAATCTGTGCATAGTAGTCCATGTGTGGCTTAATCAAAGCCTTATACAATGGAACAAGAATCTCTCTACTTCTTCAAGCCAGTGTCCTCCACATCATTCCCAGAAGCCTTTGTGTTGTGTTCACAATTTTGGCTATGTGTCCCCTAAATTTCATATCCTTATCCACTATGACCCCAAGATCTCTTATTTCCTCCACCTCTGACAATATATCCTCACCAAGCATAAATTCTGCATCCCATTTTTGTTTTAAAAATTTTAAAACCTTACATTTTGCAACATTGAACTCATATCCCCATTCCCAATCATTCAATTTATTCAAGAGTCTTCTTGTAAGGCCACAACATCTTCTCTACTCTTCATGGTTCTTCCCAACTTTGCATCATCTGCAAACAACTAATATCCAACCCCCATCCACACCAGTGACTATCAACTTATCATGCAGTAATCTATCAAAAACCTTTATATCAAAGTAGTAGATTCATAATTCTTTACTTTCTCACTCTTCTTTTCACTTCTATCAGTAATTCTTTCATATTATATGTATATTTCAGATGAAATATGCATCTTATTGCATATTTCTCACCTTTCAAATCATTTGTCCCAGTCAAAACAGTTACTTCTTTCACTTCTCTCTACAAACTAATCTTTGTTTAATCTTTGCATCTGGGAGACATGCTTTCATCACTCTTTCATTAATTATGTCTTATATTATTGAATCTCCATTTAATTTCTTCAATCTATCTAGCTTACGTTTTGTCATCTGAAAATGCTGCATAAGCTTGCTATTCCATTCCTTACTGTCACCTCATCATCCATATTACTTTCAGCCACTTCTTACATGCTCATTCATATTTTGCTCATTATCTGTCTCTTCTTCCACAATCTCTGCAATACTTTTGCTCTCTTGCAGTATATCATTAATGTTAGTTACTTCATTCTTCCACTTTCCACATGATATAATAATAGGCATACTGGATGAACGAACAAAAAATGCTTGTTTCCCTGGATGAAGAAATCTCTGACATTACTAAAGCAATACATAGGGAAGTAGAATGAGTTAATGGTATGATATGATTGTGTTGGTCATAACAAACAATTTGAAAAGAAAAAAATGCATTATGAGTAAAGATATGAAAGAGTTGTTGAGTAAGATGAAAAAAGAATAGTAAACATTGTGAGTCTGTTGCCATAGCATGATAGGTGTAAGTTGAGGAAGGTGTGCTGAAATTTCAAATGAATCTGTAAGTAGATTGTGTAGGAGAAATAGCATGCAGTATGTAGATGTATGTGATGACTTTGATGGTCAAAAGGATTTATACTTGCAAGATGGATTGCAATTGATGGTTTTGGTGTCAAGTGCTCAAAGTAATTAAAGAATAAATGTGAATTGTCAGGGAAACTAGATGTGTCTAGGTGGTTGTATGGATGCATGCATTAGATTAAGTGGTAGAAATTATGAATGTAATGACAAGCAGAGAGAGAGAATAATAGCCTGTTTGGGATGATCCCAGAAAATACAAGACTAGTTTTGTCAAGAGATAAAAGTTAGGGGTATTTGGTTAATGAATGAACTCTGTCAGCCTGGTAGTTGGCTATCATGTATACATAAACAGGACTTGGAAAAATTTTGCATTCTGACAATCAGGTAAATCTCACTAGTTGGGCATCAGCCTGAGTGAAGTTGAGTGATTGATTCTGGAGCTGATCATTTGTAAGCTTTTTTTTAATGCTACGACTGATTTTTACTCTGTGTAACTTTAATAACTTTGTTACTTAATTTTTACCTTGTGTTAAAGCAAATATGTTAACAACTTACATGCTAGAGTATTTATAAGTCTCTAATGGAGGAAAAAAACTGATGCATGTTATCAGTGATACATGATTTAACCACATGGCTAGATCATATTATTGTTTTCAGGTATTTTAGAAAATTGAGAACCTGAATTTTAAAAACAAAATTTGACAAATGTTTGTTGTTATTATTTTATTTATTTACTGATAAATTTAATATGGAAAATCCAGAAATTTCCTTAGAATGAAGCAAATCGCTAATTGTACCAATATGCTACAAAATAAATTTTGTACTAGAAAATATCTTCATTTATTGAAGAAAAGAGAGTTAAATCAAGTAGGATCCTATTGACCAGATATTTATATTAAGACACATTTTTGTAAAAAAATGGGAATATATCAGCTTGTCTATAATCCATCCAGTAGATTTTAAAAAAGCATTTGATTTGATAGTATTTTTATGTGAAGTATTAAATGAACTTGGAATACTTAATACAACTTAATCTAATCAAATGAAAACTCTATTTACTCAATAAAAATATGCAACAAGCTGAACGTGATTGTCTAAATGGAATGAGGCCTGATACTCCTTCTTAAGGTTAGATTCACCCATCCTATTTAGTTTAACTTTAGAGAAATATTAAACTGTAAAAGATTGCATAGGTAGAACATTTATTAGGATATTTACTTAGATGAAGAAAATGCTGACACACAGGAATAACATTTGCAGAAATTAAAACTATGTGAAAAACTAGGATTACAAATCAACCAAGGTAAGATTGAATATTTAAAAAGCAGTTAGAAATAACAGCCAAATGGAAAAGTTACTTTACTTATTGTTAACGAAATTTATAACTGCTCATTCACTGCATCATTTATTATCTTCTAAAATTCTCTCAGACAGAACTAATGTAGAAATATACAAAACAATAATTAAACTTGCTGTTTTATTTGGATTGGAAACTAGAGCATAATAGACTGAGATGGGTACCTTACAAATCTTCAAAAGAAAAAATTCTTTTAGAAATTTTGGTGAGTGGAATGTATTTGCTTGAGAGTATGCTGATTGCAAAAAAACTGAATTTGTTTAAAGCATGGTTTGATGATTTTTTTTGCATGAGTGTAGACTTTCCATGATAGTCTTTTGTAGACTTTCCATGATGGACTCCTTGTAGGCCTGATGTTAATAGTAATCTGAGGATCCATAAGAGATAGCAGAATTGGAACAATGATGATAGATTGCACCCTTTTATTGGAAAGGACACGATTTCATTCTTGTCACGAAAGGAATCTTTATATGGGCTTTTACAGTTGAAGGTGAGTTAGCCACTCTCATAGGGAGGTAGCAGGATTTTTTTTCTCCCAGAAACTCAGGTTTTTCATCATGCTTACAGGCAAGTTGGCCAGGAGAACATATGCAATTTACAGACAAAAAATACTATTGTTGGTGGGTGGTAGATGGCAATATGTGTTTTTTGTGGATTAAGTAAGTAGTGGAGATGCATGGTGTGTGTGTATAGTAGAGTGGAATGCCCTCCCTCATTGAGTCCATGGGTTCCTGATGTGATGGAATGACAACAGAATGGAAAAGATGACATAATCAAGGGTTATATTTGTATTGATTATCACTACTGACTGATGAAATCAGAGCTTATTGACTAAAGTGGTTAAACATATTAATGAGATCTGATGGTGACCTCAAGGAAGACCACAGAGAAGCTTAGAATATAACATCTGAAAAAAATTGGCTGTGATAAGATTAGAGAGGAATAGTGCACGATGAGAAATTGAACTAAACATCATTCATTTGTTCAGTGAATTTTACTGAATAGAATGCTTTAAAAAAAAACACTTTGATCGAGATGTTAATTTAATGTCATTAGCAACTGGATTATCAATTCATAGATCATTAAATTGTCCACATTAAGATTTTGGAATCGTCTTTCTGCACATTAAAATTTTCTTTCTCTTTCAGATGAGATTTTAAGCAATGAAAAGCTCATGCATGTAACATTACTAATTTTTTTTTTTTAACTCCCTCCCTCACTGCCAGAAAAAGTGATAAATTAGAACTCTTACTTATGCACATAGTTCTTTATTCTTTTGAAATTGCTTTTTATTTTGCATTAAATCTCTGAAGCCATTAAGTACTATGAAAAGGTTAAAAAATGTGTACAGTTTCAATAGTCACTTTGTATTTTGGATAATAATACAATTTTAATATATAAAAAGTTATTTAATAATTCTTTATTGATAAGTATTATGATGTTTCAGCGACTCTTCCACAATTTATGAACTGAAAAGATGTTTTACCATAAGGTGGATCTTTCTCACTCAGCAGGACATATCAAAGAATAATCAATTAGAACTAGCTTCTACAAAAATCTGTTATATAAAACCACTATTTTATTATTTATTTATATAGTGCTGTAAATGCTCAGCATAATTAGAATTTGCTGGTGATGATCTATTTTTTTTCTTTCTCTCCCTTCTTTCAGCATAGAGAACAAATCAATTCTGACCATAGGCTTAAGATCTTGCTGGATGTAAGTAGATAAATTTTAATTTATTTTCATTTAATTATATAAGAGTTGGCTGCCATTTGCTGAATTATAATTCAATCAGTTAATCACTTGGAGTCAGCCATATATGGCTAACTCCAAGTGACTCCATTTTCAAAGCAATAACATATACAGAAGAAACATATGCACAGGATATGGCACTATCATTAGTGGCAACACCAAATTGTCATGTTGGAGATTTAATGAAATGTCTACAGGACTAGGAAAGGATTAAAATGCATCCAATATTTCGTCTCAGTCACTGAGAATCTTCATGGATTACAAATAACTTTTGTAACACACACTCAAATACAACACAATACTAAGTGAAACACGTGGGCGATTCTAAAGTCCTATCTAGGTGGCACGCCCTCTATGGGCTTTTGTAGGTGGCCTAGGATGTAAAGTGGGATCTCTGATAATTAATGTTTCCCAAATTTTGGGAAGTTTTATGCAGCCGTATTTATTTAAATTCAGTTGGTTTCTGAGTGCCACTGCAGATTCTAAAAAGTCTTTCTTTTTTGAATTTACTATGGCGGAGCATGGTGGTTTTTTTCCAGGAGATCCTGTGGGTTGTACCCAAAACATGGTCTGCAAGGGCAGATTGACCATAATCGTGATTGCAGATGTATGATTTGTGTTCTTCTAAATGGATGGTTGCTGATCTACCTGTTCTGTCCGAAGTAAGTCAGCTTGCAGGAACAGGGTACGTTATATATTCCAGGCACTGAGAGAGGAGGGAGCTGATCTTTAGTAGAACGGATAAGGGTAGCTAGTTTATGGTGGGGCTTAAAAGCTATGTGGAGATTGTACTTTTTTAAGGACCTGACTATTTTTTATGCTGTGTCACGGATGTAGGGTATGGTGATGGCATTTCTGAAATCCTTCTGACAGTTTTTATTTAAATAAAATGTTAAATAAATAAAAATAAAATAAATTTAAATAAATACAGTTTTTATTAAACCAACATTAATCATCCAACATGATGTCACAGCACTTAAGCCTCAACACACGAATACCAAATTGTATAACAGAACATATTATTATATTTTATTGTACGGGCACCTGCATGGAGCTGGAAGACTCGCAGGAGATCCAAACTACTCTCACAGTATCTATCATATCTCTCCATGAACACATTAACAGACAGTACTCACAACTGTTTCTGGCAACCCATTCATCACTCAAAGCAAAAAATCTAGTCTCACACCCCTAACTATACTCTAGCTCAACTTCTAGGAGTGACCTCTTGTTCTCTCCCCCGTAGCCAAGTGCCAAAACACTTCCCCTTCATCAATCCTTTAAGTAACTTAAATGTTTCTATAATATCTCCTCTTTTTCAGCTGTCAGCCAACTATTGCAACCCACAATACAGTTATAGTTGAAAAAAACTTTCAACAACTAGCTGTAATCCAGAGTATTTTAATAATAAGGTATGACACCTTTTGACTCCTTGTATATGAGAACTATATGACTTCTGCATTACTTCAACCTTCTTCTGGGTCTGGCTCCCACTGATGAGACTGCAATAAAGGTTGAAACCTGTCTGGGTAGTGGCCCTTTCCATGATGCATATCATTATTACATGTCTGTAAGGATATGTGCCTTGCATTATGTGATACGGCAATTGATGTGAAGTCATTAGCCTCTGTGTACAAGTAGCCCAGTTATGAAGTTATTTCACATGTAAATTTTGTTTGCTTACACTTGGATAAAGGATTAAACCAAGAACATAATGTAATACTTGAAGAAAACAGTTGTTTTTTTAAGGCATACCAAGAGAGAAGCTATTCAATATGCTACAGTTATATGATGTCAATAGGCAATATATCAAGCAATACTTAGTCTGTATTTGAGTTGTAGGTTGGCTGTTAGAATTGAAGGAAGTACAGGAAGATGTTTAATGTTAAATCTGGGGTGAGACAAGGTTGTACATTATCTATATGGATCACATTATGAAGGAAAGTGGTATTAAACATGATATCAAAATTGGAGATGTTAATGTCAGCTCTTTTCTTTATGCAGACGATGTTATACTTCTAAATAAATCTGCTACAAGTCTGCAAGATTCCTTGACTAAATTGAATAACTGTAGATATGGTATGAAGGTCAGCAATAAAAAGACAAAGGCAATGAAAATAGGCAAAATCATTGAAAATGTCAACTGCATTGTGAATGGAGAACCTGTGGAACAAATAAAACATTTCAGCTACTTAGGCACAATTTTTACTGAAGATGGTAAACTAAATATAGAAATAGACAACAGAATCAGCAAAGCTGGTATCGTGGGAAGTCAATTGGATAAATTCATATGGAATAAGAAAGAAATTAGTCGGAACACTAAATTAGCTGTATACAAGACTGTGTTCAAACCAATTTTAACTTATGGATCTGAGAGCTGGGTCAGAAGTAAAACACTTGACCAAAGACTAGAGACAGCAGATATGAGAGTCCTGAGAAAGATTAGAGCCGTGAACAGATGGCATCAATGGCAATATCATATTAAAAACGAGGATATTAGGAAAGAACTTGACATTGTCAGCATCCAGGAATGCGTTAGCAGAGCTAATGTCAGGTGGTATGGTCACTAAAACAGAATGGGCGAGGAAAGATTAGCAAAACAAGTGTTCTCTGCCAGGTTGGCAGTAAAACGGCTCAGAGGAAGACCAAGATATAGGTGCATTGATATGGTACGAAGTGCCTTAGACGATAGAAATATAGATCTGATAATGTTGGAGTCTTGACAAGTAACAGACTGATTTGGAGGAAAATTGTAGATAGGAAGCTAGTAATGATGTAAATTTTTCATGTAGTACTATCATATCCTGTACATCCCTTGAGGATACATGGCAGGAATTTGATTATGATGATAAGGCAGAACTGTGTTTTGCTAACATTGAAATGACAATGTTATCCAGATTCCCTGAAGATTCCATCCAGATTCCTATATTGGAAATCAGAATTAAGGGTAGGGAAGGTTGATGTTCTATAAGTTGTGGTGATTTGTGTAGTGAAAGGTATGTAAAGTGAGGAATAACATGTACTGTCATCAGTGAAACAACTTTGTATTGTAGTTGTTTCACTGATAAACACATCACTGTAGTAATCCTTTGAAGTGAAGCACATATTTCCCATTCCACGATAATTTCACATCCCTTGAGTAATCCTTGATTCTCCAAAAGATGCACCAAGGCTGTACAAATGAAGAACCGAGCATACTGTTGGCTATCATCAAGAACTCTACCTTCTCTCACTGATTACACCAAAGCTTGAAACAGCTGCAAGAAAATTGTCAATGCATCAAGAACCAATTCCAAAGATCCAAAAGCAGGAAACTTTTGTTGTGCCCAAATTGCAGCTGCACATTTTGGTTTCTGGCCAAAGCCGTTGGTACCACAGTTTTTGGCCAAGCACTGTCCCAGATAGGTCAATTGCATCGTCACCTAAAAACAAAGCCAATTACCTGGCATTGCAATTTTTCTCAAATGCCTACATAGATGACTTTGGTAAATGTTGACCAACTGTTCTAGACATCCAACACTCAATGCTTCCACTTTTACCAAAAAGGGATCAGAAAAATCCTTTTTAATATCTAAATTAGATATTAAAAAGTTCCCCTCTCCCTGATGGCATTCCTACAATTGTCCTGAAGATTTATGATCTAGAGTTGACTCATATTCTGCATCATCACCTCTTTATGTTCTCTTACTCCACCAGCATCTACCCTATATCCTGGAAATTAGCTCACGTCCAACCTATTCCCAAGAAGGGTGACCAATCCTTACCATCAAACTATCACCCAATCTTTTTTCACCTCAGTCCTTTTCAAAGTAATGGTGAGAACCATCAACACCCAACTCCTCTGCTACTTTGAAAGTACTCAACTAATAAACTGCCACCAGTATGGATTCAATTCTGCCAATGCTGTTGTTCAACAGAGAATCATTATTGAACACCTAAGCTTTATCTTATGCAGGTTAAAAATTTTCAGGATAGTGTATTGACAGAATCTGTCCAATGTGTTGTTCACAAACCATTTAATTAAATCAAAAAGGGATATTTGCAGAGTTTGATTCACATTAACATACATATACAATTGCATTACAATTCTTGGTTATGTTCTATTCTCCCTAATTCAAACTTAGTTCTAATTTTCTTCCTTTAAAGCTAAATCACAATCTAGAATAAGAATATTCTGCAAATCATATATACACAAACTGACAATGAAGCATACCTTGAGTGAGCTTAATTCAATATCAATTTACATTATCTTGTTGTACTCAAAAACGGGCCTACTTGATGTGCATTCTTGTTCGGAATTATCACATATATAAGTGCTTACAGTTCTCATTCAGCACTGCCTTTAAGATGAATCTTTTGTTTATACGAAAGTGCTCCCTTTTGTCCTTCTTTCCTTCTGCTGGCTGGCTTCTTAATTTCCCACCAAATTTCTTCATTATCCGAGTCATCAGTTACTTTATTCCCTTTTGGACCTTTAACATAGCAGCAATATGCAGCTCTTTCTATACTTTCCTATGCTATACTTTCCATAGTGGTGGACCCAGGTAAGTGAAGATTGAGAATCCTAAGACTTGCAATGCTCCTCCTTTCATTACCGACAATGGACCTCACGTGGCGGCAGACCCAGGTAGAAGATTCAGACTTTTCTTATTCCTAGCCTCTTCTCTCCATGTGAATTTGTGCACATTTTTATGTTGGAACATGGTGTTAGTAATAACCAGTCCATGTCCTGAGCAGAAATCCAACAGATATTTGCCATTATTATTAGCTTTGCTCTTTTCTCCAAATTTTCCCAAAATATTTTTGTATGTCTCACAATCATTTCCTACTCTACTATTTAGATCCCCAACAAGGACCAACTTTTCCTTTTTCATTGTGTCAGTTGCTTTTTCTAAAGCCTCAAAAAATTCCTCCACTTCTACCTTAGTAGAACCTTCTGTGGGACCATAGGCACAAATAAGTCTCATTGTCCAGTTCCCCATTCTCATATTTGCCCACATTACTCTACTTGAGACTGACTGCCATTCAAGAAGATTAGCCTCGTATTTTGTGTTGAATACTATGGCTACTCCTTCTTTTCCTTGATTGTTATTGCCTGAATATAACATTTTGTATTTATTGCTCAGAAAGATCTCACCAGTTTTGGTCTTTTTTGTTTCAGTCACCCCTATTATGTCGATCTGGTACTTATCTAATTCCTCAGCTAGCTCCATTTCTTTGCCATTCAGGCTTCTTACGTTGATAGTACCGATCTTTAACTCTGGTGATGTTGAGTTGGGGTTTGTTTTCAGATTTGTTCCAGTAGCTGACTTTTCGCTGTTCGCCCTGGTTCCCTGGCGAAAACAACGGGGGCCTTGTTTAACCGGGCGACGCCCCAGCCGGCATGAAATTTTGTCATGTTGTACCATCATTTTTATTTTGGTTTAACCAATAAGAATACAATTTGGTCGGCTAAATCCCAAATTGCCAGCCCATCCTCGTTCGTTCAGTATCAAAGTAGATACCCAACAGGGTGCACCACGAGAAGGTGAGGATTGGACATTAGGTCAGAAGCCCTGGTCGGTTCTCCACATTCCTTTAAAGGCTATGTGGAGGTCTCCTCTCAGTTATACAGCTTTGACCCTTAAACACCCCATGAAAACAAATTTAAAATGTTTTAAGACTAAGTAGATTTTATTTTAATCTTAAAAGAAATGTATTTAATTTTTATTATTTCTTTTTTGTTCTTTTTTATATTTTAATGGAAAAAATCACACATTGGTGTTGGTTCACAAATTTTGCTTGCGTATTTCGGCGATTAATGAATATTTAGTAAATATATGCTTATTCATAAGTTCTTATTCATTTCAAAGGTATTGATAAGAAACACAAAAAAGATTACAAATGCAAATTCTTGAATATAAATACAATAAATATTATAATAATATATGTCTATATTATGATTTTTTTTAGGTGGGGGATGTGAAATATTTTAATTTTTTCAAAGGGGGTCTTGGCATCCACAAGTTTGGAAGCACTGGTATAAGATAGCCCCCCAATTTCTTCTTTCTTGTGTTAATGCAAAGTTAGGTATTGTTGTTATATCCATTATTTTTATATCTATGCATATCTGTTATTTTTTTGCATAGCATAGGTTTAGTATTTATGTGAATTGTCCTAATTAAAAGTAGAGACTGTAATAAAATCATTTAAAAAGTGTGGTATCTCTAATCTTATGGATGGTACGGAAGACAATCTGTTGTGGGACACTGATGACGATGAAAACGAAATCAATTCACCAGATTCGAACTGGGATCCATATGACGATCATTTAAACAATGAATCTGAAGAACTATTTTTTCAACAGATGATGACGAAAATTAACGTGAAAATTGAGGTTAATAATTATTATTTGTGTTTTAAGACTTGCATATATTGTAATATTTTAAATAAATTTATGTCACAAAAATTAATCTGATTTGTTTATAAACACTGCCTATTTTTTTATATAACGATGTATTGTAACTACCTAAATGTTCATCCAAGAAATTAAGCTTCCCTTTTTATATTTGCTGTATAAGGCTACCCATGATTTTGAGGGGTTTTCTGTAGTATTTGAGAGTTGTCTTATATGCCGACATATACGGTAATTCACCACTGTTATAACTGTTGTTAACACAATGTTTAGACCAGGACTCATTTGCTTTGCAGCAGGAACTTCTCTATGAATTATGTAATGTGTCCAAATATATTTTTGGGATTTTTCCCTCACAAGGGCTTGTAAACTTTTAAACTTCCAGACAAAACTTGAGCACCATCAGAGCAAATTCCAACACAATTTTTCCACTGTATGTTTGCCTGGCATATAAAATTGTCCAATATTTTGAACAATTCAGGTGTTGTGGCTCTTCTTTCTATTGGTTTACAAAACAATAACTCTTCAACTGCTGATAATCCATTGCAAAATTGAACATAAACAATTAAATGACACTTGTTGCTGTCTGTTGCCTCGTCAAGCCTAATTGAGAATAACTGGTCACAAAGCTTTGACAAAAGTTGAAGCTGCATATCTTTACTTATATCACTAATTCACCGAGCAACAGTATCATTTGATAGAGGTATGCAGTTGTTGTTTAGTAAAACTTTCTCCAAGCAGAGTTTCCACAATATCAATTGCAGCTGGCAGAATTAGATCTTCTCCGATAATGTTGGGCTTTTTGCACCCAGCATATTTTATATGCAACTTTGTAAGAAGCTAGTAAAGCTTTTTCATTTACAGACAAAGCTTTTTTAATGCTAGATTTTTTGCTTTTCAAAACATTTCAGTTTGACAGCAAAGACCTCTCGAGGTTTGTTAACATACTCCTTATGAAGTGTTTCCAAATATCTTTTAAGTTTATTTGGTTTCATGCTATCAGCTGCCAAAATTTTCGATCATATAACACACAGTGGTCTTTCTTCATCATTTACTTCAGTCTTTATAAAACTAAAATCTAAATATTCTGCTTACCTTCTTGATTTTACTTTCAGAGTGATATTCTGTGAACCTGAATTTGTTGACATCGACTCTCCACAGTCATTAGATGCCTACTTGCATCCAGTTAAAAATTTATCCATTTTTCTACACTAGAAAAGATTGTTTTTATACCATATATCACAGTCGTTGCGAATAGGGGTAAAATAATGCTGATCATCGACTTCTCACTGTTGCAGTGTACTACTGCCATCTTGCCATTATAAGCATTATTTATACTCGCAGGAATTTCTAGAACATTCAAGACTTCCTGTGATGAAATTGCAAATGTTTCCAAAAGGCCAATACAATTCATTGGTCTGTGCAGTGATGCCAGATCTATACAATTTTCTAAAGATTTGTATGAATATTTAAAAATTTTAATTAATTCCTATTTTTTATTTTATTTTTTTAAAAATTTTTTATTTATTTATTTTTTTTGCTAACTTTTATGGGTTTTGTCAGTGTCTCAACACAAGAATTGCAAGGGGGAGGAAGGCACCACGAAAACTTCTTCTTCTTCTTCGCGTTATTCCCGCTTCCTATGCAGGGTCCGCGTGTTACTTTTAGATGCGACTTCTTGTTAGTACCACTCCCAACCGACCCGTCGCCTGGTCTGCCGCTGGAGGTGGGGGGGGATATATTTTTGACTCTAGAGGCGTATGTTCATGGGGCCGGTTTGCCTGTTTGCGGGATGAAAAACGCCAGATAAACTGGCGGAAAAAACCCTACTGACCGCACCCAAGACCGGCTAACTTGGCTATGCCTGAGGAAGATCCTCAAATTCCTCACGTCTACAATGGGAATCGAACCTGGGACACTCCTTCCCCAGGCATATGGTTGCGAAGCGCAAAGCCACTAGGCTAACCGCGCGGTAAGGCACCACGAAAACTAATATTAAAAAATGGGGCACACATGAAAGAAAGTTGAGAAACTGGTTTATACACACAAAAAAATCATACCTCCTTAAATTTCATTCACTGTTAGAGTAGTCACAACTAATTATGGCAATCCATACCACTTATTTACCACTCTCCATACAAAAGATCTAGTCTGCACATCCTTACTAACCACACTGTTACATTACCTCTAGTGCTCTGACTATTTGTCATATATTAAAAGAATTTCCTTTGCATCAGTTTTACAAAATCTCTTTAAAGTTTCTATCATGTTCTCTATTTTTTGCCTAGCAACTGAACTTTATAACTCACATGCCTTCAACCTATCCTCATAGAGAGCTTTCCACAGACTTCTCACCATCTTAGTAACCCATCTCAGAATCTTCTCCACCGCCTCCTGATCCCCAAGAAATCCAGGTGACCAAATTTGTGCACAGTAAAGATGCAGGCAAATCATAGACTTATAAAGGGGAATAATAACTTCCCTGTCTTTACTTGTTAGTGATCCAAGTAATCCTTTTAGCTATTTTATCAACTTTGAACTTCAACTCTCTCTGTCTGCCATCAACCCCAGATCCCTAGCCTCATAAATTTCCTGTAATCTAGTATCATCAAT
This sequence comes from Typopeltis vanoorti, assembly GCF_054136105.1. Taxonomy (NCBI): domain Eukaryota; kingdom Metazoa; phylum Arthropoda; class Arachnida; order Uropygi; family Thelyphonidae; genus Typopeltis; species Typopeltis vanoorti. Next base: position 34,171,796 of record NC_143567.1, on the reverse strand, counting down.
ATGATACAGGGTGTGTAATCTTTCACCCCAAAGTGCATATATCTACATAACCTTATATTTTGCAACATTAAATTGACAATCATCCTTTGCCTTCAATGCTAATTTATTTAAATCATCCTGCAGGATATTTACATCGCCCTTATCAACTGCTGCCCTCTTTCATTTTTCATTATCAGCAAACAACTGAATATTCTTCCTCTTAAATCTTTCTGTATATCACTGATATATAAATTAAAGAGTAGTGGCCTTAGTACAGAATCCTGAGGTGCTCCACTAGTCACTGTAATTCTCCTCCATTCCACTTCACCATATACTACTCTGTGGTGTCTGTCTATCAGCCTCCCTTCCTATCCATGCTACTAGCCTCATATCCGTTCCCATTTGCTCCAACGTTTGCAATAGTTTTCCATGTGGTATTTTGTCAAATGCATTTGCAAAGTCCAGCAATATCATGGTGTAGCCATTTCCTTTATCTAGTTCCACTGTCACTTTATTATAAAATGTGAATAAATTACTAAGATGGGACCTACCCTTTACAAAGCTATAGAATATTGTATTCCTATTTACCCACTGTTGAATTTTACCATTAACCAACTTTTTCATTTGTCTTTTCCTCTGTACGCACACACACACACACTCATTTATCCCAGGGGGTGACTAGACACATGCTCAATTGCATCTCCCCCAATATCTCTAGTTTCCCTGTTTTTTTACTTCCAGCCTCTCACTAACCCATACGTCTTCCAACTATCTAACTCCAAAACTATTCGAATGTAATCCATCAGGGAAACATTTGAAAGTCCTTTTGATGTACAAAAGGACTTTCGAATATAAGTCCTTTTGTACATCAAATTCACTCTATACATTTATTAACTATACACCATTCCTTCTGCACAATCTTCTCATCGATTCATTAGCAATTATTGCCTTTCTCAATACTGAGGGAGCAGACTCACAATTTTTACTTCCTTACTCTTCATTTTCACTTCTATCAACAACTTTTTCATATCCTTTTTCATTGTATATTTCTCTCCTTTCAAATCATTTGTTCCTGCCAAAACAATCAAATCTTTCACTTCTCTCTTCTGCTAACTAACAGCTTCACTAACCTCCTTGATCTTCACACCTAGACAACATGCTTTTGTCACTTTCTCATTAAGTATACTTCTTATCATCGAATCTCCATACAATACCTTCTTATTTCCAGTTTCTCATACTTTCATACTTTCCTCATTCACTTTTTTCTTTCATTCTTCTGCATGTTGTACCACATGACAATGTTCTGTTGTGTGCAGATGATGTGAATCTTGGCAGGATTATTAGTAATAGTGCTGATATTTTGGCTCTTTAGGAGGATGCTAGAAAGGTTAACAATGTCAGTTTAATGCATCTAAATGTAAGGTTTTGAAATTTGGTGTCTTGGGGTAATTGTAGAATAGAAATTTGAAATTCAGAGGAAAGAGAAATACAAAGGTTGTGATGACATCTCATTGAATTGCTGCAGGATTATGGAGAAATTGACCATGAGAGATAAAAAGATGGTGGTCCCTTTCTATAAAGTTTTGATCAGACCACATCTGGATTTCAGTACTCAGATCTTGTCCCCAGAATAATTTGAAGGGGATTAAGTAAACTTGGAGGGGCTACAGAGACAGATAACAAAAGTGATATCAGAACTGCACAGTGTTGATTATGAGGATAGATTGAGGACATGCAGACTGCAGAGTCTGGTGGACAGAAGACTAAGAGGGGGGGCGGGGAAGGATATGATTGTGCATTTATGCTGTTGAGTGGTTATTATCGGATTAACTTGGTAAATTTTTTTTTTCGTATGGTAGAATGAGGAGAAGAAACAAGGACAAGGGCCATCCTTGGAAGTTTAAAAAGGAAGTAGTGAATAAAACAGTAAGAAGCAAGTTTTTTGCATGGAGAGTGGTAGAAGCATGGATGAATTGCCTGAGAGGGTGATGAAAGTGCAAATGATAGATGAGTTTAAGGAGTGGTACGATAGACTTTGTATTGACTAGCACCAACCTCCCATGATGAGTCTTGTAACCCCATGGATGCCAAGAAAATAATAATAATATCATCATCTATTCCTACTGCATATCCATTTTTTATTTCTATTTCTTTTTCTCAGATGAATTGGATTCTGGGATGAAATGCATTTAATTTGGACAGAAGCTGCTATAACTTAGAGGAAGAGCCATTCCAAATTGCAAAAATATCACCAACATATCTGTATCAATGTGGAGGAAGATCTAGGTGAAATGCTATCAAAGGTATGTTGTTGTGTGTTCCATGAAGAAGTTGAAGAGCCTTTTTAGATCTAATTCTTCATCAACCAGATGGAAGCGTACAGTTTTTCACTTTTTAGGAAGAAGACTCACACAGGCCATTACATCCATGCTGAATCTCACCACCATATATATAATTTGCTATGATAATTCACTATATATTCTCAAAATTCAATCTTGACTTCAACAATAATTAAATAAATTGAGTCTTTTCACTTCAATATACAAAAACAAAAAATAGTTTAATAATATTAAGATGCATTTTAAAAAAGTATATACAATATTCTGAACTTTATTTGGACAATAGAAACTTGTCTTAAATTCTAAAAAGACAAACAAATTATAACTTATCTGGTTTTGGACCCAAAAATAAACCAACTGAAAAGAACATATCTGTTAACTATGTCTGGACCTCTTTTGAAAGAAACAGTTCTCCTGAAAACCACTTTATCTTAGAAATAACTTGATTTCCTGTTCCTTGTCAGAGAGAGAGAGAGAGAGATACAAAAAATGTTCAGACTTTGACAGTAAAATCTTCAAATTCGAACGCTGTCTAGTGTTCCTCCTAAAATGGCCTCTAAAAAAAATTCCACATAAGTGTTGCTTCTTTTCACTTTATTCTTCAAGATTCACAATCTTTTCTCTCTTCCTGTACAAAGGATTCCCAAGGGAAAATGATTGAACATTGAAAAATCAATTCCCTGTATTCTCCAAAATAGCCTTCTGAATCATTTCTACACCTATATGAGAAATTTCATTTATCAAGTTCCAAAGTTCCTATAACTTTCTTCCACAACTATTATTCCAGTTACTTTTGTAACATAACAGCTAAATAACTTTTAAAACATATTTTTATCTGGAAGACCGCTACTGACGGAACTTTTTTCTCACTTGTTCCAAAAACTCTTTCATATCACTACCATCTGTATCTCCCTCTCTCTCTCCCACGCACACGCGCACACACACGCACACACACACACACACACACACACACACACACACACACACACACACACACACACACACACACACACACACACACACACACACACACACACACACACACACACAGAGAGAGAGCTTTATCCAGCTGTTTACTAGTTACTCTGTTCTTTACACTTGCACATCCTCCAGTGTGTACAATGCTTCCGGTTCTGCCTATCTTGAAGAGGGAAACTGCTGCCATTACACATTTTCTTCAGTGCTTTGCTTGGAAGGGGTAAACACTCATGTTTTTAGTCATCTAAGTAAATCTTTTTAACTTATGTATTTTAAACATAACTAAACAGTAAACTATAACACTAATTTGGGATACAGTAAACTACAAGGAAATCTTACTACGAAATAATGAATGGGCTGTAGGGTGGTTATGTGACAGAGTTTCCCAATGATTATAACGCAACTACTTATGAGTGGTGTGTGCAGAGTACCATTGTCATACACGAAAATCATGCCACTTGTCAGGAATTCTGGTCATTTGCATTGAATGTTGGCTTTTAGTTTGTCCAACATTGTACAGCATTGATTGTTCCTTCCTTCAGCAAGAAATCCACCAACAGAATTCTATGGCAATTCCAGAACACTGTGGTCATGACTTTTCAGACACTGGGAACAGTTTTGAATTTTTTTTTTTTTTTGGACCTGAAAACATCCACAGGAGATTGTGGATGTTTTCAGGTCATGGAGTATTGTTTGCTCTTCAGGGTAAAGGATGAACCCACATGTTTCCTCTCTTGTGAATAGGTGAGTTAGAAAATCGCCACCTTTATCGCTTTATTGCACCGAATTCTCCAGGCACATCCCTATGCATGCTACCTTGCACTCCTCTGGCAATTGTCAGGGCAGCCAGCAGGAGTACACCTTTCGAAAACCAAGGACATCCTGAACAATTTTGTAAACAGTGGACTTACTTCAGTTCACCACTTGTGCAATTTCATGCAGTTTCACTTGTTGGTCTTCAATAACAATGCCCTTGTTGGATCTTGAATGAAAAGATTTCCTTAAAGAAATTATTTATTCAGGATTCAACAAGTTTTAGCTAAACAACAATGAAAATGCTTGTACATAGGTAAAGATACAAATTTTTTAATGAATCATATACTAGTACTATTTTATGTAATATTACTTAAAGGTAAATGATGTCAATTTTTTGTAAGAATTTGTAATGGAAAAAGTATTCTTTGTAAGATATATGTTAAGGCATGTAACAGAAGTTCAAAGTCCACTAACGAAAACCTCGGGTGAATTGCGTAGCCTACGGCAAATTGTCTACGTGTGGAGCGGCACGTGCTCGGTGTTTTCCAGGAAGACGTGGCTTGTGCACGGAATAGAAAAAATGACGTGCACAGAAAGAGGATGCCGGGCAGAAAGGTATGGGAGTGAAGAGGGCGCCAAAGGTAGTGGATATAAACGGGGTTTGTTCCCTTTCAAGACGGCTTTTAGTCCTTTTGCCTTTTGTCTGTTTTGCTTTGGATTTTCTTGTCAAATCGGGGCGAGTTCGAGTTCGGGATCTTATCTATTGCGTGTGTTATTCATGGCCATCGTTTCGAGATGTCGTATGGAAGGAATCGATGAGGAGATTATTGGCAGCATTCCAAGCAAGCCTGAATAACTGACTGCCATATGCATCCACGTGGATCGGTCCGAGCCATGCTGTTACTAGTCAACGATGGGAAAGAAAGGCAGAACAAAGAAGTCCAAGCCTAGCCTGTGAGACAATTGTCTAGAAGAAGACTAGACATTCCGTGGGACGAAGTAAGGATAAGATGACAGAATGAATATACTTTCAGAAATATGGTAATGTTAAAGCCTTTTGTAATTCTTTGTTAAGAAAGAGAGGAATATTGTAATATAGAAGAAAAGAGATGTTATGTTTCAGAACTCTATACTTGTAGGAAAAGGACTAACGAATATTGGATAGCAGTGTTTTAAGTCTTAGTGCATATTTCTCAAGTAATTAATTGAATGAATTGTTGTGAATAATGATCTATAAAGTTATCGATGTGATTGAATTAATTTGAGAGAATGTGTAGACTAGTAAGGATATTTGGAGGATGCTAACAAATTTGTGCTATGGAATTGACCTATGCTTAAATTTTTGTATAAAATACATTTGCGATGCTTAACATTTTTCTTAGGATACCTATATTCCAATTGAGTTTATTCTTGTAAATGTGTAACCTGAGGAATTTAATAAATGTGTCTTGAATATCTTAACCTGGTTTGTGCCTTGAATTGAATCCAATGCACTGCTTGCTAATATCTGAATCTGAGCGGGATAGAATTATTTGACAGAGACCACGACTGCAAACTAAAGTAAATTAATTGACATAGATAAACTGAGATAAGAAGCAATTAGTAAATTGATTAGCTTAGTATATTTTCTGAGGGTTACTCCTTGGTTAAGAGGAATTTCTAACCTAGGGATCTGGCTGGCGCAGCTTGATCACATAAATATTGCCAGAACCTGATTTAGGAAGTGACTCCAGACCATTATTACTGAGGATAGGGCTCCTTTCAGAGGTCTACCCTTTGTTAATTATTTAATATACTTAATCATTCTAAGAATTGGCCAATTGTCTGGATAGATTTTACAGTGAATGCGAGAGTGCAGTGTTAGATTAGTTTCATGAGTATAGACCATAAAAGTACATAGTTAAAGTGATAACACTACACAGTGATAATTTAAGACTAATAAAATAGGAAGGAGAACACAATAAAATTATAAAATTAAGAAAATGTCACGACATAACACCCTTAATGAGCAGTATGTCTTCTGTCTTGCTCGATGAAGGCCTGACTGCCTGCCCAATGTCAATCTGCAATGTCACTCCTGCAGACTTTAAATTCATTTCACCAAAAAAACACACCTGCTTCTTTGAGATCACCTTTTCGCCATACACAGCAACCAGTTCATGGTGAACGTTCTTAGTGAAGCCCCTTTTTCTTGCAAAAAATGAATAACTCCACAGAACTGTTGTAATAGGTTTCACGGTATAAAAAGAACACAGATGGTTAAGAAAATAACTATTTATTAACTTAAAAGCTAATACAGCAGAATACAGTTCGTACAGCAGAATTCCTCGCAAATCTGCAGGAACAGGTGTTGAAGAACCCTGGCATTGGAATTCGGGCTTTGTTCATGGAGTTGCTAACTGTAGTCAAGCCCTGGATAACAAGGGTAGCCAATGGTAGGCCGTATGTATGGCAGCAGGATTCGGCCCCTTGCCACACCTCTGGGAAAAGTCAAAAATGGTTGTCTGAAAATTTCTACGACTTCACCAGTCCAAATGTTTGGCCTCCAAACTCCCCAGACCTTAACCCCATGGATTATTTTGTATGGGGCGCAGTTGAAAAAGACACCAATCGCACTTCCAGTAATACAAAAGCCCAGTTAATGGATAAAATTAAAACAGTTTTTGCGGCCCTTCCCAGGGAGACTGTAGCATCAGCTTGTTCGAGGTTCCGAAGCAGAATTGAAGCTGTGATCGATGCTAATGGTGGTTATTTTGAGTAAATCTTGTTGATAGTATTGTAATTAACTCTGCCTGTAATATTTTTTTGTCAATTCATTAAATTTAATAGATACAAAGAAGATTTTCTTTTTCCTTACGAAACTGTCAAATTTATCCCGAACACCCTGTATTTCGCTGGTATTATATCCAGCATCTTCAGAGTACACAACGCAAAGTTTGTTACAAAGGCAAGACAACCACAATCCAGTGTAACAGTGGGGACAGTATAAGTGATTGCAGCATGCAACACAAGACTAAAGTCCTAATATGGCGCCATCTAGGTTAAAAAAAAAAAAAATTCAAAGTTTTGAAATAGTAGTCCAAATGATAAAAAATAAAAGTAATAAATATTAATTTGGTCTTAGGATGACTGTCTCCCAAATCTTTGGTAGATTTATACAGCCATACTTGTTAAGGTTTGGAGTATGTTTCAAGGCTTCTGTTGATTCCAGGAACAACCTCTCTGACTTGTAGAAGCTTCTGTGCATTACTTTTGTTTCTTTCCAATTGATCCTGTGTGCAGGGGTATCCAAAGCATGGTCTGCCAGACCCGACTTACTATAGCGAAAGTGTCGGATATATTTTTTGTGTTCACTGAGGCGGATGTCCACATTTCACCTAAGGACAAATGCACTCCTTTATCACATCCAGGTGTCTATGAAGTGCCCTGTTCTTGCCATGAAGCCTACTACGGACAGACAGGAAGAAATGTGGACATCCGCCTCAGTGAACACAAAAAATATATCCGACACTTTCGCTATGGTAAGGCGGGTCTGGCAGACTATGCTTTGGATACCCCTGCACACAAGATCAGTTGGAAAGAAACAAAAGTAATGCACAGAAGCTTCTACAAGTCAGAGAGGTTGGAATCAACAGAAGCCTTGAAACATACTCCAAACCTTAACAAGTATGGTGTATAAATCTACCAAAGATTTGGGAGACAGTCATCCTAAGACCACATTAATATTTATTACTTTTATTTTTTATCATTTGGACTACTATTTCAAAACTTTGAATTTTTTTTTATTTTTTATTTTTTAACCTAGATGGCGCCATATTAGGACTTTAGTCTTGTGTTGCACGCTGCAATCACTTATACTGTCCCCATTGTTACACCGGATTGTGGTTGTCTTGCCTTTGAAACAAACTTTGTGTTGTGTGCTCTGAAGATGCTGGATATAATACCAGCGAAATATTAGCTTTTAAGTTAATAAATAGTTATTTTCTTAACCATCTGTGTTCTTTTTATACCGTGAAACCTATTACAACATGTCTGACGAACACATAAGCCTATCCACACGTATAAACTCCACAGAACACCGGTTTTGGCCCATACTCACATGGTAGCCACCATTTTGCAACTGGAATTAGCTGTGTGGCAACAGTAATGCCACACTGCAATAGAGGTCTTTTTGAATGTTATTATTGAATCTATCTGTCTTCTGTGCTTTATCTCATTACCTTTCACCATTATTAAGAAAAAAAATGTGTTACCTTACTTTTCGGAAACTCCTCCTCGTATAAACAATGAATCAGTTTTGTTTTTCTATACAATTAAAATGCACTAACAATGGAAGCTGGTAATGTGAAAACAGAATATTTAAATTTACACAAACAAAATTCTGTAGAATATCTGTATGTATATTTGTTCTTGTGGCTTATCTTATTTTGGGCCAACCAAAAGAGCTGTCTTTATTTGTCTAAAAGAACATAAGTCTTATATTAAATATCATGAGCCTGAACAGTCTGATTTGCTGAGCATGCTATCTGTACTAAACATAGAGTTCATTGGAACAAGACAAGTGTTTTCTTCATAAAAGTCATTCCCTAATAGAATTTTTTTATAAAGACATTCTATGAGGAAATTACTATGAAACTAACATTTATGAAACTTTACTCTATTGTCTTAACTTAAACAGATTCAATAGTCTGTGTTTATTCCCTTTATGGGAAATAGTACTTTTTAAATCTGCTAACGTTTCCTAACTTTTTTTTATTTTTATTTTTATTTATTTATTTTAAGTTAGGAAATTATTGCCCATTTTAGTTATCTTAGATTAGATTACTATAAGGGAGACCGGAAAGTAATCAATTATTTTAAATTAATTTTTAGGTCATTTTTAGCCGATTGTTTTTTTTAAATAACACATAAATTATTAAATTTGATTTATATTTAAATATTAGTATTACTTTTCTATTTAAAAAATCTTTTTTTTTTTTTTTAAATTTTAGATTATTTTTTTCATTGTATGCTGTTTTTGTTTCACCAAGGAAAGAATGCTACCAGGGCTACCAAAATCATTTGCTCAACTTATGGAGACGTATTGAAGGTTAACAAATGTCAGCGATGGTTTAGGAAATTTGCAGAAAAAAATTTTGATCTCTCTGATCGTCCTTGATCTGGAAGACCTCTTACTCTAGAATGATGATGCTCTTAAGACTCTCATTGAATCAGATCCAAAACAAACCATACAAGAATTAGCAGAGAAACTTAATTCATCATGGTCAACTATTTAAGAGCATTTACATAAGAGTGGCAAGGTTCTTAAACAGGATGTATGGGTACCACATGAACTGTCAGAAAACAATAAAGCACAGAGACGGGCGATTTGCAATTCATTGTTGACTAGACAACAAAATGATCCCTTTTTGGAGCGAGTCGTAACTGGTGATGAAAAATGGGTGCTGTATAAGAATAATAAACTCCAATTCCAACACCTAAAGATGGCCTGCATCCACAAAAGGTTCTGTTGTGCGTTTGGTGGGATATTCATGGAATTATTCATTACGAACTCATGGAACAAGGTAAGACTATCACAGCAGCCATCTACTGTGAACAATTAGAGCGACTACATCAAGCATTGTTAATCAAACGTCCTGTGCTTGTCAATCGCAAAGGGTTAATTTTGCAGCACGATAATGTAAAACCACATTCTGCAAGAATGACTCGAGAAAAAATTAGGCAGTTAGGATGGGAACTTCTACCACATCCTCCATAATCGCCGGATATTGCCCCTAGTGACTATCACTTATTCAGGTCCTTAGAACACAGCATAAGAAATAAAACCTTCCGCTCGCAAGATGATGTCCAAAGGAGTTTGATATCATTTTTTGCCTCCAAAGAAAAAACATTTTTCAAAAAAGGAATTCTAAACTTAGTAGATTGTTGGAATAAGGTTATAATAAACGATGTTGATTATAGAATTGAATAATGTTAATTTGTTCTTTAATAAAATTTATATTAAAAATGTAGTTCAAAAACTTTATTACTTTCCGGTCCCCCTTATACTAAAGTGGCGCATTTTAGAATTGTCTTTTTCCGAATAAGTAGAAAACATAAATAGTCATTTATGAATGTTGTTGTGATGCACCTTGCTAATTATTGTGAAATGTTATTGAATAAATTGCTTAATTGCTGTTCTACAATCCTGTACTGAAATTGCCTATGATGCTTAGGTGAAAATTCTACAATAAATGTTTTAACATGATTTTTCCTCCATTTTTATAGTTATATTATTAAGCCAACTGATAGTATTCCAATATTGAAACAAATTGCTTTTTCTTGGACTGCCCTGGCACACTTCTTGGAGAACTGTGGTTTAGGTATGGCAGGAGCTGGTGGCCTGGTTGGCCAAGGTTAGCGTATCCGCTCTCCAGCCAAAAGGCTGCGGGTTCCAATCCCGCCATAGCATGGATGTTTGTGATTGTCTATGAAAATACTAGTGGTGGTGGTGGTTGGTGCAGTTGCGGTTTGTTGTAGTTAGTGAATTGAGTGATGGAGACAGAGTTGTAGAGTAGGTGCCCTCCCTTGATAAATCTGTGGACTCCCTGTAGGTGTCACGTAATAAAAAGATATTGCCGGCATGGTTGGCTGAGCAGTTAGCATATCCACTCTCCAGTCAAAAGGTTGCTGGTTCGAATCCTGCAGTGGGCATGGATGGTTGTGATTGTCTGTGGAAATACTAGTGGTGGTGGTGGTGACTGGCTGTAGATGGCATCAGTGTAGTTGGTGTAGACAGAGCTGTAGAGTAGGTTCCCTCCTGTAGAGACAGCTCCACACGTAGACAATTTGCCGTAGGCTACGCAATTCACCCGAGGTTTTCGTTAGTGGACTTTGAACTTCTGTTACATGCCTTAACATATATCTTACAAAGAATACTTTTTCCATTACAAATTCTTACAAAAAATTGACATCATTTACCTTTAAGTAATATTACATAAAATAGTACTAGTATATGATTCATTAAACAATTTGTATCTTTACCTATGTACAAGCATTTTCATTGTTGTTTAGCTAAAACTTGTTGAATCCTGAATAAATAATTTCTTTAAGGAAATCTTTTCATTTAAGATCCAACAAGGGCATTGTTATTGAAGACCAACTTCCTTTAGGTGTCACATAATAATAATAATAATTTTTCTGGAAGATAGGATTGTAGGAAGTATCAAGTTATTAAGAGATAAGTAAAAAATATTATATGTAAGTATAAAAGAATGCTAGAGCAGAGTTTATTCTGAGATTAACCACTTGGAGTGTAATAGGTCAGCTCAGACATGCAAGGACATCAAATTGTAGATCACATCCAGTGATATTAGTGTCAGTGGCAGCCTGGATGAAACACTTTAAGGATCTTCTGACAGAGGATATGAAGGAATGCATGGTAGGTGGCACAGGTGTAATCTGAAAATACAGGAGCTGGTGAATCCTTTTTTTTTTATGGAAGAGGAGGTGTGAAATGTCTTGGCAGAGTCACAGAATGGGAAAGCAGCTAGCTCAGCAGGAGTAATACCCATGGAATTATGGAGGTGAACAATTGCTGAAGATGATAAGAATGTAAATCAAGTTCTAGAAGGAGGTGTGATTAGTATTTATCATATATAACTCTATCTATAAGAAGGTAATAAAAATGATCCTTCATATTACTGAAGTATTAGTGTGATGGCTTTCATGAGTAGATTATTAAGTAAAATTATGAGGTTAGAGTAGAGGAAAGTCTTCTGTGTGTCTGTTGGAAAGTCCTGTATTGACAACATTTTCATCTTATGATAGATAGTAGAAAAAAGAATTGTCAAAAGATAGAAAACATTTGACTTTTGCAGACCCTTGAAAAGACCTATAATTCATTGCCCATTATTATTATTATTATTATTATTATTTGACACCTCCAGGGAGTCCAAGGACTCATCGAGGAAGGGCACCTGCTCTGCAACTACACCAACTGCATCTCCTGCCGACCACCACTGGTATTTCCACAGACAATCACAAACATCCATGCCCACGTCAGGATTCGAACCCACAGCCTTTTGGCTGGACAGCAGATATGCTATCCACTCAGCCAACCAAGCTGGCAACCAGGCCATTAGCAGATGCTGAATATCATGGAGGATGAATGTAAGTGAGTTGATCCTCAATTTCATTAGGAAAATATGTAGAAGTTGCAGAGCAGTTGCGTAAGTGTGGGGCAACTAGTGTTGGTTGAGTTTACAACATCCAAAAACCTGAGACAGGGATTTGGGATGTCATCGACCCTATTTAACATCTACTTGATGCAGTACTAGCACATTCAGATACTTCATGTAGAGCTATGGGAGTTGAAATTTGGAAGAATGTCGTTCATTCACTACTCTTTTGCTGACGATAAGTGTTAATTGCTCAGAGTCAGGATTGAATTAGTGATTCATCTAGGCATTCCTTCTATCCCTAGATGAATCATATGATTAACATTATTACTTCATTAAATAAGTTCCTCCCTGTAGCTGTTAAATAAGCTACTTATGTATACAGCCACTAATATTATCGGTTAGTATTTATATTTTACAAACATGAATATCTAGATGTTATAGGATCACATGCAATTCATTCCATCCAAGAAACTTATTGGATATGCACAGGTAATACCAGATCTGTAAATTGTAATTCATTTGCCTCTAATGAATGTATTTTTATTTACACCTGTTTTTTTTCTCCTTTTTATTTGGTAATGGTTTTCATATGGCTCAGGTTTCGTTAATGTCAATTCACAATCTACACCTTTTAGTAATTTACATATACTAACCAGATATAGGAGTCTCTTTAATTATTAGTTTCTAATATGTCCTGAAACATACACATTCCCTTGCACATATTTGGTTATAATTGTTATAATCAAATAATTTCTCACAATATGTAATGCATATGCTGATACACAAACAGAAATTACAAAAAACTTGTCACAAGAACATTCTAAGAAGTTTCTTTGCACTTCTCATGAATGTGTTAAGCAACTGAATGGTGTGTTGCGGAGTCGACATTCAACAATAAACCAAGATAATTCTCCAATGTTAGTAGTGTTCTGACAAATGGGGGGAGGTGGGATGGACTTTGAATGTGAGCTGTCATATAAGAGGATACTGATGGTCATATAAGAGTGGATACTGATGCTCTGCAACTGAGTATATCTTGCCTTCAAAGAGTTTGGAATGAGGCCATCATGGAGACACTGCATTTGTGAAAAAATTTGGTGAATTGCTTGGCACATCAATCTTTATAGTAGTAGTATGGATATATTCATTAGATACTCCAACAGAAATAGCCTGAGAATTCATCACTACCAGGAAATAGGATGAAGGGATAACCTGAGCTATAGAGCAGTAGGAGTTGTAGAGGTGAAGACACATAAAAAAAAAAAGGTAAAGTAATGAAGATATTCTGCGTAAATGTTAGGTATATGATTATTAAGTGGGCTGATTATTTAGATGAATAATAGCTCTGTTCTAGCAATTGATTGATTTGAGTTAGAATCAAAATATTGTTATTTAATCTTTCAAACATATCACTGGGATTGGGAAGGGAGAATAACTACTTATTTGCATTATTTATGGCAGTTTAATTCAAAATCATGTAAAGGTGGGGAGATCCTTTGCTTAGGTAAATTAAGTTACATAAATTCTAATTTCATTTTTGTTAATGAACAACTGCATTTAGTAAGTTTTCACATTCTCGGAAGTCTTAATTATTTTTTTTTTCTCTAGAGACATATGGAATGTACTGGCAATTTGAAGGAACTGTATGAAGACAAAGATGGGTATGTTTATTTTTGTTGTTTATTTATATTTTACTTGCTATTTTAATGCGATTCCATCCAAAGTTCAACAGATTCCTAATTTTCTATCTTGTGGAGTGGTGCATCCTGTCTTGAAAAATGATATAAAGAATTCTGGGGAAATGACTGACCTCTATTTTGGGAGAAAGGATTTTCTCCCATAATAGAGGTCCCTAGAATGATGCTTTCCGGCAATATACAAGTGTGTTAAAGTGGCACGTTGTGTGTCAGATATGTGAATTTCATTATTACAATACTAATGTCCATGGTCACATCATGAATTTTATAAAAAAACATTCATTTATAATGTATATAGAAAATATAAATTATAATATATATACTAGTGGCCAAAATTGTGGAAACCTTTTGGAAAAAGTGTATTTTTGAGGTTTGATGGCGCATAACACTATAAAATTATATTTCAATGGAAAGATAATTTAATCAAGAATGTAATGTAATAAAGTTTGTTCAATTATCTGTATTCTATGAAAAGTTATAGCCAAATAACCAGAAAAAAGAAGCGCAACTTGCTTAGGTTGATATGAAGTAGCTTTCCCTCATTTGAATGTAGCCAATGAGCACGAGTGTTTAGAGAGGGAATCAGGTGTCATCTTGTTTTGGCAATGAGCCAATAAGGTCACAGTAGGATTCAGCTATTGATATCATGTATTGGAGCTGAGAGGAGGACATTTGTCAGTGTGTTATGTGATTGCTATCAAGTTTTTTTTTTTTTTTTTTTTTTTTTTTTTTTTTTTTTTTTTGTTCCTTCATTTAGTGAGCTTGTAAAAGGTAATAAAATTAAAGAAATGGCGAATTGACTGGTCACCTAGAAAGCGATGTAAAATAGTACTATTAAGTAAACAAGGCTACAGTTATGAAGAAATTAGAAGAAAAATTGGTGGAAACTTAACCAAAGGTGGCATTTCTAAATTTTTGAAGAGGTATAAGGAGAATTAGTCACTACTAAACCAGACTGGTAAAGGCAGGAAAAGGTGCACAACAGCAAGTGATGATAGAAGAATTGAGAGACTGTGCCTACGTGACAGAAGAAAATCATCTGGGTGTATACAAGATGAAATGCCACAATACAATGTGAAGTTGAGTGCAAGGACTTCATCTCTCAAACAAAGGTTGAAAAGATCAATTTTTTTGAAAGTTTATTTTTCACTTGGTTAGAGTATAATAAATTTAGTTTAATCCTTTATCCAAGTGTGAGCAAACAAAGTTTGTGCCTGAAAGTATCTTCAGGACTGGGGTAGGGTGGTACAACACCAGGACAACTCCTTGCAAAGGTGGAGCAAGCTACCAACATGTGTTGGTATGTGTTTTGCATTATAGGAGATACTGAGATAGGAGTGTTGATAGCTTGCTCCACCTTTGCAAGGAGTTGCCCTGGTGTTGTACCACCTTACCCCAGTCCTGAAGATACTTTCAGGTGCAAACTTTGTTTGCTCACACTTGGATAAAGGATTAAACTAAATTTATTATACTCTAACCAAGTGAAAAATAAACTTTCAACATCTTTCTCTAAATCCAGAGTAATTTATTAAACAAGGGTGGCACACCATTTGGCAACTCCTATAGGTAGAGATGACCTTCTAATGCTTCTGCCTGGTATCTCCACTTGGGCCTGGCTCCCACTGAAGAGACCTCAATAAAGGTCGAATCTAGTCTGGGTAGTGGCCCTTCCCGTATCTCCGCTTGGGCCTGGCTCCCACTGAAGAGACCTCAATAAAGGTCGAAACTAGTCTGGGTAGTGGCCCTTCCCTTAATGCATAACATTAGACATATCCGCAAGGAGATGTGTTTTGCATTATAGGAGTGTTGGTAGCTTTCTCCACCTTTGCAAGGAGTTGGCCTGGTGTTGTACCACCTTACCCCAGTCCTGAAGATACTTTCAGGTGCAAACTTTGTTTGCTCACACTTGGATAAAGGATTAAACTAAATTTATTATGAAAAGATTAAACTGGGCTACTGGACAGTGGAACAATGGGACAGTGTTATTTGGAGTGATGAGACCAAAATCTCCCTGTTTGGTAGTGATGGCATAAAATACGTAAGGAGAAGAATCGGAGAAGATTTGCATCCTAATTGCATTACACCTACCGTGAAACACCCACTTAGTGTTATGATCTGGATTGTATGACATCAAACGGTGTGAGCAGAATTTGCGTGATTAATGGGAATATAAATGCCCAAAAATACATAAATGAAATACTTGAGCCCAAACTGAAGCCTTCCGCACGTGATCTTTTCCAAGATAATGAAGCATTTATATTTCAACAGGATTCAGCTCCATGTCATGCTGTTGCTGTGTGAAAAAAGTGGTTTCAAGATGATCATATTTCACTGCTGGAATGGCCTGGGAATAGCCCAGACCTTAACCCAATCGAAAATCTGTGGAGCCGACTAAAGAAACTTTTTAGTCAGAAGCAACCCACCAATAAAACCCAATTAATACAAGCAATAATTCAATCTTGGTTTCACATTATAACAGCTGCAGAACTAAAAAACTTGGTTCACTCCATAAGAAGGCGCTATAAGGCTGTAATTAACGCTAAAGATTACCCAACTAAGTATTAACTTGCATTAACTCATATTTTTGTATATCTCATTTTTTCTGTTTCACTTTTCTTCTTTATAACTGCTGTTCTAATACAAAATCCTTAATAAAAGTTATTGCATTACATTCTTGATTAAATTATCTTTCCATTGATATATAATTTTATGGTATTACTCCAAAAACAAGTGGTGTTATAAGCCATCAAACCTCAAAAATACACTTTTTTCCAAAAGGTTTCCACAATTTTGGCCACTAATATAATAAATTTATTATAATAAATTATAATATATAAATTATAATGTATATGGGGTGCTTAAGGATCAAAGCTGTATAACTGAGAGGAGACCTCCACATAGCTTTAAAAGGAATGCAGAGAACCGACCAGGGCTTCTGACCTAATTTCCAATCCGCACCTTCTCGTGGAGCACCCTGTTGGGTATCTACCTGGATACTGAACGAACGAGGATGCGCTGGCAATTTGGAATTTAGCCGACCAAATTGTATTCTTATTGGCCTAAACCAATATTCAACATGATGGTACAACATGACAAAATTTCATGCCGGCTGGGGGGGGGGGGGGCGTCGTTCAGTTATCAAGCCCCCCCCCTGTTGTTTTTGTCAGGGAGCCAGGGTGAACAGCGAAAAGTCAGCTACAGGAACAAATCTGAAAACACACCCCAACTCAACATCAGAGTTAAAGATCGGTACTATCAACATAACAAGCCTGAATGGCAAAGAAATGGAGCTAGCTGAGGAATTAGATAAGTACCAGATCGACATAATAGGGGTGACTGAAATAAAAAAGACAAAAACTGGTGAGATCTTTCTAAGCAATAAATACAAAATGTTATATTCAGACAATGACAATCAAGGAAAAGAAGGAGTAGCCATAGTATTCAACACAAAATACGAGGCTAATCTTCTTGAATGGCAGGCAGTCTCAACTAGAGTGATGTGGGCAAATATCAGAATGGGGAATTGGACAATGAGACTTATTTGTGCCTGTGGTCCCACAGAAGGTTCTACTAAGGTAGAAGTGAAGGAATTTTTTGATGCTTTAGAGAAAGCATGTGATAGAATGAAAAAGGAAAAGTTGGTCCTTGTTGGGGATCTAAATAGCAGAGTAGGAAATGATTGTCAGACATAAAAATATTTCGGGAAAATTTGGAGAAAAGAGTAAAGCTAATAATAATGGCAAATGCCTGTTGGATTTCTGCTCAGGACATGACTGGTTATTACTAACTCCATGTTCCAACATAAAAATGTGCACAAATTCACATGGAGAGAAGAGGCAAGGAATAAGAAAAGTCTCATTGACTATGTTATTGTTGATAGTGACGTTTTCTCCCTGGTGCAGGACACCAGAGTGTACAGAGGATTTGAAATTGGAAGCGATCACTATTTAGTCTTGAGCAGGATAAAATTGAATTTCATATTGAAAAGAATGACATGTAAGAAAGTTTTAAAGCAAATAAAAATTAAGCAGCTCTCAAATGTGAACTATAGACTAAAATACTCAAAGATTATTGACGAAAAAATGAAAGAGGTTGAGAATAGGAACCAAACCTTGGAGATTCAGTGGCAAGCCTTGAATAAAACCCTGATTGACTAAGCCAGAGAGAGGCATTTGGTGAGGTTGTCTGCAAGGATAGAAAAATCAGAACTCCATGGTGGACACAGGAAGTTAAAGAGGCAGTGAAGGAAAAGAAGAAAGCATATCAAAAGTTCCTGGCAAATAAGTCCGCTTCTGCTCTTAGAGAATACAGAGACAAATATAAGAAAGATTGGGCAATGAAATGTTCTTTTTTTTGAAATGACTGAATAGTTGTATCCATTTTTCTTCGCAACTTGTATTTTTCAAAATGTCATACTTTGCCGACGAAAAAGCTTTTGCAATCACCACTTCATCAAACAGTTCATCCATGTTTGCATTATTTGCAAGTTTAATTAATTTTTTTTTCACCCTGAAGCTTTAATTTCCAACCAAGTTAATATCCTTATCTTCAGTTTTCATATCACCTTTTATGGTACTCTTTCCTTCAATAGCCTCCAAAACATTTCGCCACCTTCCTGATATTTATTTTCTATATTTTTATCAAAATCTTCCAATGACTTTTGTTTTTAGCTACTTTTATAGAGTTCTTATTTTTCTATCCTTGCAGTCAACTTTACAACATACCTTCCTAGCTGAATCAATCAATGTCTTTTTCAGAGTTTGCCACTGAGACTCCAGTATTCATAATAAAAAGAAAGCAGGTTGTGTTCATTTGTTTCACTAAAACCAAAAAGCGTTTAATAATCTCAGTTTACAAAACTTGCATTAACAAAATAACAACTTACAGAATATCAATACTTATAACTCTAAATTGATATTTCTCACCGGTTTTCTGATAATTTTATTACTTTGAAAGTTCGCAGAACTTAGTCGTGTTTCCTGGTCCTTCTTATTTCTCGCAAAAGAAGGGCCATTTTCTTTCACTCTTACTTTAGACAACGCCCAAATATCCGAGTAAGATGAGCATTATCTTCCTGGAAACAACTCTAACTTCCAGTCTTTCTTTTTGGCATAAATATATTACAAATACTGCCTTTTCAGCATCCATGAAATTAAATGTTCTCTTTCAAGCTGAACACTGTGTAAAACTAGCTAAACAAAAGTCATGGGAGGATTTTGGCAAGAACATAGAAAATAAATATCAAGAAGGTGGTACGATATTCTGGAGGTTGTTGAAGAAGCTTAGAAATGGAGAAAAGAGTGCTGTTAAAGTCAGACATACAAAAATATATAAAACTGAGTTAGAGATGATAAAGGTGACATGAAAACTGGAGAAAAAGATATCCTTGAAGTATGGAGTAATTACTTCGAAAAATTGCTAAAAGAAACAAGCAGTTATGATAGCACAGTGGTAAAAAACACTTACTATGCATGCAGTCAGGAATACATATCCATACTTGAAGTAGAAAAAGCCATCAAAGGCTTGAAACGTGGAAAGGCAGCAGGAGTAGATGATATTCGACCAGAAGCTGAAGTATGGTGGTATAAACATTTTACAGTGGCTGCACTGCATAGTTCAGAAAGCCTGGACAGAGGGATGAATTCCCGATGATTGGAGTAGAGGTCTCATAGTACCCATATATAAAAAGGGAAATAAAACTGAATTGAGAATTACAGAGGTATTTCCTTACTGAGTGTTTCTGGCAAGATTTATGCAAGCATACTTGAGAAACGGTTGAGAACAATTGTGGAAGAAAAGCTTGGTGAAGAACAAGCTGGATTCAGGCCAAATAGAGGCTGTCAGGATCAGATCTTCACTTTACAACATATAGTTGAGAAAGTATGGGAATATAACAAAGATCTGTATTTAAGTTTTGTCGATCTAGAAAAAGCATATGACAAGGTGCCATGACAGAAGCTATTCAATACACTACAGTTATATGGCATTAATGGGGCATTATATTAAGCAATACTTATTCTTTATTTGAGTTGTAAGTCAGCAGTTAGAATTGAAGGAAGTACAGGAAGATGGTTTAATTTTAAATCTGGTGTGCGACAAGGATATACATTATCTCCTCTGTTATTCATTATCTGTATGGATCACATTATGAAGGAAAGTGGTATTAAACATAATATCAGAATTGGAGACGTTAATGTTAGCTCTTTGCTTTATGCAGACGATGTTACACTTCTAAATAAATCTGCTACAAGTTTGCAAGATTCCCTGACTAAATTGAATAACTGTTGTAATAGATATGGAATGAAGGTCAGCAATAAAAAGACAAAGATAATGAAAATAGGTAGAATCATCGAAAATGTCAAATGCGTTGTGAACGTAGAACCTTCGGAACAAGTAAAACATTTTAGCTACTTAGGCACAAATTTTAGTGAAGATGGTAAATTAAATATGGAAATAGACATCAGAATCAACAAAGCTGGTATGGTAGGAAGGCAACTGAATAAATTTATATGGAATAAGAGAGAAATTAGTCAGAACACTAAATTAGCTGTATACAAGACATTGTTCAAACCCGTCTTGGATCTGAGAGCTGGGTCAGAAGTAAAACACTTGACCAAAGGATGGAGACCGCAGATATGAGAGTCCTGAGAAAGATTAGGGCATGAACAGATGGCATCAATGGCAATATCATATTAAAAACGAGGATATTAGGAAATTACTTGACATTGTCAGCATCCAGGAATGTGTCAGCAGAGCTAATCTCAGGTGGTATGGTCACTTAAACAGAATGGGCATGGAAAGATTAGTAAAACAAGTGTTCTGTGCCAGGTTTTCAGGAAAACGACCCAGAGAAATACCAAGATATAGGTGCATTGATATGGTACAAAGTGACTTAGACAATAGAAATATAAGATTTGATAATATTGGAGTCTTGACAAGTAACAGACTGATTTGGAGGAAAATTGTAGATAGGAAGTTAGTAATGATGTAAATTTTTCATATAGTACTATCATATCCTGTACCCCCCCCCCCCCTTGAGGGTACATACCAGGAATTTGATGATGATGATGATGTATAGAGAAAAAGAAAATTATTGATGGAAAAAAAGAAAAAATAGAAACCTGAATTGCATTTATGTGTGGAATATGAAATGTTAGTTTTTCAAAATTAATGCAGAATGCTTACACAAACATGCACATAAAATGGAATCTGAGATGCAAAAAACACATCACTTCTATCTTGCATTTGGTGAAGTAGCAGCAAACCAAAGTTTGTATTGTGAACTGGGAAGGTTAATAATTAGGCATTTTAAAGAAATGTATATTAAGCCTATTATTATATATTTATGGTGGTTAAGACATCGAAAAATAGAATTTATTGAAACTCCATATATTTCTTTCAGTGTTACATGGAGATCACCATAAAGAAAAGTTCCATTAACTACATTCAAAACATGAATGACAAGTTATGAGTCATGTAGCATTATGCATTCTCTTAACTCAGCTGTGACCACAAGTTAATAAGCACATGTTATGTGACTCATATCTTGTGATTCATGTTTTGAATATAGTTAACAGAACTTCTCTTGTCTTCATTACAGCATTCATATAATGTTGATGAAATATATTGGAGCTTTAATGTTTTATTTTATTTTTTCTGTATGTGTGTTAATCATTGTAATCGTATGTTACGCTTTCGCACAGGTCTACACATTTTACCGCGTAAGCTTTCGTAACCAATAATCCCGCGGAATAGGTTGGATGCTCCTTATTCCTGGTAGTATCCCATGTCTGTCGAAGTGTGTGTTCACGTGGCCAGTGTGCCTACTTTGCGGGAGGAGAAACCCCATCATAAGCGCGTGGAAAACCCCTGCTGTCCATGCCTTAGACCAGTTAACTTGGCTATGGCTGAGGAAGATCCTTAAGTTTCTCATGTCGGTGTTAACCATAAAAAAGATAATAATACAAGAGGGAAGTTTTACTGCACAGTCCGCAAATGACAATCATCACTGGCAATTTACTCTATTTGTCAACTTAATTTATTTTGATTAAATGCAATTTAAATTGTGCAAAAGTTTAAAAAAACAATAAGTATATTTCTTAACCAGATATGAGAGAACGAAGGAAAATAAAATTGAATTACAGAGAAATTTCCTTACTGAGTGTTCCTTGTAAGATATGTAAGTATACTTGAGAAAAGGCTAAGAAAAATTGTGGAATGGAAGTTGGAGAAAATCTGGATTCAGGCCAAATAGAAGTTGTTGTTGTTCTTCTTTGCTTTGTGTGTTAGGCATTTGTATGCTTGTAATATTTTCAAGGGTTTAAAAAGTCTTCTGCCCATCTCCTCCTGGGTCTTCCTCTTGATCGGTGTCCCTTTGGCTTATATTTCCCAGCAATATTTGGCCATCTGTCTTCATTCGTTCTTTCTAAGTTATTTTTCCAGTTCCTTCTGTGATGACTTCTGTTATGTTAATTATGGATAATTGTTTTCTTACTTCGTCATTTCTTATTTTGTCTATTCTTTTATAGCCTGCGAGCGGTCTTAGGAACTTCATTTCTGCAGCTTCCACTTGTCTTTTATATAGAAGTTGTTAGGATCAGATTTTCACTTTAAGACAAATAGCTGAAAATTTTTTGGAATATAACAAAGATCAGTATTTAATTTTAGTAGAAAAATTAAATACCGCTCTTAGTACCTTGTTATATGGCCTTTTATTAGATCGGTATTTAATTTTTCTACTAAAATTAAATACTGATCCTTGTTATATTCCAAAAAATTTTCAGCTATTATGTAGTTCAGACAAATAGTTTAGAAATTTGAGAAGTTAAAATTGAAGGAGGTACAGGAAGTTGGTTTCATGTTAAATCAGATGTGAGACAAGAGTACACATTATTTCCACCTTTATTCATCATCTATATGGATGGATCACATGATAAAGGAAGTTGTATTAAACCTGATATCCAAATTGAAGATATTAATGACAACTGTTTACTATATGCAGATAATGTTATTTTTCTAAATAAATCTAGTACAATTACTAAATCACTTAAGGAATTGACAACGTAGATAAGAATATAAATTAAATTACACTTTAATAAATATTTCCGATATTTCGGCAACGTCACATTGCCATCTTCAAAAGGAACTTACAAAAAAGGCAAGTGCATGTAGGCACTACAACACAGTAACTGAGAATAAAGTGATGAAGCTATTGTTCTCCTAAAAGTCCTGATGGTGCCTCCTAGCGGGCTAAGTAGGTGTTCTTGGCCGTTGGGCTGAAGGTCTGCTGATGTAAGCCTCCAAAATTTGGGGCAGTCTTATACAACCAAATTTGTTGAGGTTTGGAGAGTTTCTTGGGGCTGAGGCTGATTCTATGAATAGTCTTTCGAATTTGTATTTGCTACGGTGTATTACTGTAGCTTTCTTTCACCGTATTCTGTGGCTTGTATCCAGAGCATGGTCTGCAAGACCAGAGTGGCTGTACTTATGAAAACGGATGTATTCCTTGTGTTCCGAAATTCTGATATTCGCTGTCCTGCCTGTTTGGCCAAAGTAAGACAGTTTACAGCTGCAAGGGACCTGGTATACACCAGGTAGGTCTAGAGGAAGTGGTTGGTCACTAGTGGAGCGGATAAGGAATGCCAATTTTCTGTATGGTCTGTAACAGGAGGTCAAGTCATGTTTTTTTAAGATTTTGGTAATTTTTTTCAAGGTGCCTCGGATGTAGGGAAGGATTTAAAGTAATCCTTGTTGTGGTTTGTTGGTTTCAATATTTTTTGGATTTTTGGGGGGGTAGGGGATAGCCATTGGCTGAGAAAGTATTGAGGATGTGATTTAGTTCAGTGTTTAAGGCCTTGTCGTTAGAACAGATTAGTTTAGCCCTGTTGTATAGTGTTTTCACCACTCCATATTGTTGTGAAGGGGGTGGTGGGATTGTTGGTGAATGTACCTGCCTGCATGGGTGGGTTTTCTATAAACTGAGAAAACCAAGGTTCCATCAGGCTTGCGGGTGACTAGTGTGTCTAGGAAAGGGAGGCTGTTGTTTTCCTCTTTTTCCAGGGTGAACTTGATTCTGGGGTGTTGGTTGTTTAAGTGTGTTAAGAAGGAGAGGAGTGTATCAGAGCCATGTGGCCAAATAGCAAATACATCATCAACGTAGCGAAGCCATATGGTTGGTTTTTGTGAGGCTTTTTCTTCACAGGTCTCCATAAAGAAATTGGCCAAGGGTGGGGAGAGTGGTGAACTCATGGCTGTCACCTCTATTTGTTTGTAGAATTTTCCCTGCCAGACGAAATAGCCTGAGTTCATTGTGAACTGAAATAGGGCTGAGATATCGGGAGAAAATTTAGCTTGGATTAGCTCTAAAGTTTCCTTGAGTGGGACATTTGCGAATAAGGAGGAGACGTCAAAGCTGACCATTATGTCAGTATGTTGGAATGTAAGGTTTCTATGCTTGCTTTGAAGTGGGCTGAGTTTTTTTATGTGCGATGGCGTGTTGCTAGTATAGTATATGAGCACCTTGGCCAAATGTTTAGCTAATTTGTATGTGGGGGAATCAGTGCCATCCACTATGGGACGTAATGGCACATTTTCTTTATGTATTTTTGGGAGTCCATAAATACGGTGGGGGGGGGGGTATAGAGTTAAACGGCTTTAATCTGTTGGTAACTCTTCTACAGGCTAAGGAGTGACTTTCTTAAGTCACTCCTTGGCCTGTAGAAGGAGCCTGTTAAGTTTTCTGATTTGTGAGTTGGTGAGATTGTATTTGATAGGGAGGTAAGTAGCCCGATCTAATAGAAGAGCATTAAGCTTACCTGTGTAGTCCTTTTGGTTAAGTACTACAGTTGCATTTCCCTTATCCGCTTTGGTGATAACTATTTTTTTATTATTCCTCATTTCCTGCAGAGCTTTATATTCCTTGATATGTTGGTTTTTGTTGTCTTGCTTTGGAGAGGAGAGAGTGTAAGACTGGATGTAGTACACAGTTGGCGATTCGATTCGGAAGGTGGCGGATTCCGTATTCGATCTGGATCATAATATCCTAACTAGGTATTTTTCTGGGAGCAATGGCGAAGTTGTGGCCACGTGAAAGTGCGTTGAGTGCTTCAGGCTGACTGAAGAAAGTTTGATTACGGTGTTGGTAGGAAGTTTTGGATTGACGGTAGAGTTCTTTTTTAATTTTTTTAATTTTTTGATTTGTCGACTCGTTTTTTTTTTCAAATTTTTTTATACACGAGACGTCATGTATAATTGACCAAAGCTCGTGATTTAAAGTGCACGAAAGCTCTTCTTTAAAAAGCATGAATAGCTTTGTTAATGTCCGCTAAGAGAAACCGCCTGGCGGCAATTTGTTCCCGAAGTAAAGCGTAGCTGGTGTAGTTGTAGATACGGAGAGCTTTTTGTGAAACAAAACAGTGCTTGAATTTTATACAATTTGGGATTACCTCGTTATTCCGGCAGCATTTTAGGAAAGTTAGACGATTTAATTGTCTAGATAACTTTAACTTCATTTTACCATGTTGGCGGGCCTTCCGTGGATGATGTTAATTCTCGTAGACAGGCTTATACTTTGGTTATACATTACTAAATCACTTAAACCCTTAACATACAAAGACGTCCGTGCCATGTCTTTTGTTTATTGAACCAAAATTGATTTTGAATTTTGGTTTCACGTATAATTACAACCGAATATAGACGCTAGACAATCTTGTGCCTATTTCCTTTCAGCCGAGAAAAGTTGCCAACGGCGTGTATCGACTATTTCGTTTGTGTTTGCACAAATTCATTATTATTTTTCAAATAATGATGAATTTGATCCAGCAAATTACCCTCACCCAAAAAATTGGCTGAAAAACGACCGCTTTCTGATTTTTAATTGGTACGTTAAGGGGTTAAGGAATTGACAACGTAGATAAGATTATAAATTAAATTACAGTTTAATAAATATTTTTGATATTTCGCCAACGTTACGTTGCCATCTTCAAAAGGAACTTACATCCTTAGGCGCAAAGGAACTTTGCGCCTGAGTATGTTTCAGGCGCAAACTTTGTTTGCTTACACTTGAATAAAGGATTAAACAAAATTTATTATGGTCTAACCAAGTGGGGAAAAACTTCCCCACTGAGAATGAAGTGATGAAGCTATTGTTTCCCTAAAAGTCCTGATGATGCCCCCCTAGTGGGCTAAGTAGATGTTCTTGGCTGTTGGGCCTTTTTTTGTAAGTTCCTTTTGAAGATGGCAACGTTGAATATTTCTTTATATACATTTCTTTAAAATGTCTAATTATTAACCTTCCCAGTTCACAATACAAACTTTGGTTTGCTGTTACTTCACCAAATGCAAGATGGAAGTGATGTGTTTTTTGCACCTCAGTTTCCATTTTATGTGCATGTTTGTATAATGTTGTAAGCATTCTGTATTAATTTTGCAAAACTAACATTTCATATTCCACACATAAATGCAATTCAGGTTTCTATTTTTTCTTTTTTTCCATCAATAATTTTGTTTTTCTCTATACATCATCATCATCAAATTCCTGACATGTACCCTCAAGGGGGGGGGGGTGTACAGGATATGATAGTACTACATAAAAAATTTACATCATTACTAACTTCCTATCTACAATTTTCCTCCAAATCAGTCTGTTACTTGTCAAGACTCCAATATTATCAGATCTATATTTCTATCGTCTAAGGCACTTCGTACCATATCAATGCACCTATATCTTGGTCTTCCTCTTGGTCGTTTTGTGGTCAGTGGGACCCAGACCCAGAGTAATTTAATAATAAGGTGAGACACCTTTTGGCAACTTGTATAGGTAAATATGACTTCTCCATTGCTTCCACCTTGGTATTACCACCTCTGTGTGTGGCTCACACTGACGAGACCTCAATAAAGTTCGAAACCGCTCTGGGTAGTGACCCTTCCCTTAATCCATAGCATTATGCATGTCTGCAAGATGTGCTTTGCATTATGAGAGATACTAAGAAAAGGAGTGATGAGAGCTTAAACCACCTTTGCCATGAGTTGCCTCTGTCCTGAGGATGCTTCAGGCACAAACTTTGTTTGCTTACAGTTGTATAGAGGATTAAACTAAATTTATTATAGTCTAACCAAATGGAAAAAAACTTCCAACATCTTTGTATAACTTCTGTTAACTTTCCCAATACTGAATTATGGAGTAGTAGTGTAGTTACTATAAACTATGAAAAGTACTTCAGGATGATCCTTTATTTTGAAATACTTCATCTGCTAATGACCTAAGAATGCATGTAGTAGCATTAGTAAAAATTGCTACTACAGACCTAGCAAATCTTATCATTACAATTGCCTTTCTCATATTGCTTTGATGAATTATGACTATATTCCTAATCATTATAAGGAAAATAGTAAAAACTCATTTCACATTTGTTCAAAAAGCCATGTGTTGAGGCTTAAGTGCTGTGAAGACATCATGTTGGAGATTTAATGGAATGTTTTCAGCCCTAGGAAAGGATTAAAACTAATTTTAATCCTTCCAGTATTTTGCCTCAGTCACAGAGACATCTTCAGGGATTACAAATAACTTTTGTTACAACATACTCAAATACAATACAATACTAAGTGAAACATGTGAGTGACTCTAAAGTCCTATTTAGGTGATATGGCCTTTTGCAGGTGGCCTAGTATGTAACATGGGATCTCTGGTAATTAATGTTTCCCAAATTTTGGGAAGTTTTATGCAACCATATTTATTTAGATTCGGTTAATTTCTGTGTGCCACTGCAGATTCTAAAAACAGTCTTTCTTTTTTGAATTTACTATGTTGGAGCATGCTGGTTTTTCTCTAGGAGATCCTGTGGGTTGTATCCAAAACATGGTCTGCAGGGCCAGATTGACCATAGTCATGATTGCAGATGTATGATTTGTGTTCCTCTCTACAGATGGTTGCTGATCTGCCTGCCTGTCTGAAGTAAGCCAGCTTATAGGAACAGGGTATTCTACATACTCCAGGCACTGAGAGAGGAGGGAGCTGATCTTTGGTGGAATGGATAAGGGTAGTAAGTTTACAGTGTGGTTTAAAAGCTGTGTGTAGGTTGTTCTTTTTTTAAGGATCTGGCTATTTTTTCTAATGTGCTAGGGATGTAGAGTATGGTGATGGCATTTCTGAAGTTCTTCTGAAGAGATGACCAGGAAATGGGGGAAGGAACTGATTATTTTTTTAATTTTGTAATCGCTGTAGCATTGGAAAGGAAGGTGGTGTGTACGTGGTTGAGTTTGCTTGAAAGGGACAAAGCTTGTGGGCTCTATTGGTTAGAATTTTAATAATGCCATATTGTTGAGAAGGGTGGTGGTGGGTGAAGGAAAGGTTACCGTTAGGAAGGCATATTAATAAGGTGTCTAGGAAGGGTAAACTATTGTTATTTTCCTTTTCCATTGTAAACTGGATTCTTGAATGTAGGCTATTGAGGTGACTGAGGAAGGAGTCTCTATTTGACCTCATGGCCAAATAGAGAACAGATCATCTGTATATCTTAGCCAGATAGAAGGTTTGAGAGAGGGGGGGGGGAACGAGTCTATGGCTCGTTTTTCAAAATGAGTCTTGTCCATGTAAAAATGAACAAGGGAGTGAGCCATAGCGGTTCTTCTATCCGTTTGTACGTTTTGTTCTTCGAAGAAAAATAACCAGAATTGATGGCAAAGGAAAAGAGCTCTAAGATATCAGGAAGAAAAACATTTTTTAAGAGTGTTAAGGTGTCGTTTAGGAATATTGGTAAACAATGAGGCCATGTCAAAGCTTACCAACATTTCTGTATTATTTAAAATTAGATTTTCAATTAAAGTTTTAAAGTGGGATAGAGTTTTTTACGTAGGATGTGGTAAGACCGGTGACAGGGATCAGAGAGTTAGCCAGCTGCTTTGACAGTTGTAACAAGGTGCATCAGTGGCATCTGTCTTAGGGGGAATTAGGTTTGTGGATTTTTGGTAAACTGTATATCTGGGGGTGAGGGTGAGAACTGAAAGGTGTGAGTTTTTCTGTAATGTCCAGCGGTCAAGAGGATACTTTTTTAAGTACATGTAAGTTTTTTAATTTTTTTAACTTGATTTTTGTGTAATCGTGTTCTAGTGGGATGTAGATAGCACTATTTCGGAGAATAATCTCCATTTTTTTTATTATATTCTGTGACATTACCCTTATCTGCTCTGGTGTGACAATATTTTTTTCTTTCTGTAATATTCTGAGGGCAGTGAGTCTGGAAGATAAATTACTTTTTAGATGTGACGACGTCAAGTCTGATGTTATTGGCCATTTCCAGCCCTAAGTGACAGATTCTGTGTTTGATGTTGTACATTATATCTAGCACCTGCACTTCTTTCATTATGCTGGCAATGTTGTGGCCGAGGCTTAGGGCACTGGCGGCATCTTCGTTGCGTCTTTTTGATGATAGATTGACTACTGTTGGAGTAGTTGAACTTGCGATAGTAGTTCGATTTACACAGGTTGTTAAACTTTTTGATGTGCTTATTTTTTATTTTTTGGAATTCTTTCTGCAGGGAAGCCTCTGAGATATCCAAGAGAATGGACCAAGGCTGGCATGTTTATATATATATATATATATATATATATACGGACTTTAGAGTCACCCACGTGTTTCACTTAGTATTGTATTGTATTTGAGTGTGTTATAACAAAAGTTATTTGTAATCCCTGAAGATGTCTCTGTGACTGAGACGAAATATTGGAATCATTAAAATTAGTTTTAATCCTTTCCCAGTGCTGAAAATATTCCATTAAACCTCCAGCATGATGTTCTCACAGCACTTAAGCCTCAACACACGGATTCTAATCATTCTTGGTGAAGAAATGGTATGCAAATCAAGACAATACGGTAAGTTAAAACTACACTTATCTAGGCAATTAAATTGGCTAGCCTTTTTAAAAAGATGTTGGGTCACGAGTGATACCTAAAACTGTCTTAAACTAAAAATCAAATTTCATTAAAAAAAAACCCTCCATATATAAGGATGAAACCAAAGTCAAAAGATCAGAAGACTATAAAATTCTTACATTCTAAATTATATTAGAAATATTACTACAGTAGCTGGCGTTTATTGTGATCACTTTGGGACAGTCGCTTTTCGATGACAATAACTGGCTGATAACATTAAGCAAAGGATATAAAAAAATTGCCTCATTTATTTCATTTTATTGTTATGAACATAATTTAATTTATTGTTATAAACAACTTTTTAATAAGCAACAACAAAAAATTTATTTCAAAAACTTATGTAGTGTTGTCTGTCGTGTATTTGAATATAGTAGTTCATGGATAAATTGCTCATACTCATAATGCCTTTCAAAGTTTGTTGCTGTATGTTGCACATTGCGACAAAGCATTCGTAGAGCTTCTTGCATCTGGGCATTGGTTGGAGGAGCTTCTAAAATTTATTCTTCTCTACTTGTATTAGGTTCACTTTCTTCTACTAATTTAAAGTTCTCATGGGAAACAGCTTGACATATTTCTGACAGTGTCGTTGTAGCGACCACTTCAACGTTGTTATCAATATCCAAAACCAATTTTCAAATTCTTCTTTTGACATACCATCTGGGGTTTTATCAAAAATTTCATTTGATGGAGTTTCAGAGTTCATTTTAAAAAAAATTCATGTTTTTGGAAGCAGTTTTCAATAGTCTTCTCTGAGACTTGCTTCCATGACATTGCTACCAAATGCAATGCATCAAGAAGAAAAATCTTTTTTGCAATTACGCATCAGAGTGGTCTTTTATATCAAGTTCAGCAATAATTCTTGCATGAACTTCCCTTCGATAATAAGCTTTAAAAGCTCGTATGATGTCTTGGTTATATGAATTAATGATGTAGTATTTGAAGGCAAGAGGATTACTTGGATGTTCTTTAATGATAAATTGTTTGTGTGTGCAGTGCAGTTGTCTACTAACAAGACAATTTTTCACTTTAATTTAAGATCCCACTTAACTAATCAATTTTTGAAAATGGCATTATTCATCCAAACATTTGCACTAGAACAGTAGTCAACATGCAAACTTTTGACACCTTTAAAGCACCAAGGATTTTTACTTTTTCCAATTACTAGGAGCTCTCATTTCATATTAGCACAAGAAAGAACTGTTCACTCACTCTTTTGAAGATTTAATTCCTTTAGTACTTTTATTTTTAAATGAATAAGTATGCTTAGGCATTGCACAAAAATACAGTTCTGTTTCGTCTGCATTGTAAATATCCTCAGGAGAATATTCAGCAGTAATTTTTGGCCGCTTGATCTTAATCCATGCATCAGATGATAAAAAATCAGCAGTTTTTTCTTCACCATGAATACGCTTGTACACAATATTCTCTCACTTTTTCCACCTGTTAAACCATCCATTAGTTGCAGTGAAATTTTCTTTGCCCATTGTTTTTGCAAGTTCTGCTTTTTGATGCATCAAAGGCCCATTAATCAAAACATTCTTTTTATTAACATTACTAAACCAAATTTTAATTCTGATTCAACTTGAGTATCCTTACCCATCAGGCTCTCTTCTGATCCATGTTATCATTAGTAAGAGCTGAAGTTTCATTGTTTGATCTATTTTTTAAGATCTTACACAAGAGGTTGTGAAATTTTTAAATGTACAGCCACATTACTACGCCAACTCATTTTGGGCATCTTATCATAGCACTCCAAAAATTCTTTGCTTTTCTTGAAACGATAAATCTTTACCTTTTTTACTTGCTTCTGCCATAATGCTAAGTGCTGTTTTAACGAGCAGTCAGTCAAATTCACTTACTGAAGGAGAGCACGAAAATAAACTCGAAAAATCACAATTAGACTGCATTTATACCCACCTGCAAAATATTTGCCTGGAAGATCTTAAGATAAGAAGATAACCCACTTGCATTTGCCTAGAAGATAAAATATTAGAAGAAGGTTAATACAAAAGTCAGATTTCGAAAAATGTTCTTTGTCAAATTTTCTCCTGATTGACCCTTAAAGTTTTTAATTCTTAGATGCAAAAGGCTAAACATTCAAGGATTTTGATAACAATAACTGCAACTTTGATTATAATAGACGGAATTCATTTTAAATGGTGTGTTTTGGGACTGACTGATTTTGAGAACAATAGCTGATTAATAATATTATCCGCAATCACAATAAGTGAATTCTACTGTATTTTTTATTTTTAACCATCTAATATTATTAACAATTACATTTATAATATTGTTGTAATAACATTCTTCTTCTTCTACTGTTTGGTTCTCTCCACTGCTGGACGAAGGTCTCTCCCATGGTTTTCCAGACCACTTGGTTTTCTGCCTCTCCCATCCATCTCACTCCTGCAACTTGTTCCAGTTCATCCCTCCACCTTCTTCTCAGTCTTCCTCTTTGTCTTGCTTCATCCATTGGTCTCTACTCTGTTGTTTTTCTAGTGCATCTCCCATCATTACATCTGGCAATATGGCCAGCCCATCTCCACTTAGTCTGATATTGTATTTTGTATATGGATATTGTAAAATACAATATCTGTAACACTGTTTGAGAACTTATTCTTATCTCTTAATGTTATTTTTAGCATATTTCTCTCCATGCGATGTTGTGTTATTCTCAGTTTTTTGTTTAGGGCTTCTGTTAAAGTCCATGTTTCTCCCCCGTATGTTAGGACAGGAAGTATGCACTGGTTGAAAGCTTTCCTTTTTAGACTCATAGGGATGTCACTTCTGAATACATCTCTCATTTTCCATAAGCCATCCATCCAATGTGAATTCTTCATTCAATCTCTTTTCTTTGGCAATCCTCAAAGGATAACAATTGGCCAAAATATACATATGAGGTAACTTGTTCTATTTCATGGTTTTCAACTTTGACAGGTCTTTGGTTTATGTATTTATTCATAATTTTTTTGTTTTTTCTCTATTTATTTTTAATCCAGTTATTCTGGAGACTTCATTTAGCTGATTTAGCTGATTTGAGATCTTCCAGATCTTCAAGATTATCTGGTATTAGGACAACATTATCTGCAAATTTCAAATGATGCAGCCTTTCTCCATTTATGTTTATTCCTTTTATTTCCCAATCAAGGCTTCTTAAAGACTTCTTCTAATGCAGCTGTAAATAGTTTGGGAGATATAGTATCACCTTGCCAGATGCCTTTTTGTACTGGAAACTTTTCACTGTTTTTATATAATTTAATTACAGAAGTTGCATTATTGTAAATATGTTTTAGTATTTCAATATATGTTTTCTCCGTTCCCTGGGTTTCAAGAGCTTTTAGTGTTGCAGATGTTTTAACTGAATCAAATGCTTTTTCATAGTCCATATAGGCCAGACATAAGGGTTTATTGTATTCAATTGATTTTTCAATGAGCTGTCTTAATGTGTGAATAAGTATTGTAATTCTTCCTAAATCCAGCTTGTTCACAGGATTACATTCCCTCAAGTTTAGATTTTATTCTATTATTTATAATTTTTATAAATTATAAATGAAGACTTTATATATGGTGGGAGTAGGTTTATAGGTCTGTAGTTTTTAATTTCTTCCATATTGCCCTTTTTAAAAATTAATATTATGAATTATTCCAATTTTTTGGAATTTTTCTCTATTTTAGGCATTTATTAAAGAGTTTAGTCAGCTGTTTAATGACATGGCTTCCTCCCAGTTTTAAGAAGTCTACCATAATTCCATCTTCTCCTGGGGCCTTTCCATTCTTCATTTCCCAAAGTGCCATTTCCACTTCACCTTGTAAGATCTCAGGGGCGTTGTATTCTTCCTCACTCGAGTTATCCATAGTTGATTCTTGGATGTCTCGGTCCTTGTCTTCATAGAGTTCAGTATAAAATTCCTAAATTCCTTGGATTATTGCATCTCTATTTCTTATAAGTTCACCATTTTTTCCTCTTACAGCAGCTATTTCCTTTGTTTCAACTGATAATGTTTGTCTTAGGGCCTTCATATTACTATTGTTTTCTATTGTTTCTTTAATTTTCCTAGTATTATACGATCTAATCTAATTTCATTTTTCATCCTTTTGTGTATAGTTTTACAAATTTCCAAATATTCTATTTTATTGGTCTCATTCAAATCTCTTTTCATATCTCTTCTTTTCTTCATCAGATCTAAGGTTTCTTCTTAGTTTTTCCTCTATTTGGTGCATTTTTACACCTATTTCTAGTGCACAATTCAAGAGAGATTTTGTTAAGATTTCATTAGCATCATCTATGGTAGTAGCTGTGTTTAACTTTTTTTAGTTCATTTTTGAGTGATTCTGTATAACAGCTTTTATTGTGGTAGAAGTTTTGTAGATTCACTAAATTGGACTTTTTTCTTGAGCTTATTCTGTTCCCATTTTTTTTGTTAATCCATACTTTTGCCCTTACTAGTCTGTGATCACTTCCTGTATTGAAACTATTAAGCACTTCAGTATTATTTATTATATATCTTTTGTTGGAAAGGATGAAGTTTATTTCATTCCATTTGGTCTTCTCCGAGTCCATTTTTGGTTGATTTTCTTCTTGAAAAAGCTGTTCATAATAAAAAGGTTATTTTCTTCTGCGAATTCAATAAGTCTTTCTCCTCTTTCATTTCGCTGTCCAAATCCAAATTTGCCGATGGAGTTCAGACGGTCATCTCTGCTTCCAATCCTGGCATTAAAGTCGCCCATCATAATTATGTAGAATTATTTAATGTGGATTCTAATGTTTGATAGAAATCTTCTATCTCTTCATTTGGGTGGTCCATAGTTGGGGCATATATTTATATAATTTTCAGTTGGTATCTTTTATTTATGAAGAGACTTAGTTCAGCTATTCTTGGTGTTATTTTATAACACCAAGAATTTTATAACACTTAAGGACAAACAGGATATTGTCCTTAAGTGTTTTATTTATTAGGAATCCTACCCCACCAGTTGAGTTTCTTTCACATTCACAGTGGTAGAGTATATGTCCATCTTTTAATTGCGTGAGAGTTTCTTCTTTCCTTCTTATCTCTGATTGCCCACAACGTCCCATTTTATATGGTCCAATTCCTTCATCAGTTCTTCCAATTTATCATCATCCCGTTGAGGTGTGCAGTTATATGTTCCTGCTAATATCCTTATATAATAAGGATATAATATAATAATATCCTTATATTATAATAATAATATAATATAATAATATACTAATAATATTAGTATATTATTATAACAATATTAGAATTGTTGTGTCATGATACATCCAAAGATTTGTTTTCTAACCGTAAACAAAACTTAATTTAGAACAAACAGGAAAGTTTAAAAAAAATTCGACACATGCAATTAATGTCATCATCATCATCAAATTCCTGATAATGTACCCTTAGGAGGTGTACAGAATAATTATGGTAGACACTATGTCACAAAAAGAAACAGTACTGAACTTCGACATCCCCCTCAGTACATAGTATGAGATATGCTGTTCAACTTCATTCACATTAATAGCAGAGCACATGTAGAGTCTACACTGTTACATTTAGCTGCAGCAATAGTGTTGATTGAAAGAAAAGACACTTATTGTTGAGCATTATTTTCTTTCATGTGGAGCTGGTAGAGCAAATCATCCAAACCTACAACATGTTTGTGAGCAGTTTGTTCATCGTTTCGTAAGCGTGCCCCAAGCATCATTGCCTTAATTGAGAGGTTCCTACATACTGGGAGTGTTCTGCAACAATGCAAAGGGCATTCAGGGAGATCATGAACTGTTAACAAATGAGAATCATGGGCATGTGCTGGAGCAAGTGTTACAGTCTCCAAAACGCAGTCAATGCCGAACATCGGTAAAACTTGGGATACTCGGGCAGTCACTTAAGGAACTGGGTGCTTTTTCATACGTCATTCAGGTGGGTCAGTGTTTTAGCAGCAATGGATTGCACTACATAGCAGGAATACTGTGCATGCATGCATGCATGCATGCTGGCCAGTGTCTATGAAGATCCAACTTTCTTCCATAATGTCTTGTTCTCGGACGAAGTGCGTTTCCATCTAAGCGGTCGTGTAAATAGACAAACCTATAGATTTCTTGGTTTCTCGAGTCCTGAATTTGCCCACGAGAAACCTCTTCACATTGAAAAGGTCACAGGTGTGTAGTTTCATGATTACACCACTCTCTTCAACGAAGAGAGTGGTGTAATCATGACCCTGAATAGCGAATGCTACATCGAGAATATATTTAACAAAAAACATTTCATTTTGTGCACAGGTATTCCAGCAGGACAGAGCAACCTCCCACATATCACGTGATTCTGGAGCCTATTTATCAGAACACTTCCCCAGGAGGCTCATTTCGAAGTTCACATTCCCCTCACATTTTCTCATACCCTTGCATGCCATACCCTTCACATTTCCTGATCTCTTGCTTGATACCTTTGTTTGGGGTATGTTGAAGGAATGGGTATTCCACCATGACTCATCTTTATACCTTGATGAACTAAGGGATAAAATTATACGATATATCCAGCAGATGTCCCAACCCTTGTTCTCCAAGATGGCAGAGAACCTTCACATATGCTACGAAACCTGTCTTAAAAGACAAGGTATCTGTGCTTTGCAGATGACATTGTTTTACTTGAAGAAGACGAAATGAAACTTGAGCAAATGATACATAACATAAATAGAGAAAGTAAAAGATACTGATTGAGGATGAATATAGAAAAGACAAAAATAATGGTTTTTGGTGAAAGGGATATTGGAAAAAAGATCATTGTAGAGGGAAAGGAACTTGAGAATGTGGAACAGAAGAGTAGAGATATCAGCTTAAAAAAAACCAAACTAAACATTCTTTAGACGTATTGTACCTCTGTACCGAAGCCTTGATAAGACCTCATCTCGACTACTATGCCCAGGTTTGGTCACCTCGGTTCCTTCTTGATGGGGAGGAGGTGGAGAGGATCCAGAGGCGTGTGACTAAGATGATAGCAGGTCTATGGAATGAACCATATGAGAACAGGTTGAAGATTTGTGGGTTGCAGAAACTAGTTGATAGGCGGAAAAGGGGAGATATGATTGAGACATTCAAATTGCTAAAGGGATTCTATAGGATTAATTCAGAGGATATTTTTGATATCAGGACTGGTGGTGGGAGAACTAGGGGACACCTATGGAAGCTGGGCAAGAGTGTGGTTAGCAGTGGTGTTAGAGCTGGGTTCTTTACTTTTAGAGTGGTAAATGAATGGAATAAGCTGCCAGAGTCTGTTGTGGGCGCTATGACGGTGAGCGAGTTCAAGGCAAGGTATGATAGATACTGTGAGAATGTCGTATAGTTGTGTGGACATGATGTTTAGGGCCTCCCTCGATGAGTCTAAGGACACCGTGGAATCGCCCGAAATAATAATAATAGACATGCATCTTTAGCATATGTTATACACCCTTTGTCCAAAAAGAAACCAAACTTTTCAAAAATAGAAGAAACTAGTGGCACCACCTGTTGTATCTTTTTTGTTGTCGAAAGTGGCAACCTTCATTAGTGTTGTGTCAACTGTTTATGACATTTGTTTCATTAGAAGCTGAGTTATAGTGCCAAGAGTGACAGTGTGTTTTGATGAACAGTCAGAAAATGAGTTTCAAACAGAAAGGTGTGATTGACTTTTGTGTTAAACTTGGTAAAAGTTTTACCGAAATGCATCAAATGCTTCGAAAAGCATACAGTGATGAATGCTTATCTTGTGCTCAAGTTTATGATTGGTTTAAGCAATTTCAAAGTGGTCGTGAGATGCTTGAGGATGATGAAAATCCTGGCCGTCCAAAAACTGGACTGAGAGAAGTTAACATCCAAAAAGTGCATGATTTCATCAAAGAAAACCCGAAATCGGCCATGAGATTGATTGAAGATGAATTGGCCTAATGAGCAGAAGAAGTGTAAGTGGTTGTCCTCATCATGAATGGGCCGACAATTTTAAAGACTGGTGTGGCTGAACTCTTCAAGAATTAAGTCATTCTGCAATGACAAGATGCCACTGGGACAATATAGTCAACGTGGCATCAGACACCTACAGGCGCTGTACCAATGGTTCATGATGACGACGACGACTTATTTTTTAGTATGATCTCACCAGTTTTTGTCATTTTTGTCTCAGCAATGCCAATTATTTCCACATGGTGCCTTTCCAGTTCTTCTGTAAGTTCAATTTCCTTTCCATTAATACTCCTTATATTGATGATTCTTGTCTTCAATTCTGACTTTGGGATTCTTCTTCATTTAGAAGACTAAATGTATAGTGCATTATTGCTATGAGCATATTAAGGGTTCAATAATTCTGAAACTGTGCATGAGAAATAAATAAGGTCTGGTTTAGATGTCTACAAGTGGTGATGCCGATTGTTTGTGTTAAGGCTACGAATACTGGTGAAGTGAATATGGAAGTTTCATTTTTGTTGGTTGATATTTTTGTTCTTTATGATATGATGGGTTTTATTCTCTTCCCCTTCCCATTTGCTTGAGTTTATTTTATTTATTTATTTTTTTTTATCCTCAGTGTTACTCTACTTACTTTTGATATCTTTCAGTAGACAGTGAAAGATGTAAATTTCATTAAATAACTAAGCTTATTTAT
This sequence comes from Typopeltis vanoorti, assembly GCF_054136105.1. Classification (NCBI taxonomy): domain Eukaryota; kingdom Metazoa; phylum Arthropoda; class Arachnida; order Uropygi; family Thelyphonidae; genus Typopeltis; species Typopeltis vanoorti. The sequence goes on along the minus strand of NC_143567.1, from coordinate 34,133,323 downwards.
ATACTAGGTAAATGTATAAGAAATTATTGAATAAATAATTAAATGTACCACGTCCATATGGCACATGTCACTGTTAATTGAGGTTCCAGTATGCCATACCATTGCATCCCATAAAAAAAAAAAAGTGCTACCTGTAACTATTTTAAGCTTTATCATAAAGAGAACAGACAGATGTAGAGTTCAGTGAAAGCCAAAAGGTGCTACCCAAAAGTTCGACTAATTTGACCAGAAAAAATATGTATTACTTAACCTAGCTTCTTGTTTCCCCTGTCTACTTTGAAGTAGTCTCTTGTGTATGTAGACAGTAATTCCATTTTTTTTTCTCCCATGATTCCATGCATCCCTGGCAGTCCTCAAGTGTGATGTTGAGCATTCTCCTGTGATTCTACTTGGATCTCCTCAATCATGTTAATGCTCTCTCAGCTGGAATTTTATCTTGGCAACAGGAAAAAGTTTCTGGTGAATAGGGAGGGATGGGGAATGACTGTTGTTGTGTTTAGAAACCATCAACTGTCAAACAATGAGTGATATGTATTCAGGTGTGTTGTCATGGTGGAAAACCCCTCATTGTTCTGTTTGTCCGAATGCCAGCACCAAATGTTCTCCTTCACTGCTTCAAAACCTTACAGTAAAACTTGCAGCTGACAGTTTGAACAGGGGAGGAAAATTCTAAACTAAGAATATAATTTCTTGGCAACTTTCATTTAAAATGCAGTGATGTAATTTAAGTGATAAAGCTTAATTATTTTTAGCAGTCCCAAATATGAAATCTCAGTAGTTGATGTATAGACTAATATGATTGGTATGTGTCGATGCCTAAAAATGCAGCTAAAATACCAGTATATAAAAAATTTATTGAAAATTATTCAGTCACTATTCAGAAAAGCATAACACTGCATTATTTGATGGAACTAAATTGCACTCAGCTGTGACTTTTATTTTTATGAAATGAAAGTATTTCTCTTTCTGACACAAGTTAAAAAAACTTTTTTTTTTTTTTTTCATGTTTTTTTTTTTTTTTTGGAAAAACCTGCTGAGGTAGTTTTCAAACATTGTTAGAAACATGGCTACAGAAAACATTAGGATATTTATTGAGTTTTATGTTAAAAGAAAGTAATTCTAGTTCATCTATTTTCCAAATAGTTACTCTTATTAGCATTTCAAACCTTGGATTCACATTACAGAGTGTTATTGAAAAAGTTATAAAATAGCATAAAGTGTCATTCTCCTCCAAGAATATGAAAATACACTGAATTTAATTAATGAATGTTTATGTTGTGCAGGTTAAGGAAACAAGAAATTGCAGCCTTGTCAGGACCCAATGAATTTGCGGAGTTCTATTCTAGATTAAGAGAGATTCGAGAATTTTATAGGAAACACCCACATGAGGTATGTTATGACATTCATTTTTTTTTTTTTTTTTTTGTCACTCCTACTCATGAAAGGTTGTAAAAGTACAGCATATATTTGTACCACAGGTATGCTGAATGTTAAATAATACAGAAACCATGATCTAGAGACCAAATATACATAACTGTGTCAATCAGTCTATAACTTGGTTTACTCTGTCTTTTCCAACTTTTTTTTTTTTTCTATTTAAATATAAAGATGAACTCTGTTTCAGAATATTAATTATGTCAATTATTATTTTTATGTCAATTTTACCTGCTTCTGTTAAGGAGTGCCCCTTTTTTAATGTCATTGGCTTTTTACTCAAGAATTCTTAGGACATTGCAGATGTATTTTTAGAGACAAATATATGTAGCATAATAGAAGAAAATTCGCACATACTTTTTTTTGGATGTTGTTGCCTGTTTTCTTTCTGCAGTGTGCATACTTCTGCTGTTATGGTGTTGAAAGGGGAGTGGGAGGTTGGCAATGTGGGAGAATTAATTTGAAAAAACCCATTTTTTTTATATATATAATATATACATGTATTATAAATTGAAAGCCAAACAGCTATTTTTCTGGCATCCTTAATAATAATTAAAGGAATACAAATCCCTTGTTGTTCAACTGCCAGTAAGCAAAACTCTGAGATCGAGAACTACGAATCTATGAGTCATATATACTGAAAAACTATTGGTGAATCCAAGTGTAAATGACCACTTGGTAGTACAACACCAAGGCAACTCGAAGCAAAGGTGGAGCAAGATCCCTCACTATCCTTGATATTTTCTCATAATGTAAAAACAGCCCCTAGGGGATGTAATACTGTAATTACATTATGAGGAGAGGTCACCACCCAGACTGGTTTCAACCTTTTTTGAGGTCTCATCAGTGAGTAGGTAGACCTGGAAGATAACAAGGCTTAAGTGAAAAGAACTTGCATACCTTTACTATACGACTGTCAATACGATGCCAGAAAAATATCCGTTTGGCTTTCAATTTATGTTATAATATACAAACACACCTTTATGGCATTCGTATAGTAAAGGTATGTAAGTTCTTTTCACTTAAACCTTGTTATCTTCCAGGTCTACCTACTCACTGATGAGACCTCAAAAATGGTTGAAACTGGTCTGGGTAGTGAGATCTCCTCATAATGTAATTACAGTATCACATCCCCTAGGGGCTGTGTTTTTACATTATGAGAAAATATCAAGGATAGTGAGGGAACTTGCTCCACCTTTGCTTCGAGTTGCCTTGTTGTTGTACTACCAAGTGGTCATTTACACTTGGATTCGCCGATAGTTTTTTGGTATATATGAAACTCATAGATTTGTAGTTCTTGATCTTAGAGTTTTGCTTACTGGCAGTTGAACAACAAGGGATTTGTATCCCCTTAATTATTATACATGTATTATATTTAAGGGTGGGAAAAGATGAAAAAGGGGACTGAAATTAGAAACTTTTTTAGAGGAAGGGGAAGGATTTATGGGAAAAGGGGGCCAGGGATAGGGTTGACAGGGTGTGAGCCATTTCGACATCGTGGGTCGTCATCTGAACTCATGGAGGAAGTGGAAAAGGGGATCAGGGATAGGGTTGACGGGGTGCGAGCCGTTTCAACTGCGTGGGTCATCATCTGAACTCATGGAGGAAGTATCCCTCCATGAGTTCAGACAACAACCCATGCTGTCGAAATGGCTCGCACCCCCATCAACCCTATCCCCGGTGTTGTGTTGTTATATATGCAAATTTACTTATGTCGCACCTTTCAAATGCACCAATCAGTTACTCTAAGTACAAACCTGGATTCTTGGCTCTATCTCCTTTTCAAGCATAAACACATTTAATTGATTTAAAGACTGCGCCAGTTTATGCTCTATAATAACAAATTATACTCTTCAGGGAGATACTTCCAATAACCAGAATATATAACTAACCGTCAACTCCCTCAGTCAGTCGTGGCCAAAATATTTCACTTTAACTTTACCCTCCCGCGACAAGTACGTATTTTTAGAGAGTGAGTTGACACTATTAATCAGGTAAGACTCAGTTTGGAAAAAGAATAAATATTTATTCTACAACCTCAATATACTCGTAGATAGGCTTATACGTTGGTTAAGCATTTCTAAATAACTTAGGGAATTGAAACAACGTAGATCCGAATATAAATTAAATAATACTTTAATAGATATCTCCGATATTTCGGCAATGTCTCATTGCCATTTTCTATAGGAACTTACAAAAGGCAGGAGCACAACAAGCTCTAACAATATAGTAACTGGAAATGAAGATATGAAGCTATCTTTCTCCTAGAAGTCCTGATGGTGCCCTCTGGTGGGCTAAGTAGGCATTCTTGGCCGTTGGGCTGAAGGTCTGCTGATGTATGCCTCCCAAATCTGGGGCAGTCGCATACAACCAAATTTGTTGAGGTTTGGAGAGTTTCTTAGGGCAGAGGCTGATTCCACAAATAATCTTTCGAATTTATATTTGCTCCGGTGTATTATTTTTGCTTTCTTCCACCGTATTCTGTGGCGAGTATCCAGAGCATGGTCTGCAAGACCAGAATGGCTATATTTGTAAAACCGGATGTAGTCCTTGTGTTCAAGGACTACATCCGGTTACAGTTTTACAGGCCTTACAGAAAATTGGCATCCCTTATCCGCTCTACCAAAGACCAACCACTTCCCCTAGACCTACCTGGTGTATACCAGGTCCCTTGCAGTTGTAAACTGTCGTACTTTGGCCAAACAGGCAGGACAGCGAATATCAGAATTTCTGAACACAAGGACTACATCCGGTTTTACAAATATAGCCATTCTGGTCTTGCAGACCATGCTCTGGATACTCGCCACAGAATACGGTGGAAGAAAGCAAAAATAATACACCGGAGCAAATATAAATTCGAAAGATTATTTGTGGAATCAGCCTCTGCCCTAAGAAACTCTCCAAACCTCAACAAATTTGGTTGTATGCGACTGCCCCAGATTTGGGAGGCATACATCAGCAGACCTTCAGCCCAACGGCCAAGAATGCCTACTTAGCCCACCAGAGGGCACCATCAGGACTTCTAGGAGAAAGATAGCTTCATATCTTCATTTCCAGTTACTATATTGTTAGAGCTTGTTGTGCTCCTGCCTTTTGTAAGTTCCTATAGAAAATGGCAATGAGACATTGCCGAAATATCGGAGATATCTATTAAAGTATTATTTAATTTATATTCGGATCTACGTTGTTTCAATTCCCTAAGTTATTTAGAAATGCTTAACCAACGTATAAGCCTATCTACGAGAATCAACATCATCCACGGAGATACTATCGCACGGAAGGCTCGCCAATATGGTAAAATGAAGATGAAGCTGTCAAGACAATTAAATCGTCTGACTTTCCTGAAACTCTGCCGGGATAACAAGGTAATCCCGAACTGTGTGAAATTGAAGCACCGTTTTGTTTCGCAAAAAGCGCTCCGTATATACAACCGCGCCAGCTACGCGTTACTACGCGAACAAATCACCGCCACGCGGTTAGGCTTAGCCAAAATTAACGAAGCTATTCGTACCCTCGGAGAGGAACTGTCGTGCACTTTGAATCAAGAATTGTGGACAATTTTACATGACGTCTCGTGTACCTCCGCAGACAAAGAGTTTGAAAAAATACGAAGCCGACAGATGAAGAAATTCGATAAATTAATAATAAAAAAGAATTCCACCGTCAATCCAGAACTTGCTACCAACACCGTAATCAACCTTTCTTCAGTCACCCTGAAGCCTGAAGCTCTCAACGTGCTTTCACCTGGCCACAACTTCGCCATTGCTCCCAAAAAAATACCAAGTGAGGATATAATGATCCAGATTGAAAGAGGAATCCGCCACCTTCCACATCAAATCGCCAACAGTGTAAGACTGGATGTAGCTTGTGTCCTTTCCATAGCAAAACCACCCAAAACCAATATATCCAACAAGGAATTTGAAGCCCTACAGGAATTGAGAAATAATAAAGAAATAGTTATCACCAAAGCGGATAAAGGAAATGCAACTGTAGTACTTAACCATAAGGACTACAAAGGTAAGCTGAATGCTCTCCTATTAGATCGGGCTACTTACCTCCCTATCAATTACAATCCCACCAACTCACAAATTAGAAAACTTCACAGCCTCCTTAAGAAAGTCACTTCTTGGCCTGTAGAAGTTACCAACAGATTAAAACCGTTTAACTCTATACCCCCCCGTATTTACGGACTCCCAAAAATACATAAAGAAAATGTGCCATTACGTCCCATAGTGGATGGCATTGATTCCCCCACATACAAACTAGCTAAATATTTAGCCAAAGAGTTCACACACTATACTGGCAACACACCATCACACATAAAAAACTCAGCCCACTTCAAAGCCAGCATAGAAAACCTTACACTCCAACATAATGACATAATGGTCAGCTTCGACGTCTCCTCCTTATTCACCAATGTCCCACTCAAGGAAACTTTAGAGCTAATCCAAGCTAAATTTTCTCCCGATATCTCAGCCCTATTTCAGTTCACAATGAACTCAGGCTATTTCGTTTGGCAGGGAAAATTCTACAAACAAATAGAGGGGACAGCCATGGGCTCACCACTCTCCCCACCCTTAGCCAATTTCTTTATGGAGACCTTTGAGGAAAAAGCCTTAGCCTCTGCCCCACAAAAACCAACCATATGGCTTCACTACGTTGATGATGTGTTCGCTATTTGGCCACATGGCTCTGAAACACTCCTCTCCTTCCTCACACACTTAAACAACCAACACGCCAGAATCAAGTTCACCCTGGAAAAAGAGGAAAACAACTGCCTCCCCTTCCTAGACACACTAGTCACCCACCAGCCTGATGGAACTTTGGTTTTCTCAGTTTACAGAAAACCCACCCATACAGGCAGATACATTCACCAACAATCACACCCCCCCCCCCCCTCACAACAATATGGAGTGGTAAAAACACTATACAACAGGGCTAAACTAATCTGTTCTAACGACATAGCCCTTAACACTGAACTAAATCACATCTTAAACACTTTCTCAGCCAATGGCTACCCCCCCCCCCCCAAAAAAAAAATCCAAAAAATATTAAAACCTACAAACCACAGCCCCCCCCCCTCCTCCCCCCCTCCACAAAAAAGATTACTCTAAATCCATCATCATTCCCTACATCCGAGGCACCTCTGAAAAAATTACCAAAATTCTAAAAAAACATGACCTCACCTCCTGTTACAGGCCTTACAGAAAATTGGCATCCCTTATCCGCTCTACCAAAGACCAACCACTTCCCCTAGACCTACCTGGTGTATACCAGGTCCCTTGCAGTTGTAAACTGTCGTACTTTGGCCAAACAGGCAGGACAGCGAATATCAGAATTTCTGAACACAAGGACTACATCCGGTTTTACAAATATAGCCATTCTGGTCTTGCAGACCATGCTCTGGATACTCGCCACAGAATACGGTGGAAGAAAGCAAAAATAATACACCGGAGCTAATATAAATTCGAAAGATTATTTGTGGAATCAGCCTCTGCCCTAAGAAACTCTCCAAACCTCAACAAATTTGGTTGTATGCGACTGCCCCAGATTTGGGAGGCATACATCAGCAGACCTTCAGCCCAATGGCCAAGAATGCCTACTTAGCCCACCAGAGGGCACCATCAGGACTTCTAGGAGAAAGATAGCTTCATATCTTCATTTCCAGTTACTATATTATTAGAGCTTGTTGTGCTCCTGCCTTTTGTAAGTTCCTATAGAAAATGGCAATGAGACATTGCCGAAATATCGGAGATATCTATTAAAGTATTATTTAATTTATATTCGGATCTACGTTGTTTCAATTCCCTAAGTTATTTAGAGAAAACCTCAATATACACTAAATAATTACATAAATTCACACTAGTTAAGATTGGAATCTTATACAAAATATTAAGTTAGGAAAGCTAGTTTCTTTCAGGGTTGTCCCAAAATCTTATTTCTGGCAAACTGCCTATACTTAATCGTCATTTAACACATTTCACTCATAACAATTCCTATCTCTGCAACTTTATCAAACTCCTCTTAACAATCTCGATGTCAGGCTCAAGCCTAATTGAACAATTACTTAAAAGTCACCAGTTGATATTGTTCGGTTTATCAAGTTTCTTGCATCTAAATTTCTTCACTTACTCACAGGCTTCCAAAACACAAATAATAAAATGTCTACATTACCTTTACATGGTTTCAGAATGGGTCTGCTGGCTGATACTGTCATGAAAGAACCTGAGACTCGGTTCTTTGTTTGGACAATGTGCGGCATTATATATCTGCTATGTGGCTATCCTCGATACGCACTACGGCCACCTTCGATATCTAAGGCCTACATGGGTACATCGACAACTCAGCGCCGCTTGTGATGAAACTGTTAGCTGCGTTGCGTTGGAACTCCGTCCGTAATTTCAGGGACTGCTCAATTCAAACTTCCCGCTGCCACACATCCTCGCCCGCCGTTCAGCCTGGAACCAGCTACCTCGACCTTCTCTTTATGACCACGAGATCCCGGGAAAGCCTTCTTCCTCCTCATGCAATTCCTTATATTACGCATCACATAGCGCCCCCCATCCTCTCCTGAAACACCTTGGGCGGCGCTATATTAGTCTCGAACTCCGGATGATGTCAGCACTTTTTTTTGCAGCAGGAAATCACATGACTGTTGTTATGCACACCTGCTCTTAGTATCACACAGCCTCAGGCGCTTACACTAACACGTACCATACCTTTGGACCCACTCTTACATTTAGCTCAGTAGAATATTTAAGTTAATTTTAGTTACACCGTACAATACTGAATCCTGATTTATAATTCATAAAAAAAACTTCTAAATAATATAATATAATTCCAAATCTGTTATGCATCTTTACAATTTTATAAGCTACAGTTTATTATCTTTATATTTCACACTTTAAACACAATATTATCTGAATTTTACCAAATGCAAGTATTTCCTACTATGAACAATTCAATATGCTAAGTTGTACTTGTTGGAATTTGAATGGTCTACTGAAACGAAGTCACAAGACCATTCAGAGTTCAACACCGGCCCCCTTTTCCCATAAATCCTTCCTCTAAAAAACAGTTTCTAATATCAGCCCCCCTTTTTCATCTTTTCCCACCCTACAAAAAAGTGCTCTGCCCACTCTTAAATATATGTATATATTATATATAAAAAAATCTGGGTTTTTCATATTAATTCTCTTTCATTGCCCCCACTCCCCTTTCAACACCATAACAGCAGAAGTATGCACAACTAGTTTCTAAGAAAGAAGACAGGCAACAACATCCAAGAAAAGGTATGTGCGAATTTTCTTCTATTATGCTACATATTTTTGTCTCTAAAAATACATCTACAATGCTCTAAGAATTCTTGAGTAAAAAGCCAATGACATTAAAAAAGGGACACTGCTTAACAGAAGCAGGCAAAATAGCCATAAAAATAATATTTTTTAAGAGGAGTAACATGGGAGTTTTCCTGAAAAAAAAACCTTAATTACACTAACTTCTTTTCTAATATCCTGATTTCTGGTATGCTTCTATCATTGATGCCATATGTTCACTTTCCTAATTTTCCTTAGAATTCTTATATCTGCAATCCATGTTCTGTTAATTTTTTAAGATCGTTTATTTTTAAAAAATTATTACTTTTAATACAGGTGAACTTTTAAAAGCAAAAAAAAATAATAATCCTAAACAAATAAATAAACAAATAAATAATCATAAAAATGTGCTATTCATAATTACACTGATTGGTTAGTCATAGTATTTATTATTAATATTCAGATCTAGGGCCATTTTTGGTTTATCTACTTTGGACATAATTTTGTTTTGGGCTAATTTTACCATTAAACTGGTTCTAAATTGAAACAAGTTCATAAATTTTTATAGTGATTCTAAAATAACCTGAATCAAGTCACGGAGAGAGAAATTATCATATTGAATCATTTTGCCAATTAAACAAAAAAAAGGAAAATAAAAAAACATTCTAACAACAGCAAAAAATTTCACCGCTGCTTGAGCTCGAATAGTTTAATAGTGGAGATTACTGCTGAAATATACTGAATAATCATAATTTAAAATATGTTTATGAAAGAAATGGCTATCTGTAAAAGGACTTTGGTTTTAATATCAATAATAACATATGCTACCATCATCATCATCATCAAATTCCTGCCGTGTACCCTCAAGGGGTGTACAGGATATGATAGTACTACATGAAAAAATATTACATCATTACTAACTTCCTATCTACAATTTTCCTCCAGATTGGTCTGTTACTTGTCAAACCTCCAACATTATCAGATCTTATATTTCTATCGTCTAAGGCACTTTGTACCGCATAAATCCACCTATATCTTGGTCTTCCTCTGGGAGACCTCTGGGTCGTTTTGCTGCCAACCTAGCAGCGAACACTTGTTTTGCTAATCTTTCCTCGCCCATTCTGTTTAAGTGACCATACCACCTGAGATTAGCTCTGCTAACGCATTCCTGGATGCTGACAATGTCAAGTTCTTTCCTAATATCCTCGTTTTTAATATGATATTGCCATTGATGCCATCTTTTCACGCCTATAATCTTTCTCAGGACTCTCATATCTGCGGTCTCTAGTCTTTGGTCAAGTGTTTTATTTCTGACCCAGCTCTCAGATCAATAAGTTAAAACTGGTTTGAACACTGTCTTGTATACAGCTAATTTAGTGTTCCGACTAATTTCCCTTATTCCATATGAGTTTATTCAATTGACTTCCCACCATACCAGCTTTGCTGATTCTGTTGTCTATTTCTATATTTAATTTACCATGTTCACTAAAAATCGTGCCTAAATAGCTGAAATGTTTTACTTGTTCCACAGGTTCTCCATTCATAACACAGTTGACATTTTCAATGATTCTTCCTATTTTCATTGTCTTTGTCTTTTTATTGCAGACCTTCATACCATATCTATTACAACAGCTATTCAATTTAGTCAGAGAATCTTGCAGACTTGTAGCAGATTTATTTAGAAGTATAACAACATCTGCATAAAGCAAAGAGCTGACATTAACATCTCCAATTTTGATATCATATTTAATACCACTTTCCTTCATAATGTGATCCATATAGATAATGAATAACAGAGGGGATAATGTCCATCCTTGTCTCACACCAGATTTAACATTAAACCATCTTCCTGTACTTCCTTCAATTCTAACTGCTGACTTACAACTCAAATAAAGACTAAGTATTGCTTGATATAATGCCCCATTGACACCATATAACTGCAGCGTATTGAATAACTTCTCTCTTGGCACCTTGTCATATGCCTTTTCCAAATTGACAAACCTTAAATACAGATCTTTGTTATATTCCCATGCTTTCTCAACTATTTGTCGTAAAGTGAAGATCTGATTCTGACAGCCTCTATTTGGCCTGAATCCAGCTTGTTCTTCGCCAAGCTTTTCTTCCACAATTCTTCTCAACCATTTCTAAAGTATAATTGCATAGAACTTGCCAGAAACACTCAATAGGGAAATACCTCTGTAATTCTCACATTCAGTTTTATTTCCCTTTTTATATATTGGTACTTTGAGAGCTCTACTCCAATCTTCGGGAATTCGTCCCTCTGTCCAGGCTTTCTGAACTATGCAGTGCAGCCACTGTAAGACTCTTATACCACCATACTTCAGCGTTTCTGGTCGAAATGGAAATGCTGAAATATGGTGATGCCTTTCCACCTTTCAAGCCTTTGATGGCTTTTTCTACTTCAAGTATGGATATGTATTCCTGACTGCATGCCTGGTCAGTATTTTTTACCACTGTGCTATCATCACTGCTTGTTTAATTTAGCAGTTTTTCAAAGTAATTACTCCATACTTCAAGGATATCTTTTTCTCCCGTTTTCATGTCACCTTTATCATCTCTAACTACTTTTACAGCACTCTTTCCTCCATTCCTAAGCTTCTTCAACAACCTCCAGAATATTTTGCCACCTTCTTGATATTTATTTTCTATATTCTTGCCAAAGTCCTCCCATGACTTTTGTTTAGCTAGTTTTACACAGTGTTTAGCATTCTTGCATTTGTCTCTGTATTCTGTAAATGCACAAGCTGACTTATTTGCCAGGAACTTTTGATATGCTTTCTTCTTTTCCTTCACTGCCTCTTTTACTTCCTGTGTCCATCAGGGAGTTCTGATTTTTTTTATCCTTGCACACAACCTCACCACATGCCTCTCTGGCTGAATCAATCAATGTTTTCTTCAGAGTTTGCCACTGAATCTCCAAGGTTTGATTCCTGTTCTCAAACTCTTTCATTTTTTCTTCAATAATCTTTGTGTATATTAGTCTACAGTTCACATCTGAGAGCTGCTCAACTTTTATTTGCTTTAAAACTTTCTTACATGTCATTCTTTTCAATATGAAATTCAATTTTATTCTGCTCAAGACTAAATAGTGATCGCTTCCAATTTCAAATCCTCTGTACACTCTGGTGTCCTGCACCAGGGACAAAACATCACTATCAACAATAACATAGTCTATGAGATTTTTCTTTCCTTTCCTCTTCTCTCCATGTGAATTTGTGCACATTTTTATGTTGGAACATGGTGTTAGTAATAACCAGTCTATGTCCTGAGGAGAAATCCAACAGATATTTGCCATTATTATTAGCTTTGCTCTTTTCTCCAAATTATCCCAAAATATTTTTGTATGTCTCACAATCATTTCCTACTCTGCTATTTAGATCCCCAACAAGGACCAACTTTTTCTTTTTCATTGTGTCAGTTGCTTTTTCTAAAGCGTAAAAAAAATTCCTCCACTTCTACCTTAGTAGAACTTTCTGTGGGATCATAGGCACAAATAAGTCTCATTGTCCAGTTCCCGATTCTCATATTTGCCCACATTACTCTACTTGAGACTGAGTGCCATTTAAGAAGATTAGCCTCATATTTTGGGTTGAGTACTATGGCTACTCCTTCTTTTCCTTGATTGTCATTGCCTGAATATAACATTTTGTATTTATTGCTCAGAAAGATCTCAAGTGTTTTGGTCTTTTTTGTTTCAGTCACCCCTATTATGTCGATCTGGTACTTATCTAATTCCTCAGCTAGCTCCATTTCTTTGCCATTTACGCTTCTTACGTTGATAGTACCAATCTTTAACTCTGGTGATGTTGAGTTGGGGTTTGTTTTCAGATTTGTTCCAGTAGCTGACTTTTCGCTGTTCGCCCTGGTTGCCTGGCAAAAACAACAGGGGCCTTGTTTAACCTGTTTAACCGGGCGATGCCCCAGCCGGCATGAAATTTTGTCATGTTGTACCATCATTTTTTTATTTTTTTTTATTTTGGTTTAACCAATAAGAATACAATTTGGTCGGCTAAATCCCAAATTGCCAGCCCATCCTCGTTCGTTCAGTATCAAAGTAGATACCCAATAGGGTGCACCACGAGAAGGTGAGGACTGGACATTAGGTCAGAAGCCCTGGTCGGTTCTCCGCATTCCTTTAAAGGCTATGTGGAGGTCTCCTCTCAGTTATACAGCTTTGACCCCTTAAGCACCCATTTAGACTATGTGAAGAAGCTAAATAAGCAAAAGCAATCAGGACTTGCAGAGCATGTTATCACCACCAGACACTGAGTTCTTTGGAAGAAAATTAAAATTTTCCTTAATTAAAAGGTTCCTCATGTCATGGATGGGAATCGAACCCAGGTCTTTCCGACCAAAGGGCTTCGTCTCTACTAGCTGAGCTATGGAGGCTCTAGAACATAAGACATAATAATTAAGATTTACCTTAGGTATATAATTTAATTAGAATAAAAGTTTTGCCCTGTTGTCAAGGACATCTTCAGTATGGCTTTCAAATTAAACAACAAGAACAGAAACCAGTGTATTCAACAATGCCACTGTAGATTGTATTGTTGATTGTTGAATATACATATGTGATGTAGAGTATCGTGGTCTAATTATGTTAAGGTTCTAGTAAAAATAACTAACAAGATTTAAATAAAAATAAAATATATAGATATACGAGGTGAGACAATTTAATTCCCAGAATGCACCTGTAAAAAAACCTACGTTAGGAACTATACATTAGTGGCTACTGTCACCTTTGAAGTAGTCCCCCTCATGTATTTATATACTGGTTTAGACGGTGTTCCCATTTTTGGAAACAGGCATGGAACTCTATTTTTTTTCCGGAATATGTTTGAGGTCTTTTATCACATTAATGCTGGATATCAGCGATTTCAAAAAATCTTCTTCCTTTTGGTGCAGTCTTTAATTTTGGAAACAGCCAGAATCACATGGAGCTAAGTCGGGTGAATAAGCAGGATGACCTAATTTGATAATCGATTTTTTGGTCAGAAACTCTTACGATGAGTGCACTATGGCTTGGTGCATTGTCGTGATGGATGATCCATTTGTCAGGCCACAATTCTGATCTTTTCTCTGAACAGAATCTTATAATCTTTTCAACACCCTCTAAATAGCATTGTTGGTTGATCGTTTGTTCCTGTTTAATGAATTCATAATGGACTATTCCCTTGTGATCAAAGAAACACGCCAGCAGGGTCTTGAACATGCATGTTTGTTTCTGATTTGGTGAACTTGGGGTTTTCCACAGTGTGTGCTGGTGTTTTGTTTCGAGATCATACTGGAAACACCAGGTTTCGTCACTTGTAATTACACTTGGAAACGTGTTTAATTGCAGAAAGATCAGTTGCAACTTGAACCCACCGCTGCTTCTGTTCGTCTATGAAGATCCGAGGCACAAACTTCGCAGAAATCTTTCGCATTCTCAATTCTTCAGTTCAAATTACCCTGACTGTTTCTCGATTCATTTGCAATTCATCAGCCATCAATCGCACACTTAATCATGTCAGACTGTACCAAATATCACACTCTGTTCACATTTGCTTCTGTCATTTTTTTTTTTTTTTTGCCCACTTCTGGGGTCGTCATTTACATTTTCTCATCCACCTTTGAATCTCTTATACTACTCAAAGACATATTTCTCTTTTTCAGAGCATCCACATCATATGCAACTTTCAACAGCTCCAGCGTTTCAGTAGCAGTTTATCTGATTTTCACATAAAATTTGATATTAACATGCTGCTCCAAATTTTGATCACACATTTTTATGCCAAAGTTTACATGCAGATCGCTATTGTTTTTGCAATAGCCAACTAGCAAATGGCTCTATCGGCTTGAGGTTTATGCACACATTAGTTAAAACAGTAATTTTAACTCCAACCAAATCACCACATGGGCGACACCATATGTGGCCATTCTGCGAATTAAGTTGTTACACCTTGTAGATAGATGTATAATTAAATTTAAGTTAATTCTGGAATTTATGAAGAAGTCCTTCCCATAACAGGGATAAGATAAGTCCATCATTTCTATTTAGATTTGGTTGACATAGCAAGGTCACACAATGCACTTTGTATAAACGTTCCAAGAGATTATTACTTTTATAGAGAATTTTAATTTTCTTCCAAAGAACTCAGTGTCTGGTGGTGATAACATGCTCTGCAAGTCCTGATTGCTTTTGCTTATTTAGCTTCTTCACATAGTCTAAATGGGTGCTTAAGGGGTCAAAGCTGTATAACTGAGAGGAGACCTCCACATAGCCTTTAAAGGAATGCGGAGAACCGACCAGGGCTTCTGACCTAATGTCCAGTCCTCACCTTCTCGTGGTGCACCCTATTGGGTATCTACTTTGATACTGAACGAACGAGGATGGGCTGGCAATTTGGGATTTAGCCGACCAAATTGTATTCTTATTGGTTAAACCAAAATAAAAAAAAATAAACAAATGATGGTACAACATGACAAAATTTCATGCCGGCTGGGGCATCGCCCGGTTAAACAGGTTAAACAAGGCCCCCGTTGTTTTCGCCAGGCAACCAGGGCGAACAGCGAAAAGTCAGCTACTGGAACAAATCTGAAAACAAACCCCAACTCAACATCACCAGAGTTAAAGATCGGTACTATCAATGTAAGAAGCCTGAATGGCAAAGAAATGGAGCTAGCTGAGGAATTAGATAAGTACCAGATCGACATAATAGGGGTAACTGAAACAAAAAAGACCCAAACTGGTGAGATCTTTCTGAGCAATAAATACAAAATGTTATATTCAGGCAATGACAATCAAGGAAAAGAAGGAGTAGCCATAGTATTCAACACAGAATACGAGGCTAATCTTCTTGAATGGCAGTCAGTCTCAAGTAGAGTAATGTGGGCAAATATGAGAATGGGGAACTGGACAATGAGACTTATTTGTGCCTATGATCCCACAGAAGGTTCTATTAAGGTAGAAGTGGAGGAATTTTTTGAGGCTTTAGAAAAATCAACTGACACAATGAAAACGGAAAAGTTGGTCCTTGTTGGGGATCTAAATAGCAGAGTAGGAAATGATTGTGAGACATACAAAAATATTTTGGGAAAATTTGGAGAAAAGAGCAAAGCTAATAATAATGGCAAATATCTGTTGGATTTCTGCTCAGGACATGGACTGGTTATTACTAACACCATGTTCCAGCATAAAAATGTGCACAAATTCACATGGAGAGAAGAGGAAAGGAAAGAAAAGTCTCATTGACTATGTTATTGTTGATTGTGATGTTTCTCCCTGGTGCAGGACACCAGAGTGTACAGAGGATTTGAAATTGGAAGTGATCACTATTTAGTCTTGAGCAGGATAAAATTGAATTTCATATTGAAAAGAATAACATGTAAGAAAGTTTTTAAAGCGAATAAAAGTTGAGCAGTTCTCAGATGTGAACTGTAGACTAAAATACAGAAAGATTATTGAAAAGAAAATGAAAGAGTTTGATACAGGAATCTAACCTTGGTGATTCAGTGGCAAACTCTGAAGAAAACATTGATTGATTCTGCCAGAGAGGCATGTGGTGAGGTTGTGTGCAAGGATAAAAAAAATCAGAACTCCCTGGTGGACACAGGAAGTTAAAGAGGCAGTGAAGGAAAAGAAGAAAGCATATCAAAAGTGCCTGGCAAATAAGTTCACATTTACTCTTACAGAATACAGAGACAAATGTAAGAAAGCTAAACAGTGTGTAAAACTAGCTAAACAAAAGTCATGGGAGGACTTTGGCAAGAATATAGAAAATAAATATCAAGAGGGTGGCAAAATATTCTGGAGGTTGTTGAAGAATCTTAGGAATGGAGGAAAGAGTGCCGTAAAAGGAGTTAGAGATGATAAAAGTGACATGAAAACAGGAGAAAAAGATATCCTTGAACTATGGAGTAATTACTTTGAAAAACTGCTAAATGAAACAAGCAGTGATGACAGCACAGTGATAAAAAAACACTGACCAGGCATGCAGTTCAGGAATACATATCCATACTTGAAGTAGAAAAAGCCATCAAAGGCTTGAAATGTGGACAGCAGGAGTAGATGATATTCGACCAGAAATGCTGAAGTATGGTGGTATAAAAGTCTTACAGTGGCTGCACTGCATAGTTCAGAAAGCCTGGATAGAGGGACAAATTCCCGATGATTGGAGTAGAGCTCTCATAGTACCCATATATAAAAAGGGAAATAAAACTGAATGTGAGAATTACAGAGGTATTTCCCTACTGAGTGTTCCTGGCAAGATCTATGCAAGTATACTTGAGAAACGGTTAAGAAGAATTGTGGAAGAAAAGCTTGGTTAAGAACAAGCTGGATTCATGCCAAATAGAGGCTGTCAGGATCAGATCTTCACTTTACAACAAATAGTCGAGAAAGCATGGGAATATAACAAAGATCTGTATTTAAGTTTTGTCGATTTGGAAAAGGCATATGACAAGGTCCCAAGAGAGAAGCTATTCAATACGCTGTAGTTATATGGTGTCAGTGGTTCATTATATCAAGCAATACTTAGTCTTTATTTGAGTTGTAAGTCAGCAGTTAGAATTGAAGGAAGTACAGGAAGATGGTTTAATGTTAAATGTGGTGTGAGACAAGGATGTACATTATCCCCTCTGTTATTCATTATCTATATGGATCACATTATGAAGGAAAGTGGTATTAAACCTGATATCAAAATTGGAGATGTTAATGTCAGCTCGTTGCTTTATGCGGATGATATTATACTTCTAAATAAATCCGCTACAAGTCTGCAAGATTCTCTGACTAAATTGAATAGATGTTGTAATAGATATGGTATGAAGGTCAGCAATAAAAAGACAAAGACAATGAAAATAGGAAGAATCATTGAAAATGTCAACTGTGTTGTGAATGGAGAACCTGTGGAACAAGTAAAACATTTTAGCTACTTAGGCACGATTTTTACTGAAGATGGTAAATTAAATATAGAAATAGACAATAGAATCAGCAAAGCTGGTATGGTGGGAAGTCAATTGAATAAATTCATGTGGAATAAGAGAGAAATTAGTCGGAACACTAAATTAGCTGTATACAAGACAGTGGTCAAACCAGTTTTAACTTATGGATCTGAGAGCTGGGTCAGAAGTAAAACACTTGACCAAAGACTAGAGACCGCAGATATGAGAGTCCTGAGAAAGATTAGAGCCGTGAACAGATGGCATCAATGGTAATATCATATTAAAAATGAGGATATTAGGAAAGAACTTGACATTGTCAGCATCCAGGAATGCGTTAGCAGAGCTAATATCAGGTGGTATGGTCACTTAAATAGAATGGGCGAGGAAAGATTAGCAAAACAAGTGTTCTCTGCCAGGTTGGCAGGAAAACGACCCAGAGGAAGACCAAGATATAGGTGGATTGATACGGTACAAAGTGCCTTAGACATAGAAATATAAGAATTGATAATGTTGGAGTCTTGACAAGTAACAGACTGATTTGGAGGAAAATTGTAGATAGGAAGTTAGTAACGATGTAATTTTTTCATGTAGTACTGTCATATCCTGTACACCCCTTGAGGGTACATGGCAGGAATTTGATGAAGATGATGACATAGTCTAAATGTTCATGTGCTGTAGATCTACCTGTTTGACCAAAATACTATAAGGAAAAATGCCTTCATGAATTGCTAATTTAATATCTCAACTATATCCTACACAGTTATCATTCTGCCATTTTTACCAGCTATTATCCTTCCCTAATCATTCTTCCTTTTGCTTGCCATGTATCAAAAAAGATATTCTGGAAAACCTTTTTTGCCTTTATTAGTTGACTGCTGTGCATTCTGTATTTTTGCTACCTTTATCAAGCAAAGCACTTTCCTTCCCTGCTCTTTCTACTTCTCATGCAGCTGATTATTACCACTCATCTTTCTGCTCTTCGTTCATCCATTTCACACCAACTTTATTTAACCTCTTGACCCTTGGAATATATTCAGACATTGTGTCTACTAAATAATACTTTACCAGGGCTCAAGCAGCCCTGTTATCCTTTTTATACAGTTTCTCATTCCATGATAGAGCTGCAAGCTGTCTCAGCTTTTCATAATTACCAGCCTTATTGTTCCACATGTATCCCTTTCTCGCAGAAGTCCTCATAGATTTCAAGAAAATCTATGAGGACTTCTGTGGCTTCTATGGCTGACAACCACCTAGGGGATAATTTTGTGGTCTCTCACCAACTGGAGGAATATCTGACAATTTTTTTTTTTTTTTATATAATCTCCTCTAATGAAGTGATCAAATCCAAATCACTTAAGCCTCATGTGCCCTCTCTTACATATCTGCCAAGGTAGTTGTTTCTTAAAATCTCAACACATTCATTCCATATGGCTTCAGATGCCATCTCTTCATTCCAGTTTACAATTATCATAATTAAGACTTTCCATAATGACCACTCTTGCTATTTGTTAGGCTAATTTTCATTTTCTTCTCACTGCCACCCATTACCAGGTCTATAGCAAAGGTAGCAACATACAACTAAACATTGTATCCATTTTATCCAGCCTGATGGATCCTTGGTTTTCTCTATTTACAGAAAACCCACCCATACAGGCCCCCTCACAACAGTATGGGGTTATAAAAACACTATATAATAGGGCAAAATTAATCTGTTCAGATGACAGTGGCCTAACCACTGAACTAAACCACATCCTTAACACTCTCTTAGCCAATGGCTACAACCTCCAAAAAATATGAAAACCAGTTACCCCCCCCCCCCCCCCCTTCATAACAAAGATTATACTAAACCATCACCATTCCCTATATCTGGGACACCTCTGAAAAGTTAACCAAAATCTTAAAAAAAAAAAAAAAATGATCTGACTTCTTGTTACAAACTATATAAAAAATTGGCATCCCTTTTCTGCTCCACCAAAGACCAGCCACTTCCCCTAGACCCTACCTGGGGAATACCAGGTCCCTTGCAGCTGTAAACTGTCCTACTTTGGCCAAACAGGCAGGACATCGAATGTAAGGATTTTGGAACACAAAGACTACATCCGGTTTCACCAGTACAGCCACTCTGGGCTTGCAGACCATGTTCTGGATATCCGCCACAGAATACGTTGGAAGAAAGCTACGATAATACACTGCAGCAAATTTAAATATGAAAGATTGTTCATCGAATCAGCCTCAGCTCTAAAAAACTTTCCAAACCTCAACAAATTTGGGTGCATGAGACTGCCCCAAATTTGGGAAGCTTGCATCTTGAGAACTTCAGCCCAACAGCCAAGACAACCCAGTATTGCCTGTTGGGTTGGGGGGGGAGCACCTTTAGGACTCTAGGAACAACAGTAATTTTCTCTCTTCTGCTTCATTTACTTTTTGTAGTGCCTGCGTGCACGTGTCATAGTTGTATGTTCCCATGAAGATGGCAATATGATTGCTGAAATATAGGAGGTATTTATTAAAGTTTCTTTTAATTAATATTCCAGGATACATTATAAATTCCTTAAATAATTTAACAAGTCCTACTAACAATGCTTCTCAGATATGATTCCTACCCCCCCCCCCCCAATCATTCCTCTATCATCACTGATCTTGCAATCCTCCCCCCATACTCATATATGTGCTTCTTCCCTCCCACATTCCAGACCATTTTATATCTACTCACATATTCACTTTTTATCCAGTCTGCTTGAACTCCCCCCCCCCCACTTCCCTATCTATTATGAGTTCCTACTCTCTTATTTCCTTCACTCATGCTATTCACCTCTCCATTCATTAGCTCTCTCCTTCATTTTTTCCTACCCTACTTTCCTGTTCTTCCACATCACCTTTTACTTCTTCAAATCTGTACACTGCATTCATTACTGTTTCCTTTCTAGCAACAGTCTCTACAGTTGACTTACACCAAAATGTAGCCAATCTCTCTCTCTCTCTCTCTTATACAGTTTCATTTATCCCTCAAATTCATTCAGTGTATTCACAAAATGCACTCCTTTCTCCTTATGCAGCTCTGCTAACATACCATTCATGATCTTTGCTCACTGTCATATCCAAGCAACACACTGGCTACTTTTCTTACTACACTATATTTTACTCTCAGCTACTTCTGATAGCTATTCTCATTCATACCGAAGGTGCCTTTAACAATCCACAGAGACAAAAATTTTATTCTAAATATTTATTCCTTCATATATAATTTAGCTGTTTTAAAAATGTCTGCTTGAGTATCTGTTCACAACAAATTAGTTGTTTCATTTTAGATAAGTATACCAATGTCTGTGGAATTTGAAGAACTTAATCAGTCAAGAGAAGCACCATCAGAAGAATTGCAGAGTAAGATTTTTCTAATGTATAAATTACTAATCAAGTGTACTTGAAATTAGTAGCCAATATGGATATATTAAAGGATTACTTTTCTTTCATTCAGAAAGATCCTGCTCAAATGAAAGAAAACAGATTCTACTATACTAGAATTCAGAACTGCTGTTTGCTACCACTGTATTAAATGTTCATTTTTAATTTGTATCGTGTGATGCATATTTTATTACCTAAAATTTTTACATTTTTTCTTACTGCATAATGATTTCTGGTATTTCAAAATTTCATTTAAAAATACACCCTCTGTCCAAAAAGAAACCGAACTTTTCGAAAATAGAAGAAACTACTGGCGCCACTTGTTGTATCTTTTTGTTGTCGAAAGCTGCAACCTTCATTAGTGTTGTGTCAACTGTTTATGACATTTGTTTCATTAGAAGCTGAGTTATAGTGCCAAGAGTGACAGTGTGTTTGACGAACGGTCGGAAAATGAGTTTTAAACTTGATAAACATTTTAC
This sequence comes from Typopeltis vanoorti, assembly GCF_054136105.1. Classification (NCBI taxonomy): domain Eukaryota; kingdom Metazoa; phylum Arthropoda; class Arachnida; order Uropygi; family Thelyphonidae; genus Typopeltis; species Typopeltis vanoorti. The sequence goes on along the minus strand of NC_143567.1, from coordinate 34,111,749 downwards.
TGAAATGCATCAAATTCTTCAAAAAGCATATGGTGATGAATGCTTATCCTGTACTCAAGTTTATGAGTGGTTTAAGTGATTTCAAAGTGGTTGTAAGAGGCTTGAGGACGACGAAAAGCAGGGCCATCCAAAACTGGACCGAGCGAAGTTAACATCCACAAAGTGCATGATTTCATCAAAGGAAGGCCGAAATCATCCGTGAGATTGATTGAAGATGAATTGGGGATTCCAAAATCAACTGTGCACAACATTTTGACTGAGAGTTTGGGACTTTGTAAATTGAATTCGCAATTTGTTCCCCACAAGTTGACTGACGACCAAAAAATGTATCGAATTGAATACTGCAAGGATCTCATTAAAACCGCTCGTAAGGACTCAAACTTCCTTGACATGATCATTACTGGTGACGAAACGTGGTGTTTTGAGTATGAGCCCGAAACAGAGTGCTGAGTGGAGACCACCAGAAGAGGGGCATCTGAAAAAAAGTCGCTTGGAGAAGTCAAAAGTAAAGACAATCCTGATTTGTTTCTACGATTCCAAAGGCATTATCCACAAAGAATTCGTTCTGCCTCGCCAAACAGTCAATGGTGAGTTTTCTTTTGAAGTGATTGATAGCGAGAATTCGTCGCATACGGCATGAATATCGTGATGCAAGCATCTGGTCACTTTTGCACGATAATGCACCATCTCATCGTTTTAACATTGTGAGACAGTTTATGAGCAAAAACCAAGTTTGTTTTTTTGGATCGCTCGCAGTATTCACCTCACTTCCCCTTCATTTGCCGATGAAAGGCAAGCGATATGACACCATTGAAAACGTTCAAGCGGCATTAACCACGACCTTCAACAGTATCCCAAAAACTGATATAAAAAACTCATGTAACAAATTAATTGACCGTGCCAAATGCTGTATCGAAGCTGAGGGAGAGTATATTGATTGAAATAAATGATTTGAATAATTATAATTGGCCTGTGTTTTATTTTCTATCAAAAGATCGGTTTCTTTTTGGTCAGAGGGTGTATAAGGTATTTTTTTGATGTGACTGTTGCCTTGTTGCACTTCAGGAGTTATGAATCATTTTTTGGATTAGTTTTATAACTAACTAACTATAAACAGATGCACAAAGCACATTCCTTTGTTTATCTCTCTCTCTCTCTCTCTCTCTCTGCATATACTAGTTTGTCTGAATACAGGTTTGAATCAGTCTAACTGTGTCAAGTTTGCAAATATTTTTAGGTGGTGGTAGTGATTTTTGTTACTTGGTGCAATACCAGGTTGCTATTTGTAGTCAATCCTAAATTAGCTTGAAAAAGTTGTGTTTTGTCTCTAGAGCAGATTCACAGATTATCTAACTCTCGGCATGCTGCCATTATACTAAAAATGTGCTATAGGTTTTGGATTTTTTGCGAGCAGGATTTGACCAAAAAAAAAAAAAAAAAAGATTACTGGTCAGCTAATCTTAATTTTATATTTATAACTAAAAATAAGGGTCTATTGCACATAAAATATTACACACATTTTTCATTCTTTTGGCATTTGGCTGAAGCACTGAATATTCAGCCGAAGCATACTAAATTAAATTTCAAACATTCTGAATTAAATTTTATGAAAAAAGGTTGTGAACAAAAACAAAAAACAAATACTCATTAAAATTTATGAATTTTTAATTAATATTTAAAAAAAAACATTTTTTTAAAAACTTATGTGTAATATGTAAAACGTGTAATAATACTTTACCTAGCCATTCATTCACATGAAAATGCAAAGATAAAAAGAATATTTCATAGCCAAATATGTACAGGATATATGTATGTATATATACAGGCTTCAGAAATCCACTCACCACTGGCAAGTTTTCAGAGACAAGTGGCGAGTGAATTTTTGGCCTCGTTTTAAATTATTTTTTTCCTTCGCATTATTTACATTTTTTTCCCTTTTCATTTTAAAACATTATCTTATTCACAGTCCAGTTATATGATCACGAGTAGCCACTAAATAATTTATTAAAGACGTTACTAATTATATGAAGAGCCAAAGGCTTCAATTCGGCGACATGAACTTATTTAAGTTAAGGAATATTACATCCCATATTGTTTCTTAGCCGAATAAGAAACTCAAAGAGTTTCATGCCGAATTGGCAATTCTCATATAAGGGACGCAAGTTCTGTTCACTGCAAACTTGGTATTAACTAGGTCTATCTACTCACTGATGAGACCTCAATAAAGGTTGAAACCGGTCTGGGTAGTGACCTTCTCTCATAATGTAGAACAGTAATACAGCTCCTAGGAGCCAAGTTCACATTATGGGTAAATACCAAGAATAGTGATCGGAGCTTGCTCCACCATTACTATGAGGTATGCATCAGTTTGCACTACCAAATGGGTCAGGTGCTGCACTATCCAGGTATTTGCTTACGCTTGGAATCGCCGAACTTTATATAGTTTCTATATTCGGCATGAAACTCTTTGAGTTTCTTATTCGGAATCACAACAGCACTTACAATTTTAGTGGCTGGTTTTCTCTAAAAGTCATAACATAAACCAATCATCTTCACTTTCTTCCATCTTTTTTAAGGTTCAGAACTGTATTTTTTCTTTCTATATGAAAGACTGCAAAAAATTTAACAATTATTAAAAACTCAATCTGTCATATCTTCTTTTTCCAACAGTTGTTCTGTCATCATCGTACGTAACAATTGATAACTTTAAAAAATTTTTCTTTCTATATGAAAGACTTCATAAATGTTCATTATCGAATTCCAAAAATCCCCCATTTTTTTCTCCCCAGCAGAATTCTAGCGTTCTTTTCACTCCATGCATGCTCACTACACATCACATGTCAGTTTTCATTTCAGTCATGACGTGAGAAAATGAGCCACCATTACATACTTTTTATTTCGTAATGGTGGCTCATTATGAAATAAATACTCTTTACTTTGAGTAAAGCACCTTACGTGCCTTACTCGAAAACAGTAATGCTTGTGCATTCATTTTAGAAATTATGGAAATTACAACCGTGTTATAAATAACTATTTTTAATTTCCCGACGTTTCGATCTTCATATTAAGATCATCATCTGGTGTATATACAAATATACAAGGAGACAAGCAGAGTAACATTACACACAATAAGCTAAAGAGACAATGATTTGATCACGGGTTATTCTACTGGCATGACCTCTAGTGAAAAAAATTTTTTTTTTTTTACAGTTTAATTAAAGCTAAATTCTATTTACCATAACATGAAAAAACATTCTTTTTTATATAGATAGTCTTCTTTCAGTAACAATGATGTCCTATTTTTATCATCATCAAATTCCTGACATGTACCCTCAAGGGGTGTACAGGATATGATAGTACTACATGAAAAATTTACATCATTACTAACTTCCTATCTACAATTTTCCTCCAAATCAGTCTGTTACTTGTCAAGACTTCAACATTATCAGATCTTATATTTCTATCATCTAAGGCACATTGTACTGTATCAATCCACCTATATCTTGGTCTTCCTCTGAATCATTTTCCTGCCAACCTGGCAGAGAACACTTGTTTTGCTAATCTTTCCTCGTCCATTCTTTAAGTGACCATACCACCAGAGATTAGCTCTGCTAATGCATTCCTGGATGCTGACAATATCAAATTCTTTCCTAATATCCTCGTTTTTAATATGATATTGCCATTGATGCGATCTGTTCACGCCTATAATCTTTCTCAGGACTCTCATATCTGCCGTCTCTAGTCTTTGGTCAAGTGTTTTACTTCTGACCCAGCTCTCAGATCTATAAGTTAAAACTGGTTTGAACACTGTCTTGTATACACAATTTAGTGTTCCGACTAATTTCTCTCTTATTCCATATGAATTTATTCAATTGACTTCCCACCATACCAGCTTTGTTGACTCTGTTGTCTATTTCCATATTTAATTTACCATCTTCACTAAAAATCGTGCCTAAGTAGCTGAAATGTTTTGCTTGTTCCACAGGTTCTCCGTTCAAAACACAGTTGACATTATCAACAACTCTATCTATTTTCATTGTCTTTGTCTTTTTAATGCTGACCGTCATGCCATATCTATTACAACAGTTATTCAATTTAGTCAGGGAATCTTGCAACCTTGTAGCAGATTTATTTAGAAGTATAACATCGTCTGCATAAAGCAGGCTGACATTAGCATCTCCAATTCTGATATCATGATTAATACCAATTTCCTTCATAATGTGATCCATGTAGATAACGAATAACAGAGGAGATAATGTACATCCTTGTACATTATCTATTTTTTTCACTAGAGGTCATCATCTATTCCAATCATCAGGAATTCGTCCAACTGTCCAGGCTTTCTGAACGATGCAGTGCAGCCACTGTAAGACTTTTATAGCACCATACTTTAGCATTTCTGGTCGAATATCATCTACTCCTGCTGCCTTTCCACATTTCAAGCCTTTGATGGCTTTTTCTACTTCAAGTATGGATATATATTCCTGACTGTATGCCTGTTGAATGTTTTTTACCACTGTGCTATCACTGCTTGTTTCATTTAGCAATTTTTCAAAGCAATTACTCCATACTTCAAGGATAACTTTTTCTCCTGTTTTCATGTCACCCTTAACATCTCCAACTCCTTTTACATTTTCTATTTATTATTTATTTTCTAGGTTCTTGCCAAAGTCCTCCCATGACTTTTGTTTAGCTAGTTTTACACCGTGTTTTGCTTTCTTACATTTGTCTCTGTATTCTCTAAGAGCACAAGCTAACTTATTTGCCAGGAACTTTTGATATGCTTTCTTCTTTTCCTTCACTGCCTCTTTAACTTCCTGTGTCCACCAGGGGGTTCTAATTTTTCTATCCTTGCAGACAACCTCACCACATGCCTCTCTGGCTGAATCAATCAGGGTTTTCTTCAAGGCTTGCCACTGAATCTCCAAGGTTTGCTTCCTGTTCTCAAACTCTTTCTTTTTTGTTCAATAATCTTTGTGTATTTAATCTACAGTTCACATCTGAGAGCTGCTTAACTTTTATTTGCTTTAAAACTTTCTTACATGTTATTCTTTTCAATATGAAATTCAATTTTATCCTGCTCAAGATGAAATAGTGATCACTTCCAATTTCAAATCCTTTGTAACTCTGGTGTCCTGCACCAGGGAGAAAACATCACTGTCAACAATAACATAGTCATTGAGACTTTTCTTTTTTCTTCTCTCTTCTCTCCATTTGAATTTGTGCATATTTTTATGTTGGAACATGGTGTTAGTAATAACCAATCCGTGTCCTGACCAGAAATACAACTGGTATTTGTCATTATTATTAGCTTTGCTCTTTTCTCCAAATTTTCCCAAAATATTTTTGTATGTCTGATAATCATTTCCTACTCTGCTGTTTAGATCCCCAACAAGGACCAACTTTTCCTTTTTCATTGTGTCAGTTGCTTTTTCTAAAGCATCAAAAAATTCCTCTACTTCAACCTTAGTAGAACCTTCTGTGGGACCACAAGTCTCATTGTCCAATTCCCCATTCTGATATTTGCCCACATCACTCTAGTTGAGACTGCCTGCCATTCAAGAAGATTAGCCTGGTATTTTGTGTTGAATACTATGGCTACTCCTTCTTTTCCTTGATTGTCATTTCTGAATGACATTTTGTATTTATTCCTCAAAAAGATCTCACCAGTTTTTGTCTTTTTCGTTTCAGTCACCCCTGTTATGTTGATCTGGTACTTATCTAATTCCTCAGCTAGCTCCATTTCTTTGCCATTCAGGCTTCTTACGTTGATAGTACCAATCTTTATCTCTGGTGATGTTGAGTTGGGGTGTGCTTTCAGATTTGTTTCAGTTGCTGAATTTTTGCTTTTCTCCCTGGCGAAAACAATGGGGGCTTTGTTTAACCGGGCTACGCCCTAGCTGGCATGAATTTTTGTCATTCTGTACCATAATTTTGTATATTGGTTTAAGCCAATAAGAATACAATTTGGTCGGCTAAATCCCAAATTGCCAGCCCGTCATCGCTCGTTCAGTTTCCAGGTACATACCCCAAAGGGTGCACCACGAGAAGGTGAGGAGTGGACATTAGGTCAGAAACCCGTCGGTTTTCCGCATTCCTTTAAAGGTTATTTGGAGGTCTCCTCTCATTTATACAGCTTTGACCATTAAGCAGCCCTATTTTTATCATTACAATAGTCCTATTTTTATCATTACAATAATACAGGAGTGACCAGGTTTTGGGAGTGAAGTCTTCTGCTAGAGTAAGTGATAGGGTCGCAGATGCCCTTTCCACACAGAATAAGTATAACAATCACAAAGATCCATGATCTTGGCAGGATTCGAGCCCGCAGCCTCTTGGCTGGAGAGGCAGATACACTAACCACTTGGCCAACCAGGCTGGCAATATAATAAATTTTTAATTTTAATCATTTAGTTCAGTATTAACCTTACAATATATACAGTACCCACAACATAATAGGCAATCTGTTATTTTCTAGGGGTGCTTAAGGGTCAAAGCTGTATAACTGAGAGGAGACCTCCACATAGCCTTTAAAGGAATGCGGAGAACCGACCAGGGCTTCTGACCTAATGTCCAATCCTCACCTTCTCGTGGTGCACCCTGTTGGGTATCTACTTGGATACTGAACGAACGAGGATGGGCTGGCAATTTTGGATTTAGCCGACCAAATTGTATTCTTATTGGTTAAACCAAAATAAAAAATGATGGTACAACATGACAAAATTTCATGCCGGCTGGGGCGTCGCCCGGTTAAACAAGGCCCCCGTTGTTTTTGCCAGGGAACCAGGGCGAACAGCGAAAAGTCAGCTACTGGAAGAAATCTGAAAACCAACCCCAACTCAACATCACCAGAGTTAAAGATCGGTATTATCAACGTAAGAAGCCTGAATGGCAAAGAAATGGAGCTAGCTGAGGAATTAGATAAGTACCAGATCGACATAATAGGGGTGACTGAAACAAAAAAGACCAAAACTGGTGAGATCTTTCTGAGCAATAAATACAAATTGTTATATTCAGGCAATGACAATCAAGGAAAAGAAGGAGTAGCCATAGTATTCAACACAAAATACGAGGCTAATCTTCTTGAATGGCAGTCAGTCTCAAGTAGAGTAATGTGGGCAAATATGAGAATGGGGAACTGGACAATGATACTTATTTGTGCCAATGGTCCCACAGAAGGTTCTACTAAGGTAGAAGTGGAGGAATTTTTTGACGCTTTAGAAAAAGCAACTGACACAATGAAAAACGAAAAGTTGGTCCTTGTTGGGGATCTAAATAGCAGAGTAGGAAATGATTATGAGACATACAAAAATATTTTGGGAAAATTTGGAGAAAAGAGCAAAGCTAATAATAACGGCAAATATCTGTTGGATTTCTGCTCAGGACATGGACTGGTTATTACTAACACCATGTTCCAACATAAAAATGTGCACAAATTCACATGGAGAGAAGAGGCTAGGAATAAGAAAAGTCTCATTGACTATGTTATTGTTGATAGTGATGTTTTCTCCCTGGTGCAGGACACCAGAGTGTACGGAGGATTGGAAATTGGAAGTGATCACTATTTAGTCTTGAGCAGGATAAAATTGAATTTCATATTCAAAAGAATAACATGTAAGAAAGTTTTAAAGCGAATAAAAGTTGAGCAGCTCTCAGATGTGAACTGTAGACTAAAATACACAAAGATTATTGAAGAAAAAATGAAAGAGTTTGAGAACAGGAATCAAACATTGGAGATTCAGTGGCAAACTCTGAAGAAAACATTGATTGATTCTACCAGAGAGGCATGTGGTGAGGTTGTGTGCAAGGATAAAAAAATCAGAACTCCCTGGTGGACACAGGAAATTAAAGAGGCAGTGAAGGAAAAGAAGAAAGCATATCAAAAGTTCCTGTCAAATAAGTCAGCTTGTGCTCTTAGAGAATATAGAGACAAATGCAAGAATGCTAAACACTGTGTAAAACTAGCTAAACAAAAGTCATGGGAGGACTTTGGCAAGAATATAGAAAATAAATATCAAGAAGGTGGCAAAATATTCTGGAGGTTGTTGAAGAATCTTAGGAATGGAGGAAAGAGTGCTGTAAAAGGAGTTAGAGATGATAAAGGTGACATGAAAACGGGAGAAAAAGATATCCTTGAAGTATGGAGTAATTACTTTGAAAAACTGCTAAATTAAACAAGCAGTGATGATAGCACAGTGGTAAAAAACACTAACCAGGCATGCAGTCAGGAATACATATCCATACTTGAAGTAGAAAAAGCCATCAAAGGCTTGAAATGTGGAAAGGCAGCTGGAGTAGATGCTGTTCGACCAGAAATGCTGAAGTATGGTGGTATAAGAGTCTTACAGTGGCTGCACTGCATAGTTCAGAAAGCCTGGACAGAGGGACGAATTCCTGATGATTGGAGTAAAGCTCTCATAGTACCCATATATAAAAAGGAAAATAAAACTGAATGAGAGAATTACAGAGGTATTTCCCTACTAAGTGTTCCTGCAAGATCTATGCAAGTATACTTGAGAAACGGTTGAGAAGAATTGTGGAAGAAAAACTTGGTGAAGAACATGCTGGATTCAGGCCCAACAGAGGCTGTCAGGATCAGATCTTCACTTTACGACGAATAGTCGAGAAAGCATGGGAATATAACAAAGATCTGTATTTAAGTTTTGTCGATTTGGAAAAGGCATATGATAAGGTGCCAAGAGAGAAGCTATTCAATACGTTGCAATTATATGGTGTTAATGGGGCATTATATCAAGCAATACTTAGTCTTTATTTGAGTTGTAAGTCAGCAGTTAGAATTGAAGAGGTATAGGAAGATGGTTTAATATTAAATCTGGTGTGAGACAAGGATGTACGTTATCCCCTCTGTTATTCATTATCTATATGGATCACATTATGAAGGAAAGTGGTATTAAACATGATATCAGTATTGGAGATGTTAATGTCAGCTCTTTGCTTTATGTGGATGATGTTATACTTCTAAATTTATCTGCTACAAGTCTGCAAGATTCTCTGACTAAATTGAATAGTTGTTGTAATAGATGTGGTATGAAGGTCAGCAATAAAAAGACAAAGACAATGAAAATAGGTAGATTCATTGAAAATGTCAACTGTGTTGTGAATGGAGAATCTGTGGAACAAGTAAAACATTTCAGCTACTTAGGCACGATTTTTACTGAAGATGGTAAATTAAATATAGAAATAGACAACAGAATCAGCAATGCTGGTATGGTGGGAAGTCAATTGAATAAATTCATATGGAATAAGAGAAAATTAGTCGGAACACTAAATTAGCTGTATACAAGACAGTGTTCAAACCAGTTTTAACTTATGGATCTGAGAGCTGGGTCAGAAGTAAAACACTTGACCAAAGACTAGAGACTGCAGATATGAGAGTCCTGAGAAAGATTGTAGGCGTGAACAGATGGCATCAGTGGCAATATCATATTAAAAACGAGGATATTAGGAAAGAACTTGATATTGTCAGCATCCAGGAATGTGTTAGCAGAGCTAATCTCAGGTGGTATGGTCACCTAAACAGAATGGGCGAGGAAAGATTAGCAAAACAAGTGTTCTCTGCCAGGTTGGCAGCAAAACGACCCAGAGGAAGACCAAGATATAGGTGGATTGATACGGTACAAAGTGCCTTAGACGATAGAAATATAAGATCTGATAATGTTGGAGTCTTGACAAGTAACAGACTGATTTGGAGGAAAATTGTAGATAGGAAGTTAGTAATGATATAATTTTTTCATGTAGTACTATCATATCCTGTACACCCCTTGTGGGTACGTGGCAGGAATTTGATGATGATGATGATGATGTTATTTTCTATTATTTGAAAAAAATTTTTTGTTTACTTTTTCACAATATAACTTTATTAACACAATAAACCAGTATTTATAAAAACTAAACGTGGCATAATCTAATTAAATACTGTAGTGCATCTATACATCTTATTCTTCCAGCACACCCTTACAGACAAAATCAGCTGTGAAAACACATGCAATTTATAGACACAAAATACTGTTGATGATGGTAGTGGGTGTTAGGTATTGATGGTAGTAGTGGCATTGTGGTAGTAGAAGTTGGAAAATTAAGTAGAGGGCTTGGTAAATTGTGTACTATGGATTAGAGTGCCCTCCAGCAATAAGTCCTTGGAGGTGTCACATAATGATAGTAATAAATGCTTGAAAATTTTACATAATGAAAATTGCAATGATAAGTCAAAGACTGGATCATTTGACTAAATGTGCTGTGAATAGTTAGTCTGGCTTTAACCCTTTATTATGAACAATAAATGAAAGAAAACACAAACTGAGTTGTGATGTTGCATCCATAGCACAATTTGAAGAATGAAGGTACCTTGCTCCCCTTAGGTTAGAAAAGATCTGAGTTCAATTCCATGATAACAAAAGAAATCTTTACATTGGCTTTTTCAATATTGGCTGGGATAACAGATGCAATTTACAGATTATATATCCTTTCTTTTAGTGTTATACAGTGATCAGCATTCATTTTTGAAATTATGGATTCTACAACCGTGGTTAAAATAACTCTTTTTATTATCCCGACGTTTCGATCTTCATATCAAGATCATCATCTGGAGCATACATAAATATACAAGACTAGCTGCATTACATTTCAAACCGTAAGCTAGAGAAACAATGATTTGATCACATGCCACTCACTTTTTTTTTTCATTAGAGGTCATGCCAGTGAGTAGCATGTGATCAAATCATTGTTTCTCTAGCTTACGGTTTGAAATGTAATGCAGCTTGTCTTGTATATTAATGTATGCTCCAGATGATGATCTTGATATGAAGATCAAAACGTCTGGATAACAAAAAGAGTTATTTTAACACGGTTGTAGAATCCATAATTTCAAAAATGAATACAGATTATATATATATATATATATATATATATATATTAGTGGCGGTGGGCAGTAGATGGCATTGTGTGCAAGTGATAGTAGAGATCTTCTGTCTAGTTGGTAGATTAACTGGGAGAGATGGCTCGAGTAGATTACCCTCCCTAATGAGTCCTTGGACTCCTTGCGGATGTCATATAATAATGATAACATTTTAGACCCACATTAAAGGAAATTTATTCCTGTATAATTATGTAATGTATAGTGAGAAGTAAAGAATGTATTACTTTGTCTTGTCATCTTAACATTTAGTTCTTTTAACCAGTAGCATGGGTGAGTAAAACATTTTGTGGCTAGTACATTAATGTTGTTTTTCTGGAGCCCTGTATATGTGTATGTATATATACGAGGTAGGCTCCAAAAGTTTCTGGCCTGACATACAAAATTTGCCAATTTTAAAACGCCATATGTGACAGATAGCACCATCAACCCTCTACTTTCATCATTCAGTTGGAGGCACTCGTTTGACTAACACATGGCATGCTAAGTGACTGTAATATTAAAAAAACTGAGTACTACTGCACTGTGATAAAGTTTTTCACCAAAGAAATGCTTTCTCCAAGTCCTATCAAACAGTGATTGGATGGTATTTATGGGAAATTCTGTCTTGGAAGAGAGAGAGAGAGAGCATCGAAGATGATCCTCATGAAGGTTGGCCTGTGAAAGTGACTATATATTTTCCTTCACTGAGGAAAATGTCTCTTTTGTTGAGGAGGAACTGCCCAGTGACATACAGCTGAAGCTCAAAGAAATCTCAGCAAGATTGGGGCTTTCTATAACAACCATCTTTCGCATCATTCACGAGAAGCTTCACATGACAAAAGTAAGTGCAAGGTGGGTGCCCCAACCTCTCTCTTCAATTCAGAAGGAACATCATGTGACCTGTTCCCACAAGTTTTTAGAACTTAGTGAAGGGAATTGGAGAGAAGTGCTGAATACATTGTTACCGGGGATGAAACCATTATGATCATCTTTTCAAAAGGAAACGTAAGGAGTGGTGTGAACCAAGTGAAGCACTACTGAGAAAAGCCAAGGTCACTCAGTCCACCAAGAAGATCGTAGCAACAATCTTTTGGAATTGCCAGGGAATTTTGTCGATTGACATCAAGGAAATGAATACCACCGTGAATGCATAATATTATGCTTCACTCCTGCACAAATTACATGAAGCCATAAAGGAGAAGAGATGAGCAATGCTGAGTCAAGTTGTTTGCCTGCTTCACGACAATGCTCCAGTCCATATGGCTATTGAAAGTTTATTTTTCACTTGGTTAGAGTATAATAAATTTAGTTTAATCCTTTATCCAAGTGTGAGCAAACAAAGTTTGCGCCTGAAAGTATCTTCAGGACTGAGGTAAGGTGGTACACACCAGGGCAACTCGTTGCAAAGGTGGAGCAAGCTACCAATACTCCTGTCTCAGTATCTCCTATAATGCAAAACACATCTCCTTGGGGATATGTCTAATGTTCTGCATTAAGGGAAGGGCCACTACCCAGACTAGTTTCGACCTTTATTGAGGTCTCTTCAGTGGGAGCCAGGCCCAAGCTGAGATACTAGGCAGAAGCATTCGCAGGTCATCTCTACCTATAGGAGTTGCCAAATGGTGTGCCACCCATTTTTAATAAATTACTCTGGATTTAGAGAAAGATGTTGAAAGTTTATTTTTCACTTGGTTAGAGTATAATAAATTTAGTTTAATCCTTTATCCAAGTGTGAGCAAACAAAGTTTGCGCCTGAAAGTATCTTCAGGACTGAGGTAAGGTGGTACACACCAGGGCAACTCGTTGCAAAGGTGGAGCAAGCTACCAATACTCCTGTCTCAGTATCTCCTATAATGCAAAACACATCTCCTTGCGGATATATCTAATGTTCTGCATTAAGGGAAGGGCCACTACCCACTGAAGAGACCTCAATAAAGGTCGAAACTAGTCTGGGTAGTGGCCCTTCCCTTAATGCAGAACATTAGACATATCCGCAAGGAGATGTGTTTTGCATTATAGGAGATACTGAGACAGGAGTATTGGTAGCTTGCTCCACCTTTGCAACGAGTTGCCCTGGTGTGTACCACCTTACCTCAGTCCTGAAGATACTTTCAGGCGCAAACTTTGTTTGCTCACACTTGGATAAAGGATTAAACTAAATTTATTATACTCTAACCAAGTGAAAAATAAACTTTCAACATCTTTCTCTAAATCCAGAGTAATTTATTAAAAATGGGTGGCACACCATTTGGCAACTCCTATAGGTAGAGATGACCTGCGAATGCTTCTGCCTAGTATCTCAGCTTGGGCCTGGCTCCCACTGAAGAGACCTCAATAAAGGTCGAAACTAGTCTGGGTAGTGGCCCTTCCCTTAATGCAGAACATTAGACATATCCGCAAGGAGATGTGTTTTGCATTATAGGAGATACTGAGACAGGAGTATTGGTAGCTTGCTCCACCTTTGCAACGAGTTGCCCTGGTGTGTACCACCTTACCTCAGTCCTGAAGATACTTTCAGGCGCAAACTTTGTTTGCTCACACTTGGATAAAGGATTAAACTAAATTTATTATACCATATGGCTATTGTTTCAAAGGCTGCAGTGAAGGGCTGTGGCTTTAATGAGATTGAACGTCCACCCTACAGCCCAGATCTAGTACCGCACCCAGTGACTACTACCGCTTCTTGAAACTGAAGAAAGACCTTCAAGGAAGAAAATTTGCAGATGACAGTGAAGTGAAAAATGCAGTTTTAAGTTATTTTGCAGACAAAAGTACAGACTATTTTTTCAAGGCATAGAAATATTTATTCAAAGATGTGAAAAGTGTGTTGAAGTAAAGGGAGATTATGTTGAGAAGTGACACAGTTGTTTTCTTTCTATCACCTCTAAAAGTTAGTCAGGCTGGAAACTTATGGAACCACCCTCATATATGCATATATAAAAGTTTAGAAAATTGACAGTAGAGCTTATGAGAATGCAATCATCAGCATTGCACTTGCCATAGCTTGTGCTACATAAAAGACATGAGTACTGCTCAGGCATCTGTTTGTTATATTTGCTTTTGATTAAGATTTCACTGCCTGACAGCCAGAGCCTTGTTGTCCAAATTGACTCCTGTGTTCCAACAACTAAAGATTCTTCAAAAGACTGCAGGATTCCAATCCCTTATGTTTCTGGTGTCTCTGAACCTATTGGTAGAATTTTGAAGTTTCTCCTTAATGTTGCATATTTTCCTATCAATAAAATTTCTCATCTGTAACCATGTACAAAAGACAAACTATCACCTCTGTCTTTCTTTAGCTAGAGTTTACCACATTCCCTGCGAATGTAATTTGACATACAGTACTTTGGACAGACAGGCCATTCTGGGTGAGGGGAAAAAAGAATTCATGAACATCAGTACTTCATTAAGTACCTAAACCTAAAAAGTCTGATCTGGCATAGTATGGTATGGACACTAATCATGGTATCCTGTGAAATGAAAGCTCATCTTCTCTACAGAAACAGTTTTTAAATATGAATGCCTTTTCAGAGAAATCTGTGAAGACCTTATACATTTGTTTAACCCGAGTTTGAATGATTGTTTTCCCCCCCCCCCATCCCAATTTGGAAAATTCTTATCTTATGTTCTGTCCTATTGTAATTTACGCTGACGTGTAGACCTATACCTTTTACCCTGCAGGCATTCGGAACCGAAATCCTACAGAATAGGTTGGTTACTTCTTATTACTGGAGGTGTCCTATGTCTGTAGAGGCATGTGTTCACAGGGCTGGTTTGCCTGTCCTGGGGAACAAAAAACCAGCGTTTCCAGATGAAAAAACCCACTACCTCCATATGAGACTGGCTAACTCACCTTTAATCGAAAGAGACCAGATAAAGTCTACCTCATGTCACTGACGAGAATCGAACCCAGCTCTTTCCGACCAAAGGACTTCGTCTATACTGACTGAGCAACGGAAGCTTATCTTCTGTAAATATCAAAAATAATTTTAATAGTACTTATTTTAATACTAATCTCTAGCATGCAGCAATTGTTTTTAATTGGTAAACCAATTTGTTGTATTTGTCTTGAATTCTGTTCTTTGATTTGCTTGTTGTTTTCACACTGATGTACTGTTATTTTCACTATGCAGTATTTGTACTTTCATTAAAGTTTATTATTGTGGTTGTCATGGATATTTGTTGTTTTTCAGTTATGCCACAGGTATACCTTTAAAGATTAGCAACAATTAAGTAATAGTGGGAAGTTTAAAATTGTAACGGACAGCACAAAGGACTAAAATCCTAATTGGTGCTATCTAATGTTGGATAAAAAGATAGTTAACACATATTAATTTGATCTTAAAAGACTATCTTCCAGATTTTTGGTAAATTGATACTTGTTGTGGTTCAGGAAATGTGTTTAAAGCTGCTGCTATTTCAAAAAACAGTTTCTCTCTCTCTCTCTCTGACTTATAATGGCTTCTATATAGCACTTTTTATCCATCTAATCCTTTATGATGTGATATCCAACTCATGATCCACTAGTCTCAACTTTCCAAATGTATTTTTTTATGTTCTCTGAGGCAAATGTCAACAGATCTTCCTTTCTGTCCATAATAAGCCACGCAACATCAACAGTTCACTTTGTATATTCCTGAATGTAATATAGTATCCAGTAGTATAGTTCTTTGTGAGATACCCTGTACTCCAAATTAGCAGGATGTTGGTTGCATGCAGGGCAAATGAAAATCATCTATCACCTAAAAACTCTCAAATATACATGAGCAATTATGAGGTATGGTGTGAAATTAATGCCTCCTATTTTTTGCTCAGAAACTTTAATTTAACAATGGCTTTTACATTGGATTAATCCTCCATCTTTCACAAGCATTCTGTCATTTTTCATTAAGGTCTCCATCATTCTCTATATACTTTAATCATCACAGAGCAATACTCTCTGCCAACCCTGTGAAACTCCTTTTTCTAATATCAGAGCTCTTCACAGACAACTTCATTCAAGTTCTTATGCTGCAAAATGACACCCTTGAAGTCCATTGTTCAGAGAGCCAAATGGGTGGTGGTGGTAGTCAGAGGATGCATCCAGGCTGTGGGTGGGATTGGAAAGATCAGTCCTGCATAAATTGGTGTGAAGTTGGATGTTGGCATGGAGGAGGAGGAGGGGGATCTGAGTATCTGTGCTTGCATCAACAGTATTGTCTCATATACATTTTTCAGACAGGTATGAATTGAATTTCCATTGGACTTAAATCTTCTGCAGCATGGAATTTCATCACCACTCTTTCATATATGTGCATCTATAACAGCCACCATTTTGAACTGCTTGTGTGTGTGTTGTGCTCATGTGACCAGTCACATCATCACTAACTGTCGTGGAACTAGACAGTTACTGTCAACTCAGTGACATGTAATGCTTTCTGTTGCATTTGAATTGAAAGGGGAAAAAAAAGTATGATGCATTTCTTTTGTATTGTCCCCATTTTTCATTAATTTCTGGTGTTTGATGATTTTGATAAATTGTTTCTTACTCTATTTCACAAAGAGAGACTGCTACCTTTTCATGCTTTCATAGATTACTATCCACCATTATTATTATTTTTTAATTCTAATGGTTACTGTAAATTTTAGTGATCATTTGAAATGTGAATCTACTATAATGCTACTTATTTGGAAATAACTGAAAGTAATTACTAATATAATGCTTTATTATACACCCTCTGTCCAAAAAGAAACCGAACTTTTCGAAAATAGAAGAAACTACTGGCGCCATTTGTTGTATCTTTTTGTTGTCGAAAGCTGCAACCTTCATTAGTGTTGTGTCAACTGTTTATGACATTTGTTTCATTAGAAGCTGAGTTATAGTGCCAAGAGTGACAGTGTGTTTTGATGAACGGTCAGAAAATGAGTTTCAAACAGAGAGCTGCGATTGACTTTTGTGTTAAACTGGTAAAAGTTTTATCGAAAAGCATACAGTGATGAATGCTTATCCTGTGCTCAAGTTTACAAATGGTTTAAGCGATTTCAAAGTGGTCGTGAGATGCTTGAGGATGACGAAAAGCCTGGCCGTCCAAAAACTGGACTGAGCGATGTTAACATCCAAAAAGCGTGATTTCATCAAAGGAAGGCCGAAATCGTCCATGAGATTGATTGAAGGTGAATTGAGGATTCCAAAATTAACTGTGCACAACATTTTGAGAGTTTGGGACTTTGTAAATTGAATTCGCAATTTGTTCCTCACAAGTTGACTGACGACCAAAAAATGTATGGAATTGAACACTGCAAGGACCTCATTAAAACTCATTAAGGACTCAGATTTCCTTGAAATGATCGTTACTGGCGACGAAACTTGGTGTTTTGAGTATGAGCCCGAAACAAAGTGCCAGAGTGCTGAGTGGAGACCACCAGAAGAGGGGCATCCGAAAAAAAAGTAGCTTGGAGAAGTCAAAAGTAAAGACAATGCTGATTTGTTTCTACAATTCCAAGGGCATTATCCACAAAGAATTTGTTCCACCTGGCCAAACAAACAGTCAATGGTGAGTTTTATTTTGAAGTTTTGAAGCGATTGATAGTGAGAATTCATCGCTTACAGCACGATAATGCACCATCTCATCGTTCGAACATTGTGAGACAGTTTTTGAGTAAAAACCAAGTTTGTGTGTAGGATCACTCACCGTATTCACCTGATTTAGCATCCTGTGACTTCTTTCTCTTCCCTCAACTTCATTTGCCGATGAAAGGAAAGCGATACGACACCATTGAAAACCTTCAAGTGGCAGTAACCACGATCCTCAACGGTATCCCAAAAACTGATATAAAAAAACTCATATAATGAATTAATTGACAAACAGTGTATCGAAGCTGAGGGAGGGTATATTGATTGAAATAAATGATTTGAATAATTATAATTGGACTGTGTTTTATTTTCTATCAAAAGTTTGGTTTCTTTTTAGACAGAAGGTGTATTTGTCTGCTCTTGTTTATTGTTTAAGACAAAATGTTGCTAACAGAATCTCATTTAGAATCTTGAAGTTAATAATGATTAAAATATGTAGTTTACTATATTTAAGGTCTTCATTTTAAAATCCATATAATTTTATACGTATGTATATATACACAGATATGGTTGAATTTACTGATGAAGAGGGATATGGAAAGTTTTTAGATATGAATGAATGCTATGAAAAGTATCTCAACTTAAGAGGAATAGAGGTAAGCCAAATTAAAAAAATTAAGTTATTTTATTTATTTTGATTTAAAAAAACAGTCTTAAGGTAGAAATTTTTAATAGTTCTTAAATTTGATTGATTAGAATTTATGGTTCACAGAAAATGAACAGTGAACAGTGCTTTAATTTCCTGTGAACAACTATAGAGGTTTATATTTATTTTATTTATGTATTTATTTTTTAATTCCTGAACAGTGATAATATCATCAGATTTAGTATAATCTTATTATTTTTTTTTTTTAATCTCGAATTTAAAACAACATAAGGAATTCCAAGCCAAACTCTTTACAGATTTGATCCAAATAAAAGTAGCTAAGGTTACCATATATAGTACATAGATTCCACTTAGTGTAGCTAGCTTAATCACATCATAAGGGTTGGTTAGTTGCTTTTCCTACACCCTGACTACCAAATTTGGCATTCAGCTTACTCTTATCATAATTCAAACAGAATGAAGGTTTATTGGGCAACCTACTCATAGGGATCTCTGAACTGTTCCAAATTATAACTTCAGCCTGAGAGGCATCTTAGGCTCTGGATAAAATTTGCCAGACTTATAACTTTTAGAACGTGAAATATCAAATTTTCATCTGGGATGCCCTTCCAATGTAGGGAAATGGATTATTTTATCTTCTTTTTTTTTTTTTTTTTTTTTATACATATATATTTCAATCCCACACACACAAGAGGTTATAAAACCTATTATAACAGCACTCTGTGTGTGTGTGGGGGGGGGGGGGGCAGTGATCAGGGAGAAAGAAGAAATCCATTAATGTGTTTCTTGAGTAGTTGGAGATTGTATTCATTGGGGGAAGGCTTTTCCAGAGAACAGAGTTAGAATAGATTGAATGAAAGAAGTGGATAAGTTAATGTGATAATCTTGGAGCTAAACTATATGTGAATGTTGACCAGTAGCTGCTCAACATTCATGATTAGTAGAAAGTGGAGGAATGGTGTTGAGCAGTTCAGTGGAGCAGCATCCATTAAAACACCATAAAAAAAAGATATAATTTAAAAGCAAAGCAGCTGTGAGAAAGCATTTGGAGAGAGTATGAGAAAGAGAGAGAGGCAGAGGATCTAAGCAGAATGCCCTCTTCTGGATAGCATCAACAATTCTTAGGAAGTTTTTTTTTTGTGTTCCATCTCAGATGTGAGAACAGTATTTTAAGTCAGGCAGATTAGGAATCTATAAATTGTTTAGAATATAGACATAAAATTGTACTTTGAAAAAAAGAGAATACCAAGTTTTTTGCAGGGGGTTTTGGATGTAATGTATTTGTGCCAGGATAAGATTTGAAGTTAGTGAGAGAAGATTTTTTAATGTATATGGAAGGAAGAGTGTGTGAAAGCACCCTGGGTAGCCGGGCAAAGATAGATAAATGTGATGAGAGAAAATCATCCATCATGACATGCAGTGAATAACCAGAAAGGAAACTGGAGACCCAGTCACAAAAAGCAGAAGAAAGCCCATAAGATGATAGCATGATTGTCCTGTATACCTTGGCTTGTATCGAAGGTTAAGTAAGGTTGGATAGGATATCTATTGTGGCATGAGTGATTGAATCCATATTGAATCATCTTCTCCATTACTTTTTAAATGTATTGAGGTGAAAGTAATGGTATGATAGATTATTCACTGTAATTGTGAATTAATACCATTAAATAAGCTGTCATTTACTGCCAACACATAAGCCTTTCTACTTGATGCAAGTTTTTAGCTCAGTTGGAGATATACCATCTGGAGCAGCAGACTTATAGTATCTAGATTATTGAGGATTTTTCTAATATCTTTATGGTGAAAGATAGACATTGAGTTGTTAGTTGTAAAGCAGTAAGTAATTTTCTTTACCATCTGGATGTGATAAAGGCAGAGGCATTGGACAACAGCTGCACCTGATAGCCTTGGTAAGGGACCAGAGGACTTGACTTCTATTTAAGCAGACTTGCATTTAGTTATTACAGTCTTTTTTTAATGAATGAGTTTTTGACTTCTTCCATATACATTATCTTGGCAATCATGGCTTGGATAGTAGTGGTCAGAAGTTTTGTGTAGAGTAGGAAATGAAGGCCTGGGGTAGCCTGACATTGACAGAGAAATGCGATGAGGGGAAATCATCCACTATGAGATGCATTGAATAACCAGAAAGGAAACTGGTGATCCAATCACACAAGGCAGAAGAGAGTTCATAAAATGTTAGCTTGATGGTCCTATATGCCATATTTGATCAAATTCTTGTATCCAAGGTGCCAGATTCCAAGTGTTTGTTTTTTATTTGTGCATGGTATTTTGGTTTTTAGGGTAAATTGAAGAAAGGAGATGTTTTTGTGACCTTTTTCTTTTACATGCATTGGAGTGAACGCCTTGTAGACATGTTTCTCCCACACATACACACACGAATGCCTAGACTCCAGTCCATATATGGCCTTGACATATCCTACTATACTCAGACTGCTTCCAGGTGTGATCTGGTAGAGTAGTAGCAGCTGCACTAGTCAGGAATCTTTTTGATGCATTACTGTCAGGTTCAGTTCCATGTACTATCCACAAGTCTGCCTGCAGAACTGCTTCACTGCTGTTACCTTTGAGATTCATTCTTCCTTACTTATATTCTTCATCAAAGCATTCATCTCTATTTTTCCTGTACCATCCTATTTCTTCTTCAGCTGCATTTATAATTGTTTATTGGATTAAGTCCCATTTTTCTTCTATATTCTTTCCTTTTTCTATTGCTTTAATATTATCTTTTATTTTTTTCTGATATTTATCAATTATTTCTCTATTTTGGAATGTTTTAGTGTTCCATTTCTTTATCTTTTCAGTTTCCTGTTGGCCTATATTTGATATTCTGTATATAAATTTAATTTTAACTAACATATGATCAGAGTCGCAATTTGCTCCTCTATATACTCATCTTTTAAAAATCAGGACATGATCTATTTGATTACGTTCTTTGATTGTTGGAATAATCCAGGTTCCCAAGTGTATCGTCTTATGTTGAAAACATGTACTCATTATTCTAAGTTTATTTGATATTGCTAATTGTATAAGTCTATTTCAGTTTTCACTGGTTTATTCATGTAAACTGTACTTTCCAATTACTTCATGAAATATGTCCTCTTTCCCTATTTTTGCATTAAAATCCCCTAATATTATCATGGCATCATTTTTATTTATTTTTTCACGTTTCTTGTAAATCCTTGTAAAATTGATCTATCACAATCTTGTCAGCATTCTCAGTCGGGGCATATACGTTAATAAAAGTGATATTATGGAATTTTCCTTTAATTCGTAACTTGCAAATTCTTTCATTTATTGGTGTGAATCCTAAAATTGATTTTATTATCTTCTTTCTAATAATAAATCCTACTCCATAATTTCCTTATTCTTAAGCACCACTATAATACATAATATAATGTTTTTTTTTTTTTTGTTTATTCTTTCTTTTCCTCTCCATCTTATCTCCTGTAATGCTGTAACATCCAATTCATATTTCTTTAACTCTTCTGCTATACTTTACATTTTCCCTACCTGTAACATTGTTCTAACATTCCATGTTCCAAAATTCATTAACCTTTTCCTTTTCATGTGTTGTTTCCTTGAAGTCAGTCCGGCTTTCAATTGTTTAGCTTTCTTAATAAGAGATTTTTTTTCAGGAATGTGTTGTTAGCCCATTGCCAAACCCCCAACCTGGAGGACCAGGCCTCCATATTTTTGTCCCCTGGAGGCATGGTGGCCCAGCTTTACCCCAGGCACTGGGTACCCATTTTAGTTGCCACTTATGACATGCATGGGCTATTCTTTAACTCCGGTCACCACACAGGGGGCTTGTCAGACTTGATCCTTAAAAAATGCTGACATCAGCAGTTTTGACAGCCTCCCTATTCACAAATGTACCCTTAAAAGAAATGTCAGAACTAATTAATGTCTGACTCTCTTTACTTCTGATAGTAGCCTTATTCAGTTTTATCATGAGCACAGGCTATTTTACATGGCGAGAAAAAACCTATAAGCAGTTTGAAAGCATAGCTATTTGCACCCCCTCCCCCTCTTGCCAATCGTTCCATGAAACATTTTGAATTCAGGCCCTAAATTTCATCCCTTTGAGATCTACAATATGACTATGCTATGTCGATGATGTGTTCTCCATTTGGCCACATGGCAGGAATAAGTTAGAAATGTTTTTAGCACACATCAACAGCCAACACCCAAGGATCCATTTCACCATTGAAAAGAAAAACAATAGTTGCCCATCCTTGATACTCTGGTCACCTGACTGTCCAGCAGATCCTTATCCTTTTCTGTCTACAGAAAACCTACCCATACGGGAAAGTACATACATCACTTGCCACATCACCATGACTTCCAGCAGTACTGGTGCTATCAAAACCTTAGCTAATTAAGCTAGAACCATTTGCTTGGATCACATTAGTCTATCCACAATCACATCTGTGACACTTTTTGCCTTCACAAAATCAGCAGAACACTATCCACCTCCCACCTCTCTTCCAAATCCAGAACAAAAAATCAATTCATTCCCTACATCTGGGACACCTCAGAAAAATTCTCACAAACCATACCAAAAATTAGCTACTCTTTTCTGCTCTTTGAATGATTGTTTCCATCATCTAGACCAGGGGGTGGGGAACCCTTGGCATACCTGCCAAAAGTGGCACACCAATGACTTTTTTACGTCATTGGTTTGCCAGAATCCTGAGGAGACTGTGGCCTAAAGGAACTTCAAGAAGTGATGCAAACAGCAACCAAGGTTGTTAATTCCATTTCTGCATGTGCTTTGAATAAAATATAATTTCAGAATCAGTTGAATGAGATGGATGCGGTGTACAAAGGACTAATAACGTACAACAATGTTCGTTGGCTTAGTTGGGATCTTGTTCTCAAATGATTTGTTGAATGCCTGGATGAGATAAATCTCTTTTTGACTAATAAACAAATGTCTTATAAAGAAATGTATGACATCGTGTGGGTACATAAACTGATGTTTTTTTACAGATTTTTGTGAACATTTAAATGACTTGAACCTTGAACTACAGGATTCTGGTAAGACTCTTGATGTTATGTTTGATGGCATAAAGGCATTTGAAATGAAACTTGGAGTTTTTAAGAGAGATGTAGACAGTGAGAGATTTAGATATTTTCCAAACCTAAAGAAATACATCAGTGATCTTTAAAAGGATGACAAAACAGATTGCCAGCGTAATGTCTTCAAAAGCTATTTTTAAATGTCACTGTGTCAACTGTTGAGTAGTTCTCTCTAAGATTTGTTAAGTTCAGAGAATTAGAAGAGACTGCAAAATTCATTAAGTTTCCAGACACTATAAAACTGGATAAGTTAAACTTTTAGATGTTTTCATGGATACATATGGATGAGTTTGAAATGCAGTGCAGTTGATTGATTTTCAAAGTAGCTCAATTTGGAGACAGAAATTTGTTGACATTAGAGTTAACTTGGAAAATATTGAAAAGGAGCGATTAAAGCGGGAGTTACAGAGAAAAGTGCGAAAAATGAGGTACTAAGGACTTGGAATTGGAATTCCTGAAACTTTTTAATGTTTAAAAACTCTTGCAACAGCATTACTATTCATTTTTGTATCTACATATTTTTGTGTGAATCATAGTTCTCACTGATGAACTTTGTTAATTCTCATTAATGAAACTAGTAGCACATGCATATCTCTAAAGGTTACAAAATATATACCTGATATAAATTTTCTGTTATCAGTGATGCAGCAGCAGAAGTCTCATTGATGCTAAATAAATAAAACGTCCACCATTTTTCTTTCTCTAGTTTTTATTTGATGTTTTCTATTAAAAAATGGTAAAGATTAACTTCTGTTTAATATATTATATGGGTAAAATAACATTTTATTTTATCTGCAATTTGATGTATTACTTATAAGGGATTAAGAATTAATAAAATAATATCTTTAATTTTATTTTCTTTTATTGTGCTTTAGTGAAGTAAAATGATTATGAGATTGTGCACTGTAACATATTGGAAAATTTGAAAAAAACTTATGTCTGATTGATCCTTATAAAGAAAAAGAAAAAAATTCAGAATTATTGTTTACTCTTTTGCTGATGTTAAAAATTGCATCTTTAAATTGTATGGCTTTATATAGCAGCTAGAATTCCACTTAAAGGCAAATAAAAAATATCCACACTATCAACAATCTAGAAGGACTTGTAAGTAAAAATTCTGTCACTATTTTTTACATTCTTTCAGTCTTACATGACTTACAATAATCACTCTTACGATATTCTTTGATTTTACCATTCTAGTGCGATTTTTGATTGTTTGAAAAAGTTCTCCTAATACTTAAAAGACACCAAATAATAACGTGTTCCCAAAAATTTTGGTTGGCACTTGAAAATTTTGCATCAAAGATTTGGCAATTTTGGCATGCACACTTAAAAAGGTTACCCACCCTATTTAGATGAAACTAGTAGTGCTAGACCAAGCTGGGAGGAGGGGGTCTACAACATCTCTTGCTCCTGTTTACTTTTTATTTTGGACAAACAAGAGCGATAAATATCAATCTGGAGAAAACATAGAACCTACGTTTGTTACCTGCACTACATCTGTTCTGAAATAGCAGACCATGCCATTAATGCAAATGAGAGAGAATATTTCTAGAATCTGTCACAGCATTACAACATTCACCAAATCTGCAAATTTGGCATCATTGCTTTACCTAAAATATGAGAGATCATTGTATTGAGATAGTCAGTGAGTGACCATCACTGCACTCATGTACGAAGATGCTTTGGTGACCAATGTAAAATATCGGCATAGTAATTTATTAGTTAAATAAATATAGTTAGTAATTTTATGTTTTATCCTACTTCTTTATTTCTGTGAAGTATTTTTTTTATAATTTGATAAGTGTCAGATTTAAAATAGTCAGAAATAGTTTTGTTTGAAGTTTGTTTGTAGCCTTATACAGGGTGGCAATAAAATAATTTTCCCTCTTTGGAGGCATCTCTATCTAAAACCAATAAATGGAATGAGACCAAATTTTGTATTGAGACTTTTGAAGGCATGGGGAGGTGATTTCTGCAAAAAAAATTTAGTACCAAAAGTCGACGATAGGGGAAATTTTGGCACTGGCGGAGCCAAAAACAAGCGTATAATTACATTAAAGGCAGATAAAATAGAATGATAACATTTCGACGGTGTAAACGACAGCTGCGTCACTCATTCCAGCTGGATATGTGGCACTTCCAATGATAATAAGAATAATAATAATAATAATTAAACTAAAACAACAACTTGCGAGAGACACAGAAATTAATGTGGTGATTGAACTCACAGGAAATAATGTTTTATTCATCAATCTCTTCTTGCACTGCTTTCCGTCCTCTGCCAGGTCTAACTCCTAGTGATCCAGTTTCTTCAAACTTCTTAATCATAGCTATCAGTGCTACAGCTGACATGGGACCTGTACACAGGTTATGAAGCCTTGTAAATTCCCGAAGGGCCGCTACGGCATCACACTGTTTAAGGTAAAACAACTTTACAAAGTGAAGCACGCTGAGGCAAGGTAGGACGCACATTAAGCACAATTTGTCAGTCATTTGAATAACTGCCTAAACATTCTCAATCCCTTTTTAAGTGGAATTGGTGGTGCTGCTGTCACGTATGCATAGTAAAATTTGCATAATCCTTTTTATCTACGTTCACTGTAAATATTTGACTGCTGACTGCCCTGCCAGCGCCAAAATTTCACCTATTGGCGACTTTTGGTATGAAATCTTTTTTTCGTGGAAATCATCTCCCCATGCTTTCAAAAGTCTCATTATAAAATTTGGTCTCATTCCGTTTATTGGTTTTAGCTACAGAGAGGGAAAGTTATTTTATGGCCACCCTGTATATTATATAAGGTTGTACATGCCATGTACATTATTTGAGTATTCAAAGAAATTTAAAATTTTCAAACTCTGTTTAAAAACATGACTATGGAAGTGCACCGTTGAATAAGCTGTTAAGACAAGCAATATTTCATTAATATATATACATCTAGCAAAAATTTTCAAACTTCTTTGAATACTCAAATAATGTACATGGCATGTATAGCCTTATATAATATAATTAGCAGCTTATTGATAAGATATAATAAAATACTGGTTGTTACTGTGTTCAACCTACAGGCTTGTTTCAAGACTCTACTCAGCATATGTCATCGTCATCAGTTTCCTGAATGTATCCCCCAAGGGGTGTTCAGGTAACAATGACAGCACTGAATTAAGCTTATATTATTATTTATCTCCTTTCAACAAATTTCCTCCAATATTGTCGTATCTAACATTTCATGCTTCTAAGGCATTTCTGACTAAATCAGTCCATCTAGACCTTGGTCTTCCTTTGGGTCTCTTTCCTGCCATCTTGGTATCAAACACCTGTTTTGCTGAAACCATATTCCTGTATTTCCTCCAATTCTAAGTGCTGACTGATAACTTAAATATAGACTATGTATTGCTCTGTATAATGTTCCATTAAACCCATATAATTGTAGTGTTTTGGAAAGCTTTTCTCTGGGTAACTTGGCATATGTCTTTTCCAGATCTAACTTAAGTTTTAACTATGTGTTAAAACAAAACTCAACTCAGCATATTCTGGTCTATTAATTTAAATTTATTACTTTAGAAATAAAGGGCTTGGTATTATCAGTTAACTATTTATATATAAATTGCACATTTACATGGACTTCACAGGACAAAACGTGAGCTTGAGTGACAGAAACGATTGGCATGTAGTATGGAAGGACGGAGAATGAAAGAAAGAAAGAAAGAGTGAATGGGAAAAGTATAAAAGTGCAAGAAACTGGGAGAACAGAGAAGTATTATATGGTGATTTGATGATAAGAGGTATACTTAATGGGAAAGTGAAGCAAGCATATTTTCCTGCTCCAGCTTGGAAAATAAAGGACGTTAGTGAAGTTATAAGTAGGCAGAAGAAAGAAGCAAACAAGTTACTTATTTTGGCTGGCACAAATGATTTGAAAGGTGAGAAATATGCAATAAGAGAAGATATGAAACAATTGTTAGTAGAAACAAAAATTAAGAGTAAGAAAGTTAAGATTATGAGTCTGATGCCTTAATATGATAGGACAGAACTGAGAAAAGAAGGACAATGATTGTCAATGAGAAGATTGTGCAAGAGAAATGGTGTGCAGTTTATTGAGGTATGGAGTGAATTTGATGGACAAAAGGACTTATATATGCTGAACATACTACATTTAAATGGTTTTGGAGTTAGATGTTTGGAGAAAGTGAATGTGGTAGTGCAAAACCAGGGAAACTAGGGAGGATGAAATCAAGCATGTGTCTGGCCACTCCTGTGATAAATGAGCATGTGTACAGTAATAATGATTATCTGATGCCAAATGGGATTTCACAGGTTTCCGATTTGAATGGGTTGGTAATGACATTACACAAGGGTAACTATGGGTACAAAGGGATGTTGAAATGCATGCTCACAAATGCAAGAAGTATCAGAAATAGGGATGAGGAGTTTTTGGTATTGGTTAGCTTGACTTGGCCAAAAATTATAGGCATCAGTGAGACCTGGTTGACTGAAAATGATATAGTTACATGGATAGAATGTAAAGAGTATTGTATTTTCAGGGAGGATAGAGGAAACAAGACAGGAGGTGAGGTATTACTGATGATAGCTGAAGAATTACAACCAACAAAATTAGAAGTTAAAAGAGGATTTTAGGCCTGAGGGAGATTGTTCATTTGATACTGTCTGGTGTGAGATAGAGACAAATAGGAAAAAATACGTTATTGGGTGCAGCTGTAGACCAGGGGTCCACAGAAAGATGTAGATGCTTATCACAATGAATGAAGGCTGAACAATTATTATGCAAGGCTTTAACTACGGGGACATCGATTGGAGGGAGGAAAGGGGACATGACAAGATGAAAATGAAAATCTCCAAGGTTTGATTCCTGTTCTCAAACTCTTTCATTTTTTCTTCAATAATCTTTGTGTATTTTAGTCTACAGTTCACATCTGAGAGCTGCTCAACTTTTATTCGCTTTAAAAATTTTCTTACGTTATTCTTTTCAATATGAAATTCAATTTTATCCTGCTCGAGACTAAATGATTGCTTCCAATTTCAAATTCTCTGTACACTCTGGTGTCCTGCACCAGTGAGAAAACATCACTATCAACAATAACATAGTCAATGAGACTTTTCTTATTCCTTGCCTCTTCTCTCCATGTGAATTTGTGCACATTTTTGTGTTGGAACATGGTGTTAGTAATAACCAGTCCATGTCCTGAGCAGAAATCCAACAGGTATTTGCCATTATTATTAGCTTTGCTCTTTTGTCCAAATTTTCCCAAAATATTTTTGTATGTCTGACAATCATTTCCTACTCTGCTATTTAGATCCGACAAGGACCAACTTTTTCTTTTTTATTCTATCACATGCTTTCTCTAAAGCATCAAAAAATTCATCCATTTCTACCTTAGTAGAACCTTCTGTTGGACCATAGGCACAAATAGTCTCATTGTCCAGTTCCCCATTCTCATATTTGCCCACATCAAGCAGTCTCAAGTAGAGTTTTGAGACTGCCTGCCATTCAAGAAGATTAGCCTCGTATTTTGTGTTGAATACTATGGCTACTCCTTCTTTTCCTTGATTGTCATTGCCTGAGTATAACATTTTGTATTTAATGCTTAGAAAGATCTCACCAGTTTTTGTCTTTTTTGTTTCAGTCACCCTTATTATGTCGATCTGGTACTTATCTGTACTTATCTAATTCCTCAGCTCGCTCCATTTCTTTGCCATTCAGGCTTCTTATGTTGATAGTACCGATCTTTAACTCTGATGATGTTCAGTTGTGGTGTGTTTTGAGATTTGTTCCAGTAGCTGACTTTTCGCTGTTCGCCCTGGTTCCCTGGCAAAAACAACAGGGGGCCTTGTTTAACCGGGCGATTCCCCAGCCCGGCATTAAATTTTGTCATGTTGTATCATCATTTTTTTTTCATTTTGGTTTAACCAATAAGAATACAATTTGGTCGGCTATATCCCAAATTGCCAGCCCATCCTTGTTTGTTCAGTATCCAGGTAGATACCCAACAGGGTGCACCACGAGAAGGTGAGGATTGGACAATAAGTCAGAAGCCCTGGTTGGCTCTCTGCATTCCTTTAAAGGCTATGTGGAGGTCTCCTCTCATTTATACAGCTTTGACTCTTAAGCACCATGGACTTGGCATTGCCTCTGACAAAATTGTTCAATCTAAGTCACAGCTCTGGCATTGTTCCAAGGAAGTGGAAAGAGGGTAAGATATAGTTGTAGATATAGTACCATTGCATAAAGATGGCTCTAAGACAGAGGCAGCAAACTACAGACCAATTAATATATCAGGAGTGGTTGTTAAAGTATTAGAAAATTGGTGAAAGGTAAAATACAACAGTGGGTGATGGATAGGGATTCAATACTCTATAGTGGGCAGCATGGCTTTGTAAAGGGTAGGTCCTGTCATAGTAAGTTGTTCATGTTTTATAATTGACAACCGAATTGGATAATGGTAATGGCCACACCATGATACTGCTTGACTTTGCTAAGGCATTTGTCAGACTACCACATGGAAAACTGTTACAAAAGCCGGAGCAAATGGGAATGGATATGACACTAGTAGCCTGGATAGGAGTGGCTGACAGTCAGATACCAGAGAGTAGTATATTGTGAAGTGGAATCTTGGAGAATGATGATGATTAATGGAGTACCTTAGGGTTTGGTACTAGGGCCACTACTCTTTAATTTGTATATCAATGAAATAGGGAAAGGTTTAAGAGGGGATATTCAGTTGTTTGCTGATGATGAAAAACTGGGGAGCGCAATAGTTGATAAAGGTGATGTAGATATCCTGCAGGATGATTTAAATAAATTGGCATTGTGGACAAAGGATAATGATTGTTAATTATGATGGTACTGGATTGCAAGAAATTGATCAGTCTAGGGACTTGGAGATAATGATGGACAAATAGTTGAAGTTCAGAGGGCATATTGCCAGCAAAGGTTGGTTGATTGGTAGAGCCTCTGCTACTAATGGCGCATGCAAAAAGTTAAGCAAGTTTGAGCATGGTTAGTAGTTGGAAGGGATTCAATCATTCGATGCTGTTGGCACACTCTCTCTCGATGAGTCCTTGGACTCCCTGGAGGTGTCACATAATAATAATAATATTGCAAAAGTTAAAATTGCTCAAAGGATTACTTTGATGTTGAAAAACATGCTAACAAGTAAATATAGGAAAGTTATTTTCCCTCTTTATAAGGCTATGATTCAGCCACATCTTGACTACTGTGCACATGTTTGATCACCTGGGTTTCCCCCAAAGAAACCAATGGAGGTGGTAGAGAGGATTCAGAGATGAGTGACCAAGATGTTGATAAGTCTGTGGAATACTCCCTACAAGGATAGGTTGAAGGTTTGTGGGTTGCAAAGTTTAGTTAATAGGTGGAAAAGAGGGGACATGATAGAAACTTATAAGATTTAAAGGGGTTTTATAAAATTAATGCAAGTGAAAATTTTTAGTATAGTTCAGATAGAGAACTACGGGCCATCTGTGGAAGTTGTGTAAGAGTGTGATTTGTAGGGAGTGTGTGGACTAGATTTTTTGCCTGGAGAGTGTGGAGTGAGTGTAATGGATTGCCAGAATTGGACATGAGTTCCCTAACAGTGAATCGATTCAAGGAGAGGTATGATAGGATTTGTGTGTATAATGGTTAATTTGGGTCTCCCACAATGAGTCTCTGGACTCCATGGAGATGCTGTAAAATAATAATAATATATCAGGTGTTTTTATTGTTTTCTAATGGAAAAGGGAAGGTTGAATTGTTGAAATAAACCACCAAAAAATACCAAAAAAAAAATTAATTGAAAATACTAATAGTGTTTTTATTTGGAATAGTTATTTTATAAAATTGCATGATTCATTTTCTTTGTTATGAATCTTTTTCATTGAAACAACCAAGACCTTAAGCTTAAGCTTGGTATTCAGAATTGTATACATATTTGTAAGCAAGATTTAAAAAAAATTTTTTGTGTATTTATTTATTGACATTGGATGATATTTTTGTTATTTTCTATCAGTGCACTTTTTTTTTTTTTTATGTAATACTTAGAACTACCTAGAAAGGTAGTTAGTCAGTTACATTGTGAAATAATTAACATAAATGGTTTTGTCTTCTTTTTTTTCAACAAAAGTAAGTCGAGTTTAATGGTTACTAAACTCAGTTTATTATTAGTTAATATTATTATTTGACACCCCAAGGACTCATTGCAGGAGAGCTCTTTATACCCTTCACACTAAAATCAACGCTACTCCATGCCATCTACTAATACACTATAAAATGTAACATCACAATGTACTACTTTTTTTTTTTTTTTAAATTGTATGTGTTCTCTGGAAATTTGCCTGTGTGCAGGATGAAAAGAATTTAGTTTTCAGGGTGAAAAACTATACTACTTCCATGTGCGATTGGCTAAACTTAAATTCAATTAAAAATAGTCCATAAGTTCATATAAAGATTCCTCTTGTCTCAATGAGAATCAGATCCAAGTCTTTTCGAGTTGAAGGGTGCATTATCCTATTGTTCCATTTGTGCTACAGAAGCCCACTTGGAAATACACTTGGAAAACCATGGCTTGGATATTAGCTGAAATTTTGAATAGTGTGTGGGAAACAGTAGTCTGACCACAAAAAGCAGAAGCCAAGTCTTCCCATTTGGTGGTGGTGGGTGTTGTAATGCCAAAGGACAAGGTGGAGGATGGCTTTGCTTAGGTTTCAAGTGGAAACCTAAAACTAGAGGTCATAGACAGGAGATTCAAGATTTGGCATCCTCTGGCAAGGAATGTTAGACCGCACAAAAGCACATGTGCCACACTGTGGGGAGGGAATCATCATACAGACAGTGATTTGGACAGTTTCGATGGACTGTTATAACTGTAATTTGTTGATTTGGTCAAAAACAGGTCAGCTTAGATTTTTTGTAGGTGGTGGTGGTGGTGCATGTTGTTTAAGTTGGTATTTATGTGCAAATGTTGGTAAAGTGGATTCAGAAGAGTTATTCTGTAAGTTTTTTGAATTTTTAAATTTTGGGAGGAGATTTTTTGAGAGAGATTTCATTCCCATTTTAATGCCAGTGATTATTTTATTTGAATTTACTCTCATGGTGGTGTTTCACCATGACATTTATAGACTCTTAGACATGTGGCCTTGATTCCACTGAATACTACCACACAGTTTACTAACATAATAATTAAAAGCAATCATAAGTGCAACAAAAATTCAAAGATCATAAAAAGACAAACATTGTAATAGAATAATATAATAAATTCTTTGTTCATAATTACATATTAAAAATTCCATTACATTTTCTATATCATTTACTTTACCAGTGTTGCCCTTCTATAATTATATTTCTCCTCTTCACTACATTACAGATTTTCCTTAGATTTTATTTGGACTAACTGGCCATTTTATGCTGATACTGAACTTTTTCCTTCCTTACTATGCTTATCCCTTTTTTTTAAACATACATCTTTGTGTGTGTGTGGCCATTGGTCACTCATTATCTTATTACACCTCAATTATATATTTGGTTTAATCCTTTATCCAAGTGTAAGCCAACAAAGTTTGTGCCTGAAGTATTTTCAGGACAGGGACAACTCGTGGTAAAGGTGGTATAAGTTCTGATCACTTGCCTTAGTATCCCATAATGCAAAGCACATATCCTTATGAGTATGTATAATGCTATGCATTATGGAAAGGGTCACTACCCAGACTGGTTTCGACCTTTATTGAGGTGCTGTTTAAGTAAAGAACTCTCTAAAAATCAGGCAGTCCCCCAGACCACTCCCTACGAGTGACCGAAGAACCTTCCAACTCAGCATTGTTCCACTCAGTGACAGGCTCACCCCATCACCGAGAAGAACTCAGCATTGGCTCTACCCACTGGCAGGCTCACTCCACCACCAGACAGAGCCATAATCTCAGTGGTGGCCCCACTCAGAGACAGGCAAAAACCTCCCCAAGCAGAGCCTCTCATACCTCAAGGAAAGGGAACCACTTCTGCACAAAAGCACATCAGTGGGAGCCAGACCCAGAGGTGGTGATACTAAGGTGGAAGTAATGCAGAAGTCATATCACAATATACCAGTTGCCAAAAGGTATCAACACCTTATTATTAAAAATTCTCTGGATTAGAGATAGTTGATGGAAGTTTTTTAACTTGGCTATGATACCAATTATATATTTGGTTTAATCCTTTATCCAAGTGTAAGCAAACAAAGTTTGCGCCTGAAGTATTTTCAGGACTGGGGCAACTCGTGGTAAAGGTGGTATAAGTTCTGATCACTTGCCTTAGTATCCCATAATGCAAAGCACATATCCTTATGGGTATGTATAAAGGAATGCATTATGGAAAGGAGCACTACCCAGAGCGGTTTCACTTTTATTGAGGTCTTGTCAGTGGGAGCCAAACCCAGAGGTGGTGATACTAAGGTGGAATTAATGCACAAGTCATATCACCATATACCAGTTGCCAAAAGGTGTCAACACCTTATTATTAAAATTCTCTGGATTAGAGATAGTTGATGGAACATTTTTCACTTGGCTTTGCTACCAATTATATATTTGGTTTAATCCTTTATCCAAGTATAAGCAATCAAGTGATCAGAACTTATACCACCTTTATCATGAGTTGATCCGGTCCTGAAAATACTTCAGGCACAAACTTTGTTTGCTTACACTTGGATAAAGGATTAAACCAAATATATAATTGGTAGTATAGCCAAGTGAAAAAACTTCCATCAACTTTTTCCACCTCCATAAGAACATTTTCTCTCACTGTTTGCCTAATTTCATTTCAATGTTCTGTTTCATTCCTGTCTGACTTTTTTATAATTGTATATTACTTGTATGAGATGTATTTTAACCATTTCCTGAAATTTATCACTCTTTCCTTCTCATCATTTCACATCTCACAATATAAGTGCAACCTTCCTGCCTTAATGAACACTCAACATCCACTGGTAGCATTGATGCTTACCTCATTCACAATTATATGGATATTTCATCTTTCAAAACAGGCCAACCAGTCAAAAGAGCACATGCAATTTATAGATGTTTACAGATGTAACACACTAGGCCCATAGCCTTAGTTGCTTTTGGCTGGAAATGAAACCAGTAACAAACAGTTGCTGGTTGTGAACAGTATATGAATTAGGTATCAATGTTGCTGCTACTAAATATTGAGTTTTCATGAAGTACTCCAGAACAGACAAACTGACCCTGTGAACATACGCAGATTACAGTCAGGAATATTTAAGAAACGGTCCCTCCCAGCCATAGGCCTGATTTGTCAGCTATGGTGGTCCGAGCCCAGATAAAATAGGGGGGGGGAATGAGATGTGCCATACCTCCCCATGAGGGCCTCACGGCCACTGTATCATCACACAAAATAATATAATAATAATAATGAAGTACTCATGTTTTTATGGTTTTCATAGGTTTGAGGCTGGCACCAAAACTGCCATCATCAAATTTTATATTGTTATGTACTCTTAAGGAATGTTCAGGATACTGTAATGCTTTTCAACAATTTTCTTCCAAATTAGTTGGTTATTTTTCAGGACTTCAGCATTATGAGATTTTATATTTCACTTTTCTTCTAGGTCTTTTTCTTACCATTCAAATACCTGTTTCTCTAATATCTTTTCTCTCATCCTACTCAAGTTGTCATACCACCTTCGATTAGCTCCACTCACACATTCCTGAACCCTAATAATGTGAGCACCTTTCTAATATCTTTTTTTAATATGTTCCTGCTTGATGTTATTTGATCACTCCCTTAATTTTTCTCATATTTGTGGTATGAGATCTATCATCAGCTAATTTTTTTCTAATCCATCTCTCAGATCCATAAGTTAAAATTGGTTTGAACACTTTCTTGTATAGCAAGTTTAGTGTTTTGACTAGTTTCTCTCTTATTGTAAATAGATTTATTCTACTGACTCCTCACCATTGCCACAGTGCTTATTGTATTGTCTGTTGTCTGTAGTGCTTATATATATATTGCACATATTTAATTAATTTACTATCTTTATAAAAATTGTGCCAAAATAGCTGAACTATTTTATAGTTTCTGTATTTGGCTTTGAAATGATGTTGGATTTAATATCCACTTAATTTATATAATTTTGCATCGCCAAAGTGAAGCATTTTGGCTCTTTATTTTAGTAAATACTTTACACACTGACCGAGCGTTTGCTTACAGAAAATACCTCTGTGACACTTCGAGTTCCTTAGTATTGAGAGTTTTTGCTCTCTTAGGTTTCTGCCTGGTCTCTGATGAAAACCATTGAGTTTGAAACAGCTGTCAGACCAGTGAAACCTTATAAAAATGGACCAATAGGAGGTGAATAAATGGGCGCTTTAAGCATCGCCTAAAAGGTTCGGCTAGGAAAACTCTTAGTATGGCAATGAGTGTATTCCCACAAGCTCTCTGGTCAATTTTCACATGCAACTTTTATAGTTTCTGTATTCGGCTTTGAAATGATGTTGGATTTAATATCCACTTAATCATTTTGCATTGCCGAAGTGAAGCCTTTTGGCTCTTTATTTTAGCAAATATTTCACTTGTTATTCTATTTAGGCAAAGAATCCTAGGGACTTGGATTTATTTAGAAGTATAACATCTATATCAAAAAAATTGAGGTGAATTATGAATATTTCCAATTTTTAATACCTTCATAATTTGATTCATATTGATGATGAATAAGAATGGAGATAGTACTGATTTTATATTAGAATATCTCCTTCAATTTAACTGCTGACTTACAACTTCAATATACACTGTATTAAATTCTATTTTCAGTGTAGCATTTGCCTCTTGAACCTTATTATATTCTCTTTCCTTTCCAAATCTATAAAATTTAAATACAGATCCTTTCTTGACAGATAGTCAAGAAATCCCGTGATTGCTCAGCTATTTGTCTTGAATTGAAAATCAGATCTTGATGCCTCCTGTTTGGTATGAATCCAGTTGGTGGTGCTCCTAGTTATTTATTCACAGTTTTTCTTATTCTCTACTCAAGTATGCTTGCATAAATCTTATTAGAACATTTGGTAGGGAAATTTCTCTGTAATTCTCCCATTGGATTTTTTTCCCTTTTTTTGTGAGAATTGCAGAGGGAAATTCTTCTGTAATTCACATATATTTTTCTTTCTTTCTTTCCTTTCTTTTTTTTTTTTCTTACTGTGATTGCTCTTTCCCCATTCAAAATTTTATTCTTCTGAACAGGACTTCTTAATTACGCAAAGTAGCCACTGTAGACCTTTTATCCTCTATTGAACATTCTTCATTATCATTCACTCCACTTGCCATTCCAAATTACAAGTTTTTGATGGCTTTTTCTCTCTCAAGTATTGATATCTACTCCTTTGCATTTATCATGAATATTTTCTGTCACTGTCCATTTCGTTTACTAATATTGCAAAGTAATTATTCCAGACAGTTACTTAATTCAGTTTTTATGTCATCTATATTATCTTTGATTCCTTTTACAGTACTCTTCTTCTATGAATTATTTGCATGTAAACACAAGGTAAAGGTAATAATTTATTATTATTATTTGACACCTCCAGGGAGTCCAAAGACTCATCGAGGGACGACACCTATTCCACAACTATCTCCACCAGTCAATCCGCCAACCAACCGCAATTACACAAAGCCATCTACCACCGACCACCACTAGTATTTCCACAGACAATCACAAGCATCCATGCCCACAGTGGGATTCGAACCCGCAGCCTTTTGGCTGGAGAGCAAATATGCTAACCACTCAGCCAACCAGGCTGGGTGGTTATTAATAATAATAACAATAATAATAATAATTATTATTATTATTATTATTATTATTATTATTATTATTATTACGTAACACCTCCAGGGAGTCCAAAGGCTCATCAAGGGAAGTCACCTATTCTACAACTGTCCATCTCCACCACTCATTTCACCAACTGCAATGATCTTCATCATCTACACCAACGCCATCTACTGCCGGCCACCACTACTAGTATTTTCAGAGACAATCACAAACATCCATGCCTACGGCGGGATTCAAACCTGCAGCCTTTTTGGTTGGAGAGTGGATACGCTAACCACTCTACATTATAAGGCCATATATTTCAGTCTGAAAATTACAGACCATCTTCAGTGGCAAAAAACAGTTAATACAAGGTAGAATACAAAGAATGGATTTATTTGAAATAGAGCTGCATGATGTTATGTATCCAGTAACGTCATGTTCTAACTGAGGAAAAGGTTAATCATAACAGTATTAAAAGGGGAAAAATAATTAATGATGCATTATTCTAATCAGACTTTCCCATATTTTTGATAACAATAGGCAGTCATTTCTATTCAAGTTCGGGTGGTAAGGCAAGGCTTCAGCGCTCTCCTTAAATAAATGTTCAAATTTGTATCATCAGCGATGTAATAGGTGTGTTTCAGACCAAAGAATGTTGTGGTCTGTGTCTACTGTGTGTTGAGTCAATCCAGATTTACTGGATTTCACGTGGAAAATGTATGATTGATGTTCTTGTTCCAGTTTGTCCAAAGTAGTATAGATGGCAATCACAAGGCTTTTTCAATAGCCTCATTTTGCCACATATGACTACCTTCATTGATATTTATCTTCAGTTTCTTTCTAGAATCTTCCTGTGACTTTTATTTAGCTACTTTTAAGTAAACTGTCTTACATTTTTATGTATTCTCTTTCTCTCAATATTTGCTATGAATTACTTGGTAGGAATATTTGTATGCACTTGTCTTTTTGGAACTGCCTCTTTAACTTCACTTCTTTAATTCACTATGGAGTTTGGATTTTCTATCATTTCAGATAACTTCAATACATTTTTTCTTGGCTGAATCATTGTTATATGCAAAGTTTGCCAAAAGCTTGCTTTTTCTGCAATAATAGTATATTTGAGTTTACAATTTACTTCTGAAAGCCTCTGAACTTTGATATAAAAACTTTTCTACGTATCTTTCTTTTCAGTATGATATTTATTTTGGTCTTGCATGCCCTTATGTGCAGGGAAAAAATTATTGTTTTGGAACTATGTTCATTATAATATATGCCCATTTTTCCCTGAATCAGGAGGAATGATAATTTCTTTATGAAGTAAAAACATTTTATCCAGTTTAAGAAAATAAATTTTATAATGTGCAGTTATGATCCTTCACATTTAGGAATTGGATTTCTCGACTGAATCATCTAATAATTAGAATAATTATTACTTCAATAATCCTAAGAATTGTACATAACTCTCATCTGAACATTGTGTTTTTCAGAAAATAGATTACTTGGCTTATTTATCAACATTTGATCAGCTATTCGATATACCTAAAGAAAGAAAAAATTCAGAATATAAAAAGTGAGTATGAGTCATAAACGTATCATAGTTCTATGTATATATATCCATGTACATAGAGTACATATATCTATGTATCATAGAAGTAGGTCCTAGCTGCATTACCTAAACTAGTTACAAGGTTATTTTATTTCTGCCATAAGTTATGTGTTTTGTTTGAAAGTTATGTGAATGAAAAGAATAATCATCTGTCACTATTGACTTTTCTTGTTCTTGAAGGAGGAGGGACCTGAGAGATAAAAGGTACAAAAAAAAAAAAAAAGAAGATAAAGTGCAATAGCTGGCATAGGAAAGAAAGAAAAAAAATATTATCAACAGTATTTTCTTTATTTTCAGTCTAAAGACATTGATGAAAAATATATCTACTCCAAATGAATTTCTTCATTACTACCCACCCCTTTCTTCTTTTTCCTGAACTTTTTGACTTCACATTATTTTTTTTTCTCCATTTCTCAATCCTTCAGGCTGACGTTCTACTAACAGTGACTTCTGAAAAGAGGTCCCTTCTTTTGCATCAAGAAAGACAACAGCAATAGGTAACTACTCTTCTATTCATATAATTTCAAACAAAATTTTGCGTGTTGTTTCAAGGATACTTGTGACATAAAACTGAAATGATATAATCACGTAATTACAAGAAAGATATTTATTTAACCAAATATTTCGGTCTGGAAATAGCAGACCATCGTCAGTGGTATTACAAGAACAGTTTAAAAAATACAAGCTAGAATACTAACAATAGATCGTTAAAATTAGAACACGGTGCGTGATGTTATATCACCAAGTATGAAACGGAATATTTTGAAGTAAAAACATGATTGAATTTGCTATTAAAAAAAAAAAAATTAATTAATGAGTAATCTTGATTAGACTTTCCCAGATTTTTGATATAGATATACAGTCATTATGATTCAGGTTGGAGCGATGGAGCAAGGCCTCCATGCTTTCCTTGAACAAACGTTCGAACCTTTAACGGGATCTACGTAAGAGGCGAGTCCTGGACCAAAGGATGCTGTGGTCAGTCTCAATCCCGTGTTGAGCCAATCCAGACTTTTCGGGTTTGTTGTGAAGAATGGATGATTGATGTTCTTGGATTCTTTTTTCAAGAGAACGTCCAGTTTGTCCAAAATAAGAGAGATCACAGTTGCACGGAATTTAATAAACTCCAGAAAGAGATAAAGTTGAGCGTTTGTCTTTAGGAGAAGGAAAATGAGAAGACAATTTGTTAATAGGTGAATACGTAGATGTTAAATCATATTTCTTTAAAATTCTTGCGATAGGTTCTGAAATACCGGAGATATAAGGAATAGGCACTTGACGTATTGAAACTTTGTTGTTTTGTGGAGGATTATAAGAATTGAGAAGACGTTGAGTACTTTTTTCAGAAAAGCCATTGAGTTTCATGTGTGATCTCTCTTATTTTGGACAAACTGGACGTTCTCTTGAAAAAAGAATCCATCAATCATCCATTCTTCACAACAAACCTGAAAAGTCTGGATTGGCTCAACACGGGATTGAGACTGACCACAGCATCCTTTGGTCCAGGACTCGCCTCTTACATAGATCCCGTTATAGGTTCGAATGTTTGTTCAAGGAAGGCGTGGAGGCCTTGCTCCATCGCCCCAACCTGAATCGTAATGACTGTATATCTATATCAAAAATCTGGGAAAGTCTAATCAAGATTACTCATTAATTAATTAATTATTATTTTTTTTTAATAGCAAATTCAATCATGTTTCTACTTCAAAATATTCCGTTTCATACTTAGTGATATAACATCACACAGCGTGTTCTAATTTTAAAGATCTATTGTTAGTATTCTAGCTTGTATTTTTTAAACTGTTCTTGTAATACCACTGACGATGGTCTGCTATTTCCAGACCGAAATATTTGGTTAAATAAATATCTTTCTTGTGATTACATGATTATATCATTCAAAATTTTGTGTTTTGGCAAATTCATCCAAAACAAAATAACCTTACTGCTCATATTATACGTGCATTTATAAATTATAACATACATTTTATGTTGCTACTGACCATAGCACAGTCAGTGGCAACAACATCTTTTGGTTGGAAAAATCTGGATTCAAATTCAATCAAGGATGTGATGAGTATTTGAAACTTCAACAGAGAATACATATATTGACAGACAACAGTCTATGAAAATAGGGTTAACTGATTTAATAGTACTTAATTGGATTTGTAAGAAACCAAGTTATTTGGGCTTCAACAAATCATACTGCAAATATATTTTGTAGCATTTTCCTTTTGTGTTTATTTTGTAGCATTTTCCTTTTGTAACCAGGAAAATGTGTTAGTTATATCTGAATCTACAGATATA
This sequence comes from Typopeltis vanoorti, assembly GCF_054136105.1. NCBI lineage: Eukaryota > Metazoa > Arthropoda > Arachnida > Uropygi > Thelyphonidae > Typopeltis > Typopeltis vanoorti. The sequence goes on along the minus strand of NC_143567.1, from coordinate 34,070,789 downwards.
ACTAACATAGGTTATATTTCTGTATAATCAGGTTTACAGGAACTGGTACCAAAAAAAAAAATAAATAAATAAAATAAATTAAATTAAATTAAATTAACAAATGGCAACCAAGACTGATATAATTATCTTGGGATCTTTAGAACTTCTCCATGGAACCCAGATGATCATATCAGTGCACAGTAGTCATTTTCTTATCAAAACTGAGTAAAATGGGAGAACAACTTCCTTTTACTTGCAAGTTCGTGTTCTCTTCAACATTACAGTTATCCACTGTGATGCCTTTAACCAGATTAGTAATGTGGCTTCAACACTTCAATTTTTTTTTTTTTTTCCTAGGTTCAATTACTATTTTGAGAAAATTTTTATTAATATAATATTGTTCTTACAACATACTCAATCCAAAATACATAACCTTGCACTTAGAAATGCTAAACTCGCACTCATTACCATTTCTGCATAAAATTAGCCTGTTCAAGTCAGCCTACAGCATCATCATCATCAGATAACTTCATAACACCTGCTAGACCAGCATTTCCCAAAGTGCAGTCTTGTATTGATCGTCAAAAAAATAAATAAATAAAATTCCATTTGTGCATATATCTGGTCTGCAAAAAATATAAAAATTCAAATATGTACACTGTTGATAGAGAAAACCAAGCTTTATTAAAAGATTTTAAAAAAATGTAAAATTAAATGATAGAAATGTGTCATGATTGTTTATTCAAGTTTAATAACACATGCATGCACATACACAGAAAATACACTTAATCTAGGCTCATTGCTTTTTAGTTACCAGTAAAAAGGTTATATATTTTTACTTGTATTCTAAAGCTGATATTTCATAATATGTCTGGATTTTGCCTTAGCAAAATCCAGACATATCATGAAATATCCATTTCTATTGTCACTGAAGCTCTCAGCTATCACACATATTAAGATCCATTAAAAGAACTACTAATGATATAAACTATAGAAAATTCAGGTATTATGTCACAAAACATTGTGTGTTATTGACTTTTTCACATTGCTTATTAATGATTGTTAGAATAAATGAGGTCTGGAGTATTACATCTGATAAGTGACTGTATCAAGCAAAATAAAGCCAGATCTCTCTCTTTCTCTCTGATTCCATGTGAAAAAATAACTTCACTAGATTCTTTAAACAATGTAATAAGAAATTTTCTTCCAAACATGGCATAGTAGGTGTGTCCTGGTCTATGACATGGTTTACAGATGAGACATGATTAAACCCGACTTCTCTTATGTGTGTTATTGACTTTTTCACATTGCTTATTAATGATTGTTAGAATAAATGAGGTCTAGAGTATTACATCTGATAAGTGACTGTATCAAGCAAAATAAAGGCGGATCTCTCTCTCTCTCTCTTTCTCTCTGATTTCATGTGAAAAAATAACTTCACTAGATTCTTTAAACAATGTAATAAGAAATTTTCTTCCAAACATGGCATAGTAGGTGTGTCCTGGTCTATGACATGGTTTACAGATGAGACATGATTAAACCCGACTTCTCTTATGTTATGAGCTGTATTGCTATGATGTTTACTTCACCTAATCTCATAATTTCTCCAAGTCTGATTATTGTAAACTAGTGTTCTTCATGAATAGAAAATTTTATAGATACCTAGATATTCAAAAGGATTGCTGCCTTTAGGAAACCTCAAGAAGCTGCATAATTTTTGAATTAGCTCTTTATAAGCAACCATTTAAATGCTTTAAAAATAGCAGTGAGTTGAGAAATTCTATTAGGGTAGTGGAATTTCACCCTGTATCTGACATTTGTATTCCAAAGCTGATAATTAATTGTGTAATAATTTAGAAAGAGCAGTCTTGGAATAATAATCATGGATAACTCGATACATATTTCTTTCTTTTTATTATGGCATTTTGCATCTTAAAAGAGACACATCTTAAGATAATTGTGCTCTATTTTAAATAATATCAAATTTTTCTGTAAGATGGTACAGAGATTTAACATGAAGATAGCAACATATATATTGGTGGATTTGTGATAGACTTCTAGGAATATATCATCTGAATTTGTTGATCAAAACATCTAAAAATGCTAATTTCTTATTTCTTTCCACTTCCATTCTAAATTTTATTTTATTTTTATGTTTTAAGAAGTGAAAAAAAATTTTAATTCAAGTTCAGTATGTTTTTAAATAATAAATACATAATCAATATATTTTCTTCCACCTAGAAGGTTTTAAGTGGATTTGAGCAAGTTTCTTCTTCTGATCTTAATACAGTTCCATTATGCCTGAGATAAGTTTGTCAGCCTGGTTGGCTGAGTGAAATATAACTGCTCTCTAACAAGCAAGCTGTGGGTTTGAATCACACTGTGAGCAAAGGTTTGTGAGTGTCTTTAAGTGGTAGATGAATTTCATCACCCACAGTGAGATCACTACCCTGAAGTAATTTGAAAAAGTTCTAAATTTAATATAATGCTATGCATTATGGGAAAGGCCACTGCACAGACCACTTTTGGCCTTTATTGAAGTCTATTCAGTGGGAGCCAGACTCAGAAGTGATACCATGATTGAAGTAATGCAGAAGTCATATATATCCCATATACAAGTAGTGAAAACATGTAACACTTTATTATGAAAATACTCTGGATTAGAGCTAGTTGTATAAAATTTTTCACTTGGTTGTAAATTAAATTTAAAATACCAAGAAATTATATTCTTGTTTGAAGCAATTAATGTGAAGTCATTAGCTTCTACATATAAGTCACCGTTATGAAGAAACTTCACATGCAAACTTTCTTCTTTTTTATAGTTTCTTCATGCAGAACAGTGCTTCTTAACTCTAGAATTGATTGTCTCTAAAACAGAAAAATCATCTGAAATTTTGAAGGATTAAATGAGAATATAATTCTTGACATTTTTAAATTTAATTTATCGCCAAGTGAAAAACTTTCTACAACTAGTTCTAATCCAGAGTATTTTAATAATAATGTATAATATGTTTTCACTATTTGTATGTGGGGGATATATGACTTCTGCATTACTTCAACCTTAGTATCTCTTCTGGGTCTGGCTCCCACTGATGAGACCTCCATAAAGGCCAAAACCAGTCTGAGTTGTGGCCATTCCCATAATGCATAGCATTATACACACCCAAAAGGATGTGTGCTTTGCATTATAAGATACTAAGGCAATTAAAGTGAAGTCATTAGCCTTTGTATACAAGTTGCCTAGTCATGAAGAAATGTCACGTGAAACTTTATTTGCTTGCATTTGGATAATGAATTAAACAAGAATATAATTTCTTGACATTTTTAATTTAAACTGCTTGCATTTTCTTTTCATTTGAGTAAATTCTTTTGATAGGAAAAGAATTAGACTGTCAGTGAAATAGGCTTGTCATGTGTGCCCCTGATACTCTTATTATTATTAGTATTTATATGGGCACTCCATTGAGTTAAATGAATCATTGCAGGAGACCCCACTCTATCCATTAACATAATACCTATCATGCATCTCCTTAAAATTATTCACTGTTGGAGCACTCACAACCACCTATGGTAATGCATTCCACTCATTTACCACTCTCCAAGAAAAGAGCCTAGTCTGCACACCCTTACTAACCACACTCTTAGACTACTTCCTAGTGTGATCTCTTGTTTTTTCCTGCTCCTCATGTATTAAAAAATTTCCTCTGTATCAATCTTATAGAATCCCTTTAGTAACTTATAAGTTTCTATCATATCCCCCTCTCCTCTGTAGGGAAGTATGGCTCTGAGTAGTATTAAAGATACTGCTAGTCAAAATTTATTAGTGTGATCACTTGAGAAGGTGGTTAGGTTCCTCTCAATGTTATGCAGTAAATCAAGGTATGGAATTTTTTAGGCTTAAAATCATTCAGTTATTTATCTAACTTTTGTTAATTTTTGATGTCAAATCATTTTAATTGTAGCTTTAATTGCAATCTCATTTTATTTTGTAACCTCCCATATGGTGGCATGGCATTCCAGCACGTAGCTCAACACTGTAAATAGGATTAATGTGCTTTGTTCTAGCTTCTTGTGATTATGCTGATGCACTGATGGGCAGTTAGTTTCTGGTTGAAATATTTGTTATCACTCATAAAATAGTGCTTGCAGCATGTAGTCCATTTTTTTCAAACTTGATTTCTGGAAAATCCATGTATGCATCCTATTGCAGTTATGAAAGATATAGGATATGCATATTTAAAAGTGGTTGTAGAGCTATTCTTGTGAATGTGTGTGTCTAATAATCTTTATTATGTCACAAATGCCATTAAAAATTGTGATTGGACTTTGTCTGGAAACTATTCTTTGTTCTGATGAACTTGGGCCATAATCTGCATATTTTCTAAGCAGGCTTAAAATATGCAGAGATTGGTATTATACCTAAGCTGTTTAGAATAAAAAAAACATTTTCATACAAATCATTGCAATCTGATTTACAAACAAATATTGTTTACACAGCTATGGAAAAGAATGACTAATATTAGGCTAGAATTATCTGAGATAGACAAAAGTCTGTACTCTTATCATTTGTAATTTCCTAACAAACTAGTTTTTATTTATTTATTTTGTTATTTTTAATTCTTTGCATTATAGTACTCCAATGATAGATAGTTCACTCAAAGCACACAAAATTTGACTTAAACACATCTGCTCCTTGAAAAAGGGGTTCACAAATGCAATGGATGAAAAAAACCTCTCTCTCTTACTTAGCGTTTTCTCATTCATACCAGAAATAATAATACAAACACTACACACAATATTTTTGATGTAAATATCAAATATAAGAGTACGTTCAAATCTGTGGTATGCTAGCGCTGTGAATAACTAGTTTTTTCTTAATTTTTTGAAGAAATGCATGTTGACTATGGTAGTTCTGGGACAGTGATATAGGAAATGAATGAAGAAAAAGAAAAGTTTGTTCTGTGCTTTTAGTTCAACTGTGAATGAGTTGTAGTTAGCCTGCATTTGTCTTAACAGGTTTAGAAGAGCATGAGGAAATTATTAATTCCATTGTTGATTAAAGTAGCCATGGAAATAACTATAGAAAAATGAGCATCTGTATGAATATGAGTAGATTAAATTACGAGAGATGGATCATTTATAAACCTGATTGCTTTCTTCTGTATGGAGTTGCAAATCATTAGGGAGCTCATTGTTTCAAATATGAAACAGAATTCCATAATTGAGTGGATTATTGATTTCAATGATTAATAGTTGTTCATAGGTAAAGTAATGCTTAGAGCAGAATAAAGCTTGTTTTTATAGATGGTGAGGAGACTGTTTTTATGTCATGAAAGGCTGAATTAATATCTATTTTAAAAAAAATTGTCTTATATGGAGATGTGAAGGAAATAGTATGGGGAAATATATTAAAAAAAAAAGAAGAAAGAAAGAAATACGACCATTGAGTTTTTGTTTATTTTCATACCCCTCTTATAGAATACTTTAGAGATTGGTATTTAATATTGTAGAAATAGATGTTCTGTAATATGCTCATTTGTGTAATGCAAGATTTCTCAAATATAGTAGTATTTGAAAAACCATGACTGAAAATTGGTAGACTGAAAGTTACACTAATAAGTAGTAACAATGGGAAAAACTCTTATTTTAATAACTACAAAGGTTTGCAATGTGACTTTATGAGTAAAACGAAAATAAAAATTTAGAAAGTATGTTACAGTGATGCTAAGCCAAAAAAAAAAAAAATAGTGATGAGATGTATTTAATAAGACTACTTCCCAGAACTGACAAAGTTTTGAAACAGTTATTCTTATTTAAACTTGCCTGATGAATAAAAGCTTCATAATGCTCTTTAAACAATCTTTCTATCAAAAAGTGGGATTTCTTTAACACCTGTCTTTTTCCTGAGGACTCTGTACCTTGAATGTGCAGTGTGATTTGTAAGACCAAATTTTTCAAATTCAATGAAACAAATGTAATCTTGTGCTCTTCTAATCTTATCTTAGCTGATCTACCAGTCTGTTCATAATATGAAAGAACACATGAACATGAATTTGATATTCTCATGGATGGGACCAAAGAAAGAGTGCTCTTTAGCACAGAGCACAAACATCACCAACTTACAAACATCAAAAGTGCTTGCAGGTTAATGTGTGCAGAAAGTGGATTTAACATATGGCAGTTCAGGTGCTTCTGTAGCCTTATAGTAATTGTGTTTGCTTCTATTTTGCTAGACTGTTAAAAGAAAGACCATGATAGATTTGATTCTAGTCAGCAACCAGAGGAACTTTAGACCTCTCTTCAGCTAATTCTCAAGTTAGTCCATCTTTGCAAGGTAAGTCTTTTTTGCCTAGAAACTTGGGCTTTTAACTGTGCATCTCAAAAAATTGACCATAGAACTTGAATACGAGTGTTAGGGTTAAGGACCATGAGATGACGTCACTTATCTGGCATAATCTTAGCCTCCACAAAAAAAAAAAAAAAAAAAAAAAAAAAAAAAAAAAAAAAAAAATCCTTGATTCATTGATATCTTGAACTTTCTATATCAATCAAGGTATGAAGGATAGAGACAGGTTTCCTACCTGTATTCAAAAGTTAGAGATCAAAGAACTCTGGGTAATGAAAGGCATTTATTTATACTGATTTAGTTTATTTTTATTATCATTTTTTTTTTTATGTGGTAGTTCTGTTGTAAAAGAGCTTCCATGGTAAATAAACTAGGTGCATTATGAACCAAACTTTTCATATAGTGCCAGACTTCTGGAAGAATGATGATGATGATGATGATGATAAGAATGGCATAAGAAATATCTCTTCTTGTGTTAGTCTACAGACTGCAAACTGCAGACCTTCATTAGGCTTTCTTAGGATAGGGACATCCGGAATAAGAGGTCTGGCTACTGTTGTTATTGTTACCTGGCATTCCCTTGAATAGCTCCTATGTGAAAAAGAAGAAATAAGATGGGGTTGTGGGAGCTCAACAGGAAGAACAAGGGCCATCCATGGAAATTATTTACAGATGTGGTTCTTCTTCTCTTCTGTCTAAGATGGGTTGAGTCTTCTCTTGAGCAGGATCTTCCAGTCTTCTCTATTCCTTGCTGTTCGAAAAAGTTCCTTGTATGTTCTGCATCCCGAGATGTTCTTTATTAATTTCAGCCAGGTAATTCTTGGTCTTCCGGGTCTTCTTTTTTCAGTTGGAAAAGTATTGATTAGGATGTTAGGAAGTCTGTCTGTATCCATGCGTACAGTGTGTCCAAACCATCTCAGTTGTTGTTTTCTAATTTTTTCTATTATTGTCTTTTTATACAATAGTTCTTGTCTGACTGTGATGTTTGTTTTCTTTTCTATCCAACTTGTTCTATTTATTTTTCTTAAGCATTTCATTTCAAATGCCAGTAGTTTTTTCTCCTCTCTTTTTTTAACTGTCCACGCTTCTGCTCCATACATGACTGTTGGTATAATTATTGATTCATATAATTTGATTTTTGCTTGCTTAGATATCTTTTTTTTTTCCACAGATGTGGTTAGGGTTTACTATATATTTGCTTGGAGACTGGTAAATGAGCTGGTACCAGAGGCATTCATACATGCTTTGTTGTGAATGACTTTCTGAATCAGTATAAGAGACATTGTGTCAGTGCCTCCCTTAACGAGTTTTTGGACTCCATGGAGATACTTGTGTAGCAATAATGAATGAACACAGGTGATTACACTTTAAAATATCAGCCTAAATCAGTCTGATGTAGTATCTGAGGCATCATCAGAAACAAAAAAGGTAGATGAATGGATCTTCATGACTGCCATAGAATTTTTTTAAGAGGCTTGAGTTTTCTTGTATAGTTGTTCAAGTGAACATAATAGGGCTAGAATACTAGAAAATTTATTTTCAATAGATACTGCAGCTGCTTATAGTGGAGGCAGAGCTAGAAGATTGGGGAACTCAAGATTTTCCAAGATCCTCGAGATCTACAAAGCATTCATCCTTCTTCATTTAATCTTGGTATTGAGACTCGAATCTCTCATTATGAATCTCAAGTCTCTTTACAGGATAATTTTCGCATAATAAAAAAAAACCTTTTCAAGTTAGGTTGCAGACATCTTAGCAACCATTTTTTTATCATTATTATTATTTGTAATGAGACTCTTTACAAAACTAACTGTTGTGCGATTTATGCGAGCTTATTGGCATTTTGTTTACAGAAAAAAAATCCCATATTCATCCAATCTTTGAATATGGACCATGGTGTCTCTCCCAGACAAGTGAGGTGCAAATCAGTCAGCAATAGATACTTTGTGTTAATATTCTCAAAAAATTGTTCATATATGTATACTAACATTTATTTAACAGGATTTTTGTTAGATAAAACTTTGCATCATTTTGTAATGTAAATTTACAGAACATTATTCACATTTTTTTTTTATTATTATTATTAGATATTTGGAAACCTTGTTGGATTACTTGGAAGGATATGCCTGTAGAGTAAAACCTCTTCTTGATCTGAATGAGGTAAGTTTCATTTGAATGAAATCATTTTACTAATATGTTTTCAATAGAATAATTTACAAAGGATTACATTAACTGCTGTTTAAATGATCATCAGTTAGTTTTATTTAATTTTAATATAGTAAATATGTTCGCAAGTTCTGTAGTCATGCTTTTAGCTATTTGTCACATCTACTTGTGGATATTATTGGTTTTCATCATGACTTAAGTCCATCTAGGATGACATTGGCACAAACTCTGTGAATTAGCCATATTTGTATTTATACATGGACACCATGTGTTACAGCTCCCAAATCGATGCCAAGAAGCATGTTAAAGATGACATCAGGACTGTGGACAGATTGAGAATTTGTGGACTGCATATGCTAGCAGACAGGAGAAAGAGCATGAAGGTGGGTAGTGATCTTGGAGATTTAACAGATAAGAAGTTGAAAGTTAGGGACCATATTACAAAGAATGTGAATACATTACAGAGGATACTTGCAATGCTGAAATTGAACATTGACTTAAAAATAAGGAAGTCATTGTGCCTCTATACAGGGCTTTGATATGACGTCCTCTAGACTACTGTGTACAGATCTGCTTTCCAGGGTGTTGCAGTTACAGTGGAGAGTGTTAAAGATGCTATCAGGCCTGTAGAATTTAGATTATAAGGAGAGTTGAGCATTTGTGGTAGACAGGAGAACGATGCGTGATATGATAGCGACCTACAAACTTCTGAAAGAGTCATACAGGATACCAGTAGATGGAATTTTTCATTTATAGAGGGTGGGGAAAGGATGAGAGCACCACCATGGAAGTCAAGAATGAATGCAATCAAGAAAGGAGTGAGAGTGAGGTTTTTCTCTCATAGAGCAGTGTGTAACTGGAATGGTTTGCCTTTGGAGGTTGTGAGTACAAATAGTGTGAATGAATTCAAGAGAAAGAATGATGTGGTGTGAATGATACATGACCTCCCTCAATGGGTCCTTGACTCTGCAGTAGCAAACAAATTAATCCAAACAAGCTGAATTTTTGTTGACTTTTTTGGTTTTGGTTTGGTTTGGTTTTTGTTTCAGTTTACAATATTTTGATTTTGGTTTCATTTTGGATTTAGTTCACTATTTTGGTTGAGTGCTGCATGTTTTGACTGTCTCTAACAAGTTGACATTCATAGTGTTTTATTCATTTTGTGTAGTTATAAAATAGATACGTCTCCAAGAAAGCGTTCAAAAATATGTACTCTTTCTCAGCACACATCCATGACTGAAAAACAAATTGCCAACGAGTGTGGTGTTGGTTTGGGTACTGTTAATGTGATTTTAAAGAGGTTTAGGGAGACAGGATCCTTTCTCCTGACAGAAAAGGAAAATGTGGGTGATAAAAGGAAAACTGTACTTACTCAAGATCTTTTACTAGTTGGGAAAAGCAAAATGAATCCGAGATTGTCTGCTGCTCTAGACTTAAATAGAGACTTGGCATCAGGTGCAATTAATGTTTCTGACATGACAGTCCAACAAAGATTGTTGGAAGCAGGGAGGACTGCCCCACAGACCAAAAATATATATAACTGTTGACGAAGGCTATGCAGTAAAAGGGACTCTAGTGGGCAAAAGTGTACAAAGATTGGGCTGTTGAGAAGTGGAAGAAGGGCATATTCTCAGATGAGAGCCATTTCTATGTCCAAGGAGAGTGAGTACCCTATGTTCGCAAATCAACAGATGAGAAGACTTCTCCTGCCCACCCTTAACAAGCTCCTAAACAACTAGCTAAAAAGATGTTCTAGGATTATTTTACAAATGATGGTCCAGGATCGCTTGTGCCTATTGATGGTATGATGAAAAGTGACATTCATAAAAATATTGGATAAAAGAGTGGTCCCAGAGATCCAAAAAGACAAAGAACCCATCTTCAAACAGGATCTCGCTCCATGCTACACTTCAAAAAAAGTAAAGGAGTTCCACAAAAATTACAAAATCCAATTGCTTCAGTGGCCAGGTAACTCTCCTGACATTAACCCAATAGAAAATTTGTACTATAGAAAACTTTGGACTATAGTGAAAAAAAGACTGAAAATTAAATTGTGATATAAAGGATAACTTAATACAGTCCATTATAAAAGTATGATTTCGAGATGCAGAAATAAGAAAAATGTGTTCTGTGTTGGTAGGGTCCAAGCTTAAGCAAATTAATGAACTTATAAGGAACAGAGGAGCACATATAAATTATTAGGTAAAGTCAGAGTTTAATTTTTTTACTTATTTTCTTGCATATTTAAAATTTTTCTTTAAAATGTAAATGTTCGGATTAATTTGTTCACTGCTGTAACAGCACATGAAAGACAATGAATTAAGAGAAAGCATGACATGGTATGAATGCTGCGTGATTTTCCTCAGTGAGACCTTGACTCCCCGAAGGTCTCTTGTGATAATAATAATAAAATCATATCAAAACCCTGTATAGCTGTGAAACAAGCTATGACAAATGTTGCACAGTACATAGCAGCAATATGTAGTTTAAGCTCATTCGGTATAACACATTTGTTAATTTAGAAATCTCCCTGTTAATACAAGCTTTTTTATGATTTAATCTGAGGATGTGTGTGATAAGACATATGAAACTAATCATTAAACAGTTTCTTTCTGAATGTATTATTTGTGGTTTTTTTACTGGTTAAGGAATAATGGACAGTTCACACATAATTGAAACCTGAATTCATCATCATCAAATTCCTGACATGTACCCTCAAGGGATGTACACGTCAGGAAATTTCTACATGAAAAATTTACATCATTACTAACTTCCTATCTACAAATTTCCTCCAAATCAGTCTGTTACTTGTCAAGACTCCAACATTATCAGATCTTATATTTCTATCATCTAAGGCACTTTGTACCGTATCAATCCACCTATATCTTGGTCTTCCTCTGGTTCGTTTTCTTGCCAACCTGGCAGAGAACACTTGTTTTGCTAATCTTTCCTCGCCCATTCTGTTTAAATGACCACACCACCTGAGATTAGCTCTGTTAATGCATTCCTGGATGCTAACAATGTCAAGTTCTTTCCTAATATCCTTGTTTTTAATATGATATTGCCATTGATGCCATCTGTTCATGCCTCTAATCTTTCTCAGGACTCTCATATCTGCGGTGTCTAGTCTTTGGTCAAGTGTTTTACTTCTGACCCAGCTCTCAGATCCATAAGTTAAAACTGGTTTGAACACTGTCTTGTATACGGCTAATTTAGTGTTCCGACTAATTTCTCTCTTATTCCATATGAATTTATTCATTTGACTGCCTACCATACCAGCTTTGTTGATTCTGTTGTCTGTTTCCATATTTAATTGACCATCTTCAGTAAAAATCGTGCCTAAGTAGCTGAAATGTTTTACTTGTTCCACGGGTTCTCCATTCACAACACAGTTGACATTTTCAATGATTCTGCCTATTTTCATTGTCTTTGTCTTTTTATTGCTGACCTTCATACCATATCTATTACAACAGTTATTCAATTTAGTCAGGGAATCTTGCAGACTTGTAGCAGATTTATTTAGAGGTATAACATCGTCCACATAAAGCAAAGAGCTGACATTAACATCTCCAATTCTAATATCATGTTTAATACCACTTTCCTTCATAATGTGATCCATATAGATAATGAATAACAGAGGGGGATAATGTACATCCTTGTCTCACACCAGATTTAACATTAAACCATATTCCTGTACTTCCTTCAATTCTAACTGCTGACTTACAACTCAGATAAAGACTAAGTATTGCTTGATATAATGCCCCATTGACACCTTATAACTGTTGTGTATTGAATAGCTTCTCTCTTGGTACCTTGTCGTATGCCTTAAATACTTAAATACAGATCTTTGTTATACTCCCATGCTTTCTCAACTATTTGTCATAAACTGAAGATCTGATCCTGACAGCCTCTATTTGGCCTGAATCCAGCTTGTTCTTCACCAAGCTTTTCTTCCACAATTCTTCTCAATCGTTTCTCAAGTATACTTGCATAGATCTTGCCAGGAACACTCAGTAGGGAAATACCTCTGTAATTCTCACATTCAGTTTTATTTCCCTTTTTATATATGGGTACTATTAGAGCTCTACTCCAATCATTGGGAATTCGTCCCTCTGTCTAGGCTTTCTGTACTATTCAGTGTAGCCACTGTAAGACTTTTATACCATCATACTTCTGCATTTCTGGTCGAATATCATCTACTCCTGCTGCCTTTCCACATTTCAAGCCTTTGATGGCTTTTTCTACTTAAAGTATGGATATGTATTCCTGACTACATGCATTGTCAGTGTTTTTTTACCTCTGTGCTATCATCACTGTTTCTTTCTTTTAGCAGTTTTTCAAAGTAATTACTCCATACTTCAAGGATATCTTTTTCTCCTGTTTTCATGTCACCTTTATCATCTCTAACTCCTTTTACAGCACTCTTTCCTCCATTTCTAAGCTTCTTCAACAACCTCCAGAATATCTTACCACCTTCTTGATATTTATTTTCTGTGTTTTTGCCAAAGTCCTCCCATGACTTTTGTTTAGCTAGTTTTACACAGTGTTTTGCTTTCTTACATTTATCTCTGTATTCTCTAAGAGCAAAAGCTGACTTATTTGCCAGGAACTTTTGATATGCATTCTTCTTTTCCTTCACTGCCTCTTTAACTTCCTGTGTCCACCATGAAGTTCTGATTTTTCTATCCTTGCAGACAACCTCACCACATGCCTCTCTGGCTGAATCAATCAGGGTTTTCTTCAATGCTTGCCACTGAATCTCCAAGGTTTGGTTCCTGTTCTCAAACTCTTTCATTTTTTCTTCAATAATCTTTGTGTATTTTAGTCTACAGTTCACATCTGAGAGCTGCTCAACTTTTATTCGCTTTAAAAACTTTCTTACATGTTATTCTTTTCAATATGAAATTCAATTTCATCCTGCTCGAGACTAAATAGTGATTGCTTCCAATTTCAAATCCTCTGTACACTCTGGTGTCCTGCACCAGAGAGAAAACATCACTATCAGCAATAACATAGTCAATGAGACTTTTCTTATTCCTTGCCTCTTCTCTTCATGTGAATTTGTGCACAGTTTTATGTTGGAACATGGTGTTAGTAATAACCAGTCCATGTCCTGAGTAGAAATCCAACAGGTATTTGCCATTATTATTAGCTTTGCTCTTTTCTCCAAATTTTCCCAAAATATTTTTGTATGTCTGACAATCATTTTCTACTCTGCTATTTAGATCCCCAACTTTTCCTTTTTCATTGTATCAGTTGCTTTTTCTAAAGCCTCAAAAAATTCCTCCACTTCTACCTTAGTAGAACCTTCTGTGGGGCATAGGCACAAATAAGTCTCATTGTCCAATTCCCCACTCTGATATTTACCCACATCACTGTACTTGAGACTGCCTGCCATTCAAGAAGATTAGCCTCACATTTTGTGTTGAATACTATGGCTACTCCTTCTTTTCCTTGATTGTCATTTCCTGAATATAACATTTTGTATTTATTGCTCAGAAAGATCTCACCAGTTTTTGTCTTTTTTGTTTCAGTCCCCCCTATTATGTCGATCTGGTACTTATCTAATTCTTCAGCTAGCTCCATTTCTTTGCCATTCAGGCTTCTTATTTTGATAGTACTGATCACTCTGATGATGATGTTGAGTTGGGGTGTGCATTCAGATTTGTTCCAGTTGCTGACTTTTCGATGTTTGCCCTGGCGAAAACAACAGGGCCTTGTGTAACGGGGCGATGCCCCAGCCGGCATGAAATTTTGTTATGTTGTACCATCATTTTCTATATTGGTTTAAGCCAATAAGAATACAATTTGGCAGCTAAATCCCAAATTGCCAGCCCATGTCATTCGTTCAGTATCCAGGTAGATACCCAACAGGGTGCACCACGAGAAGGTTAGGATTTGACATTAGGTCAGAAGCCCTGGTTGGTTTTCCTCATTCCTTTAAAGGCTATGTGGAGGTCTCCTCTCAGTTATACAGCTTTGACCCTTAAGCACCCAACCTGATTTCAAAGAAATCATATTCTTATTTTAATCCTTTACCCAAGCATAAGCAAACAAAATTAGCCTGCATACTTGTATATTGAGGCTGTTGACTATAATATACTTTGTAACAAGTGAAAAAACTTCCTGAACTATCTCTGATCCAGAATATTTTAATAATATGGTGGCACACTATATTATTGGTCATATTGATTTAACTTTAGTATCTTCCTTGATGTTCCCACTGATCAGATCTCAATAATGCTTGAAACCACTGTGGATAGTGACCCTTCCCATAATGTTTTATGCATTATGGGATATTGAGGCAATTGATGCAAAGTTAACAGCTTCTATATACAAGCAGACTAGCAATGAAGATATTTCGTGTGTAAACTTTATGTATGCTCCAGTAATGAATTAAGGCAAAAATGGGATTTGTCAAGTATAATATACTTTGTCCAAGCAAAAAAAAAAAAAAAAAAAAAAAAAAACTTTCTACAATCGTTGCATCTTATACTCCAACCCCTTACTTCCTACTACATCATTTCATTCACCTCCTTACTTGTCTCACATTGCTCATGCAACCTCTCTCTATTCACGCTCCCACCTTCCACAATCTTCCCTTTATCTGCAATTCCTGTTTGACTCCCCATAATTCACCCCACTTAAAATCTCTTAAAATAAACTTTATTATGTATGATTGATTCATGTAATTTGCCATTTGTCAACAACTTTGCTACCTGCAGTTTTGATCACATTGTGCACTTAGACAGTTGGTAGTATTATGTTTTAGTTTGTTTACAGTTCTGACACCAGTGGTGGTCTCTTGTTGAACCAAGTCAGGTCTGCACCTGTGAATAAATGATAAATAAATGATATATTGCAGTTAGAACCTTATAACTTACAAAAGATACTTTCTTCGATGCAACAATGGAAAACGAGTATTCTCAATAACAAGTGAACATATCCGCATTTCTTTTTGCATACATGGTAGATATCTGGATCTAAGTAAATTAAGGCATATCCTGATTGGAAGCCTTTCTTGCAGCAGAACGGGAACTGATACTGTGACCACGCATTTAGCACCTGTCAACTTCCCTTTGATACCTCAAGTTCTTCAAAATTTTAGATTTTGGAGTGAAAATCAAATTACATATTCATTATCATCACAGCTATAGCTAATTAAAATAAGTTATATGGAATTTTACATCAATTCTAGTAATCAATAAATATTAACAGCTGAAACTGTTGAAATTATGAATTCAAAAGAGACTGTTTTTCATTTCATTCCATCTTGAATGGAATAAAATGAAACAAAGATGGCATGGAAGTGCTATCAATTCAGAATAAAACACCAAATACCATTAAAATAAATATAGCATTCAGCTAAAAGTGCTGTAGTTTTACTCAACTATATGGTAACTTCCTTTGCAGCATTTATTTCATTAGTCCTCTTTATCTTCCTTTATTTTATTTATTTATTTATTTTTGTATCTGCTCATTCTTTCTGTCTTATTTTTCAAATTTCTAAATCACAGTATAAGAAGTTAAGATCACACTTGATTATTATATTTGCATATATCTTTTTCTAGTAAACAAGATTCATTAACATTTTTCTTTCATTTTTTGCTGAAGTGGAATGAAGAATAATCGATCTGGGAATAAGAATCTGTTTAGTTGAGCAGTTCCAAAGGCACTTCCAAGAAGAAAAAAATCTTGACTGTAAATCCCATCTTGCTTCCTATTAAGTGCTTGATATTCTCACTAATATACAAAGGCTTGATACATTATACTGTCCTTCAGTATTAATTTCACAGTTCCTGATTAGAGAATAGATAAAGACACATATAAAAACATTTCTGGGATCACAGAATTTATCTCAATAGTTTATTCCTCCCTTTCTTCTCTCTTGCTTTACATGCTTGCTATCGAAGCTTCACTAGTCATATATGAACAGAAAATGCTGTGATTCCCTACTTGGAGCCTGTGACAATGCATTTTTAACAGCTGAAGGTGAGTAGCACATCAACTGGTGCATATGCAGTGACTGAAATTTGCAATGGAATTAAAGGTGTACAGGCTCTCAACCACACAAGCTGCTTAATTCTGCTCAGTAGATTATTTAAAGCCAATAAGGAAAGTGCAGTTAGTTTTTCCTTGTGGTTTTCTGTTAGATAACTGTGTATTTTTTTAAAAAAACTGACATTTATTTTTATCCTTTTCAACAGCTCAAAACAGTTGTGAATATATTTTGTGTATGCCTTTTTTAAACTGAGAATATGAGGTGAAGTTAAAAATAGATAAAGATGGCAAAAAAAAAAAAACATCTGCATTTTCCAAATTTATGTAATGTTTATAGCTTAGAAACAAAGTAAAGTGATTGAAGTGATGTGTAAGCTAATTAATGCTATGATAAGGCGGTTAAATCTATCTGCATAGTTTGCTGTATGCAAATTGCATGATGAAAGACTACACAAGACCAGCTAATCCTCCTTCCATTTAATCACCCTTGTGATCATCACTAACCTGATTGAGCTGCAAAAAGTCTGTCTGTGATGTGTGTATTAAAAGCTTTAAAATGATTGAAGGCCTGACAAATGGCAACATTTGTCAGGCCTTCAATTGCTGTCACTGATGACAGCAATTCCATTAGTGGAATTGCTGTCATCAGTGACGTCCAAGATTCTGCTTCTTTCAATAAGTTTTCTCGGTTTCAACAAGTCTCCTGACTTGGTGAAACTGAGTATTTTCTGATCTTCATTAAGTAAAGCACAAGGGATGGATCTAATTTAGTATTCATGTAATATTATTTTGCACCATTTGTAATATTATGATGATGTTATTAATTACGATTATTATTTCGAACTGCTGAACTGCACTGTTAGTTATATTCTAAGATTTTATTTATTTTATCTTGTTCTCTTTCCTATATCTACCTTACTTCTACTTGTTTAAATCTTTCTGTTAAGTTCCCTTTACCTTTTTCTAACTTAAACCGATTAACTTAGTACCCGCTTGTAATCCTTTATACTACCTACACGTGTTAGCACTGTTAGTAAAGGACCTCTAGAATAGGCAATTCACGGATACGGTGTTAACTATTTCCCACGCAATATAATTCAGGGAAAATTTATTTGTTTTTTCGACTATGCCACCCTGAATTAAAGTTATGGCACAGGAAGAATAGTTATAACACTTATAGAATACATCACTTTCAAAAATAATACCTTAAATAGTCAGTCATGGCAGTTTCTCTAATTTAAGCACACAGGTTCGGTTATTTTTGTGAGACAGTGCATTGGTCAAAAATCAGGTGATAGTTTTAAACAAACAAAACATGTTTATTTTACCTTAAGCACAATACATTAGACATACATAAGAGATACATTAAACGTTCTCTCTAATTCCTACTTTAAACTTAAAATCATAACCTTACAATTTAGACCTGTAATTCACAATACTAAGAAAAAGTTGCTTTACCAACTCTAGACAATTTCTGGTTGTTACAATCAATATTACTGGCTAACATTCTTCTCGATAAATATATGAGCTAACTTTCAGCCTCAATTACTTCCTATAGCGACTTGACAACTAATTTTAACAAAGCTACGTTCAGCAGACATACAATTCTTGATCACAATCTCAGCATTAACATATTAACATCTACTCACAAATTCGTAGAAACAAACACAGTCCTACCAGTCTGGATGACTTTTGGCTGTTCTGCTGACTGCTTTTCTCGGTCCTGTATCCTAGCCTTTGCTGAACAGCTTTTGGCGGTCATCCTGGGGTAGTCCTCATCCGAGATCTGTAGCATAGCCCACCGTCAGTTTTTGGATCTACTGTCGACGTTGCATATCTGGTCGCACTTTACACATTTTGCTACTGGAAATACATCTCTGTAGAATGAACTTCTTCTCCTGGGCTTTTTACTTCTGCAAGATGAACAAACTCCTCGATCTCTTAGAACAGCCTCCAACCTAAATTTCTGAACAGCCAGCATCTTCTCTAGGTTCTCAAGGCCTCTTTTATATTATTCAGAAGATCCTTGTTTTTAGTGTCGGAGATCCCCAAATCTTCTGTAAATAACTTACGTCACTGTTGTTTTGACCTTCAGAGTTGGCAGCAACAATCTACATCTGAATGACCTTCAATATTTTTGTTTACTTTTAAGTTGCCAACATAATCCAGTCTAATCTCCTTAACTTAAAGAATTACTTTTAACATTCTGTTACATCAAACCAACATATTGCACAATTTTGTGTATTCTGAAGGGCTGATTTGTCTATATGCGGGATGAAAAACTGAGTTTCCGGGAGAAAAAAAACCCTGCTACCTCTGTATAAGATCGGCTAACTCACCTTTGATTGAATTCGTCCAGATAAAGATTCCTCCCGTCACGATGAGAATCAAACTTAGGCCTATTCCAATCGAAGGGTGCAGTGTACCGTTGTTCTTCCAGTTGCGCTACGGAGGCGCTTTCACCCCATCGAATTTTATATTCACTACCTTGTGGGCAAATCAACCCATTCCAATGACCCAATTAATATGACCATAGAGGCAGTTGCTGTCCATGACACAATAGGGCTTCTTATATGTTCTAGCTATCAAATTTACTTCAAAGTAAAGATATGAAGTTAATCTACCAGTTAGGGCTGATATCTCCTTTATATAACTTTGATGGTCACATTCCACAATTGCTACTCTTATTCTCATTATGCTTCATTTAAATTGCCATGAAGTCAGAAAGTGCAGATCCTAACAGCATGATCAAAATTGTTGAATATTTACTTTACAAAAGTAACCTTTTCCTCTTAAACATTGGAAACAGCACTATCTCCATAGTTATGTAGATATGCTCTTAACAAAATCATATGCTATCTATTCTTCTTCACCATTTGAATGGGAAGTAGAGAAATAACCCATATAGGAGACATCATTTTCCCATGATATCCTCTCTTATATAGGAGGCTTTTTAATGGACATCACGAAGCACTGAGCAGTGAATGATATTATAGAGTGTATAATTCAAATAGTTGCATATGCATTTCCAAAACCATCTTAGAATTCCCAGCATACACCAGTAAGATGCCCAAAATAAAGCTGGTGTTACTTTCAAACACACTCATTCTCAAGAATGGTGCATCAGATGTCAGGACCAAAAAGAATCTTGGATTAAATTTATACCTTCCATAACTAGATTAATCAACATCAAAGTAGTGTGATAACTATATGGAAAATGAAGGAGGATACTTCTTATCCATTCTCAATATGCAAATTCACTTTGGGTGAGTTTTGCTAGAATATTAGCAACAACTTATTTTCACGTTTCTGGTCCTTAAAAGAAAGAAAGAAAGAAAGAAAGCAGTTTTCCTTTTGAGATGCTGGAACCCTACAACAGAGTACTTATTCCCAATGAACTTAAGCATTGCTGTGCCTTTGTCCAGGCAAGTGCTGTAGGAACAGATGATATCTGTTATGAGATAATAAAACATCTGGTGCCATCTTACATGGGAAAAGTGTTTTTGCAGTTTTCATGTTTATCATCATCATCATCAGTTTCCTGATATGTACCCCAAGGGGTGTTCAGGTTACTATGACAGCACTACATAATTAGGTTTACATTATTATTAATTTCCTATCAAGACACTGTTACTATCATATCTAATATTTCATTTTTCTAAGGCACGTCTGATTAAATCAGTCCACCTAGACCTCAGTCTTCCTCCAGGTCTCTTTCCTGCCATCTTGGCATTGAACCCTGTTTTGCTAACTTTTCTTTCTCCCATTCTATTTAAGTAGTGGCCATACCACCTTAGATTAGATCTGCTGACACATTCTTGAATGCTAATAATGTCAAGTTCCTTTCTAATATATTAATTTTTAATATGATTCTGTCATTGATTCCATCTGTGTCCCCCCCCCCCCCCAATTTTTCTCAGAACCTCATATCTGTAGTCTCTAGTAACATAAAACTGGTTTGAACAGAGTCTTGTATACTGCTACTTTGGTATTTTGGCTAATTTCTCTCTTATTCCTTATAAATTTATTCAGCTGACTATTCACTATACCATCTTTGCTTGTTGTGTTGTCTATATTTAGATTTAACCTGCCATCTTCACTAAAAATGTGTCTAAATAGCTGAAATACTTTATTTGTTCTATAGGATCTCCATCTAGAATGTAGCTGAAGTTTTCTATGCTCCTTCCTATTTTCACAGTTTTTGTCTTTTTATTGCTGATTTTTATTCCAAATTTGTTACCGCTGTCATTCAATTTAGTTAACACGTTCGCTGCCAACTACAAGTATACTCATAGTTGGTAAACCAGCCACACAAGCCAGCTACGAGTATACTCGTATGACGGTTACCGCCGGCAATGAGATTACTGTACTGACCTTGAAGAAGTGAAAATGCTTGGCTTGTGGAGCTAGCATCAAAACTGTGTATTCTCATAGATGGTATATGCTCTGCACAAGCCAACTACAAGTATACTCGTATGACGCTTACCGCCGGCAACGAGATTACCGTGCTGACCTTGAAGTGAAATTACTCGGCATACGGGAACAGAATATGCCGAAGTAGCGTGGCAGTGAACGTGTTAATGAATCCCAGAGACTTGCACTACATGTGCTTAGAAGTACAACATCATCTGCATAAAACAAAGGAGCTAATTCTAATATCAGGCCTGATGCAATTTTCTTTCATAATGTGATCCATATAGATGATGAATAAGAATAGAGATAATGTGCATCCTTGTCTTATCCTTGATTTTATATCAAACCATCTTCATGTATTTGCTTCAATTCTAACTTCTGACTGATGACTTAAATATAGACAATGTATTGCTCTGTATAATGTTCCATTCACCCCATATAATTGTAGTGTTTTGAAAAATGTTTCTGGGCACCTTGTCATATGTCTTTTCCATATCTGTAAAATTCAACTACAGATCCTTGTCATATTCCCATGATTTCTCAATTATATGTCTTAAAGAGATCATCTTGACAACCTCTATTTGGTCCTGAATCGAGCTTATTATTCTCCAAGTTTCTTTTCCACAATCTTTCTCAACCTCTTTTCAAGTATGCTTGCATAAATCTTACCTGGAACACTTAGTAGAGAAATTCCACTTTAATTATCACATTCAGTTTTATTCCCTTTTTTATAGACTATGGGTACTATGAGAGCTATCCTCCAATCTTTGGGAATTTGACCTTCTGACCAGGCCCTCGCAAAACTTTTATACTTCCATACTTAAGCATTTCTGGTTGAATATCATCTGTTCCAGCTGCCTTTCCACATTTCAACTTTTTTTGATAGCTTTTTCTACCTCAAATATTGATATATACTCCTCTTTGCATTCCTCTTCAAAATTTTCTAGTACGGTTCTATCACTGTTTGGTTCATTTAACAGTCTTTCAAAGTAATTACTCCAGACATCAAGGATATCCTTATTTTTATTTTCGTGTCACCTTTATCATCTTTTTTTACAGTATTCTTTTCTCCATTTATAGGCTTCTTCAATAGCCTGCAGAACATTTTGCCACCTTCCTGATATTTATTTTCCATACTGTTTAGCTACTTTTACACATAGCTCTCTTGCATTTTTCTCTGTATTCTTTTAGAGAATCTGACAACGTATTTGCTTGCAACTTTTGGTATACTTTCTTCTTTTCCAGGCCTTCTTCTTTAACTTCTTGTGTCCCCTATGGTGTTCTTATTTTTCTATCCTTGCAGACAACTTCACCACATACCTCCCTATCTGAATCAGGGAATCTCATCTTCAGAGATTGCCACTGAGATTCCAAGGTTTGGTTCTTGTTTTCAATTTATTTCATTTTTTCTTTAATAATGTTTGTATAGTCGAGAGTATACAGTTTACTTGTAAAAGCTGCTCAACTTTAATTCTTTATGAAACTTTCTTACCTACTGTTCTTTTCAATGTGATATCCATTTTTATCCTGCTTAATATTAAGTAATGGTCACTTCCAATTTCAAATCCTCTGTACACTCTTGTATCCTGAATGAGCATGATGATATCACTATCAACAATGATGTAGTCAATGAAGCTTTTCTTATTCCCCCCCCCCTTATTTTATTTCTTTCTCTTTCTCCTTCTTATTTTCTTATTTTTTCATATTTGTAGAGGAGAAAATTCTGGCATCCAGGAAAGGATGTAAAGATTCTAACAAAATATGATTTTTGTTGCTTCAACCACCTCTGTGTGTGTGTGTGTGTGTGTGTGTTAGAAAGCATTTTCTGTTTTGGTTTATTAAAGCTTTTATGTGCATTCATCCATCCTTTTTTTGGAACATTTGCAGTGGTTTAAGTTTTATACATCATTACATGCTTATGCTGCAAGAGTAATCTAATCTTGAGCCAGAACTAAGATAAACAGTCATACCTGTTGCAACAGAAGTAAAGATCTTCTTAAGTTATGTTTGATATTTAGCAATAGAGTATATTGGGTATTCTTCTCCTGTACTGTGGTAAGGTACCATTATTAAAAATCATTAAATTTGTATAAAAACTTACTTTATGAAGAAAAAAAAGCTGCTCTTTTTATATGCTACTATGATTACTTTGTTTCGAGATTTAAATGTTACATAAATTTGGAATCTGAAACAAATCTGAAAACAAACCCCAACTCAACATCACCAGAGTTAAAGATCGGTACTATCAACGTAAGAAGCCTGAATGGCAAAGAAATGGAGCTAGCTGAGGAATTAGATAAGTACCAGATCGACATAATAGGGGTGACTGAAACAAAAAAGACCAAAACACTTGAGATCTTTCTGAGCAATAAATACAAAATGTTATATTCAGGCAATAACAATCAAGGAAAAGAAGGAGTAGCCATAGTATTCAACACAAAATACGAGGCTAATCTTCTTGAATGGCAGTCAGTCTCAAGTAGAGTAATGTGGGCAAATATGAGAATGGGGAACTGGACAATGAGACTTATGTGTGCCTATGGTCCCACAGAAGGTTCTACTAAGGTAGAAGTGGAGGAATTTTTTGAGGCTTTAGAAAAAGCAACTGACACAATGAAAAAGGAAAAGTTGGTCCTTGTTGGGGATCTAAATAGTAGAGTAGGAAATGATTGTGAGACATACAAAAATATTTTGGGAAAATTTGGAGAAAAGAGCAAAGCTAATAATAATGGCAAATATCTGTTGGATTTCTGCTCAGGACATGGACTGGTTATTACTAACACCATGTTCCAACATAAAAATGTGCATAAATTCACATGGAGAGAAGAGGCTAGGAATAAGAAAAGTCTCATTGACTATGTTATTGTTGATAGTGATGTTTTCTCCCTGGTGCAGGACACCAGAGTGTACAAACGATTTGAAATTGGAAGTGATCACTATTTAGTCTTGAGCAGGATAAAATTGAATTTCATATTGAAAAGAATAACATGTAAGAAAGTTTTAAAGCGAATAAAAGTTGAGCAGCTCTCAGATGTAAACTGTAGACTAAAATACAGAAATATTATTGAAAAGAAAATGAAAGAGTTTGAAAACAGGAATCAAACCTTGGAGATTCAGTGGCAAACTCTGAAGGAAACATTGATTGATTCTGCCAGAGAGGCATGTGGTGAGGTTGTGTGCAAAGATAAAAAAATCAGAACTCCCTGGTGGACACAGGAAGTTAAAGAGGCAGTGAAGGAAAAGAAGAAAGCATATTAAAAGTTCTTGGCAAATAAGTCAGCTTTTACTCTTACAGAATACAGAGACAAATGTAAGAAAGCTAAACAGTGTGTAAAACTAGCTAAACAAAAGTCATGGGAGGACTTTGGCAAGAATATAGAAAATAAATATCAAGAAGGTGGCAAAATATTCTGGAGGTTGTTGAAGAAGCTTAGGAATGGAGGAAAGAGTGCTGTAAAAGGAATTAGAGATGATAAAGGTGAAATGAAAATAGGAGAAAAAGATATCCTTGAAGTATGGAGTAATTACTTTGAAAAACTGCTAAATGAAACAAGCAGTGATGACAGCACAGTGATAAAAAACACTGACCAGGCATGCAGTCAGGAATACATATCCATACTTGAAGTAGAAAAAGCCATCAAAGGCTTGAAATGTGGAAAGGCAGCAGGAGTAGATGATATTCGACCAGAAATGCTGAAGTATGGTGGTATAAAAGTCTTACAGTGGCTACACTGCATAGTTCAGAAAGCCTGGACAGAGGGACGAATTCCCGATGATTGGAACAGAGCTCTCATAGTACCCTTATATAAAAAGGGAAATAAAACTGAATGTGAGAATTACAGAGGTATTTCCCTACTGAGTGTTCCTGGCAAGATCTATGCAAGTATACTTGAGAAACGATTGAGAAGAATTGTGGAAGAAAAGCTTGGTGAAGAACAACCTGGATTCAGGCCAAATAGAGGCTGTCAGGATCAGATCTTCACTTTACGACAAATAGTCGAGAAAGCATGGGAATATAACAAAGATCTGTATTTAAGTTTTGTCGATTTGGAAAAGGCATATGACAAGGTGCCAAGAGAGAAGCTATTCAATACGCTGCAGTTATATGGTGTCAATGGGGCACTATATCAAGCAATACTTAGTCTTTATTTGAGTTGTGAGTCAGCAGTTAGAATTGAAGGAAGTACAGGAATATGGTTTAATGTTAAATCTGGTGTGAGACAAGGATGT
Organism: Typopeltis vanoorti; assembly: GCF_054136105.1. Classification (NCBI taxonomy): domain Eukaryota; kingdom Metazoa; phylum Arthropoda; class Arachnida; order Uropygi; family Thelyphonidae; genus Typopeltis; species Typopeltis vanoorti. The sequence continues at coordinate 34,045,654 of NC_143567.1, read as the reverse complement.
AAATTATCCCCTCTGTTATTCATTATCTATATGGATCATATTATGAAGGAAAGTAATATTAAACATGATATCAAAATTGGAGATGTTAATGTCAGCTCTTTGCTTTATGCGGATGATGTTATACTTCTAAATAAATCCGCTACAAGTCTGCAAGATTCTCTGACTAAATTGAATAGCTGTTGTAATAGATATGGTATGTAGGTCAGCAATAAAAAGACAAAGACAATGAAAATAGGCAGAATCATTGAAAATGTCACTGTGTTGTGAATGGAGAACCTGTGGAACAAGTAAAACATTTCAGCTACTTAGGCACAATTTTTACTGAAGATGGTAAACTAAATATAGAAATAGACAACAGAATCAGCAAAGCTGGTATCGTGGGAAGTCAATTGAATAAATTCATATGGAATAAGAAAGAAATTAGTCGGAACACTAAATTAGCTGTATACAAGACTGTGTTCAAACCAATTTTAACTTATGGATCTGAGAGCTGGGTCAGAAGTAAAACACTTGACCAAAGACTAGAGACCGCAGATATGAGAGTCCTGAGAAAGATTAGAGGCGTGAACAGATGGCATCAATGGCAATATCATATTAAAAATGAGGATATTAGGAAAGAACTTGACATTGTCAGCATCCAGGAATGCGTTAGCAGAGCTAATCTCAGATGGTATGGTCACTTAAATAGAATGGGAGAGGAAAGATTAGCAAAACAAGTGTTCTCTGCCAAGTTGGCAGGAAAACGACCCAGAGGAAGACCAAGATATAGTTGGATTGATACGGTACAAAGTGCCTTAGACGATAGAAATATAAGATCTGATGATGTTGGAGTCTTGACAAGTAACAGACTGATTTGGAGGAAAATTGTACACAACACAGTGAAGTTAGTAATGATGTAATTTTTTCATGTAGTACTGTCATATCCTGTACACCCCTTGAGGGTACATGGCAGGAATTTGATGATGATGATAAATTTGGAAGACACAGATGTCTTTGTTCCATCTTTATCTATTTTTAACTTCACTTCATATTCTCAGTTTAAAAAAAAAACATACACAAAATATATTCACCACTGTTTTGAGTTGTCAAGAAGGATAAAAATGAATGTTAGTATTAAAAAAATGAGCTTCCGTAGCTCAGTTGGTATAGACATGAGGAACCTTTATCTGGTCTCTTTCGACTAAAGGGGAGTTAGCCGGTCTCATACAGAGGTAGAGGATTTTCGTCCCTCAGAACAGGCAAATTGGCCCTTAAACACACAGATTGCAGTTATGAATACTTAAGACAATATGTGGAAGAGGTAGGTTCTCACAACATGTTGTTACACCCGTAGTTAACCATGAGTCACATCATGGTAGTCAACCTCCTAGATAGGAGATGGCACATGAATGGAATGGGTTAAAAAAATACACAGTTATCTTACAGAAATCTCTTCTTGGCCTGAGGTAAATTTGTTGAGTAGAACTATTCTACCTCTGCTGTTGAGAGTCTGTATGTCCTTAATTGTAGCACAAATTTTAGTCAGTGCAAATGCACCAGCAAGCGTGCTGCTTAGTCTCTGCCACTGGTGGCTCGTAAGAATTTGTAGTGGTGGGGCTGCAATGCTACCAATCCAAACTGTGTGTAAATCACTCGTAACTCCCACTAGGTAGCTGTTTGGTGCAGTCTGCATTGAATGCAGCTCTAATGTTGAAAATTCTGTATCAGTAGGGCTAGTATCAGTACTAGCCAGTACTGATACTAGCCGTAACCTGCACAGCACATTGACTATTGCAAAATCCAAGTATTGCTAGAAAATGAATTATATAAAATACTATTGAGCAGTATGGTATTACAAACAAGAAAATAACAGTTTTTAGATAAATATATAAAAATTTAAGAATGGTGATACTAAAACAGGAACGATCGTTTTATACTGGAGGGACTGCAGCCCTTATGGATGAGCCAAAAAAGAAGTGAATATACCAGTGGCAAGTTGGTAGCAGTGAAGCGGGCCAGGTACCTGCCTAATCCTTGAAGAGAATATATCAACTAACACATTCTGAACATCATTACTAATGCATTTCAATTTTCACTTTGATGACTGCAGTTTGTCAACAGTGTATTTTGAAAATAAAATACATTGTCGACCTGCCAGACCATCCTATATGGACAATTCTATTCTCCCATCCATCTTCTCTCTGATGTGCTCACCAAGAAACTTAGTGCTCTAGATATTACTTTAAACAATGTGTCTTGCATGGCCAATCAATGCCCTTCACCTTAATATTAGTAAGTTCAGTAAATTATATTTTTTTTCTCAGTTTTGTTTATATCATGAAGCACTGTTTTGAATACCAAAATGTAATAATAATAATTAATCTGTATATGTTATCTGTTTATTAATTGTATTTGTCTTTCCCACAAATTTCTCTTAAGTCATTCATGATTGTGATATGTTTAGATTCATGCTTTGACTCCCCAGAGTGGTTTCTTGATAATACTGGAGCTGAGTATTGTGACTTGTTCTATACATTACTTGATGTTTTGGTCATTGTATGGAACATACGTCACACCATGGTTAATGTGCGTATTTCCTGGATATTCTAAATGTATATCCAGGAAATATGCACTGATTTGGTTAAATGTATAGGGAGGTGTACTAGTCCTGGGTGTTTGGGTTCATTGCCCTAGACATTTTAGACACTTTCCTATCTCACATTTCTATTTATAATCCTTAATTCAGGATCTACCAGGCAATCGCTAGCATCTAGATCTCCTTTTCCTTAGACTACTTCTAGCTAATGACCTGCATTCAAATCACTTGTTTCATAGCCTATTATACACCTGGATGTTTTTTTTTTCTGACTTCGTTGTATCTTCTCAAGTAAGTTTTATCTCTTTGTGGTAGGGAAACTCTTCTATTTCTGTTTGAGATTGGCTAAGATACTGTCAATTGGAAAAGTCCTTTTGTTCTGAAGAAGCAAGTTTCTCATGGCATTTCTCAGTGACAAGAATCAGATCTTTTCCAACTGAAGCACATGTCATGTCATCTATCTATCTATCTATCTAACGTTCCGCGCTCGATTTCTCATAAATGCCCTACAACAGGAAATATCACACAAGTGCACCACTGAGTATATTTTCACTTCTGCCACTAGAGGTCTCTCTCTCTCCACCACCTTAAGAATGACCACAGCTCAAGTGCCTGTAAATTTAACAAACTTCTACAAAGACGCCCTTCGACGATGGAAGAAGCTAAACCTCCAGCACACAGTGAAGACAGCATCCCTACCTGAAATCCTCATGGAACCCATCTTTCACAACACGATGGTAAGAAGCCCGATCACTCAGAAAGAATTTTTCTTTCCTCCATGGAGCTGGCGAAACGTGAGGATCTTGGGTGACATTCTTTCTCCAAGCCTCACCTGGCGCTTTCCAAATTCGCTCGAAAACCTGGAATATGGGAATGAGTCTGAGCAGATAGACACCGTAAAGGCCGCTTTTCAAGCCGCTATGCCTGATAGCATAACAGAAGTGGGGCTTATTCCTCCAAACTCAGAAGTTTTGGCGCCTATCTTTCTGATAAAAACCAATAACTCATGGGAGAAACTTACACCCAGCAACACCAACAAGATCTACAGCACCCTAACACAACAGTCAAACCAAAGCACTTTGATGGAAAATCCTGCATCATCTGATCAAACACTATTTCAATGGGATCTACCATATCGCACAAGAGCCATCAAACCTGACGCAGATATTCAGTGGAGAATGTGGCATAATATATTACCTACTCCTACTAAATTACGAAAATTTAACTCAAACGTCTCAGATAACTGCCTCTTCTGCTACCAATTAGGAATGGTCCGGCATGTCTACTTGGAATGCCCAGTCAACACTAAATTAATCAGTTTGACTCGGAAAACGGCAGCTCTTACCTGTGGTAATCTTCATACAGAAGAGGAATATTTCAATCTCGTCCATGTGGAGCCAAATAACCATTCATTCTGCAATTACCTTTTCATCACCGCAAAAGCGGTAATATACAACTTCTACCTCAGACATACAAGACCAGACAGCACAGCAACTTCACAGAGAGAGGCAACTCACCAACTCACTGCAGCCTTCCAACAAAAGGTGAGATGTCGGATCCTACACGAACATCACCACCATAGGCAAAACAACACATTAGATCTTTTCCACCAAGAATGGAATCCACGGAATCAACTCCTGGCTGAGCAGGGCGACTGCATTATAATCCACTTTCCAGCATAGAAGTGACACCTTTACCCCCCCCCCCCCCAAAAAAAAAAAGAAAGGGGGAAGAAAGAAGGATTGTTGTGCTTAACAGTGCGAAAATTAATCAGCTGGCACTCTCATGTTAATAGATAATATTGTGCAATAGTAACTTCTATGTTCTTCCACATTTATGTTCTTATGTTAAAACAAGATCTTATGTTATCATGTTAAAATAACTCTTAATGGCTTTAATTTATTTAAAAAAAAAAAAATGTAATTAGCCTTATAAGTGACTTCGATGTAACATACCTCAACAAGAGTATGAGCATGTAACCTCTCTGTCTGACTGCAGAGAAAACCAAAAACCGGTTAATCCTGTATATAAGATTGTTATGTTTACAATAAAAAAAAAAAAAAAAAAAAAAAAATATCTATCTATCTGTTCTGCAGAGGTAACTTGTTTATTGTCATTATTTTTTTAATATTACTTTCTAGCAATTTTTTTGGCATTTGAAATATTTTTATATTGACTATGCATATTGCAATTTTAGGAGATGGAAACCATTTTGTCAGAATTTGAGAAGATGTGGGAAGTAGGAAGCTTTCCAGGATGGCCAGTAAGTTTAATACTTTTTATTTATAGAGTACTTTTGCATTGTACTTAGTGCCTGTTAGCTCTGATTTGTATACTTATACATCTAATTTCTACATAAGTAAATGGCATTGCTTTAACTGAAAGTAATAGCAAAACATGAGTTTTTTCTTCAGCAAAAAAAGTTTGATAATTGAATTTTCTTTTTCCCTCCTATTCATGATGAAGGGAATAAAGATCTAAAGTAACATTTTAAAATGGTTTCATATGTAAATGAAATCAAAAATAACATTAATAATAAATTTAAATAAATAAAAATCTGATCATTCAAAATTCACAACGTTGTACATATAGTTCCATTTGTTTCTTGAATGGATTAGATAGGAATTAATTCTCACATAATGTGAATAAGAAACAAAGACACGTTGCAAGTTCAAACAGGAACACTAGAACCTAAGAAATTAAGGAAACAAACTTAACATGTTCACTTCGGGAAGTTTTTCACACATTTATCATACCGATAGGATTTCTTATTACTGTTATGTGCTGCTTTCTGCATCGTGCATGTGGGATGAAATGCCACAAAGTTTATATGGCATGTTAGTTGCAACTGTTTTGGTAAAATTTTATTGCCACTTGTTTGTGTGCTGCTTCTGCATCAGACTAATGGATGGCCTCACTGACACAGAGTTTATGCGGCACGTTAGTTGCAACTCTTTCGGTAGAATTTTATTTGAAGTTAGAATTTGTGATCTGTCTTAATGACATCGAAAATTTCAAATGCAATTGAACAAACCTTTATTTCATGTAATTGAAAATTTGAATAAATGTTAGGACAATTGTTTTTAGTTAGATGCTGTGTTTGACAGTAGAGCAAACAGTTTTGCTTGAGTCTATGCAGCATAGTTTCTGTGGGAGGAGACATGTTTCATTGGGTAGTACTGCTTTTATCCCAGTTGTCTCTAATTGTGCTATTTGTTGAAATATATTACAGACTGCAAATGTCTCTGTACCTTATTCGGTGATATAATAAAACTACTTGTTTTTCTTGCATCTGTAGTATAGTGGCTGTTAGTGATTTATATTTCACAAACAAATCCCTTTCCATCTATTCATGAGTTGTTGTTTTTTTTTAATTATGCCCATAATAAATGCAAATATGGAAGTCTAGAGTTTATAGGATCACGTATTCTTCACTCCACTCCCAGATACTTATAACACAAGTGCATATATAATATCATAGATGTAAATTATTCATAATCCATTTTACAGTACTGAAAGTATTTTTATGTATGCCTATTCTTTCTCTTCCTTATATTTGCTATTCTTTATATCTTTTAGTAAATCAATTGTAGTAACTAATTCATTCTCTTTAATTATTGTTTTTTAATATATTCTGAAAAGTACATTCCTTTTCACCTATCCTCCTCTCAATGCGAGATTAGTTGCAATCGAACAAACTGTTATGAAAAGTGGCACATCCAGTGACACGCAGTAATTTCATTACTGCGTGTCATTGGATGGTAATTTTACTCGCTCATGGCAAACGAACTACTATCGCTCCAATGTGAACATGTTAAGAAATAACAATCAAAAAACAGAAACCAAAGGACAACTAGGGTTTTATAGCATGTCTGTTTTCACAAGTGATTGGTTTGTGATAGACCTTTTGGTGTCCTCTTAATCATACCAATCTAAGAATCATGAGAACATATTGAAAGGTCTGTCATTACCTAACCAGTTGTAACAATCTAAACCATGGCCATACTTTGCTTCCTGGTTTCCTTTTGATTATTTTTTCTGTTCATAATTTCCTACTTGTAATTTCTTGTGTATATGTTTCAACTCATTTCTCCTTGTTTGTTGTTATCCCATGTAATGAGAGATCTGATTCCTGTCCCCCCCCTCCCATTCAGGAAACAAAGGAACTGGAGATAAGATGCATGTATTAGGAATTTTGAATTTATTTCTTAGTTTTATATTTATTTATTTTAATTTTCCTTTCTTTCTTTCTCCTTTCCTCCTGTTTTGATAAATTGTAACAAAATTATCAAGTGGATTCTTCAGTGAAAACATTCAAACATCAGTATTGTTCATTTCTTAAATTTTCATGTATATACATCAAAAGTATCTGAAAAAGCCATACAGTTAATTTAATGAAATTTGGCATTTTGGGTATTTACTAATGTGGTATTTAGTGTGCTTGCCTGGTTGGCCAAGTGGTTAGCATATCTGCTCTCCAGCCAAGAAGCTGCAAGTTGAAATCCTGCTTAGGGCATGGATGTTTGTGATTGCCTTTCGCTTTCATACATTCATTCAGACAAATATGTATACACTCTACCAAGATGGAGTAGGTCACCGTGGGAAAAGCAGATCCAACCCTCCTGCAATGGAAGGGCTATGAAAGATAATATGCAAAACTGCCATTTGTCTGTTGAGACTTTGAATGCAGAGATCTAGCATCGACTAGACACAAATCTGCACAAAAACATTTAGAGGCTCACAACGTGGGTTTCCATGGTAGGACTGCAAAATGCAAGCCCTACATTACCTAAACCAACATGCAGCATCATCTTCGTTGGTGCAAAGAGCATGTACAGTAGGACATGGAAGCTTGGAAAACTGTGTTATGAGTAATGAATCATGCTACACCCTCTACCAAGCAGATGGATGGGTGTGGTGGTTGCCTGGTGAACAGCTCTTGCCTGAGTGCATAACCCCAGTTATGAAATTTGGAGGTTTCAGTGTGATGGTATGGTCCTGTTTGGCCTCATACTCAGATCTGTTTGTGGTGCCACGAATATTGAACTTTGAGAGGTATTTGAATATTCTGGACAGTGCATTGCTTCCTACTTTGTGGTGTTTCTATGGAACTGACCGTTGTCTCTTTCAGCAAGACAATGCACCATACCATAAAGCTGCTACTATAACTGCCTGGTTTGTGGACATGAATATCACCATACTTGACGTCTCCACAGCGCCCTAATCTCAATCCTATTGAACATCTATGGGATGAATTGGAGGTGTCAGGTGAGGTCAAGTATCATCTGCCCCACAACAGTCCAGGACCTCATTATATGCCTGCAGGAAGAATGGTCCAAAATTCCCATTGAGCACTATTGTCACTTGTGGAAAGTATATCCTGTAGGATTGCTGCAGTCATTGCAGCACATGGAGGTCCTGCATCTTTAAGGTGGACACCATGGCTGTTTGTTCCTTACACTATAGTGGCTATTAACTTCTTTCCAGGTAGTCTGTTGTTCTGCTTTCTGCTGTAAGAACTTTTTCAGTTTACTGTGGAAGATTTTCTGCTAATTTGTCAGCATAGTAGTATTGTTCTCCTCTCCTACTCCAAAGCATATGTGCCTACATGGCACAGTTCACAATGTATCCTTGATTATAAAAGAGCTAATCAAGGGTACTAGGTAAAAGACCTAGTTGAATCAATTTTTATCATGATGAGAACAATCTTCATATGGACCATTTCACTTGAAGGTGAGTTAGCTCATCTTCCAGAAACTAGAGTTTTTGGGTGTAGTTTGAATCCCTTATGGATTCAAATCATCCAAAGAAAATTTAAAACAAAAATACTATTAGTGAGTTGGTAAATGGTGGAATCTGTACAAAGATAATCTTATGTAGCACTTAGATTGTGCACTTAGATTAAGTAACAGACATTTAGGTCATGTGGTAGAGTGCCTCTAGTGCCTTCCTTGGACTCCTGTCTCATAAATAATAATAATAATAAATGGGATGTAGTTGGAACTAATATTTGCTGTGAGTGGCTGTTGAAAGCCAGCTGCTCAGAATACTATTGTTTCCATGCTTTGAGTTCTGTTAAAAGAAAGAAAAGGAGAATGAGTTCTGTTACAATGATACCATCTGGTTGTGAAAGAGATAAATGTGGTAGAGTGCCCCTGGTGCCTTCCTTGGACTCCTTAGAAGTGTCTCATAAATAATAATAATAAATGAGATGTTGTTGGAACTAATATTTGCTGTGAGTGGCTGTTGAAAGCCAGCTGCTCAGAATACAATTGATTCCATGCTTTGAGTTCTGTTACAATGATACCATCTGGTTGTGAAAGAGATAAAAGTATGGTGGAGCACAAGATCTAAAAAAACTGTTGTTTTGTTTAGCAAGAAACAAATGGCACAACCGCTGTTGTTGAGTAGGAGGTGAATCAACTTGGTCCTTTTGGAGTTAGGTTTGCATTTCTTGGTAGTGTTTTTGCAGCTGCTGTGAGGTGCAATATAGGCTGAGTGTGTGTGTATGATGTCAGAGTTTTTATCTTAGAGAATGGACAGGTTTGAGTGGAATAGATGATCTCCATTCCAGCAGAAATTATTTCAGTTATTTGGTTGGTAGATGTTTGAGTCAGGAATGCAGAAACGGTAATCAGACCATAGAAAAGAACTTTGGTATAGCAGTTGCAAAGATCATGTTATTTGACATCACTAATACCGAAGGACATAAAACCACTTAGAGTGGCTGGAAACTTACATGAGGTTATGGTTATGGTCTTAGTTACCAAATTGAGTAGTTTCATCCATTGTATGTATTTGGAAGAACATGTTAGAAAAAAGATCACAGTTGTTACAGTATGGTGAAGATTATTTGGTATTCTGGTGGTTAGGTGAGCTAGTTACATTAGGTCATTCTAATAGCACATATCTCTGTGTGTTTCTTTTCCTGCTTGATTGGTGGAATTTGAAAAAGGAAGCCAGTTTGAATTGCACATATTAAAATTTTCACAGAATACCTTACTGTTTGAAAATTTATGTTACAGAAAATCAAGTTACAGAGACAAATATTCAGAGAAATTGGAGTGATCATCAAAATTGAGAGACTGATTGCAAATGACTGCAGTTGAGGTAAGGAGGTTTTGAGGCAGAAGAGATTGAAAAGAGGGAATTCCAGATTTATCATTCTCTCATATATTAAGTCATCATAACTGACATATTGAGTACTACCCTAGTAAACAATCATGTAAGGTGTAGTTAGACTAATTAAAGTGGACAGTGGTGGTTTTGCTGTCAGTTTAAGATCCCTTAGAAACATTATGTTGAGTGTACATTTCTGTAAACCAAAATATAAAATGATGGTACAATATGAGAGAATTCCATGCTGGCTGCGGCATCGCCCGGTTATACAAGGTCCCTGTTGCTTTCACCAGGGAACTAGAGCGAACAGCAAAATGTCACCTACTGGAACAAATCCTAAAACACACCTCAACTCAACATCACCACAGTTCAAGATCAGTACTATCAACATAAGAAGCCTGAATGGCAAAGAAATGGAGCTAGCTGAGGAATTGGATAAGTACCATATCGACATAATAGGGGTGACTGAAAAAAAACAAGACAAAAACTGGTGAGATCTTTCTGAGCAATAAATACAAAATGTTATATTCAGGCAATGACTATCATGGAAAAGGAGTAGCCATAGTATTCAACATTAAATACAAGGTTAATCTTCTTGAATGGCAGGCAGTCTCAAGTAGAGTAATGGAGCACAATGAGAATGGGGAACTGGACAATGAGACTTATTTGTGCCTATGGTCCCACAGAAGGTTCTACTAAGGTAGAAGTGGAGGAATTTTTTGAGGCTTTAGAAAAAGCAACTGACACAATGAAAAAGGAAAAGTTGGTCCTTGTTGGGGATCTAAATAGCAGAGTAGGAAATGATTCTCAGACATACAAAAATATTTTGGGAAAATTTGGAGAAAAGAACAAAGCTAATAATAATCGCAAATATCTGTTGGATTTCTGCTCAGGACGTGGACTGGTTATTACTAACACAATGTTCCAACATAAAAATGTGCACAAATTCACATGGAGAGAAGAGGCAAGGAATAAGAATAGTCTTATTGAATATGTTATTGTCAATAGTGATGTTTTCTCCCTAGTGCAGGACACCAGAGTGTACAGAGGATTTGAAATTGGAAGTGATCACCATTTAGTCTTGAGGAGAATAAAATTGAATTTCATGTTGAAAAGAAGAGCACGTAAGAAAGTTTTAAAGTGAATAAGAGTTGAGCAGCTCTCAGATGTGAAAATACACAAACATTATTCAAGAAGAAACAAAAGAGTTTGAGAACAGGAATCAAATCTTGGAGATTCATTTGCAAGCCCTGAAGAAAACACTGATTGATTCAGCCGAAGTGGCGTGTGGTGAGGTTGTGTGTAACGATAGCAAAATCAGAACTTGATGGCGGACACAGGAAGTTAAAGAGGCAGTGAAGGAAAAGAAGAAAGCATATCAAAAGTTCCTGGCAAATAAGTCAGCTTGTGCTCTTGGAGAATACAGAGATAAATGTAAGAAAGCTAAACACTGTGTAAAACTAGCTAAACAAAAGACATGGGTAAGAATATAGAACATAAATATGAAGAAGGTGGAAGATATTCTGCAGGTTATTGAAGAAGTTCAGAATGAGGAAAGAGTGCTCTAAAAGGAATTACAGATGATAAATGTGACATGAAAACTGGAGTAAAAGATATCCTTGAAGTATGGAGTAATTACTTTGAAAAATTGCTAAATGAAACAAGCAGTGATATCACAGTGGTAAAAAATTACTCGACAGGGATGCAGTCAGGAATACATATCCACATTGAAGCCATGAAAGTTAATGACGCCATCAAAGGCCTGAAATGTGGAAAGGTAGTAGGAGTAGATGATATTCGACCAGAAATGCTGAAGTATGGAGGTATAAAAGTCTTACAGTCATAATTCAGAAGGCCTGGACAGAGGGACGAATTCCTGATGATTGGAGTAGAGCTCTCATAGTACCCATATACAAAAAGGGAAATAAAACTGAATGCGAGAATTACATTACTCTACTGAGTATTCCTGATAACAAATACTTAGTAGAGTAATATCTTTCAACCATTTCTCAATTACACTTGAGAAACGGTTGAGAATGATTGTTGTAAAAAGCTTGGTGAATAACAAGCTGGATTCAGACGTAGTAGAGGCTGTCAGGATTAGATCTTCACTTTATGACAGATAGTTGAGAATCATGGGAATATAACAGAGATCTGTATTTAAGTTTTGTATCTGGAAAAGGCATATGACAAGGTGCCAAGAGAGAAGCTATTCAAAGCACTACAGTTATATGCAGTGGTGAGCTATGGAAATTTTAAAAAGGGCTTGCATCGTCAAACAAAAAAAAAAAAAAAAAAAGGCTAAACTTAGCCCTTATAATACTTATATTGTGACTTTGTAGAGCTTCTGACAGATATATAATTCCTGTAGGATATCAATCATTAATGCTAGATCTTTTAAAAATTCCAAATTGAGAAGTCGGTTTAAAAACACCCATATATTTATCGTTCGATTCAAAATGCTTGCATAAAGCTGGGTAATTTCTCCACAAAGCGAGAGCCGTTTGTAAACTGCAAGCTGCCCATTGTGGTCCAAATGCATGGCCGATCTTTAAAATTTCGATACCAAGGTCTTTCGCAATCATATTTAATTCTTGTTGATGATAAAAAGCATATAATTTATCCATAAATATTTCAAAACAATTTACTAAGGGGTGCTTAAGGGTCAAAGCTGTATAACTGAGAGGTGACCTCCACATAGCCTTTAAAGGAATGCCGAGAACCGACCAGGGCTTCTGACCCAATGTCCAATCCTCACCTTCTCGTGGTGCACCCTGTTGGGTATCTACCTGGATACTGAACGAACGAGGATGGGCTGGCAATTTGAGATTTAGCCGACCAAATTGTATTCTTATTGGCTTAAACCAATATAGAAAATGATGGTATAACATGACAAAATTTCATGCTGGCTGGGGCGTCGCCTGGTTAAACAAGGCCTCCATTGTTTTCGGCAGGGAACCAGGGCGAACAGCGAAAAGTCAGCTACAGGAACAAATCTGAAAACATACCCCAACTCAACATCACCAGAGTTAAAGATCGGTACTATCAACATAAGAAGCCTGAATGGCAAAGAAATGGAGCTAGCTGAAGAATTAGATAAGTACCAGATCGACATAATAGGGGGGACTGAAACAAAAAGACAAAAACTGGTGAGATCTTTCTGAGCAATAAATACAAAATGTTATACTCAGGAAATGACAATCATGGTAAAGAAGGAGTTGCCACAGTATTCAACACAAAATACGAGGCTAATCTTGAATGGCAGGCAGTCTCAAGCAGAGTGATGTGGGTAAATATCAGAATGGGGAATTGAACAATGAGACTTATTTGTGCCTATGGTCCCGCAGAAGGTTCTACTAAAGTAGAAGTGGAGGAATTTTTCGATGCTTTAGAAAAAGCAACTGACACAACGAAAAGGGAAAAGTTGGTCCTTGTTGGGGATCTAAATAGCAGAGAAGGAAATGTTGTCAGACATAGAGAAATATTTTGGGAAAATTTGGAAAAAAGAGCAACGCTAATAATAATGACAAATACCAGTTGGATTTCTGCTCAGGACATGGACTGGTTATTATTAACACCATGTTCCAACATAAAAATGTGCACAAATTCACATGGAGAGAAGAGGCAAGGAAAAAGAATAGTTTCATTGACTATGTTATTGTTGACAGTGATGTTTTCTTCCTGGTGCAGGACACAGAGTGTACAGAGGATTTGAAATTGGAAGTGATCACTATTTATTCTTGAGCAGGATAAAATTGAATTTCATATTGAAAAGAATAACATTTAAGAAAGTTTTAAAGCGAATGAAAGTTGAGCAGCTCTCAGATGTGAACTGTAGACTAACATACACAAGTATTATTGAAGAAAAAATTAAAGAGTTTGAGAACAGGAATCAAACCTTGGAGATTCATTGGCAAGCCTTGAAGAAAGCCCTGATTGATTCAGCTAGAGAGGCATCTGGTGAAGTTGTCTGCAAGGATAGAAAAATCAGAACTCCATGGTGGACACAGGAAGTTAAAGAGGCAGTGAAGGAAAAGAAGAAATCATATCAAAAGTTCCTTGCAAATAATTCAGCTTTTGCTCTTAGAGAATACAGAGATAAATGTAAGAAAGCGAAACACTGTGTAAAACTAGCTAAACAAAAGTCATGGGAGGACTTTGGCAAGAACCTAGAAAATAAATAATAAATAGAAAATGTAAAAGGAGTTAGAGATGATAAAGGTGACATGAAAACAGGAGAAAAAGATATCCTTGAAGCAATTACTTCTAAAAATTGCTAAATGAAAGAAGCAGTAATAGCACAGTGGTAAAAAAACATTCAACAGGCATACAGTCAGGAATACATATCCATACTCTGTATCGAGCCTTGATAAGACCCCATCTGGACTTCAGTGCCCAGTTATGGGCACCAGGGTTTCTTCGTGATGGGGAGGAAGTGGAGAGGGTCCAGAGACGAGTGACCAAGATGATAGCAGGTCTGTGGAATGAACCTTATGAGAATAGGTTGAAGATTTGTGGGTTGCAGAAATTGGACGATAGGCGAAGGAGGGGTGATATGATTGAGACATTCAAATTACTGAAGGGTTTTTATAAGATTGATCCAGAAGATATTTTTGAAAATATGACTGGTGGTGGGAGGACTAGAGGCCATGCATGGAAGCTGGGCAAGAGCGTGGTTGACAAGGGTGTTAGAGCTAGGTTCTTTACTTGGAGAGTGGTAAATGAGTGGAATAAGCTTCCAGAGTGTGTTGTGGGTGCCACGACCGTGAATGAGTTCAAGGCAAGGCAAGGTATGATACATACTGTGTGAAGGTTGAATAGTTGTTCTTGACATGATGTTAGGGCCTCCCTCGATGAGTCTGTCGACTCCTTGGAGTTTCCCGGAACAATAATAATAATAATAATAATAATAATAATAATAATATAATAATACTTGAAGTAGAAAAAGCCATCAAAGGCTTGAAAAAGTGGAAAGGCAGCAAGAGTAGATGATATTCGACCAGAAATGCTGAAGTATAGTGGTATAAAAGTCTTACAGTGGCTGCACTGCATCGTTCAGAAAGCCTGGACAAAGGGATGAATTCCCAACGATTGGAGTAGAGCTCTAATAGTGCCCATATATAAAAAGGGAAATAAAACTGAATGTGAGAATTACAGAGGAATTTCCCTAATGAGTGTTCTTGGCAAGATCTATAAAAGTATACTTGAGAAACGGTTGAGAAGAATTGTGGAAGAAAAGCTTGGTGAAGAAGAAGCTGAATTCAGGCCAAATAGAGGCTGTCAGGATCAGATCTTCACTTTATGACAAATAGTTGAGAAAGCATGGGGAGTATAACAAAGAACTGTATTTAAGTTTTGTCGATTTGGAAAATGCATATGACAAGGTGTCAACAGAAAAGTTCAATATATATGGTTTCAATGGGACATTATATCAAACAATACTTAGTCTTTATTTGAGTTGTAAGTCAGCAGTTAGAATTGAAGGAAGTACAGGAAGATGGTTTAATGTTAAATTTGGTGTGAGACAAGGATGGACATTATCCCCACTGTTATTCATTATCTATATGGATCACATTATGAAGGAGAGTGGTATTAAACATGATATCAGAATTGGAGATCTTATTGTCAGCTCTTTGCTTTATGCGGACATTGTTATACTTCTAAATAAATCCGCTACAAGTCTGCAAGATTCTCTGACTAAATTGAATAGCTGTTGTAATAGATATGGTATGAAGGTCAGCAATAAAAAGACAAAGACAATGAAAATAGGCAGGATCATTGAAAATGTCATCTGTGTTGTGAATGGAGAACCTGTGGAACAAGTAAAACATTTCAGCTACTTAGACACGATTTTTAGTGAAGATGGTAAATTAAATATGGAAATAGGCAACAGAATCAACAAAGCTGGTATGATAGGCAGTCAATTGAATAAATTCATATGTAATAAAAGAGAAATTAGTCGGAACACTAAATTAGCGGTATATAAGACAGTGTTCAAACCAGTTTTAACTTATGGATCTGAGAGCTGGGTCAGAAGTAAAACACTTGACCAAAAACTGGAGACAGCAGATATGAGAGTCCTGAGAAAGATTAGAGCCGTGAACAGATGGCATCAATGGCAATATCATATTAAAAACGAGGATATTAGGAAAGAACTTGACATTGTCAGCATCCAGGAATGCGTTAGCAGAGCTAATGTCAGGTGGTATGGTCACTAAAACAGAATGGGCGAGGAAAGATTAGCAAAACAAGTGTTCTCTGCCAGGTTGGCAGTAAAACGGCTCAGAGGAAGATCAAGATATAGGTGGATTGTTACAGTACAAAGTGCCTTAGATGATAGAAATATAAGATCAGATAATGTTGGAGTCTTGACAAGTATCAGAGTGATTTGGAGGAATATTGTAGATAGGAAGTCAGTAATGACGTAAATTTTTCATGTAGTACTATCAGATATGATATCATATCTGTACACCCTTTGAAGGTACATGTCAGGAATTTGATGATGATGATGAACGATTTATTTCTTTTATGTTTTTTATCGAATCGTCTAATGCTAAGTGTAAACGATGAGCACAATGCCAAATCACAACGTTGGGAAATTTTTGTAGGAGTTTGATTGCAACACCTGATTTGTTTCCTAACATTACACTAGCTCGATCAGAACAAAATGCAGTGAAATGATTTTTTATATAGTTATCAGAAAATCCACATGAATTTAAAGTAGCAATTATAGTAGCATGTATACATTCAATGGTGGTATTTATTTTCTAGTTCTACAAGATTATTAAACAAGAACAAGGGGGCTCGGAAATTTGAGAAACATTTAACAAAGGGCTCGTGCGAGCCCCTTATAGCTCACCACTGGTTATGTGGTGTCAGTGGGGCATTATAGCAAACAATACTTAGTTTTTATTTGAGTTATAAGTCAGCAGTTAGAATTAAATGAAGTACAGGAAGAAGGTTTAGTGTTAAATCTGGTGTCAGACAAGGATGTACATTATGCCCTTTGTTATTCTTTATCTATATGGATCACTTTATGAACAAAAGTAGTATTAAACCTGATATTAAAATTGGAGATGTTAATGTCAGCTCTTTGCTTTATGTGGACGATGTTATCATACTTCTACATAAATAAATTAGAAGTCTATAAGATTCCTGGATTAAATTGAATAACTTTTGTAATAGATAAGGTATGAAGGTCAGCAATAACAAGAAAAAGACAATGAAAATAGTCAGAATTGAAAATATCAACTGCATTGTGAATGGAGAATCTATAGAACAAGTAAAACATTTCGACTACTTAGGCACGATTTTTAGTGAAGATGGTAAATTAAATATGGAAATAGACAACAGAATCAATAATGCTGGTATGGTAGGAAGTCAACTGAATAAATTTATATGGAATAAGAGAGAAATTAGTCATAACACTAAATTAGCTGTATATAAGACAGTGTTCAAACCAATTTTAACTTATGGATCTTAGAGCTAGGTCAGAAGTAAATCACTTCAGCAAAGTCTAGAGACTGCAGATATGAGAGTCCTGAGAAAGATTAGGTGCATGAACAGATGGCATCAGTGGCAATATCATATTAAAAATGAGGATATTAGGAAAGAACTTGACAATGTTAGCAATCAGGAATGTATTAGCAGAGCTAATCTTGAAGTGGTATGGTTACTTAAACAGAATGGGAGAGGAAAGATTAGTAAAACAAGTGTTTTCTGTCAGGTTGGCAGGAAAAAGACCCAGAGGAAGACCAAGATATAGGTGGATTGATACAGCAAAAAGTGCCTTAGAAGATAGAAATATAAGATCTGATAATGTTGGAATCTTTACAGGGAACAGACTGATTTGGAGGAAAATTGTAGATAGGAAGTATACACCTCTTGAGGGTACATGGCAGGAATTTGATGATGATGATTTTTTTTTTTTTTTTTTTGTATAGATTTTATTTTTTAGGATTTTTTTGTTTGAGGTTTTTTTGGGAAGTTTTGTTGTTTTATATTTTTCTGTATTGTTTTTTTATGGACCATTTTATTTATGATTTACAGGATATTCTTTGTGATACTGTTCACGATGATGAATTGTTAAATGGTAGGTACATGCAGTGCAAGGACAAGAGACTCACCAGCATATCCTCCATATACAGGTATCCCTTGCTTAACACAGGATTTGATTAATGCGCAAAATTAATTGTGGCAATCCCTTGATATACTCGACAAGAGTTTTGATTAACGTGCCTTTAACCCTGTGGAGCTCGCAGCTGATTTGACAGATACATGCAAAATGTTTAATATAAATATTTTTACACAATTCAGTGTATAGTTTGGAGGTCATGAGTAGTGCATTCATATGTTACGAGTGATATTCCGCACTCTTTTTTTGCTGTCAGTTTGGTTTAACACATATTTTGTAAAGGTTTGTGATATTTGACAATAAATTGTATCTTCGAGATACCGCGACCTCTGATGTCAGTATGTGGTTTAGTTTTTTTTAATTTTTTTATTCTTTGTTCAATAATTTCTAGATTGAAACTGAAAATAAATAAACCATCATGTATTACTGAAATATAGAGTGAAGGCTTATTTATCATACATGTCCTCTAGGAGATGTGCTTTACATTATGGAAAATATTAAGGAAAGTGATCTGGAGCTTACTCCACCTTTACTACGAGTTGCCCATAAGGTTGCTTATGCTTGCATCCGCTGAAACTTTTAGTTTCTATATATTCGGCACGAAACTCTTGTAGTTTCTATATTTGGCTATGAAATAATGTTGGATTCAATATCCACTTAATCTGTACCATCATGTGTTATATTTGGAGTATTTTTCTTTATGTTTTATTGCATTTTAGCACATACTAGTAATGAATGTATCTCTCAGATATACCGTGACCTAGCTGCAATTTCTGCTGCCACGAGCTCTGCAGGGTTATGTTTACCACGCAAAAACATGCAAGCCGTGTGGCGTGAGCACGATGAGGCTGCGTAGGAGGAATGACATCATTCTTCCTACGCAACCTCCTATGAATTATTAATACAGTAATTGATCATGGATGAATTGTAATTTTTACTATTGATTATTAGATTTGATTAACCCGATTTTGATATACGCAGTAACATCGAGGGATTAATTAACCGCATTAATCGAGGATACCTGTATAGACAAACTCAGTTTCCATGCTATAGCATGACTTTGGCACTCCTCCCATTGCATACCACAAACTTGGACTCCTTCTAGACATAAACTTTCAAAGTGTCAGCAGAATGAATTAGTTTCGTCAGGAAGCTTATTTCTGCATTCTTGTCAGATTTGATGTACTGTCCATATACTATCTAGCAGCCAGCCTGCAGAAAACCACTTTACTGCTGTACTCTTAAATAAGGAAGTTCTGGTTCCACATTGTGTTTCGCATGCACCTTCTAAGGTGCACAACAAACACAATGGACTTTTGCCTGGAGCAAAAACCTGCCAACATCCACTCAGACTCCCAATAAGCAGGGCAGTGTTTTATTGTCTTTATTCATTCAGAGCTTTCGCTCATTGATCATCATCATATTCCTGATATACCAAATGGGATACCCCAGCTTGGTTGGCCGAGTGGTTAACATACTTGCTGCATCCAGCTAGCAGGCTGTAGGTTTGAATCCCATCATGGAACATGAATATCTGTGATTATCTTTAGGTGGTAAATGAATTTCATTGCCTCATGTGAGACCACTGTCCTGCTTATTTTGAGGCCTGGAGTGGCCTGAAAAGTTTGATGTTTGGTTTCTAGAGCAATGTTTCTGAACTGCATTAAAAAAAAAAAAAAGAAATACAAAAAAGTAAATAATAAAAAAAATATACAAAATCCTTAACAAGACTAAATATTCCAAAGGTTTATAACCTTTCTTGGGTAGATGGGTAAAATGTGTGTGTATTATTTAACACCTCCAGGGAGTCCAAAAATTCATCAAGGGAGGGCACCTACTCTGCAGCTCTCTGTCTCCACCACTCAATCTACCCACTACAACAAACCATTATCATCTACACCAATGCCATCTACCGCCTATCACTAGTATTTTTGCAATCACAAACGTCCATGCCCACGGCAGGATTCGAACCCACAGTCTTTTGGCTGGAGCGCAGATATGCTAACCACTCAGCCAAACAGTCCGGCTGTAGAAGAAGAAATTTAAGTTTTTTGATGTGTAGGATAAGTTTAATGGTAGAAAAATGTGTATAAGAGTGCTGGCCTGCACTTGAATAGATGTGGCTTCAGGAAACTAGAGATATTGCTTATTTAGGTGAGACCTAATGCAGTCATATGATGATCTAGTCAGGAAAACTAGATCATCATATGAAAAATTGTGTGTGTGTGTCTGATTTCAACTATGATATATATACAGATGTGATGATCATATGAATCATAAATATTAAGCTTCATTATGTATCTGGTGAAGGAGTGGAAACGTGCACTTTAAGTTCGAACTTTCTTGAGTTTATCTGAAGAGGGAAAAGAGAAAGTGGCCCAACTTTCCTATACTTACATTTACAAGCAAGTTGTAGATGTAAGTATAGGAAAAACCTGTGGTAATATGTTGTGTCTATACAGAAATGCCAGAGCTCAGGAACAAAGAGATTAAGTGAATATGTTGTGGCCATTAGTTAAAACTGGCTATCAGAGTCAGATGTTGTAACTGAGATCAAGTGTAAGCGGTAACATAATTTTAGGAAGGACAGAACAGACAAGAAGTGGGGAGTATTGCTAATGATATCTAATGATTTGTGTCAAATTGGATTAGAAATGCATGAAAGCAAAGCAATAATAGTAATAATATTCCATGTAACAGTAAGTTACATGGAATATTAAGCTATATGATGTGAGATAGAGGTTAACAGGATGAGATATATGGTTTGGTTTTGCTGGGAACGATGAAAGTCATCACGAAATTACTCTGATTGTACTAAGTGAGTAATCATTATGGGGATCTTAAATTATCTAACCACTAGTTGGGCAGCATAGAAAACTCGTGATATGAACGATATGAAGAATTTATTGAGGTGTTGTGAGACAACTTCCTCAAGCAACATGTGAAAGAAGGAAACCAAGGTCAAAGACTGTTAGATATGATCATAGTGTTCAGATAGGGTCTCAATTAAGAATGTGACTGTTTTGTCACCTGTAGGTGACAGTGATCATGCTGTACTGACCTGAGAAGTAGCCAGCTATATGGAGAATATTTTTACAGAGAATACTATCTTTCGTCTCATGATACTAAATGGGAAAGATATCCACAGTGCATGGAAAGTTTGAAAAGGTACTTATATGAGGCAATATCTGAATATCACCAGAGTTTAAAAAATGAATAGGGTGGAAGTGAAATGGATGTTCAACCTTATTAAGCAAGAGATCCATAATAAGAAGAATATAATCTGAGAGGAATATCAAAAGAATAAGAGTGAGAGCAGTTATGAAATATATAAAGCACAGGCCAGAAAAGTTCCGAGTATTGTATGGGAAAAAAATTTACTTGGAGTACGAAAAGAAATTCACTGTGCAGGCTAAAGTTAATCTAAAAGAATTTTATCGTTATGCCAAGAGTAAAAGGAAGAATAACTTTACTGAATGCAGATGGTACACTTATGTCAGAAGCTGGTAAGCTTATATAAATGATGAGAATGCTCATTTTGCTAAGATTTATCGACCAGGTGTATGTAACCTGGCACTTATAGTTACTGCTACATTGGATGAAGAACTAGAGATACACAGGAATGAGATCAAGATCTATTGCGTTACCTGGATAAGAATTCAGCAATTGGTGTAGATGGATGGGATCCTAAGTTAAAGAAATGTTCAGCCAAATTGGCTAGGCCCTTTATATGTTTGTATAACTTGAATCTTCTCAGTTCAGGAATGATACTATAGGAATGGAAAGAATGTTTTATAGTTCCATTGTACAAGGTGGTGAAAAAAATGATATATATAACTGCCAGCCTGCCACTATCTCTGGATTGGTGGCAAAGATTTTAGAGAAGTTAGTAAGAACTCATATACAGAAATTAGTTGACAAAAAATCTATACTCCATAAGGAGCAGCATGAGTTTACTAAAGGGAGATCATATCTTATAATGACATTATAACTGAGTTGGATAATGGGAATGGATATAAGATGATACCAGTGGGCTTTGTTAAGGGATTTGATAGCACTTAAGGATTTGAAGGACTATTGCATAAACTGGAGAATGTGGGATTGGAATATAAATTATTGACTTATGGGTAATCTGACAGATTTAAGATGATCAGTGGTGTACCACGGGGATCAGTCCCCGGACCATTGTTTGGTCTATACATTAATAATATTGGGAAGGATCTGATGAGGAATATTCAGTTGTTTGCTGATGATACAAAGATAGGCAGGACAATCAAGGATGCTGCTGGTATCTAGCACTTGCAGAATGATTTGAATAGGCTGGAAATGTGGACAAATGATTAAGGTCTTCACTTGTGTTGTTAAGTGTAAAGTTGTGCACTTTAGCATGATGAGATTTCCAGTGGCATATTTTATGGATGGAATCATGCTAGAAACTGATGTGGCTAGGGATCTTGGATTTATGGTGGATAGGAATTGGAAGCTCAAAAGTCACATTGCAAATGCAATCCAGAGAATGATTATGATATTGAAATGAACATTGACATGTAAGGATAAGGAAGTCATTTTGCTTCTTTACAAGGCTACATCTATGATATGACCACATCTGAACTACATATTTTGTCTCCTGGATTTGGAGGATATAAAGAAGTTGCGGAAAGTTTGCAAAGAAGAGTTACAAAGATGATATCAGGATTATTCAGTGTAAATTATTATCATTAGACTTCCAGGAGTCAAGGATTCATCGAGGTATGCCATGCATCACTTACACCAGCTGCCATACCTTGTCTTAAACTCATTCACAATAGATGCACTCACTACTTCAACAGGCAAATTGTTTTACTTTCTCACAGTCCTATGAGAGAAAAATCTAGCTTTTACCCCTTTCTTAACTGCACACAAACTTACCTTCCATAGATGCTTCTTTGTCTGCTCCCCCACCTTCCATATAATGAAACATTTTATCAACTAATATCCTATAATGCCCTCTCAAAGTTTATAGACCTCTATAATATCACATCACTCCTCTTTCTTCTGTCTGCCAATGTCTGCAGTCTACATACTCTCAATCTATCCTTGTAATATACATTCCATAATCCAGTATCATCTTTGTAACAAGGATCTCTTTAGTACGGAGGCAGAATGATTTCTGTATTAAGCCTTACGTGCCATTGTACTTTTCAATATCTGAATTGTAATGGGACCTTTGAACTTCATCTTTCTATCCAACATAACTCCAAGTTCTCTAGCCTCATCGTTTCTTCTTAGCATAATCCCTCCAATGTAATAAGCAGTTAGATATCGCATTACACCAAAGTGCATAACTTTATGCTTATTAACATTGAATTCATAGCCATTATCATTTGCCCACACTTCCAGCCTATTCAGATTGCCCTGTAAATGTTGTATATATCACAGTAGCATCTCTGATAGCCCTTCCAATTCCAACCTTTGCACCATTAGCAAACAGCTGAAGATTTCCTGTCATTCCCTTTCCATTATCATTAATGTATAGATTAAACTGCAATTGTACAAAGACTGATCCCTGGGGGACACACACACACACCACTGGTCACCTTAAATTTGGCAGATTTACATTCCCCATATACCACTTTATGATGCCATCAGCAACCAAATTATCCAAGCCAATAGTTTATATTCCAATCCCATATCCTGTAGTTTATTCAACAGCCTTTCATGCGGTATCCTATCAAATGCTTTAGCTTAGTCCAACAGTATCATAGTGTGTCCATTCCTTTTATCCAATTCAGCCGTAACATTATTATAGAATATGAGCAGATTGCTCAGACATGACTTCTAGTAAACCCATGCTGTTCTTTGTAAAATATAGCTTGTTTGTTGATTCATTTCTGTATGCAAGTTCTTACCAACTTCTCTAAAATCTTTGCACCACCTTTGTGCAATATGATTATCATGCAGTCTTTCTATTCCTATGGGAGCTTTCCTAAGCTAAGACTCCAATTATACAAACACAGCATGTGTCTGGTCAGTTTAGCTGAACATTCCTTTAGCACACGTGCTGATATTCCATCTGTCCAAAATGCCGAATTCATATCCAGGTTATGCAACACCTCTGTCTCGTCATCCAGTGTAGTAGTAGCACTGTATACTATACTTTATACACCAGGTTTTGATAGATCTTGGTGAAGTGCGCACTCATTATTTGAACTATATCATCTGCTTCTTATATTAGGATACTATCTGCATTCAGTAAAGTTATTCTTCCATAGACTTTCTTTCTTTTACTTGCAACATATTGATAAAATTCTTTTGGGTTGCTTTCAGCCTGCACAGCCAATTTCTTTTAATACTCCAACTTAGCTTTTACAATTGCTTACAGCTTTTCCATCTTGTGCTTTATATATATCATAACCCTTCTCACAATATTCTTTCCACATCATCTTCTTCTTATGGATCTCTTGTTTAATGAGATTGCACATCCATTTCACTCCCATTCTATATGTTCTTTGAACTCTAGGAATACATTCAGATACCACATCATTTATTTATTTATTTATTCTTATGGCAAAAGGAATACAAAGCAGCTACAGGTCAATGTCCAGTCCTGGAGGCCAACACCATGAAATTGGCACCTTGGGCAGTCACTCACAATATGAGTGATTGTCTGGGCCAGGGGAACAGTTACAATAAGGGTGGTATGTAGTACCATCCTTATTGTGCAGTACACCATTTATGTAGTTTGTAGCCACATCTGCCCTGGTTAGTTCTGAACCTGTTGATAGATGACCAAATCTTCCTAGGAAGAGCAAAACCAGGCTGCGGAGCACAGGAATTTTCAACCAGAAAGGCATTTGTTGGAAGATTGTTGGACCAGTGTTCTCTCCACACATCAGGTGTTGATTGTAAGGCAGCTGAAGAGAGTTTTTCCATGGACCAGAAATGGTTTCTTGATTTTAGGCAAAGACTAGATGGGTTTATGAGAATCTGTGTGTTGAGGCTTAAGTGCTGTGAAGAATTCATGTAGGAGGTTTAATGGAATATTATCAGCACCGAGAAAGGATTAAAAATAATTTTAATACTTCCAATATTACATCTCTGTCACAGTGACATCTTCAGGGATTACAAAAAAACCTTTTGTAACAACACACACAAATATAATACAATAGTAAGTGAAACTAAAGTCCTATCTAGGTGGTGTGCCCTCTATGGGCATTAGCAGGTGGTCTAGGATGTAAAGAGGGATCTCTGATAATAATTGTTTCCCAAATTTTGGGAAGTTTAATGCAACTGTATTTGTTTAAATTCGGTTGATTTCTGAGTGCAGATGCAGATTCAAAGAATAGTCTTTCTTTTTTGAATTACTATGGTGGAGCATGGTGGTTTTTTCCCAGGAGATCCTGTGGGTTGTATCCAAAACATGGTCTGCAAGGCCAGATTGACCATAATCATGATTGCAGATGTATGACTTGTATTCGTCTAACTGGATTACACCAAATTGCAGATCTGTCCATCTGTCCGAAGTAAGCCAGTTTACAGGCACAAGGTACTGTATATACTCCAGGCACTGAGAGAGGAGAGAGCTGGTCTTTGGTGGAATGGATAAGGGTAGCAAGTTTACGGTGGGGCTTAAAAGCTGTATGGAGGTTGTACTTTTTTAATGATCTGGCAATTTTTTCTGAAGTATCACAGATGTAAGGTATGGTGATGGCATTTCTGAAGTCCTTCTGAAGAGATGGTTGGGGAATGGGAAGGAATTGAATTATTTTTTTTAATTCTGTAGTCACTGTAGCCATTGGAAAGGAAGGTGTTGTGTATGTGTTTGAGTTCGGTTGAAAGGGCAGTTTTACTGGAACAAAGATTGTGGGCTCTATTGGTGAGAGTTTTAATAATGCCATATTGCTGAGAGGGGTGGTGGTGGGAGAGTTTATGAATGTATCTGCCTGTATGAGTAGGTTTTCTATATACAGAGAAAGAAAGGTTACCATTAGGAAGGCGTGTTACTAAGGTGTCTAGGAAGGGTAAACAATTGTTATTTTCCTTTTCTATCGTAAACTGGATTCTTGGATGCAGAGACTATTGAGGTGACCAAGGAAGGAATCTAATGTGTCCGGGCCATGAGGCCAAATAGAGAACACATCATCTACATATCTTAGCCAGATAGAAGGTTTTAGTGGGGGAAGAGTCTAAGGCTTGTTTTTCAAAATTCTCCATGTAAAAATTGGCAAGGGGGGGGACCCATGGCAATTCCCTCTATCTGTTTGTAGATTTTGTTCTTCCAAGAAAAATAACCAGAGTAGATTACAAAGAAAAAGATTTCTAAGATATCAGAAGGAAAAACGTTTTTTAAGAGTGTTAAGGTGTCAATTAGAGGAATATTTGTAAACAAAGAGATGATGTCAAAGCTGACCAATATGTCTGTATTATTTCAAGTCAGATTTTCAGTTAAGTTTTTAAAGTGGGTATAGTTTTTTACATGACATGTGGTAAGACCAGTGAGGGGGTTTAAAGAATTAGCTAGCTGCTTTGACAATTTGTAGCAAGGAGCATTGGTGGCATCTACTATAGGTCTTAGGGGAGAATTAAGATTTTTGGTAAACCATATATACGGGGGGGGGGGACACGAACCGAATGGTGTGAGTTTTTTTGTAATGTCAGGAGGCCAAGAGGACACTTTTTTTAAAGTAGGTTTTTTAATTTTTTAACTTGAGTTTTTGTGGGAATGTGTTCAAGTGGTATGTAGGTAGCGCGATCATGGAGAATAATATTCATTTTCCGATTATATTCTGAGGCGTTAAGAACGACTGTGGCCATTACCCTTATCAGCTCTGGTGATGACAATACTCTTTTTCTTTCCGTAATTTTCTGAGGGCAGAGAGTTGTCTGGAAGATAAATTAATTTTTGGAGGTGACGACCGGGAGAGGATGTTAGCTATGTCAAGTCTGATGTTATTGGCTGTTTCTGGAGCTAAGTGACAAATTCTGCGTTCGATGTTGTACATAATATCCAATACTAGAACTTCTTTAGGTTCGACGGAAAAATTGTTTCCAAGGCTTAGGGCACTAATGACATCTTCATTGAGTCTTTTTGATGATAGATTGACTACTGTCCGGAGTAGTTGAACTTGCGATAGTGGTTTCGATTTATACAGGTTGTTAAATTTTTTGATGTGCTTATTTTTTATTTTTCGGAATTCTTTCTGAGAGCAAGCTTCTGAGATGTCAAAGAGAATGGACCAAAGTTCAGGCTTGAGTATAGCAGAGAGCTCTGACTGTAACGAGCCAATGGCGGCATTTGTCGTAGCGAGGCTGGGACGAGTTGCAGTAATTTGCTCTTGTAGTAATGCCAAACTAGCACGTTTGTATATCCGGAGGGCTTTATTTGACTTAAATTTGGTTTTAAGCCTAACACAGTTAGGAATGACTTTTAAAAAGATGGCGGGACTCAAAAGTTATTCCTGACTGTGTTAGGCTTAAAACCAAATTTAAAGTCAAATAAAGCCCTCCGGATATACAAACGTGCTAGTTTGGTTACTACGAGAGCAAATTACTGCAACTCGCACCAGCCTTGCTACAACAAACGCCACCATTGGCTCGTTGACTCTCTGCATTAGTTCTCATTCCAATAAATAATTTCTCTTCTGCATTACTTCAACCTTGGTCTCTTCTGGATCTGACTCTCACTGATGAGACCTCAGACTGGTCTGGATAGTGGCCCCTCCCTTAATGCATAGTATTATACATGTCCATAAGGATATGTGTCTTGCATTATGGGATACTAAGGCAATTGATGTGAAGTCATTGGCCTCTGTATACAAGTAGCCCAGTCATGAAGTTATTTCATGTGCAAACTTTGTTTGCTTACACTTAAATAAAGAATGAAACCAATTTTTAATTTATTTTAAATTAATTTCTCTAGTCACCTGATGCCAAATCTGTTTAATGATAACAAATTTCAGAGAACAAGTGGCAGGGTATGTTGACTGCAGACAGGTGTAAATGCGGAAAGAAGGGGTGATATGATAGACCTATAAATTTCTGAAGGGGTAGCATAGGTTATTGATTGGTGAAATTTTTCATTAAATGGAAGGTGGGGAAAGGACAAGGTAGCATTTGTGGAAGTTTCATTTTTCTGTAGTTAAGTGAGAAATAAGAGCTAGATTTTTTTTTTTTCTCATAGAATAGTGAGTGAATCGAACAGTTGGCCTGGTGAAGTGATGAGTGTGAATATCTAATGTGAATAAGTTTAAGAGAAGATATGGTGTGGGTGATGCGTGGCCTCATTCTGTAAGTCCTTGACTACATGGAGATCATAGATTAACTTCACTTATTACTTGTTTCCCATCACATTAACTTTCACCTTTTCACATTCATAAATTGACACTGGAAAAATAAAATAAAATAAATGATGCTGCATCAATCCTCAGTTTACATTGCTAGGGCAATGGATCCTTCCAGACTTCAGCTAAGTCTCAGACCGTTTTGGTGCTCTAGTCTTCCAATGTCTTCTGGATTTATCAAGGATGTATAAATACTGAGATATTCTGATCCTGTCTATGATTTATTCTAACTCATCTCTGTCTTTATAAAGGCATA
This sequence comes from Typopeltis vanoorti, assembly GCF_054136105.1. Taxonomy (NCBI): domain Eukaryota; kingdom Metazoa; phylum Arthropoda; class Arachnida; order Uropygi; family Thelyphonidae; genus Typopeltis; species Typopeltis vanoorti. The sequence continues at coordinate 34,017,251 of NC_143567.1, read as the reverse complement.
TCATCAGCATATCTCAGACTGCTGACAATCTGCCACCTATCTTAATTTCTCTTTCCAGAATTCATCCAGTGCTGCATACTTAGCATAGATATTGCACAAATAAGCAGAGATTAGGCATTCCTGCTTATTCTAAACCAGTCATTCAGTTAGCCCTACACGTATTACTTAAAGTTGCTTCTTGCTCCCTTTATAAGTTATCAACTTCATAATGCATTCGGGCACCTGTTCCTTTCATCACTTCACATGTACATATTAAACACAACCACAGTCAAAGGCCAAAGGCCTTTTTTTTTTTTTTTTGTAAGGCGCATCTCCAAAGGAATCCCAAACTATCATTACTTCTTGATTTCCCTGAATGCAAGCGACCTGATCTTTGGTCTTTTTTGAACCCTCCTCTTCCTCGTGCATTTTACCCTTGACTTTGGTGCCTTTTCTTCAGTATTTAAATATTTCTGATAACAGTTGTTGAAATCCGCTCATGGCTTTACAATGATTGTTAATTCACCATTTAGTAATCCATGATTACACTAAAATGTTAATTACTATTCCTCTATCAGAAATATTTCTGGTAAAAAAAAAAACGAAAATAAAATCTATTTTCTCCCTTTTTAATCATACAGACTTAATCTTCAGTTGTTGTTGTTGGTGTTTCACTATACACATACTTATGCTTAGGCATTTAAATGAATAAGACAGAGATATGTCTTTAGTATTTTATTATCAAAGCATGTGTGTGTGATTATTTAGGGACCTATCAGTTGTCAAACAGAAGCACCAAAAAGTTTTAAATTAATTGTATTCTACTTGTTCATCATTAGGCAGTTAAAGTTTGTAATAATAGTCATTAATGATTTGATTCCTGCTTCAACCAAGACTTAAAGTACGATGCTTTTTTGTGCATGTTTGATTCATGGATTGAATATGCAATTTTTTTTGCTACAGACAATTTTGAAATAATATAAAATCTTGTAGAAAGGCTTATATGCTGGTTAAACATGATTATTAAATACTTAAGGAATGACAGCGTATACTAGAAATATAAATTAAATCAAACTTTAATATATACTTTCCAATATTTTGGCAACGTCACATTGCCATCTTCATGGGAACTTAAGATAAAGACACATGCATGCAATTACTACACAACAGCAAATGAGAAACGAAGCGAGGAAGCTACAGTTTTCCTAAAGTTGCCCCCTAGGGCTATATTAGGTGTTCTTGGCCTTTGGGCTGAAGTTCTCCTGATGTATGTTTCCAAATTTGGGACAGTCTCATGCATCCAAATTTGTTGAGGTTTGGCATGTTCCTAAGGGCTGAGGCTGATTTCATGAATAGTCTTTCACATTTGAACTTGCTGTGGTGTATTACTGTGGCTTTCTTCCACCTTATTCTATGGCGAGTATCCAGAGCATGGTCTGCAAGCCCAGAGCGGCTATACTGGTGAAATCGGATGTAGTCCTTGTGTTCTGAGATTCTGATATTTGCTGTCCTGCCTGTTTGGCCAAAATAGGACAATTTACAGCTGCAAGGGACCTGGTATACACCAGGTAGGTTTAGGGGAAGTGGTTGGTCTTTAGTGAAGCGGATAAGGGATGCCAATTTTCTATATGGTCTGTCACAAGAGGTCAAGTCATGTTTTTTTAGGATTTTGTTGATTTTTTCCGAGGTGCCTCGGATGTAGGGAATGATGATGGATTTAGAGTAATCTTTTTTTTGTGAAGGGGGAGGTGGGTTGTGGATAACTGGTTTTAGTATTTTTTTTGGGGGGGGGGGTGTAGCCATTGGCTGAGAAAGTGTTAAGGATGTGATTTAGTTTAGTGGTTAGGGCTTTGTCATTCGAACAGATTAGTTTAGCCCTATTGAATAGTGTCTTAATAACTCCATATTGTTGTGGGGGATTGTTGGTGAATGTATCTGCCTGTATGGGTGGGTTATCTCTAAACTGAGAAAACCAAGGTTCCATCAGGTTGGCAGGTGTGTCTAGGAAGGGGAGGCTATTTTTTTCCCTATTTTTTCAGGATGAACTTGATTCTGGTGTGTTGGTTGTTTAAGTGTGTTAAGAAGGAGAGGAGTGTATGCAAGCCATGTGGCCAAATAGCAAACACATCATCAACATAGCAAAGCCATATGGTAGGTTTTTGTGGGGCACTGTTTAAGGCTTTCTCTTCAAAAGTTTCCATAAAGAAGTTGACTAAGGGTGGGGAAAATGGTGAACCCATGGCTGTCCTCTCTATCTGTTTGTAGAATTTTTCTGCCAAACGAAATAGCCTGAGTTCATTGTAAACTGAAATAGGGCTGAGATATCGGGAGGAAATTTAACTTGGATTAGCTCTAAGGTTTCAATGAGTGGGACATTTGTGAATAAGGAGGAGATGTCAAAACTGACCATTATGTCATTATGTTGGAGTGTAAGGTTTTCTACACTGGCTTTGAAGTGGGCTGAGTTTTTTTTTTTTATGATGGTGTGTTTTGCAGTATAGTGTGAGAGCAATTTGGCTAAATATTTAGGTAGTTTGTACATGGGGGAATCAATGCCATCCACTATGGGATGTAATGGCACATTTTCTTTATGTATTTTTGGGGGCCCATATATATGGGGGGGGATCTAGAGTTATATGGTTTTTAGTTTGTTAGTAATCTCCATAGGCCAAGAAGTGACCTTCTTAAGAAGTCTATGGAGTTTTCTAATTTGTGGGTTGGTGGGATTGTATTCAATGCGGAGGTAAGTAGTCCAGTCTAATAGTAAAGCATTAAGCTTACCTGTGTAGTCAGTATGATTGAGTACCACAGTGGCATTCCCCTTATCCACTTTGGTGATAACTATTTCTTTGTTTTTCTTCATTTCCTGTAGACTTGTATTCACTATTGGATATGTTGGTTTTTGGTGGTCTTGCTTTTGTGAGAACACAGGTTGTATCCAATCTAATATCGTTGACAATGTGGTTTGGAAGATGGTAAATCCTGCGTTCAATCTGTATCGTTAATTTCTCGGCCGGTATTTTCCTAGGAGCAATGCCGAAGTTGTGACCACGTCACAGAGCGTTGAGTGCTTCAGGCTTCAAAATAACTGAAGAAAGGTTAACTGCAGTGTTGGTTTGTAGTTTTGGTTTGGACGTCGAGTTGTTTTTTAATTTATCAAACTTGTTGATATGGCAATTCCATTTTTTTCGAATTCTTTATTTGCCGCAGTGCAGGAGACCTCATGTAGAATTGATCAAAGTTCATGATTTAGCATATCAGAAAGCTCTTCCTCTAGCGCTAAAATAGCTCTGTTTGCCTCAGCTAGGGAACTGCGTGTAGCGTTAATTTGTTCCCGTAGCAAAGCATGGCTCGCTCGGTTATAGATTCGGAGAGCTTTCTGTGAAAAGAAACGGTGCTTAAATTTTACGCAATTTGGGATTACCTGATTATCCTGGCAGTGTTTTAGGAATGTAAGACGATTCAGTTGTCTCGATAACTTCAGCTTTATTTTGCTGTAATGGCGGGCCTTGCGTGCGATGGAATCTCCGTGGATGATAGTAATTCTTGTAGAAAGGCTTATACGCTGGTTATGCATTACTAAATTACTTAAGGAATTGACAGCATATACTAGAAATATAAATTAAATCAAACTTTAATATATACTTTCCAATATTTCGTTGCCATCTTCATGGGAATTTAAGATAAAGACACGTGCATGCAAGTACTGCACAGCAGCAAATGAGAAACGAAACGAGGAAGCTACAGTTTTCCTAAAGTCCTGATGGACTTTAGGACACAATCCAGAGCTTGCAGACCATGCTCTGGATACTCGCCACAGAATAAGGTGGAAGAAAGCCACAGTAATACACCACAGCAAGTTTAAATGTGAAAGACTATTCATGAAATCAACCTCAGCCCTTAGGAACATGCCAAACCTCAACAAATTTGGATGCATGAGACTGCCCCAAATTTGGAAACATACTTCAGGAGAACTTTAGCCCAAAGGCCAAGAACACCTAATATCGCCTGCTAAGGGGCACCATCAGGACTTTAGGAAAACTGTAGCTTCCTCGCTTCGTTTCTCATTTGCTGTTGTGTAGTAATTGCGTGCACGTGTCTTTATCTTAAGTTCCCATGAAGATGGCAACGTGACGTTGCCGAAATATTGGAAAGTATATATTAAAGTTTGATTTAATTTATTCTTCTAGTATACGCTGTCATTCCTTAAGTATTTAATAATCATGTTTAACCAGCGTATAAGCCTTTCTACAAGAATTTTTCTGATATTATTTCAAAATTGTCTGTAGCAACAAAAATTAGCATATTCAATCCATGAATGAAACATGCACAAAAAGCATCAGTACTTTAAGTCTTACGCTGTCAATTCCTTAAGTATTTAATAATAAATATCAGAAAAAGCTTGACCTGTGATTTTTAATGTATGTGTGTGTGTGCACGTGCATGTTTGAAATGCAGTAATCTACTGTTTATCTGGGAAATGCAGTAATCTGTTCTGATAATTGAAGGATTACATAGAATTACATGGTGCTATACTATAAGTCATTTGACATACACTAGTTGATTAATTGAAGAATCATTGTTTGTTGAAGGTTGGGTAAACAGATTACTGTGTGTGTGTGTGTGTGTGTGTGTTCAAAAAACTTTAATGACTCTTACCGAGAGATAAAAAGATGACATGGTATATTTAAAAAGATACTACTAGTTAAGGTTTCGTTGAATAGATCAACATCTTCAGGTATCACAATCAAAGAAATATATAAAGAATTACAGAGACTTAAAATTGTAATAACAGAACAAGTACAAAAAGAGCGTTGCGTGTTTGAAAACAAAATGCGAGCTTGAGTTCCAAACAAATGTATACTACGCGCTGTCGCGAGTTAGCCAATACTTAACAGAGGCAACGTGTGCATCAGAGAGATTGAAACTTATGCTGTTGTTGATGTGAGAAGAATCTAGAGAAATTTCTCTATAAAATAAATATACCATTTAATCTTTTTATCTCTCGGTAACAGTCATTAAAGTTTTTTGAATAATATTTCAACCGAGTAAAAATGAATTCTGAAAAAAAAAAAAAAAAAAAAATATATATATATATATATATATATAATTAAATATATTTAATGACTAGAATCTGAGAGATACCAAAATAGAAAAAATACTATTTATTATTTGAGCACTTTTTTTCTATTTTGTTATCGCTTGGCTTTTAGTTCATTAAATTTATTAATTATGCCATATAGTTCAGTAAATCCAGTGCATGATATTCTTATTATTATTCTTATTATTCCTTTTCTCCTCTTTTGCCTTGCAGTATCGAGGATTTTTCTACATTTCACCACTACCATATCGAGGATAAGGTGGTTAGCTATATGCCTCTAGCTACTGTTTGCCTGTTCTTGGGGATAAAAAAAAAAAAACTGAGTTTCCAGGTGAAAAATCTTCTACCTTTATATCGTAAAATCTCGATGTCGCTTAAAAATACCAAAGCGCTTTACATCGATTTTTTACATAGGTCAAGTCCCATGAGAACTGTAAATAACCTTGTTTGTTTCTATGCATATTTTTCAAAAATATTAATGTAGTTAACCCTGTGGGAGGCGAATGTATTTACTGTTTTAACGTCAAAAACAAAGGCAATGCTTTCCCATCGGAACTTTGTATATAGTATGTGTAAGAGCGCAGGAAAATTTGTTTACTAGTTTTGTATATAAGAGTTGCCTACAAGCCCTGTGCTAACACCTTTAAAGATAGTATCTAAGAGTGCCTCCAGATTTAGAGAAGTTTCCGGGCCCGAAAGAGAAGCAAAGGGTCCACTCAGCGCCTGGCAAAATACAATCAAAAGAATGCACGGAGGAGAACAAAGAGTGGGTCAAACTTAAAAGAAGATGAAAGAATCATGTCGAATTCTTTGGGGGGTTGGTGCAAGGCCCTGAGATCGCAAAATGAAAAGGGACTGAGCCAAGCACAAGGGGCTTCCTGGTTCCAGTCGTTGCCAGAAAGAGGAGCTTCTAGGTGAGAGAGAGAGAGGACTTCCAGACATTGCCGAAGAAGGAAAGGCTTCCAGATGCCAGAGAGAGGGATCCCGGTTGAGAGTTGGCGGCAGTTTCAGTTTTTTGGAGGTGGCAGTTTGAGCTTTTGGAGACGGCAGTCATCCAGGCATTTTCGGCAGACCAAAGCAGAGGAGAAAAGGCGATGTAAATTACCTGAGTCAGCTTCGCTCAGAAGTTTTTCTTTTCGCCATGGGAGAACAACCTTTTGCCAGAGCTGTATGAGTACTGCAGGTCGCAGTCTGCTATTTTTCTGATGAGATATTGCTGAAGCCAGACATTCCTGAGGATGCTCAAGATCTGAGATGAAAGAATTGCCTTAGAAATTTTTTTTGTGCAAGACTTTTGACTGAATGTGTGATACAGAGCCGTTGTAAGTTCCATACTTTTGTACAATTCCTCTTATAGTATGTTATAGAAAGACTTTTAAGAATTTGGTTAATAGCAGTAAGAAGTGTCATTAAGAGAATCGATTGGCATATTGGAAGTTGATATAAAAATTGTAATGATAACTTAACAGAGAGTTAGCTAACCTCTTTGCAAGTAAACTAGACGTTTAATAAGTTGAATTTGTAACTGTAAATATGTGAGAGTAAATAAGATTGTGAGTTAAAGACGTTAATTAGTGTTAAAGTAAAAAGATTCTAATTTATGCTAAAGATTTTATAAATGGATAGAGAAAGCAATCTCCCTATTGTTTAATTCATGTATAATTTGTAAATAAATGTGTTTTAATTATTGGTTAAAAGAGTGCTGCCTGATCTTTTATTTTACAACTGCACTGTTCTTAAATAAATCGGACTTGTAAGCGGGAAATAATTTAAGGCAATAAAAACGCAGTTCAATTATTTATGAACCACGACTGTTAAAGTAAACATTGATAAAAGAAACTTCGCTCGTGAGAGAGCAGGCAATCTATTGGAAGTTTTATTTAGTCTGATGCCAATTAAATGATATGTTGGTGGTGCAGTCTGACAAATAAATTTCCAGTATTCATGGGCATTCGACCTAGTAAATATGGAAGGTGGATAATCATAGTACTCAGCAGAGTAAATGAGAAAGTATAAGAGGGAAAAAGCACAATAGAGTAAAGCTATAAAGAATTAGGAATAGAATAAAGATAGAAGAGTAAATATAAAGATATTACATATAAGAAAGATAACATACGTTTACAATATGAGATCAGCTAACTCACCTTTAGTCGAAAGAGACCAGGGATTCGAATCCAGGTCTTTCTGACCAAAGAGCTTTGTCTATATTGACTGAGCTATGGAAGCTCATGATATATATATATATATATTCAGGGTGTCTGGTGCACATCCACAGAATAGCAATTTCAGAGATATCATATTTTTGCATTTATTCCTGTTAAAGACTTTATTTATTCCTGTTAAAGACTTTATATTCATTCCCGTAATTGTTTGCTCGCTTCTTGTGATTCCTAAAATTAAACATAATATGCTAATACTCATGAAGAGGAGATGTTTCTATGCATAAACATTATCACATTTGTGTTAATAGCCTAGGTGTGTGGTCACGAATATGGACACCTTTGAGCCCTTTAAACAGACATGCAGATGGCACAGCATGTCAAATTCTTACCATTCCAGTGGTTTTAAAAGGTCAGTAAGTGAGGCAGGGTGTGCTCTGAGACAGTAGCACTGAAGTCGTTAGTGGCTGTGATTGGTTATTGTTTGAAGCAATCCAATTGAACGTTGTCATTTGTCTTGAGCTGTTTTTGTTTTCTGAGTTTCATCTGTTTTGCTTGCGTGAAGTGTGAACTAACGTGTTTATGACACCGATACAGACAAATTTTTAATATATATTTATAATTTTCTATAAATAATTTATAACTTTTTTGCCTATATTTATAATGGGAGACAGTGTTGACGATGTACTGAATGTCCCTTTTTCTGCCAGACTTTTCATGGATTGTATGATTATAGTCGAAGGAGGTACTTAATGTGTATAAATAAGTAGATAGAGTTATTTAAATTATACATATTTGTTCATAAAATACTTAAAAATGAGATTTTTTGTGGTTACGAGGCCATCAGTACTTTATTAATTTAATCCTGCCTACTAGTTTCGCTAGCGACTGTCTAGCTTTGTCAAGGCTGAACGGTACACACAAAAAAATATGAGTGAATACAGAAACGTTGCTGACTGTTAGGCAGTTAAGTTTGAAACAATGCGTGACAATGCGTGCATGTATTGAGAAGCTTCAGTCAGTATCATGGATATGTGTTGTATGCACATGTGTTACATGATTTTTCGCATATTGTAGTTCCATTAAACTGAGTGAGTTGATTAAGTTTTTCCATATATCTTTCAGTATGGCACCCTGATTTCTGTTAAGGTTGTCACTGGTTCTTAATACCACTGCTGCTTCCTTGAAAATTCAAGGAAGCGGCAGTAATCATCATCCAAATACGGCATAGAGCTATTTTCCCAGTCAATTGCATGTTTGGAAGTTGCAAAGTGATGTGCTAAGCCTGAGGAGACTGTCCTGTTGTGATTGACATCCCCAACATGCTCCTTCTGTCTGATTTCCAAGCTTCTTGAAGTTTGCCCAATATATGAAAGGCCACACGTACATGGAATTCTATAAACACCTGTATATTTGAAAAATGGTACACTGTCTTTAAGAGATCTTAATACTTGTCTCATGGTAGTGGTAGGCTTAAATACCACTCTGATGTTATGAAATGTTAACATTCTCGCTAATCTTGAAGAGACTGAATCTACATAAGGGATGACTACTGTTGAAGCGTAGTGGGTGACTGTTCCTTGTTGTGGAGGTTGTCTTTATACAGGAACTTGTTGATGATGTTTGTAGGAAAACCATTCTGTGATAGTGTTATAGCAAGTTGAGAAAGTTCTGTCTGTACCTCTTCTTCGTCTGAAATAAACTTTTTTTTTTGGCTCTGTTACATAACATGTGAATGATGCTATGTTTTTGTGATCTATGATGGTTGGAAGAATAATGTCAATAACGTCCAGTATCTGTAGGTTTTCTGTATATAGAAAGTTTAAAATTATTCTCCTGCCTTTACACCAGTGTCTAGGAAGGGGAGTTGTCTGTTTTTTTCAACTTCTAGAGTAAATTTAATCTTGTTGTGAAGAGAGTTTATTATCTCTAAAAACACCTGTAGGTTTTCTATGTTTTCATTCCAAACGATGAAAATATCATCAACATATCTCCACCATATCGATGGTTTAGGTGTAATTTTGGTAAAAATTTCATTTTCCAACTTTTCCATGAATAGGTCTGCAAAAGGTGATGACAGTGGGCTACCCATTGCTAGGCTTTCCAATTGTTGGTAAACTGTGTTGTTTACTATGAAGAAATTTGATTTAAGACAGTGATTGAACAACTGTGTAATGTATGTACAGGGTGTTCAGGATAAATTTGACAGTTTCGTAAGGAAAAAGAAAATCTTCTTTGTATCTATTAAATTTAATGAATTGACAAAAAACATTACAGGCAGAGTTAATTACAATACTATCAACAAGATTTACTCAAAATAACCACCATTAGCATCGATCACAGCTTCAATCCTGCTTCGGAACCTCGAACAAGCTGATGCTACAGTCTCCCTGGGAAGAGCCGCAAAAACTGTTTTAATTTTATCCATTAACTGGGCTTTTGTATTACTGGAAGTGCGATTGGTGTCTTTTTCAACTGCGCCCCATACAAAATAATCCATGGGGTTAAGGTCTGGGGAGTTTGGAGGCCAAACATTTGGACTGGTGAAGTCGTAGAAATTTTCAGACAACCATTTTTGACTTTTCCCAGAGGTGTGGCAAGGGGCCGAATCCTGCTGCCATACATACGGCCTACCATTGGCTACCCTTGTTATCCAGGGCTTGACTACAGTGTTTAGCAACTCCACGTAGCCATCTGAAGTCAACCTGAGGCCCTCTTGGAAAAAATGCGGAGGCATCACATTGCCTTCAGAGGATACACATCCGAAAACCATCACAGTTTGGGGAAATTTAGTCTGCATTACACGAGGAATGTCCTTTGTACTGTATGCAAGCCATCTGTTATTCTGCGTGTTGTGTTTTTGATCCTGGCAAAAGTTTTTCTCATCGGAAAAGAACCAGATTGTTTGTGGTTCCGCAGGATGTTTCACTTTGCTTAGAAGTTTCTTCGCGTTTATCAAACGTTTTTCACGGGCCTTTTCTGTAAGCAGCTGACCTTTGCGGCGCTTGTATGAGTAGTAGCGGAGGTCTTCATTGAGTGCAAGCTTCATAGTAGAGGCTGCAACATTCATTTCACGTGACAAAGCCCGAATTCCAATGCCAGGGATCTTCAACACCTGTTCCTGCAGATTTGCGAGGAATTCTGCTGTACGAACGCAATCAGATCGTCTGCTAGGGATCTTTCTTCTTGCTACATCCTCGTAGTCACCATTGCAAGTCTCTAGTTCATGCCTGATTGTTTTTACTGTATTCAGGGAGCATTGGGCAGCAGTCGAAATATCCTTATTTTGATGGCCGGCACGAATCATCATGATACAAGTTATTCTCTTCCATGATTCAGGTGGGTTCCAGCTATCCATCCTTTCTGACATCTTGTATATGAATGAAGAAGGGTCCAACCTTTTAAATGAAGAGAAGTGTGTGTTAATACATGTAACTTACGGAAAAATATAATTAATTATAAATATGTCAAATTTATCCCGAACACCCTGTATGTAGGGAATAGATCTTTAATAATGTTAATGACCTCCTCCATTGGAACATTCGTAAATAAAGATACTACATCCAGGCTGGCCATTATGTCCATTTGTGATGTCTTGACTTACTTCAGTTTCTCTACAAATTGTTGAGAGTTCTTAATATAGGACTCTGTTTGTCTAATTTTTCCTTTCTCAAATTCAAATCCAGAACTTTCTCAAATTGCTATAACACTATCACAGAATGGTTTTCCTACAAACATCATCAACAAGTTCCTGTGTAAAGACAACCTCCAACAACAAGGAACAGTCACCCACTACGCTTCAACAGTAGTCATCCCTTTTGTAGATTCAGTCTCTTCAAGATTAGCGAGAATGTTAACATTTCATAACATCAGAGTGGTATTTAAGCCTACCACTACCATGAGACAAGTATTAAGATCTCTTAAAGACAGTGTACCATTTTTCAAATATACAGGTGTTTATAGAATTCCATGTACGTGTGGCCTTTCATATATTGGGCAAACTTCAAGAAGCTTGGAAATCAGACAGAAGGAGCATGTTGGGGATGTCAATCACAACAGGACAGTCTCCTCAGGCTTATCACATCACTTTGCAACTTCCAACCATGCAATTGGTTACAGAATTTTCAAGGAAGCGGCAGTGGTATTAAGAACCGGTAACAACCTCAACAGAAATCAGGATACCATACTGAAAGATATATGGAAAAACTTAATCAACTCACTCAGTTTAACGGAACTACAATACGCGAAAAATCATATAACACATGTGCATACAACATGTATCCATGATACTGACTTAAGCTTCTCAACACATGCACGTATTGTCATGCATAGTTTCAAACTTAACTGTCTAACAGTTAGCAACGTTTCTGTATTCACTCATATTTTTTTGTGTGTACCGTTCAGCCTTGACAAAGTTAGACAGTCGCTAGCGAAACTAGTAGGCAGGATTATATTAATAAAGTACCGATGATCTCATAACCACAAATAGTCTCCACAAACTCTATCTAAATTTTTAGATAGAGTTATTTCAGCCGTTCTTTGGTTCAGTCTGGAAAGATAATAATTTCCCAACTGATTACTATTTCCAATTTCTGTGCATATTATATGGCTGTATTTAAAATTGTATCAAAATTCAAATTATACGTCTCACTTTAGTATTTGCCAATGATAATGTAATCTCACTGCGAAGCGTAACCCTCTGTGTTTCTCACATAAACGCCATGTGTGAAGCATAGCTATTGTTCATTTGCCCTTCATGCTTTCGATATTTAAAATTATATTAATTGATAAATTAAAGTGCTCAAAGTTATCCTACAATTAATCGCATTGGACCAATTAAGATAAGCGCTGACGTGCTCTTAAAACTTTCAAACATCAGTAAAAACACAATCATACGGTCAAATTCATATGGAATTTGACTGTATGATTCAGTTTCATAGTGTGGGTTGCATAAGCCGCACGACAGCACACCCAACCTAAATGGGCACACGATGCCACTGATATATATATATATATTTATCAGGGGCATATGTTCCAGGTGTGCTAGGTGTTTACTAAATAACTTAAGTAAATTACAACATACAATAGAATATGCATTAAATCAAACTTTAATGTATTTCCAATATTTCGGCAACGTCATGTTGCCATCTTCAAAAGGAACTTACAATAAAGACACGTGCATGCAGGCACTAAACACAGTAAATGAGAATGAAGCGAGGTAGCTATGGTTTTCCTAAAAGTCTTGATGGTACCCCTAGTGGGTATGTAGGTATTCTTGGCCATTGGGCTGAAGGTCTCCTGATGTAAGCCTCCCAAAGTCCTTGTCCTTGTGTTCTGAAATTTTGCAAAATTTTAGCAAATTACCAAAATCTTAAAAATACATGACTTGACCTCTTGTTACAGACCATATAGAAAATTGGCATTCCTTATCCGCTCCACTAAAGATCAACCACTCCCCCTAGACCTACCTGGTGTATACCAGGTCCCTTGCAGCTGTAAGTTGTCCTACTTTGGCCAAACAGGCTGGACAGCGAATATCAGAATTTCAGAACACAAGGACTACATCCGGTTTCACCAGTACAGCCACTCTGGTCTTGCAGGCCATGCTCTGGATACACGCCACAGAATATGATGGAAGAAAGCCACAATAATGCGCCGTAGCAAGTTTAAATATGAAAGACTATTCATGGAATTAGCCTCAGCCCTTAGAAACATGCCAAACCTCAACAAGTTTGGTTGCATGAGACTGCCCCAAATTTGGGAGGCTTACATCAGGAGACCTTCAGCCCAATGGCCAAGAATACCTACATATCCCGCTAGGGGGCACCATCAGGACTTTTAGGAAAACTATAGCTAACTCGCTTCGTTCTCATTTACTGTGTTTAGTGCCTGCGTGCATATGTCTTTATTGTAAGTTCCTTTTGAAGATGGCAACGTGACGTTGCCAAAATATTGGAAATATATTAAAGTTTAATTTAATGTATATTCTATTGTACATTGTAATTTCTTTAAGTTATTTAGTAAGCATGTATAACCAATGTTGAAGCCTTTCTACGAGAATGTGCTAGGTGTGTGGTGCACCCTCACCGGATAGCAATATCACCGATATTATATTCTATTTTTGCCTTTATCCCTGCTAAAGACTCCCCTAATTGTTTCCTGGCTTTGCATGATTGATAAAATTAAACACAATATAGTACTGATTCATGAAGAGGACACTTTTGAACATGTAAACATTGATTTACATTCGCGTTAATAGCTCAGTATGCGGTCACAAATATGGACATTTTTGAGTGTTTTGAACAGACGTACAGATGGCACGGCAGGTCAAATTCTTATCAGTCCAATGGTTTTAAACCACCTAGAAGGTGAGGCAGGGTGTCACCAAGACAGTAGCACTCAGAAATCAGTGGCTGTGATTGGTTATTGTGTCAACCAATCCAATTGGACATTGTGATTTGTCATGAGTTGCTGTTTTTGTTTTCTGAGTGTCATCTATTTTGCATGTGTGAATTGTGAACTGACATGTTTAGGATATAATTTTTAGTATACAGTTTTTAATACTTAATTTTCTATAAATATTTTACAACTTTTTTGCCAATTTTTATAATGGGGAAACAGTGTTGACGATCTACTGAATGTCCTGTTTTCTGCCAGAGATTGCACGATTGTAGTTGAAGGAAGTAAGTCTTGTCCTCCTCTTCCAAATTTACTGTTATATTGATTAATTCAAATATACCATCTAAATATAGCATTCTCCTTCATTATTGTTTTCTAATATATCTTAAAACAAAACACATTGTCCCCCACTCTACGCAGATTTGGTCACAATTAATTGATAAAGTATTCAAAGTTATCCTACGATTAATTCCATTGGACCAATTAAGATGAGCACTGATGTGCTTAGCACTCTTGAAACTTTTATACGTCGATAAAAATGCAATCATATATATAATAAATTTAGTTTAATCCTTTATCCAAGTGTAAGCAAACAAAGTTTGGGCCTGAAAATATCTTCAGGATTGAGGTAAGGTGGTATATCCCCTGGCAACTCGTAGCAAAGGTCGACCAAGCTCTCATCACTTCTTGTCTCAGTATCTCCTATAATGCATAAACTTCCATAAACTTCCAACAACAGATGGAAGATGCAATGATATGGTTAAATTGACGTGAATTTTGTAGTGCTGGTTGCATAAGCCACATGACAGTACACCCAACCGAAATGGGCATGCATTGCCACTGATATTTATAGTTTTAATTTTCTTTTTTTATGCTGAATTTTTATATATGAGTTCTCATATACAGGTGAACACCAAGTTACAAACATAATGTGTTCTTGAAAATGTTTGACCATTCGAGGTCGTAAGTGAAATTTTTATTTTTTTTTCATAAGATGTATCGTTAAATTTCTTAATGCATTTCTGAAATAAATTACCTTAATACAAAGATATTAAAAATGAATAATTCAAAAATAACTAATTTATTCAATTAAATGAATTAATTAATCAGACAATTTCCTTGTTGGTTCCTTCATCTAAAGAAATATAGTATATAATAATAACTGTTAGTACATGGCCAGTATAAAGTTATTTTCATATTAATTAAGACAAAAGTTAATTATCTATTTTTACAATAAAAGTTTATTTTAAAAATTACATAAATTGAAAATAATTAAATTTTCAATTTATTTATTTATTTGTTAGCAGACCAACTCTTCCTCGATGCCTTAATGTAGAAAAAACAAGCATATTTAACGTTCCATCTTTTAATAATGGTCTTTCCTTTTTTATGTATAACCAAGGACTGCACGAGCTTGCACTGCAAGTATAATCAGTTTTATCTTATTATTATTTTATTTTAGTCTTTTAAAATTGCTTCATCTGCTAAAACAGCCAGCATTATATACACGACCAATTGCAGCAAGCAATTACCATTTTCAAATAGCTTAATTATGCCCAGTTTTAGTTTCATTTGAAATCAGTTGATTTCACCACTTTTAGCACTTTTGCAATTATTATGTTTCCATTTGTTTTCCATATTTCAAAGGTAATAAAAAAATAAAATTGTATATTTAAGTATTCTATTTTTTTATTACCTGCAACACATTATTAACAGATGAAATATGTTCAACAGTTGAAGAATATTCAATATGACAGAAAGGGAAGGGGGATTACTGGCTAAACACTTTCCATTGCACATTGTAAAATATCAATGAACTCCATGCATCATAAAGTGTTTGTGTGCATGGGGTTCTACGGTTGTTAAATGAATTTGGAGTCAATTTATTAGTCCATGTTCATAAATGTGAATTGTTCATATCTTGTAAGTTTAAGTAGATGTTCACCTGTATATGAATTCTCATGTGAGAATTTTATATAGGACCATATAAAATTAGCTCCTTTGAAGTATCTCTTCAACAGGAATTTGAAACTATCAAATAAATGGCCCTGTACAACGGTTATATCCAAAATCCACACGTAAAACATTGACAATTTCTCTTAGCATCCTTTAAGGGAAGAAGAGAGAGAGAGAAGCCTACATTACCTTTTTTTTCTTATATTAAAGACTTTTCTGGTAGCAAAGATTTTTGAAGAAATTTTAACTCATTTCACCTTCGAACTCATCAACCAAATTAAATCTCTTACCCTCTCCAAAAGACAAACTGTCACTTTTGTGTGCTACCTGGCTTACGAAATTTCATGTTCTTGCAACTGGGCTTGTTTTGGTCAAATGGGAAGATCATTCAATAAACATATTTCATAATGCCAGAACCATATTTAGCTTATCAAAGCTTATAAATTTGGCCTAGCTCAATATGGAAAGGACACTAGCTATGTAATCCAGGTGAGATAATACCTAACTTGTGCTGCAGAAGTCTTATTCCATTAGCCTTAAATTGTAATGACTACCTTTTTATTCCAAAAGTTTGGGAACTGTTTTATACAATATGTTGAAATGAAATATTTGTGATTAATAAAATATTTTTCTCTGGCATCCATATTTTATATTTCATGAATGTATGAATTTTGTGAAGTTTAAAAGGAATTTAAAATTTTATGAATTTTAAATTCTTTTTAACTTTAAATATTTATTTCTACAGTTAAGTGAATATTCATTGAAGTATAAGGATGCATGTTATAAAAGAGAAACACAGTTGCTTAAATTCCATGTTTAGTAAATAATCACATAAACATTATAGAAAAAGGTTATAGTGCATATTCTTTCTGTTTTGTATAATATTTGTCTTTGATTTAATGAAATTGAGTTTGCAGTGCGAAAAAAATTTTAAACATGAATAAATTGACTAGAGAATTATTGGTCAATTGATTCATATTTCTTGTTTGGGAAACTGATGACAAATCCAATGCTTAACATGCAGTTTTAGATTTAGCAATATCACTAAGGAATAATATGTCAAAATGTTTTATATTCTTCTCTAATAATATTTCATGTGTTTATTTACTAGAAAGAAACTGGTAGTGCTCTAACTCATGCTGGTGCCCATTTAGACCTTTCTGCCTTTTCATCGTGGGAGGTAAGTTTTTTTTTTGTTATTACCAATAAAGAGGATTACTGGTCTTTCCACAAGTAGAGATGTGTATGGAATGGACTCTGGAAATGTTTTAGAACATGTTCAAGAGGAATGCGATCCATAGTGCATATGAATAATTGAAGTAGAAAAAGTCTGCTCAAGGCCCAAAATGCTTAAGTACTGCAGTATAAAAATTTTACATTGGCTGCACTGTGTAATTCAGGGGATCAAATTCCTGTTGATCGCAGTAAAGTTCTCCTGGTACTTATCTTTAAAAAGGAGAAATAAAATTAAGTGGAAGAATTACAGATGTATTTACTACTGGGTATTCCAAATAAGATTTATGCAAACATACATGAAGGTAAGAAAAATTGTAGAAGAACAGCTGGGTTTGGGCCAAATAGTAGTTGTCAGAATCAGATTTTCACTTAGACAGTTAGTAGAGAAAGCATAGGAAACACAGTGCAGCCCATAAGTTTAAGGACTTGATTTGTGCATGTACAGTACTGGAGCGATCTATTGGAAAACATAAGTAATACTAATGTCTATCCCCCCCCCAAGAGTAGGGGTAGGGTTAGTTTACATTTAGTAGTGTGCGAGTTATGATGTGTAATGTAAAGTGCTTTTTCTTTGTACGTCATGAATATGAAAAGTGAACAGAAAATTGCAATTAATTTTTGTTTTGTGTTTAAAACGGATCTTTCTGTTATGTAAACCCTAGAAATGGTACAAAAGGCATATAGAAATGAGGCTATGAACCGATCTAATGTCTTCAGGTGGTATTTGCAATTTTGTGACAGAAGGGAGTCATAAGTTCATGAGAGAAGTGACTGTCCCAGATCAACTCAAACTGGAAAACATTGTTGCTGAGCTGGTGAAGAACAATTGTCGAATCACATTGTGGATAATAGCAGAGGCTTCAAACATCCCTGCAAGCATCATTGTTCATGTTTTAAGTAAAGATTTGGGAAGAGAAAGTTGTGTGTGTGTGCGCGCGCATTTTGTTCCACACGCTTTGTATGTTTGCATAAATCTTATTTGGAATACTCAGTAGTAAATACATTGTCAGGACATTATCACAATGCAGATGAAAATTTCTTTGATGATATCGTCACAGATGAGATTTGGTATTTCGCTTATGATCCTGAAACAAAGCAACAGAGTTGTGAATGGATTAGTGAGACATCTTCCACACCAAAAAAAAATTGAGATTCAAAAAGTCAAGCATCAAAACAATGTTGATAATTTTTTTTTACTCTCGATGCATGATGCTCAAAGAATTTGTACTGTAGGGGAGAACAGTGAATTCAGAATTTTAAAAAGAAGTTATGGATTGTCTCCTGAAAATGCATTCAATGTGTCTGTCCCACTGCATTCCAGTCAGGAAATTTTTTACTGTTGCATGATAATGTGCCTGCCCACAAAGATGCAAACGGGTGTTGCTTTTTGACACACAAAAGTATCCCCACCCTCCTTACTCACCATATTTATCCCATCCAAACTAATTCTTTCCCCAAGTTGAAAATGAAAGGACACCAATTTGCGGGTGTTCTGACAATCCAAAAATCTATAACCAATTAATTAAGACAGTTGAACAAGTGGCGTATTCTGCAGCTTTCCAAAAACTGTATGACCATGCTAAAGCTTGTATAGATAATAATGAATCATATTTCAAGTAACAAATATATTTTATCTTTCTCTCATCTATTTTCAATTTTTTATAATTTTGTACTAAAACTTATGGACTATGTATAACATGGATATACACGTATGATGAAAACTGGGCATTATATAGAACAGTCCATACTCCATAGTCTATGTTTAAGTGATAAGCTTAGAAGCCAGGATTGATAGTGGTACAGGGAGATGGTTTGATGCAAAATCAGGCATAAGATAAAGGAAGACACTATTTCCACTGTTATTCATCGTCTATATGGATCTGATCCTTAACAAAACTGAATGACTGCTGTGCCAAATCTTGCATGAAAATCAAAATAAAAAGAAAAAAACTAAAATAGGCAATAATCAGGAAAATATAAACAGCAATCCTGAATGGAGAACCTAAAGGACAAGAAATACTACAATTTTTAGTGAAGATCAGAACTCCATGGTGGACACAGGAAGTTAAAGAGGCAGTGAAGGGAAAGAAGAAAGCATATCAAAAGTTCCTGGCAAATAAGTCAGCTTGTGCTCTTAGAGAATACGGAGACAAATGTAAGAAAGCTAAACAGTGTGTAAAACTAGCTAAACAAAAGTCATGGGAGGACTTTGGCAAGAACATAGAAAATAAATATCAAGAAGTTGGCAAAATATTCTGGAGGTTGTTAAAGAAGCTTAGGAATGGGAAGAAAGAGTGCTGTAAAAGGAGTTAGAGATGATAAAGGTGACATGAAAACGGGAGAAAAAGATATCCTTGAAGTATGGAGTAATTACTTTGAAAAACTGCTAAATGAAACAAGCAGTGATGACAGCACAGTGATACAAAATACTGACCAGACATGCAGTCAGGAATACATATCCATACATGAAGTAGAAAAAGACTAGAGACTGTAGATATGAGAGTCCTGAGAAAGATTAGGGGCGTGAGCCTTGACAAGTAACAGGCTGATTTGGAGGAAAATTGTAGATAGGAAGTTAGTAATGATGCAAATTTTTCATGTAGTACTATCATATCCTGTACAACCCTTGAGAGTACATGTCAAGAATTTGATTATGATGATGATGATAAATTAAATGTAATAGATAATAGAATAAACTAGTAGAAATAGATTAGAATAGTAACTGGTCAAAGACTAGACTGGAGAGAGTTAAGAAAAAATTAGGAAGTGGATAGATGGAATCAGTAGCAGAATCTCACAAATGATGATATTAGGAAGGAATCGGACATTATTACCTTTCAAGAATGTGTGAATAGAGCTAATTTTGGTGATATGGCCACTTAAATAGAATGGAAGAGGAATGGAACAAAACAAATGGTGATGTCAGGAAGTTATGACAGAAAAAAAGACTTAAAGGAAGATCAAGGTCTGGGGATGGATTAATGTAATACCCTGCACGTGTGCACACACACACAACAACAATAACTTGATCTTCAGCCAAAAGACTGAGAAATGAGATCCCAAAGGTAGTGAGGTAGTATAATACCATTCAACTTGTAGTTAAGGTGGAACAATCTCCAAATACTTTGCCACCTTTCAAAAAAACTTTTTAATATCCAGGTTCCTAGTGCGCTATATCAGATATTAATATGAAATATATGATAAGAAAATCTGTTCTATCTTCTTGAAATCTGATATTGGCCAAAAATATTAAACTGATTTTATAAAGGTGCAAAGTGTTTGGATCTTGATCCACCTTTTCCACAACTTGCCCTGGTATTGCACTACCTCTCGAGTTCACTTCTTGGGGCAAAAAGAAACACACACACACACACACTAAACTGAAGCAAAAGTTTCACAAAACACTACATTATCTTATAACATGTAAAAAAAAAATAACAAAGTTAATATCAAACATGATTTTATTAACATTTAAACACAACATGTAGGGAAAAAACTAAAAATAAATAATACAAAAAGAGAAATTATGAAATATTTTATTTAATATGATGAGTGCTTCCATAAAACAAAGAAGGATTCATTTTTATTCACAGGAATAAAAAGATTTTGCTCACACCCTATTCTTTCCAAAGACTGGAATGAAATTATCCTTGTATAGTGTTAAACATCCCTTTCACAACTGCAAATACATGAAAAACAAATAGCTTTATTGTATCACTAAATACGGTGTGAAGACAATTAGAGTCTGTGTACTAACAGACTGGGTAGTGACAATTAGTGCAAATTGGAGACAGAAAATAAAAAACCCTGCTTAATGAAAAACATCTCCCCTTCCACATTACATTGCATACAGGCAATAAATTTTATATATAATATAAAACTTAAAATCAGAATCGTATGATTAAGACATTTCATCAATAAATAATAATTTGCAAATAAAATTTAATTGAAAATATTCAAACTAGAATGCTGTATATATTTAAAACTTTGTAAAAATTTGCTGGCTTGACACAGAAGGGACAGAATATACTGTCAAATGAGTTCCCTCTTGAAGGGGAAATGTGGGATGTGACACAATCTGACATGAACATGTTAAAACTACAAAATCTGCAAGATGCACTCTGATATTTTATGTTCAATTTCATTAAAAAAAAAAAAATCTGGTTGCAACTCACTAAACAGATTTCATGACCCACTAATGGTCATGAAATCACATCCCACGGCTTGAAAAATACTGCCTTTGAAGACCGAGAAATAAGACCTGACAATATTGGACTGGCATATAACAGACTACTTGAAAGGAATATTGTAAATAGGTAGCTAATAATAATACAAAGCTTTTCATGAAGCACTGTCATAATGTCCTGTTCACCCCTTAAGGATATAATATCAGGAATTTCATAAAGATGTTTTCCTATTTATTATCACATGAGCATTTTCTGTGAGGTACAAAATTTCATCATGCGAGATCCATACTTACTATTCACACAATGTCTATCAAATTTTTTACAATGATTCTTTGAAATGGAAATGCTTGTAAAACAATAATAAACATAATTTGGAATGCAGGGACTTTTAAAGTCTTTGATGCCAAAAGGAAATGTGTTTGGACAGTGTTCAGCAACTCTGGATATGAGACGAGTTCATTCATCAGTCAGTGATTCTTTCTTTCATTTCATATTTTAAACTAAAGTAGTAGTACTGTCAATTTATATTCATTTAATGGAAATGGAATGCTTACAGTGTCCATCTTTAAAGATATTAAAGTTGTTGTTTTTTAATTTAATTTATAAGCTCACCACCACAGTTCTATATCTGTTGCATGTCTTTTTCTTATTTGTTTGTTTTTTCCTTTATTCAGAAATTGATGCATTAAACTGAATGTCACCATATTGTTTTATATGTGAAAATGGCTATTAGTTCAATGCTAATAAATGTAAGGTCATTTATTAACATTAAATATTACATTTATTAACAATGTTACTAAATGTAATGTATAATCACTTCAGTCGGATTATATATCCAATGTCATATTGTATTGGTGGGATTATGCAAAAGAAACTGATGAGGCTAGTAATCTTGGAGTTTAGGGGTCATATCACAAAGATTGTAAATATTGCAGAGGATAATTGCAATGCTGAAATTAATCTTGACATGTAAAGATAAGGAAGTCATTTTGCCTCTTTACAAGGCCTTGACAAAACCTTGCTTGGACTATTATTTACAAGTCGGGTCTCCTGGTTTCCATGGTGATTCTGATACAGCAGAGAGAAAGTGTCAAAAATGATATCAGAATTCTGGAATACTGATTATGATTATGAAGATAGATTGAGAATTTGTAGTCTGTAGATACCAGCAATCAGGAGAAAGAGAGAGAGGTGATATGATTGAGAGTTATGAACTTCTGAAAGGGTTATATATTTCAGAATTTTCAGTGTAGGGAAAGGATATGAGGGCATCCTTGGAAGTTGTGAATGAATGCTGTCAAGAAGGAGGTGTGGGCTAGATTTTTCTCTCATAGAGTGGTGCGTGATTGGAATGGATTGCCATTTGATGTTGTGTGTGTAAGTAGAGTGAATGAATTCAAAAACAGGTATGATAGCTGGTGCAAATAGTATGGCCTCCCTCGATGAGTTTCTGACTCCCTGGAGGGTCTCTCTTAATAATATTAATAATATAGAATTTTGCTGAAAGTAATTGTTCTTATTTTATTTTATTCATTTTATTTATTTATTTATTTGTAGGAACTTGCATCTCTTGGATTAGATCGGCTCAAGTCTGCACTGATGGCTTTAGGACTCAAATGTGGAGGGTAATGAATTTAACTTGGTCATTGATTGTGTATTCAACAAATAGTACACCGTATTGATAAAACAGATTTTCTCCTGATATTAGGTGATTGGAATGCAAAAGTGGAAGAAAAAGAGGAATGAGGCATCACTGGAAAATTTGGTTTAGGACTGAGGCATGAATCAAAAAAGAATGTTGGAATTTTGTGTTGCTTTATTGTAAGCACCTGCTTTCAACAACATAAAAGAAGATTGCATACATGAACTTCACCAAATGGAGAATATAGAAATCAGATAGATTATGTTGTTGCCAGCAGAAGTTGGAGAAGTGCTATCCAATCAGCAGAAACACTACCTGGTGTTGGACAGATCATGAATTATTGATGGCTGATGTTAAATTGAAATTAATAGCTAAGAAGAAAGGAATGGACAGTTTAAATCATATTAATGAAGCATTTAAAGTAGAAGAGTCAGAAATAAATTAAAACATTTGGAGAAGACAGGAAGAGAATTAGAAGAACTGTGGGAAGAAACAAAATGTACAGTCTTGGAAGACTAAGTAAAGGAACAAGAAAGAAAGATTGTAAATGGTTGTCAGAAGAAACTATTTAAATAGCAGAGGAAAGAAGAAAAATGAAACTTGAAAGGGTTAGACAACTGAGTGCAGATTTCCAGAGACAAGCTAGGAAAGATGAGGGAAAAAAACATCTAAACAAAAGGTGCAAGGAAATCGACGAAAGCAATATTACAGGTAGAACAAGAGATCTGTTTAGAAAAATCAGTGATGTTACAGGGAAGTTTATCCCTACATTAGGAGTTGTAAGAAGTAATTTGGGAAAATGTATGATGGAAGAAG
This sequence comes from Typopeltis vanoorti, assembly GCF_054136105.1. Lineage (NCBI taxonomy): Eukaryota > Metazoa > Arthropoda > Arachnida > Uropygi > Thelyphonidae > Typopeltis > Typopeltis vanoorti. The sequence continues at coordinate 33,993,776 of NC_143567.1, read as the reverse complement.
AAGAAGCAGTGAAAAGAAGATGGAAAGATTATGCACAAGAAAGATAATAATATTGAAGGAGAATTTGAAAGGAGAGAATTTGTTGAGGAACCCATGATAATGAAAAGTAAAGTGATATCTACAATGGAACAGCTGCCAAAAGGAAAAGCTCCTGGGGCTGACGGAGTGTCAGTGGAATTATTGAGAACAGTTGGGGATGAAGTAGTGAATATATTATCTGAAATTTGTCAACAGGTTTGGAAGAAAATATACTGGCTTAGAGTTTGGAAAATATCAGTATTTATCCCAATTCCAAAAAAATCAAATCCCAGGGATTGTGAAAATTATAGAAACATCACTTTAATTTCACATGCAAGTAAAGTGATGCTGAAAGTAATCCAAAAAAGGCTGGGGCCATATGTGAATAGAGAAATGCCACAAGAACAGGCAGGCTTTAGGAGAGATAGAGGAACTAGAGACCAAATAGCAAACATGAGATGGATTATGGAAAGAACAAGAGAATTTCAGAAGGAAGTATTCATCTGTTTTATTGATTATAAAAAAGCTTTTGATTGCATGGATCACAACAGACTGTGGATTGTAATGCAATCATTGGGAATACCTAAGCATCTGATCCTCTTGATAAGAGAGCTGTATGACCAAGAAGCTTCAGTAAAAACAGTTCTTTGGAGAAATAGACAGTGTTAAAGTGGAAAAAGGGGTGTGGCTGAGTTGTATATTGTTATAGTAAATATATTATGAGAATGGCTAACTTAGACAAAGATCCAGATGAAATTAAAATTGGTGACAGAAAAATAAATAATTTAAGATATTCAGATAATACTGGAGAGGTTGATTCTATTGGTTAAGAGGGAAAATAACAAAGCTGGACTTAATTTAAACATCAGAAAAACAAAAGTGATGGTGTCTGGCAATTTAAATGAATTTATAATAGAGGGAGATAAAATAGAAATTGTTGAAAGTTATGATCAATCATTCATGATCTGTCCCACAGTATGCACCAAATAGTGTTTTTGCTGATTGGATAGCATCTCCACTTTCTGCTGATAACAATATACTCTGTCTGATTTCTATATTCTCCATTTGGAAGGAAGTCCATGTGTACATGGACTTCCTTGTACACATGGACTGAAGTCCATGTGTACAATCTTCTTTTATGTTTTTGAAAACAAGTGTTTGCAATAAAACAACTGTTTTCAACACAAAACTCCAACATTCTTTATCCTGCTTTATTCCTCTCATAATACCCATCTATAAAAAAGGAAAATAAAGCTAAATGTGAGAATTACAGAGGTATTTCTTACTGAGTGTTTTTAGTAAGATTTATGCAAGTATACTTGAGAAATGGCTAAGACAAATTATGGAAGGAAAGCTTGGTGAAGAACAAGCTGGATTCATACCAAATAGAGGTTGTCAAGATCGGATTTTCACTATTAAAACAAATAGTTGAAAAATCTTGGGAATCTCTATTTAAGTTTCATAGATCTAGAAAGGGCATGTGACAAGGTGCCAAGGCGAAAGCTCTGCTAACTAAACAATACAGTGTAAATGGGACGTTATATCAAGCAATACATTGTCTCTATTTGAGCTGTAAGTCATCAGTTAGAAGTGAAGAAGTTACAGGAAAATTTTGAGGTTAAATCAGGTGTACAACAAGGCTGTATGTTATCTCCACTGTTAATCTTCATCTATATGGATCACATTAGGAAGGAAAGTGGTATAAATCTAGTACAAGTCTGCAAAATTCCCTAACTAAATTGAGTATCTATTATAATAAATTTCGTATGAAACTCAGCAGTAAAAAAGACAAAGACAGTGAAAATAGGTAGAAACATTGAAAACATCAACAGTGTCCTGAATGGAGAACTTATATTACAAGTAAAACATTTCAGCTGTTTAGGCACATTTTTTAGTGAAGATGCCAAATTAAATATGGGAATACACAATACACAACAGAATTTGTAAAACTAGTATGGTAGGAAGTTCAGCTGAATTCTATATAAATTTATTTAGCTGAATAAATTTATATAGAATAAGTGCAAAATTAGTCTAAAACAGTAACCTATCTGTGTACAAGACAGTATTCAAACCAATTTTAACTTATGGATATGAGAGCTGAGTTAAAAATAAAACACTTGATCAAAGACTGGAGACCACAGAAATTAGACTTCTGAGAAAAATTAGTGGAGCTAACAGATGGCATCAATAGCAGTATCATAGTAAAAATGAGGATATTAGGAAAGAACTTGCTATTGTTAGTATTTAGTAATTTGCTTACAGAACTAATCTCACACGGTATTGTTATTTAAAAAAGAATAAGAGAGGAAAGATTAGCAAAACAAGTATTCTTTGTCAAGTTGGCAGGAAAAAGATCCAGAGGAAGACTAAGATGTACGTTGATTGATACAGTATAAAGTGGCTTAAGAGACAGAAATATAAGATCCGATGACTTATGTTGGAGTTTTGACAGATAATAGATTAATTTGGAGAAAATTGTTGATTGGAAGTTAATAATGATGTAACTTTTTCATGAAGTACTATCATAATATCCTGTGCATTCCCTGAGAGTATATGTCAGTAATTTGGTTAACGTGTTAAAGAATGAATTTAATATGACAATGGGGAAGAATATTAATGTTACTTTATGGGGTTTTGAGTATCTGTTTAGAATAATAATAAAATTTGAGAATTGGCTGTCTTCAGAATATAGAAAGACCTAATATTGCCCTACATAATGTGCATCAGTGAGTCTCTACTTTTCTGATTAGCATATAAACTTACCATATGGGATCCCCTACCACTATACAGGTGGTATGGGATACTGGTTGATGATATTTTTCATTATATGGAAGGTGGAAAGGACAAAGGAACATATATTGAAGTTGCATTTTTCTACAGTTTAAGAAAGGGATAGGAGCTAGATATTTTGCTCAAGGAGTAGTGAGTGAATAGTACAGTTTGCCTATTGAAGTGGTGAATACATCTAGCATGAATGAGTTTCAGAGAAGGTGTGGCACCTATTGTGGGTGAAGTGATCACTATTTAGTCTTGACCAGGATAAAATTGAATTTCATATTGAAAAGAATAACATGTAAGAAAGTTTTAAAGCAAATAAAAGTTGAGCAGCTCTCAGATGTAAACTGTAGACTAAAATACAGAAATATTATTGAAAAGAAAATGAAAGAGTTTGAGAACAGGAATCAAACCTTGGAGATTCAGTGGCAAACTCTGAAGGAAACATTGATTGATTCTGCCAGAGAGGCATGTGGTGAGGTTGTGTGCAAAGATAAAAAAATCAGAACTCCCTGGTGGACACAGGAAGTTAAAGAGGCAGTGAAGGAAAAGAAGAAAGCATATCAAAAGTTCCTGGCAAATAAGTCAGCTTTTACTCTTACAGAATACAGAGACAAATGTAAGAAAGCTAAACAGTGTGTAAAACTAGCTAAACAAAAGTCATGGGAGGACTTTGGCAAGAATATAGAAAATAAATATCAAGAAGGTGGCAAAATATTCTGGAGGTTGTTGAAGAAGCTTAGGAATGGAGGAAAGAGTGCTGTAAAAGGAATTAGAGATGATAAAGGTGAAATGAAAACAGGAGAAAAAGATATCCTTGAAGTATGGAGTAATTACTTTGAAAAACTGTTAAATGAAACAAGCAGTGATGACAGCACAGTGATAAAAAACACTGACCAGGCATGCAGTCAGGAATACATATCTATACTTGAAGTAGAAAAAGCCATCAAAGGCTTGAATTGTGGAAAGGCAGCAGGAGTAGATGATATTCGACCAGAAATGCTGAAGTATGGTGGTATAAGAGTCTTACAGTGGTTGCACTGCATAGTTCAGAAAGCCTGGACAGAGGGACGAATTCCCGATGATTGGAGTAGAGCTCTCATAGTACCCATATATAAAAAGGGAAATAAAACTGAATGTGAGAATTACAGAGATATTTCCCTACTGAGTGTTCCTGGCAAGATCTATGCAAGTATACTTGAGAAACGGTTGAGAAGAATTGTGGAAGAAAAGCTTGGTGAAGAACAAGCTGGATTCAGGCCAAATAGAGGCTGTCAGGATCAGATCTTCACTTTACGACAAATAGTCGAGAAAGCATGGGAATATAACAAAGATCTGTATTTAAGTTTTGTCGATTTGGAAAAGGCATATGACAAGGTGCCAAGAGAGAATCTATTCAATACGCTGCAGTTATATGGTGTCAATGGGGCATTATATCAAGCAATACTTAGTCTTTATTTGAGTTGTAAGTCAGCAGTTAGAATTGAAGGAAGTACAGGAAGATGGTTTAATGTTAAATCTGGTGTGAGACAAGGATGTACATTATCCCCTCTGTTATTCATTATCTATATGGATCACATTATGAAGGAATGTGGTATTAAACCTGATATCAAAATTGGAGATGTTAATGTCAGCTCTTTGCTTTATGCGGATGATGTTATACTTCTAAATAAATCCGCTACAAGTCTGCAAGATTCTCTGACTAAATTGAATAGCTGTTGTAATAGATATGGTATGAAGGTCAGCAATAAAAAGACAAAGACAATGAAAATAGGCAGAATCATTGAAAATGTCAACTGTGTTGTGAATGGAGAACCTGTGGAACAAGTAAAACATTTCAGCTACTTAGGCACAATTTTTACTGAAGATGGTAAACTAAATATAGAAATAGACAACAGAATCAGCAAAGCTGGTATCGTGGGAAGTCAATTGAATAAATTCATATGGAATAAGAAAGAAATTAGTCGGAACACTAAATTAGCTGTATACAAGACTGTGTTCAAACCAATTTTAACTTATGGATCTGAGAGCTGGGTCAGAAGTAAAACACTTGACCAAAGACTAGAGACCGCAGATATGAGAGTCCTGAGAACGATTAGAGGCGTGAACAGATGGCATCAATGGCAATATCATATTAAAAATGAGGATATTAGGAAAGAACTTGACATTGTCAGCATCCAGGAATGCGTTAGCAGAGCTAATCTCAGATGGTATGGTCACTTAAATAGAATGGGAGAGGAAAGATTAGCAAAACAAGTGTTCTCTGCCAGGTTGGCAGGAAAACGACCCAGAGGAAGACCAAGATATAGGTGGATTGATACGGTACAAAGTGCCTTAGACGATAGAAATATAAGATCTGATAATGTTGGAGTCTTGACAAGTAACAGACTGATTTGGAGGAAAATTGTAGATAGGAAGTTAGTAATGATGTAATTTTTTCATGTAGTACTGTCATATCCTGTACACCCCTTGAGGGTACATGGCAGGAATTTGATGATGATGATGATGATGTGTTGGTCTCCTTTGACGAGTCATTGACTTCCCAGAGATTATCTGTTTATAATAATAATAAAATTTGAGAATTTCTGGTATAATATCATGTGCATCATCCTTCTTACCACATTTTAGGTTTCTCTTGACTTTTCTATCTGAAGTATTGATATTTACTCCTGATTGCATTGTTCTTGAGAATTTTTCACCCCTGTTGTATTTCTCACTGTTTGTTTTTCATTTAATATCCTTGCAAAGGTATTGCAGATATCTGGAATATCTTTATCCTCAGTTTTTATGTCACCTTTTTCATCTCTGATTCCTTTCTCCATTTTAAGCTTTTTCAATCTCCAGAACAAAAGCCACCTATGTGATATATATTTGCTATATTCTTTCTTTTCTTTCCATGATTGTCATTTAGGTACTTTTATACATTTCACTTTCTTACAATTTACTGAACTCTTATTTTTTCCTTGAGTAATATTTATATATTTCAGTCTACAGTTTATCTCTGAAAGTTGCTTGACTTTGATTTTTTTGAAAATTTTCTTAGTAGGATCATATTGAATTTCATATTTTCCTTTTCAGTATGAAATTTGATTCTGCTCAAAACTAAATAGTGGTCACTTCCTATTTCAAATGTCCTGTATCCTGAATAATAATGACAAAGATATCAAAACAATCATAACATAAAGACTTTTTGTTGTCTTTTCAGGCATAAGCTTGGAGGCCTGATTTTAATTGTTTTTAAAGTGTAACAAAGAGACATCAGAACTGGCATTATGTTTTTCCTTATGGTGAGAATTTCTGTATTAGATTTAAAGTGGGCCAAGTTTTTAATTGGCTGTAGGATGTTGCTGCTGATATGAGAATGTGCTTTGCTTTGGCACTCCTTCATATTTCAATCATCCACTGATGTTCACACTCCATTCAGGTCATTTCCTGTAGTTCTTTGTCTTTCCTACTTACAGTGCATGTTTATTTTATACCTGCCAGGAACTGAGATTTTGTCTGTTCATAGCACATGTTCATAAACTAATTTTATATGAAATATAAAATTAGTTTAATACTAATTACAAAGGCAGAAATTTTGGAATGAAGAATATGCAATTCTCAGTGTGAACTTATAGGTTTCATTTCCAGAAGATAATTCAGCAGATTATTAGACAATGCAGGAATTACATTACCCCAAGCAGCGTTTAAATGAACATACGGAGGATAAGAAAGTTAAGCAGCAAAATAGGAAATAACAAAGCAAATGGATCGGGTAAGTTAGTGTGTAATGAAAATTAGGTAAGTAACTTGGATAGTAAAAAGAAGGACATTATTTGGTATGGTAACTCTATCATAAAACATGCTATTGGTGAATGGGTTATAACTTCAATTTTTCCCACAGCAAAAATTAAAAATATAGCATGTGCTATTGAAAAACAGAAAAGCAATGCAAAAGATATTGTAATTCTAGCATTACCAATTACTTAGCTAGCAATAAGTTCAGTATGAGAGAGCATATGAAATGATTGTTGGAAACCATGAGAGTGAACAGTGAGAAAGTGAAATATTAAGTGTATTACCTAGATATGATAGAAATATTAAGAAGAAGGGCTTTGATGGCAAACTGATTAAATGCATAAGTTGTGTAGAAGGAATTGATACAGGTTTTTGGATATGTGGAGTTAGTTTGGGGGAAGAATGGATTTGTATATAAGGGACAGCCCACACTTGAATGTGTTTGTTATCAGAAATCTTAAAAATTGTTAATTGGTATGAGACCTAACACAGAGATTTGGGGAAAATAAATTATATTGAGAGAATCTGTGTGTAAGAGTGACAATGTTATGTAACTCTGTTAATGATGAGACTGGTCATTATCATGGAAATGATTATTAGTAAAGAACAATTTTGTGTTCGTCTAATTTTAGACCTATCAAGCATTTACAAAGATGTCTGCATAAATAAGACATTAATTAGAAGGAGATCTGCAAGTTGTCGAACTGTGCCATACAGACTACATACACAAGTATATAAAAATGCATGCAGGTAGGTTATGTCTGTACACAAATGCTAGGAGTATCAGAAACAAAGGGGAAAAATTTGTTGCCGTGGTCAATATATTGGGACCTCAGATTGTAGGCAATAGTGAGAACTGGTTTTCGGTTGTTGATTGGGAAGAATAGCAACAGTGCATGGAAATTTAAAAATATCTAAATGATGCATATCAGAATGTGTCTCTAGAGTACAAAGAATAAATAGGGTAGGAGTGAAATGGATGTGCAATCTTATTAAGTAAGAGATTCATAAGAAAAGGATGATGTGGAAGGAATGCCATGTGCATAAGGATGATGTCAGTTATGAAAATTATAAGGAGCAGGCTAGAAGAATCACAGCTGTTGTACAGAAATCTGAGTATGAAAAGAAACTGGCTCTGCAAGCTAAAGACAACTCCAAAGAATTATATCGATATACTGCATATCCACATGGTGTAAGGGTGACATATGTAGAAGAGGTTGTTCAACTAATGAGTGCCCATTATGCTAAAAGCTCTCAACCTGATGTATTCCACATTGAGTTCATTGCTACCCCTTCACTGCATGAAGAAACTCAGGTGTATGAGGAGGAGGTATTAGAGCTCTTACACAAACTGAATAAGAATTCAGTAATGGAGGCTGATGGGATATCAGCATGAGTGCTAAAAGAGTGTTCACCTGAACTGGCTATTCCTTTGACTAGGCTATATAATTTGAGTCTCAGAACAGAGAAGATTCCACAGGAGTGGAAAGAATGTAAGGTAATCACATTGCATAAGGGTGGTGCAATGACCGATGTCCCCAACTATCAACCAAACAGCATCTCAGATGTGGTGGTGAAGATTTTGGAAAAGTTGGTTAGGGCTCACATTCAGAAATGGGTTGATAGAGAATCTCTACTTTACAATGAATAGCATGGATTTAATAAGGGAAGGTCATGGTTCAGCAACTTGCTCACATTCCATAATAATGTTACCATTGAGTTAGACAAGGAGAATGGATAATTGATATTCTTGGATTTTGCTAAAGCTTTTGAATACAGTGAAAGGTTGTTACATAAATTGGAGCATATGGGATTGGATTATAAAATATTAGCATAGATAAGAGGATGGTTGACTGGCAGACATTAAAAAGTGGTATATGGGGGTGGGGGGGGGATGTGAGTCAGCAAGATTTAAGGTAACTAGTAGTGCACCACAAGGATCAGTCCTTAGTCCATTCTTATTCGGTCTGTACATTAATGACATTGGAAAGGATTTGATAGGCAACATGCAGTTATTTCCTGATGATGATGTAGAGATAGGCAGGATGATTATAATAGGCTTGAATTGCAGCCACGTGAAAATAACTGTCATTTCAATGTTAGCAAATGTAAAGTCATGCACTTCAGTGTGATTAGATATCCAATGGCATATTATATTGGTGGGATTATGTTAGAAGAAACTGATCAAGCTAGGAATCTTGTTTTAGCAGACAGGAAGTTGATGGGTCATATAGCAAAAATATTTCAGAGGATAATTGCAATGCTGATAACACATCTTGACGTGTAAAGATAAGGAAGTCATTTTCCTCTTTACAAGGCCTTGATAAGACCTCGCTTGGACTATTGTGCAAAGGTCTGGTCTCCTGGTTTCCTTGGTGGTTGTGAAACATTGGAGAAACTGAAAGGGTTATACAGGATTTCAGTAGATGGAATTTTTCATTTTGATGGGGAAAGGATGTGAGGGTATCCTTGAAAGTTGTGAATGAATGCTGTCAAGAAGGGGGTGAGGGCTTGATTTTTCTCTCATAGAGTGGTGTGTGTGATTGGAATGGATTGCCGTTTGATGTATGTGCAAGTATTGTGAATGAGTTCAAGATATGTATGACAGCTAGTGAGAGTAGTATGTGACCTTCCTTGATGAGTCCCTGAATCTCTCTTAATACTATATATTAAGAGAGATGTCTCCTTGGACATCTCTCTTAATAATAATAATAAGTTATTTGTCCACAATTAATTATCAAGTCCTGAGAAATTCGGAATTCCCAAAATAATGTGGTATCACATTATTAAATTATTATTAAAATAGGATTGAATTTTGTAATAATTGAAAATTACATCATCATCAATTTCCTGGTATGTACCCCTAAGGGATGTTGACATTATTATGGCAGCACTACATGATTAAGTTTACGTTATTCTTAATCTCCTATCAACAATTTTTCTCCAAATCCATCTGTTACTTGTGACAACTACAATATTGTCATATCTAACATTTCGTGCTTCTAAGACACTTCTGACTGAATCAATCCACCTATACCTTCACCTTCCTCTGGTTCTCTTTCCAACCATCTTGGCATGAAACACCTGTTTTGCTAACTTTTCCTCACCAATTCTATTTATGTGGTTGCACCACCTTAAATTAGCTCTGCTGACATTTTCTTAAATGCTAATAATGTCAAATTCCTCTCTAATATCTACATTTTTAATATGATTTTGCCATTGGTTTACTCCTCAAATTTTTTTCAGAATCCTCATATCTGTGACTAATTTCTCGCATATTCCATATAAATTTATTCAGCTGGCTACCCACCATACCAGTTTTGCTTATTCTGTTGTCTATTTCCAAATTTAAACTGCCATCTTCACTAAAAACCGTGCCTAAATAACTGTAATATATTACTTGTTCTATAGGATGATTTTCATGCCAAATTTGTTACATCTGTCATTCAATTTAGTTGACCAGTGTTTCTCAACATGGGGCAATTTGAATATTTTGGGGGGCAATTAGAAAATGTACATGCATATATTTATACATATTTATATTATACTTTTTCAGAACTTGGCTGACTATTATACTGGGGGGGGGGCATCAAAATCTTTGAGACGTTGAGGTGGGGCATGATCCAAAAAACATTGAGAAACACTGTTGTAACTGTTGTAGACTTTCACTAGATGAGAAAAGGAGTACATCATCTGTATAAAGTGAAGAGCTAAGTTTGGCATCTCCAATTTTAATATCAGGCTTGATGCCACTTTCTTTCATAATGTGATCCATATAGATGATGAAGAAGAGGGGAGATAATGTGCATGTTTGTCTTACCATCTTATTTTTCATCAAATCATCTTCTTTTGTTTCCTTCAATTCTAACTTCTGACTGTCAACTTAAATGTAGACTATGTATTGCTTTGTATAATGTTCCATTCACCCCATATAATTGTAGTGTTTGTTTTGGAAAGCTTTTCTCTGGGCACCTTGTCATATGTTTCCAGATCTGCAAAATCCAAGTACAGATCCTTGTCATATTCCCACAAATTCTCAACTATTTGTCTTAAAGTGAAAATCTCATTTTGACAACCTCAGTTTGGCTTGAATCCAGCTTGCTTTTTTCCAAGTTTCTTTTCCTCAATCTTTCTCAACCTCTTTTCAAGTATACTTGCATAAATCTAATTATCTAAAATAAAGCTCTACTCCAATCATTGGGAATTTGATCCTTCTCAGAAAAGGCCCTCTGAATTATGCAGTGCAGCTATTGCAAAACTTTTATATACCTCCATACTTAAGCATTTCTGGTCAAATATCATCTACTCCAGTTGCCTTTTCACATTTCAAGTTTTTGACACATTTCAAGCCTTCTCCACCCCAAATAATGATATGTAACACTTTTTGCATTCCTCTTGAAAATTTTGTAGTATGTTGTCACTGCTTAGTTTGTTCAACAGTCTTTGAAAGTAATTACTCCAGACATCTAGGATATCATTATCTTCAGTTTTCATGTCACCTTTATCGTCTTTGATTCCTTTTACAACACTTCAATAGCATTCAGATCATTTTGCCACCTTCCTGATATTTATTTTCTATACTCTTACCAAAGTCTTTTCATGAATTTTGTTTAGCTACTTTTACATATAGCTTAGCTGTCTTACAGTTTTCTGTATTCTTTTTGCATAAATCTGCCAACTTATTTGCTAGGAACTTTTGGTATGCTTTCTTCTTTTCCTGGAGACTGCTTCTTTAACTTCTTGTGTCCACCATGGGGGGGGGGAGGGGGTTCTTATTTTTCTACCCTTACAGCAACTTCACTACATACCTCCCTAACTGAATCAATCAGTGTTTGCTTCAGAGTTTGCTACTGATACTCCAAGGTTTGATTCTTGTTTTCAATTTGTCTAATTTTTTCTTCAATAATGTTTGTATAGTCGAATCTGTAATTTACTTTTAAAAGTTGCCCAACTTTAATTCATTTTAAAACTTTCTTACATACTATTCTTTTCAATGTGATATCCATTTTTATTCTGCTCCTGAACCAGCATGATGATATCACTGTTAATAATGACGTAATCAATGAGCCTTTTCTTATTTCTTGTGTATTCTCTCCATGTCAGCTTTATGTTCAATGCCTCAATGCTTATACTGAAGCCTGAAATAGATGAAGAAAACTATTGAAGCTTCCTAAACAGAATTTGAACATGCAAAAAGCAGAAAACGCGCAGGCTGCCGAAATGACAGCTGTGCCTTTTGGTCTCTTGCCAAACAATTGGTCTTAACTTTTGCCCTACACCATTTCCACTTCTATCATACCCAGATGGCTTTGTTGCATTATCACCCATAGAAAAAGCTAATCTCCTGGCTTCACACTTTACCATTGTCATTTATGCATGCATTTTAGGCAAAGGGTGAAGCCAGGAGATTAGCTTTTTCTGTGGTTGATGATGCAATAGAGCTATCTGGGTATGATAGAAGTGGAAATGGTGTAGGGCAAAAGTTATGACCAATTGCTTTGGCCCCCCCCCCCCCATATCCTTTTGCTAGAAAGAGATCAGAAACCTATTGTCTAAATTAGACACAAAAAAGTTTCCTTTTTTAACAGCTCTCTTATACTTTCTACATACTCTCGTAGTCCACTGGTATCTATCCCAAAGCCTGGGAATTGGCCTATATTCAACCCAGTCCTAAGAAGGGTGACAAATCACTGCCATCTAACTACCACCCTGTCTCACGCACCTCAGTTCTATCTTAAGTGATGGATTCTCAACTCTCAACTCCTACACGATCTTGAAGGCACTCACAGCTATTAAGCGACCACCAGTATGGATTCCATCACTGCCAATCAACAGGAGGTCTATTCTCATATATCACTCATCTCTGGACAAATGCCATGGAGAAATTTGGTGAATCTCAAGTGGTTGCACTTGATATCTCTAAAGCTTTTGATCCGATCTGGCACAAAGGCTTACTAAGCAAATTCCTATCATTTGGACTATCTCAAGACTTCTGCAGTTGGATTGCCAGCTTTCTGTCTGGATGCATGCTATGTGTGATGGTAGATGGTTCCTTATCCTCTCACAATCCAACTAATGCTGGGGTTCCACAAGGTTTTGTTCTTTCACTAATCCTCTTCCTTCTGTATATCAGTGACCTACTTCAGTTTTCCTCCAACCCAATACACAGTTTTGTAGACGACAGCATATTGTCCTCCACCCTTTCATTTGACAAACCTCACTTCAACCTACAGAACATCAACCACCACTGCCCTCAATTCTGACCTTCAGTGGGATACAGATAATCTCGTCAATTTCAATGCTAATAAAATACAGTTCTGTCTTATTTCTCACCCCCCCCCCCCCAGTATTATTTTTGATAACACTCAAATTTCCAGACAAGATGAGATTTCTCTTCTTGGAATTACCCTGACATCAGGCCTCTCCTGGTATAAACACATCACAACCATTGCATCCATGGCTTCCAAAAAAAACTAGAATTTCTCTTTTAATCAAGACGTTACGTCACCCCTGTATCGAATACTGCTCTCACATTTGGAGTGGAGTTCCTAAAAGCTCCCTCAAAATGCTTGAATCAATACAGAGGAGAGCAATTAGATTGATAAATAACCCATCTCTTATATAACTTACATAACTCACTCCCCTCACTTTCGCACAGACATTTGGTCTCTGCAGTTTGTAAATTCTACAAATATTTCCATGGCAAATTTTCATCTGAAATAGCATCAATAATGCTCATTGGAACACATACATCTGCTGCCCAACATCCCTTCACAATACACCTTGAAACCCACAGAACAAGTTTCTTTTCTTCCTCCTTCATCCCTGCTACTGCTGTACTGTGGAACAGTCTTCCCCCTGATGTATTTCCCAAGGAATATGATATACAGGCTTTTAAATCAAATGTAAACAAGTTTCTCCTTTCCCAACCCACTACCTATATAAGCTGCTGACGTACTATAGGTTGATTAACCGACCTCTCGTGTATGGGCCAAACATAAAAAAAAAAAAGTTGAAACATGGTGTTAGTAATGACTAGTCTGTGTGCTGAGCAACAATCCAGCAAATACTTACCATTATTATTAGCTTTGTCCTTTTCTCCAAATTTTCCCAAAACATTCCTATATGCCTGGTGGTATTAATTTCCTACTCTACTGTACAGATCTCTAACAAGAACCACTTTTTCCATTTATGTTAGCTAATGACACAAAAAATTCTTCCACTTCTTCTGTGGGACCATAGGACCATTTCTCCATAGGGGCACAAATAAGGTTCCTTGTCTGTTTCTCCATTTTGAAGTATGTCCACATCACCACTTGAAACTGCCTTCCAATCAAGAAGTTTATTTTCATGTTTGGTGTTGAATGCTATAGTTGCTCCTTCCTTTCCTTAATCATTATTGCCTGAATATAATATTGTGTACTTATTTTTTTAGTATGATCTCACCTGTTTTTGTGTTTTTTTTTGTCTCACTGATGCCAATTATGTCCACATGGTGCCTTTCCATTTCTTCTGTAAGTTCAATTTCTTTTTTATTAATACTCTTTATATTGAGTTCCCATCTTCAGTTTTTTAGCTGTCACATTTATTCTTCTTCTTCTAGATATTGAGTTGGAACTTGTTCCAGTAGCTGACTTTTCACTGTTTGCCGTGATTTATTGAGGAAAACAGCAGGGGGAGCCTTGTTTAATCTAGCAATCCCCCCAGCCAGCATGAAATCTCATCAAGCTGTACCATGATATGCATTTGTCAGCTAAGTCCCAAAGTGCCAGCCCATCCATGTGCATTCAGTATCCAGTAGATACCTAATAAAAGGGTGCACCATGTAAAGGTGAGGATTGAAATTAGGTCAGAAGCCTGAGTCGGTTCTCTGCATTCCTGAAAGGTGATGTTTAGGTCTTCAAAGCCAAATAACTCCCAGTTATTTGGCTTTGACCCTTAAGCAACCCCTAGGATATCCTTATCTTTAGTTCTCATATCACCTTTATCATTGATTCCTTTCTTTTACAGCACTCTTTTCTGCATTTCTAAGAGTCTTCAGTATTTTATTCTCAGATTCTTTAATTGAAAATTATTCCCATTGAAAAATGGTTTGGAGATTAGAATTTCTTGGTGAGTTATGTAACACAAAGAAGTTTGTCAAATGTACAACTGCTCTGAGAATGTCCAGTGGTTTTCATTGATTTCATTTCATGAGATCACCATCCTGTTTATTGGAAACCTGAAGTGGCTTAAAAAAAAGTTCCATGTTTGGTCTCTAGAGCAGAACTCTGGGTATTACTAACCTTGATTCCATTCACTAGGTTTATGACTTTTCATGAGTGGAATTTATATTAAAAAAAAAAAAAAACAGCTGGGTGTACTCTCCTCAGTTTAACTCTTCACTATTAAGTGAAAGAAAGTTGTCCTGCAATGCTCCAGCATTAGTTGCAAAGTTTGAGATAAAGATTTTGTGTTTATTATACATAATGTGTCTGTTGCAGAAGATAGACCATAAGAAAGGAGCATTTTTAAACTTTTGTGCCAAGCCTGATCAAATTCTTTAGAGGTATCTTGGAGAATTTTTAAAATTTTCCATGGCATTTCTTTCTATGGTGGGTATGCAATATAAGCAAGATCTCTATTGAATAATAATAGTTGTATCTATACCAGCAGCAGCAGTAATTTATTAGCTGAAGTTTCCAGGTATCGGGGGAAGTTAGCTGTTAATAGATTCCTGCATTATGTTAGAAGAAATCAAAAGAAGTTATTTGATGAGAATGACTTGTCATTCTTCTGAGATATAGGTTGAATATGGACTTATTTTTAAGCTGCCAGGACAAATAGTACCAATGGAATAGAAGAGTATAAAAAGGAGTCAATTCTGGAGCACACCTTCAGAACCATGGGTGAAATGTCATCAGGTCTGGAGACTTTTTGCTATGCTGTTTTTACAACCTTATTCTGATATCTTCCTATCAAAAAGAGATATTTGGATGTTGATAGATGAACTGGTATGAGGACATTTACTGAGATAATGAGAATATGGGATAGAGAATGTTATTTATTTACAAGAAGTAGGTGTGTGAGAGAGAGAGAGTGAGTGAGTGAAGGTAAAGATTACATTGGTGTGGAAATCTGTGGAGAGGAAAGCCTTCAACCATAATATGTAGCGAATGGGCAGAGAGAAACTGGTGACACAGTTGCAAAAGGCATCAGTGTACTGAACAGGTCTCTGTGCCAGATCCATTCAAATTCTCCATGCAAATGTCAGGAGACTGACCATGTGAGTTTCTCCAAATCTTTCCATGGCTTGACTTCAAAGGTGGGTAGTGATAGCTAGAAGAACATCTATATATAAAGAATGATAAATCCATGTTACTGGTCACTGATTGGCTGCTGATCTCTAGGGAGTGAAGGAATTTCTCTCTGCCCATTCGCTACATATCATGTTAGTGACATCTTATCATTAGTGAAATCTATTTAGTAAAGAAAAAAATTATTTCCCCTCCTTCAGCACTCTCTCTCTCTCTCCACCACAGATCTTTCAGGTAAGATTTCACTATGAGTGTGAAATTTTAATAAATTTTAATATATAGCTAATATGCTATAAACAAATTGGTCTGTTTTTTCCAGGTCATTATGGTGTCTAAATTAAATGTTGTTTATTTTATAATAAATTTTCTCTCTCTCTCTCTCTGATTTACCAGCAATAAAAAATTGTTCATTATTTTATATTTGTTGTTATACTGGTATTTTATATATTTTTATAAATTTTGTTATATTAAACTTATTCTGTTATATATGTATATTTTTTAAATGTGAAGAACCCTGGAAGAACGTTCACAGAGACTGTTTGCCACTAAAGGAAAAAAATTAAGTGAATTAGATCCTGCAATGTTCACAAAATCAAAACCAGGAAAAGCAGGTAAAAAGGATGTTGAGAAGCAAAAAGAAATTGCCATACTAGAGGCACAAGTTTATCGTTTAGTGGAAGTGCTTTCAGTAAGTTTTTCATTTCAGTAATGTTTTTAGCATAATCATTTTAGGTAAAGATATATTGCCTATCTCCTGTCTCTGAGTGTGGAAGAAAAAAACAAACAAACTTAAAATGAGAATGCGCTGAAACTGAAAACAAGTTTTAGTTGATGGTATAATTACTCAGAGCTGGCGATGTGCCACATAAACATCTTCCTGATCTTTCCCACAGTGTGGTTATTTCCACAAATAGGGCATGCCAAACACACTCTAGGGACAGAGAAACTAAACTTCTGTATTCAGAGTATTACAGTAAATTGATTCCACAGACCAGACATATAGAACAGAACCTGCCAGCAATGCATTAGCAGAGACATTTTGACCAGGTAGCATATAATCTTATTGACATTTACTCTGCGCCATATCATGCTCAGAGTGGACTCAAGTGCAACAGTATGTAGGATTGTGAGAGGAGCACCATTGACATTGCTCCTCAGATCAGAAACAATTCTCACAAAAAATGATGTGAAAATTATAAATAAAAGAAAAATCCATATGATTGTTTTGGATGTTTCTTGTTTTTTAAATAATTTTTTGCAGTTTTCCCCCTCCAACCAAGAAAACAACAAAAACCCATGTGAAACAATAAATGATATACGAGGTGTGACAATTTAATTCCTGGAATGGCTATGTAGTGTCACCCGTGTGGTGATTTGGTAGGAGTCATGTGAGTAGGAGTCGTTTTTGTTCATGTTTTGGCTAATGCATGCATAAACCTCAAGCAATAGAGCAATTTGCTAGTTGGCTATTACAAAAACAATAGAGAGATCTGCGTGTAAACTTTGCCGTAAAAATGCGTGATCGAAATTTAGAGCAGCATGTTAACATCAAATTTTGTGTGAAAATCAGCAAAACTGCTACTACTGAAATGATGGAGCTGTTGAAAGGGGCATATGATGTGGATGCTCTGAAAAAGAGAAATGTGTCTTTAAGTATCATAAGAGATTCAAAGGTGGATGAGAAGATATGAATGGCGACCCCCCCAGAAGTGGGCAGCCAAAAATAAAAATTACAGATGCAAATGTGAACAGAGTGCAAGATTTGGTATGGTCTGACATACAATTAGGTGTGTGATTAATGGCTGATGAATTGCAAATGAATTGAGAAACAATCAGGATAATTTTAACTGAAGAATTGAGAATGCAAAAGATTTCTGCGAAATTTGTGCCTCAGATCTTGACAGACGAATAGAAGGAGTGGCGGCTTCAAGTTGCGACTGATCTTTCTGCAAATTAGTACATGTTTCTGAGAGTAATTACGGGCGACGAAACCAGGTGCTTCCAGTACCCGAAACAAAACACCAGAGCATTCAGTGGAAAACCTCAAGTTTGGCATGTCTGAAAAAAGCACTCAAGACCATGCTGGTGTGTTTCTTTGATCACAAGGGGATAGTTCACTATGAATTCGTTGAACAGAGACAAATGGCCAACCAACAATTCTATTTAGAGGTGCTGAAAAGATTATGAGATTCTCTTGGGAGAAAAAGACCTGAATTGCGGTCTGACAAGTGGATTATCCATCATGACAATGCACCAAGCCATAGTGTGCTCATCATGAGAGAGTTTCTGGCCAAAAAATTGATTACCTAATTAGGTCATCCTGCTTATTCACCCGATTTAGCTCCCTGTGATTTCTGGCTGTTTCTAAAATTAAACTGACTTAGACTGCACTAAAAGGACGAAGATTTTCTGACATCATTGATATTCAGCATAATGTGATAAAAGACCTCAAGAGTATTCCGGAAAAAGAGTTCCAGGCCTGTTTTCAAAAATGGGAACACCGTCTAAACCAGTGTATAAATGCACGAGGGGACTACTTGAAAGGCGACAGTAGCCACTAATGTATAATTCTGAACGTAGGTTTTTTACAGGTACATTCTGGGAATTAAATTGTCACACCTTGCATACTGCCACTTTCAGGCTTTTGAAACACAACCTGTAATTTCTAACAGGATTTCACCACTTTGGTTATTTGAACTATTCTTCATGACTTCTATCATAGGGATATGATGCTTTTGCATTGTTAGATCTGACATCCTTTGTTAGAGAATGTCATTCCTAGAATCAACTATTCTTGATTTGTCATGGTTGAAAATGTATTATTATTATCTGAGACCTCCAGGGAGTCAAGGACTCATCAAGAGAGGCTATAAATCTCCCAAACCAGCTGTCATATCCTTCCTTAAATTCATTCACACTAGATGCACTCACTACCCCTGACGTCAGAATATTCCAAACTATTTCTCTTACTCACTGCTCTGTGAAAGAATAAACTCTAGCTCTTGCCCCTTTTAATTTAATTGACTGTGAACAGACTTAACTTCCATAGATGCCCCATGTTCTCTACCCACCTTCCATATAATAAAAAATTTCATCAGACAATATCCTGTAACATTTATTCAGAAGTTTATAGACTTCTATCATATCACTCCTTTTTCTCCTGTTCACCAGAATCCGTAATCCACATACTCGCAATCTGACCTCATAATCTAAATCCCATAATCCAGATATAATCTTTGTAACTCTTTTTTGCACAGCTTTTTATCCCCTTGGAGACAAAATCTGCGCACAATAATCCAGGTGCGGCCTTATAAAGAGACAAAATGACTTCCTATCCTTACATGTCAAGGTTTGCTTCAACATCACATTAACTTCTGAGTTGTATTTGCAACTTTTGCTCTGTGACCTTTGAACTTCCAATTTCTATTTACCATTATGCCAAGATCCCTAGCTCATCAGATTCTTGTAGCATAGCCTTACTAATATAATATGCCACTAGAAATCTCATTTCTCAGGTTCAGGCCCAAGGACTGAACTTGAGGCACACCACTGGTCACCTTAAATCTGATAGATTTAAATCCACTGCTTACCACTTTTTGATATCTGTCTGTTAACCATCCACTGATTCAAGTCAAGAGTTTATATTTCAATCCCATATTCTCCTGTTTATGCAACAGCCTTTTGTGTGGTATCCTATCAAATGCTTTAGCAAAATCCAACATTATCATAGTGTATCCATTCCTTTTATCCAAACTCAGCCCTAACATTGTTATAAAATATGAGCAAATTGCTAAAACATGACCTTCCTTTAGTAAACCCCTTGCAGAGTATAGCTTGTTTGTCTACCTATTTCTGTATGTGGAAGTTCTTACCAACTTCTCTAAAATCTTCACTACCACACCAGAGATACTGATAGGTCGGTAGTCAGACACAACAGTTTTTGCACCACTCTTGTACAATAGAACTATACATTTCTTCCATCCTGTGGTATCATTCTTGAGCTGAGACCATGTGAAAGGTATAGCCAATTCGGTTTAAACATTTCTCTATCAAATGTGCTGATATTCCATCTATCCCTCCCTATTTGACAAATTCTTATCCAGGATGCAACAGCACTTCAACTTCACTTTCGTACACCTCTAACTCTTCATCCAATGTATCAGTAACACTGTGCACCATGTTATATACACATGGTTGATATATCTTAGCAAAGTGAGTACTCATAATCTCAGTAGCTTCTGACACTAGAGTACCATCTGCATTCAGTAAAATTATTCTTACACATTCATTCTGTCTTTTGCTTGTTGTTTGTTTTTGTGTTCCATCAAGTCGTTTTCGACTCCTGGTGACTCCATGAACATGCATTCTCCATTCAGATCTGTTTCTGGCCCTATCTTTCAGAATTTTCAAGCGCATTCCAGTTGCTTCTTTAACTCCATCCACCCATCTAATTCTTGGACTTCCTCTTCTCCTGCTTCCATCAACTTTAGCAAGCATCATCATCTTCTCCAGACTGTCATTTCCTCATATATGTCCAAAGTATGACAATTTTTGCTTGATGATCATAGCTTCAAGGGAGCAATCTGGCTTTATTCTGTCTATCGCTGATTTATTGGTTTGCTTTGCAGTGCATGGTATTCTTAGTAAGCATCTCCAAACCTATAATTCAAATGCATCTATCTTCCTTCTTTCACTCTTTCTCAGAAGGATCCAACTTTCACATCCATACAGTACCACAGGGAATACCATTGCTTTCACGATTCTGATTTTTGTTGCAATTCTAATATCTTTATCTTTAAAGATCTTGCTTAAATTTGTCATTGCTTTCTTTCTGAGTAATAATCTTCTAACTTCTTCAGTACAATAACCATCATGTTCAATTCGAGATAAAATACATCCTTGTCCTCCAAGATCTGTTTGGACAGTAGCTGCTTGTTCATAATAAAGATTCCTCAGAAGGATAATGAAATGCTCTGGTACTCCCATTGTTCGTAACACGTTTCACATGATCTACAGAGTCAAAAGCCTTACTATAGTCAAGAAACAAAGGTAGACATTCTTTTGATATTCCTGTGCTCTTTCTATTATCCATCTCACATTGGGGATTTGATCTCTTGTTCCTCTGCCTTTTCGAAATCCTGCCTGTTTATCTGGCATTTCTCTCTTCATGAATGGTTCCAGTCTTTTCTGAATGACCTTAAGTATGACTCTACTTGCATGAGAAATCAGTGCTATAGTTCTGTAATTTTCGCACTCTCTTGCATCGCCTTTCTTCAATAAAGGTATATAAACAGATTTTTTCCATTCCCTAGGCCATTTAGTTGTGATCCAAATTCGCTGACATATGTTAAAATTTTAACTGCCTCTTCTCTCAGGGCTTTGAGCAGTTCAATAGTTATTCCATCTCCTCCTGGTGCCTTCTTACTGGATAGCTGTTGCAGTGCCCACCTCACTTCACTCTCCAGTGGTACTGGCTCCTGTGTATAATCCTGCTCTTCAAATTTCTCAGTAATTTTGGAGTCCTTTCTGTAAAGGGCTTCTGTATACCCTTTCCATCTTTCTTTGATGTCTGCAGCTTCTGTAAGATATCCTTTGTGTTTACTTTTCAATATTGTCACCTTGGCACTAAACTTCCCTGTTAGTTCTCTGATCTTTTTGAAAATATCTCTCGTTTTTCCTTTCTTGTTTTGGTCTTCTATTTGTTGGCATTCCTGGTTAATGTAATTTTCCTTGTCTCTTCTGGCTTATCGTTGAAACTCTGCATTCAAATGCCATACTTCCTGCAAATTTCCTGTGGCCTCCATTTTTCTCCTTTCCTGAGCAGTTTTGATGGCATCTTCTGACAGCCATTTAAACTTCTTACAAACTGTTGGAATATTCTTCTTTGCTTCTGTTTTAATTATATCTTTGATCTCTTCTCATAGCTCATCTGGTTCTCCTTCACACAAATTGAGTGTGTTGAATGTGTTCTGTATACTAATATTGTATTCAACTGGTATGTTTCCAATATCATATCTGATTGACATTTGTGTTGTTTTCAGTTTCCGTAATTTCACATGTATCGTAGCCACTAATAACTCATGGTCTGTTCTACAGTCTGCACCTGGAAAAGTCTTGACAGACTGAATTGCACTTCTCCATCTTCTTTGTCCAAGTATATAGTCAGTTTGATTTCTGTATTGTCCATCAGGTGATATCCATGTGTACAATCTTCTTTTGTACTGTTTAAAGCAGGTGTTAGCAACAAACAAAGAATTCTCTGCACAAAACTCAACTAGTCTCTTCCCTGCAGTGTTACGAATACCTAAACCAAAACGACCTGTTTATTCTTTGTACCTCAGTCTCTCTCACTTTTGCATTCCAATCTCCGATAAGTAGCCATAAATCGCCCTTTGGTGTTGCATCTATCATTTCTTATAACTTGTCATTAAATTCTTCAATGTCTTCTTCTGGTGCCTCTGTAGGGTGCATAAATCTGAATGATAGTCATATTCATTGGATCCACTGACTCTGAGAGAAATGATTCTGTCACTCACTGGATTATAACCTAATATATACTTAGCCATTTTTTTCCTGAGTAAGTAAGATACTCCATTTTTACAACTTGTCTCATGCCCTGAGTAATACACCATATAGTCCCCTGACTGAAAATGGCCCATTCCTGTCCATCTAAGTTCACTTATTCCCAATATATCCAGCTTCTTGTGCTCCATTTACATCTTTATTATTTCCAGCTTACCTCTGTTCATACTTCTAACATTCCAAGTTCCAATCCTGTGGTTTCTTGTGAAACAGGGAGCCTCCCTTTTCCAACCAGCAATATCCGTGACCCAAGCTTCTCTCCGGATTTGACCCGGACACATCATAAAAACTAGTTCTACTTGTGGAAGCTCTCTGTTCTTCCCCAGTTGCATGTTGGATGCCTTCAGGCCCAGGGGTCTTACCATCCAGCACCATATCGTACTTTCTCATTTTTGGCATGTTCATAGAATGTTCTTGGCAAGGTACAGAGGTGGTTTGCCATTGCCTTCCTCTGGAATATTTTTTGACTTTTCAGTCTAGATCCGCACTGTTCTGTGAAAACTGGGGCGCCTCTGCTCCCGTTTTCACTCTTCGCCATGCAGTACAGGCTTGGTAAAGAAGAGGCTAAGTCTCTGTATTAGAGATGTATTGCACATATCTTTATCCTGGATTAATTCCCAGCAAAGAAATTATCCCTTACCCCCAGCTAAGGATAAAATTCTATTTATATATATATTATCCCATGGTATTATTACACAGGATCATAGAGGTAAAATTCACATATTTTATAAAGCACCTTTTCTGGCTTGTTATAAAGTTCACATTTAGAAATGATCATACAGTTTAGTAAATGTAGTGGTGATGCTTCTTCAGTATTACAGATTTTGCAGATGGGGAAGACTTTTATGCTATTACTAAATTTGATTGGTCTTGTGTGTCTGGCCTTGAGGCGAGAGATTATGGTAGCGGCACAGCGATTAAACTTGGAGTTCATGGTAGCTCCTTGATTTTCTGCTGAATATACCAGTGATGAGTTATGTCCTGGAGAATCATTCTTTTTTACATTTTCTTTTTGAGTAGTTTTAAAAAGATCAAAATCTGTGATATCAGTTGATGTTACACCCATTTTTGCTTTTCATATACAGTTTCATTTCCCTTTAATCATCCACATGAAATGGAATCTATTGAAAAATTATTTTGGAATCCTTATTCCAAAATATAAATGTAGTTTGTTTATGTTTTTTAATGTCTCAAGGTATTTCTTGGTGGCTAGTGCAGCAGTTCTTAATAGCTTGAAGGGCTGCTAAGGAATCTATGAAAATTATAAATTCCTTTGGATTTTGTTTATCCAAATGCTGCAGTGCTGTGTTAATGGTTATTAACACAGCACTGCAGCATTTTGTAAATTGTAAAAAAAAACATCTTTTTTTACAGTTTAGTTGGTTTGGTTTTGTAATACCATGAAAATAAGGTATGAATAATGTTCAGCACCTAAATTTGTGTATTAGATATCTTAATAGGTTCAGATCATAATCCCTAAAATAAGCAGCATTGTTGTGTAGTAGCATACTTAACAAGGCTGTTTTCATACAATAATTTAATAATTAGTTATATTTATATTTACTAATTATTCTGCTGCATTCCTGCTATATTTTGTTAGTAGGATTTTTAGTTTGTATATTTTTAGCTACTTAGTATGGCCTGAATAGATAATTAAAATAACTTTTATTTATATAATATTTAGTGCTGAAAATGAAATTTGTTGTTTTAAGTATAATGATGCTTGTCGTTTTATTTAAATTATCTTCAGACTTTTATTTTTAATATGTGGAATAGGAACAGCGTCAATCCACCAAAGAAAATGTTCAAAGAAAACAAGCAAGAACTGTGGGTGAAAGAGAAGAATCAGATGATGAAGTTTCAGAATCGGAATCTGAAGATGAAGAAGATAATGATGTTATCTATAATCCTAAGAATCTTCCTTTAGGCTGGGATGGAAAGGTATGTTGTGTGTTATTAAAATTTTAGGAGCCTGATAAGGAATATCTTTAAGCTTTATAAGGGATTTTTTTCTACACTTCCTAGTGTTAATTTTATAGAGAACTTTGTACTTTTTAACTTTTTTTTTTAAATTTTTATCTTTAATAATAAGATAATTAAAAGATTTTTGTTTTGTTTTAATATCACCACAAGGAAAAAAAAATACAATAATCTATTGTTTATCAGGAAGGCGCACATCATTGTGTGCACACCAGCAGTCAGGTGATATGCAAGGGTTATTGTTTTGAAGGTTGGATAAGCAGTAAATTACTGCATGTATAAGTAGGTATATATAAGTATGGGGATCTGAGGGAATTGCAAAAAAAAAAAGTGCATTTTTTGTTTAATTATATTCCTCTTTTGTGTCACTTAAGAAGTATGTTGTGATCTACTAATCACTATCAACCAGTTTATTGTAGTTATGCAATTTGGGAGTAATCTGGAATCATCAATTTATTGGATAGAAATGTTGCGTCATGCCTTCAAATATAGGTCTTATCAGCGACTAATCTGTTTATAACTTATTACAGTTATGAAACTTGAGACTAATCTGGCATCAGCTAAATTGGATAAAAACGTTTCTCGTATCGTTGCACTGTGCATACATGCAAATTCAGGTCCTGCTAAATATTTAAAATCATGATACAAAAGCTGGGATGAGTAAATACCAACTTTGGTTTAAGATTTGCTATGAGATTAGATGGTAATCATTGATAACTCAAGTTTTCTGAGAAGGTGCTAGGAATTACCAATGCCTTTGACTGTGTTTTTTTAATTTAAGTCTCAGTTCTGGGTTGTTCCCGAGGAGTTAGAAAGAAGGTGGGAAATGGTTCTATTGCATAAAGAAGGCTCCAAGATTGAGATGGAAAATTACTGACCACTCATCATCTCGGGACTCATGGTCAAGGTACTGGAGAAGTTACTTTAGAGCAAAATACATGAAATGTTATATTATATGGGGGCAACATGGTGTTGTGAAGGGTAGGTCATGTCTCAGTAACTTGCTCACCTTTTCTAATACAGTGACAGTTGGTAATGGGTTTACGGTGATACTACAAGACTTTACAAAAGTTCTTGACAGGATACTGAAGAATTCTATTCAATAAACTGCAGCACATAGAGATGGATATAAAGTTGGTGAATTTGATAAGTGGATGATGGAGAGATACCTGACAGTAGTTTATTCAGGAGCAGAGTCCATTAAAAGGCCTGCGACTAGTGGCATGTTTCAGGGCTCTATTCTTGGGCCACTACTATTTAATTTGTATGTGAACAACCAGCGAGGAAGAGATAGAAGTCAGAGGGAGCCAAATCTGGGGAATAGGGTGCAGATCCCTTAATTTTCCCATTGCCAAAACACCTTTGTGGGAAGGTGCATTGTCCTGATGAAAGATGATTTCTTTTCTTCTGCAAACCGGGACTTCAAGTTTTTTTTTTTTTTTTAATTGATGTTTTCTTCAAGATTCAAGTTTCTGCACTGTACAGCAGCCCAGACCATACATAGCATTTAACCATGCATACTCTAAGCTCTAAATTGAACGAATGAGGATGGGCTGGCAATTTGGGATTTAGCCGACTGAATTGTATTCCTATTGGTTAAACAAAAATACAAAATGATGGTACAACATGACAAAATTTCATGCCGGCTGGGGCGTCGTCCGGTTAAACAAGGCCCCCGTTGTTTTTGTCAGGGAACGAGGGTGAACAACAACAAGTCAGCTACTGGAACAAATCTGAAAACATACCAAAACACAACATCACCAGAGTTAAAGATCGGTACTATCAAAGTAAGAAGCCTGAATGGCAAAGAAATGGAGCTAGCGGAGGAATTAGATAAGTACCAGGTTGACATAATAGGGGTGACTGAAACAAAAAAGACAAAAACTGGTGAGATCTTTCTGAGCAATAAATACAAAATGTTATATTCAGGCAATGACAATCAAGGAAAAGAATAAGTAGCCATAGTATTCAACACAAAATATGAGGCTCATCTTCTTGCATGGCAGGCAGTGTCAAGTAGAGTGATTTGGGCAAATATGAGAATGGGGAACTGGACAATGAGACTTATTTGTGCCTATGGTTCCACAGAAGGTTCTACTAAGGTAAAAGTGGAGGAATGTTTTGAGGCTCTAGAGAAAGCTACTGACACAATGAAAAAGGAAAAGTTGGTCCTTGTTGGGGATCTAAATAGCAGAGTAGGAAGTGATTGTCAGACATACAAAAATGTTTTCGGAAAATTTGGAGAAAAGAGCAAAGCTAATAATAATGGCAAATATCTGTTGGATTTCTGCTCAGGACATGGACTGGTTATTACTAACACCATGTTCCAACATAAAAATGTGCACAAATTCACATGGAGAGAAGAGGCAAGGAATAAGAAAAGTCTCATTGACTATGTTATTGTTGATATTGATGTTTTCTCCTTGGTGCTGGACAGCAGAGTGTACAGAGGATTTAAAATTGGAAGTGATCACTATTTAGTCTTGAGCAGGATAAAATTGAATTTCATATTGAAAAGAATAACATGTAAGAAAGTTTTAAAGCAAATAAAAGTTGAGCAGTTCTCAGATGTGAACTGTAGACTAAAATACACAAAGATTATTGAAGTAAAAATGAAAGAGTTTTAGAACAGGAATGAAACCTTGGAGATTCAGTGGCAAGCCTTGAAGAAAGCCCTGATTGATTCAGCTAGAGAGGCATCTGGTGAAGTTGTCTGCAAGGATAGAAAAATCAGAACTCCCTGGTGGACACAAGAAGTTAAAGAGGCAGTGAAGGAAATGAAGAAAGCATATCAAAAGTTCCTGGCAAATAAGTCAGCTTGTGCACTTAGAGAATACAGAGACAAATGCAAGAATGCTAAACACTGTGTAAAACTAGCTAAATAAAAGTCAAGGGAGGACTTTGGCAAGAACATAGAAAATAAATATCAAGAAGGTGGTACGATATTCTGGAGGTTGTTGAAGAAGCTTAGAAATGGAGGAAAGAGTGCTGTAAAAGGAGTTAGAGATGATAAAGGTGACATGAAAATGGGAGAAAAAGATATCCTTGAAGTATGGAGTAATTACTTTGAAAAACTGCTAAATGAAACAAGCAGTGATGACAGCACACTGGTAAAAAAACACTCAACAGGCATACAGTCAGGAATACATACTTGAAGTAGAAAAAGCCATCAAAGGCTTGAAATGTGGAAAGGCAGCAGGAGTAGATGATATTCGACCAGAAATGCTGAAGTATGGTGCTATAAAAGTCTTACAGTGGCTGCACTGCATAGTTCAGAAAGCCTGGACAGAGGGACGAATTCCCGATGATTGGAGTAGAGCTCTCATAGTACCCATATATAAAAAAGTGAAATAAAACTGAATGTGAGAATTACAGAGGTATTTCCCTACTGACTGTTCCTGGCAAGATCTATGTAAGTATACTTGAGAAACGGTTGAGAAGAGTTGTGGAAGAAAAGCTTGGTGAAGAACAAGCTGGATTCAAGCCAAATAGAGGCTGTCAGGATCAGATCTTCACTTTACGACAAATAGTCGAGAAAGCAATGGAATATAGCAAAGATCTGTATTTAAGTTTTGTCGATTTGGAAAAGACATATGACAAGGTGTCAAGAGAGAAGCTATTCAATACGCTACAGTTATATGGTGTCAATGGGGCATTATATCAAGCAATACTTAGTCTTTATTAGAATTGAAGGAAGTACAGGAAGATGGTTTAATGTTAAATCTGGTGTGATACAAGGATGTACATTATTCCCTCTGTTATTCATTATCTATATGGATCACATTATGAAGGAAAGTGGTATTAAACATGATATTAAAATTGGAGATGTTAATGTCAGCTCTTTGCTTTATGCGGATTATGTTATACTTCTAAATAAATCTGCTACAAGTCTGCAAGATTCTCTGACAAAATTGAATAACTGTTGTAATAGATATGGTATGAAGGTCAGCAATAAAAAGACAAAGACAATGAAAATAGGCAGAATCATTGAAAATGTCAACTGTGTTGTGAATGGAGAACCCGTGGAACAAGTAAAATATTTCAGCTACTTGGGCACGATTTTTAGTGAAGATTGTAAATTAAATATAGAAATAGGCAACAGAATCAGCAAAGCTGGTATGGTGGGAAGTCAATTGAATAAATTCATATGGAATAAGAGAGAAATTAGTCAGAACACTTAATTAGCTGTATACAGGACCGTGTTCAAACCAGTTTTAAGTTATGGATCAGAGAGCTGGGTCATATCTGTAGTCTCTAGTCTTTTCCAAAGACTAGAGACTACAGATATGAGAGTCCTGAGAAAGATTATAGGCGTGAACAAATGGCATCAATGGCAATATCACATTAAAAATGAGGATATTAGGAAAGAACTTGACATTGTCAGCATCCAGGAATGTGTTAGCAGAGCTAATCTCATGTGGTATGGTCACTTAAACAGAATGGGTGAAGAAAGATTAGCAGAACAAGTGTTCTCTGCCAGGTTGGCAGCAAAATGACCCAGAGGAAGACCAAGATGTAGGTGGATTGATACGGTACAAAGTGCCTTAGACGATAGAAATATAAGATCTGATAATGTTGGAGTCTTAACAAGTAACAGAGTGATTTGGAGGAAAATTGTAGATAGGAAGTTAATAATGATGTAATTTTTTCATGTAGTACTATCGTATCCTGTATACCACTTGAGGGTACATGGCAGGAATTTGATGATGATGATGTGAACAGTATAAGAAAAGATCTGAGAGGAACTAGTCAGTTATTTGCTGGTGATGCAAAATTGGGTAAAGCAATAATCAATAAAAATGATGTTAAAATTTTCCAGAATGATTTTAAATAGACTGGCAAAATGGGCAGAGGAAGATGTCATTTTAATGTGGCAAAGCATAAGGTTAATGCAATTTGGGGCAAAAAGATTACCAGTTGTGTACCATATTGATGAAGCAGAGATTTGGGGGTATTAGTGGATAGGAGTTAAAGCTTAGAGGGTATATTATAAAAGTGGCAAAAACAGCTTATCCGATTACTTGGTTACTGAATAGCAATGATAAGCAAGTTATTATACCTCTTTATGGGATCTTAGTAAGACTCCCCCATCTTAACAACTGGGCACAGATCTGGTCACCTGGGTTTCTTGAGAAAGAGAAGAACCAGAGGCAAGGATAATATGGTGGCATTTGTATGGAATGCACCTTATGAAAATAGGTTGAAGATTTGTAAGTTATAGAAATTGTTTGGGAAGCAGAAAAGGAGTTTATGTTGTATGGGGGGGGTTCTCCTCCCCCATCCATCTTTTGGGAAAAGTTTAGCCCTCCTAATGAGGAATTAAGTATGTTTTTTATGACTGTAGATTGTGTGTGTGTGTGTGTGTGTGTGTGTGTGTGTGTGTGTGTGTGTGTGTGTGTGTGTGTGTGTGTGTGTGTGTGTTCACAGGGCCAGTTTGCCTGTTCTGAGAAATAAAAAACCTGAGTTTCCTGGCAAAAAACCTCTCGACTTCCATATGAGACTGGCTAACTCACCTTAAGTCTAAAGAGGCCAGATAAAGGTTCCTCACATCATGAATGGGAATCAAACTCAGGTCTTTCCAACAAAAGGGCTTCGCCTATACTGACTGAACTATGTAGGCTCTAGAAAAGGAGTGATATGATTGAGACATAACAAATTAATCAAGGGTTTTTACCAGATTAATACATAAGAAATTCTTTCCAAACAGGTGTGGAGGGGTGGGAGAAGTAGAGGTCATTTTTAGAAATTGAGGAAGGGTGTGAGGACTAGATTTTTTGCTTTGAGAGTGGTGAATGAGTGGAATAGGTTGCTAGAGTGTTGTGGGTGTGTTGACTGTGAATGAGTTCAAAGCAAAGTATGATAGATATTGCACACATTTTGGACAGTGCTTGGCATAATGTTTGGACCTCCCTTGACAAAACAAACTGTTTTAACACAATTTCAGCAATGCCCTTTAATTGGACCCAGGTTTAAATCCTCTCTAAGATTTGAAGACCCTTTATCTGGACTTTTCGTCTGAAGGTAAGTTAGCCAGCTTCATACATTGCTGGAAGAGTTTTTTCTCCCTGAGACTCAGGTTTTCAATTCCTACAATACAGGCAAATCAGCCAGAAGAATACGCAAAGTGTATAGGCCATGGGAATAAGGATTCATCACTGTAATCTGTGTAGAAAGGTGTTGTAGGTCTGTGCATAAGCATAAAATGGAACAGATGTCATACACATTCTCAAAAACTTGCAAACACTTCCATAGTATCAGAAGAGCTATGCTACATGTGCTCTTAGAAATGGATTTTAATCCTGTTTCAGTCAAGAACTTTTAAAGCATTTCAGTATGAAGTATTAGTCTCATACGGAATAGCATGGTTTCTCTGCTCCTGAAAACTTCAGTTTTTTTTGGGGAATCCATTTCATGTTTGAGACTGTTGTTATAGTTTCTCATACATGAATTACTAATTGGTAAGTCATGCTAAAAGTATTCTTTTTATTAAAAAGAAGCACTGTACAAACCAAACTTAGAGTTTATTTGATATAAAAATGAAAGGATTTCTTTAGTAGTATTTACAGTAGTCCCCCCCCCCCCCCCTTATCTGCAGGTTTGCTTTCTGCAGCTTCAGTTACCCATAGTCAATCCCAGTCTGAAAATATTAAATGGAAAATTCTAGAAATAAACAATTAATAAGTTTTGAATTGCACGACGTTCTGAGTAGTGTGATGAAATCTCACGTCATCCTGCCTGGAACGTGAATCATCCCTTTGCCCAACGTATCTACACTGTACTGCATATGCTACCAGCACATTAGTCACTTAGTAGATGTCTCAGTTATCAGATCGACTGTCGTGGTATCGCAGTGCATGTGTTCGAGTAACCCTTATTTTACTTAAAATGGTCGCAAAGCATCAGAAGATGCTTTGCGGCCATTTTAAGTTGAAAGGTGAAAGTTCTCGACTTCATAAGGAAAGAAAGAAAAAAAACTATGCTGAGGTTTCTAAGATTCCATTCACATTCAGATAACTTTTATTACAGTAGACTGTTATAATTGTTCTATTTTATTATCAGTTCTTGTTTTAATCCTTACTGTGCCTAATGTATAAATTAATGTATAGGAAATACATATCGGAATTACACGTATAGAAAAAACATAGTACAGTCATACCCCTACTTACGTGAATCTGGAGTTACGTGGTTTCTTATATGTACTTATTCCCATCCCGCTTTATGCCTCACCACCAGTCGTATCTTTCAGGCGCCGGCTGCATTCGCCATTGTCGCACATACTGTGAACAAGCACTGATGTGTTTCGTGCAGTCTCCATTCATACATGACTTTTAGTCTACAAACCTTGTGACTGTTTAATGTTACGTTCTTGATAAAAATTTTATCACATAAAAAATAATAATGTCGTCCAAAAGAAGCAAGTCCGATTCTTCTACAGCTAGCGAAAAAAGAAAAACATTGACTTTGGAAACAAAACTCAACATCATTAAGGATTTTGAAGGCGGAATGAAAATTTGTGAGCTATCAAAGAAGTTCGATCTACAGGAATCCACAGTAAGAACAATCATGAAAGATAAAGAAAGAATTCTTGCTGCTGTGAAAAATGCCCAATCATTGAATTCAAGCATAATTCGTAAACATCATGGGATTATTGGTGAGATGGAAACGATGCTTAAATTATGGTGTGATAAACAAGTGAGAGTAAAATATTGTCCAGTTGATCAAACGAGCTGATTTTTGAGAGGCTAAAAGTAGAAGCTGGAGAAGCTTCCAAAGAAGAAAATTTCGTGGCCAGTAATGGTTGGTTCAACCAATTTAAAAATCGCTGTAACTGGCACAGCATCGCGGAGAGGTGGCAAGCACTGATAAAGAGTCTTCATCTGCTTTTCCTGAGACACTTAAGGCTATCATCGAGGAAGGTAGCTATAGCAGTCAAACCATATTTAATGTAGACGAGACCGGCGTGTTCTGGGAAAAGATGCCTTAAGAGAACTTTCATCGCACGTGAAGAAAAAACGTTTCCTGGCTTTAAGGCTTCCAAAGACCAGTTGACAGTAATGCTTGGTGGAAAGGCAGCTGGTGTTTGCAAGTTAAAACCTCTCTTAATTTATCGCTCTGAAAAAAAAAAATCTAAAGCTGGCTTGGCAGTGATTTGGAAGTCAAATTCTAAAGCTTCGGTGACAGCTTCTATTTTTGAAGACTGGTTTGGTCACCACTTCATACCTGAAGTTGAACGTTATTGCCAGTTTAAAAAAATTATGTTTAAAGTTATGTTCATTATTGATAATGCACCTGGTCACCCTTCTGCAACTTTAATTGATTTTGATCCACGTGTAAAAGTTGTTTTATTGTCCCCAAATACAACCAGCTTACCTCAACCGATGGACCAAGGAGTTATCAAAACATTCAAAGCGTACTACACACGACGTTCATTTGCAAGTCTGAATGAAGCTATGAGGCAAAATGAGCACCTGTCTGTTAAAGAGTTTTGGAAACAGTTTAATGTTTTAGATGCTGTAAGGATTATCAGAGATTCTTGGGGTGAAATTTCCCCAAAAAACCTTGAATGGTGTCTGGAAAAAACTTTGTCCATCCTTTTTTAAATGCAAAACGGAAATGTTGCCAGAAACTGATCAAGTTGCTGAGGCAATAGAAGTTGCCAACATTGCCAGGCAATTAGATTTAGAAGTCGACAGTGAAGATGTCAGCGAGCTGTTAGACTCACATAACAAGGAGCTTACAATCGACGAGCTCATAGAAATGCGTGAGCAAAGCACTACTGAAGAGACCGAAACCTCAGATCCAGTTCTACCAGAAAAGCACATGACAATTGCAAAATTAACAGGTCTCAGCTTAATTAATAAAGGTTTACAGATTTTGAAGGACATAGATTCTAACGAGGAACGAATTGTAGCCACAAGGCAAGGAATAAAAAAAATCATTGGCTTACTATGAAGAAATTTTGCGTGACAAGAAAAAGACATTATGCCGTAAGACGAATCTATTAGATTTTATGAAACCATTGACATCGAAATAACTTTTTTATGTATGAAAAACTACAATTATGTTTATATTTCTTAAAAAATATAGGTGTTTTTGTAAACCTTTGGTTCCAATTAACCAATATTTTGTATGTTTGTATATATAAATTACATGCAAAATTATACCCCGAGTTATGCGAATTCGACTTACGCGCTTTTTGTTTGTCCCACGTACCGCGTAACTTCGGGGTATCACTCTCTCTCTCTATATATATATAGGGTTCGGACAATCTGCACTTTCAGGTATCAACGAGGGGTTTTGGAACATATCCCCCGTGGATAAG
Source organism: Typopeltis vanoorti (assembly GCF_054136105.1). Taxonomy (NCBI): domain Eukaryota; kingdom Metazoa; phylum Arthropoda; class Arachnida; order Uropygi; family Thelyphonidae; genus Typopeltis; species Typopeltis vanoorti. Next base: position 33,960,023 of record NC_143567.1, on the reverse strand, counting down.
GGGAGGGGACTACTGTATTTCATTTCCATGTTTATTTTTATTAAACATAAAAATAAACATGGCTGGTAGGCAATTTCAAGTATTGATATGAGCCAATTTCAAAAACAGCAATTGAACTATGAGACATTTTAACAGATTACTTTTTAAATTACCATAAAAATCATTTAAGTATAAAGAGCTAATAAGCTTCATTTCGGCAATGAAAACATTACTTAAATTAAGGGGATATTAAATCCCACATAGTTTTAAAACCGAATAAGAAACTCAAAGATCGGAATCAGAGAGTTTCTTGCCGAATGTAGTATAGTAAACTATAAAGTATTGGCGACACTAGCGTTAGCCAATGCAAGTGATCCTAGTATGTAGTACAATACCGGGCAACTCGTTGCAAAGGTGGGGGAAGTTCAGATCGCTATTCTTAGGTATTTTCCATAATGTAAAAACACATTTCTTAGGATTCTCGTAGACAGGCTTATACGTTGGTTATGCATTTCTAAATAACTTAGGGAATTGAAACAACGTAGATCCGAATATAAATTAAATTATACTTTAATAGATATTTCCGATATTTCGGCAATGTCATCCAACAAGGAATTTAAAGCCCTACAGGAATTGAGAAATAATAAAGAATTAGTTATCACCAAAGCGGATAAAGGAAATGCAACTGTAGTACTTAATCAAAAGGACTACAAAGGTAAGCTGAATGCTCTTCTATTAGATCGGGCTACTTACCTCCCTATCAATTACAATCCCACCAACTCACAAATTAGAAAACTTCACAGGCTCCTTAAGAAAGTCACTTCTTGGCCTGTAGAAGTTACCAACAGATTAAAACCGTTTAACTCTATACCCCCCCGTATTTACGGACTCCCAAAAATACATAAAGAAAATGTGCCATTACGTCCCATAGTGGATGGCATTGATTCCCCCACATACAAATTAGCTAAACATTTGGCCAAAGAGCTCACACAATATACTGGCAACACACCATCACACATAAAAAACTCAGCCCACTTCAAAGCCAGCATAGAAAACCTTACACTCCAACATACTGACATAATGGTCAGCTTCGACGTCTCCTCCTATTCGTATTCGTATTCAATGTCTCCTCTTATTCGTCCCACTCAAGGAAACTTTAGAGCTAATCCAAGCTAAATTTTCCCCCGATATCTCAGCCCTATTTCTGTTCACAATGAACTCAGGCTATTTCGTTTGGCAGGGAAAATTCTACAAACAAATAGAGGGGACAGCCATGGGCTCACCACTCTCCCCACCCTTGGCCAATTTCTTTATGGAGACCTTTGAGGAAAAAGCCTTAGCCTCTGCCCCACAAAAACCAACCATATGGCTTCGCTACGTTGATGATGTGTTCGCTATTTGGCCACATGGCTCTGAAACACTCCTCTCCTTCCTTACACACTTAAACAACCAACACACCAGAATCAAGTTCACCCTGGAAAAAGAAGAAAACAACTGCCTCCCTTTCCTAGACACACTAGTCACCCGCCAGCCTGATGGAACTTTGGTTTTCTCAGTTTAGAGAAAACCCACTCATACAGGCAGATACATCCACCAACAATCCCACCACCCCTCCTCACAACAATATGGAGTGGTAAAAACACTATACAACAGGGCTAAACAAATCTGTTCTAACGACATAGCCCTTAACACTGAACTAAATCACATCCTCAACACTTTCTCAGCCAATGGCTACCCCCCCCCCCCCCCCAAAAAAAATCCAAAAATATTAAAACATACAAACCACAGCCCCCCCCCCCCCCACACACACACACACAAAAAAGATTACTCTAAATCCATCACCATTCCCTACATCTGAGGCACATCATAAAAAATCACCAAAATTCTAAAAAAACATGACCTCACCTCCTGTTACAGGCCTTACAGAAAATTGGCATCCCTTATCCGCTCTACCAAAGACCAACCACTTCCCCTAGACCTACCTGGTGTATACCAGGTCCCTTGCAGTTGTAAACTGTTGCACTTTGGCCAAACAGGGTAGGACAGCGAATATCAGAATTTCTGAACACAAGGACTACATCTGGTTTTACAAGTATAGCCATTCTGGTCTTGCAGACCATGCTCTGGATACTCGCCACAGAATACGGTGGAAGAAAGCAACAATAATACACCGGAGCAAATATAAATTCGAAAGATTATTTATGGAATTAGCCTCTGCCATAAGAAACTCTCCAAACCTCAACAAATTTGGTTGTATGCGACTGCCCCAAATTTGGGAGGCATACATCAGCAGACCTTCAGCCCAACGGCCAAGAACGCCTACTTAGCCCGCCAGAGGGCACCATCAGGACTTCTAGGAGAACGATAGCTTCATATCTTCATTCTCAGTTACTGTATTGTTATTGCCTGTGTGCACCTGCCTTTTTGTAAGTTCCTTTAGAAAATGGCAATGTGACATTGCCGAAATATCGGAAATATCTATTAAAGTATAATTTAATTTATATTCGGATCTACGTTGTTTCAATTCCCTAAGTTATTTAGAAATACATTTCTTAGGAAAGGTATGCTGTTATTACATTATGGAGGGAGGTCACTACCCAGACCGGTTTCAGCCTTTTTTGAGGCTTCATCAGTGAGTAGCTAGACCTAATACCAAAGTGTATAGCGAAAAGAACTTATGTACTCTGCGAACGAGTTTTCCAAACAGGTGCAACCATTAAGTTAAGTATAAAGAGCTAATACTTAATGGTTGCACCTGTTTAAAGAGCTAATAAGCTTCATTTCGGCAATGAAAGCTACTCACTGATGAAGCCTCAAAAAAGGCTGAAACCTGTCTGGGTAGTGACCTCCCTCCATAATGTAATAACAGCATACATTTACTAGGAAATATGTTTTTACATTATGGAAAATACCTCAGAATAGCGTTCTGAACTTCCCCCACCTTTGCAACGAGTTGCCCGGTATTGTACTACGTACTAGGATCACTTGCATTGGCTAACGCTAGTGTCACCGATACTTTATAGTTTACTATACTATATTCGGCAAGAAACTCTCTGATTCCGATCTTTGAGTTTCTTATTCGGTTTTAAAACTATGTGGGATTTAATATCCCCTTAATTTAAGTAATAAAAATCATACTACTTATTAAATCTTATAGTAGACTGTCACTACAGCAAACTCTGCGGTTGAAAGAAACTTCCATTACTATCATGTTCAGTATTTATTTTCTACTCTGCTTCCCCTTATGTCAGCTGCCTTTGTTAATGACTCAAAACATTCCTCCTCTTTTTATTTAGTAGAATCTTCTCTGGGACTATAGGCACAATGTCTCATAGTTCAATTCCTGTTTTTGAAATTGGCTCATATCAATACTTGAAATTGCCTACCAGCCATGTTTATTTTTATGTTTAATATTAAATATATAATATCTACTAGTTTCTATAACCACTATTTCTCAAATATAGAATCTCTCCTGTTTTTATCTTGGTTGTTACCAGTTATGTCAAAATGGTATTTTTTGGTATTAATGGAAAAGAGGCAGATCTGCCTCTTACCCTGCAAAAGCATCATGCCTCTGCTCTGTTCCCTGCAGCATTTTTCCTTCAGAGCTGTTGAATAAACTGCTGCTGTAAGAGTTTATCTTTTTTGAGATACTTGGTAAGGATTACACCATCCATATTCCAAAAAGAATGGCAAGAATCTTTCCTGCTGACGTTTGGATTTAGAACTTCTTTGGCTGTGGAGAGAACCTTTGTGTTTCCACTCCACTGATTGTTGTTTGGTCTCTGCATCATTAGTGATGAAGCTGTGTTTCATTAATAGTCACAATATGGGCCAAAAAAATTTGCACCTGATCTCAAAATGACCCAAAATCCCTTGAGATGGCCACACGTTTTCTCTCTTTCTGTTGGTTCAAACATTTGGATCTACTTTGCTGAGAGCTTCTGCATGTTCAGATGTTGGTGGATAATGACCCCAACTCGTTCCCTGAATATCCCCAGAGTCTTTGCAATGTTTTTGGCTGGTATTTGTATATCATCAAGGATCATGGCATGCACTGCATCAATATTTTCAGGTGTGATCGCTGTGGAAGGTCTTCCTGACCTGGGGCATCTGTTGTCTCAGGATGCCCAGTTTTAAACTTGCCCACCCATCTGGCAACTGTTGTATATGCTGGGACAAAGTCCGTCAGAAGCTGGGACAAAGACATGTCAGAAGTTCAAAACTTCTGACATGTCTTTTTATATATCCTAAAAGATCTACTTTCTATTTTTATATATCCTAAAAGATATTCTAAAAAGAACAATTATTATAATTTGATGAAACATGGGGGTTAAAGGGTTTTAAGATATGTGCTTTCTTATGGTTGTTTCTTATCAGTTGCCTTAATATCATTTCTGCATATTCTTGAACATCAAACACATATCTAATATTGAAAAAAGCCATTATTTCAATATGCATTATTTGCAGTTTCATTTATTCATGCAAATATTTAATACCCCTAAACTGAGAGATTTGAAGTCATGGTATACCATAGTGAGATGCATTTTGGTGGCTACTATTTAAATAGATGTAGTTGATAAAATAGTATTATAACTTCACACTTAATATTATGTTCTTTTTTGCAGCCTATCCCATACTGGCTATATAAGTTACATGGCCTGAATATTACGTACAGTTGTGAAATCTGTGGAAATTTTACCTACAAGGGACCTAAAGCATTTCAGAGACATTTTGCTGTAAGTTATTTATTGCACTTTACAATATCCTAAATGCTGCAGGTGTGTTGATATTATTTTTCATGTATGCTGAAATAACACTTTAGTGATTTATTAAGCTATTGGAGATTAACACAAGAGCGCAGTTTGTTCGCCAAGATGGTCGCTGACCTTCGATAGAAGATAGCACAATAAGAAGAAGAAGCTATTGGAATAGATCACTAAGATATTTTTCAGTGTGCAACTTTGTTAATATTGTTGGGATTTATTCAAAAACTGAATAATGATAATAATAGATTTTGACTTAATTTACTACTGTTCCTTAATCTTTCCTTGATATTGCTCTTAAGAATAGCTGTGAACTTCTTAGGGTTTGATTTGTTTTATGCAGTATCATGCACAATGAGATATTTTATGCCTTTGTTGTTTGTTTCCTCCTTTCTCAAAGCTTTACTAATTTTAGGTTCTATCAGGATCGAATACTGAATTTCAGGACTAAGCTGTTCACTTACAATAAATTTTGTTACTTTTAAAAATAACTCATTGTATCTGAAACTTTTTTTTTAGGAGTGGCGTCACGCACATGGCATGAGATGCCTTGGAATTCCAAATACTGCACATTTTGCTAATGTTACCCAGATTGAGGATGCCTTAGCATGTAAGTGATCTAAATTATATCCACGTATATATATTGTAAATCTTTCATGAAATAGATTGCCTGTTTATATGACAAACTGTGCACACATAAATTATATAATATATTTAGGAGTCAGTCTTTTTCATAATGGATCCAGAAGTTTGTTATTCTATATGGCATAGTAGATGAGGGACAAAATCTGTAAATTTTATCATGTGGATCACACCGTGAAAAGTTAACTTGTGGTACATTAATCAGTGAGTGGAGTCGGTTGATTATCTGGAAACTCTGCTCTAGAGATGATACTTTTATCACTTCAGGCTTCCAGCAAGCAGATTGGTGGGCTCACCCTTCTTATCCATAATTTCATTAGACATCAGCCATGTGATCATATGATTAGTCATAACTTTGGTGATGTGTTCACATGAATTTTTACCAGGCGGCCCTATGCTAGGCTTTTCTAAATTGAAGCCTCAATTCTCTGGCAACAGTAATAATAGTAGAAGGAGAGTATCTACAATGGGAAGGTGGCAAACCCTCAGAGAAATGGTTGGTCAGCCATATCTCTTTCCCAGGTACTTTTTCCTCTTTTACTATTTTGAGAATTTCTATTCTTCTCCCCCCCCCCCCCCCCATAGAATTTCATCTGTATTTAACCTCTCTACTGGCCAAGGTAGATGAAATAGTGAGACCAACTTGCCTTCTTATCCATGTTATTCAATAGGTGTTACGGAATCGTATCCAGATTTATCTGGACGTATATATATGTCCTGGCTGTTTGGGGTGTTAATCTTTCTTTTGTTACTGCTATTAAGTCTTAAAAATCCTTTCTAGGATCCATGTGTTTATCTGCCTTTCAGTATATGAGATTTTACTCTCAGAAGTCTCCTGTAAACCCATCTCACAAACAGCTGTCATTTTCCTGTCAAACTTCTTTAGGTTCCATGTTTCACATTCATAAGTTTCAACTGAAAAAAAAAAAAAAAAAAACCAGCAGGATACAAAAATCATCAGTTTTGTTCCTTTAGTGATAATTATATCTTTCCTGACTAACTAGGTCTCTGACTGTTGTCCTAGTAATTCCTAATCTTATTCTGGTGTCTTCTGAATAGCATTTCTTTACATTGTGATGAATCTCAGATTTTCAGATTTGCTGACCACCTCAATTATTCCTTGATTAAGGTTTGCCTCCTGTCTTCAGCTCATCCAGTGCTAAAAGCATGTTGTCCTCATTGTAGATGCTGACTAGGTAAGAAGTAGGCATCTTTGCATAATTCCCATGTCCACTTGATCCATTCAGTTGAACCTACACCTATCCTTGCTGTGGCCTCTTGCTCACTGTACAAGTTAGCTGTCAATCTGATTATGTGTTGAAGAAAGCCCATTACTTTCATTTCCCTACAATTTTATTGTCTTACAATTTCACAAGTTGAACATGGTCAAAAGCTTTTGAGCAGACTAAATTCTATGCTTCTTGATGGTCTGATTTCTTGTACCCTTTATTTTCCTGAAACCTGTCTTTTCCTCAGGCATCCTATTCTTGATTTGGACTCAATCATCTTTAGAATCATTTTTAGTATAATCTTGCTTGCATGAAAGATTAAGCTAGTAGTTCTATAATTCTTGCAATCCTTCATATCTTCCTTGTGCAGTAGTATGATCTCTTTCAGTCTTTAGTCTCTTGCTCCCATATTCTTAAAATCAATCTATGAAACACTCTTATCTCCTGTGGCCTTAATTACCTCTGCCTGGATTCTATCTGCACTTGGTGGCTTGTTGTTATCATTCTTAACTGCTCCTTGAACTTAATAAATGGTTCCTTCTCAAAATCTACCTGAAGAAGTCTCTTTCAAATTTCCCTTACCATTTGTACAGTAATTTTTTCTTCCATTAGTACTTTCCCATTCTTGTCCTGATAATATTCAAATTGGACGTAAACTTGTGCTTAAGCTCACAAACTAGCCCAGACATTGTTTTGTAATTATGCCCCCTCATCTGGTACTCTATATCTTAATACTTCTTACAAATGCTAGAAGTAAGTATTAATAATAACCAACCTGTTAGTCTGGAAAAATTCCAACATCACACCTTTTTTCATAGGTGTGATGTTTCCCTAAAAACATCACACCTGTGACAAAACCTGCAACATCCAATTCTGTCATACTCTTTCTCACCTTTGTATTGAAGTCTCCTAGAATGAAGAGAATATCTCTCCTTGGCAGGCTATCTATGACAGTCTAGATTTTCATAGAACTCCTCACTTTCTCCATCAGATGCAGGGTGTATATAAACCACCACAATTAACATTGGTAGAATGAACCATGAATCTAATAAAAGTATCCTGTCATCATTTGTTGGCTTCTAATGTAGAAGGGGGTGACTTTTCCTCAATACCACAGCTATTCCATGGTGCCTTGAACCGCCCTCTCCCCCCATCCCAAATAAGCAACTAGCTTACCATCGTGCCTTTGAAAATGTCCTTCTCTGTTCCAGGGTTTCTAAAATTCCAAGATACCACCAGTTACTCTCTCTCTCTCCCCCCCTCCATATATAGACATACATGTAAAAGATTGATAAATGAAGAACATGATTGGAATAAATAAGTGAAAAATGTAAAAATATGTAAATCTTATAGTAAAAATGCATTAAGATGCAGAGACTCCTGTTCATTATATATATAAAACTAAGCTCCTGTATTCATGCATGCATGGAAGATGTCATTTGGGAGATTTTAAATCTCACCTTAGAAATAATTGAGAATGAAGAGCAAAGTGCATTTATGCAAATGAACACAAAACATAAGATGTAAATTGGTTATAACCTCTCCTTAAACCATCAAGATAGATTTACCAGGACATTTATACTGTGTTTCACAGACCATGACAACATCCTTCTTATTACTCAACACATTCCTACTGGATCTAAACTTGTGAACTAATCTGTTCATTGCAGGCCTACTGGGAGTGTGCTCATATTTCTCTTGAAATTCACACTAACTTATATATATCATTGATATCTACACATGAAAGGCTATAAGATCTAAAGCACATTGGTGCCTGTGTGGGCAAGAGGAATAGAAGAAAGAAGGAATCTGTTCACATTTTGCTTGAACAGCTGAAGGTTGTAATCTTTGGGGAAGGTAGAGTGGGAGAGACTGTTCCAAAGGACAGAAGTAGATGGAATGAAAGAGGAGGCAGTGAAGTTGGTTCGGTGAGTTTCAAGATGGACTGTAAAAGGGTGTTTGTTAGAAGTGGCTCTTGTTTTAATGATTTTGGAGGAGAGTGGAGGAATAATAGTGACCAATTCAGCAGAGCACCATCCATGAAAGTATCTCTAGAATAGGCACAAGGCAAAAACTGAATGTCTGTGAAGGAATTGAAGTGGGTATGTGTGAGAAAGAGGGATCATTAATTAGCTGGATTGCCCTCTTCTGGATAGAATCAAGCAATCTTGGAGAGGATTTTGGTGTGCACCACTCCAAACATGGGAGCAATATTCCATGGCTGGATGGATTTGGGATTTGTATAGAGTTAGCAGCTGCGAAGGTATGTGAAAAAGTACACCAATATTTTTGGCTGCTGCAGAAGCTATATTTGAGATGTGGTTGTGCCAAAAAAGATCGGAGGTACAGCTCAGTCCAGAAAGAGAAATCTGATCATGTTTGGATATCTCAGTATTAGTGAAGATGTGAGCTCTTTCTTGCAAGAGATCAGACTGGACTGAGTTTTTGTGGCATTGAAGTTTACAGTGTTGTCCCAGTGGGATATAGCCAGGAGATCTGAGTTCATGGTAGATCTTGAGGATTCTAATACTTAAGCACTACAAAGTTTGTTGAACAAAGAGAAGGAATGGAGTGTACTGCCATCGGCAAAACTATGAATAGGATTGGAAGTCTGTGGGAGGAGGAAGATATACAAGAGGAAGAGAGTGGATGAAAGAATAGAACCCTGGTGTATTCCTGCATTGGTGGGGAAATCTGAGGAGTGTAAACCTTCCACCATGACAGGTAGTGAGTGACAAGTGAGAAGGTTGCAATCCAGATTCAGATTGAGGAAGGTAGACCATAGAATGGCAGTTTGTTAAGTAGGCCTCTGTGCCAAATCTGATCAAGTGTTCGATTTGAATGGGTTTGTCATCAAATGTTGAGAGCAACCACGTGAGTTTCTCTAAATTTCTCCATGGCCTGAGTTTAGAGGGGGGGGGTGAAAGCATGATCACCTGTAAATTGCAAGTGGCGAAATCCATACTGCTGGTCACTAATTCTCCATAATTTTAGAGAGAACAGAAGTGAGAGCATTTGGATGGTAGTTTGTTGGTTGACTTTTATACCTTTCTTTTGGATGGGCTGGATGTGGACCTGTTTCCATGTTGTAGGGTAGATGCCAGTTGAATAGGATAGATTGAAGAGGCGATACAGGATATGTATTAATTCTGGGGCACAATTTTTTAACACAATAGTGGGATACATCAGGACCCGATGCCTTGTTTGTGTTCAGGTTATTGAGAATTCTTTGGATTTCTTTTTGTCAGAAGACTATGGGTGACATGAGGTGGGGGGGGGGGGGGAGAACTTTGCCAAGGACATCAATGCATGAATTTGAAGAGAAGACTGATTCCAGTAAGTTGGACTTGTCTTTGGGTGAGGTAACTACAGTATCATCCAGATGTGAGAGTGGTGTGAAACCTGGGTGGGTAGACGTTGCACTCAATGGCCTTGGAAAGGGACAAGAAGGAGTGACTGCCATTTGGGCAGGAGGTGAGTTTGCCTCATTTGGCTCTTTTCAAAGTCTGATATGGACTTGGTGATGATTCTTTTACAACGGCTGTGAGCTTTAGTATAGGCAGAGTAGGCAGCTGGAGTTTTGGTCTTGACCCATCTGTGGTAAGCAGAGATTTTTTTCTTTTACACCATTGGCACACTTTTTTGAGAACCAAGGCTTTGGATGGTGGCTGAGAATTTGGAGTGGAATAAGGGATGAAAGCCTTCATTCTGGTGAGGATGATTTCTATTATTCAGTCTGAGCAGGTGTTTTGATCAGAAGAACTGAAGCAGTAGTCAGACCATTGGAAGCAGGAATAGAAGTCGCAGAGGTCCTCCCATTGGCACCCTTGTAGTGCCAAATGACACAAGACTGTGAATTGGTGAATGAGAGTTGTTCTGTGGCAAAAGAGACTTGTATGAGGATCTGAGTTATCAAGAGGAGAACCAATAACTACAGTATACCTGCGAGGGGAGCTTGATGGAAGAGGTCAAGTGTGTGTTGGCTAATTGGAAGGGATTGTCAGGTATTCTGGTTGGAAGATTGATGATCTGAGATAGGTCATTGCTGATGGCAAACAGTTTGGCATCCATGCCTGCTTGATCAGTGAAAAGAAGGGGAGCTGGTATGAGTTGTGGACATTGAAGTCCCCAAGAAGGATGACCTCACTATTGGGGTATTTCGACTGCAGAAAGTCAAGCTTTAGTGAGAGGTAGTTATAGAGGTCAGAGTGGTTGACTTTGGAGAGCTATAGAGAGAGCATATGAAAAGGGCAAGTTGATTTTGTAGAGAAATTTTGAGTCAAAGCAGATATAACAGTCGGAATTCAAGGATTTGCAGTCTCTGGCATGGTATGTTGGTTCTGGTGAATGCACAATTACCACCTTTTTGCCAGAAAGAGCTGTGTAATGTATAGTTTGGGTAGTCAGTGAGGTGGACAGTCACTGTTGAGATTGCCAGTTGGGATTCTGATAAAGAATAGTATTTCTGGTTAGATGATTGTAGGTGGTGTGCACATTGTTTCTTGCTGTTTAGGCCACTGATGTTGGTGAAGTGCATGTGGAAACTTTTTTTTTTTGGTAAGAATTAATGTTGGTGAGTTGTTTGGTTGAGTTTCTGTTGTTTTTTTAAACTATTTTTTTGTTGGAGAATATTTGGTGAGGAAGAGATAAAGAGGAAGCGGGGTATGCAGTGATAGGTAAAAGACTTGCAAATATACCACACAGGAATAGAAGTCTGAATAGAAAATTTTTTCACTACTACAAATTCTTGATGTTCTGTTGATATTGATATGCCATTTGTTTAGTATTTATTTCATAAGCTGTTGTTTAAGGTAGCACATTCTTATATGGCATGTGCTAGATTTAATACATGTTGAACATAGTTTTATATTGTGCATTTGGTAAATAATTTTTTTTTATGTGGCTCTCACCCATGAAATATTTTAATAAACCTAAAGTACATTAGTGCCATGTGTGGACAAATGATTTCTTTTTCTATTTTATTAATTTCACCTTTTTTTATATGGTTTGGAAACTTCTCCAGAGACGAAACATGGAAAATTTTCAAGCCACTTCAGGTCTCCAATAAAATAAAAAGAATGGTCTCTCACTGGGTCATGAATTTCAGTATGAGTTTCCCACCTAAAGCAATCACAAACATCCATACCCACAACAGGATTCGAACTTGTGGCCTGTTGGTTGGAGAGCAGATATGCTGCTCAGTCAAGCAGGCTGGCAAGTTATAGCAGTATATAATATAAAATCAAGTAATTTTTTATATTAATATGAATAAAGGTGTAACTGCAAAGTTTGGAATTTAAACTTATAATTATGTTTGTAATGGATTTAATTTTCTCCCCTCCCCAATTTCAGTATGGCAAAAGCTCAAAGAACAGAAGCAGAAGGAGCGATTTCTTTCTAATAATGAAGTAAGTAATTTTAATAGATTTACTATAAATAAACTGAAAAATTCTAATAACATTAGAGTGGATTTTAATTACCAATAAAATATATATTATTAGCAATAACAGCATTCTCTTACTTGTCAAAATATTTATTCCTTTCTTGTATATACTTGCACAAAATTTATACAAGTGCAATTCATAATTTTTGGTATTGACTTTTTGGAGGGCTGCTACATCTTTTACATGGTGATATTATCTCAATGGTTGTGATTGGCAGAAAGGGGAGGGAGCTCACAGGATTCTACAGTCAGCAGTTAGTGTAAATTATTAAGTTTCTTTTTTGACAGGTTCACATTGAGTTATCATAGAACAGAGTTTGCATGAATTATTAATTATAAGCACAAACACATGATCCTGAAAAGAAATAGGAAATTATATATTGGAAGAGCAAATCTTGGCTACTGCTGGAGAGGAGGACCAATGGTCATCATACTCTTCCCTTACCCCTCCTCACCTTCACGTAGTGCAGCCCATTAGCAGGTATCTACTGAGTACTGAATGAACAAGGATGGGCTGGCAATTTGGGACTTGCCAACCAAATTATACTTTTTATGCATAAATTTTTATGTACTTTTTATGCACAAATGCATATGATGGTAATATGAGATTTCATGCTGGCTGGGGGCATCGCCTGGTTAAACAAGATCCCCCCACTGTTTGCATCAGGGAACCAGAGCGAACAGTGAAAAGTCAGGTACTGGAACAAACTCCAACTCAACATCTAGAAGAAGAATAAACTCAGCACTGGAAGAACTGAAGATGGGAACCATCAACACACAGGGTGTCCCAGAATTAGCTATCTATTTCAGTGAAACAGGACGAATTTTTTAAAAACTCATGTTTAATATGTGTTATAAATGTAAAAATTTCTAAATTATTTCATAATTTTATTTTCATCTCCTTTCAGAACCCTAATAACATATCGAAGACAACAGTTCATAGAATCTTGCATTCGACACTGATGAAAAAGGCTTATCACATTCAGGTACTGCAAGGTGTAAGGTGTGTGCAGAATTTCTGGATCAGACTGAAAACGGAGGTTTATTGGATAACATCTTATTCAGTGATAAGGTGATTTTCCACATGAGTGGTAAAGTCAATCGACACAATTGTCATATCTGGTCTAATGAAAAACCATCTGAAGTCATAGAATGGCAAAGAGACTCTCCAAAAGTTGTGGTTTGGAATGACTAAATCCAAAATTTATGGTCCATTCTTCTTTCGAGAAGCATCTATTACAGGTACTGTCTACTTTGAAATGCTTCAGCAGTTTCTTGAACCACAGCTTCTTGATAATATTGTGTTTCAACAATATGGAGCACCATGTCATTGTGCACTAATTGTCCGAGAATACCGCAACAGATGCTTTCCAAATCGGTGGATTGGACTTGTTGACCTTGGCCTCCGCATTCTCTGGATTTATCACCCCTAGATTTCTCTTTGTATGGGGCTTCATAAAAACAAAGGTTTATTGCCAAAAGATCAATAGCTTAGCTGAACTTAAAGAATGCATTCAGTTGGCAGTGCAGGACATAACTCCTGAAATGCTTCAAAATGTGTTTCACAATGGATAGATAGATTTGAAATTTTCTGGGATACAGACAGAGCATATGTTGAAATTTCTCAATAAAGCTTTGACTTAGATTTATAAATCATATCTGTTTTTGTATCATAATTAGGTAATAAATATAAAATTACGTCGGTTTTTAATAGATTTGTCTGATTTCATAGAAATAGATAGCTAATTCTGGGACACCCTGTATAAGGAGTATTAATGGAAAGGAAAATGGGGTGCTTAAAGGTCAAAGCTGTATAACTGAGAGGAGAACTCCACATAGCCTTTAAAGGAATGTGGAGAACCAGGGATTCTGACCTAATGTCCAATCCTCACCCTCTCGTGGTGTACCCTGTTAAGTGTCTACTTGTACGGATATCTGTATGGATCACATTATGAAGTAAAGTGGTATTAAACATGATATCAAAATTAGAGATGGTAATGTCAGCTCTTCTTTACAAACGAGGATGTGTTGGCAGTTTGGGATTTAGCCAACCAAATTGTATTCTTATTGGCTTAAACAACAATGTAAAATGATGGTACAACATGATAGAATTTCATGCTTGCTGGGTTGGCAGTTACTGGAACAAACCCTGAAACACATCCCAACTCAACATCACCAGAGTTCAAGATCGGTACTGTCGACTAAGAAGCCTGAATGGCAAAAAAAATGGAACTGGATAAGTATCAGCTCAACATAATAGAGGTAACTGAAACAAGAAACACAAAAACTTCTTTGATTCCTTTTACAGTACTTTTCTCTATTTCTAAGATTTTTCAGTAGCCTCCATAACATTTTGCCATGTTGATATTTATCTTCAATATTCTTGCTGAAGTCTTCCCATGACTTTTTAAGCTACTTTTTACACATAACTTAGCTCTCATACATTTTTCTCTGAATTCTTTTAGTGTATCTGCTGATGTATTTGTTAGGAACTTTTGGTTCCTAACAAATACGTGGATTTGTTAGGAATCAAATCTATCCTTGCAGATAACTTGCCAAATACCTCTTTAGCTGAATCAAAGAATGTCTTTTTCAGAGTTTGCCACTGAGACTTCAAGGTTTGGTTCTTGTACTGTTTCCTTTTTTCTTCAATAATATTTGTATAGTTTAGTCTGTGGTTTACCTTGAAAAGCTGCTCAGCTTGAATACTTTTTTCAAAAACTTTCTTTTACATACTGTCCTTTCCAATGTGATATCCTTTTTTATCCTGCTTAAAACTAAGTGATGGTCACTTCCAATTTCAAATCCTCTGTTGACTCTTGTATCCTGAACCAGCATGAAGATAAATTAGTTATAAAAAAAATAGTTAATGCTTCTAATCGAAAAATTAGTGCTCTATAAAACCAGGTTTAATGAGAAAGGGCTATTTAAGATGTCAACGGCTTTAAAAATTTGTTCCGTCCTAAATTGTCAGCCTGTATCAAAAGTTTGTAAATCTTTATTTCAGATTCATAAGCAAAAGCCAAATATGCTCATGTTCCAGAAATGACTGTATAACATAGTTCTGTATTTGTTTTTCTTGCCATCATTTTTATTATATAGTATTATATAGTCTGTTAATCCTTGAAGATGTACATTATGCTATGTACATCTTCATTGTTAAAAACTAGTTATCTATTTTTTTTTTACTAAAAAGTTTTAAGATGTATGATATATATCATATAAGTTGTCTGTTATTCTGGGTTATCTTCAAGGTTTATTTAGTTTCTGTTTATTTTAGGAAGAGTATGAAGATAGCCAGGGCAATGTGGTGAATAAAAAAACATTTGAGGATTTAAAAAGACAAGGATTGCTGTGAAGATTTTTTTGCACCATTTCTGTTTTGTGTAATCTGTAAAAAATAAAGTGTTTGTTTATTATGGGCTGCTTATTTTTATACATAACTGTAAAGAATTTGCAGTTTTGATTATATATAGTGCCACCTAAGGCAAATTTTTTTTTTTTTTTTCCGGGATGTGTGGGAGAAATGAGGCTTAAATGGGTGTTGTCAGAGCTCATGACTAATGCCAGTTACTAGATGATTTAGTCCTTTAGACTCTTAAATTTTTCAGTGTTGCCAGTATTTTGAAATTATTACATTGTGATACATTCTGCATAAATTGCTCAATCAAATTTGTATGCCATAAAATGTGCAGAACTCTTTATCGAACTGCTCTTCCCACCTGCTGACAGAAATGGAATGGACATAGATGAACATACTCTTCTAGTAGTGATCTAAAGTAACCATGAAAAGTTTGGTTGAATGCATTTAAAATTCCTACACTTAACATAAGAGAATACATACTGATGAATATAAGTACTGTTTCTGTGTATTAAAGTAGGATAATATTTTTCCTTGGGCAGGTTATGGTGAACATGAAAGACTAAGCATTGGTCTAAGTGAGAAATTGCTGATCTCTTGAAATTTTATATAGTCAGTCCTTAAGAGTTTATGTTGAGAGTTGACAATATATATAAAATTCCATGAGAATAGTTTGTTATTCGTCCTTTAGCATAATATGGATGCTAAGAAACTTGAGTCTAGGAGACTTTTCTGTTGTGTGTTAAAGTGGTTGAATTTACTATAGGTGTTTAGTATGGTAAGAGTTGACTGTATAAGATTTGTATCATATCACCACAGTCTAGTTAAAAAACCTACCCAAAGTATATCCCCATTTCATGCTGTATACTGTACTCTGTAAACCAGGGATTCTCAACCTATGGTACGCGTACCACTGGTGGTACGTGAGCCACTGCCGGGTGGTATGAAAACATATTTGCTTACTGGTACATCTAATTTCTTGAATTCAATATAGTGGTACACCACTGGAAAAGGTTGAGAATCCCTGCTCTAAACCATTCTTAGTTTTTTATGGTGCAAATGTATCATTATAGGCATGTACATGATCAGACAGAGCCACAGTTATGCTTGTGAGATTACATGACCAAGACATGCAGCACATGGCTCTTTACACAAAGGATTTCCCAGATTGTGAAACAAGTCTGCTGCCAGTTTGAACCACAGAGATAGAGACATTATCAATTAGCAAGAATTTTATCAGACCATATAACTTTCATAAGATCAGTGATCATCATACTCATTTTTACTAACATACTAAAAGTGCTATTGCTGCCTTCAGCAGTCCCACAAATGTTACTCTCTAGAAGTCACTAAAATCACTTATGATGTTTATGGCAGTACAGAGTACAAAAGAATTCATTTTCTCATGTTCCCCTTATGTGTTAGGTTGAACGGCTTGTTATAATCAAGTAATGTGGCTTCATGGAAACCACATTACCTGAATATGATACTGCCTCACTTGTAGTTGAAAAGCACTTCACATAATGAATGGAATTTTAATCCAAGTAAAAAAAAAAAAAAAAAACATTCATTATTGTAGACGTGGAGGCTGTGTAATACCCACATACTTCCACATATATATGGAGATATGTATTTCAAATGTAAAAATTTCTTTAAAAGCCTCCATAGCAAACAGTGCACTTTGGTTGGAAAAGACTCCAATCCCATTTGAGTCTTT
This sequence comes from Typopeltis vanoorti, assembly GCF_054136105.1. Classification (NCBI taxonomy): domain Eukaryota; kingdom Metazoa; phylum Arthropoda; class Arachnida; order Uropygi; family Thelyphonidae; genus Typopeltis; species Typopeltis vanoorti. The sequence continues at coordinate 33,942,886 of NC_143567.1, read as the reverse complement.
TCTTCTTACAAAACAGAAAACAGATAGACATACTTGACTATTAGATAGGATTAATCCATATCAGACCATCAATTAGGTTTCTATAAAGCCAAGAGTTTCTTGACCAAGATAGGCCATTAAGCCTAATATGTAAAGGAAGAAAGTTTTAATTGCGATGGGGGGGGGGGCAAATATAGCAGCAAATGAATATTGTGAAAAACATCTTGGACTGGAAAGTTATTTTTATTTGGAAATGAGTGTAGCTCAACTTACATTCAGCCTGAAGCCACATTGGTTTTAATTCTAACTTTTCTAAGAAAGTCACTTTTAATGCAAGGGATAGACAGAAACTGACAGTTTTCTACCCAGCCACCTGTTCAGGAAATGAGTTTCTGAAGTTTATCATATAATGTTTCCAAAATGTGGGAAAGCCTCATCTAATTGAATAACAGTACAACATGACAAAATTTCATGCCAGCTGGGGCGTTTCCTGGTTAAACAAGGCCCCCGTTGTTTTCGTCAGGGAACCAGGGCGAACAACGAAAAGTCAGCTACTGGAACAAATCTGAAAACAAACCCCAACTCAACATCACCAGAGTTAAAGATCGGTACTATCAACGTAAGAAGCCTGAATGGCAAAGAAATGGAGCTAGCTGAGGAATTAGATAAGTACCAGATCGACATAATAGGGGTGACTGAAACAAAAAAGACCAAAACTGGTGAGATCTTTCTGAGCAATAAATACAAATTGTTATATTCAGGCAATGACAATCAAGGAAAAGAAGGAGTAGCCATAGTATTCAACACAAAATACGAGGCTAATCTTCTTGAATGGCAGTCAGTCTCAAGTAGAGTAATGTGGGCAAATATGAGAATGGGGAACTGGACAATGAGACTTATTTGTGCCTATAGTCCCACAGAAGGTTCTACTAAGGTAGAAGTGGAGGAATTTTTTGAGGCTTTAGAAAAAGCAACTGACACATTGAAAAACGAAAAGTTGGTCCTTGTTGGGGATCTAAATAGCAGAGTAGGAAATGATTGTGAGACATACAAAAATATTTTGGGAAAATTTGGAGAAAAGAGCAAAGCTAATAATAATGGCAAATATCTGTTGGATTTCTGCTCAGGACATGGACTGGTTATTACTAACACCATGTTTCAACATAAAACTGTGCACAAATTCACATGGAAAGAAGAGGCAAGGAATAAGAAAAGTCTCATTGACTATGTTATTGTTGATAATGATGTTTTCTTCCTGATGCAGGACAACAGAGTGTACAGAGGATTTGAAATTGGAAGTGATCACTATTTCGTCTTGAGCAGGATAAAATTGAATTCCATATTGAAAAGAATAACATGTAAAAAAGTTTTAAAATGAATAAAAGTTGAGCAGCTCTCAGATGTGAACTGTAGACTGAATGAAATACACAAAGATTATTGAAGAAAAAATGAAAGAGTTTGAGAATAGGAATCAAACCTTGGAGATTCAGTGGCAAGCCTTGAAGAAAGCTCTGATTGATTCAGCTAGAGAGGCATGTGGTGAAGTTGTCTGCAAGGATAGAAAAATTAGAGCTCCATGGTGGACACAGGAAGTTAAAGAGGCAGTGAAGGAAAAGAAGAAAGCATATCAAAAGTTCCTGGCAAATAGTCAGCTTGTGCTCTTAGAGAATACAGAGACAAATGCAAGAATGCTAAACACTGTGTAAAACTAGCTAAACAAAAGTCATGGGAGGACTTTGGCAAGAATATAGAAAATAAATATCAAGAAGGTGGCAAAATATTCTGGAGGTTGTTGAAGAAGTTTAGGAATGTAGGAAAGAGTGCTGTAAAAGGAGGTAGAGATGATAAAGGTGACATGAAAACATGAGAAAAAGATATCCTTGAAGTATGGAGTAATTACTTTGAAAAACTGCTAAATGAAACAAGCAGTGAATTCCCAATGATTGGAGTAGAGCTGTCATAGTACCCATATATAAAAAGGGAAATAAAACTGAATGTGAGAATTACAGCGGTATTTCCCTACTGACTGTTCCTGGCAAGGTCTATGCAAGTATACTTGAGAAACGGTTGAGAAGAGTTATGGAAGAAAAGCTTGGTGAAGAACAAGCTGGATTCAGGCCAAATAGAGGCTGTCAGGATCAGATCTTCACTTTATGACAAATAGTCAAGAAAGCAATGGAATATAACAAAGATCTGTATTTAAGTTTTCTCGATCTGGAAAAGGCATATGCCAAGGTGCCAAGAGAGAGCTATTCAATATGCTACAGTTATATGGTGTCAATGGGGCATTATATCAAGCAATACTTAGTCTTTATTTGAGTTGTGAGTCAGCAGTTAAAATTGAAGGAAGTACAGGAAGATGGTTTAATGTTAAATGTGGTGTGAGACAAGGATGTACATTATCCCCTCTGTTATTCATTATCTGTATGGATCACATTATGAAGTAAAGTGGTGTTAAACATGATATCAAAATTAGAGATGGTAATGTCAGCTCTTTGCTTTATGCGGACTATGTTATACTTCTAAATAAATCTGCTACAAGTCTGCTAGATTCCTTGACTAAATTGAATAACTGTTGTAATAGATATGGTATGAAGGTCAGCAATAAAAAGACAGACAATGAAAATAGGCAGAATAATTGAAAATGTCAACTGTGTTGTGAATGGAGAACCTGTGGAACAAGTAAAATATTTCAGCTACTTAGGCACGATTTTTAGTGAAGATGGTAAATTAAATATGGAAATAGAAAACAGAATCAACAAAGCTGGTATGTGATAGGCAGTCAATTGAATAAATTCATATGGAATAAGAGAGAAATTAGTTGGAATGCTAAATTAGCTTTCATATACAGGACAATGTTCAAACCAGTTTTAACTTATGGATCTGAGAGCTGGGTCAGAGGTAAAACACTTGACCAAAGACTAGAGACCGCAGATATGAGAGGTCCTGAGAAAGATTATATGATGAACAGATGGCATAAAATGGCAATATCATATTAAAAACGAAGATATTAGAAAAGAACTTGACATTGTTAGCATCCAGGAATGCGTTAGCAGAGCTAATCTCATGTGGTATAGTCACTTAAACAGAATGGGCGAAGAAAGATTAGCAAAACAAGTGTTCTCTGCCAGGTTGCAGGAAAACGACCCAGAGGAAGACCAAGATATAGGTGGATTGATACGGTAAAAAGTGGCTTAGACAATAGAAATATAAGATCTGATAATGTTGGAGTCTTGACAAGTAACAGACTGATTTGGAGGAAAATTGTAGATAGGAAGTTAGTAATGATGTAATTTTTTTCATGTAGTACTATCATATCCTGTATACCCCTCGAGGGTACATGGCAGGAATTTGATGATGATGATATAATTTTTGACATTAAATAAATAATAAAATCATCTCTCACTATTAGACTCATAGGGACCACAGAAATAATTTGTTATGATGGATTGCTTGCTATAATTATACCAAAATATTTCTAAAATGGGCCAGCACCCATCATGTATGTTGCTGGTTTATTATATATACCTAGACTAGCCATAAAAACTTTATAACTTGAATAGTGCATAAACCTTTAATCTATCAGTAAATCATTTACAGCTTTCAGCACATACCACCAAGATTAGGCAGTATGTGTATAATATGTACAGCAGCACTCAATGTTTGAAATGTCCTCTTGCCTTTACATGTGCTTGAAGTCTGTGAGGCAACATATCAATGATGGCATGCACAGCTTCCAAAGGAAAAGCTGCCACTGCTTGCTCCAAATCCACCTTCAGCCAGGCGATGCTAGGGGTGTCATTTCTTGCAGGTTACTTCTCTCAAGCTCTGACCACAATTTGAAGTCCAACAGTTTCAGATTGGGACTTCCAGCTGGTCAATCAGATGGTAATATGTGGTCAGGCACATTCGCCTCGAACCACTGTTGTGTGGTCCTCACCTTGTGTGCAAGGGCAGAGTCCTATTGGAAAGTCTCAACTCCCTACCACAAAACAAGGTGTTGTTCACGGGATGTACCACAAGTTACAGCACAGTGCCTTCATAAACTTTGGTGAAGGTTTTGACTGCCTTTCTCACAAAAATGCAACTTGGGTATCCCCTGATATGTCACCCCCACCAAACCACCACTGATGCAGGATGATGACCTCTTTGAATCTTGGGTGATATGCAACCATTCGGGGCATCTACCCGATTGTTTTGGCATTTAAATGGCTCTTCAGTGGTGAAAATCTTCTCATCTGCAAAGAGGGTATCTCTATGTCTGTTGTTCATATAAAAGTGCCTTTGATTTTATCACCCTCTCGCATAAGTTGCGGTGTTAGGAAGTGTCCAGTAGAACAACAATAGGCTCTCGCCTTAGGTTATCAGTTAGTATATGTGATTATCATACTTTGTGAAATGTTCATCTCTCACAACATCACTTTCTGTGTTCTCACCGGATTACAGCAGAGGCATACCTTCATAGTCTTCACAAGCTGTTGTGTCCTAACTAGCATAGTTGACCTGTTCTTTTTGGCAGTCAGATATGTCTTCTCTATTGTTATAACAGTTAATAGTCCAATATGCAAACATCCTTCTCATCCTGGGGGTTTTTGGTCTATAGTTGGCTGCATTCCAACCTCGTGAAGTGTTGTTACATCTACACGTATCTCATAATCTGTTAACTCATATAGCTAGACAACTCTCTCTACTGATAAACACTCAAATCTTGACTGCACACAGTGCCACGAATGAAACTGAACTCATGTAATTTTGTGGGCAGTGTGTCTTTGTAAATTTACTAATTTGCAGAAATTGTGACAGTAAATGTTGTGAATGTTGCTACATCTGAAAATATAACTGTGTTGAAGAAATTCTCTTTTGCCATCATTTTTTCAAGAGGATGTCCTCTTGACTTCCATTTCTAAACATTTCCAGCTTCTTTAAATTAATTACACTTGATGAATCTCTCTGGCTAATTTTTTCATTGCACAAGATAAAACTCACTGTTTTTCCCTATTAAATTGTCACCATGTACTGTAATCAGTACATGTGTATGAGCATGAATCTCTGAGTAAGGAACAACAAACTTATGTTGGGTAACTATCAACAATTGAGCTTTAAAAAATTGCATTTAAAATACTTTCCCTGGTTGAAAACCTGTATATTTCATTTATACATGTACTTTTATATGCAAGAGTAGCTTGCTTTGTAAATTTACTAAGAATCAAGACCAGCAGTAGATGAAATAAAAAAGAAAAAGAAGTAGATTTGAAGGTAGAATATGAATGAATCTTGATCAACAGCTGCTTATTAGTCATTTATGGCACACTGAGAGGATTGCAGTTCAACTATTTTTTGTTTAGATTATTTTCTCATTAACTCAGTACAAAAAGAATATGGAGGTCTTCCAGAGCCATAGAAGTAGAAGGAATAAAAGAGGACAAGAAGTTGGTTTAGTAGGTTTGAAGCAGGACTGTGAATGAATGTTAACTAACAGCTTCTTATAATTTTAAAGAAAAATTATGGAAGCTATTTCAGCAAAAAAGAAAAGCAGCATCAGTTAAATGTCTGTGAGAAAGATTGCCCTATTCTTAATAACACTAAACAATTTTTATAAAGTTGTTGATGCACTACCACAAATCAGTATTCTTAGGGTCAGGAAGATTTGGGATTTTTATAGGTTGTCATCTATGAAGGTGAGATATAATATCCTAATGGAGGAGGGGGGAGAAGAAAAAAAATCAGAGCAGAAGAAGCTACAGAAGATTATTATGATTATTACTATGTGACATCTCCAAGGAGTCCATGGACTCATTGCAGGACTTGCTAAGATTGCTTATTAAGAGAGAGATGTGATCTTGAAAGGAGGGCTAGGTATAATCAGATTTAAGAGGAGATGAAGTGAAATCTTGTAACAAGGAGAGAGGACTATTTTGTAGCATTGAATTCCAAGGTTATTCTTGCTTCAGTGGAAAATGGCAAAGATATCAGTGTTTACATTTGTTGTGAATGTCTTGAAGCTTGAACACTACAAGGTTTGTCAAATGGAGAGGTGTAATGAGCTGTCATCAGCAGAGCTATAAATAGAATTTGAGATAAGGTAATTTATGTGCAGGATAAGCATGGAAATATATGTATAAGAGGAAGAAAGTAGATTACTAGTTTCATCTCTTGTTCCCATAGTAAACAAGGGAAGAAACTAACAGTCCAACTGCAAATGGTGGAAGCAAATTATAAAATAATAATTTGGTAAGTAGTTTGATAACCCTGAAAATGAGTGACCATGCACAATGTGCCATTAAGTAATGATTTTTTACAGGACAGTCCTTTGAATAAAAGTAACAAACATGTTTATAGTTTTGTCCACTAGAGTGTGTTATAATTGCAGGTGCAACTTTCAAGTCGGCTGATGTAGCAGTTTTCGTGTGGCAACCATTTAAGTACTCAAGCAGTTCAAGCTTCAAGACCTTTCAAAACAAATGTCTTTAACTCTGATATCTTTGCCATTCTCCACTGAAGCAGAGTATGTCAGAAGTTGCATCATGGAGCAAAGGTGATAAAATTTTACTCTAAATTAGGAAAAATTACAACAGAAGTATACCAAGACCTAAAAAAAGTTTATGCCAGATGACTGTCTGAGCCACGCACAGATGTTCCACTGATTTTCAATGTTTAGAGAAGGAAGGGATTCCCTGGAGGATGAACCACACTGTGGAAGGCCAGTTTCTGCATGGACAAAAAAATGTGGTGAAAGCTAGGGAAATTGTTGCCTATGGCAGGCGAATAACCACTAGGCTACTCGCTGTGCAGCTGTGTTTTTTCCCCTCACCTTTTTTGTATATAGCCATGTTATTGCAAAAATCAGTGCAATAATACAGCATAGCAAGTGCACAGTCCATACTTTGAAAAAGCATTGCATCAATCAGCATAGTTACCTGGCAAGTTGGTTTAATGATATTATATTATATTATACTGTTTAGTGTTACTAACACATTTTGTGGTGAATCTGCAACCTTGCTAGTACAACTTTTTATTAAATCCTGACATTAATCCTTAAACATGAGTGGGAATAAGAGAAGAGAAATGTGCATTGAAAACTGCACGTTGTCAATTTTGATGATGGAGTTGAATGCATGCCTGTTTTTGACAGTGAAAAACCACTTTGTTTGATGTAACTGCAGATTGCCACAGTTTGTGAGTCTTCACACGCAAAATATATTTGGTTTAAAAAAATTTAAAGTGCCATTATCTTTCTATGCACAAAAACAAGGTTGTTTCTTTTTTTTTTTGTATACAGGGGAAACCAGGATTCCATTGATAATGATCTTGAAAAACTAAGTAGGTAAACTGCTTTATTTATTAGTATCAGTATTACAAAAAGCAGCCAAATCTGCTTCAGACTAATAGCATAAACAAAACAAACCAAAAAAAAAAAAACTTTTTTGCAAAGAACAAATAGCCAAACATTTTGAAACAGTTTTGCTCCTACATCAGATGGTAAGTCACCAAGCTGAGTTGAGTGAAATGTTTGAGTGAAATGATCAGTGAACATTTGAGTGAAAAATTATTAACCAAAAATCAAAAACTGTTATTTATAAAACTCTTATTTATATTGATGAAAGCATCAACATATCTAGTACTATCCAACTGCTTATCTTTACTAAAATAGTTAATAACTTCGGTTATTCTCAAGAACTTTTTAAAATCATCCTCACTAGGTATGGATATTTGTAAGGATAAAATAAGATATTTGCAGAGTATTAAAACATACACTATCATTTCACGTTTGTAATAAATATCGAGAAGGTGGCAATGTTCAGGAGGCTATTAAAAAACTTAGAAATGGAGGAAAGAGTACTGTAAAAAGGATTGAGATGATAAAAGTAACCTGAAAACTCAAGATAAAGATATTCTAGATGTAATTTGATAGATTGTTAAATAAAATAAGTATGACAGTGCAGTAGTAGAAAATATTCAAGAATAATGCAACCATAATTATATATATCAATGTTGAGGTAGAAGAAAAAAAAGATATGTGATATTTGAACAGAAATGCTCAAATATAGAAGTATAAAAGTTATTGTTTGGGGCTGAACTTCATATTTCAGATAGTCAATTTCCAGATGATTGGTGTAGAGCTCTGATACTGTTCTAATTTTCACTTTTAACATGAATAGTTGTATTTTGTATTGTATTAAAAGTGAAAATCATGAAATCTTGGGAATATAACAGGGATCTGTATCTGAGCTGTGGATCTGGAAAAAGCACATGACAAGGTGCCAGGAGAAAATCTGTTCAAAACTTACAATTTTGTGGTGTAAATGGTGCATTATATTGAGCAATGTAGTCTGTATTTGAGTAGAACATCATAAATTAGAATTGAAGGAGGAACAGGAAGATAATTCAGTATAAAATCAGGGTATGACAAGGATGCTCACTATCTCCACTGTTATTCATCTATGCCTGTGTTTATCACATTATGAAGTAAAGTGGCATAAGTCTTGTCAGAATTGGAGGTGTTAATCTTAGCTCTTTACTTTATGCAGAGGATGTTATGAAGGTTGTTTGAAAAGTTTGGTAAAAAATAAGTTAAACACATTTTTTTGGAAAAAATCACCTTTATTTCTCAAGTCTCCATCGAGGTCTACACATTTGGTCCAGTGAGTTAATTTTTCATCCCATCTAAAAAGTAGGATTTGTCAAATTGTGCAAAATAGTCATTGACAGCCTTGATGACATCCTCGTTCAAATAAAATTTTTTCCCACCGAGCCAAATTTTTAAGTTTGGGAACAAGAAGTCACACAGGGCCAAGTCCGGAGACTATGATGGATGTGAAACCAATTCAAACCTCAATTCGTGCAATTTTGCCATTGTGACAGCCGAGTGCGGGATGGTGCATTGTCTTGATGAAAGAGCACTTTTTTGTGTGCCAGTCTTGGCCGTTTTTTCTTCAGTTCTTCTTTTAAACGGTCCAATAATGATCCATAATAGACTCCTGTTATTGTCTTACCCTTTTCCAAATAGTCTATCATGATAATTCCTTGGGAATCCCAAGAAACAGTGGCCATCACCTTCTCAGCTGACAAAACAGTCTTTGCTTTTTTTGGTGCTCTTTCACCGGGTATTGTCCACTGGTTTGACTGCTGCTTGGACTCAGGTGTATAGTGGTGGATCCAAGTTTCGTCTGCAGTCATGAATCTATGCAAAAAATCCTGCGAATTGCGATTAAACATTGCCAAACACCGCATTGAAAGTCTTTTCGTGCGTGTTTTAGATCGATAGTCAACAATCACGGCACCCATCAAGCAGACAGCTTTTTTCGTGTGCAATTTTTCAGGTAAGGATATTATACACCTGTTCATTTGAGATGCCTACAATCACAGCAATCTCACGCACTGTCACTCAGTGGTCTTCCATAAAGATACTATGGATTTTGTCAATCATTTCCTCTGTAGTGACCTCAGTCAGGCATCTGGAGCACGTTTCATCTTTGATAGACTTATGACCACATTTACACTCATTTATCCAAAAATAAATGGTCTAATGCTGGTGCAGAGTCCTGATGAACTGCATCTACTCGTCTTTGATCTGTGCGGCTGGCCACTTCTTCAAATAAAAGTGTTTATTTATCCAGGTGTTTACAAACTTTCTTGTTTCTGCATCTTATCTATATTATGGTCAAACTGAGAGATCTTCTAAACATCCACCTAGAAGAACATAAAAAAATACGTCTGTTGCCATAACTATGGTCACTCAGGGCTTGCTGACCATGCCTCAGACACTTTACACAGAATCAAACAGAAAAAAATTACTATGCTTCAGCAGAAAAAACCGAACTAATCTTAATAAACATCGTTGTATTAAACTTATTCAGGAATTTAATTTTAAAAAAATGAAATACCTGGAAAAATTTAAAGTTTAATTTTTAAACTTTAATTCTTAGGCCTCCTGCTCACAACAGCTAAAATTAGCCGACAACACCCATAGAGGGCACCCCTCATAAAACTATAGGCTTTCAGTCTAATCTTTTTCACTTAATATTTGTGCAAATTTATTTAAGTATAAAGAGCTAATAAGCTTCATTTCAGCAATGAAAACATTACTTAAATTAAGGGGATATTAAATCCCACATAGTTTTAAAACCGAATAAGAAACTCAAAGATTGAAATCAGAGAGTTTCTTGCCGAATATAGTAAACTATAAAGTATCGGCGACACTAGCGTTAGCCAATGCAAGTGATCCTAGTACGTAGTACAATACCAGGGCAACTCCTAGGAAATGTAAAAACACATTTCCTAGGAAATGTGTTTTTACATTATGGAAAATACCTAAGAATAGCGATCTGAACTTTCCCCACCTTTGCAACGAGTTGCCCTGGTATTGTACTACGTACTAGGATCACTTGCATTGGCTATTGCAAATTTATGTTTTCGCAATTTTAATACTGATTCCCTAATGATGTCTCTCTCAGTGACAGATGAAATATAGGAGTGATTAAACATGTTTAATTACTTATGTGCTGTATTTTTTCCATTAAACCCCATAATGAGTTCAAACCAGCACATAACTCTAAATAATCAGATGGCTGACCATTGGTTACTATATGGGACTGAACCAGTTAACAATGAAACTGGAGGCTTTCCAATCAGCTAGCATTCATGGCAAGAAGACAGAGTTTCCTCTGTGTGGGTGGTATCTTTGCGAGTCTGTCGCCTCTCACTGCATACCCCACTTCCTTTTTATTTCTTCCTCACCAAATACAATGGACCACAACCCAAAGAAATGCAATTTTCCTGCAATTATAAAAATCCTCCCACAAAAAGTAGTTTTAAAAAAATCCAACTAAAAACATCCATACAAAAGATCAAAAATCCAACCAAAAAAATCATAAAAAACAAGACATCCAACCAAACAGCCCACCAACATTAATTCTTACCAAAAAAAAAAAAAAAGTTTCCAAATCCACTTCACCAACATCTGTGGCTTAAACAGCAATATAAACAATGTGCACCACTACGTACCTAAACCAAAATTCCTATTCCTATCAGAACCCCAACCCGGCAACAAAAACAATCACTGTCCACCTTAACTGCCCAAACTACACATTACACAGTTCTTTCCACCAAGAGGACAGTACTTTTGCATTCATCAGAACTGACATGCAATGGCAGAGATTGCAAATCTGGAATTGCCACTGTTTGATGTGCTTTGTCTCTAAATTTCCCTACCAAATCAATGTCCTTTTCATATGCTCTCCATCACTCTCCACACTCCATTAACCACACTGGCCTCTTCAACTATCTCTCTCTCTCTCTCTCTAAAGCTCAACTTTTTGCAGTCAAAATACCCCAACAGCAAAGTCATCCTTGTTGAGGACTTCAATGTCCACAACTCAGATTGGTTCCCTTCTCCAGTTTCACTGATCAAGTAGGGATGCTCAGGTGTTTGCCATCAGCATTAACCTATCACAGATCATCAGTCTGAATACCTGACAACCCCCCTCATATTTGCCAACACACCTGACCTCTTCCTAACAAGCTCCCCTTCAAAGTATACTGTGGTTGTCAGTTATCCTCCTGGTAATGCAGATCACAACCTAATACAAGTCCCTTCTGCCATAGGATAACCTTCACCCACCAGTATACATTCTCATGTCCTTTGGCACTAAAGGATGCCAAATGGGATGACCTCTGCGACTCCAATTTCTGCTTCCAATAGTCTGACTACTGCATCAGTTCTTTTGATCCAAACAGCTGCTCAGAACGAATAATAGAAATTATTCTCACAGGAATGAAGGCTTTCATCCATTATTCCACTCCAAATTCAAAGCCACCATCCTTTTCTCAAAATAGTATGCCAACACAGTAAAAGAAAAAATCTCTGCATACTACAAATGGCTCAAGACCAAAATGCCAGCTGCCCACTCTGCTCACAACAGTTGTAAAAGAATCGTCACCAAATCCATGTCAGACTTTGAAAAAACCAAATGCTGCAAACTCGTCTCCTGCCCAAATGGCTATCACTCCTGGTCCCTTGCCAAGGCCATTGGGCACAACTTCCCACCTAGGCTTCCACCACTCTCACATCTGGATGATACTGTAGTTACCTCGCCTAAAGACAAGTCAGACTTGCTGGCACCACTCTTCCAATTCCTGCATGGATGACTGGGCAAAGTTCCCTCCACTTTGCCAAGAATGGCTTATTCCATGTTACTCATAGTCTTCTGCCAAAAAGAAATCTGAAGAATCCTTAATAACCTGGACACACAACAGAGCATCTGGTCCTGATGGTGTCCCACCTATTGTGTTAAAAAAATTGTGCTCCAGAACTACACCTATCCTGTATTGACTCTTCAATCTATCCTATTCAACTAGCATCTACCCTATAACATGGAAACAGGTCCACATTCAGCCATCCCAAAGAAAAGTAATAAAAGTCAACCAATGAACTACCGTCCAATTGCTCTCACTCTTGTTCTCTCTAAAATTATACAGAATGTCATCAACAGGCAACTCTTTAACCATCTAGCGACGTACCAACTAACCAGTGATTCTGGCATTTTCAATCTACAGCTGATTTTCCTGCTTTCACCACCCACTTCAGGAATCAAGCGATGGAAACATTTGGAGAAAGTCACATGCATGCCCTTGACATTTCAAAGGTATGACAGAGGCCTACTTAACAAACTTTCCATCCTATGGTCTGCCTTCTGCACTCTGCAATTGGATTACCAACTTTCTCACTATATGGCATAGTGAACAGTTTCCTCTCCTCAGATTTCTCTGCCAATGCAAGACCCCAGAGTTCTGTTCTTTCACCCACTCTCTTCCTCATGTATATTAATGATCTGCTCTCACAAGATTCCAATATTATCTCTAGATTTGCCAACGACAGTTCCATTCTTCCCTTTCATTTGAAAAACCTTGTAATGTTCAAGTATTAGAATCTTCAAGATCCACAACAACCAGTACCTGCACTCTTGATCTCCTAGCCATATACTAATGGGACAAGGACAACCTTATAAACTTTAATACTACCAAAACTCAGTCTCCTGTCTAATCTCTTGCAAGAAAGAGCTCTTATCCCTTTCTCTTACCTTCAGTAATACTGAGATATTCAAATATGATCAAATTTCTTTTCATGGACTGACCTGCATCTCATTCTTTCCTCACACAACCACATTTCAACTATAACTTCTGAAGCCCACAAAAAACTTCTCCTTTTTCACACAAGCCACTACTTCACAGCTAACTTTATACAAATCCAAATCTACCCAGCCATGGAATATTGCTCCCATATTTGGGGTTGTGCACCAAATTCTTAATACTGCTTGATTCTGTTCAGAAGAGGACAATCTGGCTAATTAATGATCCCTCTCTAACAAACATTCAGTTTCTACCTTGTGCCTCTTCTACAGATATTTTCGTGGGCAGTGCTCTGTTGAACTGGCTACAATTATTCCTCCACTCTACTTCGAAATGATTAGAACAAGAGCCATTTCTAACACTCTTTTACATCTTGAACTAACATCACTGAACCAACTTTAGTGCCTCCTCTTTCATTCCATCTACTTCTGTCCTTTGGAACAGTCTCCCCACTCTGCCTTCCCCAAAGATTACAACCTTCAGCTGTTCAAGCAGTATGAATAGATTCCACCTTTCTTATATTCATCTTGCCCCCCCACACACACACAGCACTAATGTGCTATAGGTCTATAAATTAAAGATACCAAGAAATTATATTCTTGGTTTATAGTATAACCAAGTTTTTCTACTTGGTTATACTATATTTCAATGTGCTATGAGTCTTCTGGCTTTTCATGTGGATCATATTATTATTATTATTATTATTATTACAGGCAACTCCAGGGAGTCATTAGACTCATCGAGGGAGGTCCCAAATCATATTCATCACAACTATTCGACATTCATACAGTATCTATCATACCTCGCCTTAAACTCATTCACTGTCACAGCATCCACCACAGACTCTGGGAGCGCATTCCACTCATTCACCACTCTAAAAGTAAAGAACCCAGCTCTAACACCTTTACTAACCACACTTTTGCCCAGTTTCCATGGATGTCCCCTAGTCCTCCCACAACCAGCCCTGTTCTCAAAAATATCTTCTGAATTAATTTTATAGAAACCCTTCAGTAATTTGAATGTCTCAATCATATCTCCCCTCCTCTGCCTATCAACCAATTTTTGCAACCCACAAATCCTCAACCTGTTCTCATAAGGTTCATTCCACAGACCTGCTATCATCTTGGTCACTCGCCTCTGGATCCTCTCCACCTCCTGCTTGTCTCTACTTGTCAACGTATTCTTCAGCAACCAAGTGATTTGATGAGCTGATTTGGCCACTTTTGCAATGTGCCCCCTAAACTTCAACTCCTTATCCACCAACACTCCTAAATCTCGTGCCTCATCAATTTCCTGGAGTACAGTTCCACCAATGTAGTAAACTGCTGCTAATCTTTTCATCCCAAAATGTATAACCTTACATTTTGTCACATTAAATTGACATCCATTCTCCTTAGCCCAGACCTCCAATTTATCCAAATCATCTTGCAAAATTTTAACGTCATCTGCATTCACTATTGCCCTACCCAACTTTGCATCATCTGCAAACAAATGAACTGTTCTTCTCAGATCCTTTCCCATATCATTAATGAACAAATTAAACAGCAGTGGTCCAAGAACAAATCCTTGTGGCACACCACTAGTCACAGGCCGTCTTGTGGACTCTACTCCTGAATAAACCACTCTCTGATATCTCTCTGTCAACCACCCTCCTATCCATCTCACCAACCCTATATCAATCCCCATATGCTGCAATTTACTGATTAGAATTCCATGTGGTATCCTGTCAAAGGCCTTAGCAAGGTCCAGTAGAATCACTGTAAACCCATTACCCTTATCCAGTTCAGCGTCACTGTGTTATAATACGTGAGCAAGTTATCAATATACAGGGTGGCCATAAATTAACTTTCTCTCTTTGGAAGTATCTAGCTAAAACTAATACATGGAATAAGACATTTTATATTGAGACTTTTGAAGGCATGGGAAGATGAATTCCACAAAAAAAAATTTAGTACCAAAAGTCGCCGACAGGAAAATTTTGGTGCTGGTGGAGCCGAAAGCAGTCAAATATTTGTAGTCAACGCAGGTAAAAAGGTTTATGCAAATTTTACTGTGCGTACATGACAGTAGCGCCACCAATTCCACTTAAAAAGGGATTGGGAACGTTTTTAGAATAACTGACAAATTGTGCTCAATATGCGTCTTACCTTGCCTCAGCATGCTTTATTTGTTAAGCTGTTTTACCTTAAGCAGTGCAATGCTAGCAGCCCTTCAGGAATTTAGAAAGCTTCATAATCTGTGTACAGGTTCTATGTCAGCTGTAGCACTGAGACTTATGATTAAGAAGTTTGAAGAAACTGGATTGCTAGGAGTTAGACCTGGCAGAGGACGGAAAGCAGTGCAAGACAAGACAATAACAGACATTGCTACTGCAGTGTTCGACGACACAGGGACCAGTACTGGTCCAAGTGCTTGTGCCATAGCTCGCAAACTTGATATGGCTTATGGTACAGTCTGGAAAATGTGCCACTTCTATCTGTATAAGTTCAGTTGTGTGCAAGCACTAACTACTGCAGATTATGATAAGCACATGACCTTTGCACTAATGTTTCTTGCCTGAATGGAGGTTGACAACAACTGGCCTTGGAGAATATTGTGGGGTGGTGAGGCTCATTTTTATCTGAATGGGTCGTCAACACTCACAACTGCAGAATTTGGGCTTCTGAACATCCCCAAGCGATCCAGCAAGTACCACTGCATTCTCCAAAAGTAACAATGTAGTGTGGCTTCACAGCCGATTTCATAATAGGACCATACTTTTTTGAGTGTATTATTCCTACAGGTCCTGTAACCTGCTCCATTACTGGAGAGCTTTATCGACTAATGCTGGAAAATTTTGTCATTCCTGCATTGCAGCAAAGACAATGTTTGGACTCCATAATTTTTATGCAGGATGGAGCATGGCCACACATTGAACATTCAGTACAGCACCTTTTACGCCAGCATTTCAGTAATGAGAGGGTCATCAGTCAGTTTTTACTGACAGCATGTCTGCCTCGATCCCTGGACATCACTCCATGTGACTTTTGGCTGTGGTGATATTTGAAATCCATTGTGTATGTTGGTGGCATTCCCAACTTGCATGTCTTGAAAGAGAACATAAAACGGCTGTTATGAACATTCATCCAATGTTCATAACAGCTCATAAGTTCATAACAATGTTCATCCAATGTCGGATTGGATGAACATTGCCAGCACATTGAAAATCGTGTATGTCGTCCAGGGGATCCTGTTTCTGATGTGATGAATAAAACATTATTCCCTGTGAATTCAATCACTACATTAATTTCTGTGTCACTCGCAAGTTGTTTTAGTTTAATTATTATTACTCTTATCATTGTAATGCACCACATATCCAGCCGGAATGAGTGATGTGACTGTTGCTTACACTATCAAAATGTTATTCCATTTTATCTGCCTTTAATGTAATTATCCGCTTGTTTTCTGCTCCACCAGCGCCAAAATTTCCCCTACCAGCGAATTTTGGTACTAAATCTTTTTTTCGCAAAAATAATCTCCCCATGCCTTCAAAAGTCGCAATATAAAATTTGGTCTCGTTCCATTTATTGGTTTTAGCTACAAATGCCTCCAAAGTGGAAAAGTTATTTTATGGCCACCCTGTATATATAAATAGTCGATTGATCATGAAATGATCATCTGGTTTGAAAATATTGAAAAAAAAAAAAGAAGATATATATATATATATATATATGGAACTACAAGGGTGGTGATTATGACGAAAAGTTTAGGACACAACTAGGAGCTTAAGTGTTGTAAGGGGGAGTTGAGTGGGGACATGCTCTGCATGGGCATTGGTCAAGAGATGATTAACAGCAGCAATGTCCAAGTGTACTCCAAAGGTTAAAAAGACAAAACAAGTAGGAATAAAATGAATGAATGAAGAGAACATGAAATCTGGTAGAAGGCACTGGGGATGCTTTTCCTGAAAGGAAGGGACGCTGCTAGTGCATGAAGACAGATGCAATGAATGATGTGAGATGTTAAAAAAAAGATACGTATTAGTACTAAGAAAAGATATTTTGTTTATTTCATGACGACATTAGTATTTAAGTTTGTGCTATTCAAATCGAGGATTTTGTTTTTGTATAATTGTGTGGTATTTAGTTAGGATTTTATGATTTCAGTATTGTCTCCACATGCAGCAAATATATTCAATATGGCAGCACCAGCCCCCCACCCCCCATTTAAAGACTTCTTTGTAACCTAGTTGAAGATTTTGATGCCTGCTACACATGCAATATGCAAGTGTCCCATTTGAGAATGACAGGTACAAGATGGGAGCATGTATGTGTGCATGAAATGCAGGCTTCAATAATCAGTTTATTGATGTGTTTCATCCTCGTGAAGGTAGCATTATGAGAAGTTGGAGTATAGAGGATATGGTGGAGAGTGACTGATGCTGAATGGGCAGGAAGTATATGAGAAAATAAATAAACTTGATGTGAATAAGGCAATAGGATTTAGCAGTATATTCCCACGTGTCTTGAAGTAATGCTATACGGAAATAATGGCACACTTGTTTAACATGAGATGTGCAACAGGATGAATCCCAAAGGAATGGAAAGTGGGAAAAATTGTTCCACCTCACAAAGAGGAAGGGGATAGCAATGAGACTATGAATTATAGGCCACTCTGTGTGTGTGTGAGAGTGCATGGATTGTTAAGGTGTTATAGAAGTTGGAGATGACTAGGATTCAGAAGTGGGTTGATAGTAGTATTCTTTGATATTCAGCATGGTATTTGTTGGGGAAAAGGGAGGGGGTCATGCTTTAGCAATCTTCTTACGTTACAAGGTGAAAAATTCACTCAATAAAGGAGATGAATATATTATTATTATTACGTGATGACATCTCCAAGGACTAATCTATGACTGTCTCCACCACTCAATCCACCAACCGCAACTAAACCAATGGCATCTACTGCACATCACCACCACCACTAGTATTTCCAAAGACAATCACAAACATCCATGCCCACAGCATGGATGTTTGTGATTGATCAACCAGGCCAGCAAAAAGAGGGCTGTACTTGGATTTTTCAGAGTTCTTTGAAATGTGGTGGTATGCCATCTACTGCACACCACCACCACTAGTATTTCCAAAGAGAATCACAAACATCCATGCCCACAGCGGGATTCAAACCCGCAGAGCGGATATGCTAACCACTCGGCCAACCAGGCCGGCAAAAAGAGGACTGTACTTGGATTTTTCAGAGTTCTTTGGCAGACTGCCACATCACAAGCTAGTAGCTAAACAAACAGATGGGATAAGATAACAGACAAGTGAAGATAGCTGGCTGGCTCTCAGAGGTAGTATCTCAAACGAGGAAAGTCACTATTGGAATAAGGGATCTGTTTTGGGACCATTATTGTTTAACTTGTACATTAAAGACAATCAGACTGGCATAAACTGAAGATGTGCAACTGTTTGCACATCTTCAGTTATGCCAATGATACAAAGTTGGGAAGAACTATGAGAAGTAGAGCAGTTGTTTTGATGGCATTGAAGGAGGATCTGAATTGACTACATGAGTGGGTAAATGAATGGGACTTTCAGTTTAATGTTGCAAAGTCTTGAAATTTAGGAGGTGAGAGAGAGAGACGAGAGATCTAGTGGACAAAGACTAAGTTTAGGGTCACATTGTTAAAATTGCAACATACCAATAGATTATGGTAATAATGAGGAGACAATGACATGCAGAAGCAAAGAAGTTGGTTCCCTTGTATAAGGCTTTGATCAGGTCACATGTGGACTATTGTGCACAGATTTGGTTACCTGGTTTCCAGGGAGGGAGGGAGATGATGTATTGAAGAAGATCCAGAGGTTTACTAAATTAGTGTCAGATATGAGGAAAGATTGAGGGAATACAACTTACAGTGCCATGTGAATAGAAGAGAGGATATGACTAAAACTTATAAGTTGGTGAGGTTGTACCAGTTGAATGTGGAGGATATTTTTCATAGAGTAGAGGGAGACAAGGATAAAACTAGAGGCCATCCCTGGAAGCTGTATAAGGAGAGTATGAGCAGGGAAGTGAGAAGCAGGTTCTTTGCATGGAGAGTGATTAGAGAGTGGAATGTAACGCTTACGTCTCTGGACTCTCTCAGAAACTGTGCATGGATTTAAAGCATGGTTCAATAATTTTTTTGCATGAGAGAAAATAAACTTCAGGTGATGAGTCCTATTACTTTGTGGAGGTCAGATTTTAATAATAACATGTGGACAGCTTAAAAGCAAAATGCATTGTGATCAACAATGAATACCGCAGATGTATTCATTCTTTGCATGGATGTTGGTTACATGCTAACTAGTTGAAAAGGAAGTGTAACAGGTATACTGTTTTTTCTCTTTCCAGTGGTAACTTAGATTTTTATAATTATTATTATTATACCCTTCAAGGAATCAGCAGACTCATAGGAGGGTCATTCAACTTACAATATATTTATATTGAATCTTAAAGTCCATATCACTCCCTGCATTAACATTCTGGTAATGCATTCCACTCATTGACAATTCTCCATGTACAAAATCTACTATTCACATCCATCTTCACCACACTCTTTCAGGGATGGACTCTGGTTCTTTCCCTCTCCTGCTTTTTTTTTTTTTTTATAATCCTCTCTGGATTAATCAGATAAAATCATCTCACTAACTTATGTCTCTCTAACATATCACCTCTTTTCCTCCTATCTACCAAACTCTGCAGCCCACTTTATTGCCTTAGTCACTCATCTTTGGACCCTCTCCAATGTTTTCACATCACATTGAAAACCAGGTGACCAAATCTGAGCACAATAGTCTAAGTGCTTTATACAGTGGCACTTCCACATCCCTATATGTTAGTGTACTTCTTATCACAGCAGCACCATGATGTGTAGTCTCTGTAACACTTGCAATATGTCCTCTAAACTTCAGTCTACTATCAACCATCACTCCTAAATCTTGAATCTCATCCACTTTCTACTGCACCATCAATATATGACATGGCACAAAAAACAGTACTGAACTTTGACACGTCAGTAGTAGTTTTTTTTTCTTTTCTGCACTATATACTATAGTACATAACCTTACATTTCTGCATTCCAAAATGCAATGCTTTGCACTTATTAATATTAAAACTACAATCCCATTGTTTTGTCCAATTCAAATGTCTATTCACATCTTCCTGAAGGGAATTAACATCAGCAGTGCTATTTATAATTCTCCCCAACTTTGAATCATCAGCAAACAACTGAAGATCCCCAGTCAGTCCACATGATATATCATTTACAAACAAAATAAAACCTTAGGGTATGCCACTGGTTACCTTCCTTTTTTGAGACACTGCTCCATCATACACGTGTTGCTATCATTCAGAGAGGCAATCACCAATCCATCTAACCAATATACTATCTATTCCATCCTCTGCAGTTTGTATACCAACTTATCATGTGGTAATCTATCAAATGCTTTGAAAGTCCAAGAATTCACTGTATATGATTCTCTCTTATCTAATTTATCATCACCTTGTCATAATATGCAAGTAAATTGCTAAAACAAGACCTACCCTTTTACAAATCCATGCTAACCATCATAAAGAATGTTATGTCCATCAACCCAATCCTGTATTCTATTCCTAACCAATCTCTCAACATCATGACTACAACTGCAGTTATACCAACTAGTCTATAATTGGAAACTTCTGTGCTAGAACCATGCTTGTGGAGTGGTACTATTTTGCCTTCTTTCCACTCAGGTACCCTACCCACTGCAAGACTTTCATTCAATAACCAGTGCATAGCTAACTGTTGTGCACATTCCTTAAGAATCTGTGGTGACCATTCCCATCATCTACCCAACTTCTGGTACACCTCAAATTCTTTCATTTCCAATTCTCCTCATACTTACCTCCCTTCTATATATTGCACTGCATTGTTTACACCAGTATGATATAAACTGATAATGTGCTTGTTCAGCAATTCCACTATATCCTATGCAACTATTATTCTGCTGCCATTACTATCTAGCAGTGTCAACCCACCATAATTATGGCTACACTTAACTTTAATATACCATATTTCTGGAGAAATGGAACCAGCAGACTAGTTTTAAATTCACATAAATACATACCATTTCTCTTATAACCTCAATTCAATATAATTTTCTACTGATTGGGAAGTAAGGCAAATATGATTTTATGAATAATATGAATCTAATACGATTCTTCTACTTTTATGTGTTTAAGAATTCTCAATGGAATACCTCTCCCCACTTTTAATTTCATTAAAAAAATTATATATGTGATCATTAGTTACATTGACTCAGTACATTAATGGTGTGCTCCATTAAATTAACTTATCTATTTTCTCGGTTTCAGTCAGTCGAAAAAAGATGAATATATATATATTACTCTTGCAAATTTACAGTGAAATGGTTAATTTAATTTAATTTATTCAAGAGGTGACTCAAAGCATCATAGGGATAGCTGTGATACTGGACAGTTCAGGCAAGAACCCTTCTTGGTTATAACCCCATTAATTATGCACATGGTAGAGTCAATGGGGTTATAACCCCATTAACTCTACCATGTGCATAATTAATGGGACACTGAGAAGCACCCCTCTCCCCTGGCTGCCTGTCCTATCTAACATTGTTCCACCAAATATACAGAGAAGACAGCCTCGATTAAAGAATTTAATAAAGTAATGAGCAATCCGCTCCTGCCCCTGCACCAGACTCTCGTAAATCTACCTAGTCTTCGCCTAAAATCAAGAAGCTCTTTCTGGTCCATGGACAAACTCTCTTCAGCTGCCTTACCATCAACACCTGGCATGGGAAGAGAACAATGGTCCAACAATCTTCCAACAAATGGCTTCTTGGTTGAAGATCCCTGTGCTCTGCAGCCTGGTTTTGCTCTTCCTAGGAAGATTTGTTTGTCTATCAACAGGATCAGAACTAACCAGGGCAGATGTGGCTACCTACTACATAAATGGAGACTGTCAGGCCAGCATTATTGTGATTGTTCTCCTATGGCCCAGACAATCACTCATGTTGTGAATGACTGCCCAAGGTGCCAATTTCATGGTGTTGGCCTCCAGGACATCCATGAGGTGATGAATGAGGCCCTGGATTGGCTTTCTGGACTGGACATTGACCTGTAGCTGCTTTGCCATACGAATAGATAAATAAATGACAGATTACTTTGTTAGACTTAAGACTCATCCTACCAATGTGTCAATTGTGGTAGTTTATGCATGCCAACACAGACAGAATTCCTCAGGGAATTTGTGTTATTATAAAAATTGAACAGCAATGGTCCCAGGACTGAACCCCATGGAACTCCACTTGTAACCTCCCTGCTACTGCTCCCCAATATACAACTCTGATATCTATCAGACAGCCAATCACCACTCCAAACCACTAACATAGTATCCAAAACCCATATCATGCAACTTAAAAATCAACTTGTCATGTGGCATCCTGTCAAATGCCTTGGGAAAAAAAAGATACCATATGCCTTACTTTCATCCAATGCTCTTATTACTCTATTGTAAGAGGTAACCAGATTACTAAAACAAGGGTGCCCTTTAAAAATCCATTCTGGCCTGCATCTTCTTTCTCGGTTATTTTCGATCCACTGCTGAATGAAGGCCTCCTCCATGATCTTCCCATTTTCTCAGTTTTCTGCTTCTGTCATCCATTTCTTTCCAGCTAGTTTTTCTATTTTGATCTGCCCATCTTGTTTTTGAATGTCTCTGTCTTCTCTTTCCAGTTGGCATTGATTCTGCTACTTTCCTGTTCCATCTACTGTCCGTTCCTCGAGCCAGATGTTCTGCCCATCTCCATTTGAATGCTTTTACAATTTGTATTCCATCCAAGAGTTTTGTCTGTGATCTGATCCATTCCTTCCTCTTTTTATCCGTTAGTGTTATTCCTAGGATGATTCTCTTCATTTGTCTTTCTGTCACCAGTATTTGTTTTTCCATTTGTTTAGTTAGCGTCCAGATTTCTGAGCCATAAGTGAGTACTGGTAATATGCATTGGTCGAATATTTTACTTTTCATGTAGATGGTATAGTTCAATTTCCCAAATGAATTAATTTAATTTGCTCTGTAATCCATTTGCAATGTCAAAAAGTTTCCCAAAGTACATATAAGATTTGACTATTTCTATTGGCTCATCAAGTTTTGATTTTGCTTCTAAGTACCTATTGAACATAAAATGAATAGAGAAAAAACAAAAGTTAAAAGACCTATCCTCTTGCTGTGTTCAGTATATCATTTCCTGTAGGTTTTGTAGTGATTCTGAAATTAATACAACACCATCTGCATATCTCAAATTGGTTATTTTTTCACTTTTTATTGTCATGCTATTGGAACTCCAGTTAATTTTTTGAATCATCTCCTGAAATGCTGCTATAAAAATTTTAGGAGATATAGAATCTCCCTGTCTTAGCCCCTTTTGTATAGGGATCTTGTTGCTTTCTGTTTGTTGTCTTATAGTTATTCCTTTTTTGTATATTTCTTTTAACAGTTCCACATTGCATAAACATCATCCTCATCTGCCCAATTCTGTATATGAGTTCCAAAATCATAACTACAGAAGAAATACAAACAGGATATAGTTTGATATCTCCATTCTACTACTTATGCAATGGTACTATCTTACCCTCCTTCCACTCTCCAGGAACCATTAAACAGCCAAGTTAATGGCACAGTCAGTTCCTTAGCACATTCCCTTAAAACATATAGTGGAATTCCATCTCGTAGTCACCCCCCCCCTTTCCTTATTGACATTCAGTGTACTCAGTATTCAGAATACATCCTCTTTGTTCATGTCTAATTCTATACCACTCATTATCTTTCTAGGAATAAAGTCTGTAATACAACGATGGAATACTCTAATAAAGTGATCATTAAACAGATTAAACAACGGATTCTCCTTGGATTGCAGTGCCAGTCTCCTCTCATGTTCTAATATTTTTCTCTCCATACAATATTAGTCACTTTCCAAGCCTGAGTCTTATATTTCTCATGCAATGGTTCTCCACCTCTCTTTATATGCCTTCCATTATCTCTTCTTCTTCTGCAATTCCCCTTTTATTCCTTTTGTCACCCATTAGACGACAAATTGCTTTATCTTCTTCTCTCAAGATACACAATTTGTCATTGCTGTCAACAATTTTTTCTTAAGTATCTCCCATGCACTACCGACCCCCTCTTCCTTTAAATTCTTTCATCCATTGCATTGCTGCAAGCTGATTTCTAAGTCTATGATAGTCACCTGCCTTATAATTCCACATAACTTCCTTCTGTTTTGATAGCTCCCCATGCTTATTCATCCTGCAAGTCAGGACTACAATGGGGGGCAAGTATGCCATCTCGGTCACAATCAGATCCTCTGATGCTGTAACCAAATCCAGAACTATTGATCCTTGTGTTAACTCCACTATGTGGTGCCTAAGATAGTTGTCCCTCAAGAAATCCAAAAATTCAGTTCCCTTATTACTGCATGATGTCTTCTTTGCCCAGTTTATATCACATTATAGTCAAAGTCCCCTATAATGATTGCCTGCTTTGCAATTGCCAAACTAATTTGCTTAAACATTAACTACTCATCACCATCTATATTCCCTAGCCTGTAGCAACATTCCACAAAAAATCTTGTCCATAAACATCCATCTCACACCATATACTCTCAAAGCCATTAGTGGCTTTGAGAGTATATGGTGTGACAGGCCCGTTTCTACATTTTGTGGGACCCTGTGCGAAATGGAAAAGCGAGGCCCATGAAAGTTAGTAACATTTATGGAAATTTTAAATGGAAGAATATCTTGTTAATTAATTAATTAAATCAAATATGAAAAATATTTATGTGCATAAATAAACAGGTATGCTCTTTAGCATCAATTTAAGTAAAGGGAAAAAATTAGTTAAAAAATAAATGTGTTTGTATGTACATGATATATTATTTTATTATGTTAGTGCACATTATCATATAAATATGCCAGAACAATGATTTATTTAATAATATAAAAATATGAAAAAAATATCAATTTTTACTATTAAAGAATGAAATATATGTATAACAATTTATAAGATTTAAAAGAAATCTTAATATATTAAATTTTATTTAACCTAATGCGTTTATTAATAAAATCATTTATAACGCTATCAAAATTCAAATTTTTTGCAATTTCATGCTCTATAAACATTATTGCCAGGGATGACAAATGTTCTTGAGACATAGAAGATCGCAAATAGGTTTTTATTAATTTTAATTTTGAAAATGACCTTTGTGCTGATGCAACTGTAACTGGACTGGGCAATATTTTAAATGTCGTAGTACTATTTGGATAAATATCCGACAAATTATTTGCAATTATGAATTTTAAAATATTAATGGGTGCATATTAATGGCTGCTATAGACCAGGTGATGGAATAGATGGTGGAGATAGTATGCATAAACAAATTGATGAAATGAGTAGAAGGAGGGTAATTATTATGAGGGATTCCAACTATGGTAACATTGATTGGAAGGAGGAGAGGACACATGTGAGGAACTGGATTTTATTCAATTATTAAGGGATAACTATCTGAGACAGCATGTAATAGAAAATACTAGGGGTTTGAGAGTGCTTGTCCTGGTAATAGCATCTGAGAATTTGACTGTAATGAATATGAAGATGTTGCCACTATTGGTGAGAGTGATCATAAGGTGGCTAAAGGTGTTGAATTTTTGATTAAGACAGGGTATATGTGGAATTACCCTGCTGGCAAGTATGACAAGCTTAGGAGATTGCTTGGTTCAGTGCCATGGCATGTAAAACTGCAGGGGCTGGATGTCGATAGTGCATGGGAGGTGGTTCAGGAGGTAATGGCTGACTGTATATACCTAGAATCTGAATAGTAAATCAAGTAGGGGTTAAATGGATGAATAACACTATTAAGCTTGAGCTGCAAAAAAAAAAAGAAACAACTGTGGAGGGAATTTAAGGAGAAAGGTGACCTGCAGGCACACGAACAGTATAAAGCACAGGCCAGAAGGGTAACTAGTGTGGTAAGAAAAGCAAAAGCGGAATATGAAAGGGAATTAGTCATGCAAGGTAAAGAGAATCCCAAACAGTTCTTTAAATATGCTGCAAGCAAAAAAAAAAAAAAAAAACTGTACATGGCAGAATGATTTTAAGGAATGCCGATGGTAAGGAGGTCACTGAATCAGTCGATATAGTGGAATTACTGAGCGAGCACTTTGCAAGAGTATATCATCCAGGTGGTGACATTGAAAGAATGAAGGAACCATTAGTTTATACAGGAATTGTGATGAATGAAGTGGAGGTGAATAGTCTATTACAGAACCTTAATGTGAATACATCTATGGGATTGGATGGTATACCGGCACGGGTCTTACGTGAAGTGGCTAAAGAATTATCAGTGCCCTTGACCATGTTGTTTAATCTGAGTCTCGGGTCTGGTTTAGTCCTGAAGGTGTGGAAAGAGGGGAAAATAGTTCCACTGCATAAAGGAGGATCCAAGACTACTGTTGCAAATTACCAACCGATCAGCATATCAGGAGTCGTTGTCAAGGTCTTGGAGGAAGTAGTCAAGGGAAAAATACAGGAATGGATTGATGAAAATGAGACACTGTACGGGTGGGGGGGACAGCATGGCTTTGTGAAGGGTAGATCATGCCTCAGTAACTTGCTCAAGTTTTATAACACAGTGACAGCTGAACTGGATAAGGGAAATGGGTTTACAGTAATACTGCTGGACCTGGCTAAGGCCTTTGACAGGATACCACATGGAATTCTAATCCGTAAACTGCAACACATGGGAATGGATATAGGGTTGGTGAGATGGATAGGTAGGTGGTTGATGGAGAGATATCAGAGAATAGTTTATTCAGGAGTAGAATCCAAAAGACGACCTGTGACTAGTGGTGTACCGCAGGGTTCTGTTCTTGGACCACTACTGTTTAATTTGTTCATTAAAGATACAAGGAAGGATCTAAGAGGAACGGTTCATTTGTTCGCTGATGATGCAAAGTTGGATAGGGCAATAGTGAATGCAGAAGATGTCAAAATCTTGCAGGATGATTTGGATAGATTGGAGTTCTGGGCTAAGGAGAATGGATGTCAATTTAATGTGACAAATGTAAGGTTATGCATTTTGGGGTGAAAAGATTAGCAGCAGTATATCACATTGGTGGAACTGTACTCCAGGAGATTGATGAGGCCATGGACTTGGGAGTGTTGGTGGATAGGGAGATGAAGTTTAGGGGACACATTGCAAAAGTGGCTAAATCAGCTCATCAAATCACTTGGTTGCTGAAAAATACTTTGATGAGCAGAGACAAGCAAGTTATTGTTCCACTGTACCAAGCCTTGAAGACCCCATCTTGACTACTGTGCCCAGATTTGGTTCCCTGGGTTTCTTCTTGATGGGGAGGAGGTGGAGAGGATCCAGAGGCGAGTGACCAAGATGATAGCAGATCTATGGAATGAATCTTATGAGAACAGGTTGAAGATTTGTGGGTTGCAGAAATTGGTTGATAGGCAGAAAAGGGGAGATGTGATCGAGACATTCAAATTGCTAAAGGGTTTGTATAGGATTAATTCAGATGATATTTTTGAGATTAGGACTGGTGGTGGGAGAACTAGGGGACATCTATGGAAGCTGGGAAAGAGTGTGGTTAGCAAGGGTGTTAGAGCTGGGTTCTTTACTTTTAGAGTGGTAAATGAGTGGAATAAGCTACCAGAGGCTGTTGTGGGTGCTATGACAGTGAAAGAGTTCAAGGCAAGGTATGATATACTGTGAGAATGTAGAATAGTTGTGTGGACATGATGTTTAGGGCCTCCTTCGATGAGTCTAAGGACTCCCTGGAGTCGCCCATAATAATAATAATTTTCTGGAACAATATTTCTAAAAATAATTAATTCATTGTAAAATTCAGATTCATCACTATCTCTATTTAATTTTTGATACAGCTGTTTGCAGCAAAATTTTAATTCATTTTCTGGCATTTTTCTTATTAATTTCATATCATAAAGAAATCCAAATGATTTTTCGTGAATTTCATACAATTCAAATCTTTTTTTGACAGATTGTAGAGCAGTATCTAAAATTACAAAAAAGAAATTTATCCAAAAATTATCTTTGTTATCACCTATGTGTGATTCATCAGGTGTTTCATAATCAAAAAATACTTTTCTTCAACGTACTAGACTTTCTTTAAATTTAATTTCTATTTCTAATAGATTTGACAGTTCTTTGGCAATCTCAAAACAGCTATCAAATCCTGCTCTTCAAAGTACTGAACTAACTCTGTAATATGCTTAGTTGCTATGTCTATGGGAATTTTTGCATTTTGAATACTTTACTTACTAAATTAACTTTGGACAAAAGCTCATTCCAAATTACAAGGTTTAGTATAAACTCAAATGAATCCATTTGTTCATAAATATGAAACCACTTCTACTTTGATAGTATTATCTGATGCAGTTTTAAATAATTCTTTTAATGCATTTAAAAATTCTGGAATATGAAAATGTACAGCTCTGACTGATTCTATTCTACATTCCCATCTTGTATCACATAACGGTTTTGGAGTTAATTGAGGCAGCAAATAATGTATATATTTTTTGTATAACATTAAAAAAATTTATTGCTATAATTGATAATTTTGCGACATCCCCTAAAATCAAATTTAAATTATGACAGACACAAGGAGTATAAAATGCTTTTTCATTTTCATTTAAAATGTAAGCACAGACTCCCTTATATACTCCTTTCATATTCGCTCCATTATCATGCCCTTGCCCTCCACAATCTGACAATTTAAGATTTAATTTATTCAAAAGTAATTTTATATTTTCATATATACCTTTACCAGTAGTGTCATAATTTAATTTGTTAAAAACGTCAAAAAGTGTTCACAAATTTCAATATCTGCTTCAAATATATGTAAAAATCTAAAAATTACTGAAATTTGCTCCTGATGACTAACATCAGGAATACAATAGAGAATTATTGAATAGTACTTTGCCTGTCGTATCATATTTAGAATATTTTTTTGAATTTTGGTTCCCATATCAACAATTAATTCATTTTGTACAATGGGTGATAGATACGAATTTTGTTTCTTACCTATAATTTTTTTTTCCAAACATCGCATTAAATGATCTTTTAAAAGTGGATCAAATTCTGCAATTAATTCTATGATTCCAAAAAAAATTACCATTTTTTTTGGGCTGTGTACAAAGTATCAAAATTACCTCTAAAAGCTAAATTATGTTCAGATAAATAAAGAATTGCTGCTGTCTTAAAACATATCTTAACCGTTCTGCTTCAAATTTTATGACCTTTTGATTTGCCTGATCAATTGTATTGTGATTTTTTAAATTACATTCCATTTGTGTCCATAAATACATGTATTTCATGTGCACTGGATTTCGTTCGTGCAACTTGAATCTTTCACTTACATGTCACCAGTCAGAAAAGCCATTATTAGATAAAAAAATTATCATCAGAAGAAAATAATTTGCAACAAAAACAAAAAATAGAGTTGGAAGAGTTTGAATATACAAGCCATCTTCTGTTTTGCTTCTCTCCATTTGCAATTGTCCTAACATAGTGAGCTGTGGAAAAACGCCTCTTGTTGTCATCTTTTGGAAAATCATTTTCAGTTGGAGGAGATGGTGGACTACGTTGTACAATTTGTGTTAGTGTTGTGTTGTTCAAAATTTTGGGCCATGTTTTCTGGATCATCAATAGTAAACAGTTCACTGTGTCTGAGTGTCTTTCTGGTTCTCTGCTTCCTTTGAGTATTTCAGAACTCTCATTATTAATTAATGTTGAAGCTGAAGAACTGTTTGTAGTTATTTCAGAACTCCCGTTATCAACTTATATATCTGAACAAATATATGAGTTCAACCTCGTAAATTTAAACAGTGAATTTCTTTGATGTTCCTCAGCCGCTTCTTTTTCTTGTTTTCGCTTTTGTTTTTCATGCCCAGTTGGGTATTTTCTTCCATAATAATCTCTCTCAGACTAGTCATACTCTAGAATTAAATACGATAGATTTAATTATAAAACAAGTTAATAAATTAAAACAAAATGACTTACCTGATAAATAAAATATATCTAAAATAGATAATATTAGAAAATAAATAAATTTAATATAGATTGAAAACTGCTATTGAAGAAAAATTCTGATGTCGGATAACCTAAAGCCAGTTTACAAAATATATTTTTTTAAGATGTTTTGCAAGTAATGTCACATAAAATAATTGCTATGACAGTACGTGTATATACTTACTTGTTCATAAAATCATAAACTAAAATAAAAAAAAAACTCCTTAAAATTATTAAAAACACCTTTAAAATGCACTTTTCCCTATTTAACACTATGTTGTAAGATATTGTTATATATCTTAGAGTAGTTTCAAATACTACCGCTACGATCTTATGTCGCTTACTATAACAACAATAGTTGGTATTTTTTAATATAACATATATAACAATAATGATATTTTTTTTATATAATAATTACAATATTAATTTACATAATTAAAAAAATTGATTTTCTTTTTTTTGCGCTTTGCGTGGCCCTGTGCCACCTCACAGTTCACACACCCATGAATATGGCATTGGTTATTTCCACTGAGATCCTCCACCCTGAAAATGCATGATTCATCTCTTATCATGAGTTAAATTCCACCACGTTTACTTTCCCTATCCTACTGAAATATGCTATACCCTTTAATTTTTATGCCTGTTAAAACATCCTCCCCAGTTAAGCAAGGTTCACTGATACCAACAACCTCTGGAGTGCCACAAACTCATTCCCTTTATTCATAATGCTCCTAGCATTTGTATACAGAAAAAGGCCAGTGTATTGCCAGCCTTCTTATAGTCATTATTACTATAAGAAGTTAAGAAGTCATTATTACTATAATATTATTACATTCATAACACTACACCTGGCTCTATAATATAGTATACAAAAACCCTTATTTCTCAAGTCACTATTCCCACGAGGCCATCCTGCAACATCCCACCTGTACAATTCTAGTTTCCCTGATGACACACTCACTTGCCCAGAAAACAGCACTCTCCAAATGCCTGCACCCTTCTGCATTCAAATGCAATCTGTCTCTTGCATAGAGCTCTCTTCTAACCTCAAACATACTCCATGCATCAACATATTCTAGACCCCCTTTCCTGCACATTCTCGCTACATCTCATTCGTCAACACTGCTTTTCTCCTCCACTCCACATTATCATACAGGAACAACATGCTCACTATCTTTCCTTGGACAGATTTCTACTGCACTATGTCTAACATCAACCTCAAATCTCGTGCTATACAATTCATGCTATTTCTCATGTCATTCGTCCCCACAATTACTATTATTATTTCTCAAGTCACTATTCCCACGAGACCTTCATCCTCTTCACTGGCATTGCCACACTATCATTCTACCAGGTAAGCACTCCTCTGGCACTTTACTCTGCACACCCCGAATCATTGAATCTGCATATATGACACTGAATAGATTCATCTTTCTCTCACTGTCACTCCTGACTATTATGGCTTTCAATCTCTCTCTCTAACCTTTCTCTCTCACTGTTCCCCTCACCTCTCTATCCCTTGTTTCCACACTCTCTCCTATTTTCTCACCTTCCTCTCTTCCTTGCTGTTCTCTTACATCTACTCTCATTCCTCTCACACTAGCTAATCTCTCTATCCTCCCAAGATCTTCATTCATCCTCCTTAACTCAGTCTTCATTCCTCCCATCTCCTTTCTCAGCAAGTTCTATTTCTCTCTCCACACATTCTGCTTTCAACTGTCATTCACACACACAAACATGGCCATCAGAGAAATCATCTCCATCTGCTAAACTATCCAAGGCTAAATCTGCATGTAGGTCTTTAACATTGTCCATCCTCTAACACACTACTGTCATCCACAAACTGAAAATCAACCGTTTCTTAAGCACTATCTCCACTGCCGCTAAATCCCCAGATTGAGACACTCATATCTCTCAGTGCTTCCCACTGCTTGCACACGCATACATTCCCTTCTTGCACCTGTCACATTCCTAAACAATGGGACATACATTGCGCATGCATAGCAAGCTATAAAATCTTCAAGTAGGTTATGAATAATGTAGTCTGTAAATGGGGGGAGAGCTAGGGCTGGTACTGAAACTGGTGGTTGCCATGCTTAATAATCCTAAAAATCCTAACTAAATACACTACTGTCATCCACAAACTGAAAATCAACCGTTTCTTAAGCACTATCTCCACTGCCGCTAAATCCCCAGAAACAACTACCATGCAATTATACAAAAAAAAAAAAAATTATCAATTTGAATAGCGCAAACTTAAATACCAGTATTGTCATGAAATAAACACAAGTATCCTTCCTTACTACTAATACTTCTCTTTACTAGCTCACATCACTCATTGCATCAGTTTTCATGCATTAACAGCACCGTTTCCTTTCAGGAAAAGCATACTTCCTTTTGGACATGTATATTGCAATGCATTAAGGGAAGGATCACTACCCAGTCCAGTTTTTAAACCTTCATTGAGATCTCATCAAGATAGACTCCGGGGAAGATACTGATCTTAAATTAATACAGAAGTAATATTTCTCACATATAGAAATAGTAACTTTATTTTCTTACAACTGGATAAAGGGTTAAAAATAATATAATTTTTTGGCAAATTTAATTTAGTTTGTAACCAAGTGAAAAAAAAAAAAACTTTCTATAAGGAGACATCTTTACTGCTTTTCATTGTGTTGATGAATAATATTCTAGATACAGTTAACAAGCAGAAAATGAGAAACAACTGTTTCTCATTTTAGTTAGGGCAATTCAGAAGAAGAGCTATAGAAGAAACTGGGCAAATGGAACAGTGTGATAAAGAACTATAGGTTACATATTAATAGCAAGAAGAGATCATGGTTTTAAATCTTAGAGAAAATGAAACAATGGCATCAGGCTCAATGAACAAGTCTTGAAGAGTAGTAAAAACTTCAATATTTGGGAAGTGTTCTTTCTAGTGATGGAAATTCAAGGAGATGCTGAGGATGATTTCACTGAGCTAAACCTTTTTAAGTCTTAAGAAGTCTAAGGGACAAAGTTGGCAAAAACAAGAAAAGACAGAATAAGAAATGTGGACATTAGGTTTTAGGGCTGGAAAGTGATGAAATGTTTGTCAACTCTCACTTGAAGCAGTTTGGACATGAGAATGAATTTAGGAAGAATATCAAGAAGAATGATGTAAGAAATGAAGATTGAAAGGAAGAGAAACTGTTCTCAGTCCCCCCCCCCCCTAAATATTCTTTCATCTGGTTTCTCTATGAAAATGAAGAGACCAGAAAACAGAAACCTGAGTAGGAACAGTATTTGCACAAAGAAAGAATTTGTGAGGAGAGAAATCAAGAGCTTTGGTAACATATATTAGACAGAAGAAATAACATATGGTAAAGCAGATGAGTGAGAAGCAGTTTTTCTACATGGAGGGTAGTGAATGATTAGAATGCAATGCCTGAGAGTGTGGTATTTAAGGCACAGTAAGATGAGTTGTATGACAGAAAGACCTTCCACAATGAGTGCCTCTGTGGAGGTCTGAGGACAATAATAAGACAACTCATCTCTGGAGTTTTTGATCGAGAGAATTATCTTTGCTAGCATGAAGATTTAGTGTTTTGAATTTGGTCCCAGTGTGATAGGATTTAAATACAAGTGAAATCTACTTCTCATTTTACATTAGCAAGTGTTCACATGGTCTGAGTGGGATGGATATGTGTATGTGCAGGGAGTTAGGCATGCTGCAATCTTGAGGAGAAAGCAATTTATGTGAATTACAAGACAGCTGATAAGACTTAGCAACCAGCTTGAAATATGGATTTTAAAAAAATCTTAGAGATCAGTAATATGCATGGGATCTAATTAAGAAATATGTCAACAGCAATTTTATATTGTATACTCTGAATGAGAGATATAGATGTGGGGTCAGACAGATTGTGAAATGAGAAAAGTTGTAAGGGTGCTGATATGGTTTTTCAGAAGTTGAATAAGTTTGCAGGTGGGCAATGAGTGAAGGATGAAATTTAATGCAGTTAGCAAGATTTTTGAATTTTGGGATCCATAGATGAAAAAACTGAGTTAGATGAAAGGCTTGTAATGGAATAGCTGTTGTATTTACTGGATTGACAAAGTATCATCCCTAACAATTAATGGGTGGGGGGAATGACTACTTTAATCAACAAGAGGTGTGAGAGAGAATGAAAGCAGTGGTAGTTTTTTTTTTTTTTTCTTAACATGGAATATAGGATAGCATTGTCTGGAAAGACAGCAAGTGTGGACAATGAATGAGTAAGCAGTGGTATGATACTGGGGAGCCAAAAACAGAATTCCCACAGCGAATCTCATAAATCCATAGAGGTTCTAATAAACAAACAAGTACTAATAAATAATACAAATAAAAATGAAATAAATAAATCCACTAATGATTTTTTGTGTGAAAGGACAGAACTCCCCTATCCCAAATTAATTTTATTTAGAAACTGGGTGGCAGCTAGTCTCTGTCCTTAGTCAATGATAGCAATGATTTGCTGTCCTTGAAACAGTACTGCAAAGAAACAGTACAGTAAACAAGTACCACCATCATGACTAAACCCTAACGTTTGTATTGTCTGAAACAGTGCAAGTTGATTTCTTGAGGTAAAAGATTAAAATTTTTTAACACTGTTTTTTTTTAAAACCAGTGTTAAAAAAAAAACTACATGCCTACAAAGATAAACTAATTCATGAATATGTAGACAGACTTATGTGTTCGTCGAACATGTTGTTTATTATTTTAACGGTATAATAGAACACAGAAACTAAGTAAATAATTAATTTATTAACTTGATGCTGATATTTCGCTGGTATTATAACCAGCATCTTCAGAGCACAAAAACACTGTTTGTCACAATATGCGAGACTAAAACAACATGGTGTACTTAAACAAAATTGTAGCAGCAACACAAAGACTGAAGTCCTGATTTTGGCACCCTCTATCTGAAAAAACTATATTACTAGAGTCCTAGAAAAGTGCTAGTTTTTTCTTAATATGACTGTCTCCCAGATCTTTGGCAAGTTAATACAGCCATATTTGTTGAGATTTGGAGTGTGTTTTGGGCTTCTGTCGCCTCTAAGAACAATCTCTCTGATTTATACGGGTTTCTGTGTAGTACTTTTGTGTTTTTCCAGTTGATCCTGTGTGCAGGGGTATCCAGAGCATGGTCTGCTAGGCCCGACTTCCCATAATGATAATTCCGGACGTATCGTTTACGTTCGCTGATGCGGATATTCACAGTTCTTCCTGTTTGACCGTAGTAGGCTTGATTGCATGAGCAGGGTACTTGGTAGACTCCTGGATGTGATAAAGGAGGAATGCTGTCCTTGGGTGAGCGGATGAGGGTGGCTAATTTGCTACATGGTCTGAATGTAGTGCGTAGTTTATGTTTATTGAGAATTCTTGAGATCCTTTCAGATGTGCCTTTAATGTAAGGGATGGTGACTGTTTTGTTGTAGTTCTCTGTGGTGGATGGTGGGAGGGGTTTCTTAGGAGTGTTTAGTATTTTGTTTATTTTATGTGGATTGTAGCCATTGGCCAAGAAGGTGTGGCGTAAGTGAGTCAGTTCAGCAGTAAGAGCCTTGTCATTGGAACAGATTGCTCTCGCTCTATAGGTTAGCATTTTTAATATGCCATATTGTTGAGAAGGATGATGGTGTGATTGTTTGTGTAAGTATCTGCCTGTATGTGTGGGTTTTCTAAAAACTGAAAATGATAAGGAACCATCTGGGAGACGTGTGATGAGTGTATCCAGGAAGGGCAGACAGTTGTTGGCTTCCAGTTCCATAGTAAAGTGGATTTTTGGATGTTGGCTATTTAAATGTGCTAAGAATGTTTTTAATGTCTCAGGGCCATGTGGCCAAATAGGAAGCACATCATCAACATAGCGTAGCCAAAGTGTTGGTTTGAGAGTGGCTGTATTGATTGCTTGTTTTTCCAGGTGTTCTATGTAAAAGTTGGCTGGGGGGGGGAGCCCATGGCTGTCCCATCAATTTGTTTGTATATTTTCCCTTTCCATGTGAAATATCCTGCATGTATTGTGAATTTGAATAGTTAAAATATATCAGGGGGGAAGTGTGACTTCAGTAGATTGAGGGTTTCTGTTAGTGGTACATTTGTGAATAGTGAAGTGATGTCAAAGCTTACTATTAAGTCTGAGCTTTTTAGGGTAAGGTGTTGTAAGATGCTTTTTAGGTGTGATGAATTTTTGACAAAGGAGGGAGAATTGTTAGTGAGAGTGGCTAGTAGCTTCGCTAAATGTCTAGCCAGTTTGTATGTGGGACTATTTATACTGTCCACAATTGGGCGTAGGGGTGTGCCTGGTTTGTGAATTTTTGGTGATCCATAGATCCTCAGTGTTTTAACATGGAAGGGTTTGAGTTTGTTAATTCCTGGCCCAAAGACACAGTTAACAAACTCAAACCCTTCCATGTTAAAACACCGAGGATCTATGGATCACCAAAAATTCACAAACCAGGCACACCCGTACGCCCAATTGTGGACAGTATAAATAGTCCCACATACAAACTGGCTAGACATTTAGCGAAGCTACTAGCCACTCTCACTAACAATTCTCCCTCCTTTGTCAAAAATTCATCACACCTAAAAAGCATCTTACAACACCTTACCCTAAAAAGCTCAGACTTAATAGTAAGCTTTGACATCACTTCACTATTCACAAATGTACCACTAACAGAAACCCTCAATCTACTGAAGTCACACTTCCCCCCTGATATATTTTAACTATTCAAATTCACAATACATGCAGGATATTTCACATGGAAAGGGAAAATATACAAACAAATTGATGGGACAGCCATGGGCTCCCCCCCCCCAGCCAACTTTTACATAGAACACCTGGAAAAACAAGCAATCAATACAGCCACTCTCAAACCAACACTTTGGCTACGCTATGTTGATGATGTGCTTCCTATTTGGCCACATGGCCCTGAGACATTAAAAACATTCTTAGCACATTTAAATAGCCAACATCCAAAAATCCACTTTACTATGGAACTGGAAGCCAACAACTGTCTGCCCTTCCTGGATACACTCATCACACGTCTCCCAGATGGTTCCTTATCATTTTCAGTTTTTAGAAAACCCACACATACAGGCAGATACTTACACAAACAATCACACCATCATCCTTCTCAACAATATGGCATATTAAAAACGCTATCCCATAGAGTGGGAGCAATCTGTTCCAATGACAAGGCTCTTACTGCTGAACTGACTCACTTACGCCACACCTTCTTGGCCAACGGCTACAATCCACATAAAATAAACAAAATACTAAACACTCCTAAGATACCCCTCCCACCATCCACCACAGAGAACTACAACAAAACAGTCACCATCCCTTACATTAAAGGCACATCCGAAAGGATCTCAAGAATTCTCAATAAATATAAACTACGCACTACATTCAGACCATGTAGCAAATTAGCCACCCTCATCTGTTCACCCAAGGACAGCATTCCTCCTTTAACACATCCAGGAGTCTACCAAGTACCCTGCTCATGCAATCAAGCCTACTACGGTCAAACAGGAAGAACTGTGAATATCCGCATCAGCGAACGTAAACGATACGTCCGGAATTATCATTATGGGAAGTCGGGCCTAGCAGACCATGCTCTGGATACCCCTGCACACAGGATCAACTGGAAAAACACAAAAGTACTACACAGAAACCCGTATAAATCAGAGAGATTGTTCTTAGAGGCGACAGAAGCCCAAAACACACTCCAAATCTCAACAAATATGGCTGTATTAACTTGCCGAAGATCTGAGAGACAGTCATATTAAGAAAAAACTAGCACTTTTCTAGGACTCTAGTAATATATGATAGTTTTTTTTTTTTTTTTTCAGATAGAGGGCACCAAAATCATGACTTTAGTCTTTGTGTTGCTGCTACAATTTTGTTTAAGTACACCATGTTGTTTTAGTCTCGCATATTGTGACAAACAGTGTTTTTGTGCTCTGAAGATGCTGGTTATAATACCAGCGAAATATCAGCACAAGTTAATAAATTAATTATTTACTTAGTTTCTGTGTTCTATTATACCGTTAATTCATGAATGGCTGAAGAAAAATGACTTAGTGAAAGTTCCTCTAGTCAATGACTAGAACTGACCCCATAGCATTTTTTTTGCAGAGTTTAGTATTATGGAACAAGCAACGTTTCTACAAGGATACAAAGACCTCCTATAATAAAACTAAGAAATTAAGCACCTCTATAGTGCAATTGGAAAAGAATGGTATGTTGCACCATTTGATTGGAAAAGGCTTAAGTTTGATTCTTGTCATGATGGGAGGAATCTTTATATGTTTTTTTTTTTTTTTTTCAATTGAAGGTGAGTTAGCAAATCTCATATAGAGGTAGCAGGGCTTTTTTTTTTCTCCTGGAAACTTGGGTTTTTCAACCTGCATATAGACAAATTGGCCTTCAGAACACATGCAATTTATAGACAAAAAATAATAGTAGTGTAGTTGATGATGGTAATAGCAGTTGGTGTAGTTGGTGGAGATGGAGATTTGTAGAGTAGGTGCCCCTCCCTTGATGAGTCTTTGTACTCCTTGGAGGTGTTACGAAATAATAATCAACTCCAATTAAAATAGGACCTCCAAGCCTGCTAAAAAATAATTAAATACTGAATATATTCTTGTTAAAGCACTATGATAAATGGCATGGTATATGTCTGCATTTCATTTAATAAAGTAGACTACAACTCAAATTAACAATTTATTACAAACAAATAATATACCATAAAGACAGGTAAACTCTAAAATCACCACAGATTAAAGATGAAGAATACACTGTTTCACACACCTACTGTACAGTTTTATCTCACCGGGATTACTGTAGGTGGAATGAATTCATTTATTAAGAATGAAAATCAACCATGATTTTTTACAGGTGATAAGGCTGCAGAAAAATGTCTTAATTATATTAACAATGATAATGAAACAAAAAAACTTGGCTGCTTTATAATACATACAAAGTTGCAGAATAAAGGTAACTTATCAAAGCTGCTAATGTAAAAAGCAAAATCAAATGGAAAGTATTTCTGAAATTCTATCTAGATCAACAATAAAAGAAAACAGTCATATATTCACTTCATATCTTTCAAGTACATGAATCTCAATCTCTTCAAACAGGACTTTAAACTTTAAAATTTATATTCAACATTTTAGGGGGTATAAATTACAGGAATAAGTTACTTCAATCGCAGTTAATATTTCACTTGTTCAAAAGAAAAGCAAGCACACTATTACTAGTTCATATTAAAAATATATATTATCTAAACTCAATTCATGTTATCCATTTTTGCTTAATTACAAAGTGCTGAAATTCTAATTTATCATCTACAAGAATCAAAGTGTTATTTTGTTTTAGATTAGTAAAAAACTGATGCCATAAGATTATCAAGCAAGAGAAAAAAAAATAATCCATCAAAGCAATTCTGACAAAGCATAACTTCAAAAATTTTATCTCACTGCGACATGGGATTTTTCATGTTGGTTAAGATTAACCATGTTATAGAAAGACTTCTCTCTATATAACATGGTTTTTAGGTGACAAAAACTACATTCAAAGAAGTAAGATCATAGCAAGATATTTTCACAGAGTTAAAAACAGTATCTGTAACAAAAGTCTAAGATCACTCACAGAATAATTAAATAATGAAGGAACCTATGATAAAATTACACTAAAGTCAACTATGAAGAAAAGTTTAAATCTAAGACAAAGACAATATAACATACATAATCATATATACAGACCGAGTTCATAAATATTACTTGCAAACGAAGAACACAGGAACTGCCAAATTTGATTTATTTTAATGATGCATATGAAGCTTAGAATATTAATTACAGCACAAAGAGTGGTTAAAGTGCAAAACTGTTCAACAACATCAGAGTGATTTGATTACATAATATCAATTTTTCAACTTTAAAAATTAATGCAAAATTTCTGTGTATTAACATCAATATTTTTATTAGCACTTTTTTTTTTTTCAATTTTAAAACCGCAACTAGAATTAACTGCTTTGTGATAGCATTAACTAATTTCATCACAAATTTATAAACAGTAAATATTTGATTATTTTGTAATTGTGGCATTGATAACACATTAGTTACTTCTTTACCCTCAAAAGTATGGTTATGAAAATAACCTTATAAAACAACGTGCAAAAATTTAAGACAATGAACTCACAACAGAGATCTGCAGTTAGCTAACAGCTAGAGTTGAAGCAAATTATTCTCTACAGGAAAAAATCTACATAAATCAACAGGAAGTTGGGTAACTATACATGAATAAAATTCTCAAAGTTTCACAATATCCTAATGACAACATCAACAACATGGTTTTATCGTGCCAAAAGCAGACTGACCTAAGTGCAACAGGTTTCAAGGGACAGCTATTTATAAACTCTGCAAATTAACAGCAGAGCCACATTCTTATGCTAGCCACTACTTACTTAACACAGAGGAAAGTAGATTTACTTCACTTATAAACTCTTATGTTAAGTTTGCCAGTGACATTGAACAGTCTTTTTCTCTCTCTCCTATTAAAAGTGTATATACAAGAAAGCTAGATAACATATTTCTAACATACTGCACTGAAAGAACAAACTTCTGCTGTTATTCTACAATACATATATATATATATATAGATATATATATATATATATATATATAAATCAAGTACATTAAATAAAAACAAAATCTTTGTTATATATTGGATTTCAGAAAAATATGGACTTCAGTATGTCTATAAAGTTACTAATTTCCCACCCCATTTTTCTTTTCTTTGTAATCTGGAAGACATTTTAACAAAATACATTAAACTGAACAGCAACACCATAACCATATAGCTAATTAATTTCTTACTAATGTGGGAGGAAAAACTGTCAGGCTGAATGACTTAGATCCCAGTGTAGCTAACAATAATTAAATGATTCTGTTTCACTTTTCATATACTACAAGAAAAAATGCTTCGCTATAATTTATATAGTATAATGCAAAATTACAAAAATTCAGTTATGCATACATTCACCATCATTTCAAAATGACAACACACTTAGTAAAAATATGGAAATATGTAACTTTACACTACATTAAACTTATATACATCTGAAAGTAATTTTCAAGCCATCAACAAATAATTCATACAATTGTATTATAAAATAATACTTAACCTTGAAATTACTATATGAAATTCCCTCACTTTTCAAAGGACCAAAGTTCTTGTATTTTACAATATAGTGGGAATATCTTTCCTTATGATTAAGTACCACAAACCAAGGCTCAAAGGACTAAATGTGAATAATTCTTCAGTTCTGTATGGTTTAATTACATTTAGATTAGAATACTTTGTGAATTTTACACAAAAACTCAATCACAAGAGGAATAAATTTTAATTACTTATGAGTTCGAATAAAAAACAATTTGGCCCTGATGTAGATAAATTTATCCTAAAATTAAATTTATAATGACAATCATAATAAAATAAAGGGTGGAAGGGAAGCATGAAAATGTTACCAAATGAAATGGAATCAATAGCTACCCAAATTAAATACTTTCTCTATTTACATTTTTTATATTTTTTTATTGGTCTTGTTACATACACATACTACCAGCCACTGAATTAGAAACCTTTATGCAGATGTAGGTAAACATCACCTTACACAGCATATATGCAAATTACTTGGTCACATGTATCACCACAAGTTCTAGGCAACTATTTAAGACTGCTACTGATCAATAATTATCAACAGTATTGATCAAAATGGGAAAAACAAAGGATCTCTCAGAGTTCAAATAAGGGCTGATGGGTCTGGCTGGAGCCATGATTTTGAAAACAGCAGAGCTGACTGGTTTCTCAAAAGGTGAGATATCCCAGGTATTTAGTCAGTGGAAAAACAACCACATTGCTTGTCTAAGAGGCATTACTGTGTAGGATCACAGTAATGCCTCTTAGAGAAGCAATGTGGTTGTTTTTCCACTGATTGTCCAAGGAATATTTGAAAATCCTAAGAGAGTATCAGGAATGAGATTGCTGTTGTCTGAGATGGCTTGTATGAACAAACAGAACTTCCTGTGTGTGCAGCAATTGACCAAAGAATTTAATGAATGCAGTTCCCAACCCATATCTCACTGAACTATGTGCAGGGAATGGAAGAGGATCGGTACTGGAAGTTGCATGCCTACCAGTGATTTTTGCAAAGAACCAGAAAGTTCGTCTACAGTGGTGTTAGGTACACCATGACTGGACACTGGAAAAAGTCATGTAGTCCAATGAATCACAGTAAACCTTGTTCTGTACCAATAGTAGGCAAAGAGTTTGGCAGGAGCCCCATGAAACAATTAACTGAG
This sequence comes from Typopeltis vanoorti, assembly GCF_054136105.1. NCBI lineage: Eukaryota > Metazoa > Arthropoda > Arachnida > Uropygi > Thelyphonidae > Typopeltis > Typopeltis vanoorti. Next base: position 33,900,259 of record NC_143567.1, on the reverse strand, counting down.
ATTGCCTTGTAAACAACTCAGGGTTCTGGAGGTGGTGTCATGGTGTGGAGCATGTTCTGTAGGTATGGAACAGGTACCCTTATATTGTTGAAAGGTTGGGTATTGTCCAAGGAATATTTGAACATTGTTATCGATCAATGTTGACTTTTTTTTATTCAGCAGTGGTTCAACCAAGCATGACAGCGACTTCCTCCATCTTCCTTGGCCACTGCAAAGCCCAGATCTGAAGCCCATTGACAATATATGGGACATGTTAGAAAAACAGATCCAGGAGCAAAGTTCTCTTCTGTCAAATCTGAGCCAGTTAAATGACTATCTAGTGAACACCTGGTAAGTTATAAACAAATGCAATCCAACACCTTGTGGAATTTATGCTAAAATGCTTATGTGTTGTAATTCAGGCTAAAGGAGGTCCAATTAAATAAAAGCTTTTATTTTAATTCAGTGGTTAGCGTGTGTGTGTGTGTGTGTGTGTGTGTGTGTTATTTTCAACAGACATTCCTTAATAGTTTAAAAATGTAAGCTATTATTGAATTTCAAGCTACTGAATACCACATTAGATTAATTATCCTTGTCTGACATAACAGTCATACTAATAAAGTGATTAAAGGCTGTTTATAGGTATCTCTCATTCTCTCTTAATCAACAGTCAACTCAACCAACTTAGCCAATAATAGCCATAAATACAAACTGTATGTGTTCTGCCACAATGTCAATATTTCTCAGAATATGTAATAACTGTAGTTCAAGTAACCATTGCACATATGCTTTCATTTATGTAATGCAAAACTAATGCTAGAATTTACTCAAGATGTTAAGGATATTAAACAGAAAGAAAATGCACAAGGAAAAGTGAAAAAGGAGGTTTGGAAAGGCATAATTATTACATTATGATTTTGAAATTAATGATTAGGGAAAGGTAGAAGGAATAAAAACCTATCAATAAGATTGACTAACCAACAATAGTTGTCTGGAAAATCTATTTAATATTCATGTATGGGACACGATTACTAATTCTTACTGCAAGTTTCAAATTTATTCATTATTTATGCCAGATTCTGCCAAAAAAGCTATAACTATTTTCCTAAAGGATCAGTTCAGGTCAAGATGTAAACAAATAGATTTTAAAAAAAAAAAAAAAAGAAAAAAAAAGAGGGATGCTATCAATGTGTTTATGTTTATAATATCTTAACATATTACAGTTTGACTTTGGTTAAAGATTATCAGTGTAAAGTGCTACCATAAACTCCAGAGCCAATCTCAAGAACACACACACTGTAGCTCAGTCAGCATAGACAAAACCCTTTGGTAAGACCTGGGTTTGATTCCTGTCAGTGACGTGAGGAACCTTTATCTGGTCTCTTTCGATGAAAGGTAGGCTAGCCAGTCTCATACAGAGGTAGGGTTTTTTTCCCCACCCAGAAACTCAAGTTTTTCATCCCCCAGAACAGGCAAACCAGCCCTGTGAACACATGGTTTATAGTCATGAATATGTCCCAGCCATATGCTACTCCCGAGCCCGAATAAAATGAGGGGGGGGGGAAACGGTGAACTACCCTATAAAAATCTCACCAAGAACACATTGTGGGCAATGCCTACAAGTCACCTAGGGTCAGAAACGACTGAAGGGAAACACCACCACTATCCACACACACACATGCATGGTCAAATTTATAAAGTAGATGAATTACGCTGCCATATGCAAGTCTGCTACCTTGCTTAATGTTAGTAAAGTGGCCTAGAGAAGAAAAAAAAACATGTACAGAAGAGTTCCTTGATTACCTGTCTCCTAATCCATCCACCAGTAATAAATGTGCTATAGGTTTCTAGTGTTTTGTGGGTGGGATTGGTTATCAATAACTTTAAAAAAAAATGAAATTAAAAAATAGCAGAAATCTAATTCCTGATTAGAGCTACTACACAACTATCAGACCATTAGTTCATGGATTTAAAACATCAGATGCTTCAGGATTAAATCACAGAAAGAGAAAGATTTCAAAATTCAAAGAATTATATGGAGATGTAAATAAACAAAATAAGCTAATTGTACAAATGAATTTTTGTATATATTCATCATCAAATTCCTGCCATGTACCCTCAAGGGGTGTACAGGATATGATAGTACTACATGAAAAAAATTACATCATTACTAACTTCCTATCTACAATTTTCCTCCAAATCAGTCTGTTACTTGTCAAGACTCCAATCTTATCAGATCTTATATTTCTATTGTCTAAGGCACTTTGTACCATATCAATCCACCTATATCTTAGTCTTCCTCTGGGTCGTGGCTGCCAATCTGGCAGAGAACACTTGTTTTGCTTAATCTTTCTTCGCCCATTCTGTTTAAGTGACCATACCACCTGAGATTAGCTCTGCTAATGCATTCCTGGATGGAATGATAGCAAATAAAAAATGATGGTACAACAATTTATATATATTCAATTTTATATAATTGTATATATACATATATGATAATTATATTTTTAGAGTTAAATGAACTTCCCGTGATGAGTCTGCCGACTCCACGGAGAGTGTAATAATAATAACTCATAATTGCTAGTGGAAGAATGAGAGGTCATCCCTGAAAGCCAAGTTTCATGAATAGGAGAAAGAGCAGAATGCATTGCTGAGGTAAAGTTGAGTGCACTACTGACACTGGGTTAAAATTTTTTTTCAGTGAGTTGGAAATTTAATTTTCTTTGAGAAGAAATAATCTTATTTCATCCTATTTTTCTTGTCAAGTATAATATACTTTGCAGCATAGAAAAAAAAAAAAAACTTTCTAAAACCATATAAAATTGAGAGTACATTAATAATATGCAATATACTATTTTGCTTTGTATGTTAGAAACATAATTCCACCACTGAGACTTTTTGTTATCGCTATGGGATTAGCTTAAGACTTGAATTCTAAGTGGTGACTTGCATAAACACAAATGGCACTATTTATGCTTTGAAAATGCAGTATGCTGTGTGTTACATTTCCTTAAGTGGCTTAGGAATAATAAAAGAAAACCAGAATTCACTGATTAGAATAATTTATAATAGTAATGGAAGAACGAAAGGGTTATCTTAGTCCTAAGATACTTCATGCAAATTTTTGTTTGCTTATGCTTGGGTAAAATATGGATGAAAACTAATATAATTTCTTTTTAAGTATAATAAGAATATATTCATGATACAATAAATATTTCAGTCTATAAAGCATTCTTTAGAGTTTACAATGACCTTTGTGCCCAAAGAAACCTGGAACAATACTGATTGTGCAGTACTATTAAATGGAGAAAACTTATTCTAATCAGCAATTATTATTCCCTCATAAGCATCAATTTTGGAATTTGTGATCAATAGATCATTTTTTTTTATACAAGCCTAAACAATTATATTTATGTATTCCAAATCTTAATAAGGATATATAGCAATGGGAAGTAATGAACATTAACTTGAGTATTATCATCTCCATGGAGTCAAAAAGACTCATTGTGGGAGGTCTAACCATCTCGCAAACATGTACAGCTCATTATAACATGCCTTCAATGCATTCTCCACACAGAAAACATACTCCTCACCCCCCCCCTCCACTCCCACTCCTTATGCAGCTTCAGGGATAGTCTCTTGTTCTTTTTACCTATCTCTTCCCCCCCCCCCCAATTCTATGAAAAATTTCATATACATTAACCTAGCAATAACTCCTTACCAACTTATGTCTCAAACCTATCCTGTCCCTCCTATCCATTAGACTCCACAAATTGCATTTCCTCATCAGGCTTCATACTTAACATTCAAGAGACCAGAAACTTCCTTAGTCAATCGTTGCAGGACTCTTTCTAATATCTATTCAGCCTTCAGAAAACCAAGTGTCCAAATCTGTACACAGTAATCCATATATGGCCTGCTCAAAGCCTTATACAGTGCAACCATAACATTCTTATTTCTGCACGTCAGTGTCCTCCGCATCATTACCATAGTCTGCTGTGCTGTTCTCAACTTGAACAACATGTCCCCTGAAATCAGGTTCATGCTCTACATCCCATCTTTGCTTCCTCAATTTTAAAATCTTATGCTTGCAATGATGAATTGGTAACTCCACTCACTTGCCAATTGACCTAGTCTATTCAAGTCCTGCACAAAGCTAGAAGTCTATGGGAGGTCTAACCATCTCTCTCTCTCTCTCTCACACACACACACCATATCATGCCTTCATGTAGAGCAGATGTTCTACTCTTCACACTATGAAGAGTAGAACATCTCCTCTATTCTTCACAGTTCTTCTAAACTTTGCATTATTTGTGCACAACTACATATCACCACTCAAAACCTATTCCCAATATCACTAACATACAAGTTAAACAGCAACTGCTCCAAAAAAGATGCTTGTGGCACGCTACTAATCACTTTCCTTTTCTGGGATATCACTGCCCAAACACAACTTATTGATAATACCTATCAACACTTGCCAATTGACCCAGTCTATTCAAGTCCTGCACAAAGCTAGAAGTCTGTGGGAGGTCTAACCATCTCTCTCTCTCTCTCTCTCTCTCTCACACACACACACACCATATCATGCCTTCATGTAGAGCAGATGTTCTACTCTTCACACTATGAAGAGTAGAACATCTCCTCTATTCTTCACAGTTCTTCCAAATTGCATTATTTGTGCACAACTACATATCACCACTCAAAACCTATTCCCAATATCACACTAACATACAAGTTAAACAGCAACTGCTCCAAAAAAGATGCTTGTGGCACACTACTAATCACTTTCCTATTCTGGGATATCACTGCCCAAACACAACTTGTTGATAATACCTATCAGACAACTAATCTCCACTCCAAAGCAATAATGTACCATTCAACCACATCTATTCCAATTTAATTACCAGCTTGTCATGTGGCAATCTACTTAAGGCCTTTGCAAAATCTAAATATATCAGTATACATGCATTTCCCCTGTCCAATGCATTTGTCATCTTGTTATAAGTAAGCATATTGCTAAAACACAATCTTCCTTTTTTAGCAAACATGCTGTCCATCAAAGAGTATGCTGCTGTAAACAACTCAATTCTGAATCTTGATCCTCACTAACCTCTCTAACATTTTAACCACAACTCCAGACACACAGATTGGCCTATAATTCAAAGCCTTAGCCTTATTATCTCCGTTATGAAGTGGAACAATTTTACTTTCTTTCCGCTTGTAACCTGTACCAATCTAAGTTTAAAAGGTGAGTCAAAGCTGTTAACTTCCTGGAACATTCTCTCAAAACTCATCGTGATATCAAGCCCTACAGCCTTATTAACATCAAGTTTATCCAACTCCACATATACTTCTGGCTCACTCACCATCAGCACCTCCCTTCCCACTGCAATCAGGTTCTGAAGTTCTACATGCTGCATTTGCAGGTATGATATACCTTTATGAATTGCTCATTTAATATATCAACTATATTGTCTGCAGTGGTTGTCATTCTACCATTTTTATCTGAACCTACACACCTCACCATATCCAAACACTTGCATAACCAGCATCCTAGGTCATCTCAATCTTTTGTCTATTCACACACTGACTTTTGCATCTACCCTTCTCATGCAGTGTCTTCCTATCCACCCTGACTTTCCTTCTCCCCACGTGAAACATTTACTAGATATGTAAACATGATAAGCTGTAATACTTTCCATACCTTTTTGTCCTTTCAGTATGTGATTATAAACTCATTTTATACTAAAGTTATAAAGTAGGGATTATTAAAATAAGAAATTAGCACATGTAGATAATTTTTTATATTTATTACATGTTAATATTTCTTACAATGTTTTCACCATTTCTTTGTAAAAATATTCTGCTTATGTTATAAATAAAAAAAAAAAATTTTTTTTAAATTTATTTACTGAAATAGCTATCTTCCACAAAACATATCTGAAATGCAATTAAATGTAAGCTTAAGCTGAAAAAAACTTTATAGACTTATTAAATTCTAGCATATCCAAAAAGAAATTGGGTATAGACATTTTGTTGCTTAAAATTGTTAAATGTTAATTCTGAACATTTCATACCTTCTAGCTTCCATTTTTATGATTCTATATATTGTGCTTAATTGCTTTGGCCACAGTATGTAGAAGCTGACACTATCTATATCAAAACCACCATTCCACTATTTAAGCATCAAAATCTAGGTGTCCTGTATAGTCACCCCCCCCTTCCACACAACCCTGAAATATTAATCACTTTCTCCAATTTTAGAAGGCTATTCTATAAATTAAAACAAATGGTCATATAAAGTCTTTATTTCATAGCAACTCAGCCATTTCTGGAGACTTAATGGCAGTACATGAATGGAATGGATTGCCAAAGATGGTTGTGAGTGCTATGACAGTGAATGAGTTGGGGAGATTTTTTTTTTTTTTTTTTGCCTAGTTTTCTTTAAATCACTTAAAATGTCATGATACTGTATACAAATGCAAGCCACCTTTGCTGGCCATGAATCAGATTTTCTACTGATCCAAGAGCACCCACAATGCAATTGCGAAATTGTGCAACATTTTCCCTTTGTTGGAATGACTAGGTTCAAATTCTATATAGGATGCAAGGAACCTCTATTAAGAGCCTTTTAAATGAAGGTGTGGTAGCTAGTCTCAGAGAAGTGGAAGGGTTTTACCTTTCAGAAGTTCAGGATTTTCATTCCCTAAAATAGGCAACCTACTGAGTGGCTACAAGCACTTAACAAAATACACTGGCCACAACTGGTTACTTTGGCCCAACTGCTCTTCTCGATTAATTTTTCAAATGTTTTTGTGTCCTGCACAATGTTTATTACAAAATGCATAAGTTTGTGGCACATTTCTGGTATTAGTCCAGTCAGTTCTGGATATACGATTTCTATATCTCTTCTTTAATGAACCACACAGCAAGCAGAATTTCACATCTGGATTAGCATACCATAAAACAAATAAATTATAAACATAATCAATGTTTTGTCATCAAAAGAGCATCATCAATTACAATTATCCATGATGAGTCTTGACACCATGGAGGTCTCATGTTAATAAAAATTGACTGCTGAATTACTTGAAATGCTGGCAAAATCTGGCCCTAGAACAAATACTTAAAATTTCAAAAATAGTTATATTAGCCACTATGTTTAAAAGGTAAAGCATCATAAAAGGAAAAACAGAGACAGTGAAATATTTTCCCATATATTAGAAAATGTTCATGATCAATACTAAAAAATTAGCAGACATTGAAATTTAACAAGCTAAAGGCATATGTTATAAAATTATATACATTGTATATAACATACAAAACTTACAAAAATACAAATACTAAATAAAAGATGACAACATAATTCAAAAAATTAAAAAACTCATGCATTCTTTTATCATTAAACCACTGAATTTTTCCCTCCAATTATCTCAATTCTAAAAAAGCAGTAAGGATACCAGAAATATTCACATTTTAATAATTTAATTAAGATTAATTAAGATTTTATTAAGATTCAGAGCAGAGCAAATTTACATACATGACACATTAACACATTTGTCATGATGCAGTTCACTGTTTTTATTATTATTGCAGTTCTATGGAGTTCAAAGACTCATCATGGGAGACCCACACTATCCAAACATTCATCTTATTTTTCCACGAATGCACTGACTAACAAAGCATGTGACTCTGATCACCCATCATGCTCATTCACATTCCAAGTGAAGAACCTAGTCCTCACACCCTTGCTAAATGCACTCTTATGCTATTTCTAATAGTGAACCCTTGTTCTACCTTCCTCCCTCTGTCCTATAAAATCCTTTTAGTAATGTAACTTCCATCATATCCCCTCTTTTCCATCAATCAACCAACTTCTGTAACAAACCCTCAATCTATTGTTATAGGGAACATTCCCCAGAACATTCACTAATTCACCTCTGGATCTTCTGTATGCCACTTCTTCATTCTCAAGAAACCCAAGTGACTAGACCTAAGCATGGTAATCCAAATATAGCTATATCAAAGCCTTGGAGAGGAGTGATAACTTAGTTATCTCTGCTTGTTAGCATGTTCTTCAATAACCAAATAATCTTATTAACTACCTTGGCTACCTTTGTAGTATGCCTTCTGAATTTCAACTTCCTATCCACCAAACACCTCCAAATCTCTAGCATCAATTTCCTGGAGTACCTCTTCATCAATGCAGTACACAGTGCTAGTATGTTTTTCATCGCAAAATGCGCAACTTTACAATTTTCCACATGAAACTGGTGTGTGTTATCTTTCGGCCATACTATCAGCAAACAAGTGATTCCGTTCTTTAAAATTTCTTTATATCATTTATGTATAGTTAAAAAGCAGTGGTCTAAGCATAGAGTCTTGAAGCACACCACTAATCACCTGCTTTCTCCTGAATTCTGCTCCTCCATATTTGACTTGGTATCTGTCGATTAGCACCTCCATATCCTCAAGTTCATATCGATCCATTATGTTCCAATTTGTATAAGTGTTTCACGTAGTATCTTATTAAAGACCTTCACAACATCCAGAAGTACTATCATGTACTCGTTATCCCACTCAGTCATCACTATTATAAAGGGGTAGTAAATTACTAAGGCACGACCTTAAAGCTATGCTTCTTATCTGCCTATTCCTGAATTCTTTCTTTAACCAACTTCTCCAGTACCTTTACCACCACTCCAAAGATACTGATTGGTCTATAATTTGCTATTGCAGTCTTGGAGCCTTCTTTATGCAATAGAACTATTCTTTCACTTCCTTGGGACTTTATTTGAGAGACTTAAGATAAACAGCATTTGCAAATTCTCATAATGTAATAAGTGGTATTCCATCTAATTCCATGGCTGTATCTGCATTAAGATTCTGCAATATAGTAAGTACTTCCATTAATCAACCTTTATTCTCACATCAATTTCTGTCACTGCAGTATCCTCACTTGAATAACAGTCCATTACAAAGTGGTCACTCAGTGACTTAACTATTTTGTCTTTTTTTTTTTTTATCACCTTGCTACCATCAGCATTTATTAAAGTTAAACTCCCATTGTCACTTTTTTTTTTATCTAACACATAGCGAAACAGCTCTTTGGGATGGACTGTTTGGCTAATTTCTTCTCATAATAGGATTTTGGCTTCCTTAACCATGCATCTTAATAGCAGTGCAGTCAGTCGGTTCTTTTTGTTGGGTCTCTATTGGGTTTATTAATGGAATATCACATGAAAATTGGACAATTCAGTGGAATTCCCAAGGACTCGAATTATGGTATTTTGCAAACATCTCGAGACATTGTTTTATCTGGCAACAATGATAAGCCCAAGCGTTGTGCTTTAAATGATGGAGCAACAAACTTAATGGTTTCAACCATTAAGTTAATGGAAGAAGTTCACACTGCAAGTATGAGGGTGAAATTCCTAAGAGACCAGGAAGCTCTTACTGGTAATTGTGTGAGTCATGCTATAACTGGTGTTCTCAGAGGGCATTTATTTTCTGACTTTTTTTTTACCGTCGCATAGAACTTTTAGAGACCGAGCCATCTGCAAAAAAGTCTCCAAGGTCGAGCTTTATGTTCATCCTGAGGGAATAAAGAATATCCTTTTGGCCAATAAAGTTTCTGAGATCTTATCTAAGGACTACCTGCTATATTTATCCACTGTTACTGATGTTGTAATACATGAAATACTCTTATGACTTTTGAGATTAAGAGTGCCATTAACATTGTTGAAGTTAGCGCAGTACTTAGATCTTAGATGATGATGATTCTGATGAAGATTCTGATTAAGGTGATTATAACGATGAAGATTATATAGCATTTTTCCCCTTATTCAGTTTCTGCAAACCAGCAGAATGGCAGTCTTTAGTTGTAATTTCAGTAGACTTTTTATTTTCATATTTTTGTAATTAGTATGAGAGCTCCATGTCAATCATTTTGATATCAGTCTTCTGACTAAACCCTCTGAATTATGCAATGTTGTATCCAGTGTATTTAAGCAATTAGGTGTAATAGCATCTGCTGTAACTGCCTTTTTCACATAAGGATTTTAATGCCTTTTAGTTTCAGTGTTGAAATATGCTTACGACTCCATTTCTTTTGTATTTTCTACGATTGTTCTTTACAAGTTACCTCATAATAATTCTTCAAAGTTGTTTTATCGTATACCCAGAATGGTTCACTATGATCATTTTGATTTCATTTTGTGCTGCTCCTTCCTCCATTATTAAATTTTTTAGTGACTTCCAGTCATGATATTCATTTTCTATGTTCTTAAGAGCCTGTTTATCCTCTGTAGTTGTTGGTTTGTGTCAGACATTATGAACACAGTAACTGGAAACTATTTTGCAGTCCCAAGGAATTGTAATTCTGCTGTTTTCATTTCTCTTTTCTTGAGGAACAAATGTCTTAGGCAACATGTAACAGAGGGAACAAGAGGTTCAAGAGTTTTGGATTTGGTTATAGCATCGGAAGAGTTGATAATAACTGAGATGACATCTCTCCCACTAGCTGGAGAGAGTGACCATATGGTTTTGACTTGGAAAATGAATAGACATGCAGGAGATCAAAGAGACGGGAACTTATGTGGAATTATAAAGCAGGTGATTATAATAGTCTTAAACGTCAACTTAGGGAAGTTTCATGGAGGGAGGAATTGGAAGGCCGGGATATCATTAGTGCATGGGAAATTGTGAAAGAATATTCGTTAGCAGCAGTGGTAAGTTGTATACCACGAGTGAAGAAGAGGACACAATTTGAAGTAAAGTGGATGACAAACAATATTAAACAGGAATTGCATGCGAAAAAGAGGCTATGGAAGAGATATAAGGAGACAGGTGAAGAGAAGATGCATGAAGAATATAAGACACAGGCCCGAAGAGTGACTAGTGTGGTAAGGAAAGTGAAACTGGAATATGAGAGGAGATTGGCCCTAAGATCCAAAGAAAATCCTAGGGAATTTTTTAGCTATGTGGCCAGTAAGAGGAGAAATGACTCTAGAAGAATGATATTGTGGGATAAAAATGGGAATAGAGTGACTGATGCAGAGGACATAGTGGAATTGTTCAATGAACACTTTATTGGAATATTTCATCCTAGAGGAGTCAGTTTTAATGCTAGAGGGATAGGGCAGGTTCGAGGTTTAGAGGTACAGGAGGAGAGTGTGTTTCAGATATTGAGTACTCTGGATGTCAGTAAAGCTGTGGGACTGGATGGTATTTCACCACGCGTTTCGAGAGAATGTGCTAGGGAATTGACAGTGCCTTTAACGTGGCTTTTCAATGAAAGTCTGGCTTTGGCAAAGGTGCCCAGGGAATGGAAGGAAGGTAAGATAGTGCCATTGCAAAAGGGTGGTAACAGACTAGAAGTGTCTAATTATAGGCCAGTCTGTGTGTCATCAGTAGTTGTTAAGATCTTGGAGAAAGTAGTGAGAGACCGTATACAGCATTGGGCAGATGAGGGTAATGTTATCTGTGAGAATCAACATGAATCCAAACAACAGTGAAATGTGCAGAAGAATCTTCAGAGGAGCAGACCTCTATAAACAACCCGGGCTCAGCTGGCTCCGGCTGTCAGTACCCGGTTAGGGCCCCTACCTAGGGTTACAAGGAAAAATAAAGGATTCAATCCTCTGGCAAAGGGAAGCAGCTTTGTCAGTACTGACACAAGGTTGAAGTCTCATGATGATGGTAAAGCTTGCGATTAGAAAATTGCAGATGGGAATATAGTTTATTGTGTATGTCTGTAATACTGAGGAGCAGAAAGCAAATGGAGAAACTACTGCTCTATTCTCTCTCTCTCTCTCTCTCTCCAGACTAACCACCATGGTGAGCAAATCGACACAAATGGCCCTGAGTTCCTGGCATCCCTTAAATGGAACAGGGGTGAGAGAATCATCATCATCATCATCAAATTCCTGCCATGTACCTACAAGGGGTGTACAGGATGTGATAGTATTACATGAAAAAATTATATCATTACTAACTTCCTATCTACAATTTTCCTCCAAATCAGTCTGTTACTTGTCAAGACTCCAACATTATCAGATCTTATATTTCTATCGTCTAAGGCACTTTGTACCATATCAATCCACCTATATCTTGGTCTTCCTCTGGGTCGTTTTCCTGCCAACCTGGCAGAGAACACCTGTTTTGCTAATCTTTCCTCGCCCATTCTGTTTAAATGACCATACCACCTGAGATTAGCTCTGCTAACGCATTCCTGGATGCAGACAATGTCAAGTTCTTTCCTAATATCCTCATTTTTAATGTGATATTGCCATTGATGCCATCTGTTCACGCCTATAATCTTTCTCAGGACTCTCATATCTGCGGTCTCTAGTCTTTGGTCAAGTGTTTTACTTCTGACCCAGCTCTCAGATCCATAAGTTAAAACTGGTTTGAACACTGTCTTGTATACAGCTAATTTAGTGTTCCGACTAATTTCTCTCTTATTCCATATGAATCTCTGGGCTAAAAATGGTGTGTTCATTAAAACCAGGAACCTGGAATGTCAGAACCCTGTATGAAGCAGGTAAGCTAAGAAATGCTATCCAAGAAATGAAAAGACTTGAAATTGGGATTTTAGGAATAAGTGAAGTTAGGTGGTTAGGATCAGGCAAAACTCAAGTTAATGGCAAGACAATGTATCACTCTAGAAGTAGTGAAAACAACCATCAAAGCGGAGTTGGAATAATATTAAAGAAAGATGTCAATAAGTCACTGTTGAGCTTTATCCCCTACTCAGATAGGATGATGTTATTAAAACTGAAAGGTCAACCACTAGATGTTAATCTTATAGGTCTGTGTCCTTACTGCTGACAAGAGTGATACTGAGATCGAAGTATTTTATAATCAATTAAAAAACTAATGAAAAACACAAAAAAGCATGATATTAACATCGTCATGGGTGATTTCAATGCTACAGTTGGGAAAGGTAGAAGTGGAGATGTAGTCGGCAAACATGGACTGGGAACAAGAAATGAGAGAGAGGCAACAGTCTTATTCAATTCTGCCATGAAGAGGAGCTAATAATCACAAACACATGGTTTAAGCTACCATCCCGAAGGCTGTATACTTGGCGATCACCACAGGATAATAATGGGAAAATAGTCAGAAACCAAATTGATTACTTGCTAATTAATCAACGATTTCGAAGTTCTATAAAGAGTACAACTCTGCCATGGAATCCTTAGTGGTCTCATGCCAGTCCCAAGCCTGGATAAAGGAGTAGGGTCAGTCAGATGAGTGTCGATGCTCTGACTGTAAAGAAAAAACACGATTGTTATCTGATGCCTATAGGATCAACAAGTAAAACGTGCCAGCTAGGATGTCGCCTGGATTAACAAGGCCTGCAATACAAATCAAGCAATCGGGGTTGGATCGAAAAGTGGACCGAAAGGAAACAGAAACTAACAGAACTGTTATCAGTAGTAATGTAAAATGTGCAGACACTCTGGATGTCAAGAAAATTAGAATTACTTCATGAGGAAATGAAGAGATATCGGTGTGATATACTGAGGATTGAGGGAGATGCGATGAACATCATCTGGAGAGATCAATGGATGTGAAGTAATATGGTCAGGACATGGCACGAAGCAGGAGTTGGCTTTCTTCTTAACAAAAGAGCTCGAGAGGCACTGTTAAGCTACAAACCAATCAATGAATGAATCGCAGTAGCAAGATTTCAGGCAAAACCATTTAGCATATCAATAGTCCAGATATATGCACCCACATCTGAGCACAGATGAGGATACTGACTTATTTTACAAAGATCTGACAGAGACAATAGAAACAATACCAAAGCAAGATGCGCTAATTATTGAAGAAGATTGGAATGCCAGAGTTGGAATAGATAATGGGGGTTGGGAAAGAGTCGTGGGAAAATATGGTTTCGGAGAAAAATGAATGAGGTGAAAAATTGTTAGAATTTGCTGTGGACCACAAGACAATGATCTGTAACACAAGATTCCAACAAAAGGAGTGTAGAAAATGGACTTGGCAATCAAATGATGGGAAAACCAAGAACGTGATTGATATGATTACGATTAAAAGAAGATGAATAACATCAGTGTCAAACTTTTCAAGGAGTGGATATAGACTCGTACCATAGTTTAGCGATTGCAAACATCAAGTTGAAATTAAAAAAGAAATATAAACCCCAACATCAGAATAGAAGAGATACATTAAGAATAAGTGAAGCAGAAATAGGAAGAAGGTACAGAACTATGTTAGAAGAGAAACTTAAAAGTGTGGAGAAAGAAAAAAACTCTTAATCTAAGAGTGAAAAGAGTAATAAAGGCGATAGAAGATGCAGTTGAAGAAACAGTACCAGAAGAAGAGAAGATCAAGAAGAAATGGATTAGACAAAAAACACTGAAGTTAGTACAGGAGAAAAGAATGTTGAAGATAAGAAGGGATACATCAGAACAAATAGAGGAGAAATATAGAAGAAAGTGCAATGAGGTGAAAAAAGCAGTCAGAATGGATAAGATGAAATGGGTAGAAGCCCAATGTAACAATATAGAATAGTATTATGGAGAGCATAAAACAAGGGAGGTATACAAAATGATCAGAACTATTAATAGAAAGTGGCAACCAAAACAGACCACAATTAAAGATGAAAAAGGCAAAGTATTGATGAATAAAGAAAAAATTGTACAGTGGTAGACAAGATACTGTAGTGAGTTATATGAAGAAAAACGAGATTTAGATAATGTTGGGAAACTGACTGAAGAATTGAAGCAGATATCACCACCAGGTAATGAGCATGATATGGACATTTTAAGAGAAGAGATAGAAAAAGCAATAGGACGGCTAAAACACAACAAGAGTCCTGGTAACGATAACATCACTGGAGAAATGATTAAATATGGTGGTGAAAGTATGGTTACAGAAATGCACCAACTATGTAATATGGTATGGAAAGAAGGGAAAATGCCAGAGGAGTGGGTGAAATCAATATTATTGACATTATACAAGAAAGGAAATAAGCTAGAATGTAAAAATTATAGAACAATTGCTTTGACAAGTCACCTTGGTAAAGTGATGATGATGATATTGACAGAAAGATGGAGAACACAATTGGAAGCACACCAAACAGATGAGCAAGCAGGATTTAGGAAGGATAGAACTACAATTCAACAGATTTTGACAATAAGGTTAATAGCAGAGAAAGCTAGGAGAAAAAACAAAAACATATATACTTGCTTTGTTGATTTTCAGAAAGCATTTGACAGTATTGACCAGAAAGTGACATTAGCAGTTCTGGAATCCTATGGAATTGATAAAAAAACTAATAGCTATATTAAAAGATGTTTATCAAAATGCAGTTGCAGCAGTTAGAATAGGTGATGATTTGGGGAAATGGTTTAGAACAAGCAGAGGTACTAGACAGGGGAGATCCAATATCACCAAGCATTTTCATCGCACATTTAGAAAGAGCAATGGACAAACTGAAGGAAGATGTAACAGGAATATCTGTACACAGAATGAGAATTAACAATCTGAGATTTGCAGATGAAAGAGAACTACAAAAAATACTGAAACTGTTAAATGACGAAGGGAAGAGATTGGACTTGTTATGAACTTGGAAAAAACAAAGACCATGGTATTTGGTGAGAAGAACATGAAACAAAAGATACAAGTGGATGGAACTGATATAAAAAATGCAGAACAATTCACATATTTGGGAAGTAAAATGACATATGATTTGGACTGTAAAAAAAGAAATAAAGATCAGGATTGCAAAGGGAAGAACAAATCTGAAGGCCATGGATAACATCTGGCAAAGTAAAGTGATCAGCCTGCAAACAAAACTAAAAGTACTGGAAACATGAATCTTTAGCAGTGTATTGTAAGGATCTGAAACATGGGTAATAAATAAGGAATCAAGAAAAAGAATTCTGGTATTTGAAAGAACTTGTTACAGAAAGATTCTAAGAATAGGATAGGTACAGAAAATCACAAATGAAGAGCTCTATTGGAAGATACAACCAAAAGAGAATCTAATGCAGAAGATTATAAGATGGAGGCTGCAATTATTTGGACACATCTGTAGAATGAGTGAGGACCGGAAGATAAAGACATTTATGTTTGGTATTTTAGATGATTTAAACAGAAGAGGTAGACCATACAGAGAATGGATAGACGATATAAAGGACAGGTGTGGAATGGGTGTACAGAAACTGCAACACTGTGCACTGGACAAAGAAAGGTGGAAGAAGATAGTGAATGAGGCATCGGACACCAATGGATAGTGAGCCCATGGTTTGTGATGATGATGATAAAGAGTACAAAAACCTATCCTATTGCAGATATTACTTCTGATCATAACCTTCTGGTGGCAGAGTTAAAACTTAGACTGAAAGCTATACTTAAGAAGAACATCAACAAAAAAGGTTTGATTTGGGAAAATTAAAAACACAGAGATAAGAAACAAATTGAGTCAAGATCTGAATCAAGAGCTAGCACTTATCAAGAATGATGGCATCATGGGACAAATTAAAATCTGTCTTCATACAGAAATGTACCAATACCTTGTGTCCTAATAGAGCAGTAAAAAAGAAAGATTGAATAACTGATGAAATTCTTTCTCTCATGGATCAACGCAGATCATATAAAAATCATAGCCCAACAAAATATAAGGAGGTTCAGAAAATTATTAAATGCAAGATCAAAGAAGCAAAAAAAATTTGGATGAATGAAAAACGTAAAGAAATAGAATTCTACAGGAAAAGCATGAAAATTTTAATCTACACAAAAAGTTGAAAGAGACCTCAGGTATATTTAAGAAAAAATAATTCTGTATCCTTCGAAAAAAAAGGGAGAAATAATATCCGAAAAGGATGGCAAAATGCAAGAATGGGTAAAATATATAGATCTCTTTACTGATAGCACACAGAACCCAGAAAATACTTATGAACATATGGAAGGTCCATGCATTGTAATATCAGAGGTAGAATGTGCACTAAACTCATTGTTAAAAATTGTAACGCCTTAGGACCGGATAGAATACCAGCAGAAATAGTTTAGTTTATATTTGGTCATTCAAACATATAATTAAAATGAAATATACATTGATCTTTAATTGACCATGATTATAAACATCTAATACAACAAGTTTCGCTGACAGGGCTGTCTGGCTTCTTTAAGGCTTATAACAGTAAGAGAAAAAAACTCAAAGTGGCTAGTACAGAGAAAATGGAGTAACACTATCGTATAAATTAAACATTAAAACAGAACGTGTAACATTACATGCATGGAGCGTGTTGTGTTAGTCACTGTTATGAGAGTGCGTTCTGTAGTTTTGAGCGAAATTAAATTCTGGCAGACTGAGTGATCTTATTAAGGTTTTCCATGTCAGCTATTATTATTCCCTGGTTTCTGTTAAGAACGTGCTCTCATAACAGTGACTAACACAACACACTCCATACATGTTGTGTTAGTCACTGCTTGTGGTCTAAACTATTTCAGACAGACATCGAGAAGCCTCGAAATCTGAAAAAAAATAACATATAGGAGATGTTAATAACGACAGAACAGACAACTCAGGTCTAGCCCATCATTTTGCAATTACTAACCATACCATTGATTGGGATAGCAGCTCCATGCCTTACCTAGAAGAAGATTTCTGTTACAGAAATTTCAAAGAAGTTTCATTACAAGTTTTCACATTTGCTTTTTTAGGTAGCATGATGAAGGTCAACTGTAACCAAATAGAGTGGCAAAGTTTAAATATCTCAGATTCATGCTGGTTAAATGAAGATCGCAATCCAGAAATGGAAATAAAAGTTAGAATTGAAATGGAAGAAAAAATTTTCTCTTGATGAAATCAACACTGTGTAACTGCAGTTTAAATTTAGAGCGTAGAGTATGCATGGTTAAATGCTATGCATGGTCTGTACTGCTGTATGGTGCAGAAACTTGAACCTTGAAGACAACATCAATAAAAAGACTTGAAGCCTTTGAGTGGTTATACAGACAAATGTTAAAAATCCCACGGACAGCAAAAACATCCAATCAGGAAGTACTGGAACAAATGGGGAAATCATGTGAACTTTTAGATACCATAAAAAGAAGGAAAACTGCATATCTCGGTCACCTACTTCGTAAAGAAAAAAAAAAGATAAATGGAAGAGGAGGACAAGGAAGATGCAGAAAATCTTGGCTGGCAGACAGACATTGGACTGGCATGAACTCTGAGAGACCACTCAGCGTGGCTGAGAATCACTCAAAATTTGCCAAGGTGGTCACCGACCTCTGATAGGAGATGGCACTCGAAGAAGATCTATAGTATTTCTATAGCATGGTTTACACAATTCAGAGCGGAAAAGATATAAAATGCAGGATTCTTTACAAAATTCTTTTTCAGGGACTTGATGTGCTGGTTTCATACAAGATGTTTCATTGAATGAAACATCTTGTAAGATGTTTCACTGAATGAAACCTGCACATCTGTGCAGGTTTCATTCAGTGTCACATTTAAACCAGTTCAGATGCTTCAAAGTCTTCTATAGTATAATGTTCTAGAAATATCCTGTAGTCAATAAAATTTACTGTTTCTGGGTAATGCTTACTTATGTCTGACTGGGGTAATCCACAAAGGAAAAAGTCAGGCCTTGCTGCTCATGTCTTAATGGAAGATCATGAAATGGTCAGATCTGCTTTGATGTGTTAAGTCAAAAAATAACCTCCTGTGGCATCTTTTTAAAGGAGTATAGTGAGGCTTTGTACTCACATGACAATCTGAATATTGAAGCAAGATCCCATTCTGCATGATGTTTAGAAATTACTGATCTAATCTCACAATGCATCACATCTTAACTATGCCAAATACGAGTTACGTGTACTTGCACAAATAACAGATGTGGTTAGACACATTACATGTATGACTTTGCTTCCTGGCTCTGAAATGTGTTGTAAAACTATTTTCAGTTTTTAAAGTTTTTCAGTTTTACAAGATTTTTTACTTGTATTATATAGTTATTCATCCTAATGATGTTGAAAAATAACTAACAAAACATATCAATGTGTTTTTAATCTAAGTAAAAATATTTTAACAAATATTCTGGGTATTTTACTGTTTTATGATTATCCTTATAATTTGTTTCAGAATTAGTTGCCCTTTTATTAAGTGGCTCACATGGAAGGCTTATTAAATTAAGGTTCAATACATATTTATGGCAGCACAAAATCACAGACTTGTATGATTAATGAAGCTAAAATTTTTGATGGCAGAAGTAAGAGCTTATGTTACTAGATACAGTTTAGTTAGATATTACTAATAATAATGATTTTAAAAAAAAACTTCATAAAATTGATTAATCAATTTTATAAAGTTTATGCTACTGATTATTATTACAGTAATCTGTACATGTAAGAAAAAATTATATAAGAACAAGCTTAACAGTATTAAAGAAATCAATAATAAACAAGATGAATGCTTATTAATGCAAAAAAATAAAAAAATAATAAAAATGCATACCAAGCATTTGGGAAATTAAAAAAAAAAAAAATAGTGACTTGGAATTAATGTTTCAATAATGAAAATCCCAATCTTTTGATCAGTAAATAAACAATTTTCATAACACATTAACAGAACCATAAGTGAACAGTCGGTTGTTTCCAAAAACTGCTTTGAATAAAAATATATTGTTCACTATATTTAAATATACATTCTAGTTTATCTTAAAGAAAGTCTGTTTCTAGTTCTAAAAGGGTGAGAATTGAAATTTGTAAGTCTGTTGCCTAGCTATGATAGAGGCAACCGAGATGGAGAGGAATGATAGCTAATGAATCAATATGCACATTGCGCAGAAGGCATGATGTAGAGTTTGTGGACCTATGGCCTGAGTTTGACGGACGTAAAGATTTGTTCAATGCTGATGAACTGCATTTAAATGGAAGCTCAAAGTCAAGAAAGCTAAAGAAATTAGGGCAGATGCAGATAACGGTGTCTGAAGGCACCCATGAAGCAAATGAGTGCATGAATGAACAAGTGCAGAATCTAGTCTCTCAAGCAAAAATACTGAATTGGGTAGTCAAATTAATGAAGTAAAGGTTGGGGCAGGGCTACAGTTTCTATATACTAATGCCAGAAATATCAGAAACAAGAGGGAGGAGTTTTGGCATTGGTCAGTGCAACCTTGCCAAACATTATAGGTATTAGTGAGGCATGGCTAACAGCAGATGTAGTTACAGGAATAGAATGTGATGGATTTAGTACTTTCAGGGAGGTTGGAGTAGGGTACTACTGATGATAGCACATGAATTATGACCAACAAGAATAGGGGTCTGTCATGCAGATGGCAGTTCTTTTGACTCAATGGTGTGAGACTGAGGCCAACAGGACAAATTAGTTGCTGCTATAGGCCAGGTGGTGCCAGGGATGAGTGGAAGACATGCATCAGCAGATCACTACAACAATGAGTGCAAGTCAAATAATTATTATGGGGTACTTCAAGTTTGGAGACATAGATTGGAAGGAGGAAAGATCACATGGTGGGAAGGATATGGAATTTATTCACTTACTAAGAGATAATTACTTGAAGCAGAATGTGACAGAGGGAACTGGGGATATGAGTGTTGGATCTTGTTATAGGATCAGATGACCTGTCCATAACTAAGGTAGCTATTTTTCTTCTGATTGGGGAAAGTGATCATGTGGTTTTGACTTGGAAGGTAGCAAAACATGTGGAATTATAGTTAAGAAAATGTATATATGGGACTACATGGCAGATGATTATGATGCACTTAGGAGGCAGCTTGAAGCAGTACCATGGCATAAAGACCTGAAAGGGAAGGATATTCACAGTGCATGGGGAATAGTCAAAGTGTATCGGAAGGAAGTAATATCACACTGTATACCCATGATCAAGGGGAGAATTTTGGTGGGAGTTAGATTAGATGGATGAGCAGTATCTTTAAGCAGGAGCTGCAAACAAAGAAAATGTTGTAGAGGCAGACGCACGCAGCTACTTAACAATAGAACTTCAACACGGACTGTAGCTACAGTTCAAAGCTGATTTTATAATAGTCATTTTATAGTGATGCGATGCTTCTTATAGTGTTTATTTGCTTTCTATGTTCCCATGCCTGAAGAAGTCGGACAATCCGATGAAACATGTTGTGTTTTGAATAAATTTAATTGTTATTCTAGTCTCGGTTATAGTCAGTATATATAAATGACCTGTCCCAGTACCGAGTTAATAATACAAATGGTGACAAGAAAAGTAAAGAAAGAATGACTATGGAAGGATAACTTTAATGGCAGATGATGGAGAGGCAGATGAAATTGTTGAGCTATGAGTGATCAGTAGCTCAACAATTTCATCTTTTTGCAAGGGTATATTATCCAAGTGAAAATATTGTTATGACAAAGGTGACAGGAACTGATGTGAGAACAGAAGTACTTAGTATATTGCAGAATCTGAATTCAAATACAGTACTGGAAAAGTTGGTCAAAAAGAGAATTCAGAAATGGATGGATAAGAATATGATACTCAAGAGGGACAAGCATGGCTTTGTGAAGGGTTCTTAATATCTTAATAATCTACTAACTTTTTATAATAGAGTGACAACTGAGTTGGATAGAGGAAGATGATACTGCTGGATTTGGCAAAGGTGTTTGACAGGATACCACATGTAACTCTGTTATGCAAACTGCAACAAATAGGAATGGATATGAAACTAGTGATATGGATAAAAGAGTGGCTGATGGACAAAAAAAAGTAGTATATGAAGGAGCAGAATCCAGGAGAAGGAAGGTGACTAGTGGTATACCACAGCTGTATAATTTGTACATAAATAATCAGGAAATAATTTGAAGGGAGATATTCAGTTGTTTGCTGATGATGCAAAGCTGAGTACAGTAATAGTTAATCAAGGTGACAGAGCTTGCAGGATAATTTAAATAGGTTGACAATATGGGCAAAACATAATGGATGTCAATTTAATGTGGAAAATTATGCATTTTGGGATACAAAGATTACCCAGCTATGTATCACATTGAGGGAAATATACTCCAGAAAATTGATGAAGCCAGGGATTGGAGGTAGTAGTAGATAGAGAGCTGACGGTAAGAGGGCATGCTGATAAAGTGTTACTTTAGCAGCATGATTTACAGAATATCTTGACTATTGAAGACTAACAAGCAGAGATAAGGGAGTTATCATTACTCTTTAAAAAGCTTTGATATGGCCACATCTGGATTATTATGCTCAGGTCTGGTCACCTGGGTTTCTTGGGGATGAGGAAGTGGTGGAGAGGATCCAGAAGCAAGTGACCAAGATGGTGAGTTGTCTGTGGAATGCTCCCTATGAGGATAGACTGAGGGTTTGTGGATTGCCAAGGTTGTTTGGTAGGCAAAAAAAAAAAAAAAAGAGGGGATATGACAGAAACATTTAAGTTACCTAAAGGCTTTTATAAGACCAATACAGGGGAAATATTTCAGCACTTGTCTAGATGGCACAGAACAAGAGGTCATTCCTGAAAATTAGGTAAGAGTGTGGTTAAACAAAGGCATGAGGACTAGATTTTTTTTTTTTTTTTGCTTGGAGAGTGGGGAATTGAATGGAATGGGTTGCCTGAGTCAGAGTTAGCTGTGAGTGCTTTGTCTCACAGCTAATGGCTTCAAGGAGAGGTATGATAGATATTGCATTGATAGTTTAGATCTCCCATGATGAGTATTAGGACTCCATGGAAGTGTCCATGTGATGGTAGTAGTAATAATGCAAACAAGAAGGTACATATTAATAATTAAAATTTCATCAGTATTCCAAGTTAAATACTGAGCTATGAATAGCTTCAGTATTTAATGTATCTTAAAATCTATAAAGCTCTAAACAAAACAAACAGAACAAAACAGAAAGCTGCCATATAATTTAATAAGATCAATATCAATAAATAAGTAAATACCCTTTGAGTATTCTAATTTTCTGAAATAAGATAATTAAAATTGTAGATATTATTCAGAATTGCTTAAAATGAAAGTAATAATTAGCTGCATGTGTGTGAATGTCATACATTACATATATAGTATATGAAGATTAAAGAGATGATGTATTGTGTGCACATGCTTGCATACATTAACAAGTTATAGTGGCTGCAAGTGTTCTTCCGAAAGTCTGCAGTTTAAAATTTCTGTTAACAAGATTTCTGTAGTCATGCAAGGATATTTTAATGCAAAAAATTTAAAACAAACAAAAAAAACTTTAAACATAATAATCATGAAGTACATATTGATTATATAGGAAAACAAGTAGAGTGCCTGTAAAAAATTTATATATTATATGGTCCCTAATGCTTTTATCATTATAATGTTGAATGCTCTAATGCAGGAGAAACAATGAAGGGTCCAAAACTACCCAAATGACAAAATAATATCTGCCTTTTCTTAACACTTTAAAGCTTTCATCAAATGTAAAATTAGACTTTGCAGTAAAATAATTCTTATTTAAAATAAAATAATGGAGTCATATGAAAGTATTTTTATAGTACGTTTATGCAAAAATGTTTCGTAATTTAAACCATATACATTTTGACTATTTAAATATTTTTTGTATATTTTATGGGTATATTTCATCTAGTGTATTTTATCTAATTATATTTTAATATAAAATTTTACATAAAATTTCCTTTAGTTTTCAAAGAATTATTCAAAAAACGAATTATGATATATCTCTATTTTCCTCCACCTTATTAGTAAAAACAAACAAAAACAATTGCATATCATCAACTTGTCCTATACAATTATTCTCCTCGCTCTCTCTCTTTTTTTTTAAAGAGAGAGAGTTTGGAGGGGGGGGGAGAACAAATCTTCAAAATTGAAGTTCATTTATGTGAAAAGAAAATGATGCAAGCTAAAATAAAAGTATACAGAATTATAAAAACATGTTAAATGAGAGTCACATTAAGTAGTTTTATCTTTATTTAATGTAATTATTTAATTACATTAAATAATTTTTATTATGAGTGTTAATTTAATTGATTAAAATGTCACCCTGCTTAACATTATTATATAAGTTAAGAAAGGAAGAAAAAAAATACAATTTTTATGGTTTAAAAATACCAAACGTGCAATGTTTAATCTTTAGGATTCTAAGTAGATATGTTAAATATATAATGCAACCTTGATATAGTGAATATTTATAACATTAGAAAAATTTGTTCATTATAACAGTATTTATTTTAAAAATAAAATACCAAACAAAACAAAACTAATAATGCCTTTGTTTTCTCTTCCTATATATAAGGTTTGATAGACCATAGTTATAACATGTTTTTCACTGTATATTATTCATATAAAAAACTCCACATTTTCCAACCAGAACCAAATACATGTATAAAGTGCTATACTTAGACAGTATAGCATATATATATATATATATATATATATATATATATATATATATATATATATATATATCTATTAAGAACTTGTAGTTGTAGTTTTCTGTTGTGGAGAATTAATGAGAAATATTTTAAAGCTTATTGACCTTTCACTGAAGGAACCAGAAAATGATGCAAAACTGTATACTGAAATCAAAAACTGTGATATTTTATGAGCACAACAGGAGGCAGAATTTTTTCATTGCTTCTTTTGCAAACTTCTTGAGAAAGTGCATTGTCTTTGGGTTGTTACCTATAAGATTTCCTATACAGATTCTCAGTTTTCTGACACTAAATGATATAATGGATAAAAAGTCAAATATACAAAGATGAAAGTCACTGACAACAAATAACACATGCCAAAAGAAGACAAACAACTGTAAAACATTAAAGATGAGCAATTCTTCCATTATCAAGACAGTCAAAATACACTTGTCTACCTGTCTTAGCAAATGATAAAATTTAGTGCTTTATATTTATAGTAAACAAAGTATATTCTTATTAGAAATATTTTACCTTAAAAAGTATAATAAAATCTCAAATAAAACAAAATGTTCAAATTTTTCACATACA
Source organism: Typopeltis vanoorti (assembly GCF_054136105.1). Taxonomy (NCBI): domain Eukaryota; kingdom Metazoa; phylum Arthropoda; class Arachnida; order Uropygi; family Thelyphonidae; genus Typopeltis; species Typopeltis vanoorti. The sequence continues at coordinate 33,875,305 of NC_143567.1, read as the reverse complement.
TCAAAACACACAAAAATATTTACAACAGAATGTATATTACTTTACAAAAGAATGTCTTATAAAACAATGTTATACAAGATCTGAAAAGCACCATACTCCTAAAAATTCTGAGAGGACTGATGGCAGTGATTGAATCAACATGGAATATACAATGACTAGATCCATTTGATGATGGCACATGCTAGTTTGAATAAAAATTGCAAGGATAAATTCAAAGGTTCACATTTCTTGGCATCAAAATTTATAATGGAAAAATTAAATTGTAATCAACAACTATATAAAATTATTTCAACTCAATAAGAGCATTTATAAAAAAAACAAGATTTGTATACAGATGTAGAATAAGGAATATGATCCATCACAGAGACTATGACAAATGTAGTTAACATATTTAAGTATAGTTACAGATTACATATTAGACATACAAAAATTAACTTCATTTAATTATTCAAGAAACAAGTGAATAATTTTGATAATATAGCACATAAATTATTTTAAAAAACGATAAAAATACATTTTCAAAATATGTACCGAGGTAGTAAACTTGGTATAAAAAATTCCATGTGGCTAATGGACAGAAATGCGATCGAAACTAAAGCATTCTTAGTTGATAATACACACATCAACCATGAGAAAATGTACATTTCTATTACTCATTCATTAACTTGTCACAGAATATGCAAAAAATCCATAATTTATTATTTTTTATATCATCATTACTTTCAAGTTAAAATTCATTTAACAAATAAACTTTCATTTGTTAAATAAAACTATTCTAAACTTCTCTCACCCTCTAGATTTATGAATTATTGTCTAAAGTTACTATATGCATTATGCATAACATAACTGCAGCCAAGATGCACATTTTATTTTCAAACATGAATGGTAAAATCTCCTTTCAGAAATATAAAACAAAACTTTGCATTGTGTTTCAAAGATATTTTTCAGCTCCCCACCCCCACCCCAGATTAAAAAAAAAAAAAAAGAATGCTCATAGGTAAACTACCCATAACCTAACCAAAGAAATAAATAAATGTAATAATAATTAAACAGATACCTTGAATAACACATATTCTAAGTGCTTATGCAGAAATATAGATTTATGAATGAAAATAATCAAATAAAATGTGTTTAAGATAAAAATTATTTTAATCAATATGTTGAGTTATATAGATACTACAGTAGCACACAAATTAATCCAAACAAAGTGAATTTTCATCAAATTCTTGATTTTGGTTTTAGTTAACTATTTTCGGTTTTGGTTTTAGTCCACTATTTTGGTTGGGCATTGTGTGTTTTAACTGCCTTTATGATGTTTATTAATAATGCGTATTTTTAATAGTGTAAACAAGTTGACATTTGTAGTGTTTTATTCATTTTGTGTGGCTAAAAAATGAATTAATCTCTATGAAAGCATTCAAACATATGTACTCTTTCTCAGCATATATCCATGATTCAAAGGCAAATTACCAATGCATGTGGTGTTGGTTTGGGTACTGTTAATGAGATTTTAAAGAGATTTAGAGAGACAGATACCTTTTCTCCTGACAGAAAAGGAAAATGTGGCCAAAAAAGGAAAACTACACTTATTCAAGACTGTTTACTAGTTAGGAAAAGCAAAATGAATCCAAGGTTGTATGCTGTAGACTTAAATAGAGACCTGGCAGATAGTGGGATTAATGTTTCTAACATTAATTTCTAACAGTCTGCTGAAGATTGTTGGAAGTAGGGAGGACTGCCCACAGACCAAAAAAAAAAGAAACAAGATGAAGGCTGTACAGAAAAAGAGGCTCAAGTGGGCAAAGATTGAACTGCTGAGAAGTGGTAGAAGATAATATTCTCAGATGACCATTTTTTTTCTGTCCAAGGAGAGTGAGTATCCTATGTTTGCAAATCAGCAGCCGAGAAGACTTCTCCTGCCCACCTTCAAACATGCTCTTAAACACCTAGCTAAAATGATGGATCATTTGTTCCTGTTCATGATATGATGAAAAGCGACCAATACATAAAAATATTGGAGAAAAGAGTGGTCCCACAGATCCAGAAAGACAGAGAACTCATCTACCAACAGGATCTCGCTCCATGCCACATTTCAAGAAAAGTGAAGGAGTCCTCAAAGATCACTACATCCAATTGCTTCAGTGGCCAGATAACTCTCCTGATTTTAACTCAATATAAAATTTTGGGGTCATAGTGAAAAGGAGAGTTGAAAAATTAAATTATGAAATTAAAATTTTTCTTTAAAAATATGAGTGTTCAGATTAATTTGTTTGCTACAATGATTCCAAACAATGATTACTAATTATAACTGTTTACAAATTCTGAGTTTCAAAAAAAGTTCTAATTAAGACTTCAGATTGCAAGACACTTGAAATCTGAATTTGCTATCATCTCCTCAACATTATTTTTTGCCATGATTATTCATAGCTTCAAATATTTTTTTGCCAATAATGACTATCAGTTTAATGTTAGTAAGCATAGAGCAATGCACTTTGGTGTAATGTGATAAATGCATATTACAATGGGATTATGCTTGGAGTAACTGACAAGGCTAGAGATATTGGCATTATAGTGTATAGAAAGTTGAAGTTTAAAGATCACATAACAAACATTGTAAATACAACTAAGACGATAATTGTGATGTAGAAATGAACACTGACATGCAAGGATATGGAGGCCATTTTGCCTCTTTACAAGGCTTTCATACAATAGCACCTGGAATACTGTATGCAGATTTGGACTACTTGATTCCAAAGGGATAAAGAAGCTGGGGAGAGGCTGCAAAGAAGGGTTACAAAGATATCTGGATTATGGAATGTAGATTATGAGGATAGATTGAGAATACGTGGACTGCAGACACTGGTAGATAGAAGAAAGAGGGATGATATGATAGAGGTCTATAAACTTTTGAGGGGGTTACAGAATATCAGCTGATAAAATTTTACATGGAAGGTGGGGTGGGCATCCACAGACGTTAGGTTTGTTTACAGTTAAGAAAGGGGTAAGAGCTACATTTTTCTCTCACAGAACTATGAGTGGGTTAAACAGTTTGCCTGTTGAAGTACTGTGTGCTAGTGCAAATAAGTTCAAGAGAAGATATGACAGATGGTGTTGGTGATATATGTCCTCCCTTGATAAGTCCTTGACTTCCTGGAGGTCTAATAATAATAATAATGAGCTATTTTCTGCTATATCTATGATCATCTCTTTATTCCTGTCTGAAAGAGACAGGAATGAGGTTGGATCTTTAATATTTCATATTTCCATTTTTCCAGTGTTGGATTCTAAATGAAGAGAAATGAAAATTGTTAATACTTCTTTCAGAATCCAACATAATCCTCCATGTCAAAGGCAAGACTTGTAAATATTATTTATTGTTTGTCTCTTGCTTATAGTGTATTATTCATATAATTGCCTTGAATTTTGTTTATTTTTATTTAATAATATAATCTTAAGTAATGCAATAGTAATAAAAAGGCTCTGTATAAAAATATTATTCTTTTAATTTACTTTATTATATAATAATATTTTAAGAAGCTGTGCATGTATGTTATAGAATTTGTGTTTATTATGATTGAATGTGATTTATATGAACTATGGATTATTTCTTTATTTGTATTTCTGAAAGAGAATGTATATATGTAAGTTTAATGTACCCTATGTGAACTATGATATTTTTTTATTTATCATTACTGAAAGAGAAAGTAATTTTATGTAATTCTTCTGATCGGATTTGATTGGCTGTTGACAAGGAAACAGAGTTAATTTTGGATAGCGTGTGTGTGGAGCGTGAGCTACAGTATTCGAAGGGAGAAGAAGTTGATATAAGCTGAACTAGCTAGAACTAGATTTTGGCGGGAAGAATGAACATATTTAATTGGAGAATGAAGGTAAACAAAAGAGAAAGCTTATGGACAGCAAGGAGTGAAGTAAGGGGTGGCAGTAATGGGGATTTGGAAATGCCGTAAATAGATTATGAAAGGATCGGTAAATTAATAGGCAATTCGGAATATTTCTACGGAATTCTAAAATTACGATGAATTCCAGTTGTTTTGAAGAAGAACAGTGCAAGGCTGAATTTAATGCATAGTAATAAATAAGGAATAAGCAGATTACCTAATACGAGTGTGTCATGACTAATGAAGCTCTATGTTTAACATTGCAGTTATTATAGTGAAGATTTCTTTTGAATAGTGTTGCTTCAGAGTGATAGTTAACTACAGTTTTAAGTGTGCCTATAGTGAATCCAATGTGTAAAAGATGTAACCCGGCAAGAGCAGTCCATTTTTTTTTTTTATATTTCAGTGTGAAGATATAAGAGTTAGTCTGCCTGATATATCTTGACATTAACTGTGGCGTTCTACTAAAAATAGCCCAAGTATGGAGCTTTAAAGTGTTCCCCCTTGAAGTGATAACTGCCTCATAATTAAATTAAGTGTTAGTTGACTAAGAGAGAATTAGAGAATTCTACTTTAAGAATAATTACTGTGAGATTCCATAACATTGAACTGTGTGAACCATCTTCAATTATTTGGATGAATATAGTATTGACAGCTGAATGTGCGATGCCTAAAGTTTTATGTTTGTTATGAGTATTTGGACTAAGCTGATTTGCATTATCTTGTTTTTAAAGTTTTACTTAAATGTACATGTTCTATAACCCTGTATTAAATGTTTATTTTATTGGATTCAATTTGTTGTTTACCTGATTTTTCTTCATTGTACTGCTCATAAAGTTTATTGGACCTTGTGGAAGCCTTAAATATTAATTTTAAACTCAGTCTGTAGAAAAGTGAGATTGCTGAAGTTAGTTGATGATTGATTCCACTACATTATACAGACTAATCTGAATATAGAGTGGCGCAGGATAATATAAATTTCTCTATATTTGGATTAGTAATCAACCAACAATTAATTAAGATAATAAAAAACAGATAATTTAAATAAGAACTACGTTCTAACAAGATGGCGGATTCAGAGCCAGGATGTACAATCCAACACCAGTTATTTAATAAAACCAAAAAACAATTCAGAATGTTTCACGTCCAAAGTTGAATATGTAACGTCTAACACATTGGCTACATGCAGTCTACTGTTTTATATGGCTCTTAGGGGGGGGGGATGTTAGTGATTAATAAAAGTTTTTAGAAAATGCACAACTAGTGAGAGACTTCCACATGTCATGTAAAATGAGGCGCCTTGGCAGGAATGTGCCGGCAATATGTGTGATGCACACAGGCACCAGGATAGTAAAGGCACAAAAGATTTCAGGTGAGGAGGAAATACTTAAAAAAATATTATTCATTAGTTATATCAAAATAAATTACATTATTTTAAAATTTAAATTACATTTTATAGATTTGTCTTAAACAAATTATTTATAATCACTTATTTGTTATTATTCCTTAAGATCTTATTTTATTCTGATCCTACTTCTAACAGGTAATTTAGCATAAAAACAAGTAAAAACTTGAACTAGTGTGAGTTTACTGTTTCCAGGATGACACGCATTTGAATTTGCTTAATCTTGTTCAAACTTGCAAAAAAAAAAAAAGGAGTAGTAGAAATCTGATTCCACCACCTAAATGTTTAGAGTGAAAAATTTTTCTTTAAGGAAAAATTTTTCAAAGGAAGAGTAAGCCTTTGTTGGATTCTAATTATGTAGAAAATAGAATAAACGTTGTTTGATTCAGAATCCAACATGACTTTCCGTCACAAGAACTATATTTGTAAATATTATTTGATGTAAATAACATAAATTGTAATTGATATCATATAACTACCTTAATTATGTCAAATATTTAATTGCTTAATCAAAGAAATGTTTTAATGGTAAATAGATTCTGTATTAAATATTATTAAGCTGTTTTATTTATTATTATGTCAATATTATAAGAACTTGTATTTGTAATTTAACTATGCACTTATTGAAATGCAAATATTCTATTTATTCTTTTTTGTGAAAGTTAACGTTATGTAATAACTGAATGTAGTTATATAACCTAATGTAACATTCGCGAGAATGTTTACGTCTATCGGTTGTCATAGAGACGCGTGGAAATAAACGAGCGCGTGTGAAGGGAGCGTTTGTAGAGGAGAAGAGAAAATATATACGTAGTAGGGGAGTCGGAACGGAACTTTGGAACTATAAGGTAGCAAGGAAGTAAACTAAAGAAGTAGAAGTAATTAAAAGATTCCTAAGGATAGGAGTTGAGTAGATATTTTTTTTATAAGTGAATCTTATAGTTGGCTGAAAGCAAAATCAGCCGTAGTAATAAAAGGAAATTATTGCTGTAATTGGATAATTAGAGAACTGGACATTCAACGAAGAATTCTGAATAAATCCAGTCGGTCTACAATTATGACTTATTTCTATACTACGAAAAAAGGAATTGTACGGAGTTAAACTAGTTGATGAATGAAAAATAAGAATAATTAATGTACCTTATAGTTGTTATCTGGAGTTTTTAAAGCGCGATTAGTAATGTTTTAGTTATTTAGTGTTTCGCAAGTGTGATAAATACAATTTGAAAGTGTGCTCACAAAATATTGGAAGTACTGAAGATTATTTCTGGTAAGGACAGTCATATTAGTTTATTTCAGTGTATGAAGATTTAAGTATTAGTTCCGTTGCGCTGTTTCTAACATTAACTGTAGCATACCATCGAGGCTGAGAGTTGAAAATATAGACATTGAAATGATATCTGCCATGGTTAGTGCCTGTTATGAGTCAATCGTAGAGTGTAGTTGAGAGATACAAGGAAACTGATTAATTAAGAATTTCTATTGTAATAAGTTGGGTATAGGAACTTTGTGATTCTGAAACTGTGAATTTATATGTGAAAGTTTGGAAGATTGGATTAATATGAATGACTTGACTTGATATGCTAACTTGACTGGTTTGTCATATTTAGAAGTGGAATTTATGTAATTGTTATATAACCATATATTAAATGTTTTGTTTGTTAATTTAAATATTGTGTTTGCCTGAATTTCTTTTTACTGCACCGTTCACAAAAATTCGGATCTAGCGGGAATCCCAGAAGGAAAGAAAATAAATACCATCGGCCTGAATGAGTGAAAAGACTACTAACTAATTTTGAATTAATCCTACTAATTCATATAGACTTATCTAAGGATAGAGTGGCGCAGTATAATAGAAATTTCTCTACCCTTAGATCAGTGATTAATTTGCAATTAGTTTTCCTTATTTGATGAAAGTGACTTTTAGCAAGATGGCAGATTCGAACGTCAAGAGAACACGTCACGACAGTAGCTAATGATCCTGACTTTAAAAATATGCCCTCCTATTTAGGAGATAAAATTCAAAATGAAATACTCACTTTATTGGCATCAAATATTAAAAATAACGTTTTTATAAAGTTTTTTTTTATTGGGGGGGGGAGGGATATAGGGGCGCCAACTAAAGTTTTGCACACAGGCATCGGACACTATTGGCGTGCGCCCTGGGTCTTGGTTTTGTTTAGACTGAGATGGAAGCGTATTACATCACTAGATTCACTGTAGATATGGGTCAGTTCTTTGAAATAAAGCAGCAAAGCCAATACTAATGCATTTCATGGTGTTCCACAAAGAAAGCAATCCTTGAACTTGTGGTCATCATTCCTGGATTTTTTTTTAATGTAAATTGTTTAGATAATTCTTACATTAACTCTGCAGTGTTTTTATGCAGATAATGCTTAGGCAATCTGACAGCAAAACATGCAGATGGAATTCTTTATAGATCTTAAAGATATTTTGAAGGGTGTATTCTCAATATCTTACTCTACAGGGAAGAGTGATTATAGTAACAATTACTAACACCAGACCTTCACAAAGTCAAAACACTCACCACAGGAGCCACTCCATGCAAAGAAGCTCCTTCTCACTCCTTATATAGTTTACAAGGATAGCTATTGTTATCTTCAATTAAATATATTTCAATATCATTAATATACAATTTAAACAATAACTTTCCCAAAACAGATCTCAGTGTCACCTTAGTAATTCTAGCAGTTAAAGTAACAGCTGAAGGAAATGATACATGATATTATTCCTAAAATATGTCAAAATACTGGAAAGTTAATTTCAAGTGGACCATTTTCTTTTTAATACTTCTAAACAAATATTCTGCTTTCTGTTTTTTATTGGTTACTTAAATAAAGCTATGCTAACCTGGTTCTGGAAATTTTGTGGCTGATCCTTTCCATTATTTTCTGACATCCCTCTATTGGGAGGGAAGAGGAATTTGATTTACATTCTAATTTATGAAACTGTTACAAAAGTGCTTAACATTAATATAAGTGAATTTAAATATTCACTGTGTTTATGTGCTTTTCATTCCATTATTTATAAACGATTATACACTGTGTGTTAAAATGACCTAATTTCTTATTTAGGATGTCATGATGAATGGTTGAATTCTCCAGGAGTAACTTAGGCTCTGTCCTGTATATCTTTCTTTCTCTTACACATAAATGACTTTTTTTTGCATTGCCGAGTAATTCTATACACAATTTTGCTTACCGAACACTACACTATTTTTTCCACTCATCTGACAAATCCTGCAATGTTCAGACATCCCAAGCTTGAAAGTACCGGGGATGTAGAAAATGATGAAAACTGATTTCCATACCAATCTTCAATGAAGAGGGGGAGGGGGAGTTGAGAATAACCTAGTAACTAGGTTACCTTCAATGATACCAAAATGATACTAAAATGAGCTTATTTTTTCTCTCTTCTTGAAAAAAAAAAAAAGATCTCAGTTCACCTTTCCTTAACTTCAATAATACACAAATCCTCAAAAGGATCAAATTTGACTTATACTTCTACATCTTTATGTTTTTAATTTTTTTTTCATTTTTTTAATTTTAATTCAGTCTAAAAAAACAAAACAAAACAAAACTAGACATCCTCTTCTGATTAAAGTACTATTTTTTACCCATCTAGCTACTAACTCTGTACATATCAGCCCATACTCTTCACATTCAATTCTTGACACTGTCCAGAGGAGAGAAGAGCCGAAAGATGATCTCTCTTACTGATTCTGTCTCACTTCACCCTATCTTAATGTGTTTCAGCTATCTTTTCTATAGGAACTTTCATGGATACACTGCTCTGCTGAATGGAGTCATTCCTCCATCTTTTACTGAGACTGCTAAAACAAGAGCAGAAGCTGGTCACACATCCTTTTACAGTCTGACTGGATCAAACTTGCTTCTCTTCTTTCACTTTCCATCTCATGACTTATTTTTCACGGTATTAACAACATCACACAATTTTATCAAAGAGATGTTTTATTAACTTATATTTTGCTGATTTTCAACTCAGCATCATCAGAACACAACACACTGGTACACACGACAGTGAGTGAGCGAAACAATATAATTGCAAAGGACAAAAGATCTAAAGTCCCATTTTTGGCACCCTCTAACAGGGAAAAAAAAAAAAAACTATGCAGGACCCTTACAATCTCTCAAATTTCCCAAGGCTACTATTACTATGACAAGTCAGGACTGGTAGACCATGCTTTCGACACTCCTTCACACAGGATTACATGGAGGAAAACGAATGCGCTGCACTATTTAGAAGTTGTTATAGATCTGAAAGATTATTTTTTTTTTGAGTCAGCAATGGCTTTGAAGAATTCTCCCAACCTTAACAAATATGGTTGCATTAATTTGCCAAAAATTTGGGAGACTGTTATCCTAAGAGAAACTCTTGCATAGCTGTTTTTTTTTTTTTTTTTTTTTTTTTTACGTTAGAGGACGCCAAAAATAGGACTTTAGATCTTTTGTCCTTTGCAATTATATTGTTTCACTCACTCACTGTCATGTGTACCAGTGTGTTGTGTTCTGATGATGCTGAGTTGAAAATCAGCAAAATATAAGTTAATAAAACATCTCTTTGATAAAATTGTGTGATGTTGTTAATACCGTGAAAAATAAGTCATGAATAATCGTCAACACCTCAGCTTATCTGTTAGATTTCATTCCATCTGTTCTGTTTTATGGAACAGTGCGCCGATGACTATAATCTGCAGCATCTTTTTCAAGAAAAATGTTAACAGGTCCTTCTTTCCCAACTCTCACCTACACTTGACTCATGTGTAGTGCAATTGATATTAAAAAAAAAATTAAAAAACAAAAAAGACAACTTATTTATAATAGAAGTAAATCTTAGAGTAAGCAGATCTTTACAGTATTTGAAAAATACAATAAAATCACTACTTTTACAAAGATAGCTATAAAAGCAAAGGTTAAAACTACTTGCTTTGTTCTAAAAGATTTTGAGTTGGTAGAATATCAATTCCAAAATTTATTACCTGAAATGTGAACCTTTGTTTATCTAAACTTATACAACAAATTAAATAAAATGAGCTACTGAAGCAATGAGTATAATTTAAATGCAACCAATTGGTAAATGTAATGTAAAAAATCAAATGGGATTTAAAAGCACAAAACCACACTTTAGTCTCTGCATGTCAGAATAAAACAAATCACAGAGTAATTAAATAGAAAAGCAAACTTTCAATCTCGTGCTTCAATAACACAATCTTCATTCTGAGCCTACCAAATCTAAAATTATAAAATATCATGTAATTCTAATACTAAAACATGCAGATGAGTTCACTGAAACTTACAACAGCTATAAAACTTCTAGTTGTAGAGCAAGTAAATGAATAGCAATAATGGTTATGACAATAGTTTAAGAATTCATTGACACAATTTAACAACATGAAATTTGTGTATCACAGTTAGGAAGTCAAGTGGTGATGATGGAATCAATTTTTTTTTTTTTTTCTTTTTCTTTTCATGCTCTTAGAGAACATGACAATATGGCAGTGAGTTAAAATGCACAGAGAAGTATGATTCCAATTTTTTTTTTTTTTTTTTTACCAAAAATAATGAGAATGTCATGCAACCAGTACTACAGATCTAAGATGAAACCATTGATGGACAACAAAGTCATCAGAACAAATATTTGGTATATCATCCATTAAACGGTGGGTTGGCAGCAAGTTGAGCTTTATATGCACAGACTACAAGCTTGGCCTGTAAGAAAAATAGTTTTATTAGCACCTTATGAATTTTTGCTGAACTAATATTAGCATTTATTATCATTAAATAAGCATCTTCATGAAATGTGAAGATTCACTGAGAAGGCCTACACCAACCATGATTCACATAGTGATTTATTATACCGTTCCTTAAACTCATTTGGCAGCGATACATTTATCAATAACCACTGGCAACCCATTCTACTTATTACTCATTTATTACTATCAAAGCAACAAAAAAAAGGTCTATGCACATTCTTGCTAATTACACTTTTATACAGAATGGTCTATAAGTCATGGAACATTCCACAGAAAGTGTCTATCTTCATGAAGCCAGAAATGGAAGGCATTTATTGATATTATTATCACAATTATTATCCCAAGACTTCATGGAGTCGGACTTATCTAGGAGGTCCTTTTTGTCACACAGCTCATCATACCACTCCCTAAACAGATCTAAATTCCCTGCAGACACCATGATCTCAGGCAATGCATTCCAATCATTCACAACTCTCCATGCAAAAAACCTGATTCTAACACCCACCTAACATAGCTTACAGGGATGGCCTCTTGTTCTTGTGAAGTCTCCCACCATTTTATGAAAACTGTATTCAACATTAATCCTATAACAACCACTTACTAATTTGTAAGTCTCTATCATATTACTCCTCATCCTCCTATCCACTAGCCTCTGCAAATTGCATTGTCTCAACCTTTCTCCATATTCAAACATTCCAGAGATCCAAAATTATTTTGATCAATTGCCTCTGGACCCTCTGCAACATCTCTTCATCCTTTTGAAAACCAGGTGACCAAATCTGTGCACAGTAGTCCATATGTAGCCTAATCAGCTGTGTACAATGGAACCAGAATCTCCTTATTTCAACAAATCAGTGTTCTCTGCATTATTCCCAGAATTCATTCTATTGTCCTCACAATTTTGGGAACATGTCCTCTAAATTTCACCATCACCCTACTATTTCTTATTTCCTCCACCTCCAACAATATATACCCACCAAGAGTAAATTCTACTTCCCATCTTTGTTTTCCAAATTTTAAAATCTTACATTTTGCAACATTGAACTAGCATCCTCACTCCCGTGCCAATTCACTCAGTCTATTCAAGTCTTCTTGTAAGGCCACAACATCTGACCTACTCCTCATAGTTTGTCCCAACTTTGCATCATTTACAAACAACTGCATATCTGAATTCAAATCTTATCCAATATCATTAACATACAGGATAAATAGCAATGGGCCTAAAACAGACCCCTGAGGCACACCACTAGTGACTTTCCTCTTCTGGGATATACTGCTCAACCATACACAATTTGCTAACATCTATCAGATAGCCAACCTCCAATCCAATGAACTAGTGTAATATCCAACACCATCCACTCTAGTTTAACTATCAACTTGTTATATGGTAATCTATCAAAAGCCTTTACAAAGCCTTAAAGTATACTGCTGTGTGTCCATCTTCTGCATCCAATGCTGCTGATGCTGCCACATTACTGTAATAAGCAAAGTAAATCCATGCTGTCCATCAAACATAATACCATTGTTGTCTGCCCAATTTTGGATCCTGATTCTCACCAGTTGTTTCAACACTTTCAACTGCAACACCTGCCAAACAGACTGACCTATAATTTGACACTTGAATTCTGTAACGTCCTTTATGAAGCAATACAATCGTGCCTTACTTCCACTCCTTTGGAACTTGACTCAATGTAAGACTCACATTAAACAAATATATCAAGGTAGATGTCAACTCCCTTGCACATTCCTTTGAAATACATGGTGATATATCATCAAGTCTAACATTGATATCAAGTTTGCTTAATTTCCCATATACTTCTTCCTCATTCACAGTCAGTCTTTCCTCCTCATTATCCACTGCTCTGAAACTCTCCATGATGTCAATTCACAAGGATGAAAGATCTTTATGACCTGCCCATTAAATATCTCAATTACATCCTCCACAGCAGTTGTCCTTAAATCATTTTCTCAAATCAATGCCATCCTACCATAATCATTCTTATTTTTGTTGGATACATATCAAAAGAACTCCCTAGGATTTTTTTTTTTTTTTTTGGATTCATTAGCTAACTGCTACTCATATTGAACTTTTGTTAACTTTACCAGCTGAGTCACCCTCCTTGCCTCTTCTTTGTATTCTGCATGGAATTGATTATTACCATTCCTCTTATGTTGCCTCCATGATGCCTTTTTTCTCTGTATTACATGTTTGATCTCTTCATTCAAGGAGATCGATGCTATCACCCAAGCAGCAGTGATCTCTTTTCCACTCAGTTCCAAACTGTCTCCTCAGCTTCTCATAATTCGATGGATTATGAGAAGCTGAGGAGACATTTCCTCACAGAGGTCCTCAAATGGTTGGCAACCACCCAGGTAATCACTTCATGGTCAACTCTCCCCAACTGGAGGAAGATTTCACACCTCATTTATACTAGCATCTTCTGATGAAATGATCAAGACCCTAAATTGTCATGTGCCCTCTTACATGCTTCCTCAGGTAGTTGTCCCTCAAAAATTCAGGAAACTCATTTTCTTTACCTCCAGTTGCTATCTCATCATCTTAATCTATATTGCTGTAATTAAAATCACCCATAATGATCACCCTTTTCCCATCTGCTTGGCTAATTTGCTTATACATTTCCTGGTCAATATCCTCCACATTACCAGGTCTATAGCAACATTCGACAAAATATTTTATTCTATTCATCAATATCTCACACCATACTGCCTCAAAACCATTACCACTATTTCCTCTTTGCCTTTCATTGATATAACTTTTTTCTATCATCAACAGCACTCCACCTCTTCATGAAATACATCATACACTTCTATTTCTATTCTTGTCAGGATGTCATCCTCATCCAACCATGTTTCACTTATGCCAACAATTTTTAGGTGAACATACTCAATCAATACCATTATTTCATTTTTTCTGATACTTCTGGAATTCATATACAAATATAACAGATCACTCCTGGATCTATAGCAAATTTCACTGATACCACTTATTAGATGTGACATCTCCATACTTTCCTTGAACCATTTTGTTTTCTCCTCACTCCTCCACAAATCCAACTATTTTCCCTATATTCCAGGTCATCCCTGTCCCTTTTTGTCTAAACACACATTCTCATCCTCTTGGAGCATCAACCTTTCTCATGCTGTGTTCCCATTTCCCTGTTGTTCTTGCATTCTCTGCACTCATGCTATCAACTTCTTCATTCATAAGCACCACTTCAATCTCTCCTTCCTTACTCTCCTGCTCTTTCACATTGCTTCTTACTTGCTCAGATTCATTCTTGGCATTCATTACTCTCTCTTCCAGCAGCAGTCTCTCCAAATGACTCGCATCAAAAACCATACAATAAAACCAATCACCATAAATTGCCACTCGCAGGTCTTTCAAAACCATTTTCATACAGACAATTTGTTTTTGCCTTCTTCACTCTTCCATACATATTTACAATTTTCTTCATTTCATTCTACATTTGCCTTATCACCAATTCAGATTCCAAATCTTGCCTACTTTTTACACTATTATTCACTCTTGCTATTTTATCGCTAGTCACACAGACTTGTTCACCATCTATCCCTGCCTGTCACCTTACCATTAACTGCACTTTATTTTTTGATATCATTACTTCCCACTTTATTATTAACTTCACTCTGTTTTTTAATGCCATATGAATTATCACCTGCTTTATCATCAATTGAATTTTTTGTGCTATTATTTCCACACACACACACACACACACTGAACATTCGCACAACCTTCAACTGCCAATGTCAGTTACGACGGCATGTTCCCTACTCATCTTCAAACTCCTATTTAAGCAAGCCTCATGGCCCATCAGAATATATCACACTTCCTACATACTGACACTTGTCTTTTCTCTTATTCAGCCTTTTCACATAAATATCCACAACATCTCATGCATACATACCACATTTACAATACCGCACTATTTTTGAGAAATCTACGCTGTCTACCTTATTTGCCTTTTGCAGAGACCTATGAAATGACTTCCCCTTTATTGCCATGTATTAGTGTGCTAAGTTTAATGATTTTGTATATAAACAAGCTCACACATTATAAGCACTGCAAGCACACAACTTTTACTGCAACTCTTACACATAAACACACATTTATTAGAATTAACATTTACACAAACCTTCCAGCCACGTGATGTGGCTTTTCATAACTAATAAAAAAAAAAACCTGCCAATATTAAAAAACTCATACAGTTCTTTCACAAAGATGAGCCCTTTCTACAGCTTGTTCCATGACTTATGGGTCACCTTGTATAACATCTAGAGGTGACATCCCCCCCACTTGTTCTCATCTGTGCAGTCATGTATTGAAATATTTATTAGCATTTCACATTCTCAAGAAAGCTAGACATACGACTGTGTACAGTACTCCATATGCTGACATATTAGAGCCTTATAGAGAGGGATAATAGTTTGCTAATTCTTGCTTGACAGTGTGTTTCTCAATTCGAAGTAATCCTTTGAGCTATTTTCTACTTTTGCTATAAGTCCATCATTATCCTTGAATTCTTAGTCTCAAATTTCTTGAAGTTCCATTCCAGATGTATAATTAATACAGACAATAGTTTTTTTTCATCCTACAGTGCATAACTTTTACACTTTGATATATTGAATTTGCATATCCTTTTCCCACTATAGGGGGGTCCTCGAACTGCGTCGTCCTCGACATGCATCATTTCAACTTTACGGCAGTAATCCCATAAATAATTTAAAAAATAAATTTCGACTTGAAGCAGCACGACATAAAATTCAAACATCGTGGGTGAGAGCATGGCAGAAGAATACGCCGTTATGCGGCATTTGTTTGGGAGAGGTGGCATCGCTCGAGTCCCAGCATACACTCTTTGGGTACCACGTGCTTTGTTTACATCCGCTCTCTCACTTTTGTGTTTTTTTGTGACTTTTTATCTTTTGATATGGCTCCCAAACGTAATGCAGACTGGCAGTGTGTCGAAGAAAAGGAAAGCCATTACATTAGAAGTGAAATTAGACATTATTAAAAGGGCAAAAAAAAAGGGAGAAATGCCAACGAACATCGGCCGCGTGTTGAACTTAAGTCGTACTACAGTCGGGACTAATATCAAGGATAAAGTTCACATCCTTGAACACATGAAAGGCTTGGTGCCCGTGAAATTGACTGTGATTACGAAAAAACGTAGTAGGCTCATGATTGAGATGGAAAGGCTTCTTGTTCTTTGGCTGGAAGACCAGCATCAATGCCGTATCCCAATTAGCCTGATGTTAATTCAAGAAAAGGCGAAAAGATTGTTTGAGGCATTAAAAAGTGAAAGGGGGGAAACGAGTGCAGGTGAAGAGTTTAATGCTGGTAAAGGTTGGTTTATGCGGTTTAAGGCTCGGGGCAATTTACATAACCTTAAGGTGCATGGTGATGATAAAGCAGCTTTAAGGTGAGGTTTCTGAGGGGTTGGCTGAGATAATAAGGGAGGGAGGGGCTACAGTGCTCAACAAGTGTTTAATGTGGATGAGACAGGCCTATTTTGGAAACGTATGCCTAATCGTACCTATATTGCCAATGAGGAGAAGGCAGCACCAGGCCATAAAGCTGGTAAGGAGAGACTGACTTTGCTTCTTGGGGCTGATTCTGCTGGCAACTTAAATCTGAAGTCCTTGTTGGTCTATTATTATTATTTATTATTAAACAAGACCTCATGGAGTCAAAGACTCATCTAGGAGGTCCTTTTATCTCACACACATCTCATCATACCGGGTCTTAAACACATTCAAACTCCTTGCAGACACCACACTCTCAGGTAAGGCATTCCAATCATTCACAACTCTGCACGAAAAAAACCTGCCTCTCACTCCCCTACTCACACCCTCTTTATACAGTTTCCAGGTATGACCTCTGGTTCTCCCCTGATCTCCCACTATTCTCTGTAGAACTTCTCCACCACTGATCCTATAACAACCCCTTACCAACTTGTAGGTCTCTATCATATCTCCCCTCTTCCTTCTCTCCACTAGACTCTGCGAATTACATCTTTTCAATC
The DNA here is from genome assembly GCF_054136105.1 of Typopeltis vanoorti. NCBI lineage: Eukaryota > Metazoa > Arthropoda > Arachnida > Uropygi > Thelyphonidae > Typopeltis > Typopeltis vanoorti. Next base: position 33,858,145 of record NC_143567.1, on the reverse strand, counting down.
TTTCCTCATACTTGACATTCTAGAGGTCAGAAACTACCTTAGTCAGTCGCCTTTGGACCCTTTCCAACATCTCTTCATCCTTCTGAAAACCAGGTGACCAAATCTGGGCACAATAGTCCATGTGTGGCCTAATCAAAGCCTTATACAATGGAACAAGAATCTCCCTACTTCTACACGTCAGTGTCCTCCTCATCATTCCCAGAAGTCTTTGTGTTGTCTTCACGATTTTGGCGATGTGTCCCCTAAATTTTAGATCCTTATCCACTATCACTCCCAGATCTCTTATTTCCTCTACTTCCAACAATATATTCTCACCAAGCATAAATTCTGCATCCCATCTTTGTTTTCCAAATTTTAAAACCTTACATTTTGCAACATTGAACTCGCATCCCCATTTGCTTGCCCAATCACTCAATTTATTCAAGTCTTCTTGCAAGGCCACAACATCTTCACTATCAAGCTGAAAATCCAAGGGCACTAAAGGGCATTTGGAAGGGTCAACTGTCTGTCATCTGGAGGTCCAATAAGAAGGCATGGGTGACACCACAAATCCTCGAGGAATGGTTTACCAACCATTTTGTGCCAGAAGTTCAGAGGTACTGTACAGCCAAGGGTCTGCCCTTTAAGGTATTGTTAGTGCTAGACAATGCTCCTGGTCACCCTGCCCACTTGGATGACTTTCACCCTAATGTTAAGGTGGTTTACCTTCCACCAAACACCACAGCCCTTTTGCAGCCTATGGACCAGGGTGTTATTGCTTCCTTTAAGGCCAACTACCTCTGCAGGACATTTGCTATGGCTTTCAGGGCAACTGAAAAGCCAGGAACTTAACCCTCAAAGACTTTTGGAAATTGCACAGAATTTATAATGCCATACAAAACATTGAGCACGCTTGGAATGAAGTGAAGCAAACAAATTTGAATGGTGTGTGGAAAAACCATGTCCCCAGTTTGTGAATGATTTTTATGGCTATGAGGAGACAGTTTAGGCTGTCACAGAGAGGTTGTTGCCCTGGGGAAGCAGATGAATTTGGAAGTGGAGGCTGAAGATGTCACAGAGCTTCTGGCATCTCATGGGGGGGGGGGAGTTGTTAGCAGAAGACCTCATTCAGTTAGAGAAGCAGCTGATTGAGGAAGAGGAAACAGTTCCAACCCCTGAACCCAGGAGATTCACCACCAAGAAGTTGGCAGAAGGTTTTGCCCTCACTGAGGATGGACTGGACAAATTTGAGGCTGAGGATCCCAACACTGCTAGGTACACAAAGGTCTTCCGAGGGGTTATGGAGTGCCTGCAGTGTTATTGGGAGATATACGAGGAGAAGAGGATGGTATCATTCCAGACTAGCCTGGAACGTTTTTTCACAAAGATAGAGAGGCCTGAAGCAGGTGCTGGTACCTCAACTGTCTCTTCAGTTCCTCTTCCAGCCTCCTCCTTCCATTAAGTCAGTCTCTCCCTCCTTGCAATGCCCCTTCCAGTGTGCAAGCCAACCACAGGATAAAAGGTAAAGAATTGTTTTTATTATTATTATTTTTTTTAATCACCTGTACAGTTTTCATTTGTCATTTTGGGGACTGTTCTCATTTTTATGTTTGTTTTTTTATTACAGTTTCATTTTTGTCATTTTTCTGTACCATACAGTAATTATGTTCTCCCTTTCATTTTCCTATGGCCTAGTTCTGTTTCTTGATATATATGTATGACTTTAGGGTATTTTAGGTTAGGTTAGGTAAGTAACTTAGGTGATGGTAATTCCAACTTGCATCGAAAATCGCCTTACATTGGTAAGTAGGAATGGATCTCCGACGTAACTCAAGGACCCCGCTGTATATTTAAAACATCCAGCAGGATCTCTACATCTTTGTTAACTACTGCTCTCCCCAGTTTCTCATCAAACCACTAGATCTCACTGATGTGTACATTAAACTGCTACAGATTAAGTATACTGGTGACACATCACTGGTCACTTGCCTTCCCTTTAATACAACTCCACCATAAACTACCTCCTGATTCTGCCCATCACAGCTCCTCTCTTATGTCACCATCTCCATTCACTCCAACTTATAGAATAGGGTTCTATATGGGTATCCAGCCAAATGATTGCAAAATAGTCCCATGGTGCAACTATTTCTCTTATTTGGCTCAAATGCCACTTCAGTGAATCATAATGACAAGACTTCCCCTTCATAAAGCCATGTGACCTCTATATTCCTATCTACTCATTCCTGAATTGTACTTTTCACACTTTCTCAATATCTCATTCACCATGTTGATTGGTCTAGGGCAGGGGTGTTCAACCTGTCGATGGCAGAGCAATTTTTGGTCAATCTCTTGTGTATTCCTCCTTACTTACAAATTTAATTAAAACTGAAAACATAATATTTTATTTATCATTATTATTATTATTATTTTTAATTCGCTTTAAGTGTATTGCTATTGTTTATTTATTTTTCGTTACAATTGTCAAATCAGTAATTTTCTTACAAGTCCGGGTAAATGAATTAATTTGGATCAGTGGAAGTCAAACAGTGAGCCGAAGTGAATACGATTATAAGCAAAGTGTAAAAACTCGATTGTAGCTTAAATATTAAATATTCCAAAGCACATTACATCGATTTTTTACTTAGGTTAAGTCCCATGTGAATATTGTAAAAAAATAAACTTTGTTTGTCTCGGTATAGTTTGTATTAGATGTTTTTGTAAATAACTCTTTTGAAGCTAACTGTATATACTGCTTTAATAAGAATATGTTAGAGTGTTAAAAATAAAGGCAATGTTTTTGTCGCCGAAGCTGTACATGGTGGCATTAGAAAGATTGTTATTGAAACTTGTATGTATGAGAAAGGCTTGCAGGTTCTAAGTGTAAACATCTCCAAAGTCAGTCAGAAAGAGTTCAAGCAACTTTTCGATGGTCAGCAACTAACAATCAAAAGAAAGCGGAGGAGAACAAAAGGCGTGCCGTACTCGAAACTTAAGATGAAGGACTCATACCGATTCTTTGGGGGGGGGGGGGGGGGGGGGGGTTGCCAAACTTTCTCAGAGGAGGCCTAATAAAAAGGGACTGAAGCAAGTAGAAGGGGTCCCGGTTCCAGAATTGCTGTCAGAGAGGAGGCTGCCCAGTCCAGAGTGGTCGTCAGAGAGACTGCCCTGATCCACGTTGCTTGAGAGAGGAGTTTCCCGCTTCCAGAAAGGAGCTTCTCGTTTCGAGATGTCACTAGAGAGGGACTACTTCTAGGCCGCAGACAAGGTTTCAAATTGCTGAAAGGAAGAGTTCCAATTGCCGGAGAAAAGTTTCCAGGCCACGTTAATGTCAGACATTCACCAATGTGTTGCGTTTTCATTACAATTTGATGAATCAAACGACTTCACTGATATTGCTCAGTTAATGGTATTTATTCACATGGTATTTCAAGATTATTCAAAGAAGAACTTTTGAAAATTATACCATTATTGGAATAATTTTCAAAATTATTTCGGCATTTGATGAATTTGTGAAACAACACAAACTTCTGCTTTTTAAACGTGTCTATTACTACTCATGGTGCTCCTGCAATGATAGGTAATAAATCAGGCTTCATTTCATTATGTAAAAACGATGACAAATATCCAGATTTTTTAACGTACCACTGTATTATTCACCAACAAGTACTGTGTAGTAAAAGATTAAACACAGAAGATGTTTTGGATATTACATTTAGAATTGTAAATTTGGTTCGAGGAAAAGCCCTGCAATGGCGGTTATTTAAATTACAGGCAGATGATGATAGGGAACGTCTGTTGTACAATAATGTTCGCTGGCTCAGCAGAAATCAATTTTTAGAAAGATTTCTTGTATTAATTAACAATATAAAAATTTTTCTTGATGAAAAAGGAGATATTTATCCACAATTGAGTGATAAAAGATGGTGTTACACTTATCATTTTTAGTAGATTTCTGTACGAAATTAAGCAATTTAAATTTAGAGTTACGAGGTAGAGATTTAAATTTAAATTTAAATTTAAAGAAAAAAAATTAAAATTTTTTGAACAAAATCAAGAAATGCTTCGCTATGATTTAAAAGAATTTATTTGTGAAATAGAATTAGTTGAGGAAGAAATAAATTCAAGATTTAAAGATTTTAATAAAACTTAAATGATTGTATCTTTTATCAATAATCCATTTCAAGAAAACTTGAACATCACAGAAATTTCAAATAAAATTAGTGGGCTGTTTGATATAAACCAGGCTGAAGTAGAACTTGAGATAATAAACATTCAGAATAGTTTACATTTAAAATCAATAAACAATGAAGTCGTTTGGAAGTATGCACATGAAAAATTCCCAATATTAATGATATTGTGGGAAAAATTCTGTCGTGTTTCGGATCGAATCCGCTTTTTCAGAATCCGCTTTTTCAAATATGACCGTCATAAAAAATCAATTAAGAAACCAAATCACAAAAGATCATTTGGATGATTGTCTGTGATTGGCCACTTCTTCATATCAACTTGACTATGAAAATATTGCAAGGTCCAAACAATGCCAAATTTCACATTAACTTTTTTTTTTTTTTTAAATCAACCAGCATTTCCTGTAACTTGTGAGTTTGTAATCAATCTGTTGTTTTTTCTAACTTTGTTTTTCCAAAATAGAGAAATAAATATTTTATTCCAATATATTTGTTTTGTTTTTTTATTGTATTAAAATAATTAAAAGTGATAAATAAATTTTTAAATACACAAATAAAATTTTTAGTTGTGTATTTTTTTTAGTTGTTTATTTATGCGTAATCAGATATCAGGTTGGGGGAACGTGATCTATATAAGAGAGTAGATCGCCGAATAATTTATATATAAGAGAGTAGATCGCTGAATAACGTTTAATAGAAAAGTAGCTCACGTAGTAAAAAAGGTTGAACACCACTGGTCTAGGGGCTTCCTTTAAGTAATGGGATACCTTGCAATCTTTAAATTCCCTCAGGAATCTCTCAATGCTGAGACTAAAATAAACAGTCTAGTTAGAGGCATTGCCAATTCTCTTGCACTTTTCCATAACATAAGCTGATCTCTCATCCAATCCCATTTCACACAGATTTAACATTCTTAAGACTTCCATAGTACATCTATTTCTATTCTCTTATCAATTGCTTTGTCAGTCACTGCATTATCTCCACCTCAATCACTCACTCACACACACAGTGGGGGGGGGGGGTGGGGGGGGGGGGGGGTGGGGGGGGGGGGGGGTGGGGGGGGGGGGGGGTGGGGGGGGGGGGGGGTGGGGGGGGGGGGGGGTGGGGGGGGGGGGGGGTGGGGGGGGGGGGGGGTGGGGGGGGGGGGGGGTGGGGGGGGGGGGGGGTGGGGGGGGGGGGGGGTGGGGGGGGGGGGGGGTGGGGGGGGGGGGGGGTGGGGGGGGGGGGGGGTGGGGGGGGGGGGGGGTGGGGGGGGGGGGGGGTGGGGGGGGGGGGGGGTGGGGGGGGGGGGGGGTGGGGGGGGGGGGGGGTGGGGGGGGGGGGGGGTGGGGGGGGGGGGGGGTGGGGGGGGGGGGGGGTGGGGGGGGGGGGGGGTGGGGGGGGGGGGGGGTGGGGGGGGGGGGGGGTGGGGGGGGGGGGGGGTGGGGGGGGGGGGGGGTGGGGGGGGGGGGGGGTGGGGGGGGGGGGGGGTGGGGGGGGGGGGGGGTGGGGGGGGGGGGGGGTGGGGGGGTATTACTTCTTTTTCTTTTAGATGCAGTTCCTGTTTTTAATTTTTTTTTTCCTCATCAGTGGGAGACAGACTCAGAAGTGATACCAAGGTTGAAGTAATGCAGAAGTCATATTTCCATATACAAGTAGTCAAAAAAAGATGTCACACCTTATTACTAAAATACTCTGGATTAGAGATAGATGTTGCAAGTTTTTTCAGTAGGTTATACTATAAATTAAATATGCCAAGAAATTATATTGTTTCATCCTTTATCCAAGTGCAAGCAAACAAAATTTGCACACGAAGTAACTTTGTAAAATCTCGATGTAGCTTAAAAATACCAAAGCACTTTACATCGATTTTTACAGAGGTCAAGTCCCATGAGAATGTTATAAAAATAACCGTGTTTGTCTCTGTATATTTTGTGCTAGATATTATTGTAAATAACTCTTTGGAAATTAACTGTATTTACTCCTTTGACAAGAATATTTTAGAATGTCAAAAACAAAGGCAATGTTTTGCCACTGGAACGTTGTGTAATAGCTCTTTATAAGGGCATAAGAAAGGTTGTTTACGAATTTTGTGTGTAAGAGAAAGTACTTACAAGCTCTGTGCATAAACACCTCCAAAGTAAGTCTGAAAGGTTCAAACGACTTTCCGCTGACCGGCAACTTACGATTAAAAGAGTGCACGGAAGAGAACAAAGAGTGGGCTGAACTTAAAAGAAGACAAAAGAGTCATGTCGAATTCTTAAAGGATTACAACCCTTCATGCGAGGTCTCAGAGAAAGCGTAATAAAAAGGGACAAAGCCGAGCAATAGGGGCTTCCAGTCGCTGCCAGAGAGGGCTTCCAGTCGCTGCCAGAGAGAGCTTCCAGGTCACCAGAGGGAAGGCTTCCAGTCACCGAGAAGAGAGAGGGCACCCATTTGGCAGTCAAAAGAGAGCGTTGACGGTAGTTTGAGCTATTGGAGATGGCAAGATTGAGGAGCCAGTCGTCCAGGCATTACCGCGAGCCCAAGCCAAAGGAAATAAACCGATGTAAATGTAAATACCCGAAGCAGCTTCACTCGGCAGTTTTTCTTTTGGCCATGGGAGAACAACCTTTTGCAGGAGCTGTACGAGTACCGCAGGTAGCAGTCCACAGCCCGCTATTTTCCGAACAAGATACTGCCGATAAGGTTACAAGAGAGAAAGCGCACACTGCTAATTAGAATAACGGTATATAAATAGAAACAAACACCATTTTTTTTACAACTTCATGACTGAGATACTTGTATATAGATTTCTATATACAAGTAGCCCAGTAATTTCTTGGCATCTTTAATTTATAGTATAACCAAGTGAAAAAACTTTAGTCAAGTAACATTCTTGTTAGAGAAGACAATTTAAATAAATTGTCTTCTTCAGCTCCATCTGAACTAGGCTCTGCAACAGGGCATGATAAAAAAAAATATCAAGGGCTTTTTCAGAACTATTCGTGTAGAATGGGCAAGGAATGGCAAGAACTCATAGCAGTACTGCTCTTTCATAGCCTCGTTTAAACTTTCTTGCTGGTTAAAACATACTGATGATTTTCAATTTGGCTACATGATACAAGCATGTTAGATAAATCCCTCCTTCGCCTTTACATTCAAGGATCCAATTCATATTATAGAAGTAGTTTGGCATTTCTAGACACTCAAATAACATCTTTCTAATGACAATTTTTAATTTCTAATTTTCTTCAGTTTACAGAAAGCCTACACACAGGCAGATACATTCACAAACTTATCACCCCCCCCCCCCCAGCAATGATAACAGCTCCATCAATCTGTTAACCAAACATGCCTCACAGCATAATCACATATGCCACACATTATTTCAATAATTTATTAAAATATTTAATCTTATACTCCCATCTGTGATCCTCTACACACACAGATTACATTACTGCCATTACTATTAATCATATCCAAGTACATCTAGAGAAGAATCAAAAAACCAGAACTTCAGAAAAATCTTTGTATTGTTTTCAAATAAACTTGAAACTGGCTTCCCATATCAGCTCCCTTGAAGACCAATTATTTTCACTCTATCTGATGTATAAAAGTTCCTTGTCTCCATAATAGATTAACTGGAAGTTAACATATTATGATTCTGACTGAAATGACAAGAAATATAGAGCCTGGTGGATATATATTATCTACAGAATCAAAGAGATTAAAAAAAAACAAAAAAAAACAGGCTGTGCTTGATTGCAACAGGTTTATTGTTACTACGTGACACCTCTAGAGAGTCTAAAGGCTCATTGAGACGCTCTTTTTTTTTATTATTCTGCAGCTGCTCTTAACAACCAATCTGTAACTTAATGGCTATATAAAAAGCTCCCAAGATATAAAAAAACAAAAAAAAACTCCTAGATATAGAAAACTAACTAATTCTTAGAGACATGCTGCATAATAACCAAAGTATCCTACTACTGTACTCAGAGAGTACACTTTTTTAGCTAGGACTAGACTAAGCCAATTTCTCATTCTAATTTATTTTCAGTTGCTTGTGTGTGTGCATGGTCGTGCATTACAGTTTATATTGTACACTTCAAGATGTGGTTGCGACAGAGGTAGTGCATTAGATAAATTAAACATAATTCATTCATTTGTTGTTTTGTTTTCTTTAAACGATTAACATGAACCAAACTGTTTTCTGCACTGAATTGAGAATTTTTTGGGAGAATAGTATTAATGTTTGGCTAAATCGTAATTTTTGTAGATTTTTTTCCTTTCTTTCTCTTTCTCTGTCTCCTTCTCTAAAGGAATGAGATAGGATCAATTTTACTAATACTGATGTTTATAAGATTATCAGATGCCCAATAAGCATGGTTTAGAGAACAGCATTTCATTTCTACAGTCATATAGATAGACACATTTTGCTCAACATTTTGTTCTTTTGTTTTGTGCAACAAGGATTGATAAGTAAGAAACAGGGGCAATGTGCCATCATCAGAAAACTGACCAACAATTTTCAATGAATTGGAGAAAGGTGATACATATAGAAGGCAGAAAGTAGGTCAGCTCCAGACCCGATGAACCAACTTCTCATCCTCTCCCTTTATTCCACATACCTATGGAACAGTCTTCTCCACACTGTTTTTCCTTCCAATATATACAACCTCTAAATCTTAAAGAAACACATTAGTAGTTTCCTTTCTTCTCTCTAATTGCTTGCCCATATATGGCAATGTTGTATTATAGGTCTTCACACTTCTCAAGTGTGCGAGATTAATATATACCTAGTCTAACCATAAATACTGTTACAACTTGAACAGCATATAAACCGCTAATCTATCAGCAAATCATTTACAACTTTTAGCACATGCAAACCACATGTACAACGTGAATATAGCAGCACTCAATTTTTGAAATGTCCCCTTTTTGCCTTCATGCATGTCTGAAGTCTGCGAGGCCGTATATTGATGGCAGCATGCACAACATCTAGTTCTAAATCCACCTTCAGACTGTCAATGCTGGAGTGCTGTTTCTTACAGGCTACTCTCAAGCTTTGATCACAATCTGAAGTTAATGGATTCAGATTGGGACTTCCAGACGGTCAATCAGATGGTGATATGTGGTCAGGCACATTTACCTCCAAACCAATGTTGTGTGATCTTCATCTTGTGTACAGAGACTGAGTCCTGTTGGAAGGTCCACTGCCTACCATGAAACAAGGTGTTGTTCAGAGGTCATACCACAGGTTCCATCCCGGAATCATTTTGGTCCGGGTTTTGATCCCTTACCCCCTGATATGTCACTCTTCCTCACCAAACCATCAATGTTCATCCTTCATCATCCTCTCTGAATCCTGGGTGTTATGGCATGTGCTGTATGACCATCTGAGACATATCTCGATCATTTTGGTGGTTAAACAACTATTCAATGGTGAAAATCTTATCTGTGAAAGGATATCTCTGTATCTGTTTGTTCTCATAACCCCAGAGAAGTGCTTTTGATTTCATCACCCTCTGCCACATAAGTCGTGGTGTTAGGAAGTGTCCAGTAGAACGATGATAGGCTCTATAATCATGATATCACATGTATAACTGACCCCTAGGTCAGTTATATATATAACTGACCCCTAGGTCAGTTATACGTGACATCATTCTCTGCAAAACATTCATCTCTTGTAACATCATTTAATATCCTAATGCAGTGTCATTGACATGTTCTTTAGTGGTCAGATATGTCTTCTGTATCGTTATACCTGTTAATAGTCCTATACGTAAACATCCTACTTTTCCTGAGTGTTTTTAGCGTGATGAAAATAACAGGTGGCTGAATTCCAACATTGTGAAGTGCTATTACAACTACATGATTCTCATAATCTTCCCACTGCATGTTAACCTGTAAAGCTAGACAACTCTCTCTCTCTCTCTACTGATGAATGTGTGAATGTTAGCTGTGCTCAGCACCTCTAACAGAACTGAGCTCACGCAATTCTGTGGGCAGCCAGTGGACATGTCAAAGTTGTAACAGTATTTATGGCAAAAGTTCATTCAATTAATTGAAGAATTTCCTTCAAGGAATTGAAGGAAATTCTTCTTCAATTCAATTTCCTTCAATTCAAGGAATTGAAGGAAATTCTTCAGCTATATGGCAAGCAAGTTGAAGATTAATTATGGCAGGGTTACATTGGTGGATAGTTATGGTAGCAAAGGAGGTACTTGAGTTATTATTATATGAACATTTTATCAGTGTATATCACACTGGTGTAAATAATGCTATGCAAACATGTAGAAGAAGGTAAATATGAGAATATTATGAGAAGCAGAGGTAAAAAAAAAAAAATTCAGAAGTGTGTTACTGTGATTGCTTATGTCAGATGATAATAAATTTAGGAAGTGATATATCACCTCATATTAAGGAATGAGGCAAAAGAGTTAGTCATATCCTTGACCTATGCTCTATTCCACTTTTAGATTGCAGCCCACTCGCCGCAAGGTGCATATTCTTCCATGCTCAAAGGTATTGAGATTGGCAAGGCAATTACATCCTCTCATTCTATGAAGACCTGATAACTAAATACTTAAGAAATTGACAACGTACACTAGAAATATAAATTAAATTAACTTTAATATATACTTTCTTATATTTCGGCAATGTCACGTTGCCATCTTCATGGGAACTTAAGATAAAGACACGTGCACGCAAGTACTACATAACAGCAAATGAGAAATCAAGTGAGGAAGTTACCGTTTTCCTAAAGTCCTGATGGTGCCCCCTGGCGGGCTATATTAGGTGTTATTGAACGTGGGATTCGCCACCTTCCAAACCACATCGCCAACGATATTAGATTGGATGTAGCCTGTGTTCTCACAAAAGCAAAACCAACATATCCATTAGTGAATACAAGTCTCTACAGGAATTGAAGAAAAACAAAGAAATATCACCAAAGCGGATAAGGGGAACACCACTGTGGTACTCAATCATAATGACTACACAGGTAAGCTTAAGGCTTTACTATTAGATTGAGCTACTTACCTCCCCATTGAATACAATCCCACTAACTCACAAATTAGAAAACTCCATAGGCTCCTTAAGAAGGTCACTTCTTGGCCTGTGGAGATTACTAACAGACTAAAACCATATAACTGTAGATCTCCCCCCCCCCCCGTATATATGGGCTTCCAAAAATACATAAAGAAATTGTGCCACTACTTCCCATAGTGGATGGCATTGATTCCCCCACTTACAAACTAGCTAAATATTTAGCCAAAGCACTCTCACACTATACTGGCAACACACCATCACACATAAAAAACTCAGCCCACTTCAAAGCCAGAATAGAAAACCTTACACTCCAACATAATGACATAATGGTCAGTTTTGACATCTCCTCCATATTCACAAATGTCTCCCTCAAAGAAACATTAGAGCTAATCAAGCTAAATTTCCTCCTGATATCTCAGCCCTATTTCAGTCCACAATGAACTCAGGCTATTTCGTTTGGCAGGAAAAATTCTACAAACAGATAGAGGGGACAGCCATGGGTTCACCACTTTCCCCACCCTTGGTCAACTTCTTTATGGAGACTTTTGAAGAGAAAGCCGTAAACTCTGCCCCACAAAAACCTACCACACGGCTTCGCTACGTTGATGATGTGTTCGCTATTTGGCCACATGGCTCGGATACACTCCTCTCCTTCTTAACACACTTAAACAACCGACACCGCAGAATCAAGTTCACCCTGGAAAAAGAGAAAAACAATAGCCTCCCCTTCCTAGACACACTAGTCACCTGCCAACCTGATGGAACCTTGGTTTTCTCAGTTTATAGAAAACTCACCCATACAGGCAGATACATTCACCAACAATCCCCCCCCCCTTCACAACAATATGGAGTTATTAAGACACTATTCAACCGGGCAAAACTAATCTGTTCAAATGACTAAGCCCTAACTACTGAACTAAATCACATCATTAACACTTTCTCAGCCAATGGCTATCCCCCCAAAAAATACTAAAACCAGTTATCCCTCCCCCCTCACAAAAACGATTACTCTAAATCCATTACCATTCCCTACATCCGAGGCACTTCAGAAAAAATCAACAAAATCCTAAAAAACATGACTTGACCTCTTGTTACAGACCATATAGAAAATTGGCATCCCTTATCTGCTCCACTAAAGCCCAACCACTTCCCCTAGACCTACCTGGTGTATACCAGGTCCCTTGCAGCTGTAAATTGTCCTACTTTCCTACTTTGGCCAAACAGACAGGACAGCAAATATCAGAATCTCAGAACACAAGGACTACATCCGATTTCACCAGTACAACCACTCTGGGCTTGCAGACCATGCTCTGGATACTCGCCACAGAATAAGGTGGAAGAAAGCCACAGTGATTCACTGCAGCAAGTTTGAATATGAAAGACTATTCATGGAATCAGCCCCAGCCCTTAGGAACATGCCAAACCTCAACAAATTTGGATGAATGAGACTGCCCCAAATTTGGGAAACATATATCAGAAAAATTTCAGCCAAAAGGCCAAGAACACCTAATATAGGCACTATCAGGACTTAAGGAAAATGGTAACTTCCTCGCTTCTCATTTGCTGTTATGTAGTACTTGCATGCACGTGTCTTTATCTTAAGTTCCCATGAAGATGGCAACGTGACGTTGCTGAAATATCGGAAAGCATATATTAAAGTTGATTTAATTTATATTTCTAGTGTATGGTGTCAATTCCTTAAGTATTTAGTTATCATGTTTAACCAGCGTATAAGTCTTTCTACAAGAAATTCTATGAAGACCAATGCACATTGCTGTTTTATGTACCTGAAACTGAAATCTTTCAAATATCTGATAGAGCATCATTCTTGATATTTGTGGCAGCAGGATCACTGTTGACTTCAATAATCAGCTTGTTCACTGTGGGCTGCTCATTCCTGAAGAAAAATGCATGAATATTTTGGCAAATGCACACCAAACAAAGTCGTCAAATCTTGGTGTTGAGTGCTTTGCAATGGATTGGCCGAGTCCAATCCTCATCGTGCCCACTTTTTGGGTGTTTTCTTCGGCAAATGTGACCCCCCCCCCTTTTTTTTTAAGATAGCTCTCTCCAAATCAATGGTCAGCTCACTCACCATCATCACACTCTTCCTTGGTCTTGCCATAGTTTGAACATGTTATTTGTTCTGATTTTGAAATTGTGGCCTAACCACAGAACAATGTGATTGGTCAATATAATTAACCAGTTTATTAGTTGTTTTTTTTTTTGGTTTTTAAACAAGTACTAATGTTTTAAATGTTTTGTCTAATTTAAAAAAGGCTAAACGTGCTCATAATTCTATGTCAATATTTCACTGATATTTTAATGGCATCCTAAGAAGGAAGTATTTTCTGTTGGTGGAACTGATCGTTTTCTGTGAGGAAGTGATTTTCTGCAAAGATAAAGTGGAATACAGTAGTTATTTAATCGAGAGTCTTGCAATGGGAGAAGGTTCCTAAGAAGTAGAAGTAAGTGATAGTGTAGCACTCCACATACATAGTTCCAGGAGAGAAGTTTACACTTATATCTGCAATTGTGTCAAGGTATTGGAGAGGTTGGTTAGGAATAGAATAAAGGAGTGGGTTCATGGGGAAAGGATTCTTTATGATGGCCAACATGGGTTTGTAAAGAGTAAGTTTTATTATAGCAATCTACTTGCATTTTATAAGGTGACAAACCTGCTGAATAAAGGAGATTTATATAAAGTGATATACCTGTACTTTGCAAAAGCATTTGAAAGATTATCTCATGACAGGTCAGTGTTCAAACTGCAGAGAATAAGAATGGATGATAGATTGGCTAGGTGGATTGAAGATCAACTCAACAATACCAGCAAGTTAGGCCTCAACTTGGAGCAGTGTCTCAAAAAATAAAAAATAAATAAATAAAAATAAAGGAAGGAAACCAGTGGTGTGCCCTGCTATTTAACTTACGAGGGTGGTCTGAAAAGTTCTTGGCCTAACAATGAAAAGGTGAATTTATAATTTCTAAATTATTTTTCAACATAATCTCCCTTAAGACTAATACATTTATTCCAGCAATGCTCCAGAACCATTATCCCGTCCCTGTAGTGGTTCTCAATAAGATCTGCAAAATACCCCTCTACAGCTGCAATCACCTCTTGATTCAAAGAAAATGCTGACCAGCGAGGAATAGTTTTAGTTTTGGGAAGAGATAGACAAATCTGGGGAATAGGGTGGATGTTCCAACAATTCATAGTGCAGATCCCTTAATTTTCCCGTTACCAAAACACTTTTGTGGGCAAGTGCATTGTCCTGATGAAAGATGATTTTTTCCTTCTGCAAACCGGGTCTTTTCTCACAAATTTTTCCGTCTAGTCTGGTTAAAAGATCAGAATAATATTCCCAGATTATTTCTTTACCCTTATCAAGATAATTAATAAACAAAATGCCTTTAGTCCCAAAACACTGATGTCATGAACTTTCCTGCTGATGGAACCAAATATGTCTTCTTTGGCGCTGAACAACCGCTTCTGTCCACTGTTTGACTGCTGTTTGGATTCTGATGTTTAATGGTGAATCCAGGTCTCATCCACAGTAATAAATTGATGCACAAAATCAGTTTAATTCTTGTTAAAATGCTCCAAGCACTGTTCAGAGATTTTTATGCGAGTGTGTTTTTGATCTGCTGTGAGCAAGTGCGGCACCCATCTTGCGAAAGCTTTTTCATATGCAATTCTTCATGCAAAATATATCCTGCACGTTCTTTTGATATGCCTATAGTCTCAGCAATTTCACACACTTTGACTCGGCAGTCATCCAATACCACATCGTGCACTTGATCAATGATTTCTGGTGTTGTTACACTTTTTGGATGTCCTTCATGTGGATCATCTTCAAGGCTGGTACGGCCATGTTTAATCTCGGCAACCCATTTCTTAATTGGCGAAAACGAAGGAGAAGAGTGCCCATAAACTTTTATGAACTTTGAATGAATTTCTTTTGGTGATAAACCTTCTTGTACAAAGAATTTTATAACCACATGATACTCAATTTTATCCATTTCAAGGGACACAGACAGCACTTTTGCTTCAGACAGCTGTATAAAAAAAACTACTCAATAGAATGACTTGCAATTTCACATGGATGCTTATGGCAGATGTACCAACTTAGAAAAAAAAAAAAAAAATCTTTCCGATAGTGTTGCCATCTATGGTTGAGGCCGAGAACTTTTAAGACCATCCTCATATATATATATATATATATGGCATAATGGATTTACTTGGATGAGAGACATTTTTTTTTTTTTTAAAAAAAAAAAAAGATGAAATGACTGAAAGCCAAGAGATAAAAGTAAAAAATACTATTTAATTAGGTAGATTGCATGACTAGTCTCATCTTCATAGAAGACTTCTTCGGGTGCATAAGAGGGAACAACCAACAAAAAATTGCTAAATAACAAAAAATCTATACATTAATGCGTTAAGGAGAAGAGTGCCCATAAACTTTTATGAACTCAGAATGAATTTCTTTTGGAGTTAATTAAACCTTCTTTTACAAAGAATTTTATAACTGCATGATACTCAATTTTATCCATTTCAAGGGATACAGACAACACTTTTGCTTCAGACGCTCTTCAGAGTACAATCTAGAGCAGCAAATATTATCATAGGTGCAGTCTCATCCACAAATAATTTAAAAGCTGAACAAGAGCGTGGGCTTCATATACTAGAAGACAGAAGAAAACTTCCCACAGTTAAATTCACTAACAGAATCAAGAGCCACCAACAGGATCCCATCTCACCCAGGACTTTCGATGCCTGGACAAGAAAATCTAAAGACTAAAGAGATCATTTACATTACAATATGATCATGAAAAAAGATTGACTTAGAGCACCTATTCATTGAAGTATGCAAAGAGCCATTCTTTTCCACTATTCTACCAAAAAACACAATGATAAACTTAAATATCCTCGAAGCTTGTTCAAAAAAGGATTCTCAGCAAGAAAATAAAAGAAAAGGACTTGACACTATACATCACTTAAACAATCCAAACCATGCCATTGCCTACACTGATGGATCATCTGATGAAGCACTCACTCAACCAAAGAGGTTCAGGGTTTTTCTAACTCTGCCTGGAGGAGGAAATGTGAATAAAAACCACAGCTGGCAAAAAGCTTCAAACTTCACTTGTGAATTAACAGCCATACAAACAGCTCTCAACTGAAGCATCAAAAACTACACTTGAAGCATTAAAAAATGGAAAAATAAATCTCACACAGGAAATTCATGAACTACTAACAACCTTAAATTTGAAAAATAAGAATTGTACACTGCAATGGATACCATTCCATGTAAATATTGAAGGCAATGAAAGAGCAGACAGACTAGCCAAAGAAGCGAGACACTTACCTCCAAAATTACACCCACTATCTGATGCTAACGCTGTCGCCAAAATAAGACTGGTAAAACAAACTATCAAGGAGAATATTTAAATCAGTGAAAAATTAATGAAAATAGAGAAATAACCACAGTCATCACCAGCCTAAGGCGGAACATTTTAAAGGCATGAAAATTCAGCTAGACGGTAGTAGGAGCTATGAAACATGCAAAAACTGTCCAAGAGTTGAACTAACACCTGTCCATATTTATTCTTGTCCAGCAATTGCTGCTGCTCTACAGAAAATTGACAATAATCCTAGAGAAAAGCTCTACTCCATCAGAGTTCAATAGATTGCTAAAGCAGTTCTACAGAACCATGGTTATATCTAGAAGCTCTTCAATGGACTCGACAACAACAACTGTATAAAATAAACTACCTGATAGAATGACTTGCAATTTCACATGGAGGCTCATGACAGATATACGAACTTAGAAAAAAAAATCATGCCAATAGTGTTGCCATCTATGGCCGAGGCCGAGAACTTTTCATACCACCCTCGTATTTGTTAATATTTCATGAGGATAGACGGAGGATCTTCAGTTTTTTGCTGATGATGCAAAGAAGTAGAGAATTATAAGGAGCACTGCTGATGTAATTTCTCTTCAGAAAGATTTGCATAGACTTTTAGCATGGACAAATGAGTGGAGTTGAAGTTTTACTATTAGTAAGTACAAGGCGTGAGCCTCCGTAACTCAGTCGGTATAGACGAAGAAGCCCTTTGGTCAGAAAGACCTGGGTTTGATTCCCATCAGTGACATGAGGAACCTTTATCTGTTCTCTTTCAACAAAAGGTGAGTTAGCTGGTCTCATACAGAGGTAGGAGGTTTTTTCACCCAGAAACTCATGTTTCCCATCCCTCAGAAGAGGAAAATTGGCCCCTTGAAGACACGCATCTACAAACATAGGACACACCAGGAGGCATATGTCATAGGGCTAACCACCTCATCCTTGAGTATGACTGCGGTTACAAGAATACATACCTCAACGCCATAATAGGGGTAGAGGAGGAGAAGATTAAGAAAGAAAGAAAGTATGAACTGTTGCATTTTGGAGTGCAGAGATATAAGGCCATGTACTGTATTGATGGAACTGTGCTTCAGGAAGTGGATAAGATTTGAGATATGGGGTAATGGTTGACAGTGGACTGAAGTTTAGAGGCCGTATTGCAAGTGTTACAAAGATTGCACAATATATTGCTGCTATGATAAGTAGTATTTTTAGAGCTACTGATATGTAGGGATAAGGATGTGGTTGTTCCACTGTATCAAGCACTGGTTGGAGCATATTTGGACTACTATGCTTAGATTTATTCACCTGGTTCTCACTGTGATGTGGAAATATTGGAGAAAGTTCAAAGACAAGTGACTAAGACAATATCGGGACACTGGAATATTGGTTATGTAGAGAGAGAGAAAGAGAGAGAGAGAGGTTAAAGGAATATAAAGTTTGGTGCATAAGAGAAAAAGAAGTGATATGTTAAAGATGTCTAAGTTAGCGAGAGAATTTTATCAGGTTAATACAGAGGGGATTATAAAAAGAGAAGGTGAGCAGAGAACAAGAGGTCACTCCCCTGTAAATTGTGTGAGGACATTGTGAAGAAGAATGTCAGGAGTAGATTTTTTATATGGGGAACCATAAATGAATGGAACACATTACCAGAATGCATTGTGAATGCAGGGAGTGTTGAGGATTTTAAGATTCAACATGATAATTATGTTGTTTGTTGAGTGAACCTCCCACAATAAGACACTGCTGACTCCATGGAGGTTGATGTGATAAGACTTGACAATATTGTAGTCCTGACAAACAGATTAATATAGGAGAAAACTGTCATAATATTCTTAGCATACCAGGAGTTGGATGATGGTAAATGCTCCAGGTTAGAAGCTCTGAACCTCAGAAAGCTTTCATTTTCACATTTAATGTTGAGTTCATACATGAGAGGCTGGTTGGTCAATGTTATAGTACATTAGTATCATGCATGGGAAGAGATTTGGGAAAGGAGGAACTCATTCACATATATTCCTTGGGAGACACATAGGAGGGGAGGCAGTTTAAGAGTACAGCAGTAGGAATGAAGGAAGAGAAAATTGTTCTATGGGTAAAGAGATGAACTGAAGGAATGTTTGGTGGTAGCTGCATGTTTCAATGGATTTACCATGGAAACATTTATAGTAGATGTGCAGTAGTTACTAAACTGCCTGTGAGAGAGTGGTTGGAGTGAGTTGTTAATCAGTATGACTGCACTATTCTATAGTGTCGAGTACGGTGGGTAAGAGGACAGACCCTAGTAGGACCTCAGCATTAGCTGCATAGTTAGGCATATCCATTATTACATGTAATGTGCATCTAGTAAGATGCACATTATGATAGGAGATAACTTAATAGGCCTGTGCACTAGACCGAAACCTTGGAAACAACTAGTGCAACCAGTTGGGATTTGCCAAACTTTTCCATGATACTTATCCACAAGTGGGTGACATAGGTTAGCAGATCCCTGTTGAATAGCATTGGTGGAATTCATACTGGTGGTCATTTATTATTCTAGTACTTTCAAGATACAGTAAGAGTTGGGTGTGACGGTTCTCTCTTCATTACTCTGGAGAGGGACTGAGGTGAGAGATTAGGTGATAGTCTGATGGTAAGTATCTGTCACCCATTATGGGAATAGGTTGGACAGGCTAATTTCCAGGATGTAGGGCAGATGACAGTGATGTGTATGAGCATAAAGAGGCAACACAGAATAGGAGTCAACTGTGATGTGCAAATCTTCAGGACAACTAGAGGAATACTATCAGGGTTAGGAGACTTTTTGGTATCTAACCTGGACAGGAATTTTCTGATCACTTCCTGGTGAAAGGTCAGCAGAAGCATTGAATGTTGGATGCTTGGAATGGTTGGGTATATTTACCAAAATCATGGCCTTTTCTGTGGGTGACGATGTAGTACACCCTTCGGTGTGCAGTAGCGGTGGGAGCAGTGTTGGACAGAAGTTGCAGCCAATTGATTTTCCAAGAGACCAAAATGTGTGCAGTTACCATTTGGGCACGATGCAAGTTTCCTGCTTTTGCGCCTTTGGAAATCAGTTTTGATGCATTGAGGATTTTCTTGCAGCTATTTTGGACTGTGAGTAAAGGCAGAGTTCTTGATGTAGCCAGTTGCAGTATGCTTGGTTCATTTGTACCAAGCATACCACAAAACATATTTTGGAGAACCAAGGCTTACTTAAGGAATGGGAATTCAGCTTGAATGAGGAACATATGCTTCCATTCTGGAGAGGATTGCTTCAATGATGCATTCTGTACATATGCTTTGGTTGGAAGGTCAAAAGCAATAATCCAAACATTTCTCTGCCTCATTGGTGGTGTTATTATATTGTCAGATTACTCATGGTTGAGAATGGCTGCATGGGTATTCCTCAGCGGGGAAAAGAGATAAGTACAAGGCTGTGCTTATATCTGAATTACCTAAAGGAGTACAGTACAACCTTCACAGTATATTTGGAGTGATCACTAGTGAGGAAAAATTCCAGAGTGTTTGGGATTATCTGATACTCTGGTGGGCATGTAAACAATTTGCATAAGGTCACTTGTGAGGGCAAATGCTCTAAGCATCTACTTACCTTTTCTGTGCAGTTAGATAAGGAAAGCCAATTGATATTGTGAACATTAAAATTGCTGAGGAAGATAACTTCACTGCTAAGAAAGTTGAGCTGAAGGACATCGAATTTCAAGGAGAAGAAGTCAATGAGTTCGGAGTGGTTGGTGGCATTTGGAGTATACAGAGTATACGAATTTGACAGAGTGGGACAGAGATTTTTGAAAATAGATCAAGATTAGGAATTTTAAGTTGAATGCTCTTTGGCATGGTATGTCAGAGCAAACATATGCACAAACGCCATCCTTGAACTAAAAGGAATCAAAGAGTGCGTATTTGGGGAAGTTGAAATGAGTAGTGCTTGGAGAAGCTGAAGTTTGGATTTCTGTCAGAAAAAAAAGGTGTGGTTTTGCAGAATAGAGGTGGAAGAGTGTACTGTTGAGGTTGGAGTTGAGACCACATATATTTGTAAAGTGGATCTGGAAGTCTGTGGGATTTGTTGTTGACTGAATTGGTCATACACATTCCCCATGCGACACTTGATAAAAACTTGGTTTTCAAGTTGGCCATTAACAGTGCTCAATTTCTATATCTATTCCTCTTTTGTAGTCTATATGTCATGTTTCATTGTCATTTTGTTGTTTATCTTCCAACTATTAGCAAAGTCATTGTCCTTGTTCATGCTGCCTGCAGGCAAGGAAGGTCAGGCTGGGCTTGTATATGCTAATGAGGAGAACTGGCTTGAAGATTGTTCACAGCCACCATTAGTTCCGATACACTTACCAGTGTGTTACAGGTTACTTTCACTAGTCGTGGGGAGGTCATCCCATCCGTTTTCTTTGTAGGACTGAAGTGGTGGCATCTGGTGATATTTCTGCAATAGAAACCAGATTTTTCGATTGGTTTGGTAATGTCTTCAGCATGCTGTTACTTTTGGTGTGGAAGTTGAGGATAAAATAAAGCCATTATATTTTTTGTTTTCTGCCTTGATCAAGTTGTGCACTATTGACACACACTGAGGCTACAGAGCTAGTTGGTATTGGTAGTGGGTGATTTTTTGTGGAAGTGCTGATCATGAATCGGTTCTAGCTTGGCTTCAATGAATTTGATTTTGCAGAAGAATGTTTTATCAATAGCAGCAAGGTGCTACACCAAGCTTTCTTTGCATTTTTCTATGTCCAGAACCTTTTCACCAAAGGGAGGCACAACTCGAGCAGAAAGCTGGTTCAAATTCATGAGAAGTTTATATGCTGAGTTGTCGATTTTTATGCACTGAGTATGCGACTTGGCAACATAGAATTGTATAGAATACTTTTTTTGTGTGTCTGTAACATGTAGTCTACAACTTCGACACTTGACAGCATAGTTGGATTTGTGGGTACTGGTGGGTTGCACTGTCTTGGCTATGCTCCAATCACTATTGTTGTTGGGGTTTGTTCCCACCGTCTTTGCTTTTTTGGAATAGACATTAGTGAGTACTTGCACATGGCTGACATTATATGAGAGAATAAGAGTTATAGGATGATTGAATACTTACGGATTTCTCCATAATATTGATCCTTTTGAGAATCGCTACTGCAGTTTCACTTGGTGAAATTTATGTAGGAAATCACTTTTAAAATGACATAAACAAGGGAGCACACATAGGTCGAATGATTCCCAAGTGCAATTCCTCAAGACCTTTCAATGTCACAAGAGATCTTGAAGCTAAGAAAACTATTAGTTCCTTTACAATCTCACACAATTTTATTGCTATTTTAACATCAAGGTATTATATATAACATGCTGAACACCAAATCTCAAATATTCACATCCACTTCTACTTAATTCTAGTTCATTTTCACTAATAAACACTTGACAAAATATCCACAGAGCACTTTATTTCTCCTATTAATCCTACCTTATATATTCTCTAAACTGTTCTCTGTTTTGGATGATTTGTTTTCTGTTTTCTAAACGAAAGTAGGCTATATTAACCATTAAAATAATAGAGACAGAAAACAACATCCAAAAAAAGGTATGTCTGAAATTTCCTCCTATATTATTCTTCATATATTAGTTTCATAACACTTCAGTAATGCCCTAAGATTTGAGTAAAGAGCCAATGACAAAAAAAGGGGCACGCCTAAACAAAAGTAGGCTATATTAGCCATTAAAATAATAGTTTATTTTAGAGGAGTAACATGGGAATTTTCCCAGAAATAACACCTAAAAAATATTGTTTTTATAACGTATTACTATTAACTTACATGCAAGTAATGCTCATCAAGTCATGTAGAATGAAGAACTGCTAAATCACAAAAACGTAACAATGGTAAATATAATAACTAATAATTAAGGAATTGACAGCGTACACCAGAAATATAAATTAAATAAACTTTAATCTATACTTTCCGATATTTCGGCAAATGTCACGTTGCCATCTTCTTGGGAACTTAATACAAAGACAAGTGCACGAGCTAATCCAAGCTAAATTTCCTCCCGATATCTCAGCCTTATTTCAGTTTACAATGAACTCAGGCTATTTCGTTTGGCAGGAAAAATTCTATAAACAGATAGAAGGGACAGCCATGGGTTCACCACTTTCCCCACCCTTGGCCAACTTCTTTATGGAGACTTTTGAATAGAAAGCCTTAAACTCAGCCCCACAAAAACCTACCATATGGCTTCGCTATTTGGCCACATGGCTTGGATACACTCCTCTCCTTCTTAACACACTTAAACAACCAACACTGCAGAATCAAGTTCACCCTGGAAAAAGAGAAAAACAATAGCCTCCCCTTCCTAGACACACTAGTCACCTGCCAGCCTGATGGAACCTTGGTTTTCTCAGTTTATAGAAAACTCACCCATACAGGCAGATACATTCACCAATAATTCCCCCCCCCCCCCCTTCACAACAATATGGATTTATTAAGACACTATTCAACAGGGCAAAAATAATCTGTTCAAATGATCAAGCCCTAACCACTGAACTAAATCACATCCGTGACACTTTCTCAGCCAATGGCTACCCCCCCACGCCAAAAGAATCCAAAAAATACTTAAACCAGTTATCCACAACCCCCCCCCCCCCTTTCACAAAAAAGATTACTCTAAATCCATCACCATTCCCTACGTCCGAGGCACCTCAGAAAAAATCAACAAAATCTTAAAAAAACATGAATTGATCACTTGTTACAGACCACACAGAAAATTGGCATCCCTTATCCGCTCCACTAAAGACCAACCACTTCCCCTAGACCTACCTGGTGTATACCAGGTCCCTTGCAGCTGTAAATTGTCCTACTTTGGCCAAACAGGCAGGACAGCAAATATCAGAATCTCAGAACACAAGGATTACATCCGATTTCATCAGTACAGCCACTCTAGGCTTGCAGACCAT
Organism: Typopeltis vanoorti; assembly: GCF_054136105.1. Taxonomy (NCBI): domain Eukaryota; kingdom Metazoa; phylum Arthropoda; class Arachnida; order Uropygi; family Thelyphonidae; genus Typopeltis; species Typopeltis vanoorti. Next base: position 33,834,583 of record NC_143567.1, on the reverse strand, counting down.
GCTCTGGATACTCGCCACAGAATAAGATGGAAGAAAGCCACAGTAATACACCGCAGCAAGTTCAAATATAAAAGACTATTCATGGAATTAGCCTCAGCCCTTAGGAACATGCCAAACCTCAACAAATTTGGATGCATGAGACTGCCCCAAATTTGGGAAACATTTATCAGAAGAACTTCAGCCCAAAGGCCAAGAACTACCAATATAGCCCGCCAGGGGACACCATCAGGACTTTAGGAAAACGTTAGCTTCCTAGCTTCGGTTCTCATTTGCTGTTATGTAGTACTTGTGTGCACTGTCTTTGTATTAAGTTCCCAAGAAGATGGCAACGTGACGTTTGCCGAAATATCGGAAAGTATATATTAAAGTTTATTTAATTTATATTTCTAGTGTATGCTGTCAATTCCTTAATTATTAGTTATCATGTTTAACCAGCGTATAAGCCTCTGTACAAGAATTATGGTAAATATAATTTTTTAGGTTTGAGAACACGTGCCACATCACATTGAAAAATTACATTTACATTTAATTTACATTTTCACTGTTAAAATGTAAACCTACTGTTTAAAACGAAACTTTTCTTGCTTTCTTATTCGCAAAATCACAAATAAGGCCAGTGTAGTCAAATAATGTAGCCATTGTAGAACATAAATAAGTTTTAATAAACTTTAGTTTTGAAAGACTACGCTTGCCAATTGCAACTGTTACCAGTAATGACAGTAATATTCTTAAGGCTACTGCAACATTAGGAGCAAAGTTATTTTCAACTATATGATGTAGCACTTCAATTGGAGTCGTATTTTCTGGAACTAAGTGAGAAACTACTCTCGATTCATCAAATAGCTAAATGGCATCAATGTCTCTATTTTCTTGATGTGTTAGAATACTTTCTAGATTTTCATATTTGTTTAAAAGCTCATTTGTCACCTCAGATTTCAATTTAGGGATATTATATACATACATACATACATACATCTTCAAGGCCCACTCTTCCTAATTGGGTTGTGGGGGCAAAAGCTGCAAGAGGAACTTCCAATGGTCACAATCCTCTGCCACCAAGCTCAGGTGTTCTGGTGGGATTCCCAAACGTGTCCACCCAAGGTTTTGGATATAATCTATCCAGCGAGTCCTTGGCCTTCCATGTGGACTCCCACCCTCTGGCTTGGCAAAGAGGGCCTGCTGAGGGAGCCTCTCTTGTGGCATTCTGATCAGGTGCCCGTACCAGCGTAACTGTGATCTCTCAACACGGAGAAGCAGCGGTTGAGTATTGAGGGTTTCCTGAATTGCAGAGCTTCTGACTCTGTCGAGTTTTGTCAGCCCCTGCAACCCCTCGAAGGAACCTCATTTCAGTCGCTTGGATTCGTGTCCGCATTCTTTCGGTCATTACCCAACTCTCATGACCAGAGGTGAGGATGGGGACATAGACTGTATTGAAGACAGCCAGCTTTGCCTTCTGGCTTAACTCCCGCTTCAATACCACCGAACGGCCAAGCTCCCGCACCCGCAATATTGAGCTTGCTAAGCTAATTCGAGTAATTGCCAATTGCTAAGCCTCTACGTCCCATTTTCCATCATTCGTGAATATGGACCCAAGGTATTTAAACTTCTCCACCTGTCTCATTGGGACTCCACTTACATTTAGAGTGCACTGGGATGGTTGTCTTGAGATCACAAATGTTTCAGTTTTGGCCACACTGATCTTCATTCCGGCATCTGCACAAACAGCTACAAACCTATCCAGGGTCCACTGGAGGTCATCTGTGGAAGAGCTAAGCAGAACTAGGTCATCTGCAAAAAGCAGACGTCCAATGCTACATTTTCCAATTCTGACACACTCACTGCCTCGGCTGTGCCTATCAATCCAGTCCATAAATATTATGAAAAGGAGGGGTGACAGAACACACCCTTGGCGGAGGCCAACGGAGACTGTGAAAGGTTCAGACTTTGTGCTGTTTACCCTGACACAAAACTCTGGGCATTCATACAGGGACTTGATGGTAGCTAATAGTTGACCATCCACTCCATACTCCTGTACTACTTGCCAAAGCTTATCCCAAGGAACCTGGTCATACGCCTTCTCCAAGTCCACAAAACATGTGTAGACATTCTTGGCATATTCCCAGGATTTCTCAAAGACCTGCCTTAAAGTGAAGTTTTGGTCAGTTGTGCTTCTACCAGGACGAAAGCCACATTGTTCTTCCTGGAACTTTGACTCAACTATGCTCCTGCACTGTCTTTCCAAGCACTTAGCATACACTTTCCCAGGCAGGCTGAGCAGAGAGATGCCACGATAGTTACTGCAATCCTTCTTAAATGCCTGTCTGCCATTGCTTTGGTGCTCGCCCAGATATCCAAGCAGCCTGACACACTCGAGTCAGCCAGAGAACACCGTCTCGATTTAAAGCTTTTAGCATTTCGGGCCGAATTTCATTATCGCCAGCAGCCTTGCCCGATTTTAGCGATTTTATTGCTAAATGGACCTCTTCTGCTGTGAGACTAGTCATTGCCCCGATCTGCACCTCTTGGATGTCCACAACTGCTGGGCTACCCGGGTTAAGAAGGCTCTCAAAGTATTCCCGCCATCTGTGGAGGATATCCTTCTCGGTTGTTAAAAGTGCACCATCAGAGGCTTTAATTATCCTTGCTGTGCACGATTTCCTCCCTCGAAGGCGGCAGATGGTCTGCCAGAATACTTTGTTTGCATTTGCATAGGATGAATCTAATCTTTCTCCAAAGGATTCCCAAGCCTTCTGCTTTGCTGTCTTTACTGCCTTAGCAGCAGCTTTTCGTGCCTCAGCATACCGCAAATGCATCTCAGGTGACCCGACTCTAAGCCATGTTAGGTAGGAGTCCTTTTTTGCCCGGACAGTTTTTTGGACTTCTTGGTTCCACCAAGGTGTCCTTTTCTCACTGCCCGTTGCCACACCGAGCCGCTTTCTGCCACACCATGAGAGTGCAGAGGCAGTGACAGCTGTTCTGAACAGCTTCCATTCCTCCTTAACATCTGCAGTATGCTTGGGAATCTCTTTGAACCTGGAGGAAATGTCATCTGCAAAATTCTTCCTCACGGCCTCATTTTCCAATGCCTCCCATTTCACGCGGTATAGCTGCTTAGGCCTACCAGCGTTGATGGTAGGCCTAAGATATTATATAAAAATGAAAAATGTAAACTGTGGTATTCCAATTGCCCAAATATTTCATTGATAGAACTCGTTGCTATATCAATAATAACAAAGAAAAACTCAATTTTAAATTTAGTTTTTGGATCAGAAATAGGCTCATCGTTTGCTTCATAATCATGTTTTTCTGCCTCCACACTCTAGTACTTACAAAAGTTGGCTTCAAATTAGGATCAGTTTCAACTTTTTCAGTTAATGTTGTAGTATCTACAAGAAACTTTTGAAATGATTCATCATTTCTGATATTCTCAAAGCCAGTGTAGTCCAATTGCCCAAATTTTTCATGGATAGAACTCGTTGCTATATCAATAATAAGAAAGAAAAACGTAATTTTAAATTTAGTTTAAATTCAGTTTGTAATATGAACATTTCTTAAAGTAGATATGGTAGTAGACAATCCCATTTTTATGCTTTGCAATAATTTACTAGCAACATTAATTTCATTTAAAACATAGTGCCATATATAATATAATAAATTTAGTTTAATCCTTTATCCAAGTGTGAGCAAACAAAGTTTGCGCCTGAAAGTATCTTCAGGACTGGGGTAAGGTGGTACAACACCAGGGCAACTCGTTGTAAAGGTGGAGCAAGCTACCAACACTCCTATCTCAGTATCTCCTATAATGCAAAACACATCTCCTTGCAGATATGTCTCATGTTATGCATTAAGGGAAGGGCCACTACCCAGACTAGTTTCGACCTTTATTAAGGTCTCTTCTGAAGATACTTTCAGGCGCAAACTTTGTTTGCTCACACTTGGATAAAGGATTAAACTAAATTTATTATACTCTAACCAAGTGAAAAATAAACTTTCAACATCTTTCTCTAAATCCAGAGTAATTTATTAAAAAAAAGGGTGGCACACCATTTGGCAACTCCTATAGGTAGAGATGACCTGCTAATGCTTCTGCCTGGTATCTCAACTTGGGCCTGGCTCCCACTGAAGAGACCTCAATAAAGGTCGAAACTAGTCTGGGTAGTGGCCCTTCCCTTAATGCATAACATGAGACATATCTGCAAGGAGATGTGTTTTGCATTATAGGAGATACTGAGATAGGAGTGTTGGTAGCTTGCTCCACCTTTGCAACGAGTTGCCCTAGTGTTGTACCACCTTACCCCAGTCCTGAAGATACTTTCAGGTGCAAACTTTGTTTGCTCACACTTGGATAAAGGATTAAACTAAATTTATTATACTCTAACCAAGTGAAAAATAAACTTTCAACATAGTGCCATATAACCAAACAACATAAAAATTTAAAATCTCCAAGCTTAAAGGCAAGAGTTTCAGCTTTGTGTCTCACCATTTTGTCCACTGACTTGTGATTAGCAATTTCTATCAAAGCATCATAAAATTCATCGATATAATATCTTAGAGGAGGAACAGCTTCAATTCTAGATTCTCAACAGGTGGCACTTATGGTTTGGAAGTTAGAGTTGTAATATGTTTTTTAAGGATTCCCCAACGCAATGTTGATGCCGAGAAAAACATATACAATTACGTAACTGTTTCAAAGAATGAAATCCTTTCACTAGATTACATAGAAGCATCATTGACAACTAAGTTCAGAGAATGAGAAGAGCAAGGTATAAAAAAAGCTCTCGAGTTGAAATCCCTAATGCATTGTTGAACTTCTGAATGTTTTCCTTTCATGCATGATCCATTGTCATAACTCTGGTAGGAATATTCATATCTGAAAATTTTTTAAGAATACATTCACAGTTAAAACTGAGCCTGTAGTGGCTTCTACAGGAATGAAACAAATAAAGTGTTCACGGATACTGATATCACGTGGATAAATATGATCAAATCTTATTAGTGTTAATTGTTCAATATGACTTATATCAGGAGTACAGTCTGCAACTATGCTGTAATATTTAGCATTCTGTAACATAGAAATTATTTTCCTTTTTATGGCCCCAGAGAGGAGAGAAATCAATTCATTTTGATGTTTTTCCCAAGATAATGTTTGGCCGATCCATGAGATACTCTAATGTAAATGTTCAGACATAGCATTATCGAATCTGGAAATTAATTCAACAAGCTTCAAAAAATTTATCAGGATGTTCCCCAAAAGGGCAAACATTGTTAAGCTAAAAATTGAACAATGGCAATTAGGTATTCTATTATGCTCCTCCAGTGCCAAGCCTCTGCATTTAACAAAGTTTTGTTGCATTGAGTCAATCATCTGTCCTAATTTAAGCCTAGACGACAACTCAATCCACTTCTTATGGGACTCACACGTGTTCATTAAGATACAGATATAAATGCCCCAATTGTTATATCCGTCAGCAGTGAGTGAAATTTTATTATTGGAAAACAACTTGCAACAGAAACAAATACAGAATCTTTTTCTTTAGACTATACTAACCATGACCGATTAATATGTTCTCCATTGCTTAGTTCCCTAGTGTAATGATTTAATGAAAATTTCCGACCATTAGAGTTGAGCAGAAAAATGAAATCGCTTTTTGGTCTCGCCAGCGGACATTTCATTACGATTTCCAGTCTTTCTGATTTAATTTTTTTGAGGAGGAAGATGTTAAATCAGTTATGTTTTTGCCCTCATTGTTACTAATATTGACATTACTGGTATCACAATTTTTGGTTTCGGTCCTTTTGCTTATTTTCTCTTGTACTACATTAGCTGTTTCAGTTTTTAGATATTTATGCAAAGCCTCGCTTGGTTTCTGAATATCACGTACTTTTTTCGATTTTCATTTGCGATATTCTGTGTACCCCTTTCCACATCGCGTAGCGGGCGGGCTGAACTCACACAAAGTTTCAACCATGTGGTTTCATTTTATTGCTGGTTGTTTGCATGCCGCTTCTGCTTTTGTCATCTGTCTTAATGACATCAAAAATTTCAAATGCAATCAAACAAACACTTATTTCACTTAACTGAAAAATTGGACAATAGTACACTGTGCTTGCCAGTGCAACATATGGTTTTACTTAAGTCTATACAGCATAGTTTCTGTGGGAGGGGACATACAATTCATTTGTTAGTGCTGTTTTATCCCGGTTGTCTCTAATTGCACTATTTGTTGAAAAATATATTACACAGACTGCAAGTGTTTCTGTACCTTATTCAGTAATACAATAAAATTACTTGTTTTTCTTGTGTCTGCAGTACAGTGGCTGTTGGGAAGGGAGTGTTGTTTATGGGGAGCGACTTACTATTGCCCCAACATGAATGTGTTTAAACTATTTTTCATGTGCGAGGTATATGTGAAACTTTTTAATTTCTTTTTTCAGAAAGTAAAATCAGGAGTGCGAGTTATATTCGAGTAAATATGGCATTGGAATGTTAAAATTATTCGAAAAGCCAAATCCGAATAACTGTATCAAAAAAGTATTATTAACAATCAACTGTATTTAGGTATTTTGATTCTATTTCTTAATTGGTTTACTCTTAACCAATTATCTCAATGATCGTTTGGTCTTATTGGTTAAATGCGATTTAACCTCAGGTAAAGGTCAACTCACGGCCAACAATGGAATCAGAAATAAATGCAAGATAGGAGGTGTTTTTCTATTGTCACATCATCTAATATTAACACTGACAGTGCGATATTAAACGCAACATAATACTACATTATTTTAAATGATTATGATTTTTAAAAAATATACAGTACACTGAAGTTTTATTATGTAAAAATTTAACTCACAACATCCTGAAGCATGGTTTCAACAGAAGGAATAAATGACTTTTTATGATTTATTTTTCGTATAGCTTAAGTCAATTTTGTCATCTATTTATGACATACAGTGACTAATCAGAGAGAGAGAGAAAAAAAACTGGTTGTGGAACTAGAGGGTGGAAGGCAGGCAGTTTGCTAAGCAGACATTGATACCAAACACAATCAAAGCTCTGGATCTTATCTGTACCAAAGCTGGCTATATTACAAAAAAAAAAAAAAAAAAAAAAAAAAACTCAAAGAAATTTCATCCATTATGGTGATTTTTGTCATTTAAATAAAAAATATATTCATTTCATTAAATTAGAGATGATCTTAAATTAGAAATTTAAGATCATCTCTAATTTAATTAAATCAACGACAAAATTAAACTGGAACTTGGTAAAGTTTCAGCTTTTTCTATTGAAAATATCAAATACCAGATATCTTCAATACAAATAATTCTACTGCATATTTCAATTTTAACAATCAAAACTCAAATCAATAGCAGCTTACATTTGCAGAAGGGGCACGTACAGTCTGGATAGTTACTTCATTTTTGCCATCTTGTAACGGCCAAAACGGAAACACAAAATTTGCACCCTAAGGAAAAGAAGAGATATCATTATATACACTGAAAGCATTCCAAAATGAGGGGAGGGAGGTGTTTCTTTAGATTATTTATTGGGTTACTAATGCACTTTCTCATAGATTGTTTCTTGAATGGATAGGTTGCTACTGACATGAACAAATTTTGAATTTATTGACAATACTTGCATTTATCACCTCCAATCCATTTCGGTCATCATCCACTACGCAATGATAGAAAAATCTAGCACTCATCCTGTTCTCGAATGCATTCATTCTCAACTTACACGAATGCCTTCTCATGCCCTACCCACTGTTCACAAATTAAAAATTTCATCCACGGGTATACTATATGGCCCTTTCAGAAGTTTGTAGGTCTAACATATCACCCTACTTTCTTCTGTTTGCTAGTGTCTGCAGTCCACCAATTCTCGATCTGCCCTCATTATCTACATTCCACAGTCCTGATATTATCTTTAACACTCTCCTTTGCACTCTCTCTACACTGTATCCGCATCACATTGGAAACCAGCAGATCTGCAACCAGTCAAGATAAAATCATATCTTCTTCTTCAAGTGTCATAATCTAGAAGGAGGTTGGCAACCATGTCATGGAACTTTTTTCTTTCTTATGCTGTTCTGGAACATTTATGGCAATTCAAGCCAGTCCAGTCCTTAATGTCTTCAAATCACGTTCTCCTGGGTCTACCTCTCCCTCTTTTTCCATCCAGTTTCTCTTCTAATATTAATTTCTGAATGCCTTCTTGTCTAGTTTGATGTCCAAAATATTTAAGTTTTCGTTCTTTAATTATTTTCATTAATATTCTTTCCATTTTTGCTTTCTTTAAAACATCTTCATTTTTCATTTTCTATGTCCATGGTATTTTCAACATTCTTCTGATGTCCACATTTCGATTCCTCTGATTCCACATCTTCTGATGTCCACATAATTTTTTCTCTGCTTCTTTATTTAGAGTTCAAGTTTCACTGCTGTAGAGAAGGCTTGACCAGATATAACATTTTATTAATATTTTTCTTGTGTCTATATTAATGTCTCTGGATGTTAGAACAGTTTTTGTATCAATAAAGCCTTTTCTTGCTATCTCTATTCTTCTTTTTCTTTCTTTAAAGGAATTTCTTCTGTCTGTAAACATTTGTCACAAATATATAAAAGACTGAACCTGTTCAATTTTCTTTTTGTTAACAGTTATGTTTAGTTTCTTATTTATTGGTTCCTTTGATATAATCACGCACTTTGTTTTCTTTAGTTATGCCATCATTCCATGTCTAAGCTTCTGTTGTAAATTTTTGTGACTAAGATTTGAAGATCATCTTCAGATTCAGCTATAAGGCTATGTCATCTGCATACCTGAACTTGTTTTAGTTCCTACCGCTGACTTTTACACCCTTCAGTTCTGAAATATTTTTAAAAACTTGCTCACTATATATATTGTACAGTAAGGTTTCCGGACAGGAAGGAATTCCTGCCCGTTCTCAGGAAATTTTTTTTGTTTTCTCATTCCCGAATCCCAAGAAAATTTGGTCGGGAAATTGGGAAAATTTTTACTAAATTATTTTTTATTAAATCATAAATCATATTTTAATATTTTTTTTATAGATTGCCGTGGCAATGAGTAAAGAGTATAAAGAATGTTGGGAATAGTTTAGAAAAGATAAAGATGACAAATCAGTTCGTTGCCAGATATGCTCTATGCTCCAAAACTTTGCAATGCAAAGCATCATCAACCAGCGGTCTACACAGACACCTAGTATACATTCATGGAATGAAAAAGAAAAAAACAGTCAGAATTGAATAATGATGAGCCAATGCCATCATCTTCTAAGAGACAAACGACAATTTTACATTATGTCAAGGGACTAGATTTAGAAGAAACTGTACACAAATTAGCAGCCTTGGATGGGATATCGGTCAACACCATCACAAAAAGTGAGTTTATTATGGAAAGTTTCACAAGCAAAGGAATGCAGTTGCCAAGAAGTCCATCTTCAGCTATGACACTAATACATCCAGAAATTGGAAGTATTCAAATGTGATAATAAAAAACTGAGTATTTCAATAGACGAGTGGACCAGTTGTAAGAATCACAGATACATGAATGTTCATGTATACTGCAATGAGACCTCTATGAACCTTGGTTTAATAAGAATACGTGGGAACTGTCCTGCAGAAAAAGTGTTATCTTGCTTCAGGAAAGATTAGAAAACTTTCAGTTAAAACTTGAAAGTGATGTGGTTGCAATTACAAGTGACGGTGCAACTGTTATGGAAAAATTCGGAAAATTATCACCAACTATTCCATGACTACATCTAGCTGTACCAAAAGTATTTTATGTTAAAAAGTTGAAAGATGAAGCATCAGTGACTTGTAGCAGCGATAGTGAATTCAATACAAATTCTGAATATGATAAAGATGATAACAGTGATTCTGAGTTAGATGGTGTGGCCCGAGCTGATCAGTATGATTTCTAGATGATCTATCTTCGGCAATTAGCAGCGTACGAAGAATTATGAAAATATTTAAATATTCTCCAGTAAAAAATTATCTTTTGCAGCAAGAAATAACCAAGAGTGAAAAGAGGGAACTAGAAGTCATTTTGCACTGCAAAACATGCTGGAAGACATTGGAGAGAATTTTTAAAGATCGTAAATCCGATTAAGAATGTTTTACGAGAGCTGAAACTCGATTACTTATGGAAAGAAGAGTATTATGAAATATTGAGAGATATGTTGAATTGCTTACAACCTGTAGGATTAGAAGTTGAAGAATTAAGCAATAGAGAAGCTAATATTCTCACAAGTGAAGGAATTTTTAAGTTCCTGTTCAGTAATTTAGAAAAACCAAATTCTTCAATGAGCCAAATGCTTTTAAAGGAAATAAAATTTGAATTGGTTAAACGTAGATATAGATATTTTGTCTCTCTCACAAAGTACTTGAGTAGGGATCCCATTTTTTGAAAACAAAAAACCGGGACACAATAAATTTTGTAGAATTAAGGGTTAAGAGAAATAAATTTTATTCGTTAACATTATGTATTTTAAAATAAAAAAATTAAATATTTATTTGAATTTGGTTTATTAATGTAGATAACATAAATGTTTATACATATGTCAAATAAATAGAATTCTAATAACAACACTTAAACGCAGATGACAATACTAAAACACGTAACACTTAAATCAAACATTAATAAGTATATGAAATATAAAGACATAGAATAAAGATCTAAAATGTTAATATGTCAATAAAATGGGAACTACAATGTAAATACAATAAAATATAAATAACACAAGCTTTATGCATAGTGTAAATGCATAATATCTGAAATTATATGAAAAATAAATTAATTTAATTAATTTAAAAGTTTAAAAAAATAAAACATTTATAATTAATTTTTAATATATACCTCCTCTCTTCCTTATTCTGCCTCTTCTGGTACATTACAGCTGGTCATTGCCTGTCCCATTATTATAGAATAATTATTATATTTGGTTGAAAAATGGATTTTGTGCAAGAGTTGTTGATTCTTAGATACTATATCGAAAAACTCTGAACATGACATGTTTCTGTAATGGGTTTTAACAAGCATGATAGATTTAACTGTGTCCAGTTGCAAGTGATTCCTTTCATTTGCCCATAACAAATTCATCAATGAAAAAATTTGTTCAATAGAACGAATTTTTTCATTGATGAATTTCATTTGATCCTGGTAAGGTCAAACAAAAACTTATAATTGAAGCTATTTCACTGTAAGTAATTTGTTCCTTTTTAAAATGACCAAAGATTTCTTTCCACCTATCCTCAAGTTTACAACTGGCATTATTCCATTCATTAATTTTATACTCAGTTGCATACATTTTAACATGGCTGTACTTATCAAATAAGTTCTCTTCATTTAAGTTGAAATTTGGTAAGATGGTCTTAATTTCTTTGACACATTCCATTAAATTTTCTCAAGAAATGTGTTCAAGCAAGCCCATTCCATTTTAGTAAATACACTAAACTGATTTTGAGTCCATTCTTGAATATATTGAATTGCAGTGAAGTAGAAATGGGAGATGTCGTCTCTAAATGAAGATTCAGTCATTAAACCTTCTTCACAAAGATTTTTCATTTCGATTTTCACTTCACTGGGTAAATACTTCACATTTTCACGCAATAAAATTTTTATAATAAGAATGTCTATCTCTTTTCTTTACCTCACAACCCGTAGCATATTCTCTTTCGATTCGCTGGATTGCCTCAGAAAACATTTTCATCTGATTTTTTAAAAATAGAAGATAACTGAAAGACACTGAAAAACGTATTCAAAATAGTTGGACATTTATCTTGAGACAAGAAATAGGATTTAAGCCCATTGTACATTTCAATAAAACAATTTAAACATGGCTGCAGTGAAAGCCATTGTGTTTTTCTATGACCTAAAATAGTCTTGTATTCAGTTTCGACAAAATCACAAAAAGATTTCAGACTTTCGACTCTGACAGTGAAATGGTGAAAATGCTGGAAAACTTGACCCAAAATTGTTTGAATATCTATTGGTAAGATATCAGTAGCAGTTTGTACAGCATTATGTATAATGTGAGCTGCACAACCTACACCTATTAATTTTCTGTTTAATTTGTTTTGCTTTAGTAAAAACATTAATTTTACCTTTCCTTTTTAATCCACCAAAATTTGTGTTGGTATTATCTGCTGAAATGCCTATTATTTTATCAGTAATGTTATATTTTTTGGGCAGCATTTAAAATGTGATCACAAATTAGATCAGAAGTTTCTCCAGGAAGGCAAGAAAATTCTAATATTTCTGTTGAAATCCCTTTATCAACAGAGAAATACCTCACATTGCTAGGTGCAATCTTAAGATCAATATGATTAGATGCATCTATGGATATGCAACAATATTTTACATTCCTCAGATCTTCCAATATTTCACTTTTTACATGTAGTGATAACACATTGGTAATAATAGCCTTGCACTTTGTTTGTGCACATGAAAATTTCTTATTCAAGAATTTTTTTTAAAATAGAGGACATACAATCCGTAGATTGGAAACTGTGATTGTGTTTAACTGCATGAAAACTTGTTCATGCAACCAACTCCATTTCTTGGCTACCTAACTTTTGATACCCAAAAAATGTCAATGATTGACTTGAACTTTTTGCAGACACAGCAGACTTGTGCTTTTTTGTATTGACATGGTCAGTTATATCTGCCTTACCTCCGTGGCCAATGTTAAATTCTGCATGGTACACGCTACATTTCACTCTTGAGCTATCATCACAATCACTGCTTTTTGTTATGAAAATGAAAGGAAAAAGATGCTTCCATTTTTTATTGAAATTACACTTTCTTTTGGGCATTTTGTAACAAATGGCATAACTTTATTAATTTAAAAAATACAATTTTAACAATTAATATGAGAATGCAAGAATACGAAATGAACGGTTCAAAACTAGGTTATATCACATACCCTGTAGCGATATAAAAACAATTTAGCACCTGACACGAGTAGTATCGGATGCACTAGTGACTAAATCAAGATAAGATAAGAAATCGTGACATGATTGGTTGTTCATTTGATGATGTCATGAGTTTGTAATGTTTAGAATTTCCCTGGGGGCATATGTGTCAGTAACGTCAGTTCTTGTGATTTGGTTCGTGTATGGAATTATGGGTGATGGTAGAGATAAGGATTCGTGTTGTGATTGGTGTGGCACTTCTGACCAGATCAAGATTAAGATAAGATAAGGAATCGTGTCGTGGGTGTGTGTTGTTATCAGATGTAGATAAGTGACGTCATTTGTTATTTGTAAATAAGTGACGTCATTTGTTAGTTGTCAATAAGTGACGTTATTGTTTTGAATGGAAAGGAAGATATATTAGTGGATAAGGAATTGTGTCGTGATGCGCTACCTGAGTCTGTGGTGGATGTGTGACAGTGAATGAGTTTAAGGCGAGGTATGATAGATACTGTATGAATGTCAAATAGTTGTGATGAATATGATTTGGGGCATCCCTCGATGAGTCTAATGACTCCCTGGAGTTGCCCGTAGTAATAGTAATAGTGATTGGTGGGACACTTTTAACCAGATCAAGATCAAGATAAGATAAGGAATCGTGTCATGGGTGTGTGTATTGTTATCAGATGTAGATAAGTGATGTCATTTGTTATTTGTAAATAAGTGATGTCATTTGTTGGTTGTCAATAAGTGACGTTATTGTTTTGAATGGAAAGGAAGATATATTAGTGGATAAGGAATCGTGTTGTGATTGGTGGGACACTTCTGACCAGATCAAGATCAAGATAAGATAAGGAATTGTGACGTGAATGTTTGTTGTTATCAGATGTAGATAAGTGACGTCATTTGTTAGTTGTAAATAAGTGACGTCATTTATTAGTTGTAAATAACTGACTTTATTGTTTTGAATGGAAAGGAAGATATGTTAGTGGATAAGGAATCGTGTCGTAATTGGTGGGACACTTTTAACCAGATCAAGATCAAGATGAGATAAGGAATTGTGACATGGATGTGTGTTATTATAGTATGGAATTTCGCTGGGATCCTCATCTGTCAGGGACATCACGTGGTGTGCGTTTGGTTCGCTTATTGCATTGTGGTTAACATTTAGAGATAAGAATCGTGACGTTATGTGTTTGGAAATTTCATGGGAACATATGTGTCTCTGTGATATCACATAATGTTTTGGTTTGCCTATGGAATTGTGGGCGATGTTTTTGAGATAAGATATCTTGGAATTTTCCCAGGGTGACACACATCCACCATTGTCATGATGTTTTATGTTTGGTTGTCTATAGATGGCTGTACTAATTTTCCAATACATTTTGGGGTATTTCTTTCCTGTTAAAGGTTGGGAATTCTTAGAGTAGAGTCTTGATGGCAGCAGTGATTAGGCTTTTCTGGATAATTTAATTATATGATGGTGTCCCTCAAACACACACACGCATTAGACATGAAAAATCGCTAATGTATCCATGTTGATACTCTAATATGTATACTATGATTATTCTTATGAAAAAAAAAACTATTCAGTATTAGAATTACGCTTACCAAAACATATGATCAGTGATTATTGAAATTACAATTATCATGTTTAAGTCTAAAAAAAAAATTAACTTACATTTCTTTCCAGAATGGGAACATCTTGGTACTATCTAGGTTTTCTGAATATTCCAAATTGTTGATTTTTAACATATGTTCACAGCACAGAACACAAACACAATTCTGAAAGTGCAGTTGACTTTTTCATTATGGGGCTAACATATATTCACAGCACCTGTATTTTACTGACTAATATATCCAGCGAAGGTTATTGTTGTGTCTACTTATGAACTTTTCTGACTGGGGGGGGGATTGGAATTCTCCTGGTCTTACTTGAGGGTTTCATAATACTTCCCACACAACAATCCGAACGTCATCTTTTTCATGACTCGTATTCTCCCTTTGATGTTTTGCATGGTATTATCAGTTCGGGGAAGTACGACTGTTTTTCTAGTGTAAAATTCTTATGACACATATCCTAAAATTATTCATTCCTGATTAAGGATTTTATAAACTTATTGTTTTCAAGTAGATGGCTTGTTTGTTTGATTACATTTTGTGTAGCTAGGAAACTGGAATTTATTTCAAATGAATATTAGCTCTGTAATATATATACTTTGTTAATTTCTATGTTACCTTTTATTTGACCGCAATATTATTAACAATTTGTATTTACTGAATCTAACATACAGAAATTAAATAAAGTGAAAAAGGCAGTATTTTTTTTTTCTTATTCTTCTGATTTCACATTTGCGCTGATGTTCATAGTGTATGATTTCCCACTGGTGCTTATGTATAATTCACGTGATTTTACTCCATGTGACATTTCAAAAACAAGTTGAACTATGGTTTTTACATAGTTCAATTATGTAAAACTCACATTTGTTAGTTCGTATTGACTGTTGTCCTCTCAGCCTGTATTTAGTTCACAGTAGGGATATTTATATATATATTTTAACACAATTATTATATTAGATATTCTTTCCAATACAAATGACTGTTCCTTCCAAAATGAAACTTTCGTGTAGATGATTCACAGACATGTTTCTACATGCTGTTAGATATGATGCTGATGTAAGGTTATCTTACTTTGAGACATCATAGGGCAAATCTTATCTCTGTGGCTTGAAGGGTATTCTATATTATTTGTCCTTATTAAGTTAAGTATTTTATCCTCAAAAAGTGTTTTTGATGTTAGACCATGTGACTATTTCTCTCACTCATATGTATTGGTTTCAAAAAAATAAATATGCAACCCTTAATTTAACTACAGTAATAAATTCCCAACGATCACCAAATGAAAATTAACTTTCAGATGAGAGTCACATTGTCAAAAACCACATGATGGCAATTCCACAATCATAGGAAGAACCTTTGAAGAGCAGCGCAAATTTAACAATAAGATTAAGGAACAAAAAAAAAAATATATATATATATATTGTATTTTTCACTTTATTTATTTTCTTATGTTAGATTCAGTAAATACAATTTGTAAATAATATTTCATTCAAATAAAATGTGTAAATTTAAATGAACAAATTGGGTGTCGTTGATGTGTTATACAAATTTAAGTAAGACCATAAAATTTTTTTTTTCTCATAAAATTTCATGCCACAAACTAACCAGACTTTTTTTTTTAAATCCACTCAATGAAACTGTGTCAACTCTTGGAAGTGAAAGGAAATGGGTATTAAATTAATAGGCAGAATTTTAGTGGATAATATTTCACCTGAAAAGTGACAATTTATTTATTATATACAGTATGCAGACACCTCTAAAAGACTAGAAAAAACAAAAAACTTAAAGTACGACTGTTAGAATTTGGTTATTTACAAAGGGACATTAGATATTTTAACCCATCAAGTTACTAAACTCTTAAAAAGTTTGTTGTATAAATAAAAAGGTATCGTAGCATGCAGATAACTAGTGAATCAACATGCATATATCAAAAAATACTCGCCAATGGAAAAGAAAAATCAAAAAACATTAATGAACTTAATACCCGTTCTTCATTTAAATGATACCAAATGATGAAAACAGTATATGCGTGAATTTCAAAACTTTGAAAGGGTGATGAATTTCTTGTTTGTTGTGATCATAAATATTTGTATTGGAAAGAATATCTAATATAATAATTGTGTTAAAATATATATATAAATATTCCTACTGTGAAATAAATGTCGGGCTGAGAGGACAACAGTCAATAGGAATATGAGTTTTACATAATTGAACTATGTAATAACCATAGTTCAACTTATTTTGAAATGTCACATGGAGAAAAATCACGTGAATTATTGAATTATACGTAAGCACCAGTGGGAAATCATACATTATGAACATCAGCGCAAATATGAAATCAGAAGAATAAGAAAAAAAAAATACTGTCTTTTTCACTTTGTTTAATTTCTGTATGTTAGATTCAGTAAATACAATTTGTTAATAATATTGCAGTCAAATAAAAGATAACATAGAAATTAACAAAGTATATACATTACAGAGCTAATATTCATTTGAAATAAATTCCAGTTTCCTAGCTACACAAAATGTAATCAAACAAACAAGCCATCTACTTGAAAACAACAAGTTTATAAAATCCTTAATCAGGAATGAATAATTTTAGGATATGTGTTATAAGAATTTTACACTAGAAAAACAGTCGTACCTCCCCGCACTGATAATACCACGCAAAACATCAAAGGGAGAATACGAGTCATGAAAAAGATGACGTTCGGATTGTTGTGTGGAAAGTATTATCAAACCCTCAAGTAAGACCAGGAGAATTCCAATCACTCCAGTAGACACAACAATAACCGTTCGCTGGTGGATATATTAGTCAGCAAAATACAGGTGCTGTAAATATATGTTAGCCCCAGTAACCTATAATGAAAAAGTCAACTGCACTTTCAGAATTGTGTTTGTGTTCTGTGCTATGCTGTGAATATATGTTAAAAATCAACAATTTGGAATATTCAGAAAACCTAGATAGTACCAAGATGTTCCCATTCTGGAAAGAAATGTACGTTAATTTTTTTTTTTTTTAAACTTAAATATAACAATTGATAATTGTAATTTCAATAATCACTGATCGTATGTTTTGGTAAGTGTAATTCTAATACTGAATAGTTATTTTTTTTTTTCATAAGAATACACACATTTAACCATCTCCCAAACTACTTAATCCCAAACTAATAATTCCACTAACATATCTTCCTTTCCATTCAAAACAATAAAGTCACTTATTTACAACTAATAAATGACATCACTTATTTATAACTCACAAATGACGTCACTTATTTACAACTAACATCACTTATCTACATCTGATAACAACAAACATTCACGTCACGATTCCTTATCTTATCTTGATCTGGTCAGAAGTGTCCCACCAATTACAACACCAATCCTTATCCACTAATATATCTCCCTTTTCCATTCAAAATAATAATGTCACTTATTTGAAACTAACAAATGACGTCACTTATCTACATCTGATAATAACACACCCACGACACGATTTCTTATCTTATCTTAATCTTGATCTGGTCAGAAGTGCTACACCAATCACAACAGGAATCCTTATCTCTACCATCACCCATAATTCCATATGAAAACCAAAACACAAGAACTGACGTCACTGACAAATATGACCCCAGGGAAATTCCAAACATTACAAACTCATGACATCATCAAATGAACAACCAATCACATCGTGATTCCTTATCTTATCTTGATCTGGTCACTAGTGCATCCCATACTACTGACGCGTGAAGATTAGTTCACATAGCGTACGATATCAGATGGTCTGAAATGTTTTTCATTGGTTGAAAGAAAATGAACTATCATGGCACATTAATATTCAAAAACATGTCAACCAATGAGAAACATTTCGGACCATCTGATATTGTACGCTATGCGAACTAAGCTTGAGACAAAAGATTGCTAAAATTTTACGGATGACCAGACGAACGAAATAGATACCGTGGTTGTGATTAGTTAAACATATAGTTGGGCAATTGTCTCTCTCATTCTGACATTCTTTTTTCCAGCTGAATGAAGTGTATGGAATTAAATCGTTTTCCCAAAATTCTAACATTCTGGTAATTCACCAAACTACAAAATAAACATGTCTCTGCTTTTTATTTTGTAAACATACATTTTTAAAAGTACCCAAAAATATTACAACTTGTACTTATTCTTATTAGAAATGTTAATATTTTTATATTCTAAAAAATCTGGGACATTTAGCATCCCGAACTAAACATATTGGGACGCTGGGAGAGAAGTAATAAAACCGGGACTGTCCAGGCAAACCGGGATGTATGGGATCCCTATACTTGAGCCGTGAGATGGAAGAGAATGAATTTTTTGCCCTGTCAAGTAAGAATGAAATTGCATGATTGGCGAAGTCATTAAAGACTTTTTAAAGGAACATTTACAGCAGAAGTTTCAATAAAAGAAATAAATAATGTCCTTACAGAGAGTTCTGACATTAAATCAGAATCTGATCTGAAGAGTGAATTGACTAAAGAAATATCAATTTCGACATCAAAACCTAGTCCTATGCATGCAGACAAAATATTTGCTTCTCTAAGGAAGGAATTGAGCTTATATGAAGGCATTCTCTCACTCCCAACTTGAAAATGTTTTTAGGTGCACTTTTAACAATTCGACCAACATCTACAGAAAATGAAAGAAATTTTTCCATATCAAGTATATTTATTACAAAGAGAAGATCACGACTGTCTGATCGGGCAAGTAATGCTCTATGTTTCTTCAAGTTTCATTTTAAAATGACAAATAAAAACTATTTGAAGTATTTTTTAATTTTCAAACGAATAATATTTGCATTTGTTTTCTATTAATGTTTAATTTAATAAATAAAATATTTAAATGAGATTGGGAATGTTAATACATTTTGTGATATATGTAAAAACTCACTGTATACTATAAGGTATGGTTAAATAAAGTTTGCATTAATTACATTGTTTATATTTTGAGAAAACCTGAAATATAACAGAAACCTAGCCAAAATGATACCGTAGTGACCCCTGTTTAGCGCTCAGGGCAAGAGATGCACTACACATGAAATTCCGGTCGACCTCCATTTAGGAAATTTTATCTACTCATTTTTTGCTTCGACCTTTTACATATAGGAGTGTCTCTCGAAATCTCTGAAAGATTGCACCAGGGCCACGAACCTCGGTTGCCCCACCTTCTCTACATCTTTTCTGTTTATTAACATTTACTGTTATAGCCATTATTACAGATGATCAACGAAATTTAAAAAAAAAAAAGATTATTTCGGGAATTCTTGGGAAATACGATTTCCTGTTCTCGATTCCCGAAGGTTCCAAAATGTCGGGAATTTGGAAACACTATTGTACAGTAAGGGTGATAAGACACATCCTTGTTTTACTCCTTTTTTGATTTCAAAGTTGCCAGAATATGCATTTTTATATCTTATAGAGGCCATTTGATTCCAGTATATATTTGTAATTATACGTAGATCTTTTCCTTTTAACCTGTTATTCTGTAGGATATGTATTAATTTCTTATGATCTATTGGTGTAATCAATAAAACAAAGATATATGCTTTTCTGGTTATTATTATTATTGGACACCTCCAGGGAGTCTAAAGACTCATTGAGGGAGGGCACCTGCTCTACAACTCTATCTCCATCACTCAATCCACCAACTGACAACTACACCAACATCATCTACTGCAAACCACCAGCACTAATATTTCCACAGATAATCACAAACGTCCATGCCCATGGTGGGATTCGAACCCGCAGCCATATGGCTGGAGAGCGGATATGCTAACCACTTGGCCAGCCAGGCTGGCAAGGCTTCTTTCACATGTTTTCAAATTGAAAATTCCTTCTCTTGTACCTTTGTCTTTTTTGAAAACCTGATTGAGTGTCTTCTATTTCTACTGCCAGTGTGCCTTTTATTCTTTCTAGGATTATTCTCAGTAGTAATTTTGTAACATGGCTTGTTAAACTTATTAGTCTATATTCTGAACATTCAAAAGTTCTTGGAATTTAGGGAAAAGTGACAAAGATGGATTTCCTTAGATCATCAAGGATATATCCTGTATCATAGATGTTATTAAAAACCTTTAGGTCATTAAGTGCTTTTCATTTACTTTCTTTAACAATTCGATAGGGATCTGATAAGGGCCTTGTGTTTTACCTGTTTTCATTTGACTCAGAGCGTATTCTATTTCTTCATATGTAATTTGTTCACCATCAATATTTTGTATATCTGGTGCATCTGTGCGATCAGAGTCAAACAGTTCTTTTCCATATTCTTTCCATCTTTTTATATCTTGTGTCTCTAGTAACATTTTTCCATTTTGATCTTTTATACAAGGATTATGGTTGAAATTTTTCTCTTTTTATTTGCCAGAGCTTGGATTGACTTATGCATTTCTTTACTATTGGGTTTCTTGTCCAATTCAGTGGCATATCTAGAGCTTTTGCCGCCCGAGGCAGTCCCTGAGTTGCCACCCTTCTCAATACAAAAACACCTAAATACTACAAAAAAAAAAGTCAAAAAGACATAGGGAAATATATTAAAACATTATAATATAAGCACTCTATAATACTATATATCTAAAATACTTCAGGCACAAACTTTGTTTGCTTACACTTGGATAAAGGATTAAACCAAATATATAATTGGTAGCATAGCCACGTGAAAAAAACTTCCATTAAAACACTATGTTTATTTTTGAAGTAAAACTTTAATTCCAACATTCTACAATGTTATTTTTCTTGCTTTTCTGTTAGCAAAATTCTTCGACATTGTCGAAGTCTATTTCATCACTCAGTTGCTGTTCTATAGACAGTACGGCAAGATTTCTTAAATGCAAAGTACTCATCGTAGATCTTAGGTAATTCTTAATCAGTTTTAATTTAGAAAAGCTCCTCTCACAACCAGCAACACTTACAGCAATTGTGAGGAAAATTTGCAGTAGAATTACAATATTTGGAACTGAGTTCTCGAGACTGTATTTTAGAATAAAACTGCAAAAGTTCAAGGGGGACCATCCTTCCACATCTCTGTTTCGTCTTGTGTAGCAGCAACAGAAATAAAACTCTAAAGTCTTTTTCACTTAATGAGGAACTCATCTTTATTAATGTCATTGTGACCATGATTTAGTTGACATTCATATTTATCGTTCAAAAGATTCAATGGAGTAAGGAAGGCCTATTTTTCAGCAAGAACATGAAGCTGTTGAAATCTCGTGGTGATTTTTTGTATCACTATGTCTAGCAAAAAAAAATTTCTCTCCTCAACTCAGTTTCGTATGACAATTCAGCATCTCGTGATTCTTCACCTGCCATCAGTTTCTTCTTTCTACACCGATGATCCATGACTATTCCCAGATCATCACAAATTTCTTTGGCATAAGTTACTGAATGGTTAACTAATTCGTCTTTATTAATTTAAAAATGCTTTTAAAGCCCAAAGTTTTATGTTCATATTAGGATGGATTCCCACAGGCCAAGAAAGCACAGAAAGGAGAACGACTGTAATGCAACAAGCAGCATGTCAGCATCTGACCTGGTAACTCTATTTTCTTCTTCACCAGTTAGATGTTCGATGGCACTTAAGATTTTCGAGTAATTTTTTTTTTACAACACTCACAGCATCTCCCCATGCGCTCCACCGAGTTTCTACTACATGCTTGACACTTTGACCAGTGACTGAAGTCAGAATATCGCAGTGATGGGTTGAGGAAGAAAAAAACGTGAACAAACGCGCCAAGTTCCAAAACAGGTAACAGAATTCACAGCAACAGAAGCCACATGTACACCTGCCAAATTCAGCGAGTGATTTGTACATGCAACAAATTCTGTTTTTCTATTAATTTCCTTGATGCATTTCTGAACGCAAGTATGTTGACTAGCCATCACGTCAGCATTATCATATGCTTGTCCTCTACAATTTTGAATATCAATGTTGTCATTTTCTAATTTTTGCAAAATCATAGTGGAAATATTCTCTGCAGTTTTACCTTTTGTTTCAATGAAATCAACAAATGATTACACAACCTTCACTTTATTTCCATTGATCATAACATAGTGTAAAACTTGGCTTGTTTGATCCTAATGAGAAATATCAGGAGTGCTGTCGAATATCATTGCTTCTTTTACTTGCTCGATAACTTTTCTTCTTACTTTTTCTCCCAAAATTTCTATAAACTCATTCTGAATAGTAGGCGACATATAGGATATCACAAACGTTTTTCCTAGCTTGATTCTTTGAATATGTTCACGTAGCACAGGATCGTATTTCACCAACAAATGAACTAATTCCAAAAAATTTCCTCTATTTCCCATTGATTCAGGTTTGTCATCAGCCTTGTAATGAATTTCTTCTTAGTGACCTGGTAAAGCCAAATTTTGTTTAGCTAGGAATTTAATGATATCCAACAATCTTGAAAGTATCTTCCTCTACTTCGTTTTCAACTTGTTCTTGTTCCTTTTTATCAATTGTTACACTACGTCAGATTCTAGTTTCCAAACTCCTTCCATTGTGTGAAAGATCAAACATGGGCCACACTAGATTCATGTTCGAATATTTTGGGATTAAGTTTCCACCACATGTTGAATCCATCCACAGAATCAAAATCTGAATGACTTCTGTCTGCAAATAGTCTGCAACAAAAGCAGTAAAGAGCTTTCTTGGAAGGAGAGTACACCAACCACGACCTCAATATTTTTTCATTATTTGGCAGAGTTCGAAAAAATCACTCACGTGTAAGTTTTCTGTTTCGTTCTTTGATTGACGCACCTTCAAGAATCACTTCACCAAAATCACAATCTAGATGTTCACAGACACACCTTGATGTACCAGTAAGATCCTTGTGTGAATCTTACTTGGCCAAAGAACAACATCTTTTAAGTCAACAGCTGAAATTTTTTGTTCGGTACACTCCTTATCGCTTGTTGAAGTTGAAGAATCACTTGACTTTGACGATGGTTTGAATTCGGAAATTACTTCAGCAAGAGTAGTAGTAGTGGTTTTGCGACCAAGGTATTTCAGTAGTGCACCTTGATTCTTTTTTAATTCTTCCTCCCTAGCCTTTTTTTCCTAAAGTCTACACCACTTTCTTTTATTCGCTTCATTTTCAGTAAGACTGAAAGAATAATAAGAAAAAAGCAATATATTCATAATAACTAATAAATAAGGAATAAATTAAATTAAATAAATAAGGAATAACAGGGATAAATAAATCCCTTTTAAAATGTTAATTTGTGTAGTCTGCATGCCTAAAAAACTGTGATTCTCTAACTCACCTCAGAAAAACAAAGAAAGATGTAAAATTACAAAGATATTACATGCACTTAACGAGATCAAATTATAACAATCTGAGCTTTAGTCAGCATCACCACTGGTCAGACTGGTGGGAGTTTTCACCGCAGCTCCCTGATCGCTGTAATTGGGAGTTTGGGAGTATGCGCAGCAGTATGATAGATTTGTTTAAGTCTAGACTCTAGACCAGGGATAGGCAACTTTTTTTAAGTGTGCGTGCCAAAATCAGCAAATCTTTGAAGCAAAAATTTCTCACGTGCCAACCGAAATTTTGGGGAACATATTATTATTTGGTATCTTTTAAGTATTGGGAAGACCTTTTCAAATAATCAAAAATCACACTAGAATGGTAAAATCAAAAAATATTGTAAGAGCGATTACTTTAAGTCATGTAAGATTGAATGAATGTAAAAATTAGTGATGAAATTTTTACTTAAAAGTCCTTCTACCCTGTTGATGCATTTAAGTGTAATTCTAGCTGCCATATAAAGCCACACAATTTAAAGATGCAATTTTTAACATCAGCAAAAGAGTAAACAATAATTCTGATTTTTTTTAAAATAAAAATCAATCAGACAAGTTTTTTCAAGTTTTTCAAATATATTGCAATGCACAATCTCATAATTGTTTTACTTGACTAAAGTACAATAAAAGAAAATAAAGTTAAAGATATAATGTTATTAATTCTTAATCTCTTATAAGTAATACATAAAAATTACAGATAAAATAAATTATTTTACTAAATAATATATTAAACAGAAGTTAATCTTTACCATTTTTAGCAGAAAACATCAAATCAAAACTAGAAAAAGAAAAATACTGGACATTTTATTTATTTAGCATCCATGAGACTTCTGCTGCTGCATCACTAATGACAGATAATTTATATCACGTTTATATTTTGTAACCTTTAGAGATGTGCATGCACTACTAGTTTCATCAGTAAGGCTACTACTGTTATTACACTAAACAAAGTTCATCACTGAGAACAATGATTCACAAGAATATGTAGATGCAAAAATGGATAAAAATGCTGTTGCAAGGGTTTTTAAACATACAAAAGTTTTGGAAACAGCATTCCAAGTTCTTACTACCTCTTTTTCAGCACTTCTCTCTGTTACTCCCGTCTCTAATAGCTCCTTTTCAATATTTTCCAAGTCAACTCTGAGGGCAATAAATTTCTGCCTCCAAATTGAGCTACTTTGAAAAATCAATCAACTGCATTTCAAAATCATCCATATTTATCCACAAAAACATCTGTAAGTTTATTTGCAGATGTTTTCATGCCCTGTAGTTTGAGGTTCAAGTCATTGAACCACGCTACCAGCCAGAACGTATATATACGTCCAAGTTGCCATGGATGCGAAGTGCATATTAAAATTGTAATACCATTGATATTACATTGAAATATATGATGGATACGAAGCTTTTGAGGATGCGTATTTGATCCATAATGGCCGATAAGGTGGTTAAATGTTCGCAAAAATCTGCAAAAACATCGCTTTACAAATCCACACGATGTCATACATTTTTTTTATAAGACATTTGTTGATTAGTCAAAAAGAGATTTATCTCATCCAGGCATTCAACAAATCGTTTCTGAACAAGACCTCGACTAAGCCAATGAACATTGTTGTACATTATTAGTCCTTTGTACACCAAATCCACCTCATTCAATAGATTCCGAAATTGTCTTTTATTCAAAGCATGTGCAGAAATGTAATTAACAACCTTGGTTACTGTTTGCATCACTTCTTGAAGTTCCTTTAGGCCAACTTTTGCACATAAATTCTCCTCATGTATGATGCAATGAAAACCTACTATGCCCAACATATTTTGCAAACAAATTTACAAATCCTGCTTCCTTACCAATCAAACTGGGCACACCATCTGTTGCGACGGATACTACTTTTGAAATATCAATTTGCCGAATAGATAATTCGTTCATAACTGCTTTACATATTTCAACCCCACTGGTATGCTCAGGTAGTGTTACAAGGTTAATCATCTCTTCGCATACTTCGTCATCCCTACAAAAAGCTGACGATATAATGTCTGTGCTCTCTCATCAACACAAATAGAAAAAAACTTGCATGAAGCCAACTATTTTGTTAATTGTTCTGCTTTATTCCTTTCCAGCTTAAGTATTCTATCCTTAATTGTTTTTCTACTCACAGACAAATCTTAAATGCACTGAATCATTTTTATCTCTTCTGAAAGATTGTCAAAAAGGAAAAGGAGCATATTCTAGTCACACTCCTTTAATATATTCCCCATTACTGAGTGGTTTTCCATGTTAGGCAATAACTTTTGAACCCTCAAAACTAACTACAACTAAGTTGGAACTAGGCCTACCTGAAATAATTGCATCAAAATATCGGACTTTTTTTTTGTCTCATTCAGTTCACGAGAAACTAATTCTCTTTGTTCTTGCTCACTTTTATTACTTAATTTCTTATGAACAGTTTCAAAATGTCTCTTTACAGAAGTCCTACAAACAACTGATTTTAAATATAAAATGCATAATGCTTTATTATCTTTCTTAATCATGCCAAATTTTTCAGTCCATTATTCTTTAAATTCTCTAATATCCTTTTCATTTGAATGTCTATGTTTCTTTGCTGGTGGTTGTGACATTCTGTTCAATCTGTATGATGAAAGCAACTAAATAATTGCTTTCATCATACAGCTTTTAACTTTAATGAAAATGAGATTATGAGGTGTAAAAATTGGACATACAGACACTGAAAAATTTATAATTTGGACTCGGAAAATGTCATCATAATCACTCTCTGCATAACCTACCAAGTTTAAGCACAGGAAAAATTACTACAATTATAAGCCGACCTACACACATGCAAATGAAAGAGAAGGGTATGAATGCAATCTAATCACGTGCAGATAACACTTCATAATCCTGAATATTAATAATACATTTCACTTAGCTTTAAAAATAACATCGTATTTACTCGAATATAACTCGCACCCCTGAATTTTACTTTACGAATAAAGAAACTGAAAAGTTTCAGGTATACCTCACATAGGGGAAAAAAAGTTTAAACACGTTCACATCAGGGTGATGTAAACCACACATCTTTCCCAGTAGCCAATAGTGACTGCAGATGAAAGTAAAACAAGTCATTTTATTGTGTAATTTCTCACCAAATAGCAATTAGAGACAACTGGGATATAAATGGCACTAACTAATGAATCACATGTCCCTTTCCCACAGAAACTATGCTATTTAGACTCGAGCAAAACCGTATACTGTACCGGCAAACACAGAATCTAACTAAAAACTAGATGTGTGGGAGTCTTTCCCCCCAGCTAAAACACAAAGCAGTAATAAAATTCAACCATGTTAAAATTCGTAGACATGTTAAAACTAAAAAATATATAGTGAATGTTGTTATGGCAATTTCAGATATTGAATTCGGTTGAAGAGAATTAGCATTTCAATTCAAAAATTTTCAGCTTGCTTCTATCTTTGAGTGGCGCAATCTTTTGTTAATACAGCACCAATCATATGCACGTCTTCATAGCTGCTCTATCTTTACTGGCCTAGTACCATAGCTGTCTGTTTCACGTTCTGTTTTCAATGACTAATGAGACGTGGTGTTATTAGTCATTTGTGACTGCTGTTAATTTTTGCTTGAAATAATGGGAAAGAAGATGGTGCTATTTGGGTAGGATGCAAATAAGGAAACTGCTCTCTAGGCAGGAAATAGTAACAGCAATTGTGGTGCGAGATATATACAAGGATTTTATAAAAAAAAACCGAAGACGTTAGTTTCCGAAAACCCCCACATATATCTTGCACCATGACTTTTAGCTTTAATTTTTGGGAAAAAAGTGCGAGTTATATTTGAGTAAATAGGGTATGTTTATGGCAATGTTAAAGGAAATTTGCTTTTATATCTAATAAGTTAAACATTAATTGGCAATAAATACTCCCAATCCAAAAATTCAAATCCACATATATACACACTTTAGAAAATGAATACGTTCTTTACAAAACATGAAAAGATGTATAAAATGATGGCAAAGGAGTCATGCAATGTCTGGCTGCCTGGAGAATGATATAACAACTGAACTGGACAAAACTTGTTCATCAGTATATCGTGGAGATAGATGGCTTGGAAATAGGATGTTTGTTTCTTATTTTCTTATTACTTATTATTATTATTATTACATAGCACCTCCAGGGAGTCCAAGGACTCATTGAGGGAGGGCACCATTACTATTACTAATTACACCATTATCATTACATCACTATTACTAAAACAGTTGGTAGCGTTTGCTTCTTTACTGCATTTTTATTTGGTATTGCTGTACTTAATAAAATTGTATTATATTAAGTTAAAATACACAAGGCAGTGAAGATGTTAGATACGTATTTATTTAATTATTTTTTAAGGTGAGCCCTGGGTTGCATGCCAGAAAAAAGTCGGCATGAAACATTTGGCATGCATGTCAAGGGTCGCCCACCCTGGCTCTAGACTAACCATACATAAACAATACAATAAATATTTTTTGAACAGTTTCAATAATGACCCAAATGTGCAACAGATTAAAACAGCTAATGATGAATCAGGCATTTTATCATTTTTAGAGTAAAAACAGAATCATGCTTGTTAATTTTTATATACTGCATAAACGCATCAAAAGGATTAAGCAAAAACTCTAATATAATAGGGAACCACAGAAATATTATTATTACTGGGGACCTAAAATCATGTCGATGGTCTTAGTTATAAGCAAAATTAGAAGGAAAAAAAAACGTTTTTGCAAATGCGTACTGACTGTGCAGTGCCGGCTGCTGAGAAGCAGCTGCCATGGTATCAGCAATAACCAATAAAGCAATCACCGTGCTATGTGTTTTATTGTTAAGAATGTGAATTATTGTATGATAAGGAAATGTAATGGTTTTGTTATATTTTATTTATTTTAGTTGTAAGAATAGTTAATGATGTAAATTTTTCATGCAGTACTATCATATCCTGTACACCCCTTAAGGATACATGTCAGGAATTTGATGATGATGTATAGTTGTTAAAAACTAATTATTAATCAAGTAATAAAATTGTTAAGTTAACATAAATAAAAGAATCGTCGACAAATAAAATTATGTCTCATGTGAAAACTCCCAAAAAAAAGTGCCACCTGGGGCAAACCCCCACCCACCTATGCCACTGATCCAATTCCTATATTTCTTTCCATTTTTCATTTAGCCACTTGTCTTTAGCCGTCCTGCATTCATTTTTTATAATTTTACTGAGTACTCTATACTTTGTGTACTTTTCTTTTTTTTTTGTCTTTCATTCATAAGTTCTAGTATTGATTCAGTCATCCAGATTTTTTCTTATTGTATTTAATTTTTGGAATAACCTCATTTTATATATTCCACTTCTAAAATTTGACCACTTGTTTTCAATTTCTTCTGTGTTACAAAGTATACTGTTTTCTGTTTTATATCCTACATGATCTTTTCCTAATTTCTAAGTCAAACACCATTAGGTTGTCAGGTATATGCAGAGCTGTCAAGCCAAATCTTTCAGTATGACTGTTTTTAGAAATGTTTTTTAGTTTAATTTTTAAAGTAGACACAACAGGGTTATGGTCTGAACCTATATCAGCACCTGGGTATGTTTTTATGTTGGTTATATTATTTTTGTATCTATTATTTATCATTATGAAATCTATTTGGTTTTATATAGTTATCTGGGTTTGTCCAAGTATACAGTCTGTGCTTTGGATGTTGAAAGAAAGTATTCATTATTCCTAACTTGTTTTGAATGCAGAATTGTATCAACCTCTCATCTCTTTCATTTCTTTCGCATAATCCAAATTTTCCATCAACTAGATTTTCTTCCCCTTCCCTGACCTTTGCATACAAGTCACCCATCACTATGAGTATCTCATTTGATTTTACATATTCTATAGATTTTTGTAAGTAGTTATAAAAATCTATAGAATATGCAATGCCTCTTTTTCTAGTTTTCTCGTGTTAGGCCATCTTGTTTCATTAATTCCCATCACATCAACTTTAAGTCTTTTCATTTCCTGTAAAACATCAAAATTCTCTAGTTTATATAATGTTCTCACATTCCAAGTTCCAATTTTCAAGACTCTGTTTCTTGTTTTCAAACAAGGAATATCAGATATGACCTTCCTTTCAGATTTAAGTTGGCATCATCATGGAATGCAGTTGCAGTGCTCATTTTACTCACAGTTTCAGTGTCTTCTTCCCTGGGCATTGCAGAGGTTCCAACTTCCAAAGCATAGCTTGTAAAACATTTCCATTTCTCCATAGTCGACTATAGGATAGAAATAGTAATGAAGTGAGGCCCCATCTCTTCCACGTCTGCAATAATCAGGTAATTTGGCTCACTCTGCCAGCCGTTGATCTGTATTCAGATTCTTCCAACTGCCAGCTGTTTGCCTTGTAAAGAGGCAAAATGACTTTCTTATTCTTACATGTCAATTTATTTCATGGCATTAATTCACAACAGAGAATAATAAGAAAATAATTAATATTTATTTAACGTATTTGCTGATATTTTGCTGGTATTATATCTAGCATCACCAGAGCACAAAAACTATTTATCACGGTACACAAACAACAATTTGGTTAACAGTGGGATCAGTTTAAAAGATTGTAAACAGACAACACAAGGAACTAAAATCCTAATTGGTGCCATCATCATTGGATAAAGAGAGAAAAACAAGTATTAATTTATTAATACTTTAATATTATAAATTTATTATTAATTAATAATAAATTACTTACAACAACAAATGATGCCAATTAGGACTTCAGTTCCTTGCATTGCCTGTTACAATTTTCTTAAACTGATCCCACTGTTAACCAAATTGTTGCTGTTCATGTACTGTGACAAACAACTTTTGTGCCCTGAATGCTGGACATAATATTAGCAAATAATATATATATAAAAAAAAGTAATTATTTTCTTATTATTCTGTGATGTGAATTAATACAATTAAATAAATTGACATGAACTGCTGACACATAAGCCTTTCTACTCGTTTAATGTTTGTTTCAGCATTGCAACTTCCTATCTAATGAAACTCTGCAAAATCGGTAGCCTGATCAGTTTTTATGGCGTAATTTAATGGGACCCAAGTGTAAGGTGATACACTTTGGGAAGAGATCACAAGCTATTACTATTATTACTATTATTATTACTATTACTATTATTATGGGCAACTCCAGGGAGTCATTAGACTCATCGAGGGAGGCCCCAAATCATATTCATCACAACTATTTGACATTCATACAGTATCTAACATACCTCGCCTTAAACTCATTCACTGTCACAGCATCCACTACAGACTCAGGGAGCGCATTCCACTCATTCACTACTCTAAAAGTAAAGAACCCAGCTCTAACACCTTTACTAACCACACTTTTGCCCAGTTTCCATGGATGTCCCCTAGTCCTCCCACAACCAGCCCTGTTCTCAAAAATATCTTCTGAATTAATTTTATAGAAACCCTTCAGTAATTTGAATGTCTCAATCATATCTTCCCTCCTCCGCCTATCAACCAATTTTTGCAACCCACAAATCCTCAACCTGTTCTCATACGGTTCATTCCACAGACCTGCTATCATCTTGGTCACTCGCCTCTGGATCCTCTCCACCTCCTCCCCATCAAGAAGAAACCTAGGTGACCAAATATGAGCACAGTAGTCTAGATGTTCCTCTGTATCGAGCCTTATCAAGGCTCGATACAGAGGAACAATAACCTGCTTTTCTCTGCTTGTCAACGTATTCTTCAGCAACCAAGTGATTTGATGAGCTGTTTTGGTCACTTTTGCAATGTGTCCCCTAAATTTCAATTCCTTATCTACCAACACTCCTAAATCTCGTGCCTCATCAATTTCCTGGAGCACGGTTCCACCAATGCAGTAAACTGCCGCCAATCTTTTCACCCCAAAATGCATAACCTTACATTTTGCCACATTAAACTGACATCCATTCTCCTTAGCCCAGACCTCCAATCTATCCAAATCATCCTGCAAAATTTTGACGTCATCTGCATTCACTATTGCCCTACCCAACTTCGCATCATCCGCAAACAAATGAACTGTTCCTCTCAGATCATTTCCTATATCATTTATGAACAAATTAAACAGCAGTGGTCCAAGAACAGATCCTTGTGGCACACCACTAGTCACAGGCCGTCTTGTGGACTCTACTCCCGAGTAAACCACTCTCTGATATCTCTCCGTCAACCATCCTCCTACCCATCTCACCAACCCTATGTCCATTCCCATATGCTGCAATTTACTGATTAGAATTCCATGTGGAATCCTGTCAAAAGCTGAGTAATATATTAATGGAACTCAACTTCAGGAAACTGGTGAGGCCAGGGACTTTGGGGTGATTTTGGTAAGGGAGTTGAAATTTAGAGAGTATATTGCAAAGGCAGCCAAAACAGCAATTGGGTTACATGATTGTTGAACAACACACTAACAAGCAGGAGGTAGAGAAGTTATTGTTCCCCTTTATAAGACAATATCTGGACTACTGTATGTAGCTCTGGTCACCCAAATTCCATGGGGATGAAGAAGAGGAGGGGATCAAGAGGTGAGTGACAAGATTGTGGCAGGGCTATGGAATTCTCCTATAAGAACAGACTGAAGATCTGTGAGCGTCAAAAACTAGCTTAGAGGCAAAAAAAGAGGACAAATGACAGAAGCATACATGTTATTAAAGAGGTTTTACAGGATCATTGGATAAGGAGAGACCAATAACTTTTTCAGTACATGGAAATTGTGGAAGAATGTGGTTTGCGAAGGTGTAAGGACTAGATTTTTTGCTTGAAGAGTGGTACGTGAGTGGAATGGGTTGCCAGAGGTGTTTCTGAGCAATTCCTTGCCTCAGGATAAGAGATGTACTGTTCAATTTTAATTTTCTGGATCTCTTTTTCATCCTACCCCTTTTGGTATGCTCTGGAATATGTTGGTTGATCTCCCTCACAATTAGGACATTTTGGTGTTTTTCTCTTATAGTCTTTATTCTCATCATATTTAACACCACAATGGTCACAAATGGCACAGCACGACAATGTGAGAATTGCCATACTTTTGATATTTGAAGCAGCATAAAGGGTTCATAATGTAAAGCCTCAACTGGACAGTTTGGATATTAGTGGGAGGTACCAATCACCACAAAAAGGTGCCTCACATGGAGGGGTTCCATGTGTTAAGGCTTAAGTGCTGGGATGACATCATGTTGGAGATTTAATGGAGCATTAACGGCATTAAGAAAGGATTAAAAACAATTTTGTTCTTCCAATATTTCATCATCTTGGTTACTGAGACATCTTCAAGGAACACAAAAGCATGCATGCATGCATGCGCACACACACACACACACACACACACACACACACACACACACACACACACACACACACACACACACACACAGAGTAATGAATGAAAGAAATGAATCTGACCCTACTAGGTGGGGTACCCACTTTTGGTGTTTGTAGGCAGCATGGATTGTAAATTGGGTTCTCTGAAGATTAATGTTTCCTAAATTTTGACAAGTTTCTTGCATCTGTACTATTTAAAATCAGTTGATTTATGAGTGCTGCTGCAGATTCCAAAAACAGTCTTTCTTTTTAAAATTTATTATCATGGAACATGGTGGTATTTTTCCCCAGACGATCCTGTGAGTGGTATCTAATACATGGTCCTCAAGGCCAGATCGACCATAGTCGTGATTGCAGAGGTATGTTTTGTGTTTAGCAATGCAGTGGCTGATCTACTTGTCTGTCCAAAGAATGCCAACTTGCAGGAACAGGGCACTTTATGTACTCCAGGCACAGTGAGGTGAGGAGAGAGAGAGAGAGTGGAAGGATAGCAAGTTTTCAGTGGAGCTTAATAGTGCAAACATTGTATGTTTTTTAATGACCTGGCTGTAAAGGATGGTGATGGCATTCCTGAAATCCTTCCAAAGAGAAGGTCTTGTGCTCCACTGGAATAAAAATTATAGGCTTTATTGGTTAGTTTTAATAATGCCATATTGTTAAGAGGGATGGTAGTGAGAAAGTCTGTGAATGATACATCTGCATGTGTGGCTGGGTTTTCTGTATACACTAAAGGAGAGGTTACCATTTGGACAGTGTGTCACTAAGGTGTCTAAGGAAAGGTAAACTATTGTTAGTTTCCTTTTCCACCATAAACTGGACGATTGAGGTGACAGATGGAGTCTAATGTGTCTAGACCATGAGCCAAATAGAGAACACATCATCCACATATTTTAGCAAAATAGAAGGTTTGAGGGGAGGGAGAAGCTGATTTTATGACTTGTTTTGGAAAGTGGAGGTGAGATGGGGGAAACCCGTAGCTGTTCCCTTTAGCTGTTTATAAATTGTGTTCTTCCAAGAAAAATATTCAGCACTGATAGCAAGGAAAAGAGATCTAAGATATCAGAAGGAAAAATGTTTTTCAAGTGTTAAGGTATCAACAAAGCTTATCAATATATCTATTATTTAAAGTTAGATTTTCAATGGAGGTTTTAAAATGGATAGCTTTTTTTTAAAATATATACAGGGTGTTCGGGATAAATTTGACAGTTTCGTAAGGAAAAAGAAAATCTTCTTTGTATCTATTAAATTTAATGAATTGACAAAAAAACATTACAGGCAGAGTTAATTACAATACTATCAACAAGATTTACTCAAAATAACCACCATTAGCATCGATCACAGCTTCAATTCTGCTTCGGAACCTCGAACAAGCTGATGCTACAGTCTCCCTGGGAAGGGCCGCAAAAACTGTTTTAATTTTATCCATTAACTGGGCTTTTGTATTACTGGAAGTGCGATTGGTGTCTTTTTCAACTGCGCCCCATACAAAATAATCCATGGGGTTAAGGTCTGGGGAGTTTGGAGGCCAAACATTTGGACTGGTGAAGTCGTAGAAATTTTCAGACAACCATTTTTGACTTTTCCCAGAGGTGTGGCAAGGGGCCGAATCCTGCTGCCATACATACGGCCTACCATTGGCTACCCTTGTTATCCAGGGCTTGACTACAGTTAGCAACTCCACGAACAAAGCCCGAATTCCAATGCCAGGGTTCTTCAACACCTGTTCCTGCAGATTTGCGAGGAATTCTGCTGTACGAACGCAATCAGATCGTCTGCTAGGGATCTTTCTTCTTGCTACATCCTCGTAGTCACCATTGCAAGTCTCTAGTTCATGCCTGATTGTTTTTACTGTATTCAGGGAGCATTGGGCAGCAGTCGTAATATCCTTATTTTGATGGCGGGCACGAATCATCATGATACAAGTTATTCTCTTCCATGATTCAGGTGGGTTCCAGCTATCCATCCTTTCTGACATCTTGTATATGAATGAAGAAGAGTCCAAACTTTTAAATGAAGAGAAGTGTGTGTTAATACATGTAACTTACGGAAAAATATAATTAATTATAAATATGTCAAATTTATCCCGAACACCCTGTATACATAGAATGTGGTGTGACTAATGAGGGAGGGGGGAGGGGAGTTTGCGAGCTGTTTTGATAATTTGTAATTGGGAATCAGTGGCATCTAGTATAAGTCTTAGGAGGAAATTGGGATTATGGATTTTTGATAAACCATATAGCCAGGGGAGGGGAAAGGATGAGATTCAAAGGGTTTGAGCTTTTTTTTTTGTGTGATGTCAGGAGAACAAGAATATATTCATGACTTATTTCTAACAGTATTAACAACACCAAATGAACTATTATAAAAAGATGTTTTATTAACTTCCTTATATTTCATTGAATTTCAAATCAGCATCATCAGAGCACAACACAGCATATATATGTGACAGTGAGTAAGTGAAACAATACAATTTTAATGGACAAAAGATCTGACTTCCTATTTTGGTGCCCTCTAATGTTGTAAAAAAAAATACAGCTA
Organism: Typopeltis vanoorti; assembly: GCF_054136105.1. NCBI lineage: Eukaryota > Metazoa > Arthropoda > Arachnida > Uropygi > Thelyphonidae > Typopeltis > Typopeltis vanoorti. The sequence continues at coordinate 33,798,784 of NC_143567.1, read as the reverse complement.
TGTGTGAGTTGCTCTTAAAATAACAGTGGCCCAAATTTTTGGCAAATTAATGCAACCATATTTGTTCAGGTTAGAAGAATTCTTCATAGCCATGACTAACTCAAATGGTTATAAAGAATTCTCCTAACCTGAACAAATATGGTCGCATTAATTTGCCAAAATTTTGGGAGACTTAACTTTAAGAGCAACTCCCACATAGGTGTAATTTTTTTATTTCTTTACAACATTAAAGAGCATCAAAATAGGACTTTAGATCTTTTGTCCATTACAATTGTATTGTTTCATTTACTCTCTGTTGTACATACAAGCAGTGTTGTGCTTTGATGATGCTCATTTAAAATTCAATGAAATATAAGCAAGTTAATAAAATATTTTCATAAAGTAGTTTGTTTGGTGTTGTTAATATCATTAAAAATAAATCATGAATAATCAACACCTAAGCCTATCTGTTAGATTTAACAAGAAGATTATTATTATTATTTGACACCTCCAGGGAGTCCAAAGACTCATCGAGGGATGGCACCTACTCTACAACTCTGTCTCCACCATTCAATCCACCAACTACAACGAGCCGCAACTACACCAACACCATCTACCACTAGTATTTTCACAGATAATCACAAACATCCATGCCCATGGTGGGATTCAAACCCACAGCCTTTTGGCTGGAGAGCGAATATGCTAACCGCTCAGCCAACCAGGCCTATTTTTAAAGTATCTGGTGTGACATAAGTAATGCAGTCTCAGAGAATCGTCCATTTCACAATTATATTCGTTAAGGACTGTGGCATTACCCTTATCCGCTCTGGTGATGACAATACTATCATCTTTTCATAGCTCTCTGAGAACAGCAAGTTGGCCAGAATATAGATTACTTTTTACAGACAAAGATTGGGAAAGAATATTAGCAGCATCAAGTCTGATGCTGTTGACTATTTCAGGAGCATCGTTACAGATTCTACATTCTAGAAAATGCCAGAAACAGGAAAAGGAAGATTTTTGAAAATTGCAAACATTTTTATTTTTTTGTTTGTATGAACAAATGTTAAGAAAAAATATAATCTTTATAAACAGATTAACACTTGGATACAAATTTTCATATGCTAATAGTTGTATTTGCTCACATACTAACCTCTGTTAGTGACAGCTGTCTAACTCCATTAACTGTCATTGAAAGAACAGCACAAGGGCCATGCAGACGACATTTTATTTCACTTGGATTAATCATAGCATGAGCAATAAACAGTAAACAACCTTTACCTAGAGGGAGAGAAAAAAGTTAGGTGGCACAACATACACAATTAAAATTGCATTACTAAGATAAGAAAAGAGCTTAAAATTCATCAATATAGATTTTCTCAACACTTACCTCATATTTATGAATTAAAAAAAGTTCATTGCTGATTTGAAGACAAACTTTAAAACAGGGGTACATAAGTGTCAGTTCAATACACTTATAATGCTATTGTTTCCACATGGACATGATATATTATAAGTTTAATTAGCACACTTATTAAACAGGAAAAAAGAAAACCAGGACGTCCTCTTAAAAGATTCAATGATGACTTCTAAGACTAGAACAGGCCATTCTAGGCCTAAATCTTTGATAGGCATGATGATGATGACTTATTAAACATATCAATAAGATTGGTGGGGAAAGTCACAACAATGGGGATATGAAGACACAAATAGGCATCGTGTTATCAATTTGGATACAAAAACTTGAGTCCAGTTTTAAGATTGTTGATATCGCATGTGAATTTAAGTTAAGCGAGTCGACAATAAAAATAATCTTTAAAGACAAAGTTAAAATTAAAGAAGCAAGTGACTCCCTTCTCAGCAAAGAAACTTTCCCATTTTCAGGGCAAAACTATTCGGGCAATGAAAAAATTGTTAATTGTTTGCATCAAAGATTTAAATAAAAAATTGACACGTCAAAATACAAATAATAATGAAAAAGACTCTCAATCTGTAAAAAATAGTGAAAAAATCGATTAATAAACTATACCAAGAATGTAATATTAGTTAATAAAAAATTAAAAAATGAGTTCCTTTCACAGAGACTTGTTCAAATTGCTATCTAATATTCTGCTTCTGTCTTTTCTATAGGTATCTTCATGGGCACTGTTTTGCTGAAAAAATATTATTATTCCTTGACTTTAAGCATCTAAAAAATAGCAGAAATCATACATCTCAAATTCAGTTGCTGATAACACACTTATTAATAAATATTTAGGATGAGTGATAGTTAAAGATTAATTATCATTAGATTTAATCAATAAAAACATGAGCAGTAACCAGGGGAAAATGCTGGTCTTGAAATTCATGCTTGCTCTTGTTATCATTCATGGAGTGAGAGGTGTGATTGAAATCTGATTATCGGAATAATGAATTACAGGTAACCCTCGTATAATGCAGATGTTAGGTTCCATAGAAATACCATGTTATATAAATCGCATTATGCGAGACTCAGATCACATACAAAAAGTAGGGTTATATTCCGAAATTGGTTTAAAAAAAAATTATATAAACAACAATGACATATCCAACAAAAATATGTTTTTATTTAATTCAGTTAATTCATAAGTTAAGAAAACATAAACTATGACACAAATATATAGTATAAAAGTATAAAAATTACAAATTGTAATTAAGCTTAATTGCACATAATGCATAAATGTTTTAGGCAAAATAAAAATAAGTGCATATTTTAATCTTTCATAGCACGATGATTTGAGGATCAGTTAATAAACATTAGTTTTGTCATTTAATTCTGTTTTTGGAAACTTTGAATCCAGGAGCTGATCTTTCATTTTTTGAAATATAGATGCGTTTGACATTTTTTCCCAATATAACCCAGATTCATCAGCATTGAACACCTGGTCTGCATTATAAATGTTTATAAATGTTGAGTTTTTTGTTTAATAAGATTTCCATCCAAAGGAATTTTCTTTTGAGTGCATCTTCTTTCCAAATCATTAGAGATTTCATTTTTCTCTCAGAAAATTGTGTACACGAGCAACGAGCTTTGCACTTACTGTTGACCCAGCAATAAACACTTTCTCAGATTTTATGTTCATTGTGTTTGATTGTTTGAATTGTTGATTCATTTAAATTCAGAGTCCTTACAACAACTGGTTTTTCTCCATTTTTCAACCGATCCATGATTTTAATTTTTTTTCTTCGAGAGAAATTTTCTTTTCAATATTCATTTTTTCCCCTTTCAATGCAATTTGTGGCTATTACTATAAAAATAATTTTTTTACATAAAAAAGCATTACATATTAATTATGTATGTAACTCACCAGAAAATAAAGTGCTCAGCTTGAGATAACACACTTATGATTTTTAATGTACTTTCCTGGCAGAAAACAAAGACAATTTTCATCAAAGCTGTATAACTGAGAGGAGACCTCCACATAACCTTTAAAGGAATGCGGAGAACTGACCAGGGCTTCTGACCTAATGTCCAATCCTCACCTTCTCGTGGTGCACCCTGTTGGGTATCTACTTGGATACTGAACGAACGAGGACATGCTGGCAATTTGGGATTTAGCCAACCAAATTGTATTCTTATTGGTTAAACCAAAATAAAAAATGATGGTACGACATGACAAAATTTCATGCCGGCTGGGGCGTCGCCCGGTTAAACAAGGCCCCCGTTGTTTTCGCCAGGGAACCAGAGCGAACAGCGAAAAGTCAGCTACTGGAACAAATCTGAAAACAAACCCCAACTCAACATCACCAGAGTTAAAGATCGGTACTATCAACATAAGAAGCCTGAATGGCAAAGAAATGGAGCTAGCTGAGGGATTAGATAAGTACCAGATCGACATAATGGGGGGGGGGGCTGAAACAAAAAGACAAAAACTGGTGAGACCTTTCTGAGCAATAAATACAAAATGTTATACTCAGGAAATGACAATCATGGTAAAGAAGGAGTTGCCACAGTATTCAACACAAAATACGAGGCTAAACTTGAATGGCAGGCAGTCTCAAGCAGAGTGATGTGGGCAAATATGAGAATGGGGAACTGGACGATGAGACTTATTTGTGCCTATGGTCCCACAGAAGGGTCTCCTAAGGTAGAAGTTGAGGAATTTTTTGAAGCTTCAGAAAAAGCAACTGACACAATGAAAAAGGAAAAGTTGGTCCTTGTTGGGGATCTAAATAGCAGAGCAGGAAATGATTGTGAGACGTACAAAAATATTTTGGGAAAATTTGGAGAAAAGAGCAAAGCTAATAATAATGACAAATATCTGTTGGATTTCTGCTCAAGATATGGACTGGTTATTACTAACACCATGTTCCAACATAAAAATGTGCACAAATTCACATGGAGAGAAGAGGCAAGGAATAAGAAAAGTCTTATTGACTATGTTACTGTTGATAGTGATGTTTTCTCCCTGGTGCAGGACACCAGTGTACAGAGGATTTGAAATTGGAAGTGATCACTATTTAGTCTTGAGCAGGATAAAATTGAATTTCATATTGAAAAGAATAACATGTAAGAAAGTTTAAAAGTAAATAAAAGTTGAGCAGCTCTCAGATGTGAACTGTAGACTAAAATACACAAAGATTATTGAAGAAAAAATGAAAGAGTTTGAGAATAGGAATCAAACCTTGGAGATTCAGTGGCAAACTCTGCAGAAAACATTAATTGATTCTGCCAGAGAGGCACGTGGTGAGGTTGTCTGCAAGGATAAAAAAATCAGAACTCCCTGGTTGACACAGGAAGTTAAAAAGGCAGTGAAAGAAAAAGAAGAAAGCATATCAAAAGTTCCTGGCAAATAAGTCAGCTATGCTCTTAGAGAATACAGAGACAAATGCAAGAATGCTAAACACTGTGTAAAACTAGCTAAACAAAAGTCATGGGAGGACTTTGGCAAGAATATAGAAAATAAATATCAAGAAGGTGGCAAAATATTCTGGAGGTTGTTGAAGAAGCTTAGGAATGGAGGAAAGATTGCTGTAAAAGGAGTTAGAGATGATAAAGGTGACATGAAGACGGGAGAAAAAGATATCCTTGAGGTATGGAGTAATTACTTTGAAAAACTTCTAAATGAAACAAGCAGTGATGACAGCACAGTGGTAAAAAACACTGACCAGGCATGCGGTCAGGAATACATATCCATACTTGAAGTTGAAAAAACCATCAAAGGCTTGAAATGTGGAAAGGCAGCAGGAGTAGATGATATTCGACCAGAAATTGTGATGTATGGTAGTATAAGAGTCTTACAGTGGGTGCACTGCATAGTTCAGAAAGCCTGGACAGAGGGACGAATTCCCAATGATTAGAGTAGAGCTCTCATAGTACACATATATAAAAAGGGAAATAAAACTGAATGTGAGAATTACAGAGGTATTTCATTACTGAGTGTTCCTGGCAAGATCTATGCAAGTATACTTGAGAAACAGTTGAGAAGAATTGTGCAAGAAAAGCTTGGTGAAGAACAAGCTGGATTCAGGCCAAATAGAGGCTGTCAGGATCAGATCTTCACTTTACGACAAATAGTCGAGAAAGCCAGGGAATATAACAAAGATCTGTATTTAGGTTTTGTCGATTTGTAAAACGGATATGACAAGGTGCCAAGAGGAAGCTATTCAATATATATGGTTTCAATGGGGCATTATATCAAACAATACTTAGTCTTTATTTGAGTTGTAAGTCAGCAGTTAGAATTGAAGGAAGTACAGGAAGATGGTTTAATGTTAAATCTGGTGTGAGACAAGGATGTACATTATCCCCTCTGTTATTCATTATGTATATGGATCACATTATGAAGGGAAGTGGTATTAAACACGATATCAAATTTGGAGATGTTAATGTCAGCTCTTCGCTTTATGCAGATGATGTTATACTTCTAAATAAATCTGCTACAAGTCTGTAAGATTCTCTGACTAAATTGAATAGCTGTTGTAATAGATATGGTATGAAGGTCAGCAATAAAAAGACAAAGACAATGAAAATAGGCAGAATCATTGAAAATGTCAACTGTGTTGTGAATGGAGAACCTGTGGATCAAGTGAAACATTTCAGCTACTTAGGCACGATTTTTACTGAAGATGGTAAATTAAATATAGAAATAGACAACAGAATCAGCAAAGCTGGTATGTTAGGAAGTCAATTGAATAAATTCATATGGAATAAGAGAGAAATTAGTCGGAACACTAAATTAGCTGTATACAAGACAGTGTTCAAACCAGTTTTAACTTATGGATCTGAGAGCTGGGTCAGAAATAAAACACTTGAGAGTCCTGAGAAAGATTATAGGCGTGAACAGATGGCATCAATGGCAATATCATATTAAAAACGAGGCTATTAGGAAAGAACCTGACATTGTCAACATCCAGGAATGCATTAGCAGAGCTAATCTCAGGTGGTATGATCACCTAAACAGAATGGGCGAGGAAAGATTAGCAAAACAAGTGTTCTCTGCCAGGTTGGCAGCAAAACGACCCAGGGGAAGACCAAGATATAGGTGGATTGATGCAGTACAAAGTGCCTTAGACGACAGAAATATAAGATCTGATAATGTTGGAGTCTTGACAAGTAACAGACTGATTTGGAGGAAAATTGTAGATAGGAAGTTAGTAATGATGTAGTTTTTTTCATGTAGTACTATCATATCCTGTACACCCCTTGAGGGTACATGGCAGGAATTTGATGATGATGATGAACACTTTATACAGTATCCAATTGACATACATACATGCATCTCCTAATATAAATTTGCTACTTATAACTACCTGCGCAATACGGGCAGACACAAATTTAACGAAGATAAAATTTGATTTTTAAGTCGCGCGGTGAAAAATATATGAAAAGATAAAGGGTTACTACAATTTCTAGACTGTGTTTTTGTCAAAACTGCATTGTATAAGTACCACGTTGAACAAGGGTTACTACAATTTGTAGACTGCGTTATATTGAAACTGCATTATATGAGGGTTACCTGTACTGACCATTTAAAACTATACATTTAGAAATTTATGTATGTTTAATCATACAAATACAACATTTATTTTACAAATGATAGTCTATATTTTTCAATTTAGCTACTTGAATACAAATTTACTATTTCTAGATATATACAATATACTATTTCTAGATATACACAAAGCTTAGGACTCTGTATCACATGAAATTTTAATAAAAAAATTAGAAGTGATAGGAATACGAGGTAACGGCCCTAAACTGGTTAAGAAATTACTTAAATGCCAGATAACAAATTGAAAATAAGCAACAGCTATAGCAGCTCCAAAACAGTAGACTGTGGTGTGTCACAAGGATCTGTCTTGGAACCAATTTTATTTAATATTTATATCAATGAATTCTGCAATCTTAAACTAAACAGTAAAAGAAATACTTTTGCAGATGATACAGTACTAATTTTCTCTACAGACAACCGAACAAATAAAAACTATCGTGAATGCTGATCTTTTGAAAGTAACAAATTGGTTCCAGTCAAACAAACTCAGTATGAATGTCTCAAAAACTAAATACGTAAATTTTAACTTGCAAAATACAACTGGTAAAACGAACTTCACTGCACAATTAATTTTGTATGATTGGAATTTGAGGACAAATTCAAATTGCAACTGCGAGAAAATAGAAAAAGTCAGTGTAATAACTTACTTGGGATTAAAAATTGAGAGTAGTTTAAGCTGGAAACCACATATTACCGACGTCGTAAATAAAGTAAGGATTATGTTAAACAGACTTTACTACCTAAACATATTCTTAAATTGAAATACGCTAAAAATATTATATTCTGCCTGGATTCAAAGCACAATACAATATGGTACATTAAGTTGGGGAGGAATCTATTGCACTACGCTGAAACCTTTAGTCTCGACTCAGCATAAAGTAATTAAAATTTTAACTAGAAACAAATATAAGGATATTTGTTTATATATCATATATGATACTGCAATGTGTAATAAATACACCATACTAAACATACTATCCCTTAGATATTTATACTTCTATAGGGTACTATTATTCATAAAAAACGACAACGAATATGTAAACATCAAACAAGATGCTTTCCTTAGTAGACATAACGACCTAAAATACATAGTTCCAAAAGCAATTAAAGAAGCAATGCACAAACATTATGCATATTTAGTGCCAAAAGTATTCAACACACTGTCTTTAACAATAAGAAATGAAACTAACCCAAACAAATACAACTCTAATCAAAGAGTATTTATTTTCCTACAGAAATGAGGAATCTCTGTTCAAAATAATTGTATAAATTATTACTTTTTTAGCATATTTGTATTCAAAGATCATAAAAATTTTAATGCTATTTAACTGCTTTATTTTGTTCCTAATTAATTGTTATCAACTTTCTCTGTACATATTAGCATGTCTCCTGCAATTTTATTATGTAATTATAATAATATGTAATATGTATATTATATGACTGTACATATACGTATATAATGAAAATGAATTACATAAATTTTTGTAACTTTATGCATATTGTAACCTGGATGAGCTGTTGCTCTTAGGTTACACATATGATTGTTCAACATTTTGTACTATTATAGGAAGTTTACAAATAAATTTTACTAGTTTAAAAAAAAAAAAAAAAATTCTACCCTAAGGTTCTTCTTTATGAGCTGGTCAATAACATCGTCATAAAAAGTTGGTTGTAACTTAATTTTCCCAAGCAACACGCACACTTGTAAAGGCTGCTGAAGCTCACTGGCTAGAGCTACGTTGACTGCGTATGGCCTGTGATTTAAGTAACAGAGTGAGACGACATGAAATGGCTATGCATGTGCATGAAATTGCAGTGCCGCTGCGAGGACCTGTAAGCGCCTACAACCGAGCAAGCCAAGGTAGCTTTGACTAGACGAGCAAGCATCGGCTTCGATACACAATGCAAAGCTCAATTATTGCCACGCAAGCTTAAGACGTCTTCTGTCTACAAAAATAAAAGCCTAAATGGAATGCTTATAAATGCATGCATTTATTAACAAATAAATAATACTTCTTTCTCAATTAATGAGTTTGCACAGCAAGCATGGAGAATTTGCCACTGACAGTAATTCAGAATGACCAGCATGCTCCCCAGATCTCAACCCTATAGAGCACATTGGAACACAATAGGAAGACACATTACTGCTCGAAATTCCTCTCCAGAAAACAAAGATCTTATCCTTGCCTTGAAGTAGGAGGGGGCCAATTTGCCTCAAAAACTCCTGAATCACTTGGTGCTATGCATGGTACGACGTTGTGAGAGCTGCATTGCAGTTTGGGGTGGACATATTCCATACTGAAATGTCTCTCAGCATAGTTTTCTGTAAGCACTGATTAATTCCTTAATTACATATTTAGGAAATTTTAACTTTTGACAAAAATGTATTGCAATGTAATTAGTATGAAATTTATAACTTTTTTGTGTAATATAATTTCTTAATATACTAGCGATACATTTATTTCCACATTTGGCTGTAGTCATGAAAATGTTTTCATAAACAAGTAAAAATGTAGTTTATCCTTGGCTTTTGGACACTAGTATATGGAATACACAGATGCCCAGGAGGAATCCATGTATTATGCTTGTTCAACTATGTATGAGTAGGAGCAAAGGCAGAGGCATAACTAGGGAGGGGCAGAGAGAGCGGCACCCCCCCCCCCAGGCAGCACTTTGAATCTTTTTGAACTTTTGCAATTAATTCTAAAATACAGTCTCGAGAATTCCTCGAAATTCTCGAGGAATTCATTCCCAAATATTGTAATACTACTGCAAATTTTCCTCACAATTGCTGTAAGTGTTGCTAGTTGTGAGAAAAGTTTTTCTAAATAAAAGTGATTAAGAATTATCTACATTACTATGAAATAGAATTTGCCAATGTAATCGACAATTTTGTTAGCAGAAAAGAAAGAAAAATAATATTTTAGAATGTTGAAATTAAAGTTTTACTTCAAAAATAAACATAGTGTTTTAATTTATTTCCCTATACGTCGTTTTGACTTTTTGTAGTATTTTTGGTGTGTACTGAGAGGGGGCGGTAAACTCAGGGACTGCCCCGGGCGGCAAAAGCTCTAGCTACACCACTGGGTAAAGGTCACAATCTTCCATCAGTTCACAGAAAGAAAGAAGTTTGCCATCTACATATGAAATTGGTTGATTCATTTTCAGAGGAAAATTCCTATCAGAGATACTATCTCATTAGTTGTGATTATCCCTAATTTTGTGCTCTAATCATTATATTAGGGATAAAGAATATCATGTCAAGCATAACCAATTAGCAATGTTTGTTATTTGTGATCTAGTTTAATTACAAGAGTTTATTATAGAAAAATGTGCATATGGACTATTTTTTCCCTCATCCTATTAAAAATCTAATGTGGTAAGTATATGTTGCATCTGGAATCTATTACAATAATTACCTGATGTGATTTCCTCAAATTTTAACTCTTACAGCATCTTTGTTGAAAAGTATTACATCACACAATTCTAAATTTTACATGAAAAGATTTGGTGGAATTATAATATTTATTATTATTATTATTCGTGACACCTCCAAGGAGTCCGAAGACTCATTGTGGGAGGACACCTACAACTGTCTCAACCACTACACCGAACCTCTACTACGAATCATCTCCATCAACAGCCCACCTCCACCACTACCACAACTAGTATTTTTTGTCTGTAAATTGTGTGTGTTCTGTAGGGCCGATTTGTCTGTATGCAGGATGAAAAACCCAAGTTTCCGGGAGAAAAAACCCTGCTATTTTTTTTGAGAACTTAAATTTACAGTTCAACAATACAATGCTCTTGATTGGCTACCCATACTCATAGTAGAAATCATACCCCTCAAATTCATTTGCTGATAACCCACCTATTAATAAATATTTAGAATGAGTGATGGTTAAGCATCAATCATCATTAGATTTAATTGAATGAAAACCCACATAAAACTAGTGAATGACTTTTGGAATCAAATTTACATAACCAATCAATTTAAAATTTGGTTGGTTGTATAAATCTGCTGATTACAAAAGTCATTCATTGTATTTGCTGTGAAGAAGCATATAGAAACTTTTTTTTGCTTCGTAATCAACTAAATTATAGCAACAAGGAATAATATTCTTATTTTAATCCTATACCCAAGCACTTATAAGAAAAAGTTTGCAAGTGAAGTCCCAAATCTTAAGAAAAAAAAGTTTACAAGCATCTTTATGATTAGGCTATTGTATATAAAGGGTTGCTGACTTCGCATCAATTGCTTTACTATCCCATAATGCAAAGCACACTTCCTTTGGGGTGTGTATACCGCGAAGCATTAATGGCAAGGTCAACCAAGAACACTTTTGAAACCTCTGAGGTCTCCTCAGTGAGAGCTAGACCCAGCATCTGCCAGGCAGCACCTGTGAATAACCTATGCTAAACTTCTGCTCTCTGATTATACAATGTAAGTGTTTTTCATTCAATTTAATTATTAAACGGAATCTTAATAGTGGGTACTAGGAGCCGATTACATCTGCACAACCTGTAAGTACTTATACTGCATTAAATCAGTTATCTTTCCAGTTAAAAATCAGCCACGCGTAAGTGCCTGCTGTGCCTACCATACGAAACAAAGATGGTGGCAACAACAGTCAACGGCAAATGAGCACCCCGTGTCTCGTCAGAGTGCAGTGCCGTCAATCACCAACAAACCCACAAAAGTGTGCCGCAGCTGTAAAATTGATATCACTGACAAAAAAAAAAAGGTATACTGTGCGAGTTCTATTGCCACTGACTACATCCCTCCTGCACAAAAATAAATGATTCAGCACACAAGCTATTTATCAACCTCAACCAGCCCTTTTTCTGTTCGCTGGGCCTCCTTTCTCTAAAACAGCTCCTGAACTTAGGAGTAAATGAAAACCTTGAACAGCACATCAATACTATGAACGTAACTTTTTCCTCCAAAATATGAGCACCAGTGCTGTAATGCAAGTTCACCCTTGCCCACAAATAAACTCTGTAACCTCATCGCATGAACAGTACATGACTCAATGGGGGAAAAAACAAAAAAATTCAACACTGTGAACTTTCCGATGGGAAAACGGAAAATCACTAAAAGAAGAAAATCAAATCAGCAGAATACAACATCGATTCTAAAAAATATCATCAGGTCCCATCATTTTGGACCCATAAATAAAAGTAAGGATGGAACAAACTTTCCATGCCTCGTAAAAGTAACATGCCGACAAGCATATCTAAATTAATAACAGCAATCAACAACAAGTTCAAAGACACTTGATCCCAATCATGAATATGTGTTGGACCAGACCTAACATTTGCCCAGAGGGAATAAGAATGGCATCTTCAAGGACAACTTGAAGAAAAATGCCAAAATGAAGACAACAGTTGGATCATCAACTACAAAAGCTAAATTAGTGCAAAAATCAAGTGACAACACTAGTAGTCACCATGGAGACCAGTGTGCAGGCACTGCATAGGAAATGTGCACCTTGCAGTCAGATATATACCTCACAGAACCCTGCATATCCACTTCAACATCAGTGGCCTAAACTTCAACCTTAATAGTGTCCACTACCATCTTCAGTCTACCTAACCTCACCAACTCTTTCTGGCAGAAACTCAAATCTCACCTACCCCCACTACTATTCATCTCAACCTTCCAAACTAGGTGCATATGTTTGAGGTGGAAGGTCAGAAGCAATAGTCTAACCATGGGAATGAGGTAGAGGTTGAAGTTGTGGAGGCTGTTCCACTGGGCACTATTATAATGCCAAACTACTCTTGTAGAGGAGTGACTGTCTAAGCATTTTGCATACACTTTAACTCCTTTTAACCTAATGGTAGCGTTTGTGCATACATTTGCTCTGACAGAGAGCATTGCCCAACATTGACCTTCTTTGGTTGAAAATATCCCTTTCCCCACTCAGTCAAATTCATTTGTTGTCCCTATTACTCCCCTAATGCAACCAACCACTCTGAGTCCTTTAATTTCCTATCCTTAAAAATTAATTTTCTCCAGTCCCACTTTCCCAACAGCAAAATCCTCCTCCTAAGAGATTTTAATATCCACAACACCAACTGGATTTCTTCCTCCAGTTGTACAGATCTTGCAGGCAGAGATGCTGAAATATTTCCTGTCACTAACAACCCTACACAACTTGTTCAGATGCCAACCAGAATACCAAATAACCCGAACCGCTCCCCAAATACACAGTAAATGTAGTGGGTTCCCTAGGTAATTCTGACTACAATCTAGTGCTCATCGCCTCCCACCATGCAACAATGCTTAGACAGCCACTCCTATGCAAGAGTAGTTTGGCATTATAATAGTGCCCAGTGGAACAGCCTCCACAACTTCTATGCCTCATTCCCATGGTTAGACTATTGCTTCCGACCTTCCAACCCAAACATATGCACCGAACTTATCAACAAAGTAATCCTCATGAAAACAAACATTCCCTACACTACTCTGAACTGCCATTCCCTAACTAAACATTGCTTCTCTAAAAGATGTCCTAAGGCTGTACAAATGAAAAACCAAATAAACCATAACTCACTCAAATTAAGGACTCCATCCTTCTTTAGAGCTAATATTCAAGCCCAAAATAGATGCAAAAAAAAAATAATCAATGCTTCCACAACAGAGTATGAAAGAGCAAAAAGCAGGGAAACTAGCAGCCCATCCAAATGGCGCCAACCTTTTGGTTTCTCACCAAAGCATTTAGTTGTAACTTATGTCCAACACCCCCCCCCCCCCCGTCATACCCAGTTGGCTCTATTGCATTATCACCCACAAAAAAAGCCAATCTCCTGACCTCATATTTTGCTTCCAATGCATGCAATGGTAAATACCTCCAACCATTCCAGATGCCCAACATACAATGCCCCTATATCCTTTCACCAGAAAGAGATCAGTAAAATACTGTCCAAATTAGACACAAAAAAAGTCTCCTTGCCTTGATGGCATTCCTCCAATTGTCCTGAAAGTTTGTGGGCCAGAACTGACTCCTATCCTATGTAGTCTACATATACTCTCTTATATGGTATCTATTCTACATCCCGGAAATTGGCCTATATTCAATCCATTCCCAAGAAGGGTGACAAGTCACTGCCGTCCAACTACTGCCCTATCTCGCACACCTCAATCCTATCTAAAGTAATGGATAAAATCATCAATTCTCAACTAAAATTAGGCACCCACCTAATAAACAACTGCCCGTATGGATTCCATCAATGCCGATCAACAGGAGATCTGCTCACATATGTCACCCATCTCTAGCCAAATGCCATGAAGTTTGGCAAATCTCAAATGGTTGCACTTGATATCTCAAAAGCTTTTGACCAGGTCTGGCACAAAAGCTTAGCAAACTACCATCGTTTGGTCTGTCTCAGGACTTCTGCAGTTAGATTGGCAGCTTGACCTTCAACCCAATATACAGTTTTGCAGATGACAGCACATAGCACTCCTCCCTTACAATTGATAAACCTTACTCTACACAACTCACTTCAACCTACAGAACATCAACTACTACCACCCTCAATACTGATCTCCAAGCCATACTCCAATGGGATCAGATAACCTCATCAATTTCATTGCTAATAAAACCCAGTTCTGTCTTATTTCTCATAAAAAATAACCATTTTCTTTCAGTATTATTTTTGGCAACATGCAAATTTTCAGACATGAGATTCTTGGAATTATCCTGACATCAAGCCTCTCTTGGCATAAACACATCACAGCCATCACATCCTCAGCTTCTAAAAAACTAGGATTTCTCTTTCACTTAAGATGTTACTCCCCCCCCCCACACACACACACTGAGCAGCTGTTAACTTTATGCAAATCACAAATCTGTCCAGCTATAGAATACTGCTCTCACATATGGGGTGAGACAACCATTACATCCTCAGCTTCCAAAAAACTAGGATTTCTCTTTCACTTAAGACATTACTTCTCCCCCCCCCCCCCAACCAAACAGCTGTTAACTTTATGCAAATCACAAATCTGTCAAGCTATAGAATACTGCTCTCACATATGGGGTGCCTCCCCCCTAAAAGATCTATCAAATGCTTTTTGATAGATAATGACTCATCTCTTACTAACTCACCCCCTCCCACTTTTGCACAGACATTTGGTTTCTGCAATATGCTTATTTTACAAATATTTCCAAGGGAAGGTTCATCTGAAATAGAATCAATAATTCCCCACTTAGTACTAAGCTCGTTGGAACACATGCAGCTGCTGCTCAACATCCCTTCACAGTGCATCTCGAAACCCATAAATCAAGTTTCTTTTCCTCCTTCATTACTGCAACTGGTGTATTGTGGAACTGTCTTTCCCTGTTGTGTTTCCCAAGGAATACAATATACAGTCTTTTAAATCAAATATAAACAAGTTCCTCCTTTCCTACTATCCATATACGGTACTAATGTACTGTAAGTTGATCAGCCAACCTTTCGTGTATGGGGCTCAACAAAAAGGAATACACTGAGGTTAAATTCATGCAGAAGTCACATATTTTCCACATGCAAGGAACAATTGGTGTATCACCTTATTTTTAAAATACTCTAGTTCAGAGACAGTTGTAGAAAGTGTTTTCGCTTGGTAATCAAGTAAAGAAATATGGTTGTGAAATGTCCCAAGATTAGGTAAATTAATTCTTAGACCTTCTGCCCAAAACCAAGACTAGTTAGTTACTCACACCCATAGAGAATGTCCCTCTTAGAACGTTAGGCTTCCAGTCAAACATCTTCCACTAATTGTGTGTGGTGGTGTGAATACAATTTTCATATCATATCCCAGATGAATGAGACAAAATACTGATACTATTAAACTCAGATTTAATTATCTGTTTTCATTCCATTAAACCAAAAGACGATCCCATTGAAAACCTATAGCAATCAGTAATTTCCTGGTGTGAAGATTCAAGCCATCAGAATTCAAAAAGGGAAGACAGAAGTTAATTTTCACTAGCATGATTGATTTAAAAGATGAAAGTATGAGATGCAAGAAGATACAAGAACTACTGGAAGAACCAAAAAATTATAGCAGAGGAGTAATGTTTGAAAGTTTCTTGCTATGAAGAAGAAGAGCTATTATCTTAAATGAGCATGCATAAGTTGTGTAGTGGGTGATGCTGTAAAGATTTTATATGTTTGGGGATAAATTTGATGGACAAAAGGACTTTTATATGCCTGAGGGATTGGACTCTAAGAGATTTTGAGCTAAGCGTACAGAGAAAGTTTGGTTCAGTGAGAGAATGGATGTGCAAAATTGGGAAATTGAAGCCATCAAGGAGGATGTAGGTACTCATGTATGCAAGGGCTCCTTAGGCAAGCTGAAGAATGAGCATGATGAATGCAATTTCACAAGTCAAAATATGAAATAAACAAATATTGCAATGCATGCATATTAATTTTTCCCAAGACATTTCTATATACCTAGCGAGATTCACTTCCTATTCTGCTGCTTAGATTTCCAACAAGTACCACTTTCTTCCATTTTCTTTGTCTTAGCTGCCTGATCTACTGATTTGAAAAACAATGTAATATTCGAGCAATAATGATCAAGGAAAGGAAGATGTAGTGACAACATTCAACACCAAACATGAAGATAAACTACTTGAATGGAAGGCAGTTTCAAATAGTTATGTAGGTAATTTTAAACAGACAATGAAACAGACAATGAAACTTATTTGTACCTATGGTCTCATAGACACACACACACACACACACACACACACACACATGAAAGAATGATCATTAACTCGGTTAACATACATATTTTTATAAAGAACTGAATGACTAGAACCGAGATTTAAGTAAAAAGGTTTTAATATAAAAACACGACTAGTTTCGGCTTAACAGCCTTCATCAGGTGAGAGTATAAAAGAAAGAAAAAAGAAAAAACACCAAAACACTGATGCTTAAATAAACTATGAACATCATTAATATATAGAGACTCTCTATGATGTTCATAGTTTATTTAAGCTTCAGTGTTTTAGTGTTTTTTCTTTTTTTCAATTCTTTATAAATATATATATATATATATATATATATATGTGGGAATGAAAGCTAAACATGAGAATTACAGAGGAATTTCTCTACTAAGTATCTATGTAAGATATAAGCAAGCATGCTTGAAAAGATGTTGGAAGTTTTCCCCCACTTGGTTAGACTATAATAAATTTAGTTTAATCCTTTATCCAAGTGTAAGCAAACAAAGTTTGCACCTGAAGTATCTTCAGGACTGAGGCAACTGATGATAAACGTGGTACACCTTTTGGCCACTCGTATAAGTAAATATGACTTCTCCATTGCTTCTGCCTTAGTATCACCACTTCTGGGTCTGGCTCCCACTGACAAGACCTCAATAAAGGTCGAAATTGGTTGGAAGCTTGGGTGATGAATGGCAATGCTGTAGCCCATGAAGATTTAACTGAGGCTTGGCTGTTGCTGTCACCCAGGTCCTGGGTGAGAGGGTAATGAATGGCAATGCTGTAGCCCATGAAGTAAACTGAGGTACGGCTGTTGCTGTTATCCCTCAGATGACATATAAGCAAATGAGCGGCTCTGTTCGGTGGTGGGTGAGCCTGCCACAGTGTAGAGCAACCCATTCTGAGAGTTTTCTCAGTGGCAGGGTGAGCCTGTTACTGAGGGGAACAACACTGAGTTTTTAGAGTTTGACCTGTACTTGAACATTCAATAAAGGTCGAAACCGGTCTGGGTAGTGGCCCTTCCCTTAAGGCATGTCTGCAAGGAGATGTGCTTTGCATTATGGGAGATACTGAAACAAGGAGTGATGAGAGCTTTGTCCACCTTTACCACGAGTTGCCTCAGTCCTGAAGATACTTCAGGTGCAAACTTTGTTTGCTTACACTTGGATAAAGGATTAAACTAACTTTATTATACTTGAAAAGAGGCTGAGAAAATTTATGGAAGAGAAACTGGAAAAAGAACAAGCTGGATTCAGGCCAAACAGAAGATGTTATGAGCAGATTTTCACATTATGACAAATAGTTCAGAAATCATGGAAATATGACAAGGATCTGTACTTAAGTTTTGTATATCTGGAAAGGGCATATGGCAAGATGCCCAGAGAAAAGCTTTTCAACACACTACAATTATATAGGATAAATTAAACATTATACAGGGCAATACATTGTCTATATTTAAGTTGTAAGTCAGTAGTTAGAACTGTAGGAAATGATGTGAAATCAGATGCAAGACAAGGACATTATGAAAGAAATTTATATTAAACCTGATATTAGAATTGGAGATATCAAACTTAGCTCTTTGCCTTAAACAAAGAAAATGCAGAAACAATGAAACTTCAGTTCTCAGCCTCTTCAGTTCTCACTACCCAGAAGGTTGAAACCGGTCTGGGTAGTGACCTCTCCTCATAATGTAAAACAGTACTACATCTCCTAAGAGTTGTATGTTTTTACATTATGAGAAAATATCAAGAACAGTGAGGGATCTTGCTCCACCTTTGCAACGAGTTGCGGTGGTGTGGCACTACCAAGTGGTCACTTACGCTTGGATACGCCGACAGTTCGTCGGCATGAAACGTTCAGATCGTAGTTTTCGATCTTAGTTTCGCTTACTGGCTGAAAAACAATAGGGATTTTTATCCCCTTAACTTATCAACCTCGCCAGAAAAAAATAGCCGTTTGGCTTTTCATCTTAACATTTAGGCAAGTTCGTAGATTCATCGGCATGTTAAATTTCTATAGGAAAATTTATTCCTAATTGTTCACAGCTATTGAGACTCATAGCATACTTGACAAGGAAAGATGTTAGATTCAATTGGAGTAAAGCTCAACAAGAAGCATTTGACAAACTAAAACTTGCATTATCTAGTTGATTTGGTGAAAATGTTTATCTTTCTGCTGATGTTTCAAATGATTGCATTGCTGCTGTATTAAAACAAAAAGAAGGAGAAGAATTTAAGCCAGTAGCTTTTATTAGTAGGAAATTATCAGGTCCAGAATTGAACTATTCGACCTTAGAAAAAGAAGCATTAGCAATAATTTTTCCTTCGAGAAAATTTAGAGATATTTGTTGTTAGGACAACCTATTAAAATAAGATCTGATCACTAACCACTGTCATTCCTAAGTACAATGGAGGATAAAAATCAAAGTATAATTAGGTGGGCACTAGAACTGCAGGAATATAATATTAATGTGGCTTATATTCCAGGAAAAAGAAACATAGTAGCAGATTACTTATCTAGACCTCTAGGATCTGATGATGAAAAATCACCAAGGATAACCATTTGAATCAAGATGAAGAGAAGTCCAAAGTTCATGTTATTCGTAAGATGAATAAAGAACCAAGTTCACAGAAAACCAGACAGTACATTAATCATTTCAGAAAGTATATATAAGTCATTTGCACCGGGAGATTTAGTATTGTTAAATGATAAATCTAGTATAAAAAGGGTTAATCAGGAAATTAGGAAGGAAAGTTTCAGGTCCATATAGAATTCTAGACAAATTTTTATATAATTTAGATAATGTACAACATAAGAGTGATATTAAAAAAAAAAGAATCTAACATGGATGAAATAGTGGCAGAGTACCATAGGTTAGTTAGTTAGCTTAGAATCAAATAAAACAGAGGAATGTAAAAATTCCTCTAATTTTGTTAGTGAAGATAAAGAATCTCAGCCGGTAGAATTTGAGTCAGATAGTGATGATTCTGTAAATTTATAATATAATTCATATTTAAATGAAATATTTGAAAAGTACAGAAATGAAATTCATAAATATAATTAATTGGGAGATGTATATTCACAATTATCTCTAGCATCAGATGATTCTGAAACTAGTACCCATTCAGAGATTGTAAATAATGATCAGCAAGAATCACGTCAGTTTTGTTAGATACAAGTTAAACATTTCGAAATTAAAAAAAAAAAAAAAATTAAGAAAAAGATGAAACTGATGTAAAAATAATCATAATTTAAAATTATGAATATTTTTACAAATTACAAATTGTTTATGTTAATATATAATATTAGTTTTGCTTTCATAACACATATATTGGCACTTGCAATGTGCCTGTTACTGATATTATTATTGTTAAAATGAAATGTAAACTATTTGAAATTTTGATGTACTTTCTGATGTAGATTCTGATAATTGTGTTACTTGCAATTCTGTTATTGTAATTTAAAATTATCAAATGCCATGTTTTGAAAAGACATTCTTGTTACAAAAATGGAGTAATAAAAACAGTCATTATAGAGACTAATAACATTACAAATGGCATGGTCAACTTACAGGATTGGTTGTGACTTAACTTTATTTTAGACTCCAGAAAGTAAATCTTGACTCAAGTAAAATGGCTTGAGAAAGATGAAGCTGATGTAAAAATAATCATAATTTAAAATTATGAATATTTTTATAATTGTTTATGTTAATATATTATTAGTTTTGGTTTCATAACATGTATGTCGACACTTGCAATGTACCCTTTATTGATATTATTCTTGTCAAAATGAAATGTAAACCATTTGAAATTGATGTGCTTACTAGAATCTGATAATTTGTAATTTTTTATTTTTTATTTTTATTTCTAATTTAAAATTGTGAAATGTTGAGATATTTGTTGTGGTTTGTGAAGACATCCTGTTTACGCTAATGGAGACAATGTGTCACCATTATATGGCTGACACGTTGTCTCCATTAGCGTAATCTCCATTGTCTCCATCTCCAACTTCTTTCTTGATATTTACAGGGAGTGCATGCTTGCCAAGGAGATTGATGAGTGATTGACAGCTGACAGAGCATTCAATATCAGGTTAATGACAAAAAACAGGAAAGAGCTAATGGAAGTTTAAGAACGCAGACTGGAGAAATTTTGTTCTTAGGAAGTTTAAGTTTTACATGACAGTCGGAAGAATATTAATAGAGGATTCCAAAAGGAATCATAGAACTCTTGAGTCTTTAAACTGGAGGAGTTGAGATTGTTAACAAGTATTTAGTAAATAAAAGAAGATATTGCAGTCAATGTTCTAATTGAATGTTGATGGAAACACTGATTGGAAAGTTTCATCTGTCTTAAGGATACCGGATCTATTTGTTATTTCTACTGGAAAAGGTGACAGAATTAGCTCAACTTAGATATCTTGTTTATGAAGTAGTAGAAGAAACTTTTTTTCTCTGAATTTTATCTCCCATAAGGGAGATTAAAAGAAAAGGATCCCACGGAAAAGAAGGAAATTTTTATATTTTCGGAAAGGCTCTAACAAAAAAAACTGACTCTAATGAATGTTGAAAGTTTATTTTTCACTTGGTTAGACTATAATAAATTTAGTTTACTCCTTTATCCAAGTATGAGCAAACAAAGTTTGCACCTGAAAGTATCTTCAGGACTGGGGTAAGGTGGTACAACACCAGGCAACTCGTTGCAAACTCGACGTTAGCTTGCTTGCTGCACCTTTGCAACGAGTTGCCCAGTGTTGTACCACCTTACCCAAGTCCTACAGATACTTTCAGGCACAAACTTTGTTTGCTCACACTTGGATAAAGGATTAAACTAAATTTATGCCTCTAATGAACATTTTTTTGTTATTGTGAAAACAAGGTGTTTTAGTCTGGCAGACGTAATTAAGTATATGTTTAACAATCCAATAATTGAATGAGCCAGAGATTGGGTGATTTAATATTTTTGGATAAGAAAATCTCTTAAGGTAGATTTATTTTAGAAGGCCTTGGATCCAGTTAATTTTGTAATTATGTAATTTTATTTGAAGTGTATATATATTGTTTTAGTTTCATTAAATGTATATATTTTTGCATTTGGTCTTCAGTCAGTGATTTTCCGGATTCTAAAAGAAACAGTCAAAGGTCATTGCAGCAATCGTCATTGAACCCTTGTGTAAACACTAAACACTCGGAATAAAAAAAATTCTTTATAGAGACAATCTCAAAACAAATGTTGCAGCCAACAGGATTTGACTGCAAGAAACTAATGTAGCTCAGGATTTAGGAATAATGACAAACAGAGATGAAGATCACAAATACAAAAATGTATACATTTAATGAAACTAAAAAATATATACACTTTAAATAAAATTACATAACTACAAAATTAACTGGATTAAAGGACATATCAAAGTGAGAAAAATTTCAAAATATTGATCAGATGTTAAGAAACCACAATAAGTCACCAGGATAAGGAAGTTATTAGTCCTCTTTGTAAGGCTTGGATATGACACCTCTAAACTACTAAGCACAGATTTAGTAATGTGAATTTCTTGGAGTGTGGAAGTGCAGGGAATTTGGAGGTGAATAACTGGTTTCTTAAGTGCTTTCTAACAGTACAGACTAAAGGTTTTGGAATTACAAAGTTTAGCTAACAGAGAAGATGAGATTTGTTAGAAACATACAAGTTACTAAAGGAGTTTTATGGAGTAAATAATGAAGAAATATTTCTATACATGACTGGACAGGAAAGAACAAAGAATTCTGGATATTGTATAAATGTAGTTATCAAATTCATGGAGACTATTTTTTTTTTCTCTCTCTTGGAGTGGTAAATGAGTGGAATAGGCTGCCAGAGGTAGCTGTGAGCAAAGAATGATTAGACACTGCCAATAATTGTTAGTATGGAGCTACCATGCAGTCATTGGATTCCATGATAATGCCGGTGTTTAACTATAGATCCTTAGTATCCAAAAAATTAAATCTTTTTTGTTCAAAGCATTATCTCTAAACAGATTAACTTTCCACAAATCAGAAATATATTGAACTACTGAATGCCATTTGCACACTCAGAATGATGTCAATTAGAGCATGCTGAGGCAACCTGATGAAGTGGCTAAAGATTCTGATGTGCAAGCATATTGGTGCAGATTAACACACATATACACACTGCTTGGAAAGAAGTCAATGGACAGCCTCATGGGCAAGGTACACTGTGCCATAACAAGTCACATGTTTCTAGTGAGTATAAATTTGAGGATTATGATGCTCCCAAGTCAGTGTAACTGTGTCTGGGTGAAACGACTGTGAGAAGGGGACTGACAGCGTTTGAAAGAGGTGTGTTGTGGATGCCATGTTACAGGTGATTATGTTTGGCAAATTGTTGACAAATTGGGCCATCCCAGGTGAACAAGCAATAAAATATTGAGATGAAGGTGCAGGGACTTAAGTGCAAGTGCTACCTGTGGTGGATGCCTCAACACACTAACCGAATGTGACTGTAGGGTGTTACGAAGCATAATATGTAAAAACCACCATTCATCAGCTGACATGTGGAATGGAGTTTTGAGCATTGAATGGAACATGAATCTGCACAAAAACATTCAGAACTGAAGCCCACAACATGGGATGCCATGGTTGGACTGCAATATGCAAGCCTCACATTACCCAAACCAACATGCAGTGTCATCTTCAGTGGTGTGCAAAGTACATGTACAGTGGGACATGGAAGCTTGGAAAGCTGTGTTATGGAGCAACAAATCATGCTACACCCTCTACCAACAATATGGATTGGTGTAGGTGTGGCAGATGTCCAGTGAACATCTCTTGCCAGAGTGAATAATCCCAACTATGAAATTCGGATGTGACAGTGCGATGGTATGGGCCTGTTTTTTCTACTTTGTTCTCAGACCTCTGTCTGTGGTGTCACGAACACTGAATTCCGAGAAATATCCGAACATTTTAGAACAATGTAATGCTTTCCACTTTGTGGTGTTTCTACAGAATTAACCATTGTTTCATTCAGCAAGACAAAGCACCATGTCATAAGGCTACTGATGTAACTGTGTGGTTTGTGGACATGGACGTCACCACACTTTACCGACCTCCACAGAGCCCTGACCTCAAACCTATTGAACATCTATTGGATGAACTGGAGCATCGAGTGAGGTCAAGAGAAGTTCATCCCATCACAGTCTAGGACCTCATTACATGCCTACATGAAGAATGGTCCGCAATTCCCACTGATTGCTATCACACACCTATAGCAAGTATGCACCACAGGAGTGCTTCAATCAGAGCAGCGAAAGAAAATCTTAAGATGGGCACTAAGGCTGTTTCTCACACTATGGTGTCTATTGACTTCTTTCTATGTATATGTATATTTCTATGTATATGATCATCAGCCACCATATATGTATATATATGGTGGATATGGTGGCTGATGATCAGAGACAGCATCAATAGTTTCGTTATATAATCACATTCTTTTATTAA
Organism: Typopeltis vanoorti; assembly: GCF_054136105.1. Classification (NCBI taxonomy): domain Eukaryota; kingdom Metazoa; phylum Arthropoda; class Arachnida; order Uropygi; family Thelyphonidae; genus Typopeltis; species Typopeltis vanoorti. The sequence goes on along the minus strand of NC_143567.1, from coordinate 33,774,581 downwards.
TAGTAGAAGAAAAACTATTATAATGAAAAGTGAAATACTTTGCTCAGATTTTGCTGTTTTGGAATTACTGCTGAAACAACTAAGATCAAGGCCAGCATATTTTTCTTGGTTTTATTCGTTGGTCAGATATTAATAAATGATATACACAAATTGTCAACAAGTTTCACCAGCTATTCTGTCTGGTTTCTTCAGGACAAGTATAATGGTACACACTAACAAATGCTAGTAAAAAGAAGAATGGAGTAACCATTACAGTTGTGTAGGAGTTGATCTTAGGAAAAACAGTTTCCCAAATTTTTAGCTAATTAATCCTGACATTAACAGAAATTATTATTATAATAGGAAACTTCATGGAATCTGAAGACTCATTGCAGGATATCCAATCTACCATACCTCTCCTTGAACCCATTAATAGACAAAGCACTCACAACTGATTCTGGAAACCTATTCCACTTATTCACAACTCTCCAAGCATAAAAATCTAGTTCTGACCTCCAATTCATCCACCTCTGTTCCCACACCAGTGTCTGTCGCATATGTTAAAGCAGTAACCTCACTAGGATGATATACCCTTGCAAAGTGGTCACTCAGTAACTTGACTATTTTATCTGCTTCTGTCAGCTTGTAACTATCATCACTCATTAAGGTTAATCTTCCATAGTCATTCTTCCTCTTACTTGCCACATAATAAATAACTCTTTGGGATTTCCTTTGGTGTACTGAACTAGATTCTTCTCATAATCTGATTTTGCCTTCCTTGCCATGTTGGTCACTTTTCTTGCCTAAGCTTTGTACTGTTCACGAGTTTTCTGGTCACCTTTTTCTTATATACCCTCCACAGCATTTTCCTCTTCTGCAGCTCGTGCTTAGTGATATTACTCATCCATCTGACTCCTACCTGATTAATCCTCCTTACCTTAGGTATACAATTTAATATTGCTTCCTCTGGATAACCATTCGCTATCTCCGATGCACATTAACACCTTTACCCTGCAGTGCTTTATGCCATGATACAGATTTAAGCTTCCTAAGCTTGTCATAATCACCTGCCTTGTAGTTCCACAAATATTCCTTCTTGACAGAATATTCCTCTTGTTTCACAATCTCCCAAGTCAAGACTGCATGACAATTTTTTAACCAATCTGAGGCAATGTGATCACCTTGATTATAGATAGCTCTTCTGATCCTATGACCAGGTCCAATATTGTTCCACTGCTAGTCCCCCCTTCATTACATTCTGCCTTAAGTAATTATCTCTCAGCAGGTGTATAAATTCCATTTCCTTCCTGCCATGTGATCTTTCCATATTGAAAGAATATTGAAAATTATACTTACTTAACATAATATTTATAATTTTATCTTTTCATTAAAAGCATGGGACATTAGGCTGTCCCTACAAGTACAATACGGGACAGCAAAATTCGATGTAAAATACGAGATGTCTAACAAGCCTATATTTGGTTGCACTTCATCGGCTATTATCAGCATTGTCCCTCCCCATCCTATTTTCTCTATCTTCCCTGAAAATACTAAACCCTTCACATTCTATCCCTATATCTACATCATCTGCTATTAGCCAAGTCTAACTAATGCCTATAACCTTTAGTGAGGTTGCACTAACCAATGCCAAAAACTCCTCCCTCTTGTTCCTGATATTTCTGGCCTTAATATACAGAAAATGCAGCATCCCTTTAAGCCTCCACCCACCTTTACTTTCTGAAATGACTATTCAATATTTTTGCTAGAGAGACTAGATTCAGGTCATTCTCACACTCACTTGCTTTATGAGTGCCTTCAAACTAACTCACTTGCTTCCATGCTAATTGCTTAAGTTTCTCTGAATTTGCACTTCAGCATGATCGGTGAGCATAGCTCTCTCTAGACACCTAGCACCAAAACCATTTAGATGCAGTCCATTAGTATTGTACAAATCCTTCTTTCCATCAAACAGTGACCACAAATCCAAAAATTCTATATCATTCCTTTTGTATAATCTACATACTCATTGGCTATATATGCCCTCTTCCTCAGTTCGCCTCTATCATAGCATGGTAGGAGACTTACAATCTTAATTTTCTAGCTCTTCAGTTTTGTCTCTTCTAACAACAACTTCCCTCATAGAATACTTTTCGCCTCTCAAATCATTTGTACCAATGAAGACAATCCTTTCCTTAGACATACCTTTTTTGCATCTGGATGGCGTGGCTAATATGAATTTTTGTACCCGGAAAATGAGATTTTGTCACACTTTCAGTGAGTATGCATCTGATCATTGAGTCTTCGTACATAATTTTCTCCTTAGCTTGTTTTCTTGTTTGTTCGGATGGTCTTTATTATTCCTTCGGACCATCTGCTTGTTTCTCTTTTCAACCCTGCTAATCTCTTGCTGCTTCTGGCATTTTTCAATTTCCCTGTTTTGTCTTATGAAGGATAACATTCATGCATGCAATTTCTTTATGAATGTCCATTTCATTCTCCTTTATTTTCATGGCCACATGTTCAACATTAATAACATCATTTTTTATCTTACTGTTGGTACTGTCCACTGTACTAATATTTGCTGTGTTCTTGTCACCTAATAGATACTCATTTTTGAAACACTTAATACAAACTCTCTCTCCAGTTTCAATTTCCTTCCAGCTATACTTTAACTTTCTCGTCGAATATATTTCACACACACTGAATAAAATCCCGAAAATTCAAACCGCCCAACAATGTGGTCTTTGCCACGATTGTTTGTCCACGCATTGATGCGATGCTGAAAATATCGTGTGAGAGTGACCATGGAGTGATTACCTGGGTGGTTGCCAATCATACAAGGACTTCTGTGAGGAATGGATATATGAAGAACTGCAAAGGCTATTGATTACGAGAAAATGAGGACACAGCTTGCAGCTGTAGCATGGCATGAAAAGCTGGGTGGAAAGGAGAACAATGCTGTTTGGATGATATTCAAGCACTATCCAGTAGAAGCAATATCTAAATGTCAAAATGGAAGGATAAAAAGGGAGGTGGAGTGCTACTGATGATAGAAAAAAAAAAGTTATATCCATACATCGTAGAGATGCAGAAATAATTAGTTGGATGATACCATAGACCTGGTATTGTAGAGGCTAGCGATCATGAAATATATAAGCAAATTAGCCAAGCAAAGAAGAAAATGGTAGCTATTATAGGTGACTTGAATTATGGCAATATAGATCAAGATGAGATAGCAACCAGAAGTAAAGAAAATCAATTTCTCAAATTTTTGAGGCACAACTACCTTAGGTAGTATGTAACACAGGGCATGCAAGGATTGAGGATCTGTGATATGATAAATGAGGTGTTAAATCTCCTTCCAGTTGATGAGAGTGACCAAGAAGTGATAACCTGGGTAGTTGCCAGTCATGCAAGGACTTCCGTAAGGAACAGAAGTATGTGGAGCAACCAGGCTCGTGATTATGAGATGAGGACACAGCTTGCAGCTGTAGCATGGGATGAGGAGCTGAGTGGAGATCAATGCTGTTTGGGTGATATTCACGAACTATCTAGTAAAAGCAATATCTAATATTCCAAGAGTCATAAGGTTAAATAAGGTAGGTGTGCAATGGATGAATCAAGAGATTAAGCATGCAATACAGAGAAAGAAGGCATTATGGAAGCAACATAAGATGAGTGGAAATAAAGAACTCCATGAGGAGTACAAAGAATAGTAAAGAAGGTGAGTCGGTTGGTAAGAATAGCAAAAGTGCAGAATGAGCAGCAGTTAGGTAACAAAACCAAAAAATCTTAGGGAGTTATTTCGATATGTAGCCATCAAAAAAGAATAATGATTATGGTAGGATGACAATGATTAAAGAAAATGGTCTAAGGGCAACTGTTGCAGAGGATACACTTGAGAAATTTAATGAGCAGTTAATAAAGGTATTTCATCATTGTGAACATCACATCATGTAGAGTTTGAGAGCAATATTTCATTGAAATCGGTGAATTTCAATGTGGTAGTAAAGCTTCAAAGGCACTTGAGTGCTTAACCATGTACAGATGCTACCATATGCACCTCGATATTCTCCATACAAAAACCGGTTTTTGTAAGCATCTGCGTTAGTATTTTTCCATAGCTTGTTTTGTATTTACATTCCTGTCGCCTGAAATATATATTTTTTTGCTTTGCTACCATATTCGCTTTGAAACTATGTATGATTCTTGTATGAGCATGTATATTTTTCTTTGTTTTTAGTCATTTTTTGTTCAACTTACTGGTGTACACTGTAGCATAAATTATTTCTAAAATGATTTGATGCAGTTTCAGTTCAGTCTTTGCTTGTGTTTCAAAGAAGTAAGATATGTTTTTTTTTATTGAATTAGTGGTAAGTGTTTGGTAAATTCTAGTGTTTTTTTTTTTTATTGTAAAGATGATACTAATTATTACGATAACATATGTTCAGAATGTGATTTTATTTATTTTCTTTCGTTTTTAGCTTATAATTTTATGGTTTTCATATTTGATATTGTCTTACGAATTACAAACTATTATCTGCTGTGTTTATTGCTGTTTTTCTTCATTACTGCTTATTTTACTAGATTATTTTAGATAATTATGACAGGAAGAAAAAAGATGTTGTACCAGTTCCGAGTTGAGAGATCTTTTAGAGGAAGTGTCGTCAGTTGCTTCATCAGATATGCCAAGGGATGATGATGATGATTCAGATGTGGAATTAGAAAACAATATTTTTATGGCGATTTCTCAGCTTTTGACAATGTTGCTGAAGAATATATGCTACAATTAGATGAAAAACTAAGAGAAGAAGCAAATGCAGAATCTATAGCTACTGTTGACGCTTCAGCTGAGAAAATCCCAGAAATGTTGTTGTGTATCTGAATAGAAACTCAAAAATGAACAGAAGATGGACCAATGTTCCTCCTGATGTACATAAAGTTCCTGATTTTATGCAGGTATTTTGAGAAAGAGAAGGAATTGCCGGAGCAATACTAACTCAAAATCTATACTCTGCAATGGACTCTTTCAAACAAATAATTCCTGAAACAATTATAAATGTGATTGTGTGTGTGAAACTAACAGAAAAGCCAGAGATTTACAGCAATACAAATTACCTTGTATTTGATATGATACTGATGAAATCTATACTATGATTGGCATTCTGATGTATGCTGGAATGCGGAAGAATTGGGATGAACGGCTGGACGAGCTCTGGGAGAAAGATAACTCTATTCTACAATTGTCACTTGAAAGAATACAGCAGCTTGTGCGATTTCTGCAAATTTGACAATCGTGATACTAGAAAAGAGCAGTTGAAAGATGATAAATTGGCAGCCTTCAGAGACATTTGGAATATGTTTCTAGAATGTCTAAAAAGTACTATAAACCATTGGGAGATTTGACTATTGATGAGCAATTAGTATCAAATATAGGTCGCTTCAATTTCCAGTAATATATTCCTTCAAAGCCAGGAAAATATGGAATTAAAATTTTCTGGGTATGCAATTCAAAAAACTCGTTTCCACTGAAAGGGGAAATATATGTAGGAAGACACCCCAACGAACCAGTAGCAACTAACTACACTCTGTCCTTGGTGCATCGCTTGGCTCAGCCTTATATCAAAAGTAGAACTATTACAATGGACAATTACTTTACGAGTTGCACCCTGGCTGATCAGCTATTGACAAAAAAAGACCACAATTCTTGGAACAATGTTTCAGTAAGGAAATATCATGAGTAGACATATTATTTAAAATTAATCACGTAAAATATTATTTATTAGTAGAATTTTTGCCCGAGTATCACAGGCATCTTCAGTACATGTAAAATGCTAATTAAACAATAACTGACAATTCCAAAAGGCACCACCTAATAAGCTAATGTAAGATAACTAAAAAAGTCATTAAATTACCTAACTTATTTAAAAAAAATAGATAAATAAATTATATATACAATTAAAAAAGTTAGGAAAGATTAGCTGATTTAAAAAGTACTATACAAAGGGGATAGATGTAGACCATCGGATTTGTTTAAGTTACGTGAGTGAAGTAAAGTTTCACATGTTTCTTTATAAAGCCGTTCCACGAGGAACCGACTTTTGTGAAGGACTCTTGTCATGTTCCAATAAACTCTATGTCTAGTGTTGATGACGTGGTCTTCAAGTCCAGACTGTTCAGGCTCAAGATATTGAATATAAGACTTGTGTTCTACTAGCTGGAATAAAAGCAGATCTTCCTGTTTGTCCAAAATAAGATAACCCACAAGAGCAAGGAATCTGGAAGACACCTGGATAACTGAGATGTGGAAGCTTGTCCTTTGGAGACGCGGAGATTTTTCTGATTGGTCGAAAGGCAACAAAAAAAATTTAGTGGTTTTAAAACTTTTGCTATGCGTTCACTAATGCTTTGCACATAAGGGATAGGAATACGTTATTTCTTCTGTATTTGAAGAGGAAGATATATCAAAACTACTCAAAGCTCTTTTGATGAAAGAATTCTTATATCCATTAGATAAAAAAGAGGAAATAACATATTGCAATTCATTCTGTAATAGTTCATCTGAAGAACAAAAGGAGTGGGCCTGATGAACCAGTGTTTTAATAGTTCCCGCCTTTTGAATGGGATGGCGATGAGATTCAGCATGGATATAATGGCCTGTATGAGTCTTCTTCCTATAGAAGACTAGTTATCTAACAATAGCTACTTAGGTGGTGCCTTTTGGAATTGTCAGTTATTGTTTAATTAGCTTTTTACATGTACTGAAGATGCCTGTGATACTCAGGCAAAAATTCTACTAATAAATAATATTTTACATGAGTTAATTCCGTTATTATAATTTTAATTAATCTTGGAACAATCAAGAACAATAAACTAGATTTGTCAGCTGAATTCACCATGAAAAGCGAAATAGCAAAAAGAGAGGTGGATTCCACAAGATTCTGTTTCAACAATTTTCTTACACTTCAAAAGGAACAAAAATGTATTGCTGTTGTCTACATTACATGACACTGGTATTGATCAAGAAACATCGAAGCCGAATATAATCTCAGATCATAATGCTAGAAAAGGTGGTTATCAAATCCACAAGCATGTGGATTTGATAACCACCTCTGGACTGGACTCAGGACTGGATGGTATTTCACCACGGGTTTTGAGAGAATGTGCTAAAGAACTAAAAGCTCCGTTGACCTGGCTCTTCAATAAGTCTGGCTGCGGGAAAGGTACCCAAGGAATGGAAGATAGGTAAGATAGTGCCGTTGCATAAGGCAGTAGCAGCCTGGAAGTGTCTAATTATAGGCCAGTTTGCGTGTCATCAGTAGTTGTTAAGGTCTTGGAGAAATTAGTGAGGGATTATATACAGTGTTGGACAGATGAGGGTAATGTTTTCAGTGAGAATCAACATGGATTTGTTAAGGGGCACTCTTGCTTTAGTAATATGACTGCCTTTTATAATAAAGTGACAATAGCAGTTGATGAGGGAATGGCATATACTGCCATTTTTTTGGATTTTGCAAAGGCATTTGACAGGGTGCCACATGATAAGCTGATATTTAAGTTGCAGCACATGGGTTTAAATGTCAAGTTAGTCAACTGGATTTAGGATTGGCTGTCTGATAGGTATCAGAGAGTTGTGTATGGTGGGGCAATATCAAGAAAGCAGAAGATTACAAGTGGGGTTTCACAGGGCTCAGTACTGGGACTTATATCATTCAACCTTTATATTAATGACATTGTCAATGGATTGCAAGGGGGTATTCAGTTGTTTGCAGAAGATGTGAAGCTGGGAAGGGATATCAGTAATAGTGCAGATGTGGCAGCCTTGCAAGAAGATTTGAATAAACTAGACAGATGGGCAAATGAAAGGGGGGGGGGGAATATCAGTTTAATGCAGCAAAATGAAAAGTCTTGAAGTTTGGGATACATCAATGGGAGGCTGCATACTCGATTGGAGGAGCTGTACCAGAGGAAGTAGGGGAGACAAGAGATCTGGGGGTGATGATTGATAGAATACTGAAATTCCAGGAGCATGTTGCAAAGGTGATGAAGGTAACCCAGAGGATTGCTGCAATACTGAGAAGGACGCTCACCTGCAGAGATAAAAGAGGTATTATTCCGCTGTAAAAGACCCTAATCAGACCACACGTGGACTACTGTTCTCAAATTTGATCCTCAGGATTTGAGGGGGATAAATTAAGTGGATATTGATAATAATATTCACTTAATTTATATAATTTTGCATCGCCGAAGTGAAGCCTTTTGGCTCTTTATATTAGTAAATACTTTACGCACCGACCGAGAGTTCGCTTACGGAAAATATACCTCTCCGACACTTCGAGTTCCTTAGTACTGAGAGTTTTGCTCTGAGGTTTCTGCCTGATCTCTGACGAAAACCAATGAGTTTGAAACAGCTGTCAGATCAGTGAAACCTTATCAAAATGGACAAATTGAATGCGAATATATGGGTGCTTTCAGCTTGTGTGTTTCCTATTAGGTTCGGCTAGAGCAACTCTTAGTATGGCGGCGAGTGCATTCCCTCAAGCTCTCTGGTCATTATTTGCATGAAAAAACTTTTACAGTTTCTATATCCAGCTTTGAAATGATGTTGGATTTAATATCCACTTGATTTATATAACTTATCTAATTTACTCAATTCTTCAACTAGAATTGCTACTTACATAAAAAAATACTTTGGATTTTTTTATGTAAGTAAAAATATTCAAATATTTTTACTTACAAAAATATTTGGATGCTTTGGATATTACGATTAGTTTAGATGTTGTTTCATTATTTAGTAATGTTCCTTTATCTGACTGCATTAAATTACTACAACAAGAATTTCCTTCAGACATTGTTTACATTTTTGATTTTGTAATACATTCTTGTTATTCTTCCTTTAAAAACAATTTATGTCAACAAATCGAAGAAACGGAAATGGGCAATCCTATTTCTCTTACTATTGCCAACTTCTTTATGGAGCACTTTGAACAACATTTCACCTAGACCTACTCACTGGTTCAGATATGTAGATAACATTTTTCTATCTGGAATGGCTCTTCTTATGAATTATAACAGTTTCTCTCTAAATTAAATGCACTTCATCCAAGGATCCAATTCACCCTAGAAGAAGAAGAAGCAAATAAGCAGTTAGCCTTTTTAGATCTTTTAATTCTTCGTCAACCAGATGGTAACTACATTTCTCAGCTTTTCAGAAAAAGACTCATACAGGCCATTATATCCATGCTGAATCTCATCACCATTCCAGTCAAAAGGCTGGAACTATTAAAACACTGTTTCATTGGGCCCACTCCTTATGTTCTTCAGATGAACTATTATAGAAAGAAATATAACATATTATTTCTACTTTTTTATCTAATGGTTATAAGAATTCTTACATCAACAGAACTTTGAACAGTTTTGGTATCTCTACCTCTTCAAATACAGAACAAATAACTCTTATTCCTATCTTTTATGTGCAAGGCATTAGTGAACATATAGGGAAAGTTTTAAAACTACTAAATATTTTTTGTTGCTTTTCATCTCTTTTACTTGGTGAGCAGTCGGGAGGAGCGATGACAAGGGGTCATCCCTAGAAGTTATGAAAGGAAGCTGTGAGCAAGAGGGTGAGGAGTGGTTCTTTGCATGGAGGGTGGTGGAACCATGGAATGCATTGCTGATAGAGTGGTGAGAGCAAGAACAGTTAATGAGATCAAGGAGTGGTATGATAGACTGTGTTTCCTAGGAAGGACCTCCCACGAAGAGTCTTGACTCCATGGAGGCCTGAATAATAATAATAATAATTTCATCAGAAAAATCTTCACCTTTCTCGCTTCTCCAAAGGACAAGCTTCCACATCTCAATTATCCAGGTGTCTACCAAATTCCTTGCTCTTGTGAGTTATCTTATTTTGGACAAAACAGCAGGAAGATCTGCTTTTAGTCTGCTAGAAGAACACAAGTCTTACATTGAATACCTTGAGCCTGAACAGTCTGGACTTGCAGAGCATGCTATCAACACTAGACAGAGTTAATTGTAAAAAAATACAAGAGTGCTTCACAAAAGTCAGTTCCTTGTGGAATGGCTTTATAAAGAAACATGTGAAACTTTACTTCACTCTCCTAACTTATACAGATCCAATGGTCTATGCCTATCCCCTTTACGGGAGACAGAAAAGATTAGCAGATTTAAAAAGTACTAAATTTATTTTATTTTATGTAACTTATACTTTAATAAGTTAGAAAATTTCATGACTTTTTTAGTTATCTTACATTAGCTACTTAAGTTTTGCTCTTTGGAATGGTCAGTTATTGTTTGATTTGCTTTTCACCTGTACTGAAGACACCTTTGATACTTAGGCAAAAATTATGCTAATAAAATAATATTTTACATGAGTTAATTCTGGTATAATAATTTATTTAAATTATTACTTATTTTTAAATACCAAGACTATACCTCTATCATACAAGAATCTTATTAACAATTAATCATTGACTTTTTTTTTTTTCATTTACTTTTTTCTTTACTAAACATCAAACTGGTAATACGGTTAATTCAACAAAATATTCCACTGAACTTTGAATTTTATTGAATCAGCAGCTGCTAAACTGCACTGTAGTTGAGAGACTGTTCCTGAAGATAACTACAATATAGTGGTTGAAATGTTAACTTTAACTTCAGTTTAATTAAATTACTTTTTTTTTTCTGAAATAATAAATGCCGAAATATTTTAATATACATTTACTGTTTTTGCTGAGACAAATATTCTAAGTTTTGTATTATTGATGATTACCACAGGCTGTTTTTCCACTAAACATCTGAGCATTGCATTTTTGCTAAGGCTTGTGTTATTATTCATTTTTTTTGAAATATTACATTTTTTTATTCATTCTTCCAATTTGTATACTGTCTAACAGATTATGTTAAGTCTGAACTGAACTGATAATGAATTGTGCATTTGACTAGGTGTAGAATTCTCTCCAATTCCATTATGTCATAATTCTGTCCATCCTTGCTTCCAGTAGAATTTACTTTCTCTGTCGAATGTAATATAGTCAGAGTTGCAATTCTTATTTTAATTCTAGGAATAAAAATTGAATATCAGCTATCTCTAGCAGCTTTCCCACTTTACATGCTTCTTTATTCAAATGATACAAGATTACTACCTTTTACTATTTCACAAAAATTAACATGGCAGTTATTCCTATTTGATTTTTTATGGAGTTTCCCTGATGGCACAAAGCACAATGTAAATTTCAATGTAAGCTTAAAAAAGCATGTTTACATGGCTGTCTTGTACTTGTCAAAGAACAAATCAGTATATAAGCAAATACCAACCTGGAGAATTTGGCTGAAGATGATACGTAAATGAAATACAAAAATTTGTCCCTTCACTCAATGAAAAACAATGGATAGGAAAGAGTGCATGCAGAATTTGGGCTGTATCTTTAACTGTTTCTGCCACTTGCTTCTCAAATTCTGCTTTAATTCTGCAAGAAAGAAAAAAAAGATAATGCAATTTCAATTTCTGGAGAACAGTGTCAATCTTAAACAAGCAAAATGTACAGATTGTATAATGATTGAGTATAGCTACACCATATGAAATTTAGAAAAATTACAGATTCTGAAAAATGGTTGATATAACAGGTATTCAGGAAGAAATAGATCTTACAGAAAATAAAATAAAACTAAGAACAGATTGCCATAATCATCCAATTTTTTAAACATTAATTAAGTTAATTATGAGTAAGTTTCTGGAGTAATTTAATACAATTACTCCAGAAACACTGATAGGCTGATAGTTAGATACATCAATCTTTGCATCATCCTTGTACAATGGGATTATCACACGTTCTTTCTGTTCTTGTGAGATCTTTCCTGGGCTAAGACTCATTATACAAGCACATCAAGGGCCCTAGCCAGTTCAACTGAACATTCCTTTAACACATGTGCTGATGTCCCAACTGCGGAATCATATCTAGGTTACACAACAGCTCTGGAACCTCCTCCTGCACCTTTATCTCTTCATCCAATGGAGTGGTAGTAATGTGCACTATATTATATATATATATATATGTTAATAGATTTGAAGTGAGCATTCATTATTTAAATAATCTCTCCAGCTTCTGACACAAGCGTACATCTGCAATCAGTAAAGTTATTCTTCCATATTCGTTCTTCCTTTTACTCGTGGCATAACGGTAAAAATTCTTTCGGGACTTTTAACTTTTAGCCTGTGCAGCCAATTTCTTTCTATACTCCAACTTAGCTTTCCATACAATACCCCTAACTTTTCTGGCTTAAGCTTTATAGATTTCCTAACTCTGCTCATTTTTATCCTCACAATATTCCTTCCATATCTTCTTATGGATCTCTTGTTTCATGAAATTTCACATTCAATTTGTTCTTTGAACTCTCTGGACAGAATCAGATACCACATCATTTAAGCATTTTTACAAATGCTTCCCCAGCACTGCTGATATCCTTTCCATTCAACAATTGATACAACAGAAGCAAAGATAGCATTGTGTGAGTGTTATAATTTCCAGATTTGTAGTTCAGCATATAACTTAATGTTTGTTAATCAAATTTACTCTCCAGCCACTTTCGATTGCAGGGTTATTAAAAAGGTTCCCAGAAAAACATCTTCACATCCATATGAAAGTGGCTAACTCACCTTCAGTTGGGGCAAGATGAGCAAGTCCAAAATGACAAACATGATTATCATAATTTTCAGAAGCTGTTGGTCCACTGAGAATTTATACCTCCTGGAGAGGCTATCAATCTAATTTACTACAAAGAAATCCTGGAACCTTCTCATTCTGCACTGTCAATTTGAGAGTATATAAAAAAGGCATTCCAATGTTGGAATAGCTATTGTACTCGCTCTACTTGTATCCATATGACTCACCCCCCCTACTAATGGAGTCAAAGACTCATCTAGGTGGTCTGTTTGTCATACACTCAGCTCATCATTCTGCACCTTAAACACACTGAAATTCTCTACTGACACTACACTCTCAGGCAATGCATTCCAATCATTCACAACTCTGCATGCAAAAAAACTTGCTTCTCACACCTTCCTTATACAGCTTCCAGGGATGACCTCTGGAAGCTGTATAAGGTTTTACCTTATACAGCTTCTTTATAAGGTTGCTGAGGTTTTACAGCAAGAGGCTGTAAAACCTCTCCAACACTGATCCTATAGTGACCACTTACTAACTTGTAGGTCTCTATCACATCACCCCTCTTCCCCATATCCATTAGACTCTAAATTGCATCTTCTAAACCTTTCTTCATTTCCAGAAATCAGAAACTACCTTACTCAGTTGCCTCTGGACCCTTTCCAACATCTCTTTGTCTTTTTAAAAAACCAGGTGACCAAATCTGTGCACAGTTAGTCCATGTGTGGCCTAATCAGAGCCTTATACAATGGAACAAGAATCTCCTTACTTCTACAAGTCAGTATCCTCCACATCATTCCCAGAATTCTTTGTGTTGTCCTCACAATTTTGGCAATGTGTCCCCTAAATTTCAGATCCTTATCCACTATCACCCCAAGATCTCTTATCTCTTCTACCTCTAACAATATATCCACACCAAGCGTACAAAATTTCAAAATCTTACATTTTGCAGCACTAAACTTGCATCCCCATTCCCGAGCCCATTCACTCAATCTATTCAAGTCTTCTCGAAAGGCACCAATATCTTCTCTACTTTTCATAGTTCGTCCCAACTTTGTATCATCTGTAAACAACTAAATATCCTCATCCAAATCTTCACCAATATCATTAACTTGCAGGTTAAACAGTAATGGGCCAAAAACAGACCCTGATGCAAACCACTAGTGACTTTTCTCTTCCGGGATATTGTTCTGCCATACACAACTTCCTGATAATTATCAGAGAGCCAGTCTCCGATCCTATGCACTAATCTTATATCCAACCCCATCCACTCTAGTCTGCCTATCAACTTATCATGTGGTAATCTATCAAAAGTCTGCAAAATCTAAATATATTACTATGTATTCCTCTCCTCTATCCAAGGAAGCTGTCACCTTATTGTAATCCTCCTGTCAGGAGCCTTCTCCCTCCAGGAGATTGACTACTATGTGTCTCCACCATGTCCTATTCTGCACCTCTCTGCTGCATTCTTCATATGAGAGATAGGTTTCTATATTTTTCATCCACTCCAGTCTTTGTCTTCCTCTTTCCCTCAACAGTTCCTTCGAGAAGTGTCCTTTGTAGGCAGTTATGTCTCAGAATATGTCCAAAATATCTAACTTTTCTCTTTTTTAATTTCTTTCATCAGGCTTCTGTTGACACCTGCCATCTCTAGTACCTCTTCATTTATCTTTTTTTCTTTCTATGATATTCTTATAATTCTTTGCAGCATCCACATTTCAAAGGCCTCCAGTTTTTTCACACTCAGATTGGAGTGTCCATGTCTCTACTCAAATATAATAACGTAGACCATATGTAGCATTTGGAGATTTTTAGTCTTGTTTTCAGATTTCATTCTGTAGATGTTAGTAGATTTTTCATACTGTTGAAAGTTAACCTTGTGATTTCAATCCTTTTTCTAATTTCATCTTCTGTCCTGCCATTCTCTGTGATCAAGTGTCCGAGATATATGTATTTTTGCAGCTGTTCTAATTTATTTCCTTTTATATCGATGCATATTTTTTGGTATTTTCTTTTCTCTTGAAATTATCATGATTTTTGTCTTTTTAAAGTTGAAACTGAGGCCATACTGTTCGCTATACTTGAGGTTTTCATCTATAAAGAGTTTTGAGGTCATATTTGTTTTCAGCTAGAAGAACCATGTCATCTGCATATCTTAGGTTATTAATATTTCTGCCTCCTACAGTGATTCCTTTGAGGTTACTAATTTTATTAAATATTTCTTCTGTGTATAGGTTAAAGAGAATCAGAGAAAAGACACAGTTTTGTCTCACACCTTTCTGAACTGGGAATTCTTCTTATTGTAATAAGTAGATTACTAAAGCATGACTTCACTTTAGCTAGTCCATGCTGTCCATCAAAGATAATACCATTGTTGTCAACCCACTTCTGCATCCTAGTTCTCACCAGCTTCAACAACTTCACCACAACACCTGACACAAAGATAGGCTTAAAATTTGATGCTTGAGTTCCATCACCTCCCTTGTGAAGCAGCACAATTTTGTCCTCCTTCCACTCATTTGAAACTCATCAAGTGCAAGACTCATATTAAAAAAAAAATATGTCAAGGCAGATGCCAACTCCATGGCACATTCCTTCAGAATATGTGGTAATGACTCATGTAAAATGTTAAGCAAGTTTGAGCATGGTTAGTAGTTGGAAGGGAATCAATCGTTCGATGCTGTTGGCACACTCTCCCTCGATGAGTCTTTTGACTCCCTGGAGGTGTCACATAATAATATTATCAAGTCAGACCTTATTAACATCAAGTTTGCTGAATTCTCAATATACCTCTTGCTCACTTACAGTCAGTCTCTTCTCCCAATCATCAACTGCTCTCAAACTCTCCATCATGTAATGTTCACAATGATAAAAGACCTTTATGAATTACTCATTAAATTTCTCAAGTATATTCTCTGTAGCGTTGTCCTTATACCATTTTCTGTAATCAATATCATCCTTCCATAATCTTTTTTTTTTTTTTTTTTTTTTTTTTTTTTTTTACTGGCTACATATCAAAAGAACTCTCTAGGATTCTTTTTGGCTTAATTAACTAACTGCAGCTAATACTTCTCTTTTGCTACCCTTACCAACCACCAAGTCACCCTTCTTGTCTGGTCTTTGTAATCATCATGGAATTGGTTATTACCACTTATGCTGCCCCCATAATGCCTTTTTCCTCTGTACTGCATGCTTAATCTCTTCATTCATCCATTTCACACATACTTTATTTAACCTTCTGACCCTTGGAATACATTTGGACATTGATTACACTAGATATTTCTTGAATTTGACTTGAATACTACCATTTTCTCACAGAGGTACTCACACAGCTATCAGCCACCCGCCATCAACTGGAGGGTGGATTTGACATGTCATTTATAATTACATCTTCTGATGATATGATCAAATCCAAGACCCTCAATCCTCATGTGACATCTGTTACATACTGTATGAGGTAGTTGTTCCTCAAGAACTCAAGAAACTCATTTTCTTTACTTCCAGTTGCTCTCTCATCATCCCAGTCTATATTGTCATAATTAAAATCGCCCATAATGATCACCCTTTTTTTTATTTGCTTGGCTAATTTGATTATACACATTACCAGGTCTACAGTATTTCATTCTATTCACCTATATCTCACACCATACTGCCTCGAAACCACTGGCACTATTTCTCTCTTGCATCTCTACTTTGCATGGACATAACTCTTTCTCTATCATCAATAGCACTCCCCCCTCCCATTTTATCCTTCTATCCTCACGAAACACATCATACACTTCCATCTCTATTCCTGTCAGGATGTCGTCCTCATCCAACAATGTCTCACTTATTCCAACAATTTTTGGGCTAACAGACTCAATTAATGCAACCATTTCATTTGTCTTATTTCTTACACTTCTAGCATTTGTATATAAACAGCAGCTTTCCCCGGATCTATAGCTAGTTCCACTGACACCACTTAATATGCGACTTCTCCATGCTTAAACTTGAACCATTTCTTTTTCTCCTTATTCATCTTAGAACCTTCTTCAAATCCAACTATTTTCCCTTGATCCCAGATCATTACCCTCCCTTTCTGTCTACACATGCATTCATATCCTCTTTGAGCATTCACCTTTCTCATGCTGTGTTCCTCTGTCCACCCCGAGCCACCCCATTTCCCTGTCTGTTATGTACACCTGTTCTCTCATTCTCTATATTGATGCTGCTCACTTCTTCATTCATAACCACCTCCTGTCTTACTCTCCTGTTCTTCCACACTGCTTCCCACTTTATAAGATTCATTCTCTGCACTCACTTCTCCACCTTCCAGAAGCAATCTCTCCAAGTGACTCACATACAACAACACCACTCATACAGTTCGCTTCATCCTTCATACTCATTCCGCACATTAACAAACTGTACTCTTTATCATATCATATATCATTAATAATCCTTGCTCTCTCTTCATCTCACCATTGTCATACCTGGGCAACATGCTTACTAACTTTTCTATCACACTATTGTCTTTTATCCATTTCACCAACCTCCTGATATCCAATCCAGACAAGTCATTTGTACCTATTACAGCTAAACTCTTTTGCTCGCTTACTTCTCATATCCAATGCCTCAATCACTGACCATTCTACCTCCAGCAAAGCAAACTTTGTGCATCCTCTCATCCAGCACACCTTTAATAATTGAATCACTATACAACGCCACCCACGGGTATTTCGTTACCTCTTTTTATACCAACATTAATCATTCTCATCATTTTCACTCTTCCATACATATCTTGAATTCTCTTAACTTCATTCTGCATCTATTTCATCTCTTGCCTCATCTTAATCAACTGAACTTTTGAATTTTGCATCCCATTTTCACATTCATTCTCTCAATTTTGTTGCCAGCCATATACAATTGTTTGAAGTCGATGCTGCTCACTATTTTATCTTTAACTGTACTTTGTTTTTTAACTTCCACCACATTCACATCACTTTCGTCTTTTTCACCATTGACTGTTAAGTTTCTCAAATCACTAGTTTCTCAAAAAAGTTTCTCAAAAAAACCTTTTACACCATCCTTTTCTATCAGATGAGCACTCATCCTGTTTGTGACATTCTTGCTAATAACACTTTCAGTCATCAATATATTAGCACTTATCAAGTCCTCATTCGGCTCACACATCCCCCTTCCATCTGCCTTAAATATTCACAATTTATCTATATAATCAAATGAGTACATATAGCACACCTCACATTTCATGAAACAACTGAAAGCGAAATTGAATTCTTGAATGGACAAAGCAGCCACCAGCTTTCCTTTGCCAGTTACTATACTAAGCTCTAATTTCAATGAATTCACAAATAAACTTAAACAAAAAATCCCACATACTAATAACACTGTAAGTGCATAACCTTTACAGCAACTCTTACTCATGAACACAGGAAGGGGATGTCATTGGTAATGACAGCAAAAGTGCAATATGAGAAGAAATTAACCAAATAAAATAAGAAAAATCCTAGTGAGTTCTTTCGATGCATGGCAATTACAATTAAAAATGACTATGCGAGATGACACTGGTAGATAGGTAACAAAATGCAGAGGATATAGTTGAAATATTCAATGTTCAGTTTATCCTTGTGAAAGTGACATCTTGAGAAGCTAGAGTGTAGAGGGTATGGTGGTGAAGGAACCGATGGTGAACGAACAAGAAGTATATGAGGAATTATGATGCTAAAAGGCAGTTCTCTACAAAAATTAATAGCACTTTTGGCAAACATGTTTAGCATTAGTTTTGAACAACATGGCAAGTCCCAAAGGAATGATAGGTTGGAAAAATTGTTCCCCTTCACAAGGCAGAGGGGTTTAGACTGAGGTTCCAAATTGTAGCCAATCTCTTTTCCTTTAGTGTTACATGGTGATCAGCATTCATTTTAGATAAATTATGGACTCTACAACCGTGTTATAAATAACTATTTTCATTTCCAGATGTTTCGACCTTTATATTAAGGTCATCTGGAGTATATACATACCGTATTTTCCAGCGTATATGACGCACTTTATTTCTTTGAAAATAGGTCTGAAAAACAGGGTGCATCTTATGCACCGATAGTCAGTTTTTTATTACTTTCATTTTTGGAAATTTTCTCTGTTCTGAGTTACGTGATTTCTTTCTTGCTTCCTTGCGGTGTGTGTGAGAGCATTCCGGTTACATAGAGTTCAGTGAATGTGCATGAGCTGCCATCGACGATCACAGCTGTCTTCCTATTCATTTAAACTTTCCAATTGTTGTCACGTTTGTTGTGAATGGTAATAAATTTCTGCCGTTAAATTTTCTCTAAATTTCTTAGCAAATTATGGCTGAAAAACGTCGGCATTGCTACAATATTGCATACAAGCTACGTGTGATTGTGTATGCTAAAGAACATGGAAACAGGGCTGCAGAGAAGCATTTCGCGCCAACCCCAACTGAGAAAATGATAAGAACTTGGCGAAATCAGAAAGAGGATCTAAAAAAAGCAACTCACAGTAAACATAAACCTACGAAGTGGAACTACAAAATGGCCAGAACTTGAGGCAAAACTGGATACTTGGATTATTACTTATTATTTTATATTTGAAATACTATAAATTCATTATAACATTCAGTGATAAAGTTTTTTGCCTAAAATATATGTACAAAAAAGGGGGTGCAGTGGTCTTATACACTGGCAAATATACAGAGACAAGCTGAATTACATTTCACACAGTATGCTAAAGAGAAAATGAATGTATAGCCAATCTCTATGTCTGGAGTTGTTCTTAGGGTGTCAGAAAGGTTACTTAACACTAGGATTCAGAATTGGTTAATAATAGCAGTATTCTTTATGATTAGCAGGGGTGTTGGGGCAGGTGATGCTTTAGCAATATACTTAGATATTACAACAAGGTGACAGATTCACTAGATAAGGGAGGGAGATACATATTACAATGGTATTCTTGGATTTTTCCACATGCTCTTAACAGACTGCCATATGACAAGCTGGCACCTAAATTGAAACAGTCAGCAATGAATAATAGACTAATCAGTTGAATAGCTGATTGGCCATCAGATAGGTATCAGCAGGTTGCATATGGAGGATTCGTATCCCAAAAGAGGAAGGTCACTATGTAGTGCCACAGGGATTTGTTTTGGGACTATTACTGTTTAACTTATATGACATTGGAACTGACTTAACTGAATATATGCTACTTTGTGGATTATTATTATTATTATTATTACAAGCTACTCCACAGAGTCCTTAGACTCATTGAGGAGGGTCCTAAACATCGTGCCAAGCACTATCCAACATTTGTCCAATATCTATGATACTTTTCTTTGTACTCATTCACAACAGAATGTGGCAACCTATTCCACTCATTCACTACTCTCCAAGCAAAAAATCTAGTTCTAACACCATTCCTAACTACACTCTTGCTCAGTTTCCAAGGGTGGCCCATTGTTCTGTCACCACCGACCTGTTATGAAAAATTTCCTCTGTATTAATTTTTTGTATGTCTAAATCATATCAACCCCCTTTCCACTCACAAATGTGACTGTAACTCACAAATGTTCAAACTGTTCTCATAAGGTTCATTCCACAGACCTGTTACCATCTTGGTCACATCGCTCGGGATCTCTCCACCTCTTCTTCATCACCAAGAAACCTAGGTGACCATATCTGTGCACACTAGTCAAGATGGGGTCTTAACAAGACTCAATAAAGAGGAATAATAACCTTCTTGTTTCTGCTCATCAAAGGATTCTTCGGTAACCAAGTAATCTGATGAGCTGCTTTAGCCACTTTTGCGATGTGTCATCTAAACTTCAACTCCATATCCACCAACACTCGCAAATCTCTGGCTTCATCAATTTCCTGGAGTACAGTTCCATCGATGTGGTATACAGCTAGTAATCTTTTCACACCAAAATGTATAACCTTACACTTTGTCACAATAAACTGACATCTAATCTCTTTTGCCCAGACTGCCAATCTATCCAAATCATCTTGCAAAATTTTAACATCTATATTAACTATTGCTCTACCCAATTGTGCATCATCAGCAAAAAACTGAACAATTCCTCTCAAATCTTTTCCTATATCATAAATGAACAAATTAAATACTAGCAGCCTAAGAACAGAGCTCTGTGGCAGACCTTCTAGACTCTACTCCCAAGTAAACTACTCTCTGATCTCTCTCCATTAACCACTCTTAGCCACTTCACCAACCCTATATCCATCTCCATGTGCTGCAGCTTATTGTTTAGAATTCCATGTGGTATCCTGACAAAGTCCAGCAGTATCACTGTAAACCCATTATCTTTATCCAACTCAGCTGTCACTGTATTAATAAAACATAAGCAAGTTACTGAGGCATAACCTACCCTTCACAAAACCCTGTTGCCCCCCCCCCACACCATACAGTATCTCATTTCCATCTATCCATTCCTGTATTTTGCTCTAGACTAATTTCTCTAGTACCTTGAAAACAACAACAACTCCTAATATGCTGATTAGACGGTAATTTGTTACATCAGTCTTGGAGCTTCCTTTATGCAATGGAACTATTTTCCCCTCTTTCCACATTGGAACTAACCCAGAACCAAGACTTAGATTAAACAATGCAGTAAAAGGCACTAACAATTCTCTTAACACCGTTGTGTAAAACTCCAGTTGGTATACCATCTAATCTCATAGCTATATTCACATCAGGGTTCTATAATATGCTATGCACCTCCATTTTATTTACCTCAGTTCCCACATAAGCCTTTGTGTCTCTTGTTACTGCAATATCTCCACCTGGATGATATACTCTCGCAAAGTGTTCACTCAGTAATTCTACTATTTTTAGTGATTCAGTTACCTCCCTACCATTGGCATTCATTAAAATCATTCTGCTATAAACTTTTTTTCCTTTTACTTGCAACATATCAAAAGAACTGTTTATGATTATCTCTGGCTTACACTACTAATTTCCTTCCATACTCTGCTTTTCTTATGACACGACACTGGTTACCCTTCTGGCCTGTGAGATGTACTGCTCATGTGCCTTCTGATCACTTTTTTCTCCTTGAATTCAATTTACAAATTTTTCTTTTTTTGTAGAACCAGCTTAATGAAGATATTGATCCATTTAACTCTCACTTGATTTACTTTCCTGACTCTAGGTATGCAAGTCTGCCATTATTCCTTTCAAACATTTCTTTACCACTTCCTTGCACTATCAACATCTAGCCCTTGCAGTTTCACATGCCATGGTACTGATCCAAGCATTCTCCCAAGCTCCCAATTACCAGTCATGTAATTCCACATATACCACCCTCTTAACTGAATATTCCACACATTTAGCCACCTCCCAGGTCAAGATCATATGATCACTCTCACCAATTGGCAACATGGTCCTATTGGTTATAGACAAATTCTCATATACAATTACTAGATATAGCACTCATAAATGCCTAGTACATTCCATTACATGCCATCTCAAATAATTATTCCTCAGTAACTGCATAAATTCCATTTCCTTCCTCCCGTGTGTTCTCTCCTCCTTTCCAACGTATGCTCCTGTAGTTGAAATCCTCTTTAATAATTATCACCCTTCACTCTTGAGCTTATTTGCTGATGCATACTATCCCCATCCTCTTTTCCATCCCTTGATCTACAGAAGCATCCAACACATATATTTTGTTCTGCTGGCCTCTGTCTCACACCAGATAGCCTGAAATATGCTATTTTCACTTACCTGCAGGTGAATGAACTCCTACTCTCTTTGGTGCAATTCACCAACTATTATCAATAACACATCCCCCCCCCCCCACACACAATTCTTTTCATTCTATTCTCCCTGAACACACTATACCCTTCACATTCTATTCCACTAATTATATCATCTTCTGTCAGCCATATCTCACTAATGCCAATAACCGCTGGCCAGGATGAGCTAACAGATGCTAAAAACACCTCCCCTTGTTCCGAATGCTCCTGGCATTAATGTACATAAAGTGTAAAAGTCATTAGGCCCACTGCTATCCTGAAGCTTTAAACCAACTATCTCATTCTGATTTGTTACCAGTGGTACTAACTTAGGCATTTTATGCACATTCTTACACTCAACTGACTCATTGATATTTGCATATCCACTCAACAGCTACCCCCCACCCCCCAAAAAAAGCTCTAGTTTCACTGATTTTGCACATCCACTTTCACTTCATTCAACAGCACTAAAAAAATCAACTACCTCTGCCAGGAATCGAACCTGAGCCAAGTGTGGTAGGCGGATAGTCTACCACTGAACCGCCAATGCAAAAATGCTCCATCAGATCATCCAATCAATGAGTGATCCAAAAGATCATTTAATTCATTCTAACCAGTTACAGGCTTACCCAAAGACAGCAGATCTACTGATCTCCCAGGAAAGGGCATCCACCAAGTTGGTTGGATGCCCCTTCCTGGGAGATGAGTAGTTCTACTCTGTCATCATCTGTCTACATCCACCCACCCAACAACTAGACATTATTATGACTATGAACAGAAATTATGCAAAGTTAGGGAGGACTATGAGAAGCAGACTTTTCTTTCAGATCTTTTTGCAAGGCCAGAAGTGGCCTTGCAAAAGGATCTGAATAGACTATGTAAATGAACAAAGTGGAGCAGTCAGTTCAGTGTTGCAAAGTTCAATACCTTGAAATTTGGTAGGCACAGTTGGGATGAAAAGTATACAGTTAATGGAGATATTTTGAAGGAGGTGGAAGAGATGAGAGATATGGCAGTGATGGTGGATTGCTAAAATTGTAAAAACATCACAATGGATTATGGCAATAATCAGGACATTGACATGCAAAGAAGTCATAGTTCTCTTATATAAGGTTTTGATTAGGCCACATATGAATCACTGTGCACAGATTTAATCACCTAGTTTTCAAGGTACACTAGTTAGCATTAGGTCTATGGAATGTCATATATGAAGAGAGATTAAGTGAATGCAACTTGCAGAGCCTTGTGAATAGAATAAGGAGAGGGAATATGATTGGTACATATAAGTTAGTGAGGTGTTATCACCAGACTAACAAGGAGATTTTTCAGAGTAGAGGTAGATAAGGGTAGAACAAGAGGCCATCCCTGGAAGCTATATTAGAAGGATGTGGGAAAGTGATTGAGAAACAGATTCTTTGCATGAAGAGTGATTAGTGAGTGGAATACATTGCCTGAAAGTGTGGTGAGTGCAGAAACTGACTAGTTTAAGGTGCAGTTCATTGATGTTTTTGTATGCATGTGGACATCTAATGATGAGTCCTCTGACTCCATGGAGGTTAGATGTTAATAACAAAAATGTCACCTGTTAAATTCTTCCCAATATTATTAATGTAAAGATTAAATAACAATGGATCATGGACTGATCCCTGGGGTACACTACTGGTCACCTTAAATCTTGTAGCCTCACATTCCCTATACACCACTTCTTGATATTTCTCAGTTAAACATCCTCTTATCCAAGCAAAGAGTTTATAATCTAATCCTATAGTCTCCAATTTATGTAACAGCCTTCCATACTGTATCCTGTCAAAGGCATTAGCAAAGTCCAAAAGTATCTTAGCACCATTCTCCTCATCTAACTCACCTTTGCCATTATTATAAAATGTGAGCAGGTTACTCAAACATTGCCTTCCTTTAGTAAATCCATGCTGTTCACTGAAAATTATATATTCTCTGTCAACCCATTTCTGTATGTGATCTGTTACCAACTTTTAAAAAGCTTCACCGCCACTTCAGAGATATTGATAGGTTGATAATTACACACATCAATCTTTGCACCACACTTCTACAATGACTTATCCTACATTCTTTTCACTTCTGTGGCATCTTCCCTGATCCAAGACTCAAATTATGAAGTCAAGTCAGAGGATGAACTAGTTCAGCTGAACATTTTTAACATCTGTATGGATATCCCACCGGTCCCTATTGTAGAATTAATATTCAGTTTATGCAACAACTCTAGTACTTCCTCCTCATAAACTTGAGTTTCTTCCTTCACTATAGAGTCTCTGAGCTCAATGTTACATACACTAGGTTGATATGTTTTAGCAAAATGCAATCATTAGTTGAACATTCCTCGTGCATTGCCACCCACATATCATTTGCATTGATGACATGTGGATCCATTCATTCATTCTTTCTTTTGCTTGCATCATAAATACAGAATTATTTTGGATTGTCTTTAGTTTGTAATGCTTCTAGCCTAAGCATTTTATAATTTTCATAACCCACATATGGAGAACATAGCTTCTTCAGGAGGACAAAAACATGAGACAGTAAATAAATGATAAATAAATTGTATATTCTCATAGTGGGAATCCAAGACAATTGCATCAACAATGGCTCAGATCATCTGGGTGAAGATGTAGTGAATTTACTTTTCCTTTGATTCATCATGTAGATTTATGGAAACAAATTACCCTCTTAAAGCACTTACTTTATTCAAACTAAAAAACACTTTTGACTTTTATATCAAGGTCATCAGAATTACATACATAAGATGCACTGGAACATAAGTTGCAGCATTCTGGTCCAGTCAATCACTAACCCTTGCCTGACCTGTGGCAAGAGAAAAAAAAAATATAGAAAATAAAAGTAATAATTAAATACATAAATAAGTGGAACTATATTGACTGCTACTGGTTAGAGTTTAATTATCTACAGTCCTATTATTTTTAAGTTCATTTATTGTCTGTCAAGCAATGGTTACATACTGATCTGCATTTCTATTCTTCCTGGTTTTTGGAGTTTAAAGATTTTTGGAATTCTGCATTGCTATTCTTTGTTGTATTACTAGATGCTATGTGGATTGCAGGTGGGACCAAACCCTTCAGACTGTGAAACCATCAAAATTGCGATAATGGATTTGCAATCTCACAGGCTTCTCTGAATTTTTTTTCCATTCTTCACTGTAGTTTTTGATGTAAGGTTTAATGCCTTACCAATCAATTCTGGGACATGTTTGGAGTGATGCATGATCAGAAATGCCTAATTTTCAAAAATTAAGGAATTTAATGTGTTGTGTTCTTATTGGAACATCCTGTTTCCCATATGCAGGCAAATTACAGGTGCAACAGATTTGGTATACCCTTGGTAAACACTAATGAATACCCTAACGTAAGGAACAGCTTTGGCCTTATAATAATCTGTCTTTTGGTTGCATTCTTGTAAAGAATTCTGTTGACTGTTTTCTTGTTCTATCCATTCTTTATAAACGTTTTGCTTATTATCTGAAAATTATTTTCCACAGCAAATCAGAGCCAATTTTTAGAGTTAGATTTTCATGGATTATGATCATACTGCGTTGGATGTTGGTAGGAGTCTATACATAATGGAGAGAGTGCGTGTGTCAGTTTATGGTAGACCGTGAAGGAAAGACACAGCCTGATGAAAAATACATGACATGTATCCAGAACAAGAAATATGTTATTGTTTTCAATTTTGGTGTATTTGATTCATCTGTGTTGTTCGTTCAGGATGCTTCAGTTTAATGTTTGATGGCTGGAGCCAAATAGTGAATATATCATGAACACTTCACAGCCAAACACCGGGTTTTAGACCTGCTGAATCTAACCTCAAACACTTTCATATAAAAGATATGGTGAAAGGAGTAATGAGTCCATGGACATATCTTATTTTTGTAGGTAGTAATTATTTTGCCATAAGAAATAACCAGGGTGAAGTACATGGACAAAGAGGCCAAAGTATTTCCCCAAGAGGGGAAAACTTTGCTCTATAGAAGAACCATGTCACTGATTAGGACATTCATAAAAAAGGTCAGTTATGTCCAGACTGACCAATAAATCTTCATTGAGCATGGCAACTTTTGTTTAAGAAGTATTATGATTTAACCATTGGTTCCAGACTTAAAAATAACAGGTCTCTAGAAAAGTAGATCCAAACCAGTAGCAAAGGACGTAGTCCCGCTTATTTAATAATTTATTATCCTCTTTTTCCCTTGCTAAAAGGGTTACACTTGGTTAATGGTTGGCCAGAGCAGTAATTCTGTAGCTTCCTATTAAGTATCATGATGTAGCTTGTGTTCCAGTGTGCATATGTATGTATTTGTGATCTGACCTTGATATAAAGGTTGAAATGTTTTTCTTTATCGTAATTTAAAGTAAGTTCTCTAACTTGGGAGTTTGTCTTAATATTCTACACAAGGAATGCTGATCACTTGTAATGATGAAAACAAAAGAACCGTCATAATGTTACCATGGAGATTTAAAGCAGTAGCAGTTAATATAGTAAGTTAAAGATATGTGTTTCTATGTCAATCGGCAATCGGCTAGCCTTTTTTAAAATGATTGAGGCAGCAACTTGATGTTTAAGCACATGGTCTGGAAGAGACTTCATTTTTAGAGCATAGTTTAGGGAAAAACGTTTATCTTGCCAGAACAAGTTCACTTGCCTCAACAGAGACTTTGAATGAGCAATATGCAAAAAGCATCTGAAGCTATCTGTAATCCCTGATGATGGATAGGATGCAACCATTGCAGAATACTTTACCTTACAAAATTGTGTAGACTTCTGATCTACAATCAAGCTTTGAATTGTACAAGTGCACAATAAAGGTGAAGCAATGAAGATCAATTCGCACTCCCATTCAGAAGAGGAGAGTGTGAAGCAGATTCAATGCTCTCTTGCATTTTTCCCTTAGTTGTCAAATGTGTACAAGAAATGTGAGCTTTCTGTCAAAGATGGGCTCAAGAACTCTGCTTCCAATGCTGCTGCAATAAAACTTCATCCAATTCTCAACACAGAATCTGGGTAAAGAGTGCGTTTAAGAAGACACTTTTCTGCTGAAAAGAGTGCGTACACTTACTGCAGGTAAGTGATTGTTGAAGTTGTCTTTCAATTGCCTTCATGTTACAAGAATAACAGTAAGTAGTGAAATCATCAACATAGAGAGCATCACCTACAGTGAGAAGCTGTTCAATAAGTGACAGCAAAGAATGTCACACTTAAGGCAGACCAAAACACCCTCTTCATGATGATGATATAGTTGAGATAGCATATTTCCCACTTGGACATGAAAGACTCAGAGTTTTTAATAAATACAGGACTTAAGTTGTCTCCTGAGACATAGGCTATAGAGATCTTTTAATATGTCATGTCTCCAGGCTGTATAATAAGCTTTTTTTCATGTCAAAGAACATTGAAACCAGATTTTCTCATTTCAAGAATGCATCACTAAAACTTGTTTCTGAATGGACCAAATAGTTCAATGTTGATTGATGTCTATGAAAGCCCATTGTGTGCTGGAGAGAAGACCACAGCATTCTAAATACCAGAGAATTCTGTCATTAACCATTTTCTCCAATTCTTTTTAGATCGCACTTAATGATAGGTTGATTGTACAACACTAGCACACTGGTAGAAAAGTTTAGCTGCTGGTTTCCTTATTGCTCTTTCAATATTAAAAATTCAGGAAAATATGAAGCTGTTGCCAAGATTCTACAAAAGATTTCCCCCTAAAGTGTCTGCAATAACTTTAAGATTAGCAACAACATGTCAATTATGTTCCAAGGTATACAAATGGTGTTTTATTTCTGCCTTTCATTTTCTGTATTTTATTACACATAATTTTTGCACTGGTTTTTTGATTAATAAATGATGTATTTTGGATATAGACTGTTTTTGATTCTGACATCTCACATAACTTGCTCTGGCCTGAGCAGGTTTAAAAACTATTAGATTTGATATGGTAAGGGGAAATTGCGAAGGAATATTTGTTAGCAGCAATAGTAAGCTGTATTCCACAAGTGAAGAAGAGGACACAATTTGGTGTAAAGTGGATGACAAACAATATTAAACAGAAGCCGCATGTGAAAAAGAGGCTATGGAAGAGATATAAGGAGACAGGTGAAGAGCAGATGCATGAAGAATATAAGACACAAGTCAGGAGAGTGACTAGTATGGTAAGGTACACAAAACTGGAATATGAGAAGAGATTGGCCCTAAGATCCAAAGAAAATCCTAGGGAATTTTTTTAGCTATGTGGCCAGTAGGAGGAGAAATGATTGTGGAAGAATGACACTGTGGGATAAAAATAGGAATAGAGTGACTGATGCAGAGGACATAGTGGAATTGTTCAATGAACACTTTATTGGTGTATTTCATCCTGGATGAGTAAATTTTAATACTAGAGGGATAGGACGGGTTTGAGGTTTAGAGGTGCAGGAGGAGAACGTGTTCCAAATACTGAGTACTCTGGATGTCAGTAAAGCTGTGGGACTGGATGGTATTTCACCACAAGTTTTGAGAGAATGTGCTAAAGAACTGACAGCTCCTTTGACCTGGCTTTTCAATGAAAGTCCGGCTACAGGAAAGGTGCCCTGGAAATGGAAGGAAGGTAAGATAGTACCATTGCATAAGGGCAGTAGCAGACTGGAAGTGTCTAATTATAGGCTAGTTTGTGTGTCATCAGTAGTTGTTAAGATCTTGGAGAAATTAGTTAGGGACCGTATACAACATTAGGCAGATGAAGGTAATGTTATCTGTGAGAGTCAACATGGATTTGTGAGGGGGCGCTCTTGTTTTAGTAATATGCTAGCCTTTTATAATAAAGTTACAAGAGTGGTAGATGAGAGAAAGGTATATATTGCCATTTTCTTGGATTTAGCGAAGGCATTTGACAGGATGCCACATGATAAGCAATTTAATTTGCAGCACATGGGTTTGGATGTCAGGTTGGTCAACTGGATTCAGGATTGGCTGTCCAATAGGTATCAGAGAGTTGTGTATATGGTGTGGCAGTTTCAAGGAGGCAGAGGGTTACAAGTGGAGTTCCACAGTACTTGGACCTATATTGTTTAACCTTTATATCAATGATACTGTCAGTGGATTGAAGGGAAGGATGTTAAGTTGTTTGCAGATGATGTGAAGCTGGGAAGAGTTATTATTTATAGTGCAGATGTGGTAGTCATGCAAGAGGATTTGAATAGGCTACACAGATGGGCAAATGAATAAGAGTGTCAGTTCAATGCAGCAAAATGTAAGGTCTTGAGGTTTGGGAAACATCGATGGGATATTGCATACTCTATGGGAGGAGTTATACTGGAGGAAGTAGGGGAGACAAGAGATCTGGGGTTGATGATTGATAGACATCTGAAATTTAGGAGACATATTGCAAAGGTGGTGAAGGTAACACAGAGGATTGCTGCAATAATGAGAAGGACGCTGACCTGCAGAGATAAAAGAGTTATCATATTGTTGTATAAGACACTGATCAGACCACACTTAGACTACTGTTCTCAGATTTGGTCCCCAGGATTTGAAGGGCATAAATTAACTGTTGAAAGGGTACAGAGGCGGATAACAAAAGACAGTTTCAGGACTGTACAATGTTAGTTATGAGGATCGGCTGAGGGAATGGGGACTGCAGAGTTTGGTGGATAGAAGAAGGAGAGGTGATATGATTAAGACTTTTAAGCTGTTGAGAGGTGGTTAAAAGGTTGACACTGAGGAGTTCTTTCGCTTGGTTGAATGGCAGGAAGGAATGATGACAAGGGGCCATCCCTGGAAGTTATGAAAGGAAACTGTGAGCAAGAGGGTGAGGAGTGGTTTGTTTACATGGAGGGTGGTTAAACTGTGGAATGCATTGCCTGATAGAGTGGTGAGAATGAGATCGGTCAATGAGTTTAAGGAATGGAATGATAGACTTTGTGTTTCCTAGGAAGGACCTCCCGCGATGAGTCTTTTGACTCCTTGGAGGCCTAAATAATAATAATATGAAATATACCCCATGCCTTGATGTTTTTTTATGGCTGTTTAGTATTCTGGATTCCACCACAGCTTCCAGAGTATCAAGTAGCCAAAAAATATCTGCACAGAGCATGGGATATATTTGGTAGTTACCCAAACTTCCTTGTTAGCCAAGTATCTAGTAAACCTGCTAAGCCCTTAAATTGATAAAACACACTCTTATGAGAAACACAGTACACTTAACTAAATGTACAAAAAGATCTTACAGTAGAATCAACTGACTTACAAGTCTTGACATCACTAATTTGTTCACCAGTGTGTGCATAGAATAAAACTATACATTTATCCAAGATCTATTTCCATTGGATACAGTGAAGCTTTTCAAACACTGTATCGACACTACCATCTGTAAATTCCATGAAGAAATTTCTGAACAGAAAGAAAGACTAGCAATGGGCTCCTCTGTCTCCACTGGTAGAAAATGTGTTCACTGAGTGGTTTGAGAAATGGCAAAATCAGAAGGAATCCTTGGTTAACTACAAAATAACATGTATGCCACAGTAAATAACTTTTTTATTATGAAAATGTAAATATTTCGTAACCATCTAGAGCAGTGTTCCTCAACCTCTCTAAACTCAAGGACCAGTAAAATGCCTAAAACAATTCTATGGACACTAAGTTTTTTTTTCCCAATAATTTTTACTTAGTTATTCAATTTGTTTTGTTTGGATAAGTAAAAAAAAAAAAAAAAAAAAAAAAATATATATTTATTTAATTAATTTAAGTCAGTCTGCAGACCACATCATCGCAGACCATAGGTTGAGAAACACTGATCTAGAAGAAGAAATAGAAAATTTCTACAGCAGGAAATAGATAGCTCAAAAAACAGAGAACTCTTGATAATGGTGGAAGATTTTAACGCTAAAATAGGGCAGTTTGTAGTAGACAAAAAAATATGTGATAGGACAATTTGGATACGGAGAGCTTAACGAGAGGGAACAATTACTACACTTCTGTAAAGCAATCATTAGGACATCACCAGATGGTAATATAAAGAACTGCATAGATTATATCATCATAAACAAACAATGGAAAAGATCAGTAAATAATGATCAAACATTAAAAAGTTTCAATTTTGACACTGACCATGAAATATTAATTGCCAAAGTGAAAATAAAATTTAACAGGAAAAAAAAAAAAAAATATATATATATATATATACTGTATATATATCTGTAAAGAAGAAAGATTCAATCAATCAAAACTAAAAGACAGTTCAATCAGAAGTCAATTTTTAGAACAGATGCGCCTGAGAGATTAAAATCCTCCATCTCAAAATAGTGGAAAATACTGGAAAATATTTTCCAGTATTTTCCACCATTTTAGTAAATATTGGAAAATATTTACTAAAATAAAGAGCCAAAAGTCTTTAGTTCGGCGATGCCAAATTTATAAAAATTAAGTGGATTTCAAAGCCGAATACAGAAACTATAGGTTTCATGTGAAATTTGACCAGAGACCTTATGGGAATACATGCACCGACGTTTACGAGTTGCCCTACTCGGACCTAATAGGTGACACAACCACTATCAAGAGTCAGTATATTTGCCTCCTATTGGTCCAATTTTCACCTATTAGGTCCAGGATAGGGTAACTTGTAAATGCAGGCAAATATACTCCCTTAATGATTATTAAATATATACACGTTTACGCAAGAAAACTATTTAATTTGTCAAATATTTCGGACTGAATATTATAGACCATCTTCAGTGGCTACATAGGAATAGTTTTAAAAAAAAAAACAGGTGGAATACGAACAATTGATCATTCATATAATAAATTTAGTTTAATCCTTTATCCCAGTGAGAGAAAACAAAGTTTGCACCTGAAAATATCTTCAGGACTGAATATAGTGTTGTACTATCTTACCTTGGTAAGTAGTACAACACCAGGCAACTCATGGCAAAGGTGGAGCAAGCTACCAACACTCCTATCCCAGTATCTCCCATAATGCAAAACACATCTCCTTCTGGATATGTATACTGTTATGCATTAAGGGATTGGCCTAACAGTATACATATCCACAAGGAGATGAGTTTTGCATTATGGGTGATACTGGGATAGGAGTGTTGGTAGCTTGCTCCACCTTTGCCACGAGTTGCCTGGTGTTGTACTACTTACCAAGGTAAGATAGTATAACACTATATTCAGTCCTGAAGATATTTTCAGGCGCAAACTTTGTTTGCTTTCACTGGGATAAAGGATTAAACTAAATTTATTATATTCTAACCTAGTGAAAAATAAACTTTCAATTGATCATTCACACATAGAACGAGCCACATGATGTCATATCACTAAGTATTAGAAGAGTAAACATTTTTAAAGTCATAATTAAAGATATTAATTCAGAAATTCATATAATAATCTTAAATATCATTAGACTAATATAGGAAATTTACAAAAAAAAAAAAAAAAAATCAATGTGTTATCCGATTAAACTTTCCCAAATTTTTGATACAGATATACAGTCATTACGATGCAAGTTAGGACATTGAAGTAAGGCCTCCATACTTTCTTTAAATACACGTTCAAATTTGTAGCGACATCTGTGTAGGAGAAGAGTCTTGGACCAAAGGATGTTGTGGCTTGTTTCTAATCCATGCTGAGCTAATCCAGATTTCTCGGGTTTGTTGTGTAGAATTGATGATTGATACTCTTGAATTCTTTTTTCTATAGAACGTCCAGTTTGTCCAAAGTAGGAAAGATTACAGTTGCAAGGAACTTGATACACACACCAGGTAGAGATAAAGTTGAGTGTTTATCTTTAGATGAAGGAAAATGGGTGAATAATTTGTTAATAGGTGTATAAGTGGCTGTTAAATCATATTTCTTTAGAATTCTTGAAATTAGTTCTGAAATCCAAGATGGTCTGTAATATTCAGACCGAAATATTTGACAAATTAAATATTATTCTTGGGTAAACGTGTATATATTTAATAATCATTATGTCACGAGTATCATTAAAGAATAAAATATTCCCTTAAGCTCTCTGGTCAAATTTCGTATGAAACTTTTATAGTTTCTGTATTCGGCTTTGAAATAATGCTGGATTTAATATCCACTTAATTTTTTATGTGATTAATTGTGTTTTAATTCACATCCACTTAATAAATTTACAATTTATAAAATTGCAAATTTATAAAATTTGCAATTTCATAAATTGCAAAAGATATTATTATTATTATATGACACCTCTAGGGAGTCCAAAGACTCATCAAGGAAGGGCACCTACTCCACAACTCTCTATCTCCACCACTCAATCCACCAACTACAATGAATTGCAACTACCTTCATCGTCTACATCAATGCCATCTACTGCCATCAATGCCCCCACCGCTAGTATTTTCAGAGATAATCACAAACATCCATGCCCATGGCAGGATTCGAACCCGCAGCCTTTTGGCTGGAGAGCAGATACACTAACCACTCGGCGAACCATATCATAGGTATTGGAAATTTTTTTCAAATTGGTTAGACTATAATAAATTTAGTTTAATCCTTTATCCAAGCATAAGCAAACAAAGTTTTGCACCTTAAGTATCTTCAGGACTGAGGCAACTCATGGTAAAGGTGGACCAAGCTCTCATCACTATTTGTCTTAGTATCTTCCATAATGTAAAGAATATTTCCTTGCAGACATGTATAATGCTATGCATTAAGGGAAGGGCCACTACCCAGACCAGTTTTGACCTTTATTGAGGTTTGGTCAGTGGGAGCCAGACCCAGAGGCAGTGATACTAAGGTGGAAGTAATGGAGAAGTCACATTTACCTATACGAGTTGCCAAAAGGTGTCTCACCTTATTATTAAATTACTCTGGATTTCCACCTTTACCGCGAGCTGCCTCAGTCCTAAAGATACTACAGGTGCAAACTTTGTTTGCTTACACTTGGATAAAGGATTAAAATAAATTTATTATAGTCTAACCAAGCGGGAAAAACTTCCAACATCTTTCTCTAAATCCAGAGTAATTTAATAATATGGTGAGACGCCTTTTGGCAACTCGTACAGGTAAATATAACTTCTCCATTATTTGCACCTTAGTATCACCACCTCTGGGTCTGGCTCCCACTGATGAGACCCTCCATAAAGGTCGAAACCAGTCTGGATAGTGGCCCTCCCTTAATGCATAGCATTATACATGTCCACAAGGAGATGTGCTTTACGTTATGGGAGATACTAAAACAAGTAGTGATGATAGCTTGGTCCACCTTTACCACGAGTTGCCTCAGTCCTGAAGATACTTCAGGTGCAAACTTTGCTTATACTTGGATAAAGGATTAAACTAAATTTATCATATCCTAGGTAACAAACCCAAAATAAACAATCAGTAGATAACTCAAGAAATCCTAACCGCAATAGAAGAAAAAAGAGAGGCCAAGATACTTGTAAACCAACAAAATGATGAAGAGAATAGAGGTAAATACAGAGAACTAAAATATAAAGTTGATAATCTGTGCAAAAAAAGCCAAAGAAAAAATGACTAGAAGACAAAGCTAAAAAATGCCATGAAGAAGAATACAAACAAAACAGACTAAAAGTTTTCCATGACACTACAAGAGAAATCATAAAGGAATTCTCAGCAAAAGCAGTAACAATGCTAAACAACAAGATGACTGAAACCGGGGCTATTGAAGAGATAAGGAAAATCTGGTCGAATCATTTTAAGATTATCTGTCATCAAGGAAATAAAACTACAATGCCCACAACAAAAGAAAATAATGATCATCCAAAAATTTTAAAAGAAGAAGTTAGATATGCAATAAAACAATGAAAAACAATAAAGCACCAGTATTGATACTATCACTACTGAACTGTGGTCATATGGTGACAGCATATCAATAGAATATTTAACAATCTTATTCAACAAAATACTAGAAAAAGGAGGATACCAAATGACTGGAGAACTGGAAAGATCATCCCAATATACAAGAAAGAGAAAGGAAACAAAAGAGATTGCAGAAACTACAGACCAATCAATGTACTCTTCCACACCTATAAAATATTCTTAAGACTTATACAAAATAGATTACAAAGCACCTATGAAGAACTGATAGGCACCAAATAAGCTGGTTTTCAAGGAAACTATTCAACAATAGACAAGATCATCACATTGCACCAACTAGCAGAACTCAGCTGGGAAGACCATAAAGAACTATATTGTTGTTTTGTGGACTTTAAACAAGCTTTCGATAGCATCAATAGAGAAATTCTTCTTCTTAAAGTTCTACTAGAAAAGGCAAGAGATAAATATATAATATTTCTGATAAAATATTACTCTAAAGCAAATGCAATAATTAAAAAGGACACACTCACAACAGAAACCATAGCGATCCATAAAGGAGTAATGCAAGGATGTCCACTATCCCCATGCCTATTCAACATATATCTAGAAGAAGTTGTAAAGAATGCAATAGATGAGCCTGGAATCAATATCAAAGGTTTAATATAAATAATATCAAATATGCAGTTGATCTTGTTCTCATTGCAAGAACCCCAAATGAACTACAAAGATTGATAAATTAAATGAAACATGTAAAATATATGACATGATAATAAATATACAAAAGACAAAAGTGATGAAATTACGGAGGGACAAAACTAACATCTCAGTGACCCTAAACGGAGAACAAATAGAACAAGTAGATAACTACATATATCTTGGGTCAAAACTAACAGAAACAATAGATTGACTTGAAATAATCAAACACAGAATAGCAATAGGATGGACCACCATGGGAAAATTAGGAAAATCTGGAAAGCAAACCAGATATTTAAACAAGCCAAAATCAAATTATATGAATCAATAATTATACCAACAGTTATCTAAGGAACAAAAGTATGGGCAATTAAGAAAA
The DNA here is from genome assembly GCF_054136105.1 of Typopeltis vanoorti. Taxonomy (NCBI): domain Eukaryota; kingdom Metazoa; phylum Arthropoda; class Arachnida; order Uropygi; family Thelyphonidae; genus Typopeltis; species Typopeltis vanoorti. The sequence continues at coordinate 33,738,261 of NC_143567.1, read as the reverse complement.
GAGAGGAGAAAAAAACTGCTGGCATTTGAAATGAAATGCTTAAGAAATGTAAATAAAACAAGTTGGATAGAAAAGAAAACAAATTGTACAGTTAGACAAGAATTATTGTATAAGACAATATTAGAAAAATATTAGAAAACAACAACTGAGATGGTTCAGCCACGCTGCACGCATGGATGCAGACGGACTACCTAACAACCTAATAAATACTTTTACAACCAAAAAAAAATTGGGAGAACAAAAATCACCTGGATGAAATAAATAAAGAACATTTCAGGATGTAGAAGTTAGAATGAATTCTTTCAAAAAGTGGAATAGAGAAGATTGGCAGATCCGGCTAGATGGAAGACTCAACCCGTCTAATTATTCTAAGAAATATTTCGTCTTATGTATGATAAGACATGTACAACTAATGAACAACAACAATAGGAATTGAATTCAAAAAATAGTAGTGTGTATGCTTAAATTGGAATCCCTCTACGTATACAGCTGTGTTCATGTTCTCTCTTTATTTATTATTGATTCTCAGTAATTGTTCTTCACTGTTTCTAAGATTTGATCATCCAGTACCATGTCTTCTTTTAATTATTATTCTTACAGGGAGCTCCAAGGAGTCCTTAGACTCATCGAGGGTTGCCCAATATCATATCATGAACAACTATTCAACATTCACACAGTATCTATCATACTTCACCTTGAACTCATTTACAGTCATGGCACCCACAACAGACTCTGGCAGTTTATTCCACTCATTTACCATTCTCCAAGTAAAAAACCTAGCACTAATACCCTTGCTAACCACACTCTTACCAAGCTTCCATGGATGGCCCCTAGTCCTCCCACTACCAGTCCTATTCTCAAAAATATCTTCTGAATTAATCTTACAGAAATCCTTCAGTAATTTGAATGTCTAAATCATATCATCCCTTTTTCGCCTATCAACCAATTTCTGCAGCCCACAAATCTTCAACCTGTTCTCGTAAGGTTCATTCCATAGTCCTGCTATTATCTTGGTCACTTGTCTCTGGATCCTCTCCACCTCCTCCCCATCGAGAAGAAACCCTAGCGCCCATAACTGGGCACAGCAGTCTAGACGGGGTCTTCTCAAGGCTCAATACAGAGGAACAATAACCTGTTTGTCTCTGCTTGTTAAAGTATTTTTCAGCAACCAAGTGATTTGATGAACTGATTTAGCCACTTTTGCAATGTGTCCCCCTCAACTTCAACTCCCTATCCACCAACACTCCCAAATCCCTGGCCTCATCAATCTCCTGGAGTACGGTTCCACCAATGCGATATACTGCTGCTATTCTTTTCACCCCAAAGTGCATAACCTTACACTTTGCCACATTAAACTGACATCCATTTTTCCTAGCCCAGTCCTCCAAACTATCCAAATCATCCTGCAAAATTTTTACATCCTGTGCACTCACTATTGCTCTAACCAACTTTGCATCATCAGCAAACAAGTGAACACTTCCTCTCAGATCCTTTCCTATATCGTTAATGAACAAACTGAAAATTAGTGGTCCAAGAACAGAACCCTGCGGCACACCACTAGTCACAGGCAGTCTTTTGGACTCTACTCCTGAATAAACCATTCTCTTATATCTCTCCATCAACCACCCTCATATCCATCTTACCAACCCTATATCCATCCCAATATGCTGCAGTTTACTGATTAGAATTCCATGTGGTATCCTGTCAAAGGCCTTAGTAAGGTCCGGTAGAATCACTGTAAACCCATTACCCTTATCCAGTTCAGCGGTCACTGTGTTATAACACGTGAGCAAGTTACTCGGGCATGATCTACCCTTCATAAAACCATGTTGTACCCCCCCATACAGTATCCCATTTTCATCTATCCAATCCTGTATTTTTTTCTTGACTATTTTCTCCAAGACTTTGACAACAATTCCTGATATACTGATCGCCCGGTAATTTTCAACAGCAGTCTTGGAACCTCCTTTATGCAGTGGAACTATTTTCCCTTCTTTCCACCCCCTTGGGACCAACCCAGACCCGAGACTCAAATTAAACAAAATGGTCAAAGGCACTGACAATTCTTTAGCCGCTTATCGTACGATACGAGCTGTTCGAGGTTCATAGTCTGTAGTGTTCGTGCAAGCTCCTGATAAGATAAGTATGATTTTCAGTTATCGTTGATAAAATTACTTAATATTGCGTAGTTTTGTTTGCCTTCCGTATTTTAGTGCGTCTGTTTATGTGTTTTTGGTGTGTTATAACTTATAATTTGATAAAACACGTTGCAAATAAGTATGGCACCTGTAGGAAGGAAAATGGTGGCCAGTAATGATGGTTCGCCATCTTTATCAAAGAACGGTAGTATAAAAGAAATGAGTCAGTGTACTAGCTGTGAAATGTACGCTTTGCGGAGTGCGGTGGGAGTGTGGATAGATGATAATAAAGGATTGAACGTGTGTAGAAAATGTAGGGAGAATGAGGAATTGAAGTGTATTTCGGATCGTGAGTGTGATATTTTTGACAAACTTCAGAATGAAGAAAACAGGGATATGACGAGAAACGGCAAGGTTGTACATGAGAATTGTGAGAGTGTGAATGTAGAAAGTGTGAATGATAGTATTAATGGTTTTACAGAGAACAAAAAATATGAGATAGATGCAATGAGTGAGATCGCATTGTTAAATGGTGCGATAGAAAGGGCAAAACAGCAGCTAGAGTGCATGAACAAAAGTCGACTGAATGAACCAACCAATAATAAAAGGTATGACAGGAAAAACAGACGTATGAATGTGAACATGAACAAAATGAAGGATAGAGTGCTGTATGGAGACTTGTTAGTACGAGGTGTGTTAGTAGAGGATTTGACAAAATCGTACCAACCTGGTGCGACCATAAAGGATGTAACTGAGTCTATTAGAGAGCAAAAAGAAAGGGTGAAAGAAATGATTGCTGTGGCAGGTACGAATGATTTGAAAGGAGATAAAATGGAAATGATAGAAGACCTGACTGAATTTTTTGAGGTAGCAAAAGAAAAGAGTGAGAGAGTTAGAATGATTAGTCTTCTGCCACGGTATGACAGTGAAATGTTTAAAAGGAGGGCCATAATTGCGAATGACTTGATGCGTGGGTTATGTATGATGAGTGGTGTGGAATTTGTGGACGTGTGGAGTGTTTGATGGGCGAAAGGATCTACATAAGATGGATGGCTTGCATTTGAATGGTTACAGTGTAAGAAGACTTGAGAAAGTGTTGCTGAATGAAGTGGATGTGCAAATTCAGGGAAACTAGATTTGTTAAGGGGAGGGAGTAGATATACAGTCCTTAGGGAGGCAGTTGAATGTAAGAATGAATATAATATGCCAGAGCAAATAAGGACAACAAATCAGAGTGGGATAGTTAATATAAGGCATCAAGGTAGGGTTGGGGCTAATGGGGGTCTTAAATTCATGTACACTAATACTAGGAGTATTAGGAACAAGAAGGAAGAGTTTTTGGCCATGGTTGGCACTTCCAGACCACAGGTTATTGGTATTAGTGAAACATGGCTGACTGTAGATGATATAGCTAGTGGGATTGAATGTGATGGGTACAGTGTATTCAGGAATGACAGAGAGAATAAAATGGGGGGAGGAGTATGGTTGATGATAGCTGATGAGCTACAGCCAAGGAGAATAGAAGTTGAATTGCAGGATAGAGAAAAGAGCATATTTGAGGCCATTTGGTGTGAGATTGTGGCTAGCAGAACTAAATATACAATTGGGTGCTGCTATAGACCAGGTGATGGAAAAGATGGTGGTGACAATATGCACAAGCAAATAGAAGAAATGAGTAGAAGGAGGGTGATTATTATGGGAGATTTCAACTATGGTCGCATTGATTGGAGTGAGGAGAGGACACATGGGAGGAAGGAATTGGATTTTATGCGGTTATTAAGGGATAACTATCTGCGACAGCATGTAATGGAAAATACTAGGGGTCAGAGGGTGCTTGACCTAGTAATTACATCTGAGAATTTGGCTGTAACAAATATGACCACATTGCCACCAATTGGTGAGAGTGATCATAGAGTCTTGACTTGGGAGGTGGCTAAAGGTGTAGAATTTTCAATTAAGACAGGGTACATGTGGAATTATCGGGCTGGAAAGTATGACAAGCTTAGGAGTTTGATTGGTTCAGTGCCATGGCATGTACAACTGCAAGGACTAGAAGTTGATAGTACATGGGAGGTTGTTAAGAAGTGCTTGCATGAAGCAATGGCTGACTGTATACCTAGAGTCCGAATAATAAATCAAGTAGAGGTTAAATGGATGAATAACACCATTAAGCTTGAGCTGCAAAAAAAGAAACAACTATGGAGGGAATTTAAGGAGAAAGGTGACCGGTAGGCACATGAACGGTATAAAGCACAGGCCAGAAGGGTGACGAGTGTGGTAAGAAAAGCAAAAAAGGATTACGAAAGAACATTGGCCATGCAGGCTAAAGAGAATCCTAAACAGTTTTTTAGATATGTAGCAAGTAAAAGGAAAAATGTACATGGCAGAATGATTTTAAAGAATGCTGATGGTAGGGAGGTAACTGAATCAGTTGAGATAGTTGAGTTACTGAGTGGGCACTTTGCAAGAATATATCAGGTGGTGACATTGCAGAAATGAATAAACCAGTAGATTATACGGGAATTGTGGTGAATGAAGTGGAGGTGAGTAGTCTATTGCATAACCTCAATGTCAATACATCTGTGGGATTGGATGGTATACCAGCTCGTGTTGTACGAGAAGCAGCTAAAGAATTGTCAGTACCCTTGACCATTTTGTTTAATTTGAGTCTCAGGTCTGGGTTAGTCCCGAGCGGGTGGAAAGAGGGGAAAATAGCTCCACTGCATAAAGGTGGTTCCAAGACTGCTGTTGTAAATTACCAACCGATTAGCATATCAGGAATCATTGTCAAGGTCTTAGAGAAATTAGTCAAGAAAAGAATACAGGATTGGATAGATGAAAATGGGATATTGTATGGGGGACAACATGGTTTTCTGAAGGGTAGATCATGCCTCAGTAACTTGCTCACGTTTTATAACACAGTGACGGCTGAACTGGATAAGGGTAATGGGTTTACAATGATACTACTGGATCTTGCCAAGGCCTTTGATAGGATACCACATGGAACCCTAATCAGTAAACTGGAGCAGATGGGGATAGATATAGGGTTGGTGAGATGGATAGGAGGGTGGTTGAAGGAGAGATACCAGAGAGTGGTTTATTCAGGAGTGGAGTCTAAAAGACGTCCTGTGACTAGTGGAGTGGCGCAGGGCTCTGTTCTTGGACCACTGCTTTTCGATTTGTTCATCAATGATATTGGAAAGGATTTGAGAGGAAGTGTTCACTTGTTTGCTGATGATGCAAAGTTGGGTAGAGCAATTGTGAGCGCAAAGGATGTCAAAATTTTACAGGATGATTTGGATAGTTTGGAGGACTGGGCTAGGAATAATGGATGTCAATTTAATGTGGCAAAGTGTAAGGTTATGCACTTTGGGGTGAAAAGAATAGCAGCAGTATATCGCATTGGTGGAACCGTACTCCAGGAGATTGATGAGGCCAGGGATTTGGGAGTGTTGGTGGATAGGGAGTTGAAGTTTAGGGGGCACATTGCAAAAGTGACTAAAACAGCTCACCAAATCACTTGGCTTCTGAAAAATACTTTAACATGCAGAGACAAACAAGTTGTTGTTCCTCTGTATCGAGCCTTGATAAGACCTCATCTGGACTTCTGTGCCCAGTTATGGGCACCAGGGTTTCTTCGTGATGGTGAGGAAGTAGAGAGGGCCCAGAGACGAGTGACCAAGATGATAGCAGGTCTGTGGAATGAACCCTATGAGAATAGGTTGAAGATTTGTGGGTTGCAGAAATTGGACGATAGGCAAAGGAGGGGTGATATGATCGAGACATTCAAATTACTGAAGGGTTTTTATAAGATTGATCCAGAGGATATTTTTGAAAATATGACTGGTGGTGGGAGGGCTAGGGGCCATGAATGGAAGCTGGGCAAGAGCGTGGTTGACAAGGATGTTAGAGCTAGGTTTTTTACTTGGAGAGTGGTGAATGAGTGGAATATGCTTCCAGAGTCTGTTGTGGGTGCTACGACTGTGAATGAGTTCAAGGCAAGGTATGATAGATACTGTGTGAATGTTGAATAGTTGTTCTTGACATGATGTTAGGGCCTCCCTCGATGAGTCTGTCGACTCCTTGGAGTTTCCCGGAACAATAATAATAATAATAATAAATAATAATAATCCCGCAGATGAATTGACATTGAGGTTTTGTAATAGACTATTCACCTCCACTTCATTCACCACAATTCCCATATAAGCTGTTGGTTCTTCCATTTCTGCAATGTCACCACCAGGATGATATACTCTTGCAAAGTGCTCACTCACTTTGCAAGAGTATATCTACTATATCAACTGATTCGGTTACCTCCCTACCATCGGCATTCTTTAAAATCATTCTGCCATATACATTTTTTCTTTTACTTGAAACATATCGAAAAAACTGTTTGGGATTCTCTTTAGCCTCATGACTAATGTTCTTTCATAATCCGCTTTTGCTTTTCTTACCACACTTGTTACCCTTCTGGCCTGGGCTTTATACTGTTTATGTGCCTGCAGGTCACCTTTCTCCTTAAATTCTCTCCACAGTTGTTTCTTTTTTTGCAGCTCAAGCTTAATGGTGTTATTCATCCATTTAATCCCTACTTGATTTATTATTCGGACTCTAGGTATATAGTCTGCCATTGCCTCTTGCAAACACTTCTTAACCGCCTCCCATGCACTATCAACATTTTTGTTTATTTTCATTTTATTTATTCTTAATCTGATAGTCAAGGCTTAGTTTTTTTCCCCCCTTCACATGTTGTTGCATATGTGCCAGTAAACATATATCATCTGTAAAATCCAAGTGAGTCATGTAGTGTTATATTAAATTCCACTGTATTCTTTTTGCATTTTTCATGGCATTTCTCATAACCCAGTCTGCAGCAATAAGAAATACTGTTGGAGAGAGAATGCAGACCTATCTGATTCCATCTTAATTTCAAAATATTCTGAAAGTCTTCATAGTGTTTGATTTAAACTTTTATATTTTTCACACTAGGGGGCTACGGTGCCCAATCCCCCCCCGTGTTTCAGACTGGTAGGCCGGTTCTCCTTGAATTCTGATGACTCGAATTTTGAAAACTCGACACTCAGGGTAGCCCCAGAGTTTCAAAAAATGTGACATAAAAAGGCTTATCATTTTATATATATTTTTTTCTTTAACTATCTTGATAGTTTTACTTGATAGCCATAATATGACATTAATATCCATATTGCTTCTTTGCCAATGCAGTCAAAAGCTTTTTCGAAATCAACAAAGTTTATATAAAAATTTGACTACTGTTTTATTGACTGTTATTTTATTATTCTGAGTATTGCTATTTGATCTATACATAACCTGTTGGCTCTAAATTCTGCTTATGTTTCTCTCAGCTTTTGATCTCTCTTTTTTTTTTTTTATTCTATTATTCTTGTTAGTACTGTATTTTAATTGGGTTTAATAATGATATTCTTTATCAATTATTACAATTATTATTATTACATGACACCTCCAGGGAGTAAAAGGACTCATCGTGGGAGGGCACACTACTCTACTTCGCTAAATACATCTCATCCTCTCCACTATTACTTAACTCTCCAACTATGACACTACTACCATCAACACCATCTATTGCCCATCATCACCAACAGCTTTTTTTTTTTTTTTGTCTATAAATTGCATGTGTTCTGAAGGCAGATTTTTCTGTACGAGGGATGAAAAACCTGAATTTCCGGGAGAAAAAACTCTGCTACCACCGTATGAGATTGGCTAACTCACCTTCAACTGTAAAAGCCCATATAAGGATTCCCCTCATCACGACGAGAATCGAACTCAGGTGTTTTCCAATCGAATGGTGCAATGTTCCGCTATTCTTTCAGTTGTGCTATGGCAGCTTAACAATCAGTTAAATCTTTTGGTATTTTGATCAATAATACAATATACCATTCCTCTCAATTCTTCCTGCATCAATATTTGGTTAACAAATGGGTGGAGTACATTCACCATGAAATCTATATCTGTTTTTAATAGTTTTCATTTGCTATACCATCTATATCAGATGCTTTTCTGTTTTCTTTTAATTCTTTTTGTATATTTTTTAAATATTTTTCTTTTCTTTCATGTATTTGAGGGTTTTTTAGATTTTTATCTAAACGTTATCTGTTTGATAATGTTTAGATTTGAAGTATTATACCTATCTTTCTGTTTTCATTTTATAATTGTTTATTTTATTTCCTTGTTTGTCTTGAACAGTATCTCTTCTTCTTTTCTTGCTTGTCATTGTTCTCATAATATTATATAATGTTTTTGTATTACCACTATCAATTTCTGTCTCATTTAGTAGGTTTTTTATAAACTTTTATCTTTTCTTGCATTTTTCTTAATCTCTGTGTTTCTTAATGTAAGCTGATGTTATTCATATCTTATATTATTATTATTTGTCACCTCCAAGGAGTCCAAAGACTTATCAAGGGAGGGCATCTACTCTATAGCTCTGCTTCCACCACTCACAATTCACCAATTGACCGCAACTACACCAACCGCATCTACTGCTGACTGCCACCACTAGTATTTCCACAGACAATCACAAACATCCATGCCCATGGCGGGATTAGAATCCGCAGCCTCTTGACTGGAGAGCAGACATGCTAACCACTCAACCAGCCAGGTTGGGTAATTATTATTATTATATAATTATATATTATTATTTTTTCTTTATGTCCCTTCAATTATTATTATTATTTGTCACCTCCAAAGACTCATCAAGGGAGGGCATCATGCCTACTCTACAGCTCTGCTTCCACCACTCACAATTCACCAATTGACCGCAACTACACCAACGGCATCTACCGCCGACCACCACCACTAGTATTTCCACAGACAATCACAAACATCCATGCTCATGGCGGGATTCGGATCTGCAGCCTCTTGACTGGAGAGCAGACATGCTAACCACTCAGCCAGCCAGGCTGGACAATTATTATTATTTTTTCTTTATTTCTTTTTTCCCCCTTCAATTTTAAGTTTTTGTTTATGAAGATATCCATTCTTTTCTTCTATGTACTCTTTTTTTTTTTTTTTGTTTTACTTTCTTGCATCTTAATGGTATATGTTCTTAATATCTGTCCATATTTTTTCAATGCTTCTGAATTCTTCATGTTCATCCCGTCTGGTCTGAGTAAGAACTTCATATCTATTTTTAATCTCTACTGCATATTTTCTTTTAGTTTCCATATACTGTACATTATACTTTTGCCCATTACTTTCTTTAGTGATTAATCTTATTTTAATTTCTCCAATTACTAATAAATGGTCTATATAAGCATCTCTCCTCTCATTGATCTCATAAGATATCATCTCCATTTTCTTGGTATCATTATATGATCAATTTGGTTATAAGTTTTTCCATCTGGTGCTGCCCATGTTACTTTATGTATAGTTTTATGCTTAAAGATGGATTCTCCTCCTACTAATTCATTTGCCATGCAGAAATCCAGCAACATCTCTCCATTCTCATTTATATTTCCTGTACCTTTTTTTCCATTATCATTTCTCTACCTCTATGATCATTTCCTATTTTAGCCTTCAGATCATCCCATTATGCCTAAATAACTGGAATGTGTTATAGGTTCTGCACTGAAAATGCAACTGATGTTTTTCATGTTCTTGCCTATTTTTTTGTTTTCTTTATATTGCTGAATTTTATACCATATTCATTACTGCAATTATTCATTTTAGTCTTGAAGACTTGCACTGGATTTATTTAAGAGCAACATCATTTGCATAAAGTGAAAATTTGAGGTTTTTGATATCATATTTGATACTTTCTTCAAAATGTGATCAGTCCACTGGGCAAGGCCTTCCCCAGCTTTCTCTATTCCATTCCTTTTTTTTTTTTTTTCAACCTCCCTCATTCATTGACCTCCAGCAGTCCAAAGTGGAAGACCAAATTTTTTTGGTCTTTCCCTTTGCTTGCTGCCATCCATAGATCCCTATTCTGGCCATCTCGTTTTGTTATCTTATGCATCCAACCATTTCTATTTATTATTATTATTATTGCGCCCTCCATTGAGTCGAGAGACTCATCATGGGAGGTTCATTCAACTGACAGCATATTTATCGTATAGAATCTTAAAGTCCTTAACACCCCTTGCATTAACAACATGTTCTGGTAATGCATTCCATTCGCTGACAATTCTCCATGTAAAAAATTTGCTCCTCACACCCTTCTTCACCACACTTTTACATAACTTTCAGGAATGATTTCTGGTTCTTTCTCCTCTCACCTTCTACTCTTTTTATAATCCCCCTCTGGATTAATCTGATAAAATCCTCTCACTAACTTAAACATCTCTATCATACAATCTCTCTTCCTCCTATCCACTAAACTCTGCAATCCACATCTCTTCAACCTCTCTCCATAGCCAGCATTCCAAAGTCCCAATATTGTCTTAGTCACTCACCTCTGGACCCTCTCCAGTGTCTCCATATCACATTGAAAACCAGGTGACCAGATCTGAGCACAACAGTCCAAGTGTGGTCTGCCAGTGCATTATACAGTGGCACTGGCAGACCACACACCATACAACCACTTCCTTATCTTTGCATGATAAGGAGTACTTCTTATCATAGCAGCACTACGATGTGCAACCTTTGTAACCCTAGCAATATGCCCTCTAAACTTCAGTCTACTGTCAACCATCACTCCAAAATCTCTAATCTCATCCACTTTCTGTAGCATGGCACCATCGATATAGTACACAGCCTTATATTTCTGCACTCGAATATGCAATACCTTGCACTTAATTGATATTAAAACTACAACCCCACTCTTTTGTCCAGGTAAAAAGTCTATTTATATCTTCCTGAAGGGATTCAGCATCAGCAGGGCTACTTATAATTCTTCCCAACTTTGCATCAGCAGCAAATAACTGAAGATACCTAGTCAGTTCACATGATATATCGTTTACAAACAAGTTAAATAGCAGGAGCCCAAGAACAGAACCCTGGGCATGCCACTGGTTAACCTTCTTTTTTGAGACACTGCTCCATCATACACAACCTGCTGGTAATGTTCAGAGAGCCAATCTCTGATCCATCTAAACCAATATACTCTCTATTCCCACCCTTTGCAGCTTGTACACTAACTTATCATGTGATAATCTATCAAATGCATTTGCAAAATCTAAGAATATAACTGGATATGATTCTCCCTTATCTAACACACTCGTTACCTTATCATAAAATGCAAGTAAATTACTGAAACAGGACCTACCCTTTACAAATCCATGCTGACCTTCATAAAGCGTACCATGTCAATCCAATTCCGTATTCTATTCCTTACCAATTTCTTCAACACCTGGACCATAACCACAGTTATACTGGCCTATAGTTGGAGACTTCTGTCTTAGAACCATGCTTGTGGAGTGGTACTATTTTGCCCTCTTTCCACTCCTTAGCCATTGCAAGACTTTCATTAAATAACCAGGTCAAGGGCATAACCAACTGTGGTGCACATCCCTTAAGCATACATGGTGATATGTCATCCATTCCAAAAGCCTTATTCACATCTAACCCAACCCACATCTGATACACCTCCATTTCTTTCACTTCCAATTCTCCCAATACTTGCTTCTGTTCTATATATTGTATCGGATCATTTATACCAGTATGACACATTGCTAAGGTGTCCAAGATTGTACATAGGATTACTTGGGTGTTGAGGAACACACTGACATCCAAAAATAAAGAGGTTATTATTCTCCTTTATAAAGCGTTGATACTTTCACATTTGGATTACTGTGCTCAGGTCTGGTCACCTGGATTCCTTGGAGATGAGGAGGCTGTGGAGAGGGTTCAGAGAAGAGTGACTAAGTTGGTAAGTGATGTAAAAAATGCTCCCTACATTGATAAATTGAGAGCTTGTGGATTGCAGAGGTTGGTTGATAGGCAGAGAAGAGGGGATATGATAGAAACATTTAAGTTAATGAAAGATTTTTATAGGATTGATGCAGGGGAAATGTTTCAGCTGTGTGATAGTGATGGAAGAACAAGAGGTCATTCCTGGAAATTAAAGAAGAGTGTGGTTAACAAGGGTGTCAGAACAAGATTTTTTGCCTGGAGGGTGGTGAATGAGTGGAATTCATTGCCTGACTTAGTTGTGAGCTCTTCATCTGTAAATGAATTCAAGAAGAGATATGACAGATATTGTTTTGCTAGTTTGGGTCTCCCGCGATGAGTCTACTGACTCCATGGAGATACCCGTAATAATAATAATAATAATGACATACACTGATAAACTGCTCATTCAATAATTCCACTATATCCTTTGCAGCTGTTAGTCTGCCGCCATGACTATCTGTCAATATTATTCTTCCTCTGCTTGCCAAGTAACAGAAAAATTCCCTTGAATTAACCTTGGCCTGATCAGCCAATCTCCTCTCATACTGCACCTTTTCTTTCTTTACCATGCTCATCATCTTTCTAGCCTGCACCTTATACTCTTCATGGATCTGATCACCACCAACTGTCTTGTACCTCCTCCATAACATTTTCTTTTCCAGCAGAGCTTGCTGCTTGATTTCACTGTTCATCCATTTCACTCCCACTCTATTTACTCACTTAACCCTTGGTATGCAGTCATACATTGCTTTTGTCAGATACTGCCTAGTGAGTTTCCCTGCATTATGAACATCTTTTCCACTCAGCTTATCTATCCAAAGCACTAATGCTAATTGGCTACAGAGCTTCCTATAATTACCTGCTTTATACTTCCACATGTATCCTTTTTTGACAGTGACCTTTTCTTGTTTCATCACTTCCCAAACAAGTACCTCATGATCAATCTCATCAACTGGTGGCAGTGTCAACACCTCATTAACAACTACATCTTGTGAAATTATCACCAAATCCAAAATATTAAAGCCTCTAGTTGCTTCAATCACGTGCTGCTTAAGATCCTTATCTCTCAGAAATTCCACAAACTCGCTCTCCTTGTTCCCATACACTATCTCTTCCTTCCAGTCTGTATTTCTGTAATTAAAGTCTCCCATTAGGATCCTTCTTTTTACATGCCCAACTAATTTGCCTAAACATTTCACAATCAGTATTCCCTGCATTCCCTGGCCTATAACAGCATCCTATCAGATATACTAACCTGTTTATTTCAACTTCGCACCACACACATATTCAAAATCTGTGCATGTACCATCAACTTCCATTCTTTGCAGACTCAATTCCTCTGCAATCATTAACAGCACTCCCCCTCCTCTTTTCACATCTCTATCCTTCTGGAAAATTATATACCCCCCTAATTCTATTCGCGACATCACATCCTCCTCAGACAATCAAGTTTCATTTATTCCAATTACTTTTGGACATACTGTCTCAATTAATGCCACAAACTCTGCTCTTTTGTTTCGAATACTCCTTACATTTGTGTATAAACATAACAATTGCTGTGTTTGAGGCCATCCTACCAGCACCAACATTCTCTATTCTGGGTGCTATACTACACAACTTCAGTCAACCTTCAGTTTGAGTCCCATTTCCCTGTTCCTGACTGTGATTTCCATTCTTACCTGTCCCATCCTCACCTTTATATTCCATCACCTTGTGCTGATGCAACCACATCTTCAACCTCATATCCATCTTCCTCCTGCTGTACAATCTGTTGATTTGTGCTATCCTGTTTCACAGGTACACTGATTATTTGCTACATCAACTTCTTGACTCTGTGCCTTCTCAGAAAACAATAGCCTTTCTAAATACCCACTACCAAACCCATTCAAATGTAATCCATCAGCTTTATACCATTTGAACCTCCCTTCAAATTCACTGCACAGATTTATAAATTGAACCCCTTTTGCCTCACACTATTCAGTCATCTTACTATTCCTACCATATGGCTTCGCCACATTGATGATGTGTTCGCTATTTGGCCACATGGCTCTGATACACTCCTCTCCTTAACACACTTAAACAACCAACACCCCAAAATTCAGTTCACCCTGGAAAAAGAGGAAAACAACAGCCTCCCTTTCCTAGACACACTAGTCACCTGCCAGCCTGATGGAACCTTGGTTTTCTCAGTTTATAGAAAACCCACCCATACAGGCAGATACATTCACCAACAATCCTACCATTCCCCCCCCCCATACAACAATACGGAGTTGTTAAGCCACTATACAACAGGACTAAACTAATCTGTTCAAATGACAATGCCCTAACCAATGAACTAAATCACATCCTCAACACTTTCTCGGCCAATGGCTACCCTCCCCAAAAAAATATTGAATCAGTAAACGACAATCCCCCCCCCTCACAACAAGGATTACTCTAAATCCATCACCATTCCCTACATCTGAGGCACCTTGGACAAAATTACCAAAATCTTAAAAAAACATGACTTGACATCTTTTTACAGACCTTATAGAAAATTTGCATCCCTTATCCGCTCCACTAAAGACCAACCACTCACCCACAGACCTACCTGGTATATACCAGGTACCTTGCAGCTGCAAGTTGCCCTACTTTGGCCAAATAGGCAGGACAGCAAATATCAGAATTTCAGAACACAAGAACTACATCCGGTTTCACCAGTACAGCCACTCTGGTCTTGTAGACCATGCTCTGGATACACACCACAGAATAAGGTGGAAGAAAGCCACAATAATACACCATGGCAAGTTCAAATTTGAAAGACTATTCATGGAATCAGCCTCAGCCCTAAGAAACATGCCAAACCTCAACAAATTTTGGATTCTAAATGAAGAGAAATGAAAATTGTTAATACTTCTTTCAGAATCCAACATAATCCTCCATGTCAAAGGCAAGACTTGTAAATATTGTTTATTGTTTGTCTCTTGCTTATAGTGTGTTATTCATATAATTGCCTTGAATTTTGTTTATTATTATTTAATAATATAATCTTAAGTAATGTAATAGTAATAAAAAGGCTCTGTATAAAAATATTATTCTTTTAATTTACTTTATTATATAATAATATTATAAGAAGCTGTGCATGTATGTTATAGAATTTGTGTTTATTATGATTGAATGTGATTTATATGAACTATGGATTATTTCTTTATTTGTATTTCTGAAAGAGAATGTATATATGTAAGTTTAATGTACCCTATGTGAACTATGATATTTTTTTTTATTTATCATTACTGAAAGAGAAGATAATTTTATGTGATTCTTCTGATTGGATTTGATTGGCTGTTGTCAAGGAAACAGAGTTAATTTTAGATAGCGCATGCATGGAGTGTGAGCTAAGATATTCAAAGGGAGAAGAAGTTGATATAAGCTGAACTAGCTAGAACCAGATTTTGGCAGAAAGAATGAATGTATTTAATTGGAGAACGAAGGTAAATAAACAGGGGAGAAAGCTTAAGGACAGCAAGGAGTGAAGTAAGGGGTAGCAGTAATGGGGATTTAGGAATGCTGTGAATAGATTATGAAAGGACCAGGAAATTAATAGGCAATTCGGAATATTTCTATAGAATTCTAAAATTATGACGAATTCCAGTTGTTTTGAAGAAGAACAGTGCAAGGCTGAATTTAATGCATAGTAATAATTAAGGAATAAGTAGATTACCCAATATGAGTGCATCATGACTTATGAAGCTCTATGTTTAACATTTCAGTTATTATGGTGAAGATTTCTTTTGAATAGTGTTGCTTCAGAGTGATAGTTAACTACAGTTTTAAGTGTGCCTATAGTGAATCCAATGTGTAAAAGATGTAACCCGGTAAGAACAGCCCATTAAAAATGGACTGCTCTTACTGGGTTTTAAATCTTATCAGATTTTTAAGCGTGAAGATATAAGAGTTAGCTCCATCTGTTATATCTTAACATTAACTGTGGTGTTCTACTAAAAATAGCCCAAGTATGGAGCTTTAAAGTGTTCCCCCTTGAAGTGATAACTGCCTCATAATTAAATTAAGTGTTAGTTGACTAAGAGAGAATTAGAGAATTCTACTTTAAGAATAATTACTGTGAGATTCTGTAACATTGAACTGTGTGGACCATCTTCAATTATTCAGATGAATATAGTATTGAATGTGCTGAATGTGCGATGCCTAATGTTTTATGTTTGTTATGAGTATTTGGACTAAGCTGATTTGCATTATCTTGTTTTTAAAGTTTTACTTAAATGTACATGTTCTATAACCCTGTATTAAATGTTTATTTTATTGGATTCAATTTGTTGTTTGCCTGATTTTTTTTCGTTGCACTGCTCATAAAGTTTATCGAACCTTGCGGAAGCCTTAAATATAATTTTAAACTCGGCCTGTAGAAAAGTGAGATTGCTAAAGTTAGTTGATGATTGATTCCACTATATTATATAGACTAATCTGAATATAGTATGGCACAGGAAAATATAAATTTCTCTATATTTGGATTAGTAATCAACCAACAATTAATTAAGATAATAAAAAACAGATAATTTAAATAAGAACTACATTCTAACAAGATGGCGGATTCAGAGCCAGGATGTACGATCCAACAAAATGGCGCAGCAGTCGACAGGATGTGAATTTACTAGTGTGAATTGAGTAATTAAATTTTTTTCTGCTATTGTGGAAGAAGAAGTAATTATTAAAACCTTAATAGTAAAAAAAAAAATTAAGTGAATCACAGTGAGCAGGTTGTGAACCAAAATCAGGCAAAGAAAGAAGTTATTTTTGGATTCAGATTTTTAAATTTAAGTTTGTATCTGATATATTAATATAGCAGTTTCATCTAGTTCGAGAATGGAAGTTAGTGAATTTTTTCATACAGTGAACCCACAACAGGTCTTTCCTTAGTTTTCGGGTGAGGAATCAGATGATGTGCTGTCTTTCTTTACTTTTGTTGAAAAACTTAGGGAAATAGCAAATTGGACTGATTTCCAATTATTAATATTACTATGAAGTAAGTTGACTGGTAAAGCAAGGACATTTTTATATTCATCTCAAGGAAACATTAGATTATCAGAAATTTAAGGATGTTTTAATTTTGCAGTATTCCAAATTAAGAAGTATTGGCCCCAATTTATGGAAACTACAGAGAGTCTCACAAAAAGATAGAGAAACTGTCACAGATTTTTACAATCGTTTGTTGACACTATCCAATAGTTTAAATGTGACTAATGAAGATAAACCTCACTTAGATTGGGCTATGTTCCAACAATTCCGCCAAGGTGTTAGACAAGAATTAAGGGAAACAGCCTACAAGAAGAGAATTACCACATTAGAAGAGTGTTTTAAAGCTGTGAAGGAAAAAGAGCAAATGATAGGAGACTTTTCTCCCTCATCCAATCTAAGCCATGTAAGTGTCTTAGAAAGAACTGATTGTTCCTCTAACATAATTGAAACTAAAAGGGAGAATAAAAAGGAGAAAGGAAAGAAGAAAGGTATTGAGAAAAATTCTATAAATCTTAATCAAGTGTCGGGCAGTGAAGATCAATCTAACAAAGGGAAATTAATGGAGGAAGTGAAAACTCTGGTTCACCATGAAGTGGAGAGATTGCAACAACCAATAATAAATCATCTTGATCAAGTGGTGACACAACTAGCAAATATTACCTTAAAATCTCATGAGAATCACAACCTCTCAACAGATAAAATCAATGAGATGATAGATAGTCTGGATAAGGTGATGCAAAAATTAAAGGGTATTAATCAACAAGTGCCAATTGTCTCTCAATCTCAGGAAAGGAAGGAATATCTCTCAACCCTTAGAGATCCTCCTAAATGTTTCAGGTGCTACAAAACTGGACACATTGGCAGAAATTGCTCTTATATTAGAGGAAAATACTCCAACAACATATGGAATTCTAATTTTGGATATATCCCTCACAGAAAATACAGTAGTTATCAAAATTACCTCAAATCAGATGAGTCAATGATGAAGATTAAAGGAAATATCCAAGGGTTCCAGTGTAATATTTTATTAGACACAGGCTGTAATGCTTCAACTATTAGTAGAGACTGTTTCCTACAAATAAAGCATAGATTAAGGAAACATATAGCTCAATTAAGGAGACCTGTGAGAATTATCACTCAGTCTGACTCCAAATTTATAGCTTATGAGAAGGTTCGTGCAAGAATTTATCTACCAAGTTTTGGACTAAGTGTCTGGCAGAATTTACTGGTTATTCCTTCAACATCTAACCCAGATTCTCATATCATCTTGGGAACTAACTTCATGGAAAAGTATCACTTTTCATGTGATTTTTCAAGGGGATAAATATCCCTGATGAACAGAAAAAGAAGTATTAGACACAATAATAAGCTTTTATACATTGGAAAGAAGATACTAACAGAAAGGTTTAATAAGTCAACTAATGCACAACTCCCAAGCAAAATACAATCACATACTGATAAATTAATTAAGCATAATAGTAGTGCTGACTTAGATAAACTGGATAAGCTTGAAACTCAATTCAGCACAGACATAGCATTAAAAGAACAGATACCCACATCTGAAATAAAAGTTGACACTACAGATCAACTAGCAATTAAAGTTCACTTTGCCAAGGCAACTACTCTTTATATTAGATCTAATGAAACAGGAAGAGAAAGAAAAGAAAGAAGCAGGCCTAACCGAGTAGTTTTCCTAGGAGATTCACCAGAGACTGTGAGAAGAAAGGGAAAGAATTATCCTCGAATGAGTGATTACAGAGAGGACACAAATAGAACAAAACATCCAAGACACAATACTAGCAGTAGAGAACAAATTTTATTCTGAAGAGACTTTCCCTAACTGCAGGTATGATAGACATGCTGATCTCAGTAATAAGGGTGATAGTAATTTTAATGAAATGGCAGATAAGAATGCATGCACAAGTCATAATAGAGGAAAAAAAAAAAAAAAGAAAGAAATTAGGTGGTCTAGATCCCCAGCAAGAATGACCTGTGTGAAAAATTTTTCTTCATAAAAAAATTTTTCAAAGGAAGAGTAAGCCTTTATTGAATTTTAAATGAAGAAAAATGAAAATTGTTAATGTTTCTTTCAGAATCCAACATAATCCTCCATGTCAAAGGCAAGACTTGTAAATATTGTTTATTGTTTGTCTCTTGCTTATAGTGTGTTATTCATATAATTGCCTTGAATTTTGTTTATTATTATTTAATACACCATCAGGACTTTTAGGAAACCCATAGCTTCCTTGCTTCGTTCTCATTTACTGTGTTTAGTGCCTGCGTGCACGTGTCTTTATTGTAAGTTCCTTTGAAGATGGCAACGTGATGTTGCCGAAATATTGGAAATATATTAAAGTTTAATTTAATGTATATTCTATTGTAAGTTGTAAATTCCTTAAGTTATTTATTACATTAACTTCCTCCTTCTCCTTATCATCAGCCAATCTCTCCTTCAGCTGTTTCATTTCACTTTTCAATTCATTAACTCCTGCCAAAGCTCTTCTACTATGGTCCCGATGTTTGCTCCCATTTCTAATTGCTCTAATCTATCCAGACACTTTTCACATACATTAAAGCTTTCCTTCTTCTTGTTTAATCAAACATTCCACAGATCTTTCACATTTTTTGGTGCATACATATAGCAGTTTTCGCAACGTATCCACTGTGAAAAATCCAAGGCAAAGCAAGACTTTCGTACAGAAGCCTTCCGTGCAGCTGCCATAAGTTTCTTTATGGATGCTATATTTAGAAGCTGAAGTAGTACAACAAATAAGTAGCAAAACACAATATAAACAAAAAAAAAAAAAAATTTCAACACCACCACCGAAGGACATTGTATCCAAACTGAAAAAAATGCAGCACAATTTGCGACAAAAAAGCCACACTGTATACTAATTAAAACACTTTTGTTATGACAACTCAAAATTATCGCTATGCTCACTTGAGACACTAGCGCCACTTTTGAATGATGTATTTGATAAAGACCTGTTCTTGATGATGATCAAATGAGAGAGAGTATCCTGTCTGTAAGCATCATATCAGGCACAATCATTTTCATCTAGCTAACCTTCAATTTCTAAATCATATGTAATGGTTGAATGCTTTCCTCTTCAAATTAATTGGAATATTGCCTTTTGAGGTTGTTTCATTCTTCCAGAAGCTATCCAACTTATATCCTTTTTACTTCTAGACATCTATTTTTGATTTATCACAGATAAACATATGAATCTACTTTCTCTGCATCTTCATCTTCCAGTGTAGTTGTTTTGCATCTTAAATTTTCATTAAGTTAATTCTCTTAATTGTATTTCTAAATTGTTATCTTTCGAAGAGAACTACATGATCAGTAAGACACAGATGAGTCAGAATATTTCTAGCAATATTAACTTCCCCATTCATAAATCAGTTTGTGTAAACCTCACTTTAAGGCACATATCCAAAGAATTTAGGAGATGTTGTATCACCTTGCCTATACCCTATATATATATCAGAAAATTTTCACTTTTCCTATGCAATTTAACCCCTTAACGCACTCAACTGAGTTAACTCGGGTCCAAGAAGTCCAAGTTCCGTACATACCCCTTCTTTTAAAGTCAGTGCCTTCCTTGCTATGGCTGTCAATCTCCTAGCCTACTTTTCATACTGTTCCTGGGCTTGGAGCAATACCTTTCTTTGGAACTACATCTTTTTATGCATCTTGCTTTCAAAGGCTTTTTCATCCATTTAATTCCAAAGTGATTTATTATCCTAATATCATAGATACAGTCAGATATAGCTTCTTTCAAACACCCAGTGTATGAGGTGGCGCTAGTGTCCTTGGTAAATGTGGCGGTCGAGTTTAGCTAGTCTAGAAAACGTGTTTTTAAAGTTAAATATAGTGTGGCTTTTTGTCACAAATTATGCTGCAATTGTGCATCGGTTAGAAACAAGTGTCCTTCAGTGGTATTATTGTTTAGAACTGTGTTGTATATATTGTGTTTTCACTGCCGTTTGTTTCACTATAACAACGTGTAAAGATGGCGTCCAACAAGAAACGTGCGTCAGCGGCGCGCAGGACTTCTACTACTACACGAAAGGCTGGCTCAGCGTTAGATTTTTCGCAATGGATGCGGTGCGGAAACTGCTACATGTATGCACCGAAAAATGTGAAGGATCTGTGGTCGGTCTGGCAAAATGAGAAGAAAGAAAATGTCGACGTATGTGAGAAGTGTCGGGATAGGCTGGAGCGTTTAGGAATGGAAGCAGACATCGGGACCGTAGCGGAAGAACTTCGGCGGGAGTTTATGAAAATGAAAAATGACCTTCATCTTCTTCATGAGGAAGTGGAAGTGATCGGTAAGGAGATTCTGGAAGTTAAAGCTGAGTTTAATGTGTTAAACAGAGAAATTAGGACTATAGAGATTACTTTAGCTGAAGTAACTAGAACAGGATTACATATGGGTGAGTCTTTGAATGATTCAGTAATAAATAGTATGGGAGTGATTGGGAGTCAACATAATAAAACCACAAGTGGCCTAGAAGAAATGAGATGTAGTGAGAGTGGGGGGGGGTAAGTAATAGAGAGTTGAGTAATGAAGCTGGGAGAGTCATGCTGAATAGTGTAGAGAATGAGTCCATGAGTGTGGACTTGAATGAAGTTAAGAGTGGTAAAATATATGGTGATTCTATGATTAAGGGTATGGAGAGTGGTATGCATGAGGAGTGCTGGGCTGATGGGACAATAGAAAGAGTGGCTTTAGCGATAAAGAGAGGGCATGAAACAGACAAGATGATAGTTATGGTGGGTACGAATGACCTGAGAGGTAGTATAAATCGGGTAGGAAAAGATTTAAGAACATTATTAGATATTGTGAAGAGGAAAAGTGTCAATGGGAGAATAGTGTGCGTGCTGCCTCGTTTTGACAATTACAAGTTAAGTAGACGAGCAATGATAATGAATGATATGATTGCAAGAATGTGCAGAAAAAGAGGTCTGGAGTTTGTTGATGTTTGGAGTGTGTTTGAAGGAAAAAGGCAGTTGTATGCTAGAGATGGACTGCATCTTAACATGGAAGGACATAAGCGATTGAAGGAGTTATTGTTTTCTGAACAGGTTGAAGTTATTGGGCAGGGAAACTAATATTGAAAAGGTTGAGTGTAAGAGAGAGAAACTTTAGCACTGATTGTGTATTTATTGATCCTTATAGGCAGAATAAATTGCAGAAGAGAGGGGATAAAAATCGGCATAGGACTACGGTAGTTAGTGACTTATATATCAGTTCTAAAGCCGGTACAAGATCTAGAGGGAATCTGCAATTTTTGTATACCAATGCTAGAAGCATTCGAAATAAGAGAGAAGAATTTTTGGCATTAGTCAGTGAAATCTCACCAAAAGTTGTAGGCATTAGTGAAACTTGGCTGTCAGCAGAAGATGTGGTCACTGGAATTGAATGTGAAGGGTACAGTATTTTCAGGGAGGATAGAGAAGATAGAACAGGAGGAGGAGTACTGTTGATGATAGCCGATGTGTTGCAGCCAAAGAAAGTAGTATATCATGATGATAGACATGTGAATGAGAGTTCATTTGAGGCAGTCTGGTGCGAAATAGTGACCAACGCAACCAAATATAGAGTTGGATGCTGCTATAGGCCAGGGAGTACGGGGGAAGATATTGAATTCATGCATCAGCAACTTAGTGCAATGAGTGAAGGCTTAGTGATTATTATGGGGGATTTTAATTATGGTGATATCAATTGGAAGAAGGAAATATCACGTAGCAAAAAGGAAATGGAGTTCATACATCTTCTACGAGATAATTACTTGAAACAGCACGTAACTGAAGGGACACGTGGTGTGAGAGTGTTGGACCTGGTTATTGGTTCAGAGGTTATATGCATAAGTAAGGTGTCCTCGTTACCTCCAGTTGGTGAAAGCGATCATGTGGTATTGACTTGGGAGGTTGCAAAATCTGTGGATTTTTCTATTAAGAAGGGGTATGTACGGAACTACAGGTTAGGCAATTATAACAAGCTTCAGAGTGAGCTTGCAGCCATCCCATGGCAAAACATATTGCAAGGGAAAGATGTTAGCAGTGCTTGGGATAAAATCAGCGGGTATCTGAGGAAAGCAATATCAGATTGTGTCCCTATGGTCAGGAGGTCAAACAAGGCAGGCATTAGATGGATGAGCAGTAGTATCAAGCTTGAACTGCAAAAAAAGAAAATGTTATGGAGAATTTACAAGGAGAAGGGCGATCAGGACACGCATGAGCAGTACAAGGCTCAAGCTAGGAAGGTTACCAGCATAGTAAGAAAAGCTAAATCATATTATGAGAAGACCTTAGCCAAAGAGATCAAGGGTAATCCCAAAGAGTTCTTCCGCTATGTGGCAAGTAAGAGGAAGAATGACTTCGGAAGGATAACCTTAGTGGGTGCTGATGGTATTGAGGTGACAAAATCAGATGTAATAGTCGAGTTACTGAGTGATCACTTCTCAAAAGTCTATCACCCAAGTGAGGATATCTCTATACCTATAGCAATACCTAATGTGAGAATTGAAGCTAAAGAATCAGAGGTATTAAATATATTGCAAAACTTAAATGCAAACACTGCGGTAGGCTTAGATGGAATATCAGCTCGGGTGTTGCGTGAATGTGCAAATGAATTGTCAACCCCTCTTACCTGGATATTTAATTTAAGTTTGAACTCTGGTATGGTCCCTAGGGAGTGGAAGTTAGGCAAAGTGGTTCCTTTGCATAAGGGTGGCTCTAAAACTGCGGTATTGAATTACAGACCAATCACCATCTCAGGAGTAGTGGTAAAAGTATTGGAAAAGTTGGTTAAAGACAAAATTCAAGAATGGGTGGATCAGGATATGATACTCTATAGAGGCCAACATGGTTTTGTTAAAGGTAGATCCTGCCTTAGCAATCTATTAACTATTCATAATAGAATAACATCCAAGTTGGACAAAGGAACTGGCTACACAGTGGTACTTCTGGATTTTGCTAAGGCTTTTGACAGGATACCCCATAGAACACTGTTACGCAAATTGGAGCAGATGGGAATGGATATTAAATTGGTGATATGGATAGGAGAATGGCTCAGGGAGAGATACCATAAGGTAGTGTATGGAGGAGCCGAGTCCAGAATGAGGCAGGTGACCAGTGGTGTACCTCAGGGCTCTGTGCTTGGGCCAATGTTGTTTAATTTGTATATAAATGATATAGGAAACGGCTTAAAGGGAGATATTCAGTTGTTTGCTGATGATGCAAAGTTGTGTAGTGCAATAAAAAATCATGCTGATGTTGAAAGTTTGCAGGAGGATTTAAATAAGCTGGTAAAATGGGCAAAAGAAAATGGATGTCAGTTCAATGTGGAAAAGTGTAAAGTCATGCATTTTGGGATTAAAAGATTACCAGCTGTGTACTACATCGATGGAAAGGTACTCCAAGAGATTGATGAGGCTAGGGACTTAGGGGTATTGGTAGATAGGGAGATGAAGTTCAGAGGACACATTGCTAAGGTGTCCAAGATTGCACATAGGATTACTTGGTTGTTGAGGAACACACTGACATCCAGAGATAAAGAGGTTATTATTCCCCTTTATAAAGCATTGATACTTCCACATTTGGATTACTGTGCTCAGGTCTGGTCACCTGGATTCCTTGGAGATCAGGAGGCTGTGGAGAGGGTTCAGAGAAGAGTGACCAAGTTGGTGAGTGATATAAAAAATACTCCCTACATTGATAGATTGAGAGCTTGTGGATTGCAGAGATTGGTTGATAGGCGAAGAAGAGGTGATATGATAGAAACATTCAAATTACTAAAAGGTTTTTATAGGATTGATGCAGGGGAAATGTTTCAGCTGTGTGATAGTGATGGAAGAACAAGAGGTCATCTCTGGAAATTAAAGAAGAGTGTGGTTAACAAAGGTGTCAGAACAAGGTTTTTTGCCTGGAGGGTGGTGAATGAGTGGAATTCATTGCCTGACTTAGTTGTGAGCTCTTCGTCTGTAAATGAATTCAAGAAGAGATATGACAGATATTGTTTTGCTAGTTTGGGTCTCCCGCGATGAGTCTACTGACTCCATGGAGATACCCGTAATAATAATAAAAGAAACTGAATTTTTTCTCCGTACCCGAGTTAATACGTGTGACCATGAATTTTGGTTTCACATATAAATACAAGCGAATATACACGCTAGACAATTTTGTGCCTATTTCCTATCAGCTGAGAAAAGTTGCCAACGGCATGTATCAGCTATTTCATTTGTGTTTGCACATTTTTTGTCCATGATTATAACTGCCTAAATTTCTTCGAGCTTTTTTTTTGATGATCAACTGATTCAACGTGTTGTGGATGAAACAAATAGATATGCGAGGAGTCACACCCGTGGTAAAGAAAAGACGTCTTGGTATGACACAAATCCAACTGAAATCAGAGTATTTTTGGTTATAGTTTTTGGCTAAAGTTTTCTTACTATACTTTTGAAAAGTATAGTAAGAAAACCAGAATACTGTCATTATTGGACAAAAAATCCATTATTATATACACCATTTTTTCCAGATTGTATGAGCAGGAAATGCTTCAAGGCAAAACAATTTCTACAATTTCCGCGCGGTTAGCCTAGTGGCTATGCGCTTCGCAACCATATGCCTGGGGCAAGGTAAAAGAGGGTATAAGGAAGATGATGATGATGATGATGAATTTGATCCAGCAAATCACCCTCGCCCAAAACTCAACAAAATCTGGCCAATTTATGAAGATTTGAATATAAAATTTGGCAATTCAATTACACCAGAGAAATTGGTGACTACTGACAAAAGTTTATTGCTTTATAAAGGTCATCTGTGGTGGGTGTTTATAATCTATACTGGCAAGAATACCATTCTGGACAGAGATTTTAGCAATCTTTCAATGTCTTCGCAAGCAGTGATGACTTAGATGAAACCTTTATTGAATAAAGGTTATTGTTTGACTATGGACAATTTAGATAATTCACCTGGATTAGCGGATCTATTGATAATAAATAAGACTGATGTTTGTGGAACATTATGTGTATCACGAAAAGAAGTACCCAGCGAATTGAAGAATAAAAAAATTGAAAACTGGAGAAGTAATTGGTTTTCAGAGAGGGAAAGTGTGTGTATGAAATGGAAGGACAAGAAGGATATCTCCCTTATCTCTACCATTCACACTACATCAATGGTAGATATAGAGACACGCAAAGGAAGAATAAAAAAACCACAACTTGTGTTGGATTACAACCATACCATGGGTGGTGTTGATCGCGTTGATCAACACCTGTCTTCGTATGTTGTACCCAGAAAGAGAGGCAAGAAGTATTATAAAAAGATTTTCTTTCATCTCTTAGACCTGGTACTGTGGAACACTTCGCTTTCGTGCTTTACCAAAAATCTAGCGGTAAGATGGATTCACTTGATTTTCGCCTCAAAGTAATCAAACTCTCCATTGAAAAATATAAAACTACGAGCATTTCAAGAAGTGGACATCCATCAAATATCCCAACACCACTGAGATTATCTGCACAACATTTTCCATCTTTCATACCACCAACAGAAAAGAAAGAAAATCCAACTCACCAGTGTTTCCTCTGCTCAAGAAAAAGGAATGAACACAATAAAAAGGTTCGCAAAGAAACAAGATATATGTGTACTGACTGTTTACTAACTTGGTTTAGCGAAGTAGATGCAGTTTATTTAATCTTTTTTTGCAAAAAGAGACATTTTTCGTGTTTTTTTCCAAGATTTGTTAATGTTCTTTTGTGTATAAAGAAAATAAAGAATAAAAAAATTGGCGGAAAAACGACCGCTTTCTGATTTTTAATTGGTGCATTAAGGAGTTAATGATAGAGGAGACATGATTGTATACCTTGTGATGTTTCTTCTCTTCCCTGTTTTATCATCATTTCTAGGATAGCTGAAATTTCAATGGAATCTAAAAGCTTTTCAAAGTCCACAGAAGCAAACAATTTGTGTTTTTTCCCTATAATTTGCTAAGAGTATGGATATGATCACAGGTACTCTAATTGCATCTGAATCTTACCTGCTCCTATGATTATCTGTACTCAAGCTGATTTTGTGTTTGCTACCCACAAAATGTTGCAAACCTATAGCACATCAGTACAAAGGATGATCCCAGGATATTATTTTACTTTATTTTGTGTGTGTGTGTGTGTGTGTGTGTGCATATGCACTCTTTTCTCTATTTTAACCAAATCCAGAAACCTTGCTCTTGAGACCAAACTTGGAACTTTTTCAAGTCACTTCAGGCCTCCAGTAAGTGGAGTTGGTGTTATCACACCAGATGATAACATTCATCTTCCACCTTTGGAAGTCTTCCTTTGGATTGTCTTCCTTTGACAATCACAAACATCTCTCTGGAATTTGAACCTGCAGCTTTGGAGAGTAGGTACATTTAACCACTTAGCCAGCCAAACAATATTGATGTGTGTACTGTCCTTTTTAATCATATAATTGTAGTTTTAAAATGGCTTTTCTCCACCTCACCATATGCCTTGTGCAGATCTACAGAACTACAGAATTCATGTTACATTCCCATGATTTTTCAACTATTAAAATAAAAACCTGATCCTAACATTCTATATTTGGCCTGAACCCAGCTTCCTCAGTTACTCTACTACATTTTTTTTTTCTCGAGTATGTGTGCATAAATCTTAGCAAGAGCATTCAGAGTAAATTTTTCTGTAATTGTGATCATTTTATTTCCCTTTTTTGTGCATAGGTACCATGAGAGCTTTGCTCCCCAGTTCATACAGAATTCAATCTTTTTACTAGTTTCTGAATTATGCAGTATAACCACTGTATAACTCCTATACCTCTTTATTTGATTGAACATTTTGAATATCATCTACCTCAGCTGCCTTTCCACATTTCTATTTTCAAGAGCTTTTTCTGCTCAACTTGATACATACTCCTAACTGAATATTCTTCAATATTTTCTGCTGATGATTACCTCTGACATCCGGAATGTCTGTTATCAATTTTTAGGTCCCCTTCTCATTATTTTTACAGTAGTCTTTCCTCTACTCAGGCCAATTTTTCTGAGGCCAAATTTCTGAGCTTTAATAGCCTCCAGAATGTTTTGTCACCATCATGATATTTATCTTCTATATTCTACCACAGTGGTCGGCAACCATTTTAATATGAAGGGTGCAATACTGCGGCCCCCATGACGGTCGCGGGCACTGCATTGCCGACTCCTCCTGATTTAAATAATCAAACTTAAAATTACAATTGGCATGAATGGTTTTGAAATGTCTTTCTATATTACTTTTTTAGAAATATCCACTATTATTGCATAATAAACAAATACATTTGCCATTATGATTGATAAAGCAAAGGCGCTCGCATCTGATCTGATAGATACATGCTAATTGTTAACATGAATATTCTTTTTGTATTCATTTTTTATTTTTTATGGTATTTTATATTCATTCATATATGACAAAAATATGTTGTAAAAGTGAGGTAAATAAAATAATGTTAAAATTTGAAATCTCATTTTTCTTAAACACAACTAATCATAGAATTTCTAAGCCTGAAACGAGAGAAAAAATGACTGTATTATGAGCCCTCCGTAATTTTCAAATTTTATATTGCGCTCTTCATATTAAAAAGATTGCCGACCTCTGCAAGATGTGCTTTACATTTATAGAAAATACTAATGAAAGAGGTCTGGAGCTTGCTCCACCTTTACTACGAGTTGCCCATAAGGCACTACTTATCCTTGCATCCGACGAAACTTTTAGTTTCTATATATTCGACATGAAACTCTTGTAGTTTCTATATTCGGCTAATGTTGGATTCAATATTCACTTAATTTGTACCATTATGTATTATATTTGCAGCGTTTTTTTCATTATGTTTTCTTGCATTTTAGCACATACTAGTAATAATGTATCTCTCAGATATACCACGTCGTATGCTGAAAATTTACAGCTGCGAGCTCCAAAGCAGTTTACAATAATTTCTCTGAGGGTGCAGTAAAAATTCACTGTGGGCACTGCGTTGCCGACCTCCGTTCTACCAGGTTTTCCACAACTTGCTACTTTTAAATATAGCTTAACTCTCTTACATGTTTCTCTATATTCTCTCAACACATCTGCTTTTTCTTTTCCACCATGAAGTTCCAGCTTTTCTATCTTTACAAACTATCAACACAGGCCTTTCTAGCTGAATCAACCAAGGATTCTTTTTTTACATAGTGAAACCTGTGGTGTATCCATAACTACAAAATAGCACGTATGCCACAGTAAATAACTATTATGTAAATATTTTGTCTTATGTATCATAAGACATCATTAGTACAACTAACAAACAACAATAGAAACTGAATTCAAAAAAACAGTAGTGCACATGCTTAATTGGAATCCCTCTACACATACAGTCGCGTGTTCGTGGATTAAAAACTACTGGGCTGAAATTAAACAGCCAAAGTTGAGTTTTGGATTTTTTTTTTTTTTTTTTTTATGTGCAATTGTTACACCCTCTATAAAGATGACACGAAGTGGAGAAAATGATATCCTTGATGTATGGAGTAATTACTTCGAAAAATTGCTAAATGAAACAATCAGTGAGAGCACGGTGGTAAAAAACACTCAACAGGGATGCAGTCAGGAATACATATCCATAGTTGAAGTATAAAAAGCCTGAAATGTGGAAGGGTGGCAGGAGTAGATGATATTCGACCAGAAATGCTCAAGTATGGAGGTATAAGTCTTAGAGGGGCTGCACTCCATAGTTCAGGATGCCTGGACAGAGGGCCGAATTCCAGATGATTAAAGTAGACTTCTCATAGTACCCATATATAAAAAGGTGAAATAAAACTGAACGAGAATTACAGAGGTATTTCTCTACAGAGTATTCCTGGTAAGATTTATGTAAGTATACTTAAGAAACGGTTGAGAATGATTGTTGTAGAAAAGCTTGGTGAATAACAAGCTGGATTCAGACCAAATAGAGGTTGTCAGGATCAGATTTTCACTTTACAACAAATAGTTGAGAAATCATGGGAATATAAGAATGATCTGTATTTAAGTTTTGTAGATCTGGACAAGGCATATGACAAGGTGACAAGAGAGAAGCTATTCTCTCTTGGGGCATTATATCTTGTCAATGGGGCATTATATCAAGCAATACTTAGTCTTTATTTGAGTTGTAAGTCAGCAGTTAAAATAAGATCGTTTGATGTTAAATCTGGTGTCAGAAGATATATATTATCCCCTCTGTTATTCATTATCTGTATGGATCAACATTACGAAGGAAAGAGGTATTAAACCTGATATCAAAATTGGAGATGTTAATCTCAGCTCTTTACTTTATACAGAGCATGTTATACTTCTAAATAAATCCAGTAGAAGTCTGCAAGACTTCCTGACTAAATTGAATAACTGTTGTAATAAATTTGGTAAGGTCAGCAATAACAAGACAAAGACAATGAAAATAGGCAGAAACAATGAAAATATCAACTACATTGTGAATGGAGAACTTATAGAAAAAGTAAAACACTTCATCTACTTAGGCACGATTTTTAGTGAAGATGGTAAATTAAATATGGAAATAGACAACAGAATCAACAAAGCTGGTATAGTAGAAAGTCAACTGAATAAACTTATATGGAATAAGGGCGAAATTAGTCAAAACTAAATTAGCTGTATACAAGACAGCATTCAAGCCAGTTTTGATTTATGGATCTGAGAGCTGGGTTAGAAATAAAACACTTGACCAAAGACTAGAGACCGCAGATATGAGAGTCCTGAGAAAGATTATGGGCGTGAACAGATGGCATCAATGGCAATATCATATTAAAAATAAGGATATTAGGAAAGAACTTGACATTTAGCATCCAGAAATGTGTTAGTAGAGCTGATCTCAGATGGCATACACAGTTGTACTAATGATGTCTTATAATACATAACACAAAATATTTACATAATAGTTATTTACTGTGGCATATGTGCTATTTTGTACTTTATGGATATACCGCAGGTTTCACTATATAAGAAAAGATGACCTGGCAGAGAACACTTGTTTTGCTAATCTTTCCTCTCCCATTCTGTTTAAGAATGGGAGAGGAAAGATAAAGTATATTTATGCAAGTTTTTATGTTTAGAGAGAGAATTCATTATTTTAAGATTATTGTAAAGTAAAGTAAATCAATTTTTTAACATTCTCATTTAGAATATATTCTCCATGCATTCCTATATTATTATTAATTTTTGATTTTTCAATTCTTGCATTTAAGTCTCCTGCTAATATTACATAATAATTTTATGTGTTTTGTAATTGATTATAAAATTCAATATTATCAACTTCCAGGGCATATAAACCAATTATTGTTAACCTCTGTATTTTTATTCAACGTTCTATTATTCATTCATTCCATAGTTTATAATATATTAACTTTGTGAAAGGGAATTATAAATCCAAATCATAATGTGCTCTTTGGTCTCTGTTTACTCCACTATATATTACATTAAAATTTTCAGTTCTGATGGTTCATTTTAATTTCTTTTTTCTTTCAGTGATTATTGCTATATGAAAATTTCTTTTGTTTAATATTAAATCTAATTATATTTCTTTATATGCTATTCCTCTTATGTTTCAGTTTGCTATGTGTATTATATTTTGTTGTTTCCATTTTCGTTTTAACTTTTTCATTCCAGGGTTGTTTTCCATAGATTCATTTTGAATACCTATCTCTGTGGGCTTAAAAGTAATTTAGTGTTCTCCATGTCAGATTAGTAGCCTGGCAATGGATAGTCCAGTAGTAGGGCTGCTATCTTAAGGCATCTAAACTTGCATTCTTCCAAATTTAAACCTAGGAGGAATAGGGAGTATTGAAGAGAACAGAGGAGATTTCAGAAGGAACATAAATATAGACCAGAAATGAAAAGACCCCATAGCCCTCAAGTACTCTAAGCATAAGGGTTATAAAATAAGAAGTATGTCTGACAAGGCTTTATAGCTATACTGCGGTATTTAGAATTGTAAGATGCATTCCAGAATTGCAAGGAATGCTGTGCATTTGATACTTTACATAAAATCCTATAAAAATAAAGAAACTCAGCTTTAAGAGCATAGGTATAATAAATTTAGTTTAATCCTTTATCCAAGTGTAAGCAAACAAAGTTTGCGCCTGAAGTATCTTCAGGACTGAGGCAACTCGTGGTAAAGGTAGACCAAGTTCTCATCACTCCTTGTCTCAGTATCTCCCATACTGCAAAGCACATCTCCTTGTAGACATGTATAATGCTATGCATTAAGGGAAGGGCCACTATTAAGACTGGTTTCGACATTCTCTTAATGCATAGCATTATACATGTCTGCAAGGAGATGTGCTTTGCATTATGAGAGATACTGAAACAAGGAGTGATGAGAGTTTGGTCCATCTTTACCATGAGTTGCCTCAGTTCTGAAGATACTTCAGGCACAAACTTTGTTTGCTTAAACTTGGATAAAGGATTAAACTAAATTTATTATAGTCTAACCAAGTAGAAAAAAACTTCCATCTTTCTCTAAATCCAGAGTAATTTAATAATAAGGTGGTACACCTTTTGCCAACTCGTATAGGTAAATATGACTTCTCCATTGCTTCTGCCTTAGTAATACGACTTCTGGGTCTGGCTCCCACTGACGATACCTTAATAAAGATCGAAACCAGTCTGGATGGTGGCCCTTCCCTTAATGCATAGCATTATACATGTCCACAAGGAGATGTGCTTTGCATTATGGGAGATAGTGAGACAAGGAGTGATGAGAGTTTGGTACACCTTTACCATGAGTTGCCTCAGTCCTGAAGTTTGCTTACACTTGGATAAAGGATTTAACTAAATTTATTATAGTCTAACCAAGTGGGAAAAAACTTCCAACATCCAAGTGCGTGGGTAGGAGTCGGGTTCATGATAAGTAAATACAATCAATACTTGTAAAAAGATAATTTAATGAAGAAAAACATTCATTTTTTCCAATGTCAATGGGAAACTTGGCAATGCTTTTCCTTGACCAGCATGTCGATGTTGGCATCAATGTTGAAGTCACTATGCGCAGAGTATTCTTGAGATGTTGGTCCGTAATCTGAGTTCTTGTCTTGGACTTCACATGCTTCACTCTGGAGAAGAACTGCTCACATAAGTATATGCGTCATAACAAAGTGCACATCTTCAAAGCATGCCAGTGAAAATTAGGGAATGCATCCTCAGAAATGTAGTCTTTGTAAAATGTAAGCAAGGGCACATTGAAAATAAATCTAAAGAAGACTGTTGGTTACAAAAATCAAATCTCTCTTCGAACTCACTTCGCAACACAGCTAATTTTGTAGCGTATTCATCAAGAGACGAACAGTTAGACTCAGCAAGAAGCTAAAAATGATGTTAAGTCTTTTTTTGCAAGTTGTGCCTCCCAAAGTTTGAGCTTGACCACAAAAGCTTTGATGTCATCAAACAGAGTGTGCACCAGTTCATCTTTGGATTGTAGCCGCGTATTTAGGTCATTCATATGCAACAAGATGTCGATCACAAAGGCAAAGTCTGTCATCCACTTTGGAGCGTTAAATTCTACAATCCGATTCCCCTTGGTTTGCATGAAGTGCCGTATTTCGCTCCTTAAGTCAAAAACAACCATGCAACACACATCACTATAAAAAACCACATTGCCGTGATCCACTTCGCACTCTTGGGTCGAAAACTCTTGGAATTGACGATGATTCAATCCTCTTGCCCTAATAATGTTGATGACAGTCACAATAACTTTTATGACATTCTCAAATCCAATAGTTTTCACGCACGAATTCTCCTGGTGGATTAAACAGTGGTAATGGACGAAACCTTTTCCTTCTAGTTCCGGCTCTTTCCGTAGCAGTGCAACATCCCCTTTGTTCTTTCCCACCATAGCAGGGACACCATCAGTTACCACACCCTTGAGGTTGGTTAAGCTGAGGTCGAAACGCTGTAGCGTTTTCTTGGCAGCTTCAAGAATATGTGCCTTTCATCGTTTCCTTCATAGGTACGAGTGCTACCAGTTCTTCTGTCACAGTGAATTGTTACTCAATGCCACGGATAAAGATAGCCAGTTGTGCTGTATTCTTCGCATCTGTGCTCTCATCGTGCTACAGTTACTCCCAAACTCGATTTTTTAAACACTTCCTTATTATTTGGGCACAGAATTTCTCTAGCAGCGATGAGACACTCTTTCACAAACTCGCTGTCCAAGAAGGCTTTTGATTTTTTAGCTATTACATAACTTACTTTGACGCACGCTTTGCTCTCTTCCCTCTGCCTTTTAAACATACCCTGCTGGCATTTTAAATCAATTTGGAGATGGTTCACTTTGTCCACACAAAGCTGCCCTTGAAGGTGATCGAAATTGGATGAATGCTTTGTCTCATAGTGTTGATTTATATTGTATTCTTTTGACACTGATTCACGACAAATTAAACACACTGGCTTATCGTCAATCGGCACAAAAAAGTATAAATTGGTCCACTTTTCATTAAAAACCTGACAAGAATCACTTGATTTTCGTTTTTAACTCGTAGACACCATAGTGATGGAATGTGAATGTGAACTCAAAAAATTATCCAAAATGGCTGTATAATGGTTATTATCCACTGAATATGTCTTACACTAATGAAAAAAGTCTGGCAACATAAAACCACAATAGGCTATGGCTAACACGACGAACCTGCGTGTGCTTATATGCAAATATCACACTGTTCACGACTGATTGTGGATGAGATCCTGTTGTATTTATGTGAAAATAACGAAGTATCGAGAACCTTCGAGATGCATCTGGAAGGCACTCGAATGAAGTACTGCTTCAGCCATCTACCTGCGACGTTAGTACTAGTTCTTAAGTACTGCTTGGTGCTGGTAGATGGCTGAAGAAGCATGTCTATTTATATTTATTTTTTATAGGATTTTATGTAAAGTATCAAATGCACAGCATTACTTGTGGATCTGAAAAGCATCTTACAATTCTAAATACTGCAGTATAGCTTAGCGGCCAGCGGGCTTCATTGGAATTATTTTTTTTTTAATTGCGTTTTAATGTTAAGTAGTTATTTTTTCAAAATGGCCAACAGGCCACGGCAAAGAGCCATGGCCCGTAGCCCACGGGCCATGCATTGAAGACCCCCTGCTTTATAGGAAAGGTTAAAGTGAGTGAATCTTCCTCAAAATAGTAGAAGAGGATAGATCCTGCTAGGAAACCATGGGAGTGCCACTTCCCCCACAATCAAAATGATTACCCCCTTATGGTCCTGTTGGTTCATGAATTCTTATTCAATATATTCGGACCATCCCACCATATCTGGTGGGCTCCTCTATCCACTCTCTGGAGGTTAAACGTCCCCTGAGAGAGAGAAAAATATGAGATCTGATAACGTTGGAATTTTAAGAGATAATAGATTAATGTGGAGGAAAATTGTTGATCAGAAATTAGAAATGGTGTAACTTTGTCATAATTATCCTGAATACACCATCCCTTTTCCCGATGGAACATATCAGGAATTTGATGATGAAAGGATGTACAAGAAGATGTATAAGGATAAAATATGAAATAAGGATGGAATTGCAGATACATGGCGATAGATGATATATCAAAAGAACATGCACAATGAATGGAAGAAAGAAAGAAAGTTACAAGGGAGGTAATAAAATATAAACCTAAAGGGAAAGGGGAAAAGCCAGGAAAGGTATGAAAGTATATTTCTTTAGATACAGAAACAGGCTTTTATCCTATATCTTGGAAAGAAGATCTGACTATATTGGCAAAATCAGGCAATAAAAAAAAAAAAAACTGTCTAAAGTACATATGCAAAAAATGGACTCGCACATAAATGCACTACAACTTTTGATACATTATAAAGTACTGCTAATCAATAATTATTGCAAAAGCAATGGAAATATTGACAATCAGATTTCAGCTCTGAACATTTTGAACTGCTGAATTGTAATTTTTATTGTTAAATGGGCCTTAAGTTTAAGACTGCATGATGAAATTGTTACATTTTTATCATTTGCATTTATTAGCAAATAATTAATACTTCTTCCTGCTGAAATCTGACTGCTTGAGCTGGTAAAATGATAGCAATAATCCCTTCCAAGATTGATGGCATTTAAAGCAATTTGGTAGTCCAGATCACCATTAAAATGTAAGTAATTTTCAACCACTTTAAAAACAAACAATCAGGCAAAACAATTGTCTGCAGTACAAACTGCTGCAAATAGATCTGGTTCAATTGTTGTGTTAATTAAGTACAAGAAATGCTATTATGATATAAATGCTTTTGCAAATGAATGACCCCTCACTGAACATGCTAATAAAAATGAAAAGAATTGATGTTCTAGTGAATAAATATTTAAGCAAGCAAAGGAATTAAGAACTTATTCTTCTGTTATACTACACTTTACTTACTCAGAAATATGAGCATTGAGCATGTCTTGAATTGTAGTATTATTTGCTATCTTAGCCAGACGTAAAGCATTCATTCCCTGTTGATTAGTTAGAGCAAAATTAGCACCACTCTTCAACAGCATATGCACTACATCATGATGTCCATTTTTACATGCCTGAAATAGATGTATATTTTAAAGTTACACATGAATCTACTGAACTAATGGGAACAACAAATATCCATAATTATAAAATAAATTTCTTTAGCAGAAATTTGTCTAATAACTCCATTTGTATATGTGGCCGAAACTAAATGCTTATACTAAGATAAAGGAGTTTTTGACAAAATTTACACATTAACAGAATTAAAATTATATTGGAATTCTCTGGAGATAATTTAAATATTAAAAACAGAATAATCAATAAATATTAATATGTGCATTAAACAGAATACTATAATTATAATAATAATTATTACTTATAATTATAATTGGCCTGGTCTGGTTGGCCGAGTGGCCCATTGACCAGACCTCAATAAAGGTCGAAATCGGTCTGGGTAGTGGCCCTTTCCTTAATGCATAGTATTATACATGTCCGCAAGGAGATGCTCTTTACATTATGGAAGATACTAAGACAAGTAGTGATGAGAGCTTGGTCCACCTTTACCACGAGTTGCCTCAGTCCTGAAGATACTTTAGGTGCAAAACTTTGTTTGCTTACACTTGGATAAAGGATTAAACTAAATTTATTACAATCTAACCAATTTGAAAAAAACTTCCAATACCTAGGGTATGGTTGGCTGGCTGGCCTGGTTGGCCGAGTGGTTAGAATATCCACTCTCCAGCCAAAAGGCTGCAGGTTCAAATCCTGCCGTGGGCATGGATGTTTGTGATTGTCTGTGAAAATACTAGTGGTGGTGGCCAGCAGTAGATGGCATTGGTGTAGATGATGAAGGTAGTTGCAGTTCATTGTAGTTGGTGGATTGAGTGGTGGAGATGGAGAATTGTGGAGTAGGTGCCCTCCCTCGATGAGTCTTTGGACTCCCTAGAAGTGTCACAATTATAATACAATTATAATTATAATTGTATTATAATTATAATGATTCAGGCCTCCATGGAGTCACAAGGCTCATCATGTGAGGCCCATCCTAGAAAACAAAGTCTATCATGCCACTCCTTGAACTCACTGACTGTTCATGCTTTCACCACTATCAGGCAATGCATTCCACGGTTCAACCACCCTCCATGCAAAGAAACCACTCCTCACCCTCTTGCTCTCACCTTCCTTTTGTAACTTCCAGGGATGGAAGTTACAAAAGGAATGAGGACAGGAGTGAGGACCCCTTGTCCTCACTCCTGTCCCACCAAATTCCCACGAAAGTAACTACCTCTCAACAGTTTAAAAGTCTAAATTATATCACCTCTCCTTTTAACTACAAAACTCTGCAATCCACATTTCCTCAGCCTATCTTCATAACATTGTACAGTCCTGACATCTTTGTTATCTGCCTCTGCACTCTTTTCACGGTTAGCTTATCCCATTCAAATCCTGGGGACAAATTTGAGCACAATAGTCCATGGACTGATCAGGGCTTTATACAATGGAATGACAATTTATCTCTGCAGGTCAGCATCTTTCTCAGTCTTGCAGCAGTACCTCTGGGGTACTTTCACTACCTTTGCAATATGTTTTCTGAATTTCAGGTTTCTATCAATCATCACCCCCAAGATCTCTTGCTCCCACTTCCTCCAGTACAGTTCCCCCAACAGAGTATGCACTCTTCCATCGCTGTATACCAAACTTCAAGACTTTACATTTAGCTGCATTAAACTGACACCCCCATTCATTTATTCATTTGTCCTTCTGTTCAGTTCATTCAAATTTTTTTGCAGGGCTAAAACATCCGTACCATTACTAATAACCCTTCCCAGCTTCATATCATCTGAAAACAATTGAATATCCCCCTGCAATCCATTGACAATGTTATTGATATATTAAACAATGCATGTCCCAATACTGAGCCCTGTGGGACCCACTTGTAACCTTTTGCCTCCTTGATGCTGCTCCCCCATACATAACTGTCTAATACCTATCAGATAGCCAATCCCAAATCCAGTTCATTAATCTGACATCTAAACCAATGTGCAGCAACTTAAATATCAGCTCATCATGTGGTACCCTGTCACATGCCTTTGTAAAATTAAAAAAAAATGGCAGAATATACTTTTCTATCAACAACTGCTTTTGTCACTTTATTGGAAAAGGCAATCGTATTACTAAAACAAGAGCCCTTAACAAATCCATGTTAACTAAATCTGACAGATAACACTACCCTCATCTGCCCAAAGCTGTAAATGTTCCCTCACTAATTTCTCCAAGATTTAACAACTACTGATGAAATACAAACTGGTGTATTGTTTGACACTTCCAATCTGCTATCATCCTTATGCAATAGCATTATTTTACCTTCCTTCCACTTCTTGGGTACCTTTCCCATTGCCAGACTCTCACTGAAAAGTCATAATTAACAAATTGTATCAATCCATATTATTATTACAACTAAACCCCAATGGAATTAAAGACTCACTGAAAATGGCTCATGATTATCATACATCTTAAATTTATTTCCTGTGTGTACCCACACTTGTCTCTGGCAATACATTCCACTCACTTATCATTCTCTCTGAAAAGAACCTACCCCTTTGTTTCTCACTACATCTGCAAACTCCCAAGATAGCTTCTGGATCTTATTCTAGCCCTTTTAGTCTACTGGTAGATCTCAGCAACATCTGTTCAGTGAATTGATAACATATACTCAACCATGGATGTCATTGTTACTCAACTCTAGGGTTTTCTAATCCTCCCAAAATCAAGGGTATGAGGAATAAGTCATAAATTATGTTGCAACAAAACTATTGTCATGGAGGTGATGCACCAACACCAAAATTTTCAAAAGCTTGGTTTGCCATGTCTAGACGTCAGAGCAAACTATCCAGTTGAACCTCCCTCCTATACATGAAGTGGTAGACAACCCTTAAGGCCTGCCAAACACACTGTAAAGACACTAAATCTTCCTGTTCAAGGGCTACTGAATAGTACATGGGAGCAAACCCAATGGTCATGCATCAGAAGGAAAGCCAGCAAAATAATTCAGTTGCTACTTGCTTTTAACAATTGCATCTGGATGTGTCTGAATATAATATGGGCACTATTGAGGCTATATAATGGGCAGAAAACTAGGAGCTCTGTAAGTGATGTGCGAAAAATTTTTATTCCCCCCCCCCAACACTTAATCATGCAATAACACTGCAGATCAAGAATTACCCAAGAAACTACCAAAAACTATTTCTCACAAAAAGAAAAAATCATTTGCATATCCACTTTACCAACATTTATGGTCATAACCCTAAAAAAAAAAAAAAAAAAAAACTATGTGCCCCACTCATTTACAGTAGAAACCTAACCTAACAGAATCTTTCAGCCTTGGTAACTACTGTCCACCTCAACTTTCCAAACTACAATCTGCAATATTCGTGTTCTTTCCGCTGTGAAACTGAAATCCATGTGTTGTCTAATCTGCCATCCAGTGTCAGAGAAAGCTAAACCCTGAATGCTCTTTTCATTCTGTTCTGGCTCAATTTCCTTTTCTAAGCTATATCCATGTTAACATTGTCTTTTAGCTTGATTTTCTGCAGTCTACTTCACTCAAAAACCACAAACACTATTCAAACCTTGGGTTCCCAACAAGATAGTTTAAAGAAAACATCTAGCATATCATAAATGGCTAGATACGAACTCCAGTATCACTTCATGCTCAGACTGCATCTCTTACATCTCCTGCACAGAAAACTAAAGCAAAGTATTACCTCCATTTCAAAAACACAAAACCAGCTTACTGTATGCTTCCTTTGATCTTCTGTCAGTAAGAAAGAATAATCTTGAACAGCTTGGATACAATACGTTTTCTGGTCATTCAGACAAGTCGCCCAATTATTTTTAAAATTTTGATCCAAATTTAACACTCATCTGCAACTACCTAGGGCATGGAAACAAGCTTTATATTCGAATGCATTACACATTACAAAGAAAGGAGATAACAGCCAGCCATCAAGCTCTCATTTCAATGCTCTTGCCTTAATTTTCACAAAAAAAAGATCGAATCACATTCTACAACATGGGGAACTTCTTTTTAATAAACAGTGAGGTGACTGGTCTCATACAAATGGGAGAAGTGAGTTATTTCCTTCCAGAAACTCGTTTTCCTCTACACCACCCAATCTTCCCAGAAAGAAGACAATTAAGCCAGAAAAGTAAGCCATTTAATAGATATATAATATATGGCATCATGATTTTGAACTGCTTTGACGATAGTGGTCTCAGTTATTGCCACTTAATTAATTAGCTATAAGAGCAAAAGTGTGACACAAGGTTTGAAAGTACGAATGTGAGCAAAAGTGTGACACAAGGTTTCGAAAATTCGAAAGAATGAATGACAGAAAAATGTGACACAAGATTTGAAAGATCATTTGATTAAGATGAGGCAAGAGATGAAATGGATGCAGAATAAAGTTAAGAGAATTCGAGATATATATGGAAGAGTGAAAATGATGAGAATGAATAATGTTGGTACAAAAGAGGTAACGAAAGACCTGTTAGTGGCATTGTATGGTGATTCAATTATTAAAGGTGTGTTGGATGAGAGGATGAACAAAGTTTGTTTTGCTGGAGGTAGAATGGTCAGAGTGATTGAGGCACTGGATATGAGAAGTAAGCGAGCAAAAGAGTTGGTAGTTGTAATAGGTACAAATGACTTGACTGTGAACAAAGAACACATCAGATTGGATATCAGGAGGTTGTTGAGATGGATAAAAAAGAATAGTGTGATAGAAAAGGTACTAAGAATTATTCATAATACTAAGGTATTATGAATAAATGTGTGAGGAGAAAAGAGTGCAGTTTGTTAATGTGGGGAATGAGTTTAAAGGGTGAAGTGAGCTGTATAGGAGTGATGGACTGCATTTGAGTGGTTCTGGTGTCAGTTGCTTGGAGAGACTGAGATAGAAAGGGTAAAAAGGGAGAGAGAGTGTTATTGATGATAGAGAAAGAGTTATGTCCATACAAAGTAGAGATGCAAGAGGGAAATAGTGCCAGTGGTTTTGAGGCAGTATGGATTGAGATATAGGTGAATAGAATGAAATACTTAGTTGGATATTGTTATAGAACCTGGTAATGTGGATGATAGTGACTATCAAATTAGCCAAGAAAATAACAAAAAGGGTGATTATTATGGGTGATTTTAACTATGGCAATCTAGACTGGGATGATGAGATAGCAACTGGAAGTAAAGAAAATGAGTTTCTTGAGTTTTTAATGGACAACTACCTCAGACAGTATGTAAAAGAGGGCACATGAGGATTGATAGTCTTAGATTTGATCATATCATCAGAGGATGCAATTATAAATGACATGTCAAATCACCCTCCAGTTTGTAAGAGTGACCATGCTGGAAACCTCCTGGGTGGTTGCCAGGAGGTTTCCAGCATGGTCACTGAG
This sequence comes from Typopeltis vanoorti, assembly GCF_054136105.1. Lineage (NCBI taxonomy): Eukaryota > Metazoa > Arthropoda > Arachnida > Uropygi > Thelyphonidae > Typopeltis > Typopeltis vanoorti. Next base: position 33,696,270 of record NC_143567.1, on the reverse strand, counting down.
AAAAGGGTATATGTGGACCTACAAGGCTGGTGATTAAAAAGAACTCAGGCAACAGCTTGCAGGTGTAGCATGGAATGAGGAGTTAGTTGGAAAAGAGAGATCAAAGCAGCTTGGGGAATATTCAAGAACTATAGTAGAAGCAATGTCTAAATGTATTCCAAGGGTCAGAAGGTTAAATAAGGTAGGTGTGAAATCGATGAATGAAGAGATTAAGCATGCAATACAGAGAAAAAAGGCATTAAGGAGGCAGCATAAGAGAAGTGGTAATAACCTATTCCATGAAGATTACAAAGACCAGGGAAGGAGGGCAACTTGGTTGATAAGGGTAGTAAAAGTGAAGTATTAGCAGTAGTTAACTAATGAAGACAAAATGAATCCTGGGGAGTTCTTTCGATATGTAGCCAGAAAAAAAAAAAAAAAAAAAAAAAAAAAAAAAAAAAAAAGAATGTTTATGGAAAGATGACAGTGATCGGAGAAAATGGTATATAGACAACTACCATGGAAGATATAGTGGAGATATTTAATGAGCAGCGCGTAAAGGTCTTTCATTCTTGTGAATGTGACATCACGGAGAAATTGACAGCAGTTGATGATAGGGAGGAGAAACTGACTGTAAGTGAGCAAGAGGTGTATGGAGAATAGAGCAAACTTAATGTTAATAAGGCTGTGGGACTTGATAATATATCACCATGTATTCTGAAGAAATGTGCCAGGGAGTTGACATCTGCCTTGCCATATTTTTTTAATATGAGTCTTGCAAGATACCAAGAAATTATATACTTAGTTTAATCCTTTATCCAAGTGTAAGCAAACAAAGTTTATGCCTGAAGTATTTTCAGGACTGGGGCAACTCGAATAAGGAAAGTAAAACTTATACCCCACATTCCAAAGACCAGTTACTATCTTTGTGAATCTTCTACAGATCCTTTATGACATATCCTCATCACCATGAAAATTTCATGTTTGTCTAAGGTGGAATGCAAGTACCAGTGGTATGCCATAGACTCTGTACTTAAACTATAGATGTTTATTTGTACATTAATGATATGGAAATGACTGGTGGGAGGGAGAGAGAGAGAGAGAGAGAAGAATATTTTGACGTCTCTGATGATGCTAAACTGGGGAGGGAAATAGCTGATAAAGGTGATGAAGAGATCCTGCAAGATGATTTAAATGGACTAAAAACATATGGAAAGATGATGCTTATAAGATCAACATGGCAAAGCATAAGGTTTGGGATGAAAAGACTACAAGCTGTATTTGTTACACTCATGAAGCCACATATAGATGATGGAAATTCACCTACTGTTAAAAGATAATTACAAACATTAGTCCATCTCCTCCAACCAGTGGTGCGGCAGTAGTGTCCGGCACCTGTGTGCAAAACTTTAGTTGGCACCCCTATGTCCCTATAAAAACATAGCAGTGAGTAAAAATGAAACACGAAATATATTATTTGGGGCCTTTATTATCCTGGCGCCTGTGTGCATTGCACACATTGCACACTAGGTCGGCATGTCCCTGCCTCCAACTGCATGTTCCCCTGCACTTTTTCTCTTCACCTCTTACTTAAATATAATACATCAAGACAAACTCAGAAAGAGTGCCAATGTGATTAAAATAAAATAAGCTGCTCTAAAAAAAAAAAAAATTAAAAAAACCTCTTCTACATTCACTTCAGTGTTCATGGCATAAACACCAACTTTAATTATATGCACCGTCACCTACAGACATCTAAATCTGATCTGTTTTTAAACAAATCCCAAATTACTGCTACAAAAACCAGTGAATCTTAAATGTCCAAATAATTACTTCTATCATCAAGGTGTACCTTATTGTATAATATCTGATATTACACAAAAAAAGGTGGGATATCACAGGATTCTGTTCTGGAATCATTGTTTAATTTATATATCAAACACATAGTTCAAGGCTTGAAAGGAGATATACATTTGTTTGGTGATGCTAAATTAGCAAAAGCAATGTCAGGAAGCTCTAATATGATCCAAATCAATAGGATTTGAATAGGATGGCACTTTGGGCTGAATAATGGAGATGTTCAATGTTGCATCATCAGCAAACAACTAATTATTTCCTGTCAAATTACTGCTTGACCAAGATGAACAGCAGTAGCCCAAGAACAGAATCCTGCTACCACCTATTTTCCTTTTATTGGAATGGAAAGTAACTAGGAATATGGACTGGAAAGTCTACTCTTTCCAATCCACATTCCAATAATTAAAACTGTTCATTAGGATCAAAATATTTTTGCCAATCAACTTATCTAATCAATGTAGTTACTGCTTTCCAAGTTCACAGAACAAAGTAATTTATTAGGTATCCATTTGTTAATCTCATATCAAACAATCTCAAGCCAACATATAGAAAGTTTTTTTTTTGCTTGTCACTTGGTTATGAAATTAATTATAACAGACAAAATCATATTCCTGTTTTAATCCTTCACCTAAGTGTAAGCAAACAGTATGCATGTGAAGTATGTTTGCAACTAAGCTACTTGTAAACAGAAGCTGTTGACCTCAAATCAATTGACTTAGTATCCCATAATGCAAAACACACTTCCTTTTGGATATGGATATCGCTATTCATTATGGGAAGGGTCACTACCCAGACTGGTTTCAAACTCTAAGGTTAAAAAGTAAATGGGAGCAAGAGCAAGAGTATTAGAAAAAAGAAAAGACACATGGACAGCAGAAGACAGAAAAGGACTCAGCTATTTATATCATCATGAAGACAAAGGTCCCTTTTTTTTCACCAGTCACATACAGCTGAACAACTGAGAAACCAAATAGAACCAAAATACAGAGACAACTAGTGCTCAGATGATAAACTAATGACTTGAATTAGCTTTCACTGCATGAGATTGCACACTTTCTCTCCAATCATTCCTGCAGTTGTCCATAAGAGAGTAAGCTAAGAGGATGGAACAGTGTGAAATTCTTCTCATAAGAATGGACACCATATTATTTTTCCCTGATGAATAACTGCATACAATTGTTGGACTTCACCACTTCACACTTACTGAGTGTCTAATCAGTAGAAGTTAGACTCAGGAAGATACTGAGATTATATCCATGTAGAAGTTATATTTTCATATGTACAAGTAGTAAAATGGTGTATCACCATATTATTAAAATACTTTGGATCAGAGATAAGTTGTTTGCTGAATATATTTTTTTACATGATTACAAAGTAAACTATAAGAGACGACTTATTTAAAAAATTTTTTTTTTTAAATGGAACTTGTGCAATTGTAACATTTATTACACACACACATATTCATAATAATATAGTAATTTTAATTACTGCAAATATTTCAACCAGAGATTAACTGGTCATCATCAGTGCATCAGCATAATCACAAGGTGAAGCTACAACAAAAAATCCTGTTAATCCTATTTATAGAGCTGAGCCACATACTGGATGCCATCTAATGGATGGTTACAATAAAATAAGATCACAATTAAGGCCAAATTTAAAATGAAATTATTGTATTTTTCACTTTATAAGATGCACTGTGGTACTGGACGCATCACATTTTTCATGTCGAATTTTGGGAAAAAAATATTCTTTGCAGTATAAGATGCAAAAATTGTGCATCAAATTTTTCATGTAAATATTCATTTTTTTTATTTTAAATTTTAATGCATGTATTATCCGTTTATTACATAAAAACAATTATTCTTAAAATATCATCAAATCATTAAAAATCTAACATATAATAATGCATGCATGCATAAATCATCTCTCTTCATAAATCTAAAGCATCATGATGGTGACCCTGTAAAATCGATGATATTTCTTTTTGTTGCCACTAATTTTGTTTCATCGGATAATCATTTTTGTAGATATGCAGCAACCTGATCTTCTTTGATACATTATCCAAGTTTTTACTTTATTTTTAATTTTTGGCTATTTTGCCAGTTTTCTGCAGAGATTATGTTTTTTAGAATTTACTTCTATTAATTGCTGCTTTTGTTTCCTTCAAGTTCGTACTATTTTTTTCAGCAAAGTGCCGCTATGCTGCCCTATTGCCATTCCGATTTTTGTGTAATCACACTACGCTTAAATGCAATCATATAGCTATGTCTGTGCTTCATAGAAAATCCATGGGTTATAAAATAAAGTTAAATATAATAATGTATTGAATATTAGTTTAAATAAGGACTGTTAACCATGCAACCATTCCAACTGATCATGCATCACCGACAAGCGATGATGCACCGTTTTATGCTTATACATATAAAACACAATGGTTTTATATGTATAAAAGGCTCCGTGTAGAAGTGCTTCAAGCACTCTTTTTAAATAACCACTCACCTAAACCTGCTCTGATGTAAAAGGCAAGTATTGGACCATAGGATATCGTGGTCAGTGTCCACTCCATGTTGAGCATGGCCAGATTTTTCAGGTTTATTGTTGTTAATATAATAGATTGGTGTTCTTGTAGTCAGTTTTCAACAGAACATCTTGTTTGTCCAAAGTAGGAGTGGAGACACTCACATTGAACTTGGTAAATATCAGGGAGAAAGAGTGACTGTTTATCTCCTCTTGGATGGTAACCAAGAGAAGATGCTGTTGATTTAATTTAACATAATGCTGTATTATTTCATTATCTAATTAAATTTAATTTTATTTCAAACCATTTAATTTTAAATTTGGGCCTTAATTGTAATCTTATTTTATTGTAACCACCCGTTAGGTGGCATCTGGGACGTGGCTCAGCTCTGTAAATAGGATTAACATTCCTTGTTGTAGCTTCACATTGTGATTATGCTGATGCACTGATGATGATGACCAGTTAGTTTCTGGTTGAAATATTTGCAATAATAAAATTAGTACATTCTTGTGAATACATGTATAGAATAAATAGAGAACTTTTTAAAGTTTTAATCCTTTACCTAAGGGTAAGCAAAAAAAAAAAGTCTGCCCATGAAGTATCTTCACAACCAAGCTACTTCTTTTGTGTGTGTGTGTGTGTGTGTGTGTGTGTGTGTGTGTGTGTGTGTGTGTGTGTGTGTGTGTGCAGAGAGAGAGATTGCTGACTTATCAATTACGTATACTAAGTTTGTAAATGGAGAAAAAATATGCTTTTTACACTGATTTTCACTATGCTCTTGGGTATAGCTCCCCACTCATTAAACCTCAATGATCAAACTGGTCTAAGTAGTGGTAGTTATTACCTTTCCATAATGCAGAGCAGTATACACATCTGAAAAGGAAACATGTTATGCAATGGGATATATAGGCAATTGAAATGAAACCTCTATATGCAAGCAGCCTAGCCTTACATGCAAACTTTGTTTATGCCTGTGTAAAGAGTTAAAACAAGAATATAATTTGTCTATTATAATTAGTAAACATGGAAGTGGCAAACCCAAGGTAACTGATGCTGGACTATGCTTTATTTCATGTAATATACATCTGTTATATAATCTGTAGACTTGTCCCTACACTTCTTCCTCCCCCTCCCCCACACTATTAGAGTATTTGAGAACTAGGGATGAATCTTTCCTATTTTACTATTTCTTTTCATCTTATGCAGTGGGAGATCTGCCTTCTCTCCTAGGTATTTGGCTCACCTAGCAGGCTAAAAATCAAACCCAACTTGTGATGAAATGAAATCCCCCCACCCCAAAATGCAGAAAAAGCCCCTGCAACCCTACTACTTTTTTCTTGGAGTGACTTTACTCCAAAATCCTAATATGTTTGTACCTTATAATACAATCTCATGCTGCATCAGTTGTCACACCAAATAATTAGAATGGTGTTCAGGGCTTAGGCAGAGAGTCCTGTTCTGTTTTTGAAGTATATTAGTCTCAACACATGTCACGGTTACTGTGAATGAAGAATACATAATATGGGATTAACCTCAAAGGTAAACTTCATATCAGCACGTGGAATGTATGGGGGTCTATAGATGAGTACTCTTGATAATGTCTGTAAAGAGATGAAAATGTATAAAACTGACATCCTGGAAATTACAGAGACCAGATGGAATGGAGATGGTAACTTCAAAAGACAAGATGGTAAACAAGTTATTCAGAAGGTGACTCAACATAGAGTAGCTATAGTACTGAGGAAGGTTCAGGTAAGAGCTCTTCTTGGTTATAATCCTGTTAATGACAGGATACTTTGGTAGGATGAGCCTTAAGTCTAATACAATGTCTCAATCATCGTAATTTATGCACCAACACCCCACACAGATGGGCCCGATGAAGAGAGTGAGGAGTCTACAAAAACCTACAGAGTGTACTGGACTGCCTGCGAAGAAGGGATGTAATTTTCATAATAGGGGACTTTAATGCAAAAACAGGAAAGAGTATGAGAGTTTCTGGAAGCAGAAACATCGTGGATGTTTCTGCTTCCAGAAACATCCACAATGGACCTATACTTGGACATCTAACAATGATAGGTCAAGGCACAAGATTGATTACATCCTGACTCTCCAATGGTGGAAGACAAGTATTTCAAATTGCATATTTGTCCAGGAGCAGACTGTGGTACTGACCATCAGCTAGTAAGAGCCAAAGTAAGACACAGACTCGGAAACCTTCCAAGTCATGCCCATCCAACAAGAAGAGATGTCAGAGCAATCCCTAATGGGTTCACAGAAGAAACTTCAACACGGTTGGAGGAGAACTAGTGAGAATGACTAGTGAGGAGAACTCACCTGAAATACTGTGGAACACAGTCAAGGTTATAATAGAGGATACAGCCAAGTATCTAAGCTTATTTAGAAGATAATGACCCATGGATATCAGATTCAACATGAGATCTGATCAAAACAAGGCAGGTGGAGAAACAAAAAGACACAAGGAGTGAAGAATATAAAAGATTACATAGAGAATAAGAGATTGCATTTTCGACCTTTATTGAGGTCTCTTCAGTGGGAGCCAGGCCCAAGAGACCTCAATAAAGGTTGAGACTAGTCTGGGTAGTGGCCCTTCCCTTAATGCATAACATTATACATATCCGCAAGGAGATGTGTTTTGCATTATGGGAGATACTGCGATAGGAGTGATGTTATCTTGCTCCACCTTTGCAACGAGTTGCCCGGTGTCGTACTACCTTACCCTAGTCCTGAAGATACTTTCAGGTGCAAACTTTGTTTGCTCACACTTGGATAAAGGATTAAACTAAATTTATTATAGTCTAACCAAGTGAAAAATAAACTTTCAACATCTTTCGCTAAATCCAGAGTAATTTAATAAAAAGGTGGCACACCGTTTGGCAACTCCTATAGGTAGAGATGACCTTGCTAATGCTTCTGCCTGGTATCTCCATCTCCACTTGGGCCTGGCTCCCACTGAAGAGACCTCAATAAAGGTAGAAACTAGTCTGGGTAGTGGCCCTTCCCTTAATGCATAACATTATACATATCCGTAAGGAGATGAGGAGATGTGTTTTACATTATGGGAGATATACTGAGATAGGAGTGATGTTGGCTTGCTCCACCTTTGCAACGAGTTGCCCGGTGTTGTATTACCTTACCCCAGTCCTGAAGATACTTTCAGGTGCAAACTTTGTTTGCTCACACTTGGATAAAGGATTAAACTAAATTTATTATAGTCTAACCAAGTGAAAAATAAACTTTCAACATCTTTCGCTAAATCCAGAGTAATTTAATAAAAAGGTGGCACACCGTTTGGCAACTCCTATAGGTAGAGATGACCTTGCTAATGCTTCTGCCTGGTATCTCCATCTCCACTTGGGCCTGGCTCCCACTGAAGAGACCTCAATAAAGGTAGAAACTAGTCTGGGTAGTGGCCCTTCCCTTAATGCATAACATTATACATATCCGTAAGGAGATGTGTTTTACATTATGGGAGATATACTGAGATAGGAGTGATGTTGGCTTGCTCCACCTTTGCAACGAGTTGCCCGGTGTTGTATTACCTTACCCCAGTCCTGAAGTACTTTCAGGTGCAAACTTTGTTTGCTCACACTTGGATAAAGGATTAAACTAAATTTATTATAGTCTAACCAAGTGAAAAATAAACTTGATTCAGCATGTCATACACCCACAACACACTCAGGCAATGCATTCCACTCACCAACCTCATTTCTCTGCTCACACCCTCCTTATACAGTTTTTAGCAATGACCTCTTGTCCTGCTCCCCTCGCTCATTCTATGAAAATTCTCCATGTTGACATGATAACAAATCCTGACTAACTTATACGTCTCCATCATATCCCCCCCCCCCTTCCTCCTAATCACAAGGCTCTGCAACTTACATTCTCTCAATCTGTCATATTCCTCATTTCAAACACCACTGACCACCTTTGTGAATCTTCTCTGGACCTTTCCAACATATCCTCGTCACTATGAAAACCAGGCAACCAAATATGTGCACAATAATCCATATGAAAGTTTATTTTCCACTTGGTTAGAGTATAATAAATTTAGTTTAATCCTTTATCCAAGTGTGAGCAAACAAAGTTTGCGCCTGAAAGTATCTTCAGGACTGGGTTAAGGTGGTACACACCAGGGCAACTCGTTGCAAAGGTGGAGCAAGCTACCAACACTCCTATCCTAGTATCTCCTATAATGCAAAACACATCTCCTTGCGGATATGTCTATTGTTATGCATTAAGGGAAGGGCCACTACCCAGACCGGTTTCGACCTTTATTGAGGTCTCTTCAGTGGGAGCCAGGCCCAAGTCGAGATATCAGGCAGAAGCATTTGCAGGTCATCTCCACCTATAGGAATTGCCAATTGGTGTGCCACCCTTTTTTAATAAATTACTCTGGATTTAGAGAAAGATGTTGAAAGTTTATTTTCCACTTGGTTAGAGTATAATAAATTTCCTATCCTAGTATCTCCTATAATGCAAAACACATCTCCTTGCGGATATGTCTATTGTTATGCATTAAGGGAAGGGCCACTACCCAGACCGGTTTCGACCTTTATTGAGGTCTCTTCAGTGGGAGCCAGGCCCAAGTCGAGATATCAGGCAGAAGCATTTGCAGGTCATCTCCACCTATAGGAATTGCCAATTGGTGTGCCACCCTTTTTTAATAAATTACTCTGGATTTAGAGAAAGATGTTGAAAGTTTATTTTCCACTTGGTTAGAGTATAATAAATTTAGTTTAATCCTTTATCCAAGTGTGAGCAAACAAAGTTTGCGCCTGAAAGTATCTTCAGGACTGGGTTAAGGTGGTACACACCAGGGCAACTCGTTGCAAAGGTGGAGCAAGCTACCAACACTCCTATCCTAGTATCTCCTATAATGCAAAACACATCTCCTTGCGGATATGTCTATTGTTATGCATTAAGGGAAGGGCCACTACCCAGACCGGTTTCGACCTTTATTGAGGTCTCTTCAGTGGGAGCCAGGCCCAAGTCGAGATATCAGGCAGAAGCATTTGCAGGTCATCTCCACCTATAGGAATTGCCAATTGGTGTGCCACCCTTTTTTAATAAATTACTCTGGATTTAGAGAAAGATGTTGAAAGTTTATTTTCCACTTGGTTAGAGTATAATAAATTTAGTTTAATCCTTTATCCAAGTGTGAGCAAACAAAGTTTGCGCCTGAAAGTATCTTCAGGACTGGGTTAAGGTGGTACACACCAGGGCAACTCGTTGCAAAGGTGGAGCAAGCTACCAACACTCCTATCCTAGTATCTCCTATAATGCAAAACATCTCCTTGCGGATATGTCTATTGTTATGCATTAAGGGAAGGGCCACTACCCAGACCGGTTTCGACCTTTATTGAGGTCTCTTTGCAACGAGTTGCCCTGGTGTGTACCACCTTAACCCAGTCCTGAAGATACTTTCAGGCGCAAACTTTGTTTGCTCACACTTGGATAAAGGATTAAACTAAATTTATTATACTCTAACCAAGTGGAAAATAAACTTTCAACATCTTTCTCTAAATCCAGAGTAATTTATTAAAAAGGGTGGCACACCAATTGGCAATTCCTATAGGTGGAGATGACCTGCAAATGCTTCTGCCTGATATCTCGACTTGGGCCTGGCTCCCACTGAAGAGACCTCAATAAAGGTCGAAACCGGTCTGGGTAGTGGCCCTTCCCTTAATGCATAACAATAGACATATCCGCAAGGAGATGTGTTTTGCATTATAGGAGATACTAGGATAGGAGTGTTGGTAGCTTGCTCCACCTTTGCAACGAGTTGCCCTGGTGTGTACCACCTTAACCCAGTCCTGAAGATACTTTCAGGCGCAAACTTTGTTTGCTCACACTTGGATAAAGGATTAAACTAAATTTATTATACTCTAACCAAGTGGAAAATAAACTTTCAACATCTTTCTCTAAATCCAGAGTAATTTATTAAAAAAGGGTGGCACACCAATTGGCAATTCCTATAGGTGGAGATGACCTGCAAATGCTTCTGCCTGATATCTCGACTTGGGCCTGGCTCCCACTGAAGAGACCTCAATAAAGGTCGAAACCGGTCTGGGTAGTGGCCCTTCCCTTAATGCATAACAATAGACATATCCGCAAGGAGATGTGTTTTGCATTATAGGAGATACTAGGATAGGAGTGTTGGTAGCTTGCTCCACCTTTGCAATGAGTTGCCCTGGTGTGTACCACCTTAACCCAGTCCTGAAGATACTTTCAGGCGCAAACTTTGTTTGCTCACACTTGGATAAAGGATTAAACTAAATTTATTATACTCTAACCAAGTGGAAAATAAACTTTCAACATCTTTCTCTAAATCCAGAGTAATTTATTAAAAAAGGGTGGCACACCAATTGGCAATTCCTATAGGTGGAGATGACCTGCAAATGCTTCTGCCTGATATCTCGACTTGGGCCTGGCTCCCACTGAAGAGACCTCAATAAAGGTCGAAACCGGTCTGGGTAGTGGCCCTTCCCTTAATGCATAACAATAGACATATCCGCAAGGAGATGTGTTTTGCATTATAGGAGATACTAGGATAGGAGTGTTGGTAGCTTGCTCCACCTTTGCAACGAGTTGCCCTGGTGTGTACCACCTTAACCCAGTCCAGAAGATACTTTCAGGCGCAAACTTTGTTTGCTCACACTTGGATAAAGGATTAAACTAAATTTATTATAATCCATATGAAGCTTGATCAAGGCCTTATACAGTGGTATCATAACCTCTCTATTTCTGCATGTCAAGGTCCTCCACATCATCGCCATAATCCGAAGTGACATCTTCACAACTTTTGCAATGTGGCCCCTGAATTTCAGGTCTTTTTCACTGTTACTCCTAGATCTCTCATCTCCTTTACTTCTGTTAAAGTTTTGCCATCAAGTGCATACTTTGCATCCCATCTTTGCTTACCAAATCTCAAACCTTACACTTTACAACATTGAACTGACAGTTTCACTTACCTGTCAATTCATGCAATCTATTCAAGTTCTCTTGTAAGGTCATAAACATCTGCTCGACTCTGCATTGCTCTACCCAATTTTGCATCATCTGCAAACAGCTGCATATCACTAGTTAAACCCATCCCAATATCATTAACATACATGAATAACAATGGCCCCAAATTTGATCCCCGCAGCACATCACTAGTGACCTTTCTCTTTTGGGATACCGAACCCCCCCACATACAACTGATAATTACCGATACTTATCCAACAGCTAGTCACTGATCCAACTCAGAAGTCTGTTAACCAATCCCATCTGTTTCAATTTATATAAGAGCTTGTCATGTGGCAGTCTAAAAACCTTTGCAAAATCTAAGTACACCACTATATATGCATCTTCTCTTTCCAAGGTATTTCTCACTTTGTTATAGTACATAAATTAGTGAAACATGATCTCCACTTAACAAACCCATGGTCATAACCACAGAGAATACTGCTGCTATCAACCCATTTCTATATCCTACTTCTCACCAATCACTCCAGTACCTTCACTACAACTCAGATATACAGATCGGCCTATAATTTGCGGAATAATTTTACCCTCCTTCCACTCCCTTGGAACCCGTGCTGCTGTAAGACTTTTATTAAACAGGCATGCTAATACTACTACAAATTCGCTGGAACATTCCCTTAAAATGTGTGGTGATATGTCATCAAATCATATTGCCTTATTGATATCAATTTTATTTATTTTCTCAAATACCTCCTGCTAACTCACAATTAAGCCATACCCTCATAAGTCCTCTACACTTAAGTTCCTCATGATTATACCCTGATCAGGATGAAACACCCTTATAAACTGATCACTGAATACCTCAACAATGTCTTCTGCTGTAGTTGTCAGTCTACCACTTTCGTCCATTAACTTCATCTTACCATGATCATTCTTCCTTCTACTTGCCACGTATCTAAAAACTCTCTAGGGTTTTTCTTTGCTCATACTCTACTTTTGTTTTCCTTACTGAGTCAGTCACTCTCCTGGCTTGTTCTTTATACTTTTCATGTGAATGATTATTATTATTAATCATCTTGTACTTCCTACAAAGTACTTTCTTTTTCTATATTTCATGCTTAAGCTCCACATTCATCCATTTTACACTTACCTTCTTCAGCCTTTTGGCCTTCAGAATACATTCACAGATTGATGCTGTTGTTTATTTCTGTCAGTTCCCAAGCAGCATTTATTTCCTTACTGCTCAACTCCTCATTCCATATTATAGCTGCAAACTGTCCCCTAAGCTTGTCATAATCACCAACCTTATAATTCTACATCCTTTCCTCACAAAAGTCTGCATATGACTAGCCACAACATAGGTGATTACTTTATGATCACTTTCACCAACTGGAGGAAAGTGTGAAACACCTCTCACAATCACATCCTCTGATGAAATGATTAGATTGGAACTCTCAATCCTAGCATGCCCTCCTTTATGTGCTGCCTGAGATAATTATCTCTCAAGAACACTCGAGAAATTCATTTTCCTTATTCTCACATGCTATCTTTTCATTCCAATCTATACTGCCTTAATTAAAATCACCCATAATAACTACCCTTCCTTTGTTCACTAATTCAAGTTGTTTATACATTTCTTCATCACCACCCTCCACATTTCCATGCCTATAGCAACATCCAACTAAATATATCTTCCTCTCAAATTACTGCCTAGAGATTGGAAGAAGTCAGTCTTCATACCACTGCACAAGAAGGGAAATATGAATAATTGCAAGAACTATGGAACTATTAGTTTAAACTCTCATGCAAGCAAGATTTTTAAAGATTATCTTAAAAATAGGATTGAGTCCAAACTTGAGGCAGAGATATCTGAGGAACAAGCAAGTTTTAAGAAAGGAAAGGGTACCAGAATCGGATCCTTTGCCTTGGACAGATCATTGAAATGTATAAAGAATTTAGACACCCTGATATTGTGTTTCGTAACTCCAAAGCTTTCATTCAGACTGCATTCAGCATATGAAATTGTGAGAAATAGTGAAATTAATGGGATATCCTCAACACATTATCAGGTTGTTAGCTAACTTGTACAGTGAGCAGGTAGTCACAGTAAGAACATATGTTGGATTAATATATTGGCTTAAGGTTGACAAGGGAGTTGAGAAAGGATGCCTACTTTCTACTCACTTGTTTAGTATCTATGCTGAGGATATCAGGCATGAAGTATTGGATGAGCTTAAAATGGGAATTAGGATCGGTGGCACACTGATCAGTAATCTGATGTATGCTGATGACATAGCACTCCTTTGTAATGAACTAGTTCAAATCCTTAACAAAGTTAATAAGATTGGTAGGAACAGAGGAGTTCAACTCAATCTTAGCAAGACAAAGATTACGGTTCTCAAAGGAAATATAAACATCTCTATCTTAATAGAGAAATAATTCAGGAAGTCAATGAGTTTGAATACCTGGGATCCTGTGGAGATAGAGCTATCTCCACAGGAACAAAGTTGAGAATTTTGGATGCAGTTGTTTTTCCAACAGTGACTTAAGGATGTGAGACCTGGAATCTAAAGAAGTCTGATAGGAAAAGGATAGCTGCTTTTGAAATGTGGTTTTACAGAAGGCTGTTAAGAATATGATATACTGAAAGGCAGACAAATGGATCAATGCTAGAAAGGATCAGTAGAACTTTGAGGTTTCTTAAGAATACTGACAGAAGACAGTTGAAATACATTGGACACATTGAAAGGATGGAAGGAGAACTTCTCGAAACAGTAACAGAAGGTAAAGTTCCTGAGAAAAAGAGGAAGGGGTAGACCATCAACGAGATGGATGGATCGAGCATCTGGAATTACTAATCTTCAGAGAGTTGACATCTCCAGAAAGGCATATGACAGGACCACCTGGCAAGGACTGGTGTGAAATATTACCAAGGATAGGAGTGACCATATGGCATCTGATAATGTCCAATGAGGATGGATGGATAATTTACTTCACTTATATATTCCACATATCTGAAGTGGATGTGGAAGTTTTCATAAAGTTTGCTTTTGTTCTATTCCAATTTTTTCATGCGTTAGGCATAATGGCCTGTCATGACCAACTAACTTGGTTACTTTGAAACCTGATTAATGTTCTGATAGGACAGATAATCCTATCTGCACTGTGTTATAGCATAAGGTACATAAATTCTTCTGGCTCATTTGAATTATAAAAAACCCTATATTTCTGAAAGAATAAACCTTGTCACCTCTTTAAAAAACTGTCGAACTCGCTGGAAAGGCTTCATAACATTCTCTGTTTCTCGGATGTGATTTGAACCAAGTGTTTCCAACCAAAGGGTATCACTAAAACAGAGTGACTTCAGATGAATTCATGGATAAGCTACAAACATTGGATGAAATTCATTCACCTCCTCTTCAAATCATGGCCTAATGACCGCTACTACAGTTGAGTGGTACAACTATCATCTGCCTCCTCCCTAGTTTACAAACTGTGATAATAGAAATGAATATTAATGTCTCTCAAACATCAATTTACCTTTTTTTTTTTTTTCCCTTGAACATTCAATAGCAACCTGTACAAATCCAGAAGATAATCGTAATATAACTGTATAATTCCAGAAGAATCCTAGTACATGAGGACTTTAGCAGAGTTTATTGTAGTTTTTATTTGATTTTTGTTTATTTATTTATTTATTTTTTTCACTACAGGGCAGGCTAAGAAAAAAGATTAGTTAACAACGTAGATGTAATTTACTTGTATAGAGTGCAACAGCATGTAGTAGCTTGTTCTTATACTTCTGAATGTATCCTTCTGAAGATGACCTCAATACAAGGGTCAAAATGTAAAGTTATTATTTTATTATTAATCAGTAAAATAATCTTTTTAACACGTGCATTTTGTTTCCCTAATTTAATAAATATGAATGCTGATCACTGTGTAACCTTAAAAGAAAGAATCAATTTACCTAACTCATTACCTTCTGAATTGCTCATAAATCTGAAGAATGTAAAACCTATAAACACAAAATATAATGATGATGATTCATCTGTTGAGAAGATCTCCACACACACAAAAATCAGTAACATCTTTAAAAAAAAAAAAATTTGATATTAGCTCTACAAATGCCTGCAATATAATATTAGTGGACTTTATCGATCACTTGCAAATTATAATAATTCATACTAAGGCCACCTCAAATCCATAACTGATAGGGACGACCTGAATAAACCCTGAGTTCTATTACCATTGTAAAAAACTTTCTTGTATATATCTGTACAAACCATTAACTTCTGATATGGCAAAATCAAGTTCCATTTGGGTGATAGAGGACATGTTGATAGTAGGACTACATTTGAAGAACTCCGAAAGATAAGTTGTTTAGTTCTAAAAAATAGCGTTATTGGTTTAAAAATTGTGCTAGAATTGTAGTATATTGAGGAGCTAATCTGTTTAGAATAACAAGTTTGTTTTAATTAGTGTTAAATTAGTATTTTGATAAGAACATAGCATAGCACATGGCACCAATGCGAAGAAAGGCAATGGCGTCCAAATAGCCGTCTGTGTTTAAAAAATTTAACCAAAGGGAGTTCATCCAGTGCAAAGTCTAAGGGATGTATGCTTTTCTGAGAGCGGCTGGACTTTGGTTTGAGAGCGATAGTGGTGGGAAAGTGTGGCGAAAGTGTCATGAAAGCGAGGATTTGAAGTGTCTCAAGTCGTGAGATTGATGTGGTAGATGAAAGTCATAATGAGATAGAAAATGCTGATGTGACAGAAAATTGTGATGTAGCACCAGATAGAATTGAGAGTGCAGTTGAAAATGAAAGTAAAAGTACAGAGCGAGAGAATGGTTTGACTGATAAAAAAAATGAAGCGTTAGCTGCAATGAGGAAGATCGCACGGTTGCACAGAGTGATACATGGGGCAAAGCGGCAGCTGGAGCGATTACAAAAATATCTACCGAGTGGATCAGCTAGCAGAAAGAAGCAAATGCATCATAAGAAAAATGAGAGCATGATCGGGAGTGAAAGAAAAATTAAGGAGTGAGTGTTGTATGGTGATTCAGCAGTAAAAGGTGTAATAGATGAGAGTTTGACAAAATCGTGTTTTCTGGGTGCCAAAATTAATGATGTAAGCAAGGTTATTAGAGCACAAAAGCTTAGGGTGAAAGAAATGATAGTAGTGTCAGGAACGAATGATTTAAAAGGTGAAAAATTTGCTTTGAGAGAGGACTTGAAGGAATTACTAGAGGTAGCAAAAGAAAAGAGTGAGAGAGTTAAGATAGTGAGTCTATTGCCGTGGTATGACAGAGTACAGTTGAGAAGGAGGGGCCATAATTGCGAATAACTCAATACGCAGGTTATGCAGGAGGAGTGGTGTGGAGTTTGTGGATGTGGTGAGCGAGTTTGATGGGCGAAACGACTTATACAGGGATGGTTTGCATCTGAATAATTTGGTGTGCGAAGACTGGAAAACATGTTGCTGAATGAAGGGAAAGTGGATGTGCAGAATCAGGGAAACTAGAGCTATTAGTGTGTGTGGGGGGGGTTGAGAGTTGTTGAGCGGATATGCAGACATCAGTAAGGCAGTTGAGTGTAAGAATGTGTATAATACTCCTGAGCTAATACAAAGGACAACAAACCAAAATGGGATAGTTAGTATAAGGCGTCAAGATAGGAGTGGGATTAACGAGCTTCTCCACTTTATGCATACTAATAGTAATATTAGGAACAAGAAGGAAGAATTTTTGGCCTTGGCTGACTCTTCCTGACCACAGGTTATTGGCATTAGTGAGACATGGCTGACAGAAGATGATATAGTTAGTGGGATAGAATGTGAAGGGTACAGTGTGCTCAGGAGGGATAGAGAGAAAAGAATGGGGAGAGGAGTGTTATTGATAATAGTTGATGAACTGCAGCCAAAGAGAATAGAAGTTCAACTGCAGGATAGTGAAAATAGCACATTTGAGGCTATTTGATGTGAGATTGAGGCCAGCAGAACAAAATATACAGTTGGGTGCCGTTATAAACGAGGCAATGGAATAAATGATGGAGATAGTATGCATAGGCAAATAGACTCAATGAGTGGAGGACATGTAATTATTATTGGGGATTTCAACTATAGTAACACTGATTTGGAAGGAGGAGAGGACACATGGGAGGAAGGAAATGGATTGTGTGCAGTTACTAAGGGATAACTACCTGAGACAGCATGTAATGGAGTATACTAGGGGTTCGAGAGTGCTTGACCCAGTAACTGCATCTGAGAATTTGACTGTAATGAATGTGACCACATTGCCAACAACTGTTGAGAGTGATCATAAGGTCTTGACCTGGGAGGAGGCTAAATGTGTGGATTTTTCAATTAAGACAGGGTACATGTGGATTTACTAGGCTGGTAAGTATGACAAGCTTAGTAGATTGCTTGGTTCAGTGCCATGGCATGTAAAACTTCAAGGGCTGGATGTTGATAGTGCATGAAAGTGGTAAAGGAGTGTTTAAAAGACGTAATGGCTGACTGCATCCCTAGAGTCCGGATAGTAAATCAAGTGGGAATTAAATGGATAAATAACACCATTAAGCTTGAGCTGCAAAAAAAAGAAACTGTGCAGGGAATTTAAGGAAAAAGGTCACCTGCAGGCACACAAACAGCATAAAGCACAGGCCAGAAGGGTAACTAGTGTGGTAAGAAAAGGAAACGCAGATTAGTAACGCAAGCAAAAGATGATCCCAAACAGTTATTTCGATATGCTTCAAGCAAAAGAAAAAATGTATACAATAGAATGATTTTAAGGAATGCCGATGGTAGGAGGTAACTGAATCAGTTGAAATAGTAGAATCATTAAGTGAGCACGTTGCAAAATATATCATCCAGGTGGTGATATTGCAGGGATCAGGTAGATCATGCCACAGTAACCAATAGCTTATACAGGAACTGAGGTGAATGAAATGTAGTTGAATAGTATATTACAAAACCATGATGTGAATACATCTCTGGGATTGGATGGTATACTAGCTCGGGTATTATGTGAAGCGGCAAAAGAATGGTTGACCTGGGTTAGTCCCAGGGGGAAAAGAGTTCCATTGTATAAAGGAGGCTCCAAGACTGCTGTTGCAAATTACCGACCGATCAGCATATCAGGAGTCACTGTCAAGGTTTTAGAGAAAGTAGTCAAGAGCAAAATACAGGAATGGATAGATGATAATACGATACTGTATGGGGGAAGCATGGTTTTGTGAAGGGTAGATCATGCCACAGTAACTTGCTCATGTTTTATAACACAGTGATGGCTGAACTGGATAAGGGTTTACAGTGATACTGCTGGACCTTGCTAAGGCCTTTGACAGGATACCACATGGAATTCTAATCAGTAAACTGCAGCATATGGGGATGGATATAGGGTTGGTGAGATGGATAGGAGGATGGTTGATGGAGAGATATCAGAGAGTAGTTTATTCAGAAGTAGAGTCCAAAAGAAGGTCTGTGACTAGTGGTGTGCCGCAGGATTCTGTTCTTGCAACATTGCTATTTAATTTGTTCATTAACGATATAGGAAAGGATCTAAGAGGAACTGTTCATTTGTTTGCTGATGATGCAAAGTTGGGTAGAGCAATAGTGAATGCACAGGATGTCAAAATTTTGCAGGATGATTTGGATAGATTGGGAGACTGGGCTAAGGAGAATGGATGCAAGTTTAATGTGGCAAAGTGTAAGGTTATGCATTTTGGGGTGAAAACATTAGCAGCAGTATACCACGTTGGTGGAACTGTACTCCAGGAGATTGATGAGGCCAGGGATTTGGGAGTGTTGGTGGATAAGGAGTTGAAGTTTAGGGGAAACATCACAAAAGTGGCTAAATCAGCTCATCAACTCACTTGGTTGTTGAAAAATACTTTGACGAGCAGAGACAAGCAAGTTATTGTTCCTCTGTTTCGAGCCTTGATAAGACCCCATCTCGACTACTGTGCCCAGATTTGGTCACCTAGGTTTCTTCTTGATTGGGAGGAGGTAGAGATGATCCAGAGGCGAGTGATCAAGATGATAGCTGTCTATGGAATGAACCTTAAGAGAACAGGTTGAAGATCTGTGGGTTACAGAAATTGGTTGATAGGTGGAAAAGGGGTGATATGATTGAGACATTCAAATTACTGAAGGGTTTTTACAAGATTAATTCATAGGAAATTTTTCAGAATCTGGTAGTGGGAGAACTAGGGACTATCCATGGAAACTGAGCAAGGGTGTTAGAACTAGGTTTTTTTACTTGGAGAGTGGAATAAGCTGCCTGAGTTTGCTGTGGGTGCCATAACTGTAAATGAATTCAAAGCAAAGTATGATAGATATTGTGCAGATGCTGAATAGTTGTTCTTGACATGATGTTTAGGGCTTCCCTCAATGAGTCTAAGGACTCCTTGGAGATGCCCGTAATAATAATAATAATTTTATTTTTCACCAATTTGATTTTGGGATTATGCTGAAAGATTATGTTGAGTATTTGGTTTGATTGTGAAATCTGTTTTCTTTAACTTATTTTGCAAAACAGAACTATCCTAATCCCATGACTATAAAAAATCATAATGCTCGATGAAGACACCAATAAATTAGAACTTATTTTGCTAGAATCCCTAGTTTATCTTTGTGTATCTATAATTTACCCAAGATACACAAGAAAGATATTCCTCTTTGCCCAATTGTCACCTGCATAGATACACCTACTTACTGAACAGCTAAATTTTTAGCATTCTTATTGAAGCTCAGACTGACAACTCTTGTTCATTTATATATATATATATATATAAAAAAAAAATCCTCTGTTTTTTTTATAAATGAGCAGGATATACATCCTCAGGTTTCATTTTGGGTACATTATATACCCAGTGTTTTGGCTATCTGGCCCAATAATGAAGACATATTACCTAGTTGTTTTTTTTTGTTTGTTTTGTTTTTTTTAATTTAATATAAACAATCTACATCCACAAATAAACTTACTATGGAAATGGAAAAAGATAAATTGTCTTTTTTAGATATTTTACTCCTTTGTTTGCCATCAGGAAATTAATTACATCCATTTATTGAAAACCACTTTCACTGGCCACTACATTCAACAGCAGTCAGCTCACCATCCATCACAAAAGACTGGAATTATAAAAACTTTATTGCAACATGCACATACTGTTTGTTCTATACCTCAACTATTACAGCAGGAACTCTTAAACATTAAACAATTATATGAAACTCAGTGGCTTCTCAGAAAAGACCATGCAACAGCGTTTTAATTATTATAATCCTGGCTCAAATGACAAGGAAATAGTATGTTGAGTTCCAATTCCTTACATTTCTGGCATCTCAGAATCCATTCCCAAAATTCTTAAGAAATACAATTTAGTAGCTACTTTTCTTCCTATCAACAAAATATCAGCATGGTTTCCGGCTTCCAAAGATAAACAGTCTCCTCTGGCTCTCTCTGGTGTCTATCAAGTTCCTTCTAACTGTCATAATTCTTACTTCGGACAAACTTGCCCTATAGAAAAGAGAATACAGGAACACCAATCTTACATTAACAGTAGTAAATCTGAAAAATCTGGCTTGGCAGAGCATGGAATAAATACAGACCCACAACATTCTATGGTCTGAAACACACTTCATCAATGTTGGTATAAATGTGAATGCGTGTTTAAAAAAAGCGGCGAGGCCTTACTTCACCGTCTCAACTTAAATCGGAATGAATGCTCCTCTCTCTCTCTGATATGGGAAAGTTATTTTAATCACACATCAATAATTTCTTTTAAACAGCTAATGAATTATCAATATTGCAATACTGATCAGTTCTACCAATATGTTGTTTAATTCTCATCACTGACAATGGCGTGTAATATTCAGGTTGAAATATATGGCCTTATATAAATAGTATTAGTTATCCCTTGTGTTTTTTCATGTTAACAGAAGAAACCATTCAAGATCATCTCACCAAGCTTTAATCTCTGATACAATAATATAAAGGGATACTGCAAGGAATAACCAACTGTAGAGATGTTTAATATTGATAAACATCTAGTTTAGAACAAAATGTTTTTCATACTTTTCTCATAAATTAAATCAAATGTATGATTTTATTATACATATCTCAGATAATAATAATAATAATAATAATATCATTATTATGACATCTCCAAAAGATGTCACAACACAAGGACTCAAAGGATCTTCACTCTAAATAACCGAATGTCTATGCTACTTAATCCTTCATCTAGACACACACACAACACTACCACTCACTAACATTATTTTTGTCTGTAAACTGTATTCTACTGGCCAATTTGACTGAATGCAAGATGAAAAATACTTAATTTCTGGGAAGGGAAACCTTGCTACCTCTGTATGAGATTAGCACTTACATTCAACTGAAAAAAGCCTATGTAAAAATTTCTCTTGTCATGATGGAGAATCTCAAATCTTTTCCAACCAAAGGCCTCGATGTCCTATCATTCTTCCCATTGTGCTGCAGAGTTACCAGATTATATATTTGAATCTGTTTTATTCAAATTGAAGATTTAATGTCAACATAATATGTTATATTATGAAGATATTATATTATAATATATTATATATATAATATTATAATATAAAATCACTGACCAGGCATACATACCCATACTTGAAGTAGAAAAAGCTCAAAGGCTTGAAATGTGGAAAGGCAGCAGGAGTAGATGATATTCGACCAGAAATGCTGAAGTATGGTGGTATAAAAGTCTTACAGTGGCTGCACTGCATAGTTCAGAAAGCCTGGACAGAGGGACGAATTCCGATGATTGGAGTAGAGCTCTCATGTTACCCATATATAAAAAGGGAAATAAAACAATGTGAGAATTACAGAGGTATTTCCCTACTGAGTATTCCTGGCAAGATCTATGCAAGTATATTTGAGAAACGGTTGAGAAGAATTGTGGAAGAAAAGCTGGGTGAAGAACAAGCTGGATTCAGGCCAAATAGAGGCTGTCAGGATCAGATCTTCACGACAAATAATCGAGAAAGCATGGGAATATAACAAAGATCTGTATTTAAGTTTTGTTGATTTGTAAAAGGCATATGACAAGGTGCCAAGAGAGAAGCTATTCAATACGCTGCAGTTATATGGTGTCAATGGGGCATTATATCAAGCAATACTTAGTCTTTATTTGAGTTGCAAGTCAGCAGTTAGAATTGAAGGAAGTAGAGGCAGACGGTTTAATGTTAAATCTGGTGTGAGACAAGGATGTACATTATCCCCTCTGTTATTCATTATCTATATGGATCACATTAGGAAGGAAAGTGGTATTAAACATGATATCAAAATTGGAGATGTTAATGTCAGCTCTTTGCTATATGCGGATGATGTTGTACTTCTAAATAAATCCGCTACAAGTCTGCAAGATTCTCTGACCAAATTGAATAACTGTTGTAATAGATATGGTATGAAGGTCAGCAATAAAAAGACAAAGACAATGAAAATAGGCAGAATCATTGAAAATGTCAACTGTGTTGTGAATGGAGAACCTGTGGAAGAAGTAAAACATTTCAGCTACTTAGGCACCATTTTTACTGAAGATGGTAAATTAAATATGATGTAATTTTTGATGTGATAAATATGATGTGATAGATGATGTAATTTTTTCAATGATGTAATTTTTTCATGTAGTACTGTCATATCCTGTACACCCCTTGAGGGTACATGGCAGGAATTTGATGATGATGATGATGATGATGATGGTAAATTAAATATAGAAATAGACAACAGAATCAGCAAAGCTGGTATGGTGGGAAGTCAATTGAATAAATTCATATGGAATAAGAGAGAAATTAGTTGGAACATTAAATTAGCCGTATACAAGACAGTGTTCAAACCAGTTTTAACTTATGGATCTGAGAGCTGGATCAGAAGTAAAACACTTGACCAAAGACTAGAGACTGCAGATATGAGAGTCCTGAGAAAGATTAGAGGCATGAACAGATGGCATCAATGGCAATATCATATTAAAAATGAGGATATTAGGAAAGAACTTGGCATTGTCAGCATCCAGGAATGCATTAGCAGACCTAATCTCAGGTGGTATGGTCACTTAAATAGAATGGGAGAGAAAAGATTAGCAAAACAAGTGTTCTCTGCCAGGTTGGCAGCAAAACGACCCAGAGGAAGACCAAGATATAGGTGGATTGATACGGTACAAAGTGCCTTAGACGATAGAAATATAAGATCTGATAATGTTGGAGTCTTGACAAGTAACAGACTGATTTGGTGGAAAATTGTAGGTAGGAAGTTAGTAATGATGTAATTTTTTCATGTAGTACTAACATATCCTGTACACCCCTTGAGGGTACATAGCAGGAATTTGATGATGATGATATTATAATATAATACAATAAAGAATATATTATATTCTTTATTTCATTAGCAGTTCAAATGTTTCAAAACTATTTCACGGAAATAGTTTAAAAAATGCTTTCATTTTGCATTGCAAAACAAAATTTCTACATTTTACACAAATACTCAACTAGAAATATATTGCAAAGAATTACTTACCAGCATGAGAGCTGTTTCACCATGATCATCCTGAACATCTTTGTGTGCTCCAGCATTTAAGAGCATTTCCACAATCCGAGTATAACCCTATGTGAATGTATACAGATAATTTTAATATTTTATGATATCACCTACCATCATTACCTTAAGTTAACTATTAACATCATTAAGCAAACAAAGTTTGTGCCTGAAGTATCTTTCAGGACTGGGGCAACTCGTGGCAAAGGTAGTATAACCTCTCATCACTTGCCTTAGTATCCCATAATGCAAAGCACATCTCCTTGCGGACATGTATAATGCTATGCATTAAGGGAAGGGTCACTACCCAGACCGGTTTTGACCTTTATTGAGGTCTCATCAGTGGGAGCCAGACCCAGAGGTCATGATACTAAGGTGGAAGTAATGGAGAAGTCATATTTTTCCATATGAGTTACCAAAAGGTGTCACACCTTATTATTAAAATACTCTGGATTAGAGATAGATAGTTGTTGAAAGTTTTTCACTTGGTTATATTATAAATTAAAGATACCAAGAAATTATATACTTGGTTTAATCCACTGTCCTGAAAGATACTTCAGGTGCAAACTTTGTTTGCTTACACTTGGATAATGGGTTAAACCAATATATAATTTCTTGGTATCTTTAATTTATAATATAACCAAGTGAAAAACTTACTAACATCATTGTTGTTCAGATGAAGTTAAATTCAGTATATATTACACCATGTATTTACTTATACTGTAATGCATTTATTTTGTAATGTGAACCCCCCCCCCCCAACAGTGTAAGGTCATAAACCTATACATTAGTATGAGGACAAAAGGCTGGATTACCCAGACACTCTACTAGCAACCAAGAATGAAATTTTTTTCATCTACCTCAGGATCTCTAATAAGCAAGGCAACAGGTCTCAATGGGTAATTCATCTTTTACTTACTCTTATAAGTAATTCTCGTAGAAAGGCTTCGATGTTGGTTAAACATGCTTATTAAATAATTTAAGGAATTTACAACGTACACAGGATATAAATTAAATTAAACTTTAATCTATATTTCTAATATTTTGGCAACGTTACGTTGCCATCTTCACAAGAACTTAAAATAAAGACACGTGCATGTAGGCACTACACATAGTAAATGAGGAGAAAGCAGGAAGCTATTGTTTCTCCTAAAAGTCCTGATGGTGCCGCTAGTGGGCTATGTAGGTATTCTTGGCCTGAAGGTCTTCTGATGTAAGTCTCCCAAATTTAGGGCAGTGTCTTTATTTTAAGTTCCTGTGAAGATGGCAACGTGACGTTGCCGAAATATTGGAAATATAGATTAAAGTTTAATTTAATTTATATTCTGTGTACGTTGTAAATTCCTTAAATTATTTAATAAGCACTCTTACAAGTAGTATTAAATTTTTCTAATAAAAATACCATTTACTGAAATGACAGTGATTTACTTATATTGAAATTAAAATCTACTTTAAAAAGGAAAATTAAATTAAGCCATACCTGTTCAACTGCCAAGTGGACTTCATTAGCTAATTCATAAAAAAATTCAGATATTTATGAGAAAAACATCCTATAATAACTAATTATTCTGCTTTTCATCCATAATAAACTCAGTTTAACTTATGAAAACTTCATTACACATTAACCTGTAGATGTACTACTGCAGTTCTGATTATGGTGTTTGATGATGGCCAAGGGCTAAACTCCATAAATGAACTGATAACAGTAGGATTAATGGGAAGTCACAACAGCAATCTACTTACACATTACATTAAGCAACAGATTGTTTTGGACCAAGGAGATGCATATACATTTGCATATATTTTGTAAAAACAGTAAGAGTGATACAAGTTGACATTTAAACTAGAATGGGATTGGAAAGCAGATTAGGTAAGTAGAATAGGAGATTGGCTCTGATAGGTACCAAAATGTTGTGTATTGGGGAGAATTATCCCAGAAGGAAGGAAGGTGCATCATAGAGATTCATTTTATGGATATTATTGTTTAACTCATTCCGGTTAATACTAGATGCTTCAATGGGGATATATTTTTTTTTTTTTTTTTAGATGATGAAAAGTTGGAGAGAAGTGAAGCAGATGTGGTGCTGCAGAAGGATAATGGCTGATGGCACATGAACAGGCAATGTTGAAAGTAGAAAGTTGTGAAATCTGGAAGGCAAGAGTGGGATGTTCATCCATTATATACAACTGATGCGGGGTATCTTCAAGGAAGCAAAGGAAATAAGGGCCCTGAGTATGATGGCGAACAAGGATTCGAAATTTGCAGCCATAATGCCTGAACTGTAAGCGTGAAAATGGATTATAGCAATGATAAACAGGACACACATGTCTAAGTAAAGAGGTTAACAGTTATCTACAAAGTGTTAATCATTTCAGGCTACATATGTATTACTATGGCAGCTGGTTTTCAAGCAGATGAAAATATTCGGAAAGGATCCAGAGAAAGACTAAGGTAGCATTGCATCTCTAAAATATTAGGTATGAAGATAAATTGAGGGAATGCCACTTGCACAGTCAAGCAGATAAGAAGAAGGCAATATGACTGACATAAATTGACAAAAAAAATATGAACTAGATTAGAGGGAGAAAGGGGGGTAGAATAAGGAGCCAACTATGTTGTATACGAAGAGTGTAAGCATGGAATTGAAAGGCAGAATTTTTGGTATAGTAACTGGTGAATGAAATGTATTGTCTGAGAATGTGGCAATTCCATAAATTTTCATTTATGGAACTTTTGTTTCTTCATGAATATTTTTCTTCAATAATTCAGTTTTTCTTGTTCTATTGTCTATTTAACTTCTTCTTTAGTAAAAAAAAAAAAAAGTTTTTTTTATGTTAATATAAGATATATTAAAAGTTCATCATTCTTACCTGACTGCATGCCATCATTAGAGTTGTAAAACCAGTTTTACACTGGGCATTAATATTTGCCCCGCTATTTAGAAGATATTCAACTATTTTTTCAGATCCTGAGGCTGTTGCTGTCATTAACAGAGTTATTCTATCTGGATCAGATTGCTCCATATCAGAATGATCACTTTTTTGCAGAACCTCTTCCAGCATACTACAATCTCCATTCTTCACGGCTTGGTGTAAATCACCTAAAAATTTCAAGATATTATCTTCAAACTTAATGAAATAAATTTAAACCATGAGAATACAAACTTAATAAATTTAAACTAGCAAGTATTTACTTGCACACTATCCTTTCCAAATTGGGAAGCACCATTAATAATGACTTTTCTTCTTCTATACAATATCTGAAAACTCACAATTATAACTAGCCGATAATTAAACCATATCTATGACTATGAATCAATGAGATTATGAAACATATTTGTTGGTACATTCTAAGTGACTGTTTATTTCTAAACAGTCATTTCCAGAAAACTGTGAGGAATAATAGTTAACTTTTCTTCTGTAAATGTTATTCTTTCTGAATGGTCTTAATGTTGTAAACCATATTATCAAGAAGCCTTTCAATTTTAAATGAGCTAAACATCATTCAGCGCAAAATCTAGAGAAAGATTTTACATGTAATGGATTTGTGACAACCAAAACTGAAAAAAAAAAAAGATTTTTGGTTGTTGAACAACAACAGTCAAGCTCACTGTTGTAGAAATGCAAATCTGAGCATAATGCAATAAATCACATTCTAAGGCAGCCCATAATCGTTATATTCTAATTTTATATCCAAATAAATACCTGCTTAATGTTATATTTTGATGCTTAAAATTAGCAAATAACAGCAGCTTCAAAGCAACATTACAATAAAATGTGGCTAAAGAATTTTGAGTGAGTCATTATGCGAGTCTCTACAAGTCAATCTCTACTCGGACTAACCTGCACCTCTGATCTTTCCTGGCACAACCACATTTCAACTATAACTTCCACAGCTGCCAAAAAACTTGGTGTACCCTTTTCACCCAAGACTCTACTTCCCACATTCACAGCTGCTAACTCTATATAAAGCCCAAATCTTCCCAGCCATGGAATATTGCTCCCATATTTGGGATGGAGCACCGATATCCATCCTCTCAAAGATTACTACTCATTTCCATCCAGAAGAGCGCAATCTGGCTGATCCCTCTCTCTCTCTCACATACCAACCAACTTCAATCCCTCTCACAGACGTTCAGTGTCTGCCTTATGCCTCTTCTACAGATACTTTCATGGACAGTGACTGTCAATAAGAATTCCATTAAATATTTTAAAGCTGAATCCACTGTTGTTCAATTTATGTTTTTAGCTTTTTTTTTTCCAATTATTCCAATGTAACATGTTAATAAGATGGTCTCTGTGGTTTGAAAAATTTGAGTGTGTTCTAAGAAATTATTATTATTCCTGATACCTCCAAGGAGTCCGAAGACTCATCACGGGAGGACACCTACAACTGTCTCAACCATTACACCGAATCTTTACCACGAATCATCTCCATAAATGCCATCTATCACCCACCACCACCACAACTAGTATTTTTTGTCTGTAAATTGCGTGTGTTCTGAAGGCCCGATTTGTCTGTATCCGGGATGAAAAACCTGAGTTTCCGGGAGAAAAAAACCCTGCTACCTCCGTATGATATCGGCTACCTCACCTTCGATTGAAATCGTCTAGATAAAGATTCCTCCCATCGCGACGAGAATTGAAGGGCGCAATGTACCGTTGTTCTTCCAATTGTGCTATGGAGGTGCAAAAGACTGCAGGAGCACTTGCAGTCTATTTCTTTTTGTGTATGATGCATTAAGATAAAACAGTTATAAAACTAATTACAGTCCTCTGTCAGCCTGGTTGGACAAGTGGTTAGCATATCCACTCTCCAACCAACAGGTTGCAGATTCGAATACCACTGTAAGCCTGTTTATGTTTGTCTTCAGGTGGCAGATGAATTTTATCATCTGCGTGAGACCACAACCTGCCTTATTGGAGGCCTGAAGTACCTTGAAAAAGTTCCATGTTTGGTCTCTAGAGCAAGGTTTCTGGGGTTATGTAAAAAATAAGTAAAAATAGAATCAATCAATAAAAATAGAAAAAAATCTTCAGTCCATCAGTCCATGGTATAAACATACTAGCGATTTACAAATAAACCTTTTGTGGGTGGGAGCCACATAAAAAAAAAACTTCCTTAGTAAATGACAAAAGAAACACTGTAAGATGAATTTACCCTCAGGGTAATGTTCAAAATGAACTCTACTGCCAGCCACACAGCCACTGAGACATCTCTCTGTTGATGGCTTCACACACACTCAAGTTTCTGGCTGTGTGTGTGGGGGGGGGGGGGGGGGTAGTGCATGTATGTTCAACATGTTCTTACAGTTCGTCATTCCCTACTACAGCAGAGTACACCAATGATTTCAAATAGCTCAACAAATAAACAGCACAGGATTAATCAAGCGACTGAGGAAATCATGTAACTGGCCTAGCCGAACCACTCTCTCTTTCAGGAAATCTCTGATCAAGATATCCTCAGGCCTCAAGATCGAAGTGTGTAATGAAGCTCCATCATTCATGAACCCCCCATGTTTCTCCTCCATGACAAGGGACTATCATCAAGCACAATCATGGAAGATGTTTTCTACCAGAGTAGAAATTGAAAGATTGAATATGTAAGATTCTGGTGGATAATGGTGAATTCGTCTCATCCATAGTAATAAATCGATGCACAAAATCACTTTTATTCTTGTTAAAATGCTCCAAGCACTGTTCAGAGATTTTCATGCGAGTGCATTTTTGATCTGCTGTGAGCAAGCGTGGCACCCATCTTACGCAAAGCTTTTTCATATGCAATTCTTCGTGCAAAATATATCCTCAAAGTTCTTTTGAAATGCCTAATCTCAACAATTTCACGCACTTTGACTCACCAGTCATTCAATACCATATCATGCACTTGATCAATGATTTCTAGTGTTGTTACACTTTTTTTACGTCCTTCACGTGGATCATCTTCAAGGCTAGTACGGACATGTTTAAACTCGGAAATCCATTTCTTAATTGTCGAAAACAAAGGAAAACAGTGCCCATAAACATTTATGAACTTCAAATGAACTTCTTTTGGCGTTATACCTTCTTTTACAAAGAATTTTATAACTGCACGATACTCAATTTTATCCATTTCAAGGGATACAGACAACACTTTTGCTTCAGACAGCTGTATAAAACAAACTACCAGATAGAATGACTTGCAATTTCACATGCATGCTTATGACAGATCTTCCAACTTAGAAAAAAATAAATAAATCTTGCCGATAGTGTTGTCATCTATGATCGAGGTTGAGAACTTTTCAGACCACCCTCGTACTAGGGACATATGACACAAGGTGGTTTCCCGTTGCCTTTCTTGCCATTAGTATTTACCACTGTAGCCATGTGTGTTCACGTGACCTGTTTGTCAGTTTTGTGGGATGAAAAACTCTCCACCACAGTATGAGACCGGTTAACTCACCTTTAGTCAAAAGAGACCAAATAAAGGTTTCTCACATAATGGACGGGAATCGAACCCAGGTCTTTCTAACCAAAGGGTGTCGCCTATACTGACTGAGCTATGGAGGCTCTAAGCCAACTATTTCACACAGAGAAAGAAAAAGAAAACAGTTTTGGCAATACATAAGCAAACTTCTTTTTGAAGATGAGGCTCATGAACCATCTGAGATTTACCACTTGCCATAACTTGGCTCATCTAATTGACAAACATCTTTATTTCTTATTCCATCAATGAAATACAGTAATATTTCGGTTAGCTCTCAGGATACGTTTCTAGAACATAGAATACTAACCAGGATATTTCCACGTTTCAGCAAAACAGTGTTAAATGGGGTCAGTATAACATTTTATTAGATGGGTGAAAATACAAATGCAGTAGAACAATAACGAACTTTTATTTTGCTGGATTTCCAACCAGCACCTTTAGAGTACTAATTACAAATGTGGTAAACACATAGCACTTCATTAGATAGTTGTAGAAACCATTCAAGCTGTAACTAAAAAGGAATAAAAGTCCTAACAAGGTCCCTTTAGGGACTGGATAAAAATGAAGTTAATTCAGAAAAGGCATGTTAATGTGATCTTAGAATGCTGTCTCCCAGATCTTAGGTAAATTAATGCAGTCACATTAGCTGAGGTTATGGAGGATGCTTCATAGATGTTGCCAAATCTAAAATAGTCTTTCAGATCTATAGTGACTGCTATGCAGCAAAGCTGTCTTCTGTTTAAACTGTGTGAAGGAACATAATGAACCTATTCTGACGGTTCTCACTTGCCACACAGATAACTGTCGTCATCATCATCATTAAATTCCTGACATGTACCCTCAAGGGGTGAAGAGGATATGATAGTACTACATGAAAAAAATTACATCGTTACTAACTTCCTATCTACAATTTTCCTCCAAATCAGTCTGTTACTTATCAAGACTCCATCATTATCAGATCTTATATTTCTATCATCTAAGGCACGTTGTACTGTATCAATCCACCTATATCTTGGTCTTCCTCTGGGTCGTTTTCCTGCCAACCTGGCAGAGAACCCTTATTTTGCTAATCTTTCCTCACCCATTCTGTTCAGGTGACCATACCACCTGAGATTAGCTGTGCTAATGCATTCCTGGATACTGAAAATGCCAAGTTCTTTCCTAATATCCTCGTTTTTAATATGATATTGCAATTGATGCCATCTGCTCACGCCTCTACTCTTTCTCAGGACTCTCATATCTGCAGTCTCTAGTCTTTGGTCAAGTGTTTTACTTCTGACCCAGCTCTCAGATCCATAAGTTAAAACTAGTCTGAACACTGTCTTGTATACAGCTAATTTAGTGTTCCAACTAATTTCGCTCATATTCCATATGAATTTATTCAATTGACTTCCTACCATATCAGCTTTGTTGATTCTGTTGTCTCTTTCCATATTTAATTTACCAACTTCACTAAAAATCATGCCTAAGTAGCTGAAATGTTTTACTTGTTCCACAGATTCCCCATTCAAAACACAGTTGATATTTTCAGCGATTCTACCTATTTTCATCGTCTTTGTCTTTTTATTGCTGACCTTCATACCATATCTATTACAACAGTTATTCAATTTTGCAAACTTGTAGCGGATTTATTTAGAAGTATAACATCATCTGCATAAAGCAAAGACTGACATTAGCATCTCCAATTCTGATATCATGTTTAATACCACTTTCCTTCATAATGTGATGTATATAGATAATGAATAACAGAGGGGATAATGTCCATCCTTGTCTCACACCAGATTTAACATTAAACCATCTTCCTGTACTTCCTTCAATTCTAACTGCTGACTTGCAACTCAAATAAAGACTAAGTATTGCTTGATATAATGCCCCATTGACACCATATCACTGTAGTGTATTGAATAGTCTCTCTCTTGGCACCTTGTTCGTATGCCTTTTCCAGATCGACAAAGCTTAAATACAGATCTTTGTTATATTCCCATGCTTTCTCAACTAATTGTCATAAAGTGAAGATCTGATCCTGACAGCCTCTATTTGGCCTGAATCCAGCTTGTTCTTCACCAAGCTTTTCTTCCACAATTCTTCTCAACCGTTTCTCAAGTATACTTGCATATATCTTGCCTGGAACACTCAGTAGGGAAATACCTCTGTAATTCTCACATTCAGTTTTATTTCCCTTTTTATATATGGGTACTATTAGAGCTCTACTCCAATCATCAAGAATTCGTCCCGCTGTCCAGGCCTTCTGAACTATGCAGTGCAGCCACTGTAAGACTTCTTTCCACGATACTTCAGCATTTTTGGTCGAATATCATCTAACTCCTGCTGCCTTTCCACATTTCAAGCCTTTAATGGCTTTTCTACTTCAAGTGTGAATATGTATTCCTCAGTGAATG
This sequence comes from Typopeltis vanoorti, assembly GCF_054136105.1. Lineage (NCBI taxonomy): Eukaryota > Metazoa > Arthropoda > Arachnida > Uropygi > Thelyphonidae > Typopeltis > Typopeltis vanoorti. The sequence goes on along the minus strand of NC_143567.1, from coordinate 33,663,490 downwards.
CCTGTTGAGTGTTTTTTTACCACTCTGCTATCACTGCTTGTTTCATTTAGCAATTTTTCAAAGTAATTGCTCCATACTTCAATGATATCTTTTTTTCTCCCATTTTCATGTCACCTTTATCATCTCTAACTCCTTGTACAGCACTCTTTCCTCCATTTCTAAACTTCTTCAACAACCTCCAGAATATCTTACCGCCTTCTTGATATTTATTTTCTATGTTCTTGCCAAAGTCCTCCCATGACTTTTGTTTAGCCAGTTTTACACAGTGTTTAGCTTGCTTACATTTGTCTGTGTATTCTCTAAGAGCACAAGCTGACTTATTTGCCAGGAACTTTTGATATGCTTTCTTCTTTTCCTTCACTGCCTCTTTAACTTCCTGTTTCCACCATGGGGTTCTGATTTTTCTATCCTTGCAGACAACCTCACCACATGTCTCTCTGGCTGAATCAATCGGTTTTCTTCAAGGTTTGCCACTGAATCTTTAAAGTTTGATTCCTGTTCTCAAACTTTTTCATGTTTTCTTCAATAATCTTTGTGTATTTTAGTCTACAGTTCACATCTGAGAGCTGCTCAACTTTTATTCGCTTTAAAACTTTCTTACATGTTATTCTTTTCAATATGAAATTGAATTTTATCCTGCTCAAGACTAAATAGTGATCACTTCCAATTTCAAATCCTCTGTACATTCTGGTGTCCTACACCAGGGAGAAAACATCACTATCAACAATAACAGAGTCAATGAGACTTTTCTTATTCCTTGCCTCATCTCTCCATGTGAATTTGTGCACATTTTTATGCTGGAACATGGTGTTAGTAATAACCAGTCCATGTCCTGAGCGGAAATCCAACAGGTATTTGCCATTATTATTAGTTTTGCTCTTTTCTCCAAATTTTCCCAAAACATTTTTGCATGTCTGACAATCATTTCCTACTCTGCTATTTAGATCCCCAATAAGGACCAACTCTTCCTTTTTCATTGTGTCAGTAACTTTGTCTAGAGCAGTTGTCGTCAAAGTGGTCGATAAGAACCCCCAGGGGTCGATATAACATTGTTAGGGGTCAATTCGAGCTCAGGGGTCGATTGGGGGGGGGGGTCGATAGAAAAATATGAGACATCATTGTACAGGTAATATTTAATTCGGTTAACTTGGATTACCTCCATCCTGAATGACAACGCAACTAAGAGTGAATCGTGGTAACAGTGACATGAATAGGACCTGTAAGATGGAGCAAGGTCATGAAAATAGTTACGGAGGACAATCAAGTAGGCCAAAATAATGTAATTACCAATAAACGGATGTCGGTGGTTCCCGTCTGCAGGCAGCAAGATTGCAACACGTGCGTGGTTGCTTATTTACTTATACTTACATGTATTCGATCCCAGTATCATTTTTGCACATCGACATACAAGTGAGCATCATTAACGTTTTAAAATTCATCAACATACATATTTTAATTCAATCGTTATTCATTCACGAACTAAACTTCTCTATGTTGAAGAATTGAGCAGGGCTGGTAGTTTTGTACATCCTATAGAAATATGTGAGTAGGTATATTATTTAGACTTATTACTTTTGCTTACTGACTTCAATTTTAATTATTTTGTTACAACCCCAGTAAACACAATGGCAGCTTCAGATTCCAAAAAGAAATGCAGACAATATTCGTTAGAATATTTGAAACTTGGGTTTATTGCTTTATTAAGAAACGAAACGAGGCCTACGTGTCTTCTTTGTGAAAAAAAGTTTCAGTAATGATGCAATGAAACCAGCAAAAATGAAAGATCATCTTCAAAGTCTCCATCCTGATAAGAAAGATAAAGATCTTGACTTTTTTAAAGAGCTGAAAGAGAAATACACACATCGACCAACTATAAAATCATTTATGAAAGCACCCGCCGAAGCTGACAATAAACAAGGATTAACAGCCTCTTACAATATTTCTTTTAATATAGCAAAAAAAGGAAAACCATATACAATTGCAGAGGACATTGTTATACCCGCAATCAAAGAAGTAATTGAAACCATAATGAAAAAAGATTCTAGTCCTGTATTAAAATGCTTACCAATGAGTGTGAAAAGGCGTATTGTTGAAATGGCTGAAGATGTAGAAAAAACTGTAGTATCAGAACTCAAAAATAGTAAGTTCTCAATCCAATTTGATGAATCTACATTCGATAGTGCTATTCTTATGGCTTATGTAAGATATTATAGTAAAACCAAACATCAAATTATTGACGAATTTTTATTTGCAAAATATCTTGAAAGTGATGGAATGGTGTTGACAATTTTTCAGTGATTGGAGGAATATTTAAATAAGTATGACATTCCATTTACTAATATAACAGCAGTAGTCACAGATGGCGCACCTGCAATGGTGGGCCGTTATCGAGGTTTCGCTGCCTTTCTGAAAGAAAAAGTTCAAAGTGTACATACTATTCACTGTGTGTTGCACCGAAACCATTTGGTGGCAAAAAAACTCTCAGTGACGAACTGCATCATACTTTAAGAGTGTGTATTAAATCTATTAATCAAATTAGAGCTCATCCTCTTAAATCTTGATTGTTTGCCAAACTTTGTGAAAAAAATGATGAAGTATCAAACCAATTACTCTTGCATACTGAAGTAAGAGGTTGTCTAGAGGTGCAAGTCTACAAAGATTTGTTGAGTTGTTCGACTCAACCCTAGAGTTTCTTTGAATTGAAGAGAAATAAGAATCATATTTTCTACTTGGCGGACTTATTTTCAAAATTTAATGACATACAGACCCTTCTACAAGGTAAAGATGTCATCACGATTATTCAAGCTCGGACGATTCTTTTAGGCTTCCAAGCTAAATTAGCCTTACTTAAATCATCATTGTTACGAAAAGATTTTCAGTACTTTTCGAATCTACGGCAATTGGAAGTAAACGATGAAGACTTGGAAATATACACAAAACATCTTCAAAATTTGAGCAACGATTTTAAATTGCGCTTTGCAGATTTTGAAAACATGCACATTACAGATTGGATTATCACGCCATTTTCTGCAGATATTGAAAATATCGAATGTAATTTACAAGATAAACTTATTGAATTGTCAGTGATCTTGAAGCTAAGATGCTTTTTAAAAATAGGAATTTAAGTTATTTTTGGACAAATATAAATGTTCTAAAAAAATATCCAAAACTTTCTGAAGTGGTACTCCCCTTTTTGCTTGCATTTCCAAGCTCGTGCATGGTTGATGCTGGTTTCAGCCATGTTAATTCCATTTTAACAAAACAAAGAAATAAGCTAGATACAGAATTCCGTGGCGATTTAAGGCTGAAACTTACTAATTTTGAACCCAACATTGCTAATCTTGTCAAGAGTCATGAGGCATACCCTTCACATTGACAACATTAGTAAATTGTATACTAAGTTAATAAAAGTCTTATTTTCATAGATATAAGGAAGATTGTATTATTGTTATTTTGTTATCTAAATGAAATTTTATATATTATTTATCCCTCCTATCAAATATGTAATGTTAAGAAGAACGTCAAAAACAATAACGTATCCCTTTGACGTTAAGCCAATATAATAATATATACTACATTATATATACAATAAACACTGTAACTACAAAATAAACAATCTAACTCACATAAGTGTCTTTTTTGCTTGTCCTATTATAATTACGTAATAGTAAAATAGAGGGGGTCGATAAAAAGTCAAGAAACTGTTGAAGGGGTCGACGGTAAAAGAAGTTTGGCGACCCCTGCTCTAGAGCCTCAAAAAATTCCTCCACTTCTACCTTAGTAGAGCCTCCTGTGGGACCATAGGCACAAATAAGTCTCATTCTGATATTTGCCCACATCACTCTACTTGAGACTGCCTGCCATTCAAGAAGATTAGCCTCGTATTTAGCGTTGAATACTATTCGATTGTCATTGCCTGAATATAACATTTTGTATTTATTGCTCAGAAAGATCTCTCCAGTTTTTGTCTTTTTTGTTTCAGTCACACCTATTATGTCAATCTGGTACTTATCTAATTCCTCAGCTAGCTCCATTTCTTTGCCATTCAGGCTTCTTATGTTGATAGTACCTATCTTGAACTCTGGTGATGTTGAGTTGGGGTGTGTTTCCAGATTTGTTCCAGTAGTTGACTTTTCACTGTTTGCCCTGATTCCCTGGCGATAACAACGGGGACCTTGTTTAACCGGGCAACGCCTCTGACATGAAATTTTGTCATGTTGTACCATAATTTTGTATTTTGGTTTAAGCTAAATACAACAAATACATTAAAATTCTCTGCAGACACCACACTCTCAAGCAATGCATTCCAATCATTCACAGACTTTCCATGCAAAAAATCTGCTTCTCATTCTCTTATACACATTTGCTCATACTCTCTTTATACAGCTTCGAGGGAAGACCTCTTGTTCTTTCCCATCTCCTACTATTTTATGAAAAACTTATTCGACGTTAATCCTATAACAACTATTTACCAACTTGTATGGTTCTATCATATTACCCTTCTTCCTCCTATGCAACAGACTCTGCAAATTGCATCTTCTCAACATTTCTTCATAGTCGACATTCCAGAGACTACCTTACTCAATTGCCACTGGACCCTTTCCAATATAGCTTCATCCTTTTGAAACAGAGGTGATAAATCTGTGCACAGTAGTTCATATGTTGCCTAATCAAGGCCTCATACAATGACACCAGAATCACCTTGATTATATAAATCAGTGTCCTCTGCATCTTACCAGAGTTTGTTGTGTTGTCCTCAGAATATTGTAATGTGTCTTCTAAATTTCAAATCCATATCCACCACAATCACTCCAAGAGCGCTTATTTCCTCCACCTCCAACAATATATTCCCACCAAGAGCAATACATCTCATTTTTGTTTTTCAAATTTTAAACACTTTACATTTTGCAACACTGAAGTGGCTTCCCCACTCCCATGCCCATTCACTCAGTCTATTCAAGTCTTCTTGTATGGTCACATCTGCTCTGCTTCTCATATTTTTTCCCAACTTTAAATCATCTGCAAACAAGTAAATATTCCTATTCAAATCTTCCCCAACATCACTGACACAGGTTAAACAGCAATGGCTATAAAATAGAACCCTGAGGCACACCATCAGTGACTTTTCTATTCTAGAACTTGGCTCCCCTATAAATAACTTGCTGTTCCCTATCAGATAGCCAATCTCCAATCCAATGCACGAGTCTAATATCCATTCCCATCCGCTCTAGTTTGACTGTCAACTTATCATGGTAATTATCAACAGCCTTTGCAAAATCTAAGTATACCACTGTGTAACCATCTTCCTCATGCAGTGCAGTGCAGCTATCACCTTATTGTAATAAGTAAGTAGATTACTAAAAGATGACCTCTCTCTTTAGCAAATCTGTGCTGTCCATCAGCAGATAATACCACTGCTGTCAATCCAATTTGGATTCTGTTTTTCACTAGCCTCTGCAACACTTTAACTACAACTGACACACAGATTGTCCTATAATTTGATGCTTGAGTTCTGTCACTTCCCTTACGAAGCAGTACAATCTTCCCTTCCTTCCACTCCTTTGAAACTTGACTCAATGTAAGACTCATTAATCAAATATGCCAAAGCATATGTCAACTCCCTGGCATATTCCTTCAAAATTCATGGTGATATATCATCAAGTCCCATAGCCTTATTAACATCCATTTTTTCTTTCTTTTTTTGGTCGTCATGCCGACGACCATATGTATATAAAACAAATGAAGAATAGAAAAAATGTGGAGTCAGATTTTTTTTTTTTAATAAATGAGGATAGAAATCTTGTGACTACTGAGAGATTAGGATGATGTGGCAAAGTTATTTTAGAGATCTGTTAAATAAAGACAAAAGCCATAGTGAAATACATTGAAATGAATACAGTGATAAGAGAGAGATAATAAGGAAATAAGTGGGGCAGAGACTGAAGCATTAAATATGATGATGAATGGAAAATCCCCTGATGGCATCAAGTATAAGAAACAACATAGAGGAAGGTCTAAGAGAAGAGCAGTTTGGTCATAACCAACTAGAATTACACCCAAGTTATAATATATCACTAATAATTAATACTGAAACTTATCTTTTTTTCTCAGACTGTATGTGGCAAGGTATTGAATTGTTTGCCCTGTATCAGCAAATTGGAAGTCTATTTTTAAATTTTACTATAAAAACAAATTATATGATAAATCATACTTGTCACTTTACTTAGCAGCTGCAGAGACACAATGCTTTAGTGCTTACTGTATGCAAAAGTCATGCAAATGGTGATGGATTTTTGTAGCTACACACATTTAAGCAAATTAATTTAGTGCTTGCAATCTTATTCATTATAGCTAGATGAAAAAAGTGCAACATTAACCCCCCAACTGGCCATGATCTATAGACATCTAGCTAAATCTGGATACGATTCTGTAACACCTATTGAATAAAGTGGATAAGAAGTGCAATTTGGTCTCACTATTTCATCCACCTTGGCTGGTAGGTAGGTTAAATGAGAAATAGGGTTTTAGTACATTAATCCCTCAAAATGTCACTACTGATGTATGCTACAAAGCACCTTGACTGAAGTGTTTCTTCTATGAAAAACTGCCTTGATCAATATTCCCTCTAATTTCTGGCAGGCCATGTGTGTGCATGAAAAACATTTTGCACAAATTTCCAGTCTCAGTATATGTGCAAGACCACAGTCTCACACATACTCCACAGGCAATCCATTCCAATCGTGCACCACTCAGAGTAAAACCTTGCCCTCATTCCCTTCACTGCATTCATTCTCAACTTCTATCTTGTCTACTCACCACTCTCTGCAAGATGAAAAAGTCCATCTACTGGTATTCTGCATGACCCTTTCAGAAGTTTGTAAGTCTCAATTATGTCACCCATCTTTGTCCTGTTTGCAGCCCAGAAATTATTATCAGCTGGTCTTCATAATCTGTATTCGACAATCATGATATCATCTTTAACATTCTCCTTTGCATCACTACAGAAACCAGAGACCAGACCTGAACACAATAATCTAAGTGAGGTCATATCAAGGCCCTGTAAAGTGGCCAAATGACTTCTTTTATCCTTACTTGTTAAGGTTTGTTTCTGCATTGCAATTATCCTCTGAGCTGTATTTACAATCTCTGATATATGGTCCTTGAAACTTCAACAGCCTATCTACTAAAACTCCAAGATCCCTAGCCTGATTAGTCTTCTAGTATAATCCCACCAAAATGATATTATACTGGATATCTCGTTACACCAAAGTGCATTACTTTACTAATATTAAACTTGCAGCCATTTTCACATCCCATAATTCTAGCCTATTAAAATCCAAGTACTATATATCAGTATTCCTGATTACCCTGCCTATCTTTACATCATCATCTAACATGTATGCTATTTTTCAAATCCTTCCAATATCATTAATGTAAAGATCGAATAACAATGGACTAAGGATTGATCTATGTGGTATATCTTAAATCTAGGGGTGCTTAAGGGTCAAAGCTGTATAACTGAGAGGAGACCTCCACATAGCCTTTAAAGGAATGCGGAGAACCGACCAGGGCTTCTGACCTAATGTCCAATCCTCACCTTCTCGTGGTGCACCCTGTTGGGTATCTACTTTGATACTGAACGAACGAGGATGGGCTGGCAATTTGGGATTTAGCCGACCAAATTGTATTCTTATTGGTTAAACGAAAATAAAAAATGATGGTACAACATGACAAAATTTCATGCCGGCTGGGGCGTCGCCCGGTTAAACAAGGCCCCCGTTGTTTTCGCCAGGGAACCAGGGCAAACAGCGAAAAGTCAGCTACTGGAACAAATCTGAAAACAAACCCCAACTCAACATCACCAGAGTTAAAGATCGGTACTATCAACGTAAGAAGCCTGAATGGCAAAGAAATGGAGCTAGCTGAGGAATTAGATAAGTACCAGATCGACATAATAGGGGTGACTGAAACAAAAAAGACCAAAACTGGTGAGATCTTTCTGAGCAATAAATACAAAATGTTATATTCAGGCAATGACAATCAAGGAAAAGAAGGAGTAGCCATAGTATTCAACACAAAATACGAGGCTAATCTTCTTGAATGGCAGTCAGTCTCAAGTAGAGTAATGTGGGCAAATATGAGAATGGGGAACTGGACAATGAGACTTATTTGTGCCTATGGTCCCACAGAAGGTTCTACTAAGGTAGAAGTGGAGGAATTTTTTGAGGCTTTAGAAAAAGCAACTGACACAATGAAAAAGGAAAAGTTGGTCCTTGTTGGGGATCTAAATAGTAGAGTAGGAAATGATTGTGAGACATACAAAAATATTTTGGGAAAATTTGGAGAAAAGAGCAAAGCTAATAATAATGGCAAATATCTGTTGGATTTCTGCTCAGGACATGGACTGGTTATTACTAACACCATGTTCCAACATAAAAATGTGCACAAATTCACATGGAGAGAAGAGGCTAGGAATAAGAAAAGTCTCATTGACTATGTTATTGTTGATAGTGATGTTTTCTCCCTGGTGCAGGACACCAGAGTGTACAGAGGATTTGAAATTGGAAGTGATCACTATTTAGTCTTGAGCAGGATAAAATTGAATTTCATATTGAAAAGAATAACATGTAAGAAAGTTTTAAAGCGAATAAAAGTTGAGCAGCTCTCAGATGTGAACTGTAGACTAAAATACAGAAATATTATTGAAAAGAAAATGAAAGAGTTTGAGAACAGGAATCAAACCTTGGAGATTCAGTGGCAAACTCTGAAGGAAACATTGATTGATTCTGCCAGAGAGGCATGTGGTGAGGTTGTGTGCAAGGATAAAAAAATCAGAACTCCCTGGTGGACACAGGAAGTTAAAGAGGCAGTGAAGGAAAAGAAGAAAGCATATCAAAAGTTCCTAGCAAATAAGTCAGCTTTTACTCTTACAGAATACAGAGACAAATGTAAGAAAGCTAAACAGTGTGTAAAACTAGCTAAACAAAAGTCATGGGAGGACTTTGGCAAGAATATAGAAAATAAATATCAAGAATGTGGCAAAATATTCTGGAGGTTGTTGAAGAAGCTTAGGAATGGAGGAAAGAGTGCTGTAAAAGGAATTAGAGATGATAAAGGTGAAATGAAAACAGGAGAAAAAGATATCCTTGAAGTATGGAGTAATTACTTTGAAAAACTGCTAAATGAAACAAGCAGGGATGACAGCACAGTAATAAAAAACACTGACCAGGCGTGCAGTCAGGAATACATATCCATACTTGAAGTAGAAAAAGCCATCAAAGACTTGAAATGTGGAAAGGCAGCAGGAGTAGATGATATTCGACCAGAAATGCTGAAGTATGGTGGTATAAGAGTCTTACAGTGGCTGCACTGCATAGTTCAGAAAGCCTGGACAGAGGGAAGAATTCCCGATGATTGGAGTAGAGCTCTCATAGTACCCATATATAAAAAGGGAAATAAAACTGAATGTGAGAATTACAGAGGTATTTCTCTACTGAGTGTTCCTGGCAAGATCTATGCAAGTATACTTGAGAAACGGTTGAGAAGAATTGTGGAAGAAAAGCTTGGTGAAGAACAAGCTGGATTCAGGCCAAATAGAGGCTGTCAGGATCAGATCTTCACTTTACGACAAATAGTCGAGAAAGCATGGGAATATAACAAAGATCTGTATTTAAGTTTTGTCGATTTGGAAAAGGCATATGACAAGGTGCCAAGAGAGAAGCTATTCAATACGCTGCAGTTATATGGTGTCAATGGGGCATTATATCAAGCAATACTTAGTCTTTATTTGAGTTGTGAGTCAGCAGTTAGAATTGAAGGAAGTACAGGAAGATGGTTTAATGTTAAATCTGGTGTGAGACAAGGATGTACATTATCCCCTCTGTTATTCATTATCTATATGGATCACATTATGAAGGAATGTGGTATTAAACCTGATATCAAAATTGGAGATGTTAATGTCAGCTCTTTGCTTTATGCGGATGATGTTATACTTCTAAATAAATCCGCTACAAGTCTGCAAGATTCTCTGACTAAATTGAATAGCTGTTGTAATAGATATGGTATGAAGGTCAGCAATAAAAAGACAAAGACAATGAAAATAGGCAGAATCATTGAAAATGTCAACTGTGTTGTGAATGGAGAACCTGTGGAACAAGTAAAACATTTCAGCTACTTAGGCACAATTTTTACTGAAGATGGTAAACTAAATATAGAAATAGACAACAGAATCAGCAAAGCTGGTATCGTGGGAAGTCAATTGAATAAATTCATATGGAATAAGAAAGAAATTAGTCGGAACACTAAATTAGCTGTATACAAGACTGTGTTCAAACCAATTTTAACTTATGGATCTGAGAGCTGGGTCAGAAGTAAAACACTTGACCAAAGACTAGAGACCGCCGATATGAGAGTCCTGAGAAAGATTAGAGGCGTGAACAGATGGCATCAATGGCAATATCATATTAAAAATGAGGATATTAGGAAAGAACTTGACATTGTCAGCATCCAGGAATGCGTTAGCAGAGCTAATCTCAGATGGTATGGTCACTTAAATAGAATGGGAGAGGAAAGATTAGCAAAACAAGTGTTCTCTGCCAGGTTGGCAGGAAAACGACCCAGAGGAAGACCGAGATATAGGTGGATTGATACGGTACAAAGTGCCTTAGACGATAGAAATATAAGATCTGATAATGATGGAGTCTTGACAAGTAACAGACTGATTTGGAGGAAAATTGTAGATAGGAAGTTAGTAATGATGTAATTTTTTCATGTAGTACTGTCATATCCTGTACACCCCTTGAGGGTACATGGCAGGAATTTGATGATGATGATGATGATGATCTTAAATCTAGACACCTACCTTCCCATATACTACTTTTTTGATATCTGTCAACCATCTTCTTATCCATGCTAATATTTTATAATCTAATCCTATATTCTCAAATTTATACAACTTCTATGCCAGTGATGGCAAACCTTTTTACCCAGGTGTGTCAAACATCTTTTTTTAAATATTGACGTTGTTGATGTGCCACTTGCATACATGAATTATAAATTTAACTACTTAATCATAGATGGCGACTTATACATATCATATTAGGCTATTTATTTAATAGGACATTGATATACAATCTATGAATTCATATTATACAATTAATTTAATAAACTGAAATTACTGAAATTAGTTTTTTCATCAGAATACCAATATTTTTCAACATCCAAGGTGTGTCACCTGAAACCCTCAAGTGTGTCAGTGCTGACACGCGTGTCATAGGTTTGCCATCACTGTTCTATGCTGCATCCATTCTTATCTAACTCAACTCAATGGTAATATTATAAAATGTGAGCAAGTTGCTGAAATATGACTTCCCCTAGTAAACCCATACTGTTCATTGCAAAGTACACATTCTCTGTCAAGTCACTTCTATATACAAGCTCTCACCAACTTTTTTCAAAATCTTCACACCCACTCCACAAATACTGAGAAGTTGATAGTTGGACAAATCAGTTTTGCACTGCCCTTGTGCAATGGGATAATCATACATTCTTTCCATTCCTGAGGAATCATCCCTATTCTGAGGCCTGATCAAAGGAACAGCATCTTAGCTGATATCCCATCTGCACATAATGCTGAATTCTTATTCAGTTTGTCAACAGCTCTAACGCCTCCTACTCATACATCTGTATTTCTTCATCCAATGAAGAGGCAACAATGAGCTCAATGTTGCATATACCAAATTGGTAGCTTTTAGCAAAATGGGCACTCATTAGTTGAACAGTCTCTTCTGCATCTGTCATCTACATCCAGTAGTTATTTTTTCATATTCATTCTTTCTTTTACTTTCAGCAATAATGGCAGAATTTGCTTTTGTTGTCAATAGCTTGCAGAGCCAGTTTCTTTCATACAAAGACTCTGCTTTCCATACAACAGTTTCAACTCTTCTAGCTTGCTCCTTATAATTTTTATTATAACATACTGACATTATCTTTATGTACATGATCTTCCTTCCACATCATCTTTCTCATATGAATCTGGTGATACACACTCATTTCATTGCTATTCTATTCTTTGGACTCTTGGGATGCTTTCTGATATTGTGTCATTTAAGTATTTTTTAAATGTTTCCTATGCAATGCTGACATTCTTCCCATCTAGCAAATGATACCATTGGACAGAACCTAGTATACTTCTCAATTAGCAATAATTCCCTGCTTTACTCTGTAGTTCAACATATAACCTTTTCTGAATGTCCAAAAACATCCAAAAAAGTAGCCATTTCCCAAATACAGCATGATCTCTGTCACTAACCAGATGAAGAACAATAACATCTTTATCTAAAGCCTCCAACTCCCACCTACACACAATATAATCAGATTAACATTCTTTGACCTCAAGTTTCTTCTGTCACATTTTGCTTGAGCAAGTTGTCTTGCAACAGCTCAATATATTATTCAAATTAAGTGGATATTGAATCCAACATCATTTCAAAGCTGAATAGAGAAACTACAAAAGTTTCGTGCCATCATACAAGTCCACTAGGAGATGTGTTTTACATTATGAGAAATACTAAGGATAGTGATCAGAGCTTACTTCACCTTTATTATGAGTTGCCCCTGTCATGAAAGGTTTGCTTACACTTGGATCTGCCGAAACTTTTATCGTTTCTATATTCGGCATGAAACTCTTGTAGTTTCTCTATTCAGCTTTGAAATTATGTTGGATTCAATATCCACTTAATTTGAATAATTTTGCATCACCGAAGTGAAGTCTTCTGGCTCTTTTTTCAATAATTCTTAGTGCCTTTTGTGATGTGACAACTTTTTTGGCAACTCATATGGTAAAGTATAAGTTCTGCATCACTTCAACCTGAGTATTTACATCTGGGTCTGGCTCCCATTGACGAGACCTCAACAAAGGTTGGAACCAGTCTTGGTAGTGATCCCCCCACACATACACACAATGTATAACATCATACATGTCTGCTAGGAGATATGTTTTACATTATGGGAAATACAAAGGATAGTGATCAGGGCTTACTCCACCTTTACTATGAGTTTCCCCTGTCATGAAAGGTTTGCTTATGCTTGGATCCACCAAAACTTTTATAGTTTCTATATTCAGCTTTGAAATCATGTTGGATTCAATATCCATTTAATTTGAATAATTTTGCATTGCCGAAGTGAAGCCTTCTAGCTCTCTTTTTTCAGTAGCTCAATATATTGTTTCATTCTTCTTGTGAGATTTCACTGCTATCCAATCAATGTTCAGATAATTAAAGTCATCCATGATACTCTTTTCATACCCATCATGTTTATTTTGTAGTGTAGTTCCTTCTCGCTAGCAACCTACCATGTGGTAGGTTGTAACAACACCTCAATGTCTGATCTTGTTACACTTCACACCAGATTGCTTCAAACTTATTGAAACATGGAAAATGGTTGCTAGTATTGTAATTGTAGCTTTCTGGCCTAACTCAAATCACCCATTATCATTAACAGCTCTCACCCTCCATTTCCTCTTCAATCCTGTTTATGCTTCCTAAAAACAATGTCTTCTTTTAACTCAATAACAGTTAGAATATCTGCATCTGATAGCCAGGTCTTGCTAATGCCTACAATGCCCTGTGTTCACAAGAACACAGGGCATTGTAGGCATACTTTCTGAGACATCTCAGAAAGTATGCATACATTGTAGGCATACTTTCTGAGACATGTTTCCTAAATGCTTTTTAATATACTCACTTCTGTAATCTACATGATCAGTTTTACAACTTCAAAATCTCTATACTTATCTAATGCCTTATGCTAATATTCTTGCACATGCTTAGTAAGTCCAAACTGGATGTACACAATCATTGTTTTATCATAATTTGGTCGCTTGGTGTCGCACGGATTAGATCGTCAGCTTGTCGAGAGCTCCTGAAAAGATCAGTATTATTTTGTGTTAACATTAGATATTTTACCAGAATTTTAAGTAGTATTGTTTGCTTTTTGTTTCTTGGTGTGTCTGTGCAATTTTTGCGTGTTTTCTGTTATTTTAATTATTATTTTTAAGAAAAGATAGCGTACACATGGCACCGATAAAGAAAAAAATGGCGGCCAGGTCGCCATGCTTGCTTAAGAGTTTTGATGTAAAAGAATTTATGCAATGTGCTGTCTGTGAGATGTATGCCTTGCGAAGAGCGGTAGGAGTCTGGTTAGAAAGTGATAGTGGAGTTAATATGTGTAGAAAGTGTAAAGAGAATGAGGACTTCAAGCGTGTTTCGTGTATCGAGACTGATATCGTTAACAGTAGTCAGAATGTAGAAAATGGCGGTGTACTAGAGAATTGCGTGGTAGTGCAAGATATGTGTGAGAGCGTCGCTGAAAGTGTAAATGAAGGTAGAAACACCGAAGGAATGGATGATTTGATCGATAATGAAAATGGTGAGATAAATGCGAGTAGCGAAATTGCCCGTTTAAATGGCACGATACACAGAGCCAAACGACAACTGGAGCGTATGCAAAAATGTGTGTTGAACGTACCGACAAATAACCGGCAGAAGTCTGTGACGGCAAATAATAGAATGTACGTAAACGTCAATAAAATGAAGGAGCGAGTGCTGTATTGGGATTCGCTATTAAGAGGCGTAATAATTGAGAGTTTAACGAAGTCGTACCAGCCGGGTGCGAACATAAAGGACGTCAGCGAATCTATTCGACTGCAAAAACAGAGGGTGAAAGAGATGATAATAGTGGCAGGAACGAATGATTTGAAAGAGGACAAAATGGAAATGATAGAGGATGTGAGGGAGTTGTTTGAGGTAGCAAAAGAGAAGAGTGAGAGAGTTAGGATGGTGAGTATCTTACCACGGTATGACAGCGAAGTGTTTAGAAGGAGGGCCATAATTGCCAATGACTTTATGTGTGGGTTATGCATGGAGAGTGGTGTGGAATTTGTGGATGTGTGGAATGAGTTCGATGGGCGAAAGGACTTATATAAGATGGATGGGTTACATTTGAATGGAGTTGGTGTACGGAGACTTGAAAGAGTGTTGATGAATGATGTGGAAGTGGATGTACAGACTCAGGGAAACTAGATTTATTAAGAGGGGGGGAGTAGATATGCAGACTTTAGGGGGGGCAGTTAAGTGTATGAATGAGTATATTATGCCCGGGCAAGTACGACGGACAACAAATCAGAATGGGATAATTAGTATAAGGAATCAAAGTAGGGATGGGACAAATGGGCTTCTGCGATTCATGTACACTAATGCCAGGAGTATTAGGAACAAGAAGGAAGAGTTTTTGGCCATGGTTGGCACTTCCAGGCCACAGGTTGTCGGTATTAGTGAAACATGGCTGACAGAAGATGATAAAGCTAGTGGGATTGAATGCGATGGGTATAGCATGTTCAGGAGTGACAGGGTGAATAAAAAGGGGGGAGGAGTGTTACTGATGATAGCTGATGAGCTTCAGCCAAGGAGTATAGAAGTTGAACTGCAGGATGGGGAAAAAAGCACATTTGAGGCTGTTTGGTGTGAGATACAATCTAGCAGAACAAAAGATACAATTGGGTGCTGCTATAGACCGGGTGATGGAGTGGATGGTGGGAATAGTATGCATAAGCAAATAGAAGAAATGAATGGAAGGAGGGTAATTATTATGGGTGATTTCAATTATGGTAACATTGACTGGAAAGAGGAGAGGGCACATGGGAGGAAGGAATTGGATTTTATGCAGTTATTAAGAGACAACTATCTACGGCAACATGTATTGGAAAATACCAGGGGGCAGAGAGTGCTGGACCTAGTAACTGCAACTAAGAATGTAGCTGTAACGAACATGACCATGTTGCCACCAATTGGTGAGAGTGACCATAAGGTCATGACTTGGGAGGTGGCTAAAGGAGTCGAATTTACAATTAAGACAGGGTATATGTGGAATTACCGGGCTGGTAAGTATGACAAGCTTAGGTGTGTGCTTGGCTCAATGCCATGGCATGTAAAACTGCAAGGGCTGGATGTTGATGGTGCATGGGAGGTGGTTAAGAACTGTTTGCAGGAGGCAATGGTTGACTGTATACCAAGAGTCCGAATAATAAATCAGGTAGGGGTTAAATGGATGAATAACACTATTAAGCTTGAGCTGCAAAAAAAGAAACAATTGTGGAGGGAATTTAAGGAGAAGGGTGACCATCAGGTGCATGAACAGTATAAAGCTCAGGCCAGGATGGTAACAAGGGTGGTAAGAAAAGCAAAAGCAGATTACGAAAGGAAATTGGCCATGCAGGCTAAAGAGAATCCCAAACAGTTTTTTCAATATGTTGCAAGTAAAAGGAAAAATGCTCATGGTAGAATGATCTTAAAAAATGCTGAGGGTAGGGAGGTAACTGAATCAGTCGATGTTGTGGAATTACTGAGCGAGCACTTTGCAAGAGTATATCATCCAGGTGGTGGCTTTGCGGAAATGGAGGAACCAACAGCTTATACTGGAATTGTGATGAATGAGGTAGAGGTAACTAGTCTATTACAGAACCTGAATGTCAATACATCTGTGGGATTGGATGGTATACCAGCTCGTGTCGTACGTGAAGCGGCCAAAGAATTGTCAGTGCCCTTGACCATTATGTTTAATTTGAGCCTCAGGACTGTGTCAGTCCCAAGGGGGTGGAAAGAAGGGAAAATAGTTCCACTGCACAAAGGTGGTTCCAAGGCTGCTGTTGAAAATTACCGGCCAATCAGCATAACAGGAATCATTATCAAGGTCTTAGAGAAAATAGTCAAGAGGAAAATACAAGATTGGATAGAAGAAAATGGGATACTGTATCGGGGACAGCATGGTTTTGTGAAGGGTAGGTCATGCCTCAGTAACTTGCTCACGTATTATAACACAGTGACGGCTGAACTGGATAAGGGTAATGGGTTTACAGTGATTCTGCTGGACCTTGCTAAGGCCTTTGACAGGATACCACATGGAATTCTAATCAGTAAATTGCAGCATATGGGAATGGACATAGGGTTGGTGAGATGGATAGGAGGGTGGTTGACGGAGAGATATCAGAGAGTGGTTTACTCAGGAGTAGAGTCCACCAGACAGCCTGTGACTAGTGGTGTACCACAAGGATCTGTTCTTGGACCACTGCTGTTTAATTTGTTCATAAATGATATAGGAAAGGATCTGAGAGGAACAGTTCATTTGTTTGCGGATGATGTGAAGTTGGGTAGGGCAATAGTGAATGCAGATGACATCAAAATTTTGCAGGATGATTTGGATAGATTGGAGGTCTGGGCTAGGGAGAATGGATGTCAATTTAATGTGGCAAAATGTAAGGTTATGCATTTTGGGGTGAAAAGATGGGAGGCAGTTTACTGCATTGGTGGAACTGTGCTCCAGGAAATTGATGAGGCACGAGATTTAGGAGTGTTGGTGGATAAGGAATTGAAATTTAGGGGACACATTGCAAAAGTGGCCAAATCAGCTCATCAAATCACTTGGTTGCTGAAGAATACGTTGACAAGCAGAGACAAGCAGGTTATTGTTCCTCTGTATCGAGCCTTGATAAGACCTCATCTCGACTACTGTGCTCAGATTTGGTCACCTAGGTTTCTTCTTGATGGGGAGGAGGTGGAGAGGATCCAGAGGCGAGTGACCAAGATGATAGCAGGTCTGTGGAATGAACCGTATGAGAACAGGTTGAGGATTTGTGGGTTGCAAAAATTGGTTGATAGGCGGAGAAGGGGAGATATGATTGAGACATTCAAATTACTGAAGGGTTTCTATAAAATTAATTCAGAAGATATTTTTGAGAACAGGGCTGGTTGTGGGAGGACTAGGGGACATCCATGGAAACTGGGCAAAAGTGTGGTTAGTAAAGGTGTTAGAGCTGGGTTCTTTACTTTTAGAGTAGTGAATGAGTGGAATGCGCTCCCTGAGTCTGTGGTGGATGCTGTGACAGTGAATGAGTTTAAGGCGAGGTATGATAGATACTGTATGAATGTCGAATAGTTGTGATGAAAATGATTTGGGGCCTCCCTCGATGAGTCTAATGACTCCCTGGAGTTGCCCGTAATAATAATAATAATAATAATAATAATCATTTCCATTAACACACATTCCTATCATTAACAAAGTTACATAACATGGTTGTTCTTTTGCAAAGATTCTCACCATTCCTCCCATCTTAATATTGTTTCCCTGACTCTGTGTTACATCTCATGCCAATTAATCTTTCCAGGCTCCTGATAACAAATACATTCAAAGTGTAGGCCATCCCTCTTATAGAAATCTTCTTCCCTCACACTCACTCTACCAGAGGTGTAACTAGGGAGGGGCAGCACTTTGAACCCTTTTTGAACTTTTGCAATTAATTCTAAAATACAGTCTTGAGAACTCATTTCCAAATATTGTAATACTACTGCGAATTTTCCTCAAAATTGTTATAAGTGTTGCTAGTTGTGAGAAGAGTTTTTCTATATTAAAATTGATTATGAATTACCTACATTACCATGAAATAGAAAATGCATCAATGATTTTGCTAACAGAAAAGCAAGAAAAATAAGATTTTAGATTGTTGAAATTAAGGTTTTACTTCAAAAATAAACATGGTGTTTTCATTTATTTCCCTATACATGGTTTGACTTTTTGTAGTATTTTTGGTGTGTATTGAGAGGGGCGGCAAGCTCAGGGACTGCCCCAGGCGGTAAAAGCTCTAGCTACACCATTGCACTCCACACGTCCATAAAATCAATAATTTTTTCTACACTGTCTATGCATCATTTGCTATCATAGTCTTTCTTAATTCATTTCTATCCTATCTAGTTTATATATTAACTACTTTCATTTTCTCACTTTTGCTTCTTCCAACAGTCCTTTCATATCCTCTTTTATACTGTATTTATCACCAGAGAAATCTTTTATTCCTACCAAAACTACCATCTTTTATTATTTTTCTTTTCTGCTTTTTAATTACATTTATTAATTTTCATTTTACCTCTTGGAAAATGAAGTAATCACATGGTTATCAACTGCATGTTTTATGATTGAATCTCCATACCATACACTATCCTTTTATATAATTGATTCTATCTACCTGATTATCTTTACTTGAAATCTTACCTGATAATATGCTTTTTTGTTTCTCATTTTGAGAGAAATTGGAAAAAAGTACAAAAATCATTAGAGAGGCATCAGAAGGACAAGAAGCCTCTTTAACGACTTTTGTACTTTTTCCAATTTCCCTCATTATCTGTCTTATAATTTCTTTAGTCTAGATATTTCCAAAGTTAATTGACACTCAATAGCTTTCTGAAATAGCATCATTCTGTTTACTGGGAAGCCAATCTGTCAGTAATTACTATTATTACATCAACTCTCCTGGAGTCAAAGACTCAAGAATTTCAATAGTATTTCTCTTTTTTTACTGCTCTATTGTTCTTGCAAGTTTTTAGGACCAATTTATGGCAATATTTTTATATTCATGATATTCCAACAAAATTTATCCAGGCCTCGCTGGCCGATTGGTTGGCATATCTGCTCTCCAGCCAAAAAGCTGCAGGTTCGAATCTTGCTGTGGGCATGGATGTTTGTGATTGTCTGTGGAAATACTAGTGGTGGTCGTCAGCGGTAGATGCAGTTGGTGTAGTTGCATTCAGTTGATGGATGAGTGGTGGAGGTAGTTGTAGAGCAGGTGCCCTCCCTCAATGAGTCTTTGGACTCTCTGGAGGTGTCGTGTAATAATAATAATAATAAATTTCAGGAATACATTAAAAACAGTATATTATTACTATAAAAACTAACTATTGTAAGAAAATATTCCAATAAAAACAGGTAAAAAATCACTAATTTCAGAGGAACTTGCACACACACACACGGACCTTCCGCTACATAGACCGTATGCAAATCAACCATATATAAAAATGTAGCTGATAGTTTAAGATGATATAAAAATGAAAATTAGCTTACCATTTTTAAGCTCAAACAGATCAAGAACAGACCTCTGATTCTATAAAAAAAAATAAAAATGATTTAGCATAATAAAAGGTGAATTAGTAACACTTCAAATACATAATGCACATTTAAATGTTTGAGGGGCACTCCAAACTTCAAATGATATTTTCATTAAGAAATATGTAGAAAAACTATATTGAAATGAAGGATAATTAATATCCATTAACTTGTGTTTTGACATAAGTTTTAAAGTGAACCAAGGTACCAGTATCTGATGTGAATTTCAACTGCATGTGGAATCTAATTCATTTCCAATGTGAATTTAACTTCACAACTGTAGCCTCAAGTGGCTGAGTAGAATAGCAACTCTTCTTTACAACCAACAAGTGAATATGAATCCCTTTATGGCATGGATATTTGCTATTTTTAAGTGGACAATGATTTTTGTTGCTCATGGGAGAGAGATCATTTATTGGAAATATGAAACAGCTAAAAACAAAAAAAACACACCCTATATAATCTTGATTAATCCTTTACATCCCACTGCAATCAGAGTTTGCACAAGAAATACTGTCATGACCAAGCTGTTTGTACATGGAGGCTGATGAATTCATATCAACTGCCTTAGTAACCCATAACATAACCCATAATTAAGTGCGACAACTTAATTCATGAAACAGCAGTGTAGTGTCACCCGTGTGATGATTTGGTTGGAGTTACGTAATTGTCTTCGTATGTTTTAACTAATGTGTGTGTAAACCTCAAGCTGACAGAGCCATTTGCTAGCTGGCTATTAGAAAAACAATAGAGATCTGCATGTAAACTTTGGTATAAAAATGTGTGATCGAAATTTGGAGCAGCATATTAACATCAAATTTTTGTGTGAAAATTGGCAAAACTGCTACTGAAATGTTGGAGCTGTTGAAGGTGGCATATGGCATGGATGCTCTGAAAAGTCAAGTGTCTTTAAGTGGCATAAGAGATTCAAGGGTAGGCAAGAAGATGTGGACAATGACCCCAGAAGTGGGCAGCCAAAAACAAAAATGACGGACGCAAATGTGAACAGAGTGCGAGATATGGTAAGGTCTGACAGACGATTAAGTATGCGATTAATGGCTGATGAATTGCAAATGAATCAAGAAACAGTCAGGGTAATTTTAACTGAAGAATTGGGTATGCGAAAGATTTCTGCGAAGATTGTGCCTCATATCTTGAAGGCTGAACACAAGCAGCGATGGCTTCAAATTGCAACTGATCTTTCTGCAAATAACCACGTTTCTGAGAGTAATTATTGGCGATGAAACCTGGTGCTTCCAGTAATCCTAAACAAAATGCCAAGGCATGCAGTGGAAACCCCCTGAGTTCGCTACATCTGGAAAAAAGCATGCATGTCACATTCAAGACCATGCTGGTACACTTCTTTGATCACAAGGGGATAGTCTATGAATTTCCTGGTCACTATGAATTCATTGAACAGGGACAAACTGTCAACCAACAATGCTATTTAGAGGTGCTGAAAAGATTGCAAGATTCTGTTTGGAGAAAAAGACTTGAATTGTGGCTTGACAAGTGGAACGTCCATTACGACAATGTGCCAAGCCATAGTGTGCTCATTGTCAGAGGTTTTTTGGCCAAAAAGTCGATTACCAAATTAGTTCATCCTGCTTATTCACCAGATTAGCTCCCTATGATTTCTGGCTGTTTCCGAAATTAAAGACTGCACTAAGATGATGATGTGATAAAGGAACTCAAGAGTATTCTGGAAAAAGAGTTCCAGGCCTGTTTCCAAAAATGGGAACACCGTCTAAACCAGTGTATAAATGCACAAGGAGACTACTTCGAAGGTGACAGTAGCCACTAATGTATAGTTCTGAACACAGATTTTTTACAGGTGCATTCAGGAAATTAAATTGTAACACCTCGTATACCGCATTATGATCTTCACTTCACACACAAACTTCATCAGCATACAACTGGACCTTACACTGTGGAAACAAGAAAATGTAACCAAGTAAATTCCACATTCCAGAATTATCTCTGATCCAAGATGGGAAAGTGGAACTATCAATTCCATGTTGCAAAGTATACGGTTTTGAAATTTGGTAAGCAACGATGGGATGTAAAGTATACCCTTAGTGGGGAAACTTCACAGGGGGGGGGGTAGAGGAGATTAAAGATCTGTGTGGTGGTGGTGGTGATAGACAAGGACCTGAAATTCAGGGGCCACATTCAAGGTGTGAAGACATCACATCGGATAATGACAATGATGGAGAGAACACCGACAATAAAGGTTGTGATGCCATTTTGTATAAGGCCTTGATCAGGGCCTCATATGGATAGTACAAAGATTTGGTCACAGAGTTTTCATGGTGATATGTTAGAAAGAGTCGAGCGAAGTGTCACAAAGGTGGTCAGTGGTTTTTTGAATGTAGAGTACAAGGATAGATTGAGAGAATGTAAATTGCAAAGCCTCGTGAATAGGAGAAGGGATATGATTGAGACATACAAGCTAGTCATGGGTTATTCAGTTGACATGGAAGAACATGTCAACCGGATTTTTCATAGAATGGGAGAGTGAGGGAGAACAAGCAGCCATCACTGGAAACTGTATAAGAATGGTGTGAACAGAGGAGTGAGAAGATTCTTTGCATGGAGAGTTGTTAGTGAGTTGAATATATTGCCTGAGTGTGTTGTGAAAGTAGGCACACTGAGTCAGTTTAAGGCACGGTTGGATATTGTGTGGGATAGTGTGTGCGCCTTCCACGATGAGTCTCTGACAATATCGAGGTCAGATGTTAATAATAATAAAATATTTTAATAAGTATTTTAATAAGGAGCCTGTGTAGCTCAGTGGATGTGGCGTTTGCACATCACGGCACTTGGCCGCACGAAGGAAGACTTGGTTTCAAGTCTAGTCGGCGATTAGAGGAAATTTTTCTAAGCCTTTTTTCGACCGGTTCCCGAGTTAGTCGATCTCTGGCACAGGCAAGCGGGTTTTTCGTCCCGTAAACTCGGGTTTTTTGTCCCGTAAACTCAAGAAAATCGCCCGTAGAACCCACATTATTTCAGACATTAAATATATTGTGTTAGGGACCACGAGATGGCGGCACATTTGAGCTGTCTCTCTTCACTGTGTACCGCTTAATTAGTGATAGCCTTGGGCCATCTATCTCTGATTGGTACCAGTGGAGATTGAACTGCCCACTCAGTCTCCAAACAGTTAGATAGGGCTAAATGGCCTCACCTGCTCTCGTATACGGGAATAAAAAGGTGTTAGCTGATTTTTTTTTTTTTTTTAATAAGGCAATACTTTTTTTTTTGTCACTTGTATATAGAAAATTTATGCCTTCTGTTAATTCAAACACAGTATCTTTCTAGATCTGGCTCCTGCTAATGAGACTTCAATAAAGGCTGAAACTAGTCTGGGTAGTGATCCTGCCCATAATACACAGCAATATAGATGTCCGAAAGGAAGTATGCTTTGCATTATCAGGCAATTGATGCAAGTCAATTACCTTAGTGTCTGACATACAAGTAGCTTAGTAGTGAAGCTTCTTCACACACAAACTGTTTACTTACATTATAGTAAAGGATTAAACAAGAATTTCTCAGCAGGTATAATTTACTTTTCCCAACACTGCACAGCCACGTGGCATAGCTGCTTTGTCAATCTTCTGTATATACATAATGAAACCATTCAGATTACATATTTTGATGGACTTTGTATTCAGGATTTTTTCTAAACTGTAAATACATTATTATATAATATCTAAATATGAGCCTCCATAGCTCAGTCAGCATAGAGGAAGCCCTCTAGTCAGAAAGACCTGGGTTCGATTCCCATCCATGACGTGAGGGAACCTTTATCTGGTCTCTTTCAACTAAAGGTGAGTTAGCCAGACTCATAAAGAGACCACAACTGGGTTGACAACAACAGCATTTGTTGTCCCTGCAAATCCATGCTGTCCATCTTTGGTGGACAGCATGGATTTGCATGTAATATATTTACTTATTACAATTTTATTTATTTCATATCCAAACACAAGTGTTACAGTAATAAATGATGGATCCAACATTATTTACAACTAATTAGGATATATTAGGAGACAGCTTGCAGGTATAGTGTGGAATGAGAAGTTAGCTGGAAAAGAGATCAATGCAGCTTGGGGGATTTTCAAAAACTATTTAGTAGATATAATGTCTAAATGTATTCCAAGGGTGAGAAGGTTAAATAAGGTGGGTGTGAAATGAATGAATAAAGAGATTAAGCATGCGATACAGAGAAAAAGGGCATTGTGGAGGCAGCATAAGAGAAGTAGAAATAACCAATTACATGAGGTCTACAAAGACCAAGCAAGGAGGACGACTTGGTTGGTGAGGGCAGCTAAAGAGAGGTATGAACAGCAGTTCGCTAATGAAACCAAAAAGAATCCTAAGGAGTTCTTTCGATATGCAGCCAGCAAAAGAAAGAATTATTATGGAAGGATGACATTGATTGGAGAAAATAGTATAACAGCTGATGCAGAATGTGTGGTGGAGATACTTAATGAGCAGTTAATAAAAATCTTTCAATCTGTGAATGTGACTTCATGGAGGGATTGAGAGCAGTTGATGATGGAGAGGAGAGACTGACTGTAGCTGAGCAAGAGGTGTATGGAGAGTTGAGTAAACTAGATGTTAATAAGGCTGTGAGACTTGATAATATATCACCACGTATTCTGAAAGAATGTGCCAGGGAGATGACATCTGCCTTGACATATTTTTTTAATATGAGTCTTGCACTCTGTCAAGTTCCTAAGGAGTGGAAGGAGGGCAAGATTGTGCCACTTCATAAAGGAGGTGATCAAACTATAGGCCTATCTGTGTGTCAGGCGTTGTGGTTAAGTTGTTGGAGAAGCTTGTAAGAACTAGGATCCAGAGTTGGGTTCATAACAATGATATTATCTTTGATGGACAGCATGAATTTGCTAAAGGGAGGTCATGTTTTAGTAATCTACTTACTACAATAAAGTGACTGCTTCCTTGGACAGAGGAAAAGGATACACAGTAATATACTTGGATTTCGCAAAGACTTTTGATAGAGTATCTCATGATAGGTTGACAGTCAAACTAGAGCAGATGGGGTTGGATATTAGATTGGTGCATTGGATTGGAGACTGGCTATCTGATAGGTATCAACAAGTTGTGTATGGGGGAGCGATATCCAGGAAAATCAAAGTCACTAGTGGAGTGCCTTAGGGGTCTGTTTTAGGTCCCTTGCTGTTTAACTTGTATATTAATGATATAGGTGAAGATTTGGATGGAGATATTCAGTTGTTTGCAGATGATGCAAAGTTGAGACAAACCATGAAGTGTAGTGAAGATGTTGTGGCCTTACAGGAAGACTTGAATAGATCGAGTGATTGGGCACGGAAATGGGGATGCAAGTTCAATTGCAAAATGTAAGGTTTTGGAATTTGGAAAACAAAGATGGGATGCAGAATTTATGCTTGGTGAGAATATATTGTTGGAGGTAGAGGAAATAAGAGATCTGGGGGTGATAGTGGATAAGGATCTAAAATTTAGGAGACACATCGCCAAAATTATGAAGACAACACAAAGGCTTCTTGGAATGATGCGGAGGACACTGACGTGTAGAAGTAGGGAGATTCTTGTTCCGTTGTATAAGGCTTTGATTAGGCCACACATGGATTATTGTTCCCAGATTTGGTCACTGGGTTTTCAGAAGGATGAAGAGATGTTAGAAAGGGTCCAAAGGAGACTGACTAAGGTAGTTTCTGACCTCTGGAATGTCGAGTATGAGGAAGGATTGAGAAGATGTAATTTGCAGAGTCTGATGGACAGGAGGAAGATATGATAGAGACCTAGAAGTTGGTAAGGGATTGTTATGGGATCAATGCTGGAAAAGTTTTACAGAGAATAGTGGGAGATCAGGGGAGAACCAGAGGTCATCCCTGGAAACTGTATAAAGAGGGTGTGAGTAGGGAAGTGAGAGGCAGGTTTTTTTCGTGCAGAGTTGTAAATGATTGGAATGCCTTGCCTGAGAATGTGGTGTCTGCAAAAAGTTTGAATGTGTTTAAAACACGGTATGATGAGCTGTGTGTGTAATAAAAGGACCTCCCAGATGAGTCTGACTCCATGAGGTCTTGGGGTGGCAATGATAATAATATTACAAATGAAAACAGCTTAAATTTAATAAGTAAATTAGAGAGGGAATAATAGGTAAAATATAAATAAAGGGAATGGAAAACTATATACAATAAATATAGTCGAATGTTCCACCAGTATCTTTGCACAATCAACTACTCTTTCTGTGTAACATTCTCTTTGGTGCAAGGTGACTGAAGAGGGAGCATGAAAGAAGGGTTCCGTGGATTGGGTTGTCCCACACTCAGAGTTATCAAGTCTGGTGAGGAAGCCCCATTTGATGATATTTTGTTTACAATGTCCTATCATTCATAGTTTGCTGAGGCTTTTGCAGCCAGCTATTAGAATACCAATATTACTCTCAGAGTACAGAGTATACCATTGTTGAAGCCTTGTCTCTGGATGGATTTTTGGGTGGTTCAAAAGTTGCTAGAAAGCTATGTCAAGATCTTAGTCTTTGGGACACTGGAGTCTGGACAAATAGTGGATGGCACTCATCATTTGTCTGCTTCTTTCGTCAACTAAGAATGCATATCTTAGGGTTGAAGGGGTGGGGAACAATACCAGCCAAATTATACAGATCTCTTAAAGTTGTTGGTTTCAGGTATCCTGCTATTAAGCAGCAACTCTCAAAAAAACTGGACCCAGCATTGAATCCAGTTTTTCAGCATGGCAGGATCTGGCCCATGCAGGGCAGGCATATTCAGCAGGTGAACATAAAAGGGCCAAGACAGAAGATCTCAGTGTATCAGTTCTTACATTAACTTTTGCCTTCATTTTTTCTGGGTGTGTTTCATATGAAAGGCTATGATCAAGAGTCATACAAGGTAGACTGGATTCCAGGAATGTTCTATATGGGATCCTTCTCAAGAAACCTATAGCTTCATATTGGCTTCCTTGTTAAGGTGAAAAAGGCCAGTCTGGGTTTTCAAGGGGTTTAGTTTTGATTATTGCTATAATATGTGGTTAGACTATTTAAGACAAGTGATAGGGTAATTTCAGTGGACTTGAAATTTGATCGAGTGGTTATGGCAAGGTCATCAGCATAGCTAAAGTTTCTAGTTCCTGGAAAAATGGGAAGATCATTGACATAGAGGATGAAAAGTAATGGTGATAACACACATGCCTGGAGGATGCCAACAACTCTCCCTATCCCACAGGTCCACAAAAAAGCTTGTTTTCCAAGAGTGAATCAGGAGGTCAAAGCTATAGTCTCTAGTTATTCCATATATTTTATTTCTGAGTGCGAGATGGTTTATGGTACCATATGATGCAGTTAGGTCTACAAAAACTGCTCCTGTGGCTAGTTTTTGCTCAACCATTTTCTACCTATATATATATATATATTGAGTGAGATTGAGAATTTGTGATCTACTGGATTTGCCTGGTCTAAACCCAGCTTACTCAGCAATATGATGGAATTTGATTACGGATTGAAGCCTATTCAAAATTAATAGTTTCTGGAGTTGAAAGATACAGAGAAAAAGGACATAAGTGCAAATAACCAATTCCATGAGGATTACAAAGACCAGGCGAGGTGGGTGACTTGGTTGGTAAGGTTAGCAAAAGTGAGGTATGAATAGCAGTAAGCTAATGAAGCCAAAAAGAGTCCTAAGGAGTTCTTTCGATATGCAGCCAGCAAAAGAAAGAATGATTATGGAAGGATGACACTGATTGAAGAAAATGGTATAAAGACAGCTGTTGTGGAGAATGTGGTAGAGATACTTAATGAGCAGTTCATAAAGGGCTTTCATTCTTGTGAATGTAACTTCATGGAGATACTGAAAGCAATAGATGATGGGGAGGAGAGACTGACTGTAAGTGAGCAAGAGGTGTATGGGAGTTGAGTAAACCAGATGTTAATAAGGCTGTGGGACTTGATAATATATCATCACATATCTGCGGAAGGAAGGAATGTGCCAAGGAGTTGACACCTGCCTTGATATACTTTTTTAATATGAGTCTTGCACCCAGTCAAGTTCCTAAGGAGTGGAAGGAGGGTAAGATTGTGCCACTTCATAATGAAGCTGATAGAACTCAAGCATCAAACTATAGGCCTATCTGTGTGTCAGGTGTTGGGGAAGCTTGTAAGAATTAGAATCCAGAATTGGGTTGACAACAATGGTATTATCTTTGATGGACAGCATGGATTTGCTAAAGGGAGGTCATGTTTTAGTAATCTACTTACTTGTTACAATAAGGTAACTGCTTCCTTGGACAGAAGAGAAGGATACACAGTATTATACTTAGATTTTGCAAAGGCTTTTGATAGATTACTGCATGATAAGTTGATAGTCAAAGTAGAGCGGATGGGGCTGGATATTAGATTAGTGCATTGGATTGGAGACTAGCTATCTGATAAGCATCAAGTTTTGTATGGGGGAGTGGTATCCAGGAAAAGGAAAGTCACTAGTGGTGTGCCTCAGAGATCTGTTTTAGGGCCATTACTGTTTAATTTGTATATTAATGATATTGGTGAAGATTTGGATGGAGATATTCGGTTATTTGCAGATGATGCAAAGTTGGGACGAATCATGAAGATTAGAGAAGATGTTGTGGCCTTACAAGAAGACTTGAATAAATTGAGTGATTTGGCACAGGAATGGGGATATGAGTTCAATGTCACAAAATGTAAGGTTTTAAAATTTGGGAAAGAAAAATGGGATGCAGAATTTATGCTTGGTGAGGATATATTTTCAGAGGTGGAGGAAATAGGAGCTCTGGGGGTTATATAGTGTATAGTGTTTTGAATGGTTATGGTGTAAGAAGACTTGAGAAAGTGTTGCTGAATGTAGTGGATGTGCAAATTCAGGGAAACCAGATTTGTTAAGGGGGGGGGAGTAGATATACAGTCCTTAGGGAGGTAGTTGAATGTAAGAATGAATATAATATACCCGAGCAAATAAGGACAACAGACCAGAGTGGGATAGTTAATATAAGGCATCAAGGTAGGGTTGGGGCTAATGGGGGTTTTAAATTCATGTAAACTAATACTAGGAGTATTAGGAACAAGAAGGAAGAGTTTTTGGCCATGGTTGGCACTTCCAGACCACAGGTTATTGGTATTAGTGAAACATGGCTGACTGTAGATGATATAGCTAGTGGGATTGAATGTGATGGGTATAGTGTGTTCAGGAATGACAGAGAGAATAAAATTGGGGAAGGAGTATTGTTGATGATAGCTGATGAGCTACAGCCAAGGAGAATAGAAGTTGAATTGCAGGATAGAGAAAAGAGCATATTTGAGGCCATTTAGTGTGAGATTGTGGCTAGCAGAACTAAATATACAATTGGGTGCTGCTATAGACCAGGTGATGGAAAAGATGGTGGTGACAGTATGCACAAGCAAATAGAAGAAAGGAGTGGAAGGAGGGCGATTATTATGGAAGATTTCAACTATGGTCGCATTGATTGGAGTGAGGAGAGGACACACGGGAGGAAGGAATTGGATTTTATGCGGTTATTAAGGGATAACTATCTGCGACAGCATGTAATGGAAAATACTAAGGGTCAGAGAGTGCTTGACCTAGTAATTACATCTGAGGATTTGGCTGTAACAAATATGACCACATTGCCACCAATCAGTGAGAGTGATCATAGGGTCTTGACTTGGGAGGTGGCTAAAGGTGTAGAATTTTCAATTAAGACAGGGTACATGTGGAATTATCGCGCTGGAAAGTATGACAAGCTTAGGAGTTTGATTGGCTCAGTGCCATGGCATGTACAACTGCAAGGACTAGAAGTTGATAGTGCATGGGAGGTAGTTAAGAAGTGCTTGCATGAAGCAATGGCTGACTGTATACCTAGAGTCCGAATAATAAATCAAGTAGGGGTTAAATGGATGAATAACACCATTAAGCTTGAGCTGCAAAAAAAGAAACAACTATGGAGGGAATTTAAGGAAAAAGGTGACCGGCAGGCACATGAACAGTATAAAGCGCAGGCCAGAAGGGTGACGAGTGTGGTAAGAAAAGCAAAAAAGGATTACGAAAGAACATTGGTGGCCATGCAGGCTAAAGAGAATCCTAAACAGTTTTTTTGATATATAGCAAGTAAAAGGAAAAATGTACATGGCAGAATGATTTTAAAGAATGCTGATGGAAGGGAGGTAACTGAATCAGTTGAGATAGCTGAGTTACTGAGTGAGCACTTTGCAAGAATATATCATCCAGGTGGTGACATTGCAGAAACGAATAAACCAGTAGATTATACAGGAATTGTGGTGAATGAAGTGGAGGTGAGAAGTCTATTGCATAACCTCAATGTCAATACATCTGTGGGATTGGATGGTATACCAGCTCGTGTAGTACGAGAAGCAGCTAAAGAATTGTCAGTACCCTTGACCATTTTGTTTAATTTGAGTCTCAGGTCTGGGTTAGTCCCGAGCGGGTGGAAAGAGGGGAAAATAGCTCCACTGCATAAAGGTGGTTCCAAGACTGCTGTTGTAAATTACCGACCGATTAGCATATCAGGAATCATTGTCAAGGTCTTAGAGAAATTAGTCAAGAAAAGAATACAGGATTGGATAGATGAAAATGGGATATTGTATGGGGGACAACATGGTTTTGTGAAGGGTAGATCATGCCTCAGCAACTTGCTCACGTTTTATAACACAGTGACGGCTGAACTGGATAGGGGTAATGGGTTTACAGTGATACTACTGGACCTTGCCAAGGCCTTTGACAGGATACCACATGGAACCCTAATCAGTAAACTGGAGCAGATGGGGATAGATATAGGGTTGGTAAGATGGATAGGAGGGTGGTTGAAAGAGAGATACCAGAGAGTGGTTTATTCAGGAGTGGAGTCAAAAAGACGTCTTGTGACTAGTGGAGTGCCGCAGGGCTCTGTTCTTGGACCACTGCTTTTCAATTTGTTCATCAATGATATTGGAAAGGATTTGAGAGGAAGTGTTCACTTGTTTGCTGATGATGCAAAGTTGGGTAGAGCAATTGTGAGTGCACAGGATGTAAAAATTTTACAGGATGATTTGGATAGTTTGGAGGACTGGGCTAGGAAAAATGGATGTCAGTTTAATGTGGCAAAGTGTAAGGTTATGCACTTTGAGGTGAAAAGAATAACAGCAGTATATCGGATTGGTGGAACCATACTCCAGGAGATTGATGAGGCCAGGGATTTGGGAGTACTGGTGGATAGGGAGTTGAAGTTTAGGCGGCACATTGCAAAAGTGACTAAAACAGCTCACCAAATCACTTGGCTTATGAAAAATACTTTAACATGCAGAGACAAACAAGTTGTTGTTCCTCTGTATCGAGCCTTGATAAGACCTCATCTGGACTTCTGTGCCCAGTTATGGGCACCAGGGTTTCTTCGTGATGGGGAGGAAGTGGAGAGGGTCCAGATACGAGTGACCAAGATGATAGCAGGTCTGTGGAATGAACCTTATGAGAATAGGTTGAGGATTTGTGGGTTACAGAAATTGGACGATAGGCGAAGGAGGGGTGATATGATTGAGATATTCAAATTACTGAAGGGTTTTTATAGGATAGATCCAGAAGATATTTTTGAAAATATGACTGGTGGTGGGAGGACTAGGGCCATGCATGGAAGCTGGGCAAGAACGTGGTTGACAAGGGTGTTAGAGCTAGGTTTTTTACTTGGAGAGTGGTGAATGAGTGGAATAAGCTTCCAGAGTATGTTGTGGGTGCTACGACCGTGAATGAGTTCAAGGCAAGATATGATAGATACTGTGTGAATGTTGAATAGTTGTTCCAGACATGATGTTAGGGCCTCCCTCGATGAGTCTGTCGACTCCTTGGAGTTTCCCAGAACAATAATAATAATAGTGGATAAAGATCTGAAATTTAGGGGACACATAGCCAAAACTGTGAAGACAACACAAAGGCTTCTGGGAATGATGCAGACGACACTGACTTGTAGAAGTAGGGAGATTCTTGTTCCATTATATAAGGCTTTGATTAGGTCATACATGGACTATTGTGCCCAAATTTGGTCACCTGGTTTTTCAGAAGGAAAAGAGATGTTGGAAAGGGTCCAGAGGTGACTAAGGAAGTGTCTGACCTCTGGAATGTCTAATATGATGAAAAATTGAGAAAATGCAATTTGCAGAGTCTGGCGGACAGGAGGAATAGGGGAGATATGATAGAAACCTATAAGTTAGTAAGGGGTTGTTATAAGATCCCTGTTGGAGAGGTTCTACAGAAAACAGTGGGTGTTCAGGGGAGAACCAGAGGTCATCCATGGAAACCATATAAAGAGGGTGTGAAAAGCAGGTTTTTTTTCATGCAGAATTGTGAATGATTGGAATGCCTTGCCTGAGAGTGTGGTGTCTGCAGAGAATTTGAGTGTGTTTAAAGCACAGTATGATGAGCTGTGTGTATGATAAAAGGACCTCACAGATGAGTTTTTGACTCCATGGCATCTTGGGTAATGATAATAATAATAATGCTGAGTAGAGATATAGGCCTGTAATTTTTTTTTGCTTCAGTTGGTGTTTTCCCTGGTATCAGAAAGACCAAAATGTTTAATTTGTTCATTACAGACATAGAGGCCTGTGGATTTTCTAGTTTTTAATATACTTCTCAAAATAATTAGGAGATATTCTTGTTAAAATTATTTCATGCTAAAATGTATAATTTGTTAAATTTGTAATAAATATCAATATCTCATCAATTATACCCTATCCACAAGTACAAAATATTTATTCATGTATAAAGTACCCAATAGTTATAATTATTTGCAGAAATTTATAATCATCCGACAGAAACTAAAATATCCTCTAATTGTTTTGAGCAGTGTAGGCTTATTGCACATCGAGTTCCGTAATCTTGTACTCTGAGATAATCAAATTTTGTTCCTCACTTAGGGGTCTTAATATCTTATTTTTGGGATGCTTTTTAGAGAATTTTCTATTCAGCAACTAATGAGCAATTTGATTACTGTTACCTGTGGATGATCTATTGACTTAGTGAAATCCTTCCTAATTCTGTTGATAAAGTTCCATGCCTTCCTACTAATGCGAGTCATGTCAAGGGCTTCTATTTCTTTGTTCCATGAGGAACGCCATTTCTCTGTCATCTCGAAGCATAATTTTTCTTCTGCATGGATAGTCGCCTTTGAGAAGGGATTGGTGTTATAAAGTTGTAAGTGGCATACTGGGCTTGCATATCATTAGAGGACTGGAATGTGTAGCATTTGTACTGTATATGGGTTGGGAGTGCTTTGTTTGAGATTTTCCTCAGTATTTTGATGAATTGGAGATACTCCTGCAGTTTTGGAGGCATTGACCCAATGGAGCAGTCAAGTTCTTCCATGAAATTCTCCCAATTAGCTTTTTTGAAGTTAGATCATCATCTGTAAGGGACTGTGTTAGTAATGGCTGGGTTGAATTGAAGCATTATACGTCTACGTTGGGTGTGGGGGAATGGGATCTAAAACTTTGTAACACAAGTGTTGGATATTTTTGAACTAACAAATATGTTAGTTCAAAAATATCCAACACTTGTGTTACAAGTCAAGGTTATAGCCTGGCTTCTATATGACATTGTTAAAAGATGCAGGGAGTTTCAGATAATGTATCAGGTTTAGTGAGAAGTTTTTGGCCCATTTTTCAACAAATTCTCCATCTGTCCTTCTCCTCTGGACTTTGTTTAACCTCAGTTAGTGCTGTGACTGTTAAAGTCACCTAACACTACATTAGTCATGTAATCATTATTGAAGAGGATGTTGGGAAAGGAGAAAAATTCTGGCAGTTTATAAATTGAGGTGATTGAGATATTATTAAATCTGATTGTAATAATCTTGATGTTTCTTTTATTCATTGCATCAGTGGACAATGGAATTAAGTTTTCTTTAATAAATATTGCACTACCATTCTAATCTTTAAAAGGTACCTTTTGGCATGCCTATAAACAACAAATTGCACGATAACCACAGTAATTAACTTTAATGAAATGAAAGTACAGATATTTCATACTGAAGTTCAGTATGAAATATCTGTACTTTCATTTCATTAAAATTAATTACTGTAGTTACTGTGTAATTTGTTGTTTATTGCACTATCATATTTATCATGGGGTATCTCTTTGGGTTTTATGCCACTGATTACAATAAGGTGATGACTTCACTGGACAAAGGAGATGGATACACAGTAGTGTGTTATTATACTTACATTTTGCAAAGGCTTTTGATAGATTAGTGAATGATAAGTTGATAGTCAAACTAGAGTGGATGAGGCTGGATATTAGCCTAGTGCATTGGATTGGTAGGTATCAGCAAGTTGAGTATGGGGGAGGGCAATATCCTGGAAGAGGAAAGTCACTAGTGTTGTACCTCAGGGGTCTGTTTTGGAACCATTGTTGTTTACTGTATATTAGTGATACTGGGAAAGATTTGGATGGAAGATATTCAGTTGTTTGCAAATGATGCAAAGTTGGGATGAACTATGAGGAGTAGAGTAGATGCTGTGGCCTTACAAGAAGACTTGAATAGATTGAGTGAATGGACACAGGAGTGGGGATGCCAGTTCAATGTTGCTAAATGTAAGGTTTTAAAATTCATTAAAGAAAGATGGAATGTGGAATTTATACTTGGTGGGGAGATATTGTTGGAGGTGAAGGAAATAAGATCTTTGGGTGATGGTGGATAAGGATCTAAAATTTAGAGGGCACTGCTAAAATTGTAAGAACACAACGAATTCTGGGAATTATGAAAAGGACACAGACTTGTAGAAATAAGGAGAGTCTTGTTTCCATTGTATAAAGCTCTGATTAGGCCACACATGGACTACTGAGCACAGATTTTTGTCACTTGGTTTTCAAAAGGATGGAAAAATGCTGGCAAGGGTCTAGAGGTGACTGACTAAGGTAGTTTTTGATCTCTGGAATACTGAATATGAGGAAAGGTTGAGAAGATGCAATTTACAGTCTAGTGAACAGGAGGAAGAGGAGGTGATATGATAGAGATGTACAAGTTGGTAAGGAGTTTATAGGATCGATGTTGAAGGTTTTTCATAAAATGGTGGAAGATCAGGGGAGAACACGAGGTCATCTTTGGAAGCTGTATAAGGAGGGTGTGAACAAGGAAGTGAGAAGCAGGTTTTCTGCATGCAGAGTTGTGAATGATGAGTGTGGTGTTAGCAGAGAATTTGAATGCACTGTGTGTATAACAAAGGGACCTCCTAGATGAGTCTTTGAATTCACAGGGTCTTAGGATAATTGTAAGAACACAACTAATTCAGGGAATTATTACAAGTCGGTGTGACTAGTAGAAATAAGGAGATATTCTTGTTTCCATTGTATAAGGCTCTGATTAAGCAACACATGGACTACTGAGCACAGATTTTTGTGCTTAGTAGTCTCAGTCCCAATATTATGCAAGGTACTGCACTGAGTCAACTGTGATAGCAATAATATACTATCTAATCTTCAAGAGATTTTTTTTAATGATAATCCCATCTGCAAAAGGCTTGCAAACCTTTTGTGACTGTATTTTGATCATTTTAGCAAATTTATCATTAATGATAACAAGATTCTGTTGAAACAGCTAGTCCAAAGAAATGCTAGAGCTTGACAAGATCATTCAAAGTATTATGACGGGGTTCCTCACGTATTTCTTATGATTAGACTGTATGCACCATAAAGGATAACTTGCCATCTGGTTTTACATGAAACAAGATGGTCAGGTAATCTGGTATGGATGCTTATGCTTAGATATCACTCAAGTTGATGTTTAGTAGAGGAAAATACACATCTACATTTAATTAACTACCTATGTTTATTTAGCTAATTAGATTATCAAGCCAAGGCATCTTCATGGGGCCAAAGAACTATACTAAGCATGTTACATGCAGACAGTGGGAAAAGATCCAACAGTCTTAACAGGAAACCTCTAAGTGCAGTGATGGAATATTGCTGAAGGTCTAGCAAGATTCCGAAAATTTAAGATTTGGAGAATGTTATAGTGCTGTGGAAGATTCTGAAAATAGTCTCTCTGATTTATATATCTACTTCTACATAAAAGGAAGGTTCCCCATTTCTCTGGATCCAGTGATCTGCTATTCCAGTTGTAGTAAAAATAATGGACCTAGTTCCAGTATTACTCCAGACAAATATTTGCTATTCTGTTTGTCCAAAGTAGGTTCAGGAGCAAGGGATGCCAGACCCCAGGATCGTCTTAGATGTTGGAGAGTATTTTTCTGAGGAGGAAAATTGTTGGTATGATCTGAAGGAGGTCTGAATGTCATATCTTTTTAAAACATGAAGTTTTTTGTTTTTGTTTTTTTCTCCTTTTTTTGGGGGTGGGGTCTGGGGATGGATTGAGGTCTGCTGATTCTGTGAAAGCAAAGCCAATGGCTAGTATCCCGGATTGACTGATTTCATTGGAGAGACTAATGTGGTCATTGCAGATGGTTCTGGCTCTACTCGCTAAAGTTTTGATAACACAATATTGCTGGGAGAGGTGGTGATGTATGCTCCAGCATGGGTAGGCTGCAGACTGAAAAGGATTCACTGAATAGTTGGGTGATGAGTGTCAGGAAGGGCAGATGGTGTTTCCTTTTCAGTGATGAAACATATCCTCTGGCTATTCAGGTGTGCTAAGAAGCCATGTGATCAAATATGGCTGCAAAGAACACTGCAAAGCCATTTCACAATTAGACAGATGTATCTACTACCTAAGAACATTCACAAACATGCTGACCAGAAACACTAATCATTTGGCCAATATGTGCAGTATGATGAAAATTGTATCAAATAGTGTTTATCTCTTATGAGTTCTGAAAGTACTTAATAAGTCTGATGATGATAGTAACCAGTGTTATTTATTTTATTTACTTATTTGTCAAACAAAGTGTGCCAGTATGCAGGAAAAGTTGAAATTTAAAACAATACTACATCCATATGTCATGTGTCAATGTTAATAAAGGTGTCAGTATGCTGTATTGTTGCATACCTTCCCCCAAAAAAGAAAAAAAAAAAAAAAGCACTGATAGCAACAATAATAAGCTGAAGGTCGAAAAACAAAAACTGAGATAATGGTAAAATTTGAAGAGAATGAGACTGTAAAGGATGCATTATTATTGCACAGACAATCTCCATGTAGTCCAAAGTTCACAGGAGACACACACCATTCCATAGCAAAAAAAAGCAGTCAGATGCTGGCAACCCATTCTACTTATCCATCATTCTCCAAGAG
Organism: Typopeltis vanoorti; assembly: GCF_054136105.1. Taxonomy (NCBI): domain Eukaryota; kingdom Metazoa; phylum Arthropoda; class Arachnida; order Uropygi; family Thelyphonidae; genus Typopeltis; species Typopeltis vanoorti. The sequence goes on along the minus strand of NC_143567.1, from coordinate 33,626,239 downwards.
AAAATTCTAGTCTCAATGCATATAATAACCTAATTCTTACTCAATTTCCAGGGATGATCACTGGTTCTATCCCACCTAACCAAGTAATAAAAAAATTTCTTCAGCATCAAATCCTATAAACTTTCAATAATCTAAATGCTCTCCAATAACTTGTTCTTCAATAAGTAATGTGATGTGCCATGTTGGCAACTTCTGCAGCATATCCTCTGAACTTCAATTTCCTATCCACCAGCACCCCCAAATCTCTAGACTTCAATTTTATGGAGGGTAGTTCTGTCAATGTAGCATAAAGTTTTAATATTTCTATCACAAAAATAAATAAATTTCTTTTTCCACACTGGGCTGGTACCTAATCATCTTTCCTCATATTGTCAGGCTTATTAAATCATTCTATATTGCCTTGATTAACTATTACAGGTATGGTAACTGATCCATACCACAGTGAAAACTAAATCCTTAATAAACATATGGATGAAAGTCAACTTTAGTACAGTTGCCCTGTAGGAATGCACCAAATATTCAGTTTTCTTCAGTATTTTAGGATTTGGAATTTTTCAAATACAGGTAGCCCTCATGCTACGTTCTATAGAAATGCTGTGTTATTATTATTACCCAAGACCTCATGGAGTCAAAGACTCATCTAGGAGGTCCTTTTATCATACACACAGCTCATCATACCATGCTTTAAACACACTCAAATTCTCTGCAGACACCACACTCTCAGGCAAGGCATTCCAATCATTCATAACTCTGTATGAAAAAAACCTGCTTCTTGCCCCTACTCACACATTCTTTATACAGTTTCCAGGGGTGACCTCTGGTTCTCCCTTGAACTCCAACTATTTTCTGTAGAACCTCTCCAGCATTGATCCTATAACAACCTCTTACATTGCGAGACTCATATCACATAGAAAAAGTAGGGTTATGTTCTGAAATCATTTTTTTTTTTTAATTACATAAACAACAATGACATATCCAAAAAAAAATATTTTTATTTCATTCAGGTAATTCATGTAAGTTAAGAAAACAAACCATGAAACAAATACATAGTATGAACTTATAAAAATTGCAAATTGTATGCAAACTTCATTGCACATAATGCATAAATGTTTTAGGCAAAATAAAATAAAGTGCATATTTTAATTGTCAACACTGTCTTTAAAACTAACATTTCGTAAATGTTCTTTATTTACAAGTGGCCAGATGTAGTCATCACTTGAAATCTCTTGGACATCATTTGTAAAATTCTCATTGCATACACCGGCTGCTTTAGTTATCAAGAATTCAGCAATAAGACCTTGCTTACCACTATGCTGCAATTTTTTTATTAAGTTCATAATATGGAGCCAAACAAATATCCAATTGTCTCATGAATTTTCCAGAGCACTCCATTGAGGGTTCATTATCTGTAAAATACCTTCCTAACTTTCTTGCCAAGTTGAATCCTTCTGCTAATATCTTTAAACTGAATTCTTTAACGGATTCATCACAATCAGAATTTTCAGCAGAACTTCCCACACCGTTTGGTTTGACATCTATTAATTGTACCAGTTCCTCCTCATTTAAATCTGTTTCCCCATCAATTAATTCACTAATTTCATTTTCAATAATATTGCAAAAGTCCTCAAAGTGGTCAATACTATAAAAATAAATTTTTACATAAAGAAAACATTACATATTGTATGTAACTCGCCAGAAAATAAAGTGCTCAGCTTGAGATTAACGCACTTATGATTTTTAATGCCCTTTACTGGGAGAAACGAAGACAATTTTCAACAATAAACACTTTATACAATAAACAATTGACGTACATGCATGCTAAAGGGTATTGCCCCTAATATAAATTTGCTACTTATAGCTACATGCAGATATGGGAAAACGCAAATTTAACAAAGATAAAACGAAGATAAAAGGGGTTACTACAATTTGTAGACATTGTTATATCGAAACCGCATCTTCAATATTCCATAGCAAAAAAAATAAGTACCACGTTAAACAACGTTACTACAATTTTTAGACTGCTGCAATGTAACAAAAATTTCTCTACTTTGGCTCAGAAATCTTTCTGCTAATTTGTCTGAAGCTGAATACAGGTAACCCTTGTGTAATGCGGTACTTATACAACGGTTTCAACATAACGCAGTGTATATTTCAACATATACAGTTTACTGTATATACTGTATATTTCAACATATACAGTTAACAAATGCAGTGCATTGTGAACTGTATACAAAGGCTTGTTGTGTTTGCTATAGGTACTTTCTTTGGTGTGTTTATTTTAGTTTATATTATGCAGTCTTAAAAGTTGTTTATAAAATTTTGTCTTAAAATACTGAGAAAGCAGCTTTGGCCATGAATAATAATAAAGCAATATTCGGAAGTTTTATAATTTATGTAAAGTTCCAAAATTTGCAAAATGTGAAACACGCAAACAAAATATCTGATTAATCTGATATTTTGATTATTCATAAAAATCGCAAACATAGGGATGAATTCAAGGATTTCAGCAACTCAAATCCATCACTAAGTGTTACAAAAAGATTCTTACAGCAAACCCAATCCATATTATCTGCATTCTCTGATGCATAGGAAAAAAATCACCCCAGATTCTCTTAGGATTATTGCTTGGAATGCCAACGTTATCAAAAATAAACTGTTAGAAATCCAGGAATTCAATAATAGATACAACCGAGATATATTTCTAATCAATGAAACTCACCTGAGGCCTAAAAATCAGAGGGTATCGGATTTATAGAAACGACAGACTTGGGTATAGAGGTGGAGGTACAGCCACCCTTATCAAAAACTATATCAACCATCATTCAATAACCAACCCTACAACCACCAACCTCGAAATCACAGAAATTAATATCCTCAAAAACTCAATTGGAAACCTTAAAATTTTTTCTGCCTACAACCCTCTTAAAGACATTATTGACCTCAGATCTGGATGCCATCCTTGGAGTAAAAAGACCGGTCTCATTGCTGGAGACTTCAATGCAAAACATCCTGCTTGGAACAGTAAATCTACCAATAAAAATGGTCGCATCCATTCCAGCTACACAGGATCAAACTATGCTGTTGTGGCTGGACCTACCGAACGAACTCATCTCAGTACGTCTGGCACTGCTGACATCCTGGATATAGCTATCCTGCAAGACATTAAACTACAGTACAGCCTTAAATCACTAAACAAGCTGTCGTCGGATCACAACCCAATTCTACTGCAATTGGGAGAACAAGAATGCCTGTCTCCTCCCTCTCATTCAGGCATATCGTGGGAGAGATTGTCTAAAGCACTTAGGGATCAAATTAGACCCATCCATCACATATGTACACCAGAAGATATGGAATCTGCAGTGACTAGCCTCACCCAACAGATTAAGTCCGCTATAACGGTTGCAACATTCCACAAACCTGGTCATTTGCCTGAGGATATAATGGACCTGATCAGAGAGAAGAACAGAGCTAGGAAGAGATTTCATAACACTCGCGCTCCTCGGGACAAGACAGCAGTAAGAGATGTACTTAAAACTCAAAGAAACTAAGTTTGGGATAAAAAGTTAGCCTCTATCTCACCTATTGATCACTCTATCTGGGGGTTACTGAGAAACATCAAAAATAAAAACAGATCCCCCCCCCCCATAATCTCAAACCAGGGCCTAGTCCACACAGATGCAGATAAGGCAGAAGCCATACTAAAGAATCTTGAGGAGCAGTGCAAACCTTCTTATAACAACTTAGATTTCAATCACTTGTACAAAATCTACAGACAGGTCAGGCAAGCATTAAATCTCCCAAATACCAGTGCTGACCATATTGCACCCGCATCACCTGTTGAATTATATGATATTATTAAAAAACTTAAGAACAATAAAGCTCCTGGACCAGATGGCATTTCGAACAGGGTGATCAAGCTGCTGCCTCGAAAAGCTGTAGTGCACCTGACCAGTATAATAAATGCAATCTTAAGATTTCACTATTTTCCTTCCACCTGGAAACTGGCTGATGTAATTCCTATACATAAGCCAGGCAAAGACCCACACCTACCGCAAAATTATCATCCAAACAGTCTCGTCTCCAATCTGGGCAAGGTTGCGGAGAAGGTCATCCTCTCATGACTCCAAACCTCAGTAAATGACCTAAACATCCTCCCTAAAGAACAGTTTGGTTTTCGGCAACACCATAGTACTACCCAGCAAATCCACAGAATTGTCGAATACATCACCACTAGTTACAACTGGTGGCAGTACACAGGAGCTGTTTTCCTAGACCTATCCGAAGCATTTGACAAAATCTGGCATTTTGGACTCCTGCACAAACTTATCTTAGCTGGTACTTCACTAAAAATGGTTTATCTAATCCATTCATATCTTCAGAATAGATCAATGCAAGTTAAAATCAATGGTTCTACATTGTCCTAGCGCCATATCTTTGCTGGAGTGCCGCAGGGATCTCTACTGGCTCCATTGCTATTTTCTGTATACATGTCAGACATCCCACACAATCCGATGACTTCCATTTTGGCCCTGTATGCAGACGATATGGCAATACTAACCAGATCTCTCAGACCCCATTTCATTAACAGAAAGCTTCAAGAAAACCTTCTAAAGCTGGAGGGTTGGTTCTCCAAGTGGAGATTGGAAGTCAATCCCCTGAAAAGCTCAGCCGTTCTTTTCTCAAAAAGGCCAATGTCTCCTGCAGGAGATGCGTTATTATTCAATACTAAAATTCCCTGGCAGACAGAAACAAATTACCTGGGTGTAATTCTTGACAAAAAGCTATCTTTCAACCAACACATCAAGTCTACGAGTGCAAAGGCATCTAAAGCCATAGCTCAGATCTATCCGCTAATTAATAGAAATAGCAAGCTCAGCAACAAAATTAAATTGCAACTATACCAGATGACGATTCATCATATAATCACCTATGCCTGTCCAGCCTAGAGCTACACCTCTAATACTAACATTATCAAGATACAACGAGTGCAGAAAAAGTGCTTGAGAATGATTCTGGACACCCCATGGTATGTTAGAAACAATCAACTTCATAGAGATGCAAATATTCCCTATATTTTCTCTTTTCTACAATCCTTAGCATCCAAGTTTTCCCTAAAGGCATCCACACATCCCAATGATTTGGTTCAAGCTGCAGCATACGAGGCAACGGACATATTCAAATATAGAAGACCAAAAGCTATATTAGCCTTCTATAGCGATGCATGTTCTCCATGCCCATTCAGGGGTGAGCAAACTGCTCATAAATTTTACCCTCACTGTAACCACAACAGATAGCAGGGAATATGAAAAGCATCTTGCTTCACCCCTAAAGATATAAATGTCAATTGTCTTTCACAAATCATTTCTACCAGCACATCTATATATTCCATGTATCTACAAACCAGCAGTTTCTTTGAAAGAAGCAATAAAATTTCCTCCCTTAGCTCAATCACTTTTATGAAACTTTCCAAGTCCTTACTAATAATACTGCCTTTCACAGTTGATCATGATTAACCGCTACTTTCATTCTAAGTGCAACTTCTTGACAGGTACAACTTGTGACCACAGAATGTTTTGCTGCACTTTTTTTTTTTTTTTTTTTTTTTTGTGGTCTAACACAATATATATTGTTACACGAAATCAGACCACATGAAAAACTAAAGACTGTTCTTTCTAACTGGAAACAAAATGGATCTCAAATATATAAGTGCACAAAAAGTGTCTGAGGAAGTTCAAGTTTTATATATTAGTGAAATTTATATATTATTGCACTAATTTCAAACAAGTTACAAAAAATTCCATGCCTCAGAAAATCGACCTGTTTTAGAGTATTATAAAAGAAAATTCATGGTAATGTGGATGTCAATGTAAGCACCTATCACATTAAGCAGGCACTTGCAGTAGATTAACAAGATTCTAACTCAATGCATGACTACTTGAACAAATTTGTCAATGTTAGTCTTAGCTCTTTAATTTATGCAGATATTATACTTCTGAATAAATCCAGTACAAATCTGAAAGATTCTGTGACTAAATTGAATAACTGGTGGTATGAAAATAAATAAATTTGGTATGAAAATCAGCAATAAAAAGGCAGACAATGAAAATAGGTAGAAACATTGAAATCACCTGTATCTTAAATGATGAATCTATAGAACAAGTAAAACATGTCAATTATTTAGGTCCAATTTTTAGTGAAGATTGCAAATTAAATGTGGAAATTATTATTTAGGCCTCCAAGGAGTCAAAAGACTCTTCGTGGGAGGTCCTTCCTAGGAAACACAAGTCTATCGTTTAAACTCGCTGACCATTCTCGCTCTCACACCACTATCAGGCAATGCATTCCACGGTTCAACCCCTACCCCCTCCATGTAAAGAAACTGAACCTCACGCTCTTGCTCACAGTTTCCTTTCGCAACTTCCAGGGATGGCCCCTTGTCATCACTCCTTCCCATTATTCAACCAAGTGAAAGAACTCCCCCAGTGTCAACCCTGTAACCATCTCTCAACAGTTTAAAAGTCTCAATCATATCACCTCTCCTCCTTCTATCCACCAAACTCTGCAGTCCACATTCCTTTAGCTGAGCCTCATAACTAACATTGTACAGTCCTGAAACTGTACTTGTTATCTGCCTTTGTACCCTTTCCACAGTTAATTTATCTCCTTCAAATCCTGGGGACCAAATCTGAGAACAATAGTCTAAGTGTGGTATAATCAGGGTCTTATACAATAGAATGATAACTCTTACCTCTGCAGGTCAGTGACCTTCTCATTAATGCAGCAATCCTCTGTGTTGCCTTCACCACCTTTGCAATATGTCCCTTGAATTTCAGGTTTCTATCAATCATCAAACCCAGATCATTTGTCTCCTCTACTTCCTCCAGTATAGCTCTTCCAATAGAGTATGCAGCGTCCTATCGATGTGTCCCAAACCTCAAGACCCTGCATTAAACCGACACCCCCATTCATTTGTCTATCTATCTAGCTTATTCAAATCCTCTTGCATGCCCACATCTGCACTATTACTAATAACCCTTCCCAGCTTCACATCATCTGCGAACAACTGAATATCCCCCTGCAATTCAACTGACAATATCATAGATATAAAGGTCAAACAATATGTCTCAGTACTGAATCCTGTGGGACCGCTTGCAACTCTCTGCCTCCTTGAAACTGTCCCATCATACACAACTCTCTGATACCTATCGGACAGCCAATCCTGAATCCAGTTGACCAACCTGACATCCAAACCCATGTGCTGCAACTTAAATATCAGCTTATCATGTGGCATCCTGTCAAATGCCTTCACTAAATCCAAGAAAATGGCAGTATATGCCTTTCCCTCATCTACTGCTCTTGTAACTTTATTATAAAAGGCTAGCATATTACTAAAACAAGAGTGCTCCTTCACAAATCCATGTTGACTCTCACAAATAACATTACCCTCATCTGCCCAATGTTGTATATGGTCCCTAACTAATTTCTCCAAGATCTTAACTACTGATGACACACCAACTGGCCTATAATTAGACACTTCCAGTCTGTTACAACCCTTATGCAATGGCACTATCTTACTTCCTTCCATTCCCTGGGCACCTTTCCTGCAGCCAGACTTTCATTGAAAAGCCAGGTTAAAGGTACTGTCAGTTCCCTGGCACATTCTCTCAAAACTCATGGTGAAATACCATCCATTCCGAAAGCTTTACTGACATCCAGAGTACTCAATATCTGAAACACACTCTCCTCCTGTACCTCTAAACCTCGAACCTGCCCTATCCCTCTAGCATTAAAACTGACTCCTCTAGGATGAAATATTCCAAGAAAGTGTTCATTGAACAATTCCACTATGTCCTCTGCATCAGTCACTCTATTCCCATTTTTATCCCATCTTCTAGAGTCATTTCTCCTCTTACTGGCCACATAGCTAAAAAATTTCCTAGGATTTTCTTTGGATCTTAGGGCCAATCTCTTCTCATATTCCAGTTTTGCCTTCCTTACCATACTAGTTACTCTCCTGGCCTGTGTCTTATCAACAGAATTAATAAAACTGGTATGGTAGGAAGTCAATTGAATAAATTTATATGGAATAAGAAAGAAATGAGTCAAAACACTAAATTAGCTATATACAAAAAGTGTTCAAACCAATTTTATCTTATCGACCTGAGAGGGCTTGGTTAAAAATAAAACACTTGATCAAAGACTGGAGACCACAGATATGACAATTCTGAGAAAGATTAGTGGAGTAATAGGAAGAATATTGTAATTAATTTGGAAGAATATTGTTGATCAGAAGTTAGTAATGATGCAACTTTTTCATGTAGTACTATCATAATATCCTATAAACTGCCCCCCCCCCCCCCCCCCGAGGGTACATAGCAGGAATCTGATGATGACAAATTCTATGGTCTATCATCAGATAGACCACAGAAAATATGCACTGCATTCTCAATGGAGAATCTGTAAAACAAGTAAAACATTTCAGATATTCAGGCATGAATTTTAGTTGAAATGAACAATTATATATGGAAAGGGCTAACATAATATGAAAAACTATTATAGTGGGAAGTAAAATGAATTACTTTGTATGAAATAAGAGAGAATTACTCAAATCATTAAATTATCTGTAGAAAGGTATCCAAACCAATTTTAACTTATGGATCTGAGAGTTTGGTTAAAAATAAACAAAGACTAGAGGCACGAGTTGTTTGGAGAAAAATTAGTCACGTGATCATCAATGGCAGAATCGTTTAAAAAAAAATATGTATATATATATTGTTGGCAGTCAAGATGTGTGAACAGAGCTAAATCTCTATACATATCAACAATCCGATTATTTAGAATAAAGATGAACCACTCACTTATGTTTCATTAAAGAGCTCAAAAAAAATTTTTTTTTCTGTCAATATTCAGTGACAGGAACAACAATATTTCCTTTGTGAAATTAATAAACCATATCAATGCAAGTATTGTTAGAAAATTTTCTACAACTAACTATAATCAACAGTATTTTAATAATATGGAGATACGTAATTTTCCTACTTGAATATGAAAAATACTTTCTTCGTCGATTTAGCTCTTGGTAACTTCACAGGTCTAGCTCTCAGTGATGAGATCTCAAAGAATAAAACCAGTCTGAATAGCAAACCCTTCCATAATGCATACCAATATACATGCCATTATGGGATACTATGGCATATGGATATGAAATCCAATGTCTTAATATACACAACTTAGTCATTAAGGTAACATGTGCAAATATTTGCTCACAACTGGGTAAAGAATTAAAGCAAGATCATAATTTCTTATATAGCAGAATTAGAAAGGAAGGGTTACTAAAACAAGTTTGTTGAAGGTTACTAAAACAGGTATTTATTTGAAGATATAACACAAAGTCCAAAATGAAGACTGAGATTTAGTGGTCTGATTCAGTCAAAGTATCTTAGGAGACCAAAATATAAGATGACAATACAGGAAGTTCTTGCAAACAGACTAATTTGAAACTTGCCAAAGGAAAGTCAGTAATAATGTAAACTTATTACTGTACAGACTGGAGTATATGTTCTTAGTATGTTCTCTCAAGGGGTGCACAAAATACCATGATTGTATTAATGTTATCTCTTCAAGTAGTACTAACTTCTTATCAACAATTTTCCTCTGAATTCGCCTGTTATATGTTAGGACTCCAATATTGTCAGACCTCATATCTATTGTGAAAAGCACTTTAACTGCCTCAATCCACCTACATCTTGGTTAGCAAAACAGTTCAAAACTATCCATTTCAGGTTCTTTCTTAACATCTTAATTTTTAATATTCTTCCACTGGTGCCATTATTTGCTTCCCTAATTTTTCTCAGCACTTTTCTGTTCTTCATTCTTTCATAAATAATTTTATTTCTAACCTGGGTCTCAGATCCATCATAAATTGAAACTGGTTTGAAATCAGTGTTGTATATATCTAGTTTAACTAGCTTCCATTGTTTATTTCCATAATTAATTTGCTATGTTCACTAAAAATCATGTCTAAATGGCCAAAATGTTTTACTTGTTTGCAGCTGATATTTTTAATGTTCCTGCCTACTTTTAAAGGATTTATATTTTTTATTGCTGATTTTCATAACAAATTTGTTAGAGAAATTGTTCAATTTAATTAAAGAATATCGAAGGTCGTAATAGATTTATTTGGAAATATAACATCTGCATAAAGTAAAGAGCTGAGATAAATATTCAATTTTGATATAAGGCCTATACGTAATCTATATAGAAGATTATATTAATGGAGATCATGTACACCCTTGTCACACACCAGATTTTACATCGACCCATCTTTCTGTACTACCTTCAATTCTAACTGCTGGCTCAACTGAAATATAGGCTGTGCATAGCTTGACATATTGCCCCCTTCATGAAATAAAATTGTAGTGTTTTGAAAAGCTTTTCTCTTGGTGTCTTGTCATATGTTTTTTTCCAGATAAACACAACTCATATACTGATTCTTGTTTATTCTTCATGCAATTTGCCTGTATGCAGATGAAAACCCTGCCACGTCCATATGAAATTGGCTAACTCGCATTCGACTGAAAAAAAGCCATATCGAAATACCTAAGGTCAATTCTTCTCATGAAGAGAATTTAACTCAGGTGTTGCATCCGAAGGGAGCATTATTCCATTGTTCTTCGAACTAAACTAAGGAAGTGCTTAGTCTTAATTTTTTCTTGCTTTTGCAAGTTAAAAAGAGACTATTTTGGTGGCAACGAAGGTGACTAGGCTATCCTAGTTCCAATAACATAAGCATTTAAGGCTCTGGTTACAGATCGTGAAGTTTAAAATGTGAGTACTGTATGATTCATCAAATGAGATGAATGAATGGATAGGATTGTCAACAAAGCTGTGGATAAGCTTAGTGGTGACAATAGATTACTTATATCTAGGGGAGAGAGAACTCTTATGTTGGTGGCAAAGCTCAGTCATTCACTATGACACGCAGTAAATAACCAGACAGAAAGCTGGCAACCCAATTATAGAAGATGGCAGGTAGACCACAAGAGGGAAATTTGATCAAAAAATCTGGAAATATCAACAATAACAGTACATGTTTTGCCAAACCTTTCCATTGCACATATCCAGTGGTATGGTAATGTAATCTAGATTGGCAGAATCCATAGTGGTAGTCTGTTTAACTGCTAGGCCACAAGTAGTGGAAGAGTTGTTTGTTAATGACTATTATTTTGGAGAGGACAGAAGTGATGGCGATCATTCTGTAGTTTTACCTCCATTTTTTCTGCTGACATGGTAAAGATTTTTGACCTAGTGATTTATTCAGATTATTTCAATTGGAAAAATATCATCTACAAGCAGATTAGGGCAATACCATAAGAAGCATCCACACTTCTGGAGCCAAGCACTATCACATCAGAAAGACATACAGAAACACCGTATCTCTATTCATCCTGAACACCATCTGGATCTGTAATGTGGATAATATTTTCATGATTTGGTTTAATCCAGAAAATGTCAATATCCTTTCTTTCATAGTTACATAGTGATCAGCAATCATTATTAATAAAATTATGGAAACAACTACCATATTATAATAAAACTTCAGTTTAATATAAACCAAATATTTCATTTAATATAATCAAAATAATGAATTATTTTGACATAAAAAGGAGAATGTAGTGACTAGACATCATGTTTATCCATACTACTTTGAACACTTCAGATAGCTCTGTTTACCATAAACCTACCTTCATCAGTAGATATATACATGATTATACTAATCTGTACTCCCAAAATGAACATCAAGACATAATTCCACACTATGTATTATTCAATTAAAATGGATTTAATCCCTGAAAAATCCAATGTATCAACATTCTTACATGCAATTGTCACTAGAATCCTGAAGATGCAACTATGTATACCTATGATTTCCTATCAAACTGTCAAATTTCCTGCCCACCACTAAGGATAAGCTTCCCTTTATTTCTATCATGTTTAAACTCCTGCACCCACACATATGCAATTCTTCATATTTTGCAATAACAGGCCATTCTCAAGAAGAAATAGTAAACACCAGTACTATATCCACTACTAGCCATAAGTCAGGTTATGTACAGAAAGAAGTCAAGATCAAACACAGGGACCTCTAGAAAGATATGATTCATAGAAGCTATTCTAAATATGAACACTTGTTTAAAGGGATCCAAGGTAGAAAATACATCAAGATTTACCTGAAATGTGAAAATGCAGCTGGAGTAAATGATAATCAACCACATGAGTTTTTCAATGATTACATGCATAATTCAGAAGACCTGGTTAGACAGAATTCCAGATAACTGGAGTACAGAGCTCATAGTATTCATCTAAAAGTACGGAAATAAAACTGAATACAACTTTCCCCGATAAGATTTATGCAAGCATACTTGACAAAAGGCTAACAAATATTGTGAAAGGGAAAACTTGAAGAACAACCTGGGTTTAGACAAATTAGAGATTGTCAGGATCAGATTTAAGACAAATAGTTAAGATATCATAGGAATATAACAAGGGCTAGATCTACAAAATTTACATTTTGTAGATCTAGCCCTAGAAAAGGCATAACAGGGTGCCAAAAAATGCTATCGTTATATTGTGTAAATGATACATTATATCAAGTAATACATGGTCCATGTTTCAGTTGCAAGTCAGCAATTAGAATTAAATGAGGTACAAAAGATGGTTAATAATGTGACATCAGGTGTAAGACAGTGGTGTACAATTATCTACATTGTTATTTATCTACATCAGTGGTTCTTAACCTTTTTTTGCCTGGCACCCTTTCAACTATTTGTATGGCCTAGTGCCCCTTCTCAATATTACACTAGGTTAATGACTCAATAAGATAATTATAATATATTATTAGGTAAACCTAAATTGCCATCAACATATTTGAACTGATAGTTAATTAAAAATTAATGACTGATACATTAATTTTTACTCAAAAAAGATGTAAACTTAATGTATTTAATAAGCCAATCATTAATGGCTACCCTAAGCTTGATGAGATCCTGCTAATTTTTCGATCTTAGGTTCAATGTTTGACGAACAGTCTCGAGTCTCCTCTTTCACTTATTTCCAATCTATTTCGCTGCTTAGCTAACAACTGCAACACGATGTTGAATCCTTTCTCAACCAAGTATGAAGAAGAAGGAAACTTAATGAGCAGTAATTTTATTTCTTGCCAAAGCTGAGAATACTTGCATTACATGTTTGGCAAGAATCTTACATACTCACATTGATGAATCGAACTTGAGCTTCAAAATCATTTTTTATGTCAATAAATTCTTGACACAAATTTGGATGAACAGAAGTGGCATTAGAAAGAAATAGATTTATGATCCAATTCGATATTTTAAGCTCATCAAAGTCTTTGAATCTGATCATCGTCTTCTTTCAGTGTCAGAAGATGTGAACAATAACAATCAAAATCTGTATCTAATATTAAATCATCTATTATTTCTAGATTTAGGAAATGCAGAAAATCTCATTTTGCAATACTCTGCTTGGAGAATGTTAATTTGCTGATAAAAGCATTTATAATTCCCTTTGCTTTAATAAGATTCATGTTGCTTCCCTGCAATTTGGTGTTAACCTCATTTAATTTGTGAAAATATCGGAAAGATATGCAACATCAACCTTTACCTTTTTTTAGAACATTACACATATTCTCATCATGTGAATTAAGAAATTCCAAAACAGTATCGTAGAGATCATTAAAGCGTCACAGGCAGTTTCCATTTGAGAGCCATCTAATTTCAGCATGAGGCAAAAGATGCTCAAATTCTTCATTTTCATGGCAAAGTTCCCGAAAAATATGGGTATCCAATGACTGGGCTTTTATTTTATTCACTGATTTAATAACATCATCCAAAGTCTTATGTAGTCTCCCGCTAACAAAGTGCTGTCTATGAAGAATTGCAAAGAAAATTCTATGGTTTTTAAATCATCAAAGTTATTTTTTTTCAATGTCATTTGCCATTTCGTCAATTCTTGTTGATACTGAACTATTACTGAAAGGAACTGACAAAGGGATATTACTTTTACCTGGGCCAATCATCGTATCTAAAACTTCATTTATAGCTGGTAAGATGAGTTTTGCCAACCAATAGTATATGGCTTTCCACATTTCGCAATTCATTTTGAAAGTTTGTAAGACAAGTCTCTTCTCTTGTTGGTTACTTTGTTTTGCAATCAACTCTTTAAAGTCCAAGATGATTTATAAATTTAGTCTTTAATTCGCTAAAGTACTCCACATCTTTTTTTGCTTTATTTGGATGCTTTGCTCTTAAATGCTCAATCATTCTTGAAGGCTTCATTCCTTTGTTTGAGAAAGTTTTTTTTCCCCATATTAAACATATTAGTAACTGCTCATTATTTATACACATAATAACCTCATATTTTAAATATTCACTTGAATATTGATGATACTTTCTTTTTTCACTCATTTTAATGGGCTACGGTGCTACACAATATAAACGAAGTGCCCACATGATACCATGGGCCAGATATAAACTACAAACCAGGGTTGTCATATAGGTGTTATGAAAAGTAGCAAATAAAGCTTATAAAAGTAGTGGATTCAGCTAATAGTCCAAATTAATTATTTTCAATGTTGAAAATTCTGACCAAAAAGTTGTCCAATTACTTAACTTTCAATGTACAATAAAAATTCTAAATTAGTATTTTTAGTAATATTATAACACTTACTACCCTCTTCAGCGCTCCCAGTGCACCTGGGGGGGAGGTACTACCGCCCAGGTAGTACCTCACCCCCCAGGTGCACTGGGAGGGGGCGGTAGAACCGCTGATCTACATGGATTACAATGTAAAAGAAAGTAGCATTAAACCTGATATCAAAATTGGAGATGATGATCTTAGCTCTTTACTTTATGCAGATGTTTATACTCATAAATAAATCCAATACACGTCTACAGTATTCCCTAACCAAACTTAATAACCTGTTGTAATAAATTTGGTATGCAAATTAGCAATAAAAAGCAGACAAAATAGGCAGAAACACCAGAAATATAAAATACATCATGAATAGAGAAACTATAAAACAAAATAAAAAATTTTATTGAAGATGCTATTAAATATGGAAATAGACAACACAACTAGCAAAGTTAGTATGGTAGAGGTCAGTTGAATAATTTTATATGGAATAAGAGAGAAATTAGTCAAAACATGAAACTAGCTGTATACAAGACAGTGTTCGAACCAATTTAACAACTAACTTATGGTTTAACACTTAAAAATTAATTTATGGATCCAAGAGCTGGGTTAGAAAACACCTGATCAAAGACTGGGGGGCCACAGATAAAGTTCTGAGAAAGATTAGCAGAGCTAATCTCAGGTAGCAAAAATCACAAATCAAATATGAGAGAAAATATTAGCAAAAAAAGTGTATTTGCCAGGATAGCAAGAAAAAATCCCAGAGGAAGACAAAGATCTAGGCAGACTGATACAGTAAAAAGTGCCTTAGAAGACCAAAATATAAGGTCTGATAATACTGGAGTCCTGACTGATAAATTAAGTGGAGGAAAATTGTTGATAGGAAGTTAGTAATGACATAAACTCTACACACACGAACCACTGAATTAGAAACTTTCATGCAGAGGTATGTAAATATCATACAATATACACGAAAACTACTTGTTCACGTGCATCATCATGTATTCTAGGCAACTATATAAGAAAGCTGCTGGTCAATAATAATAAATAGCATTCATTACAATGGGAAAAAACAAAGGATCTTTTGGAGTTCAATAAAGGGCTTATTGTGGGTGCCTGTCTGGCTGGAGCCATGATTTTGAAAATAGCAGAGCTGACTGGTTTCTCAGAAAGCGAGATTCCTGGGCGTTTAATCAGTAGAAAAATAGCCTGCATTGCTTGTCTAAGAAGCATAACTGTGGTCCTAAGACTGTCTGTCAGGAACAAGATCACTGTCATCTGAAAAAGCTTGTAAGCTTGTAGGGACAAACAAAACTTCTGTGTACTAGCAATTAACCAAAGCATTTAATGAAGACTGTTGCCAAACCATATCTCACTGAACTATGTGCAGGGAATTGAAAAGGATCGGTATTGGTAGTCATATGCCTATACAGAAACCATTAATTTCTCCGAAGAACCAGAAAGTCATCTACCATGGTGTCAGGAACACGGTGACTTGGCACTGGGGGGGGTCATGGTCCAATGAGTCACAGTACACCTTGTTCTGTACCAATGATAGGCAGAGAGTTCGATGGGAGCCTCATGAAGCAATGAACCAAGCTTGCGTTGTAAACAACTCACAATTCTTGAGGTGGTGTCATGATGTCAAACATGTTCTGTTGCTATGGGACAAGTCCTCTGATACTGCTGGAAGATCAGGTGTCCATGGGATATCTGAAAATTGTTGCCAATCAAGCAATGTTGATTTTTATTATTTTTTTTTTAAATCTAGCAAGTGACAGTTTCATGGACAACAATGCTACTGTTTATCACGGAAGAATGGTTCAACGATTTCCACCATCTTCCATTGTCACCACAATGGCCTGGATCTGAACTCCCATTGAGAACATATGGGACATGTTAGAAAAACAGATCCAGGAGCAAAGTCCTCTTCTGTCAAATATGAGCCAGTTAACCACCTTACCGGTCATTATGGATCAAATACGCATCCTCATACACTTCGTATCCATCATATATTTCAATGTAATATCAATGGTATTACAATTTTAATATGCACTTCGCATCCATGATAACCTTGACGTCTATAGATGTCTTGGCCAGTAGCATGATTAAAGAACTGTCTGCTATGTTGTAGATATAGATGCAATCCATCTGTCAGTGGAAGATTCACCACATATATACCAATCTCCATAAAAAAAGTTTCTAATTCAGTGGCCAGTATGTGTAGGACTATTATAATATCCTGTACACCCCCCCCTTCGTCTTCCCAAGGGCACATATTGGGAATCTGAGGAAGTTTAATATCATCCTTCTACCATGTGGCTCTGGTCATGAACAGTTAATAGAAAATATAGTAATGAGCTTTGTTTTGAATTTGCATAATATCATTGAAGTTGGTTATTCAGTATCCAAAACATGATTCATATTATCATGCACTGCCTTAAGTATTACGTGATATCAATTATGCCACAAATGCCTCTGAAATTATTCTTTAGAAAGCTGACAGTTTGTTAACTAACCCACTGTAAAATATTGCTATCAGTTTTCATGATATTTTCTGGATGATAAAAATGAGACTTTCCTTTTATGGAATTCTTTCTTTTAAACTAAATGTGACATCAACATGAAAAAACTTCTAATAATACATCTGACCAGATCATGCTCTACATTTCACTTTTGTATAATTTATATTAACCAAGTATTTTGGACATTAAAAAAAATCATAGCTAAAAGACTATACATGTTATTCTTATTTCTAATGTTAGTGTAACATCTCACCATTACATCATCCACTGATCCAGTATGGTTACAATTAGCTTCTGCACTGTCCAATGATTCAATCTGTTGAGGTATACTGTCACTGGAAGATTCACCACAGATTGATTTACCAATCTCCAGAATTTCACTCAACGTTGCTATTATGGAAGAGTCACTGAAATTTGAGGTATCTTTGATGTTATCTTTTGATTCTTCTTCTAGTTTCTGAAAGTCAGAAAAAATTTCATCTGGTATAACCTCAGATATTTCTTGATCTATAGAATGTTTATCTTCTGTAATAAGAGAATTATTGAGAATGTCATTACCGCACAATTCCATACAATGATTGCCAGTTAAGGTTAATTTTTCTTGCTCACACGTACTATCCAGCATTTGATTTGAGAATGAATGTTTTTTATCTTTTTTTGATCTTCTACATGATTTTCTTCTTGCTTTGGACTTTTCACCTTGTCTTTTTGATTTTGATCCTGTAGAAACTTTCTTTGCATAATGACTTGAAGATCGTGTTTTTAAAGCTTGACCATGTTCTACATTTTCAGATTTCTGCTGGGGTATAGCACGAGCAGCTCTTCCCTTAACTTTACTGTACATATCTTGTTCAAATACATTAATTCTTCCTTCCTCAAGATCTTTCCAAAATGTATCTTTAGGAAGAGGTGAAATACCTGAATCTAAGGTTTGTAGCTGTCCTTTAGAATTCAGTTCTTTTTCATTTTCTTTAACTCTATTTATAATGTGCTGAAAAACAAAAGGAGACAAAGTTTGTTAAATATATTTTTCAGTTAGAGAAATTATTTCAACTTGAAATAAACTTAAATAAAAGTTAATTATTCTGTTTAGCCACTAGTAATATTGACACTGTAGATTCTCACTTCCAAGTTAGTTGTTCTTATTCATAATTACTGTGAAAATTTCCAAGTTAGTTGTTCTTTTCATAATTACTGTGAAAATTTCAGATCTCACAGTTATACTCTGAATGTTAATAAAAGGAGTGTGTTTCGAAACAGACAACAAATCTGAATCATCCACAAATATTTGTAGGAAAGTATAGGTTTTGCTGACTTGAGCAAAGAAAAATGCAGAACATGAAATGTACACCTATTACTACTTGACACACAAAGTCCACCATCTTATCGAATAATTTTCATTTTGCTCTTCTTAATTCTTATATTTTTTCCATCTCATGCTTCATATATATATATATATATATATATATATATATGAAGACAAGCATGGTTAAAAAGAAAAAATAGAATATGAGAGGAAATTGGCCAGTGAGGTTAAATCTAACCCAAGGGAATTTTTCTGCTAATGTGGCAAGCAAGAGAAAAAATAATAATGGCAAGTTAACACTGATGGATAAATATGGTAGAAGAGTAACCATAACAAATGATATAGTGAAATTATTTAATAAACACTTCAATATATATATTTTAGTGGTGTGAATGATGCTGTGCAACATATAGAAGGGAGGCAAGGATTAGGAGAATTAAAGGTGTATCAAGTATTGCATAGGTTAGATGTTAATAAAGCTGTAGGAATGAATGACATATCACCATGTATTTTTAAAGAATGTGCAAAAGAGTTAGCCATGCCCTTCACCTGATTATTTAGTCTTGCAGTGGGGAAGGTTCTTAAGGAGTGGAAAAAAGGCAAAATTAATACCTCTCCATAAGCATTATGTTGGAGGCTTAATGGATTGTATACAGCACTCAGAAAGGATTAAAACAGAATTTAATACTTCCTATATTTCATCTCAGTCATTGAGACATCTTCAGGAATTACAAAAAAAAAAAAAAAAAAGCTAATGTAACATCTACACAAATACCACATAATACTAAGCCAACAAGGGGGTTTTTTCCCCATGAGATCCTGTGGGTTGTATCCAAGACATGGTCAGCCAGGCCTGACTGACCATAGTCGTGGTTGCAGATGTTATGACTTATGTTCCTCTAGGCAAATAGTTGCTGATCTGCCTGTCTGTCCAAAGTACGCTAGCTTACAGGAACAGGGTACTTTATAAACTCCAGGCACAGAAAGGACGAAGCTGATCTTTTGTAGAGCAGATAAGGGTAGTAAGTTTGCGGTGGAGCTTAAATACTGTGTGTAGGTATTACTTTTTTAAAATCTTAGAAAACGGCTTTCCTTCTGACATCTTAGATCTCTTTTCCTTTGCCACCAATTCTGGTTATTTTTCTTGGAAGAAAAAATCTACAAGCAGATAGAGGGAACCACCATGGGTTCCCCTCCCCATCTCCTCCTCTTGCCAATTTTTATATGGAAAATTTAGA
Organism: Typopeltis vanoorti; assembly: GCF_054136105.1. Taxonomy (NCBI): domain Eukaryota; kingdom Metazoa; phylum Arthropoda; class Arachnida; order Uropygi; family Thelyphonidae; genus Typopeltis; species Typopeltis vanoorti. The sequence continues at coordinate 33,606,461 of NC_143567.1, read as the reverse complement.
AAAATGAGCCATAGACTCAGCCCCTCTCAAACCTATCTGGTAATATATGTAGATGTGTTTTCTATTTGGCCTCATGGCCCAGACACATTAGACTCCTTCCTCAGTCACCTCAACAGCCTACATCCAAGAATCCAGTATACTATGGAAAAGGAAAAGAACAATAGTTTACCCTTCCTAGACACGTTAGTTACACGCCTTCCTAATGGTACACTTTCCTTCATTGTATATAGAAAACCTACGCACACAGGCAGATACATTCACAACCTCTCCCACCACTACCACCCTGCTAAATAATATGGTATTATTAAAACTCTAACCACGAGAGCCCACAATCTTTGTCCCAGTGGAACCGCCCTTGCAACTGAGCTCGACCACATGCACAACACCTTCCTCTCCAATGGCTACAGCGATCACAGTATTAAAAAAATAATCAGTTCCCTCCCCCCACCTTCTTTTCAGAAAGAGTTTAGAAATGTCGTCACCATACCCTACATCTGTGACAACAGAAAAAATAGCTAAGATTTTAATAAAGTACAACCTACACACAGCATTTAAGCCCAACCACAAACTTACTACCCTTATCCATTCTACAAAAGATCAGCTCCCTCCTCTCCTGTTCCTGTAAGCTAGCATACTTTGGACAGACAGGCAGTTCAGCAACCATCTGCCTAGAGGAACACAAGTCATACATTTGCAACCACGACTATGGTCAGTCATGCCTGGTTGACCAAGTCTTGAATACAACCCACAGGATCTCATGGAAAAAAACCATCATGCTCCATCACAGCAAATTCAAAAAAGAGAGACTATTTTTAGAATCTGCAGCAGCTCTCAAAAATCAACCAAATCTAAATAAATATGGTTGCATTAAGCTTCCTAAGAATTGGGAAATACTTCAGAGATCCCACCTTACATTCCAGGCCACTTACAACTGCCCATAGAGGGCACTCCATCTTGATAGGACTTGAGTCACCCAAGTGGTTGGCATAGTATTGTGTGGTATTTGTGTAAATGTTATTACATTAGTATTTTTTTGTAATCCCTGAAGATGTCTCAGTGATGGAAACGAAATATAGGGAGTATTAAATTCTCTTTAATCCTTTCTGAGTGCTGTATACAATCCATTAAGCCTCCAACATGATGTCCTCACAGCACTAAGCATGTTGAGAAAAGAAGGTTTCAGTTATAGACCAGTCTGCATATCTAAGTCAAAGTGTGATCAAAGTGTTGGAAAAATTGGTTAGGAATCAAATGCAAGATTGGGTTGATGGACATAGGATTTTCTATGAGGGTCTGTATGGGTTTGTGAAGGACAGGTCTTGTTTTAGCAATCTGGTTATGTTTAATGATAAGGTGTCGAATGTGTTGGATAAGGGAGATTCATATACAATGATTTCTTTGGACTTTGTAAAGGCATCTGATAGAGTGCCACATGACAGATTGATGTATAAGCTGTAGAAGATGGAATTAGATTGGTTAGGTGGAGTGAAGATTAGTTTTCTGAAAGATACCAGCAAGTTGTATATGATGGAGCAGTGTCTCAGAAAAGGAAGGTTACCCTTGGCATGTCTCAGGGTTCTGTTCTTGGGCCTCTACTGGTTAACTTATTTGTTAATAATATTTCATGCATATTGACTGGGTATCTTCAAATGTTTGCCAATGATGCAAAGTTAGAATTATCAGTAATAGAGAATTAACATTAGTGCTTATGTTAATTCTCTACAGGAAGATTTTAATAGATTTCTGGTGTGGACAGATTAGTGGGGTGCAGTTTAATGTTAATAAATGCAGCAAAGTGTTACATTTATAGAGATTATAAGGCTCTGTACTGTATTGGTGAAGCTGTACTTCAGGAAGTAGATGAGATTTGGGATCTTGGAGTGATGGAAGACAGTGGACTGAAGAAGTTCCCAGGGCACATTACAAGTGTTGCAAAGATTGCTGCTATGATAAAAATTACACTGACATGTAGGGACAAGGAGGTAGTGGTGCCTCTATGGAAAGCAATGTTAGACCACATATGGATTACTCTGCTCAGAATTGGTCACATAATTTTCATTGTGATGTGGAAACACTAGAGAGAGTCCAAAGATGAATAACCAAAGTGATTTCAGGACTCTGGAATGTTAGTTAAAGAGCATTTGAATGTGAATTACCAAGATTGGTGGATAGGATATATGATAGAGACCTTCAAATTAGTTAAGGGATTCTATCAGATTAATAAAGTAGAAATTATAAAAAGAATGGATATTAAGAACGAGAGGCATTCCTGAATGTTGTATAAAGATATGGTGAAGAAGGGTGTGAGGAGTAGATTTTTTATATGGAGAGTTGTTAGTGAGTGGAATGTACTGCTGGTGCACATTGTGAATGCAGGTAGCATAACTTCGAAGCTCATTATGACAGGCATGTTACTGGTCGAGTAGGTCATCCATGATGAGTCTACTGACTCCATGAAAGGTAACAAATTAATAATAACAACAACACACACATGCTTTTTGTTTGTTTTAATTATGCAATCTTCTATTCTCCTGTCAGTTCATCTCTTTCCCAATTCCAGATTCTTCTGACATTTTAGTCTCAAAATAGTATATTTTGAAACAATATCCACTTAGTTAAGGTTCATGTTTCACACTGATAATGTGCTCTAACAGTACAGAAGTGTTATTTAAAATATAGTACACTTTCCATTATCTGGGTGTAGGTTATTTGATTTGCAAATTATCAGAGCATGATTATTTAAGTTAGTAAGTATTTGAATCATAAAATTATGCACTAGAAAAAAAAAAAATATATATACAGAATATTTGGTTCATAAAAGCAGGAAGAAGTAAGAGAACATTTAAGCATAAAAAACTTATTGTTTAATACTGACCATATACAAATATTTTAACATTCTTTGCCTACCAGTTTCGCTAGCAAACTGTCTAGCTTTTTCAAGGCGTTGACAGAAAAGTATAAAAAATACTAGTAAATGCAAATTGAAAGGAACATAAAAACGTTGTAAACACGGTAGTAGCTAAGGTTGCACATTCACGTGACAGAGTGGACTTATTGTTCTTAATCACTATCACGCATGCGTGTTTGTTGTAAACGCATAATGTGATTACCAGCTAGCTGTAGTTCAGATGGATTTAGAGAGAGGATGAGGTTTTTCCATGAACTGTTAATAGTACCCTGATTTCTGTTGAGGTTTCCACCAGTTTTTAACACTACTGCGGCTTCCTTGAATAAACTATGTCTATAATCGTCGTCTAAATATGGCATGGAGCTATTTTGCCACTATCATGTGGTTAGACGTACAGAAATGATGTGCTAAGCCGGAAGAAATACTTCTGTTGTGGTTTACATCACCAACGTGCTCTCTCTGTCTGATCTCCAAACTCCGTGAAGTTTGTCCGATGTAGGCGAGACCACAGGAGCAAGGAATGTAATATACTCCTGGATATTTGTAGAATGACACCTTGTCTTTTGGTGATCCTAAAAAAATGTTTGATGCTGGTGGTTGGTTTGAAGATCACTCTGATGTTGTGGGCTTTTAGTATTCTGGCTATTTGATAAAAATTGACTTGAAGGGAATCACTACAGTAGAAATGTGCTGGGAGTTTGGTTCTTCTTGTCTGGGATTGTCACCGTACAGATATTTTTTGATGATGTTTTGGCTATTATTGAGATTTCAGTCTGTGTATCCCCCTCTTCTGATATAAACTTACATGCTCTATTTTTCAGCATATGGATAATGCTTAGTTTGTGTGTCTTGTGATGGTTAGAAGTATAATGAAGGTATCTTCCAGTGTCTGTCGGCTTTCTGTAAATAGATAAATTGACACTATTTGATTGTCTTTTTATCAAGATGTCTAGAAAATGCAGATGGTTGTTGTTTTCAACTTCCAGAGTGAATTTTATCTTGTTATTTATCTTATTTTATATATGATCAGTATTAAACTATAAGTTTTTTATGCTTAACTTTCAAACGACCAAATATGTTTAATTTGAACAGTTTCAGAGAACATTTCTTGCTTTATGCCCAGATATGGTCTGGTCTTAGTGTGCCAATTTAGCAACTTTTCTTGTTATCTGTAATCTTTCAAGGTAATTTGTAATATGTGATCTTGAAGACCAGCAAACATTACAGATTATCTGATTCAATAATCTGTACAAATATTAGAGGTGGCCAGGAAAACATGATGGATTCTAAAAGTGGTTATGTGGATGGTCAGCATAGGAATGGACTGGGCAGTAATACAAGGGGGCGTTTAGTCTAGGAGGCTATGTGAGGAAGAAGATGAGCAGACGGTAGCAGGTGAGGAGAAGTTGCAGATGGGAGGGGTGGGCAGCATTAATAGGACTGGTTATAGACCAAGAAATGAATTATTTATTTATGAATGACAGAAGTGTCAGAAATAAGCAAGATGAAATTGTTGCATTGAGTGAGTTTATGTGCCAGAAAATAGTTGGAATAAGTGAAACATGGTTAGATGAGGATGACATCTTGATGGGAATCGAAATGGAGGGATATGATGTTTTTTGTGAAGATAGTCAAGGCAAGAAGAGAGAGAGAGAGGGGGAGTGTTATTGATAGCAGATGAATCATGTCCAAGCAAGGTTGAGATTCAAGGAGAAAAAATTGGCAATGGTTTTGAATCAGTATGGTGTGAAGTGGAGGTAGATAGAATGAGATATCTGTTAGGGTGTTGCTACAGGCCAAGGAATGTGAAATATATAACCTGGCTTAATGAGCAAGCAAAGGCTGATCATTATGAGTTATTTCAACTATGAAAATATGAAATGAAGAGATAGCAACAGGGAATAAGGAGAATGAATTTTGAGTTCCTAAGGGATAACAATCTTAGACAGCATTAACAGAGGACACACAAGGGTTAAGTTTTAGATCTGGTTATATCATCCGAGTAGGTGATTGTGAATGAAGTGTCTAATCTTCTTCTGGTTGTAAAGATTAACCATAAAGTGATCAAAAGGTGGCAGCCAATCATATGAGAACTTTTATAAAGAAGGGATATATGTTGGATGGTAAAGGAAGCAAACGTGCAGTATGAGGAGTTAGATATGTGACAAGTAGAAGGCAAAATCACTATCAGAGGATGATGATGCTAGTTGATGACAATGGCAGACTGGTAACCAATGCAGAGGATATAATTGAATTATTCAATGATCAGTTTATTAGTGTATTTCATCTTCCCACTGCTGGAGTGTAGACAGTATGACAGAGGAGGGACTGATTGTGAATGAGCAGGAAGTATGAGGAATTAAGTAAACTTCATGATAATAAGGCAACAGCATTTGGTGGTATATCACCACATATCTTGAGGGAATGCCTATGGAATTAATGGTACCTTTGAAAACTATTTAACATGAGTCTTGCAACAGGGCAAGTCCCAAAGGAATGGAAAATGGGGGTAATTGTTGTACTTCGTAATAGATGTGGAGGGGGGTTAAGACTAAGGCTACAAATTATAGGCAATGTGTGTGTTTGAGATTGTTGTCAAGATATTAGAGAAGTTGATAAGGACTAGGATTCAAAAATGGGTTGATAGTTTTTCAGCAATCCGCTTATGTATTACAACACGGTGACAAATTCACTTGATAAAACTGATGCATATGTAGTGGTGTACTTCGATTTTTTAAAAGCCTTTGATAGACTGCTACATTACAAGCTAGTAGCTAAACTGAAACAGATGGGATTAGATAACAAAGTAGTAAGTCAGATAACTCATTGGCTGTCAGATAGGTATCAGCAGGTTGTATATATGGAGCAGTGGAATCCCAAAAGAGGAAGATCGCTAGCAAAATACCACAGGAATCCGATTTGGGACTGGAGATGTAAAACTGTTTGCTGATGCAAGTGGCAATGAGTGGAGTTTTCAGTTTAATGTTGCAGTGTTCAAGTCTTGAAATACGGTAAACAAGGTTGAGATGCAGAGTATGCAATTAATGAAGAAATTCTGAAGGAGATGAGAGATCTGGGAGTGATGATGGACAAAGACTTTAGGGGCTACATTGATAAAATTGTAACAACATCCCAACAGATTATGATAATAATGAGGTCATTGACAAGTAAAGAGATTACGGTTCCCCTGTATAAGGCTTTGATTAGGCCACATATATACTAAATCTGTACATACTACTATGTACAGATTTAGTCTCCTAGTTTTCAGGAGAATGAGGATGTATTTGAGGAAGTCTAGAGAAAGTTACTGTCAAATATGGGGAGAGATTGGGGGAATGAACTTATACAGAACCTTCTGAATAGAAGAAGAGAGGATATGATTGAGACATGAGTTGGTGAGGAGTTGTTACCAGATTAATGCAGAGAAGATATTCATTAACTAGAAGGAAGCAAGGGAGAACCAGAAGCCATCCATGGAAGCTGTATAAGGAGGGCGTGAGCAAGGGAGTGAGAAGCAGGTTCTTTGCATAGTGATTGGTGAGTGGAATGCATTGTCCTGAAAGTGTGGTGAGTGCAGAAACTGAATGGGTTCAAGGCAGAGCTCGATCTTTTGGCATGAAAGAATATAGACCTCTGTGTAGTCCTTTGACTACATGGAGAACAGATATTAATAATAATATAGAAAGAGCAACTGTAGAGTAAATTATATTTAAAAACTGCAATAAAATATGAAGTTTAAGATTATTTATGTTTTACAGTTATCCATATCTCCTACATTAGCCACAACTCTAGTGAAAAACTGAATCAGTAAGAATGCAAACAATCGTGAGCTAAAGGTCAATTGGTAGAGCCTCTGCTACTAATGGCTCAGCAAAAAGTTAAGCAAGTTTGAGCACGGTTAGTAGTTGGAAGGAGACAATCGTTCGAAGCTGTTGGCACACTCTTCCTCGACGAGTCTTTGGACTCCATGGAGGTGTCACATAATAATCGAGATTGAGTGTGCCAACGATTGATTTCCTTCAAACTACTAACCATGCTCAAACTTGCTTAACTTTTGGGAAAGTAGTGTTCCATATATTTGTATTTTTAGGTTTCTGATTGAGAAGCAGAAATAGTAAAATGGTAAAATACCTTGAATTTAAATAGCATTCACATACATGAATTGCAACTAAAGGAAACTCCTGTTAAGGATGATTTGATGGTTCTCGGAAAAGTTACATTAAATTAGCACTTTATTTAACCTAGGTAGTACCTTTATGTCTTAAATTTATTATTATATCTTAAAACAAACTTAAATAGCTTCAAGTCTGCTGTTTTCTAGAGCAGACTTGAATTAAGATAAAATATTGGGTAGAATAAAAACATTTGAAGATATTTGGAATGTGACAATTTATGGTAATGCCATTTAAACTGGAGGCAGATCATGAAGAAACGATACTTTAAATGTTTGGGATTTGCAGTCTGCATATGCAATTCATTAATCAGAAAAATAAACAGGGTGTCTACTTCTAATGGAAAGTATACTGAAATATATATAATGATATATATAAAAATTAATAAATATACTGTTACTGAATGAGTCATTAACAGTATATTTATTAATTTTTTATAAATCATTATATATATTTCAGTATACTTTCCATTAGAAGTATACACGCTGTTTATTTTTCTACTTAATGAATTGCATATATAGTTAGTTGCTGTCGCGATATAATATATTTTGGTTACCGTCGGAATCGAATGCATAACGGTGGAAGACAAAACGAAGGTAAGTTTTCATGACTGTATTTAGTTATATTTCATTTTATTTAGTGTACTTAAATGTTTTGTTTTGCTTGTAATTGTTTGTACTTTTTTCTTATTTATTTAACGGAATTTATTAATTGAATAATTAACGATTACGCTACTCGGCAGTAAGGAATGATGGCGGATTCAGCTGCAGTCGCAAGTGGCGTATCACCAAGTCCTCCGCCATTTAAGAACTCTATGATAAGCAATATCATAAGGGACTTTGTGGCATGCAGTACTTGCGGCATGTATGCATCTTGGGAATTGGAATTGGATATGTGGCTTGTGAAAGAGAGCGGAGAGTGTATGTACGCAAAATGCAGGCAGTGGGAGGAAATAAGTGCATTCAAAATATCAATATCGGACTTTGTTGTTCCAGGAATGGGGAATGAATGTAGGAAGACAAGTAGTGCGATAGGAGAGAATGAAAAATATATATACATGAATGAGAAAATAATAGTTGATAGTGTGGAAGGCGTGAGTGACTGTGAAAGTTTAGGAGATGGTTTTGTTTGGGAGAGTGAATTTAGATAGAGTGACTGACCTGCAGAGGGAGATAGATGAGCTGAAAGAGAAGGTGGAATGTCTTGTGAATGAGAGCAGAAGTATGAAAGATAAGATTAGGAGAATGGAAGAGATAAATGCAAGCCAAATCAGATCTTCATGTTGGAGGCTTAATGGATTTTTTATAACACTCAAAAAGAATTAAAATATAATTTAATACTTCCTATATTTCGTCCTAGTCACTAGGACATCTACGGGGATTACAAAAACAATTAATGTAACATATACACAAATAACAAACAATACTAAGCCCAACCACGTGGGTGACACTAAAGTTCTATCTAGGTAGAGCACCCTCTAAGGGCAGTAGTAGGTGGCCTGGAATGTAAGGTGGGAACTCTGGTGATGAGTGTTTCCCAAATCTTCGGAAGCTTAATGCAACTGTATTTATAGATTTGGTTGGTTTTTGAGAGCTGCTGCTGCTTCTAAGAAAAGTCTCTCTTTCTTGAATTTGCTGTGGTGGAGCATGGTGGTTTTCTTCCATGATACCCTGTGGGTGGTGTCTAAAACATGGTCAGCCAAGCCTGAATGGCCATAGTTGTGTTTGAAGATGTAAGACTTGTGTTCCTCTAGACGGATGGATGCTGATCTGCCTGTCTGTCCAAAGTACGCCAGCTTACAGGAACAGGGTACTTTGTAAACTCCAGGCAGAGAGAGAGGAGGGAGCTGATCTTTCGTAGAATGGATAAGGGTAGCAAGTTTGCAGTGGGGCTTATATGCTGTGTGTAGGTTGTACTGTTTTAGTATCTTGGCTATTTTTTCGGATGTGCCATGGATGTAGGGTATGGTGATGGCATTTTTAAAATCTTGTTGACGAGAAGGACGGGGAATGGGGAGGAGTTGATTATTTTTTTGAAACTGTGATCGCTGTAGCCATTGGAGAGAAAAGTGCTGTGTATGTGGTTAAGCTCAGTAGTGAGGGCGGTTCCACTGGAACAAAGATTGTGGGCTCTCTTGGTAAGAGTTTTAATAATGCCATATTGTTGAGAGGGGTGGTGGTGGGAGAGTTTGTGAATGTATCTGCCTGTGTGTGTAGGTTTTCTGTATACGGTGAAGGTAAGTGTATCATTAGGCAGGCGTGTGACTAAGGTGTCTTGGAAGGGTAAACAATTGTTCTTTTCCTTTTCCATAGTGAACTGGATTCTTGGATGTAGACTATTGAGATGACTGAGGAAGGAGTCTAACGTGTCTGGGCCATGAGGCCAAATAGAGAACACATCATCTACATATCTTAGCCAGATAGAAGGTTTGAGTGGGGCTGAGTCTATGGCTCGTTTTTCGAAATCTTCCATATAGAAATTGGCAAGGGGGGGGTGAGAGGGGGGAACCCATGGCAGTTCCCTCTATCTGCTTGTAGATTTTGTTGTTCCAAGAGAAATACTCAGAGTTAATGGCAAAGGAAAAGAGATCTAAGATGTCAGAGGGAAAAACGTTTTCTAAGAGAGATAAGGTGTCAATTAAGGGAATATTGGTAAACAAAGAGGAGATATCAAAGCTTACCAATATGTCTGTCTTATTCAAGGTTAAATTTTCTGTGAGGGCTTTAAAGTGGGTCGAGTTTTTTATATAGGAAGGGGACCCTCCAATGATGGGGATCAGAGAGTTGGCCAGCTGTTTAGATAGTCTATAGCAAGGTGCATTGGTGGCATCTACTATAGGACTAAGTGGGGAATTGGGTTCGTGGATTTTTGGTAAACCGTATATTCGGGGGGGATGGGAGCAGAAAGGTTTAAGTTTTTTCGTGACGTCAGGGGCCAGGAAGATACTTTTTTGAGTAAGATTTTTAGTTTCTTAACTTGTGTTTTTGTGGGGTCGTGTTCTAGCGGAATGTAGGTAACGTGATCGCAGAGGATAATGTTCATTTTACGATTGTATTCACTGGTATTAAGAACAACTGTGGCATTACCCTTATCCGCTCTGGTGATGACGATACTTTTTTCTTTACGTAGTTTCAGGAGAGCCGTGCGTTGGGCATATGATAAATTACTTTTTGGCGGCGAAGAATGCGCGAGGATGTTGGCTACGTCAAGTCTGATGTTGTTAGCTATCTCCGACGGTAAGCAACCGATTCCCCGTTCGAGACCATGTTTTGGACACCACCCACAGGGTATCATGGAAGAAAACCACCATGCTCCACCACAGCAAATTCAAGAAAGAGAGACTTTTCTTAGATGCAGCAGCAGCTCTCAAAAACCAACCAAATCTCAATAAATACGGTTGCATTAAGCTTCCGAAGATTTGGGAAACACTCATCACCAGAGTTCCCACCTTGCATTCCAGGCCACCTACTACTGCCCTTAGAGGGCACTCTACCTAGATAGGACTTTAGTGTCACCCACGTGGTTGGGCTTAGTATTGTTTGTTATTTGTGTATATGTTACATTAATTGTTTTTGTAATCCTCGTAGATGTCCTAGTGACTAGGACGAAATATAGGAAGTATTAAATTCTATTTTAATTCTTTTTGAGTGTTGTAAAAAATCCATTAAGCCTCCAACATGATGTCCTCACAGCACTTAAGCCTCTACACACGTAAGCCAAATCAGAGTAGGGGAGAGAGAGAATTTTGAGAGTGTTAGAAGAAGAGAGAAAGGAAACAGTAGAAGAGAGGGAATGAGTGAGAGTTATGGGGATGCTAGAAGAGGAGAGGAGAAAATGGAAACAGAAGAGAGGGAATGAGAGAGAGGTATGGGAATGCTAGCAGACGAGAGGATGGAAACAGTAGGAGAGATGGAATGAGAGAGGGATATGGAAGTGCTAGAAGTGGAGAAAATGAAAACAGTAGGAGAGAGGGAATGAGAGAGATGTATGGGAGTGCTAGAAGAGGAGAGAATGGAAACAGTAGGAGAGAGGGGTATGGGAATGCTAGAAGAGAGAATAGCAGTAGAGGAGAAGGAATGAGAGAGACCTATGGGAATGAAAGAAGAGGAGAGAATGGAAACAACAGGAGAGAGGGAATGGTAAGAGGTATAATGTATGGCGACTCAATGATCCGTGGTGTTCAAGATAGGATGCGTGAGGAGTGTTTGCCAGGAGGAACAATAGAAAGGGTGGCTATGGCAATTAAGAGAGGTGAAAGGGTGTACGAGATGATTATGATGGTAGGAATAAATGACTTGAGTGGTAATGTAAGTCAGGCAGCGAGAGATATGAGATTTTGCTTGAGGCTGTATGAAAGAAGATAGAGGAAAAATAGTGTGCATGTTGCCTAGGTATGATAATGATGAGCTGAGCAGAAGAGCGGTAATATTGAATAGCATAATAGCAAGAATGTGTGACAAGAGAGGAATTGTATGCGAGAGACCACTACATTTGAATGAGGAAGGACGTAAGGCATCTGGAGAGATTGCTGTTCTGAACGAGTCTGTGTCCCAGGGAGGATGATAGCAGGGGTGGCCTCTTGTGGGAATGGATACTTGGGAGAACGGAGACGACATCAGGTAACACTGAGCCCAGTGGAGTCTAGAAGGGATAATGCTGGGTATAGAAACAATGGCATTTATATGCTTTATACTAATGCCAGGAGTATCTGGAATAAGGGAGAGGAATTGGTGGCACAGATAACCTCAGCCTGTCCAATAGTTATTGGGATCACTGAGACGTGGTTGACAGAAGGGGATATAATAACAAGAATAGAAGTCGCTGGGTACAGCATTTTTTGTCAGGATAGGAGGAGAAAGCGTGGTGGTGGTGGTGGGGTACTGCTTATGATAAGTGATGACCTATGTCCTCTAAGAGTGGAGGCTTTGGAAGGAAGTGAGAAATGATTTTGAGAGCATATGGTGTGAGGTAGGCAAGACAGGATATTTAGTGGGATGTTGCTACAGATCCAGGAGCACAGAGGATGGGGACCAGGAGATGTTTAGACAGTTAAGCTTGGCAAGTGCAAGAAGAATGACTGTTATGAGAGATTTTAACTACAGTAGTGTTAATAATTGGTAGATTTTTATATTGAGGATATTCATATTTATCTTAACATTTAATCCTACCATAGAGATGATCTCTGTTTCTAACAATTATTTTTTTATTCCGAGTGTACCTATATTTTATTATGTGCACAAGGGTTCACTCCAATTGGTGCAATGATCTTAACTCTTTCTTTCAGAATCCAATTAATCACTGACTCAAGACCAAAAGAAAATAAACACATTTAATAAAACTAAAACAATATATATACACTTCAAACAACTTTACATATCTAACTACAAATTAATTGGATCCAAGGCCTTTTAAAAATAAACTTACACTTAAGACTAGACTAAACACTTTATTTGCACAATCACAAAAAGTTCATAGCCAGTTTCTTTCTCTGTCAAGGCCCTTTTCAGAAGATATATGACTCTATTCTTCATTTTAGAGGATCCTTTTTTATCACTCATGTAGCACAAATAAAAATCTTCCTGACTTAATTCTGTCTCTTTTTAGTAGAAATAATAGTCAGATCAGGCGTCCTTAATACTGATGAAACTTCTTAATCAAAATTTTCTCAAACATTCCTTTAGAACGTAAATAGCAAATTCTTCTTTTATTCACTATACTTCATGACAGTTAACTTTTCCACTTTAAAAAAACTTACAGTTCTACGATTTCCTTTTGGAATCTACTATAAATCTTCCAATTAGCGTTTCCTCCAATAATCCTTTTAAAACGCATATAGCAATATTTTCTTTTATTTATCCACATACTTATTCCACATTAAAACTTAATAGTTCCACAATTCCTTTTTCGGAATATACTATTAATTTTCTTCCGACTGTCACAATAAAACTTAAGTTCCTCCTAACCTAAAAAATTCGCCAGCCTGTATTCTAAATTCCTTCCGAACGCTATCTTGTTTACAACCGTTACCCAGATACCGAACGCTCTCTTGTCAGCTGTCAATCACTCATCAAACCTCTCGGCGAGCATGCGTATTCCGTGACAAGCGAGAAACTGTCTGTGTTCACTGGGCATCTTACAGATGCCGTATGGTCACTCCGATGCTCGATTTTCCACACTAGGCCACGCCATGTAGTCCTGTTGTTTGCCCTTCTGGCAGCCTCAACTCTCTGAAGATCAGTCACTCCACACATGCCATCCATCCATCCATCTCACTGATGATCTGCCCCTGCCTCTTTTTCCAGGAACTTTGCCTTCTATTACTGTTCTTAGAAGTCCTCCTTCCATCCTTTCTATGCGTCCAAAATATTTTAATTTTCTTCTCTCAATATCCTTAAAGAGCCTTAAAGTTCTACTAATCTTTTCTAACACCCATTCATTTGTACGCCTTTCAGTATATGATATCCTCAACAGCCTTCTGTAACACCACATCTCAAAAGCAGATATCCGTTTCTTATCTGACTTCTTTATGTTCCAAGTCTCGCATCCATAAGTTACTGTTGGAAAAACAACTGCATCCAAAATCCTCAGCTTTGTTCCCAGCGAGAAACTAAGTACTGTATAATGGCTGACATGTTGTCTCCGTTAGCAACAAGAGAATGTCCTCATAAAACACAACTTTTGATAATTTTAAATTACAATTTAAAATTATCAAAATCAAAAATTATCAAAATTAACATAAATTTTTAACTGCTTTACATATCACTTTTAACAAAACAATTTCCATAATGGGCACATCGCAAGTGCCGACAATGCGTGTTACGAAATTAAAACTAATAAACATTCTAACATAACCAATATGTAAAAAATATTCAGAATTTTAAATTATGATTTTTTTTTACAGTAGCATAAATCGGAGAGAGGAAGATGCATGTAGCAATAGGGGAATGGAATTTCTAGAATTCTTGAGGGACAAATGTCTTAGGCAACATGTAACAGAGGGAACAAGAGGTTCAAGAGTTTTGGATTTGGTTATAGCATCAGAAGAGTAGATAATAACTGAGATGACATCTCTCCCACCAGTTGGAGAGAGTGACCACATGGTTTTGACTTGGAAAATGAATAGACATGCAGGAGTATCAAAGAGATGGGAACTTATGTGGAATTATAAAGCAGGTGATTATAATAGTCTTAGACGTCAACTTCGGGAAGTTTCAAGGAGGGAGGAACTGGAAGGCCGGGATGTCATAAGTGTGTGGAAAATTGTGAAAGAATATTTGTTAGCAGCAATGGTAAGTTGTATACCACGAGTGAAGAAGAGAACACAATTTGGAGTAAAGTGGATGACAAACAATATTAAACAGGAATTGTATGCGAAAAAGAGGCTATGGAAGAGATATAAGGAGACAGGTGAAGATAAGATGCATGAAGAATATAAGACACAGGCCAGAAGAGTGACTAGTGTGGTAAGGAAAGCGAAACTGGAATATGAGATGAGATTGGCCCTAAGATCCAAAGAAAATCCTAGGGAATTTTTTAGCTATGAATCTTTTCTAACCAGTAAGAGGAGAAATGACTGTAGAAGAATGATATTGTGGGATAAAAATGGGCATAGAGTGACTGATGCAGAGGACATAGTGGAATTGTTCAATGAACACTTTATTGGAATATTTCATCCTAGAGGAGTCAGTTTTAATGCTAAAGGGATAGGGCAGGTTCGAGGTTTAGAGGTACAGGAGGAGAGTGTGTTTCAGATATTGAGTACTCTGGATGTCAGTAAAGCTTTCAGAATGGATGGTATTTCACCATGAGTTTTGAGAGAATGTGCCAGGGAACTGACAGTACCTTTAACATGGCTTTTCAATGAAAGTCTGGCTGCAGGAAAGGTGCCCAGGGAATGGAAGGAAGTAAGATAGTGACATTGCATAAGGGTTGTAACAGACTGGAAGTGTCTAATTATAGGCCAGTTGGTGTGTCATCAGTAGTTAAGATCTTGGAGAAATTAGTTAGGGACCATATACAACATTGGGCAGATGAGGGTAATGTTATTTGTGAGAGTCAACATGGATTTGTGAAGGAGCACTCTTGTTTTAGTAATATGCTAGCCTTTTATAATAAAGTTACAAGAGCAGTAGATGAGGGAAAGGCATACACTGCCATTTTCTTGGATTTAGTGAAGGCATTTGACAAGATACCACATGATAAGCTGATATTTAAGTTGCAGCATATGGGTCTAGATGTCAGATTGGTCAACTGGATTCAGGATTGGCTGTCTGATAGGTATCAGAGAGTTGTGTATGGTGCAGCAGTTTCAAGGAGGTAGAGGGTTACAAGTGGGGTCCCACAGGGCTCAGTACTAGGACCTATATTGTTTAACCTTTATATCAATGACATTGCCAGTGGATTGCAAGGGGATATTCAGTTGTTTGCAGATGATGTGAAGCTGGGAAGGATTATTAGTAATAGTGCAGACATGGTAGCCCTGCAAGAGGATTTGAATAAGCTAGATAGATGGGCAAATGAATGGGGATGTCAGTTTAATGCAGCAAAATGTAAGGTCTTGAGGTTTGGGAAACATCGATGGGATGCTGCATTCTCTATGGGAGGAGTTATACTGGAGGAAGTAGGGGAGACAAGAGATCTGGGTTGATGATTGATAGAAACCTGAAATTTAGGAGACATATTGCAAAGGTGGTGAAGGTAACAGAGGATTGCTACAATTATGAGAAGGACATTGACCTACAGAGATAAAAGGGTTATCATTCTGTTGTATAAGTCTCTGATCAGACCACACTTAGACTATTGTTCTCAGATTTCGTTCCCCAGGATTTGAAGGGAATAAATTAACTGTGGAAAGGATACAAAGACGGATGACAAAGATGGTTTCAGGACTGTACAAGGATAGTTATGAGGATCGGCTGAGGGAATGTGGACTGCAGAGTTTGGTGGGTAGAAGGAGAGGTGATATGATTAAGACTTTTAAACTGTTGAGAGGTGGTTACAGGATTGACATTGGGGAGTTCTTTCGGTTGGTTGAACAGCGGGAAGGAGTGATGACAAGAGGCCATCCCAGGAAGTTAAGAAAGGAAACTGTGAGCAAGAGGGTGAGGAGTGGTTTCTTTGCATGGAGGGTGGTTGAACCGTGGAATGCATTGCCTGATGGAGTGGTGAGAGAGAGAACGGTCAATGAGTTTAAAGAGTGGTATGATAGACTTTGTGTTTCTTAGGGGGGACCTCCCCTCAATGAATCTTGACAGACTATGTTCTTAGGAAAGACCGCCCACGATGAGTCTTTTGACTCCATGGAGGCCTGAATAATAAGAATATGCAGACTGCAAATCCCAAACATTTAAAGTATCGTTTCTTCATGATCTGCCTCCAGTTTAAATGGTATTACCATAAATTGTCACATTCCAAAATATCTTCAAATGTGTTTATTCTATCCAATATTTTATCTTAATTCAAGTCTGCTCCAGCAAAGAGCAGACTTGAAGCTATTTAAGTTTGTTTTAAGATATAATAATAAATTTAAGACATAAAGGTACTATCTAGGTTAAATAAAGTGCTAATTTAATGTAACTTTTCCGAGAACCATCAAATCATCCTTAACAGGAGTTTCCTTTAGTTGCAATTCATGTATGTGAATGCTATTTAACAAAGTTTTTGACCTCTACCATTCTTCCTTCTACTTGCCTCATATTTAAAAAACTCCGAGATTTTACTTTGCCCGTTTTTTCAATTTCTGCTCATACTACACTTTTGTTTTCCTTACTGAGTCACTCTCTTGGCTTGTTCTTTATACTCTTCATGTAACTGGTTATTACTATTATTCATCTTGTACTGCCTCTAAAGTACCATCTTTCAGATTACAATTTACGCTCCTCATTCATCCGTTTTACACCTACCTTATTCAGCCTTTTGGCCTTCGGAATGCATTCAACATATTGATGCTGTTGTATTTCTTTGTCAGTTCCCAAGCAGCATTTATTTCCTTACCGCTCAACTCCTCATTTCATGCTATCGCTCCAAGCTGTCTCCTAAGCTTGTCATAATCACCAGCATTATAAAAATTCACACATATCCTTTTCTCACAAAAGTATGCATACGGCTAGCCACACAATGCAATGATCAATCTCACCAACTAGAGTGATCATTGCATTGTGCTAAACCCAAACACAAAGTGCTAAACCCAACTCACAATTACATCCTCTGTTGAAATGATCAGATCTACAACTCTCTATCCTTACATGCCCTCCTTTACATGCTGCTGAGATAGTTTTCTTTCAAGAACTTGAGAAATTCATTTCCCATATTCCCAAATGCTATCTCTTTATTCCAATCTATACAGCCATAATTAAAATCATCCATAATAATTAACCTCACTTTGTTCACTAAGCCAAGTTGTTTATACATTTCTTCATCACCATCCTCTGCATTATCAAGCCTATAGTAAACATCCAACAAAATATGTCTTCCTGTAGACCTCCATGTTACACCACACTGCCTCATAACCATTCCACTTTGTCTACCTTATGTGGACATAATTCCATTGCTATCATCAGCACTCCTCCTACTCCCTTCCTGACCTTTCTATCCTCGCAAAAAATACTGTTGTTGTGTCTCAATTTATGATTATTAGGCTT
The DNA here is from genome assembly GCF_054136105.1 of Typopeltis vanoorti. Lineage (NCBI taxonomy): Eukaryota > Metazoa > Arthropoda > Arachnida > Uropygi > Thelyphonidae > Typopeltis > Typopeltis vanoorti. The sequence continues at coordinate 33,588,741 of NC_143567.1, read as the reverse complement.
TCAACTATCCTTACATGTGAAACTACTTGTCTTTGTCCAAATCTTATTTATATATGAGATTTCACCCAAATACAAATATTCAAGCTTCTTCTCCCCTTAGTGTCCCTAAATATTTATTTTATACTGCACCTTTCAGAAACTAAATTTTCTGAAAGGTGCAGAAACTAAATGAATAAAATTCAAAAACAAGGAGCAATTACCAAAATATGTCTGAGTGTGAAACTAATATGCAGTCATTACCTTTATCTCGTAACTTAACAAATCCCCCCCCCCACGTGATTAGGTTTGTACGTTGTTACAAGTGGTGCATCGAGCAGCAATCTCAGACAACTGTTGTTGTCTGAGATTGCTGCTCCATGTTTAAGAGTTCAATAAACAAAAGTTTATTGAACCTCTTAAACATGGTACAATTCATTCTTTATCAAATAAAACTCAATTCAATACTAAGAATATATAATACAAATTTTCACTAGCTAAACACAATTATTAGGTTAAGATCCTACACGAGAATTGTGATCATATCGCCATAACAGGTTCTATACATATAAACATGTATAATTCTAGAACTAGTTGATCTTTTGTCTAACCCTTTACTGGTTTGATAACGCTATAATTCTGTATTTTCTAGGACATATATAATCAGTTACTCTAATTTTCTCACTAAGATAATATGGATTAAATTTATCCTTTTGCTGTTAAAACTCTCTTAATTAAAATACAATGTACATGCATAAATCTCTAAGCACATGAATTACGTATTAATTAAAAATAACAAGCTCATTTTTATTCTAGTTTGGCATGTACTAAAGTCCTAGTACAATTCTCATTAATCTTTTCAACTGTTCAGTAATTGAACAATGACTACAGTTACATATGATTTGAATTGACACGAGATTTTACAGTACCTTTTGACTTGGGTCTTCTACACTGGTCTCTACCCTTTTCTGATATTTTACCTTCCTAGGACGAACTCTTCTATAACTTATCACTCCTACGTTCTTTTGGCACTAAGATGGGCTTTCACAATCTTTACCTTACATTCTTCAATCAAGGACATACATAGGATCATCTATTTTATGGCTGTGAAATTCTCCACGTGGGCACTGACTCCTTTATAGAATTTTCTTTCTCTCCTTACGATCACGGCACGATGAAACACACTGACATTATCTTCTCTCTTTTTAACTAAACGGCGTCCCTCATTTCTTACAATAAGAACACTGAATCGAAATCCCACACACTTTGTTTCCTTATTGTGTTGGACGGAGAAAACTCCTAACCCATCACTCAGGAAAACCGCGTGAGACCTATACGAAGACTCGTGAAGAAAACTCTGAGGAAAAAAGCCTCGTGGGGGGGTTCCTAACCCTTTTATACGATGACCCCTCCCGGCACCTTCTTCAATTTCTTTTCTCCCCCCTTACTGAAGTCGAATTCACTGACCAATTAGAGTGACGTTTTTCTGCCAAAACATCATGCGGTCCGTGCGCATGCGACTGACACGTGACAAAGTCTCAATTCGGGAATTATGACCTTGAGCTTTGGCTTTTGTTTAAGCTAACCTCTATGTCATCTATACTAAATTAATCCCCTTTCCAAAATTTTCTAAGAATTAACTCAAATCTTTAATCTCTTATTTCAAGTGTAAAAACTAGCCTCTCACATACAAAATCCTATGACTAATCTTCTTTGCTTTACTTAACCTTATTTTATCATATTACAACTTTAATAAAATTCCCTTCTTTTTTTTCTTTTTTTTATTTAGTTCAACAAACAATTTCAGCTATTTTTTCACTTGGATGCAAGCATGTTTTTCTTTCCTTTTATTTTTTGTATTCGTTACTTTCAAAGGCTCTTAACGATATCTGCTTAGGAACAAGCTTGCTCTTAGTTATCTATACAGGTTTTTATTTCTTCTCTTGCTACATCATGATAACCGAAATTTTCACATTCTTAAGTTATTAGGGTGTAACACTGTATCCTTCCATATCCGTTAGAATATCATCTTCATTCAACCATGTTTCGCTTATTCCAATGAATTGGGACAAATAAACTCAATCAGTGAAACCATTTCATCTCTCTTATTTCTGATACTTGTGGCATTTGTAAACAAACAATAATTCATTTCTAGGTCTATAACTATTTCTTTCCAAGCCACTTGTTGATTTCTCCATCACACCTGTCCAATCACCTTTATCACCACTTAACACATATCTGCTCAGTCTCAACTTCCCCTATGCCATTGTCTCCCTGTCTAATAATATTTTTTAATAATGTTACAGTTGAGATGGATAAAGGGAATGGATTATGCTATGATAATGCTGGAGTTTGCTAAGACATTTGACAGGATACCATATAAAAAAACAACAGCATAAATCGGAGAATATAGGATTGGAATATAACTTATTGACTTACATAAGTGCATGGCTAGACTATCAGGAAGTTGTATAAGGTGAATCTCCCAGATTTAAGGTGACTAGTTTATAGAAAATTTTAGTTTATATATGTAAAAATATATAAAATTTTATTCAAAAAAATTATATATTTCATCCAGCGTAACACGGACATCATCAAGGAAACAGACCAGTAACTTTTTTTTTATGTTGAGCCCTTATACGAGAGGTTGGTTAATCAACCTATAGTACCTTAGTACAGTGTATGAGTGGTGGGTTGGGAGAGAAGGTACTTGTTCACATTTAATTTGAACAGATGTATATTGTATTCCCTGGGGAACACAACAAGGAGAAGACTGTTCCACAGCATAGCAATTGCAGAGATGCAGGAGGAGGGATCCAACTATATATTTGGTTTAATCCTTATCCAAGTGTAAGCAAACAAAGTTTGTGCCTGAAGTATTTTCAGGACTGCATTATGCATTCATTACACTTGCATTATGGAATAGTAAGGCACGTGATGAGAAGTTATACCACCTTTCCCATGAGTTGCCCCAGTCCTGAAAATACTTCAGGCACAAACTTTGTTTGCTTACACTTGGATAAAGGATTTAACCAAATATATAATTGGTAGCATAACCAAGTGAAAAAACTTCCATCAACTGTGAAGGGATGTTGAGCAGCAGCTGCACGTGTTCCAACGAACTTAGTACTAAGTGGGGGGGGGGGGAGAGGATTATTGATGCTATTTCAGATGAACATTTTCCATGGAAATATTTGTAAAATACACATATTGTAAAAACCAAATGTCTGTGCATGACAGTGGGAGTATGTGAGTTAGTAAGAGATGGGTCAATATTAATTTTTTTAGACGCTGCAGATGCAATGGTTGTTATGTGTTTATGCCAGGAGAGAGGCTTGATGTCAGGGTAATTGCAAGAAGGGAAATTGTCTGGAAATTTGGGTGTTGTCAAAAATAATGCTGGGCGAAAATGGTTCTTTTTTTTTTTTTTTTTTTTATTTTTTATTTATTTTTTTTTTTTTTTATGAGAAATAAGACAGTACTGGGTCTTATTAGCATTGATATTGACTAGGTTATCGGAACCCTATTGGAGGATGGCTTGAGATCAGAACTACATTCAAAACAGGAATCATAGTCTACAAGCTCTTGTTTCAATCACAGCTGAAGTGATATGGTTACACTATTAGATTTCAAGGGAAGGAACAATTGAAAAAGTTGCATAGATAAAAAAATAAATACTTAAAAACATTTTGAACAATTAATAGTAATTACTTCCCAAAACTTAGATTGGCATACAGTCTGAACAGATAAGGTTCAAACGATTTAGTAGTGGTTCATTTTTTTTTTAAGGAAAAAGACAATTAAATTTGAACCTGCTGAAATAAAGAATCTTTGTCTGGGTTAAAAAAAAAAAAAAAAAAAAAAACTATACCAATAGCATGAGAACAAGCCAGACTGATCAGATTCCAAAAATGTAATCAGTCTTGATGTTTCTGGATTCTAATTAAAGTAGAATGGCCAACTTGTCCAAAATAGCAAAACATTATATGAGCACCTGATAGACATCTCGCAATGATACATGTGGCAATATATTCTTTGTAGATGGTAAGAAGGAAGACAGTTTGAGCTGGTTTGAAGGAAGTGTACATATTGAATTTGCAAAGAAACTAACAAAGATTCTTTATTCTAATAGGTTCAGATTTGATTCTCTTTTTCTTGAAACATGTGAAATGGCAAAAAATCACCTGAACCTTAACTGCTCAGACTGTATGTCAATTTCTAAGTTTTGGGAAGTGATTACTATTACTTCTTCATAAATTAAAATAATTAAGAAAAATTATCTATAACTTTTACAACTGTTCTTTTGAGCTAATTATATAATCATATCACCTCAGCTATTACTGAGATGCAAGCTAGCTGGCACATGCTTCATGACTCATTGTTATGATTCATGTTTTGGATATATACCTGTCTTACTGATGAATAATTTTTTTTTTTTTTACATTCATAAGCCATGAAAGTTTGTATAAATATGTCATTTAGAATACATGTTATGTTAAAATTTAAGGCAACTAGTGTAGCTCAGGGATCAGTTCTCAGCCCATTGCTGTTCAATATTAGGAAGAAACCGACAGGAATCTCATTCAAGTATCTGATGATGATGCAAAGACAGGCAAGGTAATGTAAAATAATGCAGTACTTGAGAGCCTTATCGGGTGAGGACAAGGGAAGGGAACTATTGATGGTGACTGAGCAGGATTATACGAGGAATTTAGTAAACTTGATGTCAATAACGCCACAGGACCTGATGATATGTCATCATGTATCTTGAGGGATTGTTCCAAGAAATTAAGAACAACTTTAACTTACCTTTTTAGCATCTTAGACTGGCCCAAATTCCAACAGAGTGGATAGAAGGCAAATTTGTTCCGCTTCATAAAGGGGTGGGTAGGAGGAATTAAACACTATGCATTTGAATTATAGATCGATCTGCTTGTCTTGATTGATTTGTGGTTTTATGGCACAAAGACAGCAAAGGTCATACTGCACTAGGACACAGGTTACAGCCATAAATAAATATTTATAGAGAGATAAATTAGTGAAGTAGATGAAATGTAATTACAATGTGTGAAATATCTACATATTAGTTATCTATATTAGGTATTAATAAATAGTTATAAGATGAGAGCCTCCATAGATCAGTCAGTGTAGACTAAGCCCTTTAGCAGGAAAGACCTGGGTTCGATTCATGTCCACGACATGAGGTACCTTTATGTGGTATTTTCAACTAAAGGTGAGTTAGCGGATCTCATATGAAGGTAGGGGGTTTATAAAATGTGAATAAGTTACTAAGACAGGACAAAGCCCTTTACAAAGCCATGCTGCCAATATAGAATATTGCATCCCCATCCACGCACTGTTGTATTTTACCTTTCATCATCTTTTCCAATACTTTAACAACCACTCTTGATATATTATTCGTCTGTAGTTTGCTACCTCTGTCTTGGAGCCACCTTTATGCAATGGTACTATCTTACCCTGTTTCCACTCCTTGGAAGCCTGCCAGAGCTGAGACTTAGATTGAACAACTTCATCAGAGGCAATGCCAATTCTCTTGCACATTCACATAGTATAGAGGCTGATATGCCATCCAGTCCCACTGCTGTGTTCACATTCATAATTTTTTATATGCCAAACACTTTCTGTTTATCTACCTCAATGTTGATATGCATCTCTAACATCAGCAACAGTAAAATCGCCACCTGGATGATGATGTTATGTGCCATCCAGTCGTTTTCAACTCTTGGTGATCTTGTAAACAAAGGCTCTCCATCCCACAAGGCCTCTTTGTCTTTTCTTTCAGTAATTGTAAGTTCAAGTTGGTAAGTTTTTTATATTGTCCATCCAACTCTTTTGTCTTCCTCTTCTTCTCATTCCCTCAATCTTCCCCAACATAACTGCCTTTTCCAACGACAGATCACCTCGCATTATAATATGTCCAAAGTACATCAACTTCTGTTTAGCAATCATTGGCTCCAAGGAGCATTCTGTCTTTATATTCTCTAAAACCTTCTTATTGGTCATTCTTGCAGTCAATAAGATTCTTCATAGTCTCCTCCACACCCATAATTCAAATGAATCAATTTGCCTTCTATCTTTCTCCTTAATAATCCAGCTTTCACATCTACACATCACTACTGGAAATACCACTGCTTTGACAATTCTAACTTTCATGGCCTTACTCACACTATCTTTCATAATTTTTTCCAGGTTTAACATAGCTTTCTTTCCCATTTTCCATTTACTATGGTCCTGAATCAGAAATTATGGTAAATGTGAAGACAAATTAAAAGAAGGATAGTAAATCATAACTTCCAACAATTTCTATTTTATCTCCCTCTATTATAAATTGCTAGAAGCCATCACTTTTGTTTTGTAGTTGTTTAAATTAAGCCCAGCTTTGTTACCTTCCATCTTAACCAATAGAATTGACAGCTCCAGATCTTCCTTATTTTCTGCTATAAGGGTTGTATCATCTGCATATCCTATCTTAAATTATTTATTTTTCTTCCACCAATCTTTATTCCAGCTGAATCTTTGTTGAAATCAACCTGGATGACACACCTTTGCAAAATGATCACTCAACAACTCAACTATTTTTTTTGATTCAGTCATCTTCCTACCATGAGTATTGTTTTAAAGTCAATCTACCAGTCATTTTCTGTCTTACTTGCTACATAATGAAAAAACACTTTTGGGTTTACTTTTGCCTGTTTGGTCTTCCATACCATACTAGTCACCCTTCTTGCCTATACTTTGTACTGCTCATTAGTATGCTGGTCACTTATTATTATTATAAACATTTGACCTCCATGGAGTCAGAGGCTCATCATGGGAGGTACACAATGCTCATCCAACTGTGCTTTAAACTGATTCAACATGTCTACACCCACAACACACTAAGGCAATGCATTCCGCTCACCAACACTCTCCATGCAAAGTATCTACTCCTCTGCTCACAACCTCCTTATATAGTTTCTAGCAATGACCTCTTGTCCTACTCCCCTCTCCCATTCCATGAAAAATCTCCTTCATGTCGACGTGATAACAACCCCTGACTAGCTTATATGTCTCAATCATATCTCCCACTCCCCTCTTCTTCCTATTTACAAGGCTCTGCAACTTATATTCTCTCAATCTGTCCTCGTAATCCACATTCCAAAAAACGCTGACTACCTATGTGAATCTTCTCTGGACTCTTTCCAACATAATCCTCATCACCATGAAAACTAAGCGACCAAATCTGTGCACAATAATCCATACGAGGCCTGATCAAGGCCTCGTATGGATTATTGTCACCTTATACAATGGTATCACAACCTCTCTATTTCTGCATGTCAGGGTCCTCCGCATCATTGCCATTATCCGATGTGAGTCTTCAAACTTGTGCAATGTGGCCCCTGAATTTCAGGTCCTTGTCCACTATTACTCTTAGATCTCTCATCTCCTCTACTTCTATTAAAGTTTTGCCACCAAGTGTATACTTTACATCCCATTGCTGCTTGCCAAATCTCAAAACCTTATGCTTTGCAACATTGAACTGACAGTTCCACTTACCTGTCCATTCATGCAATCTATTAAAGTCCTCTTGTAAGCCATAACATCCACTTGACTCTGCAGTGCTCTCTCCAGTTTTGCATCATCTGCATATCACTAGTTAAACCCATCCCAATATCATTAATATACAAATTGAACAATGGCCCCAAAACTGTCCCCAGCAGCACATTACTAGTGACCTTTCTCTTTCGGGATACCGCACCCCGCCATATACAACTGCCTGACACTTATCCAACAGCCAGTCACTGATCCAACTCAGAAGTCTGTTATCCAATCCCATCTGTTTTAATTTATATAAGAGCTTGTCGTGTGGCAGTCTACTAAAAGCCTTTGCAAAATCTAAGTACACCACTGTATATGCATCTCCTCTTTCCAATGTATTTCTCACTTTGTTATGTTACATAAGTTAGTGAAACATGATCTCCACTTAACAAACTAATGCTGATAACTACAGAGAATACTGCTGTTAACCTATTTCTATGTCTTACTTCTCACCAATCTCTCGAATACTTTCAATACAACTCCATACATACAGAGGGACCTATAATTTGAAGCTGCAGCCTTATCACCACTTTTATGGAGTGGAACAATTTTACCCTCCTTCCACTCCCCTGGAACCTGTGCTGTAGTGAGACTTTTATTAAACAGGCATGCCAATGCTGCTGCCAATTCCCTTAAGATGTGTGGTGATATGTCATCAAATCCTATTGCCTTATTGACAATCTTATTTGTTTTCTCAAATATTCATGATTCCTCCGTGATCAGGATGAAACACTTATAAATTGATCCCTAAATACCTCAACGATGTCTTCTGCAGCAGTTACCATTCTACCACTTTCATCCATTAGCTTCATCTTACCATGATCATTCTTCCTTCTGCTTGCCACACATCTAAAAAACTCTACGGTTTTCCTTTGCTCATACTCTACTTTTGTTTTCCTTACTGGGTCACTCTCCTAGCTTGTTCTTTATACTCTTCATGTGACTGATTATTACTATTATTCATCTTGTATTTCCTCCAAAGCACTTTCTTTTTCCAGATTTCATGCTTAAGCTCCACATTCATCCATTTTACACCTACCTTATTCAGCCTTTTGGCCTTCGGAATACATTCGCACATTGATGCCGTTACATATTTCTTTGTCAGTTCCCATGCAGTTGTGTCCTTGCCACTCAACTCCCTGTTCCATGTTATAGCTCCAAGCTATCTCCTAAGTTTGTCATAATCACCAGCCTTATAATTCCACACATATCCTTTCCCCAAAAAAGTCTGCATATGACTAGCCACAACACAGGTGATAACCTCATGATCACTTTCACCAACTGGAGGAAAGTATGAAAACCTCCTCTCACAATCATTCTCTGATGAAATGATTAGATCTAGAACTTTTTTTCCTCGTCTACCCTCCTTTATGTGATGCCTGAGATAGCTATCTCTCAAGAACTTGAGAAATTCATTTTCCTTATTCCCAAATGTTCACTCTTCATTCCAATATATACCGCCATAATTAAAATCACCCATACTAATTACCCTAGAAGTAGAGCACATGTGATGATCTTGCAAAAGGATCTGAATAGACTATGTAAGTGGGCAAATGAGTGGAGTTTCAGTTTAATGTTGCAAAGTTAAAGGTCTTGAAATTTGGTAGGCTAGGTTAAGATGTAGAGTATTCAATTAACGGGGAAATGCTGAAGGAGGAAGAAGAGATGATAGATTCTGGGAGTGATGGTGGACAAAGACTAAGTTTAGGGGTCACAATGCCAAAATTTTAATAACATCACAATGGTTTATGGCAATAATCATGAGGATATCGATTTGAAGAAGCAAAAAGGTTATGGTTCCTAGTATAAGGCTTTGATCAAGTCACATTGACTACTGTGCACAGATTTGGTTTCCTGGTTTTCAAGTTGATGTACTGGAGAGGGTGCAGAGAAGGTTTATTAAGTTCGTATCAGGTTTATGAAATGTCAGACATGAGGAGAGATTGAAGGAATGCAGCTTACAGAGCCTTGTGACTAGAGTTTCGGTTTGATTTGATTTTTATGGTGCACAGACATCAAAGGTCATATTGCATAAGGACACAGGTTACAGACTGGTTTCAACCTTTATTGAGGTCTCATCAGTGTGAGCTAGATCCATAAAGGTCAAAACCAGTTTGAGTGGTGACCCCTCCCATAATGCATAGGATTATATATGTCCATAAGGATATGTGTTTTGCATTATGGAATACTAAGGCAAGTGATGTGAAGTCATTAGCCTCTATATACAAATTGCCCAGTCCTGAAGTTACTTCACATGCAATACTTGGATGAAGGATTAAACCAAGAATATAATTTCTTGGCATCTTTAATTTATGATTGAAACATAAGTTAGTGAGGAGTGAATCTCCTGCAGACTGATTCTTTCTTTTAGTGTTACACGGTGATCGGCATTCATTTCAGCAAAATTATGGAGAATATAACATTGTCAGGAATAATTATTTTAATTTCCAATGTTTCAATATTGAAACATTGGGAAACTATATTAATTTTCACCAAGTATGCCAAAGTGAAAATGATTTGATCAACTATTATTCTACTGTCCTGACTTTAGTGAAAAATACTAGATCAAAGCTATATTCTATTTATATCATCATCAGAGAGCAACTTAATATAGATAATTTTAATACAGCAAAAGTGGTGGCCTAATCCATAATTTAACATGAGTGTTGTTATATTAGAGTTAAGATTCTAGATTACTTACAATTCTAATCATAATTAACCCTTAGACCAAAAGGTTATGTGGGCAGAATGTGCGCTTCCATATGCTTGGGATTTTTAGACCACCATTATTAAAATTAGGGTGGTTGATAAGAATTTCACAGGTCTCCTTAATACGTTCATACCACAGCACATTAAATTTAACAGCTATGGTAAATCTGGCCTTTCTGATCATGTCCTGAATATTTTACATATAATTGACTGGAAAGGCACTGGTTGTTTACATCACACTAAAATGCAGTATGAGCACAAATTTAAGGAGGCCTGTGAAATTCTTATCAACCACCCTAATCTTAATAATAATGGCAGTGTAAAAATTTCAAGAATATGGATGGCACATATTCTACTCGCATAACTTTTTGGTATAAGAGTTAATTATAATTAGGACTAATTAATCTAGTATCTTAACTCTAGCATAACACTCATTAAATTATGAGTTAGGAAACCACTTTTGCTGTATTAAAATTTTCTTTCTTAATTCTCCTCTTCTACCTTTTACAGTGTCGAGGATTTCTTATTCTTGCATCTGTAACTGTCTTGAGGAGAAGGTGGTGTTGGTGCTATGCCTCCTGGTGTGTCCTATGTCTGTAGATGCATGTGTTCATGAGGCCAGTTTGCCTGTTCTGGGGAAAGAAAAACCCAAGTTTCCAGGTGAAAAGAAAAAAAAAAAAACCTACCTCAGTATGAGACCAGCTAACTCACCTTTCATTGAAAGAGACCAGATAAAGATTCCTCACATCACTAACGGGAATCAAACCCAGGCCTTTGTCTATAATGACTGAGCTACAGAGGCTCCTGTATTAAAACTATCTATATCAATTTGTTATCTGATGTTATAAACAGAATATAGCTTTGATGTAGTTTTTTTTTTTTTTTTTCCCCACTAGCAGTCAGGCCAGTAGAATAATGGCAGATCAAATCACTGTCACTATAGTATACTGTTTGAAGTGTAATATAGCTTGTCTTTGTATATGTATACTCCAGATGATGACCTTAATATGAAGGTCGAAATGTCAGGAAATTAAAGTAATTATTCCTAACCAAGTTGTAGTCTCCATAATGTTACTGATATTAATCCTGCAGACGGATGTGAAGGAAAGTTTTCATAGCATAGAGGAAGACTAGGACCATCTCTAGAAGATGTATAAGCATGAGAGCAGGTTCTTTTCATGGAGAGTGACTATTGATTGGAACACATTGCTGGAAACTGAATGGGTTTAAAGAATGGTTCAGTGATCTTTTTTTACATGAGAGTATAGAGCATCTGACCTCCATACAGTCAATTAACTCCTGAGAGAAGTTCATTGACTGTATGGAGGTCAGATGTGAATAATAACTAAACGGCAGCCAGTGTATTAAGAATAATATACTTACCATAGCAGCTAACAATCACTTATTGCAGGATTTTATTGACCACCAATATGAGCAAGTACTGCTGATATCAGCTTATATCTTCTCTACCAGCTAGTAGAACACATTGACAAGGAATTCTGACTTCATGTGATGCTCTTTTTAATGTTGCTTTTTTTTTTGTGCTATGAATAGGCCTAGTGGTATTAAACTTGCTGTAGTATTGCTGAGTGAGTGAGAGAGAGAGAGAGAGAGAGAGAGAGATGGCAATTCTTTTGTCTTACAGGCTTGCAGTAGAAATTGCACTTTGCTTTTGTCACATTAATTGCTCAAATTACATATGTAAACTAAAAATTTGAACTGGAATCAGAAGAGATCATTATTCAGTGCTGAGAATGATAAAATTGAATATCAGATTGAAAAGTTTTTTCCACTTGGTTATACTATAAATTAGAAATGACAAGAAATTATATTCTTGGTTGAATTCTGTATCCAAGTGTAAGCAAACAAAGTTTGCATGTCGTGAAGTTACTTCACACATAAACTTTGTTTGCTTACACTTGGATAAAGAATTAAGCCAAGAATATAATTTTTTGTCATCTTTAATAACTCTAATTCAGAGTATTTTAGTAATAACGTGCGACACCTTTTGGCTACTTGTATATGGAAATATGACTTCTGCATTACTTCAACCTTGGCATCACTCTGGGTCTGGCTCCCATTGATGAGATCTCAAAGGTTGAAACCAGTCTGTGTAGTGTTCCTTCCATGTGCTTTGCATTATGGGATACCAAGGCAAAGGATGTGAAGTGATTAGCCTCTATGTACGAGTTTCCCAGTTGTGAAGTTACTTCACACGCAAGCTTTGTTTGCTTAGACTTGGATAAAAAGATTAAAATCAAGCATTTCATTTCTTGGCTTCTTTAATTTACAGATTGAAAAGATAAATGTAAAAAAAATTTGAGATAGTTGAGCGGTTTTCAGAGGTGAACTAAAGACTCAAATACAAAGAAGAAAAATTGAACATCCAAAAACAAGATTTTTTTATCCTTGACAAGGATGATAGTAAAATCTGCACTCCCTGGTGGATTCCAAGTTAACAAGCAGTCAAGGAGAGGAAAGGAAGAAAAAGAATCACAAAGTTCCTGGCAAGTAAGCCACTTGTACTCTGAGAAAATACAGAGAAAAATGTAAGAAAGCTGTGTAAAACTAGCTACACAAAAATCACAGGAAGAACACCCACCCATCTCCATCTATTCACTGTACATCATCAGGTACTGTATGGTCACTCAGTTTCTTGGTAATCCTCACCAGGCAATCCTGTTATATACTTTTCTGGAGGCTTCAATTCTAAAGATCAGTAACTATAGACAAATCATCCATCCATCTCATTGAGAGTCTACTCATTCCTCTTTTGCTAGGAACTTTACTTTCTATTACTGTTTTGAGAAGTCCTCCTTCCATCCTTTCAACTTTCCAAAATACTTCAGCTTTCTTCTGTCAATATATTTAAAGTGCCTTAAAGTTCTACTGATCCTTTCTTGCACCCATCAATCTGACCACCTTTCAGTATATGATATCCCCCAATAGCCTTCTGCAACACCACATCTCAATAGTGGCTATTCTCTTTCCATCAAGCTTCTTTAGGTTCCAAGTCTAACATTAAAATCACTGTTGAAAAAACAGCAGTACTCAGAATCCTAAACTTTGTTCTTCTGGAGATAGATCCATTCTTCCAGATTTTAGAGAAATCTGACCATTGTTTCAGCCATTCCTAATCTTCTTCTGAAAAGCAAGTTTTCATATCAATGACAGATCCCAAGTATACAAATATGTGGATTTTATCAACTCTTTCTCCATTAAGAACAGCTGTTTCTCAGGAGGCTCCCTGTGTATATTTCTTTGATAACCATAATCTTTGTCTTGCTAGGACTGAGTTGAAGTCCTTTATTCTGACTGATCTCATTAACTTTGTCAAGGACTTCAAATTACTGATCAATCTGCCACCGATCCTGATTCTGTGTTAAGCTCATCTAGTGCTACATACATGATGCTCTCAGCATAGATACTAAACATAGAAAAGAACTAGAAAATATTCTTTACGTTGCTTACTCATGAAAGGTGATATGCAAACCTATAGTATATTTTGTACCATGGGTGGGCTTAGGATTTTTTTTTCCTAATTTCATCAATGTTATATATACATATTTTTTGTATTATATTTAAATTCATTTTTACATGGTCCAGAAACCTTGCTCTTGAAACTAAACATGGAACTCTTTCCAGCCACTTCAAGCCTCCAAATTCATCTCCTACCTAAACATCACAAACATCATTGCTCATGGTGGGATTCAAACCCACAGCCTCTTAGCTGGGCAGCAGGTACACTAACCACTCGACTAAATTCTGGGAGCCTATTTTTTTTCAATAGGCTTAAAAATGGATGTAAAGAATCTGATAAAGATAACATGAAAACACAAGACAAAGATATTCTATATGTACAGAGTAACTATTTTGAAAGACTGCTGAATGAAAACAAGCTTGCATGTTTCTTTGGTGTTTTATGGCGCAAGAACAGCTGTGGTCATACTGCACGAGTAAATGATCACAGCAGTAAACAATTTAAAAATATTAAAAATGGATATATATAAAAGAATGTCCCTATAAATGTGGTCAAAAGAAAGATGCACAAAAACAAGTATAAAAAATATGGATAAAAAACAGGTGTAAAATGACTATGGGGAAAAAAAAAAAAAAGAAAAAAGAAACTGGTACTTTGTGAACAAGTTTAATAAGGAGTGCTATGACAGGTATTGTGTGAATAATGATTAGTATGGACCTCTTGCAATGATCTTTGGACTAGGAATTTTGCATGAATAGAGTAGTGATAGTTTTTTTTTTTCCCGTATTAAGGAGGAGAAAGGACAAATATGTGAAAAGATTGTAAGCCTCAATGACCTGGAGAGCTATGCGTACAAATAACATAGCTACTAGTAGGGCGTTGGCCTTCCATTACAGACTGGTCAAAGGGTGGGAACCAGATTAAGAGAGACTCTGGTCCTCCAGGTTGGGGATTGTTATAACAGGCTGACTAGCTGTCTAATGTAAAAAACCCACAAATTACAAAATCAGGCATAGGTTTAGAAACCTGACTGTTCACAATGGCAACCAACTGAAACTGGCTAATAGATTTTGAGCTGGAAATGGAATATAAAAAATTTTGTTTAAACCAGGTTCTCTTCAATGTGTTATTGATGCAATGGAAAATTGCAGTATTCAGATCTTAGCTGTACAAGAAACCAAATGTCCTGGTCGTGGAACCCTACAGATAAATAATAGAACAATATTCTACAGTGGACCATATGACAGAACATGAAAATGGTGCATGTTTTATGCACAGCATCCACAATAACAGTTGGATGCCATGCTTGTACAATAACATCTTGCTATGTGTAAAAACTTTCACACCAGTAGATACTCTTTATATCTGTATTCCTGTTCATTTGATGTAATTATCAATGTTTATGAACCAACAGAAGATAAGGATGATTATCTTAAAGTTTTATGACATGCTAAAAAGGGCAAATGAGTATCTAGTTATTATATAAAATTAGTTATGGGTGACTAATGCTAAAATAGCAAAGGAAACAAATAGACCAACAACCGTCTTAGATGGTCTGCATGACATTTATAATGACAATGGGATTAGAGCTATTAATTTCTAGTTATGAGGTTCAAAATGCTACAAGTCCCATCACTAGCAAATACTAAAAATTTAGCTAGTAAAATAATGTGTTAAGGGAAAAAAAAAAAAAAAAAAAAACTAGCAAAGAAAAACTTAATCGAAGAAATTGAAAATACTAAAAATCCAGAGGTTCTTCAGATGCAGTAGGATATTTAAAGAGCATATCAACCACAAATCAGAATACTGACTAACACCCAAGGAGATTCAATTACTCAAGAAAAAGAAACTGTCAAATTCAGACAATATTTTGAGAACCTACTAAAAAGCCATCACCACCAGATGGAAACCTTCTACTACAGTTAAAATGCTTAGAAGAAAATGAAGAACCCACAATTGAGGAGCCAATCTTAATTGAAACTGAGAATGTTATTACAGCAGAACTTCTAAAAATTGGGAGAATACCTTTAACAACCAAGCTTTAAGAACTCATCAAGCTGATATGAAAAACAAGGAGACCCTGTGATAATCAGTATCTCTCTCTCTCAGACACTTGCTACTACAAAATAATGTCTACAGTGATCATGAGGGTTAAGGAGTTCAGTTGAATATTTGGTTTTTTAACCAACTTTTTTGATGTTCATAATACCAACAAATGAACTTGTTTTTTCGTAATTTCTTATAGTTTGTGCTATAAACTGTTAGTTCTCTTTACCCCTGAAGATGTTAGTCTGACGACTAGCGAAACTTGTCGGGTTTGTTTTTAGTACTTGTTTAGTTTTAAAAAATAGTATTTTTAATAAACATGTGGTCACAAAACTGGAATTATTCGATTGAATATCTACAGTGATCTGGAAATGAATTAATGAATATGCTTCAAACATCATAAGAGAGGATCAGTGCAACTTCTGAAAGGGAAAGTCAACAAACGATCATATTTTAATTCTCCAACAACTGTTAGAAAAAAATTTATGAATTTAATAAAGAATTACATCTAGTATTTGTGGATTATAAACTAGCCTATGACAGTATACATGGAAACACATGGGATGCATTAAGACTTCACAGTATCACAAAAGTATATATATGTGATGCAACTTTGTAATGACCATACCCTCTGCAAGATACATTTCCTCCAGAAACATTAAAGTGTTGAAATATAATCTAGACTCTGCCAAAGAGATGCTCTCACTAACCCTGTTCAATCTAGCATTGGAAAGTCATTACAAACTAAATGAACAAAGTAGGATGGAAATTAATGAGAATATTCTGTTGGTTTATGCTAATGACATTGTTATCCTTGGAGACTTAAGATGTTATACAAACTACATCTAATTTAACCTAAGCAAGTAAGCCATGGATCTTGTCATAAACAGAAAAGACTAAATATAAGTGCATTTCAAGGACCCACCAAGGCAAATCCAACTTGGTTCATGATAATTAAATCTTTAAGCAAGTGGGCAATTTTAACTCTCTAGGAGTCAACATTAACACAATAATATAAATCAAGGGATAGAGGAGAGAATTACTAAAAGTAATCATGGATGTTTTGTGATTTTACAACTCCCGAAGCTTAGATTATCATCAAGAAAATCCAGAGAAACTATTTAAGCTATCTCCGACTGATATTAACATCTGATTGTGAAACATGGCCAATATGAAAGGAAGATAATAGGAAATTTATCACATTTAAAAGAAAAGTATTGAGAAAAAATTTGGACCATCTTACAATCAAAATACTGGATCATACGAACAAAGACATAATGAAGAACAACAGAATAAATTTCAAAGCTCCAATATCCTTTCTTTTATAAAAAAAAAAAAATAAGAGAACTAAATGGGTTGGTCATTTTTAGAGAGCAGATGACCAATTAATCAAATAAGTACTTACAAATAAAACGGACAAGAAAAGATCCCCACAGGAAGACTGCTCCCAAAAAAGAGAAGAAAAAAAAGAAGAAGAATGTGGTAATGAAAATCTCAAGACAGCTGACTGAACACTTTACTTAAGCTACAGCATATGACAGAGATAGAATGAAAATTCTAGGAAAGGTAGTCAGTATGTCAACCAGGTATGACAGAGAACAAGGATTAGGAATGATATATTAATAGAAATGCATGAAGAGAATGGGCATGCAGTTTGTTAATGTGAAGTTTGAAGAATGAACTGTATAAGAGTGATGGACTGCTGAATGGTTTTGTTGCGAGTCATTTGGAGAGACTGCTGCTGCTGCTACCGGAAAGGAAAGTAATAAATGCAGAGAAAGAATCTGAGCAAGTAAAAAGTGATGTGAAAGAGTGGGAGAATGTCAAAACAAAAAAAATACTGTATATATTCAATCAAATATAACATGCCAATGCTCCTTACAAGTTTTATAAAGAGAAAGGTCGACTGTATATCATTCTTTACAACAGACTGCTGCTCCATACTGTATGTTTTTGTTTCATCAGTATGATAGTCCTAATGAAGACCATCATAAAAAAAACATGGTGAAACACAGCATAACTAGAGTCCAAATTTTCTTAACGTAAGGAATAGGCAATTGTTAAGTTACCCGTAAGACCAGCAAAATCTCTTAAACATCACTAATTTTAATGTTCTCAAAATAACAGCCCTATATAATAAGCTATTAGGATATTGCCAAGATTCAAGACTCAGATTTTGGGACCCATATCATTTGACATTCAAGCAACAGGACTGCCATTTAGGATGTGTTGGAAAGTTATAATATTTTAAATAACAGAAAACTTACTTCTTTTCTCTTTTTTTCTATGTTAATCTTTCTGTTTTTCTTAATATTTGCTTTTAGCTTCTGCTTTTCCATTTTCCAAGCCATTGTGGTTCTGTATTCTTCCATCATATCTTTACATGTCAGCAGATTTTCCTCTGGTTCCCAAGTATCACTCTGAGAATTATATCCTTTCCATCTTACTCTGTATAACCAGCGACCCTGTAACAAAGATAAATAAATTTTAAAAAAATTAACAACTATACAAAAACAAACATTTTGCAAGTGTTTTTTTAACAATATTTTTTATTATGGTAAATAACAAATATTTGTTAAGCAGAATTAAAACCCTTTATTAAGGAACAATGTTCAGTGCTAAATAGATTAAGTCAGTGATCAATACAGAAATCCTATATGAGTTTGTTATAACTTAAACAGATTTCATGTTAGAGACTAACATCATGTATTATTTTAAACCAAATGCAACCATTCAAGTTATTTCTCATGGAATCATTTTCACTTCTGTGAAAACTATTAAATAAGTTCTTTCCTTTTCATAGTTAGAGAGAGAGAGGGGACTGATATACCATACATATTTCATTGATTTTTAGCCACCCAGCTGAATTCAATCCAGAGTATTCTGACAATATAAAACATTGAAGAGTTTTCAGAATGGATACTATTACCAAAGCAACACAGATACAAAAGGGTGCATCTGTGTTACTTCAACACATATGATTTCATTTGTATTGAAACAAGAGATGTTAGCATTTCACATGTTCGTAAGTGCAATAACTGAGCATGCTCTAGATGGAAAAAGTATGATCAGTGTATAAAAGTTAGAAAAATGACTTACACTGGTTAATCTAAAAGGCAAGGAACTAGTACATTGTATGTTTATTTCTTTGAAATTAATGAAACACTTATCAATACTGTTCTTTTATTATAGAATACTTATTACAACTTCCTAAGAAAACTCAAATGCAACAAAAAATGAGAACTTCATACTATGATATATATTATTTTATACTATTTTTTTCATATTTTTATTAGAAAAATGAGCAGGCCTGGGTGGAGAACCACAGTCACCTAATATTATTATTACCCCAAGACCTCATGGAGTCAAAGACTCATCTGGGAGGTTCTTTTATCACACACACATCTCATCGTACCGTGTCGTAAACACACTCAAACTCCTTCCAGACACCAGACTCTCAGGCAAGGCATTCCAATCATTCACAACTCTGCACGGAAAAAACCTACCTCTCACACCTTTATACAGTTTCCAGGGATGACCTCTGGTTCTCCCACTATTCTCTGTAGAACTTCTCCACCACTGATCCTACAACAACCCCTTACCAACTTGGGTCTCTATCATATCTCCCCTCTTCCTCCTGTCCACCAGACTCTGCAAATTACATCTTCTCAATCTTTCCTCATACTCGACATTCCAGAGGTCAGAAACTACCTTAGTCAGTCACCTTTGGACCCTTTCCAACATCTCTTCATCCTTCTGAAAACCAGGTGACCAAATCTGGGCACAATAATCCATGTGTGGCCTAATCAAAGCCTTATACAACGGAACAAGAATCTCCCTACTTCTACACGTCAGTGTCCTCTGCATCATTCCCAGAAGCCTTTATGTTGTCTTCACAATTTTGGCAATGTGTCCCCTAAATTTTAGATCCTTATCCACTATCACCCCCAGATCTCTTATTTTCTCTATATTACTATCAGATAATTGTGGACTCACTGTTGGAAGTCGCTATACACACCATAATCCACTCTTTGTAACACTTAATCCAGCATCCATACTATGCCACCTACCACTCACTTTTGTCTGTTAATTGCATATGTGCTCTTGGCTGATTTGCCTTTTTACATATATCACAGTCACATGTTCCTGAACACAGTCATTTTATAAGCTTTTGTTAATGGAATGACTAATTTTACCATTTGTATCAATGTAGAAGTTAAAATGTTAACTATATATTTAATGTGTATCAGTCTATAAAGCATGAAAATCTTATGCATTTTATCACTCATAAAATCCTTGACTGTAGCAATAAACAACTGAGAACACATAAAATATGTTTAAGATCTCCACTGGTCCTCAGAATCACAGCAATTCACTGGGTTGTCATTACCACCTTTGCAACATGCCTTCTAAACTTCACATTTCACCAAGATATTACACAGTCCATCTGTGAATTCTAAAGGTCACACCTTATGCGTATAGTCACATCTTACTAATAACCTTCTGCAGCTTTGTATCATCTGAAAATAAAATAATATTTCTGTGCAGTCCAGCAACAATATCGTTGAGAAAGGCCAAAAAGCAACGTTCACAGCAGTTGGCCCCATAGGACACCCCCCCCCCCACATACACACAAAAAAAACATGTAATCTTCCTTCTTGATATTACTGACCCTCAATACACAACTTTTTGATATCTGTCAGTTTTGGGTACATCACCCCAAATTTGAAACAATATTCTGATGGATTTAGGATTTATGAAGTATTAGTTGTGCAGAAGAAAAGCTGCTTAGAACAAATTTTTCACCCAATTAATTTGTGTAAACACTGTCTATATATTTCAACTTCATATCAAATAGCCTTAAGGAAAACACTGTACTGTCAATTTCCACTTCCACTCTGAACAATTCCTTTATTACTATTAAGTTACTTATTCCTCCACACATACACATCTTTTTTCTCTTTCCTATCTTCCATGATGATATCCCTCCCATTTCGACTCCTGCCTACATGCCTCAATTAACTTAATTTTGCTTATGTTGATTATCTTTGAGGCACAATGACTATGTCAAACTCAGAATTTCTGAATTAACATACATAACCCATGTTTATGTCATTGTTCCCTTGCACAGCCTCACTAATCTGTTCTCTTTCCATCACTACACTTCCATACCCTCCAAGATATGACTAATCTCATCCCACTGCGAGGCCATTGTGCCCATTTCTCCTCATAACTACTCCTTTCCATGTACCTTCTGGTCACCATTCACTCGATCATTATTTCACACTGTCTTTCCATCTCCCTTTCCTTTTATCCACTTTGTTGTCCTCCAATCTCTCTCTCTCTCTCTGATCCTTATTGAAACATTATTCTTTTGTTCACACACCAAAAAAAAATAAAATAAAATAAATAAAGCAGTTACTTCAAATGCAAAACACTAACCAACCTGCAGCCTGTCTCTTAAAACTATTCCAATTTCACATTTGCTTCATACAATCACAAACTATACATCTTTCGCCTCATAAAATCAGCCATCATATACTCCACTTGCCATAACTTTCAAATTTGTTCTCACCAACTCTCATTGAAGTTCTATCTGTATCCACAACTACTTCAGCTTACTACTAAAGCTTTAGGCATCTATGGGATCCCAGAACACAAAATGGGAAGCCACCGTACACTACACAATCCACCCCACAAACTGGTATGTCTTCTGTGGATGGTTTGGTGCTTTGAGGGAGGAAAACCTTGGGAGACTCCATAAGAAACTTAGAAACTCACTTTCTAACCAAAAAGAAGTCTTTGTGCAACTCCTCATGTCATGATGCAAATTAAACTGGTCTTTTGCAACTGCAGGGTGCATGTCATATTCAAGCTATCCTAATCGGCAATGTAACATTAAAAACTTATTCCTGGAGAGCAGAGTTCAAACACCTATTTTTAAAGATAAAGATCTAATCAACTGTACCACTGAAAGCATTTTTGTTAAGAAGTTAATTTAATCTATAATAAAAAAACAAAAGGTTTTTGTTAACATTTAGAGAGGAACAATTGGAAGATTAAAGGCTATAGAGGGAATAGAAAGTGCAGAAGAACTGACTGTATTAGCTGGAACAAATGATTTACAAATAGTGAATGAAATTTGAGTACTGTTAGAGACAGTGAAATGGAAGAAGGCAAGAAGGATTTAAGTGTGTTGCTGAGATATTATAGCAGAGCTAAGGAGAGGAATGATGAATTTCATGATAGCTAGTATATGTAAAAAGAGGCCTTATTAAATATGTGGATAAATGTCAATGAAAGTAAGAAGGTTGCATACTAGAGATGGTCTGTACTTGAATGGAAGTATGAGGTTGGATTGATTGTGAGGGAAAAGTTTGTTCAAATAGGAAAATGACATAGTAGGACTGTGAATATAAGCCATCAGGATAGGTACAAAATGAATGATTCATATGAAAGTATGAGTGATAGAACTTTGGGGATAAAACTTAGGACAACACGTTTGACTGCTGCTTCCTCACGGGAAGCAGTAATCAAATGTGTTGTTCTAGAATGATGAGGAACTGTAGTAAAGACATGAGATCAAGAAGAAGCTATTAGGTTAATACACCAATGCAAGTAGTATTAGAAATTGTTATGTACCATCTGGTCATTTCCCACTCTTGGTGATCTTGTGTAAAAAGGCTCTCTCCATCTCATTCAGTCTCTTTTCTTTCAGCAGTTGCAAATTCAAGTTGGTAAGTTCCTTTATGTTGTCCTTCCAACTCTTTTGTAGTCTTCTTCACCTCGTGCCCTCAAACTTCCCCAACATAACTGTATTTTCAGAGGGACAGAATTAGTTGTCTGCGATCATCGGTATAAGTGAGACACAACTGATAGGATGATATACTGACAGGAACAGAACAATTCATATAGCTGTTTTTTGAGAAGTTAAGGAATAAAAGAAGTGGAGTATTACGATGATCTTAGAAGAGTTCCCTCCATATGGAAATTCAAGGAAGCAATAGTGATAAACCTGACAGAATTTGCCTTACACTTGAGTGACAAGA
This sequence comes from Typopeltis vanoorti, assembly GCF_054136105.1. NCBI lineage: Eukaryota > Metazoa > Arthropoda > Arachnida > Uropygi > Thelyphonidae > Typopeltis > Typopeltis vanoorti. The sequence continues at coordinate 33,565,881 of NC_143567.1, read as the reverse complement.
AGGTAGCAGTTCATATGACAGGAGTATTCCCTTCAATGATGTCTCATATAGTAATAAACAAAAGTCACAATACCAAGAAATGATGAAGTGGTCACATGATTTTGACATGAGGCAGCTAGGTAGATCGCAAGCTATAGTGAACAAAGTTACTATACAAAGAAGGAGACTATGATAAACTAAAGAAAGAGACTGGAAACGTGATCAAATGAAAATAATGCAATTCAGTAGTGCTTGATTCGAGATCACTTACTGATGACAATATCAGTGTATTTTTACAGTAAGTGTAAAATGGGTGAATCGTGAAATTATGCAAGAACTGCTGAAGAGGATACTCCTCAGCACTATAAGGAATGGCTTAGGAAGGAAATGTGTACTGGAAATGATATACGAGAAGAGATTAGATGAAGCAGCAAAGCAAAATCCTGAAGAATCCAACAGTCATGCAAAATTTTTAGGATCTAGTTATTGGTACACGGCTCATATCCACTGAAGACAGTAGAAAAGTATTTTTTGGTATTTCATGCATTGGGAGTAGCACTGAATAGAAGCGAGAAGGAAAAGATACTGGCAGTTTAAGAATATGAAAATGTTTGGAATGTTAAGGCAGCTTAACATTAAGGCTGTGGAACCGATGAGATATATTAATGGGATATACTAAGGTGCTGACAGTACCCAGAATTTAGTTGTTCAACAGGAATTACAACAGAAATAATTCTTAAGGAGGTTAAAAGAGTACCATTCCATAAGAAAAAAATCCAAGTCAGCAGTGGACAAGCTATAGGCAGTTGGCATATCAGATCTACAGGTAGATTTTCTCCAGCCCAACTTTCTTAATAGTGAGGTCACCTTCCTTAGAAATTTTAAAGTTCACAACTTCAATTACCTTTTCTTCTTGAACTGCACAGATAAAGCAAGTAGAAATGCCAAGACATTTTCTATCACCAATGATCGGACACAAATTGTTTACTTGTACATCAGATAACACAAACTACTATCAAAACACTCCAGATCTTTTCAATGACTTCAAAGTATATGTGGATGTTGGTCTTGTGGACATATCAACCACCATCTAGTGTTGATTCCCCTCCCCATGGAGTAGCACCCACAACCACTCATTATGTGTCATTTGGTATTATACAAATGCTAAATGAGGTGATCTTTGCGATATCTATGCCCCATTATCTTGGTTTGATTACTGTTTTCAGTTTTCTGAAAACAATCAAAACCCAAGCATTCACATTGAACGTATCATTGAAGTGATTCTCATTGGTATGAGATCATTTATTTCCCCATTCCACTTTAAATTCACATCTCTTATTTAAGTCTTAGTTTTCCAAGAAGGGTGCAAAGACAATATAAGAGAAGAAATAGTATAAGAAAAGAACCTGCATCAGAACCTCCATTTTTCTTTTCTGCTAAGGATCAAAATATCAGCACACACACACATCCAAAACTGACTATGAAAGGGCTAAATCCAGGAAATTTGCATCATGTCCAAATAGCATGATGGTGATTTCTGGTCACCTGTCAAAGCTAATACACATAACTTTTGTACAACTTTTTTTTAAATCTAATCCTGCCTCTACCTTTTCTGCACTCTGATTGTTCTATTGTATTCTCACCCACAGAAAAAATCCAAATCTCCAAGCCTCTTACTGTTCCTCATATTCTTGCATTAACAACCTTGGTCAAATATCCTACTATACAAACATGCACCTTTGACAGTGCCAGAAAGATTCCCCTCCCCAATTTTTTTTTTTTTTTTTTAAATCAATTTTATATAATTTTTTTTCCTTATTTTTACATAGTCCAGAAACCTTGCTCTAGAGACCAAACATTTAACTCTTTCAAGCCACTTCAGTCCTCCGATAAGTGGGGCACTGGTCTCACATTGAGCGATGAAATTCATCTCCCACCTGAAGACTATAATAAACATCCATGCCCACAGTACGATTCGAACCTGCAACCTGTTGGTTGGAGAGCAAGTATGCTAACTACTCAGCCAACCAGGCCAGTGATTAGAGGGATTAAGCACAATAGACCATATGTGGTCTGACCAGTGCCTTAATACAGTAGTATCAACACTACATCCTTATCTTCATGTGTCAATGTACTCCCTTGAAGTAATACAATGTGCAGTCTTCACAACACTTGCAATGTGCCCTTGAAATAATCCACAATCAATCATCACCTCCTCCTCCCCAGATCCCAAATCTCATCCACTTTCTGAAGCAGAGTTCTGTCAGCATATGGCTTTATATCACTACATTCCAAAGTGCCGCACCTTACATTTACTAAAACTACACCCTCACTTATTTCTCTTCAAATTTTCTGAAAGGAATTAACATCAACACTCCTTATAATTCTTCCCAAATTTGCATCATCAGGATATCTTTGGATTATTTCAAAAATTAATCTGTTATCTGTCAGGACTCCAATATTGTTAAATCAAATATTTTAGTCCTATAAAGTACAACTAACTGCAACAATTCACCTAGGTCTTCATTTTTTCTAACATCAAACACCTATTTTGCTAAACTTTCTACTTTCATTCAGTTAAAGTGAACAGACTACCTTAAATTAGCTCTGCTCACACATTCTTGAAAAATAATAATATCAAGTTCCTCTCTAATATCTTCATTTTAACACTATTCTGCCAATGATGACATTTGTTCACTCCTAATTTTCTTCAAAACTCTTATCTATGGTCATCAACTATTATATTTCCAGCCCAACTATATACTGTTAAAACTGGTTTGAACTATCTTATATTAATTTTAGTTTAGTGTTTTGGCTAATTTCTCACTCTTTTTCACACACACACACACACACACACATCCAACAAGCTCCTCATATTTAAATTTAATTTGCTATTTTCAGTGAAAATAGCCAAAAGGTTTAAAAGTGAAACAATACTGGAAGAAATTTTCCTGTATATTCTAGGTAAAATTTAAGAAAAAAAGAGACCAGAGAAGCAGCTAGGAAAAAGAAACACTCCTAACTTCAAGTTGACTTCATGCCAAATAGGGATTGTCGAGACCAGATAATTTAAAACAAATAGTTGAGGAAATCATGCATATATAATAATAACATGTAATTTAAATTCTGTGGATTTGGTCAAGTTGCCGTTGAGAAAAGCTGTTCAACAACAATTACATGATATGATATACAGCCCAATGTAAAGCTACTTAAGCTGTATATTAGATGGACTAAGTTATTTGGAATTACAGCCCAACAACTAAGGCAGTGTCTAATAATTGTATGTTCTTCTGACCAGCTGATCAATTTTGCAAGATGAAAAATGTCCACTACTTCCATGAGGCCAGCTAATTCATATTCAAACAAAAAAAAAATCTTTGAAGATTCCGCATGTTCTAGATGGTATTAGAGCCATGCTAGATCAGCAGTTAAAATTGAAGAATGTGCAAGCAAATGGCAAAGTACACCCAGTCTCTGCAGTTGCTCATCTTCTTGGAGACGAAATTATATAGAAGATCAACGCAAGCAACCAAAATGGTAATAATCTGAAGTGGTTCATAAGTATAATAAACTGAAGGTCTGTGGGTTACAAAGTTTTTGCTAACAGGCAGCAAAGACAATATAAAACATTTTAAAAGGGTTTTATACATGCTGAAATATTAATACATAACAGGACAAGAGGGATCAAGGAATTACTCATGAAGTTGTGCAAGAGTGTGGTTAATAAGGGTGCAATTACTTGAAGAGTGAAAAATAAGTGGCTTCAAATTTCCTTTCTTACCTAATTTCTTTTTCCACTCATCCTGCTTTCAACTGATTACACAATCAAGGCCAGCTTTTACCATTCCCTCTGCTGCACTCCCTGAATGTAATAATATCAATTAATATTCCTTTTTAGTTCTCTTCATCCTCAAACTATTACTCATCTGTATTTTAACATTACCATTTCCAACTTACTACTTTCACTGCTACTAAAGCTAGAGAGACAATTAAAACAAGCACTTCCTACTGCCTCAATTCATATGCACATACTTTCCCATTCCTCAGCTAACACATATAATTTAAGAGATGCATGCATGTCACATGTAGCATGCTACAAAATCCTCTCTGCAAGTATAATGCAGTCTTTGAATGGTGGCAGGCTGGACAACTATATGTTACTGAACTGAGCTTTGACAGCGATATAATGGATACAGTGTGCAAAATGAAATACAAGACAATAAACAAAAAACTCAACACAGTTGCATAAATTGCACTAACCTAAAACTAGATATTATATAAAGGAAAAAAAACTTCCTCATAATACTAAAAACTAACCCCCCCCCCTTCTCCCATCTACTTTCCACTATCTGCTTCTAGTAGTGTTAAAGTTCCTCCCTTCCTCCTGGATGAAAGAAATGTGTAGAGCTTTGTTATATGACAAGAAGGATTATGTAGGCCATTAGAGAAAATAATTTCAAATTGGAAATGTTCAACATGCAGATAAGAACAACAATAAATAACTGATTCTGGAAAGAAGGGGAAATTCTTAATTAAGGTTTAATTCCAGAATTAATCCCATCTTCACTTTGTGTTCCATGGCTGTATCATATCCACTTAACTTTGCATCTTAGAATTCTGACTACTGCTTATGATATATTAAAAGCTATCTGTGTTTGCTATGTCTAAATTGTGTGCGACTTTAACTGGTTTACCCATTTTGCAAGATGAAAAACAAGTTTTCAGGAGGAAAAAAATCCTTGCAACCCCCATATGAGACCAGTTAACTCACCATCACTTGAAAAGCCCTTATAAAGGTTCTTGTATTCCAGATGGGATTCAAACCATGATCTTTCTAATCAAAGGGCACTGTTGATACCAAATCAGCTACGAAATTCTTCTACTCCATATGCAAGAAATGTATGAAGTATTTATTGTGCATTGGCAACATTCAGTAAATTTAATAATTACAGATACATAAGTGTCAGTACCAAAAAAAAAAAAAATAATAACAAATAATAAAATAATAATAAATAAAATAAATTTGCCTGCCTTGTGAAATGATAATTTCCAACAACCTCCAATAATTTTCTCTATCATTACTGCAGTGGATGGGAACTGGATGGATCAAATCCAGTTCCCATCCTTCTTGGAAAAAAGTAAGCCCATCTAAGAAACTTGCTATATACAGTATATCTAGAAGAGTAAAAAAAAAAAAAAATAATAATAAAAATAAAAAATAACTATAAATACAGAATAAAATACACAAATCTAAAGAAATGTTGCCATTAAATTTAGCCATATTCTACGAATATTTTAACTATTATTAATTCTCTAGCCTTCAGAGCCAAACATTATAAAATATATACAGTAATCTAATGCAGCATAGCCTTTTGCTTATTATAAAAGAAACAATATTTTCTCATATGTGAAGTAATTTTTCTCAGAATTATGTTCAAAGCAACAGGTATCATTTAGTATATGCTGCTTCATAAAGAAGGTGATAAAACTCAAGCATAAAACTATAGGCCTATCTATGTACCAGGTGTTGTAGTTCAGTTGTTGGAGAAGCTTGTGAGAACTAGGATCCAGAATTCGGTTGACAACAATGGTATTATCTTTGATGGACAGCATGGATTTGCTAAAGGGAGGTCATGTTTTAGTAATCTACTTACTTATTACAATAAGGTGACTGCTTCCATGGACAGAGAAGGAGGATACACAATAATATACTTTGCAAAAAGCTTTTGATAGATTACTGCATGATAAATTGATAGTCAAACTGGAGTGGATGGGGTTGGATATTAGATTGGTGCATTGGATTGGAGACTAGCTATCTGATAGGTATCGACAAGTTTTGTATGGGTGAGCGATATCCAGGAAAAGGAAAATTACTATTGGCATGCCTCAGGGGTCTGTTTCAAGGCCATTGCTGTTTAACTTGTATATTCATTATATTGGTGAAGATATTCAGTTGTTTGCAGATGATGCAAAGTTGGGATGAACCATGAAGAGTAGAGAAGATGTTGTGGCCTTACAAGAAGACTTGAATAAATTGGGCACGGGAATGAGAGTTCAATGTTGCAAATTTTGGTTTTAAAATTTGGAAAACAAAAATGGGATGCAGAATTTATGCTTGGAGAGGATATATTGTCGGAGGTGGAGGAAATAAGAGATCTGGGGTTGGTAGTGGATAAGGATCTAAAATTTAGGGGACATACTGCCAAAATTGTGAAGACAACACAAAGGGATTGATGCAGAGGACACTGACTTGTAGAAGTAGGGAGATTCTTGTTCCATTGTATAAGGCTGTGATTAGGCAACACATGGACTATTGTGCCCAGATTTGGTCACCTGGTTTTCAGAAGGATGAAGAGATGTTGGAGAGGATCCAGAGGCAACTGACTAAGGTAGTTTCTAACCTCTGGAATGTCAAGAAGTATGAAGAAAGATTGAGAAGATGCAACTCGAGAGTCTGGTGGACAGGAGGAGGAGGGGAGATATGATAGAGACCTACAAGTTATTAAGGGGTTGTTATATGATCAATGTTGGAGCGGTTCTATAGAAAACAGTGGGAGATCAGGGGAGAACCAGAGGTCATCCCTGGAAGCTGTATAAGGAGAGTGTGAGTAGGGGAGTGAGAAGCAGGTTTTTTTCATGCAGTGTTGTGAATGATTGGAATGCCTTACCTGAGAGTGTGGTGTCTGCAGAGAATTTGAGTGTGTTTAAAGCATGGTATGATGAGCTGTGTGTTTGATAAAAGGACTTCCTAGATGAGTCTTTGACTCCATGGGATCTTGGGTAATAATAATAATAAATCAGATATAATTCTAAAGACAAGAACATGATTTTTGTTTTCTCTCACTAAACTAATATTCAGTAGCAGGGGAAAAGTAAAAGTCTGAGATGCCAGGAGAAAATGTCCTGCACCATCAGCCTAAGAAGGACAGAGAGAAGTCCGAGAAGTCTAGAAAATTCCTCTCATCACAGATTGGATTTCAATCTAGGTCCCTTTCCCATGCAAATGATGCTTGACAAAATACTCAGCTATACACATGAACATATATAAAATTTAGATGTGTATGCTGATAATTGTAGGCAGGTTCAATCATGGAAATAATTTAAGAATGAATAATGATATGACACAATGAGACTGTATTTGTTCTTTTTGTGAGGTGAATATAGTTCAGACATTAAATAAGCAATTCAGGAAGATATTTGATCTTCTTTATTAGAAATGCATTCACAAGAATAATGAATAAAAAAAAAAATATTATTCTTAATTCTTGTAAATACATATTACATTCTTGTAAATACATATCTGAATGATTTTACATTTCAAGAGATGAAATTAGTTCTTAAGGGCACATATGACATAGTAATAGTTATTAGAAATATGTATTTTCTAATAACTATTACTATGTCATATGTGCCCTTAAGAACTAATTTCATCTCTTGAAATGTAAAATCATTCAGAACTTGAGAGCAATGGAAAGAGAGAAAGAGCAAGCCAATGATAGCAAGTGGGTAGGAGGTATCTAGGGAATTGAATAAACTTGGTGTTAATGAGGATGTAAAACTTTATATATATTATCATGTTGAATATTCAAGGAAGTTAACAGGTTTTTTTTAACATGAATCTCAAACTGAATCAAATTCCAAAGGAGTGGAAAGAGCACAAAATTGTATCACTTCATAAGGGCAGTGATATAACTAAGGCTTTGAATTATAGACCAACCTGTTTGTCTGGAGATATGGTTAGAGAAGTTAGTAATGACCAAGATTCAGAAGAGTGTTCGCCAATAGCAGCATTCTCTTTGATGGACACACAGGTTTTCTAAAGGAAGATTGTGTTTTTAGCAATCTAATTAATTATAACAAGGTAACAAATACATTGGACAAGGGAGATCCATGTATCTTGTACATGTACTACAATAAGGTCTTTAATAGATTGCTGCATGCCAAATGAATTTTGCTGGCCTTTCAGGCTGGCAATAAAATTTAGCATGAATGAGAGCAAAAATGTGATGCAAGATTTGAAAGCTGACTTGGTTAAGATGAGGCAAGAGATGAAACAGATGTAGGGTGAAATTAAGAGAATTTGAGATATATATATGGAAGAGTGAAAATGATGAAAAAGAATGATATCGGCATGAAAGACCCACGAGTGGAGTTTTATGGAGATTTGATTATTAGAGATGTGGTAAAATGATGTGAGAAGATACACAAAGTTTGTTTTCATGGAGGTAAAATGAATAGTAATTGAGGTTGGATATGAGGAGAAAGTGAGAAACAGAGTTGGCAGTGGTAATAGGGACAAATGAATTGACTGGAAACAAAGAACACGTAAGACTGGATATCAGGTGGTTGTTAAGAAATAGTGTGATATGAAAGGTAGTCAGTGTGCTGCCCATGTATGACAGTGATGAAATGAGATAGAGGGCAAAGATTGTCAATGATCTGTTAGCAGAAGTGTGCAAGGAGAAAGGAGTGCAGTTTGTTAATGTGTGGAATGAGTTTGAAGGACAAATTGAACTGTATAAGTTGAAAATTTCCAGCTCTGGGCCTGGCTCCCACTGAAGAGACCTCAATAAAGGTCGAAACTAGTCTGGGTAGATGGCCAATCCCTTTAATGCATAACAGTATACATATCCACATAGGAAATGTGTTTTGCATTATGGGAGATACTGGGTTAGAAGTGCCTGGTAGCTTGCCCCACCTTTGCCACGAGTTGCCTTGGTGTTGCAATACTTACTGGATAAGATAGTACAACACTATATTTAGTCCTGAAGATATTTTCAGGTGCAAACTTTGTTTGCTCTCACTGGGATAAAGGATTAAACTAAATCTATTATAGTCTAACCTAGTGATAAATAAATTTTCAACATCTTTCTCTAAATCCAGAGTAATTTTTAAAAAAGGTGATAAACCTTCTGGCAACTCCCATAGGCACAGATGACTTGCTACTGCTTCTGCCTGGTATCTCCAGCTCTGGGCCTGGCTCCCACTGAAGAGACCTCAATAAAGGTCGAAACTAGTCTGGGTAGATGGCCAATCCCTTTAATGCATAACAGTATACATATCCACATAGGAAATGTGTTTTGCATTATGGGAGATACTGGGTTAGAAGTGCCTGGTAGCTTGCCCCACCTTTGCCACGAGTTGCCTTGGTGTTGCAATACTTACTGGATAAGATAGTACAACACTATATTTAGTCCTGAAGATATTTTCAGGTGCAAACTTTGTTTGCTCTCACTGGGATAAAGGATTAAACTAAATCTATTATAGTCTAACCTAGTGATAAATAAATTTTCAACATCTTTCTCTAAATCCAGAGTAATTTTTAAAAAAGGTGATAAACCTTCTGGCAACTCCCATAGGCACAGATGACTTGCTACTGCTTCTGCCTGGTATCTCCAGCTCTGGGCCTGGCTCCCACTGAAGAGACCTCAATAAAGGTCGAAACTAGTCTGGGTAGATGGCCAATCCCTTTAATGCATAACAGTATACATATCCACATAGGAAATGTGTTTTGCATTATGGGAGATACTGGGTTAGAAGTGCCTGGTAGCTTGCCCCACCTTTGCCACGAGTTGCCTTGGTGTTGCAATACTTACTGGATAAGATAGTACAACACTATATTTAGTCCTGAAGATATTTTCAGGTGCAAACTTTGTTTGCTCTCACTGGGATAAAGGATTAAACTAAATCTATTATAAATCTATTATGAACTGTATAAGAGTGATGGACTGCATTTGAATGGTTTTGGTGGGAGTCACTTGGAGAGACTGCTGCTGGAAAGTAAAGAAATGAGTGCAGAGAATGAATCTAAGTAAGAAGAAATGTGAAAGAGTGGGAGAGTAAGAAAGGAGAGATTGAGGTGGTAGTTATGAATGAAGAAGTAGCATAAGTATAGAGAATGAGATAACAAGTGTGCAAAACAAGCAGGGGAAATGGAGAGGCTCAGGGTGGACAGGTGAACACAGCATGAGGAATAATGATGCTCCAAGAAGATGTGAATGCATGTATAGACAAAAAGGGAAAGGAGCGACTTGGGATCAAGGTCAAACAGTTGGATTTGAGAAGGTGCTAAGATGAATAAGGAGAAAGAAATGGCTCGAGTTAAGCATGGAGAATAGTTCTAACATCTAATATGTGGTATCAGTGAAACTTGCTATAAATCCAGGAATGAGCTGTTATGTTTGTACACAAATTCTAGAAGTGTAAGAAACAAGGCAAATGAAATGGCTGCATTAATTGAGTCTGTTCACCCAAGAGTTGTTGGATAACCAAGTGAGACATGGTTGGATGAGATCCTGACAGGAATAGAGATGGAAATGGTATGATGTGTTTCATGAAGATAGAAAGGATGAAAAGGGGAGGAGGAGGAGTGCTACTGATGATAGAGGAAGAGTTATATCCACAGAAGGTAGAGATGCTAGAGGGAAATAGCACCAGTAACTTTGAGGCAGTATGGTGTGTGATAGAGGTGAATAAAATGAAATACTTAGATATTGTTATAGACACCTTTTTCTTATGGCTAAGTATAATCAAATTAGCCACAAGAAAATAAGAAAAAGGTGATCATTATGGGTGATTTGAATTATGGCAATATAAATTGAGATGATGAGATAGCAACTGGAAGTAAAGAAAATTAGTTTCAGAAAACAAGATAACCAAATCTGTGCACAGTAGTCAAAGTGTGACCTGACCATAGCCTTATACAAGGGAACAATAACCTCTTTGCTTCTGCATGTCAAAGTCCTCCTCATTAATGCCATAATCTGTTGTAATGTTGTACTTGAAATTTAGCAATGTGACCACTAAACTTTAAATCTCTCTGTCCACTATCATTCCCAGATCTCTCATCTTTCACCTCTTTCAAAACTCCTCCATTAATTGTATACTCTGCATCCCAACCTTGCCTAATAAATTTCAAGATCTTGCACTTTGCAATATTAAACTGATAGTTCTACTCATTTGTCCACTCACATGGTCTATTCAGATCCTTGTATAAGACCACACACCATCTGCTCTATTTCTTATAGCTATTTCCAACTTTGCATCATCAGCAAACAGCTGCGAATCTCCATATAAGATAAACCTAATGTCATTAACATACAATGTAAACAATAAGGTTCCAAAACAGATTGCTGTGGCACTCCACGAATGACCTTCCTCTTTTTGAGGTATAACTCTACACACAACCTGCTCATACCTGTCAGACAGCCAATCAGCTATCCAACTTCATAATCTGTTATCTAATCCCATTGTTCAATTTAGCTTGTCAAATGGCAATCTATCAAAGGCCTTTGAAAAATCAAAGTATGCCACCGTATGCGATTATCTTTTATTGAGTGAATTTGTCACCTTGTTGTAATACGTAAGGCAGATTGCTGAACCATGATCTCCCACTAATAAACCCATGCTAACCATCAAAGAATATTGCTATTATCAATCCACTTTTGAATCTTAGTCTTCACCAATTTCTCTAACACCTTAACAACCCTGCCAATTATAGACACATACTGGCCTTTAATTTGTGGCCTCACACAAGGAAGGCAAAATTGGATTATCAAAAGAATCTAGCCAAGCAGGCCAAAGCATTCTTTTGTATGTGGCAAGTAAGGGGAAGAATGACTATGGAAGATTAACCTTAATGAGTGACGATCATGAGGAGACAGAAGCAGATAAAATAGTTGAGTTACAATGTTGTAAAAGTCAATATTTTTTAAATATATAAATACACCAGGTTTGTCTAAAAATTTTAGGTAACTGTTCTATTTCTATAACATCCATACAATAATGTTTTGAAATGACAGCATTGTGAAGTGGAACAATTTTTCCCATCTTTCATTTTTGGGATTCTGTTGCAAGACATGTTACACAGATGTGCCAAAAGCACCATTTAGCTATATACTGCCAAATCCAAATGCCTTATTAATATCAAGTTTACTTAATTCCTCATATACGAGGAATTAAGTACTTCCTGCTCCTACACCATAAATCCCTCCTCCACCATTTCCTGATGTTGCTTTCACAAGAATGAAATACACTGATCATTGAATATTTTGACTACATTCTCCACATTTGTTGCTATTAAAAATCTGCTGTTTCATCAATTAGCATCAATCTCCCATAGTCATTTTTTTCTTCTACTTGCCACATATTGAAAGAACTCACTAGGATTTTTCTTAGCCTGAATAGCTAATTTCTCATACTGCACTTTTGCTGTCTTACCCAGTTGGTAAACAACAAAAGTGCTCTTTGTACTCTTAATGCAACTGAACATCAACATTCATCTTATGTTGCCTCCATAGTGCCTTCTTCCAGAATTCATGTTTAATCTCTTCATTCATCCATTTTATCCATTCTTTGTTTAACCTTTTCACCTTTGGAATGCACTCAGGCAATGATGCTGTCAAATAGCACTTGATCAATGCCCATGCAACATCTGTCTCCTTCCCATTCTATAGTTCCCAGTTGTCTCCTCATCTTTTCATAATCACTAGCCTTGCAGTTCCACACCCACCCACCCTCCACATACATATCCCTTCTTTATAAAAGTTCTCATATGACTGGCTGCAACCCAGGTGATCACTTCATGGTCATTCTCAACAACTGGAGGAAGATTAGACACTCCATTCACAATCACATCCTCCAACAATATAATTAAATCTAAGACTCTTAACCTTAGTGTGTCCTCCATTACATATTGCCTAAGATTGTTGTCCCTTAAGAAATTTGTTCCCCTTATTCCCTAATGTTATGGCTTCATTCGAATCAATATTGCAGTAACTGAAATCACCTATAACGATCAACCTTTGTTTGCTCACAAAGCCAAGTTGCCTATACATTTCATCTCTCCTTCCATATTCCCTGTCCTGTAGCATTCACCCCAATAAATCTCTTTCTATGAACTTCCACTTCATACATACTGCTTTAAAACCACAGCCACTTGTTCCCCCTTGCACCTCAACCTTGAGCAGAGCATTTTACTATCATCACAACAGCAACCCCCCCCCCTCCCTTCTTACCTTTTCTGTATTTATGAAAAACATCATATATCCCTTTTCTATTCACATCCAACCATGTGTCACTTACTCCAACTATTTTTGGACACACACACTCAATCCATGCAACAATTTCATCTCTTATTTCTGATACCCCTTGCATTCATAAATAAGCATAATTCTTTTCTTGGTCTATTAACCAGTCATACTGATGCTGCCCCAATCTGTGAGTTCTCATCTGCATGTCCAGACTCAAAACCCCCCTACACCCAATCCATTTCCCTGTCCAACTTGCATTTTTGTCCACACATTCTCCTCTCCATTCACAACCACATTAGTCTCATCTATTGATTATGAAAAGAATCTAGCCAAACAGGCCAAAAGAAATCCTAAAGAGTTCGTTCGTTATGTGGCAAGCAGTAACTTTTCCAAATGACTTGCTCCAAAACCATTCAAATTCAGCCAATTACTCTTATACAGTCCCATTTGTCCCTCAAACTCAATCCCACACATTCACAAACTGCACTCCTTTCTCTTTACACATTTCCACTAACATTCCATTCAAGATCTCTGCTCTCCACCACAACTTCATTGTCATACCTGGGCAACACACACTACCCTTCCTACACTGTCTTTAAATCTCAATAATTAGCTGATATCCATCCTCACATTCTCCAAATCATCACTACCAAATCTCCACTAACTCCCTTGCATATTTACTTTTCTTATATCCAGCTTCTCAATCACCCTGTCCATTCTCTCTCCTAGAAACATATGTGCACCCTCTCATCTGCCACACCTTCTATGATAGAAAGTCTCCACAGTGCCCTTCCTAGTAATTTGCTACTTCTTCCTCTCCACTATCTTTCATTTTATCCTTTCATACTCTTCTGTTTGTATCCACCATATGTCTAATTTCATTCTGTACATGCCTCATCTCAATCATTTCATTCTTCAATTCTTATATTCCAGAAATTGTTCTGCTATTGCTTCGTCAGTCAGACTTCTTTCATTATTGCAGTCATTGGTGCGCCCAGGGAGGGGGCCAAAGGGCCCTTCCCCCCCCCAAAAAAAAAGGGAAAAAAGACTAGAAAAATTTCCAAAAATCTTTTCCTAATCAAAATTCTTTTTTTTTTTATATTTATGTTGTGTCTTCTATTTCTATGCTACTTATGAATTAGTGGTTATATAAGGTGGGAATACCCTCTGGCTCTTGGGAATCACGGCCGTTGTGAACGCAAGGTGAATGAGGTAGTGCTCAGGTGATACTTTGTTTGCCCGAGCCGGGCCAGAGATCACGGGTATCATGTATTGGCGATCACTGCAGATGCTCACTCATAGGTTGTATGCAATGCATTGTGTGTGTATTCTCAAATTGTCTACTCAACTCCCCCCCCCCCCCAAGATTAAATCTTGAGTACTCGGTCCCCTCCAAGATTAAATCCTGGGTGCGCCACTGACTGCAGTCACATCAGCTCTTGCTTCATCTGTTAGGCACACTTCCACTTCCATAATTACACCTAGTTTTCCTTTTTTTAATAATCATCTCTGTATTCACAATCACATTCTCCACATATTTTCATAACCATTCACTATTCTTTTGCATTTCGTCTGGTATATTCTTCACTTCAACTTTCATTCAAATCACTACAATCCATTAACATCACACTTTCTACAGACTAGCTTTCAATTCTTTCGTTTCATCTCTCGACAAAAATTTGTCAGATTTATTCAAATATACATATTACACTCCCAATAATGAATCATCTTAACTAAATTCACACCCTTCAACACACTATTTTTCATGCAATGCATCTGGTTTACCACCATTTTTGCCTCCTTTAATTGTTATATACAAAATTTGCTACAAACAAACCTCAATAATTAATACATGTTCATTCTCAATATCACTAATTAAATATTTTGTGAAATGAATAAAAATATTCCACAAAATATACTGTATTTTTTGCCTTCTAAGATGCACATTGTATTGGATGCATCATACTTTTCATGTCGAATTTTTGGGGGAAAAAATATTCTTCACAGCATAGACATGAATTATGCATCAGATTTTTCATGAAAATATTAATTTTTATACATGTATTATCTGTTTATTAGATAATAAAATTATTCTTAAAAATTCATCAAAAAACCATGTTAAAAATCTAACATATAATATATATATATATATATATATATATATATATATATATATATATATATATATATAAAAACCAAATAATTTTTATAAATTTCATTAATCTTCTTTTCAAATCTTTATTGATCTTCACTCTCAAAATTTCTGAACTTCATTGGAAACGGTCATCGCTGTCTTGAAATAAGTTATTCTTCATACCACCAAGAGAATTACTAATGCCACACTTTAGAAAAGATTTTATAATAATTCAGGGTTTCACTTCATTCTATGAACTTTTACCCATTTGCACACTGGCAAAATTGTGGCCTTCTTTCTCTTACCTGTAGATATTTCCTCAAAATTTGGAGACTGCATCAGTTGACCTATTTTTTCCCTCATAAATCCCTTAAATGGTTTGTTTATTCATACATCAACGCTGAAGCATGAAGGTGAATCCTCCTTGGATTACAACTATTTTTGTGTTCATTTTGCAAAGTTCATTCTGAACAGCTTTGGTTTTATGTCATCTAAACTGATCCCATAAAGGATTCATACTCTAGAGGATTATTTTGGTTTGGCACAAGATATTTGGCATCATATAACAACCCCACATCTGATCCTTTCAACATATCTTGACTTATTATTATTACCCCAAGACCTCATGGAGTCAAAGACTCATCTAGGAGGTCCTTTTATCACATACACACACATCTCATCATACCATGTCTTATACACACTCAAACTCCTTCCAGACACCACACTCTCAGGCAAGGCATTCCAATCATTCACAATTCTGCACGAGAAAAACCTGCCTCTCACTGCCCTACTCACACCCTCTTTATACAGTTTCCAGGGATGACCTCTGGTTCTTCCCTAATCTTCCACTATTCTCTGTAGAACTTCTCCACCATTGATCATATAACAACCCCTTACCAACTTGTAGGTCTCTGTCATATCTAATATTATTATTACGGGCAACTCCAGGGAGTCATTAGACTCATCGAGGGAGGCCCCAAATCATATTCATCACAACTATTCGACATTCATACAGCATCTATCATACCTCGCCTTAAACTCATTCACTGTCACAGCATCCACCACAGACTGGCAGTCTGTGGTGGATGCTGTGACACTCATTCACCACTCTAAAAGTAAAGAACCCAGCTCTAACACCTTTACTAACCACACTTTTGCCTTCTTTCTCTTACCTGTAAATTACTAGTCCTCCCACAACCAGCCCTGTTCTCAAAAATATCTTCTGAATTAATTTTATAGAAATCCTTCAGTAATTTGAATGTCTCAATCATATCTCCCCTCCTCTGCCAATCAACCAATTTTTGCAACCCACAAATCCTCAACCTGTTCTCATAAGGTTCATTCCACAGACCTGCTATCATCTTGGTCACTCGCCTCTGAATCCTCTCGAACCTCCTCACCATCAAGAAGAAACCTAGGTGACCAAATCTGGGCACAGTAGTCGAGATTGGGTCTTATGAAGTTCGATACAGAGGAACAATAACCTGCTTGTCAACGTATTCTTCAGCAACCAAGTGATTTGATGAGCTGATTTGGCAACTTTTGCAATGTGCCCACTAAACTTCAATTCCTTATCTACCAACACTCCTAAATCTTGTGCCTCATCAATTTCCTGGAGTACAGTTCCACCAATGTAGTAAACTGCTGCTAATCTTTTCACCCCAAAATGTATAACCTTATATTTTACCACATTAAATTGACATCCATTCTCCTTAGCCCAGACCTCCAATCTATCCAAATCATCCTGCAAAATTCTTACATCCTGTGCATTCACTATTACTCTACCCAACTTTGCATCATCAGCAAACAAATGAACAGTTCCTCTCAGATCCTTTTCTATATCGTTAACGAACAAATTAAACAGTAGTGGTCGAAGAATAGAACCCTGCGGCACACCACTGGTCACAGGCTGTTTTTTTGGACTCTACTACTGAATAAACCACTCTGATATCTCTCCATCAACCACCCTCCTATCCATCTCACAAACCCTATATCCATCCCCATATGCTGCAGTTTACTGATTAGAATTCCATGTGGTATCCTGTCAAAGGCCTTAGCAAGGTCCAGTAGGATCACTGTAAACCCATTACCCTTATCCAGTTCAGCCATCACTGTGTTATAAAACGTGAGCAAGTTACTGAGGCATGATCTGCCCTTCACAAAACCATGCTGTCCCCTATACAGTATCCCATTATAATCTATTCATTCCTGTATTCTCCTCTTGACTAATTTCTCCAAGACCTTGACAATGATTCCTGATATGCTGATCGGTTGGTAATTTACAACAGCAGTTTTGGAACCTCCTTCACGCAGTGAAACTATTTTCCCCTCTTTCCACCCCTTGGGACTAACCCAGACCTGAGACTCAAATTAAACGAAACAGTCAAGGGCACTGACAATTCTTTAGCCACTTCACGTATGACATGAGCTGGTATACCATCCAATCCCAGACATGTATTGACATTGAGGTTTTGTAATAGACTATTCACCTCCACTTCATTCACCACCATTCCCGTATAAGCTGTTGGTTCTTCCATTCCTGCAATGTCACCACCTGGATGATATACTCTTGCAAAGTGCTCGCTCAGTAATTCCACTATATGGACTGATTCGGTTACCTCCCTACCCTAAGCATTTTTAAGATCATTCTGCTATGAACATTTTTCCTTTTACTTGCAACATATTGAAAAAACTGTTTATGATTCTCTTTAGCCTGCATGGCCAATTTTCTTTCGTAATCCGCTTTTGCTTTTCCTACCACCCTTGTTACCCAAGTTAACTCAGATCTAAGGATTACAATACTGGTAAAGAGCAAAAAAATCATTTAAAAATGTATCAGTCAAGTCAGTATTTTGTACTAGTATTTCAGTAAATTTAAATGTCAAAAACATTTAATATTTGTAATAATTGTATTGTTGACTAATTTTGTAAAAGATATTTCATTGTTTGAATAACTGCTTGGACCTTAATGTCTCTCTTTGCTGGATAACAACAAACTAGTCTAACAGTTGATTGCTTGTAATATATAGGTGATAGGATGCAATCCTGAGGTACTCCTGCACTGGTAGTGCTGAAGCTCAAAGAGAGGAAGCCATCTACCATGACATGCAATGAATGACCAGAGAGAATGCTGGCTATGCAATTAGTTGTTAATACTTTCATCTACTTTGGCAAGTGTAGGTTTAAATATTTCTAAGTGACATGTACAATGCATTTACTTTTCAAAAAAAGTCTCAACAGGTTTGGCAATTAATTTAACTAGACAGTAATAGTTAACTTGGAAAGTCGACATATCCATGCAAGTCTGTGTGCTACACAAGATGAATGTTAGACTGGAACTCTCGACTGTGGTGACATGGCCCTTCAGCATCTACAAGGCACATTTTTACAAACTGTTAAGTATATGCCAGCCTGGTTGGCTGAGTGGTTAGCATATCTGCTCTCCAGCCAAAAGGCTGCAGGTTCAAATCCTGCTGTGGGCATGGATGTTTGTGAAAATACCAGTGGTGGTGATGATGGGCAGTAGATGCCGTTGGTGTAGATGATGATGGTAGTTGTGGTTTGCTGTATGTCGGACTCCTTGGAGGTGTCACGTAATAATAACACGGGTGGCATCCTAGTTTCAATTTGGTAAACTTATTTCTAAAAATAATATATCTTAATGGTATAGAAAATCCAAATGAAACTTTTTTTTTTTAATGACTTGAAATAAGATAATGTATATACGTTTGAAAACTTGCATTACATAACATAAGCAAAGTGGATATTAGATCCTGCATTATTTCAAATGCTGAAAAAACTACGGAAGTTTCATAAGTTAACCAGAGAGCTTCTGGGAATACATTCCTTGGCATTCCTGAGTTGCTTTAGTGTGGACTATTTAAAAGACATAGGTGCTGCTCAAGCATCTATATATTTGCCTTTTATTAGTCCATTTCTGATAAGGTTTCACTGGCCTGACAGCTGTTTCGAACTGGTTGGTTCTGTTCAGAGACCAGGCAGAAAACTTAAGAGAGCAAAATCTCTTGTTAAGTACTAAGGAACTTGAAATGTCAGAGAAATGTATTTTTCATTAGCAAACCCTCGGTCAGTGAGTAAAAGTAATTATTAAAATAAAGGGCCAAAAGGCTTTAGTTCAGTGATGTAAAATTACATAAGCCAGTTTGCTTATATAATTTACATCACCGAAATGAAACCTTTTGGCTCTTTATTTTAATAATTGCATTATATAAATCTATATCAATGAATAAATTTCCCTTATTCAGTTACTTTGAAATAGATTGGTAAGATACCATACTTAATTTAATGTTACAATAAAACTTCTTTTTGTCTTGCTTCTGTGCAGTGTAATTATGCTACGAGGAAAGGTTTTTTCCTATCAAGGGTCATAGGTAGTATACATATAGAACTTATAAGGAATATAGGTGAAAAAGGTATGGAAGTGTTATGGCAAATTATTAACAGAATTTATGTCCGCACAGTTAACTTAGTGGCTTTGCGCTCTGCAACCATATGCCTGGGGAAGGAGCGTCCTGGGTTCGATTCCCATCGGCGACGGGAATCGAACTTAAGGATCTTCCTCAGCCATAGCCAAGTTAGCCGGTCTTGGGCATGGACAGCAGGGTTCCACCCCCCCCAGTTTATCTGGGGTTTTTCATCCCACAAGCAGGCAAACCAGTCCAGAGAACACACGGATCTACAGCCATAAATACTTAACCCCCCCCTTGAGGGTGCTCAACTCGCCCCAATAGGGACGGGGGAGAAAAGGGAGGAAATCCCATATGAATAAATAAATAAACGGAATTTATGAGGGACAACAATTACCAGAGGAGTTTAGAAGATCAATTTTTATTCCCATTCCAAAAACAAAGGGAGTTTTAGACCGTAACAATTTTAGAACGATAAGTCTTATAACTCGCACAGCAAAAATTTTGGTAGAAATAATTTTAGAGAGAATTAAGAATAAAATAGAAAAAGAAATGAATGAGGAACAATTTGGATTCCGAACCAACAGAGGAACTAGAGAGGCTATAACTTGACTAGGAATTATTGGGGAGAAAACACTAAACCATGGTGGAAAGTTATTTTTGAGATTTCTAGATTTTGAAAAGGCATTTGATACAATGAAACATAAAAGGCTTTTTGACATTCTAGAAACTATTGATATCGACTCTTATGACTTGGAAAATTTAAAGAGATTATATTGGTCACAAACAGCATCAGTATGTGTAAATGGAGAGGAAACAGGAGAATTCCAGGTGGAGAGAGGAGTTAGACAAGGATGCAAGTTATCACCATTATTGTTTAACCTTTATAGTGAACAGATGCTTAGAGAGGCATTTGAGGATGTAGAAGAAGGAATTAAAATAAAAGGAAGAATCATTAATAACTTAAGATATGTGGATGATGTAGTGGTGTTGGCAGAAAGTGAAAATGGATTAGAACAAATTGTTCAAAGAATTGAAAACTCTAGTAAAGAGTATGGACTAAGGATTAACACAAAGAAGACCATGATAATGATATTGGGCAGAAAAATAGGAGATAATGTAAAAGATAAGATGTGGAGGAAAGATTTTAGAAGAAGTGGAAAGATTTCAATATTTAGGTAGCTGCATCTCAGAGAAAGGAACTTCAGAGTTGGATATTAGAAACAGAATAGGCAAAGCTAAATCAGCATTTATGGAAATGAAGAGAATTTCAATAAACAATAATATTAAAATAGGTGTTAGAATTGGAATAGTTAAAGCAACAGTTTGGAGTATTGCAAATGCACTGACAATCAAGGAAAAGAAGGAGTAGCCATAGTATTCAACAAAATACGAGGCTAATCATCTTGAATGGCATTGAGTCTCAAGTAGAGTAATGTGTGCAAATATGAGAATGGGGAACTGGACGATGAGACTTATTTATGCCGATGGTCCCACAGAAGGTTCTACTAAGGTAGAAGTGGAGGAATTTTTTGAGGCTTCAGAAAAAGCAACTGACACAATGAAAAAGGAAAAGTTGATCATTGTTGGGGATCTAAATAGCAGAGTAGGAAATGATTGTCAGACATACAAAAATATTTTGGGAAAATTTGAAGAAAAGAGCAAAGCTAATAATAATGGCAAATATTTGTTGGATTTCTGCTCAGGACATTTTTATTATTATTATTATTCAGGCCTCCATGGAGTCAAAAGACTCATCGTGAGAGGTCCTTCCTAAGAACATAAAGTCTGTCAAGATTCATTGAGAGGAGGTCCCCACTAAGAAACACAAAGTCTATCATACCACTCCTTAAACTCATTGACCATTCTCGCTCTCACCACTTCATCAGGCAAGGCATTCCACGGTTCAACTACCCTCCACGCAAAGAAACCACTCCTCACCCTCTTGCTCACAGTTTCCTTTTGTAACTTCCACGGATGGCCTCTTGTCATCACTCCTTCACGCTGTTCAACAAAGTGAAAGAACTCCCCAGTGTCAACCCTGTAACCACCTCTCAACAGTTTAAAAGTCTCAATCATATCACCTCTACTTCTTCTACCCACCATACTCTGCAGTTCCACATTCCCTCAGCCGATCCTCATAACTATCCTTGTACAGTCCTGAAACCATCTTTGTCATTCATGGACTGGTTATTACTAACACCATGTTCCAACATAAAAATGTGCACAAATTCACATGGAGAGAAGAGGCAAGGAATAAGAAAAGTCTCATTCACTATGTTAGTTATTGTTGATAGTGATGTTTTCTCCCTGATGCAGGACACCAGAGTGTACAGAGGATTTGAAATTGGAAGTGATCACTATTTAGTCTTGAGCAAGATAAAATTGAATTTCATATTGAAAAGAATAACATGTAAGAAAGTTTTAAAGAGAATAAAAGTTGAGCAGCTCTCAGATGTGAACTGTAGACTAAAATACACAAAGTTTATTGAAAAAAAAAATGAAAGAGTTTGAGAACAGGAATCAAACCTTGGAGATTCAGTAGCAAGCCTTGAAGAAAGCCCTGATTGATTCAGCTACAGAGGCATGTGGTGAAGTTGTCTGCAAGGACAGAAAAATTAGAACTCCATGGTGGACACAAGAAGTTAAAGAGGCAGTGAAGGAAAAGAAGAAATCATATCAAAAGTTCCTGGCAAATAACTCAGCTTTTGCTCTTAGAGAATAAAGAGACAAATGCAAGAATGCTAAACACTGTAAAACCAGCTAAATAAAAGTCATGGGAGGACTTTGGCAAAAATATAGAAAATAAATATCAAGAAGGTGGCAAAATATTCTGGAGGTTGTTGAAGAAGCTTAGGAATGGAGGAAAGAGTGCTGTAAAAGGAGTTGGAGATGATAAAGGTGACATGAAAACGGAAGAAAAAGATATCCTTGAAGTATGGGGTAATTACTTTGAAAAACTGCAAAATGAAACAAGCAGTGATGACAGCACAGTGGTAAAAAACACTGCCCATGCATGTAGTCAGGAATACATATCCATACTTGAAGTAGAAAAAGCCATCCAATGCTTAAAATGTGGAAAAGCAGCAGGACTAGATGATATTCGACCAGAAATGCTGAAGTATGGTAGTATAAAAGTCTTACAGGAGCTGCACTGTACAGTTCAGAAGGCCTGGACAAAAGGACGAATTCCTGATGATTGGAGTAGAGCTCTCATAGTACCCATATATAAAAAAGGGAAATAAAACTGAATGTGAGAATTACAGAGATATTTCCCTACTGAGTGTTCCTGGCAAGATCTATGCAAGTATACTTGAGAAACGATTGAGAAGAATTGTGGAAGAAAAGCTGGGTGAAGAACAAGCTGGATTCAGGCCAAATAGAGGCTGTCAGTATCAGATCTTCACTTTACGACAAATAGTGGAGACATCATGGGAATATAACAAAGATCTGTATTTAAGTTTTGTTGATTTGGAAAAGGCATATGACAAGGTGCCAAGAGAGAAGCTATTCAATACGCTGCAGTTATATGGTGTCAATGGGGCGTTATAGAAAGGTGGAAAAGATTGGCTATACAGAGAGAATATCAAATCAAGAAGTTTTAAGAAGAGTTGGGATGGAAAGAACACTGCTCAAGAATATTATGCAAAGAAAGATCAGATTTGCAGGACATCTTCTGAGA
Organism: Typopeltis vanoorti; assembly: GCF_054136105.1. Lineage (NCBI taxonomy): Eukaryota > Metazoa > Arthropoda > Arachnida > Uropygi > Thelyphonidae > Typopeltis > Typopeltis vanoorti. The sequence continues at coordinate 33,542,628 of NC_143567.1, read as the reverse complement.
GGTTCTTCGGGACACCTGACAAGAACTATATTACAAGGGAAAGTTGAGGGGAAGAGAAGACGTGGAAGACCAACTAGAGAGTGGTTCAATGACATCGTGGAATGGACTGGTTTAAGAATGATGGAGGTGCAGACAGAGAGAGAGAGAGAAACGGAGAAGAGCTGCTCATCTGCTGCAACCATCTTGCTAGAGGATGCTACCAGACAACGATGACTCTCTCACCAAATACAGTGCACTGGCTTTATATATTGCATTTAATGCTACAATAAAACTTTTGCTTGGCCTTGCTTCAATGCAATGTGGTTATGCTGTAAGGAAAGGTTTTCACTATCAATGGTCATAACTTTCAGTTGTCTCTAATTACACTAATATTGTAACTACTCTATCACTAAATACAGTGCACTAGCTTTATGTTGTATTTAATGCTACAATAAAATTGTTTTGCATGTAGCTATGCAACATGTCTATTGGGGATGATGTTTTCATTATTCCGAGTCATTTTCATTCCAATACTAAGCTACTGATATACAATATATATATATATATATATAGGTGCTTTTTTATAATTGGCAAATTTAAATATACCAACCAAATATACAATTTCCCTTAATTTTGGTTTCTAATATATCCTGAAACATCCCCAACACACACACACATCTTTCGTTTTGATGGAAGTATTATCCTACCTACTGCGAAAACTTGTTCAAGTATTTTGATACTGTATATTAACGATAAAAGTATATTCCATAATTTTATGTTCTGAAAAGTCAGAAATAAGAATTTGAATATTTCATGACTTAATAAAACGAGGTATTAAAAAGGTTTTTTTTTTTTTTTTTTTTTTTTGTAAGCTTGGATAAAAAATCATAGTGGTATTATTTTAAAATGTGCTTAAGCAAGTATGGATAAGCAGAAACAAAGCCAATCAGTTAATGTACAGCTTAAACAACGGCGGGATTCGAACCCGCAGCCTTTTGGCTGGAGAGTGGATACGCTGACCACTCGGCCAACCAGGCTGGCATACGCTGCCCTTCTTTGAATCTTGCAAACGCATGACAGGATGCCACGTGACATTGGTTTTTCAAGTTGCAAAATGTAGGTTTGAATATCAGATTAGTGAACAGGCATTCTGATAGATATCAGCGAGTTGTATATGGAAGAGCAGTATCAGGAAATAGGAAGGTTACAAGTAGAGTTCAACAGGGTTCAGTACTTGGGCATTACTGTTCAATCTTTGTCAATTAAATTGTCACAGGACTATGGGCAGATATTTAGTTGTTTGCATATGATGTGAATATTTGGAGAGTTATTATTAATAGTACTGATGTTTTGGCTCTTCAAGAAGATTTAAGTAAGCCGGAAAGGTGGGTAAATGAGTGGGGATATCAGTTTAATAACACATAAATATAAAGTTCTCAAATTTGGGATTTGCAGATGAGATGTTTCATACTCACTTGATGGCATCATACCAGAAGAAGTGGAAGAAACAAGGGATCATGGGGCAATTATGGATAGAAATTTGAAGTTCAGAGGACAAAGGTTGTGAAGACATCTCCCAAATGAGTCTTTGACTCCATGGAGTCTTGGCTGATCTGATAGATACAAATAAAACAGCTTAATATAGATTTTCTTAGCCCTCGCAGTTAGCCTAGTGGCTGTGCGCTTTGCAACCACATGCCTGAGGAAGGAGTGTCCTAGGTTTGATTCCCGTCGGAAAGGTGAGGAGCTGAAGGATCTTCCTCGGCCATAGCCAAGTTAGCCAGTCTTGGGCATGGACAGTAGGGTTTTTCTCCCCCAAGCAAACAGGCTTTGAAAACTCAACACCACTCCAGACATAGAATACACCGGGATCTAGGGCTGACCACCTTATCCTGTGAACAGTTTAGGTCCGATGATTAGTAAATCTTCGACACCACAAGGTAAAAGAGGGGAGAAAGGGAAATAGGATGAGATCAATATTCTTACACATATCCAGTGTATAGCTTGGAGCTGATGACTAGCTGCGCATGCATATATTACGAGTGAGATTCCACACTGTTTATGCAGTCAGTTTTGGTTTAACACGTGTTATGTGGAGGTGTGTGATATTTGATAGTAAATTGTATCTGAGAGATACCGCGAATGCCGATGTCAGTATAGTATTGGTTTAATTTTTTTTTTTTTTTAATTTACTGTTGAAAATGGCTGGAAAAATATATCAATTAGATAATCAATCAGATGTTGAAGAGCTTCAGCGAATGTTACTCGAGTCCGATGATGAAAGTGACTTAGAAGATGATGATTATGTGAAAGTTCATTCAGAAGATTCGGATGCTGAACAAGATATTTCTAGTGAAGAAAGTGAAGATGAATTAGACATGAAGATTATTTTCTTGGAAAGGATAAAGAATCAAAATGGAGGAAAAATCCAATAAGAAGACATATGCAGAATATTTTGTGTAAAATTCAGCCAAACACAAAAAATACCAAAACAGAACTTGAAATTGCTTTATCACAGATGATATTTTAGATCTAATCTTATTATATACAAATAAATACATCGATTCTATTTTGAACCAGTATTCAAGAGAAAGAGATGTTAAATGAATTAAAAGCATTTTTAAGCCTCATATATCTAGCTGGTTTACATTGCAATAATCGGCTAAATTTTTATTCTTTATATTTCTTTGTTCAATAATTTCTAGATTGTAACTGAAAATAATAAACCATCACTTATTATATTTGCAGTGTTTTTTTTTTTTTTTTTTTTTAAGTTTTATCTCATTTTAGCACATAGTAGTAATGAATGTATCTCTCAGATACATGCGACCTATGCCAATTTTTTCTACCATGACCTGCGCAGGGTTAAAGCTTTGATCAGACCACATCTCTAAGTCTGTGGTCTGATTGGGTGATCAGGATTTAAAGGGAATGAAGTAACCTTGGAGAGGGTATAGATACAAAACACAGGACTATACAATGTTAATTATGAGGATAGACTGAAGCATTCAGACTGCTGAGTTTGATGGATAAGAAAATAGAGATGGGATATGATTGACACATTTAAGCTGTTGAAGGGTTATTGGATTAACACTGGGGAGATTTTTCATATGGTAGAACAAGAGGGAAAGAACAAGAAAAAGAGACATTCCCTGGAAGCTGCAAACGGAAGTAGTGAGTAAAAGGATAAAAAGTCAGCTTTTTGTTCATGGAGAGCCATATGATCATAGAATGCACTGCCAGAAAGGGTGGTGAAAAGTGCAAACAGTGGAAAGTTTAAAGAGTGGTACAACAGACTTTGTAATGACTAGTGTTGATCTCCCATGATGACTTTTGTGACTCCAAGGAGGTCAAGAAAATAATAATATGCAGACAAAATTAGCAAACAAGTAATCATTGAGAAATATCACGGTGTACTTTGTGGCGAAAGATTGTTTAACAACTGATGACTGGACATCTTTTAAGAACTGCCAATATATGAACATACATGTCTAAGCAAGTGATAAATTTGGGAGGTTCAGCTTATTATTACAACTTGATACCTCCAAGGATTCATCGGAGGATACTCTACTACATACATCTCACCGTCTTACTTTTTTAATTCTCCAATTAAAACAACACTACTACCATCAACGCCATCTATCATCCACCACCAACAATATCTTTTGTCAGAAATTGCATGTGTTCTCATGGCTGATTTGCTTGTACACACACACGATGAAAAACCCAAGCTTATGGGAGAAAAAAATGCTGCTACCTTTGTATTAGATTGGCTAACTCACCTTCAATTGAAAAAAACCATATAAAAGTTCCTCTTATCACAACAAAAATCAAACTTAGACCTTTCTCCAACTAAGGGCACAATGTTCCATTATTCTTCCAAATGCAATACGAAGATGCATATGTTGTATTTATAGGTCTATGCTCACTGACAGATGTTTAACCCTTCTTTAAAATAAAATGAAAGAATTTTGTATTTCTTTTAAGTATCTATTATAGCAGATGAAGCTTAAGTAATGAAAAAAATAGTAAAAACAAAATTGATTTGATCAATGCAAATCATCAATTATGTTTAACACATAGCTATAATCAAAATTCTTTATAGCAAAATGAATGTAGAAGGAAGTGAACAGGAAAATACAGCAGTTGACTTATTTGATACAGATTGTAACTGACGATGATGAAATTCATAATCTTCAAAGTGTACAATGAATTCTCTGATAACAAGTCGATGTTCTGCAGATGGCCAACAAAAAATGATGTTATACTCCAAGAACATGCAAAGGAAGAATATGATAAACTTAATGAGAGAAATAATGAGGGATTTATTATCCCCTTAACTTTCATTAATATTGGACCAATATTTGTCGGAATACTTTGGTGGCTATGTTGGAATGCTTCTCAATGGTTAAAACCTTCAAAAAAGTCTCTAATTTGAAATCAGATATCAGCTTCAGTGATAATGAACTCAAATTGCTCTTTTGTACAATATTAGCATTGTGAGCTAATATTGTACAAAACAAGTTGCTGAAGAAGCATTATGTTGCAAAAATGTGAATTTTGCACATATGCTAAAGTAAGTTAAAATTTATGCTCGATGAACTAACAAATCACCTTTTAAGCAATGAATTTAAAGATGCACTGATAGCCCATATAAAAGAACAACAAACATCGTATTCTGATGTTCTGCATTATCTTCAATTAAGATGAGTTAGCTGATTTCATATGGAGGTAGAAAGGGTTTTTTCTCAAAAAAAAAAAAAATTTAATCCTGCTTAAGGCAAATTGCCATGAGAACAAAGAATTTAGAGACAAAAAATACTGTTAGTGATGGCAAGGTTAGGGAAGGTGGCGTTGATGGTAGTAGCATCAATGTGTTGTAATTGGAGAATTAAGTAGTAAGGGAGACAATGAGATGTAAGTAGTGGAGTGCAGTAGAATATTACCTCCTCAACACACACGATTAGTCTTTGGAGATGCCACACTGTAACAATCTTCATGATTCCAAGAATCATATGAATATTACAGAATTTTTAATAAAACCAGCAAATATATATAATAACAAATTAATTCATGAATTTAATAGAAAGCCTTTAAAATAATTTGAGTATATAATTAAGTGAAGTCGATGCGATCCGGTGTCTGCTGATGCTGCAACATCCAATTCTGTTCTTTCGACATTAGCAGAATTACCAATGAAGGAGAAATTTCAATTGGCAACAAAGAAAACAAACTGAAGTAGCCTGCGATAATCAAACTTAAAAGGAAAAAAGCACTAAAGACCTAACTCAATAAGGGAACTAACATTTTCAAGATGAAAAAACAAGAGGAAAATATTTAAAAAGAGCTTTTTATTGCCTAATGACCAGTCAAACAACAGTGTCAAATCTCATACCTTTTTTTTTCCACTGCTCACTTTTACAAAAATTAGGTCACATTTAGGGGATTATGTCCTCAATGAATTATCTTTTGTGATCAATTAATAAAAAAAGAGACAAAAATAAAAAAAAAAAACCTAGTTTATGGTGAGTCCAGTGCATTTTCTTCATATTTAAAGTAGGCACTTATATTTTGAAATAAAAATTTTGTTTACTTATAATTTAAATTAATGGTATTAATATTATATTTTTTCTTTAGAATGAAAAAAATGTCATGTTTTAATCAAATTTTTGTTTATTAGTATTTATTGGCTGTTTTTCAATATAACTGTTTGCAATCATAGGAAATTACAAGTAAACCAGTGTTTGTGAAAACTTTTATGAATTATCAATAACTTAAACCAGTGGTTCTTAACCAGTGTTCCACGAACTGGTTGCAAGCGTTCTGCCAGTGAAGGATGTCATATGACACAGTTCTGAGTGCAATTGGCTACTCTGATCCTAACAACTGAAGACTGCTAGCTATTGCAGGATATATTATATCTAATGATTGTTTTTTGCACAGAGAATCCCTAGTTTCAAAAACATTACCAGCAATATTAAAACCTGTACTGACCAAGGTGTAAATGTGGTAAATTACATCAAGTCAAGACCTTAAAAAGCACGCCTTTTTAAAAAACTTTGCATATCTATGGAAGCCAAGTACAAATCTTTGCTTTTTCACACTGAAATATGATGGTTATCCAGGGATAAAGTGCTATTCCGAATATTAGAACTTAAGAATGAATAATTGCCGTTTTTTTCAAAATGAAGGTACAGATGCTTTTTAAAATGTCTTCAAAATGATATTTGGTGTGCTAAAATGCCATATTTAGCCGATATTTTTAATTACTTAAATAGCGTTAATACAAGTATCCAAGGGAAAAATGAAAATATTTTGACATCACTGGCAAATTGTCAGCTTTTCAGAAAAAAGTATCTCTTTGGAAAACCACATATCAGAAAAAAATACAATAGATATATTTCCGTTGTTCAATAATATAAATGCCGAGGGAATTATCTGATATTTAAGGTATTAGAGCTTCCTTAAATGTACACAATTATGACTGAATAAAAATGAAATTCTCTGAAATAACTCTTGAAGAATTTTGGATTTTTGTCCAAGCTCTCTCCACAAGGGCACTGAAAATTATGTTAGTTTTCAACATCATATTTGTGTAAGCTCAGTTTCTCAATATTAACCAACATAAAAACAAAAAAGCATGAAGGAGTTACTAATATAGACAATGAGATGAGGGTAGCTATATCACGTATCAGACTTCATATTGCCGAATTCTGCAAAAGCCGACAAGCTCAAGTATCGCATTAAAATAAGTTCCATTTTTATAAAAGGCAAGTCCATGCATATTTTTATTGTTAGTTTTATGACCCTAATGCTTTTGGTGTTCCCAAAATTTTTCTTATAATCAAAAGTGTTCCGTGACTTCGAAATGGTTAAGAACCACAGACTTAAACAGTAAATTTGCAATCCCTACTCAGATCTTTCTAGTATAACCCCATGTTGCAACTGTCACATCCCATAGTTCTTTTAGGTAACTTTAACAGACTCATCTGAGAGGTCCTTTTATCATACACACACACACACAGCTCATCTCATACCATGCTCTTAACACACTCAAATTCTCTGCAGACACCACACTGTCAGGCAAAGAATTCCAATAATTCAGAACTCTGCATAAAAAAAAAACCTGCTTCTCACTCCCCTACTCACACCCTCTTCATACAGTTTCCAAGGATCACCTGTGGTTCTCCCCTGATCTCCTATTTTCTGTAGAACTGCTCCAACAATGATCCTATAACAACCCCTTACTAACTTGTAGGTGTCTATCATATTTCCCCTCTTCCTCCTGTCCCCAGACTCCGTAAATTGCATTCTCTCAATCTTTCATCATATTTGAAATTTCAGGTTAGAAACTACCTTAGTCGGTTGCCTATGGACCCTTTCCAACATCTCTTCATCCTTCTGAAAACTAGGTGACCAAATCTGGGCACAATAGTCTATGTGTGGCCTAATCAAATGGAATAAGAATCTCTCCACTTCTACAAGTCAGTGTCCTCCGCATCATTCCCAGAAGCCTTTGCTTCTGGGAATGATGTCTTCACAATTTTGGCTATGTGTCTTGTATTTCCTCCACCTCTGACAATATATCCTCACCTAGCATAAATTCTGCATCCCATCTTTGTTTCCTAAATTTTAAAACCTTATATTTTGCAACACTGAACTCTCATCCCCATTCTGGTGCCCTATCACTCAATTTATTCAAGCCTTCATTAAAGACCATATCATCTTCTCTACTCTTCATGATTCGTCCCAACTTTGCATTATCTGCAAACAACTGAATATCTCGATCCAAATCTTCACCAATATCATTAATATACAAGTTTAAACAGTAATAGCCCTAAAACAGACCAATGAGGCACGCCACTAGTGACTTTCCTTTTCCTGGATACAACTCCCCCATACACAACTTGTTGATACCTATCAAATAGCCAGTCTCCAATCCGCACTAATCTGATATCCAACCCCATCCACTCGACTTTGACTATCAACTTATCATGCGATAATCTATCAAAAGCCTTTTCTAAGTATATTACTGTGTATCTTTAAACAGTAATGGCCTCTGTCCAAGGAAGCAGTCACCTTATTTTAATAAGTAAGTAGATTACTAAAGCATGAACTCTTTTAGCAAATCCATGCTGTCCATCAAAGATAATACCATTGTTGTCAACCCAATTCTGGATCCTAGTTCTCACAAGCTTCTCCAACAACTTAACACAACACCGGACACACAGATAGGCCTATAGTTCGACTTGAGTTCTATCAGCTTCTTTATGAAGTGGCACAATCTTGCCCTCCTTCCACTCCTTAGAAACTTGGCCCAGTTCAAGACTTGTATTAAAAAAATATGTCAAGGCTGGCACATTCTTTCATAATATGTGGTGATATATTATCAAGTCCCACAGACTTATTAACATCTAGTTTGCTCAACTCCCATTGTGAGTGATAAAACAAGTTACTGAAGAAGCATTATGTTGCAAAAATGTGAATTTTGCACATATGCTAAAGTACGTTCAAATTTATGCTTGATGAACTAACAAATCAAAATACCTTTTAAGCAATGAACTTAAAGATGAACTGATAGCCATATAAAAGAACAACAAACATCTTATTCTGATGTTCTGCATTATCTTCAATTGAGATGAGTTAGCTGATCTTATATCAAAAAAGCAATTTCTTCATTTACTGATTCACCAAATAGCCATCTTCTTTCAGGAATGACTATTGATTTCAATGGCTAATTTACATCCTTTTTGTAATGGTAACACTAAATGCTAACTCAAAATAAAAGTAACATATTTCTACAAAAGAGATTAACATTGTCTGTAGCATATTTAATTATCTATGCACTGATAATATTAGCAAAAATTACTACCATGTTCTATTCAAATAGATCTGATACCTAGTTGAATATGTAATGCATAGTTTTCTGTCGGACATGGAGAAGGTTCTGATATATTGCAAATATCAAAACAAAGAAACGATATTATCATCATTAATATTACAAGTAAGGAAATCTACTCACTTGGTAAGGGTAGTAAAAGTGCAGCATGAGCAGCAGTTACCAAATAGAAATCTTATAGTTTTATATATATATATTGCCAGTAGAAAGAAGAATGATTATGGGAGGATGATGTTGGTCAGTGATAATGGTAGAATAATAACTACTGAGGAGGCTATAATAGTAGAGGTGTTAAATGAGCAAATTATAGACCAATCAGTATCTTAGGTATGGTGGTAAAAGTGCTAGAAAAATTGGTAAAAAAAGAGAATTCAAATTCAAAAATGGGTACATAAAAATATGATACTGTATGAGGGTCAACATGGATTTGTGAAGGATTGGTCATGTCTTAGTAATTTGCTAACTTTTTATAATAGAGTAACAGCTGAATTGGATAAAGGAAATGGGTACATGATGATTTTGCTGGAATTTGCAAAGGCATTTGACAGAATACCACACGGAACACTGTCATACAAATTAGAACAAATGGAGATGAATATGACACTGGTTAAGTGGCTGCTGGACAGATATCAAAAAGTAATTTATATCAGTAATTAATAGTTGGTCACCCAACTACTGAATTAATAAAGGTCATCCATCTAGTCATTAACTGATTGCACTGCTAGTCTCCTCATTCTAATTTTTCTTTTTTTACTATACTAATGGGAATGGGGATGCGAGTTCAATGCTGCAAAATGCAAGGTTTTAAAATTTGGGAAACAAAGATGGGATGCAGAATTTATGCATGATGAGAATATACTGTTGGAGGAAATAAGAGATCTTGGGGTGATAGTGGATAAGGATCTCAAATTTAGGGGACACATTGCCAAAATTGTGAAGACAACACAAAGACTTCTGGGAATGATGCAGAGGACACTAACTTATAGAAGTAGAGAGATTCTTGTTCCATTGTATAAGGCTTTGATTAGGCCACACATGGACTACTGTGCCCAGATTTGGTCACCTGGTTTTCAGAAGGACGAAGAGATGTTGAAAAGGATCCAGAGGCAACTGATTAAGATAGTTTCTGACCTCTGGAATGTCAAGTATGAGGAAAGATTGAGAAGGTGCAATTTTCAGGGTCTGGTGGATAGGAAGAAGAAGGGAGATATGATAGAGACTTACAAGTTAGTAAGGGGGTTGTTATAGGATCAGTGTTGAAGAAGTTCTACAGAAAACAGTGGGAGAACCAGAGGTCATCCCTGGAAACCATATAAAGAGGGTGTGAGCAGGTGAGTGAGAAGCAGGTTTTTTGCATGCAGAGTGTGAATGATTGGAATGCCTTGCCTGAGAGTGGTGTCTGCAGAGAACTTGAGTGTGTTTAAAGGGCATTATGATGAGCTGTGTGTATGATAAAAGGACCTACTGGATGAGTCTTTGACTCCATCGGGTCTTGGGTGGTAATAATAATCATGTTTTCACTTAAGCCTTATATTTCTCATGCCATTTTCTTCTCTCTCTCTACTCGCCTTCCATAACCTCTTTTTCATCTGCAATTCCTATTTGATTCCCTAGTCATCCAATTTTACTCCAAATAGCTTTATCTTTTTCAGATGAGGTATGATGCTTGTAAAGAGCAATGGAAAATAAGTCTTAACTAGCTTGCATGCACTCCTGACTCTCCTCCCTCAAATTCTATCAATTGATTGTACTGACTCCAAGGTGTTTTTTGAGTGTATTCATTGTCACCTACCTTATAATTCCATATAAATTCTCTTCTCCTTGATACTTCTACAAGTCAGGATTATGTGGTCACTCACAAACTGGTGACAGTCACAATCATATCCTCTGATGCTATGACCAAGTCCAAAACTCTTGACACTCATGTTTCTTCAATCACAAGAATTCCAATTGGTGTCTTTATTACTGTATGATCTTTTCTCTACCCAGTTTATATTGCTATAATTAAAGTCCCCTTATTAATGATTGCTCCTTTTGGCCACTCTAGTTTGTCTAAATATTTCCTATTTATCACCATCCATATTTCAAGGTATATAGCAACATACCACTGAATATCCAGTACTATCCACTTCTACCTCAGATAATATACTCTCAAAACCACTGTTGCTATTTCACCTCTGGTTCTCTACACTGATAGAAGACAATTCTTCCAATGTTATACACTATTCCATTTACCTTCTCTACCCTGCTGAAATATATGTAGGCTGTTCAATAAGTTATAAGGCTATATTTATACAGAAAACAGATTACCTTTAATCATCATCATCTACATGGTCTTTTTCGAAGTAACTACCGTGAGACGCGATGCATTTGTCCCAACATTGCGTCCACTTCTGAAAGTCCTTTTTTTGAGAGTTCTTTCAAAACTGCCTCCGCAGCTTTTACACATGCTTTGTTGCTTTCGAAATGGCAGCCTCTTAGTGGTTTCTTGAGCTGAGGAAACAGCCAGAAATCGCACGGTGCGAGATCAGGGCTGTATGGAGGGTGTGGTAAGATATCTATGTTGTTCTTCTGCAAAATGTCCACTACACAACCAGCAATATGTGGCCTTGCATTATCGTGGTGCAATAAGAAGCCATTCTTCAGCAATGGACGCTTCCTTTTGACGTGCTGTACCATTGTCCGTAAAACATCCGCATAGTACGAGCCGTTTACAGTATTCCCGGGTTCTACAGCATGTTGGTAAACAATGCCTTCATAGTCAAAAAACATTATGGTCATAACTTTATCAGCCGATTTTACAGTTTTTGCTTTCTTGGGGGTAGGCGAAGACGGATGCTTCCATTCACTGCTTTGTAGGGTCATAGTGATACAACCAAGCTTCATCTGCTGTAATGATGCGTTTTAAGAAGTTGTCGCCTTCTTGTTCCAGTCTTTCTTTCCATTCTGTGCACACATCCACTCGATGCTGCATTTGCTCCGGTGTCAAGAGTTTGGGAATCCGTCGGGCGCAAACACGTTTCAGTCCCAAATGTTCAGCCATGATTGAGTGAACACATCCCACAGAAATATTCAGGGCAACATGCAGCTGACATACTGTAATTCTGCGATCCTCCTTGATGATAATCGCTGCTATGTTGATCATTGTCTCTGTGATGGACGTTGAAGGTCTTCCCTCACGTTCAAGATCTTCCACATTTTGCCAACGAAAAACACTTACCCTCGACATTGCTTCTTCATGGAAAGCTTTGCGTATCACGTTAAAAGTGTCCAATGCTGATTTTTGCAAACACACACAAAATTTAATCGCATAACGCTGTTCCAAGGATGCTTCCATTTTGACGACTGGTCACGGCTCGTAGGCGCGCTGAAACAAGCTTGTGTTTAGTCGCGTGACACTCTGGCACATCAGCCCGTATACGCCATCTATCAACCTCTTGTTTATACAGACAGCGACATTTCTTCATTCCACAGAAATTAATATTGTGATGAGTGGTTTCGCGATGGTAAAATTAGTCTTATTACTTATTGAACAGCCCTCTTATTATACCTTCAAATTTCTATCACTGTCAGGATCACTTTCTCTGTTAAACAAGTTTTGCTGATACCAACAATCTTTGCACAGAGAGACAATCAATGACAAAATCATTGCCTTCATTCCTAATGCTCCTAACACTATCAGATTCCCATAACTATTATTACTCTCCACTGATGTCACTCTCTGCAACATAAACACTCATCTTCCAAGTCAACATCTCCACATAAGGCCATTCCTGCTTCCTTCCATCCTGTTACTCTAGTTTTTCCTGTCCTAAGACACAAATCTCTCCAATTGCCTGCATTCTTCTGTGCTAAAATGCAATCCATCCTTTGCATACAGTTCCAGTCTCTCATCAAATGCACTGAGCATAAGCATATTCCTGCCCGATCTTCCAACATGTTATCACTATCATCTTGTTTGTTCTCACTCCATTTCTCCTCCACTATGCATTACTATACTGAAACACACTATCTTCTCTCTCACACTTTTCTGCTGCACAACCCCAAACATCAGTTGCAAATCTCTTGCTGCATGATTCACAACTCAGGTCATCTGTACTATCATCTCATCCATTTTAACCTTGTTTCACTGTCATTGACACTACTGTAACTCCAGGCAAGCACTCCTCTTCTAACACTACTCTGCATACTGAATAATTGAATCTCCAAACACTGCTCTTCACAGTTTCATTCATTCTTCTCTCACTGGCACCTCAAACCTCTCTGCTTTTGCTCATTTGCTTTCCTTCCTCTCTTTCCTTATCTCTCATGTTTTCTCACCTTCTCTTTTTTCATGCCGTTCTCTCAGGCTTACTCTTGTTCTCCTAGCACTACCTAACTTCTCAGATCTCTTAATCTCTCCATTCACCTTACACAGGTCTTCCTGCCTTCCATTCTCATCAACTCTATTTCACTCTCCACACATCCAGCTTTCACCCAGCATTCACTTACACAAATCAGAGCCATCCATAAAAACATCACCCTCACCCTTGTCACACTTTTTTTTTCCCCATGTTGCTCCCACCCACAAAAGGTTATTTGTAAAGCTATAGTACATTTTGTACTATGGGTGGGATATGTATATATTTTTTTTTTATATCAATTTTATATATGCCCTGATTTATGCCCGTGAATAGACCTACACTTCACCATGCAGGCATTCTAAACTGAAATCCCATGGAATAGGATGGTTAAACCTTATTCCAGGGGTATCTTATGTCTGTAGGTGTGTTCACAGGAACAATTTGCCTGTTCTGAGGGCCGAAAAACATGTGTTTCTGGATAAAAACCTTCTACCTCTGTATGAGACCAGCTAACTCACCTTTAATTGAAAGAGACCAGATAAAGGTTCCTCACATCATGGACAGGAATCAAACCCAGTATAGATGAAGCTGTTTGGTCTTTCCGACCAAACGGCTTTATCTATACTGACTGAGCTATGGAGGTTCATGTGTGTGTATTCCTCCTCTCCCCCACAGTCTAGAAACCCTATTCTCGAGACCAAACAGAATTTTTTCAAGCCACTTCAGGCCTCCAATAAGTAAGGTGGTGATCTTACCCCAAGCAATGATACATTCATTTCACACCCAAAATCAATCATAAACATCCATGCCTGTGGCAGGATTCAGACCCACAGCCTGATGGTTGGAGAGTGAGAACGCTAACCACTTGGCCAACCTGGCTGGTGTTTAATGGCAAATCCATCAATACCTCTTTCACATCCTCCTTGTCCTTTTAAACAGGTGAATGCCACATGTTGGCATTCACCTGTTTGAAATTTATAAGTATGAGAAAACTGTATTGCTTGAATAAGAAAAAAAAAAAAAAAACATTTGCTTTCCAGAACTGATACTATAAACCTTGAATTCTGTCAGAGAATATGGAACATTTAAAATTGATATGTCATACAAATGACCAGATTACTTGTGAAAAAAAATGTTGGAAAATTCCTTTCTGTAGAAGAATGTAAAATGCACTAAGAATATCTCCAGTACACTGTTTAGTTACTTCCCACACATGGTACTGATTTGCTATAGACTTTGCACCATGTATAGGAGTGATATAAGTAAAGTTATTTCGAAAATACTTTTTACACTATAATTTCAAAGAATATTAGTCCTCTACAAATCACTCTCTTAGGTTATTACATACAACTAGAATATTCAATACGAAAACTGTGGTTTGATTTCACATGTGGCTTTGATTTGAAGAAAGTCTACAAACCGAGATAGTGCTACTGCGTATGGGACAGCCGACGCGCCTACTCGAAGACCACATAGAGTAGGTGAGAAATCAGCAATGTGGTCAGCCAAGGATGTGAAACATGTAGCCACCCTCAACATAAGATCATTATACCGACCTGGAAAATTGCAATTAGTCCGGGAAATTTAAAAAGACTGAAATGGAGTATTTTAGGTTTATCAGAGGCACATTGGTGCACAGATGGATTCATGGATTTACCAGAAGGAAGACTATACTTCTCAGGAAGAAAAGATAACATACACAGAGAAAGAGTTGCATTATTAATTGAGAAGAAACTTACACAGTCAGTAATTGAAATAAAACTAGTATCTCCTAGAATAATCACAGCCAAACTTCGAGCAAAAGAAAAAAGGTCAAACGATTAAAATAATCTAAATATATGCACCAGACAGTACCCATTCAGAGGAAGAAATGGAAAATTTCAATGAAGAACTACAACATTCCAAAAATAGAGAACTCATGATAGTGATGGGAGATTTTAATGCTAAAATAGGACAGTTCACAGCAAACAAAAAAGATGTGATGGGGAAATTTGGATACGGAGAGCTTAACAATAGAGGAGAACAATTACTCCACTTCTGTAAAGCAAACGATCTAATGATTACAAACACATTATGCTATCAATGCCCTAATAATAAATATACATGGACATTCCCAGATGGTAATATAAAGAACTGCATAAACTATACCATCATAAACAAACGATGGAAAAGATCAGTAAATAATGTACGAACGTTAAGAGGCTTTGATTTCGACACTGACCATGAAATATTAACTGCCAAAGTGAAGATAAAATTAAACAGGAAAAACAATATCAGAAAAGAAAACATCAACCTATCAAAACTAAAAGATAGCTCAAGTAGAAGTCGATTTTTAGAACAGATGTGCTTGAAATTAAAAACCTCCATCTTCCAGAACAGCGGAAAATGCTGGAAAGAAGGAAAAGAAACAGTGTTATCAACTGCAAAAGACGCTCAGTACCAAACCCGAAATAAACAAACTGTGGATAACCCAAGAAATCGTAACTACAATAGAAGAGAAAAGAGAGGCTAAGATACTTGTAAACTAACAAAACAATGAAGAGAATAGAGAAAAATACAAAGCACTAAAAAATGAAGTTGATAATCTATGCAAAAGAGCCAAAAAAAAAAAAAAAAAATGGTTAGAAGAAAAAGCTAAGAAATGTCAAGAAGCATAGCAACAAAACAACCTAAAAGTCTTCCATCTTCCATGACACTATAAGAAAAATTACAAAGGAATTCTCAACAAAAGCAGTAACAATGATAAACAACAAGATGACTGAAACCAGGAATATTGAAGATATAAGAAAAATCTGGTCAAACCATTTTAAGACCATCTTTCACCAAGGAAACAACTACAATGCCAACAATAGAAGAAAATAATGACCATCCAAAAATTTTACAAGTAGTTAGATATGCAATAAAACGGATTGATACTATCCCTACTGAACTGTGCTCATATGGAGGCAGTACATCAATAGAATATTTAACAACCCTATTCAATAAAATACTACAAACAAGAGAGATCCAGATGACTGGAGAACTGGAAAGATCATCCCAATATACAAGAAAGGAGACAAAAGAGACTGCAGAAATTACAGACCAATCAATTTACTCTCCCACACCTATAAAATATTCATAAGAATTATACAAAATAGATTAAAAAAAACACCTAAGAAGAACTGATAGGCACAGAACAAGCTGATTTCCGAGGAAACTATTCAACAATAGACCAGATTTTCATATTGCACCAACTAGCAGAGCTCAGCTAGGAAGACCATAAAGAACTATATTGTTTTGTGGACTTCAAACAAGCATTCGATAGCATCAACAGAGAAATCCTTCTTAAAATTCTACTAGAAAAGGCAATAGACAAATATATAATACAGTTTCAGATAAAATATTACTCTAAGACAAATGCAATAATTAAAAAGGACACACTCACAACAGAACCCATAGAGATCCAAAAAGGAGTAATGAAAAGATGCCCATTATCCCCATGCAACATATATCTAGATGAAGTTGTAAAGAAGGCAATAGACAACGAGCTTGGAATCAATGTCAATGATTTAAACATAAATAATATGTATGCGGATGATCTCGTCCTTATTGCAAGAACCCCAAGTGAACTACAAAAGGTTAATAAACAAGCTAAACGAAACCTGTAAAACATATGACATGACAATAGATATACAAAAGACAAAAGTGATGAAAATAGGGAGGAACAGAACTACCATCTCAGCCACCCTAAATGGAGAACAAATAGACAACTTCATATATCTTGGATCAAAACTAACAGAAACAATAGATGAACTCAAAACAATCAAACACAGAATAGCGATAGGATGGACCACCATGGGAAAATTACAGAAAATCTGGAAAACAAACAAGATATCTAAACAAGCCAAAATCAAATTATATGAAGCAATAATTATACCAACAGTCATCTATGGAGCAGAAGCATGGACAGTTAAGAAAAGAGAGGAGTAAAAACTGCTGGCATTTGAAATGAAATGCTTAAGAAAAATAAATAGAACAAGTTGGATAGAAAAGAAAAACAGCGCAGTCAGACAAGAATTATTGTATAAAAAGACAATAGAAAAAATTAGAAAACAACAACTGAGATGGTTTGGCCACACTGTATGCATGGATGCAGACAGGCTTCCTAACGACCTAATCAATACTTTTCCAACTGAAAAAAGAAGACCAAGAATTACCTGGCTGAAATTAATAAAGAACATTTCAGGATGCAGAACATATAAGGAACTTTTTAGAACAGCAAGGAATAGAGAAGACTGGAAGATCCAGCTCAAGAGGAGACTCAACCCGTCTTAGACAGAAGAGAAGAAGATGCTTTCTTAAAAATAAAAACTCGGTAAATCAGAGAACAAACCATACATTCAGCCTGACTAATGCAATGGAAGCTTCTGAACAGAATATGGCTATCATTCCAAACACTTCAATAATGCAATCCACATAGACCCCCCCCCCCTCTTAAAAGGTAAGGTCAACAACATGGTAGTGATGTTGCTCTTGCAGCAACTGAGATCTGAGAAATGTTCATCCTATCCTATCCTATTCCCTCAGCCATATGGCTGGTGGGGGTAGCTATATGCTACCATACTAGGGAGATGATTATGAGCAACGTGGTTTCCCATTGTCTTCCTTGCTGTATTTTATGACAGATGAAAAAAAATCTTCACCTCCGTATGAGACCAGTTAACTCACCTTTAGTCGAAAGAAACCAGATAAAGGTTCCTCACGTCACAGATGGGAACGAACCCAGGTCTTTCCAACCAAAGGGCTTCCTATACTGACCGAGCTATGGAGGCTCCCAAATGTTCATAAGAAAAATATATTGGCACATATTTTAATATATGTTCCACCCACTACTAAGACAATATAACAATCATTACACAAGACATTATATAATGTCTTGTGAGGAATTTGAACTAATTTAGAAAAAGGAGATTATTTAAAGTTGGCAATAAAATAACAAAATGATGAAAACATTTAAAAATGTGACATGAGGGCAATAACAACGATTAAGAAAATTTCGGTGTTTTCCTAGACTGGATAAATTAGTTATACTGAAAAAACGGTATATCATGAAATGCATGAATATGGTTGCTCGTCAATAGTAATTATTAAATTACTGTTTGAGCTCAAAGAAGAATCATACATCACTTAATGTTTCAAATAATTCAAAAGTATATAAAAAAATGGATCCTCGATTTAAATATGTATAACAAACTATTAACTTATCTATAACGATTAGCGAAATAATCGTTGTTACTCTTATTACTTTATTGTAACAACGATTATTTCTCTAATAACGTAACCTCAGTTAAGTGTTAAAGATTTCCAATATTTGTAAATCAAAAAGTGTTGCACACTGTAATTGCATGACAACCCCAGTTCTATGACATCGCTTCATAAAAACAGAAAATATGGCTGTCAACCGTATGCTGATGGTTAGTTACTGTTAATAACCTAACAACCAAGACAGCAAACAAAGTTTCCTTAAACAATTTATTTCAGATGCCAATACTATCTGCACAAAAACCGATAACCAAACTTTTCTTCCCTTTCATATTAGTGCTATTTGTTTGCATCATTATTTGCTGAAAGCAACTAGCTAAAGTGGTGCCAGATATCAGACTTTAAAAATTGCTATTTATAAATATTGCACTAGATCTTTTCGGAAATTTTGACTTACTTCAGACTGTTTCATGCCAACTATTTTCTCAACCTCATATATGTCATCCCCTTGCAATAAAGGTTGATCCATAACAATGTCCACATCCACTTTGGTCTGCAGCACGTACAAACCTAAGCCTGACTTTACAGCTGGGTCTTCTCCAGCCGAAGGTAGCGATATCTACCTTGCTCCAGCCGTTCAGCTTAGCTGTCACTCCTCCGGGGACTTAGCTCCTCCTATTAAATCGTATGGTATCACTTGTAATATACGAAGCTTGTAGATATGTCAGCAGTTTGACACTCTTGGACCCAAAGTTATCCGACAAAAGAGGGCAGTTCGTTGGTTGCTGAACATGGCAGCTTACATAGAGAACTTTGTGGTTTGTTTGTATAAATATAAATTGTACCTTGATATTAGATTATTTAGGAGTCACACAAGAAATGTGCGTTATATATATACTCACCCCCTAGCCTTAAACAAAAGTGATGTAAGTATCTATAAAGAACACACATTGCTTAAACTTGTGGACGTGATAATATTATATTTACTACACACAACTTTCGACAATGCGCACAACTTTGAATTCATTGGTAAGGTTTGCATTTATAACACTTATAAATTCACATTCATTAGTCATCAGCACATGGGGATATATTGGAGTTCGTAGAGGTGTCACGTAATATTTTGAGATTGTTTAATAATCAGCATTGCTAGCTGGCGGTACAGAGCCCCGCATCTTTTGTTGGCAGAAACTTTTCCAGAACACTAATAGCCAAGAATGAGCATACTACAAATACATTTTGTGATTAAACGTGTGGAGAGGCTTATGTGTTCACAGTACATGTTATTTATTTTTCGCGGCATTGATGACAACATGATAAGAAAATAATATTTATTAACTTATTTGCTGATATTTCGCTGGTATTATATCCAGTGGAAAAAACTCAAGAAAGATAAAACACCAGGGTTCAATCAAATACCAAGTGAACTACTCACAACCCTGGGGCCTAATGGAACTGAAATATCTTTAGACTATGCAACAGAATTTAGGAAACGGCTATCTGGCCAGAAGATTGGGTAAGATCTATATTCATACTATTACACAAGAAAGGAAATAATGATTGCAACAACTATAGGACCATTGCACTGATTTCACATGCAAGCAAAATTCTGCTATATGTGATTAAACAAAGACTGAAAAACTATATTGAACTACAAATACCAAATGAACAGGTCTGGTGGAGGTATGCAAACGTAAGGCAGCTAATAGAAAAAACCTACGAGTTTAATATCTCCATGTATCTCTGTTTTGTGGACTATACCCAGGCATTTGATTGTGTCAAATGGGAGATACTCCCAATTGACACAGCAAATGTCTGAACAAAATGGGAATTCCAAAATACCTAATCAGCTTAATAAAACAATTATATGACAGGAACTCAGCAGTGAAGATAGGCTAAAATATCTCATAATGGTTTAAGATAGACGAAGGGATTAGGCAGGGATATATCCTATCTCCCAACCTGTTCAACTTCTATAGTGAATTCATAAGAAAAGCTCTTGATGGATGGAATGGTGATATCTCAATTGCAGGTAAGAAGATAAACTCAGGTACACAGATGATACTATGCCTATAGCCAGTAATGAAAGAGAACTGATGTCACTTATTGGGAGAGCATTAAATATGGACTTAAAATTAACAGAAATAAGACCAAGTATATGACGATAGGAAAAGAAGAAACATTTACTCAGAACATCAACATAGAAAAAGTTGAACAGTTCATATATCTTGGAGCCCTGATAGATAATAAAGGCAGTTATCATTCAGAAATAAAAAGAAGAATTGCAATGGGAAAGAATGCTGTGACACAACTAAAGAAGATACGGAAAGATAGAAATATCTCTAACACTACTAAATATAAACTAGTGAATACCCTTGTTTTCTCAATCATTCTCTATGGTGCAGAATCACGGACACTTGATAAGAGAAACAAAGACACTTGACAGCTTTGAAATATGGTGCTGGAGAAGGATGTTGAATGTCTCATGAATGGATAAAAGAACCAATGTCAGTATTCTCAAGTTAAACATCAAAAAGAGACTGAGTGAGACAGTCAGAAAGAATATATTTCAGTATTTTGGTCATATATCATGACGAGATGGTGATAACATCGAGAAGAAAATAATATGAGGGAAATGCAGGAATGGAAGAGCAAGATGGATAGATCAAATCCAAAGGATCTGAAGACTTTCCTTGGAAGAAGCAACTGCCATGATCAAGAGATAGAAGTAGATGGAGAAACTTTGCCAAGGTCATGAGTCAAGTCCTCATGCCTGAGGACTCGACTCATGAGGAGATCGATGAAGAAGCATCTTCAGAGCACAAAAACATTTTGCCACAGTACACGAAACAACAATTTGGTATAATAGTGGGACTAGTTTTAAAAAAATTGTAATGGACAACAAGTCATTTTAAGATCTAATTTTAATTAGATCTTAAAATGACTGTCTCCCAGATTTTTGGTAAATTTATACAGCCATACTTGATGAGGTTTGGAATATTTTTTAAAGCTTCTGTTGATTCCAAAAACAATCTCTCTGACTTTTGACTTCTGTGTAGCACTTTTGTTTTTTTTCCAATTGATCCTGTGTGAAGTGGTATCCAAGGCATGGTCTGCTAGACCCGACTTGCCGTAACGAAAGTGACAGATGTATTTTTGATGTCCATAGTAAGCCCAGTCAAAAGAACAGGGCACTTCATAAACTTGATGCGATACAGAAGATAGTTTGGCCTTACATGAACAAATGAGAGTTGCCAATTTGACATAAGGTTTAAATACAGTGCATAGCAGATATTTATTGAGCACTCTAGATATCTTTTCAGATGTGCCTGAATGTGTGGGATGGTATGTTTTGCTGTGGGTGTGGTAGGCATTGAAGAGGATTTCTGGGGAGGATTTAGTCCTATGGAGATTATAGCCATTTGCTAAGAAGGTGTAATGTGAATGAGTTCAGCAGTAAAAGCATTGTCATTGTACAAATAGCTCTAGCTCTGTGAGTTAGTGATTTTAGGATACCACTGTTTTTGTGCTCTGAAGATGCTGGATATAATAATAGCGAAATATCAGCAAATAAGTTAATAAATAATATTTTCTTATTCTGTGTTGTCATCAATACCGTGAAAAATAAATAACATTTTGCGATTAAAAGAGGAATATCAGTTAGCCCACAAAGTGTGACTATGCAAATGAACAAATTCAATGAAGAAGGTTGTAGTTATGAGTAAACATGGATAATTGTGTAGAATAGAATATTCCAGGAAAATTGACTTTTCATGCCTTCATAATTTCCTTTTGTCCTGTATGTTGCATAGTCCTGTACCAGTTGCATATAGCTTATCTATTTAATTCCAATTAATGACCCAGCTGTGCTGTTTTGTTAGTATACCAATGATTTAAAAAAAAAAAAAAATTCATAACTAAATCATTGCTGAATACTGTAGCTACTCTTTTCTTTTCATGATCACTGTTGCCTGAATATAACATTTTATAGCTATGATTTAGTGCTATTTCATCTGTATTAAAATCAACTTTGTCTGGGCAGCACCAATTTTGTTGACATAGTATTCTGTGATTCTACTACTAGTTCCGTTACTTTTCATTTGATACTACTCCTGTTGATAGCGACTCTTTTCAGTTCCGCTGAGAATGAGCATTCTGGCAGTTGTCTTTTTACTGTTCACCGTGGTTCCTCTGATAAATACAGCAGTGGACCTCGTTTAACTGGGAAACACTTCAGCCGCCATGAAATTTTATCATATTGGACCATCGTATTGTTTCTAGTTTAAGCAGATACAGAATACAATTCTTTTTGGCTGAAAGAATGAGAAGCTGATGAGTCAGGTCTGGAGCTTTGGTTGGTTCTCTACCTTCTATAGACTATTTGCAGGGCTTCTTTCAGTTTTAAAGTTTAACCTTTAAGTGATTCTTGATATATCAACAGATGAAAGGTCTGAACTTTATAACTGGAAGGAGGCCCTCCACATGGCCTGTAAGGAAAGCATTCTCCTCTTCTGGCAAAAGATATATATATTATTAACAGCTGTCTCCATGGAGTCCAAAAGCTCATCTCAGAAGGTCCATAAACATCATTCACATATATGGTATGGCACAAAAAAAAAAAAACAGTTCGATACCCATTTACTCCATAACATGCATCATTGTAGTCATTCAGTACTGTTTTTTTTTGTGCCATACTGTACTTATCATACCTCCCACAATGCAACCAAACTTTCACCATTGGAGTAAGAAACTAACCGTTATTAACACAGTGCCTATCATATCTCTATTTAAACTGATTTTCTGCAAAGAACTGACACCTACCTCAAGCAACCCATTCCACTCATTCACCACCCTTGTAGAAAAAAAAATCTAGATCTCACATTCTTGCTAACTGAAACTTTACTCAAATTCCAATGATGTCCTCTTGTTCTATCACCACCTACCATATACTAAAAAAGTACCTCTATTCTATGAAACCCTTTTATTATTATTACGTGACACCTCCTGGGAGTCCAAAGACTCATCAAGGGAGGGCCCACCACTCAGTTCACCAACATCATCATCTACACCAGCGCTATCCACTGCAGATTGCCACCACTAGCATTTTCATAGACAATAACAAACATCCATGCTAATGGTGGGATTCAAACCTGCAGCCTTTTGGCTGGAGAGCAGATATGCTAACCACTCAGCCAACCAGGCTGACAAGTCTTTTAGACTATAAAAGAGTGTATCCTTTGTCAAGGAAGAAGTCAATAATTTTCTAAATAGTGAAAGAATCATTACTTAGAAAATTATTGACTTCTTCCTGCACCAGGTTTCACCATGCTGTGATATGCATCGTAAACCCACTTATGCACACACACACGCACAAAAGGCCACAAAACCAATAGTACACACAAATGCCATATTCATGAAAAAGAAAACAGCTTTGCAGCCATGTATTAATATGGTTTTGAACAGTTATGTGATCATTTCCTGGTTTTGAACTGTCTAGGTATATATTGGATTGGCAAATAAGTTCGTTCGGTTTATGCGTTAGTACAAGTTTATGCCGCTTCGCCTGTCGCTATTGTTGCGCTACCGTGCAATGCTATAGCACAGTTTATATGACCTTTCAGTGAATTTTCGTTCAGCTTACTTCAGTTGCATGTGTGTAACATATTTTTAGAAATGGAAGGAAAAATGTACATTACTGGCATATTTTGCTTTTTTATTTCAAAAAAGGCAAACGAGCTGTGGAGGCCCATAAAAAAATATGCAGTGTATATGGGGATGGTGTCTTAACAGAACGCGTATGCCAAAAGTGGTTTGCTGAATTCCGTTCTGGAGATTTTGATGTCAGTGATGCGCGTTGCACCAGTTGCCCGCCCGAGGTTGATTCGAGTGTTGTGAAGGATATCGTTGACAAACATCCGTCACAAACAGTGCAGGAGATTGCTGCAGTACTGAACATATCCCATACAAGCATTGAAAACCATTTTCACAAGCTGGGATATGTTTCAAAACTCGATGTTTGGGTGCCTCATGAATTGATTGAGTTCAATATGACTGCTTGCATATCCATCTGTGATTCGCTGTGACGTCGCCAAGAAAATGACCCATTTTTGAAGCGGATGATTACGGGAGATGAAAAATGGGTCGTATACGATAACGTGGTACATAAAAGATCATGGGGGGGGCACAAGAGCGAACCGCTGCAAACAACCTCGAAAGCGGGATCGCACCCAAAGAAGTTCATGCTCTCTGTGTGGTGGGATTATAAAGGTGTTGTCCACTACGAGGTGTTACCGTCAGGCAGAACGATTGATTCAACCATCTATTGCTCACAGTTAATGCAACTGGCCCGTGCAATTAGCACAAAACGTTCGGAATTGGCAAATCGGAAAGGAGTTGTCTTTCACTACGACAAAGGCAGACCCCCACACATCATTAACAACCCGGAGTAAATTGTTACATCTTGGCTGGGATGTTTTGCCACATCCTCCATATTCGCCGGACCTGGCATCTTCCGATTATCACTTATTCCAATCGTCAGGATTCTCTGAACGGGAAAACCTCCGCTATCAAAAGACAGCGGAGGTTTCCCCGTTCAAAATGAGGAGGCTGTCTAAAGACACCTGGATCAGTTTTTTGCCAGTAAACCTCAGGAGTTTTATGAACACGGCATAATGAAGTTGGTGGACAGATGGCAAGAGGTCATTGATAAAGAGGGTCAATATTTAACTGACTAGTATGTATTATATATATATTAAATAAAATGTGTCTCATTCCACTCTGAAAAACCGAACGAACTTATTTGCCAACCCAATAATTGTTATGTTGTGCAAAATATTATGCAAAAAATAAATAAATAAATAATAATAATAATAATATTCATTTCATTATCATGTAGCCATTGACATCTTTATACATTAATTGTTTTCTGAAATTTCATAACATGATTAAAATTTATTTTAAGAATTTTCATTAAATCAGTGATATTTGTGGACACTGATGACTTGGACGATGAAAAAAAAAAAATGTTGATAGGGTTTTAGGAAGTTGTTCGTGGGCAAGAAATATTTGCCTCTTATGACAAAATATTGAGTTGAGAAGAGCAGGGATTATTATCATCATCAACAGACCTCCATGGAGTCAAGAGGCTCATCATGGGAAGTCCCACTCTCACATGCACAGCTCATCATACCTGGAATTAAATGCATTCACTGTCCCTGCACTCACCACACACTCAGGCAATGCATTGCAGTCACCTACCACTCTCCATGCAAAAAATCTGCTCCTCACTCCCTTGCTCACACCCACCTTATACAGTTTCCAGGGATACCCTCTCATTCTCCCCTGTCTCCAGATATTCTATGAAAACTCTCATCCTTGCTAATCTGGTAATTACCCCTTACTAACTTATACATCTTGATCATGTTTCCTCTCTTCCTTCTATTCACTAGGCTCTTTGATTTGCATTCTCTTAATCTATTCTCATATTCCACATTCCACAAACCAGCAGTCATTGTCTTTGTACCCTCTCCAACATCTCATCGTCCTTTCAAAAACCTGGTGACCAAATCTGTGCACAGCAATCCATATGCAGCCTGATCAAAGTCCTGTATACAAATGGAATTAAAAAATACTTCTACACATCAGTGTTCTCATAATCTGCATCATTCCCATAATCTACTGTGTCGTCCTCACAATTTTAGCAAAATGTCCACTAAATTTCAAGTCCCTATCCATGATCATCCCAAAGCTCTTTTATCTCCTCCACCTCCTCTAAAATATATCCACCAATCCTGTACTCTGCATTCCATCTTTGCTTCCCAAAATTTAAATCCTTACACTTTGCAACATTAAACTGACTTGCCCATTCATACAGGTCTATTTAGGTCCTCTTGCAAAGCTACAACATCTGCTCTGATTCTCATAACTCTCCCCAACTTTACATCATCTGAAAACAACTGTATATATATCACCATTTAAGCCCTTTCCAATGTTCATTTACATACAAATTAAACAACAATGGGTCCAAAACAGATCCCTGGAACATGCCACTAGCGACTTTCCTCATCTGGGCTATCACTCTCCCACATGCAATCTGTCGATACCTATCAGACAGCCAATCTCCAATCCAACATACTAATCTACTATCCGACCCCATCTGTTCCAATTTAACTACTAATTTTTTTTCATATGACAATCTATCAGAAGCCTTTGCAAAATCTAAATATACTACTGTATGTGCATCCCCCTTGTCTAATGTATTCATCACCTTCTTTTAATAAGTAAGCAGATTGCTAAAATACAATTTTCCTTTAGCAGACGTATGCTGTTCACCCAGTTCTGAATCCTTGTCCTCACTAGCTTCTCCAACACCTTGACCACAACTCCAGACAAGCAGATTGGCCTATAATTTGAAGCCTTAGTCTTATTGATTCCTTTATGAAGCCAAACAATTTTGCCATCTTTCCACTCTTTTGGAATTTGGGCTAATAATGCATGGCTGAGTTGTTCTATACCAATGTAAGGCATATCAGTAATAAGAGAGCTGAGTTTGTTCCATTCATTTCACCAGCATACCCAGATATAATTGGGCATACTGTTGAGAATCAAAAAGGATATGAAATTTGACAGAAAGAAAAGATGAGATTGGGAGAAGGGGGGGGGGGGTGCTGTCAATGATAGATAGAATTGTCAAAGTTGAAAATGGTAGCATGTGAAGATTTTAAATCTGTTGGATGTAAAGTTGAAATTAACTGAATAGTATATCTAACAGAATATTGCTGTATGCCATAAAATGTAGAGAGCACTAATTCTGTTCTAAATATTTAAGTAAATCGGTTGTGCATGCAAAAATAAGGTAATCCTGAGGGGAAATCTTAATTATGGGAGAGACTGACTTCAATTTAGGTTTATACAGGTCAAATTTATTTGAAACTAAGTAAGAAAATACCGACAAGTTTCGCCAACTTAGCCATTTGGCTTCTTCAGGATAAAAATAGATGTAAAACAACTTAAATGCTAAAACTATTAATGAAGGAAGAACCGAATGCAATTGTATTTTACATCAATTTTAACCTGAAGAAGCCAAACAGCTAAGTTGGCAAAACTTGTCGGTATTTTCTTACTTAGTTTCAAATAAATTTGACCTATATAAACCCAAATTGAAGTCAATCTCTCCCATTGTTCTTTTGGTCAAAAATAACTTTTTATCACTATGAATAACCTCCATGGGGAAATAAAACACTGGGTACATCGTTTTGAGCTACTTAAATGCAAAAAAGGCAAACTGTTAAATCACCTTACTTTTTTGAAAAGATGCAGGAACTATAATATCATTCCTAAGTTTCTCATTATGAAAGAACAGTTCCATTCATGAAGAGCTAAGCATATATTTTTTAAAACATCCTTGGCACTTTTACGTGAGCAGATAGAACATATTAGATTTGAATTAAGCAAAGTAGATATGCAATGCTATCAGATTTATGAAGATATTTCCAACAATTTAGACCAAAACCTATGGTCACTTTTAGACAGGATGATAAATAATAGTTTTCACAAGGCCTTTTCAATCAGCAAATAAAGCCAAATTAAAAAATGTAATGTTCTTTATGAAAAAAGTCTTCAGTCAAAACCTAATCTGCCGGATAACACAGTAATCTTCAATTTCTCCAATCACATTTTAACAAAACCAGAAGTTAGTTTACTTAAGAAAGGGTTCAACTTTGCAATTACCCTTGACCAAAGTTGATATCATATGCAACATAGAAAAGACAGTTTTGTCATTACCAGAACCCATAGCTAATGATCTCAGACTAAAAAGCACTATCATTCTCTCTTCTTCAAGAGCTCCAAAGAAAAATATCACTCCTCTAGAGAAAGGAGCTATGTTTAGGTTGAAGAAAAATAAAGAAATCATCTTAAAAGCCAATAAAGGGAACTCTACAGTGGTCTTAAACACCAGAGATTACAAAGAAAAGATCACAGACTTACTCTCTGATACATGTACCTACTGTGTTTTAGATTCAGATCCCACAATAAAGAATCGCAATGATACTAACAACTTGTTACGCAATATGGTCAGCTGGCCAACAGACTTAAAAACAAGGATTAAAGTCAATGCATCCACTAACACCGAGACTATATGGCTCTCCCAAAATTCACAAAAATGGAATATCTCTATGCCCTATAGTTGATGGAATTAATTCTCCCACTTATTTATTATCGAAACACCTCGCAGGTCTCCTTAAGGCACACATCCGTAATTTGATACCTACATAAGAAATTCACAACATTTCGTTGAAAAATTAAGTAACATCTCGATCTCCAATACAGACCTTCTTGCAAGCCTGGATGTTACATCATTATTTACAAATATTCCAGTAGATGAAGTAATCAGCATTTTGAGAAACCTCTTCCCTCAAGACATTACTTCTCTTTTCCATCATTGCTTGAAATTTAATTTCTTCTTATGGAATAAAACGATTTACCAACAATTAACAGGCCTTGCAATGGGCAGCCCTCTTTCACCCCCTTGTGCGGATCTGTTTATGGAGAAACTTGAAAGTGAAATTTTATCTCAACTAGACCCTAAACCCACAGTGTGGTGGAGATATGTGGATGACATTTTCATTGTATGGAAAAACACAGAAAAGGATCTGTTTGATTTTCTTACCAAGATCAAGTAAGATCCATCACAAAATTAAATTCACATTAGAACTTGAGAAAGAAAAACAATTACCATTTCTGGACACTTTAATTAAGAAACAAATGGATGGATGCATCAGCCTTACAGTGTATCGTGAACCAACCAACACAGGCTGGTTTCCTACATAACAACAAGTGAGATCATGCACTTGCACTTCACTTCTTCACACTGCATTTCTCAGAAACTAAGCATCATATACATGCTAAAATATAGACCCTCTCTCATCACTACAGAAGATAATGACCTCAAAGATGAACTATCGCTGATATCAAAAACCTTATAAACAATGGTTACCCAAGAAAATTGATCCACAAGATACTTTTCTGTGACCCCCCCCCCACAACGACATCCTGAAGAAATACATTATAATTCTACTATCGCAATTCCGTATATGGGCACAGTTTCCAATAAGATTGCTACACTCCTCAAGCCACATGGAATACCAGTGGCTTTTAAACTTTCAAAGACCATACACCAATTCTTAAGATCTCCGAAAGACAGTCATCCTTTCTTCAAATATGCCGGAGTCTACAATATCCCCTGTTCGTGCGGATTAAACTATATTGGTCAGACCTCTAGAAGTTTTGAAATCAGAAAAAAGGAAGACATAAAGAATAACAGAGAAAACAACTCGGGGTTAGATCACTGTTATGGCTTCTTAAAAGAAGCCATACAGTGATCCGTTCTAAACATAACTTAAATAGAAACCAAGGATTAATTCTGTCTGATATTTGGAAGACCCCCATAAGATCTTTAAGCATGCCAGAATTAAATCTTGCTGCTAATTACAGCAAGATTTAATTTCCTACATAACAACAAGTGAGATCATACACGCTGCATGTGCGTGATGTACGCGTTCTTCTGTTTTTTGTAAAAAATACAATTGTATTCGGTTCTCCCTTCATTAATAGTTTTAGTGTTTAAGTTGTTTTACATCTATTTTTACCCTGAAGAAGCCAAACAACTAAGTTGGCAAAACTTGTCAGTATTTTCTTACTTAGTTTCATATAAATTTGACCTATATAAACCCAAATTGAAGTCAATCTCTCCCATAGTTCTTTTGGTCAAAAATAACTTTTTATCATTAAGATCTTAATTATATCAATGTAGACCTGAAGGAGTAGTAGTGTTTGGGAACAAGGAGAGTGAATTTGTTGAATTGCTGAGAGATAACTGTCTTAACCCTGTGGAGATCACAGTTGTAAAAATTGCAGCTTAGGTCGTGTGTATCCAAGAGATACATCATTACTAGTACGTGCTAAAATGTGATATAAAAAAAAAAACACTGCTAATATAATAATACATGATGGTTTATTTATTTTCAGTTGCAATCTAGAAATTATTGAACAAAGAAACAGAAAAAAATACAACTAAACAAATACTATACTGACATTGGAGTTTGCAGTATCTCTCAGATACAATTTACTATCAAATATCACTTGCACTTTCGACTCTATCATTCTTATCATCGGACTCGAGTAACATTTGCTGAATCCCTTCAACATCTGATGGTTTATCCAATCGATATATTTTTCCAGTCATTTTCAACAGTAAATAAAAATAAAAATAACTAAACCAATACTATACTATACTGACATCGGAGTTTGCGGTATCTCTCAGATACAATTTACTATTAAATATCACACACTTACCTTTACATAACACATGTTAAACCAAAACTGACTGCATAAACTGTGAGGAATATCACTCGTAATATATGCATGCATAGCTAGTCATGACCTCCAAGCTATACACTGGATATATGTAAGAATATTTATATTAAACAATTTGTTGGTATCTGTCAGATCAGCGACAACCTCTGCATGGTTAAGCAATGATGGAAGCAACTGATATTCTCACAGGATGCAGTTGTTAATGCAGTATCAACACTGCTGCCAGTTGATGAGAGAGTGATCATGAGGTATAGTTTGGGAACTCATCTAACAAGGAAAGGTTACTGTTGAAAAGGGATATATGTAGAATTATAAGCTGGGTGATTATGAGAAGCACTGTAGTCAACTAGCATCAATACTTTGGATTGATGAGCTATGGAGAAATCTACAGAACATGAGAAATGATTAGGCAGTGCAACAACTGTATACAAAGAGTTAAGCAAATAAATAGATCGGCACCAAATTCCTGATATGTACCCTCAAGGGGTAAAATGATATTATTATTATTATCCTAAGACCCCATGGAGTCACGGACTCATCTAAGAAATCCGTTTCATCACAGACACAGCCAGTAGCGCACTCAGGATTTAATCTTGGGGGAGGGCCGAGTTGAGTAGACGATTTGAGAATACACACCTATGCATTGCATACGACCTATGACTGAGCATCTGCAATGATTGCTAATTTGTCAGTAGTATAGAAATAGAAGACAACACAACATAAATAAAAAAATAAAATGAATTTTAATTAGGAAAAGATTTTTGGAAAATTTTCTAGTATTTGTTTTCCTTTTTCTTTGGGGGGGATAGGGCCCCCCCCTCTGGGTGCACCACTGGACACAGCTCATCATACTGCACCTTAAACACATTCAAATTCTCTGCAGACATCACGCTCGCAAGCAATACATTCCAATCATTCACAACTCTCCATTCAAAAAGCCTACTTCACACTCACTTGCTCGCATCCTGCTTACATAGCTTCCAGGGATGACCTCTCTTCCCCCTGCATGTCCCCACCATTTTATGAAAAACCTTCAGTGTTAATCGTATAACAATCCTTTTCTAACTTTTACGTCTCTATCATATCAAACCTCTTCCGTCCATCCACTAGACAGTAAATTGCATAATTTCAACCTTTCTTCATATTCAACATTCCAGAGATCAGAAATTTTTTTGGTCAATTGCCTCTAGATCCTCCATCCACTAGACTGTAAATTGCATAATTTCAACCTTTCTTCATATTCAACATTCCAGAGATCAGAAATTTTTTTGGTCAATTGCCTCTAGATCCTCTCCAACTTTATCAGTAGTCCACATGTGATCTAATCAATACAATGAAATCGGAATCTCCTTCTACAAGTCAGTGTCTTCCTAATTATTCCCAGAATTCGTTGAGTTGTCCTCACAATTTTGTCAATATATCCTCTAAATGTCAGATCCTTTATCTACCATCATCCCAATCTCTTTTATCCTCCACCTCCAACAATATATTCCCACCAAGAGTAAATTCTACATCCCATCTTTGTTTTTCAAATTTTAAAACTTATATCTTGCAACATTGAACTGGCATCCCCAATCTTGTACCCATTCACTGGGCCTATTTAAGTCTTCTTGTAAGGCACATCTGCTATACTTCTCATAATTTGTCCTAACTTTGCATCATATGCAAACAACTGAATATCTCCATCCAAATCTTCACCAATATCATTAATATACAAGTTAAACAGTAATGGCCCTAAAACAGACCCCTGAGGCACACCATTAGTGACTTTCCTTTTCCTGGATATCACTCCCCCATACACAACTTGTTGATACCTATCAAATAGCCAGTCTCCAATCCAGTGCACTAATCTAATGTCAAACCCCATTCGCTCTACTTTGACTTTCAACTTATCATGCAGTAATCTATCAAAAGCCTTTGCAAAGTATAAGTATACTATTGTGTATCCATCTACCACATCGAGCGCTGCTGTCACCTTATTGTAATAAGTAAGTATATTACAAAAACATGACCTCTCTTTAGCAAATCCATGCTGTCCATCAAAGAATACCATTGTTATGAACCAAATGCTGGATGCTGATTCTCACTAGTCTTTCCACCACTTTAACCACAATACCTGACACACAGATTGACCTATAATTTTGATGATTGACATCTCTCAACCTTTATGAAGTAGTACTTGCCTTCCTTCCACTCCTTTTGAACTTAACCCAATGTACACCCTCTGTCCAAAAAGAAACCGAACTTTTGATAGAAAATAAAACACATGTCAATTATAATTATAATTGAGATGGGGTACATGTGGAATTACCATGCTGGCAAGTATGACAAGCTTAGGAGATTGCTTGGTTCAGTGCCATGGCATGTAAAACTGCAAGGGCTGGATGTTGATAGGGCATGGGAAGTGGTCAAGGAGCATTTGCAGGCTGTATACCTAGAGTCCGAATAGTAAATCAAGTAAAATGGATGAATAACACCATTAAGCTTGAGCTGCAAAAAAAAGAAACAACTACGGAGGGAATTTAAGGAGAATGGTGACCTGCAAGCACATGAACGGTATAAAGCACAGGCCAGAAGGGTAACGAGTGTGGTAAGAAAAGCAAAAGCAGATTATGAAAGGAAATTAGCCATGCAAGCTAAAGAGAATCCCAAACAGTTCTTTCGATATGCTGTTTCTTCTATTTTTGAAAAGTTCAGTTTCTTTTTGGACAGAGGGTGTCAGGCTCATATCAAACAAATATGTCAAGGCAGATGTCAACTCCCTAGCATGTTCCATCACAGGACACTGATATTTCATCGTGTCACACAGCCTTATTAATATTAATTCCACATATACTTCTTCCTCGCTCGCAGTCAGTCTCTCCTCCTCATCATCCACTGTACTCAAACTCTCACATTCATAAGGATAAGACTTTATGGACTTCTCATTAAATATCTCAACTGCAGTAGTTGTCATTATACCATTTTCTCCAATCAATGCCATCCTACCATAATCATTTTTAATTTTGCTGACAACATATAAAAAGAACTCCCTAGGATTTTTTTATTTTTTTTTGCTTTATTCGCTAACTGCTGTTCATACGAGGGTGGTCTGAAAAGTTCTCAGCCTCGACCATACATGGCAACACTATCGGCAAGACTTTTTTTTTAAAGTTGGTACATCTGTCATAAGTATCCATGTGAAATTGAAAGTCATTCTATCAAGTAGTTTGTTTTATACAGCTGACTGAAGCAAATGTGTTGTCTGTATCCCTTGAAATGGATAAAATTGAGTATTGCGCAGTTATAAAATTCTTTGTAAAAGAAGTTTTAATGCCAAAAGAAATTCATTTGAAGTTCATAAAAGTTTATGGGCACTCTTCGACAATTAAGAAATGGGCTGCCGAGTTTAAACATGGCCTTACCAGCCTTGAAGATGATCCATGTGACGTTTATAAAGTGTAACAACACCAGAAATCATTGATCAAGTGCCCAATATGGTATTGGATGACCGGCGAGTCAGAGTGCATGAAATTGCTGAGACTATAGGCATTTCAAAAGAACGTGTAGGATATATTTTGCATGAAGAATTGGAAATGAACAAGCTTTGTGCAAGATGAATATTGTATTGTGGAGATGATGAAAAACGAGTTGCGGTGATTGTAAGCAAGAAAACAAGAAAAAAGTCTAATGGATTGGAACCTAGTGAATAAACGAGTGAATTAAAGCTAGATTTTTCTCAAGGTTTATGAAATTGATCATCGTACAAGCATATGCACCCACAAATGATGCTGAAGAAATGGAGAAAGCCCTAGTCTATGATCAACTTCATGACAAAGTTCCTAAACATGACCTACTAATTTTGATGGGAGACATGAACACTAAAGTAGGAAAAAGAAAGATGGATAATGAAGCGAGTGGTGAATAGAATGAAAATGGAGAACTTTTTACATTCTTCTGTGAATTAAATAACCTCATCATAGGATGTAGTATCTTTAAACATAAGGGAATTCACAAAATAACATGGAATAAAAAACAAAAAATCAGATCGATCACATTGCTTGTGATCGATCATATATGTAACACTTTCAAGAGGACACTACAAGTAAGGATCAAAAGAGGAGCTGATGTAGCTTCAGACCATTTTCTGCTAATTGCGGTAGTCAAACTAAAGTTAGCAAGAAATTCAAAACTAAGAAAGAATAAGAAAATTAAATATAACATAGATAAACTGAAGGAAAAGAAAACAAAAGAGAAATTTACCAATTAACTGAAAAATGGATTCTCAGTTTTGGAAAAATCAGATGGTAACGACGAGGAAAAGAAGATTGAAGCCAACTGGGAAAAGTGGAAAGAAGCCTTTAACTTCTTTCCATAAGATATTTTAGGAGTGGCAAGTTTGTTTCCTTAATCCAAAGAATGGATTAAGGAAATACATTAAAACTAATTGAAGAAAGGAAGACAATAAAAGAGAAAATAAATAATTCCAAGTCAGAAAGATTGTGCAGAGAATATCAGAAGCAATACCAAGAAGTACATAAAATGGTGAAGCACTCTGCTGGAAATGACAGGAGAAACTACTATCAGCTGTTCATTGAAGATGAGAATGATATCGGAAATCTTGGAGAAGTTTATAAAATTATAAGACAACTTGGAGGAACCTACCAGAAGAATGAATGTGGAGTTAAAAACGGTCAACTAACTCAAGAGCAAGAAGTCCAACAAAGATTGAAAGAATACTTTGAAGAACTATTAAATGTTAAACATGATCTATAAATCCAAATATTGAGTCCCCTTTTGAGGAGATACTAAATGATTTCGAACTTGATGTAAACATGGGAGAAATCATGGAAGCAATCAAGATTCAAGAGAAAAGCAAGTGGAAGTGATAACATTAGTACTGAATTGCTCAAAGCTGACCTAAAAGGGGACTCAATAATTGAAGATGAGAATGATTTATGATTTTGTATAAACTGTTTAATTTCATCTGGGCATCTTAGAAAGTTCCAAGTACTTGGAAAGAATCACAAATAGTCAAAATTCCAAGAAAAGGTGATCTTACATTCTACACCAACTGGAGAGGAATCAGCCTATTGTCAGTACCATCAAAGATCTTCACTAGAATTACAATAAATAGAATAAAAGATAGCACTGAGAAAATACTGAGGATAGAACAAGCAGGTTTTAGAAATGGAAGAATCACATTGAATCAAATTTTTATTCTTAGAAACATAATGGAACAGAGTGTGGAACTAAATTCAACTATATATCTTAACTTCATCGATTTTACTAAAGCATTTGACAGCATAGATAGAGAATGTCTATGGAAAATCTTTAAAATTTATGGATTCCCTGACAAAATAATAAATATCATAACAGATTTGTATGATGAAAGTAAAGGACAAATTAAATGGAACAACTTCCAAAAGTTTTGACATCAAAGCTGGTGTTAAGCAAGGCTGTGTCATGTCCGGAACGCTTTTCATCATTGTCATTGACTGGATAATGCGCACACCCTGAAAAAACCTGAAAACTGGAATAAGATGAACATTGATACCACATTAGAAGATTTGGACTATGTTGACAACATTGTACTACTATCATTTAGATTTAAAAACATTAAAATTAAGACAAAAAAGCTAGAGAAAACTGCTAAACAAATAAGTTTATATATCACTGAGAAGAAAACCAAAATATTAAAAATTAATAGTAAAAAGAATGACCCAATCTTTATAAATGGAAATCAAGTAGAAGTGACAAACACTTTTAATTACCTTTGGAGCAACTGTCAACATGGAAGGTGGTATCAACAAAGACATTACAACAAGAATAAAAAATTTTGCTACTCATTTAAAACTTTACAGAAAAATTGGAGCTCATCACATATAAAAATAAACTTAAAGGTGCAAATTTTTAATTCAGCTGTTAAATCTGTACTACTTTATGGAAGCAAATCATGGAAATTAACCAAACAATAAGAAAATAAAATTGATGCCTTCCAAACAAAATGTCTTCACAGAATTCTCAAAATTTACTGGCCAAATAAAATTTCAAATATTGAAATAGACAACAAAACAAAAACCAAACCTATCACAATAGAGTTAAAGAAACGCAGATGAACATGGATAGGCAATGTGTGTCGAGAATGCCAACATCAGAACACACAAGAACAGCATTGACATGGGCATCTGATGGTAAAAGGAAGACCCGAAATGACATGGTGCCAGATGGTAATCGAAGAACGAAACAAATTAGGATGGTCAGTCTGGGGGAGAGCAAGAGAAGCAGCATTGGACCAAAGAGGATGGCATGCTAAACTCGTGGCCCCATGCACCACATAAGTGTAAAGAGGCAGAAAGCAAACATAAGTGGATAACAGGGTGGATGCTGGACCGATATCAAAAAGTGGTATATGAAGGGGCAGAATCGAGGCAAAAATAGATGACTAGTAGTGTTCCTCAAGGTTTAGTGCTGGGACCATTGCTGTTTAATTTGTACATAAACGATATAGGATATAACGGTGATGTGGAGAGCTTGCAGTATGATTTAAGTAGCTATCAGTATGGGTAATAATGGGTGTCAGTTTAATGTTGAGAAATGTAAAGTTATGCATTTTGAGATAAATAGATTACAAGCCATGTATCACATTGATGGCACTGTATACTCCAGAAAATAGATGAAGCTAGAGATTTAGGAGTACTGGTGGTAGATAGAGAGATAAAGTTTAGAGGACATATTGCTAAGGTTGCTAAGATTACTTGGCTATTGAAGAACACATTAACAAGTAGAGATAAGGAAGTTGTTATTTCTCATTATAATGCATTATGATACACCCACATCTAGATTACTGTGCTCAAGTCTGTTCCCCTGGGTTTCTTGGGAATGAGTAAGGCAGTGGAGAGGATTCAGAGGCGAGTGACCAAGATGGTGAGTGGCCTGTGGAATGTTCTTTATGAGGATAGATTGAAGGTGTGTGGATTGCAGAAGATGGTTGATAGGAGAAAATGAGGGGATATGATAGAGACATTTAAGTTGCTAAAAGGGTTTTATAGGATAGATGCAGGGGAAATGTTTCTGTACTGGGCTAGAGGGATGAGAACAAGGTGTCATCAATGGAAGTTGAATAAAGGTGTGGTTAGTAGTGGTGTGAGACTAGATTTTTGCTTGGAGAGTTGTGAATGAGTGGAATGGGTTTCCAGAATCAGCTATGATTGATTTGTCTGTTAAGGGGATTCAAGGAGAGATATGATAGATTGGGTCTCCTGTGATGAGTCTTCAGACTCCATGGAGGTGTCTGTATAATAATAATCTCTGTCAATAATAACATAGGCAGTGAGACTTTTTTATTTTTTGCATCTTCCCTCCATGTGAATTTGTGCACATTTTTATCAATGATATATTTGGTTTAATCCTTTATCCAAGTGTAAGCAAACAGAGTTTGCACCTGAAGTATTTTCAGGACTGGGGCAACTCGTGGCAAATGTGGTATAACTTCTCATCACTTGCCTTAGTATCCCATAATGCAAAGCACATCTTCTTGCGGGCATGCATAGCATTGTACATTTACCAGTGTAATTCACAAACATGCATAGCATTACTTTCACCAATCTCACGATTGGTGAAAGTAACCTGTCACATGGCCACCATATCAGAATTAATGGTGGCTGTAAATAACCTCAAAGTTATTTCTCCCCAGTCTTGTATACAAGCCTGGCCCTACATTACCTTTAGCCATTGTGAACATTGTTGTCAACTTCACCAACAACTAGAAGAAAAACAACAAAACAGAATGAAATGAGGTACCAGTGGAATTTAGGGAACATGTATGACCCACATGGCCAACAACAACAAACTTCACAGAGCATTCCAGATCCACTTCACAATACACGGTCTCGGTTCCAGCCCAACCATGTCCACATTCGTCTCCAGTCTGCAAACCTCACCTGCTTTTCCTGACAGAACCCAAATTTCAGCCTCTCCAAGCACTGCCATTCTCAACTTTCCCATGTACGCTCATCTACTCCTTTCAGCTCAAGAATGGCATTTGTGTATAAAATTACTCTGACATACCATGCCAAAGAACATTCGACTTAGAATCTCCCAACTATGATCTAGTTTTGCTGAAAATCTTTCTGCCTCACTCTGTCAAATTCATATGGTGTCTCTATCACTCTCCCACTGCCACACCACTCTGAACTTTTTGGCTTCCTCTCCTTAAACACTGATATCCTTCAGTTGAATTTTCCTAACAGTGAGGTTATCTTCCTCAAAGATTTTAATATTCACAATATCAATTGGCTTTCCTTATAATAAATGTAGTTTAATCCTTTATCCAAGTGTAAGCAAACAAAGTTTGCGCCCGACGTATCTTCAGGACTGAGGCAACTCGTGGTAAAGGTGGCCCAAGCTCTCATCACTCCTTGTCTTAGTATCTCCAATAATGCAAAGTACATCTCCTTGCAGACATGTATAATGCTACGCATTAAGGGAAGGGCTACTACCCAGACCGGTTTCGACCTTTATTGAGGTCTCGTCAGTGGGAGCCAGACCCAGAGGTAGTGATACCAAGGTGGAAGCAATGGAAAAGTCATATTTACCTATACGAGTTGCCAAAAGGTGTCCCACCTTATTATTAAATTACTCTGGATTTAGAGAAAGATGTTTTTTTTCCACTTGGTTAGACTACAATAAATTTAGTTTAATCCTTTATCCAAGTGTAAGCAAACAAAGTTTGCGCCTGACTTATCTTCAGGACTGAGGCAACTCATGGTAAAGGTGTTGCTTATCTAAGTGCACAGACGTACAATTGACCATACACAAATTGTTCACATTCCCACCAGATATCTCCAAACACTCTGACCTCTTCTTCATGAGTGATCTCTCTAAGTATACTGTGAAAGTTGTATCTTCTTTGGGTGATTCAGATCACAATCTTGTGCTTATATCTTCTCCCACTGAGTCAAGGTTGCCAGGTAAACACAACAGCTTATGGCCAAAATTTAAAGAAAATATGGTCAAAAATGGCCTCTTTGGAAAAGTATTAGGCCAAAGATATAAAATGATTGAATTGTGTGAATTAACATACCAACAATTAAGTGTGCATAAATTATGCCTATATGTTCAATTACATATCATCAAAAATACTTTTAATTAAACTTAAAATACTTACAGTGAAACTTAGCTGTTAATTTGACAGCACTTCCTCAAGATATTGAATATCTTGTTCTTCTTTTTATACATTTGAGTCATAAAGAGTTTTGCTGTTGTGCATTTGTAGCATTTTGGTTGTACATTTAAAGTTTTGGCAGCACATATTGTTATCACTTAAGAATGAATGGATTCTTACAATTGAATCCAGCAGTTTAATTTGCATCCTGTTTCTGGATTTAGTTTTGATAGATGTTACATAAGAAAAAATTCGTTCAACTTGCTGGCACGATAAGACATGTTAGGGCATAATTCGACAGTTCTTTAAAATTATTGTGTTTGGATACTGCTTGCCAAAATTCTAAAGCTTCCTTAGGGATTTCATCTTGTTTGAAGTTTTCTTCTTCATTCCACGCAACAAGGATAATTTTTCTGTATTGGTCTTCGACTACATCAACATCGTGTATTAGTTGCAGAAATGGCAGATCAGAAAATTTTCCCTTTTCTGTTTGGCTTAGAATAACAGTAGGATTTAAAAGTGACAGACCTTTAAATATATCAGCTGACTCAAGGAGCCACTAGTTCACTTGATTCAACGATTCTTGAAGCATGGCTTGGCACCTAAATTTCACAGACTTTATTTTATTATTTTCTTATTCCGTATTAGGAGAAGTGCTAAAGCTGATCAAGTACGTCCTAATTTCTTGATCAAATTTAATTCTAAAGTCTACATTTTCTACTATTTTGCATGTTCCATCTTCATTGTACAGCCTTTGATAAAGACTATCTCTTCATCAAAGATTGTACAACATAATATTGCTGGAACAAAACATTAAGCCTTTCGAACTCTTTAACAATGGGAGTAGCAAATACAAAGTAAAAATAATTCATCCTATCTTGTAACATCCCTTTTATCAACCATGCCTTATACCTTGTATCCTGACCTCCAGATTGTTCACAGCAGGTGAAGTAATTCTTCCCAATTTAGCAGTATATTATTGAAGACTTTACCTCTCACTAACCACTTTGTCTTGGATAATTTCATAAATGGAAGGGGTGCATCTCATTCCTGGTCATCTTCGACTGCTGAATTCATCACTTTAAAAAGAGCCTTAAAATCTTCTCTTCTCATATTGCTGTTTGCAAACCACGAAGGAATTTCAGTCAAAATGAATCCAACATTGGATGGCAGCTTTGAAAATACATGCTGTATACAAATTGTCAGAGAGTGGCAAATGCACTTCATTTGAATACAGTTTGGATTTTCATTTCTAATCGTAGTCCACAGGGAATTGTTACTTCCAGCCATAGCAGCAGCACCATCACTAGCAAATCCAATACAGTTCTTAAAAGTTTGATTATATGAAGCTAACACTTCTGAAATTTTATTAAATGAAACCTCCACTGTTGTCTCTACAACAGGTATAAGACCCAAGAAAGCTGAGTGAATTTTATTTGTTTCATTGCAAAAAAAAATCTAAGAACTATGCACACATGCTCTTGTATTGCAGTATCTGTAGATTCATCTACTAGTAATACATACTTTCAATGAAGCAGCAATTACATTTTCTATAATTGCAATATATTTGGTTCTGTGCAGTTTAATGCCACCAAAAACACTATTTTGGCAATGTTTCTTAACTACTTCACCTATGTGATCTACAGCACGAATTGAGGAATGACATGCTATTGCAAGGCTAAGTTCTATTTCTGCTTGTTTTTCCTGGTCATTCATGGATGATTTGATAACTTTATCTACAGTTGTTTGTGATGTACTGGGAGATTTATATTGGTGTTTCTTTGATTTTTCGTGAACAGATATGTTATAAAGTTTTGGCAGCACATTAGTTTTGCAATACGTGCAATATGCATGTTGTCCATCATCAGAAGATTTCAGCCACAAATATTTTACTTCCCACTCTTTTTTATATTTTCTTCCACCTCTATTATCACTTTTGTACTTAGGCATTTTAAAGGGCTTGAAAAAAAACAATATATCTCAATTCAGAAAATGAAGAAACAAAAAATAAATTATAGATAATAGTACTACAAAATTTGTAGTACAAATACCAATCTGGCACAGCAAACACCAATCTGGTAAAGGAAAAATAATAAAAATATAAGCAAGATAAAGATCGAGTTTATAAACGATATTAAAAAATTATTCATTAATTATACTAAAATCACTTAATTACCATTCTTACAAAATTGAACATATTACTTGCATATTGTCACAATGCAGGTAAAGTTTATGCAAAATATTCCAGTATGAAAGCTTATGATATAGAACTATCATAGCTCCAAATGTCTGATATCACGCAACAGAACAACACTTGCAACACAAAGTCTACACCTTAACTAACTAGAGATGATCAAAATGGACATGGACCCAAGCTGGTATGGCTGTTGTGTACATGTTTTATACGAGTACAAAACGAAGCTGCATTGTGTTTGGTGGTATTTATCAACAGAACTCAATCAAGTTTATAGCAACAATAGCGAGCGGGAGCTTTGTGTACTTGTTTTATACAAGTTCTGAATGAAGCTCAAGCATGCTTGGTGTTATTGAGGGAGTCATAGTAAGAAACTATAAGCCAGCTACCAAAGGCTCATTATGACGTCATCGAACAAACATTTTCAGTAACAGTCAATTTGCATCAAGCGCGTCACCGCCAACCAAATGCCGTGTAAAGGGGTACCAACAGCTAACCTTACAATGCGACAACAATATTAAACTAAGTAAATAATGCATATGATTTGAAATCTTTGTAAAAATGGCCAAATTAGTGGCCACATTTGCATAAATGGCCAAACTGATTTTTTCATGGCCCAGAGTTCAAAAAAGTGCCAAATTTTTGAAATTTGGCCATGAAATGGCCAATCTGGCAACCCTGCACTGAGTAACAACCACATAGCCATTTCCAACCAAGAATCATCTGGCATTATAAGAACACCAGTTGGTTTGACCTCTATTCCCTGCTGGATTTTTGTCTTTGGCCTTCCAACCAAGCATATGCACTGAATGCATCACTGAAGTAATCCTCAGTTGTATGGACACACATATTCCCTATTCCATGATAAATTTCTATCCTGTAAGTAAGCCTTGGTTCTCCAAAAGTTGTACAGGCTGTACAAATAAAAAATGAAGCATACTGCAACTGGCTATTATCAAGAACACCACCTTCCCTTTCTGTTACCAGTGCTTGAAGCAGCTGCAGAAAATTATCAATGTATTGAGAATTGATTTCCAGATTGCAGAAAACAGGGAACCTGCATTGTGCCCAAATGTTTGTCATGCTTTTGTTCTCTTACCAAAGCATTTGGACATAACTTTTGTCCAGCACTGCTCCCACCACTACTGCCCAGATGGATCTATTACATCATCACTCACAGAAAAAGCCAATTTCTTGGCATCATACATTTTCCTCAGATGCATGAATAAATGATTTTAGTAAATGTTACCCATCCATTCCAAGCACTCAACACTCAGTGTCTGAAAGTGATCAGAAAAATCCTGTCCAAATTAGATACCAAAATGTTCCCTGGTCCTAACAGCATTCCTCCAATTGTCCTGAACATATGTGCTTCAGAGTTGACTCCTATTCTATGTCACCTTTTTTATGCTCTCTCATTCCATTCATATCTATCGTACACCCTCTTAGCCAATGAACAACCCATTCCTAAGAAGGGTGATAAATTTTTACCATCAAAGACTTACAGTGCAACCTCTGCAGCCCTGAATTTTGATCTCTAATTTTTGATCTACTTCTTCCTTTTTATAGCACTTTTATCTCACTTTGGTATAAATTGGTATAAATCTAACTGGCTTGTCACTTAGTTTGGGTTGGGGCCAGACAATTTTTATGACTGTAGATGTGTGTGCATGGGGCTGGTTTGTCTGTTCTGGAAGATGAAAAACTCACAGAGTAAGTTTCTCTTCCTTCTCTTTCATTGGTGCTGCTGTATTCTGAAATAGCCTCCTTCCTGTTTGTTTCCCCAAGGAATACAATGCACAGGCCTTCAAATCCAATGTGAACAAGTTCTTCCTTTTCTCAAATCTCTTTCCTTATATAGTACTTTGTACTATAGGTGAACCAACTAACCTTTTGTGTAGGCTTGACATAAAAAAATTTAAAAAAAAGTTAACCAGATTGTCTTCCTATGGAAAGCAACGAGGGTTTTAGGGTGATTTTTGGTGTAAAATCCAGATACGACAATGATATTCTAAGTTTGGAAAATCTTGAACAGGCAAAATTCGCAGCTGTACAGATGAGAAGTAACATCTTCAGAAGAAGATGAAGAAAAGTGTTTTGGTGACTGAGGAAGCTATAGATGTCATGGATGTCTGTTACAGATGCCAAGAAGTAAATGTCAGTTCAAAAAAATAAATGCAGTCTTTTCCAATCCAAATGTAAAAAGGGATGAATGAGATCTTATTTTTCTATTATTATTATTATTATTATTATTATTCAGGCCTCCATGGAGTCAAAAGACTCATCGTGGGAGGTCCTTCCTAAGAACATAAAGTCTGTCAAGACTCATCAAGGGGAGGTCCCCCCTTAAGAAACACAAAGT
The DNA here is from genome assembly GCF_054136105.1 of Typopeltis vanoorti. Classification (NCBI taxonomy): domain Eukaryota; kingdom Metazoa; phylum Arthropoda; class Arachnida; order Uropygi; family Thelyphonidae; genus Typopeltis; species Typopeltis vanoorti. The sequence continues at coordinate 33,498,090 of NC_143567.1, read as the reverse complement.
CTATCATACCACTCTTTAAACTCATTGACCGTTCTCGCTCCCACCACTCCATCAGGCAATGCATTCCACGGTTCAACCACCCTCCACGCAAAGAAACCACTCCTTACCCTCTTGCTCACAGTTTCCTTTCGTAACTTCCAGGGATGGCCTCTTGTCATCACTCCTTCCCACTGTTCAACCAAGCGAAAGAACTCCCCAGTGTCAACCCTGTAACCACCTCTGAACAGTTTAAAAGTCTCAATCATATCACCTCTCCTTCTATCCACCAAACTCTGCAGTCCATATTCCCTCAGCCGATCCTCATAACTATCCTTGTACAGTCCTGAAACCATCTTTGTCATCCGTCTTTGTATCCTTTCCACAGTTAATTTATTCCCTTCAAATCCTGGGGACCAAATCTGAGAACAATAGTCCACGTGTGGTCTGATCAGAGACTTATACAACAGAATGATAACCCTCTTATCTCTGCAGGTCAGTGTCCTTCTCATAATTGCAGCAATCCTCTGTGTTACCTTTACCACCTTTGCAATATGTCCCCTAAACTTCAGGTTTCTATTAATCATCAACCCTAGATCTCTTGTCTCCCCTACTTCCTCCAGTATAACTCCTCCCATAAAGTATGCAGCATCCCATCGATGTTTCCCAAACCTCAAGACCTTACATTTTGCTGCATTAAACTGACATCCCCATTCATTTGCCCATCTATCTAGCTTATTTAAATCCTCTTGCAGGGCTACCACATCTGCACTATTACTAATAATCCTTCCCAGCTTCGCATCATCCGCAAACAACTGAATATCCCCTTGCAATCCACTGGCAATGTCATTGATATAAAGGTTAAACAATATAGGTCCTAGTACTGAGCCCTGTTCGACCCCACTTGTAACCCTCTGCCTCCTTGAAACTGCTCCGCCATATACAACTCTCTGATACCTATCAGACAGCCAATCCTGAATCCAGTTGACCAATCTGACATCCAGACCCATGTGCTGCAACTTAAATATCAGCTTATCATGTGGCACCCTGTCAAATGCCTTTGCTAAGGCTAAGAAAATCGCATACAATTCCTCTCTTTCCTCAAACGCACTCCAAGCATCCACATATACCAGTCCTCTCTTGTTACACATTCTTACTATTATGCCATTCAATATTATTTATTTATTTTAAATTTGTTTTTTATTTTTATTTTTATTTTTTTAATTTGTTTTTATTTTGTTTTTATTATTATTTATTTATTTTATTTTATTTTATTTTTTGCAAGAAAGAAGGCTGTGTTTTGGTTGCATTGAATTGACTAGTGTGTCCTACTTTCTTTGAGATCAGAATTTAAGGGTCAGTTGTGAATTGTCTTGAGATGTTTGAGTCCTGCAGGGTTTAGCAAATGAGAAGAAATGGTAAACTGTTATTAAAATTGATAACAGTTTGCTATTTCAGGATTTGAAGTCAGTGAGAAAGAGCCATGAGTGAATAAGAGGAAGATAGTAGGCAAAAGAACAGATACTGTGATATTCCTACTTTAGTATGAAAGTCAGAAAAGAAGATCCCGGCCTATGACACACAGTGAATGGCCAGAGAGGAAACTTACTAACCAGTCATAAAAGGGTGGAGACAGACTACAAATAGTAGTAGCTGAGAAAGTATTTGTGAACAAATCCGATCAGTAGATGATTTTCATTGCATGATGTGAGAACTTTGCGGTGCATTTTGAAGGCCTTGGAGTAGCTATTGGGGTTATATGATTATATATCAGAAAAACTATTCTGATATATAATCATATAACCCTTAGCCTAACCACAGTAACAATGTGCTATTTATATTATTATTATTATTATTATTATTATTACATGACACCTCCAGGGAGTACAAAGACTCATTGAGGGGAAGGCACCAACTCCACAACTCTCCGCTCCACCACTCTATCCACCAACTACAACGAACTGCAACTACCATATCCTTCTGCATTATTTTATAGAACTGAACTAATAACAGTAGATTAGTACTTTTATAACAGACATTAAATGCTCTTTTGAAATAGACCAGATATGCATAATGTTGTAGATGTTAGTTGCATATATGAGAGTGCAGAGATGGCATAAGATGGGTTTGTTCCAGAGTGCAAACTGCTAGTATAATGAGGAGGCATGGAAATATCATCAGGATCATTAGACTTTTCTGTTATTTTAATGGTCTTTCTAGCAAAATATTAAAAGACCAATTCATCATTCTTATGAGGAACTGATTTGTTTAGCTCATCAGTATTGAACATAGATGCATTGAATTGGCTCCACTTGTAGAAGATGGGTAATAAGAATCATGCCAAGCGATCAGCTTTTTCTTTATATGGCATTATGTGATGACATCTATGTGTATGTGTGTGTGTGACAGAGAGAGAGAGAGATTCAAAACAAGATTTCTGGATTATCAAAGTTACCCACAATACTAATGTATGCTAGATTATCAATTGATCGTGCATGGGAATGATGTAAAAAATAAAACGATAATAATAACCATGCACAACGAACTGATAATCGAGCAGCATTCTTCAACCTTTTTACACCTGCGGACCGGGGAAAATAGGTGAAATATTTTGCAGACTGGCTGACGGCTAAGACAGAAACATGAACCAATGTAGATAGTATTTTATTTATTAAATCCAATATTATAAAATTACAATTTTTAGCTAGTGTAGCATCTGCTGCTGCTTAGAGGTTAGAAAATTTGATATACGTGGCTGGAGCATTGTTTTTGAGAGACAAAGAAATTTTTGGCAGACCACCAGGAAATTTCCGAGGACCACAGTTTGAAGAACAAGAATCTAGAGTACATTAGTACTGTGCAAAATCAAAGTGGCTGGAGTGATTTGGAATTTGGTGTGACAGAATGGAACAAAAGAACATGCTTTCATCCCTTCTCATTAAGTACACCTCTTATCATGGAATTTCCATACAATATACGTTCTCCTCATTCCAAGTTTCTCGCACTTTCATACTTTTCACTTTTTTTCTTTTGTTCTTACTCCTGCTGTAACATATGCCAGCCATTTCTGCAGTCAATCTAGCTCACATTTTTTCCTGTGAATAAGTGTGCTGCTCTGTCACCTTATCATTTACATTACCTTCAGCTACTTCTTTCATACATTCATTCATATGTTATCCAATATAGTTTACTCTTTCCACATTCTCTATAGCACTTTCTTTATCCTGCCTTATCATTAATATTGGATAATTCATTCTTCCACTTTCCATGGCTCATATTTCTTGCACTTGCACATAAAACATTTTTAACACTCTCTCTCTCTTTCTCAAACCATAAACCTTTCTCTCTTGGCAATGAGTACCTTGCCATAATGCCATAATTATTTGCTCAATTTTACTTATAATAGTTTGTTTCCATTTATATTAAAATTGTATACCCGATATTTTTTTTAGATTTGATTTGTAAAAGATAAGAAAATTTATAAAAAATATTTCAATTGTTATTAAGTTGTAGCTCTTGTGTATTTCTGCAGATAGCAAATGAAAATTGTTCAAAGAGAGTATTTTCAGGAATTAGGCCTACTGGCATTCCTCATCTTGGAAATTATTTTGGAGTGCTTAAAAAATGGGTGCTGTTTCAACATCAGGATAATGAATGTATCTATAGTATTGCAGACCTTCATTCTATAACCCTTCCTCAGAATCCAGTTACCCTAAGGTAGAATCAAATTCCTTTTTATGTATTACCATTTTTTTCTAAAATGAATACTTTTAATCTTTAATAATTTCTGAGCATCCCCTGTGAAGAATTTCATAAAAGCTATGATTATAAAAATAAATCATAATTTTCTTGCTAGAAAAGCATGTGTAGTACTGTTATATTTAAAAGATATTTTTTATGGAAAAAAAATGCAGATTAGGCACTAATTAAGAAAATTCATCAGAATAAGTATTCACAGGCTTTGCATATTCGATTCATATGGCCATGGATCAGATCTAGTATCCTGCTAATCACTGTTTGGCTAACAAAAATATATGGAGAAATAGGTTGAAAACATCAAAGATGTGAGTGCACATGTACACACTTTTTAGCAGTCACACATGAATGCTAAAAAGGAGCATCTGTTACAACTCTCAATTAGAAAGTTATTGTAGTTACTTTCTAATTGACAAGTTTAGGTGTTGGACATTATTCATAACTTATCTTAACAGTATTACAACACCAAATAAAACTAAATTATGAAAAGATGTTTATTACCTGACTTATATTGTTCAACAAGAGTATTGCAACAGTATAAGTCCCAAGGGAGTGAAAGGAAGGTAAAATTTTTCCACTTCACCTTTGTGGTGATAAGGCTAAGACTACAAATTATAGCCGATCTGTATATCTGGAGTTGTAGTTAAGGTATTGGAAAGGTTGGTGAAAGATAGGATACAAAAGTGCATGCATAGCATGGTATTCTATGTGCTTATCAGCATGGCTTTATTAAAAGGAGCACATGTTTTACAACTTGCTTATCTACTATAACAAAGTGACGAATGTATTGGACAAGGGAGATGCGTATACAGTGGTATACTTCGAATTTGCAAAGGCTTTTGATAGATTGCCACACCACAAGTTGGTAACTAAACTGAAGCAGATGGGATTGAATGATAGATTAGTGAGTTGAATAGGCAACTGGCTCTCAGATAGGTATTAGTAAGTTGTGTATGGAGGTGTAGTATCCCAGAAGAAGAAAGTTGCTAGCACACACTACATATTCTGATTTTTGCAGGGCCGGATTAAGACCCATAGAGGCCCTAAGCACCTAAAAGATTTTGGTGCCCCATATATATGTAATTCAAAATATAAACCATAATAAACCATAAAATAATTTTTGATTTTTCAAAATGAAACAAAACTTATAGTAAGATGGAAAATAATGTTTATTTTTGTATACTTCAACTTTATTTAGATTTGAAAAGTTTTCTCCTACTTTTCTTAATTGCAAAGTCTTTGATCAGATCCTCAAAATTAATCTTACGTAACACATCTGATTCGATACTTAGTAGAGATAAGGCTTTCAACCTGCCTTGTTGGATAGTTGTTCTGATGGGATTTTTAATATATTCAACTGAGAAAATGAACGCTCAGCTGAGCAATTTATGACCATCAATGTTAAAAATACACGAAAGGCAATGTCTATATTTGGAAAGGCACACTCAATATTGTCTTCTACAATTATTTTATAAAGTTCAGCATGACTGAATCTTGTTTTTACATTTTTTGTTACACTGAACTTATGGTGCACATATGAGTGAAACTGCTGAAGCCCAGCTGAGAAAATAGTGTTCAAGTCCTCTGGGTAAGCATCAGTCAGCTTTTGACAACACTGAGAATACCTTTCAATTTCAGTAGATGATGAAGTCACTGAAGTAGCATTATGTGGCACATCATCTTACTGGTTTGCCACTACTGAAATGTCGGTAAGACTTGTCAAATGGCCCATTGTGATGTTGACAGTCACTGGGTCCACAAGCAGTCCAATAAGCCACGTCATCAGCAGAGAAATCAAGCCACAACCCTGGATCTTTTGCTATATTTACTTCATCTTTTGCAGACTGAATCATTTCACCACCATCACCATGGCCCACTAAACTTTCATTTTCAGCAATTATTTCAACCTCAGAATGTTTTGTAAAGCAACTTGCATCAACATTTGCAGTAGGGATATCAAGAGAATTTACAGACAAAGGTGAGGTCAGTATGTCAGGGGTGCTTAAGGGTCAGAGCTGTATAACTGAGAGGAGATCTCGACATAGCCTTTAAAGGAATGCAGAGAGCCAACCAGGGCTTCTGACCTAATGTCCAATCCTTACCTTCTTGTGGTGCACCCTATTGGGTATCTACCTGGATACTGAATGAACGAGGATGGTCTGGCAATTTGGGATTTGGTTAAACCAAAATACAAAATGATGGTACAACATGACAAAATTTCATGCCAGCTGGGGCGTCACCCAGTACAAGGCCCCCCGTTCTTTTCGCCAGCTAACCAGGGAGAACAGCGAAAAGTCAGCTACTGGAACAAATCTGAAAACACACCCCAACTCAATATTACCAGAGTTAAAGATCGGTACTATCAACATAAGAAGACTGAATAGCAAAGAAATGAAGCTAACTGAGGAATTAGATAAGTACCAGATCGACATAATAGGGATGACTGAAACAAAAAAGACAAAAACTGGTGAGATCTTTCTGAGCAATAAATACAAAATGTTATATTCAGGCAATGACAATCAAGGAAAAGAAGGAGTAGCCATAGTATTCAACACAAAATACGAAGCTAATCTTCTTGAATGGCAGGCAGTCTCAAGTAGACTGATGTGGGCAAATATCAGAATGGGGGAACTGGACAATGAGACTTATTTGTGCCTATGGTCCCACAGAAGGTTCTACTAAGGTAGACGTGGAGGAATTTTTTGAGGCTCCAGAGAAAGCAACTGACACAATGAAAAAGGAAAAGTTGGTCCTTGTTGGGGATCTAAATAGCAGAGTAAGAAGTGATTGTCAGATATACAAAAATGTTTTGGGAAAATTTGGAGAAAAGAGCAAAGCTAATAATAATGGCAAATACCTGTTGGATTTCTGCTCAGGACATGGAGACTGGTTATTACTAACACCATGTTCCAACATAAAAATGTGCACAAATTCACATGGAGAGAAGAGGCAAGGAATAAAAAAAGTCTCATTGACTATGTTATTGTTGATAGTGATGTTTTCTCCATGCAGGACACCAGAGTGTACAGAGGATTTGAAATTGGAAGTGATCACTATTTAGTCTTGAGCAGGATAAAATTCAATTTCATATTGAAAAGAATGACATGTAAGAAAGTTTTAAAGCGAATAAAAGTTGAGCAGCTCTCAGATTTGAACTGTAGACTAAAATACACAAAAATTATTGAAGGAAAAATGAAAGAGTTTGAGAACAGGAACCAAACCTTGGAGATTCAGTGGCAAGCCTTGAAGAAAACCCTGATTGATTCAGCTAGAAAGGCATCTGGTGAAGTTGTCCGCAAGGATAGAAAAATCAGAACTCCATGGTGGACACAAGAAGTTAAAGAGGCAGTGAAGGAAAAGAAGAAAGCATATCAAAAGTTCCTGGCAAATAAGTCAGCTTGTGCTCTTAGATAATACAGAGACAAATGTAAGAAAGCTAAACAGTGTGTAAAACTAGCTAAACAAAAGTCATGGGAGGACTTTGGCAAGAACATACAAAATAAATATCAAGAAGGTGGCAAAATATTCTGGAGGTTGTTAAAGAAGCTTAGGAATGGAGGAAAGAGTGCTGTAAAAGGAGTTAGAGATGATAAAAGTGACATGAAAACGGGAGAAAAAGATATCCTTGAAGTATGGAGTAATTACTTTGAAAATTTGCTAAATGAAACAAGCAGTGATGAGAGCACAGTGATCAAAAACACTGACCAGGCATGCAGTCAGGAATACATATCCATACTTGAAGTAGAAAAAGCCATCAAAAGCTTGAAATGTGGAAATGCAGCAGGAGTAGATGATATTCGACCAGAAATGCTGAAGTATGGTGGTCTAAAAGTCTTACAGTCACTGCATAGTTCAGAATGCCTGGACAGAGGGACAAATTCCAGACGATTGGAGTAGAGCTCTCATAGTACCCATATATAAAAAGGGAAATAAAACTGAATGTGAGAATCACAGAGGTATATCCCTACTGAGTGTTCCTGGTAAGATATATGCAAGTATACTTGAGAAATGGTTGAGAAGAATTGTGGAAGAAAATCTTGGTGAAGAACAAGCTGGATTCAGGTCAAATAGAGGCTGTCAGGATCAGATCTTCACTTTACGACAAATAGTGGAGAAATCATGGGAATATAACAGAGATCTGTATTTAAGTTTTATCGATTTGGAAAAGGCATATGGCAAAGTGCCAAGAGAGAAGCTATTCAATACGCTACAGTTATATGGTGTCAATGGGGCATTATATCAAGAAATACATAGTGTTTATTTGAGTTGTAAGTCAGCAGTCAGAATTGAAGGAAGTACAAGAAGATGGTTTAATGTTAAATCTTGTGTCAGACAAGTATGTACATTATTCCCTCTGTTATTCATTATCTATATGGGTCACATTATGAAGGAATGTGGTGTTAAACCTGATATCAAAATTGGAGATGCTAATCTCAATTGTTTGCTTTATGCGGACAATATCATACTTCTAAATAAATCCGCTACGAGTCTGCAAGATTCCCTGAGGAAATTGAATAACTGTTGTAATAGATATGGTGTGAAGGGCAGCAATAACAAGACAAAGACAATAAAAATAGGTAGAAGCATTGAAAATATCAACTGCATTGGGAATGAAGGTAAAACATTTCAGCTACTTATGAGGCATGATTTTTAATGAAGATGGTAAATTGAATATGGAAATAGACAACAGAATGAACAAAGCTGGTATGGTAGGAAGTCAATTGAATAAATTCATATGGAATAAGAGAGAAATTAGTTGGAACACTAAATTAGCTGTATACAGGACAGTGTTCAAACCAGTTTTAACTTATGGATCTGAGAGCTGAGTCAGAAGTAAAGCACTTGACCAAAGACTAGAGACCGCAGATATGAGAGTCCTGAGAAAGGTTAGAGGCATGAACAGATGGCATCAATGGCAATATCATATTAAAAACGAGAATATTAGGAAAGAACTTGACATTGTCATCATCCAGGAATGCGTTAGCAGAGCTAATCTCAGGTGGTATAGTCACTTAAACAGAATGGGCGAGGAAAGATTAGCAAAACAAGTGTCAATCCAAAACAGGTGGATTGAAACAGTACAAAGTGCCTTAGACAATAGAAATATAAGATCTGGTAATGTTGGAGTCTTGATAAGTAACAGACTGATTTGGAGGAAAATTGTAGATAGGAAGTTAGTAATGATGTAAATTTTTCATGTAGTACTATCATATCCTGTACACCCCTTGAGGGTGCATGTCAAGAATTTGATGATGATGGTGAGGTCAGTAGTGAGACGTGCTAAATGAACCTGCTTTTGATACCTTGATGATTCCAACATCATCATTTTTGATTTTGAAGTGATCAAAGTGGTATTTGTGTTTACTTCTGATGACGGAGATTGTCTCTGATCAGGAATTGGTATATAATGTTGTGGAACTTGTGTGAAGAAATCAGTCAGCTTTTCAGTCTTGGAATCTAATTCCAAAGTCTCCTCTTGTTTCTTTTTTGATAGTTTTCGCTTTTGTGCACCACTTAACTGAACACGTTTCATCTTGGTTCTTGGGATCTGTTAAATACAGAAATAAAAAGATTATTTTGTTGAATATTAGGTGGCAATAAACACGGTTACACATATCACAGGCAAAATCGTACAAACAATTTAATTTTCGGCTTACATCTGAATCTTGTGATTTCGTCCTTTAATTAACTCTTATTTTACCGGAGTCACACTTCTGCAACAGTTGGTCCTTTTACTGGAGGCGCATTTCTGAGACAACCACGTGATTTGTTTTATATTTGCTTCTGGAGCCTTTTATAAGACATAATTTATTAAAACAAGACCTAAAACAGACAGGAAAATAAAATGGTTACGTTAATTATAAAAAATTACCTCATTTGATGCAATGATAGTGCCAGAAAGCGTCGTGAGTAAATATACGGTGTAAACGAATTGTCATGCATGTGGTTAGAGTTTTATTAAGCCTTCTACACATCATTATTTATTGAAACAAAGTAGGTAACAGTAAGAAAAGATAAAAACAATGAAAAACTAATTAAAAGTTAATTTTAATTAAATTCATCATCTAACTAAAGCAGAAATTCTGTGGTGCCCCCCCCCCCCCCCCCTTTCCATGATGCCCTAAGCATGTGCTTATTTTGTTTAATGGTTTATCCAGCCCTGGATTTTTGCATATGCCTTTTTCCATCCTTTTATCTGTAGTAAAAATATTAGGCAAGACAAAGTAATTTTTAGGTCTTATCAGCTCTTATCCATGTTTTATTGTGCTACAAACTAATGATAACACAAAAACATTATTATTATTATTATTATGTGACACCTCCAGGGAGTCCAAAGACTCATTGAGGGAGAGCACCTGATCTACCAACCACTCAATCTCCACTCAATCCACCAACTACAATGAACTGCAACTACACTAATACCATCTACCTCCCACCACCACTACTAGTATTTTCATAGACAATCATAAACATCCATGCCCATGGCAGGATTGGAAACTGCAGTTTTTTTGGCTGGAGAGCAGATATGCTAACCACTCGCCAACCAGGCCGGTAAACATTACAACATAATTTTTAGTTGTATTCTCTCCCAAGAAATATAATAACCTCCAGATGCATCATTGTTATTTAATTTGTATTTTAATGATATTTGGATTGGTTTAACTGGTGATATACAACTGTTTACAGATGATGCAAAACTGGGGAGAGTGATGAGGAATCGTGCAGATGTTGTGGCCTTACAGGACGACTTGAATAGATTGTATGAGTAGGCAAAAGGATGGAACTATCAGTTCAGTGTTGCAAAGTGTAAGGTCATCAAATTTGGTAGGTAACAATGGGATATAAAGTATACACTTGGTGGGAAAATTTTGGAGGAAGTTGAGACAAGAGACCTTGGAGTGGAGGTTGATAAGGATTCAAAGTTCAGAGGTCACATTGCACAAGTTGTGAAGTCATCACATCAGATTATGGCAGTGATGTGGAGGACCTTAACTTGTAGAAATAAAGAAGTTCTAGTTCCATTGTATAAGGCAGAGGTGGGCAAGTTCTTTGGTAATAAGAGCCACATATAATACTTTGGTATTGAAGCAACATCCATGGTAAAAGGTGCAACAACAGGACATCCATCGTTGATGACATCAATGACAAAAGGATTCACAAAAATTTTCATCGATTTTTGAATGTTCAAGAGCCGCAGAAAATATTATTTTAAAATTGTATTTATAAATAATAAAAAATACAACTATATAGTAGTCCTACTCACTAAAGAAGAATATGTTTAATCTCTACTCATTGAAGTCTTTGATTGAGTCTTCATTTGTGCAGTTAATAGTCTAAAATCTGGCTGGTAGGATGTCAAAGCTGTTCTAAGAAGCTCAGTGAGGTGGCTGTTAGTGAGGATAGCACAATGTTTTGACTCGACAGATTTCATTGCAGAGAGGAGAGATTCACAGCAGTAAGTTGTCCCAAAAACAGAGAGTATTTCGGAAACCAGTTTTCTGAAGATAGGGATACTTTGCTTCTGGGATTTGTTTACAAAAGTCAGTTACAGATGAGCTTTTATGTACTAGCATAAAACCCACATCTTCCTGCAGTTCAATAAACTCTGTCTCTATTGAAGCAACATCCATGGTAAAAGGTGCAACAACAGGACATCCATCGTTGATGACATCAATGACAAAAGGATTCACAAGAAATTCAAAACATATCTTTAACTTTTTTAGTTTCTGAAACCTATTCTCAAAATCATTATAAAGTCTTTCTAAGTTTCTTTCGTATTGTTTCAGTTTACTGTGTTTAATTTCAACATCAGGAAAAACAGTTATTCTTAATTTAAGGTTGGGAAAGTGCTCACATTTCTTTGTTGCCAAATCATCTCTTTGAAAAAGCTTTATTTTATTCTGAAAACTGATTGGGCAAGTTCTGTAATAATTTTGTTCCTTCCTTGAAGTACCAGATTTAAATATTGGAGGTGCCGCATTACATCTGTAAAGAACATCAGATCCTGTACCCATCCCTGATCTTCTAGTTGTGGGTATTTCTTTTTCTTTTCTTTCATGAAAGTTATGATTGGTTCAAAAAGAGCTACAAATTTATTCACAGGATTGGTGGTTGATAGCCATCTTACAATACAGTAGAATGAAAGGTCACTTCTTCAAGCTCCAGCTCCTCAATAAAATTTCTAAATTCACAATGTGTTTTTGCACTTGTCCGAATTAAATTCATAATTTCTCAAACGCAATTTTTGATATTGTTGAACTGGAAGTGTTTGCTTACTAAATGCAAATGCTCAAGGTGAATGACACAATGAATAAAGAGACATTCAGGATAGTTGATATCATGTGTCAATTGTCCAACTAGGCCAGTATTTATTATTACCTCAAGACCTCATGGAGTCAAAGACTCATCTGGGAGGGCCCTTTATCACAAACACACACACACACACACACACACACACACACACACACACACACACACACACACACACATACACACACACAGCTCATCATACCATGCCTTGAACACATTCGAACTCCTTGCATACACCACGCTCTCAGGCAAGGCATTCCAATCATTTACAACTCTGCATGAAAAAAACCTGCCTCTCACTCCCCTACTCACACCCTCTTTATACAGTTTCCAAGGATGACCTCTGGTTCTCCCCCGATCTCCCACTATTTTCTGTAGAACTTCTGCAGCATTGATCCTATAACAATCCCTTACCAACTTGTAGGTCTCTATCATATCTCCCCTCTTCTTCCTGTCCACCAGACTCTGCAAATTACATCTTCTCAATCTTTCCTCACTCGACCCTCCAGAGGTCAGAAACTGTTTTAGTCAGTTGCCTCTGGATCCTTTCCAACATCTCTTCATCCTTCTGAAAACCAGGTGATGAAATCTGGGTACAGTAGTCCATGTGTGGCCTAATCAAAGCCTTATACAACGGAACAAGAATCTCCCTACTTCTACACATCAGTGTCCTCTGCATCATTCCCAGAAGCCTTTGTGTTGTCTTCACAATTTTGGCTATATGTCCCCTAAATTCCAGATTCTTATCCACTATCACCTCCAGATCTCTTATTTCTTCCACCTCCAGCAATATATCCTCACCAACCATAAATTCTGCATCCCATCTTTGTTTTCCAAAGTTTAAAACCTTACATTTTGCAACATTGAACTCGCATCCCCATTTCCATGCCCAATCACTCAATTTATTCAAGTCTTCTTGTATGACCACAACATCTTCACTACCTTTCATGGTTCGTCCCAACTTTGCATCATCTGCAAACAGCTGAATATCTCCATCCAAATCGTCACCTATATCATTAATATACAAGTTAAACAGTAATGGCCCCAAAACAGACCCCCGAGACACTCCACTAGTGACTTTCCTTTTCTGGATATCGCACCCCCATACACAACTTGTTGATACCTATCAGATAGCCAATCTCCAATCCAATGCACTAATCTAATATCCAACTCCATCTGCTCTAGTTTGATTATCAATTTATCATGAGGTACTCTATCAAAAGCCTTTGTGAAATCTAAGTATATTACCGTGTATCCTTCTCCTCTGTCCAAGGAAGCAGTCACCTTATTGTAATAAGTAAGTAGATTACTAAAACATGACCTCCCTTGAGCAAATCCATGCTATTGATCAAAGATAATACCATTGTTGTCAACCCAACTCTGGATCCTAGTTCTCACAAGTTTCTCCAACAACTTAACCACAACACGTGACACACAGATAGGCTTATAGTTTGATGCTTGAGTTCGATCACCTCCTTTATGAAGTGGCACAATTTTGCCCTCCTTAGGGACTTGACCGAGTACAAGACTCGTATTAAAAAAATATGTCAAGATACATTCTGAAGGAATGTGCCAACTCCCTGGCACATTCCTTCAGAATATGTGGTGATATATTATCAAGTCCCACAGCCTTATTAACATCTAGTTTACTCAACTCTCCATACACCTCTTGCTCACTTACAGTCAGTCTCTCCTCGCCATCATCTACTGCTCTCAATGTCTCCATGTAGTCACTTTCATAAGATTGAAAGACTTTTATGAATTGCTCATTAAGTATCTCCACCACACATTCTGTAACAGCTGTCTTTATACCATTTTCTCCTATCAATGTCATCCTTCCGTAATCATTCTTTCTTTTGCTGGCTACATATCGAAAGAACTTCTTAAGATTCTTTTTGACCTACCATAGCTGGTGCTCTGTCTGTTGCAATGCTAACAAGTTTATGCAATGAGCATTAACTTGTTGATGAGCATTTAAAGCTTTGTTAAGTGCATTTTTGATGTCAGTACCTGTTGTGGTTTCCTTTAAGCTTATCAAGTCTAAGAATTCTTCTTTTACATTTCCATCGTTTGTAACATAGCCAACAAATATAGCTAGCTGAGGGATATCTTGAATATCTGTAGATTCATCCAGTGCTAAGCTGAAAGCAATGCAGCTTTTCAGATCACTCTGTAGTGAACATATGATTGTAGAACTAATTTCAAAAATACATCTCTCAGCAGTGCGGAGGGACATAGGAATTTGTTCTATTGCCTGTTTAAGTTTTGAGTTCTCTGGAGCGAGAATTGCAATCACATCACTAATATTCCTTTTTACAAATTCTCCATGACTGTAAGGTAGTTTACTTCGAGCAGTATTCCAAGCTATAACAAAACTAGCTTCAGTAGCCAAATCACTTTGCTTACAGAGGGGAAAAAAGGATATTTTGTTGAGTGACTAAATTATATTTTGAACATTTTATCTTGTTTTTTCACAGTTCTGATTCAGGAGGAAATTCAGATGCAAAAGTTATAAACCCTTGTTTTATAACTTTCACTAAAATCAATCTTAAGTATATATTAATCAGAAAAGTACTTATCTACACTACACTAGTTATGTTCCACTACCACCACAAGCGCGTAACATGTGTACAGCATGAAGAGTGATGATGTAGAGTCCAGGCAATGGAGGGACAATTTTGGCAGGACCGACAAAGGCCATCAAATGTCGAAACACTTTTTACCAACCAAATATGATAATAAAATCCACGTTAACAATCCTTTTGACTGGTACCATTTAAAAGCTAAAAATTTAAAGTTTCAAAATATCTGTTTTTTACTTATCTTTAAAGCATTTACAAAATAAAATATTCTAATATTGGTACATACTGTACTACTATAGATTATTAATATAAAAGTTTAAGAAAAATGGAAATGAAAACCAATATTGTCTCTGGAGCCACATGTGGCTCGTAAGTTGCAGTTTGCCCACCTTGGGTATAAGGATTTGATCAGGTCTCATATGGATTATTACACACAGATTCCTCCAATTTTCATGATGATGGATAGGGTCCAGAGAAGACTGATTAAAGTCGTAACTAGTCTTTGGGATATGAAATATGAAGGCAGATGTTTGCAAAGTCTTGTGAATAGAAAAAAGAGAGAAGATATGATTGAGTTATTTAAATTAGCAAAGGAATGTTACCAGGTTAATGTGGAAGGAAGTTTTCATACAAGGGGACATCCCTGGAAGTTACATAAGGAGGGTGTGAGTAGAGGCATAAGGAGCAGGTTCTTTGCATGGAGAGTAGTTGGTGAATGAATTCTCTGTCTGACATAGTGGTGGCAGATACATTGAATGAGTTTAAAGCTCAGTTTTGTGCTTTGTGTGTAACAGTATTTGTCTCCTGTGATGAGTCTTTAATTCCATGGAGGTCTGGTGTTAATAATAATATTTTGCTGGATTCAAACCAGCATCATCAGAGCAACAATGAGTAAGTGAAACAATCCAAATTGTAACAGACAAAAGATCTAAAGTCCTAATTTAGCATCTTCTGATGTATAAAAGAAGTATTAGTTGTGTAGATGATAGTCTCCCAAATTTTTGGCAGATTAATGTAGTCATACTTGTTACAGTTAGGAGAATGCTTCATAATGATTACCTTTGTTACTTTCTGTATATCACAGCACATGATGACAAAATTTCTATCATGTTCTATTATCAGTTTCCATATTTTTTTATCACTCTCACACACTAGAGTCCACATGGCTTATGAGCAAATAAATACTGTATATGGACTAATATTTAATTGCTATTATCACTGAAAATTATGGTTTGTTGAAATGTATAGTCTTTTCTTTTCTTGTTCATAAAATGCAGTTGATATTTTCAAGTCTGTTTTGTAGTTTGGTTTTTATCGCTGATTTTTTATAAAAAATCCTAACAGTAATTATGTAATTTAGCTAAAGGCTCTAAAAGTCTGTTAGATTTATTTTAACAGGATAAAATCATCTTTATAAAATAAAGAACTTTTCAGTGTGATTGAATTGCAAACAGCACTCATATATTAGATTTGGGAACTGAACTATTTGCGATAAAAAACTTTAAAATTCATAGGGGGGCTATCTTGATAGCATGGGAAGTGGCTTTCCCATGGTCCCCTAGCTGGGTCTACTCTCTTCTTCTTCTTTGAGGTAGACCCCCCCCCCTTGCTCTTTAATCTTTCCTAAATGGCATTTCTTGGCCAACTCTTGTTAACTCATGATCCTAATGCTATTAGAGTATTCGAGGGCTATGAGTCTTTCTATTTCTAATCTATCTCTATGTCTTCTCTTTAAAATTTCCCTCTTCTACTAATTAAGGCAAGCTTGAAAGCCTCAAGATGACAGTCCCATCATCAAGCTAGACTGCAGATGGCCAGTAACCTTCTCATTTGAAATTTTAACTCACTAAAAAGACTCATGAAGATAGTAAATGGACAGACTCTTATGGTAAAGAACTAGCTCGGAATAAGGATTCAAGAAGAAAACTCGAAAACAAAAGAAAAGCAGAAATACACCTTTTGTAATATAGCTACCTGGAATATGAGAAGCATCCACCACAAAATCATAGAACTAGACCAAGCATTAGAAGAAAGAAATGTAAAAATAACAATAATTGCAGAATCTAAAAAAAAGCAAAAAGGAACAGACAAAACTGAAAACTACATATATATATATATATATATATATATATACAATGGTGTAAAAGCAGAAGAGAGAGAGAGAGAGAGAGCTAAATGTTGTGTAATGATCTTTTTACATAAATCTCTTAGAAACAACATTATCCATTACAATTTTTGGAGTGATAGAATCGAAATGAGAATTAAAATATACAGAGACTATATGATAGTAATTGGAACTTAAGCACCTGAAGAAGAAAAAGAGGAGGACTCAGAAAACTTTTACACACAAATGTAGAACATTTTAAATAAGACCAATCCTAGAGATCGTATTTTGGTAATAGGCGATCTTAATGCAAGAATTGGTTATGTACCATATAAACCAAACTATAGGAGAATTTAACTGTAATAGGAATGGAAATAGATTAAGATATTTTATTATAAGCAATAACCTTAAAATAATGAATACCTTTTTCAAACATAAACACATCCACAGATACACCTGGGAAGCAAGAGACACAAGAAGCATTATTGATTACATAATCAGCAATATCAAAATGTCAGAAATGATAATAGATACAAGAGTATACAGAGGATCTGAAATAGAATCAGATTATTACCTTTTAATTGAAAAAATAAAATGGGAACCAAAATGGAAAACAACAAAAAAGCACAAGGAAAATAGAAATTTTGAATCCTTCAAAGTTAGATTTTTGGACAACAATAGTATTAAAGACTTGTACTAAAAAAGAATAAAGAACTGGATGATAAGTATAAAAGAAAATCAGAACATAGAAGAATGGTCAAACCTAAAAACCATAATGACAAAAGCTGCAAAACAAAGAAAAAGAGAAATTAGGGACTGGGATGACAAAATTAAATGCATCATTGAAGAAAAGAAAAAAGCATATGAAAACTGGCTCAACCTGAAGACAATAAAATCGAATACAATAGAAAAAGAGCAATAGCAAAACCAGCATGCAGGAAAATACACAGAAATAGATGGGACAATTTTGTAACAAAAGACCTAACACATAGAATCCTTAAAGATTTAAATAAGGAAATTAGAGAAAAGGCAGATATTAATACCATTAAAATAGAAACATGGCAAAATGGATTCAGAAAAGGCAGGTCTTGCATAGACATTGCATTTACATTAAAATTACTAATTGAAAAACATAGAGAAATGATATAGAAACACATATAGCTATTATAGACTACATTAAAGCATTTGATAAAATTATCAGAGAAAAACTATGGGAAATCCTGGAAGAATATGAAGTATCAAACCAACTCTCTAGATCCTTATTTAACATATATCAAGATAATAAAATATCTGACAATAATTTAACATCAAGTTGGAAACCTATAAATAGAAGAGTACATCAGGATTGCCCTCTCTCACCGGTTTTATTTAATATATACACAGATAAAATCATAAAAGAATGGAAGATAACTAATGAAGGAGGATTCAAAATAAACCATAACAATATATTAGCCACTGTGCTTTTTGCTGATGATCAAATAATCTCTGGAAACAATCAAGATGAACTACAAAAATCATTATGCAGTTTAAATAATATGATAAAAACATATGGCATGGAAATTTTAACAGATAAAAATCGTGGCCTTCAAAGGTGCTAATCCAATAAGTAAAATAATAATGAACAACAAAATAATAGAGCAAGTAAATGCATTCAAATATTTAGGATTCACAATATCACATGAAAATTAATATGATATAGAACCGAAGATATCAAACTCTTAAAAGTGACGGGCATTATAAATAAAATTTTCAAACCCAACTGTGTACAAAAACACATATGAATAAGAATCTATAATACAGTAGCTAAACCTACCTTAATTTATGGCAGTGGACAATAAAAAAAAGCAGATGAAAGAAGAATTGAATCATCCGGATTGAAATTTCTGCACAGAACTGAAGGAGTCACAATAATGAATAAAATGAAAAGTAGCAAAATCAGAAATAAACTTGGAATCACAAACTTCCTAAATGAAACAGTTATTTGCTGTAGAGAAAAATGGAAATTTTTCTCTATAGCAAATATAAAAAAGGGAAACTTGAGAATGAACAGAAGCAGAATATCTAAACAAATTCTAAATTATCACCAAAAGGTACTCAGTGCAGAGGAAAACAACTCTTAACTCAGCAATAGTAAGGTGGGGTGTCACAGACCTCAAAGATTTTCAATTGATTATAACTTTTTAACTACGCGTGGCAGTGAGTCATGCCTCAGTATAGCTTCCCCCTCCCATAACCTGCTACTCGACGCCATAGACGACAGGCTCTTGCGCGCAAGCAAGTTTAGTGTGCAGAGGTGTAAAGTGTGCTGGGGTCCACCAGACCCTGCCTTACCAAAAGTGTGACTATGTTTGCTTCCGAAATGTAAATTGTTTTCGTGTATATTCTACTAAACTATTATCGTTACTGCTGTGTCTTCTGTATTTTGACATACCAACTATAAGCAAATACGTTTTTGTAAATATTTAGAGGTTATTTTGAGAATAATATCTTTTTTTTTTTTACCAGATGAGTGATGAGCAGGAAGAACAGAGGTTACATCAACTTATAGATAATGCTAAAATTAAAAATAAAGATGTTTAATTATTTATTTTTGGGTAATAAAAATTTAATTTTGTGGATCTGCGTTTTTATTCTGTAAAATTACAGGACACTTAAATTAATTTACTTACATAATCTAATATTGATTAAAAAGATATGGATTTCTATAATACACTACATTATTTGGGTGGGTCTGTGGGAGCCCACCTGACCACTTTTTTTACATTTTCCCACCTCACCAGCACTGGGTTAAAAAGATGGAATTGAGTCCAGAACAGGCCACTTGGCCTATAAGCCTGGAAAGGAATATAGTAATATATATATAGTAATATATATTACCATATATTACTATACTGTTGTAATGTCTAAAAGTAATTAACCTACCTAGCTTGACCTCTTGTGGTTAAAGAAAAAAAGTTAAACTAAGTGTTTTAAATTAAATTAAATATTAGTCCATACACTTATTAGAAAAAAAGCTTTTTTTTATTACTTTTAAAAGTTTTAAAATTTGCAAGCACTATTACAAAAATCAAAGACTTATGGGTTAGAAGTAAAACACTTGACCAAAGACTAGAGACCGCAGATATAGAGTCCTGAGAAGGATTAGGGACATGAACAGATGGCATCAATGGTAATATCATATTGAAAACGAGAATATTAGGAAAGAACTTGACATTGTTAGCATCCAGGAATGTTAACAAAGCTAATCTCAGGTGGTATGGTCACTTAAACAGAATGGGAAATGAAAGCTTAGCAAAACAAGTGTTCTCTGCCAGGTTGGTAGGACTCATAGGAAAAAGTGCCTTAGAAAATAGAAATATAACATCTGACGATGTTGAAGCCTTGACAGGTAATAGATTGATTTAGAGGAAAATTGTAGATAGGAAGTTAGTAATGATATGAATTTTACACGTAGTACTATCATATCCTGTACACCCGTTGAGGGTAAATGTCAGGAATTTGATGATGATGATGACTATGTTAAACAACCAAGATCTCTTAGCTTTAACAATTACACCCCCTTTTTTATGAACATTCCTGTATAAACACAGTTCTTCTGTTACAGAACTAATTCATTATCATATATCATAATCAAATTCTGATTTGTGCCCTCAAAGAGTGTACAGGATATTATGATGTACTACAAGAAAAAGTCACATCATTACTAACTTCCAATTGACAATCTTCCTCCAAATTACTCTGTTATCTGTCAAGACTTCAACATTATCAGATCTTATATTTCTCTCTTCTAAGGTGCTTTTTACTGCATCAGTCCACCTATATCTTGGTCTTTTTCTCTTCCATTCCATTTAAGTGACCATATACCATCTGAAATTACCGTATATTTTTGCATATAATGCGAACTGGAAATTTTGTTTGAAAACTAGCCCTAAAATGCCATGTCCACGTATAATGCAATCTGTTAATCTTGTTCCATAACATTATAAATAATACAATACGAATTAACAAAAGAAATATTTATTTTAAAACAGAATGTCAAACAATATGAATTAACGAAAGAAATATTTATTTTAAAACAAAATGCTAAAATCCTTTAAATTCTTCTTCATCTTTTGAGTCATCAAACATTTCATTTATAAATTCATCTGTAGGCATTGCGTCATCAGTGTAGCAGTTGTCGTCGTCGTCCTCTCCATTTTGTTGTGCATCATCCTCGCTTTCGTATATGACGTCATCTTCGGATCCATCCATTGAATTACTTATTCCACATTTAAGAAATGAGCGTTGATTCATTTCAGATGGTATTGAATCCCATGCTTTAACCCAGCTGGGGACTAGGGTGGTCTAAGGCTTCTGAAAATTCCCACCCTTTGTCATCTTCACCAAACCAGATGACATCCATTCTCTCCATTTTTCATGTAGGTGATCTTTAAACAGCTTATTCAAGCTGACATCAAGTGGCTGCAAAACAGAAGTTAGACCACACGGTATGATTGCTAGGTCTGTACGTAGCTCACGTGCTTTCTCTTTGCTTGTCTCCGTTTAATGCGCCCGGAACATATCCCAGACTAACATGCTTTGAACATGCTTTGTTGACATAAAAGCTACCTGGACGTATGTTCCATACTTGATCCAGCCACAATTGTACACCCTCTTCATCCATCCAACCTTTCTGATTGGTGCGAACAATGACACCTGGTGGAAATTTCATATGCTTCGGAATTTTCTTCCTTTTAAATATCACTGTCGGCTTTAATTTGTTTTTATGTTTATATGTTTTTATGAGGACACCCTTTTCAGCAACTGAGTTTACTGTTCGATTCCCAGGCATATCAAAGTACATGGGTGTCTCATCCATATTGCCAATTTGGGAAAGTTCATATCCGTGACACTTCTGTAATTTTATGATAAATTTATGGAAGGACTCCACTTTTTCTTCAAGCTGCTTTGGTAACTTCTGCGCAATTTTTGTTCACTGTTGTAATCTTAATGCTTTGCGTTCCATAAATCTGTTGCACCACCCAGGCAAAGCAAGAAAAGATGAAATACCTGGTGTGTCCTTGAATTTACCATTCTTGAGTTGTAGAGCTCGAAAATGAATTGCATTTCTTGTTACTATAGTGCTATCTTGTCGTTGCGTCAAAATCCATTCATTTAGCTCTTCTTCGAGTTCTGGAAAGGATGCTACATCTCCACAATGGGCACATTTCGTTTTGGGGATTTTTTCAAGACTGTCTTTTTGCTTATGCCATAGTCTAATATTACTCTCTGCTGCACCAAATTCTCTCATAGCAACACTGTTATTATGTTCTTCTGCAAACTGCACGACACGCAATTTAAATCCTGCTTCAAAAGATGAACGTTTACGTTTCTTTTGGCTCATTTTCAGGCTAGTTTTGTTTAATGAATAATATTTAAAATGAACTGTGGTTAAACTGATATACCTAACTGTGCTAATATCCCGCCAAGGAGGCGGGATATTAGCACTACTTACATTACTGGCTTTATGTGCAGATATGATGCGCGCTCGGTCGCCGAATGCGAGTGGGTCAAGTAGATTTGATTGCATAGGCATTAGGTACTATAGTATATATTGTGTGTGCAAGTCTAATAAGATGTTATATTTTTTAAGATCAGCATATAATGCAAACCCCTAACTTTAAGTAGTATATTTTACCATAAATTTTTCGCATTATACGTGATAATATACGGTAACTCTACTAACACATTCCTGAATGCTAACAATGTCAAGTTATTTCCTAATATCCTCATTTTTAATATGATACTTCCATTGATGCCATCTGTTCACTCCTCTAATTTTTCTCAGAACTGTCATTTCTATCCCATTTCTCAGATCCATGAGTTAAAACTGGTTTGAACATTGTCCTGTTTACACCTAATTTAGTGTTTTAACTAATTTCTCTTTTATTCCATATAAATTTATTCAGTTGATTTCCTATCACACAGCTTTGCTAATTCTGCTATTTCCATATTTAATTTGTCATCTTCACTAAAAATTGTACCTAAATAACTGAAACTCATTATTTAACATCATTTTGCTTGTTCTATACTTCCCTCATTCAGGATGCAGTTCATGTTTTCAATGTTTCTATCTATTTTCATTGTCTTGATTTTTCTTATTGCTGATTTTCATACCAAGTTTATTACAACAGTTATTTAATTTAATCAGGGAATCCTGCAGCCTTGTATTGGATTTATTTAGAGGTATAATATCATCTGCATAAAGTAAAGAGTTCTAGATTAATATTTCCAATTTCGATATTAGGTTTAATACCACTTTCCTTCTTTCCTTCATAATGCAATCCATATAAATTATGAATAATAATGGAGATAATGTACACCCTTGTTTCACACCTGATTTAACGTCATCTTTCTGTACATATTTCAATTCTGACTGCTGATATATACTAAGTATTGCTTTATATTAAGTCTCATTGACAACTGTAGTGTTTCAGACATTTATAGGTAATTCACATGAGTAAATTTGAATAATAAATAACCAAGTTTAATCTCGCGAATGCTTTTTATAAGATTAGATGTATTTCCTCGACATGTTTTTCTGTCTATATGACTGATAGCATCTTCATGAGATTGTTTAAACATAGTAAAAAACTAACAAAAAAACTAAACGTTTCCCAACAGCTGCTATTTCTATAAATTGTAAAGACCGGAATGATGACTTAATCATGTGTATCATTTATCATTAGGCATGTTATGTGCAATCTCTATATTGTGCAAACTCTGTATGTGATTGCAGGCATAGAAGATATCTTGAATGTTACACATATTAATTAATGATTTCCAAATGTCATGAAGGAGCATTCCTTGGTTTCTAGTTAGTCTGCCTTTTGAGAGAATGATTATTATTATTATTACAGGTAACTCAATGGAGTCAGTAGATTCATCGCAGGATACCCAAACCGTCAAAACAATAACTATCATACCTCTTCTTGAATTCATTTATAGATGAAGAACTCACAAATGAGTCAGGCAATGCATTCCACTCATTCACCACCCTCCAAGCAAAAAATCTAGTTCTCACACCCTTGTTAAACACATTTTTCCTTAATTTCCAGGGATGACCTCTTGTTCTTCCATCACTATCACACAGCTGAAATATTTCCCTTGTATCCATCTTATAAAAACCTTTTAGTAACTTAAATGATTCTATCATATCCCTCTCTCTCTGCCTATCAGCCTACCTTCGCAATCCACAATCTATCAATGTAGTGAGCATTTTTTACATCACTCACCAACTTAGTCACTCTCCTCTGAACCCTCTCCACAACCCCCTCATCTCCAAGGAATCCAGGTGACCAGACTTGAGCACAGTAATCCAAATGTGGAAGTATCAATGCCTTATAAAGGGGAATAATAACCTCTTTATCTCTGGATGTTAGTGTGGTCTTCAATAACCAAGTAATCCTATGTGCAATCTTGGACACCTTAGCAGTGTGCCTCCCCCCCCCTCTGAATTTCATCATCTTTCCACTGATGGAATGATACCTGGAATATCATTCCATCAATGTAGTACACAGCTGATAATCTTTTAATCCCAAAATGCATAACTTTACACTTTTCCACATTGAACTGACATCCATTACTGTTTGCCTATTTTGCCAGCTTATTTAAATTATCCTGCAAACTCTCAACATCAGCTTGATTTTTTATTGCACTACCCAACTTTGCATCATCAGCAAACAACTCAATATTTCCCTTCAAGCCCTTTCCTATATCATTTATGTACAAATTAAAAATTAAATGATCTTAGAAGACTGTTTGAACAGTCTGTTGAAGTAATTCTTTTCTAAGTAAGGCATGGCAGATGTTTGATAATTTACCGTGGGATATTCTTTGAGGATGTATGCTGCAAATACACTTTTTTCTTCTCTTTATTTTCAACATTTTGATATATTCTTTTATCTAGATTCCCGGGTGCTTAAGGGTCAAAGCTGTATAACTGAGAGGAAACCTCCACATAGCTTTTAAAGGAATGTAGAGAACCGACCAGCACTTCTGACATAATGTCCAGTCCTCACCTTCTTGTGGTGCACCCTGTTGGGTATCTACCTGGATACTGAATGAACGAGGATGGGCTGGCAGCTTGGGATTTAGCCAACCCAATTGTATTCTTATTGGGTTAAACCAAAATACAAAATGATGGTACAACATGACAGAATTTCATGCTGCCTGGGGCATCGCCCGGTTAAACAAGGTCCCTGTTGTTTTCACAAGAGAACCAGAGTGAACAGCGAAAAGACAGTTACTGGAACAAATCCTAAAACACATCCCAACTCAACATCACCAGAGTTCAAGATTGGTACCATCAACATAAGAAGCCTGAATGGCAAAGAAATGAACTAGCTATGGAATTAGATAAGTACAATACCGACATAAAGGGGATGACTGAAACCAAAAAGACAAAATCTGGTGAGATTTTTTTGAGCAATAAATACAAAATGTTATATTCAGGGAATGACAATCAGGAGTAAAAAAGGTGTAGCTATAGTATTGAACACAAAATATGGGGCTAATCTTCTTGAATGGCAATCAATATCAAGTAGAGTGATGTGGGCAAATATCAGAATGGAGAACTGGACAATGAGACCTATTTGTGCTTATGGTCCCACAGAAAGATCTACTAAGGTAGAATGTAGAAGTGGAAGAATTTTGAGAAAGCAACTGACACAATGTAAAAGGAAAAGTTGGTCCTTGTTGTGGATCTAAATAGCAGAGTAGGAAATGATTGTCAGACAAACAAAAATATTTTGGGAAAATTTGGAGAAAAGAGCAAAGCTAATAATAATGGCAAATACCTGTTGGATTTCTGCTCAGGACATGGACTGGTTATTACTAACACCATGTTCCAACATAAAAATGTGCACAAATTCACATGGAGAGAAGAGGCAAGGAATGAGAAAAGTCTCATTGACTGTGTCATTGTTGATAGTGATGTTTTCTCGCTGGTGCAGGACACTGGAATGTACAGAGGATTTGAAATTGGAACCAATCACCATTGTCTTGAGCAGGATAAAATTGAATTTCATATTGAAAAGAAGAACATGTAAGAAAGTTTTAAAGCTAATAAAAGTTGCAGCTCTCAGATGTGAACTGTAGACTAAAATACACAAACATTATTCAAGAAAAAATAAAAGAGTTTGAGAACAGGAAACAAACCTTGGAGATTCAGTGGCAAGCCCTGAAGAAACCACTGATTGATTCAGCCAGAGAAGCATGTGGTGAGGTTGTCTGCAAGGATAGAAAAATGAGAACTCCATGTTGGACAGAAAGTTAAAGAGGCAGCGAAGGAAAAGAAAAATGCATATCAAAAAGTTCTTGGCAAATAAGTCAGCTTGTGCTCTTAGAGAATACAGACACAAATGTAAGAAAGCAAAACACTGTGTAAATCTAGCTAAACAAAAGTCATGGGAAGACATTGGAGGAAAGAGTGCTGTAAAAGGAAATAGAGATGATAAAGATGACATGAAAACTGGTGGAAAAGATATCCTTGATGTATGGAGTAATTACTTCAAAAAAAATTGCTAAATGAAACAATCAGTGACAGCACAGTCGTAAAAAAAACACTCAACAGGCATGCAATCAGGAATACATATCCATACTTAAAGTACAAAAAGCCATCAAAAGCCTGAAATGTGGAAAGACAGCTGGAGTAGATGATATTTGACCAAAAATGCTGAAGTATGGAGGTATAAAAGTCTTACAGTGGCTGCACTGCATAGTTCAGAAGGCCTGGACAAGAGGGACATATTCCAGATGATTGGAGTAGAGCTCTCATGTTACCCATATATAAAAAGGGAAATAAAACAATGTGAGAATTACAGAGGTATTTCTCTAATGAGTGTTCCTGGTAAGATTTACGCAAAGTATACTTGAGAAACGATTCAGAAAGATTGTGGAAGAAAAGCTTGGTGAAGAACAAGCTGGATTCAGGCCAAATAGAGGCTGTCAGGATCAGATTTTCACTTTATGACAAATAGTTAAGAAATCATGGGAATATAACATAGATCTGTATTTAAGTTTTGTAAACCTGCAAAAGGCATATGACAAAGTGTCAAGAGAAAAACTATTCAAAATGCTACAGTTGAATGTGGAGTCAATGGAGCATTATATCAAGCAATACTTAGTCTTTATTTGAGTTGTAAGTCAGCAGTTAGAATTGAAGGAAGCACAGGAAGATGGTTTAATGTTAAATCTTGTGTCAGACAAGTATGTACATTATTCCCTCTGTTATTCATTATCTATATGGGTCACATTATGAAGGAATGTGGTGTTAAACCTGATATCAAAATTGGAGATGCTAATCTCAATTGTTTGCTTTATGCGGACAATATCATACTTCTAAATAAATCCGCTACGAGTCTGCAAGATTCCCTGAGGAAATTGAATAACTGTTGTAATAGATATGGTGTGAAGGGCAGCAATAACAAGACAAAGACAATAAAAATAGGTAGAAGCATTGAAAATATCAACTGCATTGGGAATGAAGAACCTATAGAACAAGTAAAACATTTCAGCTACTTATGAGGCATGATTTTTAATGAAGATGGTAAATTGAATATGGAAATAGACAACAGAATCAACAAAGCTGGTATGGTAGGAAGTAAAATGAATAAATTCATATGGAATAAGAGAGAAATTAGTCGGAACACTAAATTAGCTTTATACAATACAGTGTTCAAACCCATTTTAACTTATAGATCTGAGAGCTGGGTTAGAAATAAAATACTTGACCAAATATTAGAGACCGCAGATATGAGAGTCCTGAGAAAGATAAATGGCGCGAACAGATGGCATCAATGGCAACATCATATTAAAAACAAGGATATTAGGAAATAACTTGATATTGTTAGCATTTAGGAATGTGTTATTAGAGCTAATCTCAGGTGGTATTGTCACTTAAACAGAATGGGAGAGGAAAGATTAGCAAAACAGGTCTTCTCTTCCAGGTTGGCAAGAAATAGATCCAGAGGAAGACAAACCAAATGATTGATATAATAAAATGTGCCTTAGAAGATAGAAATATAAGATCTGATAATTTTGGAGTCTTGACAGGTAGATTGATTTGGAGGAAAATTGTAGATAGGAAGTTAGTAATGATGTAAGTTTTTCATGTAGTACTATCATATTCTGTACACCCATTGAGGATACATGTCAGGAATTTGATGATGATATCTATCATACTTCTTAAACTCATCAAACCAAAATCTAGTCTTAATACTCTTGCTTACCATGCTTTTACACAATTTCTGGATGATCTCTCGTTCTCTTCTTTCCTGCTATGAACTGAAAAAAATTCTTTATTTTCAATCATATAAATCCCCTTTAACAACTTATATGCTTCTATCATGTCTCTTCATTTTCCTCTATCAGCTTGTTTTTGATGTCTACAGGCTGACAGTATATTCTCATAGGGGTGCATTCCATAGACCTGCCACAATCTTTGTCACTCGCCTCTGGATCCTTTCCACCCCTCCTTCATTTCCATGGAATCCGGGAGTCCAGATCTGTGCACAGTAATCCAGATATGGGCTTATTATATAGGGAAATAATAACCTCTCTACCTCTGTTTGTTAGCGTGTTCAACAACCACATAATATGATGTGCTGTTTTGGTTTAGGTTCGCAATATACACTCTAAATTCAACTCCCTGTCCACAATCACCTACAAATCCCTTTCCTTATCAGTTGACTGCAGCTCAGTTTCATCCATATTAGTATACAGCTTGTGTTCTCTTTCCATATTGCATCACCTTACACTTGGTCCAGTAAACTGGCAGCCATTTACCTTTGCCATACTGCTAGTCTTCCTGTAGGATCTCTGCATCACCTTAATTTACCATTGCACTTCCCAGTTTAGCATCATCAGCAAACAACTAAATGTTTCCTGTCAAATCATTTCTATATCATTGATGTATAAATTAAACAGAGGACTAAGTACTAAGCTTTGTAGTATACCACTGGTCACTTGCCTTCCCTGGATACATTGTCTCTATAAATCACTCTTTGATAGCTGCCCATCAGTCATCTTCTAATTCAAATTACCAGATTCATATCCATCCCCAATTTATAGATGGACGATATGGATCAAAACAGCATTCGTGTAACTCAATCAGTAAGTGTGGACAAGGCACAGACCTTGTTTAATGAAATAAATAAAGAAGTTGGAGAAAAGGGGTCATTTGTAGAGGTCATTTGTATTCATACTGAAGGAATAAATCACTTTATGAACAGTGGGCTGAGAACATAATCCTTTTGTAAAATGAGACCTTCCTGTATTTATTTTCTGTGTTCTTACTGGTCTTCTCGTGATTTTGTTTAGCTAGTTATAAACAGTGATTTGCTTTTTTATGATGTATAAATTATGTGATGTATAAATTAAACAGAGGACTAAGTACTGAGCTTTGTAGTACACCACTGGTCACTTGCCTTCTCCTGGATACATTTTCTCTATAAACCACTCTTTGATTGCTGCCCATCAGTCATCATCTAATTCAAATTACCAAATTCATATCCATCCCCAATTTATGGATGGATGATATGGATCAAAACAGCATTCCTGTCAATCTCAAGTGTGGACAAGGCACAGACCTTGTTTAATGAAATAGATAAAGAAGCTGGAGAAAAGGAGTCATTTGTAGAAGTCATTTGTATTCATACTGAAGGAACAAATCACTTTATGAACAGTGGGCTGAGAACATAATCCTTTTGTAAAATGAGAGCTTCCCATATTTATTTTCTGTGTTCTTACTGGTCTTCTCGTGATTTTGTTTAGCTAGTTATAAACAGTGATTTGCTTTTTTACATTTTTCTCTGTATTCTCTAAGAGCACCTGCTGACTTACTTGCCAGGAACTTTCAGTATGCTTTTTTCTTTTCCTTGACTGTAACTTCCTGAGTCCACCATGGAGTTCTGATTTTTCTATCCTTACAGATAACCACATGCCTTCCTGAAATGAATGTTTTCTCCAGGGTTTGCCAACGAATCTCCAAGGTTTGGTTCTTGTTTTCACTCGCATTCATTTTTTCTTGAATGATGTTTGTGTATTTGAGTCTGCAGTTCACCTCTGAAAGCTGGAAAAGCACACAACTGTTACATCTCACATGCCTCTTTAAAAAACAATTTAAAGAGATTTAAATTTAAAACAACCAAATTTAAACAAGAATGAGATGGTCTCAAAATTTCCAAGTTTTGGTCTATACATATTCAACCATGACAGCAGTGCTCTTCCTCAGCTTGCCTAGAGCAGTGCTTCCCAAACTTCTGGATGTCAGGGCCCTCTTTGGAAAAATTAAAATATTTCACGGTCCCCCTCGAAAAAAAATCGTAATATAGACATATATTATTAGAATATTTTTTGTATTTATATTCAATGTAAAACATACACAGCGAATATTGCAAAAATCAAATGCAAATATTACATATTTAGCATCTTACATACACATTTGACATGACACATTATCTCATATTTTTATATAGATAGATATATTGTTATTGTACATTTGCAGTACAAGCACATGAAACATAAACGATTAGTAATAAAGAAAAACTAAAAACATAAAATAATTTTAATAACAATTTAATGTGATAGATGTGTTTCAATTCTGCCACCAATATCTGGCAAAATATTTGAAACTGCAATTCTTAGATTTCTACTTTGAAATGAAACTTATATGAATAAGCATATATTTACTAATATTCATTAAGCGCCGAAATATGCAGGAAGCAAAATATGTGAACCCGCACCAATGTGTGATATTTTTCCATTAAAATATAAAAAAATAACAAAAAAGAAATAATAAAAATTAAATACGTTTCTTTTAAGATAAAAAAAATCTACTTAGTCTTAAAAGATTTTAAATTTGTTTTCATCATTTCACAGCCCCCCCCTCCCTCAACAAAACCTATGGCCCCCCCAAGGGGCCGCGGCCCACAGTTTGGGAAGCACTGGCCTAGAGTATTAAGCTACAGTACCACTAATCTCTACAAACAGAAATAATGAAGATCACGTCTGCTATTGGCCACTTGAAAGTAAAAAAAGGTAACTTCAATAAAGAAAGTTTGATAAAAAGGGCTTTTTTTTTTTTTTTTTTTTTTTTTTTTTTTTCCAAGATATAGGCTAAAAGCCTGTTTTGGCATCCTAAGGACTATATTTTCATTCTCTTTCTAGGTCTTTCTGCATCTCTTTTTCCTTTTGGTCTACACTTTATTTCTTTGGGTAGCCTTTCTTCCTTCCTCCATTCTTTGTATATGTTCTCTTCAATTCATTTGTTCTTTTATTTTATCATTCCTAATTTCATCATTTCATATTCTATCCATTCTTGTACATCTAAGAAAAGCTGCTTGTATTCTACTTTCCTCTTTTTTTTCTCTCTATCTAACTTTCTGACCTATATAGTATTGTTGGTCTGCCATGTTTCCTTCCTTGTTTTGCCATTTGTTGTTCATCTTATAGTACTGCAAATTGCTTGAAAATGGTGTAACTTCTTTTCTGTACCATTATCTATATCAAATGTTACTCTCACATCCTAAATATCGAAAATGTGTTACTTGTTCTAGAGTTTGGTTTTTGATTGTTGATTTGTTCGTATGAGATATTTACTTCCAGAATGCCATAGTTTTAGTTTTCTTTAATGAGATTTTTAAATTATATTCACTAATTAATTGCTGTAGATAGTCTTCTAATTTTTGTGGAATTACTTGATCATCTGCAAAAAAAGTATTGGATTTATTGTTGTTGTTGATTGATGTTTATTCCTATTTTATTACAGATTTCCACTTCCTTATTAGATCATCTATGTGTGTATGTATATATATTAAATAAGGCAGGAGAAAGGCTACATCCTTGTCTTACTCCCTGATTAATTTTTATTTTTTCTGCTATGTATTCATTGATATTTATAGTTGCAGTTGTTATTCATATATAGGCTCTTAATTGCATTTAATAACTGTTTTGAATAGCCTCGGTCTTCTATTATATTCCATACTTTTTTCTGTTAATTCAGTCAGAGGCTTTTTCATAATCTATGAATGATAGGCGAGTCTGTAAATTAAATTCTCGTCTTTTTTTTTTCTGTGAATAGTTTTAGTATGAATACAACATCAATACGACATCTACCCTTCCTAAATCCAGCCTGTTCCTCTAATAACAACCTATCAGTAATAGTGGCAACTACTGGTCTTACTTCAGACCAATGGAATGTGTTCCATTCATTTGCTAAGAGGTCATCCTTGCTCTGCCACAGAGCATGAAAACATATTTTTGATATAACAGCAAAATGTAATCTATGTACCACTGCAGGTCAGCTGGCAAGATGTCTGCAAAAGACCTATACATATGAAGGCTTGTAGTCTGTGTCCCTTTATCCACAGCGCATCATAGAGCATGTTTTCAGTGGTGTTGTATCCATAAACATTGGACAAGATGCCATTGCGTTAATGTACTCTTTACAGACGAGAGTCGTTTTAGTCTTTCCTTCGATTCTAGACGACACTTCATCTGGCATGAAAGTGGTACTGCTTACCATCATGAGAATGTTTTTTGAAAGGGATAGATATGGCAGTGCTGGTTATAGTGTGGGGAGACATTTTTCTTAATGGATGCACAAGTGCTGGAAAAAAGGATTATCACTGAATGTTGCAACGAAGTTCTTCAATGTCATGTTCGATTGTTCCATGACTGTAGGCAAGGAATTCATTTTTATGGATGACTTTGCCACACCACATCGGTATACACGAACAGTAGAGATACTTCTGGGGACCGAGGATATTAATCGAATCGAGTGGCCAGCATGCTTCCCAGATCTCGGCTCCATAGAACACATTTGGGAAACAATAGGGAAACACATTGATGCTCAAAATTCCCTACCAGAAAACAATCAAGGCATTATTATTATTATTATTAATACGTAACACCTCCAGGGAGTCCAAAGACTCATCGAGGGAGGGCACTACTCTACAACTCTCCATCTTCACCAATCCGCCACCAGTAACTAACTTCATCATCTACACCAATGCTATCTACCGCCGACCACCACCACTAGTATTTTCGCAGACAATCACAAACATCCATGCCCATGGCAGGATTCGAACTCGCAACCTTTTGGCTGGAGAGCAGTTACGCTAACCACTCGGCCAACCAAAAATAACGGGTTCAGAAGGAGGAGTGGGTCAGTTTGCCCTAAGAACTCCTGAATCACTTGGTGCTAAACATGGTGCAACGTTGTGAGAGCTACATCGCAGTTTGGGATGGACATATTCCATACTGATTATGTCCATCACTGTACATATTCAGCACTTTACATTAATTCCTTCACTACGTCCTTAGGAAATTTGTAACTTTTGCCAAAAATGCATTGTAATTTAATTTGTATGAAATTTATAACACATTTGTTGTGTAATATAATTTATTAGTATGCTGGCAATAAATTTATGTCCACATTTGGCTGTAGTCATGAAATTTTTTTCATTTACAAGTAAAAATGTAGTTTGTCCTTAGCTTTTGGACACCAGCGTAACATGCTTACTATGTTATTTAACTTTTCATCAGTTTAAAAAAAAAGTTTTTCTTATCTTACAGAACAAACATATATTTGATGGCATCATGTCTTTTAGCCTGTGGCATTAATCCAGAAAGAAGTATTTTATTTTTACAATCACAGGTGAGCTTAAAGTGTGTTGCATTATGAAGCTTTAATTTAGAGGTCTTATTATCTACATCATTTTAAAAACTTAATACTGAGTGTTTTGGTATTAAAATGTATGTGATTATCATTTATTTCAGTAAATTGCACTTCACTCTTGCTGGTGAATATAATAGTATTTTTTATTATTATTACTACAAAATGCCTACTCTTAGTAATTTCCATGATGCCAGATTTTTGTTACACTGATTTGTCAAGTGGTTAGTGTATCTGCTGTCTCCAACCAACAGACTGCAAGTTTGAATCACACCATTGACATAGATGTTTGTGATTCTTTAGGTAGGAGTTGAATATCATTGCCTAAGGTATAACCTACTATCCCACTTATTTGGAATTTTTTGTCTTGAAAAAGTTTAATGTTTGTTCTCTAGAATAGGTTTTCTGGATTATTAAAAAAAAAAGAATAAACATAGAAAAAATAAAATTAATAAAATGGAGGGGGGGGGAATAGGTGGAATCGTATGATTGGCAGAGGAAATAATACCATTTTAAGGTTTGGTTCTGGTCACCAACTAGAGGAGCTTTCTTAAGCTTTTTTTTTTTTAAATAATACCGGTTGCTGTTAAGAACGTACAATAGCAGTATTTATCTACTACATAAACAGTTAGGTTTCTAAGAGTCCATCTTCTGCCTTTGGAGAATTAAAAGACATTCAAAGGATTTATTTATAGTATGTGATTGTAAAAAAAAAATGCATCGAATTAAAGTATATAAACTATAATTTTTGTAATATCTTTTAAATCTAATCTAAGGTTTGAATTTGGTTTCTTTTTTTGACTGTGTTGCAACAATTCTCTCAACATCAGGCAGGCATGGAAATGATACAAACTAATCAAAAGTTGAGAAAATTTTAAAAATCAAAGAACAAAGTAGTAGGAACAAATCAGCATTCTTGACATTAGGTTTTCTTTTCTCCACTTAGTAGTATTGATGATCATGATATTTCTGTCAAGACAATCAGACACTTTCTAAAAAATTAGGTCCTGTATATAGGTTCTTCCTTCTATAGAGGAACAATCTAATCCACTTGACTAGTAATCCAATGCATACTTTGCTGATAACAGCACACTACACTCTTCCTAATTTGACAAACCTTGAACTGCACAAATCACCAGTCTCCAGAACATCAACCTCTTAATCTCAATAACATTGTTCAGTGAGATTCAGATAATGTTGTTGCCAATTTCCATGCTAGCAAAACACGATTCTCTTATACCAAGTTTTTGCTGTTATTAATGGAAAGAATGTCAATATCAAAATGCTGTAGCAGTCTTAGATTTAAGCCTACAGAATGTTGTAGTATTCAGGAACAATCTCAGCTCATGAATCATTGTAATAATTTATTCCAAATGGCTGGAAATGAAAATCCAGGTAGTACCAGAAAAGGTCTGTACATTTGTGATTGGGTTGCAATATTTGACAGATTTTTGAAGCTGTATTGCTTAAAATAGTAGGATTTTAACACTGGAAGTCTTAAAAAATTAAAGAACTATTAAAGAAGCCTGCATGCCTTCTTTAATAGTTGAAGAAATTCCTGTGTAACTTCTTGGTAATTTCAGCTAGATCAATAAATTGCACAGATTTACTATATAATTGTTTTACTTCAACTTTTGTAATCTGTAATATTTGTTATGTATAGCTGAGAAGGGAAAGGGAAAATTATGGTTTTAAGTATTATGGCTTTAGAAGAAAAGGAAAGCAGCCCAAATTTTCAGTCTTCTAAGTTTTCAATCTTTGTGTATAGAAGTTCTTAAACTGGTAATAGTGGATGGTGATGAAGGGAATTCCAAGTATAATGAGAGGTTCTCTCTTAGGAGTTAATCCAGAGAGAATGACTTTGAGATCCCACTTTCCAAAAACTTTTCATTTTGTCTTGTCAGCATTGGCAGCAAAATTCACTGATTTTGCTGAATTTTTCCAAAATACCAAAAAAAAAACAAAATTTGTATATGGAATCATTATCCCTCATAGTGCTTATTATATCATCAACATATGCTAATACATGATTTTCCTTCAGAGCTGAGGGAATTGTTTTCCCTCACACAGCACGCAAATTACCAGCTTCCTGCAAATCAGGTTCAAGAATCAATGCAAAGAGCAACAGACTGGAGACAGGTAGTTGTATTGGCATAGGCTCCTTTAATGAGCAGTCATTTTCCCACACACCAATTTGGTGGAGGACGTGGAACAGAAAGGGATGCTGGACATTATCAAAAGCTTGAACAATATCCACCAAGAGTACTGCCATTAGCTGCTTTTCACATTAACGAGCCAGTGTAGATCGTAGTAGAAACAGTGTATCTCATTCTTACTCTGTGTATTCTCATTCCCACAATTGTGTATCTCATTCCTGCTCTGAGCCTGTCATTGATAATGCAGAAAAATATCTTGTAGTCAGTATTAGATAGAGAAATAGGCCTCCAGCTGTTGATTAAGATATGATTTCTATTTGGTTTTGGAATGAGGACAGTATTTATGGCTTGCTACAAATTCACTTGGTATGTGACCTGTAGAGAGAAAAGAATTAAACATTATAACTAGAATGGGAAGAATAAAATCTCAGACCTTGCAGTAAAGTTCTATCCCTAGACTATCAGGTCCTTGTCTGGTATTCTTTATAGGCTGTGATAACTTCAGCTATTGTATTGGGTCTGTTGAATCCATCTTGGATGTGAGCAGAAAAGGCATTAATGTTCCAACAGTTATAGTTTCCCACAGTACTACTGTCTTCGAGCAGATTTTTATAGGATTTTAAAAATTATTCAAGGATATCTTTTGTGGTAGACATATCTTCACTATCCATGCAGAGGTGGGTGATAGTCCTTTCTTCGTAGAATTCGGTAAACTGTTTATTGAAGAATGCAGCTGAAGGTTATCTGCTAAATTCTACTGCATATAGGACCTGTATGAAGTTCTTCCTTCTATAGAGGAACAATGTAATCCACTTGACTGCTAATCCACTTGACATACTTTGCTGATAACAGCACACTACACTCTTCCTCATTTGACACACCTTGAACTGCACAAATCACCAGTCTCCAGAACATCAACCTCTTAATCTCCATAACATTGTTCAGTGAGATTCAGATAATGTTGTTGCCAATTTCCATGCTAGCAAAACACAATTCTCTTATACCAAGTTTTTGCTGTTATTAATGGAAAGAATGTCAATTTTAAAATAAGAATATTCTTATTTTAAAATTTCTTTCTTCCACTTTTTTCTGCCTTTCCAGGTCTATCTCTATGTTGATTTTTCTAATTCTGTTGCTTCATTCTATATCAGTGTGTTGGTTTGCTGTGAACCAGCTTTTCTCTTTATTCAGGTTTTTTAACTTTTTTCTTTCGAGGAAACCCTGTTCCTTTTTTCCATTCAGCAATATTTTGTTTTACTACTTGTTTGAATTTTGACCATGTATCCAGTTACAGGTAGCATTACTTTGAACAGTGTTTCTGGAGTTTGGTTGAAAAGATCATTGGGAAATTTGGTGGAAGTCTCCATGGTCTGGAATGATCTGAAATATCAATGTCAAGATATTTTATCTGAATTACTCTGTTTATAAGGGAAGAAGAGAGATAAATTTGATCAAGATGGGAACCAATACCTTGATTCATGTGAGTGTGAGCCTGAAGGTTATGAATCCTCCGTATGTCTGCTAGTTGAGCATGGTCAAGACATATTTATAACTGTGCATATCCTACTTTTCCATTTATTGGAGGTGTCCTATTTTGTCTAATGTAATGTTTTCAGTACAATTCCAATCTCCAGCTGCTGTGATGTAGTGGGCACCTTATGAATATGGTTGCAATTCCTAGAAGAATTTTCATCTAACTGTTCCATTGGATGGAGCATAAACATTTATAAACCTTCTCACACATCGACAGTATTTGGGGGGGGGGGGAGAATAAGAACACCTACTCCAGCCCTGTTAAACCTTTCAAAGCTCCAATAAGAAAGAAGTGGGGTAGCCATCGGTTAAATTTTATATTTACAGAAGTATGTTTCTTTTAGAAACAAAAACCTGATATTATGGCATAAATTTTCATACAGCTTCTTGTTTAACTGGCCTGTGGAATCCTTGTACATTTAATGAGGCAGTGCAGAAGTGAGATGATGTAATTAATGAAGTGTAACTGAGGATGGTCTGAAGGTTCTCGATCTAACAATGAAAAAAACGAATTTATGATTTCAAAATTATTTTTATTTTTCATCATAATCTCCTTAAGACTAATACATTTATTCCATCGATGCCACAGCACCATTATCCTGGTAGTGGTTATCAGTAAGATAACCACTGCAAAATACCCCTCTACAGCTGAAATCACCTCTTGATTCGAAAAAAAACGCTGACCAGCGAGGAAGAGTTTAGTTTTTGGAAGAGATAGAAGTCAGAGGGAGCCAAATCTGGGGCATAGGGCAGATGTTCCAACAATTCATAGTGCAGATCCCTTAATTTTCCCATTGCCAAAACACCTTTGTGGTCCTGATGAAAGATGATTTTTTTCTTCTGCAAACCGGGGCTTTTCTCAGGAATTTTTTCGTCTAGTCTGGTTAAAAGATCAGAATAATATTCCCTGGTTATTGTTTTACCCTTTTCAAGATAATTAATAAACAAGATGCCTTTAGCATCCCAAAACACTGATGCCATAACCTTTCCTGCTGATGGAACCGACTTTGTCTTCTTTGGCACTGAACAACTGGCTTCTGTCTGCTGTTTCACTGCTGTTTGGATTCTGGTGTGTAATGGTGAATCCCAGTCTCATCCATAGTAATAAATCAACACACAAAATCAGTTTTATTCTTGTTAAAATGCTCCAAGCACTGTTCAGAGATTTTCATGCAAGTGCGTTTTTGATCTGCTCTGAGCAAGTGCGGCACCCATCTTGTGCAAAACTTTTTCATTTGCAATTCTTCATGCAAAAAATATCCTACACGTTCTTTTGAAATGCCTATAGTCTCAGCAATTTCACACACTTTTTTTTAACTCACTGGCCATCCAATACCGCATCGTGCACTTGATCAATGATTTCTACGTGTTGTTACACTTTTTGGAAATCCTTCACGTGGATCATCTTCAAGGCTGTTATGGTTACATTTAAACTCGGCAGTCCATTTCTTAATTGTCAAAAATGAAGGACTAGAGTGTCCATAAACTTGCATGAACTTCGAAGGAATCTCTTTTGGCGTTAAACCTTCTTTTACAAAGAATTTTATAACCTCACAATACTCAATTTTATCCATTTCAAGGGACACTGACAACACTTATGCTTCAGACAGCTGTATAAAACAAACTACTCGATAGAGTGACTTGCAATTTCACATGATGCTTATGACAGATGTACCAACTTAGGAAAAAAACATCTTGCCGATAGTGTTGCCATCTATGGTAACACTATCGGTTTGAGTCAAGGCCAAGAACTTTTCAGATCACCCTCATAGATTTTGAATGAACCTGATGAGGTCTTCATTCTGTGAAAGAGCAGTTGTGTAGCCTTGACAAATGCTACAAATTCTTTTCCAGTGTTTTTTTACTACTGCTTGTCATTAGTTCAATTTCATGGCACTGTTCTTGATTTGGAAGCTAGTTATTTTCTTTTTCATGTAGATGGTAATCATACTGACAAACTTTACATACTAGTAGATGGTAATCATACTGACAAACAAACGTTCTTGGCCTTGACTTGTTATATTAACACAATATAACTCCAAGTTATATTGTGTTAAATAATTTCTTATTTAATAAAATGGAGTTCAACTAAAATTCCTTGTTTATTTGTTAAAATTAACAAGGAGTGAATTATGTGTATTTGTTTATTGCCTAGTTTCTTTTTTTTTTTTTTTTTTTTTTTCAAGTTCGCTTTGGATTAAAAGACTTGGAAAATGTTTATCGAAGTGTCAATATCATGAGTAACATGATAATGATCATGAAGTTTGTGATATCCTTGTCATTACATGTGTGGTAGACTTGGGGTGACTTTTGATATATTATAGCCAGCAAAGGTTGGGACAATTGGTATAGAGCCTCTGCTACTAATGGCTCAGCAAAACGTTAAGCAAGTTTGAGTGTCCCAATCGTTCGATGCTGTTGGCACACTTTCCCTTGATGGGTCATTGGACTCCCTAGAGGTGTCACATAATAATAATAATAGCAATCTTCTGAACTACATTAAATTAAAAATCACATTTTAATAATTATAATTGCATAAAATTTTTAATACAATCCAACATTTAATTTGAGGACTTTTATAACTTGTTTTCACAATTCAACTTAAATGCAAAACAAAGTTTGCAGGGTTTTTTTTTTTTTTTTTTCAGATTTAAATGATGTAGCATATTATCATTTATATTAAAATTTTACAGTTGTTTGGGTCAAGTGTTAATTGCAAGGTAAAAGAGAGTAAAAGGAAGATGAGAGATGGTTAATTTACAACATACTAATATAAGTAATATTAATAACTTTTTTTGTATGGCAGGTACCTGAACATACAGAATTGTCTTGGATATTAGGAACTATGCTGACTATGGCTAGATTAAGTCATTTGCCATATTATAAGGTAATGTTTCTTTAAATTTATATTTTATGTTCCTTAACAATTTTTTGTACCCAGTATAATCAAAATATACAATTGAGCCTTACTGTAACAGATGGGAGAGAGGGAGAAAATTAGAAATGCACCGAAGCAGGGTTTTGGACAAAGCACCGAATACCAAATATTTGGTTGGAAATTTAGCCAAAGCATTGAATTAAGTTTTATAAACAGATGTTTTTTAAAAAAAACACACACACACACACATACACATTAAAAATTAAAAAGTTTTAATGAGTGCAAATTTTCTTTATCCACTGTGTTATACAGTTCCTCACAGTATTCTTTTCATCTGTTTTTGGTTTCCAATTCTTATGTTAGTAATGCTTCATTCCTGTCTTTGACGATGTTCAATTTGGACTTAAACTTGTGCTTTAGGTCATGAACTAAATAAAACATCCTTTTATAATTTTGTCTCCTCATCTGGAACTCAATCTCTTCACATTTATTAGTATAGAACTTTTCCTTGTCCTGATTGATGACTCTTCTGACTTCTCTATTTAATCTCTTATATTTTTCAGTCCCTGCATCTCTTTGTTTTCCCAACTGCCTTCTTGTGATTAGTTCTCAAGTTGAATCTGATATCCATGGGTCTCTTGGTTCTTCTTATTGGACCGAGATACTTCTTGGTTGTATCCTGTATTATCACCTTGACTCCTTACCAAAGCATTTCTGGTGAGTTCTCCTCATTGGTCTCCAAAAAATCATCCATCTGAGTTGATGTTTCTTCTGTGAATCCACTAAGAATTTCTCTAACATCCAATCCAGTGGGATGTGCCTGACTTGGAGGTTTTTGGAGTCTTGGTCTTACACTGTCTCTTACTAGCTGATGATCTGTATCACAATCTTCTTCAGGACAAGTATGCACATCAGAGAGTCTTATCTTCCACTGTTGGAGAGCCTGGATGTAATTAATCTGATGCCTTGATTTGTCAATGTTAGATATCCAAGTATAAATCTGCTGTGGGTGTTTCTGAAAGCAGGTATTGGTAATAACTAATCTGGTAGCATGGGCAAATTCCAACAGTCTTTCTCCTTGAGTGCTACATTCACTCAGACCAAACATGTCACACTGTGCCCTGACTCTCATACTCTTTCCCACTATCGCATTTAAGTCCCCTAAGATGTAAAGTATGTGTCTCCTTAGTAGACAGTCAAAAAACAGTGTGTAAGTTTTCATAGAATTCTTCACTCTCTTTTTCAGGCCTGTCCAAGTGGAGTGCATAAACTATCATGATTAATACATTGGTAGACTGAGCCTTAAATCTAATAGAAAGTATCCTATCATCAACAGGGTTATAACCAGTGATGAGCTATGGAAATTTTAACAAAGGGCTCGCATCGTCGAGCAAAAAAAATACTGTGGAAGAAAGCTACAGTAATACACCGTAGCAAATACAAATTCGAAAGACTATTTATGGAATCAGCCTCAGCCCTAAGAAACTCTCCAAACCTTAACAAATTTGGTTGTATGCGACTGCCCCAAATTTGGAAGGCATACATCAGCAGACCTTCAGCCCAACGGCCAAGAACACCTACTTAGCCTGCTAGAGGGCACCACCAGGACTTCTAGGAGAACGATAGCTTCATATCTTTATTCTCATTTACTGTGGTGTAGTGCCTGCGTGCACGTGCCTTTTTGTAAGTTCCTTTTGAAAGTGGCAATGTGACATTGCCGAAATATTGGAAATATTTATTAAAGTATAATTTAATTTATATTCGGATCTACGTTGTTCAATTCCCTAAGTGATTTAGAAAAGCTATCATTGTTAAACAAATATTTCATGATCTAAACATGAAATATTTGCACACAATCAACTGTGTTAATTTATCTTGCATAAGAAAAACATTTTTTAATTATCAAAATATAATAAGAATGAAATCTTTTATAAAGCATTTGATTGGCTACTCATTTTACCATACGATTGGCTACCAGAATGGAGAAGGGTAAAGAAAATAAAATAAGCACATGCGCAATTTTATTTTCAAATGTGGATGCATTTGTCATAGAGGAGTTGAAACAATAATTCCAAATAATCTTACACTGCCGAATAGACTAATTTTTGTTAGGTTACCGTATGAGTTTGTCGCTTAATATGTTTAAAAAAAAAATTTTTTTTTTTTTTGAAAAAATAAAAAAAGTAAACAAGAAGAATAAGGGGCTCGCAAATTTGAGAAAAATTTAATAAAGGGCTTGCGCGAGCCCCTTATAGCTCGCCACTGGTTATAACCAAGAAGGCTTCTTGCCTGAGCGCAGTATCACAGCTACCCCATGATGCTTTGAGTTACCACCTTAGTAAACAACTAGCTTACCATTCTGTCTTTTGAAGTGACCTTCTCCATTCCATCTGGTCTCTGTAATTCCCAGGATGTCAATTATATACTTATCCATCTCTTTACAGACAATCTCAAGAGTACCCATCTGTAGACCCCGAACTTTTCATGTGCCTATGTAAAATTCCCTTCTAAGATTAATCCTATACCTTCTGTATTGCTCATTCACAATATCACCGACTTCTGTTGGAGACTGTAATATACTTCTCGAACAGGGTCCTCTGCCTAAGCTCTGAACGCAGCTGTGATTATTCTGCGTGACAACCGATGCAGCATGAGATGTATTATAAGGCACAACCATATTAGCATTTTGGAGTGAAGTCACTGCAAGAAGAAAGTGGAAGGGTTGCAGAGACCCTTTCTGCATAAGATGAGATGAAATAACAAAATAGGAAAGATTCACCCACCCCTTAGCCCTTGAATAGTCTAATAGCATTGGGGGAAAGGAGCAAAAAGAAAAGAAAGAAGGAAAGAAAAAAAAGGGGAGGAACCAGTTTACAGATAATATAACAGATGCATATTACATGAAGTAAGGCATGGTACCTCGGATTTGCCACACCGGTACTCACTAAAGTGAGCCCTTGAATCCTTCCAAACTTGAGCTACTGTTTATTCTTTAAATCAGGAACAGCAGTAGAGTCTTCTCAGTTTTTATCTTCTAGTGGTTATACACCATTTGAAAGAATCGATACTTTCAGGTAAATCTATAGGTCTCTGAAATAGATTCCTATAACTCTTTCTATTCTTTAAACAGAACTCTTATTTTCACTTGTCTCCAAAATAATGTAAACAAACATTATTTTGTTTACATTATTTTGGAGACAAGTGAAAATAATACCTTAGCTGTGCTAATACCTCATTATCTGCACATGCATCTGCCAGCTTCAGACTGCCAGTTTATGAAACTAAAATGAAAACAAATAATTTATAAAATGAATTACATAATTTTTATATTTCTGGTAGAGACAAAGACATGTGAATTTCATTTTAATGCTAAAAATTTTCATGACAGAGTATTAATAAGGAAACTATCACATTATGGTAAATGGAGAAGGGGATATACATTTAATTATCCCAATTTCTTCCAGTTTTTCCTTATAAGATTGTTTAATTCTTAAGTCACCGAATTAAAAAAAAATAAAATAAAATGTGGTGTATCTGAATGAAGTCTCTTTCATGGCTACACTTTAGTTTCTTGGTATATCCCTTATACTCTTTATGCTGCTGAAGGGTATTCTGTTCTTTATATGTCCTCCATAACAACC
This sequence comes from Typopeltis vanoorti, assembly GCF_054136105.1. Lineage (NCBI taxonomy): Eukaryota > Metazoa > Arthropoda > Arachnida > Uropygi > Thelyphonidae > Typopeltis > Typopeltis vanoorti. The sequence goes on along the minus strand of NC_143567.1, from coordinate 33,454,437 downwards.
TCTTTCTCAGAAGTTCATGCAAAATTCCATGCTGCATGAACATGCAAAATGCATCCCTATTTTATTTATCCTCCTAATCTTAGAAATACAGTCTGACATTGCCACAAGTAACTGATTTCTGACCAAATTCTAGGCACTACTGATTTCTCTCTCCTTCAGTTGATCAAACCATGACATGTTGCCAGTCTGTTTCCTTAATTTTTCATAATTCTTTGAACTGTAATTCCACACAATTCTTTTGTTCTGTAAAGCTCATACCCAGCTACTTACCACATCATAACCACTTGATTGCTTCTCCTCAACATCTTCTTTTATCACTTTACAAGATGATATGATTAAATCTGACACTCATGTCCTCACATGTTGCTTCAACTACATGCTGTGTAAAATAGTTACCTTTAAATAGCTTAATTCAGTTTCTTTACTTACGCGTTATTTCCAGCTTTGGGTCATTGCATCCATAGTTAAAGTTGTTGTTGTGTCACCTTTTCTTAATAACTTTGATATCTATGCTCTCTACGTTTATTCGCCCCTTAGTGTCACGTGATACTATCTAAGTACAAAGGGAATTGCCCTGGGGTAGAGCCACAATCCAAATGCAACAAAACTTCTTAGGTTCTTCTTCTCATAAAATCCTAAGACATTTATTTGTTATCGCTGCACCACTTAGGACAATTAGTTTAAAGGAGAAAATCTTAAACAAGAAGTGAATACCCAACTGTACCTCAGTGACTAACAACCGTGCAATCGTGACCGTAGACACACTACTCAAATCTCCCGCTTAGGTCCGCATGTTTAGCAAGTGGTGCATCGGATAGTACTAACAAACAACGGAATCAGAGTAAGCAAAAGATTTATTTAACATACTAACATATATACAGTTCATGGAAGTCTGGGAAAGATCATTTCTAAACTATAAATTTATGTGCTATCATAATTATCAAATATGAACAATAAATTCTCATAACTCACATAAGATTAACAATAGAGCTGTTTTATATTACTTCACACATAAGATCCTCATAACTGTCTTAATTAAAACCTAGTAAACATACATTATCACCTTGTATTCACACATCCTAAGGTTATCACTCTTTAAATTACACTTGTCTACTTTCGCAACTTATAATTTGCTACAGTCCTAAATTTTATCTTTGTTAAGTCCTTAGATCTTGATTCACATATCATTCATTTACACTATTTAACAATAAAATTTCGTGATACCGTATTATAGTTATCTCCTGTGCTTGTTCCTCTCTTTACTCGTCCTTGGACCCTCAAATTGATTTCTTCGTGCTGGGGTTAGTATCTGGGATTCCTCGATCATATGCAGGCCCATTCGTTTCAGTCGGTCATGCCTTCTTTTCAATAGGATTCTTGGGGCAAAGTCACTCTTTCGCATGTGTTGCCCTTTTACCTAGATTCTGAGGCCTCTTCACAGACTATCCTTTTCTTCCGGAGTAATGTGATTCACCTCTGACCTTGCAACGCATAACCTTTCCCGTGGATACGCAACGTCTTCCGTTTCCTTCTGCTGGGCATCAGGGCAGAGATTTCCCCTCGCGCTCTGGAACCGTCCCTCCACTCATGAAGTCCACACACCAAAACAAAAACCACCAGGAAAAAGCCACGTGGGGGGTTCCTAACTCTTTTATATCTCTACACCCTATCAGCACCTTCCATAATCTTCCTCCCCCCCCCCGACTCATCGGCAGCTCAACGCAATATCTCTCAGTAGAGAATTTCTTCTTTTCTTCCTACTCATCATGTGCCATGTGCACACGATATGCTTGCAGCAACTTCCTTTAATCCTGTGCTCCTGGCCTTGGATTATGCTATAATTATCGTTAAAAATTGTGAGTCATTCATCTAAGCTTTTCTATCTAATTCCTAGGAATGGTATACTGCTTTAATCATACATCAACATTCTTTTTCTCTAGAATTTCACCGCCAATATTTAACTAGCTTAAGTAATCTTTCTACATAATGGAATGGCACTCTTTTCTTATGCATTTTCACAATTATTATCTTTTTGTTTAATATATCCTATATTTGTTCACATATATATAATTTACACTCTTAGATGCAAGCAAATTTTCTATTATAGGGTCTTTGTTTGTTAAACTGTGATTGAATAAATTCTCTTAGGAATTTTATCAATCACCATTTAACAAAGTCACTTATTATTATCACTTTCCTGTTACCAGTCTCATCCACATAAACATTTCAGAATCATCTCCCTCTACATTTCCTGGCCTGTAGCAACACCCCACTAAATATCTAAAATTCATGCTCACCTCAGCCTTACACCAAATGACCTCAAAGCCAGTATCTCTACAGCTTTCTTCAAGTTCCACTTGGGGAGACAACTCTTTTGATATCATCAATAATATCAGATCAGTAAATGTCTTATCTCCTCTCTAAAAATTCTGCGCTCATGATATTCTTTTCCAGTGAGTGCATCATTGTGTGTTAACCAAGTTTAACTTATCCCACTGATTTACAGACTGACTAATTGTATCAATGCCATAAACTCTACACCCAGTGGTGTGTTGGGACTGGCTCGTGCAAGCCGGTTGTTAAAATTTTTCAAATTTAGCGAGCCGGTTATTAATGTTTTTAAGTAGGGCGAGCCGGTTATTAAAATTCTTTATGAAAGGATAGATGATGAATGGTGGTATATACTTTTTCTCGTAAATATTTTGAAATTGTATAATAAACACTTACAAATATTATTATTATTATTATTATCAAAAATAAATGCATAAAGGAGAATTCATAAAACATAAACTCAATTTACAAACGGGAATTTGGAAACGATTTTATTTACTAAACAATGTCTGTATTCATTAAAGCACAAACACGTTATCAAAACCCCCGAACTGGGTATTTGAATAAACAATAATGCCTTATTTTTCGGTGAATTTCCAAGAACTTGCAACATTAAGTTCTTGGAAATGCAACATTGCTGCACTATCGATAAATACAAAAATTCGTCGCAACGGCTATAGTCTCTGGTCATTTGATTGACTACGAGTGGTAATATTAGTGTTGCATTTTTTTTGTTCAGGATTTCATTTGATAATAGGTAAGTTGTAGGTAATATAGGAAAATTTTCTTTAATATATGTTTTTATTTCGGTTTTTTCTTTTTTTTTTAATAATTAAAATAATTTTAATCAGGGTTAGAGTTTTGTGGTCGAAAAAGCTGATAGCCGTTAGTTGAAAAAATGAAATAGAACGAAACTTCTTAAACATTAAAAGGACAAAATTTGAAGAAGCAGAAACAAAGACATTTGAAGATACAATAGAACTTTGTGAAGAATCAAATTTTTCATAAAATCAAGCCGGTTGTTAAAAATTTACCAACTCACCACTGTCTACACCCTTATTCCTATTACTCCTTGCATTGTTGTAGCTTACCCATGGTATATGTCTTTTCTTCCCACAATTCCTCACCCCCTAATTTCAAGTCCTTTGACTTTGATATTTTTTGAATTCCTTCATCATTTATCTCATACCGATCCTGGCAGTCTACACTCGCAGTTCCACTACTTAGTTTTTATTTCTCTGACTGGCCAGACACCTTCTCCTCTGATCAACAATCTACTTAACTTCACTCTGCCACTCTCACACAAACATAAACCATTTGCAACAAACAGCTCTCTCCTCCCTCCTAATGTATTCCATACACCTACATACTCAAGTCCTTCCTGCACGTCCTAGCTATCGTGCCATTCATAAACTTTGTTCTTTTCTTTCAGATTTCTACTATCATACCTTGGCAGTACACTCTTCTGTGCTTCCTCTTCTCTCTCTCTGTAGGCTCAGTCACTCTTCCTATTGTTACTCCTCCCAAACATACTTTCAACACCTGTTTCATTTTTATCTTTCACCATAGAGTCTCCATACAGCATTACACTAATTTCCACCATTCCAATATAGCCATTCATCTTTGATTCCTGTACCACTGACACCTTCTTACACCTCTAACCACCAGCCTCTTCTCTAAATGTCTTATTTCACTCAACATATGTTTCAGTTCATTCCCCAACCTTACCAGTTGTTTTTTAATATCCTCACTCATGTTTATATTTTTCATAGTAGCTTCTTTTCTGTTCTGCCTTAATTTTTGTTCATTTTCACTATCTTTCACTTGTTCTGTCTTTCTACCCTCTGCTTTATCATTCACTACTATTATACCATATTCACTTTGGCCCCATTTAAACTATACCTGTCACTTACATCATTTGTGCTAATATCGATGACTTATTTCATCAAACTACTCAGTCATTGTTTCATAACTTTCTTACTGCTTACTCACTGCTCTTTCATATTAATTTTCTTTACTAGCAGGCAAGCATTTATTCCTCTGGTTCCATTCTCGCTACTCTTACCCTCACTCACTGATACACCACTGCCCATCCTTCTATCTGCCTTTAAATTCCACTACTTATCTACATAATTCAAAGAATACGTGTAACACACCTCACATTTCACAAAATGACTAAAATCAAAATTTAATTCACTGATAGACAAAGCAGCCACCACTTGCTTTTGAGACATCAGCAAAGAATTTGGTGATAGACATCAAAAGAAATCTGAAACAAACAGGCTTATAAACACACACACACACACACACACACACACACACACACACACACACACACACACACACACACACAATAGGCACACAACTTCTACAACAGCTCTTACATATAAATACATCATACCCTACAGTTAATTAACCAAAAATTGCAGTGTTCTCGATCTCAACTTCTTCAGAAGCACCCTCTTCTGAAGTTCCGTACACTCTTAAATTAATTAAATGCAAATCTTCAGGATTTCTTAATTAAATTGACTGTAACAAATTTGGTATGAAAATCCATAATAAAAAGGCAAAAACTATGAAAATAGACAGAAATATGGAAAACACCAGCTGTATCTGAATTCAGAACCTAAAGTAAACATTTCAGCTATGTAGCCATAATTTTAATGAAGGTACCAAATTAAATATGGAAATATACAATAGAATAAGTAAAACTGATATGATAGGACATCTCCTAAATAAATTTATATGATATAACAAACTTAGTCAAAAATCCCCTGGAGCGTTATACACAATTGTTTCAAACTAATTTAATGTTATGGATCTATGAGCTGGGTGAGAAATAAAATAGTTGATCAAATAATAGAGACCACAGATATGTAAGTTCTGAGTAAAATTAAGGATGTGAGTAGATAGTATCAGTGTCATCTTCTTCTTCTTCATATCAGTGCTACTTTGACACTCTAAAGATGATGACAGACTTGAACTCGCATAATCTATATATTTCTTGTCACACTTTTGCACAAACTCTCCTTCCATCTGCCTTTAAATTCCACTATAGTTCTCAGCTATATTTATGTTCTATTTATGTTTTATGTTTTTTTTTTTTTTAAGATTTTGGCTTTTTTATATATATTTAATAATAATAATATCATTATTATTATTATTGTGTTTGCACCTCCATGGAGTCTGAAGACTCTTTGTGGGAGTCCCAAACTATCCACACTGTGTTATCTCATAGAGAGGTAACACAGTTACCTCTCTATGAATCCCATTAACAGATAAAGTGCTCAAAACTGGCTCTGGCAACCCATTCTATTCATACACAACTCTCCACAGTTGTGTATGAATTGAATGGGAAAAATCTAGTCCTCACACCCATACTAACCATACTTTTACTAAAACTTCCAGGGATGACCTCTTGTTCTGTCCCCTCTAGCTAAGTGCTGAAACATTTCCCCTGCACCAATCCTATAAAATCCTTTAAATAGTTTAAATGTTTCTATCATATCTCCTCTTTTTCGCCCATCAACCAACTTCTGCCACAGTCCATTCACCATCTTGGTGTTACTTGCCTCAGAATCCTCTCCACCACTTCTTCATCCACAAGAAACCCAGGAGGCCAGACCTGAGCATAGTAATCCAGATGTAGATGTATTAAGGCCTTATAAGGAGAAATTACAATTCCCTTATCTATTTATTAGTGTGTTCTTCAATAGCCAAATACACCTTACCTTGGCAACCTTAGCAATATGCCCTTGAGACTTCCAACTCTCTATCTATCATCACCACAGTGGTAATTATGCAACTAACCTTTTCAGCTTTATATTTTTATGAGACTCACTCCCCACAAAAGTTCTAGTTTTTATTTTTAGAGACCAAATGGAACTTTTTTTTTCTAACTACTTTAGATAAGCAGGATGGGTTTTTTTTACATTGAGTGATAAAAGGCTATGTCAGGATTCAGACCAACAGCCTGTGGATTGGAGAGCAGGGATGCTAACCAATCATTTGAAAAATGAAGATATCAGGAAAGAACTTGACATTATTATCATTCAAGAATGTGAGAGCAGAATCATTATTTTAAGATGATATGATCACTTAAATAGAATGGAAGAGGAGAAGTTTTCAAAACAAATGTTTGATGGCCAGGATTGCAGAAACACAATCTAATGGAGGATCAAGATCTTATTGGGTGATGTAGTTTCAAAGTGACTTAGAAAACTGAAATATAATATTCAACAATATTGAAGTCCGGACCATTAACAGAATGATTTGGAGGAAATTGTTGATGGGAAGTTAGTTATGATGTACATATCAGGAATTTGCTGATAATGATGATGTTGTGTTAGTGAACTTTTGTGGATTATTTCAAAGGATAATTGTATGTATATGGTGTCTGTGCGTGCATAGCTCTGTAGTTATGAGTAAATGCTAGCTTACTTAAAAATTATAATAATGGAATTAACTCACGTAAAATATTATTTATTAGTAGAATTTTTGCCTCAGTATCACAGGCATCTTCAGTACATGTAAAAAGGCTGATTAAACAATAACTGACAAATTCCAAAGGGTGCCACCTAAGTAGCTCATGTAAAAAATTAAAAAAAGTCATTAAGTTTCCTATCTTATTTAAAAAATAATAATAATGACATATATATATATATATATACAGTCAGGTCTCCTTTTATGCGGTAGATACGTTCCACAGAAAACCGCATATAAAACATCGCACAAAAAAGGGGCCTAACTTACGTTGAAAAATTAGGGATACTTTCCATAATTTTCTAAAACTGCATAAAACCCGAAGCAATGAATTAAAATAAACCTAAAATCGCATAAAAAAAAAAGTTTATGAAAATTCAGGAAAATAAGAATCCCTAAGTTTATTTTAAAGCTTTATTCATTTTAATTTTATTGAAAAGTAACATTTTTTTTTTCATCAGAATTATCATCGCTATTAGACAATATTCGGTAACGTTTGCGAACTGGTACAAAATCACTTTCATCACCAGAAGAGATGGTCAGCGCAAACAGAAATAGCTTCACCCTCGTTCTGTGCTGATTTTTTTCTTCTGACAATGTAATCAGTGATTAAACTTTGCGATGATGATTTCACTAATTTTTTATACAGCTCGCAATATCCTGACATACAGTTCTTCAGCTCACATTGGAATGGCTCATTCAGAATTTGTGTCATTAACAAGAAAATGATTTTCCAATTTATAACACGGTTCAAGACCTTCTCGAATTATATTTGCAGTGAAGGGGAGAGGTTTTTCTTCTGCTTCACTATCGTTTTCTGGATCCTCGACAATATCTAAAGTTAATTGATATCCAATAATATCATCGTCACTTAAGTCATTATCTACATGCTTGTTTTGAAACTGTAGTGCCGTGATTTTTTAAAAGTAATAGGCCAACAGATTTAAATTTTAATATGAATAAGAGACAAGGGACTTTGTTTAATTTTGGTGTTAAGAAATCTCTTATTGAAGGTGTTTGTGACACAACAGATAGTGATTCATCCATCTCCAGCCTACAAAGCTGTTGAAAGTTTATTTTTCACTTGGTTAGAGTATAATAAAATTAGTTTAATCCTTTATCCAAGTGTGAGCAAACAAAGTGTGCGCCTGAAAGTATCTTCAGGACTGGGTTAAGGTGGTACAACATCAGGGCAACTCGTTGCAAAGGTGGAGCAAGCTACCAACAATCTCCTATAATGCAAAACATCTCCTTGCAGATATATCTAACGTTATGCATTAAGGGAAGGGCCACTACCCAGACTAGTTTTGACCTTTATTGAGGTCTCTTCAGTGGGAGCCAGGCCCAAGTAGAGACACCAGGCAGAAGTATTAGCAGGTCATCTCTACCTATAGGAGTTGCCAAATGGTGTGCCACCCTTTTTTTAATATACTCCCTTAATGCATTACGTTAGACATATCTGCAAGGATATGTGTTTTGCATTATAGGAGATTGTTGGTAGCTTGCTCCACCTTTGCAACGAGTTGCCCTGATGTTGTACCACCATAACCCAGTCCTGAAGATACTTTCAGGCGCAAACTTTGTTTGCTCACACTTGGATAAAGGATTAAACTAATTTTATTATACTCTAACCAAGTGAAAAATAAACTTTCAACATCTTTCTCTAAATCCAGAGTAATTTATTAAAAAAAGGGTGGCACACCATTTGGCAACTCCTATAGGTAGAGATGATCTGCTAATACTTCTGCCTGGTGTCTCTACTTGGGCCTGGCTCCCACTGAAGAGACCTTATTCGCCAAGACGTGAAAGAGCTCCAGTTCGAAGAAGAAAGAACCTGTGCCTACCAGTCCAAAAGAGGATCCAGTTCCCGCGGCCCGAAGAGAGAGCTCCATGCTCACTTTCTACAGAAGTACCTCGGTGTTGGTAAGACCTTTTTTTCTTATTATTGGCTCTTTTACCCATTCCTTCTGGTATTTCTTCGCTTGTTGTGAGGGACACCGGGCGTTCCCCGACTTCGCCCTCCTTTACCCCCCCCTTCTACAGCCAGTAGTTAGGTCTTCCCCCAACAATGCCGCTATTCTTACCCAGAACTAGAACGCTTGGCATCGAAGTCAAGCGGCTCCCAGATGAGCGGACGTTAGTGAAAGCTCTGATTGATACAGTAGGGGCAGAAAACATACGGTTTCACACCATACTCAAAAGAAAGATTCCAAATTGTAGTCAAAAATGACCAAACAAGAAGCAAATTATTAGAGGGTTTCCCCCTGTGCAGGACAAACGATCAAACCTTATTTAATAGGGAGTTTACGGAAAATGTTAAGAATAACTAGATTTCCCTTGGAATACCTGGAGAATGAAGACAACGTCAAGAAATTTTTTAGCCAATGGGGCGATATTATTAGTATCAATTTGAACATGCTGATTACAAAGGCTGGAAAACAGGCGACATTGAAATACAGATGGATATGAAAAAGGAAGTTCCCAACTTCATTTTAGTGGGCCAAACAAGGGTCATGGTTAACTACCCAGGTGTTAAAAGATTGTGTTTCCGATGTGACTCTGAGGGTCACCTAGGGGCAGAATGCCCAAAACTACAGCGCAGAAATTGCAAATCAACAGAGCACAAAATAGTAAACTGCACAGAAGCTTGTCTTAAATGTGGGGACTTGACCCATAAAGTGGACACATGCTCGCACAGAACACTCTCAGAAGCAGCTGGAGGGACCATAATACCGATCAGGGCTATACCCCTCGGTAAACCTGGGGTATCATCAGGGAGCGATTTTCCAGAGCTCCGGCAACAGACCGAAGAAGAAACACTAGCAGAAAACACAACCTCCATGAAACCCGTAACGGGTAAGACACCCAGGGCAACCCGCCACATCAAGGAAATAACAGCCAACTTCGAAACCCGCAGCAAAGAGGAAGAAGTTGTAACAACCAGCGCCCCAATAAAGCGCACAAGAGAGGCAGAAACAGAAGAGGCAAAAAAGGCTAAACAAAGCAGCCTCAGCCTACTCTCGTCAGAAGATGAAATGGACAACATCCAAACTACAAGCCAACGCGAAGGCACCCAGCCCCTTGAGGAGGCGCTAACAAAGACAGGAAACCTATCCCCAGTAGCGGACCAACCTGCAGAACCCCATTCACATATCTGCAGCACGGACATTTATAGCGTCACAGAAATGGAATTTCAAAACGACCTCGTTGTGGATATTCCAAACAGCTCCGATAGTGAATCACAGGTGGAACATGTAGAGCAACAAACAGACAACAACCCCCCTTCCTCCAAATACCAACATGGATTTTAAAATTGCCACTTTAAACACCAACGGTTTACGCATCCTCTTCGCACAAAGCACTGTCTGGAAGCTGATGTTAAGGTACAAAATTAATATCCTCCTGATTCAAGAAACCCATTTTGATAAGCATTGGGACGTGGAGAACTTCTCGAGAAGCTACCCAGTCACCAGCTACTGGTGCTTTGGGGATGCTCACTCGCGAGAGGTGGGGATACTAATTCGCCCCCCAATCGCGGGGGGGGTTCTTCAACGTCCAGAAGAACGCCATGGGACGTCTAATAACGGTGGACTGGAAGTACGGTGGCCGTACCATCCGGCTTGTTGCAGTATACGCCCCGAACAGCCCATACCACAGAAGCGGTTTCTTCTCTGCCCTTGAAAACTACCTCTTGGGAGCAGAATACCTAATAGTAGCCGGGGACTGGAATTGTGTGGAAGACGCACGTTTGGACAAAGTAGGCGGGAGCGCAAACTCCGGAACCGGTGGAACCGCCGCTCTAAAAAGATGCTGTGTAAATTTTGATCTCGTCGATGTCTGGAGGAGGAATAACCCATCGAACGTAGAAACAACGTGGTGCCGTGGCCAGATATCGACGAGACTAGATAGGGTGTACGTGTCCCAAAACTTGGAACAGTATGTTCAAAGGACACGTCACACCACAGCACACAACATGTCAACAGACCACAAATTGGTCATTTTAAAAATTACACTCCCAGAGGTTATGGAAACAGCCAGAGGTCCTTGGAGGTTTCCTCCTACCTTTCCCAGTCTTTTTAGCGACCAGCTACAGAAACTCTGTGATGAATGGACAAACATCAACTGGGACTGGGAAAACTGGCTGCACTTTAAGTGGCAGGCTAAGGAACTGTTTCAAAAATGTGGGCGCGAAAGGGTCTACCAACAACGTAAACGGCTGAGGGATCTCTACAGGGAACTCGGCTGGTACCGGTCAAGCGAATGGAGCGGAGTTCCCTGCGGACATCTTATCAGACAGGTAGAAATAGAGCTGCAGCAAGAGCGGCAGAGTAGAGTCGATGACCTCGACTTTCGCACGAGACTCTATCTCAGAAATTTGGAAACACCCTCCGCCGCATTCTACAATCAACAACGGGTGGCAGCAAACGATGAAAGAACGATTTACCAGATCGAGGAGAAAAGCTAGATTCTAAATTGAACCCATGAAATACTCCGTCACTTTCACCAGCAGTATCTCAGCATCTTCGCTGACCAGCAGGGCACGGATGACTTCAGTCAGTGGGACGTCAAACATTTTCCCGAGCGTCTTAGCGCCTTGCATGACAGGCCGATAACTGCAGCTGAAATAAAAGCCACGTGCAAAACGATGAAGGCAAAAAAGACCCCAGGGCCAGATGGACTGGGTATAGAATTCTATAGATCTATCTGGGACCTAGTACTGCCAGCACTAGTAAAGATCTTTAACGAATTCCTCACTTCGGGAAACATCCCCGAGGAATTCGCTAAGAGCTATACAATCTTTATCTCCAAAAAAGACCGAGATCGGACCTTGTCAAATAACTGGCGTCCCATCTCCTTAACTAACCTAGACTATAAACTTTTCACAAAAATTATCTGTACACGCATTAAGGGCGGAATAGAAAACATAATAACAAGTTCACAGGTCTATGGAATCCCAGGTAGATCTATGGAATTTAATCTCTTCCTGCTAAGAGACCTAATCAGACTGGCCAAGGAAAAAAAAATACCCCCTGGCACTTCTCTCCACCGACCTGGAAAAAGCGTTCGACAGCGTCAGCCACACGTACTTACAGGACACCCTAAAAAAAGTAGGCATAGGCCCGAGACTTCGGCGTACAATTAAACATATGTATGCGGAGGCCTCGACACAACTGTCTATTAATGGGTTTCTGACAGAACCAATCCGTATAAAGAGAGGGGTTAGGTAAGGCTGCCCACTAAGCCCCCTTCTCTTTTCCCTAGCATTAGAACCCCTCATCCAAAGAATAGAGAACACCCCTGCAATTAATGGTATTCCACTGCCCCAAGTCTCCAAACAGTGCAAAATAGTAGCATATGCAGATGATGTAGTGGCCACACTCAGAGACTCTGAGTCTATCTGCATCTATCTTGACATACTGCAAAACTTCAGCATAGTCAGTGGTCTCCGAGTTAATGCACAAAAAACCAAAATCAAAAATGTTGGAAATTTCCATAACACCGGACTTCCCTACGGTTTAACGCTGCATACGCAGCCGCTAACAATACTAGGAGTTCCCTTTTCTGAGTCGCTAGCTTTACCAGTTAAAAATTTACAGGAAATAAGTACGGAAAAGATAAGTCAATTCAAACCGACCTTTTTCTCCTTTTATGGCAGAGCCACAGTGATAAAAACAATCATTACCCCAATGCTGATGCACACAGTCAATATCGCAGGCATCACACTGCTACAAGAAAACCAATTATCCAAAAAACTCATAGATTTCTTCTGGAATGAAAAAAAACATGAGGTTAAAAAACAATACCTGTAACTAAAACATGAAGGGGGGGGGGGTACGCTCTGCCTGATCTCAAAAGCTTGCTTCATGCAAATACATTCAAAACCATACGGAAGGCCTTAAACTCAAACCATATTTCAGGCCTTCTAATTAGATATTTTATAGGACTTTTCCTCCCCCTCTTTGGAACCACGGACTATGCTGGACCCCATGCAAGGGTTGTGCCCAAGTGGTACCGCACACTAGTAAAATCACTCACAGTACTTAGAGACAAAGGAACAGAAATCCTCACTCACAAACCCAAAGCAGTATACTGGGATTTCTTCCAACTCTCCAAGTGTGATACACCAAACCTCGGGACAAACAATGAAATTCTCTTTAAAAACATCAAGAATAGCTGGATCTGGCCTGGCGAATAGCTTATGGGCGGCTCCCGGTGAAACAGGTTAAATCTAGGTACGTACCCAGTCTGTATGATCCCTTTTGTGATGTCTGCCGGGGCGTGGAAACGGTGGAGCATTTCTTTTATTTTATTTTTGCCCACCAGCCCAACGCGTCTGGCAAAGACTGAGCACAGCACTGGGAATCCCGATGCTATCACTAGAAGAGGTCATACACCTGCAATTCCCGCCACCAGTCAACAAGACCCAAAAATTCGCCATTTTTTTAATTAACGTCTTAAAGTATCACATCTGGAAGGTACGGAAAAAATCCCAGGTATGGGACGCAAATTTAATGTACGCAGGAATAAGGAAAGATTCCTTTTTTTATCTTCCTAAATTTCTTGCGCAAGAGAGACATCTACTAGGCGACTTTAAATTTGTGAACAAATACTGCAAACCACCGAAAATATGCTTTCTTATACAGGGACGCATCAAGCCCTGTATATTTCTTTAGTATCTCCAAAACTCCACCTAACTCTCCCTAGGAAAAGTAACAACCACTCTGTTCTTCCTCGCCACAAAGCTTTCGCTGGCACGATTTCCTTTACTCCAAATAAGGGGGGTAGATCTGAGAACCCGGGCTGCGAAGGCTTACTGCGAGGCGGTGCTGCTCCTTGTGAGCGGCATCTCCCAGGCCAGTCTTCTACCCCATTCTAAGTCCCAGTGGTACCAGGTCTGTAAGTTCCTTATTTTGTTCCCTTTCAGTTCAACTGACCGGACCTTAAGTCCTTTAATTTTTATGTAATTTAAAAAAAATAAAATAAAATAAAAAAAAAATGTTCTAACTGAAAATACTGTTTTCAAAACAGGTCAATGGATCTCCTTCATAGATAACTGACAAAATTATTAAGGATAAATTTATAAGTGAACTTTAGTCAAAATTTTTATGGTTAAATTTTCTTTTTTTTTTTGAACAGATAAATTGAGAATATGTGTCACAGACCAATTAGCCATATAAGGCTAAACAGGTTGACTGAGGCCTCTTTTACCTCCTACTATCCTACTCTATCTTTCATTTTTCTCCTCTCTTACTGTTTGCTGACCCTCAGCATGCTTTATTCTCCAAAGGCCTATGATGAGAGACATGAACTCCCATTCGACCTCAGTAAAGGTCGAAACTAGTCTGGGTAGTGGCCCTTCCCTTAATGCATAACGTTAGACATATCTGCAAGGAGATGTGTTTTGCATTATAGGAGATTGTTGGTAGCTTGCTCCACCTTTGCAACGAGTTGCCCTGATGTTGTACCACCTTAACCCAGTCCTGAAGATACTTTCAGGTGCAAACTTTGTTTGCTCACACTTGGATAAAGGATTAAACTAATTTTATTATAGCCTACAAAGCAATCTCCAGAATGTACAAAGGTAAGGGGAAACTATCAGCACACAGGAGAAAAAGTCTGCATTCACTCGTAAATACTTATAATATTATAAATTTTTGGTGATCAGAATGGGATATGTCAATGAAAATCAGCACAAATTAATTTAATGTTTATGTTTAAATAATTATTAATTAATGATCAATTAATAATAATAAATCAGCTAAATTAACAATTTATTATTAATTAATATATTAAAAAATAACCAAGGTGTTCCATGAAAATTTCAGCATTTGTGAAGTGTTTCATCATAGGAAAAGTTTGGGAAATGCTGGATTACCCTATTATCAGAATGGATTCTCCTTCTTTTGACATGCACAGAAGTGTCGAAAGGTCTCGTATCTGTGGGCGTACTATACCGCATAACTTTTAATCTGCATAAAAAGAGACCCAAGTGTGTGTGTGTGTGTGTGTATATATATATATATATATATATATATATACTGGGGGGACTCATGAAGGCAAACACATTGTTCGACGTTTCAAAACAATAAAGAGACAAAAAACGTGACATAAAAACGTTTCAAATTTCGACTTTTCTTTTTATATATATAGAATAGATATATATATATATATCCTGGTGTTTACCAGATTTGGTGCAGCTGCGATATACCATACTTTGGCCAAACAGAGAAATCGATCGAGGAGAACACGAGCCAGTGCTTTGTCTAGTCATGTTCTGTTCTCAGCCAATTTTAATGAAGAAAACTTTAGCCATACAGTCTTATGGGACAAGTCTGATAACATTTTCCGTTGTCAGGATGAATTAGAAAGAAAGATAATAGAATCAAAAGAAATCATTCTCAATCCCCTAGATCTCAATAACAACCTGAGTTACACCCTTTCAGACTGTCATTGTGTTACGATCAAATACTGGCATTCGCGAGATGCTATATGCATGCATACGCCCAACAATGAAGCCAACGAGAGAACAGTGTTGAATGTGCAGACTTCAACATTTCGATGTTGAATATATATACACTAACTTTCCATGTTGTGTACAGTTATTTCCTTTGTTTTATTGGTTATTTCTGTTGTAATGTGCACCTGAAGAAAGCTGATACAAGCTGAAACTAGTTGTGCTATTAAACTTTGTTTTCATTTTTCTCGGTTTCTAGTCATTCAATATTTTTTTTAAAAAAATATATGTTCAATAATTTTAATGACTTATTTGTTTTAAGTCATTAAAATTATTGAACATATTCAAAAACCGAGTCAATCTGCATACAAATAAATATATATATATATATATATATATATATATATATATATGTTAAGGTAAAATACTTTCTACATATATGTTAAATATACCAAGCTATTTTAAACCTGGTTTTAATCCAATTCCCAAGTAAGCAAGCAGACAAGTTAGTCAAGTTTGCACCTGCAAGTAGTTCAAGTCTGGGTGATCCTCAAAGTAGTGCAAGTCTTAGGCAACTCGTGGTAAAGGTGGAATAAGCACTGATCACTATTCTTAATATTTACCCTTAATGCAAAGCACATCTTCTTGAGGAGATGTATGATGCTCTGCATTAAAGGCAAGGAGCCACTACCCAGATCGGTTTCGACCTTTATTGAGGTCTCATCGGTGGGAGCCATGCTTAGAAATACCAAGGTTAAGTAATACAGAGCTTATAAATATTTTACCAGAACAAGTTACCATAAGGTGCTTTGACCTTATTAAATAAAAATAAAAATCTCAGGATGAGAGAGAGATGTAGAAAATTTTTTACCTTGGGTATAAAATATGTTAAAGATACCAAGTTATTTTAAACCTGGTTTTAATCCATTTCCCAAGTAAGCAAACAGACAAGTAAGTCAAATTTGCGCCTGCAAGTAGTGCAAGTCTTAGGCTACTCATGGTAAAGGTAAATAAAATAGTTTGGTATCTTTGACATATTTTATACCCAATGTAAAAAACTTTCTACATATATGTATATATATGTAGAAAGTATTTTACCTTGGGTATGATAAATGTTAAAAATACCAAGCAATTTTAAACCTGGTTTTTCTCCATTTCCCAAGTAAGCAAACAAGTCAAGTTTGCGCCTGCAAGTGATGCAAGTCTAGTTGATCCTACAGGTAGTGCAAGACCAAGGCAACTCGTTGTAAAGGTGGCATAAGCTCTGATCACTAATCTTAATATTTACCCTTAATGCCAAAACACATCTCCAAGAAGGGGATGCATGATGTTTTGTATTAAAGGCAAGAGGCCATTACCCAGACCAGTTTTGACCTTTATTGAGGTCTCATCAGTGGGAGCTAGGCTAGAAATACCAAGATTTAGTAATACAGAGCTTATACCTTTACCATGAGTTGCCTTGGTCTTGCACTACCTGTAGGATCAGCTAGACTTGCATCACTTGCAGGCGCAAACTTGACTTGTTTGTCTGTTTGCTTACTTGGGAAATGGAGTAAAACCAGGTTTAAAATTGCTTGGTATTTTCAACATTTATTATACCCAAGGTAAAATACTTTCTACATTTACAGGGTGTTCGGGATAAATTTGACAGTTTCGTAAGGAAAAAGAAAATCTTCTTTGTATCTATTAAATTTAATGAATTGACAAAAAAACATTACAGGCAGAGTTAATTACAATACTATCAACAAGATTTACTCAAAATAACCACCATTAGCATCGATCACAGCTTCAATTCTGCTTCGGAACCTCGAACAAGCTGATGCTACAGTCTCCCTGGGAAGGGCCGCAAAAACTGTTTTAATTTTATCCATTAACTGGGCTTTTGTATTACTGGAAGTGCGATTGGTGTCTTTTTCAACTGCGCCCCATACAAAATAATCCATGGGGTTAAGGTCTGGGGAGTTTGGAGGCCAAACATTTGGACTGGTGAAGTCGTAGAAATTTTCAGACAACCATTTTTGACTTTTCCCAGAGGTGTGGCAAGGGGCCGAATCCTGCTGCCATACATACGGCCTACCATTGGCTACCCTTGTTATCCAGGGCTTGACTACAGTTAGCAACTCCACGAACAAAGCCCGAATTCCAATGCCAGGGTTCTTCAACACCTGTTCCTGCAGATTTGCGAGGAATTCTGCTGTACGAACGCAATCAGATCGTCTGCTAGGGATCTTTCTTCTTGCTACATCCTCGTAGTCACCATTGCAAGTCTCTAGTTCATGCCTGATTGTTTTTACTGTATTCAGGGAGCATTGGGCAGCAGTCGTAATATCCTTATTTTGATGGCGGGCACGAATCATCATGATACAAGTTATTCTCTTCCATGATTCAGGTGGGTTCCAGCTATCCATCCTTTCTGACATCTTGTATATGAATGAAGAAGGGTCCAAACTTTTAAATGAAGAGAAGTGTGTGTTAATACATGTAACTTACGGAAAAATATAATTAATTATAAATATGTCAAATTTATCCCGAACACCCTGTATATCTCCTCCAGAGATTTATATTAATCTCCTTTTTAACCTTATTAATCTCCTCCAGAGATTAATAAGGTTAAAACACCTTATGGCAACTTGTTCTGGTAAAATACTTATAAGCTCTGTATTACTAAATCTTGGTATTTCTAGCCTAGCTCCCACTGATGAGACCTCAATAAAGGTAGAAACTGGTCTGGGTAGTGGCCTCTTGCCTTTAATACAAAACATCATTCATCCCCTTCTTGGAGATGTGTTTTGGCATTAAGGATAAATATTAAGATTAGTGATCAGAGCTTATGCCACCTTTACCACGAGTTGCCTTGGTCTTGCACTACCTGTAGGATCAGCTCGACTTGCATCACTTGCAGGTGCAAACTTGACTTGTTTGTCTGTTTGCTTACTTGGGAAATGGAGTAAAATCAAGTTTAAAATTGCTTGGTATTTTTAACATATATATATATATATATAGAACTATTTAAATACATCTCTGCAATGGTTCATTCATAAACCGAGTCAATTTGCATACAAATAAATAAATATATAATGTTCATTATTTACTTGGTAGAACTGTATATAAAAAAAGAAATTAAATGGCTCTATACCGAGAATGACAAGTTTAATGTTAAGATACAACTAGTTTCGTTGAATACATCAACTTCTTCAGGTATCGCAGGCAAAGAATTAAATAAAAAATAACAGAGACATGATAAAATACATTAACAGATCTAGTATAATATATCTAGTATCTTACCATTTTATACTAGATCTGTTAATGTATTTTATCATGTCTCTGTTATTTTTTATTTAATTCTTTGCCTGCGATACCTGAAGAAGTTGATGTATTCAACGAAACTAGTTGTATCTTAACATTAAACTTATCATTCTCGGTATAGAGTCATTTAATTTCCTTTTATATATATATATATATATTGAGCTATTTGAATACATCTTTGCAGTAGTTCCCTCTACAAAGCAAAAAGAATTTTTGAAAAATATTCTACAAATGAATATCAGTTAAGGGCTGCTGTCAGACTATGCTTCCTTTTGCATGACCACATAACCAAAGAAA
Source organism: Typopeltis vanoorti (assembly GCF_054136105.1). Lineage (NCBI taxonomy): Eukaryota > Metazoa > Arthropoda > Arachnida > Uropygi > Thelyphonidae > Typopeltis > Typopeltis vanoorti. Next base: position 33,435,566 of record NC_143567.1, on the reverse strand, counting down.
ATTATTCTTACCATTTTATTTTTCACAACTGCCTCAGAATATGCTCTTATATCTCCTCAGAGGAGACAATTTGCTGTGAGAGAATAACAGTTTACTCAGATGAAGGCTATATATTTGTAGGATTTCCATTATCCAATATGACATTTACAGTATAGAAGCATTTATAACTAACACATCAGAAATATTGGTGAAGAAATATAAACAAATTTCTGAAGAAAAAACAAAAAACGTAAAATATTCACTGCACACAACAACAAGTGGTCAATTTGCATAATTCATACCAGCATGGTAACCAAATTTTCAGCTATGTTCTATAATTATACAAACACTTGAAGAATATAATTAATAAAACATGTATATACATATAGCTATTTGATAAAGGGATCTACAAAAAATAATTCAGTATTATGCCCTTCCTATCTTTGTCTGTCCTTCCTGAATACACTGAAACCATCACATTCTATTCCTGTAACATACCTTTCTCTATCAGCCAGGTCTCACTAATGGCAATAATTTTTTGGTCCCACTTCATATACTAGCTTCCCTTTATTCCAGGTGCTTTTTTAGCATTAGTGTATTATATACATGATATCAAAACTGCCAGGATGATGAGTATTCTAATAACTTTTAAAGCACGACCAGTTTAAATAGGGAGCTGATTCCTCAAGTAAATCCTCCCACTATATTTCTGCAGTTTTACTTTCCTTTCTAGACTAAACTAATCCTGCAATTTATGGTCATTCCTAACTTACTCATTTTCTCTTTTACTTTCTTGGTCATCATGCATGTGACCTCTTAATCTAATGCATGATCCTTGCTTTCATCCGACCCCCTCAGATATCTACTTTTCTTGATTATTCACATTTCCTCTTTCATTGAACAATCATTTTTTTAAGTATCTTACATCAAACCCCTTACAAATCCATATGAGCATCAAAATCACCCTATACGTCAATTTATTATACACCATTTCATCTATGCAGTCTATTTGCTGAATCGTTTGTAATCATAGCTCTCTGCTGCATTTCACTCCTGTAATCTGTGATAACAGACTTATAATCTTGAATCTTTTACTCTTCTTTTTACCCCAATCATCAACCCTATCTTCTCACATAACTTCTCCCTTCATGTCATTCTCTCCAAGTGAGACAGTCATGTCATCCACTTGTTCTGTTTGCTTACATATAGTGCCAGTTACATTACAGATCTTCTCTCCTAGAAAACATGCCTTTGTTGTGCATTCATTCAACATTCCCATAATCATTTAATCATTATAGACTATCATATCATTTATCACCCTTTTCTGTCTTCTTGTATGTTCTTTTAATTCTTCACATGTTTCATTTCCTTTCTTACCTACTATTTGCAGTGCTTTTCTAATCGCTCTCTCTCTAGCTCCCTATGGTGTTGTGTAATACTTTTTAAAGCCTCAAAATTTCCAACTTTGAAAGTAATAGAAAATGAAGAAGAATTTGGTGCATATATTTTTTCTCTCTCTCTCTCTCTCACACACATACACCTTTACTGTCTTTCACACTGGTTTCATCCTCTTACAGGCTCGCATTCCTCCTAGGCTCTATTTCTCTTAGTCAATCTCCCCCAGGGCTGAGGACTTGTGACCTGATGTATTAGTCTTCTCTCTCTCGTCATTTTTAGCATCCATCCACCATAGTCCAGTAAGAGCAGGAATTTGATCTAACCATCTTCCATGGGGCCTTCTTCTTCTTCTACTTCTTCCAGCTTTTGGAATATTGTCCTGCATAAAGAGTTTTTCAATGTTCTCTTGAGATGTGTACAGAATATCTGAGGATTCTTCTTTCCACCATGTTTCAGAGACTCATTCCATGATTTCAAGCCTCATTCCTCCTAGTATGCATCACTAAATGCTATGCGATCTCATTTCCTTCCTTATTCAAAATTTCACTAACATTCAACTCACAATCCTCAATCTGCATGATTAATGCAGACGTTTCATGCACCTTAAATTGAATGAGATTTTTCCATATCAAATTCAAACAAAGGACTCACAGCCTCTAATGTTATACCACATATAAGCACTCAACTATTCATAATTGATAACTGGAATTACAAAAAAAGAAAAAATTGTGGAGGGAATTCAAGGAGAAAGGTGAGCAGTACAAAGCACAGGATAGAAGGGTAACCAATGTAGTAAGAAAGGCAAAAGCAGAGTATGAAAGGATAGTAGTGCAGGCCAAAGATAATCCCAAACAGTTCTTTCGATATGTTGTAAGTAAAAAGAAGAGTGTTTATGGCAGAAGAGTGATTTTAATGAATGCTGATGGTAGGGAGGTAATCAGTTGAAATAATAGGCTTACTAAGTGTACACTTTGCAATAATATATCATTCACTTGGAGATATTGCAGTAACTAGAGAGACAAAGACTTATATGGGAATTGAGGCGAATGAAATGGAGGTGCATAGCATATTATAGAACCTAGTTGTGAATACATCTGAGGGATACCAGCTCGAGTTTTACATGACGGTGCTAGGTTATTGTTGGTGCCCTTGACCGCGTTGTTTAATCTAAGTCTCAGCTCTGGGTTCATCCTTAGGGGGCGGAAAGAAAGGAAAATAGTTCCATTGCATAAAGGAGGCTCCAAGACTGATGTAGCAAATTACCAACCAAATTAGCATCAGGAGTTGTTTTCAAAGTGTTGTAGAAATTGATCAAGAGCAAAATACAAGCATGGATGGACAAAAATGGGATATTGTATGGGGGGGGGGACATGGTTTTGTGAAGGGAGTATTGTTCGTATTTTATAATATAGCGACAGCTGAGCTGGATAAAGGTAATGGATTTACAGTAATACTGATGGACTTTGCAAAAGCCTTTGACAGGATGCCACATGGAATTCTAATCAGACTATTGTAGCACATGGGAGATGGATGAAGTTGGTGAGGTGGATAAGAGGGTGGTTGATGGAGAGTTATCAAAGAGTAGTTTATTCAGGAGTAGAGTTCAGAAGAATGCTGTGACTAGTGGTGTGCCACAGAACCCTGTTCTTGGGGTGCTACTGTTTAATTTATACATTAATGATATAAGAAAAGGTCTGAGAACTGTTCATTTGTTTGCTGATGATACAAAATTGGGTAGAGCAATAGTTAATACAGATGATGTCAAAATTTTGCAGGCTGATTTGGATAGACTGGCAGTCTGGACAAAGGAGAATGGATGTCATTTTAATGTGGCAAAGTGTAAGGTTATGCATTTTGGGGTGAAAAGATTACCAGCTGTATACCACATTGATGGAACTCTATTCCAAGAAATTGACGAAGCCAGAGATTTTTAGAGTGTTGGTGGATAGGGATTTGAAGTTTAGGGGCACATAGCAAAAGTTGCTAAAGCAGCTCATCAGATTTCTTAGCCACTGAAGAATACTTTGATAACCAGAGACAAGCATGTTGTTATTCCTCTTTATTGAGCCTTGATAAGACCTCAACTTGACTACTGTGTGCAGATCTGGTCACCTGGGTTTGTTGGTGATGAGGAAGAGATGGAGAGGATCCAGAGGTGAGTGACCAAGCTGGTAGCAGGTCTATCAAATGAACCTTATGAGAACGGGTTGAAGATTTGTGACAGGTGGAAAAGGGGTGATATGATTGAAACATACAAATTATTGTAGGGTTTTTACAAGAATAATTCAGAGGAGATTTTTCAGAACAGATGTTGGGAGAACTAGGGACCATCCTTGAAAACTGAGCAAGAGCATAATTATCAATGGTGTTAGAACTAGATTTTTTGCTTGGAGAGTGGTGAATAAATGGAATAGGTTGCCTTAGTCTGTTGTAGGTGCCATGACTATGAATTGAGTTCAAAGCAAGGTATGACAGATACTGCGCAAATGTTGAATAGTGCTTGGCATGATGTTTAGGGAGACCCTAAACATCATGTCAAGACTTCATGGAGTAGCCCATAATAATAATAATTTCTCACATTAGAATGAGATGAGATTCCTAGCTAGCTTTTCATACCAAAGTATGCATGCTTCATTGGTCTGTTGTTCTTCCAAGTGCATACTGAGGCACTATTTGTTCCTTATTACTCTGAAAAAGTGTTTTGTAAACACCAAAACTGAGTAAAATGATTGGTATTAGAGAAATTGTTATAAGACATTTTTAAAATGGGTGAGAGAAAGAGGCAAACATTGACACCTTATATTAATACTGCCTTTGCATTAACTGATATATTAATTTAATGACATTTACTGTAGTTGCACCTATGCCTTGTCTATTCATTGCTTTTAAAGTGTTATTGACTTTGATTCATTTTCAAAGTTATGAAATAAAACACTTCTGCAGTACTATATATAGTGAGAAATGAATGACTTCTTTCATTTCTTATATGAGAAAGCAGAAGAAATATTGAATTTTAATTAATAACAAACAATTTTAGTTTTTATTTTGTTTGTTTTCATCCCATCAGGAAAAGTCAGCAGAATTAAAAGACGTTCCTTTAAGCCTGTTTATTTATCCAGTACTTCAGTGTGCAGATATACTACTATATAAGTAAGCTTCAGTTAGTTTTATCATTTGATGGTAATTAACTTCTGTCTGTTCATTCACATAACTCTTCTCACTTGATGATGTTGGACAATTAGGATCAAGAACCTTTGAACCATTATTACATATACACACATTCAAAATGAAGTACAATTATTGAGGCTTGCCATGTGCAGAGCTCAACTGTCTAACATAGTGGTCTTCATAATGTGTTGTCTCCTCCAGTGCTAATCCTGAACAAAATTTTGACTGGTCTGAAAGTAGCATTCCACTTTGTGAAAATCATCTTTTATTTAATCAGATGGCATCTAAAATTTATATTAAATCACCTTCCCCCCCCCCTCTCCCCCATGGCACTGGTGAAATCATTACAGTGATAACATTTGCCAGCCTGGCTGGCTGATGGATACTGTCTTCCACTTCCTAACCAAAAGACTGTAGATTGAAATCCCACTGTGGCATGTATGTTTGAAAAAGTTTTTAGGTTGTTGATAATTTTTCTTCTTCAATTGAGACCCATCCCTCTGCCTTTATTTTGGAGGCATGATGTGACTTGAAGGGAAGAATAAAGTACTGTGTTTGGTCTCTAGAGCAAGGCTGTCTAGATTATCTAACCTGTAGCATTCCTAGAGTACTTAAAATGCAGTAAGCTTACAATTGTTTTGTTGACGAGAGTCATATGTTGTGTTTAATTTTACTTTTGTATTCAAGAATGGGTTTGCATCGTGGTTGGCTGAGTGAGTAATGTACCTCCTCTTCCCATTAACAGGCTCTGGATTAGAATCTTGGTAAGTGCTGGATAAATTTTGTTAACTAGTGAAAGACCACAAATGTCCATGCTCTTAGTAAAATTCAGACTCATACATTGTTGGTTGGAGAGGAGGTACATTATTCCACTCAGCTAACTAGGCTAATCCACTACTTTTCTTAGCACCCAGCTTTGAGTCTCATCAATCCCTACTCAACTCCACTTTTCAATTGCACTCTCTTTATTTCCTTTGGTTGGAAAGACCTAGGTTCAAATTCTATCATGCAAAGAACCTTTATAACAGCTTTTCAACTTAACATGATTAGCCAACTTAACCAGCTAACTCACTCTCAGTTAAACTCAGCTGTCACTTTTCAAGAATACATTCAGTTAACAGACACACAGCTGACTGTGCCGATAATTATTATCAGATGCCTCTGATAATAATTATCAAATATATCTGATAATTAATAATAATTATTATTGTCACGTGTCTGATAATTATCATTGTCAGAGTCCTCTAAGGAGCCAAGGACTCATCAAGGTAAGTTATATATTATCTGCACCAGCTGTCATGCCTTTTCTTAAACTCATTTATACTAAAGGCACTAATCACTTCAATAGGAAAACTGTTCCTCTCAATCAGTGAGAGAAAAATCTAGCTCTGACCTTTTTCTCAACTACATACAAACTGAACTTCCACAGATGGCCCTTGTCCTCTCTCTCTCTCTATCTCTCTCCACCTTCCCTATAATGAAATATTCCATTAATTGGTATCCTGTAACTATCAGAAGTTTATAGGCCTTTTATGTATCATCCCTCTTTCTCCTATTTACTGTTGTCTGCAATCCACGTATACTCTGAATCTGTCTACATAATCTACATTCCTTAATGCTGATATTATCTTTGTAACTCATTTTTGAGCTTAATGAGCTCCTTCATTCCCTCAGAACTAGACTACCTTATCCTTACGTAGTGTTCATTTTAGCATTGCAATTATCCTCTGAGTTTTGCAATTTTTGCTATGTAATCCCTGAATTTCAACTACCTATCCACCATGACTCCAAGATTCCTAGTCTCATTAGTTTCTCCAAGCATAATTCCACAAATATAACATGTTGTTGGAAATCTCATCTCACCAAAGTCATAACTTTACACTAACATCCTCGATTGTCCTGCAACCTTTGCATCAGCCAGCAATTTAACAACAACAACAACAACGATTCAATGACTGATCCTTGGAGCACACTGCTGATCACCATAAATCTAGCAGATTCATGATCCCCATATACCACTTTCTGATATCCATTAGTCACCAGTTTATGCCACAGCCTTTCATTGGGTATCCTTTCAGATGCCTTGGTAAAGTCCAATGCTATCAAACTTTGAATGCAGCTGTACAAATGGTGTATCATCTTTTATAAAATCTCTGTGAATTTGTATCATGACTTATGCAGCAAAATACGAGCCACGTCTAGAAAGTAAGGTCCATTCAAATTTACACCAAATAAGATATGGGAGAGGGGTCGCACATGTGTGGTAGCATAAAGTGACTCATTAGCTAGCTGTTGACCATTTTACTTTCATTGCGTTATCGTTTGTTGTCTTCTACAAATTTTATAATGAGTGCTGTGATTAAAAAATCCCACCAGTTGCAAGGTTCATGATGTGATACAGTTTTTATTGGCAGAAAGCAATAGTGCTGCAAAAATTTGCTGACAACTGTGTAAAGGTTATGATGGCCTAACATAGTGAGTGACCATAAGGTTAGGCAATAGTGTCATTTGTTTAAAGAAGGGCACAGCAGTGACCAGCCAAGTGGTGTCAGACAGTTTGGTGGAAAGAGTGAACATGAAAATTCGTGAGAATCGTCATTTCACAATTATGGAACTTTCTTTTTAATTCCCAAAAGTTTCACACTCATTCATGAAATTGTGATAGAAAAGCTGGGGTTTAAGAAATTGTGTGCCAGATGGTCCCAAAAATGCTGACTGATGTACATAAACAGTACTGAGTGGAATCAGCTCCAATTTTGGAGCATTATGAAAATGGAGGAGATAAACTTTTTTTCTTGTATCATGACTAATGATGAGACATGAATTTCGCACACAAACGTTGAGTCAAAATAACAGTCAATGCAGTGGTGCCATTCATCATCTTTGAAAACAAAAAAAATTCAAACAGGCACAATCAGTCAAACAAATGATGCCCACTGTCTTTGGACCAAAAACGGATCTTGCTCATTGATTTTCTTCTGTGATGAACCACAATTAATGCTGGTGTATGTTGTGAAATGCTGAAGAAGCTCAGATGAGCAATTCAGAACAGAAGACAAGAAATGCTGTCATCAGGAATTGTGCATTTTCATGACAATGCACAGGTTCACACTGCAGCTTGAACTCTCCAGCAAATTTAGAAGTTTGGGTAGGAACTTTTTGACTATGGATACTGTGGACCTGATTCTTATTTGCATATTCAAGCATACACATTTTTTTCAAGATAACAGCCTGCTCTAAAAGTTCTGAGTGCTCTTTAATTCAAAGATTAATTAAAGTTATGTTTAACATCTTAAAACATATGTTATATCTTAAACAACAACAGGCCATTCCATGTGAAGTCTTCAAACTAAAAATTAAATTGAAGCTGCATAATTTTGTATTTTGATGAAAGTAAGTTATCTGGTTACCCTATCTTTAGATGGAAGATTTTTTTTCTTTTTTTTCCCTGACATTCTGTTAATTGTGGTGGCCATTTTTATTCAGTGAATTAACAGAATTTTTACAATTTCAAAGGATTTTAAAATTCTTCTTCTTTCCCACCCATCAGATGACAGGTTGAGTTCCCTATCTGAAAATCTTTGCCATCTGGTTCTATCTCTGGCCATTTCTATCATCTCTCTGAATCTTGATAATTGTGACCTTTCCTTCAAAGACTGTAATTACGTTCTTTTTGGTCTACCTCTTGATCATCTTCCTCCAGTGATTCCATTCAAGACATTTTAAAATTAATTACAGCTTATTTCCATATTGTGTGTTTCTTTGATGCCATTTTAATGCTGAAGGTGTGTACTTTTCAATTCTTATTTAATTCTTATTTGCATGTTCAGACAAACTAATTTTTTTTTCAAGATTTCAAGAACACTTAAAGCCTGCTTTAGATGTTTTGAGTGCTCTTGGTTGAATTCATAAGTCAGATTTTGTGTGTGTGTCATTTAGACATGTAATAGAATATGTATGCTCAGAATCACCTCAATTAAGCCATTTCTTGCCTGTGTAGCTCAGTGGAAGTGCCGTTTGCACTCCTCAGCACTAGGCTGCCCGAAGAAACAGCGCTCTAAGTTTGATTCTATTTGCTGACTGGAGGAACTTTTTTCTAAGCTCTTCTTTGACGGATGCCAGAGCTAGTCGATCTCTGGCATGGGTAAGCAAGTTTTTGATGAAAAAGCCAGAAATTTGGCTTTTTCATCCCATAAACCAAGAAAACAGATGTTAAAAATATTCTGCTAGGGTTAAGGACCACGAGGAGGCAGCACTTGTTAGCCATCTCTTCGCTGCATGCTGCTTAAAATTAGTGATAGTCTTGGGCCAGCTATCTCTGATTGGCTACCAGTGGAGATTGAACCTCATTCAGTCTCCAAAATTTAGAGCTAAAACAGCCTTGCCTAGTCTCCTATAAGGGAATAAAAAGTGTCAGCTGATTATTTTTTTTATTTTAATCATTTGTTTTATTAAAAAAAAATTGCCTTAAAGTTTGCAAAAATTAAAAAATGACTGACTTTGAAGCCCAAGAAAGTTATGGGCAGGGGACCAAATAATAATTTGAAATTTTTATGAGATATACTTTTCATAGATGGCTGTAAAGCAAAATTGGTCCTGTTCTGTTATTTTCATCCTTTTAACCCTCTCATAATATATAAAACCACATTATCCCCCCTTTTGCATCTTTCAGCTTTTTTTCAGGACTTCTTGGTGTAAAGTAAGAAAATTACATGTTGAGAGTTTTTACATGTCACCAACATCAATGTGAAAGTAGAATAAAACATTAAAAAATAAAATTTTTTCTTTTATACCTGTAACTTAGCTATGCAGACAATGTAATTATTATTATTGTATGAGCACCTCCATGGAATCCAGAAACTCATCGTGGGAGACTTAACTATCAACACAATATCTATTGTACCTCTCCTGGAAATCATATTAACAGACAAAGCACTTACAACTGAACTCAGGCAATCCATTCCATTCATTCATTCACCGCTCTCCAACTGAAAAATCTACTCCTCACACCCTTGCTAATTACACATTTTAACAACTTCCAGGGATGACCTTGTATTCTGCTCCTTCAAGCCAAGTGCTGAAACATTTCCCGTGCATCAATCCTATAAAATCCTTTAACTTAAATGTTTCTATCATATCCTCCCTTTTTTTTTTTTTTTTTTTTGCCTATCAACCAACCTTTGCAACTTTCCACAAAGTTGGAAACCCTCAATCTATCCTCATAGGGAGCATTCCACAGACCATTCTCTATCTTGGTCACTCACCTCTGGATCTCTCCACCATTTCCTCATTCTCAAGAAACTCAGGTGACCAGACCTGAGCACCGTGATCCAGATGTAGTCATATTAAGGCTTTATAAAGAGGAATGATAACTCCATTATCTCTGCTTGTTAATGTGTTCTTCAATCCAACTGATAACCAAGTAAGTCTGTGAGCTACCCTGGTTACTTCAGCTCTCTATCCACACCCAAATAAAATGTGACACACGGCTTGTAATCTTTGTATCTCAAAATGCATAACTTGACACTTTCCCACATTATATTGGCATTAATTCTGTTTTTCCCATACTGTCAGCCTGTTTAAATCATCCTGGAAACTTTCTACATCACCTAGATTAACCATTACTCTACCCAACTTTGCATCATCAAGAAACAACTGAATATCTCCTTTCAAATTATTTCTTATATCATTTATGTGCAAATTAAACAGCAGTGGCCCAACCACAGAGCCCTGCAGCACACCACTTGTCACTTGCCTCCTGATTTTATCCATATCCCCAGTTTCCAACCCATCCTTGTTTGTTGCAGTTTGTGTAACAGAGTTCCATGTGGTTATCCTGTTAAACCCTTTGCAAAATCCAGCAGTATCATCATGTAGCCATTCCCTTTATCCAACTCAGCTGTCAGTCTATTATAAAATATTAGTAGATTACTAAGGCATGAGCAACCCTTCACAAAGCCATGCTGTCCCTCATAGAGTATCATATTCTTATCCATTTCCTGGATTCTCTTTTTTGACCAACTTTTCCAGTACTTTAACCACCATTCCAGAGATTGGTCTATAATATGCTAATACAGACTTAGATTCTCCTTTATGCAATGGAATTATTTTGCCCTTCTTCCATTCTTTTGGGACTTTGCCAGAGCTGAGGCTTAAATTAAACAGCCTAGTCAAGGACATCACCAGCCCCCCTCCCCTGCACATCCTCATAAAATGTGAGCCGATATCTCATCCAATCCTACAGCTGTATTTGCATTTAGATTCTGCACTATACTAAGTATTCCAATTCTTCAGCATCTGTCCCTGAAGAAAAATTGTAAGAAAATTGTAAGAACTAGAAAAGAACAAAAAGAAAATTATAAGAACTAGGGGGGGGGGCAAGCCCCCCTAGTTCTTACAATTTTCTTTTTGACTTTGTATTCTTGTTTTTTTCTGTTCTCAGTTCTTGCTATTTCTGTAGCTTTTCAATCTCATTCTTTATCCTGTGAAGGACTACATGCAAGCAATTTCTTTATTCAAGTCTTCTATATTCGCCTGAACCTCTGCCACTATATCTTTTACTTATGATATCTTTCTGCTGTTTTCGATCACCTCATTTATACTCTCTTTCATCATTGTTTAAACCTGGAACTCCATTCACTCCAATACTTTTTTCATGGCTTTCACTACTAACTTCTGCTACTTCATTCTCCCACTTCTGACAAGTTTTGCATTTCTGGCTCATAAAACATGTACGACATTCTCTCTCTCTCTCTCTCTCTCTCTCTCTCCCTCCCCCTCCCCTCCCTCCACTACCACTGTCATTCCACAATCCATTTCCCCCCTACACAGCGTCATGGCCACCAGTATTCTCATTCGCATCACCGCCATCAATAACACAGTTTATCTATCATACATGGTATAAATATATCAAAAATAAATAAACACTTAGCCACACTGTCATACACAAGAATACTATCATTGTTACTTATCTAAATATCATTAAATCAATATTAAAACAATGACTTAGCTGCAAGCTCATGATCACGCAGTCAGTCCGGTACGTGCCACCTGGCATAAAAAATAAATCAAAAATTTTAACTTTGATTTTTTTTTTTTTAAATTTTGTATTGTTAGAGTTTGCAAAGAACATGTGCACAGTTTAAAACAGTTTATTTGTGTACAGCAAATAGGTCATAGCAAAATGGGAAAAAAAAAAAAAAGATTTTCCACATACTTCTTCTAGAGATATGTTCAGATATTCACAATACTACACCTACATCTGACCTAATTTTTAGTAATGTTTTAGCGAGCCTGGTTGGACAAGTGGTTAGCGTATCTGCTCTCCAGCCAAGAGGCTGCAGGTTCGAATCCCATCAAGGGCATGGATATTTGTGATTATCCTACTAACCAATTACTATGTACTGCTATGACTTATGTCCTGATACAGTATGACCCTTGATGTCTTTGTGCCATAACAAAAAAAAAAAAAAGAAAAAACATCATATCAAACTAATGTTTTGACATTTTCACTTAGTTCACTCTCATCTGTTAACTGAGATGATCTAGAAGAAACAAGTTTATGGCACATCTTTAAGAGGGAGACCAACAGCACACCTCATTATTTCATTTAGTTAACTTTGTGTACAAAAAGAAATTCACACCAAGATAACTAATATGTGACTGAATAGAACGGGGAAAGAGAATGAAGTAGATGGTCAACATGTGTTTCAATCTGTATCAACATGCCATTTGATGAGTCATGTTCAAACTTGACTGTGTTGCCACAAGTTCTATAGCTTCCACAATTCTTACTTGTATGGATGTGTGAATTGTGAATTGTAGTGTTTTATAAAATTCCTGTTCATATGCCATGCTTTCCTTGACAAATTATGACTATATTATTTTACCACTTTTGTTATCAAGATGCTATTTTCTCTTGAAAATGAAATGGAGTGAAATTGGAAAAAAAAATAATAAATAATAAATTACAGATTAGAGTTTCTCCAGTTAGAAGTAGTTTGACACTTTATGTACCTGTGCATAAATGTTATTATTTTTTTCTCTTTAAGCATTCATTCATTTTTGTACTCATCCATTTGCTGTTGTCAACATGGTGCACCAGTCATGATTTTAAAATTGTGTTTTTTTTTTTTTTTTCATTTTCTAAAGGCCGAAGGAATGAAAATAAGAATGGGACCAATTTTTCTATATAGCCACCTATCTACTTGTCTCTCATAAAAAATAAATAAAAATTTTACCTGGTCCCCCACATAACTTTCTTGGGCTTGAAATTCAACCATTTTTATTTATTTATATTTTTAACTTTAAGACAGTATAAAGGAAACACATAGAAAATCAGGCTTGTATATTCAACCTAGGGCTCGCAGGGTAAAATACAAAATAGGAAAAAGAGAGCACTTAGAGCATCTAAAGCAGGTGGCTGCCATTTGGAAAAAAAAAAAAAAAAGTTTGTCTGAAAATGCAAATAAGAAATTAAAAATACATACCTTGAATATTAAAATGGCATCAAATATCAGAAATTGGAGGACAGTCTAGGAATATGCTGTGATTAATTTTTAAACCATCCAAAATTGTAAAAATTGTGGATCTGCTCAATAAAATGCTTTCATAATTAATAGGATGCCAAGAAAATTCTTTAGAAAATATTTTCTTTCATCTAAAGGATAAGGTAATCAGTAACTTTCATGAAAATATGAAATTATGCAGTTCTTGCATATTTAATTTTTAATATGATTTCACATGGAATGATCCATGCCTTTGTTTTCAAACTTTTCCAGAACTCCTGTAAGTGTGATTAATTTCCTTCCCTGCTTGGTAGACGACCTCCAGTGGGAGCCAGCATTTAGGTGTTTGCTGAATGCACAGACACCTGTCAAATTTTTTTTTTGTCTGCCTATCCATACACAAGACATGCAATCACTCTAACTAAATAGATTTTATTTAGATTCAGTACTTGAATCTTTGCATTTGTCACGTCATCACAATATGTTGCAATAACCGTGTTCTGAATAGATGGAATATACTATATATGCTGGCACACAGGGCAACTAGGTGTATAAGATGAGCCTCAAAATATTTTTTTTAAGATGACCCTCAAAAATTTCAGAATAATTTTTTGTGTTATACTTGCCATATAAGATGACCATAATTTTTACACACTGCTGACAGCTTCTCACACATTACTTTAACTTGAATATACTGCAGGCATAGCAATTAACTCAGGTATTTTCTTTACTGAAATTTATGGATGATGTCTTCCCATATCAGATGATTAGTGAAATTTTTGTTATGCTTTACTAGTTTTTGATTTCATATATTGTAACTCCTGTGATCACATGTAAGGTTTGTTTCATTAAGATTTAAATAAAATTTTCTAATAAATATATTCAGTACATGCTTGCTGTACTGAATATATTTATTAAATACAAATATTTATATTTGTTGGTCTTGATGGCTGAGTGGTTAGCATACCCACTCTCTAACCAGCAGGTTGCAGATTCTGCCATGGACATAGATGTTTGTGATTGTCTTTATGTGATAGATGAATTTATCATCCAGTGTGAGACCACCACCCCACTTATTGGAGATCTGAAAAAGTTCCACATTTGGTCTCTAGAGCAGGGTAAAAAATACAAATAATAAAAAATAATAATAAAATATCCTAGCTCACGCATGGTACAAATGTACTATGGGTGTATAGAAACCTTTATTGGGTAGAAAGGGTTGTAAATAAAATAGTGGCAACACTGTCAGGAGATGTAGTTGGTAACTCAAATGTTACTCTTGACAGATACAGGCACTAGTTGTATGTACTGTACATATGCACAAGACGACACAGCACAGCCTATTCTAACAAGAGTCCTTTTGTGGAGAAGTGGTTAAAGTCGACATCACAGTGTGCAATGCTCTAAGGTATGTTCACAAGATTAGAACAATATCCTGGATCAGGTTCCAGGTTGCGTGAGGTAAAACTGCAGCTGACTGTTATCGTGGCCTTAGGAAAGCCTGTGGCAACAGTGCCCTACCATACCAGACTTCGCAAGATGGGTCAATGCATTTCGTGCAAGGCAAGATCACCCAGATGATAATCAGATGAACATGTTGAGCTTTTTCAGAGACTCCTTGCAGTTGATCAGTGATGGATTGTATGCCAGTTGGCCCAGAAAACTGGCATACAGTCCATCGCTGTTTGGCACGTCCTAAAAGAGAGGCTCGGTATGCACAAAATTTCAGCTCATTGGGTTCCACATTATTTGACTGAGATGCAAAAATGACATAGGTACGTGGTTGCTGGCCTCCATCTGGAATAATGTGAAAATGAAGGGGGATCATTCCTGAATCATATTATAGCTGCTGATGAAACTTGGGCAAGGGCTTATGAGCCAACAAATGGCACCATGCAGGATCATCCCATCCGAAAAAAATTTGCCAGAACCTAGCAAAGTTAAAGTCATGCTGATAGTTGCTTACAGTGCGATTCTTCATCATGCTGTCCCAAGAGCAAACTATTAACACACAGTACTATCGACGATTTCTGGAGCACCATTTGCATCTGACTTTAAGGAAAAAGTGACCACATTTTCTCATGGGTTCTCCACTGTGTTTGTTGTACAACAATGCATGATGTCTTGTGTCACAGTTGGTGATAGAGATGTTGGACAGGTGGCAGTGGAAAGTATTGGAATATCCTCCGTATTCACCAGATGTGAGTCCTTATGACTTTCAACTTGCTCCCCAAAATGAAAGAACTCTTCAGAGGTCTGTGGTTTCGTGATGTGCAAGAGGTTCGTCGAGAAATAGGTCGCACTATCACTGATATCAACAGGAAACACTCTGCTGATTGTATCCAGCAGCTCCCACAAATTTGGAAACAGGTACAGAACAGAACATAGCATGAGATTATACTGAAGGAATATAATTGTGTAGACTTGATAAATAAACTATTTTACGTTTTGTACACATGTTGCCACTACTTATTTACAACTGTCTTACAATATATATATATTATCTATCCATCTATCATGCTTTTGGCATAGCATATTTATTATATATTAATGTAGTGCACACACACACACACACACACGTGTGTGTGTGTGTGTGATAGATGGATAGATAATATATTATTAGCACACACATTGTGAGCCTCTGTAGCTCAGTTGGTAGAGATGAGCCCTTTGGTTGGAAAGACCTGGGTTTGAATCCCGTCTATGATGTGAGGAACCTTTTTCAGGTCTTTTTTAGCAAATTAGCATGTTAGCAGGTCTCATATGGAGTTAGAGGATTTTTTTCTCCTGGAAATTCAGTTTTTTATACCTTGGAACAGGCAAACTGACCCCATGAACGCACAGAACTACAGGCAAAAAATACTTGCATTACAGAATGCAGCAGAGGAGTGATATGCTAGCTGCATTAATTCACCATGACTCCTAATCAGGGAACTCATTCAAAAGGGATAGATGGGTGTAGAATATATATATATATATAATATACAATATACACTAATAGTATATTATCTCTCTCCCTGCTTTCATGGCTAGCATAACACCACTACACAGTACATTACTGCAGGAGGTAAATAATTGCTTGATGATGTTTTATATCACTGAATTCAGAGATTCAGATTTTATATCCAGGATATAAAATGACATTCTCCCTCCCTACTTTCAGACCCTTTTTTTTTTTTTTTAACTTCAGATATTGTCTTATTTATATGCTCACATATGTGCTAATTTGAAATTTAGCCTGATTCTAGAATATTCAATTTTGTACCGTGCAGTGTGTGTGAAATGTGTTTGTTGTGAAAATTAAAAGATTGATGGGAAGAGAGTGAAACAGGTGAATGAGTTTGTATTAAATGTTTTGACAGCAAGTGCCAGTTAGGTGGCAAGAACAATCAAATGTTAGTATTGATGATAGTATCAGTGGTAAAGTGGAAAACAATGTCAGAATTTATATGGAACATGCAGCAGTGGTAATAATACAGGATAACAAAATGGATGTAAAAGGAAATAGTGCACTTGAATTTTATCCTTCACAGGACAAAGCACAAAATCGAAAAAGTTGCAGAAGCAGCAGAACATTAGTAGGGCTTAGAAAAGAAAGACACAAATGGTCCAAGGTAAAAATCGAGATCATGTTAACAATTGAGAAAAACATAGTAAGGAGAAAATTATGTATGGGAACTCAATGATCAGAGGAGTACTTAAAGAAAGTATAACAAAATCATGTTTCCCTGGTACAAAAATTAATGAAGTTGCTTATTATGATAGACATGTTGCTAATTGAGTAGGCCTCCAACAATGAGTCTGTTGACGCCATTGTTACCAAAAAATAATAATAACATAATAATCATACCATCCAGATGCAAAAAGGTAAGGTGAAAGAACTAACTGTCTTGGTTGGCACTAATGATCTGAGAGGTAAGAGGCATTCTATGAGGGAGGATGTGAAAAAGTTGTTGGACGTAGCAAAAATGAAGAGCGAGAAGGTAAAATTGTAAGTTTCCTGCCACACTATGATAGGGGCAAATTGAGGAGGAGGGCATTGATATCAGACGGATTGATACACAAGTTGTCCAGAAGGAATGATCTAGAGTTTGTGGACCTATGGCCTATATTTGACAGAAAGAAGAATTCCATAAAGCTGATGGACTGCATCTAACTGTTTTTGATGTTAGGCATCTAGAGAGAGCTTTGTTCACAAAGCATGCTGAAGCACAAATTCAGGAAAACTTAAGCAATTAGGGTAGATGCAGGTGAATGTGTGTATAAGACACCCATGAGGTGAATAAGGATGAGAATGACTAATAGGTGCTGAATTTAGTCTCTTATCAAAATATTGAATAGGGTAGTCAATTCAGGAAATAAAGGTGTTTGGGCCTAAAGGGATGATAATTTCTATATACTAATGCCAGAGGTATCAGGAACAAGATGGGAGAGTTTTTGGCATTGGTTAGTTTAACCTTGCCAAAACTTATGGCATTCGTGAGACTTTGCTAACAGCAGATGATGTAGTTACAAGGATAGAATGTGAAAGGTTTAGTATTTTCAGAGAAGATAGGATGGGGGGGGTGCAGATTCTGCTGATGAAAGCAGATGAATTGCATCCAAAAAGAATAGGAGATAGGCAGGAGGGTGGCTGCATTTGAAGTTAAAAGTTTATTTTCCACTTGGTTAGAGTATAATAAATTTAGTTTAATCCTTTATCCAAGTGTGAGCAAACAAAGTTTGCGCCTGAAAGTATCTTCAGGACTGGGTTAAGATGGTACAACACCAGGGCAACTCGTTGCAAAGGTGGAGCAAGCTACCAACATTCCTATCTCAGTATCTCCTATAATGCAAAACACATCTCCTTGCGGATATGTCTAATGTTATGCATTAAGGGAAGGGCCACTACCCAGACTAGTTTCGACCTTTATTGAGGTCTCTTCAGTGGGAGCCAGGCCCAAGTGGAGATATCAGGCAGAAGCATTAGTAGGTCATCTCCACCTATAGGAATTGCCAATTGGTGTGCCACCCTTTTTTAATAATTTACTCTGGATTTAGAGAAAGATGTTAAAAGTTTATTTTCCAATTAACTTTTAACATCTTTCTCTAAATCCAGAGTAAATTATTAAAGAAGGGTGGCACACCAATTGGCAATTCCTATAGGTGGAGATGACCTACTAATGCTTCTGCCTGATATCTCCACTTGGGCCTGGCTCCCACTGAAGAGACCTCAATAAAGGTCGAAACTAGTCTGGGTAGTGGCCCTTCCCTTAATGCATAACATTAGACATATCCGCAAGGAGATGTGTTTTGCATTATAGGAGATACTGAGATAGGAATGTTGGTAGCTTGCTCCACCTTTGCAACGAGTTGCCCTGGTGTTGTACCATCTTAACCCAGTCCTGAAGATACTTTCAGGCGCAAACTTTGTTTGCTCACACTTGGATAAAGGATTAAACTAAATTTATTATATGCATTTGAAGTAGTCTGGTTTATGAGATAAAGGCCAATAAGACCAAATATACAGTTAGTTGCTGCTATAGGCCAGGAGGTTCCAAGGATAATCTGGAACATTCATCAACAAATTAGTACAATGAGTGCAGGTCGGGTTGATTCTTATGTGGGACTTCAACTATAGAGATATAGGTTGGAAGGAAGAGAGATCACATGACAGGAAGGAAATGGAATTTACACACCTGCTGAGAGATAATTACTTGAGGCAGCATGTGATGGAGGGGACTCAAGGTTGAACTGGTCATAGGATCAGGAGAGCTAGCTATCCATATCAACGATAGCCACATTGCCTCTGATTGGGAAAGTGACCTTGACATGGAAGATTGTTAAAAATGAGGAATATTCTGTCAAGAAGAGGGGGATATAGTGGAATTAAAAGGCAGGTAATTATGACAAGTTTAGGAAGAAACTCAAAGCTGTGCTATGGCATAAAACCTTGCAAGGGGAAGGATATCAGTAGTGCATGGGAGATAGTTAAGGGGCATCTAGAGCAAGCCTGTACAACTTGATTGTCTTTGAGGGCCAAACCCAACTTGGACCACCTGACCAAGGGCCAGATCACTTCAGACCTTGAATCTTAGACTAGTCCACTGCAGCTAAACTTAAGTAAATTTGTTATTAGGTCTACAGTAAATACTAATTAATATACATATTTAAATATTTTAGAGAGTTAGAATTAAAATTATGATCAAAATTATTTACAAACAGATATAGCTGCAAAATTTCTCAATAAAAATCACTTAAACATAAACACAAAGTTTACTAATAATTTCACTGAGAATATCACACTTATTCTCAATGAAATATCAGTGACTGAATGTCACAATGTGACACATTGCATTTCTTTGTTGCCACTATTTTATCAAAGTTTGGTGTCATGTTTGAAATGGCTGTTCTTAATATGGCTTCTAAATTGATATCACTTAAAGATGAATGCTGTTTGGTTTTGTTCAAGTTCATGACCGAAAATGTTTGTTCACAAGTATATATGTGCTCTCAAACATACAAAATACCTAGTAGGCAGTATCCAACAAACTTTTAAATTTATCCTGATCCAGAATAGAATAAAACTCTTGTAAAGTACTCTCCCTATGCTTGACCCGATAGTTTTCAGAACACTGGAGATCAATAACTTCCATCTGGAGTTTGACAGGTAGATTTCAGGTAGACTTCGTCTTCATTGCTCAATGGCATTCTTTTCTGAAACTCCTCACTTAGAAGTGATATTTACTTCTTATATTTTCCACCCACCATTGAATGATATTCTGATGGAATATTCTGTCGACAAGTTAAGAAATGTGAGATATCCTCCTTAGCAGGTTGATTTTCAAACAAACTTAATTTCATTTTGAATGCCTTTATAAGAGTCAACTGAAAGACGAAGTTATTTTTTCCTTGAAGCTGTAAGTTAAGGTCATTCAAGTGACCCAAAATGTCACACAAGAAAAATAAATCTTGATTCCATTCTTCATCCATTATTTCTGGGAATTTTTCCATATCTTCTTGAGATTCCAAAAATTCAACTAGTTCATTTTTTAGAGCGACAAAGCGTGACAAAACTTTACCTCAGCTCAACCAATGTACATCAGTGTAGTATGGCAGATCCCCGTACTCGGCATCATTTTCTTCTAGAAACGCCTGAAACAGTCTATGTTTCAAACCCCGAGCTCGAATATAGTTGACCAGAGCAAATACTACTTTAATCACATGATCAAACTGCAAAACCTTCAAACATAATACCTGCTGATGAATTAGGCAGTGAAATTTTGTCAATGGTTTACCTGCATACTGTTCAATAAATGTTACAGCATCAACATTTTTTCCACACATAGATGGGGCACCATCAGTGCAAACTGCTGCTAAATTCTTGAAATTTAAGGATAGTTTTTCGGTTACACACATCTTTACATTTTCTGTGATCTCCTTTCCTGTTGTTCTTCCTTTCATTGAACACAAACCAGCAAGCTCCTCTGTCACCTCAAAATTCTTATTAACGCCTCTTACATATATTAAAAGCTGTGCAGTATCTTTCACGTCAGTACTGTTCAGCGCAGGGTGGCAATATCAGCCACCCTGTGCTGAACAGTCATACGAGACAAACTGATATTTTCAAGATTATTTTTCTCATTAGGACACAATTCAGAAATGGCAATCATCAGACACTTTTTTATTAATTCTCCCTCAGTAAATGATTAGCCAGCACAAACTATTTCTTGTGATATTTTTAAGCTTACCTTTGTGGCAACTTCATTTGCAGATGCCACTTTTTTAAAGGCTTGTTGCTCACCACTAAGGACTTTCAGTAACTTTAAGGACTTTCAGTAACTTTGCTGCTTTTATTTGCTTTTCACTTGCATCCAACTTGCCAAGGTTAGGATGTTTCAATTCAAAATGATGTCTCAGATTGTACAAATGCTCGATGTTCCGAATCTATTTATGCTTTTTACTTGAGCTCATTGTGTCGAGATTGACAATATTAATTACAAAAAACTAATGATGAAAAACTTGCAATAATGCAGGTTATGATAACAGTTATGTAATGTATTGCTCCAGCTACAACCAACCAATACACTGCCAAAGCCAGTCAAGGCAGCGCCAACTTTGTGTAATATGATTCGTTCTCATTCGTAGACATCAAGTCGTTATTATAAAGATGTAACTTTGAATTTCCCCGCAGCGACACTAGTGCTAACAAAACCTCAAAGTGATTGTAATAATTTGTTATTAAATACGACAGTGGGAATAACTCCAAATGCAATTTATTGTCGAGTTGAAAGAAACATGATTGTGACATTAATAGCATGAACGTAAACATGCAGAGTCTTAGTAAAAATTTAATTCAATGCTAGGAAATCATCTAATTTCATATTCCCCTGTATGATTAAATAATTTCAATCAGGCAGACGGGCCAAAATAAATAGCATTGTGGACTGCTTGTTGTGCAGGCCTGATCTAGAGGAAGTATGTTAAATTGTATACCTAAGGCCAGGAGGGTTAATCAGATAGGAGTTTGATGGATGAATAATATCATTAAGCATTAACTTCAGAAAAAGAAAATGTTGTGGAGGGTAATGGAGAAAGGTGAAAAGCAAACTCGTGACAGTACAAGTGTCAGACAAGAAGGATGACTAGTATGGTAAGGAAGGCAAAATCACATTATGAGAAGAAACTAGCCAATCAAGCCGAGGGAAATCCCAGAGTTCTTTTGGCAAGTAAGAGAACTAACAACCTTAATGAGTGCTGATGGTCACGAAATGACAGAAGCAGATAAAATAGTTGACTTACTGAATGACCACTTTACACTCATAGAAGTAAAGTTAGTGCTGTGACATATGCAACAGAGACTTATATGGCAACAGAGGTGGATGAATTGGAGATTCTTGGGATATTCAGAATCTCAGTGTGAATACAGTTGTCGGATTAGATGGGATATCAGTTCACATTTTGTGAGGATGTGCAAGGAAACTAGCAATGCCTCTGATCAGGCTCTTTAATTTGAGTCTGAGCTCTGGTAGAGTTCCAAGGGAATAGAAAGATGGCAAAATAATTCCCTTGCATAAAGGAGGTTCTAAAACTGCAGTGTTGAGCTATAGACCAATCAGTATCTCAGGATTGGTGGCAAAAGTACTGGAATAATTAGTCAAAAAGGAATTCAGAAATGGGTGGATAGGAATATGATACTGTATAAGAGGCAACATGGTGTTGTGAAGGGTCGGTTATGCCTTAGTAATATTTTATAATGGAGTGACAGCTTAGTTGGATAAGGGAAATGGCTAGACAATGATTCTGCTGGATTTTGCAAAGGCATTTGTCCAAATACCATATAAAACTGTTAACAAATTAGAACAGATGGGGATGGATAAGAGACTGACTACTGGATAGATATCAAAAAGTGGTGTATATATATATATATATATATATACAGAGAAGCAAAATCCAAGCAAAAGCTGTTGACTAGTGATGTGCCACAAGGTTCAGTGCAAGGGCAACTACTGTTTAATTTGTACATAAATGGTATGTCATTATTAATTTATTAATAATGATATATTAATGATTTATTAATAAATATATCATTTATTATATATCATCAGCTCACCAAAAAAAAAAAAAAAATCAGCTAATGCCTTTTATTCCTGTTTTGTGGGGATGTGGGGAGTAGACGAGGCTATTTTAGCCCTATCTAACTTTTGGAGACTGAGTGAGCAATTCAATCTCCACTTGTACCCAATCAGAGATAGCTGGTCCAAGGCCATCACTAATTAAGTGGCACACAGTGAAGAGAGACGGCTCAACAAGTGCCGCCATCTCATGGTCCCTAACACAATATATTTAATGTCTGAAATAATGTGGGTTCTACGGTCGATTTTCTTGAGTTTACGGGATGAAAAACCCAAGTTCCTTGGAGAAAAAACCCGCTTGCCCATGCCAGAGATAGACTAACTCGGAAACTGGTCGAAAAAAGGCTTACAAAAATTTCCTCTAGTCACCTATTAGATTTGAAAGCAAGTCTTCCTTTGTGTGGTCAAGCGCTGTGGTGTGCAAACGCCACATCCACTGAGCTGCACAGGCTCATGTATTCATATATTAATTATATATCATTAGGTAGAGTAATAGTGAATCAGGGTGATGTTGGAGAGCATGCAGGATGATTTAAATAGACTTTCAATGTGGGCAAAAGATAATGGGTGTCAGTTTAATGGAGAAATGTAAAATTATGCATTTGGGGATAAATAGATTATATGCCGTGTAACACATAGTTGGAACTGTACTCTAGGAAATAGATTAAGCTATGGATTTAGGGGTAGTGGTAGAGAGACAGAGAGTTGAAGTTTAGAAGATATATTGCTAAGGTAGTTCATAAGATTACTTGGCTATTGAAGAACACACAAGTAGAGATAAAGAAGTTGTTATTCTTCTTTATAAGGCCACATCTGGATTACTGTACTCAGGTCTAGTCCCCTGGGTTTCTGGGAGATGAAGAAGTGGTAGAGAGGATTCTGAGGAGCGCAACTAAGATAGTGAGTGGTCTCTGGAACATTCCCTGTGAGGATAGATTGAGAGTTCGTGGACTGCAGAAGTTGGTTGATAGGCAAAAAAAAAAGAGGGTATATGATAGAAACATTTTAGTTACTTAAAGTGTTTAATAGGATTGATGCAATGGTAATGTTTCAGCACTTGGCTAGAGGGGCAAAACAAGAGGTCATTTTGGAAGTTGAGTAAAAGTGTGGTTAGCAGAGGCACGAGGACTAGATTTTTCACTTGTAGATTTATGAATGAATGGAATGGGTGCCCAGAGTCAATTGTTAGTACTTCTCTGTTAATGGGTTCAAGGAGAGGTATGGTAGTTTGTGTGGATAATTTGGATCTCCTGCAATAACTCTTCAGACTTTATGGAGGTCCTGTACAATAATAATAGTAATAACAATTTCCACATAATTAACTGTTGATTTCAGTCAAATCATTGTTATAATCAGAAGTGAATTATTAATACAATTCATATACTGATAATGATAGTTCTTCACTGTTAGGTATGATGGAATAAAATTTTATATTTTGGCTCTTTATTAAAATTTACTTCATCATTTCAATTTTAGGTTTCAATCAAACCATTGAAGGAAACCAAAATGGTATATATGTCTACAATAAATAATCCAAAAACAGGAAAGATCCTGTTTTTGGATTATTTTCTGTAATATTTACTGAATATTTACTGTAGAGTGCAGTTTCAGAAACTGCACTCTAACTTTTCACTTGCTGTTTTTATTTATTTCTTTATTTACCCAAACATAACAGCATTTGTAGTCTTCAATCTCTGGCATTTTTATCATATTGACAACTTTGTTTATTATCGAATTTGTTTATATGGTAAACAGCATAACAGCCAGAATAATAGGTCAGATTGTAGTGCAATGTGGTTGTAGCCCATGGCCTTTCTTCACTGTATCGTTAATTGGAGTCTGCAAACTGTGGAATGATGCCTTGCAACCATATCCAAGAATTCTGCTATCACGAAATGTCTTGTTCTCGCTCCAGACATGAAATGGGAAACCACTCCAAAACACTCGCTTTTATGCTGTGGCTCATTTGCATATACTGCTGACATCACTATTTACATAATATACCTTACTTTCAGCTGTTTTTTTTTTAGTTGTTGTGATTTTTCTCTATGTTCCTTAATTTATGGAAACCAGTGTAGCATTTTGTTTAGGACTGATTGATATTGATTCATTTTGTCAACATTATGGAAACTACTATGTTGGAATTCTTCTGCTTTTTAAGTTTAAGCTTGCATCTGCAATACTTCAGTGTGTCTGTCTGTCATTATTTTGGTCTCCCACTGTTCATTTTATATTTGGTTTCCAGTCTCCTGCAAGTTTAATATGTTTATTCCATTCTGATCTTCTCTTTTTTTATTTATTCATTTATGGATTGTTTATGTTATGGAAATGTTTTTATTTCACATGTATTTATCTGTTGTATTTTTGATGCTTCTATTCTTGTTTCACGTACATAAGTCATTGCTGGTCTGACTACTGATTTATATATTCTTACATTTGTTCATTAAATATGGAACTATACTCAACATGCAGAAAAATAAAGATCATTAGATCTTTATTTTTTGATATAGTTGAATTTAGACAGCCTGATATTTTATTAGCCTTCAGGGATTGTTCTTTTGCTTCATTATTTTCTCTGTTCACAGTTATTTCTAGGTATTTAAATTTCATTACCTGTTCCAGTATTTTTCATTTAGTTCTGATTTACATCTTACTGGTTATTTTGCAATTACCATTGTTTATGATTTCTCTGTTGATATTATTATTATAAGGGCACCTCCATGGAGTCTGAAGACTCATTGCAGGAGACCCAATCTATCCACTCATACTTCTCCTAGAATCCATTAACAGACAAAGCACTCACAACTAACTCTAGCAACCAATTCCACACATTCACAACTCTCCAAGCAAAAAATCTAATCCTCACACCCCTACTAATCACACCCTCCCCTACTAACTTTTAACATTTTCATGTTAAAACTGCTGCATATCCATTGGAATTTTAATATCATTGCTTTTGGAGATCATCTTTACTTCCAGCAAGTAATACTATTTGAAATTTCCTTTTTTTTTTATTTTGATTCCATTTATGGTTCTTAAATTATGTTATTATTTCATCCATAATTATATTAAAATAAATATGGACTTTTAAGTCAATGATTCTTTAGAATCACTTTGCCTGATTTCTTTCCTTATAGGATTTTGTTTGTGTATTTTTGTTGTGATATTTTATTACATGTTCATTCATGTGTGTGTGTGATTGTTTTGATAACTTGCAGCAGTATATTTCTTGATGTTAATACTTTCAAGACATCCTGCAATATGATTTTCTCAAAATCCTTTTATAAATCAATGAAACACATATTGGATTTTTACATTCTATTGCTTTTTCTGTTATTTGCTTCATAATAAATATGGTATCAGTACATGAGCTTTCCTTATTATTATTATTATTACCCAAGACCCCATGGAGTCAAAGACTCATCTAGGAGGTCCTTTGATCAAACACAGCTCATTATACTGTGCTTTAAACACACTCAAATTCTCTGCAGACACCACACTCTCAGGCAAGGCATTCCAATTTCACAACTCTGCATGAAAAAAACCTGCTTCTCACTCTCCTACTCACACCCTCCTTATACAGCTTCCAGGGATGACCTCTGGTTCTCCCCTGATCTCCCACTATTTTCTGTAGAACCTCTCCAGCATTGATCCTATAACAACTCCTTAATAACTTGTAGGTCTCTATCATATCTCCCCTTCTCCTCCTCCTGTCCACCAAACACTGCAAGTTGCATCTTCTCAATCTTTCCTCATACTCGACATTCCAGAGGTCAGAAACTACCTTAGTCAGTCGCCTCTGGACCCTCTCCAACATCTCTTCATTCTTCTGAAACCAGATGACCAAATCTGGGCACAATAGACCATGTGTGGCCTAATCAAAACCTTATACAATGGAACAAGAATCTCCATACTTCTACAAGTCAGTGTCCTCTGCATCATTCCCAGAAACCTTTGTGTTGTCTTCACAATTTTGGCTATGTGTCCCCTAAATTTCAGATCCTTATCCACTATCACTCCCAGATCTCTTAATAAAAAGGAAACGTTTTCCTGCAAATAATTGTTAGAGGTAGGATAATATGAGTATTCACTACTTATACAGCATACTTTTTCTCCAGTAGGTTCAATGAGATAATTGCTACTATGTATATACATGCTAAAATAAGCAAAAGAACTTTGACATCCAAGAATATGGAGAGAATGAAAGAAGACTTTCGCACATTTAGTGTGTGTAACATCTCTTCATTTTTCTGAAAACCAGGTGACCAAATTTGGGCACTATTGTGCCCAGATTTGGTCACCTGGTTCATGTGTAGCCTAATCAAAGTCTTATACAATGGAACAAGAATCTCCCTACAAGTCAGTGTCCTCTGCATCATTTCCAGAAGCCTTGGTGTTGTCTTCACAATTTTGACTATGTGTCCCCTAAATTTCAGATCCTTATCCATTATCACCCCCAGATGTCTTATTTCCTCCACCTCCAACAATATATCCTCACCAACCATAAATTCTGCATCCCATCTTTGTTTTCCAAATTTTAAAACCTTACATTTTGCAACACTGACCTCCCATTCCCGTGCCCAATCACTCAATTTATTCAAGTCTTCTTGTAAGGCCACAATAT
The DNA here is from genome assembly GCF_054136105.1 of Typopeltis vanoorti. Taxonomy (NCBI): domain Eukaryota; kingdom Metazoa; phylum Arthropoda; class Arachnida; order Uropygi; family Thelyphonidae; genus Typopeltis; species Typopeltis vanoorti. Next base: position 33,408,276 of record NC_143567.1, on the reverse strand, counting down.
CCTCTCTACTCTTCATGGTTCGTCCCAACTTTACATCATCTGCAAATAACTGAATATCTCCATCCAAATCTTCACCAATATCATTAATATACAAGTTAAACAGCAATTGCCCTAAAACAGATCCCTGAAGCACACCACTAGTAACTTTCCTTTTCCTGGATATCTCTCCCCTATACACAACTTGTTGATACCTATCAGATAGCAAGTCTCCAATCTAATATCCAACCTCATCCACTCCAGTTTGACTATCAACTTATCATGCGGTAATCTATCAAAAGCCTTTGCAAAATCTAAGTATATTACTGCGTATCTTTCTCCTCTGTTCATGGAAGCAGTCACCTTATTGTAATAAGTAAGTAGATTACTAAAACATGACCTCCCTTTAGCAAATCCATGTTGTCCATCAAAGATAATACCATTGTTGTCAACCCAATTCTGGATCCTAGTTCTCACAAGCTTCTCCAATAACTTAACTACATATTTAAGGTCCACCTGACACACACGGGCCTATAGTTTGATGCTTGAGTTCTATCACCTCCTTTGTGAAGTGGCACAATCTTGCCCTCCTTCCACTCCTTGGGAGCTTGACCAAGTGCAAGACTCGTATTAAAAAAATATGTCAAGGCCAGCATCAACTCCCTGGCACATTCCTTCAGAATACGTAGTGATATATTATCAAGTCCTACAGCCTTATTTACATTTAGTTTGCTCAACTCCCCATACATCTCTTGCTCACTTATAGTCAGTCTCTCTTCCCCATCATCAACTGCTCTCAATCTCTCCATGAAGTCACATTCACAAGATTGAATGACCTTTATGAACTGCTCATTAAGTATCTCCACCACACCTTCTGCAACTTCATACCATTTTCTCCAATCATTGTCATCCTTCCATAATCATTCTTTCTTTTGCTGGCTACATATTGAAAGAACTCCTTAGGATTCTTTTTAGCTTCATTAGCTAACTGCTGTTCATACCTCTCTTTAGTTACTCTCACCAACTAAGTCACCCACCTTGCCTGGTCTTTGTAGTCCTCATGGAATTTGTTATTTCCACTTCTCTTATGCTGCCTCCATAATGCCCTTTTTCTCTGTATCGCATGCTTAATCTCTTTATTCATCCATTTCACTCCTACCTTATTTAACCTTCTTACCTTGGAATACATTTAGACATTGCATCTACTAGATAGTTTTTGAAAATCCCCCAAGCTGCATTGATCTCTTTTCCAGCTAACTTTTCATTCCATGCTACACCTGCAAGCTGTCTCCTGAGCTCTTTATAATCACCCCCCCCCCCCTTGTAGTTCCACATATACCCTTTTCTTACAGAGGTGCTCACACTGCTGGCAACCACTGAGGTAATCACCTCATAGTCACTCTCACAAATTGGTGGGTGATTTGACACTTCATTTATTATTATTATTATTATTATTACTACGGGCTACTCCAGGAGTCCTTAGACTCATCGAGGGAGGCCCTAAGCATCATGTTCACACAACTGTTCAACATTCTTACAGTATCTATCATACCTTGCCTTGAACTCGCTCACTGTCATAGCACCCACAACAGACTCTGGCAGCTTATTCCACTCATTTACCACTCTAAAAGTAAAGAACCCAGCTCTAACACCCCTGCTAACCACGCTCTTGCCCAGCTTCCATGGGTGTCCCCTAGTTCTCCCACCACCAGTCCTGATCTCAAAAATATCATCTGAATTAATCCTATAGAATCCTTTTAGCAATTTGAATGTCTCAATCATATCTCCCCTTTTCCGCCTATCAACTAGTTTCTGCAACCCACAAATCTTCAACCTGTTCTCATATGGCTCATTCCATAGACCTGCTATCATCTTAGTCACTCGCCTCTGGATCCTTTCCACCTCCTCCCCATCAAGAAGGAACCGAGGTGACCAAATCTGGGCACAGTAGTCGAGATGAGGTCTTATCAGGGCTCGGTACAGAGGTACAATAACTTGCTTTTCTCTGCTCGTCAAGGTATTTTTCAACAACCAAGTGAGTTGATGAGCTGATTTAGCTACTTTCGCAATGTGCCCCCTAAATTTCATCTCCCTATCCACCAACACTCCCAAGCCCTGGCCTCATCAATCTCTTGGAGTACAGTTCCACCAATGTGGTATACTGCTGCTAATCTTTTCACTCCGAAATGCATAACCTTACATTTTGTCACATTAAATTGACATCCATTCTCCTTAGTCCAGAACTCCAATCTATCTAAGTCATCTTGCAAGACTTTGACATCTTCTGCGTTCATTATCGCCCTACCCAACTTTGCATCATCAGCGAACAAATGAACTGTCCCACTTAGACCCTTCCCTATATCATTAATGAACAGATTAAACAGCAGTGGTCCAAGAACAGAACCCTGTGGCACACCACTAGTCACAGGCCGTCTTTTGGACTCTACTCCTGAATAAACTACTCTTTGATATCTCTCCATCAACCACCCAGCTATCCATCTCACCAACCCTATATCCATTCCCATATGTTGTAGTTTATGGATTAGAATTCCATGTGGTATCCTGTCAAACACCTTTGCCAGGTCCAGCAGTATCACTGTAAACCCATTTCCCTTATCCAGTTCAGCCGTCACCTTGTTATAAAACTTGAGCAAGTTACTGAGGCATGATCTACCCTTCACAAAGCCATGCTGTCCTCTGTACAGTATCTCATTTTCATCAATCCATTCCTGTATTTTTCCCTTGACTACTTTCTCCAAGACCTTGACAACGACTCCTGATATGCTGATCGGTCGGTAATTTGCAACCATAGTCTTGGATCCTCCTTTATGCAGTGAAACTATTTTCCCCTCTTTCCACGCCTTCGGGACTAAGCCAGACCCGAGACTCAGATTAAACAACATGGTCAAGGGCACTGATAATTCATTAGCCGCTTCACGCAAGACCCGTGCCGGTATACCATCCAATCCCACAGATGTATTCACATTAATGTTCTGTAATAGACTATTCACCTCCACTTCATTCATCACAATTCCCGTATAAACTAATGGTTCCTTCATTTTTTCAACGTCACCACCTGGATGATATACTTTTGCAAAGTGCGTGCTCAGTAACTCCACTATATCGACTGGTTCAGTGAACTCTTTACCATTGCCATTCCTTAAAATCATTTTGCCATGTACAGTTTTTTTCTTGCTTGCAGCATATTGAAAGAACTGTTTGGGATTCTCTTTTGCTTGCATAGCTAGTTTCCTTTCATAATCGGCTTTTGCTGTTTTTACCACACTCGTTACCCTTCTGGCCTGTACTTTATACCGTTCGTGTGCCTGCAGGTCACCCCTTTCTTTAAATTCCCTCCATAGTTGTTTCTTTTTTTGCAGCTCAAGCTTAATGGTGTTATTCATCCATTTAACCCCTCCTTGTTTCACTATTCGGACCTTAGGTATACAATCAGCCATAACCTCCTGTAAATGCTCTTTGACCACTTCCCATGCTCTATCGACATCCAGCCCTTGCAGTTGTACATGCCATGGCACTGATCCAAGCAATCTGTTAAGCTTGTCATACTTGCCAGCACGGTAATTCCACATATACCCTGTCTTAATCACAAATTGCACACCTTTAGCCACCTCCCAGGTGAAGACCTCATGATCACTCTCACCAATAGGTGGCAACATGGTCATATTCATTACAGTCAAATTCTCAGATACTATTACCAGGTCAAGCACTCTCACACCCCTAGTATTTTCAATTACATGCTGTTTCAGATAGTTATCCCTTAATAATTGAATAAAATCCATTTCCTTCCTCACATGTGTCCTCTCCTCCTTCCAATCAATGTTACCATAGTTGAAATCCCCCATAATAATTACCCTCCTTCCACTCATTTCATCAATTTGTTTATGCATACCATCTCCACCATCTATTCCATCACCTGGTCTATAGCAGCACCCAACTGTATATTTTATTCTGCCAGTGTCAATCTCACACCAAATAGCCTCAAATGAGCTCCTTTCACTATCCTGCAATACTTCAATTCTCCTTGGCTGCAGTTCATCAGCTATCATCAATAACACCCCTCCCCCAATTTTATTCTCTCTGTCCCTCCTAAACATACTATAACCTACACATTCTATCCCAGTAACTATATCATCTTCCGTCAGCCATGTTTCACTAATGCCAATAACCTGTGGCCAGGAAGAGCTAATCAAGGCCAAAAATTCTTCCTTCTTGTTCCTAATACTCCTGGCATTAGTATACATGAATTGCAGTGATCCCTTGTCCCACCCCTATCTTGATGCGTTATTCTAAATATCCCATTCCCATTTTTTGTCCTTATTGCTGGCTCAGGTACATTATATACATTTTTACACTCAACTGTCTCACTGATGTCTGGATATCCACTTCCCCCCCTCCTTGGTAGTTCTAGTTTCCCTGGTTCTGCACATCCATTTTCACTTCATTCAGCAACACTTTTTCCAGTCTCCGCACACCAAGTCCATTCAAATGCAGTCCATCCATCTTGTATAAGTCCTTTCGCCCATCAAACTCATTCCACACGTCCACGAATTCCACACCACACCGTCCGCATAACCTGCACATAATGTCATTATTGTCAGATTATATAATTACATATAATTTATAATTACATCCTCTGATGAGATGACCAAATCCAAGACCCTCAATCCTCGTGTGCCCTCTGTTACATACTGTCTGAGGTAGTTGTCCCTCAAAAAACTCATTTTCTTTACTTCCAGTTGCTATCTCATCATTCCAGTCTATATTGTCATAATTAAAAGCGCCATAATGATCACTCTTTTCTTATTTGATTGGCTAATTTGATTATACATTTCATAGTCACTACCATCCACATTTCCTGATCTATAACAACATCCAACCAAGTATTTCATTCCATTCACCTCTATCTCACACCATATTGCCTCAACACCACTGGCACTATTTCCCTCTTGCATCTCTACTTTGTATGGACATAACTCTCTCTATCATCAGTAGCACTTCCCCTACCTTTTTATTCCTTCTATCCTCACGAAACATATCATATCCTTCCATCTCTATTCCAGTCAGGATATCGTCCTCATCTAACCATGTCTCACTTATTCCAACAATTTTGGGGTGAACAGACTCAATCAGTACAACCATTTCATCTGCCTTGTTTCTTACACTTCTAGCGTTTGTATATAAACACAACAACTAGTTCCACTGATAACACTCATTCAATATGATCTCTCCATGCTCGACTGGGGCCATTTCCCTTTCTGCTTATTCATTTTAGAACCCTTTTCAATTCCAACTGTTTCCTCTTGATCCCAGGTCATCCCATTCCTTTCCTGTCCACCTTTCTCACACTGTGTACCCCTGTCCATCCTGAGCCTCCCTGTTTCACTGTTCATCTTGCACACCCATTCTCTCGTTTTCCAATCTCATGCCACTTACTTCCTCATTTATAACCACCTCTTCAATCTCTCCTGTCGTACTTTCCTGCTCTTCCACATCACTTCCCACCTTATCTGATCCATTCTCTATACTCACTTCTCTACCTTTCAGCAACAGTCTCTCTAAATGACTCACACCATAACCACTCAAATGAGTCCATCGCTCCCATACAGTTTACTTCGTCCTTCAAACTCATTCGACACATTAACAAATTGTACTCCCCTCTCCTCACACATTTCAGCCAACATACCATTCATAATCCTTGCTCTCCACCTCATCTCACCACAGTCATACCTAGGCAATATGCTTACAACCCTTCCTGTCACACTATTCTCTTTTATCCATATGGAATCCTTGTTGTTCATGATTATAATTTAGTCTCGGTTCTAATTCTTCTTTCATAATTTTTGTACATATTTTTAGGGTGGTGCACAATAAGTTTATTCCTCGATAGTTTGGGTGTTCAGATGTAAAATAACGTCTTTATTTCTACCTATACTCTATCTCAATGGTCTTGTATAAGGCATATACAAAACCATTTTACTTTCGCTACTCCTAGAAATGAGGTATAGGTTAAGTTTGCTTAACCTATACCTCACACTGTTAATCTTCACTGTGACCAATTTCTGTCCCCCCCCCCCCTTCTCTGCCATTAGATAGACTTCGAGTAGTAAGCCTATCTAATATAAGCAGTTCCTAAACATGCGCACAATATCAATTAGAAAATTGATATTTTTTTTATTGACTGCACTATCTAATTGACTTCCTAATGCTTGAAAGCTAGAAAACAGGAATTAATCAATACGTTTACACAATTTCTTTACATGTAAGTCATGGTTAATCATATCTTACTATGCCCGCAGGTTCGCTAATTTTTTTCGATATAGTGCATTGGCTAAGGAATAAAATCAGGTAATTACAAAACAAAACATTTATTTTTAATCTAGTGCAATAGGTACAGAGCACACAATAATTACTGAGAGATTATTTCACTCAAAAGTTTTAACACACTGAAAAATGCAATTCTAGCAACAGAAAGTACTGTGCGTTCACTACCAAAAGAAACTCATTATACATTAACATAAAGATGTCTCCTATGACACAACTATGCACATATATGCTTACAAGCTAACATAACTCTTCCTATCACATAAGCTTAAAGTTAACATTATTCTTCCTATAAGGATTGTAACAAAATATTCTTCCAGCCACATACAATACTTATTTAGCCCTATTCCCGATGTTATCACATACACTCTCTTAAACTAAACATACTTAACAACACATAAGCTTCCCTCAACTTATAACCAAGTTACCACCTGTTTACAAATAATATCTCGCAATCACACATGATTCTGAGATACATTCTCTTAGCAAAATACAATTAAATTATTGCTTACTTGCAACTACAACGAGTGGAAAGTCCGATTAGCTCAAGCAAACTACATCGAGACTGGAGCGTCTTCCGTCTGGTCAGTCTTTGTGCTTCTTGGACTGCATTGGCAGTTTCCCATAGAATTTTCCTCCATCGAACTTGCTGGGATTCTGCCATAGTTACTCGGAACCTAGAGAGAGGGCTGGCAGCAGAAAAACATGAGGCATCCTCAGTGGGAAAAACAAGCCTCCTGGACGAAAGAAAGGGGCCCTGAGGAAGTCGAAAGTAAATAACCTAAAAAGTCCCGAGCCAAGCGCCGCTTTTGCCTTTTATGCATATTTTCAGCCCTTTGTTCTCAATGATGAACTTACCAAGATTAGCCAGTAGTGAAAATGACATCGATGCTGGCCGTTCGACCATATGATCTTTGGATGGTACTTATCGCTGCTAATCTGGCTTAATCCCTACTAAGCTTTACTAACTGGTCAAATGTATGTGAATTCTTATAGCAAATTTTTTAACATCTTATTTAGTACATTTTTCTTTCATACTTTCAAATAAAAAAAAAACTGGAAAATCTATAGCGAAAAATTTATGAAGTTTAATTTCTCTCAAGAGATTTTACACAGATTTTGTTCTTTTTTTAGTATTGGTATTATAATGTTTATTCCCAATTCATTGTGAATCTGCCCTTAAAGATATTTAAGAAATTCAACTTCTCATGTCAGTTATTTGAATACTAAATACTAAATATATGACAAAATACTAAAATTTCTTTACCTCCATATTTTAGTATTTTGTCATAAATATAAAATTCCAGTTGATTTTTCAATTTCGAGATGATTGATTCTATTAGACTATTGTTTATTTTAATTTCACCTGTTTTCTAGCTGTGGTATTTCAGGTATTTTTATTTCTTCTTTGTTTTCATACAATTTGATAAAATAGTTTTTCCATTATTCTCTGTCTATGAATAGTATATTTATATCAGGAGCAAATATTCTTGGTGTGCAGTGCACATCCACAGAATAGCAATATTACCAATATTATGTTTTTGCATTTATTCCCATTAAAGACTCCCTTAATTGTTTCCTGGCTTCCCTTGATTCCTAAAATTAAACACGGCACACTAATGCTTCATGAAAAGGACACTTTTCGACATGTAAACATTGCATCACATTCGTGTTAATGGCCCCGTGTGTACAGTCACAAATACAAACACCTTTGAGCCCTTTGAACAGACATACAGATGGTACAGCAGGTCAAATTCTCAGCATTCCAGTGGTTTAAAACTACCCAGAAGGCAAATCAGGGTGAGTGTTGAGATAATAGCACCTAGTGACTGTGATTGGTTATTGTGTCTGATGCATGCATGCATGCATGCATGCATGCAGCATAGTCTGCAGGAGAGGAGTGTTTTCCATTCATTCGAGTGATAAACAAAGCTACTTGTTTTTCTTGCTTGCGGTATAGCATATGTTGAGGTTGGAAAGTTTTTTAAATGGGGACATTTTTATTCTAGTTTTTGGACATAGCAAAAATTTATCTATTCCTGAATAAAATGAATACTTCTGTGCATTAAAAGAAGTTGTTGATCTGTAACAGTATACTAGCACATGTGAGATATCTATTATTGATAAGACAAAACAGCTGCTGATACTTAAAGAAGAAAAAAAAATTACGAATATAGGATTCCCAAAAGTGTGAGAATTCCAATAATGATTGGATATTATGTATCCTATTATTGCCTAAAATGTATTCTGAGTCTCAGTAAACAAAAGAAAATTCTTAGAAAATGAAGTGAAATACACATAAACCAAAGAAATACACATAACACGCACAACAGATTTTACAAGATGATTTGCCGCTCCATCAAACCACATGTATTCCTGCCATACCTAAATAAACTACCTGATCAATATTATTAGTTCATTGAATTAGCCTCTCCCTATAGTGGCTGTTATTATTGGTTAATTATTTATACCTTGCAAAAAAAAATCTCTTTCCCTCTTCTTATAAGTTTTTTTTTTAATTATGTCATCATAAATTCACTTATTCGTGTCTAGACTTAATAGAATCACATGCTATTCACCCTATCCAGCAACCTATAGAACACACATATCTCAAGTGTCGATTATTAATAATTCATTTGCCGTTTGCAAAAAGGAAAACATTTTTAAAATGGCAACCTGGAACGTACAAGGAATTGGACACAAGGATAGTCAATTGGACCAAATACTATCAAAAAAAAAGGTAAAAATTGCAGCTATAACAGAAACTAAGAGGAAGCAAAAAAGGAACCAAACTTACATCAAACTGCATTCAAATCTACTCCGGTGTTCCTAGAGAAGAAAGAGCCCACTGGAATAATGCTTATGCTCCATAATTCCTTGAAAAATAGTATAGAAAACTATATATATCACAATGAAAGAATATTATTGGCTCGAATATGGTTAAATCAAAAACATCTAACAATAATAGCAGTTTATGCCCCTATTGAAGGCAGTGAGAAAGAAAGTAATGAATTCTACAATATACCACAAGAATGTCTTAAACAAAGTAGATAAAAACGATTACATATCCTTCTTGGAGACCTTAATGCCAGAATTGGAACAGAGTTAACTGCAATAAACTTCTTGAGATATTAATAAATGATAAATAATAAATTAATAAGTGATAGAGTTCCTCATCACCTAATTACAACGATCCATGATACATATACAGACAACATGATTGCAATAAAAGTTAAGGGAAGAATCTCTGACTAGGAACCTATAAACAGGGGAGTAAGGCAAGGCTCTAGCCTGTCACCTATTCCCTTCACAATCTATATGAATTCTATAGTAAGACATTGGAGACTCACAGTACATGATTTATCCCAATTAACAAATGCACTAGTATAGACACAATACTGTTTGCAAATGATCAGGTTATACTTGCAACCTCTGAAACTGACCTGCAATACTCTAGCCATCATCTTAATCTAATACTAAAGAAATTTAATATGGAAATTTCAAAAGTGAAGGCGAAGGTACTTGCCTTTAAGGGAAGAGAACCAATAAGAAGTAAAATCCATTTAGATAATACAATTATTGAACAAGTCAACTCTTTCAAATACCTTGGATATCACCTAACCTACAGACAAAAAAAAAACAAAAAAACATAGAAATGAAAATTACAAATTTCAGTAGAGCTTTAAATATTATAAATATCAAGTTTTTAAACCCTCGAAGGTATAAAAACATACTCGGATTAGAGCTTATAAAACATTGGCAAGACCTGTGCTGACTTATGGAAGTGAGGCATGGACTATCAGAAAAGAAGATGAGAGAAAATAACTGCAGCAGAAATGAGATTTATGAGGAGAACTACAGAATGCACTTGTTAGAGATCATAAAAGAAATGAAATCATGGAAGAAATGAATGAACAGCCAATAATAGAATATATCCCCAATTATAGATGGAAATATAAATAGCACATTGTAAGAATGGACAATAGTAGAATGACCAAACAAATTCTTGAATACACACCCGTGGGAAAGAGATCACTTGGAAGATAATATAAAAGATGGAATGAGACCGTAACAGGCCCCAAGGCCTAATACAAGATAGGAAGATGATGCTAGTGATCATTTGCCATTAAGGAAAGTATTTCTACTCACACTTATTCTTTCCTTTACATTTTCCATTCTCACATGACTTATTAATTAGCATTCTCCTTCATTATTGTTTTTTATAATATATTAAAAACAAACATGTTCTCCTACAGTATGCAGATTTTGCTACAATTAATTGCATTGGACCAATTAAGATGAGCGCTGATGCACTATGCACTCTTCAAACTTTTATATATATATACTATCTATATATATATATACATATATATATATGTATATATATACTATATATATATATATATATATACATATATATATATGTAAATGCTATCATACAGTCAAATTGATGTGAATTTTGTAGCTCAGGATGTATAAGTCACATAACAGCACACCAACCGAAATGAGCACACGATGCCACATATATATATATATATATATCTGGTCACACATTACCTATAGCACATTAGTGCTCTGTGTGTGTGGGCAAGAGGAATAGAAGAAGAAGAAAGGAGGAATCTGTTCATGTTTTGCTTGATCAGCTGAGGGTTTTCTTTTCTTTGATTTCAGATCATTTTCTGTGCCTTATTTCTGTGCTCAATGGAAATCATATTATGATACTCTAGAGCAGGCATTCCCAACCCTATGCCCGTGGGCACCATGGCGCCCGTCGACCGATTTGTGTGTACCTGCCGCTGTTCAACCGTGTGCCGTATAGTTTGAAATAATCACATGCACATCATGCAACAATTCATGGCATGCTATATGACGCATGCGTTAATGACACATGATGAGTATTAAACGCATACAATGTAAAGTAGACACACATTAGAAGTTGTTCATTATCTGTTGCTAGTTATATGCGCATAATTTTAACGGTGTCTTGTACTTAAATTTTTGAAATATTTTGATTTTTAATCTAAAATGAGTGAATCAAGTAAAAGACATCAAAGTTATAATTTTAACACTGACTGGGAGGAAACATATTGTTTTGTTAATTTTAAAGATGATTGCGTTTGTTTGTTGTGCAACAGTAGCATTGCAATTCCGAAAAAACATAATGTTGAACATCACTTCCAGACAATGCATGCCACTTTTAATACAAATTATCCACTTAAATCTGAAATAAGAATGAAAAAAACAGATCATCTAAAATCGAACCTGTCTGCCCAACAGTTGGTTTTCACTAGACACGTGGTAACATCTAAAAATGCCACCATTGCTTCTTTAAAAATTTCTCACATGCTCGCAAAGAATAAAAAACCGTTCCAAGATGGCGAGTTGTTAAAAGAAGCATTTTTGACTGGTGCCGATTGTTTATTTAAGGGATTTTCTAACAAACATGAGATTCTGTCAGCAATACAAGATTTACAATTGTCAAATAACACTGTCACAAGAAGAATACATGTAATTTCAATGGACATACAAACTCAGTTAAAAAGTGACTTGGAAATATGTAACTGGTTCTCTTTACAATTTGATGAGTCAACAGATGTATCAGACACAGCACAGTTAGCAGTTATGGTGAGAATGGTATTTAGTAACTTCATTGTAAAAGAAGATCTACTTAAAATATTACCAATGAAAGGACGAACAATGGGTGAATATATTTATAATACATTCAGAATATACGCCAAGTCGATAGATATGCCTTTGCACAAGCTGTCTGCGATAACTACTGATGGGGCACCAGCAATGGTTGGCAATATCAATGGATTTATTGCACTCTGCAAGAAAGATCATTCATATGCAAACTTTATGTCCTACCACTGTATTATCCACCAGGAAGCTTTGTACAGTAAAATATTGCCCTTTGGACATGTTATGGAAGTTGTTACAAAAATAATCAACTTCCATTCGAGCAGCCCCCTTTGCAGCATCCACTTTTCAAGGCTCTATTGCAAGACATTGAAGATAAAGAACCTGATCTCATCCTGCATACTGAATTACGTTGGCTCAGTAAAGGTAAAATAATTACAAGATTTTTAAGCTTAATTGAAGAAATAAAAAAATATCTTCACGTCAAAAATAAAATTTTGATGAACTAAATGACTTTTGCTGGCTGTTGGATTTATGTTTTCTTACAGACATCATGGAAAAATTGAATTCTTTAAATTTGGAGTTGCAAGGAAAACATAGACATGTCGCTAAAATGATAGGCTCTGTAAACTCATTTAAAGCAAAACTGGATTTGTGGATATCACATCTGCAGATGGGATCTCCCGTTCATTTCCCAAATATGAAAAAAATGGTAGGCGATAGTGAATTTAACTTGTCACCATTTGTTAAACATCTTCAAGTGCTTAAAGAATAGTTTGAAAAGAGATTTCAGGAATTTACTGTCATCGAGCCAATGATCTCCTTTTTTATCAATCCTTTTACTTGCCAAGTAAATATAATGGAAATAGATGCATGCATTGCAAAGCTTGTTCAAGTAAATGCTGAAGAACTGGAGCTAGAAATTTTGGATCTTCAGAATGACATTATGCTAAAATCCCATATAACAGATGAAAACTTCTGGAATCTAGTGGATAGAAAAAAGTTTCCATTCCTAAAAAGAGCAGCGTACAAGATAAAATTGTTTTTCGGTTCTACATACCTTTACAAATCATTGTTTTCAACCATAAATATCATAAAATCAAAATATAGATCACGACTCACTGATGAGCAACTTGATGATTGTTTAAGAACTGGAATATCATCATGTTCTCCTAATTATGAAGCACTGGCAAATGAAATGCAATGCCAAAGATCACGCTAACTTACATATATATATATTTAAATTTTTATATAATGTGAACTTTAAAGTAATAAAACATTTGATTATAATGTAAACTTTGTATATATTCATTTAACAAAAGAATTCAAAAAATTTGCTTGAAAAAATAGATGGTGCCCGTTGCCCTACCGGTTTTTTAGAATGTGCTCTAGGAAACAAAAAGGTTGGGAACCCCTGCTCTAGAGCAATCGCCCCGATATTTTTGCTTTATGAGTTTTATTTTGTTTATTTATTCCTTATTCTTTTTTTACTCTTCATGTTGGCGTCTATTAATCTTATTTTGAAAATGTTTGTAAATGCAGTTTTTTGGTAGTGCTTTTATTTCTTCAGTATGCCAGGGAGTCTATTTTGGTTTGGATTTTCCAGTTTGTTTCTATCCTAATGCTTCATATGCTGCTTGTTTAATGTTCATTTTGAATTTTTTCTAATGAGAGTCTTTCCCATTACTGATAACATTTTCTTGAAATTGTCCTTTTAGTCTATTTTGGTAATGTATTGTTTATACTGTGTTTAATAATTCCACCTTAAATTTATTTTCTTGTATTTCTTTATTTTAATTTTTCACTTTTTTTTTTAATATATTTTGCTGGAATTGTAATGTTCTCATCGTCCATGATCACTTCCAATGTCTGAACACTAATATCTTATGTTTCACTGGTTTTGCTGTTCTTTTTTGTTATTATATAATCTATGGTAGACATTTATTATCTGTTACTTCACCATGTTATTTTGTGCTGATTCTTGTGATTAAAGAAATTGTTATTTATTCTCAGTTTTTATTATCTGCACAACATTAAAGTAGTTTATTCCATTTGAGTTTTCACTTATTTCATTGAATTTTTGACATGTTCCTGGTATTATACTGTTTTCATTCCTTGCATTTAAATCTCCCTCCTGCTGGTATTATTAATTCATCGGATGTTTGTTTGTTTTCACAGTTTTCTGCAGTAGTGCGTAAAAATAAAATTCTTTAAGCTTTAAAAGAGGTATACCGTGAGTAGACATATCGATACAAAATTAATAACAGAAAACTCACATACAAAGATTATTTAATATCTAAAATCTAAAAATAAAGAATATAAAAATTCTTTATTTTTAGATTTTCTAGGTTTTTATTCTAGACTTTTATTTTGCAGTTTTATCTTTATTTTCAATATTCTTTCAGATACATATTCCTATTCTGTTATTTCATTTTGAAAATTCTCATGTATTATTATTTCTACACCTGCTTTAGCTCTCTCTCTCTCTCTCTATCGTTTTCTTCTACTCCACTAAAAATATTTGAAAATTAATTTATATATTCCTTTACCTTTTATTTTGTTGTTTCTGATATGCAAGCTATTTTTATATTTTGCTTATTCAGTTCTGCAATTAAGTCTTCTTGTTTTTGATTTAAGGAGCAAATGCTCCAAGTTCCAGTCCTCAGTATGTTCCATTACCAGTGTCTTCACAGTTCTTTCCTGGTCAAATCCATCTGGACAGTCTGGGTACAATCCTTAATGTGTTCCATTTTCATTGCTTTTTCTGTCCCCCTTTCCTGGTCAGATCCATCTTGACAATATGGTTACTTTTTGTACTCTTTCTATGAGCTGCAGTTTCTAGTAACTTTTACATCATACAAGTGGGTTGCTGTCCTTAGTTGCTGATGCACCACCCCTGCTTTAACCGGGGTGGCTCTTATTCTTAAGGTAGTTTACATGACTCGCATATATCACCCATTCACCCCCTCTCTCTTAACATTGAGGTAGTACATAGGGTTCAGTTAGAAACTGTGTTAACTTTGTTGAGTTAGAAACTGTGTTAGAAAATAACTTTAATTTAAAGTAAACCAAATTAATGTTCATCATCATCATCATCAAATTCCTGCCATGTACCCTCAAGGGGTGTACAGGATATGATAGTACTACATGAAAAAAATTACATCATTATTAATTTCCTATCTACAATTCTCCTCCAAATCAGTCTGTTACATGTCAAGACTCCAACATTATCAGATCTTATATTTCTATCGTCTAAAGCACTTTGTACCGTATCAATCCACCTATATCTTGATCTTCCTCTGGGTCGTTTTGCTGCCAACCTGGCAGAGAACACTTGTTTTGCTAATCTTTCCTTGCCCATTCTGTTTAAGTGACCAGGCCACCTGAGATTAGCTCTGCTAACGCATTCCTGGATGCTGACAATGTCAAGTTCTTTCCTAATATCTCGTTTTTAATACGATATTGCCATTGATGCCATCTGTTCATGCCTCTAATCTTTCTCAGGACTCTCATATCTGTGGTCTCTAGTCTTTGGTCAAGTGTTTTACTTCTGACCCAGCTCTCAGATCCATAAGTTAAAACTGGTTTGAACACTGTCTTGTATACAGCTAATTTAGTGTTCCGACTAATTTCTCTCTTATTCCACATGAATTTATTCAATTGACTTCCCACCATACCAGCTTTGCTGATTCTGTTGTCTATTTCTATATTTAATTTACCATCTTCAGTAAAAATCGTGCCTAAATAGCTGAAATGTTTTACTTGTTCCACAGGTTCTCCATTCACAACACAGTTGACATTTTCAATGATTCTGCATATTTTCATTGTCTTTGTCTTTTTATTGCTGACCTTCATACCATATCTATTACAACAGCTATTCAATTTAGTCAGAGAATCTTGCAGACTTGTAGCGGATTTATTTAGAAGTATAACATCATCCACATAAAGCAAAGAGCTGACATTAACATCTCCAATTTTAATATCATGTTTAATACCACTTTCCTTCATAATGTGATCCATATAGATAATGAATAACAGAGGGGATAATGTACATCCTTGTCTCACACCAGATTTAACATTAAACCATCTTCCTGTACTTCCTTCAATTTTAACTGCTGACTTACAACTCAAATAAAGACTAAGTATTGCTTGATATAATGCCCCATTGACACCATATAACTGCAGCGTATTGAATAGCTTCTCTCTTGGCACCTTGTCATATGCCTTTTCCAAATCGACAAAACTTAAATACAGATCTTTGTTATATTCCCATGCTTTCTCGACTATTTGTCGTAAAGTGAAGATCTGATCCTGACGGCCTCTATTTGGCCTAAATCCAGCTTGTTCTTCACCAAGCTTTTCTTCCACAATTCTTCTCACCCGTTTCTCAAGTATACTTGCATAGATCTTGCCAGGAACTATGCAGTGCAGCCACTGTAAGACTCTTATACCACCATACTTCAGCATTTCTGGTCGAATATCATCTACTCCTGCTGCCTTTCCACATTTCAAGCCTTTGATGGCTTTTTCTACTTCAAGTATGGATATGCATGCCTGGTCAGTGTTTTTTACCACTGTGCTGTCATCACTGCTTGTTTCATTTAGCAGTTTTTCAAAGTAATTACTCCATACTTCAAGGATATCTTTTTCTCCCATTTTCATGTCACCTTTATCATCTCTAATTCCTTTTACAGCACTCTTTCCTCCATTCTTAAGTTTCTTTAACAACCTCCAGAATATTTTGCCACCTTCTTGATATTTATTTTCTATATTCTTGCCAAAGTCCTCCCAGGACTTTTGTTTAGCTAGTTTTACACAGTGTTTATCATTCCTGCATTTGTCTCTCTATTCTCTAAGAGCACAAGCTGACTTATTTGACAGGAACTTTTGGTATGCTTTCTTCTTTTCCTTCACTGCCTCTTTAACTTAATGTGTCCACCAGGGAGTTCTGATTTTTTTATCCTTACAGACAACCTCACCACATGCCTCTCTGGCAGAATCAATCAATGTTTTCTTCAGCGTTTGCCACTGAATCTCCAAGGTTTGATTCCTGTTCTCAAACTCTTTCATTTTTTCTTCAATAATCTTTGTGTATTTTAGTCTACAGTTCACATCTGAGAGCTGCTCAACTTTTATTCGCTTTAAAACTTTCTTACGTGTTATTCTTTTCAATATGAAATTAAATTTTATCCTGCTCAAGACTAAATAGTGATCACTTCCAATTTCAAATCCTCTGTATGCTCTGGTGTCCTGCACCAGGGAGAAAACATCACTGTCAACAATAACATAGTCAATGAGACTTCTTTTATTTCTTGCCTCTTCTCTTCATGTGAATTTGTGCACATTTTTATGTTGGAACATGGTGTTAGTAATAACCAGTCCATGTCCTGAGCAGAAATCCAACAGATATTTGCCATTATTATTAGCTTTGCTCTTTTCTACAAATTTTCCCAAAATATTTTTGTATGTCTCACAATCATTTCCTACTCTGCTATTTAGATCCCCAACAAGGACCAACTTTTCATTTTTCATTGTGTCAGTTGCTTTTTCTTAAGCCTCAAAAAATTCCTCCACTTCTACCTTAGTAGAACCTTCTGTGGGACCATAGGCACAAATAAGTCTCATTGTCCAGTTCCCCATTCTCATATTTACCCACATTACTCTACTTGAGACTGACTGCCATTCAAGAAGATTAGCCTCGTATTTTGTGTTGAATACTATGGCTACTCCTTCTTTTCCTTGATTGTCATTGCCTGAATATAACATTTTGTATTTATTGCTCAGAAAGATCTCACCAGCTTTGGTCTTTTTTGTTTCAGTCACCCCTATTATGTCAATCTGGTACTTATCTAATTCCTCAGCTAGCTCCATTTCTTTGCCATTCAGGCTTCTTACGTTGATAGTACCGATCTTTAACTCTGGTGATGTTGAGTTGGGCTTTGTTTTCAAATTTGTTCCAGTAGCTGACTTTTCGCTGTTCGCCCTGGTTCCCTGGCGAAAACAACGGGGGCCTTGTTTAACTAGACGATACCCCAGCCGGCATGAAATTTTGTCATGTTGTACCATCATTTTTTTATTTTGGTTAATGTTGTTTCAATATTCATATTAAAACATCATCTGGAATGCACATGCACACAAAGATATTGTTATTATTATTATTGACACCAGATCTCTATGAAGTCAAAAAAATTGTCACAGTATGCTGTCACACACAAAAAATTTATCAAGCTTTGCTTTAAAATGTTTTGACATGTCTGCATTTACCACTCTCATGCAATGCATTCTACTCATCAACCACTTTCCTTGCAAAGCACCTGCTCCTTTCTCCTTTGCTCACATCCTCCTTATATCCCTGTCTTCCATTCTATGAAAAATTTCTTCCACATTATCCTTTTAACAACTTTTTCCCAACCTTATGTCTCAGTCATGTCCTCCTTCCCTCCTCCTATTCGTAAGACTGTGCACATGACTCCACATTCCAAAGACCAGATACCACCTTAATCAATCTTCTCAGGACCCTTTTTAATATATCCTCATCCCCCCATGAAACTAATTGACCAAATCTGCATACAAGTAATCCATGTGAGGCCTGAGCATGGCTTATACAATAGAATATATCCATAACCTCTTTATTTCTACATGTCAAAGTCCTCTGCATCATTGCCATAATATAATGCAATGTCTTCACAATTTATGCAGTGTGACCCCCCCCCCCTAAACATCAAGTCTCTGTCCTCCACCACTGCACTCAGATCTCTCATCTCTTTCATAAATTCTGCATCAAGTGCATACCTGGCATCCGACCCTTGTCTACTAAATTTTAGAACCTTACACTATGCAATATTGAACTGGCATTCCACTCACATGCCCACTCTTACAGTCTATCCACATTGTAACACCACAACATCTACTTCACTCCTCATTGTTCTCTCCAGTTTTGCATCATCTGCAAACAAACAGCCACATATCTCTTAAACCATCCCAATATCATTAATATATAAGTTAAATAATCATTTCTCAAAACAGCCACACTACACGCCACCACCACTACTAGTGACTTTCCTCTTTCAGGATACTGCACACTTATGTACAACTTGCTGATACCTATCTAGCAGCAAATCACCTATCCAGCTCTCTTATCTAGTATCCAATCTCATCCATTCTAATACTGTTACCAAAGTTTTTGCAGCAATCTCTCAAAAGCCTTTGCATGATCCATGCATACCACTGTATTATGCATCATCCTTGTTCAGTGCATTTGCCACCTTGATACCAGCATTATTCTCAACCCATTTCTGTATCTCCTCGCAGTTACCAATACTTTAATCATAACTCCAGATTCATATATTATAATATATATTTGTCAGAGAGTTATTGTAATATATAATTTCAACATATTTTCCCTTTGTAATCCCCTGAATATAGTTAACTGAAAACTGGAACGATTTGACAAATTTTTGTAAAAATTTCAAATGCCAAATCCGACAAAAATTCATCCCATATAACTGGTGTGTGTGTGTGCGCGCGTGCGTGCGTGTGTGCGTGCGTGCAGAAGTCACATCCTAATACTGCTACTAATAATAGTAACAATAACGGAGCCTCCATAGTTCAGTCGATATAAACGAAGCCCTTTAGTTGAAAGAGTTGAGTTCAAATCCCATCAATGACACGAATAATTATTATCAGTCCTCTTCAACTGAAGGCGAGTTAGGCAAACCAAGCCCATGAACACACATATTTACAGACAAGAAACATTTATTGGACAAGAAAGATAATAGGAAACCATGTTGTTCTATAATTATTCCCTAGTAATGTAGCATTCCTAATCCACCAACTATTAGGTTGATAAGAGAGGATGATGGGGGGGAAATAATAATAACCATTATTACTACTACTACTAATAATAATAATGGACCTACTACTAATAATAATAATTAGTAGTAAATGTAAGGATTCTATGTGATAACATAACCATGTCAATCTAAAGATTTTTTATTATCTTTTCCAGATTGTGTTAAACACATATAATACACAAAACGCATATATTGACTGAAAGTTATCCCTCCAGAAATAAAAAAGAAAAAGAAAAATTACAACACACACACACACACATCTAATATATATATACAAAGGGGATATCATGCTAAGCATCAATTGCATCACAAGTTAATCCAATAAAAACTGCAGTTCCTTTTAATAATACACTTCATTTCATGTCTTATAATTAATTTTTCGATTAATTGTTTTCATTCAATAAATTGCTTTTTTCATGATTTGCTTTTTTGAGGAGCTGCCTTTCGATTAGCTGTTGTTCAATGACTGTCTTTTGATTTATGGTTTATTCGATTAATTGTTTTTTTCAATAAATTGCCTTTCAGTAAATTGTTGTTCGATAAATTGTTTTTCTGGATACC
This sequence comes from Typopeltis vanoorti, assembly GCF_054136105.1. Lineage (NCBI taxonomy): Eukaryota > Metazoa > Arthropoda > Arachnida > Uropygi > Thelyphonidae > Typopeltis > Typopeltis vanoorti. The sequence goes on along the minus strand of NC_143567.1, from coordinate 33,387,904 downwards.
CTTGCCTACTCCCTTTAAGGGACAAAAAGGTGTTAGCTGATTTGATATAAAACTAGATCATAGCTAGAGTCTTGTATTTTTAAGTAACTAAAGAACAGTTTCAGACATATTATCCACTGCTTTTACAAGATACTAGTTTAAGGTGCTAGCAAACAGCATAGTGGACTAAGACCTATTATTATTAGATACTTGTATCCGAAATAAGGGCTGAGGCTATTACTATTTAGAGCCTCTCTAAAGAGCTCTTTAGAGCCCCCCTGGTGGGATGGCTTTAATCAGTGCTGACAGTAAGCAGGTGACAGAGGCAAAAGAAATTGTTGAGATGCTGATTGATCATTTTGCAGAGGCATATCATCCAGGTGGAGATTTTGCAGTTGCTGATGTGACAGAGATGCATGTCAAATTGAGATAAATGAACAGGAGGTATTCATCATATTGAAAAATATCAGTGTGAATACAGCAGTGGGACTGGATGGCATGACAGCCCATGTACTATGTGAACATGCAAGAAAATTGTGACATTGCCTCTGATGAAGTTGTTCAATCTTAATCTCAGCTCTGGCAAGGTTCTAACAGAGTAGGAAGAAGGGTAAGAGAATTACATTACATAAAGGTGACTCCAAGACAAAAGTATCAAACTGCAGACCAATTAATATGATATATCAGGAGTGGTTGTTAAAGTATTTGAAAAGTTGGTTAAAGGTAAAATCCAACAGTGGGTAGATAGGGATACAATACTCTGTAGTGGGCAACACTGCTTTGTAAAGAGTAGGTCCTGTCTTATTAATTTATTCTTGTCTTGTCTTAAGCTTTCACAAACCATTAAGGTCTTTAGCTGTGGACTTCACAACCATGACCATCTCGAGGATAAGGTGGTTGGCCCAATGCCTCCTAGTGTGTCCTATGTCTGTAGATGCATTTGTTCATAGAGCCAGTTTGCCTGTTCTGGGGGACAAAAAACTCAAGTTTCTGGGTGAATAAACACTCTACCTCCATATGAGATCGCGCACTCACATTTAGTTGAAAGAGACCAGATAAAGGATTCTTATGTCACAGATGGGATCGAACCCAAGTCTTTTCAACCAAATGGCTTCGTCTATACTGATTGATCTACAGAGGCTCAGTAATTTATTCACATTTTATAATAAAGTGATAGTGGAATTGGATAAACGAAATGGCTACACCATGATACTACTGGACTCTTTGCAAAGGCATTCGATAGAACACCACGTAACTATGTGGTAAACATAAGAAAGAAAGAAAAAATAATAAGAAAGAATACCACATGGAAAACTGTTACAGAAGTTTAAGCAAATTGGAATGAATATGAAGCTAGTAACATGGATGGGGGGGGGGGGCGATAACATGGCTGAGAGACAGATACCAGACATTTGTATATGGTGGAGTGGAATCTAGGCGAATGATAGTGACTAGTGGAGTACCTCAGAGTTCTGAACTAAGGCCACTATTTAATTTGTGCATCAGTGATATAGGGAAAGATTTAAGTTGGGATTTAAATTGAATTGAATTAAATTAAATTGAAAGATTTAAATTGAATAAATTCATATTTCATATGAATTTATTCAATTGACTTCCTACCATACCAGCATTGTTGATTCTGTTGTCTATTTCCATATTTAATTTGCCATCTTCACTAAAAATCGTGCCTAAGTAGCTGAATTGTTTTATTTGTTCCACAGGTTCCCTGTTCACAACACAGTTGACATTTTCAACAATTCTACCTATTTTCATTATCTTTCTCTTTTTAATGCTCACCTTCATACCATATCTATTACAACAGTTATTCAATTTAGTCAGGGACTCTTGCAAATTTGTAGCAGATTTATTTCATTGCCCACATCAAGCAAAGAGCTGACATTAAGATCTCCAATTCTGATATCATGTTTAATACCACTTTCCTTCATAATGTGATCCGCATAGATAATGAATAACAGAGGGGATAATGTACATCCTTGTCTCGCACCAGAATTAACATTAAACCACCTTCCTGTACGTCCGTCAATTCTAACTGCCTTCTTACAACTTAAATACAGACTAAGTATTGCTTGATATGATGCCCCATTGACACCATATAACTGTAGCATATTGAATAGCTTCTCTCTTGGCACCTTGTCATATGCCTTTTGCAGGTTTACAAAACTTAAATGCAGATCTTTGTTATATTCCCATGCTTTCTTGACTATTTGTCATAAAGTGAAGATCTGATCCTGACAGCCTCTATTTCACCTGAATCCAGCTTGTTCTTCACCAAGCTTTTCTTCCACAATTCTTCTCAACCGTTTCTCAAGTATGCTTGCATAGATCTTGCCAGGAACACTCAGTAGGGAAATACCTCTGTAATTCTCACAGTCAGTTTTGTTTCCCTTTTTTATATATGGGTACTATTAGAGCTCTACTCCAATCATCGGGAATTCGTCCCTCTGTCCGGGCTTTCTGAACTATGCAGTGCAGCCACTGTAAGATTTTTATACCACCATATTTCAGCATTTCTGGTCGAATAACATCTACTCCTGCTGCCTTTCAACATTTCAAGCCTTTGATGGCTTTTTCTGCTTCAAGTATGGATATGTATTCCTGACTGTATGCCTGTTGAGTGTTTTTTACCACTGTGCTATCACTGCTTGTTTCATTTAGCAATTTTTCAAAGTAATTACTCCATACTTCATGGATATCTTTTTCTCCTGTTTTCATGTAGCCTTTATCATCTCTAACTCCTTTTACAGCACTGCACTCTTTCCTGCATTCCTAAGCTTCTTCAACAACCTCCAGAATATTTTGCCACCTTCTTGATATTTATTTTCTATATTCTTGCCAAAGTCCTCCCATGACTTTTGTTTAGCTAGTTTTACACAGTGTTTAGCTTTCTTACATTTGTCTCTGTATTCTCTAAGAGCACAAGCTGACTTATTTGCCAGGAACTTTTGATTTGCTTTCTTCTTTTCCTTCACTGCCTCTTTAACTTCCTGTGTCCACCATGGAGTTTTGATTTTTCTATCCTTGCAGACAACCTCACCACATGCCTCTCTGTCTGAATCAATCAAGGTTTTCTTCAAGGCTTCCCAATGAATCTCTAAAATTTGGTTCCTGTTCTCAAACTCTTTCATTTTTTCTTCAATAATCTTTGTGTATTTTAATCTACAGTTCACATCTGAGAACTGCTCAACTTTTATTCGCTTTAAAACTTTCTTACATGTTATTCTTTTCAATATGAAATTCAATTTCATCCTGCTCAAGACTAAATAGTGATCACTTCCAATTTCAAATCGTCTGTACATTCTGGTGTCCTGCACAAGGGAGAAAACATCACTATCAACAATAACATAGTCAATGAGACTTCTTTTATTTCTTGCCTCTTCTCTTCATGTGAATTTGTGCACATTTTTATGTTGGAACATGGTGTTAGTAATAACCAGTCCATGTCTTGAGCAGAAATCCCACAGATATTTGCCATTATTATTAGCTTTGCTCTTTTCTATAAATTTTCCCAATATATTTTTGTATGTGAGATAATCATTTCCTACTCTGCTATTTAGATCCCCAACAAGGACCAACTTTTCCTTTTTCATTGTGTCAGTTGCTTTCTCTAAAGCCTCAAAATTCTTCCACTTCTACCTTAGTAGAACCTTCTGTGGGATAGGCATAAATAAGTCTCATTGTCCAGTTACCCCATTCTGATAATTGCCCACATCAGTCTACTTGAGACTGCCTGCCATTCAAGAAGATTAGCCTTGTATTTTGTGTTGAATACTATGGCTACTCCTTCTTTTCCTTGATTGTCATTTCCTGAATATAACATTTTGTATTTATTGTTCAGATAGATCTCACCAGTTTTTGTCTTTTTTGTTTCAGTCACCCCTATTATGTCGATCTGGTACTTATCTAATTCCTCAGCTAGCTCAGTTCTTTGCCATTCAGGCTTCTTATGTTGATAGTACCGATCTTTAACTCTGGTGATATTGAGTTGCGGTGTGCTTTCAGATTGACTTATTGCTGATATTTCGCTGGTTGTTATAAACAGCATCTTCAGAACACAAAAACACAGTTTGTCATAGTATGTGTGACTATAACAACATGGTGTAACAAAGGGACTAGTTTAACAAAATTGTAGCAACACTACAAAGACTGAAGTCCTAATTGGCACCCTCTATCTATTAAAAAAATATATATATATTGTAGTAATGACACAAAGACTAAAGTCCTAAAAAAAAAAACAGAGAGAGAAAGCAGGTACTTATTATGTCTTAAGATGACTTTCTCCGAAATCTTAGGCAAATTTATACAGCCATATTTGTTGAGATTCAGAGTATTTTTTAAGGTTTCCGTGCAGTACTTTTGTTTTCTTCCAATTGATCCTGTGTGCAGGGGTATACGAAGCATGCTAGGCCTGACTTGCCATAGTGATAGTGCCAGATGTATCTTTTATGTTCACTGATGCGAATGTCCACAGTTCTTCCTGTTTGACCATAGTAGGCTTGATCACATGAGCAGGGTACTTCATAGCCTCCTGGATATGATAAAGGAGGGATGCTGTCCTTGGATGAACGGATGAGAGTTGCTAATTTGACACACAGTCTGAATACAGTGTGTAGTTGATGTTTATTGAGAATTCTAGATATCTTTTCCAATGTGCCTTTAATGTATGGGATGGTGACTGTTTTGTTGTAGTTCTCTGTGGTGGATAGTAGGAGGATGTTTCTTAGGAGTATTTAGTATTTTGTTTATCTTATGGGGATTATAGTCATTGGCCAAGAAGGTGTGGTGTAAGTGAGCCAGTTCAGCAGCAAGAGCATTGTCATTGGAACAGATTGCTCTCACTCTGTGAGTTAGCATTTTTAAAATATCATACTGTTGAGAAGGGTGATGGTGCAATTGTTTGCTGAAATATCTACCTGTACGTGTGGGTTTTCTAAAAACTGAGAATGATAAGGAACCATCTGGAAGATGTGTGATTAGTGTATCCAGGAAGGACAGACAGTTAATAGCTTTCAGTTCCATTGTAAAGTGCATTTTTGGTTGTTGGCTATTTAAATGCACTAAGAATGTATCCAACGTGCCTGGGCCATGTGGCCAAATAGCAAGCAAATCAAGAACATAGCTTAGCCAAAGTGTTGATTTGAGAGTGGCAGTATTGACAGTAAGTTTTTCCAGGTGTTCTATGTAGAAGTTGGCTAAGGGGAAAGAAAGGCGGGAGTCCATAGCTTAGAACACCGTACCTTAAAAAACCCAGACTTAATGGTGAGCTTCGATATCATCTCACTTTTCACAAATCTACCACTAATTGAAACCCTTAATCTGCTAAAGTCGCACTTTCCCCCTGATATATTTGAACTATTTCAATTCCCAATACATGCAGATTATTTTACATGGAAAGAGAAAATATACAAACAATTAGATGGGACAGCTATGCCCCCCCCTTTCTACCCCCTTAGCCAACTTCTACATAGAACACTTGGAAAAACTAGCTATCAATACAGCCACTCTCAAACCAACACTTTGGCCACATGGCCCAGGCACATTGGATACATTCTTAACTCATTTAAACAGCCAGCACCCAAAAATCACATAGAATTATAAGTAAATAAATAATTATTTACTTATAATTCTGTGTTCTGATATATACCATCAAAATTAAACAACATGTACGATGAACACATAAGCCTTTCTAGATGTTTGATGATTCTTCACGGAGACGATATTGTACGCAAGACACACTACAATATGGTAAGTGGAAGTTAAAATTGGCACAGCAAACTGAACAAGTTAGCCTTCTTAAAGAGGTGCCAAGACACCAATTTAATACCTGTGTGAAAATTAAAAACAAGTTCCACTCGGCCAAAGCCCAACGTATTTATAAACGAGCGAGTGTAGCGCTCTTACGAGAACAGATTAACACCACTTGCCTTGAGTTATCAAAATTAAATTCAACCATCAACACGCTACATGAACTACTATGTAATATTTTAAAACGGAACTTGGAGGTCCTGGACAACATCACCGACGCAACGGCTAGAAAAGAATTCATCATAGTCAAAAACCAGCACCAAAAAATGTGTGACAATCTCCAACAACACAGTGCTACACAATGACCGCAATTACAACAAGATCGTGTCGTTGTGAATTTATCATCGCTCACCTTAACCAAAGAAGCCATTAGTGCTTTAAGTCGGGGGCACAAATTTGCCGTTACTCCCAAACATGTTCCAAAAGTCAAAATAATGGTGTCCGTCGAACGGGGAATATACGACCTGCCTCCAGCAATAGCCAATAACATACGTTTAGATGTGGCCATCATACTAATCAAGTCTAAGCTTCCCAGAAATAATATCCCTCATAAGGAAATCATTGCTCTAAAAGAGTTACATAATAATAACCAGATTATCATAAGAAAATCAGACAAAGGGAACGCAACCGTGGTGATGGACACAACAGAATATGAAAACAAAATGCACACACTTTTACAAGATCACTCAACATACAAAATTATAGATCACAATTCCACCAACACACAAAAGAATAAAGTGCATAAATTATTGAAAAAAGTCACTTCATGGCCCAAAGAAACAGTAAATAAACTCAAGCCCTTTCCACGTTAAAACACCCAGGATATATGGAGCACCAAAAATTCACAAACAAGGTACACCCTTACGCCCTATTGTAGATAGTATAAATAGTCCCACATACAAACTAGCTAGAGATTTAGCCAAGCTACTAGCCACTCTCACAAACAATTCTCATTCCTTTGTCAAAAATTCTGCCCACCTAAAAAGTATTTTAGAGCACATACCTTAAAAAAAAAAGCTCAGACTTAATGGTGAGCTTTGATATCACCTCACTATTCACAAATGTACCACTAATTGAAACCCTTAATTTGCTAAAGTCACACTTTCCCCCCATGATATATTTGAACTATTTAAATTCACAATACATGCAGGATATTTCAATAGAAAGGGAAAATGTACAAAGAATTAGATGGGACGATTCAAACACGGTAGTTGTCTCCATAATTTTCAAAAATGCAATTAGATGGGACAGCTATGGACTCTCACCTCCCCCCCCCCTTAGCCAACTTCTACATAGGACATATGGAAAAACTAGCTATCAATACAGCCACTCTCAAACCAACACTTTGGCTAAGCTATGTTCATGATTTTCTTGCTATTTGGCCACATGGCCCAGGCAAATTGGATGAATTCTTAGTGCATTTAAATAGCCAACATCCAAAAATCCACTTTATAATGGAACTGGAAGCTAATGACTGTCTGCCCTTCCTTGATACAGTAATCACACATCTTCCATATGGTTCCTTAATTTTCAATTTTTAGAAAACCCACACATACAGGAGATATTTATGCAAACAATTGCACCATCACCCTTCCCAACAGTATGGTATTTTAAAAATGCTAACTCACAGAGTGAGAGCAATCTGTTCCAATGACAATGCTCTTGCTGCTGAACTGGCTCACTTATGCCACACCTTCTTGGCCAATGACTATAATTCCCATAAGATAAACAAAATACTAAATGCTCCTAAGAAACCCCTCCTACTATCCACCACGGAGAACTACAACAAAACAGTCGCCATCCCATACATTAAAGGCACATTGGAAAAGATATCTAGAATTCTCAATGAACATCAACTACACACTGTATTCAGACTGTGTGTCAAATTAGCAACTCTCATCCGTTCATCCAAGGACAGCATCCCTCCTTTATCATATCCAGGAGGCTATGAAGTACCCTGCTCATGTGATCAAGCCTACTACGGTCAAACAGGAAGAACTGAGGACATCCGCATCAGTGAACATAAAAGATACATCTCTCACTATCACTATGGCAAGTCGGGCCTAGCATGCTTTGGATACCCCTGCATACAGGATCAACTGGAAGAAAACAAAAGTACTGCACAGAAGCTTTTACAAGTCAGAGAGATTGTTCTTAGAAGCAACAGAAGCCTTAAAACATACTCTGAATCTCAACAAATATGGCTGTATAAATTTGCCTAAGATTTGGGAGACAGTCATCTTAAGACATAACTAGTACCTGCTTTCTTTCTCTGGTTTTTTTTTTTTTTTAGGACTTATGTCTTTGTGTCGTTACTACAATATTTTTTTTTAATAGATAGAGGGTGCCTAATTAGGACTTTAGTCTTTGTGGTGTTACTACAGTTTTGTTAAAGTCTTGTGTACTGTGACAAACTCTGCTTTTGTGCTCTGAAGATGCTGATTATAACACCAGCAAAATATCAGCAATAAGTCAATAAATAATTATTTACATATAATTCTGTGTTCTGATATATATTGTCAAAATTAAACAAGACTACCCAAGGCTTTTTATTATTATTCCCTTCGGCTTCATATTATTATTGCTTAAAAATAGGTATATAAGCTTTTATGTTTGTAGAAATTAAAGAACGGAAAACTCAAACTTACATGGAAGTGAATTTAAAAGAGGTAAAATTTTTGCTTAAATATCAAAGGTGTCTAGACTTTAATACATAAACAATGGAACACAAAATGAAATGCGATAAAGGAATTAATTTTAAAATCACCCCTACACACCTAGACAACAGATGATAACTAATTTCCTAATATAAAAAATAAAATAAAATTAATATAATAAGATAATAATCAGGAATTTACATAAGATTGATGCTATAATATTTTCCATAAAGGAAATAACCAAAGACCATCAGATATAATAATAAATAAAATAATAAATCAGCTAATGCCTTTTATTCCCTTATAGTTAGTAGGCAAAGCCTTTATACCTTATCAAACTTTCGGAGACTGAGTGGGCAGTTTAATCTCCACTGGTAGCCAATTAGAGATTAGCTAGTCCATGTCTATCACTAATTATAGCAGCCACCGATGAAGAGGCTAGCAAATAAGTGCTGCCATTTCTTGGTACCTAACCATAACAAGATATGTCACTGGCTGAAAATAATGTGGGTCTGTGGTTTATTTTCTTGAGTTTACGGGATGAAAAACCCGCTTGCCCTTGCCAGAGATCGACTAACTCGGGAACCGGTCAAAGAAAGGATTAGAAAAAGTTCCTCCAGTCAGTGACTAGACTTGAACTTAAGTCCAACTTCGAGCAACCAAGCGAATTCTAAGATGATGTCTTAAAATGCACCATTACTTTCAGTATCACTAACAAAGAACAAAAATTATTACAACAAAATATGATAGTCTGATCTTCTGAATCACTTTTCAACCAGTCATTGATGTCCATATTTATCCACAAATTGCTATCCTATATGTCACTTAATGCATTGCTGATGCAGCATTTCTTAAACAAGTACACCAGTAAGTTTTGTTATAGATGCTCTCTGTATCTTACTAGAAGGTGTCAAAGAAAAGCTTTCTAACAACAACCAGGACTCATATTTGCTGGTCTGGTTGGCCAAGTGGTTAGCATACCCACTCTCCACTCAACAGGTCGCGGGTTCAAATCCCACCATGGGTATGAATGTTTGTGACTGTAGGAAAGATGAATTTCGTTGCGTGGTTTGAGACCACTTCCTGGTTTATTGAAGGCCTGAAGTGGCTGAAGTGGGCAGTGACCACATAAAAAAAAAAAAAAATTAATAAATAAATAAATATCCTTTCCTCAAATGATCCTTAAATGTTTGTTAAGTGAAACATCACTAGTTGACCTAGTCATGCCACCAGGAAAAGCAACCACATCAGAATACTTTGATGTGAGCTTATTCTTTTAACTACTCAGATAAATACTGCCCTTTTCTTGAATTTAGTGAAGGCATTTGACAGGGTGCCACATGATAAGCTGATATTTAAGTTGCAGCACATGGGTTTGGATGTCAGATTGATCAACTGGATTCAGGATTATCTGTCCGATAGGTATCAGAGAGTTGTGTATGGTGGGACAGTTTCAAGGAGGCAGAGGGTTACAAGTGGGGTCCCACAGCACTTGGACCTATATTGTTTAACCTTTATATCAATGACATTGTCAGTGGATTGCAGGGGGATGTTCAGCTGTTTGCGGATGATGTGAAGCTGGGAAGGGTTATTAGTAATAGTGCAGATGTGGGAGTCATGCAAGAGAATTTGAATAAGCTAGAAAGATGGGCAAACGAATGGGGGTGTCGGTTTAATGCAGCCAAATGTAAGGTCTTGATGTTTGGGACACATCAATGGGACGCTGCATACTCTATTGGAGGAGATATACTGGAGGAAGTAGGGGAGACAAGAGATCTGGGGTTGATGATTGATAGAAACCTGAAATTTAAGGGACATATTGCAAAGGTGGTGATGGTAACACAAAGGATTGCTGCAATAATGAGAAGGACGCTGACCTGCAGAGATAAAAGAGTTATCATTCCATTGTATAAGACCCTGATCAGACCACACTTAGTCTATTGTTTTCAGATTTGGTCCCCAGGATTTGAAAGAGATAAATTAACTTTGGAAAAGGTACAGAGGCAGATAACAAAGACAGTTTCAGGACTATAAAATGTTAGTTATGAGGATAGGCTGAGGGAATGTGGACTGCAGAGTTTGGTGGATAGAAGAAGGAGAGGTGATATGATTGAGACTTTTAAACTGTTGAGAGGTGGTTACAGGGTTGACACTGGGAGTTCTTTCGCTTGGTTGAACAGCGGGAAGGAGTGATGACAAGGGGGGGGGTCATCCCCGGAAGTTACGAAAGGAAACTGTGAGCAGGAGGGTGAGGAGTGGTTTCTTTGCATGGAGGGTGGTTGAACTATCGAATGCATTGCCTGATAGAGTGGTGAGAGCGAGAATGGTCAATGAGTTTAAGGAGTGGTATGATAGACTTTGTATTCCTGGGAGGGACCTCCAACGTTGGGTCTTGACAGACTTGTGTTTCCTAGGAAGGACCTCCCGCAATGAGTCTTTTGACTCCTGGGAGGCCTAAATAATAATAATAATAATAATAATAAATATCCATGAAATGCATTAAGAACTAGCATTCTAGGTGGTTACATAGAGATCCTTGATGTCTATTTCAGATGACCTTATCTAATCTTCCATTTGCTTAGTTGTCATCCATCGATATTTTGTACATGTATGACACCATGGTAGAATATCTCATTTCTAAGGATCATTTTGTGGTTTAAAATTAAATATAGGATAGTTTTTTGCCCATTGGCAGTTATACACTACATCATAATGATATGCTGCATTTCATAACCCATGCTCTTGATCTCTCTCTAGCATTGACAGTATCATTTCAAGACATCATTCACAATGCATGAATTGGCCATGCCAACCTCTCATTGTTTTGAAATTTCTTTAATCTATTCCAAAGAATTTGGCAATTTCTCTTGCCTTTAGTTGCATCGCTCGGCATATGATAGACAATCATTTTGCTTATTTGTCAGTAACAAAATGTAATATAGCTTCATCTACATGTGAGTATTCATTAATTAGGTCCCTTTGAAACAAAATATGGAATTGTGCCCATTTCTTCAATGATGGATATTCGCTTCATTAATATAGTCTGCAGGACTGTTTCCTTGCTTTTCTGTGCTAAATTGGTACATTTACAAACCAGTTCAGACCTCCAGTAAGTAGGTTAACAATTTCATGCTGGGCAGTGAAAATCATCTACTTCCTAATGACATTAAATATTCATGTTAGCAGTAGGATTCAAACTCTGTTGGTTAGAAAGTATAGACATCCCCTCTGCCAATCACAGAGATATATAAGTAACTTAAAGGATTTATTTAGTTTTGATCTTGATCAAGAGTAAAATTAAATAAATATCTAAACTAGTTTGGTCAGCTGTTTATACATCCCTTGGTAAGTGCATGCAGTGATATAATATTATATAGGAGTGCATGCATATGCACAAATTGCAGATGATGAAAGTTGTTTGATATGTAGAGTAGTGAAAGATGGTGGAAGTGTTCTAGATTCACATTTGTTTATTATTAAAATAAATTTCCAAAACTTAAATATTGATATAATGGAATTTTCAAAGGCAGAGCTTTGTATATTTATATATTTCTTTATATAATTGTATAAATAATACTTGTTATTTATTATCATATTTTTGTCATTCTAAAATATTCTAATTCACTAGAGCCACAGATGTACCAGTTGGAGATGATCAATTGCAAAACTTACAACTTTGTCATCAGCTGTCAGGAATCTTTAATAAAAGATATAAAGCCATATTTCCCTATCCAAAACCAATTACTGGTATGTTGTTTTCATGTTTAAAATTATAGTATTCTTCTTCCAATTACTATTAATAGCAAATTTTAGATCTTAGTATCCCTGCATTATGGGATACTAAGACACTCGATATGAAGTTAACAGCTTCTGTTATACAAGTGAACTTCTTGTGAAGATACTTCACATGCAAACGTTGTTTACTTATACTTGAGTAAGTATAATTTATTATTATTATTGTTAAGCAAAACCTCCAGGGAGTCAGGGACTCATCTAGGGAGGCCACATATCATCTACACTAGTTGTCATACCTTTTCTTGAATTCATTCACACTGTTAGTGCCACTATATGCGAGAAAAATCTAGCCCCTTCTTAATGGCATTCATTCTTAATTTTGTGAATGCCCTCTTATCTCCACCGTCCATAAAACAAAAAATTATGTGTACTGGTATCCTGTGTGACTCTTTCAAAAGTTTATAATTCTTAGTCATATCACCCCTCTTTTTTCATGTTTGCTAGTGTATGCAGCTCAGAAATGCTTAATTGGTCTTCATATTCTGTATTCTACAATCCTGAGATCATCTTTAATACTCTACTTTTTACTTCTCCACTGTATGGAGAGGGTTTCTGTGATACTAATACCAGGTAGACCAAACCTGTGCACAATAGTCTCCAATTGAGGTGATATCAAAACTATGTAAAGAGGCAACATGATTTTCTTATTCTTACATGTTAAGGTTTGTTTCAGCATTGCAATTATCCTCTGAGTTGTATTTCCAATTTTTGCTATATGCCCCTTGAATTTCAACTTTGTGTCTACTAAAACTCCAAGATCCCTGGCCTGATCAGTCACTTTCTTATAGCATAATCCCATCAATATAATATGACACTGGATAGCTCATTACACCAGTGTTTCCCAAAGCGTACTACATGTACTGCCAGAGGTACACGAAAGATTTTTAGGGGTACAAGGTACTTTTTTTTTTAGTTTAATATTTTTGTAACCGTGTTGTCACAGATAAGTGCAGGTCTATTCTTTAATTAATTTTTCAATAACTAAAAATCTAAAGGAGTTTTCAACAAAACGTGTCTCTTGGATGTATTGTTTAATCTCAACTAGGGCCTATCTGATTGACAGCATGATCATCTTCCAACTATTAGAAAACTGGTTTGCGATTCCATTTTTAAAATTAAATATGTACACTGATGTCATTTTGGTTACATATTAATAATGAATATGCAGAAAAGTCTTGTCAGAAAAAAACTTAAGTATCTTTTACCCTTCCCTAGTCTTTGCAAAGTTGGGTTTTCTGCTCTTGTGAACCTTAAAATAACAATAATAATAATATTGCAAAATAAGGGCAAAATCCAAAAGTATCATGATATATCCATTCCCCTTTTCTAACTCAGTGGTAACATTATTATAAAATGTGAACAAGTTGCTGAAACATGATATTTAATTCATGCCATTTATTGTAAAGTATAGATTCTGTCTCAATCCATTTCTGTATTTGAGGCTCTTACTAATTTTTCCAAAATCATCACCACTATTCCAGATATACTGATAGTTCGATAGCTGGATGTATCAGTTGTTGCCCCACCCTTGTGTGATGGGATTATCATGCATTATTTCCACCCCTATGGAATCTTGCAGAACATCAATGACAATGCAGAAGCTGCTGTGAGAAACTGTGGGAAAACAGGAGGATGGTTCTGGACAACAAGGGACTCAAACAAGGAAACCCAACATCATTGTTGTTGTTGTTGTTCCGGGCAACTCCAAGGAGTCGACACACTCATCGAGGGAGGCCCTAACATCATGTCAAGAACAACTATTCGACATTCACACAGTATCTATCATACCTTGCCTTGAACTCATTCATGGTCGTAGCACCCACAACAGACTCTGGAAGCTTATTCCACTCATTTACTACTCTCCAAGTAAAAAACCTACCTCTAACACCCTTGTCAACCACGCGCTTGCCCAGCTTCCATTCATGGCCCCTAGTCCTCCCACCACCAGTCATATTTTCAAAAATATCTTCTGGATCAATCTTATAGAAACCCTTCAGTAATTTGAATGTCTCAATCATATCACCCCTCCTTCGCCTATCGACCAATTTCTGCAACCCACAAATCTTCAACCTATTCTCATAAGGTTCATTCCACAGACCTGCTATCATCTTGGTCACTCGTCTCTGGACCCTCTCCACTTCCTCCCCATCACGAAGAAACCCTGGTGCCCATAACTGGGCACAGTAGTCCAGATGGGGTCTTATCAAGGCTTGATACAGAGGATCAACAACTTGTTTGTCTCTGCATATTAAAGTATTTTTCAGAAGCCAAGTGATTTGGTGAGCTGTTTTAGTCACTTTTGCAATGTGCCCCCTAAACTTCAATTCCCTATCCACCAACACTCCCAAATCTGTGGCCTCATCAATCTCCTGGAGTACGGTTCCACCAATGCGATATACTGCTGCTATTCTTTTCACCCCAAAGTGCATAACCTTATACTTTGCCACATTAAATTGACATCCATTTTTCCTAGCCCAGTCCTCCAAACTATCCAAATCATCCTGTAAAATTTTGACATCCTGTGCACTCATAATTGCTCTACCCAACTTTGCATCATCAGCAAACAAGTGAACACTTCCTCTCAAATCCTTTCCTATATCATTGATGAACAAATTGAAAAGCAGTGGTCCAAGAACAGAGCCCTGTGGCACTCCACTAGTCACAAGCAGTCTTTTAGACTCCACTCCTGAATAAACCACTCTCTGGTATCTCTCCTTCAACCACCCTCCTATTCATCTCACCAACCCTATATCTATCCCCATCTGCTCCAGTTTACTGATTAGGGTTGTATGTGGTATCCTATCAAAAGCCTTGGCAAGGTCCAGTAGTATTACTGTAAACCCATTACCCCTATCCAGTTCAGCCGTCACTGTGTTATAAAACGTGAGCAAGTTACTGAGGCATGATCTACCCTTCACAAAACCATGTTGTCCCCCATACAATATTCCATTTTCATCTATCCAATTCTGTATTCTTTTCTTGACTAATTTCTCTAAGAGACCTTGACAATGATTCCTGATATGCTAATCGGTCGGTAATTTACAACAACAGTTTCCACCCCCTCGGGACTAACCCAGACCCAAGACTCAAATTAAGCAAAATGGTCAAGGTTACTGACAATTCTTTAGCTGCTTCTCGTACAACACGAGCTGGTATACCATCCAATCCCACAGATGTATTGACATTGAGGTTATGCAATAGACTACTCACCTCCACTTCATTCACCACAATTCCCGTATAATCTAGTGGTACATTCGTTTCTGCAATGTCACCACCTGGATGATATATTCTTGCAAAGTGCTCACTCAGTAACTCAACTATATCAACTGATTCAGTTACCTCCCTACCATCGGCATTCTTTAAAATCATTCTGCCATGTACATTTTTCCTTTTACTTGCTACATATCTAAAAAACTGTTTAGGATTCTCTTTAGCCTGCATGGCCAATGTTCTTTCGTAATCCTTTTTTGCTTTTCTTACCACACTCGTTACCCTTCTGGCCTGCACTTTATACCGTTCGTGTGCCTGCCGGTCACCTTTCTCCTTAAATTCCCTCCATAGTTGTTTCTTTTTTTGCAGGTCAAGCTTAATGGTGTTTATTCATCCATTTAACCCCTAGTTGATTTATTATTTGGACTCTAGGTATACAGTCAGCCATTGCTTCATGCTTCTGCCATGGCACTGAACCAATCAAACTCCTAAGCTTGTCATACTTTCCAGCCCGATAATTCCACATGTACCCTGTCTTAATTGAAAATTCTACACCTTTAGCCACCTCCCAAGTCAAGACCCTATGAACACTCTCACCGATTGGTGACAGTGTGGTCATATTTGTTACAGCCAAATCCTCAGATGTAATTACTAGGTCAAGCACTCTCTGACCCCTAGTATTTTCCATTACATGCTGTCGCAGATAGTTATCCCTTAATAACCGCATAAAATCCAATTCCTTCCTCCCGTGTGTCCTCTCCTCACTCCAATCAATGCAACCATAGTTGAAATCTCCCATAATAATCACCCTCCTTCCACTCATTTCTTCTATTTGCTTGTGCATACTGTCACCATCCAAGTGTAAGCAAACAAAGTTTGCTTACACTTGGATAAAGGATTAAACTAAATTCATGCTACTTGGAATGTTCAGCATTGCTGAACTGATGTGGCCTATCTCTTATTGATGGTGGGTATAATGTGTAGCATGTTCTTAGTTCTTCCATCAGGTGACTGCCATGTCCACTTCCTGCAGTCTTTTTGTTGGAATTGTATGTTGCAAATTACCATGTCATGCTTCAAGGCAAATTCAAGTATTCGTGCTCCATATTCATATTTGCTCATTATTCTTTCCTATCTTTCATTGTCCTTTTCAATCTTTGCATTCCAATCTCCTCAAATAATTAGTATATCTTTCTTTGGTACTGATTTCAAGATTATTTTCATGTTGTTATAGAATAGCTCTACTTCTTCTTCAGACCTGAACCACTTTGATGTTAAATGATCTTGCTATTTTGCCATTGTTATTATTCTTTCATTTACTGGTTTGTATTATTATAATGCTTCTCTTCCTCTTTTACTGAGAAGAAATCCAACTCCTGCCTCATGTTATACTGTTGCCAGACCAGATGATTCTTCAACCTTCATCTCCTCTGACTTTGTCCAGCACATCTCTGCTAATCCAAGGATATCACATCAGTATCACTCCATATCCTTGCACAATACTTTGCAAGGAAATGGAGTGATACATTCCTCCTGGAAAACTAGAAATACATAAAGTACAGACATTCCATGTTCTCACTGATAGCCCGTCTCTTGCTGGTTTTAATTTTATTGCACTTCTTTTGGTAACTAACTTGTTGATCCATTCTGTTAGTGCCATACTGAAACTCCACTTTGCACTCTCAATTCACTGGTAGATATTTTAGTGCTACTGTATTACAGAAACTTCTATTATTATTGATTTCTTTTCATTAAAATTCTTTAAATTTTTGTATAATTACTAATAAAAAATTTTATGTTATATTTAAATACAAATTTTTAGTTTCTGTGTTTCTATATAATAAAAATATTTTATGTGTTTTCAGTTTTCACAAGTGGGATACCATACTTCTATTTATCCTTAATGTCAGTAAATTCTAGGTGCAGTCAGAATATGTTTCTTCTATATCAAGAAGAATAAGCAATAAGCACACAAAAAAGAAGAAAAAAAGTCATAGACAAGCAATATTACATATTAATGCACTATTGTATATTAAAGGATTATAGTGTGTATTTTATTAAAGAATGATTTAACATTTTACAGAAAATGATTTTCTGTAAAATGTTAAATCATGTTAAACAGAGAGCATTTCATTAATTAATGAAGTGAAGCTAGAAAGGCAGTGATACATAGTAATGTTTTGTTTTGTTTTTTATTTATATTTTTTTCAGAAAAAACTACTTTATTAAACCGTATGATTTTACAAAATCAGTGATATATTTATAAAATTTTTATAAAAATATTCCTCACATTTGAAACTGCTAGAGTCTTTTAATTCTAGCAGTTTCTGAAATATATTTTCCATATTTTAAATTACAAAATCATTTATTGCAGATCCTGCTGCCTCTCGTTTAAAAAGTCTCAGAATTCCCACCAAGAAAATGAGCAAATCTGAGCAGGATCCAAAAAGTCGCATTGAACTGACAGATTCCTCAGACATTATTAGAGAAAAGATTAAAAAGGCAGTAACAGATTGTACATCTGCTGTCACTTATGATCCAGAAAATCGTCCAGGTGTTAGCAACTTAATTACTATTCATAGTTTGTTCAGTAATCTTTCTGTAGAAGAAATATGCAAACAGAGTATAGGATTGGAAACAGCAGAATACAAAATGATAGTGACAGATGTTGTAATTGAACATCTTCAACCAATACAGAAAAGAATGCAAGAACTATTTAGTGACAAAAACTATATCGATGGCATTCTAAAGAAAGGTTATTTAAGAGCAAGTGAAATTGCAGCTACAACATTGGATGAAATAAAAGATGCTATGGGAATCATAAAATTAATTTTGTAAATAATCTAAGCAGTGTGTAAAACTGTGCTCATTAGTAACCATGGATTGCAGCATCTCATGAAATGAAATTAGCAGTTCTTTCAATCTGCTTAAGAATGGAAATGTAAGTAAACTTATATGAACTAATAATAATACATATACCTGACATAAAAAATTAACTATTTATTAATATAAAAATTAAATTTCCCTAATTTCAATAGATCCAGTAGTCTACATTTATTCCCTTTGTGGAATAAATGATAAAAAAATAAAGATATCTTTAGTTTACCCATCTTACTAGTACTATAGGTTTACAAGCTTTCATGGGTAGGAGTAAAAAAAATAAATATTAAAAAAAAAAAAAAAAAAGAGCAGAGCCAATTGAGCACTATTTCCCAAAAATGGAAATAGTGCCCCTCAGTGCTGTTGCTCATTACTATTTTTTTTTTTTTTTTGACTCTAGTAATAATTGACCATTTTTGTTGTACTAAAACATTCATGTTCCATTGTTGAATTTTTCTCCTATGTGTACAAGCGATTCTGTTCTATTACTTTCATACTAAAAATTACTAAATAAAGAGCCATAAGGTTTCATTTCGGCAATGTAAAATTACATAGGCAAAGTGATTATTAAATCCCACATTATTTCAATGTAATTTTACATCGCAGAAATGAAGCCTTTTGGCTCTTTATTTAGTCGTTACTTTTATGTACCAACCGAGAGTTCACTTATGAAAAATACATTTCTCTGACATTTCAGTTTCCATAGTACTGAATGAGAGTTTGCACCTGAAGTATCTTCAGGACTGAGGCAACTCGTGGTAAAAGTGGACTAAGCTCTCATTGCTTGTCTTAGTATCTCCCATAATGCAAAGCACATCTCCTTACGGACATGTATAATGCTGTGCATTAAGGGAAAGGCCACTACTCAGACCAGTTTCAACCTTTATTGAGATCTCGTCAGAGGGATCCAGACCCAGAGTGGTGATACTAAGTTGGAAGTAATGGAGAAGTCATATTTACCTTTACCTGTGCCTCAATCCTGAAGATACTTCAGGTGCAAACTTTGTTTGCTTACACTTGGATAAAGGATTAAACTAAATTTATTATAGTCTAACCAAGCTGGAAAAAACTTCCAACATCTTTCTCTAATCCAGAGTAATTTAATAATAAGGTGAGACACCTTTTGGAAACTCGTTTAGGTAAATATGACTTCTCCATTACTTCCACCTTAGTATCACCAGCTCTGGGTCTGGGTAGTGGCCCTTCCCTTAATGCATAGCATTATACATGTCTGCAAGGAGACGTGTATTTTTTTTTAGCCTATTTTTTTAGTAATTATTTAAGAGCAGTTAATATGCAGTCCAGCTAAACCAATGTTACTAATCTATTGTCTTGATCAGGATTCATTGCCACATATGATTTCTTAAAAATATAACTTTTGTTAGATTTTCAGCAAAAAATATTATTTCAAACACAAAGATATTTCAAAAATGTCTTTATCAATTAAATGATTTCTACATGGAATCTGTAGAAGAGTGCAAATGTTCCAAGGTGAAACAATGTGCAATAAAAATTCTTTTTTTCAACATATATTGAAGAACAGTAATAAATGCATCTTGCAACCTAGTCATTATTCATATACTTGCATTTTTGATATCAGTTGTTGTTGCTCTGTTTAAGACAAATTAATGCAATGCTTTAATATCAAAATATGAATTTGAGGATAGCTAACTTTATACTGTGAAAAGAAATGTGCAAAAATATTGACCACATCTTTATGAAATATCTCTTCATTACATGAAAACATTTGAAAACCATTAAAGA
The DNA here is from genome assembly GCF_054136105.1 of Typopeltis vanoorti. Classification (NCBI taxonomy): domain Eukaryota; kingdom Metazoa; phylum Arthropoda; class Arachnida; order Uropygi; family Thelyphonidae; genus Typopeltis; species Typopeltis vanoorti. Next base: position 33,367,796 of record NC_143567.1, on the reverse strand, counting down.
AAGCAAAAACAATGGTTCATTTATTCAGTGCTACAGGTGGATACAAACTGAAAGCAAAAATAAATGATGAAACGAGTTCTGACTGAAAAAGTTAATACCAATATTTTGGACAGGTTCATTAAGTATATAATATTGTCTCTAGATTTTTAAACCCCCTTCTTTTCCCTTTTCATGAATTATCATCATAATAATTTTCTTAAAATTACTTAACAAATAGGTAACATCTCAGTATTATTATTTTATACTTTATCATCATCATCATCAAATTCCTGCCATGTACCCTCAAGGGGTGTACAGGATATGACAGTACTACATGAAAAATTTACATCATTACTAACTTCCTATCTACAATTTTCCTCCAAATCAGTCTGTTACTTGTCAAGACTCCAACATTATCAGGTCTTATATTTCTATCATCTAAGGCACTTTGTACCGTATCAATCCACCTATATCTTGGTCTTCCTCTGGGTCGTTTTCCTGCCAATCTGGCAGAGAACACTTGTTTTGCTAATCTTTCCTCTCCCATTCTATTTAAGTGACCGTACCACCTGAGATTAGCTCTGCTAATGCATTCCTGGATGCTGACAATTTCAAGTTTCTTTCCTAATATCCTCATTTTTAATACGATATTGCCATTGATGCCATCTGTTCACGCCTCTAATCTTTCTCAGGACTCTCATATCTGCGGTCTCTAGTCTTTGGTCAAGTGTTTTACTTCTGACCCAGCTCTCAGATCCATAAGTTAAAACTGGTTTGAACACTGTCTTGTATACAGCTAATTTAGTGTTTTGACTAATTTCTCTCTTATTCCATATGAATTTATTCAATTGACTTCCTACCATACCAGCTTTGCTGATTCTGTTGTCTATTTCTATATTTAATTTACCATCTTCAGTAAAAATCGTGCCTAAGTAGCTGAAATGTTTTACTTGTTCCACAGGTTCTCCATTCACAACACAGTTGACATTTTCAATGATTCTGCCTATTTTCATTGTCTTTTGTCTTTTTATTGCTGACCTTCATACCATATCTATTACAACAGCTATTCAATTTAGCCAAAGAATCTTGCAGATTTGTAGCAGATTTATTTAGAAGTATAACATCATCCGCATAAAGCAAAGAGCTGACAACATTAACATCTCCAATTTTAATATCAGGTTTAATACCACTTTCCTTCATAATGTGATCCATATAGATAATGAATAACAGAGGTGTTAATGTACATCCTTGTCTCACACCAGATTTAACATTAAACCATCTTCCTGTACTTCCTTCAATTCTAACTGCTGACTTACAACTCAAATAAAGACTAAGTATTGCTTGATATAATGTCCCATTGACTCCATATAACTGCAGCGTATTGAATAGCTTCTCTCTTGGCACCTTGTCATATGCCTTTTCCAGATCGACAAAACTTAAATACAGATCTTTGTTATATTCCCATGCTTTCTCGACTATTTGTCGTAAAGTGAAGATCGGATCCTGACAGCCTCTATTTGGCCTGAATCCAGCTTGTTCTTCACCAAGCTTTTCTTCCACAATTCTTCTCAACCGTTTCTCAAGTATACTTGCATAGATCTTGCCAGGAACACTCAGTAGGGAATTACCTCTGTAATTCTCACATTCAGTTTTATTTCCCTTTTTATATGGGTACTATGAGAGCTCTACTCCAATCATCAGGAATTCGTCCCTCTGTCCAGGCTTTCTGAACTATGCAGTGCAGCAACTGTAAGACTTTTATACCACCATACTTCAGCATTTCTGGTCGAATATCGTCTACTCCTGCTGCCTTTCCACATTTCAAGCCTTTGATGGCTTTTTCTGCTTCAAGTATGGATATGTATTCCTGACTGCATGCCTGGTCAGTGTTTTTTATCACTTTGCTGTCATCACTGCTTATTTCATTTAGCAGTTTTTCAAAGTAATTACTCCATACTTCAAGGATATCTTTTTCTCCTGTTTTCATGTCACCTTTATCATCTCTAACCTTTATTTCTAACCTTTTACAACACTCTTTCCTTTATTCCTAATCCTCTTCAACAACCTCCAGAATATTTTGCCACCTTCTTGATATTTATTTTCTATATTCTTGCCAAAGTCCTCCCATGGCTTTTGTTTAGCTAGTTTTACACAGTGTTTAGCTTTCTTACATTTGTCTCTATATTCTGTAAGAGTAAAAGCTGACTTATTTGCCAGGAACTTTTGATATGCTTTCTTCTTTTCCTTCACTGCCTCTTTAACTTCCTGTGTCCACCAGGGAGTTCTGATTTTTTTATCCTTGCACACAACCTCACCACATGCCTCTCTGGCAGAATCAATCAATGTTTTCTTCAGAGTTTGCCACTGAATCTCCAAGGTTTGGTTCCTGTTCTCAAACTCTTTCATTTTCTTTTCAAGAATCTTTGTGTATTTTAGTCTACAGTTCACATCTGAGAGCTGCTCAACTTTTATTCGCTTTAAAACTTTCTTACGTGTTATTCTTTTCAATATGAAATTCAATTTTATCCTTCTCAAGACTAAATAGTGATCACTTCCAATTTCAAATCCTCTGTACACTCTGGTGTCCTGCACCAGGGAGAAAACATCACTATCAACAATAACATAGTCAATGAGACTTTTCTTATTCCTAGCCTCTTCTCTCCATGGGAATTTGTGCACATTTTTATGTTGGAACATGGTGTTAGTAATAACCAGTCCATGTCCTGAGCAGAAATCCAACAGATATTTGCCATTATTATTAGCTTTGCTCTTTTCTCCAAATTTTCCCAAAATATTTTTGTATGTCTCATAATCATTTCCTACTCTGCTATTTAGATCCCCAACAAGGACCAACTTTTCCTTTTTCATTGTGTCAGTTGCTTTTTCTAAAGCGTCAAAGAATTCCTCCACTTCTACCTTAGTAGAACCTTCTGTGGGACCATAGGCACAAATAAGTCTCATTGTCCAGTTCCCCATTCTCATATTTGCCCACATTACTCTACTTGAGACTGACTGCCATTCAAGATTAGCCTCGTATTTTGTGTTGAATACTATGGCTACTCCTTCTTTTCCTTGATTGTCATTGCCTGAATATAACATTTTGTATTTATTGCTCAAAAAGATCTCACCAGTTTTGGTCTTTTTTGTTTCAGTCACCCCTATTATGTTGATCTGGTACTTATCTAATTCCTCAGCTAGCTCCATTTCTTTGCCATTCAGGCTTCTTACGTTGATAGTACCGATCTTTAACTCTCATGATGTTGAGTTGGGGTTTGTTTTCAGATTTGTTCCAGTAGCTGACTTTTCGCTGTTCGCCCTGGTTCCCTGGCGAAAACAACTGGGGCCTTGTTTAACCGGGCGACGCCCCAGCCGGCATGAAATTTTGTCATGTTGTACCATCATTTTTTATTTTGGTTTAACCAATAAGAATACAATTTGGTCGGCTAAATCCCAATTTGCCAGCCCATCCTCGTTCGTTCAGTATCAAAGTAGATACCCAACAGGGTGCACCACAAGGTGAGGATTGGACATTAGGTCAGAAGCCCTGGTCGGTTCTCCGCATTCCCTTAAAGGCTATGTGGAGGTCTCCTCTCAGTTATGCAGCTTTGACCCTTAAGCACCCCGTATTTTATACTTATAATATATTATAAGTATATTATATAATATATTATAATATATATAATATATTATATTTATTTTATACTTATAATATATTATTAAAATGATACACTTTTTATATTTATATAATATATATAATACAGGCAATCCCTTGCATAAGTATAACATGATACTTATGCAATACAGTTTTGCTCTAATACTATTAGAGAATTGTGAGAAGCTTTGCATATAATGGTATTTTTGAGCTTTTGTGTGGAGCCCTATTATCATGCTGAATGTACTTTTTCAACATTTCCAGTCTTTTTCATGAATCACCATTGTTGACTTGATAGTATTTATGCAAAAAAAAATGATTAGAAAATCCTCGTGTTAGGTTCTGTAACACTTGAATTTGTGCCTTCTTTGAGACTATTTAAAATTGCGACTTTTAAGGTTGTGTAATGTTGTTTTAGTTTTTATTTGATCATTTATAATTTTTTCTGGATATGTATTACTAAACTTCATATTTCAAAAAATTATGGAAGAGCACTGATGCAGAATTTATCAAGTTTTCATTACCAATGAGATAGGTCTTTAGTGGGGGAAAAAATGCCCAATGGAACATTTATTTCAAAAAAAAAAAGAGAAAAGAGATCCTTACAAGCAAGGTTTGCAAAAAGAGACAAATGTAGACAGTTCTCTGGGAGGAGCTCTCTTACACATTCAAGTGCAACATCATCGAAACGACCGTGACTGAAAGCTGCAGTACAATAGGAGTTGGTGGTCGGGAAAAAAAAGAGGGGAGTAGAGGGAACTTGAAGCAGGAAGGAGGAAAAATTAAAGGGGATGTGATTGACGCACAGAGGGCAGGAAATGTCGGCCGTAGAACAAAGGGGTGCCAGTGCGGACGGTCGGATGAAGTCCAACGAAAACCTCTAAGTGCAGACTGATGAGGAAGCTCGGGACCAAGTGGAACCTCAACCGCGATGTCCCTCTAGAAGGGTTCATAAGTCCTGGAGATGTGTGGCAAAAAATTTCCACCAACAGCAAAGTCCCAGTGTGCATTGATCCAAAAGGGAGAGTGCTCCACAAAGTGAGTCAAGTCCAACCAGGGTTTGCACATGGTGTGACTATATGCTGCATCAAAATGGTAATGTAAAGCTTTACTATATCTAAAATATGTTGAAGGGGGAAACAGCTAGGACCTTTCAATAGCAAAGGAAGCTGAGACTATTTGTTGGTACTGGAGCTTATAGAGACCTTGGACTGGTAGTCTGAAGATCCATGCCATGTGATCTTCACATCGTGCATGTGTGTCACTTTAGTTCTGGAGTTCTTTAGTTCATAAGTCCTGGAGTTGCGTGGCAAAAAATTTCCACCGACAGCAAAGTCCCAGTGTGCATTGATCCAAAAGGGAGAGTGCTCCACAAAGTGAGACAAGTCCAACCAGGGTTTGCACATGGTGTGACTATATGCTTCATCAAAATGGTAATGTAAAGCTTTACTATATCTAAAATATGTTAAATGTTGAAGGGGGAAACAGCTAGGACCTTTCAATAGCAAAGGAAGCTGAGACTATTTGTTGGTATTGGAGCTTATAGAGACCTTGGACTGGTAGTCCGAAGACCCATGTCATGTGATCTTCACATCGTGCATGTGTGTGTCACTTTAGTGATCTCTCCAGAGATCCATGTTCAGATATTTAATAGTATATGCTTATATCTATAACATTCTTAGAAAATAGCAATCTTGTCCTATTTGAAATTGTCATGTATCACCATGTAGAGCGTTTAAAGTTTGAAATAACAATTAACTGATTGAATGATTTATGTTCTATGTGTGTCCTAATCTTGTTAAAATTAAACTTTGTGTTTCTTGTTAAATCCTGGTCACTGAATTGTGTTTGAGAACAACATTGCCACTCACCAACACATGAACTGTGATAAAAGGAGAAGAGTTCTACATAAATTTAGTAAGGCTAGGAGAGGGCACGACTGCAAAATCCCTAAATCCGTACACCGTTCTACCTAACTTGGGTCAAGTTAGATAAACGTCGGATTCAGGAAGGACCTGCGACATTCAAGGGGTGACTCTAACTGGTGCAGAACAAAGAAATTTGTTAGAGTCCGTGATCCGAGAGAGCTTTAGATCCCAGGTCACCAGAAGGCATGCTAACAGGCCATATACAAGGCTCAGAACAAATACTCCGCGAAGTGGCGACATAACACAATAGTTTAAGTAACCTATAATTAATAGAAGATGGCCAAGGCAAGAATGGGTAGATGACATGAAAGAGTGGTGTGGAAAGAGTTTGCATTATTTGAGTCATCTGCCGGTGGGCAGAGAAAAGTGGCTAAGGATGGTGAAACAGGCATTCGACCCATGGGTAATGATGATGATGATAATTAAGAGAATTTTTATAATTAGTTGATATGCTTAAATTTCTAAAGAAGTATAGGTAATTTATTTCAACCTGCATTAATCAGATATGAAACCATTTGTGTGCATCTAAGGAAAAGAATAGGATGTATAATAGAAGATAAATGAATATCCAGTTGGTAGTTATAGTATTATTGGGGGGGGGGGGGAGAAATTACTCTCATGAAGAATGAATTACATGTCATATTGTAAATAGTCATATGTTAATGTATGAAGAGTTTCATTTCAAAGGGCAGGAGAGGATTTGTGAATAAATCACCCCACCACACACGCAAAACAAAGTAAAAGTTTTATTGTAAGTCTGGTAGTAAGGCTTGTATGTTGATTATTCATAACTGTATTTTTTAAGGTAATCACAACATAGACTAATATATTAACTAAAATAAATTTAATTAATACTTTCATATTTCAGCAAAGTCAAATTGCCATTTTCATGAAACACAATACAATATGTGCATGTAGGCACTACACTAAGTAATGAGGCTGAAGCATGTCAACTGAGAGTACATATAAAGTCCTAAATAGCACAGACGTCCAATTTGGCCCTAGCAGAAATGAATGTCCTTGCCTATTGGCCTGAAGTGCAGAGGATGAAAGCTTCCCAAATTTTGTTTGGCAAGGAAAATTCTACAAACAAATAGAGGGGACAGCCATGGTCTCTCTGCTTTCTTCCTCCCTCCCAGCTAATTACTTCATGGAAACTTTTGAAGAGAAAGCTTTAGACTTTGCCCCACTTAGATCCACCATTTGTGCTCTCTGTTTGGCCACTTTGCTTGTATGCTCAACTTATTTTTAACACATCTAAACAATCAATCCCAGGATCCAGTTCACATTAGAAAAAGAAAACAACAGTCTCTCTTTCCTAGAACTTTAATTACATGCCAGCTTGATGGAACACTGGCATTCTTTTTTCAGAAAACTCTCGCACACACTGGTAGATACATTCATAAACACACTCCTTCCAACATTATGGGATTGTTAAAACTTTACATAACAATGCTAAATTAGTTTAGATAACAGTGCCCTCTACACAGAACTTGACCACATTCACAAACCTTCTTAGCCAATGGCTACAATTCCCACCATATTCAAAAAAAATTAAAACTGCAAAACCACACACTCCTCCCTCCTCTCCAGAACAGAGACTACACCAAATCTCTCACCATAAGAAGGCACATCTGAAAAACTAACTACAATCCTAAAAAAAATACAACCTTCCAACCACTTACAGATGATGATAAAAAAAATTACATCCCTTATCTGCTCCACCAAAGACCAGCTGCAGTTCCTAAACCTACCAGGTCCCTTGTAGTTGTAAACTATCCTACCAGGGTAGGGATCCCTGTTTTTGAAAACAAAAAATCGGGACACAATAAATTTTGTAGAATTAAGTGTTAAGAGAAATAAATTTTATTCGTTAACATTATGAATAAAATAAAATAAAAATAAAATTTTTTATTTTTATTTTTATTTTATTTATTATATTAATGTAGATAACATAAATGTTTATACATATGTCAAATAAATAGAATTCTAATAACAACACTTAAACACAGATGACAATACTTAGACACGTAACACTTAAATCAAACATTAATAAGTATATGAAATATAAAGACATAGAATAAAGATATAAAATGTTAATATGTCAATAAAACGGGAACTACAGTGTAAATACAATAAAATATAAACAACACGAGTGATATAAAAACAATTTAGCGCCTGACGTGTGAAGCTTAGTTCGCATAGCGTACGATATCCGATCCGAAATGTTTCTCATTAGTTGAAAGAAAATGAACTGTTGTGGCGCATTAATATTCAAAAACATGTCGACCAATGAGAAACATTTCGGACCATCAGATATTGTACGCTATGCAAACTAAGCTTGAGACAAAAGATTGCTAAAAATTTACAGCTGACCAGATGAACGAAATAGATGCCGTGGTTGCGATTAGTTAAACATACAGTTGGACGACTGTCTCCCTCATGCTGACATTCTTTTCTTCGGCTGAATGAAATGTATGGAACTAAATCGTTTTCCCAAAATTCTAACATTCTGGTAATTCACCGAACTACAAAATAAATATGTCCCTGCTTTTAAAAATGTATGTTTTGTAAACATACATTTTTAAAAGCACCCAAAAATATTACGACTTGTACTTATTCTTATTAGAAATGTTAATATTTTTATATTCTAAAAAATCTGGGACATTTAGCATCCCAAACTAAACATATCGGGACACCGGGACAGAAGTAATAAAACCGGGATGTATTTCAGGATTTGTGAAATGTTCCGTCATAGGAAAAATTTGGGAAACGCTGCATTATATAAATGTTCATATTCAACACCAGGATATAAAATAATTGCATGTTCAGGAAATTCAATTAATAATTTGAATACACATTCTCAAAACAATGTTCTATTAAATTTTTTAAAAAAATTAGTTAATCAAAATATAGCTTACCTTCGCCTCTCACCAGATGACCTTAAAGCCATCAACTTTACTGCTTTCTACAAGTTCCATATTGAGAGGACACAACTCTTCTGATATCATCAGAGGAGGTGATTAATAATATACTCCCTACACTACCTCACCTCCTTATTATCTTTTTGAAAAATACTATAACCACATTCTATTCCTGTGATTAAGAGGTAAGGGATAATTTCCTTACTGGAAATTATTCCAGAATAAAGATATGCACAATACATCTCTAATACAGAGACTTAGCCTCTCCTTTACCAAGACCGTATTGCGTGGCAAAGCGTCACATCCTTCCAGAGGTGTCCCCCTTTTCACAGAACAGTACAGATCTAGACTGGAAAGCCGAAAAATATTCCAGAGGAAGACAATGGCAAACCACCTCTGTACCTTGCCAAGAACATTCAATGAACATACCAAAAATTAGAAAATATGATATGGTGCTGGATAGTAATACCCCCAGGCCTGAAGGCATCCAGCATGCAACTTGGAGAAGAACAGAGGGCTTCCACAAGTAGAACCAGTTATGTGTCTAGGTCAAACCTGGAAGGAAGCTTGGCCGTGAATGTTGCTGGTTGGAAAAGAGAGGCTCCCTGTTTCACAAGAATCCACAACATTGGAACTGGGAATGTTAGAAGTATGAACCAAGATAAGCTGGAAATAATATCCAGCTTACCTTGGTAGCACAAGAAGCTGGATATATTGAGAATAAGTGAACTTAGATGGACAGGAATGAGCCATTTTCAGTATGGGGACTATATGGTGTATTACTCAGGACATGAGACGAGTCATAAATATGGAGTATCTTTCTTACTCAGGAAAAAGATGGCCAGGTATGTATTAAGCTATAATCCAGTGAGTGACAGAATCATTTCTCTCAGAGTCAGTGGATATCCAACGAATATGACCATCTCACACAGGTTTATGCACCCTACAAAGACACCAGAATAAGACATAGAAGAATTTTATGGCAAGTTACAAGAAGTGATAGATACAACACCAAAGCGAGATTTATGGCTACTTACCAGAGATTGGAATACAAAAGTGGGAGAAACTGAGGAACAAGGAATAACAGATAATTTTGGTTAAGGTATTCATAACACTGCAGGGAAGAGATTATTTGAGTTTTGTGCAGAGAATACTTTGTTGCTAACATCTGCTTTAAACAACACAAACGGAGATTGTACCAATGGATATAACCTGATGGACAATACAGAAATCAAATTGACTATATACTTGGACAAAGAAGATGGAGAAGTGCATTTCAGTCTGTCAAGACTTTTCCAGGTGCAGACTGTGGAACAGACAATAAATTATTAGTGGCTATGATACATGTGAAATTACAGAAATTGAAAAACAACACAAATGTCAATCAGATATGATCTTGGAAACATACCATCCGAATACAATATTAGTATACAGAACAGATTCAACATGCTCAATTTAGGTGAAAGAGAACCAGATGAACTATGGGAAGAGATTAAAAATATAATTAAAACAGAAGCAAAGAAGAATATTCCAACAGTTTGGTTTCCAGCAGCTGTCAGAAAACGCCATCAAAACTGTAAAACTGTTCAGGAAAGGAGGAAAAGGAAGGACACAGAAAATTTGCAGGAAGTACGGCATTTGAATTCAGAGTTTCAACAACAAGCCAGAAGAGACAAGGGAATATACTTTAACTAGGAATGTCAACAAATAGAAGACCAAACAATCAAGGGAAAACAAAGAGATCTTTTAAAAAGATCAGGAAACTGACAGGGAAGTTCAGTGCCAAGGTGACAATATTGAAAAGTAATCACAAGGATATCTTACAGAAGCTGCAGCTATCAAAGAAAGATGGAAAGAGTATACAGAAGCCCTTTACAGAAAGGACTCCAAAATTACAGAGAAATTTGAAGAGCAGGATTATGCATAGGAGCAATACCACTGGAGAGTGAGGTGATTTGAGGTGGGCACTGCAACAGCTATCCAGTAAAAAAGCACCAGGAGAGGATGGAATACCTATTGAGCTGCTCAAAGTCCTCGGAGAAAAGGCAGTTAAAATTTTAACAGCTCTATGTCAACAAATTTGGATCACAACTGCATGGCCTAGGGAATGGAAAAAATCAGTTTATATACCTTTATTGAAGAAAGGCAATGAAAGAGTGTGCAAAAATTACAGAACTATAGCACTGATTTCTCATGCAAGTAACGTCTTACTTAAGACTATTCAGAAAAGATTGGAACCATTCATGAAGAGAGAAATGCCAGACGAGCAGGCAAAATTTCGAAAAAGCAGATGAACAAGAGATCAGATCACCAATGTGATATGGATAATAGAAAGAGCACAGGAATATCAAAAGAATGTCTACCTTTGTTTCCTTGACTATAGTAAGGCTTTTGATCTGTAGATCATGTGAAACGTGTTAAGAACAATTGGAGTACTAGAGCATTTCATTATCCTTCTGAGGAATCTTTATTATGAACAAGCAGTTACTGTCCAAACAGATCTTGGAGTATTTCACAATAGGTAAAGAGGTGTGACAAGAATGTATTTTATCTCTGTACCTGTTTAACTTGTACAGCAAATACATTTTAAAAATGGCAAGGCTGGAGGAGTCTTCATTTGGAATTAAAATTGGTGGAAGAAATATTAATAATTTGAGGTATGCAGATGATACCACCTTGCTAGGAGAATGCAAAGAAGATTTGGAGGAACTTATTATGAAAAAAATGCTAAATATGGCCTTAAACTTAACCTCAAAAAGGCAAAAGTTATAGTAACATGTGAACTTAATGATTTTGAAGTAGATGGGGAGAAAATGAAGGTATTTAACAATTTTGTGCTCCTACGATCCTAAATTGATAAAGATGGGTATTGTACTGAAGACGTTAGAAGAAGATTATTACTCAAAAGGAAAGCAATGACAAATTTAGGCAAGATCTTTAAAGATAAAGATATTAGCCTCGCAACAAAAATCAGAATTGTGAAAGCAATGGTATTCCCTGTGGTACTGTATGGATGTGAAAGTTGGACCCTGAGAAAGGGTGAAAGAAGGAAGATAGATGCATTTGAGTTATGGGTTTGGAAATACTTACTAAGAATACCATGGATTGCAAAGCAAACCAGTAAATCAGTGATAGACAGAATAAAGCCAGATTGCTCTTTCAAAGCCATGATCATTAAGCAAAAATTGTGATACTTTGTACACATTATGTGAGCAAATAACAGTCTGGAGAAGATGATGATGCTTGCTAAAGTTGATGGAAGCAGGAGAAGAGGAAGACCAAGAATTAGATGGGTGGATGGTGAAAATTTATTTATCACTAGGTTAGACTATAATAGATTTAGTTTAATCCTTTATCCCAGTGAGAGCAAACAAAGTTTGCGCCTGAAAATATCTTCAGGACTAAATATAGTGTTGTACTATACTTACTGGATAAGATAGTACAACACTATATTTAGTCCTGAAGATATTTTCAGGCGCAAACTTTGTTTGCTCTCACTGGGATAAAGGATTAAACTAAATGTATTATGGGTGGATGGAGTTTAAGAAGCAGCCGGAAATTCTGAAAGATGGCCAGGGACAGATCTGAATGGAGAGCTTATGTTCATAGAATCACCAGGAGTCGAAAATAACTCTATGAAACATAACAACAAAAACATTCCTGTGATTACATAATCATCCATTAACCATCACTCACTGACACCAATGATTTGTAGACTGCTTTAATGTATCAAGGCCACAAACTCTGCACCCTTATTTCTAATACTCCTTGCATTGATGTATAAGCACAGTAACTTTTCCCTGGTTCCCCTTTCCTTTCCAAAATTTCTTATCCCATCATTTAAATAATTTAATTCTGTTGCTCTTATTTGAGGCCATTCCTATCTTGTCTTCCTTCATCCTTTATCCCAGACCAATTCTTGTATTTTACACTCACATTATCACTGTTTAATTGTCATTTCCCTGACTGGTTACACATACACTCATCAAGAGTCTCAGCTTCACATAACTGCTCTCACTCAAATGCATACCATCTGCAGCAAACAGCTCTATCTCCCCTGCCTTTAAATTTATTCCCTACATCTGCCCAAACTCATGTCCTCTTTTCCTGCACATTTTAGTTATCATGCCATTTATAATCATTGCTCTTCTTCCGAGTTGTCTGCATCACACCTTGGCAACATACAATTCATCCTCTCACACTCTTCCATTTCACTGGCTTGAACAGTATGCACTACCTCATTCAGATGTCTTCACAAATCATTTGTTCCTATCAACAGAATCAACCTGCATTTCCTGTCCTCTTCACCACCTCAGTCACACTTCCTGTGGTTGTTCCTCTCAGACATACCTTTGACATATACTTCATTTTTGTATCTTCCACTGGAGTCTCCATACATATAGCACTACACCACTTTCCACCATTCCATTTCATTCATCATTAACTCATCTACTACTGGTACCTTTCTCTCTTTTCATACACCTCTAACTACCAGTCTCTTCTCTAAATGTCTTATCTCACTCTGCACATACTCATCATCATGCTCTCTCTCTGCTGTGTCATTCACCACATTTGCTATTCTTGACTTTCACTATGCTTGTATCAATTGTGTCATTCATGGCACCATCAATTGCTTATTTAACCAGATCACTCACATACTTTTTCATTACTATTCGCTCATTCATTGCTCTTTCACATTATCTCTTCACTATCAGTGAACATTAATTCTTATTCTGTTCTCACTACTATCACTCTGTTACTGATACATCACTGTCTAACAATTCCCTATTCAAGTTGTGCTTCGCACACTCCTTCCATCTGACTTAAAAATTTATAGCATATCCACATAATTCCAAAGAATACATGTAGCACACTTTGCCATTTCACAAAACAACTAAAATCAAAATTTAACTAATGCAAAGAACAAGCAACTGCCATCTTGCTTAGGATGCCCATCAGTAAGTATACCTCACTCTAAGTTAAAAAAAAAAAACATTATAAGCAAATTGAAACAAGCACACACATGTACTCTACAAACACTGATTTCAAGTGCACAGCTTCTAACAAAAATCCATAATTAATTAGCCAAGAAAACATTTTAACCTGCAGCATTGGTGACTAAGACTTCCATGTTTTTTTTTTTTTTAATATTCTTGTATATAATACCAAGGTATTGTCATAAAACAGATATCATTAGATATTCATGTATATATACTTCATATAGAAACTAACCCATTAATGTAATGCATAGTTTTAAAAGGAAATATTTTGTGTGTGTGTGTGTGTGTGTGTGATTTAACTCCTAATCCCAAGTATGCAAACAATTAAGTTTGTGCCTGAAACATAGTTCAAGTCTAAAGATGGTACAACACCAGGGCAACTCATTGTAAAGGTGGGTAAAGCTCTGATCACTATTCTTAGTATTTTCCCATAATGAAAAGCACATCTCACTACTCACTAAAAGATGTATACTGGGGTCACTACCCAGACTGGTTTCAACCTTTTTTGAGGTCTCCTCAGTGAATAGCTACCCACCCACCTTTACAACGAGTTGCCCTGGTTGTACCATCTTTAGACTTGAACTATGTTTCAGGCGCAAACTTAATTGTTTGCATACTTGGGATTAGGAGTTAAATAACCAAGCTTAAAAAATTACTCGGTAACCCTAATATACAGTATCCCCAAGTTAAAAAATTAATTACATCTATATCTCCTCCAGAGATTCTTATTAAAAATAAAAACACCTTGTAGCAACTTCTATAGGTAAAGTTGATAAGGCTCTGTATTACTAAACCTTGGTATTTAGGGTCTAGTTATTCACTGAGGAGACCTCAAAAAAGGTCGAAACTAGTCTGGGTAGTGACCCCACCCATAATGTATTGCAGTATACATCTTTTAGTGAGATGTGCTTTTTATTATGGGAAAATACTAAGAATAGGGATCAGAGCTTTACCCACCTTTACAATGAGTTGCCCTGGTGTTGTACCATCTTTAGACTTTAACTATGTTTCAGGTGCAAACCTAATTATTTGCATACTTGGGATTAGGAGTTAAATAACCAAGCTTATAAAATTACTTGGTAACCCTAATATATATATATGTTGTTATTATTATTATTATTATTATTATTCAGGCTTCCATGGAGTCAAAAGACTCATCACGGGAGGTCCTTCCTAAGAAGCACAATGTCTATTGAGACTTGTCGTGGGAGGGACCTCCCACGACAAGTCTCAAACCTGTAACCACCTCCTAGGAAACACAAAATCTATCATACCACTCCTTAAACTCATTGACTGTTCTCACTCTCACCACTCTATCAGACAACGCATTCCATGGTTCAAGTACCCTCCATGCAAGAAACTACTCCTCACCCTCTTGCTCACAGTTTCCTTTCGTAACTTCCAGGGATGGCCCCTTGTCATCACTCCTTACCGCCATTCAACGAAGTGAAAGAACTCCCCAGTGTCAACCCTGTAACCACTTCTCAACAGTTTAAAAGTCTCAATCATATCATCTTTCTTTCTTCTATCCACCAAACTCTGCAGTCCACATTCCCTCAGCTAATCCTCATAACTAACATTGTACAGTCCTGAAACTGTCTTTGTTATCTGCCTTTGTACTCTTTCCACGGTTAATTTATCCCCTTCAAATCCTGGGGACCAAATCTGAGAACAATAGTCTATATGAAACTCGGTTTTTTCTTATCCTGAAAACTCAGGAAAATCAATATAGCCCAGCTGCCTTTCCCCATTAGAAATTCTGTTTTTGATGACTTTTTCTACCTCTGGAATTGATATATATATCACTTGACGTGTGTCTGTTAAGAAGAACTGAAGAAACCTAATCATCAGTGTTTGAGGATGTTATTAATTTTTTTTTTTTTTAATGTTGTTCCCACCCATGAAAGATTAAATGCAGTACGTTTTATACTGTGGGTGGGCTAAGGATTTTTTTTCTATGTTTTCATCAGTTTTTATTTATATATATATATATATATATATATATATATTTTTTTTTTTTTTTTTTTTTTTTTTTTTTTGCATAGTCCCTATATCCTGCTCTAGAGAATAAACATGGAACTTTTCAAGCCCCTTCAGGACTCCAGTAAGCTGATAACTTTCATCACAATAACTTTCATCATCTTTGATGATGCATCCAGAACACATACAAATACATTTTCAAACACTGACTATAAACTGGTATTCACCACAAACCAAAAATTGGCAACACTTCTAAAATCTACAAAATCTCACACATGCAATGAAATAGTAGAACACTACAATGTCGTTTACAAATTTCCTTGCCAAAAAAAAAAGACTGCGATGTCACCTACACAGGTTCTGCTATCAGGTCTTTATGGGCAAGACTACAAGAACACTTCTGCAACTGTAAAAACGCAACAATCAAAAGAAAAATAGAATACAAAGTACAGGGTAAACAGAAATAGCAGTCCACACCCTTGAACAGAAACATATCTTGCAAATTGACAAGGCCATAATAATAGATATACAAGATAATGAAACAATGCTTAGAATATCGGAAACAATAGCCATAATATGTGACGAAAACTCAATAAACGTCCACCAGTCCTACATAATCTTGAGTGTTGGAAGCTCCATAACATAAAAATTAGGTCATGACTCCAACCAATAGGAAATAACACACTTACACTAAAGACAGAAACATTAAGTCAACATGACATAGCCTCCACTTCTCCCACAAGCTCCGAAGACGATACATTGTCGAAACAGCTCACACCCTGTTACTCCCACCCCTGAACCTATCCCATCATATCCTTCACCTTCTCCAAAAAATTTTTTCTATTTTCATCCCCCCCCCCAAAGTATTCTCTGCCCACCCTTAATAACAATATATATAAAAAACCCTGGTTTTTCAAAAAGATTCACAATACCCCTTGCCTCACCAATAATTCTCCCACATTGCTCTACCTCCACCTTTTCTAAACCCCTTCCTTTCAATCATACTCCCATGTACTCACCACACGCCAGGATGCCACTGAATAAGAAGACAGCCAGCATCATCCTAAAGGTATGTCCGATTTTTCCCTCTTATATTCTTCATATATTTATCTATGCCCTAGAACTGAGTAAAAAGCCAATGACATTGTAAAAAGGTGCACTCCTAAACAAAAATAGGATAAATAGCCATAAAATTAATATTTTCTTAGAGGAGTAACATGGGAATTTTCCCAGAAATAAAACTTATAATATACAGTTATTTGCTGATGATGCAAAGATAGGTAGGATAATCAAGAATGCTGCTGATATGCAATACTTGCAGAATGATTTGAAATAGGCTGGAATTGTGGGCATGGGAAAATTGATGTCTGTAAATGTAAAGTCATTCAGTTTGGCATGATTAGTGGGATTAGGCTAGAAACCGATGAGACTAGGGATCTTGGAGTATTAATAGATAGGAAGTTGAAGTTCAGGGACCCATGTGGCAAAGATTGCAAATACTAAAGATAATTGGAATGCTGAAACAAATGTTCACATGTAAAGATAAGGATGTTATTTTGCCTCTTTACAAGGCCTTGATAAAATCTCACTTGGACTATTGTGTACAGTTTCTGTTTTTCTGTTGTTAAAAATGATATCAGGATTGTGGAATACTGATTAAAGACAGGTTGAGAATTTGTAGGCTGCAGACATTAGCAAACAGGAGAAAGAGTGGAGATATGATTGAGATTTACAAACTTCTGAAAGGGTTGTACAGGATTTCAGTTGATGGAATTTTTCAATTTATGGCAGGTGGGGAAATGGTGAGAGGGCATCCTTGGAAGCTGAGAATGAAAGCCACTAAGAAGGGGGTGAGGGCTAGATTTTTCTCTCAGATGGTGGTGCGTGATTGGAATGGATTGCCATAGGATGTTGTGAGTGCAAGCAGTGTGAATGAATTCAAAAATAAGTATGATAGCTGGTGTGTGTAATATGTGACTTCCCTCGATGAGTCTCTGACTCCCTGGAGGTCTCTCTTAATAATAATAATAGTATTCCTTTTTTCCATTGTTATAAGTTTCCAATAATACCTATTTTAACATTTTTTTTTTAATACAAACAGTCTTTCAGTTTTATTTCATGACCATTTCAAGTTGCTATTCACACTACTCAGCTCAAAAAATTCATCATAAAAATAAAAACTTGAGAACGTAAAATAAGCCAATTCTAAGCCCACTTACGGTACTTACATGCTTTCATATTGTGTGAAACTTACTTATCCTCTTTTTGCCTCATGAAAATAAGGTTGAGATCTGTTTCTTCCAGATATCTCTGTCCTGAGCCACCAGTTTAGCTTACCTTCCGGCTAGCCAGTCAGTCTTCTTTTCTTTTTTGCCATGTTAATTTAGGCTTTTTCATTTTCCTTCTGAGATCCATGTCAAATCCACTTTAGGAATCTCTCTCTCTGCTGTTCATTCTCAGTGTGTGTCTAATCCATTTCTGTTTTCTTGTTGTTTTTCTTTTTTTTATTTCATCGGTGATGTTTTTTGCACAGTCAGCTTATATAAGTCAAGATATTGCAATACATCTTGCTCGCGACACAAATTTAACTTGCAACTTTTCAAATGCCGCATTATTAACATAACTTTAAATTGATTTTTAAAAAAAAATATATATATATATATATATATATTTTTTTTTTTTTTTTCAAAATGTGGGATATTTGAATTTTAATACAGATATACTACAAGGCTCTTCAACAATTAAAATTTGATATTTGTGCTTGTGGGATCCTCGGAAGGTAGCTGACACAAAGAAAAAGATTATAGGAAATTAACACCAGAATACAAAAATGTTTTGGAAAAATTTGGAGGAAGGTGCAAAGATAAAAATAGTAAGTACTGGCTGGATTTCTGTTCAAGACATGGACTACCCAATACTATCTTTCATGCAGATGTGCATAAATTCAAATGGAGAGAGAGAGAGAACGCAAGAAATAAGAAATCTCGGTAATTATGTAATTGCTAATAGCAAATCTTCAATCTAGTTCGGGACAGAAAAGTATGCAGCTTGGTGTTACTTTCATATAGAAAGTGAAGTTACAGAAATGCCTTGGATTTAGAGAATGTTTTTTTTTTCTTTTCTTTTTCATTGTAGGATTTTAGGATGCAAAAAAGAATTTGATTTATATTGCTACATATAGAGAGCAGTTTTTGTGTTAGTCTTTCTCTAGTGTGAGTTCTGCAAGAGAGAACAGACTGATTTTCCAGAAGTTGTACATATTAAGGTGTTTTTTTTTGTTGTTGTAATCTTACGAATACATTGGTGCTTGCATTGATAAGCTGTGTTGATTTGATGTAGTATATATTCGTTTGGAAATACTACTGCATGAATTAGACAACTACCGATGGGAAGTTATTGGACTCTGCAAAACCAGATGGACTGGAAAAGAATTCCACCATGGATAGTACAAAATCTTAACTTCAGGCAGGGAGGACAACAAACACCAAGAAGGAGTAGCACTTATATTAAAACCAAAGGCTCAAAACTCTCTATTGTCCTACAATCTCACCTAGGATAATTAAAGCAAGATTTAAAACATAAATCGGATCACTAACTATTATTCAAGTATACTCACCAACTTCGGCATCATCAGAAGAAGACTGAGGAGTTTATATAGATTTCCAAAGAGCAGTACAGCAGACATTAAGTCAAGATTTCCTAATTGTAATGTGGGACTTAAACGCAAAAGTAGGCAAAAACTGGGATACCTGGCCAAGAGTAATTGGAAAGTTTGGGTATGGAGAAAGCAATTAATGTGGCGAAAGACTGCTAAAGTTTTGTTAAATAATAGACTAACAATAACCAGCACTCTCTTTAAACATCCAAAACCCGAAAGAAAATAGACATGGATATCACCAGACAGACAAACCAAGAATATGATAGACTATATTATTGTAAACCAAAGATGGAAATCAAGTATCCTAAACTGCAGATTGTGGATCAGACCATAAGCTAGTATTAGCAAACCTAAGAATAAAGTTAAAATCTGGAAGTACCTTTAGAGTCAAATGAAGACTGAATGTAAAAAAAAACTACAAGACAACAATATTCTAAGAAAATATCAACTAAAACTAGATAAAAACCTGAAGGAACTACCAAAACAATATAAACATCGAAGAACATTTGTGCAAATTAAAGGAAATAATCTAGAGCACGTAGAAAACTTCACCTACCTTGGAGGAGTTATTAGTACAATGTGAAATTATAAAAGATATAAACAGAAGAATCAGTCAAGCATCCCAAACTTTTGGACGACTTAATAAAATATGTGTCAAGAGACATCAAACAAGTAACAAAAGTAAGAATCTATGAAACAATGGTCCTCCCAATACTCCTCTATGGAAGTGAATGCTGGAATCTCAAAAAGGCCGAAGAGAAAAAATTATTAGTTACTGAAATGGGTTGGCTAAGAAGATTACTTTGAGTATCTCTGCTGGATCGACTGAAACAAGAAATAACAATAGACAAAATCCAAGAAAGAAGACTGCGATGGTTTAGCCATGTGACCATGGGAACAGAAAGCTACCATCTAAACCTCTGAATACAACGATGGAAGGTAAAAGATCCAAAGGACGGCTGAGAATTAGATGGATAGACAGAATAAAAGAGGACCTGAAAACCAAATCACAACAAGCGACACCAAACTGGACAGAATTGTTCGGACTCTCCCGGGACAGACAGAAGTGGAAAGAGTTCATTCGGCCTCATCATCATCCACATAGATAATGGAAGAGAGAAGAAGAATATATTTGTTCTTTTTGTAAATTAAAGAATTTCATTTGGTTGAAGGTGTTTGAAGACTCAATATCTTAATGGGTTGGGGAAGTTAAATAGGTGAATTTAAGAGATTTAATTACATATAATATCCTGTGATATGGATCTGTGTGCAAAAGTTAGATATGAAATTTAGTTATAGTGATTTATTTTGAATTTAAGAGTTTTAGCCACTCGATATGTATATGCTGGAAGTTGAAAATATATACACCCTTCTCCCGCGCACGCACGCAATACACATACAAGAGCCTTCTGTGTGTCCATATTTTAATTGTTGAAGTGCCTAAAACCCTTCGTATCGGCGATTATAACTTAATAGAAATAGGGGATGTTTTATATCCTTCCTTATGACAACCACTGTTAATATTAATTTATCACGATTTCCTTTGCCAGTTTTATATATATATATTAAAGTAGTAGTACCAGTATCCCAACAACGGTATCAAAAGTTTAAAACAAAATATATCAAATAAAAATATAGTAAATGCGTTTATCACACTGGAGGTCATAGGGTATTCAGCTCAGTTCAACTGTAATTTCTTTTATTATTCGGAAAAGAAGAATACATACATACATACATATTGTTTGTTTTTTAAATAACGAAATTTGTGGTGCGATCATAATTAAAAGAAACACACGTATTAACCACAGTGAAAATTATTTAATTGTAATTATTTCATCCTAAGTATCTTAGAACATCATCAGTACAGTAGTTAAAAACAATAATAGGAATAACATACAGGCAGGGCGCATGTTAAGTTCATTTCTGAACAGTTAAGTCTGTTCAGAAACGCATCTCGGAACATCAATACCACATTCGTCTTTTTAAACCGCAGAAATCTGGCCTCTCTCATCACAGAATTGAAAATCCAAACCATAGGATCCATTGGGAAAAGTCTAAACTTTTACATAGATCTTTATATAAACATGAACGTTTATACAAAGAAAGTTCTGAAGTCCTACTACACAGACCAAACTTAAACCGTAACGACGTTCTTACTATTAATAAAGTATGGGAAATTGTCATACAAAATTGTGTTAAATAATTATTTATTTATTTTATTATTATTATTTTTTTTTTACTTCTGTAACACGTTACGCACGTTCAATGAGATTCTATTGTAATCATGCGCCCTAACTGTATGTTATTCCTATTATTGTTTTAAACTACTGTACTGATGATGTCCTAAGATACTTAGGATGATATATTTACAATTAAATAATTTTCACTGTGGTTAATACGTGTGTTTCTTTTAATTATATTGTTTGTGTGGGTTCGCGCCACCTAAGTGCAAAATTTTTGCACTCAAGTAGCGCCCTAAAAAATAGGGAATTATTTATTCCCTCTTTTTTATGAACCTGTTCGATTATGCCGCCGGGGTTCATTGCACCCTTTGCACCGCCTTCACTGACGACCCCCCCCTCCCCGCGCAATGGGGCCGCAGCCCACAGTTTGGGAAACGCTGTATTAGATTACATTACAGGGTGAAAGTAGCATGTAATCTAATGCAGCGTTTCACAAACTGTGGGCCGTCAGTTTTGTTAAGGGGACCGCGAAATAATGAAAACAAATTTAAAATGTTTTAAGACGAAGTGTGCCATGTCAAATGTGTATGTAAGATGCTAAAAATGTAAAATTTGCATTTGATTTTTGCAATATTCGCTGTGTATGTTTTGTATTGAATATAAATACAATAAATATTATATATATTACGTCTATATTACAAATATTATAAATATTATGTCTATATTACGATTTTTTTTTCGATGGGGGCCGTGAAATATTTAAATTTTTCATAAGGGACCTTTACATCCATAAGTTTGGGAAGCACTGATCTAATGCGTACTTATTATTATTACATGACCCCTCCAAACACTCATCGAGGGAGGCTACCTACTCTACAGCTCTCAGTCTCCACCACTTATTGCATATAACTGTTAATGGTATAAATCTCTCGGTCGATGTTTTTTTTTTTTTAATTATTTTTACAACCTCTTATTTGACCTGATTGATCATTTAAACCATAATATGACGATGCAACACCGTATTAGAAAAATACGTTTAGGCTTAATAGTTTAAATTGATTTCTGATTTGTTCATTATAGATTTAATGTTGCGTTGTTATAAACTAAACATATTTGGTAGGTTTATAATTAAAATACAAACTTATTTAATACTGATCATTTAAGTTTGTAAGTTTATCTGTAAATGGTCAGTATTAAATAAGTTTGTATTTTAGTTGCATTGTTATTTTTCAAAAGTTTATTTTAAACTGTGTTATTGTTCCTGAAAAGAAAATGCTAATACTACCTAAGGTCATAATTAAAATAATAATACTAATAAACCGTATATGTTACTCC
This sequence comes from Typopeltis vanoorti, assembly GCF_054136105.1. Classification (NCBI taxonomy): domain Eukaryota; kingdom Metazoa; phylum Arthropoda; class Arachnida; order Uropygi; family Thelyphonidae; genus Typopeltis; species Typopeltis vanoorti. Next base: position 33,345,157 of record NC_143567.1, on the reverse strand, counting down.
AGTTCTGCTGGCGGACGAAGTGAGTCTCGCACATCTGCTGAAGATTTCAAGTCACTAGGTGTTTTATTTCTGTCTAAAATCCCATTTCGGTGAAAGATTTCACTAAAGATTTCAAATGCTTATATTGTTCTTCTATAGACTTCAAAAATATTTATATTCTTTCTTCCTTATTTGCATAACAGCTCGTCAACGTCGCTTTTATGTCTCCAGGTATTTTGATCTTGCAATCCTAAACTATCATTTGCTTTTTGTAGATTCCATTCACAGATCATTTTCTGCAATTTAAAAACATGATATTGTAATTCTTGATTTCCCAGTGCTTGTGTAGCTCAGTGGATGTGGCGTTTGCCAACCACGGCGAAAAATTAATAGAAAATTAATCCAACTTAATTTATTTATTTATAATATTTTATAAAAATTGTAATTTTATAAATAATTATAATACAGTATTTATTTATATATAAATTTATAATATTATTCAGTGTAAAATTGATTACTGTATTATTAAATTGATTTTAATGATGTTGGTTTGAAAAAATATTTATGCATTGTAACTCACCATTGAAGATAGCTGAGCAGGGGAAGCAGCAGATGGATGTCAACTTGTTGGCGAAATTCTTACCATATTTACTCGAAAATAACTCGCACCCCTGATTTTACTTTACGAAAAAAGACATTAAAAAGTTTTACATATACCTCGCACATGAAAATGTTTAAACATGTGTTCACGCAAAACGATAGTAACTCGCTCCCTGCAGTTAACAACATACCCTCCCCAACAGCCATTATACTGCAGATGCAATAAAAAGTAGTTTTATGGTATCTCTGAATAAGGTACAGAGCCATTTCAACAAATAGTGCAATTACAGACAGCTGGAATAAAAACGACGATAACTAATGAATCACATGTCCCTTCTCACAGAAACTATGCTGTATTAAGCAAAACCATATGTTGCATCGGAAACACGGTATCTAACTAAAAACTTTTGTTCAATTACGTGAAATAAATATTTGTTTTATTGCATTTGAAATTCTCGATGTCATTATGACAGATCACAAAGGCTAACTTCAAATAAAATTCTACCACAAATTAAAATATCCCATATATAATGCATGTGTGAGTTCCCATGCCATCTCAAACACAAACAAGCATCAATAAAATTGAACCAAGGGTAGAAACTTTGTGTGAGTTGAACCTACCGGTAATGAGAAGTTCCGTCAGAATAATAAACGACACCCCACCGTGAATGTGTTAAAACTAAGAAATATATAGTGAATGTTGTTATGACAGTTTCAAATGTTATGGAATTCGGTTGAAGAGAATTAGCATTTCAACTCAACAATGTTTACATTTGTCTTTGGGTCCGCGATCATTTGTTAATACTGCACCAATCATATGCACTTTTTCATAGCTGCTCTCTGGTGTAAAACAAAATTTAACTTGTATGTATTGTAACAATTTAAAAAAAAAACGATTCAAGCGTATAAAAGGATATCACCTGTAAATCGTTGGCGTGCGAGCAAAATTCTCGGACGTGCCACCTCTGGCACATGTGCCATAGGTTCATCTATGACCTATGACTTCTAGCTTTGAGGATTTATCAGGTTCAACCTGATCACTTCCCAGAACTGAAAGACCACATAACGCAACTTGTGCACAACATCACTACCGACCAACTGTGTTCTGCCCTTTAGCAAGCACACTGTGCAAAGGATGCAGTTTGTGGCATACTGGGAAGTGCAGTACATCGAACTGTACAGCCCATGAAGACATAATGGAAGGGAATAAAAATGTGTTGTTTATGCTTGTGTTGCTTTTCTCCTTACACGAAAAAAATAGTACATCTTCATTCGATATACATTAACAGCTATCATGGAGGTGAATTTTGGAACTACTTTCTCTCTCTCTCTCTCAGATATCGCTTCCGCGTGACATAATCCACACTGTATTCCTACAAAGTTTTGCAGCATTTGAATCATTGGGCCACTCCACAAGGCCTCAAACACTGACTTCTTTAATTTTGATTACCCTGTTCTTCAAGTCAAACACCAAAAATTAATCTTATTCTCACTTGAAAGTTTGAATTTCTTTCGAAAGCTTGTCAACTTATGTGTAATACTTTATTCTTGCTACTGTGCCATTAAGCTGAAAAATAAATTTGAATTCCATCCCGGTTACAAGGGCTTTGCAATGAAGGTGGTGAGTAAGTCAGCCTCATAGGAAGATTACAGGATTTTTTTTTTTAAACTTATTGGAAAAAAAAGCTGGAATATAACAAGCAACTAATATATATATATATATATATATATATATATATATATATATATAATATTTTGATCTCTTCCCTTGGTTACTGCGACCATTGTTAAAATCGGGTGACAGCTTAGGTATTTCAAGCAGTGCAGAAATTAATGGTACTTCCACTCAACTCAGAATTATTTTTCAAATGCTTTATACCAAGTACAGCTGATGTACATTTTAAAGTATTTTCTCTACTTTTGAGTTGTATATTAGTGCACTGTATCCATTGAAGCCGTTAAATCGGAATTTCGTGTTAGCAGATGAAGTGCAAGTGTTTTATTAAAACTTGTCCGACTGCATATATGCACTGCTTGAAAAGGAGCTAATTGACACCACACGGGCAAGAAGCATCGTGCCATGTAACGAGTCGTGTTTGTAGTCGGTATAAATCGGAGGAATATGGTGCTCCCTAATCAGTGCAAATGTGTACAAAATGGCTGCGAGAAAGGAACTGACGGAATTTGAAAGAGGGTTCGCGATAAGATGTCATGTTGTAGGCCGATCTGTTGACAAATTGGACCGACCGAAATCAACAATCAGTCATACCATTACTAAGATGGAAGTGCAAGGATTCAGCTGCAAGTGCTACCGCAGTGAACGACCCATCACACTTACTGAACGTGACCGTTGGGTGCTACGAAGAGCAGTATGTAAGAACTGCTATTCGTCGGCCGATATATTCAATGCGGAGTTCCGGGCATCGATTGGAACACGAATCTGCACAAAAACATTCAAAACCGCGGCTCACAACATGGGTTTCCATGGTAAGATCGCAATATGCAAGTCCGGCATATATATATATATATATAGTGGGACATGGAAGTTTGGAAAGCCGTATTATGGAGCGACGAATCACGCAGCTACAATTTCTACTGAGCAGATGAATGCGTGTGGGTGTGGCAGATGCCCAGTGATCGTCTCTTATCAGAGTGTGAAACCCCAGTTATATAATTCGGAGGTGGCGGTGTGATGGTATGGTCCTGGTTTGGCTTCGGACTTCTGTTTGTGAACGGCTTTCTTCGTGCGGTCAACCGCTAAGGATGCAAAGATGTAATGCAGGGATATTCAACCTTTCAGACAGTGCGGACCGTATTCAAAATTTCAATGAAGCCCTCGGGCCACTAAGCTATACTGCAATATTTAGAATTGTAAGATGCTTTCCAGATTCACAAGGAACGCTGTGCGTTTGATACTTTACATAAAATCCTATAAAAATAAACTCAGCTTTAAGAGAGTAGGTAGGAGTCCGGTTCATGATAAGTAAATACATTCAATACTTGCAAAAAGATAATTTAATGAAGAAAACATTCATTTTTTACAATGTCAATGGGCAACTTGACAATATTTGTTCTTTACCAGCACATTGAATAATTTTTCTCTCAAATAAGAGTTGTTTTGGAGTTCAAGCAGCTCCATTTGTAACAGCATAGCATTTCGGCAACATTGACACTGAATGGCATTGAAAATAAATATAAAGAAGACTGTTGGTTAAGAAAATCACTAAATCTCTCTTCGAACTCGCTTCGCAACACAGCTAATTTTGTAGCGTATTCATCAGGAAACGAACAGTTGAACTCAGTGAGAAGCTTAAAACGAGTTAAGTCTATTTTTGCGAGTTGTGCCTCCCAAAGTTTGAGCCTTGGCCACAAAAGCGTTGATATGATCAAACAGAGTGTGCACCATTTGATCTTTGGATTGTAGCCGCATATTTAGGTCATTCATATGCAACGAGATGTTGGTCAAAAAGGCAAAGTCTGTCATCCACTTCGGATCGTTAAATACCTAAATCGGAATCCTCTAGGTTTGCATGAACTGCTGTCTTTCGCTCCTTAAGTCAAAGATTCTTTTAAGAACCTTCCCTCTGCTCAACCAGTGCATATCACTAAAAAAACCACATCGCCGTGATCTGCTTCGCACTCTTGGGTCAAAAACTATTGCAATTGACGGTGATTCAATCCTCTTGCCCTAATAATGTTGATGACAGTCACAATTACTTTCATGACATTCTCAAATCGAATAGTTTTCGTGGACAAATTCTCCTGGTGGATTAAACTGTGGTAATGGACGAAATCTTTTCCGTCTAGTTCCGGTTCATTCCGTAGCAGCGCAACAAACCCTTCGTTCTTTCGCACCATAGAAGGGACACCATCAGCTGAGGTCTAAACTCTGAAGCATTTTCTTGGCGGCTTCAAGAATATCAGTGCCCTTTGTCGTTCCCTTCATAAGTACGAGCGGTAGCAGTTCTTCTGTCACATTGAATTGATCAATGCCACGGACGAAGATAGCCAGTTGTGCTGTATCCTTCACATCTGTACTCTCATCTAAAGCAAGTAAACATGACGTAAATTCGGACAAACGTTTTTTAAGTTCCTTCAGTGGGATTGGAGGAACTTTAAAAAAACTCGGTTTTTTAAACACTTGCTTATTATTTGGGCACAGAATATCCCCAGCAGTGATGAGACACTCTTTCACAAACTCATCGTCCAAAAAAGGCTTGATTTTTTTAGCAATTTTTCAGCTATTACATAACTTTGACACACGCTTCGCTCTCTCCCGTCTGCCTTTTACACGTACCCAGATGGCATTTTAAATCAGTTTGGAGATGGTACACTTTGTCCACATGAAGCCTTCCTTGAAGCTGATCGAAATTGGATGCATGCTTTGTCTCAGTCTCGTTTTGCATTGTATTCTTTTGATACTGACACTTATTCACGACAAATTAAACACACTTGCTTATCGTCGACCGGCACAAAAAAGTACAAATTCGTTCCACTTTTCATTACAAACCCGACAACAATCACTTGATTTACGCTGTTTACTATTAATGCCATAGTGATGGAAGATGAACCCATTAAATGATCCAAAATGGGCCGTGTAATGGATATTATCCACTGAATATGTCTCACACTAATGAAAAAAGTCTGGCAATATAAAACCACAATAGGCTATGGTTGACACGACGAACCTACGTGTTCTTATACACGAATATCACACTGTTCACGATTGACTGACTATGGATTAGATCCCCTTATATTTATAAGAAAATTAAGTATTGAGAACCTTCAAGACGTATCTGGAAGTCACTAGACAGTGCACTGGAACAAAATACTGCTTCAGTCACCTGCGATATTAGTACTAGTACTTAAGAACTGTTTGGCCCTGGTAGATGGCTGAAGAAGCATGTCTATTTAATATTTATTTTTATAGGATTTTATCTAAAGTATCAAATGCACAGCATTCCTTGTGAATCTGGAAAGCATCTTACAGTTCGAAATATCACAGTATAGCTTAGCGGCCGTCTAGCTTCATTGAAAGTATTTAATCACACTTTAATGTAAAGTAGCCATTTTTTCAAAATGGCTGGCAAGCAACGTCAAAGAGCTCCGTGGACCATACGTTGAAGACTCCTGATGTAATGTATCAAAGATATCAAGATGATTTTACACAGGGAGGAATTATTGGAAAGCTTGAAGAAGGCTGCAGAATTAATGGAATTGCCAGAGATCTAGCCTAGCATTGTGTTTAGGATCTAGTCAGCTTTTGAAACCAATTAAATGTGTTCTTGACGTTCACGATGACGTCTCACACACAAGGGACACCATATAGCCCTAACCTTTGAAGAATAGACAGCTGGCCTCACCTTAGCCAATCACAGAATAGGCCTAAGTCCATCAGCTAATTTAATTGACATCCAAGAACATTACAGCAGACACTACTCCAATCTAGTTTCTCCTAAAATATATTATAGTCTGAAATAGTGTCAGTTCTACGGTCCATTTTCTTAAGTATATGGGATGAAAAACCAACTTTCTGGGAGAAACAATTTTCTTGCTCGAGCAAGAGATCAACTAAGTATGGAACCGGTTGAAGAAACATAAAAAATTCGTTCAGTTGATGAATATAGCATAACACTGTAGATGAACACAGCTACATAAACCTGTCAGTTGTGTATATGAAATCATTTTGAAAAGGTATCACTGGGAAAGGGATCAGAAACTGGAGAGATGGACAAAAATAAATTGTGATATCATTAAATGAGAATCCTTTATAGCTATCTTTAGTGAAAGCGAATATACACCCACATCCTGACAGCTAATATAATACTATCTAGTGATACCCATCGGAACAATATCATTATAGCAAAGTAATGTATATGGAAACACTACATTAATAATGAAATGTGTATTAAAAAATACTTACTTTTATAGCAGGAAATTTATGCTGGAAATATAAATTTCCTGCAACCAAATTTAGAAAGGAAAATTCTGGCCAGAAAGCTTTCATAAATAGCAACATGGAATAGCTATTTTGCCAAACAAGAAAATCACTAAGTCGTATTACACCAGAAGTTCTTATTGTCAAATCGACTTTGGGAGAGCGTGAAGTATAAAGACATTGATCCATCAAATCTTCGGAGAGATCACTGTCGAAAAAGGGGAAAAAGAACACAGGAGGGGAAATAGTGTTATTATATTACATAACAAAATACATCAAAACATAAATTATACCAAAGAGATTTATTTTGCTGATATCATTCCAAAAGTCATTATTCATTGTGTTGGAGTGCACCTTTACAAAAAATTTTTTTCTATGTACGAGTGAGAAAAGCCTAACAGGATTATTTAGGACTTAATGCAGTTTATATATTAATTATGCACAAGAATGAATATAAAAGAACAAAATGGATAAAATAATGATTAGAAGAAACCTACGTCAATGATATAGGATTATTTTTACAAAAAATGTTGTTCCGGCCAAAGCAATTAAAGCTCTGAGACGAGCGTATTACATTATGTCCGTTAATTTCGGCCATTCTCTTGTTTTCTGGTATGAGAAATGAAGTTCCGGGTTAATATCCTGCTCGAGATTCGTTTCATTAACATAAAGCAATACGAAACATGTTGCGTGATCCTTACTGGTGTTCTAATTAGGCGCTAGGGGCCAAACAGTCATTTTCATTTTACTTCAAGCCTCCAATAAACAGACGGTTGTCTCACATCAAGTAAGGAAGTTCATGTGCTACATAAAATCTGCCTATTTACCAGTCCGAAGACTATTACTTTTATAAATAAAATTGAAACAGAAGATAGACGAAAAAACGGGCTTTAAAATAATATTTTGTAAATAAACTTAGGTACCACACTTGTGTGTGCAGAAGTTTGGAAGATTCTGTAATCACACCTAAAGTATGGTTCATATTGAGAGTTTATTTAAAGAGAGAGAGAGGGAACAATAACCAAAACAGCTGTAAACCACTAATAGTTTACAGCTGTTTTGTTTACATATTTTTTAACCCCATTTTTCAACTGAGTGGTTTAACATGAGTGTTTACTACTCATGGTAAACTACTCAATTTTTACGAAATTGAAGTTGTCAAGTATTGCAGCAAATAAAGCTGACAATTGCGAAGATGCGTTTCGAGACTTCGTGAGTTACATCCGTTTCACTCGCATTTACGTTTTCATTGATTAAAAGAAAATTATCAAATATTCAAGTGAAATTTCGTGATTTGAAGAAACGAAAAGTATGGAACACATTGGCAACATATAACAACAAATATGATGTTTGAACAAATATGATGATACAGCTAATAACTAATATGTGGGAACACCAAATAAATTTTATCAATACATCATAAATGTCTGTATGATTCAGAGTGTTGATTACAGAATCTTCCAAACTTCCCCCACAGAGGTGTGGTACCTTACTTTATTTACAAAATATTTTGTTTCAGCTAAAGACGCCATTATTCAAAATAGATGAATGCTCTTCAATATTTCTGTTCTTCACGGTGATAACTTGTGCCATGAAGTTTCTTTAATTTACAGATAAACAATGAAATAAGTGATTAATATTTATTTAAAGCCATATTTTTCAGCCTGAATATTCGAGACCATCATCACTGGCGACATAAGTTAATTACAACGTAGATACGAACAGTAGATTGATATGAAACGGTGCGAGCAGTGTGATGTTATAAGCAAATCAATGCAAATATATAGCTAAGGAAACCATGTATTATTATTATGTTTTTAACTGTATTAAAAGAAAACGTTAGTGATGTGCGATTAGAATGAGACTCTTCCATATTTAGATGGTGAGAGGCAGCTGTTTCGATTTAAGTTCCGATGATGTAGTAAGGCCTCAGCGCTTTCTTTAAACAAACGTTCAAATTTATTGCGACACAGATGAAGTAGGCTTGTTTCATGCAACAAGTCATGTTGTGCATATGTATCCCATGATGTGCCAAGCCAGATTTCCTCTTGCTAATACAAGATTGGTGTTCTTGTAATTTCTCTCTATTGAGCATTCAGTTTGTCTTAAATGAGAACAACTGGTGTATCCCAAGTTCCTTGTGACAGTCACAAGGAACTTGGGAGACACCATGAAGAGCCACAGGAGAGTGTTTATCTTCAGAAGATGGATGCTATGTGAATATTGTTTACTTATTTCCTTGAGTTTTCGTGACTTAAAGAAACATGAGTGGTTCTTTTACTTGCTTCTGAAGATACTCCGGGATTGTCTCATAGCGTTAGATGATTTGACTGTAATTTCCCCCAAAGGCGAAAAGTTAAAACCAATGAACGGTATGAGACCAAATTTTATATTGAAATTTTTAAGGCAGGAGGAGATGATTTCTGCGAAAAAAAAGATTTAGTACCAAAAGTCACCGGTAGGCGAAATTTTGGCGCTGGCAGGGTCGAAAACAAGCGGATAATTACATTAAATGCCGATAAAATGGAATAATAACATTTCAATAGTGTAAGCAACAGCTGCATCACTCATTCAAGCTGGATATGTGGTGCATTACAATGATAATAATAATAATAATAATAATTAAACTAAAACAACCACTTGCGAGTGACACAGAAATTAACATAGAGATTGAACTCACAGGAAATGTTTTATTCATCAGAATCAGGGTTTCCTGCACGACATACACGATTTTCAATGTGCTGACCTTTCTTGTATACAGCAAATTGCATCTGGTGTGCGACATGCACTACAGCTGTGTAAGGAGTTCGATTGGATGTTCATAACAGCCCGTTTTATGTTCTCTTTCAAGACATGCAAGTTGGGAATGCTACCAACATACCCATGCCTTCAAAAGTCTCAATATAAAATTTGGTCTCATTCTGTTTATTGGTTTTAGCTACAGATGCCTCCAAAGAGGGAAAGTTATTTTATCGCCATCCTGTAAAATAACATTTGTGTAACTCTATAGAAGTGGTGTTTGCACTCTACGACGCTTGCCATACGAAGAAAGACTTGGGGTTCAAATCAAGTCGCTGACTAGAGGAACATTTTCTAATCTTTTTTCGACCGGTTCCCGAGTTAGTCGATTTCTGGAATGGGCAAGTGGGTTTTTTCACCTGGAAACTCGGGTTTTTCATCCTGTAAACTCAAGAAAATCAGCCATCGAACCCACACTATTTTCAGACATTAAAAATATTGTGTTAGGGTCAGGAACCATGAGATGACAAAACTTGGTAGTTATCTTTTTCACTGCTTACCGATTAATTAGTGATAGTCTTGGGCCAGATATCTCTGATTGGCTACCAGTGGTGATTGAACTACCCACTCAGTTTCCAAAAGTTAGATAGGGCAAAATGGCCTCGCCTACTCCCTATACGGGAACAAAATGGCATTAGCTAGATTTTTTGTTGGTTTGTTTATGCTATCTTTGATTGTAGAATTTTATCAGAAAATTCAATTAATTTAAAATTTTGGATAATAAAGTATGCTATATTTCTTTATCTATCTTGTATAGTTCAATGGAATTGTTGCTTTCATCCATTGCACTAAGTCGCCCAAAGGTAGGTTAAGTTCAAGTCTAGTTGCCAACTGGAGGAACTTTAATAAACTTATCTTCGACCAGTTCCCGAGTTTGTCGATCTCTGTCACACGCAAGCGGATTTTTTCCCCTGGAAACTCGGGTTTTTCATCTGCTGTAAACTCAAGAGAATCGACCGTACAACTCACATTATTTCTGTTAGGGTAAGGTACCAAGAGATGGCAGCACTTCCTTGCCCATCTCTTCATCAATGCTGCCTATAAATAGTAATAGGCATGGGCAAGCTATCTCTGATTGGTTACTGCTGGACATTGAACTTCCCACTCATTCTCCAAAAGCTAGGTAGGGTTTAAAGTCCTCGCGTACCCCCCCCCCCCAAAAAAAGAGAATAAAAGACGTTAGCTTATTTATTTATTTATTTTATTTTTTTTTATTTCTTTTTCTCATTAATTATCAGTACATTAGAAATTATATTTAAGCATCTAACCTAACAAAAATTTCTTACTCTCTCTGCATTTGTACTGGTATGATTTGCTCTTGTAAAATCGTTTATGTATGCTTCTTTGGTGGTTCTTTACTGGTACTAATCTTGCTCGTTACAATCTAAATCCGATCAACTTCTGTTAACGTTTCACTTATAGATTACCCAATATTATTACATGTATAAAATATAACGCTAATCATTTCTGACTCAAGAAAACATCCCCACGTTTCACTATAGCTATCAGTAGCAGAGACCAATCCAGTTAATACCAGTTTGTTTCTGACATTTCTTCTCTATTGGAAGAGTGACAACTATGGAAAATCCTTGCTATGGTTATTAGTGTTTTCATTGCTAAGTTCTTTCTCTAGACACACATAACAATCCTGCTTAATATAAGACACTCGATAATAAGAAAGTTTAGAGCAGAACATGAAATGATATACCTGGAATGTAAATGTCCACTTTGAACACCTTTTGCCATGATCTTCACTGCCCAGAAAATTTCCTCTTTACCTGTATAAGGAGCACAGATATTTACGCATATCCTAAAATAAACATTATGCAAATTGAAATTGCATTTTAGACAAGAAGAATTTTTCCATTAGATTTTGCTGACATCACGTTCACTTAATTGTAAGAATTCTTTCAAAATATGGCACAGTAATTAATAATTTAGAAATATAAACTAGTACTTCAGCTCCAAATTCTTGCCTATTTCGTTCTCTGTTCGGTCTGTAATTCAAAATTGAAATTTTACAAGGATTCCATATGTTTTCAGTTAATATTTCTGATTCGCATAAGCCAGACTAGACCATGGAACTTTTCGAAGTAGTATGGAGATATTACCACAAAACTGCAACTTCTGATGTCTGAATCAAGCGGAACTTATAGATTCAATGTAAAGATGACAAAGTTCCATTATATTTGACTTATGTAAGTCGATCAAGCGAAGAAAGCTTTTATTATACGATAATTATTTATTATTATTATTACTGGCAACTCCAAGGAGTCCTTAGACTCATCGAGGGAGGGCCTAAACATCATATCAAGAACAATTATTCGACATTCGCACAGTGTCTATCATGCTTTGCTTTGAACTCATTTACAGTCACGTCACCCACAACAAACTCTGGCAGCTTATTCCACTCATTCACCACTCTCTCCAAGTAAAAAATCTAGTTCTAACACCCGTGCGAACTACACTCTTGCTCAGTTTCCATGGATAGCCCTAGTTCTGACATCATGACCTCTTCTGAAAAATTTCCTCTGAATTTATCTTGTAAAAACCCTTCAGTAATTTGAATTTCTTAATCATATAACCCCTTTTCTGCCAATCAACCAATTTCAGTAACCCACAGATCTTCAACCTGTTCTCGTAAGGTTCATTCCATAGACCAGCTATCTATCATCTTGGTCACCCGCCTCTGGATCCTTTCTACCTCCTCCCCATCAAGAAGAAACTCAGGGGCCAAATCTGGACACGGTAGACAAGATGGGGTCTTATTAAGGCTCGATAAAGAGGAACAATAACTTGCTTATTTCTGCTCCTCAAATAATTCAATAACGAAGTGATCTGATGAGCTGATTTAGCCACTTTTGCTATGTGCCCAATAAATTTCTACTCCCTATTTCCCAACACACCCAATTCCCTGGACTCGTCAATCTCCTAGCGTTCACTTTCACCAACATGCTATACTGCTGCTAATTGTTTCATTCAATAATGCATAACCTTACACTTTGCTACATTAAACTGACATCCATTCTCATTAGCTCAGACTGCCAATCTATCCAAATCATCCTGCAAAATTTTGACACCATGTACATTCACTATTGCCTACCCAACTTTGCATCGTACAGCAAATACATGAACAATTCATCTCAGATCCTTTCCTATATCATTAATGAACAAATTAAATAGCAGAGTAAAAGAACACAACCCTGCAGCACATCACTAGTAACAGGCCTTTTCAGGAGTAGAGTCCAAAAGAAGGCCTGTTACTAGTAGTGTGCTTTCACCTATCCTATCATCAACCACCCTTTTATTCATCTCACAAACCCTATATCCATCCCAGTGTGCTGCAGTTTACTGATTAGAATTCCATGTGGTATCCTGTCAAAGGCCTTAGCCAAGTCCAGCAGTATCACTAAATCCATTACCCTTATCCTGTTCAGCCATCACTATTATAAAACGTGAGCGAGTTACTGAGGCATGATCTACCCTTCACAAAACTATGCTGTCCTCCATACAGTATCCATACAATTTCATCTATCCATTCCTGTGTTTTGCTCTTGACTAATATCGCCAAAACCTTGATAACGATTCGTGATATGCTGTTCGGTCGGTAATTTGCAACAACAGTCTTGTAACCTCCTTTATGCAATGAAATTATTTCCACCTCTTTCCACACCTTCGAGACTATCCCGGAGCTGAGACTTAAAATAAACATTATGGTCAAGGGAACTGACTTTGGGCTTCACGTAAGACTCTAGCTGGTATACCATCGAATCCCACAGATGTATTTATATTAAGGTTTCGTAATATACTATTCACCTCGATATCATTCACTTCAATTCCTGTATCAGACATTCGTTCTCTCATTCCTGCAATATCACAGCCTGGATGATATACTCTTGCAAAGTGTTCGCTTAGTAATTCTACTATTTCACCTGATTCAGTTTGCTCCCTGCCATCGCCTTTCCTTATATTTTGCCATATACATTTTTTCATTTACTTGTTGCATGTCGAATGAACTGTTTGGGATTCACTTTAGCTCGCATTGCTAATTTCCTTTCATAATCTGCTTTCGCTTTTCTTACCATACTAGTTACCCTTCTGGCCTGTGCTTTGTACCGTTCGTGTGCCTGCAGGTCACTTTATTCTTAAATTTCATCCACAATTGTTTCTATTTTTGCAGCTCAAGCTTAATGGTGTTACTCATCCATTTAATTCCCACTTGATTTACTCTCCAGACTGTAGGTATGCAGTCAGCCATTTCCTCCATCAATCGCTCCTTTACCACTTCTCATGCACTATTATCATCCAGCCCTTACAGTTTAACATGAAATGGCACTGATCCAAGCAATCTCCTAAGCTTGTCATATTTACCAGCCTGGTAATTCCACATGTATCCTGTCTTAATTGAAAATACCACATATTTAGCCACTTCCCAGGTCAAGACCTTATTATCACTCTCACCAATTGGTGGCAATATGGTCAAATTCGTAATAGTCAATTTCTCAGATGCAATTACTAGGTCAAGCACTCTCGAACCCCTAGTATATCCCATTATATTCTTTCTCAGGTAGTGATTCCTTAGTAACTGCATAAAATTCATTTCCTTCTTCCCATTCATCCTCTTCTCCCTCCAATCAATGTTACCATAGTTGAAATCCCCCATAATACTTACCTGTCCTCCACTCATTGAGTCTCTTTGCCAATGCATAATATCTTCATCTCTTCCATAGCTTGGTCTATAGCAGCACCCAAATGTAAGTTTGGTTCTACTGACCTCAATCTCACACCACAGAGTTTCAAATATGCTATTTTCACTATCCTGAAGTTTAATTTCTATTCTCTTTGGCTGCAGTTCATCAGCTATCATCAATAACGCTTTCCCCCCATTCTTTTATCGCTATCTTTCCTGAACACACTATACCCCTCAGATTCTATCCCACTAACTGTATGATCTTCTGTTAGCCGTGTCTCACTAATGCCAATAACCTGTGGCCAGGAAGAACTAAGGCCAATAATTTCTCCTTCTTATTCCGAACACTCCTGACATTAGTGTACATAAAGTGCAGAGGTCCCATAACCCCACCCCTATTTGACGCCTTATACTTAACTATCCTATTTTGGTTTGTTATCCTTCCTCCTAACCCAAGCATATTATACACATTCTTACACTCAAGTGCCTCACTGATAACTGCATGTCCACTCAACAGCATTCCCACCCTCTCTAAAAGCTTTGGTTTCCCTGATTCTGCTCATCCACTTTCACTTCATTCAGCAACAACTTTTCCAGTCTCCGAACACGAAATCCATTCAGATGCAAACCATCCCTCTTGTATAAGTCCTTTCGCTCGTCAAACTCACGCCACACACCCACTAACTCTACACCACTCCTCCTGCATAACCTATGCAGAATCATTCGCAATTATGGCGCTTCTTCTCAACTCAATCATACTGTGGCAACAAACTAACTATCTTAAGTCTCTCACTCTTTCCTTTTGCTACCACCAGTAATTCTTTCAAGTCCTCTCTTATAGCCAATTTTTCACCTTTTAAATCATTCGTTCTGGACATTACTATAATTATTATCACCTTATGATACTGTGGTCTAATAGCCTCACTTACATTATTAATTTTCGTACCCGGAAAGCACGATTTTGTCAAATTCATCTATTACACTTTTTATTACTGAATTACCATTTAACAATCGCTCCTTAATCTTTCCTTCACTCCCGATCATGTTTTCATTTATCTTATCACTGATTTTATAATAAAATAGGTTTGATTCTTGTAGTCGGCGACCAGAAAAACTTATTCTAACCCCTTCTCTGACCAGTTTCAAACAGAGGATTCGACCTGAATGTCTGGGAGAAAAACTCGCTTGTTTCTTAATTTAAATTCAAGAAAATCGACTGTAGAACCCACCCCCACTATTTCAGACATTAATATATTGCTTTTCAGTTAGGGACCACAAGTTGGCACCTGTCTACCTCCCTTAACTGAGTGGCGTTTAAATTATGGCTAAGGTCGCCATTGATACTCCTATGGGAATAAAAAGCAGTTTATCTCATGTCCACATACTGTTTGCACACTTGACTGACAGTATATGGAAATCAGATAAAACTGGTAAGGTAAGAGGAGACAGATAACATTCGTATCACAATCTTAAAAGAAAAACTTAATGTAATACTGTAGAATATAACTACTCACCACTTTAGATAATTGAGGTGCTTAAAACAAAACTTTAAATCAAAATTGAATGGACGTGAATGATTGCTAAGTATCAAATTTCATTGAAAAACCTTCCATCCGACGATTCTATACTATGTATTCGAATTGAATAAGCGGAGCTATGATCGTAGGATGTTTTCATGCTGTTGGAAATTGCAACTAATATAATAATAGATATGAGCAAACAGTGTTATGTTAATTTTTTATTTTGTTAATGATTGTTTCTTTGTTTTTTTCTTTATATACGATTCCTGTCATATTAGAAAAGTTCTGATTGGATAGAGATCTCTCAATATTCATCTATATCAAATATCCTTAAAAAATGTTGGTTTTGTGAAAGCAAGTCAATAGACTAGTTGATGAAATGATTGCGGATTTTAAGATTTAGCATAATAGTGAAGTCCTCTAGAAAGAGGGAACACAATAGCTGGCTGCTTTCTCTGAGCTACAAAGAGACATCCTTCATGAATAATTCGATCTTTGCAACGTACAAATGTTATTTTTCAACATATTATTATTATTATTATTACATCAACTCTCTTGGAGTCAAAGACTCATCGAGGGAGACGGAGAGAGAGATGTTTATACCATTAAACATTTACATAAATTATATAAGAAATATACATTATATTACATTACAATGTGAAATAAGTATACATGTACTTTACGATAAAAGTCCACAGACTTACGGGAAACTCCCCTGCCTATTAGCTATCATACTGTACATTAAACGCATTCACACTCGTAGCATTCATAACATACTCAGGCAATGCATTCCGCTCACCCACCACTCTCTTCAAGGAAGGAGAAGAAGAAAAAAAAAAACTTTTCACCCTCTTATTTACCATTTTCTTGCGTAATTTCCAGGAATGACCTTTAGTTCTCACCCCTTCCTGATTTTCCACTATCTGAAAATTCTCTCTCTCGTATCGATCCGCTAAATACCTCTGAAGAGCTTCAACGTCTGAATCATATCACCCTCTTCACCTTCTGTCAGTTAAACTCTGCAGATTAGATTACTTCAGTCTATCCTTATAGCTAACATTTCACAGCTTTAAAATCTATTTTGTCAACCGCATCTGCACCCTCTCCAAAGTATTTATCTTCCTCCCCTCTAAAATCCCTTTAACCAGATTTGGGCACAAATAGCCTAGATATGGCTGATCAGGGCAGAGATAAAATTCTCTGATTAATGTCCGTCTTAATATTGAGCAATCCTCTGAGTTATGTTAATCACCGTTTGCAACATGACCTTTATTCTAATTTCGATCCATCATAACCCCAAGATTACGTACTATATCAACAGCATAACATTTAAATCCCGTCATATATCAATAGTATAACACTTAAAAAAATAAAAAGACATAATAGAAACAAATAGAAAAAGTCGGTTTACAGTGGTCAGTTATTGCAACATATTAATATAATATACAAAAATTGAATTTACTGGTTTTTACTCCTAGTGTACAACATTAATTCAGCAGCAACTTTTTGAACATCAAATGGAAAAAGAGATAGATCGCCCAAAATCTTAATATTCGTTCCATATTTATGACTAAATTCTCTGTATAAAACAAAGTTAATGTACATTGATTAGATAAATCATTGCTATCTTCACTGATATATATTGTCACTGAATTTTAATGAACTTTATTATTATTTGTACAAGATACCTCAAGGAGTCGTGATCTCACCATGGAAGGCCACATATTACTCACTTTACATGTCATCCTTTTCTTGAATTCCTTCAGATTGTCTGTACTCACAACCTCCAAAGCCAAGCTATTCCAGTCATCACGCAAGTTCTACGAGGAAAATCTAGCTCTCACTCCTTGCTTGACAGCATTCATTCTCGCCTTCCATGGATGACCTCTCGTCTTCTCCTCTCCCCTCCATAAATGAATATTTCCATTTATTAAGCTCCTGTATGACCTTTCAAAAGTTTGTAGGGTTCTATCATATCATCCCCCTCTTTTACCTCTTTGCTAGCGTCTGCAGTTCAATAAATCTAAATCTCCTCTAATAATATACATTTCTAAGTCCCAGTATTATTATCACTCTGCTTTTCGCCTTCTCTGCTGTATCTGCATCACCTGGAAAATCCGGAGACCACACTTGCGCATAATATACCAAGCGAGTTGGAATCGAATGCCCGTCAATAGACAAAATGGACTTCGTTATTCTTGCATGTCAATTGTTCTTTTAGCATTGCAATGCAATACTAAAATGATGAATAAAATAATGATGAATTTAAATATTTTTGAGGGGTGACAAATTATTCAGATTGCATTAACCAAGAATGTTTGCGAACTGATACGATGGACGCAAAACTTAGCAAAGTTTTATTTAAATATCAATTCTGCAGAAACTTCAGCTACCACGCAGCATTAGTTGACATATGAACTATAGAAGTTCATTGGTATGCTAGAATGAATGAAAAAAATATTTCTCTCTTGCATTTATCCTAAAAATGCATTTTTACGCAGTTAAAACTGTTGCCGTATGTTTTTTGTGTGTGAAATTCTGATAAACATTCTTAATCGAAACCATAATGGTGGCATAATATCCCAAGATTATTGATGCCATACATTTAGCCCACATAACCTCTTATTTTTATTTATGTTCTCCATTACGCCCAGTTTAGGATAAAATTATTTTAGATATAATTATTTCTCTTATTTCTTTTTTCTTATTTCAAATGCTGGTTGGTAGTATCAAACTGTTTTTATTCTAATTTATCTGGAAATAATATGTTGCCAGTAGTGTTAGCAGTTGCTGAAATTAGTATGACATTTGAATATTGTGTGGATTGTAATGTAGCTTGTCTCCTTGTATATATGCATTCCCCTGATAAGTACCTCGACATGCAGATCGAAAAGCAGAGTAGTTATTTATAGAATAAGTATATTTTGAGTTCTCTTTGTGATCTTTGCCACATGATCCCTGAACTTCAACTTCTTATATGCTAACACTTCAAGATCCCAAGGCAGATCAGTTTCTTCTAGCATAATCCCCCAATATATTACGACATTTAATAACTTTTCACTCCCAGTGCATGACTTTATATTTACTGACATTGACATGTCGTGTGTTTTCCCATCCCCTCAATTTCCCACCTATTCAAATCATTCTGCAAGTACTGCTTATCATTCATATTCCTGATTACCCTACCTATCTTCCTTCATCAGTAAATTGCTATATTTCGCCTGTCTAATTCTTCCCAATATCATTAATGTATGCATTGAATAACATTAGACTAAGGACTTTTCTTTCTGGTGTACCACTGATTATCTTAAATCTTGCAGACTCATCCAGCATATACACTTTTTAATTCAATCATCAGATTATTATAATATATGAGCAAATTACTCAAAAATGACCATCTCTTACTAAATTCGTGTTGTTCAGTGTTCAGACTGTAAATTCCCTGTCAATCCATTTCTATATGCCATCTCTTTCTAACTTGTCCAAGTTAGAAATTGAAGTCATCTACATGCCACAGGATGGTCTTGACACCTTTGGTCTAGAGATGAATTGGCCCAATACATGTTAAGGAGTTTTATAGGTTCTTAAAAGGAAACAAATATTCAAACATGATTTTATTCTAATTGTTTATTTAAAAATCCGTTAACGCGTTTTTCCTCCGAACGGAGTAGAAATAGTCCAGACCATTTTAGCTCTATCTAAGTTTTGGAGACTGAGGGAGCAGTCAGTCTTCAACTTTAACCAATCGGAGCTGACCCAAACTATGAATCATATTAAACGGCATCCGGAGAAAAGAGTATGGCAGACATCTATTTAATTAATAAATAAGATAAAATATTTTATTGACAATTAACTTAAAATTTAAGCTTATCATTTTGAAGTCCTTACTATTTTTATTAATCCAAATCCTAGTTTGTGTCCTTCCTTTCTCTCAAAGCCATTTGTGTTCGCATATTTTTTGTTTCCGTCCATTATAAAACCTATATGCTGAGGAACTGGTCCGCATTTTAAAATCTTAATCATTAATAGTTGGAACCATGTCACATCTGGTGTCGGGAAGAAACCCGTTGCTGAAGTAAAATATAATCAACAATCAAAAATGGATCGAATATGTACGAGGGTGTTTCTAAAATAAAGTAAGGCCGCATCACACTTGAAATAACATAGTACAGTCGCATTCAACAAGATAGTAGGATAACTGAAAACATTGTCAAGAATAAGGGTGTACAGTGTGATCTTCCTTGGTGTGACAGAGTGACCTTTGTCAATTTCACATATCCAGGACATGGGCAAGAATTACAACCGAAGGCCCACATACCGTATATCGAAATATCTAAAAGTTATAAACCAATCCAATCATCTTTTAAATAAAATAAGTTCTATCCACCTATCGTGATGAATATGTCTTTATAACGATAAAAATAAAAAAAAATATGTGTCGAAAATCAAGAACATATCAAATTAAGAACAAACTGGTATGACTTTATTTTTCTTAAAAGTCCCTCACAAAGTAAGCGATCTGTATTGCTTTTTCTGCTGTCTTTTTTTGCTTCCAGAAAGTGATGGACGAGGGCTTCAAAGTCTTGCCACAAGGCAGAAACAGGGCGAAAGCTAGATGTAACCGAGCGACTGCTTAAAATTCTGCTAATTTTAAGAAGTTGAAGTTCTAGTGTCGCTGCACATTCATGTAGTTTCCTAGCATTCTTATGTGAAGCATGATAAGCCGCATAATCTTTGTCTACTAAACTCGTAAAGCGATTCACTCCTGCCACATTGTTCACTGTGTCACTAACAGACAATTCAAGGAGATGGCTAGCACAATGTACCATCAATACAATAAATACAATAAGAATACCACCAATACAATAAGTACAGATAATAAATACTCCTTTAGTTAATCTTCAGATAATCCTAAACACTCAAGATGACTAATTAAAGAGTTTAGAATTCCTCTGGCAGTTACATATGATAATTCATCAAATCTAGGAAAACACTCACAGGAGCCGAAAACTCAGGATGATCTACACGAACAATAACAATCAATGTTGTTGTGTTACTCATAGTTGTCGATTCATCAAAAAGTAACGATATTTTGTCCTTGGGGTTCACTTTATTGAATATAAATGTTTTTCTCATTTCATTTGCGATATGGCTCACAATGTTAATGCAGGCATTTTCAGAATGAAGAATATATCCCGTGTCTAGGACATTAAGTTCCTGTAAATTTATTTCGTCCTCAAAGTTGTTAAATGATTGATTTCTCCTCGCAACTTTGTAAGCGGTTCGAAACACTTTTCCTGTTACGTCTTTATTACGAGACTATATTTAGAAAACTTCCTCTAATATTTCGTTTTTTTTGCTTCAGATTTTATTTTTTGGTACGCTTTGTGCACTGCACTCATCTTATGATCGTCAATCTTTTTTTCTGAATGACATTAACTGTTGTTTGTGAGTTTGTTCAAAATGACTGAATTTAGCATTTGCCCAATCCGCTGAAATTTTCGTTCCCATCGGTCGACGGCAAAATCTCCGACATCACGACACACTTTACAGCACAACATTTTATTCTTGACATACAGCCACTCGTTTCTCTCATAAGTCATTTTTCTGTAAACGTGTCCAACATTCGGGCCAATTATTATCATAATCTGCTTCCTTTTGACAACATGGATCTTCAGTGTTGGTTTTGTGATCCTCTTCACCTAGTGTATTTTTGGTGCTAGTTTTCTGTTTCACAGGATCATAAGAAGATTCAACAATTTCTGTTTCTTCAGCCTTCCTTTTTTTACTCATTGACATAAAGTTACTTATTTTACTCATTTTGAACAAATGAACACTCGCCTGTTGCAAAGTGAATATAGAACTGATAAACTGATAATGGAAGAAATCAGAAGTGAACACAACTTCCTGTTTCCGGTTGCTTGCCAACCTATGAAACAGGAAAGCAGGGTACCAACTTATGAGTAATCAAAACTGAAAATTCAATTCGTTAACACAGTACCATCTACCGGAATATTTAAATTATATTTTGCTGTCAATAAATCGCAAAAATTTAAAAACTTCTGAAAAGCGGTGCCGGTACTGCGCACCACCAGAAAAAAAAAGCACTGGATTTAATCAATATCGCCCATGTTCTGTTGATGGACCAACGATGCATCGATGAGTAAAAAAAAAAAAATCAGCTAACGCCTTTTTATTCCCGTATACGGGGAGTAGGCGAGGCCATTCAGCCCTATCTAACTTTTGGAGACTGAGTGGGCAGTTCAATCTCCACTGGTACTAAGCTATCACTAGTTAAGCGGTACTCAGTGAAGAGAGACGGCTCAAATGTGCCGCCATCTCGTGGTTCCTAACCCTAACACAATATATTTAATGTCTGAAATAATGTGGGTTCTACGGTCGATTTTCTTGAGTTTACAGGACGAAAAACCCGAGTTTCCGGGAGGAAAAACCTGCTTGCCCGTGCCAGAGATCGACTAACTCGGGAACCGGTCGAAAAAAGGCTGAGAAAAATTTCCTCTAGTCGCCGACTAGACTCGAAACCAAGTCTTCCTTCGTGCGGCCAAGCGCCGTAGTTGGCAAACGCCACATCCACTGAGCTACACAGGCTCTGCATCGATGGGTAATAAAATAAAAATATACATAATTCATAAATTACTGTATTTTTATTCCGTAAAATTTATTTTTACACAAGAATTATTCTGAATATTTCATTTTTAACCTCTCATTTAATAAATGAATTTTTTGTTTCTGATTACGGGTCATATAAAGCGCTGAGACCAGGTTATGATCCCAGGTCTAAAGGCGGTACAATTCTCACTGAGTAACAGTCAGATGTTATGCACAGTAACATCTCTCAATGTTCCTAGCCATCTTTGCTAAAGAAACGTGCTGGCTAGGTCCAAAAGCATCTCGTGCGTGCTCACGAAACTGTGCAAATGGGTCATTCCTATGCAGTCCTAATCTTTCACCCAGTTAACACCGTCTCTTTGTACTACTGCAGAAGCACCTGCTTCGTAAACGACGGCCATGTGTAGCATGCGATATAAATGAAATGCGTTTCCTGATTAATGACACTCGACACTGATCTCTTCTATGTCACCATCAATGTCTCCATGCAACATATTTTTATATAACCATCTTTAGTGGTTGTATGAAAAAGTGATGTGTATTGAAGTAGAATTATACATGCATCATATCAAAACGAAATGTCTTTTACCTAAGGATTCTTTGCTACTTTATTTTTGAAGCACCGTGGTATTTCTTTCAGAATAATCATGTTGTCTTGTTGAATCACATAATATTCTGAAAGAAACATTTCAAGTGCTGCCGAGAATTCGAAAGCTAGTTTTTTAGTTAACAATGTCATTTTGACACCGTATGGCCATTCCCGTACGTTATTAGAAAAAAATCCTTCTGCTAGAAGAAGTGTTATGTAACACGCAGATGCCCTTTCCGCAAAGAGTAACATAACGACAAACCTCATCCGGGATTCGAACCCGCAGCCACTTGGCTGGAGTGCGGATATACTATATACTCGGCTAACCAAGCCGCCAGTTCTTTAAAAATTAATCAAAATAGTAGGAAACAAATTTCTTATGAGATGTAACAAGATCAAGCACTGTCAAACCTTCTGTCACCTTAATTACATGGGGTCTCAGGTAATTATCTTTCAACAGTTAATTAAAATTTATTTTCTTCCAACTCGCCTTGTAGCATTTTACTCCCTTTCCAATCTATGTGCCCTTAGTTGAAATTATGTAGGAAAATAAGGCAAAACAGATTTCTAATAGAAAAGTAATACAAAATAAAATGAAATTACTAAAAGAAAAAAAAAAGGAAAAAGCCTGAAACGTTGAGACGCCAATATTATACTTGATATACTTTTATATACAAATATGTCTTTGAATGCTGCAATCTGATATATATATATATATTACTGCATATGTGTACAATATAGAAATAACCATCTAATGCCACTAATACCATTAGTGGTAAGAGTTGGTGTTGGGTGTATCTGTTGGATTGCAAAGTGTTGTAGACAGTGTGTTGTGTGGAATGTAGTATCCTCCCACGATGAGGCCTTGCACTCCTTAGTGATGTTAAGGCGCGATAAGATTAAGGATAAGTAGTACAGGAATCCATCAACCGTGCAGAGTTTCGAATTAACACAATTATTAAATTTTTACTAAGGTTTTTTTAACACGAGCTAAAAATTCACTTAACATGTTCCATTCACACTGTCCAAAACTTCTCTGATTGTCTTTGACCTTGAAGCGAGACCCAGCTTTATGCTATCATTAAGTACAGGACAGACACAATTCGAAGCTATGTGCTATATTCGGTGACAATTAGTGTAATTGTGGATAACTAGAATGAAACTGTCCCTCCACAAGGAGAAGCACGTGCCCTTCCAATTATATTATACTACATAGATGCTACCAAGAATTTTCATAGTAGCACTGAACACAGTATCTCAGTAAACCCATTGTCATAATATCCACTAATGCCTTTTATTCCTCACTGGGATCAGGCTGGGTCGTTTTACCCCTATCCAACGTTTAGAGCCTGAAGGGATGCCCATCTCAACTGTAGCCAATTGGAGAGAGCTGGCCCAAGACTATCATCAATTTTAAATGGCATCCGGTGAAGAGAGGAAGACAAATTTCGACATCTATTGGGACAAAATCCTAAAGCAATATATTATTGTCTGAAACAATGTGGGTTCTGGGGTATAAAATTTCAAATGCAATTCTATATGTATGTACGTATAAAAGCACATAAAACATGTATAACTTTTACAATCAGAATTGCATTTCAGATTTTCTACATCATTAAGATAGGGCACAGAAATAATCTTCCAAGTAGAATTTAAAGAAAACATTCAAACTAGAATGCCGTATTCTGCATATTGAATTCAGAAAAATCTGTCCGCCCTGAATAAATAAAGGATCTAAATAATACCGCCAGGGAATCTCGTTTGAAGTGTAACAAATGGAGGCACTTCCCCTTCGTAAAATAATTCACCACGAACTTTGTGGTTTTAAAATAAAAGATATTATCGTTCAAGGATATTTATAGCCAAATATCAAAAGAAACTTAATAAAGGGTTTGACAATTCACCAGAGTGATAATGGGAAATAATCTTCGATATTGGAGATAACTTGGTTTGCATAAAATACACAAATTAGTGAGTTTGTATCTTTTATGCTAGTATATCCTCCCTTTATTAGTGCCTAAATTATGTAAATCTATCCCGAGCTTGTGCCTTTTATGCAAACCAAGTCAACTCCTATGCCGAAGGTTACTTCACATTAGTACTCCGGTGAATTTTCGAAACGTTTCTTGAGTTTATTTTTTTTATATTTAGCGACAAAATATTGCTGGATCCATAATATCCTTCATTTTAATATCTTAGCTTAGCTCGCAGCATATCGGCTCTATAGTTTTCAACTTTGCTGTGTTTTTGCCGAGTTCAAATGGCACATGCGACATCGTAAGTCTAAAGTGATCCTTTTTGTCCAAGCTGACAATTAAATAAATGTGTTGACTAATTATCTGATGCTTCCCGTAAACATTTTATAATAAATTATTCTTCAACATTGACTGTGGATAAAAGGAAGAATAAAAAAGACGATTGGCAATGATCAAAAGAGACAAATAATTTTTATCTTTAGAGTAACAATTCAATTACGAGATATGAGTGTGATGATGAAAAAGCAAAAATTGCAAAAATTAACTATCCTAAGGAGAGTAAACAATAATATTATTAACATTGTAATCTACAGGACAGAATGAAATTTCTTTAATTTAAAATAGGTTTGTTTACTTACACTAAATTAGATTTACTCTCTACTGCCTAGGATTACTGAAACATAAAAAGCGCTTAATTTATTGTCATACGCATGTTAAAAACATTGAACGTAGGGCTTACATACTACAGTTTCTAGTTCTTGTGGGCATACTACACGTTTAACAGTTAGTATAAAACGGGAAAACATTTTATAATAAATCTTTAAGGAAAAAGACTGTTCTTTCTCTCTCTCTCGTTTTATTTCTCTTTTTACTGTCTATCCTAGACAATAAATAACGTCCTTATAAAGGATTAAGACTTTATTATTGGAGACATAAATAACCCGGAAACATTGCTCACCTTTACCTAAATAAAACACTTCAAAGTAGTTTTTTTGCTAATACTTAATGTAAAAAAAATATTCCTAATGTAATATATTTACCGATAAGATGTACTTGCATTCATTTCAGATTAAAAAAAGTAAGTATACATTTATAACCAGTGTAAAATTACCATTGAAAACATCGCAGCCTCAGTTATATAATTTATATTATGGTATCTAATATTTTCATGGTATGTTTATATCAGATCATTAAAATTCCACCTTTTCTCCTATCTGAATCCACCATTCGTACACTTGCATCCCTGGTTTATAATAATTATGAAATAATTATTATAAACCAGGGATAATTAATTATTATTTCATAAGCAAAAAAAACTTAAAAGTTTTTTTGCTTATGAAATAATATTATGCTGATGCAAATATCGTTTTCTTATTTATTTACATTAGCTACTTCACACTTCAGTACAGGGATCGATTTCATTCCGGTTGTGATATATATATATATATATATTAAGGATATCAAGTAATTTTATAAACTTGGTTGTTTTACTCCTTCTCCCAAGTAAGCAAAACATTTAAGTTTGCACCTGAACGTAGTTCAAGTCTAAAATGTAGAGCAACACCAGGGCAACTCATTGGAAAGGTGGGTAAAGCTCTGATCACTATTCTTAGTATTTCCCATAATGTAAAACACATCTCACTAGAAGATGTTTACTGTTATACATTATATATTTTTGGTGGGTAGTGACCCCTCCCACCCATAATGTATAACAGTATACATCTTCTAGTGAGATGTGTTTTACATTATGGGAAATACTAAGAATAGTGATCAGATCTTTACCCACCTTTCCAATGAGTTGCCCTAGTGTTGCTCTACATTTTAGACTTGAACTACGTTCAGGTGCAAACTTAAATGTTTTGCTTACTTGGGAGAAGGAGTAAAACAACCAAGTTTATAAAATTACTTGGTATCCTTAATATATATTATCCCCAAAGTAAAAAATTTTCACACACAATGTGTGTGTGTGTGTGTGTGTGTGTGTGTGTGTGTGTGTGTGTGTGTGTGTGTGTGTGTGTGTGTGTGTGTGTGTGTGTGTGTGTGTGTGTGTGTGTGTGTGTGTGTGTGTGTGTGTGTGTGTGTGTGTGTGTGTGTGTGTGTGTGTGTGTGTGTGTGTGTGTGTGTGTGTGTGTGTGTGTGTGTGTGTGTGTGTGTGTGTGTGTGTGTGTGTGTGTGTGTGTGTGTGTGTGTGTGTGTGTGTGTGTGTGTGTGTGTGTGTGTGTGTGTGTGTGTGTGTGTGTGTGTGTGTGTGTGTGTGTGTGTGTGTGTGTGTGTGTGTGTGTGTGTGTGTGTGTGTGTGTGTGTGTGTGTGTGTGTGTGTGTGTGTGTGTGTGTGTGTGTGTGTGTGTGTGTGTGTGTGTGTGTGTGTGTGTGTGTGTGTGTGTGTGTGTGTGTGTGTGTGTGTGTGTGTGTGTGTGTGTGTGTGTGTGTGTGTGTGTGTGTGTGTGTGTGTGTGTGTGTGTGTGTGTGTGTGTGTGTGTGTGTGTGTGTGTGTGTGTGTGTGTGTGTGTGTGTGTGTGTGTGTGTGTGTGTGTGTGTGTGTGTGTGTGTGTGTGTGTGTGTGTGTGTGTGTGTGTGTGTGTGTGTGTGTGTGTGTGTGTGTGTGTGTGTGTGTGTGTGTGTGTGTGTGTGTGTGTGTGTGTGTGTGTGTGTGTGTGTGTGTGTGTGTGTGTGTGTGTGTGTGTGTGTGTGTGTGTGTGTGTGTGTGTGTGTGTGTGTGTGTGTGTGTGTGTGTGTGTGTGTGTGTGTGTGTGTGTGTGTGTGTGTGTGTGTGTGTGTGTGTGTGTGTGTGTGTGTGTGTGTGTGTGTGTGTGTGTGTGTGTGTGTGTGTGTGTGTGTGTGTGTGTGTGTGTGTGTGTGTGTGTGTGTGTGTGTGTGTGTGTGTGTGTGTGTGTGTGTGTGTGTGTGTGTGTGTGTGTGTGTGTGTGTGTGTGTGTGTGTGTGTGTGTGTGTGTGTGTGTGTGTGTGTGTGTGTGTGTGTGTGTGTGTGTGTGTGTGTGTGTGTGTGTGTGTGTGTGTGTGTGTGTGTGTGTGTGTGTGTGTGTGTGTGTGTGTGTGTGTGTGTGTGTGTGTGTGTGTGTGTGTGTGTGTGTGTGTGTGTGTGTGTGTGTGTGTGTGTGTGTGTGTGTGTGTGTGTGTGTGTGTGTGTGTGTGTGTGTGTGTGTGTGTGTGTGTGTGTGTGTGTGTGTGTGTGTGTGTGTGTGTGTGTGTGTGTGTGTGTGTGTGTGTGTGTGTGTGTGTGTGTGTGTGTGTGTGTGTGTGTGTGTGTGTGTGTGTGTGTGTGTGTGTGTGTGTGTGTGTGTGTGTGTGTGTGTGTGTGTGTG
Organism: Typopeltis vanoorti; assembly: GCF_054136105.1. Lineage (NCBI taxonomy): Eukaryota > Metazoa > Arthropoda > Arachnida > Uropygi > Thelyphonidae > Typopeltis > Typopeltis vanoorti. Next base: position 33,317,113 of record NC_143567.1, on the reverse strand, counting down.
TGTGTGTGTGTGTGTGTGTGTGTGTGTGTGTGTGTGTGTGTGTGTGTGTGTGTGTGTGTGTGTGTGTGTGTGTGTGTGTGTGTGTGTGTGTGTGTGTGTGTGTGTGTGTGTGTGTGTGTGTGTGTGTGTGTGTGTGTGTGTGTGTGTGTGTGTGTGTGTGTGTGTGTGTTTATATTATATCAAAAAAAATCAGCTAATGCCTTTTTATTCCCGTATACGGGAGTAGGCGAGGCCGTTTAGCCTTATCTAACTTTTGGAGACTGGGTGGGCAGTTCAATCTCCACTGGCACCAATCAGAGATAGATGGCCCATGGCTATCACTAATTAAGCGGTACACAGTGAAGTGAGACGACTCAAATGTGCCGCCATCTCGTGGTCTCTAACCCTAACGTAATATATTTAATGTCTGAAATAATGTGGGTTCTACGGTCGATTTTCATGAGTTTACGGGACGAAGAACACGAGTTTCCGGTAGGAAAAATCTGCTTGCCCGTGCCAGAGATCGACTAGCTCGGGAAACGGTCGAAAAAAGGATTAGAAAAATTTCCTCTAGTCGCCGACTAGACTTGAAACCAAGTCTTCCTTCGTGCGGCTAAGCGCCATGGTATGAAAACGCCACATCCACTGAGTTACACGTTAAAGATACCAAGCAATTTGAAAAGAGAAAAGAAAAAGAATATTGAGAAAATGCTTCTGATACAGAAAGATAAGTTCGAAAGTAAATCACGAAATTAAATATATTTAGCATTTATTATTATTATTATTATTATTCCGGGCGACTCCATGGAGTCCTTATGCTCATCGAGAGAGGCCCTGAACGTCATGGCCGTCACAACTATTCGACATTCACATAGTGTCTATCATACTTTGCTTTGAACTCATTCACTGTCACAGCACCCACAACAGACTCTGGCAGCTTATTCCACTCATTCACCACTCTCAAAGTAAAAAACCCAGCTCTAACACTCTTACTAACCACACTCTTGCCAGGCTTCCATGCATGGCCTCTAGTTCTTCCAACACCAGTCCTGTTCTCTAAAATATCCTCTGAATTAATGCTGCAGAAACCCTTCAGCAATTTGCTTGCCTTAATTATATCTCCGCTTTTCCGCCTATCAACCAATTTCTGCAACCCACAAATCTTCAACCTGTTTTCATAAGGTTCATTCCATAGATCTGCTATCATCTAGGTCAGTCGTCTCTGGATTTTCTCACCCTCCTCCCCATCAAGAAGAAACCTAGGTGACTAAATCTGAACACAGTAGTCAAGATGTGGTCTTAACAAGGCTCGAAAAAGAGGAACAATATCTTGCTTATCTCTGCTGGTCAAAGTATTCTTCAGCATCCAAGTGATTTGATGAGCTGATTTAGCCACTTTTACAATGTGTCCCCTAAACTTCAACTACCTATCCACCAACAATCCAAAGTTCCTGGCCTCATCAATCTCCTGGAGTAGAGTTCCACCAATCTGATACTACTGCTGCTAATCTTTTCATCCCAAAATGCATAACCTTACATTTTGCCACATTAAATTGACATCCATCTCCTTAGCCCAAAACCTCCAATCTATCTAAATCATCCTGCAAAATTTTGACATCTTCTGCATTCACTATTGCCCTACCCAACTTAGCATCATCAGCGAACAAATGAACCGTTCATCTCAGATCCTTCCCTATATCGTTAATGAAAAAATTAAACAGCAGTGGTTCAAGAACGGAACTCTGTGGCACACCACTAGTCAGCGGCTGTCTTTTAGACTCTACTCCTGAATAAACTACTCTCTGGTATCTCTGCATCAATCACCTTCCTATCCATCTCACCAATCCTGTATCCATTTCCATATGTTGCAGTTTACCGATTACACTTCCATGTGGTATCCTGTCAAAGGCCTTAGACAGCTCCAGCAGTATCACTGTAAACCCATTACCCTTATCCAGTTCAGCCGTCACTGTGTTATGAAACCTGAGCAAATTACTGAGGCATGATCTACCCTTCACAAAACCATGCTGTTCCCCATTCAGTATTTCATTTTCATCAATCCATTCTGGATTTTTCCCTTGACCACTTTCTCCAAGACCTTGACAACGACTCCTGATATGCTGATTGGTCGGTAATTTGCAACAGTAGTCTTGGATCCTCCTTTATGCAGTGGAACTATTTTCCCCTCTTTCCACACCTTCGGGACTAAACCAACCCGAGACTCAGATTAAACAACATGGTCAAGGGCACTGACAATTCTTTAGCCGCTTCACGTAAGACCCGTGCTGGTATACCATCCAGTCCCACAGATGTATTCACATTAAGGTTCTGTAATAGACTATTCACTTCCACTTCATTCACCACAATTCCCCTATAAACTACTGGTTCCTTCATTCCTTCAATGCCACCACCTGGATGATAAACTCTTCCAAATTGCTCACTGAATAATTCCACTATATCGACTGATTCAGTGACCTCCCTACCATCAGCATTCCTGAAAATCATTCTGCCATGTACAGTTTTTCTTTTACTTGCAGCATATTGAAAGAACTGTTTGGGATTCTCTTTAGCTTGCATGGCTAATTTCCGTTAATAATCCGCTTTTGCTTTTCTTACCACACTAGTTACCCTTCTGGCCTGCGCTCTATACCGTTCATGTGCCTGCAGGTCACTATTCTCCTTAAATTCCCTCCACAGTTGTTTCTTTTTTTTGCAACTCAAGTTTAATGGTGTTATTCATCCATTTAACCCCTGCTTGATTTATTATATGGACTATAGGTATACAGTCAGCCATAACCTCCTGCAAATGCTCGTTGACCATTCGCATGCTCTATCAACATCCAGCCCTTGCAGTTTTACATGCTATGCCCCTGAACCATGCTATCTCCTAAGCTTGTCATACTTGCCAGCACGGTAATTCCGCATGTACCCTGTCTTAATCGAAATTTTCACACATTTAGCAACCTCCCAGGTCCAGACCCTATGATCACTCTCACCAGTAGGTGGCAACATGGTCATATTCATTACAGTCAAATTCTCAGATGTTATTACTAGGTCAAGCGCTCTTGAACCCCTTGTATTTTCCATCACATGCTGTCTCAGTTAGTTATCCCTTAGTAACTGAATGAAATCCAGTTTTATCCTCACTTGTCTACTCCTCCTACCGATCGATGTTACCAATGTTGAAATCCCCCATAATAATTACCCTCATTCCATTCATTTCATCAATTTGTCTATGCATATATATATATATATATATTTATATATATATCAAAACAAATCAGCTAATGTCTTTTTGTTTCAATATAGGGTGTAGGCGAGGTCGTTTTTAAACCCTATCTAACCTTTGGAGACTGAGTGGGCAGTTCAATCTCCACTGGTAGCCAATCAGAGATAGCTGGCCCAAGGCTGTCACTAATTAATCGGCACGCAGTGAAGAAGGTGGCTGGTAAGTGCCACCATCTGGTGGTCCCTAACACAATATATTTAATGTCTGAAAATAGTGTGGGTTCGATGGCCAATTTTCTTGAGTTTATGGGACGAAAAACCCGAGTTTCCGGGAGGAAAAACTCGCTCGCCCGATCGACTAACTCTGGAACCGGTCGAGAAAAGGCTTAGAAAAAGATCCTCTAGTCGGATACTAGATGCGAACGCCTTTTGTCATTCCTTTATGGAGATGTATGATGCTATGCATTAAAGGCATGGGCCACTACCCAGACCGGTTTCGACATTTATTGAGGTTTCGTCAGTGGGAGCCATACCAAAAAATGCCACGGTTGAAGTAAGGCAGAGCTTATAAATTTTACCTAAACATGTTGCCACAAGATGCTTTGACCTTATTAAATAAAAATCTCAGGATGAGAGATAGATGTAGAAAGTTTTTTAACTTGGGTATATACTATGGTAATGATACCAAGTATATATATATATACACTTGGTATCTTTAGTCTGTAGTCTATTAAATTAGTTGTATTTCTTATTTATTACTATGAGAATCGACTGTATAAGATTTGTATCATGCTAGCACAGTCTACTTAGAAACGCAATGTATATTCCCATTTCATACTGTTCATACTCTCTCCGAACCATTTTTAGCTTTCTGTTGTGCAAATGATCATTATTGTTGTTATCATAGGCTGGACGTGACCAGCGAGATCTAGAGTTGTGATATTACATGAGAAAGAGAAGCTGCATCACGTGGCTCTTTACACAAAAGATCTCACAGATTGTGACACAAGTTGCTGAACCACTAAAATAAAGAGACATTGTCAATTACAAAGAAATTTATCAGACCATAAAACCTTTTGACATTGGCCGGCAGTCCAAAAAATCTGTTCATTCCAGTTGGTGTTTACATAAAGAACATTTTGAATATTTAGTGTTCAATACATTGACATGGACACTAACTAACCTCTGCTCAAACTCATCTGTTTACAGACACAGTTCACGTAAGACGTCAGTGGTCATCACGGACTCGTTTTCGAGTAATGAGCAATTTAGATGTGTTTACTAACATTCTAAAAGTTGGTATTGCTGCCTTCAACAGTCCCACAAATGTTACACTCTGGAAGTGACCAAAATCACCTGTGATGTTCATGGCGATACTGAAGAATGCAAAAAAAATGTACGTTCTCATCTTCCCCTTATTTGTTAGTCAAGTAATGTGATTTCATGTTTATTTTATTTATTCATATGGCAGAGTACAGGCTATACTTCAATGTTCAATGTTGGAAGTCAGTCTAGAGCCTCCTTCGTCACTTGATCTATCTCCTAAAGGTCACCGTGGAAACGGCGAAGGAGGCAGTCACTGATGATATGTTTGATAGTCTGTAGAGTATGGTTGCATTCACAGTAAGGACTGTTTGACATATTCCAGCATTTAGACTAATAAATGATCCATCTCTTACCAACTCACTCCCCCACTTTCACATAGACGTTTAGTCTTTGCTATTTGTATATTCTACAAATATGTTCATGGAAAATGCTCATCTGAAACAGCATCAATAATTCCTCCACTCTGTACTAAACCCATGGAACACGTTCAGCCACCTTCCAACATCCATTCACAGTACACCTTGAAACCCAAAGAACAAGTTTCTTTTCCTCCTCTTTCATTCCTGCTACTGCTGTACTGTGGAACAGTCTTCCCCTTATGTATTCCCCAAGGAATACAATATGCAAGCTTTTAAATCGAATGTCAGCATCCCACTATTCATATACGGTACTAAAGTACTTTAGGTTGACCAGCCAATCTCTCGTATATGGTCCCAACATAAAAAAAAAAAAAACCACAGCCGCATATGTCCTGGTTCACCCTAATTATATTGTCCGTGAATTTCTAAGAAAAATGAAGCCAGCCTGGCGACTGCAGGGGTCTTTCACAAGAGGCCCATTTAATGGCAAGTTCATAGCCCATTCTTGGTTCCACATGTCATAAGTAGAAGGGCTAGGCAAAGGAAAGGCTCTGGTTATGTCTCAAAATGGGTATCTTGACTTCAGCCGAATTCTTGGGGCAGGGTTATAAGTGTTGAGTGGAGAGGCAGTACGGAGTTATTTGTGATTTTCTACAATACTTTTAATGAAGTCTGTCTTTTTCGTATATTTCGTGGTTGGTTGATGGAGGGCTCCACTAAACGTGCGCATCTTATGTTCAGTTGTGAGTCAAACATGTTGTGTGAAGGCTTTTTTCCAGACTGCTGCGCAGTAACCTGGCGTCCAAACGGTATCATATCATTTAAATTTTTTTAACTTACTTATGTGACTCTATACGAACCACATTACCTGAATATGATACTGTCTAACTCACCAATAGTTCAAAAGAACTTCGCACAGAGGAAAGAATTTTAATCCAAGCAAAAAAAAAAGCTGTCATTACTGGATATGTGAAGATTTTGTATTTTAACGGCGTCGAATTTTTCATGTAATATTTGTATTTTAAATACCCATATTATATGGAGGTATTTCAAATGCAAGCATTTCTTTAAAAGCCATGAAAGCAACAATATTCTCCTTTGGTTGAAAACAATCAAATCCCATTTGATATGTGAAGAACTTCTATAAGGGGCTTTGTTCTTGCAAGATAGACATAGTTGACTATTAAACAGGATGATTCCACATCAGATCATCAATCTGGTTTCTATAAGCCAAGGGTTTCTTGACCAAGATAAGCCATTACGCGTAGGACGTAAGGGAAATATGTCTTACTTGATGAGGAGGATTAAAATATAGCAGCAAATGGATATAGAAAATGGATTCTAGGAATGGAAAGTTATTTTTATTTGTAAATGGGCGAGATTTCTTCGTGTAGCCCAGCTTACATTCAGCCTGAAGCAACATTCGTTTAATTGTAACTTTTTTTTAGGAAAGTCACTTTGATGTGTACTCTCCATAACACAACCCTATGGTTGGGAAAGGGATCTTAGCTTATGAGATAGAAACTGGCCATTTTCTACTCATCCACCTGTTCAGGAAATTGGTCTCTGAAGTTTACTTATAAGGGTTCCAAAACGTATTAAAGTCTCATCCAGTTAGGTAACAGTATCATGTTATGCAAGAGTGTAATTTTTATCATTAAAATATATTTAATAATATACTAAATCAACTCTATCTATAGTAGACTCATAGGAACTACAGACATAATTGGTTATAATGAATTGTTTGCTATATTGACACAGAAATATCTACAAACGGCAGCACCCATCATATATATTGCTAGCTTTTCATTCACACTTAGTGTAGCCATAAACACTGTTACAACTAGAACAGCGGACAAACCTTTAATCAGTAAATCGTTTACAGCTTTCAGTACATACAACTTACACATATAGCAATACTCAATGTTCGAAATATTCTTCTTTCGCCTTCTGGCAAGCACGAAGTCTGTGAGGCGAGATATCTATGGCGGCACACAGAACATCTAAATGAAACGCCTCCACTGCTTGCTCCAAATCCAAAAATCCAAAGTGGTGATGCTGGGATGTGGATTCTTGCGAAATACTCATTGAAGTGGAGAAACGATTTTTGGCAATAAAACAATAGTTTCAAAAATAATCAACAGGGGGAATTATGGCACTGTGAGCGAGAAAAGATTTTGAATATTGCATACACCATCAGCCGTAAAGTGATACAAAGGAAGGACCTCGACTGACTTGTGCTATGGGTTTCACTTTGCCTGAACGCGCGTTGCTTTGCATTTCCAGAGCGCAAATCCATAGAGAGTTTGCGAAAATACCCGATGACATCAAATTCAGTGTGATCCATGTTTCGCTGATTTAAAGAAACACGCAGTTTGACAGTTGAAACACGAAGAGGGCATAAATCTGAAATTCTGCAAATGGCTGAGCTCGTCTATATATATATATATATATATATATATATATATATATATATATATATATATATATATATATATATATATATAACTTGGGTATATACTATGTTAAAGATACCAAACAATTTTATAAGCTAGATTTCAATCCTTTTTCCCAAGTAAGGAAACAGACAAGTAAGTCAAATTTACTGAACTCAACTTTCATAACATTGGTGTCATGTTAAAGGAAATTCCCAATAACACACTATTCTTTTGTTCCTTAAACGTAATATATAAAATTTCAAGAGGTCAGCAACTTCTCACTTATACCAGTGCTTAGTCAGTCTTTCATATTCAGCATAACCTGGCCAAGGAAAAATATTACACTAATTCAATACACAGAAACAGTAACTCTTTTCATCACATATCTTCTGATTAAGTGGTTTAAGTGGTTCTTCTTTTCTCGATTTGAGGACTTTGGTTTTACTGCTGTTGACTTCAAATCCAATCAATGCTACATTTTCTTTTATTTTTTTAAATTAATAATCCGAGTAGTTTGGGTCAACCTGAATGTTGACCCCCCCCCCCCCAAAAAAATCCAACATTATCTGCAAAGCAGAGATTACTTATGTGGTTAGCCTTGTCTTGTCTAATCTTATTGTACTGTTAGAGCATCCAGGTGCTTCTTTTCTTATTCTTTTGGGCTTTCATGGCCCGTCTCAAGATGATCTGATCTGAACTGATATTTCTGCAAATCATCTGTAATGAAGTTCACATGCGGGCGTTTGGCCAAGTGGTTAGCGTATCAGCTCTCCAGCCGAGAAGCGGCGAGTTGGAATACGTTCAAGTGCGTAGATGTTTTTGATTGTCCTTCCAATTCTCTGTAGAGAAAGCATATCCTACTACTTTCTCTAGCAACTGCAGTTGGTTCCCTTCCGAGAGCCCGTAAAACTAGCCAAGAAACCAATGGACAAGTAGTTCGGTATCACCTAAAGCAGTGTACTGGTTAATGGGGGAGAACAGCCCCATCCAGGCACCAACTAAGGGATAATTATTAAAAAAAAAAAAAAATGAAGATCAATGATGAATTATTGATTAATTTTTTTTTCTTATGAGAGAAGTATTTTCAAAATACTCAACCATATGAAGATTTTCTACATTCTTGTGTTTACGTATCTTGTCGTTTTTCCTTTGAATCTCAACTTTCAGATTTCCTTTCTTTGGTGTATTGGAAATTAGCCATTTTCTATATTTCTCGGGGTTTATGCACTTTGTGTAGTTTAATTTCTTTTAGATAGTTCTGGGTTTGATTTTCCTTCACATTTTGAAAGTTTTGTTTGTCATATTGCATAATTCAGTTAGATGATGTTTATTTTCATTTGAATGATTGTAACATGCGAATGGTCCTCCATTCTTTTGTAACTTCTGGAACATTTGATTCTATTTTTACATCGAAAGCTCTGTTTGTAACTGGGAGAACGCACATTGAGGCGGCGTAGAGGTAGCCTGAAAAATATTGAAGAAAGCATTCTTGGAGATTTCATCTCAAGTCTCAATGGGTGCGTAGATGTAGTTGTTTTTGGATTTGAGTTAAAAGTTATAGCCATTATTCTGTAGGAGACTGGAGATAAATGGGGTGTAACTATAGATTATTGTGTTGACAATAGCTCCTATTGTCCCTCCTTGCCACTAAAAAGATTTGTTTGCAGACGTACCTGAAGAAAGTCCATTCCTTTGCATCTTTCTGTCACTTAATTCCATTCAAAATCAATTTTCTACATGTGTTCTTGGGGCAGACAGACTGCTTGCTGATTCTGCTGTGATGCAGAGTTCACAAAATGTTTCGCATTTCACGAGGCATCGAAAGTGGATAAATGCGGGAGTTTCTCCAAAACTGATGCTTTGAGTGCTTACCTGTTTCTGCTGAACTTTAAATTTCAAAATATTTCACTATAAGAGAATAACGCAATTTGATATCCTAGTATTCATTTAATCCAGGTACTAGTAATTTAGTAGCACTAGTATCCCAACTGACACTATCAAAATTTAAAAACAAAATACAGTATACCAAATAGAAATAATTTATCGCCATTATTGATGCCAGCGTTTGTAAGGTTCGTATCAATAATGGTGATAGCGTATTCAGTATTCAGGTCAGTTCAATTGTAATTTCTTTTATTATTGCGAAAAACAATACATACATGCATACAAATTCTAACATATATATGCTTCTTTCACACTGTAATGTACTCTAATGCGTACTTATTATTAGTATTATGATTATTGTTACATGACATCTTAAAGGAGTTCAAAGACGCATTGAGGGAGTCTTTGGACTCCCTCGATGAGTCTTTGGATTCCGTAAAAGACTCATCGAGTGAGAGGAACCTACTCTGCGGCTCTAAGTCTCCACCACCTATTGCATATAACTCTTAATTGTATAAATCTCTCTGTTGTTGAGTCTTTAACTCCGAGAGAATTGAAGTAACAAAAATGTACTCTATATGTATTTATTTTTTTTCAGCCTCTTGTTTGACTGGATTGATCAGTTAAACTAAAATATGACGATTCAAACTTTGCATTTAAAAAATACGTTTACGTTTAAAATTATTTCTGATTTTTTCATTGTAGATTTAGTGTTGCGTGGTTTTTTTCGAAACTTTATTTTAAACTGTGTTATTGTTCCTGAAAAGAAAACGCTAAAACTATCTAAGTTCATAATTAAAAATAAACAATAACAACAACAACAAAAAAAAAAAAAAAAGGAAAAGGAAAAGAAAAAGAAAAAGAAAAAAATCGTAGATGTCAGTCGAGTTCTACTGGCAGACGAAGTGAGTCTCGCCCTTCTAAAGATTTAAAATTACCAAGTGCTTTATTTCTGTCTAAAACTCCATTTCAGTGAACTATTTCACTAATGATTTAAGATACTTATATTGTTTTTCTTCTACTGACTTCAAAAACATTTCTATTCTTTCTTCTTTATTTGCGTAACTGAGCTCGGCGACGTTGCTTTTATGCCCACTGTTAATTTGATCTGGCAATCCTAAATTATCATTTGCTTTTTGTAGGTTCCATTCAGATCTCATTTCCTGTATAAAAAATATATATATATATATATATATTGAAATTCTTTATTTCCAATAATAAAATAATTCAATGAAAAACAAAGCGGGGAAAATATTAAAAAAATACTATCTAATAGAGATGGAATATACGGGATGAATAAAATTAAAGTATCTTTGTTTACGGTCTTGTGGAACGTCATCAGTGATCCAAATGCTGCGAAACTTTGCACAAATATATTAGAATGTAATCTTTATTATGCAAAGCTTTGTTGCTTTTATACGGAACTGATCAATTGTCGCTTTCAGCAAGACAGTGCACCGTGGCATAAGGCTGCTGCTAACTGAAACCTATCGGATGAACTGGAGCGTCGAGTGAGGTTAAGGGATGACCGTCTGACAACGGTCCAAGACCTCATTTCATGTCTACAGGAAGAATGGTCCGAAACTCCCATTGATGGCTATCGTATGCTTGTGGAAAGTATACCCTGTAGAACTGTTGTAGTCATCGCAACGAAAGGAGGCCGTATATGTTTTTTTAAGCAACAGAACTAACAATCAGAGTTTCAGAAAAAAAAAAAAGCCTAATTTACCAATGCCAGAAATCAACTAAATCGGCAACTGAGGTAAGAAAAAAAAAAAGAATAGTTCCCTTACGACTGGAATCGTATTTCTTTGTGATGACTCGTGTTATAGAATAAGCCGCCATTTCAACAGAACATGCAGGGACTCACCTATAATTAATAAAATAACTGTCACTATTACTTTCGTTGGTGGGGTAGCAATGTTACTCAACCAAGAAATTATCTACAAGGTGGTTTCTTGTTGTCTTCCATGTCGAATACTATTTTATGTCTTTAGATGTACTGTATGTATTCGTGTATGAGACTGGCCAATTCGCACTTAATTCAAAATCCTGATTCATAAACCTTGAATCCTGATTCAAGGTTCTTCGTGTCTCCGCCACGAAATATTGGAGTTTCCATGGGGAAAATCCTCCACTCCCATATGAGATTAGCTAACTCATCTTTGATTCAAAAGCTTCATAAAGGTTCTTCACGTCATGACGGTATCCGAACCAAGGTTTTTCCATCAAGTGGGGTCTGTCTAACTGAGGCTCTTAGAGATGTATAAACAATACTAATCAACTGCGAGTTGTTATAAAAAAAAGTTTAAAGAAATACTTAATGAAAATTTTAAAGATTTTGTTGTTTCTAAATTGCTAAATAAACCACCCTCCCAAAATCAGCTAATGCTTTTTATTGCCTTATAGGGATGAGGAAAGGCCTTTTTTTAAAAATCTATCTAGCTTTTAGAGACTGAGTGCAAAGTTCACTCTCCACTGGCAGCCAATCAGAGATAGCTGTCTCAAGTTTATCACTAATTGTAAGCAGCAACCGACGAAGAGACTGGCACACAAGTGCTGTTATCTGTTGGTAGCTAACCCTAACAGGATATGATCTTGTCTGAAATAGTTTGAGTTCAGCAGTCGACATTCTTGACTTTATGTGATGAAAAACCAGAAGACGAAAAGAAAAAATCCTCTTGCCCATAGGAGAGATTGACTAACTCGGTAGCTGGTCGAAGAAAGGCTTACAAAAAAAGTTCCTCCATTCGGCGACTAGATCGGAGGAACATTTTCTAAGTGTTTCCACGAGGGGATTCCCATTTGCTTGAAATATGTGAATAAACTTAAAAAAAATGTTTGTAACACAAATCGTGTATATATATATATGACAGAATGATCATTGACTCGGTTAACATACATAGTTTTATGAAGAATTAAATGACTAGAACCGAGATTTAAGTAAAAAGGTTTTAATATAAAAACACGACTAGTTTCGGCTTGTAACAGCCTTCATCAGATGACATTATAAAAGAAAGAAAAAATAAAAAACACTAAACATTGAGGGTTAAAAGACTATGAACAACACAAACGGTCTTTATACATAAAATCATTGACAAATTCTTTCTTAATCCTCCTAGACATCACTCAGAAGAAACAAATAGATTCAAAGGCAATATATCTATTCCTTACATAAGTACTGTTTCACACAAATTAGCAAACGTTCTAAGAAAATACAATATCAGAACCTTGTTCACTCCACTTCCAAAGATCCGTTCCTTAATTAGCCACCCAAAACCTTGTCATCATCAACTCAAATACCCTGGTGTATATAAAATATTATGTGACTGCGATATTCCTTATTTCGGGCAGACAGACAAATCTATCGAAAAGCGTATGAAAGAACACAGGAGAGACATTACTTACAAGAGACAGCGAGCGAGTGCATTATCAAGTCATATCCTTTTCTTGGCTAATCCTAATGATGATAACCAAAGTCACAAAGTCTGCTGGGAAAAATCTACTAACATCTTCCGTTGCAGTGACCAAATAGAGAGAAAAATTGTGGAATCTAGAGAAATCATCTTCAATCCTATTCATCTAAATAACAACTTAAGCTACAACCTCCCAGATAGTCATTCAGCTGTAATCATGTACTGGCGTTCACGTGATGTAGCAATCACGCACTCTCCCAACAATGCAACAAACGAAAGAACAGCTTCAAATACAACTACAACGTTTTCATGCTAATTATGTATAAAGACTGTCTGTGTTGTTCATAGTCTTTTAACCCTCAATGTTTAGTGTTTTTTCTTTTATAATGTCACCTGAAGAAGGCTGCTACAGGCCGAAACTAGTAGTGTGTTTATATTAAAACCTTTTTACTTAAATCTCGGTTCTAGTCATTTAATTCTTCATAAATATATATATATATATATATATATATATATATATATATATATATATATATATATATATATATATATATATATATATATATATATATATATATATATATATATATATATATATATATAAAGAGAATTTAATGACTGAAACTGAGAATAATTGTAAAGTTTGTAATGGTATAACACACTACTAGTTTCGGCTTTTGACAGTCTTCTTCAGGTGTCTTTTAAAAATAGGAAAGAGCAATAAAAACACTGAAGTTTAAAAAAACTGAGAGACACAGGAAAAAATTGCATTACATAATTAACATGAAAAAATGTTCAGTTACATTTAAGTTGTTCTTTCAATTGTGGCATTGTTTGATGAGTGCGTGCTTGCAGTTTCTCGTGAATGCCAGTACTGAACAACAGCCGAATGACTATTTGGGAGGTTGTAGCTCAAATTGTTATTTAAATGTTCATGATTAAGGATGATTTCTCTGGACTCCACACAATTTTTCTTTCAAGTTCATCATGGCTACGAAAGATGTTTTTGGATCTATCCCAGCAGACTGAATGACCCTAATGTTCATCATCAGGATTGTTCGAGAAACGAACATGACTAGACAAGGCACTGGCGCGTGTTCTTTTGTAAGAGATGTCTCTCTTATGCTCCTCTATACGGAATTCAATAGATTTATCTGTTTGACCAAAGTAAGGGATATTACAGTCACACCATATCTTGTACACGCCAGGATATTTCAGATCATGATGATGAGGCTTCGGATGGCATACTGGAGAGCGGATTAAGGAGAGGAGACGGTTTGAAATTCTGTACCGCAACTCCTGCATTTGCGCACATGCTTGGACGAAACTGTAGTTACATTTAGCTGTCAACATGGGCTTCCTCAAGCATTCGTAGTGAGATGGTTAATCGTGAGATCAATAAAGGTGTGGGATTTAGATGCATTTGACAGAGGACAGATGGTGCCCGACGGATTGCTCACTTCATTTCCGAAATGTTAACAAAGTTGGATTTTCTCGTACAACATTTTCAAGAATGTTCTGGGAATATAAAAATTCCACCAAAATAAAAAGCACCCAGACAAATTGCAAGGGGCAACCAGTCTTAAATGATGGTGGGCTTCACCGTCTGACTCGCATCATATGGAACGATAGGGCGAGACGTTATCTTAAACCACCTCCCATCTGAACGAGGATTCCAGCCAGAAAATCAGTGCAAGGATCGTGAACGTTCAGTTCACCTTTTCAGATTCGTGACCCGCTGTCCTACGAGAATCCCACTTCTAACAACACGGCACCTGGCTGAACGCCTTTTTCTGGGCTAAAGAACATCGGAACTAGACGACTGAGGATCGGCGATGTGTAACCTGGAGTAGTGACTCGCTATTTAAAACTTCCTAGTGCCGATGGGGATATGGAGATATAGCAGCATCCTGAAGCAATGGATCCCGAATGTCAAATCAGAACTGTACAAGTTAGTAGTGGTTCCGTGATGGCCTGCAGTGTTTCAGTTTGATGCCTTTGGGACTTTTGGTGAAATCGAATCTCAATGCTTCCTGGTACATGGAACTCAAGGAAAATCATTTTCACCAATTTATGTCCATCATGCATCCCAATGGAGGTGGGATGCATGATGGACATCAATGGATGTAACCAGCAACTGTTTATATCACAGCACCAACAAGAATGCTGCTTGCTTCCAGGAGCATTCTGTTAACTTCAAAATACTGAAGTCGCCAATTAGAAGCCCCGATTTAAATCCCATCGAAAAACGTTGGGATACTGTAGAGAATAGTGTTTGGGCTAGTGTCCCATCACTGCTAAACGAGCGAATTGTGGACAGCTATGGAGGATGCATGGGTCCCCATACCTGTGAAACATTTTCGCAAGCTTGTGGAATCCTCGCATCGTCATATGGTGACTGTTATCAGGGTTAGTGAGTTCCAGCACGTTACTAGGTAACTATTCCTAATTTAATGACAATTCAATATATGACAGTGATCGGACAGGTTCTTGGCCTAAAAAATGAAAACATACCAAATTTATAATTTCTAAATTACTTTAATTTTTCAACATAATCTCCCGTAAGACTAATACATTTATGCGAGCAATGCTCCGTCGCATTATCCCGTCCCTGTAGTGGTTCTCAGTAAGGTCTGCAATTTTTTAGCAATTGTTTCAGCTATCACATAACTTTGACACACGCTTCGCTCTCTTCCTTTTAAACGTGCCCTGCTGGCATTTTAAATCAATTTAAAGACGGTTCACTTTGTCCACATGAAGTCTCCCTTGAAGGTGATCAAAATTGAATGCATGCTTTCTCTCTTAGTGTCGTTTTATATTGGATTCTTTTGATACTGACACTTACGACAAATTAAACACATTGGCTTATCGTCGATCTGCACAAAATAGTACAAATTGGTACACTTTTCATTAAAAACCCGACAAGAATCACTTGGTTTACGCTGTTTACTCGTTGACGCCATAGTGATGGAAGAGGAACCCAAAAAATGATCCAAAGTGGCCTTGTAACGATTATTATCCACTGAATATGTCTCACACTAATGAAACAAGTCTGGCAATATGAAACCACAATAGGCTATGGTTGACACGACGAACCTGCGTGTTCTTATACACGAATATCACACTGTTCACGATTGACTGACTATGAATTAGATCCCCTTACTTGCATTTATATGAAAAGGAAGTATCGAGAACCTTCGAGATGTGTATTGGAAGTCGCTAGACAGCGCACTCGAACGAACTACTGCTTCAGCCATCTACCTGTGATATTAGTACTAGTACTTAAGTACTGCTTGGCGCTGGTAGACGGCTGAAGGAGCATGTCTATTTAATATTTATTTTTATAGGATTTTATGAAAATATCAAATGCACAGCATTCCTTGTGAATCCGGAAAGCATCTTACAAATCTAAATACCGCAGTACAGCTTAGTAGCCCGCGGGCTTCATTGAAACTATTTAATCACATTTTAATGTAAAGTAGTCATTTTTTCAAAATGGCCGGCTAGCAACGTCAAAGAGCTCCGCGGACCATACGTTCAAGAACCTTGATGTAATGTATCAAAGACATCAAGATGATTTTACACAGGGAAGAATTATTGGAAAGCTTGAAGAAGGCTGCAGAATTAATGGTATTGCCAGAGATCTAGCATAGCATTGTGTTCAGGATCTGGTCAGCTTTTGAAACCAATGAAATGTCTTCTCTACGTTCACTACGACGTTTCCCACACAGGGGGGAGACCATACCTTTAAAGAATAGGGGACAGCTGGCCTCACCTTAGCCAATCACAGAATAGGCCTAAGTCCATCAGCGAATTTAATTGACATCCAAGAACAGTACAGCAGACACTACTGCAATCTAGTTACCCCTAAATTATATTATTGCCTGAAATAGTGTCAGTTGTATGGTCCATTTTCTTAAGTATACGCGATGAAAAACAAACTTTCTGGGAGAAAACATTTTCTTGCTCGTGCAAGAGATCAACTAAGTAAGGAACCGGTTGAAGAAACACATAAAAAATTCGTTCAGTTGATGAATATAGCATAACACTGTAGATGAACACAGCTACATAAACCTGTCAGTTGTGTATATGAAATCATTTTGAAAAGGTATCACTAGGAAAGGGATCAGAAACTGGAAAGATGGACAAAAATAAATTGTGATATTATTAAATGAGAATCCTTTATAGCTATCTTTAGTCAAAGCGAATATACGCCCACATCCTGACAGCTAATATAATACTATCTAGTGATACCCATCGGAACAATATCATTATAGCAATGTACTGTATACGGAAACACTGCATTAATAATGAAATCTGTATTAAAAAATACTTACTTTTATAGCAGGAAATTTATGCTGGAAATATACAATAGCTGCAACCAATTTTAGAAAGGAAAATTCTGGCCAGAAAGCTTTCATAAATAGCAACATGGAATAGCTATTTTGCCAAACAAGAAAATCACTAAGTCGTATTACACCAGAAGTTCTTATTGTCAAATCGACTTTGGGAGAGTGTGAAGTATAAAGACATTGATCCATCAAATCTTCGGAGAGATCACTGTCATAAAAAGGGGAAAAAGAACACAGGAGGGAAAATAGTGTTATTATATTACATAACAAAATACATCAAAACATAAATTATACCAAAGAGATTTATTCTGCTGATATCATTCGAAAAGTCATTTATTATTCATTGTGTTGGAGTGCACCTTTACGAAAAATTTTTTTCTATGTACGAGTGAGGAAAGCCTAACAGGATTATTAAGGCCTTAATGCAGTTTATATATTAATTATGCACAAGAATGAATATAAAAGAACAAAATGGATAAAATAATGATTAGAAGAAACCTACGTCAATGATATAGGATTATTTTTACAAAGAATGTTGTTGCGGCCAAAGCAATTAATGCTATGAGACGAGCTTATTACATTATGTCCGTTAATTTCGGTCATTATCTTGTTTTCTGGTATGAGAAATGAATTTCCGGGTTAATATTCTGCTCGAGATTCGTTTCATTAACATAAAGGAATACGAAACATGTTGCGTGATCCTTACTGGTGTACTAATTAGGCGCTAGGGGCCGAACAGTCATTTTCATTTTACTTCAAGCCTCCAATAAACAGACGGCAGTCTCACATCAAGTAAGGAAGATCATGTGCTACATAAAATCTGCCCATTTACCAGTTCGAAGACTATTACTTTTATAAATAAAATTGAAACAGAAGATAGATGAAAAAACGAGCTTTAAAATAATATTTTGTAAATAAACTTAGGTACCACACCTGTGTGTGGAGAAGTTTGGAAGATTCTAATCACACCTAAAGTATGGTTCAGATTAAGAGTTTATTTAAAGAGATAGAGGGAACAATAGCCAAAACAGCTGTAAACCTCTAATTGTTCAACTGAGCGGTTTACCATGAGTGTTTACTACTCATGATAAAGCACTCAATTTTTACGTATCAACGTAAAAATCAAGTATTGCAGCAAATTAAGCAGACAATTGTGAAGATGCTTTTCGAGACTTCTTGAGTTACATCCGTTTCACTCGCATTTACAACGTAAGTTTTCATTGATTAAAAGAAAATTATCAAATATTCAGGTGAAACTTCGTAATTTGAAGAAACGAAAAGTATGTAACAAATTGCCGACATATAACAACGTGTTTGAACAAATATGATGATACAGCTAATAACTAATCTGTGGGAACACGAAATAAATTTTATCGATACATCATAAATGTCTTTCTGATTCAGAGTGTTGATTACAGAATCTTCCAAACTTCTCCCCACACAAGTCTGGTACCTTACTTTATTTACAAAATATTTTGTTTCAGCTAAAGACGCCATTATTCAAAATAGTGGGTGAATGCTCTTCAATATTTCTGTTCTTCACGGTGATAACTTGTGCCATGATGTTTCTTTAATTTACAGATAAACAAAGAAATAAGTGATTAATATTTATTTAAAGCCATATTTTGTAGCCAGAATATTCCAGACCATCATCACTGGCAACATAAGTTAATTACAACGTTGATACGAACAGTAGATTGATATGAAACGGGGTAGCAGTGTGATGTTATATGCAAATCAATGCAAAGGTATAGCTGAAGAAACCTTGTATTATTATTATTTTTTAACTGTATTAAAAGAAAACGTTAGTGATGTGCGATCAGAATGAGACTCTTCCATATCTAGATGGTGAGAAGCAGTTGTTTCGATTTAAGTTGAGATGATGAAGTAAGGCCTCAGCGCTTTCTTTAAACAAATGTTCTAATTTATTGCGACACAGATGAAGTAGGCTTGTTTTAGGCAATAAGACATGTGGTCCGTATGTATCCCATGCTGTGCCAAGCCAGATTTCCTCTTGCTAATACAAGATTGGTGTTCTTGTAATTTCTCTCTATTGAGCATCCAGTTTGTCTTAAATGAGAACAATGACACATGGAACTTGGAAGACACCAGGAAGAGCCACAGGAGAGTGTTTATCTTCGGAAGATGGACGCTATGTGAATATTGTTTACTTATTTCCTTGAGTTTTCGTGTGACTTAAAGAAACTTCAACGGTTTTTTACTTGCGTCTCAAAATTTTCAGATACTGTCTCATAGCGTTAAATGCTTTGACTAATCTCAAAGAAAACAATAAAAAACGTTAACAGTCTTTGAGTTGTGGAAAGAACAAGAAGTCATTCCACAGCTAAGTCGAGAGATTAAGACAGTCTTATTTTATGGCCACCCTGTATTTTATAATGCGGATAATTACTTTAATGTAATTATCCGCTTGTTTTCGGCCTCGCCAGCGCAGAAATATCCCCTATCGGTAATTTTTGGTACTAAATCTTTTTTCTCGGAAATCATCTCCCCATGCCTTCAAAAATTTCATATAAAATTTGATCTCATTCCGTTTATTGGTTTTAGCTATAGATGCCTCCAAAGAGGGAAATTTATTTTATGGCCATCCTGTAAAATGACATTTGTGTAGCTCAGTAGAAGTTGTGTTTGCGCTCTACGACGCTTGCCGTACGAAGAAAGACTTGTGTTTCAAATCTTGTCGCCAGCTAGAGGAACATTTTCTAATCCTTTTTTCGACTCGTTTCCGAGTTAGTCGATCTGTGGAATGGGCAAGCGGGTTTTTTCACCTGGAAACTCGGGTTTTTCGTCCTGTAAACTCATGAAAATCAGCCATCGAACCCACACTATTTTCAAACATTAAAAATATTGTATTAGGGTTAGGTGACCACAAGATTTTGGCACTTGCTAGTCGCCTTCTTCACTGTGTACTGATTAATTAGTGATATCCTTGGGCTAAATATCTCTGATTGCGACCAGTGGTGATTGAACTGCACACTCAGTTTCCAAAAGTTAGATAGGGCTAAAATGGCCTCGCCTTCTCCCTATACGGGAACAAAGAGGCGTTTGCTGGATTTTTTTGTTTGTTGGTTTATGCTATCTTTGATTGTGGAACTATTTTCAGAAAATTCAATTCATTTTAAATAATAGATAATAAAGTATGCTATATTTCTTTATCTATCCTGTATAGTTCAGTAGAATTGTTGCTTTCATCCATTACACCAGGTCGCCTGAAGGTAGATTAAGTTCAAGTCTAGTCGCTGACTGGGGGAACTTTACTAAGCTTATCTTCCACCAGTTCCCGAATTAGTGGATCTTTGTCACAGGCAAGCCGAATTTTTTCCCGGAAAATCGAGTTTTCCCTCTCCTATAAACTCAACAGAATCGACCGTAGAACTCACATTATGTCTGTTAGGGTAAGGTACCAAGAGAGGGCAGCACTTCCTTGCCCGTCTCTTCATCAGTCATCATCATCATCATCACGAACCATAGGCTCGCTGCCTGTTGATGTCTGATGCCTGTTTCACTATCTTCTTCCACTTTTCTTTGTCCAGTGCACAGTGTCGCAGTTTTTATTCACCCATTCTACACCAGTCTTTTGTATCGTCTCTCCATTCTCTGTATGGTCTACCTCTTCTGTTTAAACCATCCAAAATACCAAACATAAATGTCTTTATCTTCCGGTCCTCACTCATTCTACAGATGTGTGTCCAAATAATTGCAGCTTCCGTTTTATAATATTCTGCATTATATTCTCTTTTGGTTGTATCTTCTGATAGAGCTCTTCACTGATGATTTTCTGTACCCATCCTATTCTTAGAATCTTCCTGTAACAAGTTCTTTCAAATACTAAAATTCTTTTTCTTGATTCTTTATTTATTGCCCACGTTTCAGATCCGTACAGTACACCACTGAATATGCATGTTTCCAGTACTCTTAGTTTTGTTTGCAGACTGATCATTTTAATTTTCCAGATGTTATTCATGGCCTTCAGATTTGTTCTTCCCTTTGCAAATCCTGATCGTTATATCTTTTTTACAGTCCAATTCATATGTCAGCTTACTTCCCAAATATGTGAATTGTTCTACATTTTCTTTATCAGTTCCATTCACTTGTATCTTTTGTTTCATGTTCTTCTGACCAAATACCATTGTCTTTGTTTTTTCCAAATTCATAACAAGTCCAAATCTCTTCCCTTTCTCATTTAACAGTTCCAGTGTTTTTTGTAGTCTTCTTCAATAATAACAATGTCATCTGCAAATCTCAGATTGTTAATTCTCATTCCATGTACAGATATTCCTTTGGCATCTTCCTTCAATTTGTCCATTGCTCTTTCTAAATGTGCATTGAAAATGCTTGGTGATATTGGGTCTCCCTGTCTAGTTCCTCTGCTTGTTTTAAATCATTTCCCCAAATCATCACCTATTCTAACTGCTGCAACTGCATTCTGATAAACATTTTTTAATATAGCTATTAATTTTTTTATCAAATCCATAGGATTCCGGAATCGCTAATGTCACTTTGTGGTCAATACTGTCAAATGCTTTCTGAAAATCAACAAAGCAAGTATATATATTTTTGTTTTTTCCCCTAGCTTTTTCTGCTATTACCCTCATTGTCAAAATCTATTGAATTGTAGTTTTATCCTTCCTAAATTCTGCTTTCTCGTCTGCAAGGTATGCTTTCAATTGCGTTCTCAATCTTTCTGTCAATATCATCATCATCATCACTTTACCAAGATGACTTATCAAGGCAATTGTTCTATAATTTTTACATTCTAGCTTATTTCCTTTCTTGTATAGGGAGTGAAATCACTACTATTGATTTCATCCACTCCCCTGGCATTTTCGCTTCTTTCCATACCATATTACCTAGTTGGTGCATTTCTGTAACCATACTTTCACCACGATATTTAATCATTTCTCCATTAACGTTATCGTTACCTTCATCAGTGCTGCCTATAAATAGTCATAGACATGGGCCAGCTATCTCTGATTGGTTACCGGTGAAGACTGAACTGCCCACTCATTCCTCCAAAAGCTAGTAAGGTTTTAAAGGCCTCGCAACCCCCCCCCCCCCAAAAAAAAAAGAGAATAAAAGGCGTTAGCTGATTTATTTATTTTATTTTTTTATTTCTTTATGTAATTAATTATCTGTACATTAGTAATTATATTTAAGCATCTAACCTATCAAAAATTTCTTACTCTCTCTACTTTTTTACTGGTATGATTGGCTCTTGTAAAATCATTTATGTGTGCTTCTTAGGTGGTTCTTTACTGCTCCTAATCTTGCTTGTTCTAATCTGGATCCGACCTGCTTCTGTTAACGTTTCACTTATAGATTACCCAATATTACACGTATAAAATATAATGCTAATTATTTCTGATTCAAGAAAATCCCCACGTTTCACGTCAATAGCAGAGACCAATCCAGTTAATAGCAGTTTGTTTCTGATATTACTTCTCTATTGGAAGAGTGAAAACTATGGAAAATCCTTGCTATGGTTATTGGTGCTTTCATTGCTAAGTTCTTTCTCTAGACACACAACAATCTTGCTTACTATAAGCCACTCGATAATAAGAAAGTTTAGAAAGGAACATGAAATGATATACCTGGAATGTAAATGTCCACTTTGAACACCTTCTGCCATGATCTTCACTGCCGAGCAAATTTCCTCTCTTCCTGTATAAGACGCACAGATATTTACGCATATCCTAAAATAAAATTAAGCAAATTGAAATCATTGCATTTTAAATAAGAACAAATTTTCCATTAGATTTTACTGACATCACGTACACTTAATTGTAAGAATTCTTTCAAAATTTTCCACAGTAATTAATAATTTAGAAATATAAACTAGCACTTCAGCTTCAAATTCTTTCCTATTTCGTCTTCTGTTCGGTCTGTAATTCAAAAGTCAAAATTTTACAAGGATTCCGTATGTTTTCAATTAATATTTCTGGTTCGTATAAGCCAAACTAGACCAGAGAACCTTTGGAAGTAGTATCGAGATATTAGCACAAAGCTTCAACTTCTGATGTCTGAATCAAGCGAAACTAATTGTTTCAGTGTAAACATGACACATTTGCGTTATATTTGTCTTATATAAGTCGATCAATCGAAAAACGTTTTTATAATACGAGAATTATTTATTATTATTATTACAGGCAACTCCAAATAGTCCTTAGACTCATCGAGGGAGGACCTAAACATCATATCAACAAACAACTATTTAACATTCGCACAGTGTCTATCATGCATTGCTTTGAACTCATTTACAATCATGGCACCCACAACAAACTCTGGCAGCTTATTCCACTCATTCACCACTCTCCAAGTAAAAAACCTAGTTCTAACACGCTTGCTAACTACACTCTTGCTCAGTTTCCATGGATAGCCCTAGTTCTGACATCATGACCTCTTCTGAAAAATTTCCTCTGAATTCATCTTGTAAAAACCCTTCAGTAATTTGAATGTCGCAATCATATCACCCGTTTTCTGCCTATCAACCAATTTGAGTAACCTACAGATCTTCAACCTGTTCTCGTAAGGTTCATTCCATAGACCAGCTATCTATCGTCTTGGTTCACCAGCCTCTGGATCCACTCTACCTCCTCCCCATCAAGAAGAAACTCAGGGGCCCAGATCTGGGCACGGTAGTCAAGATGGGGTCTTATTAAGGCTCGATTAAGAGGAACAATAACTTGCTTATCTCTTCTCGTCAAATAGTTCAATAACGAAGTGAACTGATGAGCTCATTTAGCCACTTTTGATATGTGCCCAATAAATTTCTACTTCCTACTTCCTATCCACCAATACTCCCAAATCCCTGGCCTCGTCAATTTCCTAGCATACAGTTCCACCAACGTGATATACTGCTGCTAATTATTTCACTCAATAATTCATAACCTTATACTTTGCTGCATTAAACTGACATCCATTGTCATTAGCTCAGACTACCAATCTGTCCAAATTATTCTGCAAAAGTTTGACATCCTGTGCATTCACTATTGCTCTACCCAACTTTGCATCGTTCAGCAAATAGAAATGCATCGTTCAGCAAATAGAAATACATCGTTCAAGCTTAATGGTGTTATTCATCCATTTAATTCCCACTTGATTTACTCTCCATGCAGTCAGTCATTGCCTCCCTCAATCGCTCCTTTACCACTTCCCATCCACTATCAACCCTTGCAGTTTATCATGAAATGGCACTGATCCAAGCAATCGTATAGGCTTGTCGTACTTAGCATCCTGGTAATTCCACATGTTCCCTGTCTTAATTGAAAATTCCACATAATTAGCCACTTCACTGGTCAAGACGTTATTATCCTCACCAATTGGTGGCAATATGGTCATATCCATAATAGTCAATTTCTCAGATGTAATTACTAGGTCAAGCACTCTCGCACCCCTAGTATATTCCATTACATTCTTTCTCAGGTAGTTATCCCTTACTAACTGCATGAATTTTTATGCAGTTAGTAACTGCATAAAATTCATTTCCTTCTACCCATTGATCTTCTCCCTCCTATCAACGTTTTCATAGTGGAAATCCCCCATAATACTTACCTGTCCTCCACTCATTGAGTCTATTTTCCTATGCATACTATCCCCCACCATCTATTCCATCAACTGGTCTATAGCAGCACCCAACTGTAAGTTTTGTTCTGCTGACCTTAACTCACACCAGATAGCCTCAAATATGCTATTTTCACTAACCTGAAGTTGAATTTCTATTCTCCTTGGCTGCAGTTCATCAGCTGTCATCAATAACGCTCCTCCCCACCCCATTCTTTTCACTTTATCTTTCCTGAACACACTATACACCTCACATTCTATCCCACTAACTATATCATCTTCTGTTAGCCATGTCTCACTAATGTCAATAACCTGTGCCCAGAAAAAACTAACCAAGGCCAAAACTCCACCTTCTTATTCTGAACACTAATGTACATAAAGTGCAGAGGTCCCGTAACGCCACCCCTATTCTGACGCCTTATACCAACTATCCTATTTTGGTATGTTATCCTTCGTCCTAACTCAGGCATATTATACACATTCTTACACTCAACTGCCTTACTGATGTCTGCATGTCCACTCAGCAGCATCTCCACCCTCTCTAAAATCTCTGGTTTTCATGATTCTGCTCATCCACTTTCACTTCATTCAGCGACAATTTATCAGGTCTCTGAACACCAAATCCATTCAGACGCAAACCATCCCTCTTGTGTAAGTCCTTTCGCCCGTCAAACTCACGCCGCCCATCAACAAACTCTACTCCACTCCTCCTGCATAAGCTGCGCATAGTCATTCGCAATTATGGCGCTTCTTCTGAACTCTACTCTATCATACGCAGCAACAAACTAACTATCTTTAGTCTCTCACTCTTTTCTTTTGCTGCCTCCAGTAATTCTTTCAAGTCCTCTCTTATAGCAAATTTTTCACCTTTTAAATCATTGGTTCTGGCCACTACTATCATTACTTTCACCTTATGTTTCTGTGATCTAATAGCCTCACTTACATTATAAATTTTGGCACCCGGAAAGCGCGAATTTGTCAAACTCTCATCTATTACACTTTTTACTAGTGAATTACCTTTTAACAATCGCTCCTTAATCTTTCTTTCACTCCCGATTATGTTCTCATTTATCTTATCACGTCGTTGCTTCTTTTTGTTAGCTGATCTGCTGATGTTAGCTGATTTTATAATAAAATAGTTTAGATTCTTTTATTCGCTGACTAGAAAAACTTATTCTAACCCTTTCTCTGATCAGTTTCAAACAGAGGATTCGACACGAATGTCTGGGAGAAAAACTCGCTTGTTTCCCCACTTACAATCAAGAAAATTAACCGTAGAACTCACCCCCACTATTTCAGACAATAATGTACTGATTTTCAGTTAAGGACCACAAGTTGTCACCTGTCTACCTCACTTAACTGAGTGGCATTTAAATTATGGCTAAGGTCGCCATTGATACTCCTATGGGAATAAAAAGCTGTTTATCACATGTCCACATACAGTTTGCACACTTTGCTGATTGTATATGGAAATCAGATAAAACTAGTAGGTAAGGGGGGACAGATAACATTTGTATCACAATCTTAAAAGAAAAACTTAACGTAATAATGTAGAATATAATTACTCGCTACTTTAGATAATTGAGGTGCTTAAAACAAAACTTTAAATCAAAATTGAGTGGACGTGAATGATTACAAAGTATCAAACTTCATTGACAAACCTTCCATCCGACGATTGTATACGTATGCATGCGAATTGACAAAGCAGATTTATGATCGTAGGATGTTTACATGCTGTTGGAAATTGCATCTAATATAATAATAGATTTGAGCAAACAGCATTATATTAATTTTTTATTTTGTTAAAAAGTTTTTCTTTGTTTTTTTTCTTTATATGCGATTGCTGTCATATTAGAAAAGGTCTGATTGGATAGAGATGTCTCAATGTTCATCTATATCAAATATCAGTAAAAACTGTTGGTTTAGTGAAATAAAGTCCATAGACTAGTTGATGAAATGATTGCGGATTTTAAGATTTAGCGTAATAGTGTAGTCCTCTAGGAAGAGGGAACACAATAGCTGGCTGCTTTCTCTGAGCTACAAAGAGACATCCTTCATGAAGCATTCGATCTTTGCAACGTAAGAATGTTGTTATTTTTCAACATATTATTATTATTATTACATCAACTCTCTTGGAAGCAAAGACTCATCGAGGGAGACGGAGAGAGAGGTTTATACCATTAAACATTTACATAAATTATACAAGAAAAATACATTATATTTCATTACAGTGTGAAATACGTATACCTGTACTGTAAATGATAAAAGTCCACAGACTTACGGGAAACTCCCATGCCTATTATCTATTATACTGTAGATTAAACTCATTCACACTCGTAGCATTCACAACATACTCAGGCAATGCATTCCGCACACCCACCACTCTCTTCAAGGAAGAAGAAGAAAAAAAAATTCCACTCTCCAACGATTTTCTTCCGCAATTTCCAGGAATAGGCTTTAGTTCTCGCCCTTTCCTTATTTTCCTCTGTCTGAAAATTCTCTCTCTCTCTCTCGTATCCATCCGCCAAATACCTCTGAAGAGCTTCAACGTCTGATTCTTATCGCCCTCTTCGCCTTCTGTCAGTTAACCTCTGCAGATTAGATTACTTCAGTCTATCCTTATAGCTAACATTCCACAGCTTTAAAATCATTTTTGTCAACCGCATCTGCACCCTCTCCAAAGTATCTTCCTCCCCTCTAAAACACCTTTGAGCAGATTTGGGCACAAATAGCCCAGATATGGCTAATCAAGACAGAGATAAAATGGTAGGAATCACTACCATTTTATCTCTGCTGATTAACGTTAGTCTCAATATTGAGCAATCCTCTGAGTTGTGATAATCACCGTTTGCAACATGACCCTTTTTCAAATTTCGATCCGTCATAACCCCAAGATTACATACTATATCAACAGCATAGCATTTAAATTCCGTCATATATCAACAGTATAACACTTAGAAAACTAAAAATAAATAATAGAAAACCAATAGAAGGAGTCGGTTTATAGTGGTCATTTATTGCAACATATTAATATAATATACATAAATTGAACTTACTGGTTTTTACTCCTAGTGTACAACATTAATTCAGCAGCAACTTTTTGAGCATCAAATGGAAAAAGGGATAGATCGCCCAAAATCTTAATATTCGTTCCATATTTATGTATAAATTCTCTGAATAAAAGAAAGTTAATGTACATTGGTGAGATAAATCATTGCTATCTTCACTGATATATATTGTCACTGAATTTTAATCAACTACTTTTTATTATTATTATTATTATTATTATTATTATTATTATTATTATTATTATTATTATTATTATTATTATTATTATTATTATTATTATTATTATTATTATTACAAGAGACCTCAAGGAGACTTGATCTCACCGTGGAAGGCCACATATTACTCACATTACGTCTCATGCTTCTCTTGAATTCATTCACATTGTCAGCACTCACAACCTCCAAAGCCAAGCCATTCCAGTCATCACGCAAGTTCTACGAGAAAAATCTAGCTCTCACTCCTTTCTTGACAGCATTCATTCTCACCTTCCATGGATGACCTCTCCTCTTCTCCTCTCCCTTCCATAAATGAATATTCCCATGTATTGATATCCTGTATGAACTTTCAGAGGTTTGTAGGGTTCTATCATATCATCCCCCTCTTTCACCTCTTTGCTAGCGTCTGCAGTTCAATAAATCTAAATCTCTTCTAATGTACATTCCAAAGTCGCAAAATTATTATCACTCTCCTTTTCGCCTTCTCTGCTGTATCTGCATCACCTCGAAAACCAGGAGACCATACTTGCACATAATATTCCAGCGAGGTGGAATCAAATGCCCGTCAAGAGACAAAATGGACTTCGTTATTCTTGCATGTCAATTGTTCTTTCAGCATTGCATTTCAATGCGAAAATGATGAATAAAATAATGATGAATTTAAATATTTTTGAGGGGTGACAAATTATTCAGATTGCATTAACCAAGAATGTTTGTGAACTGATACGATGGACGCAAAACTTAGCAAAGTTTTATTTAAATATCAAGTCTGCAGAAACTTCAGCTACCACGCAGCATTAGTTGACATATGAACTATAGAAGTTGAATGGTATGCTAGAATGAATGAAAAAAAAAATCTTCTCGCTTGCATTTATCCTAAAAATGCATTTTTACGCAGTTATTTCTAACCTGTTCTGTATGAAACAGTTGCGGCATTTTTTTGTGTGAAATTCTGATTAACATTCTTCATCGAAACAACAATGGTGGTATAATATTCATGTTTATATAAAGATCTATGTAAAAGCTTAGACTTTTCCCAATGGATCCTATGGCTTGGATTTTCAATTCCGTGTTAAGAGAGGCCAGATTTCTGGGGTTTAAAAAGACAAATGTGGTCTTGATGTTCCAAGACGCGTTTCTGAAGAGACCTACCTGTGTGTCCAAAGTAAGACAATTTGCGTGGGTATGAAATCTCATAAACGCCAGGCTACATCAAAGGTGAGGGTTTGTCCTTAGGAGAATGCAACAAGTTGTAAATTTGGTTGATAGGTTTGTAAGTAGTGTCAAAATTGTATTTCTTCATAATTTTAAAAACACGATCGAAGATGCCTTTGACGTAAGGTATGGGAATCCTATGGATTTTGCGATTATTTTTGCCATAATTAGTCATTATTTACTAAAACACATTGGCTCTGTAAGTTTTACAATAACTTAGCTATTATGCATCCAGTTCGTATAGTATAATGTAATGACAGAATTATCCTCTTCACTTGCTATACTATTGTCAGTATTGTACGAGTATTAATCCAGTAACGTTTGTTTAAGACTTTTAGTATTAGATCTAAGAAACTGAAATTCTTCTCACTCGTTACTATACCGCTCGCTTCTTCCACTTTCTGAGGTGCATCTGCATCAGCACTCTGTATAATGCTGCTGTGTCAGCAAACGAATGTGTGATCTTACTTCATGAAATTGAAACATTCATACTAAAATATCTCTGTGGGTAGACAAGGCACTGAATGCAGTGGTTTAAGTATATAGATATGTTAAAATTTATCTCAGTATGGTCTCAATATGAGACAAACAAAATTTATTATAATTGGTGTTGAGCGGTTTTCATGCTACAGCAGATGATCGAGTTATTAGCCTTTGTTGTCGGCCACAGATTTTGC
Organism: Typopeltis vanoorti; assembly: GCF_054136105.1. NCBI lineage: Eukaryota > Metazoa > Arthropoda > Arachnida > Uropygi > Thelyphonidae > Typopeltis > Typopeltis vanoorti. The sequence continues at coordinate 33,287,377 of NC_143567.1, read as the reverse complement.
GATTGTGTGAATGAAGCTTACTCTCCTTAACCATAACTATAATTTAATAAAGTTATAGAAATAATAAGGTGAAAAATATACAAGTTGAAATTTCATACTTACTTATCATCTAACAGGTCCTGAAAAATAATCTTTAATACATCCATTAGGTCAGAAACTTCTTCCGGGGATCGATCGAGGTTTGCAATGCTTAATGCAAAGAACGTTATGGCTTTAATCCCGAAGAGGTGACACCAATATATTATCTGAAATAAAAAGGTATGCTAGTACGTGAACAGTTCGTATTAACAAGATTGCGTTGAAATTTGTTTTCGTCGTTTATTCACTAACATTCTTTATACATTCCATACAATCTTAGTTTCATAGAAACATGTGTCAGTTTCCCTTAATTTTTTTTTATTCCTGAGACATTAATCACACTAAGCTGTTTGGTCTCGTATCAGGGTTGTTATACCGATGCAGTTGTTGTATATCGATGTAGTGGTGAGTAAAATTTGTTGAGTAATTCAGCGAAGCTCTCCTATTTTCTGAAATTTGGCTTGGAATATATCACTTCTATAAACGGTTCATGTTCTCCTTACTGTTGTTCTTTTGATGAAACGCCTTTTCTTTCTAAGACATCCCTTTGGAATTCTCTTCTGTTTTCATTTTCGATCCACCATTGAAAGACAATTTGTGTATTCCTCTTAACTCATGAATTCATCTACACGCCACAGGATGGTCTTGACACCTTTGGTCTGGAGATGAAATGTCCCAATACATGTTAAAAGGAGAAACATGGGTGTTTTCCCAGAAAAAATATCCATTAACGTTAAGGAGTTTTACAGGTTCTTAAAAGGAAACAAATATTCAAACATGATTTTATTCTAATTGTTTATTTAAAAATCCGTTAACGCGTTTTTCCTCCGAACGGAGTAGAAATAGTCCAGGCCATTTTAGCTCTATCTAACTTTTGGAGACTGAAGGAGCAGTCAGTCTTCAACTTTAACCAATCGGAGCTGATCCAAACTATGAATCATATTAAACGGCATCCGGAGAAAAGTGTATGGCAGACATCTAATTTATTAATAAATAAGATAAAATATTATTTTATTGACAATTAACTTAAAATTTAAGCTGATCAATTTGAAGTCCTTACTATCTTTATTAATCCAAATCCTAGTTTGTGTCCTTCCTTTATCTCAAGGCCAATTTTTTTCGCATATCTTCTGTTTCCGTCCATTATAAAACCTATATGTTGAGGAACCGGTCCGCATTTTAAAATCTTAATCATAAAGAGTTGGAACCATGTCACATCTGGTGTCGGGAAGAAACCCATTGCTGAAATAAAATATAATCAAAAATCAAAATAGAACGAATATGTACGAGGGTGTTTCTAAAATAAAGTAAGGCCACATCAGACTTGAAATAACATAGTACAGTCGCATTCAACAAGATAGTAAGATAACTGAAAACATTGTCAAGAATAAGGGTGTACAGTGTGATCTTCCTTGGTGTGACAGAGTGACCTTTGTCAATTTCACATATGCAGGACATGGGCAAGAATTACAACCGAAGGCCCACATACCGTATACCGAATTATTTAAAAGTTATAAACCAATCCAATAAACTTTTAAATAAAATAAGTTCTATCCACCTGTCGTGATAAATATGTCTTTATAAAGATAAAAATAGAAAAATATGTGTCAAAAGTCAAGAACATATCAAATATGAATGGATTTAATCAGTGCTTTTTTTTTTGGAAAAAAAGGCGCCAGTACTCACCATGAGGATGTTATTACAGCAACTTCCACAGTTTTAACATATCCTCCGATATACCCTCATCATTTCTAGATCGCTTCTTGCTTTTGGTATCAACTGCAGAATGACGACCTCGAAGCAGCCATGAGTCCACATATTTGCTAGGGTTGAACTGAGTGAGAGGAGGTCCTATTATCCCGATGAACATCAGTACCGAAGTTGTCCGTACAAGAAGCGTTGACCTAGATGACGTTGCTATAAGTTCATCTGAGAGAAAACCCCTTTCACCTTCACTGGAAGATATTGCAATTGTCCTCAAAGTGTGCTTTAGAGGAAGTAGAATGGCCGGGACTTTATTTTCTTGAAGATATTCACGGAAATTACGAACTACTTCTCTTTCATTTAAGCGAAATTTACATGGTAACTTTTTTTTTAATTTCAGCTTCACCAATTGTCAGATGCTTCCCAGGATTTTCTGACCAATACTTGGAAGCTAAAATTTTAGCACCTTCAATCAAATCAGCATCATCTCCTTCAAGCAGAAGCTTTCCACCAGCTTCTTTCAGACTTTTATAGAAAGTAGTTGAACATATTGCATAACTGTCTTTAATTCCTGTGGAGGTCAATCCCTTTGAACTTCATGTTCTTCTGTCTTTGAAGAGAAATACTGTAGTATGGACTGGACCACGATTTTCAATTCTTTCTTAAAAAAGTTGAACTGTAATCTTTATCTTCCTGTCTGCTTTGTACAAGTCAATATTTTTCGCTTGTAAATCTAGATTTAGTGAACTAAGTTCTTGGAGATAATCGGATATAAGTCCCAAATTAAGAATAAACTCGTATGACGTTATTTTTCTTAAAAGTCCCTCACAAAGTAAGCGATCTGTATTGCTTCTTCTGCTGTCTTCTTTTGCTTCCAGAAAGTGATGGACGAGAACTTTAAAGTCTTGCCACAAGGCAGAAAGAGGGCGAAATCTTGATGCGACCTAGCGAGTGCTTAAAATTCTGCCAATTTTAAGAAGTTGAAGTTCTAGAGTCGCTGTACATTCCTGTAGTTTCCCAGCATTCTTATGTAAAGCATGATAAATCGCATAATGTTTGTCCATGAAACTCGTAAAGCGATTCACTCCTGCCACATTGTTCACTGTGTCATTAACAGACAATTCAAGGAGATGGCTAGCACAATGCCAGAAAATAACACTAGGAAATTTCTCTTTCATTACACCATTATGCAAACCAAACAACAAGGCTGTATCCTCACAACTTACAGACAATAAATGCTCCTTTAAGTAATCTTCAGATAATCCTAAACACACAAGATGACTAATTAAAGAGTTTAAAATTCCTCTGGCAGTTACATATGATTATTCATCAAATCTAGGAAAACACACACAGGAGCCGAAAACTCAGGATGATCTACACGAACAATAACAATCAATGTTGTTGTGTTGCTCATAGTTGTCGATTCATCAAAAAGTAACGATATTTTGTCCTTGGGGTTCACTTTATTGAATATTAATGTTTTTCTCATTTCATTTGCGATATGGCAAATTAAATGCCTGCATTAACTCATAATGTTAATGCAGGCATTTTCAGAGTGAAGAATATATCCCGTGTTTAGGACATTAAGTTCCTGTAAATTTATTTCGTCCTCAAAGTTGTTAAATGATTGATTTCTCCTCGCAACTTTGTAAGCGGTTCGAAACACTTTTCCTGTTACGTCTTTATTACGAGACTATATTTAGAAAACTTCCTCTAATATTTCGTTTTTTTTGCTTCAGATTTTATTTTTTGGTACGCTTTGTGCACTGCACTCATCTTATGATCGTCAATCTTTTTTTCTGAATGACATTAACTGTTGTTTGTGAGTTTGTTCAAAATGACTGAATTTAGCATTTGCCCAATCCGCTGAAATTTTCGTTCCCATGTGTCTATCTACGGCAAAACCTCTGACATCACGACACACTTTTACAGCCCAACATTTTGTTCTTGAGATACAGCCACTCGTTTCTCTCGCAGAAGTCATTTTTCTGCAAACGTGTCCAACGTCCGAGCCGATCATTATCATAATCTGCTTCCTTTTGACAACGTGGATCTTCAGTGTTGGGTTTCGTGATCCTCTTCACCAAGTGTGTTTTCGGTGCTAGTTTTCTGTTTCACAGCATCACAAGAAGATTCAACAATTTCTGTTTCTTCAGCCTTCCTTTTTTTACTCATTGACATAAAGGGTATTTATTTTACTCATTATTAAACAATGATTGCACTGATTTAACTTCGATTAATTCAAAACTCACATGAATACTTGCTTGTTGCAGAGTGAATATAGAACTGATAAACTGATATTGGAAGAAATCGGAAGTGAACACAACTTCCTGTTTCGGTTGCTTGTCAACCTATGAAACAGGAAAGCAGGTAATCAAAACTGAAAATTCACTTCGTTAACACGGTACCATCTACCGGAATATTTATAATACATTTTGCTCTCAATAAATCACAAACTTTTAAAAACTTAAGAAAAAAGGTGCCGATACTGCGTACCACCAGGAAAAAAAGCACTGGATTTAATCAATTTCGCCCATGTTCTGTTGATGGACCAACGATGCATCGATGAGTAATAAAATAAAATATACATAATTCATAAATTATTATATTTTTATTCCATAAAATTTATTTTTACACAAGAATTATTCTGAATATTCCATTTTTAACCTCTCATTTAATAAATGAATTTTTTGTTTCTGATTACGGGTCATATAAAGCGCTGAGACCGGGTTATGAACCCAGGTCTAAATGCGGTACAATTCTCAGTGAGTAACAGTCTGATGTTATGCGCAGTAACATCTCTCAATGTTCCTAATTTGTCTGAAACAACGTGGGTTCTGTGGTATAAAATTTCAAATGCAATTCTATATGTATGTACGTATAAAAGCACATAAAATATGAATAACTTTTACAATCAGAATTGCATTTCAGATTTTCTACATCATTAAGACAGGTCACAAAAATAATCTTCCAAGTAGAATTTAACAGAAAACATTCAAACTAGAATGCCGTATTCTGCATATTGAAATCAGAAAAATGTGAATAAATAAAGGATCTAAGTAATACCGCCAGGGAATCTCGTTCGAAGTGCAACAAATGGAGGCACTTTGGCTTCGTAAAATAATTCACCAAGAACTTTGTGGTGTTATAATAAAGGATATTATGGCTGAAAGATATTTATAGCCAAATATCAAAAGAAACTTAATAAAGGGTTTGACAATTCACCAGAGTGATAATGGGAATAACCTTCGATATTGGAGATGACTTGGTTTGCATAAAATACACAAATTGTGATGAGTTTGTGTCTTTTATGCTAGTATATCCTCCCTTTATTAGTGCCTAAATTATGTAAATCTATCCCGAGATTTTGCCTTTTATGCAAACCAAGTCAACTCCTATGCCGAAGGTTACTTCACATTAGCACTCCGGTGAATTTTCGAAACGTTTCTTAAATTTATTTTTATATTTGGCTACAAAATATTGCTGGATCCATAATATCCTTCATTTTAATATCTTTGCTTAGCTTCAAAGCATATTGGCTCTATAGATTTCAGCTTTGCGGTGTTTTTGCCGAGTTCAAATGCCACATGCAGCTTCGTAAGTTTAAAGTGCGCCTTTTGGTCCAAGCTGACAATTAAATAAATGTGTTGACTAATTATCTGGTGCTTTCCGTAAACATTTTATAATAAATTATTCTTCAACATTGACTGTGGATAAAAGGAAGAATAAAAAAGACGAGTGGCAATGATCAAAAGAGACAAATAATATTTATCTTTAGAGTAACAATTCAATTACGAGATATGAGTGTAATGACGAAAAAGCAAAAATTGCAAAAATTAACTATCCTATGGAGAATAAACAATAATATTATTAACTTTGCAATCTACAGGACAGAATGAAATTTCTTTAATTTAAAATAGGTTTGTTTACTTACACTAAGATTAGATTTACTCTCTACTGCCTAGGATTAATGAAACATAAAAATCGCTTAATTTATTGTCATACGCACAAAAACATTGAAAGTATGGCTTACCTACTACAGTTTCTAGTTCTTGTGGGCATACTACACGTTTAACAGTTAGGAACTTACGGAAAACATTTTATAATAAATTCTTAAGGAAAAAGACTGTCTTTCTCTCACTCTCTCTCGTTTTATTTCTCTTTTTACTGTCTATCTTAGACAATAAATAACGTCCTTATAAAGGATTAAGACTTTATTATTGAAGACATCAAAAACCCGGAAACATTGCTCACCTTTACCTAAATAAAACACTTCAAAGTGGTTTTTTTGCTAATACTTAACGTAAAAAAAAAAAAATATTCCAAATTTAATATATTTACTGATATCGAAATCAAATCCATGGTTATATCTGTTGTTAACAAATAAAATAAACAAACAAACAAACAAAAAAATAAATGAATAAGAGAAAAGAAAAAGAATATTAAAAAAATACTTCTGATACAGAAAGTTAAGTTCGAAATTAAATCACGTGGTCTCAACGTGGCAACTCCTTTATAGTTACCAGCAGTAGTTTAAAAAGTTTAAAAAAGTAATTATACAATTATAACCACTGTAAAATTAAAAACATTGCAGCCTCAGTTATATAATTTATATTATGGTATCTAATATTTTCACGGTATGTTGATGTCAGATCATTAAAATTCAGCTTTTTCTCCTGTCTGAATCCACCATTCGTACACTTGCATCCATGGTTTATAACTTAAAAGTTTTCTATGCTTATGAAATAATATTATGCTGATGGAAATACTGTTTTTTCTTATTTATTAACTTTAGCTACTTCACAGATGGGGGTCTTATCAAGGCTCGATACAGAAGAACAATAACTTGCTTATCTCTGCTCGTTAAAGTATTCTTCAGCATCTAAGTAATTTGATGAGCTGATTTAGCCACTTTTACAATGTGCTCCCTAAATTTCAACTCCCTAACCTTACATTTTGCCACATTAAATTGACATCTATCTCCTTAGCCCAGACGTCCAATCTATTCAAATCATCCTGCAAAATTTTGACATCTTCTGTATTCACTATTGGCCTAACCTCAGCGAACAAATGAATCGTTCTTCTCAGATCCTTCTCTATATCGTTAATGAACAAATTAAACAGCAGTGGTCCAAGAACAGAACCCTGTGGCACACCACCATTCACAGGCCGTCTTTTGGACTTTACTCCTGAGTAAACTACTCTCTGGTATAGTTTGCCCACCGATTAGAGATCCTTCGACTAGTCTGCGCATGTCAGAAAAAGGAAAATCCATTCCGATAATAGAGTAATCAGTCCGTATTGTGGGATGAGTTGTTTATTATTACAGGTCGGAAACTTCCCTTTCATGATTATTGTAGTTAACTATGTTACTTGTATAACAGTTGGAAAATTTTACCTATAAAGCACGTATTTTCGCTTGTTGGCGAACAATTCGTACGTCCTTCATTTCTTTTTCCCCTTCAGCATGAATTGACTATTCTTGGCAAGACGCCAAGTTGAGACCTACAAACGGTGGGCGAACTATATCCCTGCATCAATCACCCTCCTATCCATCTCACCAAACTTGTATCCATTTCCATATGTTGCAGTTTACAGATTACACTTCCATGTTGTATCCTGTCAAAGGCCTTAGCCAGGTCAAGCAGTATCACTGTAAACCCTTATCCAGTTCATTACCCTTATCCAGTTCAGCCATTACTGTGTTATGAAACCTGAGCAAATTACTGAGGCATGATCTACCCTTCACAAAACCATGCTGTCCCCCATACAGTATATCATTTTCATCAATCCATTCTTGATTTTTCCCTTGACCACTTTCTCCAAGGCCTTGACAACGACTCCTGATATGCTGATCGGTCGGTAATTTGGAACAGTAGTCTTGGATCCTCCTTTATGCAATGGAACTATTTTCCCCTTTTTCCACACCTTCGGGACTAAACGAGACCCGAGACTCAGATTAAACAATATAGTCAAAGGCACTGACAATTCTTTATCTGCTTCACGTAAGACTCGTGCTGGTATACCGTCCAATCCCACAGATGTATTCACATTAAGGTTCTGTAATAGACTATTCACCTCCACTTCATTCATCACAATTCCCGTATAAACTAATCGTTCCTTTATTTTTTCAATGTCACCAATTGGATGATATACTCTTCCAAAGTGCTCACTTAGCAATTCCACTATATCGACTGATTCAGTGACCTCCCTACCATCAAGATTCTCTTTAGCTAATGGGATTCTCATGGCTAATTTCCTTTCATAATTCGCTTTTGCTTTTCTTACCACACTCGTTACCCTTCTGGCCTGTGCTTTATACCGTTCATGTGCCTGCAGGTCACCATTCTCCTTAAATTACCTCCACAGTTGTTTCTTTTTTTGCAACTCAAGTTTAATGGTGTTATTCATCCATTTAACCACTGTTTGATTAATTATTCGGACTCTAGGTATTCAGTCAGCCATAACCTCCTGCAAATGCTCCTTGACCACTTCTCATGCCCTATCAACATCCAGCCCTTGCAGTTTTACATGCCATGGCACTGAACCGAGCCATCGCCTAAGCTTGTCATACTTGGCAGCACGGTAATTCCACATGTTCCCTGTCTTAATCGAAAATTTCACACATTTAGCCACCTCCCAGGTCATGATCACTCTCACCAATAGGTGGCAACATGGTCATATTCATTACAGTCAAATTCTCAGATGCTCTTACTAGATCAAGCACTCTCGAACCCCAAGTATTTTCCATTACATGCTGTCTCAGAAAGTTATCCCTTGGTAACTGAATGAAATCCAGTTCCTTCCTCACTTGTCCTCTGCTCCTTCCGATCGATGTTACCGTTGTTGAAATCTCCCATAATAATTACCCTCGTTCCCCTCATTTTATTAAATTGTCTATGAATATATATATATATATATATATATATATGTATGTATAAAAAAAATCAGTTAACGCCTTTTTGTTCCCATATAGGGAGTAGGCGAGGTCGTTTTTGAACTCTATCTAACCTTTGGAGACTGAGTGGGCAGTTCAAACTCCACTGGTGGCCAATCAGAGATAGCTGGCCCAAGGCTATCACTAATTAATCGGCACGCAGTGAAGAAGGCGGCTGGTAAGTGCCGCCATCTGGTGATCCCAGGCTATCTGAAAATAGTGTGGGTTCGAGAGCTGATTTTCTTGATTTTCCTTGAGGAAAAACCAGCTAGCCCGTGCCAGAGATCGACTATCTCTGGAACCGGTCGAGAAAAGCTTAGAAAAAGTTCCTCTATCCGGCGACTAGATTCGAACTTGTTTTGTTATTCATTTATGGAGATGTATGATGCTATATATATATATATACACACACCAAGTATACCAAAGATACTAATTAGCTTTGGTATACTTGGTATCTTTAGTCTGTAGTCTGTTAAAGTAGTTGCATTTCTTATAGGTGTTTAGTATGATAAGAATCGACTGTATAAGATTTGTATCATGCCAGCACAGTCTAGTTAGCAACGCAATGTATATTCCCATTTCATACTGTTCATACTCTCTCTCTGAACCATTTTTAGCTTTCTGTTGTGCAAATGATCATTATTGTTGTCATCATAGGCTGGACGAAACCAGTGAGATCTATGGTTATGTTGTGAGATTACATGAGAAAGAGAAGCTGCAGAACGTGGCTCTTTATACAAAAGATCTCCCAGATTGTGAAACAAGTTGCTGAGCAACTAAAATAATGAGACATTGTCAATTACAAAGAAATTTATCAGACCATAAAACCTTTTGACATTGGGCAGCAGCCCAAAAAATCTGTTCACTCCAGGTGGTGTTTACAAAAAGAACATTTTGAATATTTAGTGTTCAATACATTGACATGGACACTAACTAACCTCTGCTCAAACTCATCTGTTTACAGACACAGTTCACGTAAGACGTCAGTGGTCATCACGGACTCGTTTTCGAGTAATGAGCAATTTAGATGTGTTTACTAACATTCTAAAAGTTGGTATTGCTGCCTTCAACAGTCCCACAAATGTTACACTCTGGAAGTGACCAAAATCACCTGTGATGTTCATGGCGATACTGAAGAATGCAAAAAAATATATATTTTCTCATCTTCCCCTTATTTGTTAGTCAAGTAATGTGATTTCATGTTTATTTTATTTATTCATATGGCAGAGTACAGGCTATACTTCAATGTTCAATGTTGGAAGTCAGTCTAGACCCTCCTTCGACACTTGATCTATCTCCTAAAGGTCACCGTGGAAACGGCGAAGGAGGCAGTCACTGATGATATGTTTGATAGTCTGGAGAGTATGGTTTCATTCACGGTAAAGGCTGTTTGACATATTCCAGCAATTAGACTGATAAATGATCCATCTCTTACCAACTCACTCCCCCACTTTAACATAGACGTTTAATCTTTGCGATTTGTATATTGTACATATATTTTCATGAAAAATGCTCATCTGAAACAGCATCAATAAATCCTCCACTCTGTACTAAACCCATGGAACAGGTTTAGCCACCTCCCAACTTCCATTCACAGTACACCTTGAAACCCAAAGGACAAGTTTCTTTCCCTTCTCTTTTATTCATGCTACTGCTGTACTGTGGAACAGTCTTCCCCTGACGTATTTCCCAAGGAATACAATATGCCAGCTTTTAAATCGAACGTCAACAGGTTTCTCCTTTCCCATCCCACTACTCATATACGGTACTAAAGTACTATAGGTTGACCAGCCAACCTCTTGTATATGGGCCAAACATAAAAAAAAAAGACAGCCGCATATCTCCTGGTTCACCCTAATTGTATTGTCCAGGACCTTCTACGAAAAATGAAGCCTGGTTGGCGACTATAGGGTCTTTCACAAGAGGACCATTTAATGGCAAGTAGATAGCCCATTCTTGTTTCGACAGGTCGTAAGTAGAAGGGCTGGGCAAAGGAAAGGTTCTGGTTATATCCCAAAATGGATATCATGACTTCACCCGAGTTCTAGGGGTGGGGTTATAAGTGTTGAGTGGGGAGGCAGTAGGGAGTTATTTGTTATTTTCTACAATACTTTTATTGAAGACTGTCATTTTTCATATATTTGGTGGGGATATGTTGGTAAATACTGGTAACCATGGAATTAAGGATGGATTTCAGGGGTACACTAAACGTGCGCATATTATGTTCCGTTCTGAGTCAAAGATGTTGTGTGAAGGCATTTTTCCAGACTGGTGCACAGTAACCTGGCGTCCAAACGGTTACATGTCATCACAATTTTTTTAACTTACTTATGTTACTTCATAGAAACCACATTACCTGAATATGATACTGTCTAACTCACCAGTAGTTCAAAACCACTTCACACAGAGGAAAGAATTTTAATCCAAGCAAAAAATAAAAGTTGTCATTGCTGGATATTTGGAGATTTTGTATTTTTACTGTGTCATATTTTTGATGTAATATTTGTATTTTAAATACCCATATTATATGGAGGTATTTCAAATGCAAGCATTTCTTTAAAAGCCATGAAAGCAACAATATTCTGCTTTGGTTGAAAACAATCATATCCCATTTGATATGTGAAGAACTTCTATAAGAGTCTTTGTTCTTGCAAGATAGACATAGTTGACTATTAGACAGTATGAATCCACATCAGATCATCAATCTGGTTTCTATAAGATAAGAGTTTCTTGACCAAGATAAGCCATTACGCGTAGCATGTAAGGGAAATATGTTTTACTGGATGAGGAGGATTAAAATATAGCAGCAACCGGATATAGCAAATGGAATCTAGGAATGGAAAGTTATTTATATTTGTAAATGAGCGAGATTTCTTCGTGTAGCCCAGCTTACATTCAGCCTGAAGCAACATTCGTTTAAATGTAACTTTTTTTAGGAAAGTCACTTTGATGTGTACTCTCCATAACACAACCCTATGGTTGGGAGAAGGGATCTTAGCTTATGAGATAGAAACTGGTCATTTTCTACTTATCCACCTGTTCAGGAAATTGGTTTCTGAAGTTTACATATAAGAGTTCCAAAACGTATGAAAGTCTCATCCAGTTAGGTAACAGTATCATGTTATGCAAGAGTGTAATTATTAACATTAAAATATACTTAATAATATATTAAATCAACTCTATCTATAGGTGAATCATAGGAACAACAGAAATAATTTGTTATAATGAATTGTTTGCTATAATGACACTGAGAAATGTCTACAAACGGCAGCACCGATCATGTATATTGCTGGCTTTTCATATATACCTAGTGTAGCCCGAAACACTGTTAACAACTAGAACAGCGGACAAACCTTTAATCAGTAAATCGTTTACAGCTTTCAGTACATACAATTGAAACATATAGCAACACTCAATGTTCGAAGTATTCTTCTTTCGCCTTCTGGCAAGCACGAAGTCTGTACGGCGAGATATCTATAGCGGCACACAGAACATCTAAATTAAACGCCGCCACAGCTTGCTCCAAATCCAAAAATCCAAAGTGGTGATGCTGGGATGTGGATTCTTGCGAAATACTCATTGAAGTGGAGAAACGATTTTTGGCAATAAAACAATAGTTTAAAAAATAATCAACAGGGGGAATTATGGCACTGTGAGCGAGAAAAGATTTTGAATATTGCATACACCATCAGCCGTAAGCTGGTACAAAGGAAGGACTTCGACTGACTTGTGCTATGGGTTTCACTTTGCCTGAACGTGCGTTGCTTTCCACTTCCAGAGTGCAGATCCATAGAGAGTTTGCGAAAATACCCGATGATATCATATTCAGTGTGATCCATGTTTCGCTGATTTAAAGAGACAGGAAGTTTGACATTTGAAACACGAAGAGGGCATAAATCTGAAATTCTGCACAAAGATGAGCTCACAAAGACACCCATCTTTGTGAGCTCATCTTGAACCTATTCCTCGACCTCTCCCCAAAAACCTGCCTTCGATTGTGCTGTATATAATCATAACAAATCAAAACTGCAATTTTTTACAGTTATTATAAAAATAGGCAGTTCATAATAAACAAGCAGGCTACGTATATTTAACAGATTACAGAAAGCTAAATGGTGGGAAAATCTTAATAGCAATTCTTGTCCTTTTAAGTGATCAAATGTTTTTTTTTTTATTCACCAGATTGTCCTGGCTATCTTCGTACTCTTCCTAAAATAAACAGAAAATTGAATAAACCTTATAAGGCTGGTGTGACTAAGTAAACCATGTAAGGCTTTGTGTAAGTCCTGTGTAGCTCAGTGGAAGTGATGTTTGCTTCCTCCGTGCTAGGCCACTTGAAGATAGACTTAGGTTTAAGTCTAGTTGCCCATTGGAGGAACTTTTTCTGAACCTTTTACCAACCAGTTCCAGAGATAGTTGATCTCTGGCATGGTTAATTGAAATCTGCCTATATGATGTGCTGTACATTATTATTTTATTAAGGGGTTATATTTTCAAGTACAGTGATACCTCAAAAAACACTCCGGATGTATTTCTAGAAGCAAAGCGGTAAACGAAACACCGTTAAAACGAGATCATTTTAAGACATAGTAAATAGGGATAGGGGAACACGCGACCAAGAATAAATAAGTTTTACTTTAATTTTAAGTTATTTTATATTAACTTTCCTTTCATGGCTCTTGGTGTTTTGGAATGATACGCAAACAACGGTTTTATTTTGAAATCATCATTGAAGTTATCGCCCAGAAGAAGGGTTAAACGGTCTTTTGCAGCTTTGAATCCTGGTGCTCGCTTTTGTTCGCGGGATATAAATGTGCGCTTTGGCATTCTCTTCCCAAACTAGTTCGGGAGGATAATTTCCTCATTCGATTATGGCTCTTAATGTTAATGGAAAGACTGAAGCAGCCTCAGTATCTGCACTCCCCGCTTCTCCCGTGATTCGAATGTTGTAGAGGTTGCTTCTTTTTTAAATCTATCGAAGCAACCTCTGCTAGCTGCAAAGTTTTCGCTCGCATCCTCTCTTTGTTTTTGAATATGATTGAAATACTTTTGGCATTTTCCATGATTATTGCATGACTTAATGGCATGTTGCTTTCGGTTTCATCATTAATCCAAATGGAAAGACACTTCTCCATTTTTCCTGAAACATTACTTCTGGATCGGGTTACCTTTGTTGCAGAAGACGTTGTGGTTGTGGTTCCTGAACTTAATTTTGTCCTTGATATTTAAAATCATTCGTATAGCAGAAGTCGACAAATTCAAAGCGATTCCAATGTCAACGTGACGTTCATATTATTCTAATCCCCTTAGCACCTTCATTTTAATGTCGAGACAAATTCTTTTTTCTATCGATTTTGTTTTGTTTTAACCCTTCGCCGATTGGTTCTGGTTCTGAAATAATCGTATTTTATACGAATCAAAGGAAATACAAGGATAAATTGAATCAGCTTAAATTTGGTGCTTTTCTTTAGGCTTCGAGTAACCGCGTTATATTGAATCATGTGATATTTAGCGCTTTTTTAGCATTCGGAAAAAATCGCGTTATAGTGAAGCAGCGTTAATCGGGGTCTGACTAATGTAATACCTTGTATTCTCAAAATCTCTATAATGAAGTTCAAAACATTTAAGATTCAAAATATATGGCTATGAAAAATAAAGGATTTTAACAACTTTTCATCCCGTTTCTTGTGTTATAAATGTTTATTCAAGTATGCGGAGAGAAGTTTAAACAAAAATATGCAAGTTATAACAACGATGAGCGAAGTTGCTCTGTGGTGCTAACTAGCAAATGTTAAACGGTTCATAATGTCATCTTCAAAAAGGTGATATTATACTCGTACTTATGTGTTACGAAAACTGTTTCTTGGCCTTTTTCTTCCTCTGTGTCTATTACTTGGTGTGCGGTGAGCAAGAATACTGAATATAAGTGAGGGTAGAAGTCTTAGTCGGTGTCCCAGCCACCTCAGTTAACTGTCCTCAGTTGTAGCTACTAGAAGTATTTGCTGCTTTTTCTTCGACAATGATGGTATTAGAAATGCGATATTGCCATGCATGTTCAAATATTGGTCAAAAGCATGTTGTCACAACGATATTGATGATATTAATCGCACTTTGAATGGTGATGTTCCATATCTCGGAACCAAATTTAGCTTTATAGAGAAGAATTTTAGTGTTTTTGATGACAAGTTTGGATATCGAGAAAGTAGTTAGGCATTTATGGAAAAGAAAGGCTTCGTGCATGTAATAGTATGGATGTAATTATGAAGGTATTGATAATCGTTTATTTCTTAGAAATGTGATTATTTAGGTGAATGGTTCGTCTTTTCTCGATTTAAGGACTTTGGTTTTACTGCTGTTGACTTCAAATCCAATCAATGCTAACATTTTCTTTTTTTTTAAATAAATTTTCCGGGAAGTTTGGGTCAACCTGAATGTTAAAGTCGATTAGCGCAACATTATCTGCAAAGCAGAGATTACTTATGTGCTTAGTCTACTACTTTCTCTAGCAACTGCAGTTGGTTCCCTTCCGAGAGGAGAGGCCGTAAAACTAGCCAAGAAACGAATGGACAAGTAGTCCGGTATCACCTAAAGCAGTGTACTGGTTAATGGAGGAGAACAGCCTCATCCAGGCACCAACTAAAGGATACTTATTTTAAAAAAAAATGAAGAGTAATGATGAATTATTGATTTTTTTTCTTATGAGAGGAGTATTTTCAAAATACTTCAACCATATGAAGATTTTCTACATTTTTGTGTTTACGTATCTTGTCGTTTTTCCTTTGAATCTCAACTTTCGGATTTCCTTTCTTTGGTGTACTGGAAATTAGCCATTTTCTATATTTCTCTGGTTTTATGCACTTTGTGTAGTTTAATTTCTTTTAGATAGTTCTGGGTTTGATTTTCTTTCACATTTTGAAAATTGTGCTTGTCATATTGCATAATTCAGTTAGGTGATGTTTATTTTCATTTGAATTATTGTAACATGTGAATGGTCCTCCATTCTTTTGTAATTTCTGGAACATTTGATCCAATTTTTACATCGAAAGCTCTCTTCGTAACTGGGAGAACGTGCGTTGAGGAGAGGTAGAGGTAGCCTGAAAAATATTGAAGAAAGCATTCTTGGAGATTTCATCTGAAGTCTCAATGGGTGCGTAGGTATAGTTGTTTTTGGATTTGAGTTAAAAGTTATAGCCATTATTCTGTAGGAGACTGGAGATAAATGGGATGTAACTGTAGATCATTGTGTTTACAAGACCTCCTATTCTCCCTACTTTCCCCTAAAAAGATTTGTTTGCAGATGTACTGATGAAAGTCCATTCCTTTGCATCTTTCTGTCACTTAATTCCATTCAGAATCAATTTTCTTCATCTGTTCTTGGGGCATAGACTGCTTGCTGAATCTGCTTTGATGCAGAGTTCACAAAATCTTCCGCATTTCACGAGACATCGAAAGTGGTTAATGAGGGAGGTTCTCCAAAACTGATGTTTTGAGTGCTTACCTGTTCCTGCTAAACTTTAAATTTCAAAATGTTTCACTATAAAAGAATAACGCATTTTGATATCCTAATATTCATTTCATTCAGGTACTACTAATTTAGTAGCACTAGTATCCCAACTGACACTATCAAAATTTAAAAACAAAATACAGTATATCAAATAGAAATAACGTATCGCCATTACTGATGCCAGCGTATATAAGGTTCGTATCAATAATAGTGATAGGGTATCCAGTAGTCAGGTCAGTTCAATTGTAATTTCTTTTATTATTGCGAAAAACAATACATACATGCATACAAATTGTAATATATGTATGCTTCTTTGTAATATATGTATGTATTTTTATCAGCCTCTTATTTGACTGGATTAATCAGTTAAACTAAAATATGGTGATTCAAACTTTGCATTTGAAAAATACTTTTACGTTCAAAATTATGTCTGATTTTTTCATTGTAGGTTTAGTGTGGCGTTGTTAATTTTTCGAAACTTTATTTTAAACTGTGTTATTGTTCCTGAAAAGAAAATGCTAATACTACCTAAGTACATAATTAAAAATAAACAACAAAAAAAGGAAAAGGGAAAAAAATCGCAGATGTCAGTCCAGTTCTGCTGGCAGACGAAGTGGTTCGCGCATTTCTGAATATTTAAAGTTACCAAGTGCTTTTTTCTGTCTAAAACTCCATTTCAGCGAACTATTTCACTAATGATTTCAAATACTTATATCGTTTTTGTTCTACAGACTTCAAAAACATTTCTATTCTTTCTTCCTTATTTGCATAACTGAGCTCGGCGACGTTGCTTTCATGCCCACTGTTATTTTGATCTTGCATTCCTAAATTATCATTTGCATTTTGTAGGTTCCATTCACAGATCATTTCCTATATAAAAAAATTTATTTATATATATATATATTGAAATTCTTTATTTCCAATAATATAATAAGTAAATGAAAAACAAAGCGGGGAAAATATAAAAAAAATACTATCTAATAGAGATTGAATATACGGGATGAATAAAATTAAAGTATCTTTGTTTACGGTCTTGTGGAACATCATCAGTGATCCAAATACTCTGAAACTTTGCACAAATACATTAGAATACAATCTAGACAATGCAAAGCTTTTTGGCTTTTATACCGAACTGATCAATTGTCGCTTTCAGCAAGACAATGCACCGTGGCATAAGGCTGCTGCTGTAATTGCGTTGTTTGTGGACATGAACGCCACAGCACTGGTTTCCACAGAACACTGATCACAACTGAACCCAGCTGAAACCTATCGGATGAACTGGAGCGTCGAGTGAGGTTAAGGGATGTCCGTCTGACAACGGTCCAGGACCTCATTTCATGTCTACAGGAAGAATGGTCCAAAACTCCCATCGATTGCTGTCGTACGCTTGTGGAAAGTATACCCTGTAGAAATGCTGGAGTCATCGCAACGAAAGGAGGCCATATATCTTTTTTTAAGCAACAGAACTAACAATCAGAGTTTCAGAAAAAAAAGCCTATTTTCCAATGCCAGAGATCTACTAAATTGGCAACTGAGTGAAGAAAAAAAAGAATAGTTCCCTTAGGACTGGAATCGAACCTGTAATCGTATTTCTTTTTGAGGACTCGTGTTATAGAATAACCCGCCATTTCAACAGAACATGCAGGCACTCATCTATAATTAATAAAATTACTGTCACTATTACTTTCGTTGGTGGGGTAGCAATGTTACTCAACCAAGAAATTATCTACAAAGTGGTTTCCTGTTGTCTTCCATGTCGAATACTATTTTATGTCTTTAGATGTATGTATTCGTGTATGAGACTGGCGAATTCGCATTTAATTCAAAAGTCCTGATTCGAGGTTCTTCGCGTCTCCGGCACGAAATATTGGAGTTTCCATGGGGAAAATCCTCCACTCCCATATGAGACTAGCTAACTCATCTTTGATTCAAAAGCTTCATAAAGGTTCTTCACGTCATGACGGTATACGAACCAAGGTTTTTCCATGAAGTGGGGTCTGTCTAACTGATGTTCTTTGAGGAGTATAAACAATATTAATCAACTGCGAGTTGTTATAAAAAAGTTTAAAGAAATGCTTAATGAAAATTTTAAAGATTTTGTTGTTTCTAAATTGCTAAATAACTGCCCCCAAAAAAATCAGCTAATGCCTTTTATTTCCTTATAGGGAAGAAGTAAGGCCTTTTTTAAAAAATCTATCTAGCTTTTAGAGACTGAGTGCAAAGTTCAATCTCCACTGGCAGCCAATCAGAGATAGCTGTCTCAAGTTTATCACTAATTGTAAGCAGCAACCAACGAAGAGACTGGCACACAAGTGCTGCCATGTTTATGCCTTTAGCATCCCAAAACACCGATGACACGACTTCGTCTTCTTTGGCGCTGAACAACCGACTTCTGCCCACTATTTTGACAACTGTTTGGATTCTGTTGTGTAAAAGTAAATCCAAGTCTCATTGATAGTAATAAATTGACGCAAAAAATCAGTTTTATTCTTGCTAAAACGCTCCAAGCACTCTTCAGAGATTTTCATGCGAGTGCGGCACCCATCTTGCACAAAGCTTTTTCATTTGCAATTCTTCATTGGGGGGGTGGGGGGGGGGGGGGGTGGGGGGGGGGGGGGGTGGGGGGGGGGGGGGGTGGGGGGGGGGGGGGGTGGGGGGGGGGGGGGGTGGGGGGGGGGGGGGGTGGGGGGGGGGGGGGGTGGGGGGGGGGGGGGGTGGGGGGGGGGGGGGGTGGGGGGGGGGGGGGGTGGGGGGGGGGGGGGGTGGGGGGGGGGGGGGGTGGGGGGGGGGGGGGGTGGGGGGGGGGGGGGGTGGGGGGGGGGGGGGGTGGGGGGGGGGGGGGGTGGGGGGGGGGGGGGGTGGGGGGGGGGGGGGGTGGGGGGGGGGGGGGGTGGGGGGGGGGGGGGGTGGGGGGGGGGGGGGGTGGGGGGGGGGGGGGGTGGGGGGGGGGGGGGGTGGGGGGGGGGGGGGGTGGGGGGGGGGGGGGGTGGGGGGGGGGGGGGGTGGGGGGGGGGGGGGGTGGGGGGGGGGGGGGGTGGGGGGGGGGGGGGGTGGGGGGGGGGGGGGGTGGGGGGGGGGGAAAGATATGGTGTGAATGCGACATTCCTTACTTTGGCCAGACGGATAAGTCTATTGAATTATTTATGGAAGAGCACAGGAAGGACATCGCTTACAAGAGAACACGTGCCAGTGCTTTATCCAGTCATATCCTTTTTTCGGTCGATTCTGATGATGAAAACCATAGTCATACAATCCTTTAGGATAGATCTAACAATATTTTCCGTTGCCATGACGAATTGGAAAGACAAATTGTACATTCTAGAGAAATTATCCTCAACCCTGTACATTTAAATAATAATTTAAGCTACAACCTTCCAGACTGTCATTCTGCTGTGATCAAATACTGACGCTCACGAGATGCTATACGCACGCACTCACCCAACAATGTGGCCTACGAAGGAACAGCTTTGAATACGTTAACCAACGTTTTCACGTTAAATATGTATATGACTTTCCTGTGCTGTTCACAGTTTTCGTCTTCAATGTTTAATGTTTTTTCTTCCCTTTTATAAAAATACCTGAAGAAGGATGTAAAATGACGAAACTAGTAGTGTGATACTACTAAATCTTTTTCCTTTGCTCTCGGTTAAGGTCATTCAATTTTTTTAAAAAAAATATGTTTAACAACCGAGTAAATCAACCTCCATGCATATATATACATACACACACACACACACACACACACACACACACACACTGACGCACATACACACATTAATTGGAACGAAGTTAACGGACATCACAGTGTGAGGAATAAACAGCCAAGTCGCTCACCTTAATAAGATGTAGGAACTCATTGTGCTGCGATGACTGTAGCAATGCTACGGGGTACATTGCAATCAATTGGAATTTTGGACCACTTCCTATAGGCATGTAATTAAATCTGAGACTTAATTATATGCCTACAGGAAGGTATAATAGGACAATCAGAAATATCCGGACAATCACAAGCACTGTGCCCATGGCGTGATTTGAACCAGCCTGTGGCCTGGAGAACGGATACGCTGTCCATTCGGCCAACTAGGCCGACACCATCACACCGCCACCTCAGAATTTCATGGTTGGGGATTACGATAGCAGCCTTAACACATGGTGCATTGTCATACTGAAAGACACAATGGTCAGTTCTGTAGAAATGTCATAAAGATGAATGATCTGCATTGTCCAGAATGTTCAGATACCTCTCGAAGATGTTCATGTTAATGTGATCCTTCAGCTTGATGTCTGCTGCAAACAGTTTTTATTTGAGCTACTAATTTAGTCGATTTCAATCTCAAATCCACGCGGTTTGTGATATCCAGACAATTTATTGTTTTCGGTAACAAGTCCTTTACAGCACTAAAGCCACATTCAACTAAATATGACGACGGAAGGGCAACCGTAATTTTCTTGTAAAACTAGTTGAATTTGGGTATTTCGTGTCTGTCTCGTCACAAAGATATGCCATTGTTCATTTTATGTTGAATAACGTTTTAATAGATTCATCATTTTCATTCTGAGAGTTCTTCTTGATACTTCGTAGCCACAATAGTTACGTCCACTAGCATTGGCTGAGTTATCCACGATGGGAAATCAATTTATTTTAAATCAGAAAATCATTTAATCATTAAGTCATTTAAATAACAGGCCATTTTGTTCAGGAGATCCACAAGAACACGTACAGCCAGTAAAATTGGTGAAATTATTTGGCTGAAACATTCTTTTCACATAATTGTAGAAATGCAACGAAGCCAAATAGCCTTTGCATCAACAAAGGTCTTATTTGCTTCTTGCAGTCAGTTGCTTATTTAACATATTCCGCTTCTCAAAGATATCTGTCAAATAACTTACAAATGCTTGACCATGAAGAAAAGAAACTCCTGCATGTTTGTAGGAGTTTCTTTTCTCTTCATTAACCAACTCACTAAGAATATCAAATAGTTCCATGAATGTCCGCAGACAATTCCTCTCTGACAGTCATCTCACCTCGATGTGAAGCAATAGCCTTACACGATCAGCAGTTTTATCTCATAAAATTGTGAAGATTTTGGCATTAGCTTTGATCGTGTTGATACATTTTATAACTGAATTCAACATCTCATTTAGAACTGGTGAAAGTTCTTGGAAAGTAAATTTTCTCTCTGAATAACGTCATGCACAAGCATAATTTCAGGATTGTCATCCTTCATTAATTTTAAAAAGCCACGTTTTTTGTCCATCATAACAGGATCACCATCTGTATCACATGTAATATTTTTCATTGATATTTGAGCTTCATCTAAATCATTTTGGAGTTTATTGTATATATATCAAGGGCAGTAGTAATAGTTTTCAATGCTTCACAGAACAACATCTCTTCAGTAAATTCGCCATTTTCAATATATCTTACATAGGCCATCAATACAGACTCACAGTCTCTTACAGTTGATTCATCCATCTGTATTGAGAATTTCCTTGATCTCAACTTTTCAACACGTTGTGTTTCCACATCTTTAGCCATCTCATCTATTCTTTTGCAAACAGTATTATTGCTCAGTGGCATTCCTTTGACATCTTTCTCCAGAACTGTTTTCGGAACCGTTGACATTGTTGGCTTAATTATTAAATCCTTCCCAATTGTATGATTTTTTCCTGATTTAGCTATGAACAGAGAAATTTCATAACTAGCTTCAAGAGTACGATTTTGTGTAGCAATAGTTCACAAAAGCGCTGACAATGTTGATTTTTTTACTATATCGGTGATGAGGTGACGAATGCAACATCATTTTCTAATTTCCCCCAAATATTCATCTCCCCCTGTAGGGCGTACGCCCCACGTTTTGAAACACCGGTGTAGAATGATTCATCGTTCCGTAACACAGCATTCCAAGCTTCCATGTCCCACTGTACACGCTCTTTGCACCACTGAAGACGACGTAGCTTGTTGGTTCAGGTACTGTGGGGCTTGCATTTTGCAGTCCTATGATGGAAAACCCGTGTTGTGAATCTCAATTGTGAAGGTTTTTGTGCAGATTCGTGTTCCAGTAGATCCCCAGAACTGTGCATGCAACTTGTCGGCAGAAGAGTGGCAGATTTTACATGTTATCGTTCGTAGCACTGCTATAGTCACGTTTGGTGAGTATGGTAGTTCGTTCACTGTGGGTAGCAGACAATGAGATGCAAATCCATCTCAGTGCGGTACACTGATTGCTGACCTGGAATAACTCAATTTGCCAAATTGAGTTTGCCGAACAGATAGGCCTGCAACATGATAACCTATCATAATGCCTCTAGTGATAGGGAACTCCGTCGCTTCCCTTATTGCTGCCGTTTCACCTGAACACACTTGCCTTGACATGGGAGCTTCATATTCCTCCAATTTACATCGGCTACAAACGAGTCAACGAATACCTAGGTGCGTCGTGTCATGTAATGAGTCTCCTGTTTGTAGCCGATGTAAGTTGGAGGGATATGAAGCTCCCAAGTCAGGACAACTGTGTCCAAGTTAAACGGCAGCGATAAGGGAAGCGACGGAGTTCCCTATCACTACAGGCATTGTGATAGGTTATGAATATACCCTGCTTGGAAAGCAGGGTATATTCATTTGTGAAGGTTGCTGTTGGAAGGAAGTGTAATGAGTGATGCAAAGTAAGTGGAAGGCAAAAGTGATGTGAATGAGCAGAGTGGACTGTGTGAGATTGATGTGGTTGTGAATGGAATAGAGAATGTCATAACAGGAAAGCAAGTTGGACAGGGCACCGCGGTGGTCAGTGGTTCATCATCATCGTGTGAGACATCACTCGAAGGGAGCTTTGTTTGCGACGCACATTCCCCTCCCCTACCCCAGCAGAGGTACGGGAACGAGACCCCCGGAGAAATACCAGGTGGAAATTTTAAAATATGCTTGCCTTAAAGAAGATATCTTTACACCCAATGTGAATTTGTTATCATCGATTTTTGGGCTGTGGGACTTCCTTGTACATTTTAAAAAAGTAATAAAAATAACAAAACTGGCAATTACAATTAAAGCAGTGATTATATAAAGTAGAGTTGTACGGATTTCTGTTAAAAGTAGAACCTCACTTCATATATGGTTCGTATATATATATGGAGCAGAAGTATTATGTATTACAACATCGCTGATGCAATCTAAATTATACATTTTAAATTGATAAATGTAAATATTACCAATATTCGCAATAATAAACATAACCAAGATAAATTTAAAAATGTAATGTATAATAAACTAGACGGGAGACATCCCCAAAGGGACTTTTAACTTTGCATCAACTAAATGTTACCTGTAAACAGAAAACGCATATTCTCTTATATTGATGTTTGTGATATGTGACGCATGCAATATAATACGTACTTGGAGTTTAATTCGTGTATGATGGTGCTGTTAGCGGTTTAACTATAAAGGAGTTGCGACCTGAGGCCACGTGATTTAATTTCGAGCTTAATTTCCTGTATCAGAAATATTTTCCCAATATTCTTTCTTCTTCCTTTTCCATTTTTTGTTCATTTTATTTGTTAACAAGAAATATAACCATGGATTTCATTTCGAAAGCGTGAGTGAATACATCGTAAATTATACCCACTTCAAATACAGCACGTGACATCAGAAAGGATCTGAATAAAATATATTGTTCCATTTATGAAAACCATTTCAACAATTTGAAATATAAGCTCGCAATCTTTCCTGTAATAAATATATCTCTTTCACGGACTGATTTTAGCTACAGATACCTCCATAGAGGGAAACGTTTTTATTAGACCACTCCAGGAATAGGCAAAACAAGACTCACAGACCTTATAACACACTTTGAACAAATAAATCCAATACTTTTGAGACTCGTGAACATAATATTCGACACAGGCATTATTCCACAACAATTAAACACTGCAATAATTGCGACAATATACAAACACAGTAAAAGAAACGATACTCAGTACTACAGACCAATAGCCTCCCTACTAGTCATCTCAAAAATTCTAGAAAAAATAACACTCACCAGACTACAGAACTATTTACAGAAGTGCAACATCATCTCACAAAACCAATACGGCTTTCAGAAAACAAAAAGCACCATCACTTTATTAGACGACATCGCTGACACAATAAACAATCGATTTTATTGGAAAACTATTTCAAAAACATACCATACAGATTACGAAAAATTCGACCAATTTGAGAAATTTATTAAATTTAATAATAACTCAGTAGCAGATGTATTACAGACCGTTAGAGAAATTAAAGACTGCGTAAAAGAGCTAACAGAAAGACAGCATAATCTAATAAAAGAGACAACGGAACTACGACAAGAACTAAACTCTTTAATGCAACAGTACGAACTCTTAAACCAACTGCAGTACAAAAATGATCTCATCATAGATGGTCACCCAGAAATTGCTACAGAACATCTTAAAGACACCGTAATACAACCAAGCCAAAAAATGTGTGCTCCCATTCAATCAAAAGATATCCAGTCAGTACATCGGTTACCACAAAAACGGAAAAGTGAAAATAATTACCGTCCTCCTCCCGTCATGGTGCGACTCACCAACAGCCCTACAAAAACTACACTTATAAAAGCTAGCAGGATTAAAAAACCAATATAGTCAAGGATCTGAAAGGAGACCACGACAAACCCCAATATACTTTTCCAAATACTTAACCCCATATTATTAGAAACTATTCTACTAAACAAGAAAAGTAAAAACAGAAACAAATTACCAGTTTATATGGATAAGAGACGGCAAAATATTCCTTAAAAAGGCACAAGACGCAAAACCAATCGAAATAAAATCCGTAGAAGACCTCAACAGCCATATTGCTCCTCTGGAACTGCGACCACAGGAAGCCTTGCTTCGTGAATATAAAAGAATTTTAATTAACCAAATCCTCCCAACACGTGAATTTATTCCAGATGCTTTATCTAATAGACTAAAATCCAGAAGATCTGTTATAAAAACCGCCCATACTCTTCTTAGCCAGAATGACAGTACAGTGAGTAGATAGAATGTACTGTGGTCCCAAGCAGTATCACCTGAAGTTCGTAATTGCATAAACATCTTCCAAAAACCACCTGAACTTGACCTGCCCAGGAATACTGCCCAGGAATACGAATCCTGTTAGCCGTTGTATATGGACAACGGCTAACAGGATTCGTACAGGCCATGGTGTATGTGGAGACTTACTTTCAAAGTGTGGTAAGATACCAAATCCTCACTGTCCCTGTGGAACCGAGACCCAAACCATTTGCCATATAGTACAGGAATGTGAGCTGACGGCATATCTAGGAGACTTTAAGGATAACTTTGATCCCCAGAGGCGATCAACTGGATTAAAAACCTAAATGTTAAAATATGATTAATCTTCTGTCTGATGCTTGTCATAAATTTCATATTTGTATTTGCCTGAATGTAGATGTTTTACTTTCTTTTATTCATATTATCATATATGTATATCTTATCTATATTCATGTGTATTTTATCTTATTGTCTTTTAACCATGTGTACAAGCCATACGATAAATAAATAAATAACTGATTGCTCAGTCCCCTAAACTTATGACTTTTGACTAGGACTACAATGGCGTTGTAGTCCTAGTCAAGGTAGATAGGAATAAAAAGCATTAGCCGATTTTTTTTTCTGATTTGCAATAATTAATAAATAAAGAAAATCTGTTAAGGTCTTTTATTTCTCTATAGGGAGTAATCATACTTCCTTCCACCTTAGTCAATCTAAGGCACAGGCAAGTGTTCTTTCTACCCAAAACCTCAATGTTTTCATACTGTAACTGAAGAAAATCCACTGTAAAACTTATACTATGTTCAGACAATAATATATTATGATAGGTTATAGATCTTGAGATGGCAGCACTTCTCTGCCATGTCTTCAGCAGCTACCATTTACAATTTGTCATAGTATTAGATCAGATATTATTAATTGACTGATGAAGTTTTACTTCCCCTTAGTCTTCAGAAGTCAGATATGGTTAAGTGGCCTTCCTTTTGGGGGACTTAAAGGCTTCAGCAGATTTAACATTAACACCATTTAAACTCCAAAGGGGGTAGGCGAGACCATATAGTCCTAACTTTTAAAGACAATCCAACTACACAGCAACTGACCCAACACTATTTGCTGGGTTATTTATTTATTTATTTATTTATTTATTTATTTATTGTAAAATAATAAGTGCCAATACCATTTTTTGCATGCTGGAAAAACCAAAAACTACAAAGATATCAAAATACTTCAAATTTCTAATCAATATTTTTACTTCATTGTGTGATAATGTTTTCCGAATAAGGACAACAAATTGTAAGTATATAACCCACAATTTTAAGTATAAATTTCTTCTGCAAACTTTTTTAAAAAAAAAAAGAGTAAATAAAATGTATACGAAATTTTTAATAAAACATTTACATAATATTAGTACATATTATTGGCACAATTACAAAAATTTTATGATTCACACAAAAAAGGTACCTCCTTTTATTCCCTTATAGGGGGTAGGTGAGGCCTTACAACCCTATCTAGCTTTTCAGACTGAGTGGACAGTACAAACTCCACCAGTAGCCAATTCATCTTGTTAATTTTCAAATAAAAATAACTTTCCATTCCAAGATGCCATTCATAATATTCGTTTGCTTCTATATTTTAACCTCATCCATCCCCAGTGAAATATTCTTCTCTAACGTATTACACTTAGTGGCCTATCTTGGTCAAGAAACTCTTGACTTTATAGAAACCTAATTGAAGATCCGATATGGATTAATGCTGTCCAATAGTCAACTATGTCTATCTTGCAAGAACAAAGACCTTTATAGAAGTTGTTCATATATCAAATGGAATTTGAGTCTTTTCAACTATAGGACAGTGTTGTTGCTATGGTGGCATTTAAAGATATTGTTGCATTCAAAATACCCACATACCTCCACATATATATGGAGGTATATGGGTATGTTAAATATAAATAATATTAAAAATACACAATTAAAATACAAAGCCTTCGTATATCTCTAGTGATGACTGCTTTTTCTTTGGATTAAAATTCCATCCATTATGTGAAGTTGTTGTCACAGCATCATATTCTGGTAACGTGATTTCTATGCAGTCACATTATTTGATTATAACTCTCTTCAGCTGCCTAACCATCAATAGCTGACATGTGGAGAGAACACTGGTCCAACAATCTTCTAACAAATAATTTCTGATTGAAGATCCCTGTGCTCTGCAGCCTTGTTTTGCCCTTCCTAGGAAGATTTGATCATCTATCAAAGGACCAGAACTAACCAGGGCAGATTTGGCTACCTATTGCATAAATGGAGACTACCAGACAACCGCTATTGTGACTGTTTCCCTGTGGCCCAGACGATCGCTCATATTGTGAATGACTGCCCAAAACCCCAATTTCTTGGTGGTGGTGGCGGTGGCTTCCAGGACATCCACAAGGTGACAGATGAGGCACTGGAATGGCTTTCTGGTGTGAACATTGATCTTGTGCTGCTTTTGCCATAAGAATAAATAAATAACACTTGATTATAACAAGCCATTGACCCTAACACATAAGGGGAAGATGAGAAATAGGTTCTTTTTGTACATTCTTCACATAAACATCATAGGTCATTTTAGAGAATTCTGGAGAGTAACATTTCTGGGACTGCTGGAAGCAGCAATGGTAACGTTTCATGTGTTAGTAAAGACATTGTCTAAATTGCTCATTACTCGAAAATTAGTCTATGATCATTGATATCTTAATTAAAAGGCCTCTGTAAACAGGTGAGTGTGAGTGTGTCCACTTCAATGTACTGAACATCAAATATTCAAAATGTTCGTTTTGTAAACACCAACTGGATTGAACAGAGATATTTGGACTGCTGACCAATGTCAGAAAGTTGAGTGGTCTGACAAATTTCTTTTGTAATTGACAATGTCTCTTTAACTCACTGGTTGAAACTGGTAGCAGACTTATTTCACGATATGGGAAATCTTTTTAATAAAGAGTCATGTGCCACAGTTCTCTTGGTAATGTAATCTCACAAGCATAACTGTGGATCTGTCTGACTATGTCTGGCGTTTGATAACAAAAATAATGATACATTTACACAATATACAGCTAGTACTGATTTATAGCATGAAATTTGATATACTTTGGGTCGCTTTCTAAATAGACTGTGGTGACATGATTCAAATATTCTTACACAGGAGGTTCTTACTCGAGCACTTTAACGAACAACAGAAAGGTCTTCTGGACTCGAGTTTCATAGCATCAGTGTTATGCTAAAGGAAATTCCCAATAACAAACTATTCTTTTGGTCCGTAAGAGTTTATGTTGAGAGTTGACTATATAAAATTTCAAGAGGTCTGCCGCTTCTTACTCAGACAGATGCTTAGTCAGTCTTTCATAAGCAGCATAACTTGCACAAGGAAAAATATTACACTAATTTAATACACAGAAACAGTACCTCTTTCCATCAGATATATTCCCATTAATTCCTTCATTCTTCCAAATCAGTATGAATTCCTTTATGTTATTGTAGGAATTTAAAATGCATCCAGACTAAACTTTTCATGGTTATTTTAGATTGCTAGATCACTACTAAAATAATAGGTATGTTCATCCCTGTTTCGTCCATAGCTGGGAAGCAATTTAATAAAAAAAAGCTGCGCACATTTTATGATATACAATTTGGATTCAGTGATGTGTGCATAATGAGAAATGCATCAGAATGTCATCAATTTCAGCATAATGGCAGCATTCAAAATTTTTTAATTCTAGAAGACTAAATCATCTGTTGATGCAAGCGGATTTTTTTCAGCAGGAAACTCGGGTTTTTCCATAAACTCAAGAAAATCAACCGTCGAAGTCACACTATATCAGAACATAATATATCCTGTAAGGGTTAGGTATCAATAGATGGCAGCACTTGGTAGCCGTCCCTTCATTGGTTGCCACCTAAAATTAGTGATAGTCTTGGGCCATCTATTTCTAATTGGCTATCTCTAATGGGCAGTAGAGTTTGAACTGCCCACTTAGTCTCCAAAAGCTAGATACGGTTAAAAGTCTTCATCTACTCCCATAAGAGAAAAAAACGTGTTAGCTGATTTTTTTATGTTTTGTATAGCAAATATCTTAACAATAAATGTAATGCTAGAATATATTTTGATAATTAATAACTATGCTGATTTGCATAGTTATTAATGTGTAAAAGTTATCGAATTCTTTAAAAATTAAAAAAAAATAAAAAATAAAAATAAAAAAATCAGCGAACGCCTATTTGTTCCCGTATTGGAAGTAGGCGGGACCGTTTACCATATCTAATTTATGGAGACTGAGTGGGCAGTTCAATCTCCACTGGTAGCCAATCAGAGAGATAGCTGGCCCAAGGCTATCGCTGATTCATCGGTACACAGTGAAGAAGGCGGCAAGCTAGTGCCGCCATCTCGTGATCCCTAACCCTAACACAATATTTTTAATGTCTGAAAATAGTGTGGGTTCGACGGTCGATTTTCTTGAGTTTACGGGACGAAAAACCCCAGTTTCCGGAAGAAAAAACCCGCTAGCCCGTGCTAGAGATCGACTAACTCGGGAACCGGTCGAAAAAAGGCTTAAAAAATTTCCTCTAGTTGGCGACTAGATTTGAACCACCAAATCCTTTCTTCGTGCGGTCAAGCGCCATAGAGTGCAAACTCCACTTCTACTGAGCTACAAAAATTATAATTTAAAAATTATAATTTGTTATGTGTAGCCCATCCGCATTCTTCATGTCACTTTTGATAAAGGTTTCTGCACGCTATTTCGTTGTGTACTGTTTCAAAAAAAAAATAAATAAATAAACATTAACTATTAGTACTTTTAAACGGCATCCGGGAAGAAGAAGAGAACAGCAGTGAACTGCCGCCATTTTGCATCCCTGATTATATCACTTGGCAGCATTATTGTCTGAAAATAACATGGATTCTACAGACGATTTTCTTGAGTTCCTTGAGAAGAAAATCTCGATTTTAATGAAGAAAAAACATCTTTCCTCTCCGAGAGATCCACTATCTCTGGAACGGGTCGAAGGAAAGCTAACAATTCCAATCTGATTCTATGATGTACTGTACATCAATGGCTTATGTTTTATTAAGAAATCATGTTTTGAAGTCGGGCATTACCAACGCAGTTCCTACGTTGAAGGTTGTATTCTCAAAATAACTCTGATCTCTCTGCTTAAAAATCTTTTAAGGTTCAAAATATGTGGCGATGAAAAGTAAAGGATTTTGACTACTTTTCATCCCTTATCTTTTGTTATTATCACTGTTTATTCATACAAGAGGGTGGTCTTAAAAGGTCTCGGCCTCGACCATAGATGACAACACTATCGGCAATATTTTTTTTACTAAGTTGGAACATCTGTCATAAGAATCCATGTGAAATAGCAAGTCGTTCTATCAAGTAGTTTGTTTTACACAGCTGTCTGAAGCAAAAGTGTTGTCTGTATCCCTTGAAATGGATAAAATTGAGTATCGTGCGGTTATAAAATTCTTTGTAAAATAAGGTTTAAAGCCAAAGAAATTCATTCGAAGTTCATTGAAGTGTATGGGCACTCTTCTCCTTCGCTTTCGACAATTAAGAAGTGGGCTGCCGAGATTAAACGGATCCGTACCAGCTGTGAAGATGATCCACGTATAGGACGTCCAAAGAGTGTAACAACACCAGAAATCATTGATCAAGTGCACGATATGGTATTGGATGACCAGTGAGTCAAAACGTGAAATTGCTGAGACTATATGCATTTCAAAAGAACGTGTAGGATATATTTTGCGTGAAGAATTGCATATAAAAAGCTTTCGCAAGATAGGTGCCGAGCTTGCTCACAGCAGATAACAAACACACTCTCATGAAAATATATCTGAACAGTGCTTAGAGCATTTTAACGAGAATAAAACTGATTTTGTGCGTAGATTTATTATTTTGGATGAGATTTTGATTCACCAACAGCAGAGCCTGTGTAGCTCAGTGGATGTGGCGTTTGCCAACCACTGCGCTTGGCCGCACGAAGGAAGACTTGGTTTCGAGTCTAGTCGGCGACTAGAGGAAATTTTTCTAAGTCTTTTTTCGACCAGTTCCCGAGTTAGTCGATCTCTGGCACGGGCAAGCAGGTTTTTCCTCCCGGAAGCTCGGGTTTTTCGTCCTGTAAACTCAAGAAAATCGACTGTAGAACCCACATTATTTCAGACATTAAATATATTGTGTTAGGGTTAGGAACCACGAGATGGCGGCACATTTGAGCCGTCTCTCTTCACTGAGTACCGCTTAATTAGTGATAGCCTTGGGCCATCTATCTCTGATTGGTACCAGTGGAGATTGAACTGCCCACTGAGTCTCCAAAAGTTAGATAGGGCTGAATGACCTCGCCTACTCCCCGTATACGGGAATAAAAAGGCGTTAGCTGATTTTTTTTTTTTTTTTTTAACAGCAGTCAGAACAGTGAACAGAAGCCATTGTTCACCGCCAAAGAAGACATAGTCGATTCCGTCATCAGGAAAGTTCATGCCATCGGTATTTTGGGATGCTAAAGGCATTTTGTTTATTAATTATCTTGAAAAGATATTATCATCGGGGAATATTATTCCGATCTTTTAACCAGACTAGACGAAAAAATACGTGAGAAAAGACCCGGTTTGCACAAGAAAAAATCATCTTTCATCAGGACAATGCACCACCTCACAAAGGTGTTTGGTAATGGAAAAATTAAGGGATCTGCACTATGAATTGTTGGAACAACCACCCTATTCCCCAGATTTTACTCCCTCTGACTTCTATCTTTTCCCAAAACTAAAATTCTTGCTCACTGGTCAGCGTTTTTTATTCAAATCAAGAGGTTATTGCAGCTGTAGAGGGGTATTTTTCAGATCTTACTGAGAACCACTACGGTGACGGGATAATGGCGCTGGAGCATCGCTGGAATAAATGTATTAGTCTTAAGGGAAAATATGTTGAAAAATAAAAATAATTTTGAAATTATAAATTCGTTTTTTCATTGTTGGGCTGAGAAATTTTCAGACCACAATTGTATGCAGTGAGAAATATGAAAAGAAATATGCATATGATAACAAAGGCGAGCCAAGTTGTTCTGTTACGTGCCAACTAGTAAATGTTAAATGGTTCGTAGTATCATCTTCTAAAAGAATTTTACTTATGTGTTGCGAAAACTGTTTCTTGGCTCTTCCTCTGTGTCTATTGGATGGTGTGTAGTAAGAGTATTGAATGTACGAGTGGGTAGATCTTTGAGTGGTGTCCTAACTGCCTCAGCTAACTTTTCTGAATTGTAACTGTTGGAGGTTTTTGCTGGCTTTCTTCAAGAATGACGGTACTGGAAATGTGAAATTGCCATGCATGTATAAATATTGGTTGAAGGCATGTTCTCCCAAATCTATTGATGATATTAAATGCACTTTGAATGGCGATATATTTTCCCCTATTTTTATATGGTTCAATATTTCGGAACCATATAAAAATAGGACTTGATTGGATATTTTGTATAGACGAATTAACCACTTTATATAATTCTCTGGTTTAACGTGTTCATTGACAATCAAGCGATATCGCGTGATGCGAGTTCTCACCAAACGGCCGATCATGCGTTATCGCGTGGACGTCGCTAATTAAATAAAAAAATATAAAAAATTTGGCCACCACACGAAATTCCAATTTTCAGCTTGGCAATGAAAGTGTTAAAGCACATTCTGATATAGTTTTACTCTCTTTTAGATAGGAGAGAATTGCTTTTGGATTTGAGTTAAAAGTCGTAGCCATTTTTCTGTAGGAAACTGGAGATAGAGGCGAGGTATTTATAGATCATTGTGTTGACAAGTGCTCCTAGTTCTCTCCCCCCAAAGAAGATTTGTTTGCAGATGTACTAATGGAAGTCCATTTTTTCCTTGAAGTTTTATATGACTTAATTCCATTCAATATCAGTTTTCTACATATCTTCTTGGGCGCAGACAGACTGCTTGCTGATTCTGTTCCAATGCAAACCACAAAATTTTCCGCATTTCATGAGGTATCGTATAAATGAGGTTCTCCTCAGCTGATGTTTTGAATGCGTACCTGTTCCTGGTTTTTCTTTTTGGCCTCTTCGAGGCTTTCACCAGAGAGCTTCAGGAATATTCCTTTAGTAAAAAATTAACGTTGCGCTACAGGATTTTTCTGTATTTCTTTTTCCTTTCGTCATTAGTAAAAACATAAACAAAAACAAAAAAAAAGAAAACACACCACATATTCAGTGATTAGCCCTTACATGCTTTTCCAGCCACGCTAGCCTATTGGACGTACACTCAGCATTTTCCAGGAGCCAGAGGTGGAGATGTAGCTTGATATTTTCTCCCCTTCCTCACTGACTAGCTTTTCCTTACCAAATGCATGCACTGACTTAGATAAAATATTTCCGATATGGGATTGCTACAGTATTAAAAACAGTGTTTTAGTTCTTGTAAATTTTGACTTTTTTGTCTGATGAGAACTAACGGTTCAGAACGTCTCTAAATCCTATGAAACTTTTATCAAAAGAAGCATTAATAAAAGGGAAACATACCGACTGTTGTGAGAGTTCGTATCTTTTAGTTATGCAATACTACCACATCTTGGGTGATGAAAATTCTATTCGCATAAGCTCTCTAGTCACTTATGGAACTTTAAATTTCAAAACATTTTAATGCGAAAGAATAATATCCCATCATTCAAATTTTTAATTTATTAATTGGTGTTATATCTGATATTCACTTCTTAAAATAATAGAATATTTTTGTACGTAATGTTAATAAGTTGTAATCTATAAGGTGTAGTAACCATTTGTATCTCCTCAAATAATTTTTCACCTTGGTAATTTATTTTTCTCAATCCACAACATTTCGTATATAATATAAACCAGTCAATATTTAAGCAGAAGATGTCTGTTTTACTCTTTCGTTTGCAAGTCTTAATTCACTGGAAGTACTGAGCTCAGCTGCTAGTGAAGACTTGGTCCAATCCATTTTCAAAACATAAAAAAAAAGAATTGGAAAAGGCCAAAGTTTCTTTTAAGGCTAAAAGAAACTTTGCTTATTTCCCTACGAGGAATAAAAGAAGTAAGAATGTAATTTTTTTTATTCATGGTATTTTTTCATACAGTTGCTATAACTTCATAGTTGTTAAAACTTTTTTTTTCTTTTTTTTACATTTTTCCCCCTTAAAATCACTGTAGGAATCGATCGTGTAAAGGTTTTATATCTGTTTATGTATATGAGACGGCTCAGATTGTGTCGGAGGCATGGTGCGAAGTCTATGGATCTGTCGAGTGAGTTTTATGAAAAGAATTTATATAGCGCAGATGGTTTATGATGCATATGAATGAATTTTGAGTCAAGTGTCTTCAGAAAGCATTTTTGAGTGAGAGTTTGGAAGCGCATAACCAGGAGGAGGAGGATTAGGCTGACCATACGCAGGGGCGCGCCAGTAGTGTCCAGCGCCTGTTGGCGCCCCTATACCCCTCCCCCAATAAAAAAAACACTTTATAAAAACGTTGTTTTTTTAATATTTGATGCCGATGAAAGAGCTGTGTAGCTTAGTGGATGTGACGTTTGCACACCACGGCGCTTGGCCGCACGAAAGAAGACTTGGTTTCGAGTCTAGTCGGAAACTAGAGGAAACTTTTTAAGCGTTTTTTCGACCGGTTCCCGAGTTAGTCGATCTCTGACATGGGCAAGCGGGTTTTTTCTTCCCGGAAACTCGGGTTTTTCGTCCCGTAAACTCAAAAATATCGACCGTAGAACCCAAATTATCTCAGACATTAAATACGAGTGTTAGGGTTAGGGACCACGAGATGGTGGCACCTGTAGAGCCGTCTCTCTTCACTATGCCACTTAATTAGTGATAGCATTGGGCCAGCTATCTCTGATTGGGTACCAGTGGAGATTGAACTGCCCACTCAGTCTCCAAAAGTTAGATAGGGCTAAAAACGGTCTCGCCTACTCCGTGTATATACGGGAATAAAAAGGCGTTAGCTGATTTTTTTTTTTTTTTTTTTGATGCAAATAAAGTGAGAATTTTCATTTTGAATTTTATCTCCTAAATAGGAGGGCATATTTTTAAAGTCAGGATCATTGGCTACACGTCGCGAATGTTCCGATATAAAAGGATCAAACTTTTCTAATATCTCAATGCATTTTAAAAAATTGCCATTGTTGAGATCGTAAAGTTTATTACTTTTACCACAAAGAGCTGGATTTTAGTTAAGATAAAAAGCCAAATGGCTAGTTTTCTGACACCTTAATATAGAAAATAAGGGGATAAACATCCTTTGATGTTTTATAGCCAGTAAGGGAAACTAAAGATCGATAACTACGATCTATAAGTTTCATACCGAAAAACTATCGGTGAAGGCAATTCGAAGTAAAGGTGGAGCAAGATCCCTCACTGTTCTTGATATTTTCTCATAATGTAAAACACAGCTCCTAGGAGATGTAATACTGTCATTACATTATGAGGAGAGGTCACTACCCAGACCGGTTTCAACCTTTTTTGAGGTCTCATCAGTGAGTAGGCAGACCTGGAAGATATCAAAGCTTAGTGAAAAGAACTTACATACCTTCACTATACGAATGCCGATCTTCAGTTTCGCTTACTGGCTATAAAACAACAAAGGATGTTTATCCCCTTATTTTCTGAGCTGGATTTTGTTTGCCTAAAAACTGTACTACAAAAATTATTCTTTTTATAACTTCATACCAACGTTTCCTTTCATTATCTAAAAATGTTTGTTGCAAATGATCAATACAAGTTTTATTTTTTTAAGGATGTAATTAATTCTGTCCATTTCTTGTAATTGTTCAAATGATTTAAATTTTTCTCATGACGATTCAGGTACATTGCAAGATGTTGCCTATATTCTGCTGATAACAGCAGAATATAGAATAAAGTTAAAAACTGCAGCAGATTTTCTTATACTGTATATGTTTAGAGCAAATGCGAGTGTGAACAAGATTAAACAAATTCAAACGCGCGTCATCCTGTAAACAGTAAACTCGTGCAAGTTCAAGATTTTATTTGTTTACGCTAAATTACTTGTTAGAACTAGGATCAGAATAAATAAGATCTTAAGGAATAATAACAAATAAGTGATTATAAATAATTTGTTTAAACAAATCTATAAAATATAATTAAAATTTAAACAAAAATGTAATTTATTTTGATATAATTAATGATACTCTGGCACGGGCAAGCGGGTTTTTCCTCCCGGAAACTCGAGTTTTTCGTCTAAACGCAAGAAAATCCACCGTAGAACCCACATTATTTCAGACATTAAATATATTGTGTTAGGGCTAGGGACCACGAGATGGCGGCACATTTGAGCCGTCTCTCTTCACTTCGTACCGCTTAATTAGTGATGGCCTTGGGCCATCTGTCTCTGATTGGTACCAGTGGAGATTGAACTGCCCACTCAGTCTCCAAAAGTTAGATAGGGCTAAATGGCCTCGCCTACTCCCGTATATACGGGAATAAAAAGGCGTTAGCTGATTTTTTTTTTTTTTTTTTTTTTTAATGATTTAAGTATAATAAATTTTAAAGATGCCAAGCTATTTTAAACCTGGTTTTACTCCAAGTAAGCAAACAGACAATTAAGTCGAGTTTGCGCCTGCATGTATTGCAAGTCTAGGTGACCCGTAAAGTAGTACAAGTCTAGGCAACTCGTGGTAAAGGCGGAATAAGCTCTGATCACTATTCTTAATATTTACCCTTAATGCAAAGCCCAGTTATTATGAACTTGAGCTATAGTCCGTGTTAAATTTCTATTGTTGTACACCTGTGCCTTTGTGGTTCCGCGAGATCTCCAGTATCTGATAGTAGAGCTGAAAGAGTGAGGCAAATTATAGCTGAGATTATTGTTCTTGTGAAGAGGGTCCAAGGTAATTTCTTTTGACTCGACAATGCAGCGTTCTATCTTATCGTGGCAAATATGTAGATTTGAAGTTGTTGTCCAATTTACTTCATATGGCCGGCTTTCGTTATTTGTGTTTATTGAAACACACACACACACACACATATATATATATATACATATATATATATATATATATATATATATATATATATATATATATATGTATATATATACAGGGTGTTCGGGATAAATTTGACAGTTTCGTAAGGAAAAAGAAAATCTTCTTTGTATCTATTAAATTTAATGAATTGACAAAAAAACATTACAGGCAGAGTTAATTACAATACTATCAACAAGATTTACTCAAAATAACCACCATTAGCATCGATCACATCTTCAATTCTGCTTCGGAACTTCGAACAAGCTGATGCTACAGTCTCCCTGGGAAGGGCCGCAAAAACTGTTTTAATTTTATCCATTAACTGGGCTTTTGTATTACTGGAAGTGCGATTGGTGTCTTTTTCAACTGCGCCCCATACAAAATAATCCATGGGGTTAAGGTCTGGGGAGTTTGGAGGCCAAACATTTAGACTGGTGAAGTCGTAGAAATTTTCAGACAACCATTTTTGACTTTTCCCAGAGGTGTGGCAAGGGGCCGAATCCTGCTGCCATACATACGGCCTACCATTGGCTACCCTTGTTATCCAGGGCTTGACTACAGTTAGCAACTCCACGAACAAAGCCCGAATTCCAATGCCAGGGTTCTTCAACACCTGTTCCTGCAGATTTGCGAGGAATTCTGCTGTACGAACGCAATCAGATCGTCTGCTAGGGATCTTTCTTCTTGCTACATCCTCGTAGTCACCATTGCAAGTCTCTAGTTCATGCCTGATTGTTTTTACTGTATTCAGGGAGCATTGGGCAGCAGTCGTAATATCCTTATTTTGATGGCGGGCACGAATCATCATGATACAAGTTATTCTCTTCCATGATTCAGGTGGGTTCCAGCTATCCATCCTTTCTGACATCTTGTATATGAATGAAGAAGGGTCCAAACTTTTAAATGAAGAGAAGTGTGTGTTAATACATGTAACTTACGGAAAAATATAATTAATTATAAATATGTCAAATTTATCCCGAACACCCTGTATATATATATATATATATATATTTTTTTTTTTTTTTTTTTAAAGCTTTAAGTGCAATGCCAGAGAGGTGAAACTGCAGTTTTAATGACGATCTCCAGAAAGAATTCAAATTCATTACACTGGACAAGTTGTGTAGTGATGGAACAAAAGTGGTATGCCAACAAAGGTGACATATTTGACACATCATTGTTGGCTGATGTCGCAGAAGCGACATCAGCCAACATCTACATGGTCAGATACATGAAGATGCTGAAAAGACTCTGGCTTCAGTTCTACCAGCCTGGTTGGCCGAGTGGTTAGTGTATCCGCTCTCCAGCCAAAAGGCTGCGGGTTGGAATCCCGTCGTGGACATGGATGTTTTTGATTGTCTGCGAGAATACTAGTAGTGGTGGTCGGCGATAGATTGCGTTGGTGTAAATGATGAAGGTAGTTGCGGTTGGTGACTTGGTGGAAATGAAGACTTGTAAAGTAGATGCCCTCCCTCGATGAGTACTTGAACTCCCTGGAGGTATTACATAATAATAATAATTTTCTTTAAGCGCCTCCGTAGCGCAATTGGAAGAACGACGATGCGTTGTGCCCATTGATTGAAAAAGGCATAAGTTCGATTCGCATCATGGCCGGAGGAATCTTTATATGGACTTGTTCAATTGAAGGTAAGTTAGCCGATCTCATACGGAGGTAGCAGGGTTTTTCTCCTGGAATCTCAGGTTTTTCATCCCGCATACAGATAAATCGGCCCTTCAAAACGCATACAATTTACAGACAAAAAATACTAGCTGTGGTGGTGATGAGTAGTAGATGGTGTTGATGTATGTGATTGGTAGAAGTTCGTTCTAATAGTGGAGACGGAGAGTTGTACAATTGGTGTTCTCCCGCGATAAGCCTTCAGACTCCTTGGAGGTATCACCAATAATAATAAAACATTAACTCGTTTATGGAGAGACTTGATGGTGAAAGCGATAAAACTGCAGCAAGTGAAGCTCTTGTTGCTTATCATACTGTGCGTCACGACCAAAGTTTCTCGCAGAAGACTGCTTGTCGACAGTGATAAATAAAATTTATCAACCAGATTTTTTTTTAGTACATACCAAATCAGAAGCAATAATTAACAACGTTTTATCACCATATATATTGGGCAAAGTAAAACTTTTTTAACGCTTTAGTTTTTCATGAATACAGAATATTACGTAACCCCCGTCCCGTTTTTGCCATCCCAATGTCGCTTTTTTGTCTCAAGAAAATATAGTCAGCCTAAGAAGGATGCAAGTAGGTGTGAGTCCAAGAAACCTCGAGCGGGAGAGTGATCACTGAATGTAGTCCTCAGGTTTTTAATTTTAGTAAGCTAAGCAATACAAGATGTAAGTGAGGTTGTAGGATGCAGGTGAATTGCAACTTCTATATGCTAATGCCAGAGCTATTCGGATTGAGGGTGAGAGTGTTAGATATTGATCTCATCTTGGCCAAAATCATAGGCATTAATGACTTCGTTGACTGAGGGTATTATGGTCAATAGTGATATCATGTAAAGTATATTCAGAGTATAGTATATTAAGAGGATTGATAGAACAGGAGGGGTTAGTGTGTTGCTAATGAGAGCAAAAGAACTGAAGCCAAAACGAATACAAATACATCAAGAAGGTAAGGATGCAAGAATGGTTTCTCTATCTCAAGATAGAGACAGGGGCCTCTATCTCAAGCAGTCTGGCTTGAGATAGAGGCCAACAGAATGAAATATATAATTGGGTCGTGCTATATTCCAGTGAGAATAAGGGAGAATGTAGATGACATGCAGCAGAAAATTAGCATTCAGGTCGAGTAATCATTAACAGAGATTTCAATTATACGGACACAGAGTGGGAGATGGAATAGCTAAAAGGAGGGAAGGAAATGGAGTTTATGCAGCTGCTAATTACCCGAGACAGCATGTAATGGAGGGGAGAAGACGTTCGAAAGTACTGAATATCTGCTCATAGCATCCAATCTAAATCTAACTATACTACCTCTGCTTTTGGACGATCATGAAGATCGATTGCCTTACAAACAGAATTTTCTGATAAGAAGGGAGTGTGAAATTACAAAGCAAGTGATTATGACAAGCTGATGAAGCAGCTCTTAACAGTACCATGCATGATAATTAGGAAGGGAGAGATGTCGGTAGTGCACAGTAAGTGTCAAGGGATATTTGAAGGGAAAAAAGGATAAATCAAGTAGGAGTTAGATGGTGGAATAGTATCATTAAGCAGAAAAAGTTGTGGAGAGAGAGTATAAAGGAAAGATAATCAACATGGTCATGCGTAGTAAAGGGCAGAGGCAAGAAGGGTAAATTGCATGGTAAGCAAGCAGTGGCGAATTCTCCATGCTTGTTGCGCAAGCTCATTAATTGAGAAAGAAGTAATATTTATTTGTTAATAAATTCATCCAATTTAGGCTTTAATTTTTGTAGACAGAAGACGTCTTAAGCTTGCGCAGCAATAATTGAGCCTTGCGATGTATATCGAAGGCCGATGCTTGCTCGTCTAGTCAAAGCTACCTTGGCTTGTTCGGTTGCAGGAGCTTCCAAGTCCTCGTGGCAGCACTGTGATTCCATGCGCGCGCATAGTAGCCATATCCGCTCCCTTCACGCCGTCTTAAACATAAGGCCATACGCAGTCAAAGTATCTCTAGCCAGTGAGCTTCAGCCCGCCTTTACAAGTGTGCGTGTTGCTTGGGAAAATTAAGTTACAACTAACTTTTTATGACGATGTTATTAACCAGTTCATAAAGAAGAACCGTATAGTAGAATTTGTATTCAAGTAGCTAAACTGAAAAAGATAGAATATTATTTGTAAAATAAATGTATTTGTATGATTAAATGTACATAAATTTCTAAATATATAGTTTTAAATGGTCAGTAATTCATTATTCCGATAATCAGACTTTAATCACACTTCTCACTCCTTGAATGATAACAAGAGCAATCGTGAATTTCAAAACCAGCATTCGCCTCTGTAAGGAAACCAAAACCTAATTATATGAAGAATCTAGCTAATGAGGACAAAAGAAATCACAAAGAGTTCTTTCGCTATGTAGCAAGTAAAAGGATTAAAATGAGATGGTAAAGGGATAAGAGAAGCAAACCAAATAGCCGAGTTAGGGAGTGATCATTTTGAGCGGTAATTTTCATCATCTAAGTGGTGATATTCGCTTCAGTAGGAATATGCCAGTGAAGTAGAAAGAGATGAAAACAGTTCGACTACCTATGGAGCTCAAGCAAAAAGTAGCAAATGGTAGACCAGTCAGTATCTCAGAAGTGTTGATTAAGGTATTGAAGAAATTGATAAAAGACAGAACTCAGGACTCGGAGGGATAGGAATGTGATTATTTATTAAGGATGACATTATTTTGTGAAGGGTAGCTCCTGCTTTAGTAATGTGCTTACTTTATTTACAGCGACAATGGAGTTGGATAAAGGAAACTATAGCTCAGTGATACTGTTGGACTTGTCAATGGCATATTCCAAGATTCCACATGGAACTGCATGAATTGGAGTGAATAGAAATGGATATGAAACTGGTGATTTGAATTAGAGGATAACTAATGAATCAAAGAGTGGTTTATGGAGGAGTTGAGTCCAAGAGATGGTAGATGACTGGTGGTGTAATGCAGGGCTCAGTATGATCCATTGTTGTTTTATTTGTACATCAATGATATACGAAATGATTTGATGGATAAATATCCAGTTGTTTGCTGATAATCATGACTTAGAAGAACGATAGTAAATGAAGTTGATGTACCTATCCTGCAGGATGATTTAATTAGGCTGGCAGGATGGGCAGAGTTAAATGGCTAATAAGGTGGTGCACTTTGTGAAGAAGACATCAGAAACTGTGTAATGGATCTAAAGAACTGATGAGGTTAGGAATTTAGGGGTTATTGTAAAGAGGGAGTTGAAGTTTAGAGAATATATTGCAAATGTTGCCAATATAGAACATCAGAGTGAAGTGATATAAAGCGAGATCTTTAAGAATAGTATTGTTGTTGTAGAACACACACTGACAAGAAGAGATTATTATTATTATTATTATTACGGGCGACTCCAAGGAGTCCTTAGACTCATCGAGGGAGGCCCTAAACATCATATCCATCACAACTGTTCGACATTCACATGATACCTATCATATTTTGACATGAACTCATTCACTGTCACAGCCCCCACAACAGACTCTGGCAGCTTATTCCACTCATTCACCACTCTAAAAGTAAAAAAACCTAGCTCTAACACCCTTACTAACCACACTCTTGTGCAGCTTCCATGGATGTCCCCTAGTCCTCCCACCACCAGTCCTGTTCTCAAAAATATCCTCTGAATTAATCCTATAGAAATCCTTCAGCAATTTGAATGTCTCAATCATATCTCCCCTTTCCTCCTATCAACCAATTTCTGCAACCCACAAATCTTCAACCTGTTCTCATAAGGTTCGTTCCATAGCCCTGCTATCATCTTGGTCACTTGCCTCTGGATTTTTTCAACCTCCTCCGCATCAAGAAGAAACCTAGGCGACCAAATCTGGGCACAGTAGTCGAGATGGGTTCTTATCAAGGCTCGATACAGAGGAGCAATATCTTGCTTGTCTCTGCTCGTCAAAGTATTCTTCAGCAACCAAGTGATTCGATGAGCTGATTTAGCCACTTTTGCAATGTACCCCTAAACTTCAACTTTCTATCCACCAACACTCCCAAGTCTCTGTCCTCATCAATCTCCTGGAGTACAGTTCCTCCAATGTGGTATACTGCTGGTAATCTTTTCACTACAAAATGCATAACCTTACATTTTCTCACATTAAATTGACATCCATTCTCCTTAGTCCAGACCTCCAATCTATCCAAATCATTCTGCAAAATTTTGACATCTTCTGTATTCACTATTGCCCTATCCAACTTTGCATCATCAGCGAACAAATGAACCGTTCCTCTCAGATCCTTCCCTATATTAATGAACAAATTAAACAGCAGTGGTCCAAGAACAGAACCCTGTGGTACACCACTAGTCACAGGCCGTCTTTTGGACTCTAGATGGTAGGTTATTGCTCAGAGGAGCAATATCCTCCATATCCCTGCTGACTGAGTACATATCTGGCCACCTGGATTCCGTGGCGATAAAGAAGTGGTGGAGGGGATCCAGAGACAAGTGATGAAGTTAGTTTGTGGTAGATGTATGTAATGCTCCCTATGATAATATATTTAAGGTCTGTGGGCTTCAAGAACTAGCTGATAGAACGAAAAACAGGAGATATAATAGAAGCATATAATTTATTAAAGAAGCTTCATAGAACTGACATTGAATACTTTTTCAGTATATGGTAGGAAGGTGTAGCACTGTAGGACGAGGGATCACCCCTGAAAATTAAAGGGTGTTGTTAGGACTTCTTGCTTGGAAAGGGAATGAGTGGAATGGTTGCCAGAGGGACTTGTGAATGTTTCATCAGTGAATGAGTTTAAGTTGAAGATGTATAATTGGTATTCTGTGAATACCTATCCTCCCGGTAAGAGTCATCTGATTCCAAAGAGAATCCGTATGATAATAATAATAATATATTAATTTTTCTTTTCGATACTTTTTTTAATTATTAATTTCTTTTATTAATTAT
Source organism: Typopeltis vanoorti (assembly GCF_054136105.1). NCBI lineage: Eukaryota > Metazoa > Arthropoda > Arachnida > Uropygi > Thelyphonidae > Typopeltis > Typopeltis vanoorti. Next base: position 33,243,446 of record NC_143567.1, on the reverse strand, counting down.
TATTTATTTTGAAAGAAAATTTAATGTTGCCTTCTAAACTAATAGTGAGTGTTTGCATTCTTTGCAGTAATATGCATTTAGATTCGAGTAAAGTAACAAAGTGTAATTTTTACTGTTATATTCAATTCGGAGGTGATGCTTTTTTGCCTGCTATGCGAAGCGAAAAGCAAAATGTTGGATAATCTTCTATTGATCCCCATTTCTCGTGGAGCGAATTGTGAATGTTCATACAAACCATTAAAATTATATGGATCGAAATTGAAAATAGTGTTAGTTTGACTCTCCTTAGAATAATATATTTGGGAATTTTTTTTATTTTATAAAAAAAAAAAGGTAATATCATTTATGAATACTATGCAGTCCCTTATATTTTGACCATTAAGTATGACCAAGAAGTATCATATGTTTTGATAATGAACACACTCCCCCTTCCCACACGCAATATGGTAATATTCATTTGCAGTATTTATTCTTTGATTGGGTAGAACGATAATTTACGTTAATCTATCAATGAATTTCAGTGTATATTAATGTATTAAAATGTTACTAAGTGTTATGCTACGCGCTGTTGCAAATAAATTCCCACCAAGCAGCATAATCATCCTTAATGAAAAGCATGGTAAAGTAGTGGAAAAATTGCCTTGCAATGAACGTTGTGTAGCATTTATATATATTATTATAACCGATATACTTATAACCTTCCCATCGTTTAATGAATTGTTTCAGTTATGGGACAAGGAATGTACTGTGTGCAGCCATTGTGATATCTGACAAATATAATATAAGCTTCATGCTTGGAAAGTGCAGTGAATACTTACACAGAATACTAAAATAGCATTTTCTATGGTTAAAATATGCTGACATTTCTGTGGCTCACTCTCTTTCTGATGAAGCCCTTTGATTGGGAGACCTGGATTTTGAATCTGTTTAATATGGTTAAAATATATAGAAGTGTCTATATTTTAACCATAGAAATATTATTGCAGATTGCATTCCACAGTTAAAAGGATGAATAATGAATGAATTGTTGAATTATTCAGAAGTTTATGGAAAAAGATAGTGTTATGGAGGAATATAAAGAACAAGGTACGCCATAGCAGCATGACAAGTATAAAGCACAGCCTAAGAAAGTGATAAATGTAATAAGGAAAAGAAATTGGTATATGAAAGGAGATTGGCTTAATTATTATTGTTACACTCTCCATGGGAGGTTCATTCAACTGATAACATGTTTATCATACCAAATCTTAAAATCCTTAACACTCCTTGCATTAACAACATATTCTAGTAGTGTGTTCCATTCACTCACATTCCGTAAAAAATCTACTCTCACCTCTCTTCACCACACTATTACATATCTTCCAGGGATGGCCTCTGATTCTTTCTCTCATTTACTCTTTTTATAATCCCCTCAGTATTAACCAATAAAATCCCCTCACTAACATAAATGTCTCTTTCATATCTAAAGTTGATATGCAAAATCATATGCAAAGTTGAAACTTTGCAATCCACATTTCTTCAGCCCCTCTCCATAGCCAGCATTCCAAAGTCCTGATATTGTGTTAGTCGCTTATCTCTGAACCCTCTCCAATGTTTCCACATCACATTGAAAACCAGGTGACCAAATCTGAGCACAATAGTCCAAGTGTGGTCTGATCATTGCTTTATACAGTGACACAACCACTTCCTTATCCTTACATGTTAGAGTACTTTGATGTGCAGTCTTCACAACACTTGCAAACGGCCCTCTAAGCAAAAGAAAATTCTGCAGAATTCTACAGTTATGTTGCTAAGAGAAGAAAGGATGAATATGGAAGACTCACTTTAATTGCTGAATATGAAACGTTGCTCACATCTATTAAGATATAATGGAAAATATTCAGTAAGTATTTTGTTAGGGTTTTTCATGTCAGGTGATGGGCATTAGGAGTAATGTTGAATAAAAACAGGAAGCAGAACAAAAGACTGAGAATGGGAAGTGTTTAGGATTTCCCATTCTTAGTCTTTTGTTCTGCTTCCTAACATAAACATTGCTTATGTTAGAAATGCTAACATAAGCAATGTTTATGTTAGCAAGGCTGTGGGACTGGATGGGATAACACCACATATATTAAGGAAATGGGCAAAAGAACTGGAAGTGCCTTTGACTTGTTCAATAGTAGTCTAGCAAACCCTTCTTTTCATTTCTTTCCATTGTCCTGTTCTATGAGCACTGTTTTAATTTATATGACAGTTTATATGAATAACACATAACAATAATATAGTTCCACATTTGCTGGAACTAGATTATTGTTATGTGTTATTCAGTTTTGTACTGATGTTATATTACATTAGTAAAAGCAATGTCTGGAAATTCTAACATAATGTTGCAAGAGGATTTGAATAGGTTGGTGCTTTGGGTTGAAGAATGGGGGATGTCAGTTCATTATTGCTGAGTGTTAATAAAGTCATGCATCTTGCTCACAGAAAATGGAATGAGGTTTATCATACTGGAGCAACTTTGAATCAGGAGGTAGAGGGAGTGAGTGATCTTTTTGGATAAGAAATGAAGTCCAGGAGACACATTGCAAAAGTTGTAAAGGTTACTCATAAAATTGCCATTATAATGTGAATAATATTGACAAGTACATATAAGGATATGATTGTTCCCCCTCTGTGAATCACTAATCAGTTCACATGTGGTTTTTTTGGTCATAGATCTGGTCACCTGGTTATATGGGTAATAAGGAAACATTAGAGTGTAGTGGCAAATAATTAAGACTATATTAGGACTCTAGAAATGCTTAATATGAGGATAGATTAAAGGTATGTGGTCTTGGTAGATAGTAGGAGGAGAAGTGATATGACTGAGACATAAGTTGATGAGAGAAGGGAAAGAGATTTTTTGCATGGTGAGTAGCAAGTAAAATGTGTTGCTGGAGTTGGTGTAAATGCTCCAACACTGAATGGAATGTTTTCAAGGCAAGGTACAATAGTTATCTTGATCAGTGAGTGTTTGACCTATTGTAATGAGTCTTCAGACTCTTTGGAGGCTTGAAGTAATATTAATACTAATTATTATTTAAAATATATGGATTTTTATTTCAAATAAATTTTATGCTCTGATACCACACTACTACTGCTCTTTTGAGTACACTAGAGTATGTCCTGGGTATTTCACTGGTACAGAATTGATAGGGTAATTACCATATCAATTCTGTACCAGTTATTTCACCATGTGGCAAGTAAAAGGAAAAATTACTATGGAAGAAAAATGACTACCTCCCCACTCAGTACTTTAAAAAGTGCTCAATGGGGAGATAATAGAACCAAACCAAATAGTTGAATTACTGAGTGAACATTTTGCAGGAGTGTATCATCTAGATGGTGACATTGACTGATAGAGGTCTAGAGGTTTGAGAAATGTAAGTGCTCAAAATATTGCAGAACCTCAATATGAAGACAACCATGAGATTAGATGGCATATTGATCTGTGTATTACAAGAATGTGCAAGGAAATTATCAACTTCTCTGACCAAGCTGTTTAATTTAGTAGAATGGAGTGGAATGAGATTAAAATAGTCAGCAAATTATAGGCCATTCAGCATCTCAAGAGTGGTGGTTAAGGTATTGGAGAAAGACAACATTCAGGACTGGAGAGATAGGAATATGATACTCCTTAAGAGACAACATGGTTTTGCAAAAGTAGGTCTTGCCTTAATAATTTGCATCCTTTTTATAATAAAGTAACAGAGTGGATAAGGGAAATGGCTACTCATTGATATTGCCAGACTTTGCAAAAAGCATTTGATAAAATTCCACATAGAACTCTATTGCATAAATTGGAGTAAATGGGGTTGGATATGAATCTGGTGATTTGGATTAGATGGAGGCTGATGGACAGATATCAAAGAGTGGTTTATGGAGGAGTTGACACCAGGAGAAGGCATCTAACCAGTGGTGTACCATAGGACTCAGTACTTGACCCTCTGTTGTCTAATTTGTACATCAGTGATACAGGCAATTTTTGTTGATGTGCTAAACTGGGAAGAGCAGTGGTAAATGAAGGTGAGGCAGACATCTTGCAGGAAGACTTAGACTAGCAGTATGGGCAAAGGTTTATGTTTCCAGTTTGATATGGCCAAGTGTAAGGTGAGTCACTTTGGGAAGAGACTACAAACTCTAGATCTTCTTCCTCACTTTTGTATTGTACTGTATTGATGAAACTGAAGGCCAGGGACTTGGGAGGGAGGTGATTGTGGACAGGGAGTTGAAGTTTATAGGGCATTTTGTGAAGGTAACCAAAACACCAGATTATGTTGCTATTGAAGAACACACTAACAAGCACGGATAAAGAGGTTATTCAGCCAGGAAAGGAATATATGGAACTATAATGAGGGCAATTGTTAACAGTACCAGAAGCTGATGTCCTGTAAGGAAAAGAGATGACAGAACATGGGAATTGGCTAGGATAAATCTGACACAGATGGTGTACAGCTATATACTGAATCAGGCAAATAAATAATGTAGGACTGAAATGAACATCAAAAATTATGCAATATATAAAAGGAAGTTGTAAAATAGCAGTGACCAGATGCATGAAGAGGTATGCAAGCCAAAAAAAAAGTGGCAAATATGGTAAGGAAAGAAAATCTTCCTCATAAGAGATGAGGGAGGTTTGTCAATCAGACTAAAGAAATCCAAGGTAATTCTTGTGCTGCATGGCAATCAGTTGAGTAATTACAGAAAGGTAACAGCTGCATGAGGATGTAGTGGATTTTTTTAACATATCAGCCTCCCATATGTGGTCACAGAATCTAACGTAGGAATACTGTGTCTTGGGGGATGAGTAATTTTATAATGGCAATGATGCAGAGGAACTTGATGTGCAGAAATAATGAGGTTATGGTCCCATTGTATGAGACTTGATCAGACCTCATATGGATTAGTGTGCACAGATTTGGTCACCTCTTCCTCATGGTAATGAGGATGTGTTAAAAAAAGTCCAGAGAAAATTCACAAGGTAGTTATTGGTCTTTGGAATATGGGATATGAAAACAGATTGAGCAAAGGTAATTTTTGAAGCCTTGTGAATAGGAGTTGAGGCAATATGGAGACATTTAAGTTGGTCAGGGGTTGTTACCAAGTTAACATTGATCAATTGATCATAATAATTGATCAATTGGAAATCAATTGATTTCCAATTGATCAATTGGAAAGAAACAAAAGTAATGCACAGAAGCTTCTACAAGTCAGAGAGGTTGTTCCTGGAATCAACAGAAGCCTTGAAACATACCCCAAACCTTAACAAGTATGGCTGCATAAATCTACCAAAGGTTTGGAAGACAGTCATCCTAAGACCAAATTAATATTTATTACGTTTATTTTTTATCATTTGGACTACTATTTCAAAACTTTGATTTTTTTTTTTTTTAACCTAGATGGTGCCATATTAGGACTTTAGTCTTGTGTTGCACGCTGCAATCACTTATACTGTCCCCACTGTTACACCGGATTGTGGTTGTCTTGCCTTTGTAACAAACTTTGTGTTATGTGCTCTGAAGATGCTGGATATATTACCAGCGAAATATTAGCTTTTAAGTTAATAAATAGTTATTTGCTTAACCATCTGTGTTTCTTTTTATACCGTGAAACCTATCATAACATGTCTGACGAACACATAAGCCTATCCACGCGTATAGTGCATCAGTATTGTGGAGCTAAGGAATTTTTAATATAGTCTAGAAACCTTACTCTAGAGACCAAACATGGAACTCTTTTCAGGCCTCCTATGAGTGGGGCAGTGGTCTCGTAATAGACAATGAAATTCATCTCCAACCTAAAGACAGTCACAATCATCTGTGCCCACTGTGAAGATTTAAGCCCAACTTATTGGTTGGAGAGTGGATACGTTAACCACTCAGCCAACCAGAATGAGTGGTTGATGTGCATTATTTTTAATAATTAGTGTATTTATTGTAGCAATTATCCTACTGTTTGAATTTCAGAAGGGAATTTTCATTCTCAACAGTGAAAAATAATGTTGGCCATGTAGTCACTTCTGAACTTTAGCCAACCTCTTGCTCCTTCAGTAGTTGACTCACTTTTTTATTATGTTATATCACTTAAAGTGAGTAAAACATGAAAAAATAATAAATTGCTAAAATCAGTTAAATGAAAATGTATACGATGTCTGCTGCATTTTACTTTCTTCTTCTTGCTTTACTCTATTGCTTATTACTTTTATTTTGGTCCAAATGAGTGTGAAAATTGTCTGGAATAACAGTAAGAAATAACTATATAAATATTCCATTGTCAGAAATAGGTGAACAGTGCACAACCTAATTGATGGAAATTTTTTCACTTGGCTATGCTACCAATTATATATATGGTTTAATCCTTTATCCAAGTGTAAGTAAACAAAGTTTGCAAAGTTCCCTTAATGCATAGCATTATACATGTCTGCAAGGAGATGTGCTTTGCATTATGGGATACTAAGGCAGGTGATGAGAACTTATACCACCTTTACCACAAGTTGCCCCAGTCCTGAAAATACTTCAGGTGCAAACTTGGTTTGCTTACACTTGGATAAAGGATTAAACCAGATATATAATTGGTAGCATAGCCAAGTGAAAAAACTTCCATCGACTTATCTCTAATCCAGAGAATTTTAATAATTAGATGTGACATCTTTTGGCAACTGGTATATGGAAATGTGACTTCTCCATTACTTCCACCTTAGTATCACCACCTCTGGATCTGGCTCCCACTGTTGAGACCTCAATAAAGGTCGAAACCGGTCTGAGTAGTGATCCTTCTCTTAATACATAGCATTATACATGTCTGTAAGATGTGCTTTGCATTATGGGATACTAAGACAAGTAATGAGAACTTATACCACCTTTGCCACGAATTGTCCCAGTCCTGAAAATACTTCAGGTGCAAACTTTGTTTGCTTACACTTGGATAAAGGATTAAACCAAATATATAATTGGTAGTGTACAACCTATAAAGGTACCTACAGAGAAAGAATCCCCCCCCCCCATTGTATCCTATCATTTTTAACCAATTCAGATTACTTTCTCAAAAGATCTTCAGCATTATAAGAAACAACTATATTCCAAATTTGGTTTAAATCAGTTAGAGAGTGAGACTTATAGAGGTGCTTGTGGAGGAAGCATTTCCTCTCTCCACCAGTCCCTCCTCATTTTAGCTTGATTATGCTGAAATTGGGAAAAATGGATTGAACAATGTAATCTGTGGAGGAAAACACCTTTTGAGTAATTTTTGATATTTCAATTTTTATTTATTAATTTGTTTTGATGGATGGTTGACAGAAATGTCAGCAAGTTGTGTACAAGAACTAATGTTTTGAAGGAAAAGGATGATAAGTGGTATACCACAGGTTCTGTTCTGGAGATGGTGTTAATTTATATACTGACAATGTAGTTCATGATTTGCAGAAAGATATTCAGGTTTTTTTTTTTTAATTTTTTTTTTTTTTATAGATAATGCTAAGTTGGGGTAGAGCAGTAAAGACAATGCTGATGTGATATTGCTACAAGAGGATTTGAATAGGCTAGTGCTACAAGCATAGAAGTGCAGAGATCAATCTAAAGGCCATTGCACTTTTGCTAGAGATGGCATGAGGTGTAGTATATTGGTTGGACTTTGTCCCTTTATGTCTCAAGGAGCAATAGTGAATAGATAACTGAATTTCAGGGATACATACATTGCAAAAATTACTCGAGAATTACTAGCATAACGAGGAGGAAGACATTACCAAGTAAGGATATTGTGAATCTAAAGTGGTATATGGTGGTTGTGACTCTACCAGATTTAAAGTGGCCAGTCCCAGGAATCAGTCCTTAGACGATTGTTGTTCATTGATGATATTGTGAAGGACCTGACAAATGTTCAATTGTTTGCTTATGATGCAAACAATTGAACATCAAAGATATGCAGGACAAACAGGGATGCTACTCAAAGATACACAGCACTTATAGAATTATTTCAATAACCTGGAATGGTGGGCTGTCAATTCAATGTAAGTAAGTATAAAGTTTTGCACTTTGGAATCATGAAATTTCTCACAGCATATTGTATTGGTGGGATTATGTTACAAGAAATTGATGAGGTTAGGGATCTTGGAATTATGGTGGATAGGAAACGGCAGTTTAAGGGTCACATTGCAAAAATTGCAGATACAACTCTGAGATTAATTGCAATGTTGAAATGAATCTTGACATTTAATAATAAGGAAGTCATTTTGCCTGTTTACAGGGCCTTGATACAGCTGCAACTAGATTATTGTACACAGACTCATAATACAGTTTTATGGAATAACTATAGCACAAAGAGAAATAATTAAATAGCATGTTTAATTTGTTCAATATTTTGTCTCTGTCACAGAGACATATTTAGGAATGCAATGTTAAAATTGTAATAATATAAAAACACCCAAGAAACAATGTGGAAGAAATGAAGAAGAAAGGACTTCAGTCTTCATATAGTGTAATATCATTACGGTTATTACAATTTTAACATTGTATTCCTGATGATGTCTGTGATAGAAATGAAATATTGAAATGATTAAACCTGCTGTTTAATTATTTCTTTTTGTGCTGTAGTTATTCCATTAAATTGTATTATGAGTATAAACTAGCACCTAAGTCTAAATACTCATTTACTGTGCACAGAGATAAAGAAAGTTTTGAGAGATAAAGAAGTGGAAAGGGTGCAAAGAAGAGTAATAAAGATAATATCAGGATTATGGAATGTAGATTTATCTACATTCCATACATTATTTAGAGTATCTGGACTACAGACTCTGGTTAACAGGAGAAAGAGGGGGATAACATGATAGGGGTCTATAAACTTCTGAAAAGGTGTTATAGGTTATCCACTGATGAAATTTTTCATTATATAAAATGTGGAGAGGACAAGGGGGCATATTTGTAAGTTAACTATCTTTATGGTTAAGAAATTGTTAATGACTAGATTTTTCTCTCAGAGATCAGTGAGTGAGTGGAATTATTTGCCTTTTGAAGTAGGGAATGCATCCAGTGTGAATGAGATTAAGAGAAGGCATGACATCTGGTGTAGGTAATCTGTCTTCCTTGATGAGTCCTGACTCCTTGGAGGTCTCTAATAATAATAATATCAACTCTGTCTTTCTGCATTTCAGCTTTCTGATATCTTTTCTTCCTCAAGGATTGAACAATGCACTCCCGATTGCATTATTCTTGAATATTTCTTACCACAGTTCTTTTGCTGCTTATCTCATATAATTATCTTTTAAAGTAATTATTCCAGACATCCAACATCTTTTTCTTTAGTTTTCATGTCACTTATCATTTCTGATTTCATTTCTTTCACAATACTCTTTCCTCCATTTCAAAGATTTTTTCAGTAAACTCCAGTGCATTTTTCACCTTCATGATATTTATCTTTTTATTCTTACCAAAGTCTTCTCACCACTTTTATTTAGCTACTTTTTACACATAACTTGGCTCTCTTACATTTTTCTCTGTACGTTTTTCTACAGGGAACCCGTAGAAAATATACCTTTCGTCTTTTCCAGGATAGAAAAATCCAAATTTCACGAGTCTACCATGAAATTTGGATTTTTCTATCCTTGTAGATAACTTCATCACATGCCTTCTTGTTTCTTCAAGTTTGCAGCTGAGATGCCACGGTTTGATTCTTGTTTTCAAAGGCTTTTTTTTTTTTTTTTTTCTCAAATAATATTTGCACAGTTCAGTAAAAGCTGCTCAAAAGTTTTTTTTTTTTTTTTAACTTTCTTACCCATTTTCCTTTTCAATGCAGTATTCATTTTTTTCCTGCTTAAAGCTAAATGAAGATTATTACTTCTATTTCAAACCCCTGTATACTATTATTTCTTGAATCAGCATGAAAATATGACTGTCGATAACACAGTCATATCTTCATGCTGGTTTTGTCTACTTGTTTTCAAAGGCTTTCCCCTCCCCCCCTTAATAAAATTCCTTCACTTCTTCCTTAGTAGAACCTTCTTATAGGTACAAATAAGTTTCATTTTCCAGTTCCCCAATTTGCCATTTGTCTACATAACTCTACTTGAAATTGGCTGCCAATCAAGAAGCTTATTTTTGTGTTTACTATTGAATGCCATAAGTACTCCTCCTTTCTGATCAGTATTGCCTGAAAATAACATATATTTATTTGAATATAGAATGTTAGTGATGACTCATAAGATATCACCCTAGTCTTCTTTATCCTGGTATAGTTTGCCCACTGATTAGAGGTCCCTCAACATGTCAAAAAAATGAGAATCCATTCCGATAATAGGGTAATCAATCTGTCTTCTGGGATGTGTTTGTTTATTATTACAGGTCGGAAAATTTAGCTTTTCTTTTACAAACATTGTAGTTTTTAAAGTGTAACTATTTTGCTTGTATAACAGTTGGAAAAATGTACGTAGAGTATTAACAAAATTAAAAAAGGTATAGCATAAAACAAAAATTTAACTAAGTTTATTTTTAAGATAGTTTTCTATAAAATAAAAATAATTATACAGAAAAACAGAAATTTTTTCAAATGAACTTAGATATTCTAAACTTACAGTTGAGAGAGCTGAGACACTTTAATGTCCTAAACCGATTAATTATTTATGACTTGTTGTGACGCTTTTAACAAACCCATGCAAAAAAAGGTTGGAAAAAAATACCATTATCAAATCCTTTTAATCTTCATAGTCATCTGAATCAGTGTCCGAATCACCATCACTTTCACTTAAACTGATCACCAAAGGTTTGCATAATTCTTCGATAATTCCATCTCTGTCCCAATACATATTTTCCAATGAAGTGACATGAAAGCAATATTTTCCCCAGTTTTGTACTGTAATACTTTCAATCGCCTGTTCTGAAAGCTTAAAAAGTTTTGACATGTCAATATCTCCAGTTACGTTGCGATGGTGAATGAAACTTTTCACTTCTGCCCAAACATTCTCAATAGCATTAATATCGCAATGATATGGTGGTAGCCTCAAAGCTAGAAATCCATGCTCTTTGAGCATCGTGTCGAATTTAAATAGTTTAGTTGTGGGCGAGTTTCTTTTGACCAAATTAAGCAGTTCTATTTTTTGCATATCTGGGGAATGAGAAATGCTATTTGAAGAGAGCCAATCCTTAAGAACTGGCTTCTTATTAGACCAATTTCGAACTTTGTTTAATCGAATAGAGTGATATGAAGTGTTATCAATTATAACCACAGCATTTTTAGGAGGGTTTGGAATCAGTTTTTCTTCTGCCCACTTTTCGAGAATTCATTTGCCTATGGTAATTGGCTTTGTGTAGTAAGTTTGAATTTGGTAAAAAACCCATTTCTCCACCCGCTCACAAAATTATTATGCGCCGTGAGGCATTTCCAGTTTGTAGCACTCCACATTCTTCTTTAGACTGCCAACATTTTCCATAAGTTAAATTACTATCAATCCAAGTTTCATCTAGATACACAATCGGTCTTTTCTCCTCCCTGAAACATCTTATTGCTCTCAAATACTGCGTTCTAGATAAAACAATGTCACTTTGCTCCATGATAAGTTTCCTTTTATTCTGGGACTTTTTAAAACAAAATCCGATTTCATGAAGTATTTTCAAATTCTTCATTTCTTTCTCCCCTTCAGCATGAATCGACTATTCTTGGCAAAATGCCAAGGAGAGATATACAAACGGTGGGCGAACTATAATACCAATTATATTGGCAATCTACAGTTATATTAACAGAAGTATATTATTATTTCTGCCAACATAATTGGTGCCTGTCAACTTTTCTGTTGGTTTTGCTGACATTGAGTTTTAGTTTGTTCCAGTATTTGAGTTTTCACTGCTCACCCTGATTCTCTAGCCAAAACAGCTGGGATCGGGTCTTATTTAACCAGGCAGTGCCTTAGTAAGTGCTGCATTTCATCATATTACACTGTCATGTTTGTTCTGGTTTAAGCCAAGACAGAATACAGTGCGGCCAGCTAATTTCCATTTGCCAGATCATCTTTCATTCAGTATCCAGGTGGATACCTACTAACAGGGTGCACTATATAAAAATGTAGCATGTGATTACCCTTATTATTTCTTTACATTCCTTTTAAAGGATGCTATTTCTTTCTGCTATGGAATTCTATTCATTAGTTTCGTGTTCTTTACATTTAGAATTTAAATATAAGTGCTGTAAGTGTTGACATTTTAGTCATAAAAATATCCAGATTGTAACAGCACTGCTTGCTTGTTTCTGAACTTCTAAGCAACTCTCTTTAGAGGAGATATGGTAGCAAATCAATGCACAATGTATGTCATTAGCTAAATCCCAAACTTTTCAGTTCACTAACATTATAATCTGCAATCCAGAGTTTCTCTGTTTCTTTAAAATCCAAAGGTTACAAATTCGTCTTTTCAGTTTTAGCTTTTTCGTCATTGGTTTAAAATTCTTGTTTCATCTTCATGGTTTTCTTACACTCATTTCTTGCTATTTGGTATCCACTACTGTAAATTGCACTGTCTCAGCTCTAATGACGTCTTAGTCAAGTTTTCAGCATTTATGTCTTCAAGACATAGGTATGTTAATCAATATTCTTCTTCTTAAAGCTCAGTAAATTCAACTCTTAAGCCTTGCTGTTTAAAAAAAAAAAAGGTCTGGCTCTATTGCAAAACTTGCTTAGCATTTTCTTTTATATTGTAAACATTTCAGAAGCATCATGAATTTTAGTAATCTAAAGTATTAACACATTTATTTAATTGCAGGTTTTATTAGTTACTCATTATGGCTGAAGACAGGGAAATATTGAGGGAGATTTGGGATGGTCGCATTCCTGTATGTTTTCGGTTGGCAGTAGATGAAGTATATACAATGCAGTTACCAGATCCATATTATGTAAGTATCTCTCTCTCTCTCTCTCTCACACACAAATTTATCTTTGAATCCTGCTGTGGCGTGGATGTTTGTGTCTTTAGGTGATAGATATTTATTCATTGTCTGGTGTAAGACTACTACTACTATTATATTGCTTAATGAGCATGTTTGGTCTCTAGAATGGGGTTTTCTAGATTAGCTAATCCTCAGCCCTACCATGGTACTCAAATACTAATATACTTTTGGTTTACAGCCTTTTGTGGGTTGGGATTCACATTTAAAAGAAAAAAAAAAGCATATCTTACATGAAGAGCATAACATTGAAATGAGTAGCGTAGACTTTACTGAATCTTTAGAACATAGTGAATTAGAATTAGGGTACAGTCACTCACAATGACTCTGTTAGTGCAACTGATAAATGCTTTACAGGACTGCAGCACATTACCCCAACTTTCTACCAGAAATTGGTAGAAAAGTTCTGCAGTGCATCAAAGTAGTTATTACAAAAATGGAGAAACAGAAACAGTAAAGCCATTTTGTTTATTTCTGTGTATCTCTTTGACTTTTTTTTTGTAGGATTGTGCGTGTGTGTGATATATACAATACATAGTTGATGTATAAATGTATTTCAGGAATAGATGAAATTGTTTGTGGACATAGGGTTTGAGTATATAAAAACTATAATATAGGCACTCTCCAATTAACAATCCCACTTATGAAATTCTTCCCATGCATTCAAATTAATTTTTAATAGAAGAATTTGATGTTATGCTATCACACTTGACCTGCCATCTATTAGCACTTGCACAAACTAATAGTTAATCAGTTGGCAATATTGTAGTTCTAACTTGATCTTATGAATTGAATGAAGACCTTATTAGGTTAGAGACTACTTGTATATACAGGCTAATGACATCACATTAATTGTCTTAATATACAAGTAGCCCAGTCATGAAGTTACTTCACATGCAAACTTTGTTGCTTACACTTGGATAAGGATGAAACCAAGTATATATAATTTCTTGGCATCTTTAATTTATAAGCTAGAGACAGTGAAGTTTGTAGAGGTCACCTAGACTGAGGGCTCTCAAGTCTAGGTGACCAGAAGAAGAGTCATGATGTTTTTTTTTTTTTTTACAAAGGTGGTGACACTTCAGTTCCATGAGACTGCATCAGAAAAGGTAAAATTTGAGAAGAGGAATTCCAGTGTTATATGGGATTCCTCTTCTCAAAGATGACTGCATCAGAAAAGGTAAAATTTGAGAAGAGGAATCCCAGTGTTATATGGGATTCCTCTTCTCAAAGATGACTACATCTTTGAGAAGTCATCACTTGATAAATTTGTCAGCTGGATCAAACCATCCATAGCAAACAGTCTTCTACATTGCAAAAGCCTTCCACCACCTCAGCTGTTAGCATTGCCTTACATGTTGGATGACTAACAAATAGCTAATTAATTTTTTTTTTTCATTTTATAGTAAATATAAATTATGATTTTCAATATTTCTGATTTTTTCCCTAATTGTTCTTAATACCAAAGAACTAACAATTATTTCATTATCAAGACTTGCATTCCAACCCATGAAAGGGTTTGAAAAATGTAAGGATTTTGTAAGTCTGTGAATGTCTATATAATCAGCAAAAATCAGTAATTGTGGAACTGAATGTTCTTATTATTTAATATATATGTATATATGGGAAAGTAAATATTTGCACATAAGTAACATGCATCTTAATTTTTTTTTTTTTTAGTTGATTGTAAGGACTCTGGTTTAACCTTAATACTGATAAGTAATTTTATAAACGTATTTTTCCTTTAGTTGATGGTGCCACGAGTGAGTTATTTTCCCTTAGTTACAGACAAGGTTCAAAAGCACTTCATGCACCACATAGAAGAAAAATATCAGGGTGCAGAAATGTGGCTGGAATATAATAAACAATTTCTTAAATGGTTAGTGTTGAATTTATGTAAATTTTATATCTCCTATTTATTGAGAAAATTTGAGATTTCTAAAATAATATTGTGCTGTGCTGTGCTGTGCTGTATATGAATAAAATGTAATATGAGGAAAATGACTTATTTCAGTGGATTAAAAAAAAATTACCAAAATTGGAGCAAGCTTTGTATGTTGATAAGTAATGCTACTATCGGCAAAATGCCTCTTGGTGCAATTATTCATTTGCTTAGTTAAAAATCAAATATTTATCCACCTTTAGTAAACATAAGTTTATAAATTGGATTGGAGATTAAATTATAATTTGAAACTTTTATTACTTTTAGGACTAACTTTTAGTCTGCACATGATATGGATTCCTGAATTTGTATCTCACATAAGGGTTCCAGTTGGATCTGAAACATATTTTCTGTTTGGCAAAACTTTCAAATGTACTATAATGAAAGAAAATATTGTCTTTAGCAGGATCATATCTTATTATTATTATGATCCTAAGACAGTGGAGTCAAAGACTCACCTAGGAGGTCCCTTTGATACACAGTTCATTATATTGTGACTTAAACACATTCAACTTCTCTGCAGTCACCATGCTCTCAGCAGCACATCTCAGTCATATCGTCCCTCTTCCTACTATCCATTAGACTCTGTAAATTGCATCTTCTCAACCTTTCTTCATATTCAACATTATAGAATCTCCTTCCTTCTACAAGTCAATGTGTTCTTCACATCACTGCCAAAATTCAAAATGGTGATCAATTGTATTGTTTCATTATTATTATCTCAAGATTCCCATGAGTCAAAGACTCATCGCAGTAGTTCCCTTTGTCATACACACAACTCATCATACAATGCCTTAAATGCATTCAAAATCTCTGCACACACACACCACACTCTTGGGCAATCCATTCCAACCATTTACAGCTCTCCATGCAAAAAACATGCTTTTCACTCCCTTGCTCACACCCTCCTTATACAGCTTCCAGGAATGACCGCTTGTTCTCCCACTGTTTTATGTAAACCTCTTCAACATTAATCATATAACAACCCTTTACCAACTTGTACATATCTATCACATTGTCCCTCTTCCTACTATCCACTTCACTCTGTAAATTGCATCTTCTCAACCTTTCTTCATATTCAATCTTCATATTAAGAGATCAGAAATGACCTTCAGTCACCTCTGGACCCTTTCCAACATCTCTTCATCTTCAAAGAAGAATCTTCATCTTTTTGAAAACCAGCTGACCAAATCTGTGCACAATAGTCCATATGTGGCTTAATTGAGGCCTTATACAGTGGAACCAGGATCTTACCTTTACAAGTCAGTCCTCCACATCATTGCCAGAATTCATTATGTTGTCCTCACAGTTTTGCATTGTGTCCTAAATTTTAGATCCTTATCCACCATCACCCCGATCTATTATTTCCTCTGACAGTATATCCCCACCAAGAGTAAATTCTACATCCCACCTTTGTTTACCAAATTTTAAAACCTTACAGTTAGCAACATTGGACTGGTATCCCCCACTGATCTCCCCATTTACTCAGTCTATTCAAGTCTTCTTGTATGGCCATAACATCGCTCTACTCTTCATAGTTAATCCCAACTTTGCATCATCTGCAAACAGCTGAATATTCTCATTCAAGAGTCTTCACCACTATCATTAACATATTGATTAAAAAGCAATGACCCTAAAACAAACCCTTGAAGCACACTACTGGTGACTTTCTCTTCCTGGATATATATATATATCCCCAATTCAGTGCACTAGTCCGATATCCAACCTATCCACTCTAGTCTGACTATCAACTTATCACGCAGTAATATATAAAAAGCCTTTGCAAAATCTAAGTATACTACTCTATCCATCTCCCTTATCCAAT
Source organism: Typopeltis vanoorti (assembly GCF_054136105.1). Lineage (NCBI taxonomy): Eukaryota > Metazoa > Arthropoda > Arachnida > Uropygi > Thelyphonidae > Typopeltis > Typopeltis vanoorti. The sequence continues at coordinate 33,226,740 of NC_143567.1, read as the reverse complement.
GCAGCTGTCACCTTATTTCTATAAGTAAACAATATTACTAAAACACAACCTTCCTTCAGCAAATCCATGCTGTCGATCAAAAATAATACCATTGTTGTCAACCCAATTCTGGATCCCAGTTCTCATTATCCTTTCCAGCACTTTAACCACAACACCTGACACACAGATTGACCTATAATTTGATTCTCAGTTTCTGTCATCTCCCTTATGAAGCATTAAAATCTTTCTTTCCTTTCACTCCTTTGGAATTTGACCTGATCTAAGACTCATATTAAGCAAATATGGAAAGGCAGATATCAACTCCCTTGCACATTCCTTCAAAATACGTGATGATATATCATAAAGTCCACAGTCCTATTCACATGAAGTTTGCTCAATTCCCCATATACCTCTCGCTCACTCACAGTCAGTCTCTCTTTTCCTCCTCATCCACTGCTCTCAACCCCTCCATGATTTCATTTTCACAATGCTGAAAGACCTTTATAAAATACTCATTGAACATCTCAACTATATCCTCTGCAGAAGTTGTCCTTATACCATTTTCTCCAGTCAGTGCTATCCTGTCATTATATATATATATATATATATATATATATTTTTGTCAGCTATATATCAAAAGAACTCCCTAGAGAATTTTGGACTTCATTAGCTAATTGCTTCTCATACTGCACTCTTGCTCATTACCAACTGAGTCGCCCTCTTGTCTGTTCTTCGTACTCCTCATGGAATTGAATATTACTACTCATCTTATGTTACTTCTATAATTCTTTCTTTGTATTGAATGATAATCTTCATTCATCCATTTCACCTCTACCCTGTTTAACCTTCTGATCCTTGGAATACGTTTAGACAGTGCTAAGTAGTTCTTAAATCGCACCCAAGCAGCATTGATCTCCTTTCCATCCAACCTCTTATTCTATGCTCTAGCTGGAAGCTATTCCTGAGCTTGTCATAATCACCACCAGCCTTGTTGTTGTTGAGTCCATTGAAGAGCTTCTAGTTATGACCATGGATCTGTAGAACTGCTTTGGCAATCTGTTGAACTTTGGTGGAGTAGAGCTTTTCTCTAAGGTTATTGTCAATTTTCTGTAGAGCAGCAGCAATTGCTGGACAAGAATAAATATGGACAGGTTCAACTCCTGGAACAGTTTTTGCATGTTTCATAGCTCCTACTACTGTCTGGCTGAATTTTCATGCCTTTAAAATGTTCCGTCCTTAGTCTGGTGATGATGTGGTTATTCCTCTATTTTCATTAATTTCACTTATTTCATTCTTCTTCTTGATAGTTTGTTTTACCAATCTTATTTTAGCATCAGTTAGTGATAGTGGGTGTAATTTTTGAGGTAAGTATCTTGCTTCTTTGGCTAGTCTGTCTGCTCTTTCATTGCCTTCAATATTTACATGGGCTGGTATCCATTGCAGTGTGCAGTTCTTATTTTTCAAATTTAAAGTTGTTAGTAGTTCATGAATTTCCTGTGTAAGTTATGTTTTTTCCATTTTTTAATGCCTCAAGTGCAGATTTTGAGTTGCTGTAGATGGTTATTCCTTCTGTAATGTTTATTACTGGATTTGAGAGATAGAATTTGAGAACTGTTTGTATGGTTGTTAATTCGCAAGTGAAGTTTGAAGCTATTTTGCCAGCTGTGGCTTTGATTTGCATTTCCTCGCCTTCAGGTAGAGTTAGAAAAACCTCTGAACCTCCTTGGTTGAGTGCTTCATCAGATGATCCATCAGTGTAGGCAATGACATGGTTTGGATTATTTAAGTGATATATAGTGTCAAGTACTTTTCTTTTATTTTCTTGCTGTAAATCCTTTTTTGAATAAGGTTCGAGGAGATTTAAGTTTATCGTTATATTTTTTAGTAGAATAGTGGAAAAGAAAGCTCTTTGCTTATTTCAATGGATAGGTGCTCTAAGTCAATCTGTTTTTCTAATTTCTTGATCATGTTGTAACGTAGATGATCTCTTTAGTCTAGATTTTCTTGTCCAGGCATCGAATCATGAGATGTGATTCTGTTAGTGAATTTAACTGTGGAGAGTCTTCTTCTGCCTTCTAGTATGTGAAGCCCACACTCTTATTGAGCTTTTAAATTATTTGTGGATGAGACTGTGCCTATGATAATTTTCGCTGCTCTTGATTGTACTCTGTCAAGTTTTTCTTTTGAGCTAGTAGAAGCTGGATCCCAGATTGATGAGGCATATTCCATAGTGGGTTGTATGAGTGCTGTATATGTAGTTTTTAGTGTCTTACCAGCCTTTTGTACTGCCATGAACAAGACAATATGGCGGGTTATAAGGCTGCTGCTGTAATTGCATAGTTGGTGGATGTGAATGTCACCACACTCGAATGGTCTTCATAAGAGCCCTGATCTCAACCCTGTTGAACATCTATGGGATGAACTGGAGCATTAGGCAACTTCAAGGGACGTCTGTCCCACAACAGGCCAGGACTTCATTAAATGCCCATGGGAAGAATGGTCCAAAATTCCCCTTAATCACTATCGTGCACGTGGAAATATGTCCCGGTCCCATAGGATTACGGCAGTCATTGCAGTGAAAGGAAGTCCTATATCTTATTAAGATGGGTACCATGGTGTTTGTTCCTCACACTGTGGTGGCCGTTGACTTCTTTCCAAGCTGTGTTGTGTGTGTGTGTGTGTGTGTGTGTGTGTGTGTGTGTGTGTGTGTGTGTGTGTGTGTGTGTGTGTGAGAGAGAGAGCAGAATAAATATTCTTATGAATGCTAGAATACCCTTTCCTCAACAAAGTCCACACATCGCTGGCAACCACCCAGGTAATCACTTCATGGTCACTCTTACCAATTCTTGTGTGCCCTCTGTTACATTCTGCCTGAGGTAGTTGTTCCTCAAAGCTCAAATAACTCATTTTCTTTATTTCTGGTTGCTGTCTCGTTATCCCAGTCTATATTGCCATGATTAAAATCACCCATAAAGATTACTCTTTTCCTATTTGCTTCACTAATTGCTTATGCATTTCATGGTCTCTATCCTCCACATTACCATTTCTATTTCATTCTGTGTTCACTTCTATCTTGCATCATACTGCCTCAAAACCACTGCCACCCACTATTTCCCCCTTGCATCTCTACCTTGTATGGACATAACTCCTTTTCTGTCATCAGTAGCACTTCACCTTCCCTTTTACCTGTACTATCTTCACAAAAAACATCATACCCTTCCATCTCTATTCCTGTCAGGATGTCATCCTCATCCAATCATGTCTTACTTATTCTAACAATTTTTGGGTGAAAAAACTCAATCAATGCAACCATTTTATTTACTCTGTTTCTGATACTTCTAGCATTCATATATAAACATAACATTTCATTCCTGGATCTATAACAAGTTTCACTGATACCACTTATTTGATATGATTCTTCCATACCTTCCTTGAGCCATGACGTTTTCTCCTTACCTATCCCAGAGCCTTCTACAAATCCAACTGTTCTTCCTACATGCCAGGCCAACCTGTTTCTTTCTCATCTACACACACATTCACTTCCTCTTTGAGCATCAGCCTTTCTCATGCTATCTATGTTCTCCTGTCCACCCTGAGAGTCCCCATTTCCCTGTTTGTCTTGCACACCTTTTTTCTCATTCTCTATACCAGGGTTTCTCAAACTGTGTTCCGCGGAAGGTGAATAGGTGTTCCGCGAGAAGTTCTGAAATTTGTCATTTTAGTTTTCTAAGCATTTTTCATGAATAAATATTTTATAGTAAAAATATTCTGAGGAGGATAATATTCGTGAATATGTCGAAAAGCTCAGACCCAGAACACCTAATGACATCTGTGTATCGTTAATTTTCACACATCGAAAAGTTTCAACATTTGGGAAAGGGAATAGCGCTGTTTATGATGGGTCATAAAAATTGCCTGCAAGCCCATTACAACAATTGGTGTCATACTTCTGTTCTCAAAACTGAAGGAAATGACATCTGTGTAGCAAATGTCAGTGACCAAGCAGCATATTTTTAAACATGGAAGTATTCATGAATTATTGTTAATTTTCACACATTGAAATCTTTCAACAACCGGGAAAGAGAAAATACCGCCGTTTATGACCGATCATAAAAATTGCCTGCAAGCCGATTACAACAATGGGCGGCGTGTTCTCAAAACTGAATGAAATAACATCTGCGTTACAAATATCAGTGACCAATCAGCAAGGAAGTAAAAAGAAAATTTTTCCACTGAAATTGAAGATCAAGGTAATCGGTATCCGGTTCTCAAATCTATTAATACTGAATACTTTCTTCGCAAGTTCGTATTGCAGTGTGTAAGCGCTTGTTCTGAAACCGGAGTGCCATGATTTTTTTAAAAGTAATAGGAATACAGAGTTAAAATTAATATGAATAAGAGACAAGGCACTTTGTTTAATTTTGGTATTAAGAAATCTCTTATTGAGGGTGTTTGTGACGAAACAGATAGTGAGTCATCCACCTCAAGCCTACAAAGATCTCCAGGATGTACAATAGGAGGGGAAACTACCAGCACACAGGAGAAAAAGTCTGCATTCACTTGTAAGTACTTATAATAATAAGTACTTACAAGTGAGTACTTATAATAATATTATAAATATATTTGGTGATCAGAATGGGATATGTCAATGAAAATCAGCACAAATTAATTTAATGATGTTTGCCTGAAGAAACTACGACATGCTACAACATTTCATTAGTCCAGTAATTGATAACTAGATTGATAGTCAACATGCCACACTGTATACATAAGTATACTAATACTCTTTATGATTATGCCATAATTAATTATTAATACTTATGTTAACGTATGAACTTTAAAAAAATTTGGAAAGGTATTTACGAGTAAATTTCTTGGGACTGGGCCCTCGGGAAAAAAAAAAAAATCAGCTAACGCCTTTTTATTCCTGTATGTAGGGAGGCGAGGCGACTTTTAAAAAAAAGAATTCTTCTTACTCTTTTAACTACTTTTGTAATTAATATCTGATTTATTTCGAACTGTTTAATATTTGTTACTGAACATTTTATCAAATCATTCTTATTACAATTGCTTTTACATTGTTTGATACGGTTTAGTACTTTTCTTACAAGTATTGTTACAATTCTTATTTACTTTTGTGTGTTGCAGTCTTTTTTTACTATTTTGCATTATTCATTTACTTTTATATTATTCGACATTTCTTATTTATAATCTTATTGTTTTTCATACTAAAGTTACCTTTACAACACAATTCTATTTGTTTTTATTATAGCTCTGATAAATATTGGAATTTGAATATTATTGAAAAAATACCGATGGATTCTTGTTTAAAGACAGAAACTTTAACACAAGGAGGAGCAAGTACTTCTGCTGACACATCTACTCATATGATTAGAAAAGATATGGAATTGCAAACTGTGGTTTCTTCAAACGCTAATATTAAAGAACAAGAGTCATCTTGTTCTTTAATGCAGTACAATTATCAAATGATACTGTTTCACACCGCATCAAAGATCTTTCTGCTGACATAGAAAAAGAGCTAATTCATCGACTTAGACTGCAGTGAATATTCATTGCAAATGGATGAATCTACAGATGTCGCAGGACTCGCTGTATTACTAGTGTTTGTTCGTTACATATTTGATAAAAGTATTGAAGAAGATTTAATCGTGCAAATATCTACAAGAAAAAATTACCGGAGAAGATATATTCAACTATATTAATAATTATATTACAAAACAGGAAATCAGTTGGGAGAAGTGTATTGATATTTGTACAGATGGTGCTCAAGCAATGGTAGGAAAGATGAAGGGAGTTGTAACACATATCCTGCAAATAGCTACAAGAGCCACCAAAAGTCATTGTGTTTTGCATAGACAAGCACTAGTAACAAAAAGAATTCCTACATATTTAAAAACTATTTTGGATGAAGCCGTAAAAATGATCGACTATGTAAAATCTCGACCACTTCAATCCAGATTATTTAAAATTTTGTGTGATGAAATGGGTAGTGCACATAATGCACTTTTATTACATACTGAAGTGAGATGGCTATCCAGAGGAAAAGGAAAATTGAGCCTTTTTGAACTTCGTAGTGAGTTAATGGTCTTCTTGATGTCACATAATTTAGGACAAAATTTTATTGAATTATTAAGAAATTCTTCGTGGTTGATGAGTCTTGCGTATCTGACAGATATTTTTACAAAGTGCAATGAATTAACTTATCGTTACAAGGAAAGAATATTACAATTTTTAATACAAGAGATAAAATTGCATCTTTTGATAGGAAGTTGCAATTCTGGATTTCTACAGGTGAACAGATTAATTTTGATTGTTTTCGCACCTTGCATGAATTTTTGACCGAAATAAATTCTAAAGTAAATGAAGTATCTAACATAATTTTAGAACACATGCATGACTTACAATCAACCCTTTTGCAATATTTTCCAAAATCCAGTGAGGACAATTCCTGGGTTCTGAATCCATTTACAGTGACAGCTAAGCCAGCAGGCTTCAGCGCAAGTGATTATGAAAATCTAATTGACTTAATTAGTGACTCTGATTTAAAACAAAAATACAAGGAACTGCCAATAAATGATTTCTGGACAAGCATGTCAAAACTAGCTGTTCTTGTTTTACTTCCTTTTACAACGACATATTTATGCGAGGCTGGATTTTCATATTATGCTGCAACCAAATCCAAGTCCAGGAACAGATTTGACGCTACACCAAATATGAGAATTCAACTTTCTAATATTGTGTCTGATATCAAAAGAATTTGTAATTCAAAGATCCAAAAACTTCGGAGTCATTAAGAACTTAATTTGCAATATACGTTTTACTATTTTTATGTGTTTTGTTTTTACTAATTAACATTTGACAATAAATGATTATTTTTTCTTAACGCATAGATTTACTCATTTCTTTTATTTATATTTAACCTAAAAAACCAGCGCATTCACTCGTAAGTACTTATAATAATAATATAAATTTTTGGTGATCAGAATGGGATATGTCAATGAAAATCAGCACAAATTAATTTAATAATGGTTTAATCGATGTTTAATTAATTATTAATTAATAATTAACTTCCAATCGTTAATAATTAATTAACAATTATTAATTAACAATAAAATAAGCTAAATTACCAATTAATACATTATAAAATAACCAAGGTGTTCTGTGAACATTTCAGGATTTGTGAAGTGTTCCGTCGTAGAAAAAGATTGACAAACCCTGCTCTATACTAATGCTACCACTTTTTGATTCATGAGCACCCTCATACCTTCTTTCTTACTCCTGCTCTTTCACATCACTTCTTACTTCCTTAGATTCATTCTCTGCACTCATTACTCTCCTTTCTGGCAGCAGTCTCACCAAATGACTGACATGTGGAGAGATTGCTGCCAGAACTATTCAAATAAAGTCCATCACTCTTAAACAGTTCGATTCGTCCTTCAAACTCATTCCACACACATTAACAAACTGTACTCCTTTCTCTTCATACATTTACACTAACATATCATTCATAATCCTTGCTCTCCACCTTATCACATCACTGTCATACCTGGACAAAACACACTACCTTTCCTCTCACATTATTATCTTTTTATCTTACTCAACAACGTCTTGATATCCAGTCATCATCATCAAATTCCTGCCATGTACCCTCAAGGGGTGTACAGGATATGACAGTACTACATGAAAAAATTACATCATTACTAACTTCCTATCTACAATTTTCCTCCAAATCAGTCTGTTACTTGTCAAGACTCCAACAGTCTTACATTCTTATTCCCAGTCAAGTCATTTGTTCTTACTACTACTACCATCAGCAACTCTTTGGTCACTTACTCTTCCTATCTAATGCCTCTTATTAATTGCCTTTCATATATCTGAGTCCTGTTATCATCTATAAAATCCCCCAAATCATTCAAATCAGTTTCATATTTTAAAATTTCACTTAAGTAGTACAGGCTTTTTTAAAATGTTTTTATCACTTGATAAAAGGCATAAATTCATGTGTTGAATTATATTTTCTAGTAATATATTCCTAGGAATAGCATTGAATTTGTTATTTTTATTAAAAGGATTAACTTTAAATTTATCTGATTTAATCAAATCTTCGTCCGTGCGGTTAGCCTAGTGGCTGTGCACTTCGCAACCATATGCCTGGGGAAGGAGTGTCCTAGGTTCGATTCCTGTCGGAGACGTGAGGAGCTGAAGGATCTTCCTCAGCCATAGCAAAGTTAGCCGGTTTTGGGTGTGGACAGTAGGGTTCCCCCCCCCCCCCAGTTTATCTGAGGATTTTCATCTCGCAAAGCAGGCAAACCAGCCTTGAGAACTCAACCACTCCGGACATAAGATACACCGGGGTGCAGGGCTTGACCACCTTATCCAGTGAACGGTTGAGGTCCGATGATTAATAAACCCTCAACACCAAGGTAAAAGAGGTGGAAAGGAAAATGAGATGCGATGATCAAATCTTCAACTTGAGATTCATTACTAACCTTTAAATTTTCCAAAGCTCATCATCATCAAATTCCTGACATTTACTCTCAAGGGATGTACAGGATATGATAGTACTACATGAAAAATTTACATCATTACTAACTTCCTACCTACAATTTTCTGCCAAATCAATCTGTTACCTGTCAAAGCTACAACATTGTCAGATCTTATATTTATATATCTATCTTCTAAGGCACTTTTTACCGTATCAATCCACCTATATCTTGGTCTTCCTCTGGGTCTTTTTCCTGCCAACCTGGCAGAGAACACTTGTTTGGCTAATCTTTCCTCGCCCATTCTGTTTAAGTGACCATACCACCTGAGATTAGCTCTGCTAACGCATTCCTGGATACTGATAATGTCAAGTTCTTTCCTAATATCCTCATTTTTAATATGATATTGCCATTGATGCCATCTGTTCATGCCCCTAATCTTTCTCAAGACTCGTATCTACTGTTTCTAGTCTTTGGTCAAGTGTTTTACTTCTGACCCAGCTCTCAGATCCATAAGTTAAAATTGGTTTGAACACTGTCTTGTATACAGCTAATTTAGTGTTTTGACTAATTTCTTTTTATTCCATATAAATTTATTCAGTTGACTTCCTACCATACCAGCTTTGTTGATTCTGTTGTCTATTTCCATATTTAATTTACCATCTTCACTAAAAACATGCCTAAGTAGCTGAAATGTTTTACTTGTTCTATAGATTCTCCATTAACAATGCAGCTGATATTTTCAATGCTTCTGCCTATTTTCATTATCTTTGTCTTGTTATTGCTGACCTTCATACCATATCAATCACAACAGTTATTCAATTTAGTCAGGGAATCTTGCAGACTTGTAGAGGATTTATTTAGAAGTATAACTTCATCTGCATAAAGCAAGGAGCTGACATTAACATCTCCAATTTTGATATCAGGTTTAATACCACTTTCCTTCATAATGTAATCCATATAAATAATGAATAACAGAGGTGGTAATATACATCCTTGTCTGACACCAGATTTAGCATTAAACCATCTCCCTGTACTTCCTTCAATTCTAAAAAGCTCTTCTTGTACATTTAATTTTTACTCTTTCTGAATGTTATGTGTTCTTGACTGACCTGCAGTTAAAAGTAATGAAAATTTTTCAAGAATGCCTATCATTAAGCAATGTCTTGCAAAAAATTGTTAGCTAACCTTTTTGCCAGATTAATGCTGCTCTACCGTTTATAGCCATTGTCAGTTTAACAACCATCTCATGTGAGACTGCTCCAGCACACCATTGAATATGAGCATGATCATTTGGAACAAGGCTGGCTTTGAAATTAGTCTCGAACTTAATTGCATCATCATCATTGCTCTCAAAGCTTAAATGGCCATTTGAAACCTTGTTTCAAATGGCCACTTAAATTGTTTGTCAAACTAAATAATCTAAGGGAAACTGTAAATCATCTTCATCAGAGTGTAATGGTTAGTAGAAAATGTCAAAAAATGTTCTGCAGGAATTTACACTAGAACAAGCTCCATATCATGCTGATGTCTATAGAAAACTTCATCATTCCTTAGAAATGAATGCCCCATTGTACAGTTCGTCATTTGAAATTAATAAGACTTCATCAGTGTATACACACACACACACACAAAATATATCACTCAAGATGAAGCACCATTTCTGATTGTGATAACAGATAGTTTGGAGAATAGAGTGAGATTATGTTATATTAGACTAATTCATTTGCCATGCAGAAATCCAGTTACATCTCTCCATTCTCGTTTATATTTCTTGTACCTTCTTTTCCAATTATCATTTCTGTACCTCTATGATCATTTCCTATTTTAGCATTTAGATTCTGCATTACTATAATTATATCTCTAGGATTTGTGTCGTCTATTGCTTTTGTAATATATCATGAAATTCATATTTTTCTTTTTCATCCATTATTTCATCTGCAATGTGATGCATCAATTCTGGATCCAGAGTTTCATTAAATTTACTGATATAGTGCCAATATTTTTAAGCTACTTATTGCAGGAATTTGTTCAATTGTTAAGTAAAGGAACTGTTGATAACTCTTACTATTATTGGTGATTGGAACAGAAGACTCTAATATGTATTTCCAGTATGGTATGCAAGAACTTGTATTCATTTTGGATTGGAAGCAGTGTTTGGTGAATATTTTCTCAACTACTGAAAGGTAAGATTGTTTTGTTTCTTTAGTTAAATTCTTCTCTCATGGATGGTTACTGATATCTTGAGCTCTGAATGCAGAAGAGGCAGTTGATATAATTTATCTGCTCTGTTTAGTTCACTCAGAATTGTTGGAGTTGTTTAATGTGTAGTTTAATGAATTATGATGTTAATCTTGGCCTGCATATTTGTCATTATGAGAATCAGTGCACGTTTATCTCTAATTATTTGTACAATTTGAATTGAAAGTGAGAGAGCCTATGTAGCTCAGTAGAAGAGGTGTTTGCACTCTACTGCATGAAGAAAGACTTAGGGGTTCAAATCTAGTCAATGACTAGAGGAACATTTTCCAAGCCTTTTTTTTAATCCTGTACACCCCTTGAGGGTACATGTCAGGAATTTGATGATGAATTGAAAGTGCACAAGAACAACTTAATAGTTTAATTCATGATTATATGTCATGTATATATAATAACTATAAATAATATTTGATTCGCTAAATTATTAAAAGTTTATATACTCGGAGTAATCACTCACTTCGGCTATAATAGACAATGATTAAGTTTTCTTTCATTTGAGTTAATACTTGAGTATGAGATCAGTAATAGTAATGGCCATAGGAGACAAACTTGGTTTGGCTTTTGGCAATTATGATAAATGATTGAATATTATAAGAAAAACATTCATATCATCATATAAGAAACCTATACAACTGCCTTCTTAAATTACTCAAAAAATTCCTGCTTCTTCTTTAGAAGAACCTTCTGCAGGGCTATACACACAAATAAGTTTTATTGTCCAGTTTCTTCATTTTGAAATTTTCCTACATGATTCTACTTGAAGTTTCCTGCCAATCAAGAAATTTATTTTCATGTTCAGTGGTTGAATGCTATCACTGCTCCTTTCTCTAATCACTGTTGCTCAAATAAAACATCCTCTGTTTATTATTTAGTAGGATCTGATCTGATCTTTTTTTGTGTCCCATCTCAATAACATCAATTGTCTATATGATACTTCTGGTTCTTCTGCCAGTTTACCTTTTTTCCATTGATGGCTGCTTATGTTGATGGTTCCTATCTTGAATTCTATTGACATTGAATTTAAAGCTGAAAATTGTAAAGAGCTGGTTGAACAACTTATAACAGACTACTACAAGAAGGAGCTAGTGTGTCATTTGAACCACCTTCATTCTTACATGGACTTCCTGAAATCCTTAACCCAAGTTGAGCAAGGTGATCAGTTCTACAAGGGCATCGTATTAATGGAGCAAAGATAGCAGTGAAAAATGGAGTGCCATGTATAAAGTTGCATACAAGAAAAGTATTTATATGCACTTTTAAATTTGTATATATTTGTAATTTTTATTTGCTTATCCTTGGTAAATATAGATATGCAAATACTTAAATTTATGTTCATTGGTTTTATTCAGACATGTACAAAACAGTTTTTCCCTAACTGGCAATTAATTTTTGGAATGATTTCCTTTCATCCTTATGGATGGTAGGGGCAGCTATGCTACCATACTAGGGAAGTGACTATGGACAAAGTGGTTTTCTGTTGCCTTCCTTTCTGTTCTATGTCCGATGACTGTATCCTGTGTGTTTACGGGTCCGGTTTGCCTGTTTGCGGGATGAAAAACCCCAGAATAAACTGGGAGGAAACCCAACTGTCCACACCCAAGACCGACTAACTTGGCTATGGCTGAGGAAGATCCTTAAGCTCCTCGCATCTCCGACAGGAATCGAACCTCGGACACTCCTTCCCCAGGCATATGATTGCAAAGCACTCAGCCACTAGGCTAACCGCACAGACAATTAATTTTTATATTGATTAATACTTAGCCAAGATTGTTTTGGCATAATCTTGGGTAAGCAATTCTGTGCCCTAAATCCTATTGACGAGTGTCATTTTTTGTTGAAATATAATACATTTTATATTTCATTAAATATAATTTAAAATTTTATATAGTTTGCTGCTTGTTTTTTCAAAGTATAAAAAATTAAATTTTGTCTTTGATTAATTGCAAAGGGTTTTATTTTCTCATTGAATATAAATTTTTAAAAAATCGTTCATAGGCATTATCCTATCGGACTCTTGTTTGACTTATATGGAACAGATGCTTCTTTACCTTGGAATCTTACCGTACATTTTCAGGTGAGTCTTTATATTCGTTTCAGATTATGTTTAATGTTGTTTAAAGCTATAGCTTTGTGTTGTTCCTCTACAAAAAATGGGCTTAGTCTATATCCATGTGAATTTCTCATACCATTTTTTTATTACAGCATGTATACTATAGGTGTGACATATAGGATCATTGCCTCATGCAGTGGATCCTATATATCTGAATCTCAAACCATGTCTGAGCAAAAGATGATGAATTTTGATTCATCTGATGACAGTAAATTCCTTTGTCAAATATCTTAAACATCCAATCATGTCACTGCTGATCTCATTTTGTTTCCAACTTCCAAAACATTTCTGTATACATTTACAACAACAGACTTTTTGGTTGAAAGTGAGTTATGTGGTCTTTATATGGAAGTGGTAGAGTTTTTCATTCAGCAAAACAGACAGACTAGCCAGAGAAATGTAGCTAGAATGTGATAAGAGTTCTAGCAGAAAAGTAATGAGATTTTTTTTGTTGCGACAATTGGCAGCACTGTCGAACTGACAGTGAATGCTACAGTGGTTCCCAATCTTTCTGTCAGTACCAGTTTCTTGTGTAGGATAAACACCTGTTGAGTTATTGTGTTTTTAGTAAGTTTATGTCTGGTGTGTTTGTGCATCACGAAAATGGAGAAGTGAAATGTTGAAAATGTTGTGTGATTAAATTTTGTGTTAAACTGAATGACAGTGCTACCAAAACATTCTATAAAATTAAATGGCACAAGATGTTTTTGGATGGGAGAGAAAGTATGGAAGATGAGCAATGTGCAGAGTGGCCTGTCACAACAAGAACAAACAACGACATCAAGTAAGAACAGTGAAGCATCTGCAAAGACTGATGTTTAATACTCCAAATATATATTATAATTTAATTATAATCTCAGAAGAATTGCATACTAACTGTTCCAGTTCACAAGATTTTGACTTAAGATTTGTAAATATGAGAGATCTGTGCAAAGATGGTTCCAGAAAATCTCAGTAATAATCAAAAAGATCGGTGCTGCAATGTTTCTGTGGAAATGCTGGGCCAACTTCAAACTGAACCCAATTTTTTCGATTGTGTTATTACTCGGGATGAGAGCAGGTTTTTTGAGTACAATCCAAAAATGAAATACCAAAGTTCATAGTGATGATGATTTTAACCCTTCAGTCATGTGTGACTCTTGGTACAGCTGAAGTTCCAGTGAAATTCACTTTCCACCTCAAATAATTTGACCATGGTAATAACTGCCAAACTTCACAGGTTTTGCATTTCTCAATCTGAAATTAGCTTTTAGGCCACATCCCAAATGTTTGTAGTCCTTACCTGTACCTGGATCTATTTCACAACACTTGGCCCACCCAAATGTAGTATATCAAGAACTTGTTATATCCTTATATATTACATCTTGGTTGGCTAAGTGTCTCTTTTTCCTCTAATATACAAGTTGTGGGCTTGAATCCCACTCTAACATTGTGAATGTCTCTAAGATGATTTTCGTATCCTGGCTGAAAAAAAAAATCTTAATACCATTTAGAGTGCTCTGAACTTTTCATTGTAACTTTTGTAAATCCATAGGCGGCTGGTCTCTGACCTTCATCATCAGTAATTGATTTCTACTGATGAATTGTAGAATTACAGTATTTATAGATGACAGGAATACAGTAGACATTTGCTGTCATCTTATGCATATGTACATCATATGATCACAACCATATGATGTACAGTTTTTTAAAAAAACTTGTCTTCAGAATTTAGTTAAATGTAGTTGTTTTGAATGTACTATAGTACATTGCTTATGCTGAACATACTCCACCCCAACATTGAAAATTATGTTGCAAAAATCAGATGCATAATATATGACAGTTTTACTTTTCTGTAATGGTAAATTCAGTATTTGATATATATATATATATATATATATATTTATAAAAATAAATTTAACTGACTAAAACCGGAGAAAGTATAACAAAAACCTTTAATACATCACAACTAGTTTCATCGGTGCTCTGACTTCTTCAGGTGAGAAATAAAAAACATAAGATATAAAAATAACAAGGTAAAAAACATGGACTTTCCAGCTTAATAAAAAGCAGAATAGTAACAGTCATATTTGAATAGGTGACCACGTGCTACCGTTGGCATGAGTTGAATGTGTGCAACAGCTGATTTTAGAGTGCCAGTACTGGATTACTGCGCTATGGGAATCAGGCAAACTGTAGAGAAAGCTATTTCTGGGGAAATAGCTTTCTCTTCAAAATCTTCTAGAAAAATGTTAGCTAAGACTGGGGATAGAGGGCTGCCCATAGCTAAACCGCTAGTTTGTTTGTATATTTTATCTTCATAGCAGAAATAGCCGGAATTGATGCAGTGAGTTAGAAGAGCAAACGTTTTTTTTAGAAACCTTGGCCTTAAGAAGAGTCAGAACTTCATCTGTAGGTACATTCGTAAACAGAGATACAATGTCAAAACTCACCATTCTGTCAGAGTCTAAAAGATTCAAATTTTTTATTTTTGAGATGAAATCTTCAGAGTTTTTGATGAAGGAGGAGGAATTGCCAACTAAATGTTTTAAAGAAGCTGCAAGATATTTAGACAGATTGTACGTAGGTGAGTCAATCCCTTCCACAATAGGTCTTAAAGGAGTGTCAGCCTTATGGATCTTAGGCAAGCCGTACAACCGAGGAATGAGGGAATGGAGAGAGCGGAGAGATAGTCTTGTGTGTCTAGGAAGTTCAGAAGTTGATTTCAGAAGATTGTTTGTACGGTTATGAAGTTCTCTTGAGGGATCACTTTCTAGCATAGAATACGTATTAGAAGTTAATCAGTTGTTAATCTTTGAATGGTAGTCAGCTTTGTCTAAGATTACAGTTGCATTCCCTTTATCAGCAGGTAAGATAATAATGTCATTGTTGTTACGAAGTTGGTGTATTGCTTTCCTTTCTGTCGGCGATAGATTATCTGTAGGACGACGACTGTTGTTTATGGTAAACATGGCATCGATCCTAAGTAGATTTGCAGTTTGTTTTGGTAATTGTGCAGCTCCCTTTTCAACTTTCGTAAGAAAGAGTTCTTTAGGAATGAAGGTTGGAGAAGGAACGAAGTTAAGGCCCTTTGAGAGCACACTAAGTTCTGCAGGAGAAAGTGTGTGTGAGAGGATTTGTTAATCACAACATTTTTTAAATTTTGTGAGTTGATATGGGATTGGCGAGTTTGTTCCTGTTTAAGTTGGTTGAATTTTCTGATAAGAATTAATTTGTTGGAGAGTTGTGATCTAGAAGCACGGAGAGAGCTCATGTTTTTAATATCAATCTAGGATCTGTTATCTAAAGATGAACTTAAGTTATTTTCTAAAGAATCTCTTTTGCAGAACAAAGAAGCTAATGTGGACTTGGTATCCGCGATTCTTTCATATAATAAATCAAGTTTAGCCTTGTGATAGATATTATGAGCACGTTTAGTGTGAATCGATTCTTTGAAATCTAAAAACTTTGGGATGACAGAGTGAAATTTGCATCTTTTTAGAAAAACTAACCTATTAATAAAAAGTCCAATTTTTAATAGAGTTTTTTCATAATCCTTGATAAGATGTACATTAACCTCATCAGAAGGTAGATAAATATTATTGAAATTAGGATTTACTCGGGATGTATACATTTATAAAAATAAATTTAACTGACTAAAACCCAAGAAAGTATAACAAAAATCTTTAATACATCACGACTAGTTTCATCGGTGCTCCGACTTCCTCAGGTGAGAAATAAAAAACATAAGATATAAAAATAACAAGGTAAAAAAAACATGGACTTTCCAGCTTAATAAAAAGCAGAATAGTAACAGTCATATTTGAATAGGTGACCGTGTGCTACCGTTGGCATGAGTTGAATGTGTGCGACAGCTAATTTTAGAGTGCCAGTACTAGATTACTGCGCTATGGGAATCAGGCAAACTGTAACTTAGATTGTTGTTCAAATGTGAAGGGTCCAGAACTATTTCTTTTGATTCGATAATTCTTCTTTTGAATTCATCCTTGCATATATATAAATTAGTAGTGCATTCCCAGTCAACTTGATGTGGCTGTTCTTCAAGGTTAGAGTTTGCCGAGAAGAGGACATGACTGGAAAGGGCGCTTGCTCATGTTCTACTGTAAGAGATGTCACGTCTATGTTCCTCAAGACGAAGTGAAACAGATTTATCTGTCTGACCAAAATAATGCTGCACAATTACCAAAACAAACTGCGAATCTACTTAGGATCGATGCCATCTTTACCATAAACAACAGTCGTCGTCCTATAGATAATCTATCGCTGACAGAAAGGAAAGCAATACACCAACTTCGTAACAACAATGACATTATTATCTTACCTGCTGATAAAGGGAATGCAACTGTAATCTTAGACAAAGCTGACTACCATTCAAAGATTAACAACTGATTAAGTTCTAATACGTATTCTATGCTAGAAAGTGATCCCTCAAGAGAACTTCATAACCGTACAAACAATCTTCTGAAATCAACTTTTGAACTTCCTAGACACACAAGACTATCTCTCCGCTCTCTCCATCCCCTCATTCCTCGGTTGTATGGCTTGCCTAAGATCCATAAGGCTGACACTCCTTTAAGACCTATTGTGGAAGGGATTGACTCACCTACGTACAATCTGTCTCAATATCTTGCAGCTTTTTTAAACAGCAAGTGCCCTTTCCAGTCATGTCCTCTTCTCGGCAAACTCTAACCTTAAAGAACAGCCACATCAAGTTGACTGGGAACGCACTACTAATTTATATATATGCAAGGATGAATTCGAAAGAAGAATTATCGAATCAAAAGAAATAGTTCTGGACCCTTCACATTTGAACAACAATCTAAGCTACAGTTTGCCTGATTCCCATAGCGCAGTAGTCCAGTACTGGCGCTCTAAAATTAGCTGTTGTACACATTCAACTCATGCCAACGGTAGCACGCGGTCACCTATTCAAATATGACTGTTACTATTCTGCTTTTCATTAAGCTGGAAAGTCCATGTTTTTTACCTTGTTATTTTTATATCTTATGTTTTTTATTTCTCACCTGAAGAAGTCGGAGCACCGATGAAACTAGTCGTGATGTATTAAAGGTTTTTGTTATACTTTCTCCGGTTTTAGTCAGTTAAATTTATTTTTATAAATGTATACATCCCGAGTAAATCCTAATTTCAATAATATATATATATATATATATATATATATATGTTGAATTAAGGTTTTTCTTGTAGCTAATTCCCTAACTTTTTGATCCAGATAAAAAGGATCAAAAATAGTTTAGGTCATTTAAATATGTTTATATTTTCTTGGTGATTGAGTTTTGCAAAAGGGATTATAATGTGTACTGTAACATGCAAACATACAAAATGTAGGAAATTAATTTAATTCTTTATCAGTATCTGTTTTTTAAATTCAATTAAACAGATACGATTATTAGGACTAGCATTTAATCATTGATGCACTTATAATTATTTATTTATTTTTATATTTATGACTTAGAACTTTCCACAAGAATTTATGCACTGTCAGGGAAGAGCAGCTGTGGAATCTCACTTTATGTCAACAATTAAGGAGGCTGATGCCCTTAAACATAGGGGTCAAGTGATTAGTCCTATGCAAAAGAAAGACCATAATCAATTATGGCTCGGTTTACAAAATGGTAAAAACTTTTATTTATCTTTATGCATAATTAGCTTTGTTTATTGTTATCTGTTTATGGTAAATTTTGAAAAAAATCTGCTATCTAAGGAGATATAACAACTTTTATTGTCTGAAAGCATGACATTTCTGACTTATTTCATCCTGAAATCCAGTTCACCTTGGAATTGGAGAACGAAGGCAAATTACCATTCCTTGATATTGTGATCTCAAAAACATTAGAGAATGGATTTGCATTAGGAGTTTATCAAAACCCACTTACATTGGATGTTATCTTCATTCCTCATCTCTTCACATTCCATCACACAAAAAATGGGCATCATTCGTGCCTTGAAAAACATGTGGTTTCCATCTTAAAAGATGAGGATAGAGACAAAAAACAAACTCCAGTTTCTACCCAGCTAGTTCATCCTTTAATGGGTATTCAAGGAGAACTGTCCAAAAAATACTATTTGCTAATCCTCACCATGGCCAAATCCTGATATTCATCATAGAGACTCCATTTTAATCCCTTAATTTTTCCATTTGTCATCTAACCACTCCCGTATGTGGGGAGGGGGGGGGGAGAATCTACTCTCACTTCCTTATTCCTCACAAGAATGTACGGTCTGTTCTTTCCTTCTCTCTGTTTACTGTGTATAAGCCTTTCCGGATTAAAGTGGTAAAATCCTCTCAGCAACTGTCTTTATCCTCTGCCAATCCAGAAAAGCTCTAATTTACATTTCTTCAATCTGTTCCATAATCAACATTTGCAGGTCCGATGTTGGCTTAGTCACTTGTCTCTAGAACATTTCCATAGTTTTCTTATTACATCAGAAAGCAAACAAAATTTATACACAGTTGTTTAGGAATATTTCAAAAAAGTCTTGTACAGCATTACACCTGCAGTATGGACCTCACAACTCTTGCAGGGCATTCTTTTGAACTTTGGATTTGTCAACTCCAGATCTCAAATTTCACTACTTGAAGCATAGTTTAGTATACAGCTTTACACCTCTGCTCTTATCATCATAAAATGGCATCCCCACTGATGTGTCAAAGTTAATAGCTTTTATTATTATGCAGTCTTCTCCAGGGAGTCCAGGACTCACCAGGGAGGATGTCTTCCAAATCATACAATGCTTAAACACCTACCCTATTCTCTCTAAAAACAAAAAAAAAAAAAAGCACTCAGTGTCCACTGGCATTCCATTTACACACTTCCCATTAGAAGAAACTGGACTTCACATATCCCAATCATGTACACACACACACACACACACACACACACACACACACACACACACACACACACACACACACACACACACACACACACACACACACACACACAATGTTGGGTTCAGGGCTTCATCCTTTTTTTAAATCTTTCTGAAGGACTTGACATGAGCGTCATTCCTTATAACTTTGCATCATCAAAAAAACATTGAATATCCTCTGTCAGTCCTTTTCTGTGGTCTCCCTGGCTCTATACAAAACTTTCTGGTATCTTTCAAACAGCCACTCTTTTACAACTTGTACACTAACTGATTGTGTGCTATATCAAATGCCTTGCATAATTCCAAAAATATTACTTTTTATGAGTTTCCCTCATCTATGACATTTGTCATTCCTTCCCACTCTTACCTCCATAAAAAGAAAGTAAGTTACTTACTAAAGCAAGAATTTCCTTCTAAAAACCAATGTTGTCCATCATAGAGAATCTTATGCTATCAAACCTAATAATGCTGCATTCCATCACTCTTACTAATGCATTAAGTACAACTGCATATATACAGGCTGTTTTATGATCAGAGCCTCTATCTTAGCACCACTCTTGTTCAGTGGCATTATTTTTCTTCCTTCCAATCCCATGGGATATTTCTTCCCTATTGCAAATCAGCAGGTTAAGTGCAGTCATCTCCTTTTCACATCCTTAACAACACATGGCATATATCATCTAATCCTATAGGCTTATTTACATATAACCTACTCAACACTTTATACGCTTTGGCTAATTCACTTTTTAGTCCATCCAAAAGACAAGTTATTTTGTATGGTACATTTCATAGCATGCTACTGATATGAAGTAGAACAGTGGTGCCCAAAACACTTTATTCAAAGAATTCAACCTGAGGGACTTCACATGGTGTCGTGTCTGCAAAATGTATTCCTTACCAAAAGTGAATGGACTTTGGTTTGAAGATGAGTGGTGTGAGCATACTGAAAATGCTATGAAAGTGAGTGCCAGAAGTGCAGGTCAGGTGAAGAGGTGGTAGTAAATGTAACAGAATAGGTAAAAATGGGAGTAACGGAAGATGGATTGAGGGAGCGAGTAAAAGTTATGATCATAAGAATAGTAGTATGAAAGACGTGAAGAATGAAGAGTTGGCTATAATGAGAAAGTTAGTACAGGTGCTTACACAAAGTCCTTTGCAGAATGAAGTGTGAGCTTGAGTGAATGCAGAAATTAGTAAGTGGTACAACTGAGAACAGAGAGAGAGAGAGAGAGGTACAAAAAAGAGAAAGGAATGCTTGACTAATCAAGGAAGGGAAGGTAAGGACAGAGTTTTGTATAATGTTTGCATGATAAGAGAAGTGCTTGACAGAAGCATGATCAAATCATATTTTCCTGGATGCAAAAAATAATGATGTTTGCAAGGCTATTAGGATGTAGAAGGGCAAAGAGAAAAAGTTGATTGTCTTGGCAGGAACAAATGATTTGAAGGTGAGATAGGTATAGTATGAGGGAGGATATGAAAGAGTTATTGAAAATAGCAAAAGAGAAGAGTGAGAGTTAAAATAGTGAGTCTATTGCTATGGTATCTTAAAGGTGAATTGAGAAAGATTATCATGATTGCAAATAAGGTTATGCAGGAGGGAAGTTTGTGGTGGTGAGTGAGTTCTGTGAATGAAAAGACTTATGTAAGGTGGTTTGCATTTGAACAGATTTAGCGATCGTAATCTGGAAAAAGTGTTGTTAAATGGAGTGAGATGTTGGAGGTGAAAAATCAGAGAAACTAGAGCTTTTAAGGGTGGAGGGGAAAACAGTTGAGTGAGTGTGAGAATGTACAAAAACTTTCTAAGATCTTACTACTGGCAACAAACCACAGTGGAATAGTTGTGGGTCTAAGTGGCTGTGCTTTATTATACACCTGGCATTAGTGTGCACACTTAATGCCAGGAGTATTCAGAACAAGGGGTCGGAGATTTTGGCATTGGTTAGTTCTTCTTGGCTAAAAGTTATTGGCATTGGTGCAAAATGATATTAATTAGTGGAATAGAATGTGAAAGGTATAGTATTTTCAAGACAGAGTGAAATGGGAGGGGAGGAATATTGTTGATGATAGCTGATGAACTGCAGCCAAAAAGAACAGGATGGAAAATTGATCAATCGGACTGGAATACCTTTTTTTTTGCATCTTGCAGAATTTAATGTTGAGACAGTTAACCAAATATCTATGAATGATGCATGTACCAGACTGTATTTTCAAAACATCATCTTGATTTCTACTCCATCTTAAACCATGATGGAATCTTGCCAAGCAGCCAAAAAAAAAAGAAAAAAAGATCAAGACAGAGTATATTTCAGTGATACCATGCCACATCAAATCTTGGAACTTTTAAACATGCTTAGTCCAAAGTCTGTTATTTTAGACATCAGTCTAAAATCTTCTTGGATCCAGTTTACAATCATCTGCCAATCATGAAATCACTTTGAAAATGGTAGTAGGGAATCAAATCAGAAAAATGAAAGGTAGCATTTGCCTACCTTGGAACATAATGGATGTGCAGTTACTAAATCCAAAGCAAAGTTGTAGACAGTTTAGGAGAAAGCTTTTGCTAGAATCTCAGCAACAGCTTCATAGCCTCCTGAAGTTTTGATATTCAAAGAACAAAAAAGGTGCCTTAATTTCTCAATAAATGGGCTGGAGCAATACAATGAGCCATTTGTTTAGAAGAAACTGAAAAGAGCCCTCTTACTTCTCTAGTTCTGTAGGGGCTGATGACATCTATTTAAGATCATAAAACATCTTCCAACATTTTCTATGGATTTCTTCTTAGTGTGTAACAGAATACTTACTGAGGAGCAGTTTCTGGATTTATGGTATAAGGTAGTTGTCATTTCCTTCCAAAGCAGGGGAAAAATTGCAAAATACACAATTAACATCCTATTGCTCTGATTAGCCATCTTGGTCAGATCTTCGAGAAAATGATTAATGCTTGACCTGTGGTATCTAGAAAGTAGTGATCTTTTTTAAAAAAAAAAACACAGTGTGGCTTTTGTAAACACTGATCAATGTTGGATCACTTGGCCCATTTAGAAACATATGTCAAAGATGAATTCTTGAAATGTGAATATCTAGTTTGAGTTGTCTTTGACACTGTAAACTTATGATAGCCTGGAGATATGGTATGTTAAAAGTCCTTTATCATCTAAGTATCGGGGTGTATTTCCCTCTTTTCATTAAATTTTACTCTAGCCAAATCTTCCAAGTGGGAAGCACATTATCACAGTCATACTGTCAAGAGAAAGGTGTTCCCCATGACTGTCTTAAGCATAACTTTTTGCAGAAGTAAACAGTAGGCAGTAGTCTGTATGTTAACTTTTCATTTTTGTCATTCTTATAACATAAGGATCATTAAAAGGAAACTTCAGCAAGCAATTGATCATATATGTTCATAAACCAAAATAATCACTTATTGCTTCAACCTTCATATCAAGGTCATCATCTAAAGTATATACATATATATGAGGTGTGACAATTTAGTTCCCAGAACAGCTGTGTACTGTCACCCGTGTGGTGATTTGGTTGGATTCACATGAGTAATTGTCTTTGTACATGTATTAACTAATGTGTGCGTAAATCTCAAGACGATAGGGCCATTTGCTAGTTGGCTATTGCAAAAACACTAGAGATCTGTGTGTAAACTTTAGTGTAAAAATGTGTGATCAAAATTTGGAGCAGCTTGTTAACATCAAATTTTGTGTGAAAATCAGCAAAACTGCTACTGAAACATTGGAACTGTTGAAAGTGGCATATGGTATGGATGCTCTGAAAAAGTCAAGTGCTTTTGAGTGGCATGAGAGATTCAAAGGTAGGCGAGAAGATGTGAACAATGACCCCAGAAGTGGCCAGCCAAAAACAAAAATGGATGCAAATGTGAACAGAGTGTGGGATTTGACACAGTCTGAGAGACGATTAACCATGCGATTAATGACTGATGAATTGCAAATGAATCGAGAAACAGTCGTAATTTTAACTGAAGAATTAGGTATGCAAAAGATTTCTGCAAAGTTTGTGCCTTGGATCTTGATGGACAAATAGAAGCAGTGGTGGCTTCAAGTTGCAACTGATCTCTCTGCAAATAAGCACATGTTTCTGAGAGTAATTACAGGCAACGAAACCTGGTGCTTCCAGTATGATCCTGAAACAAAATGCCAGAACATGCAGTGGAAAACCCCCGAGTTCACCACATCTGAAAAAAGCACGCTAGTCACGTTTGCAGTTCAAGACCATGCTGGTGTGTTTCTTTGACCACAAGGGGATAGTCCACTATGAATTCATTGAAGAGAGACAAACGGTCAACCAACAATGCTATTTAGAGGTGCTGAAAAGATTACAACAGCGCTTCCCAAACTGGGGGCCGTGAAATAATGAAAACAAATTTAAAATGTTTTAAGACTAAGTAGATTTTTATTATTTTAAAAGAAACGTATTTTAACTTTTATTATTTATTTATTTTTTTTTTGTTATTTTTTATATTTTAATGGAAAAAATCACACATTGGTGCTGCTTATTTCGGCGCTTAATGAATATTAGTAAATATTCTTTATTCATATGTTTCATTTCAAAGCAGTGGTTAATTGTATTTACTTCGAAAGCTCTCCAGGGAAGCTCCAAATCTTCCTGTCCCTTTCATCAATCAGGGACCGTTGATATTGACTTTATATACATATCAAAACTCATTTTATATTATCACTGTCATCCGAGCTAGTTTTCTGTTACCAATAAAAGTTTCGCATATACTTCACACATGAAAAAAAGCTTAAACAAGTTCATGTGGGTACATAGTTACTCGCTTGCAGTGGTAAACAACCTCCTCTCCCTAAAAGCCACTATACTGCAGAGGCAATAAAAACAAGTACTTTTATTATGCTAGTGAATAAGGTATGAGCAGTCTGTGTAATATATTTCTCAACAAATAGTGCAATTAGAGACAACTGGGATAAAAACACACTAATTAATGAATCACATGTCCCCTCATACAGAAACTATGCCGTATAGACTGAAACAAAACCATATGTTGCATGGGCAAACACAGTATCTTAACTAAAAATTATTGTTATTAATTAGATGTGTGTGAGTTCGATTTCCCAAGACAGCAATAAAATTCAACCGAACGTGTTAAAACTAAGTAATATATATATAATGAATGTTATGGCAGTTTCACATATGGAATTCGGTTGAAGAGAGTTAGCATTTCAACTCAATTGTCAGCTATGCTTTTATCTTTCGGCTGTGCGATCTTTTGTTAATACCACACCAATCATATGCGCGTTTTAAAAACCTGCCTTTGCTGTCTGTTTCGCGTTAGGCTTAATTACCGTAAAGGGAGAAAAGTCACAAAAGAGAAAAATGTTCTTGGTCTGGGGATTTTCCCTTATTCAGGTAATATTCACTAATTTCATGTTATCAGTCTGCGGTGTGCCAGTATCGGTAAGTGGTGATATTATTTGATCTATTCTACATTAAAAAATTTAACCCTGAGATGGATAATTGGCTGATAAAAAATTTAAAAAAAATCCCACGAACAATCAGAAGAAGCAGAAACAGACTCAAAAAAAAAAGGACAGTATTTCATATTTTACCAGAACAGCTCGCATCGTCTTCAGAACCAAACGGTAAGAGGCAAAAAATGTAATATATGCATTTGATTTTTGCAATATTCGCTGTGTATGTTTTGTATTGAATATAAATACAATAAATATTATAATAATATATCTCTCTATTACGATTTTTTTTCGAGGGAGGCCGTGAAATATTTTAATTTTTGCAAAGGGGGCCCTGACATCCAGAAGTTTGGGAAGCACTGGATTACAAGATTCTGTTTGAAGAAAAAGACCTAAATTGTGGCTTTACAGTGGATCATCCATCATAACAATGTGCCAAGCCATAGTGCGCTCATGGTGAGAGAGTTTCTGGCAAAAAAATCATTTACTGAATTAGGTCATCCTGCTAATTCACCCAACTTAGCTCCCTGTGATTTCTGGCTGTTTCCAAAATTAAAGACTGTGTTAAAAGGACGAAGATTTTCTGACATCGCTGATATCCAACATAATGTGATAAAGGAACTCATGAGTATTCTGGAAAAAGAGTTCCAGGCCTGTTTCCAAAAATGGAAACACCGTCTAAACCATGTATAAATGCACAAGGGGGGGGGGAGACTACTTTGAAGGTATCAGTAGCCACTAATGTATAGTTCTGAACATAGATTTTTTACAGGGGGTGCATTTCGGGAGTTAAATTATCACGCCTTGTACAAAGAAACAATCTACATTGTTTGCTAAAATCACAGTAGTTTGGTCAACCATTAAAACTACTGGCCTGACCTCTGGTGATTAAAAAAAAAAAAAACTTACTGTCAAAGCTAGAGTCCTATTATTTATTATTGTCTATTTGGTTACAAATCATTAAGAGATATATTAATCTAGAGAGCAACATGCACTCACATAATATACTCATAAATTAGAACACGACAGTAGAGATTGTGGTCAATAATAGCTGAAATAATTGCTAAGAATCTTAAAGTAAGGGTTTGCTGGAAAACTTGAAGAACTTATGTGGGCTGAATGTGTGCCATCCAACTTCTTAGGATTCTTATGCCACCATTATTGTTAAGATTAGTATGGTTGATCAAAATTTCAAATTTTACAGAGTGATTATTTTGATTTATATTAAACTGAAGCTTTAACATGGTAGTTTTTTTCCACAATTTTAATAATAAATGGTGATCATCATATAACTGAAGGAAAGGATATATGTTCATGTACTCTTAGTAAACAGTCCAGGTTTTCAGCAGCAAAAAGTCTATGTACACTTTTGCTGCAAACACAATCTTCACTTTGATGATGATAGGACATTCTCATTATCCCAGCAATTACTGAAGTCAAGTTCTTATGTTTCATTTTTTTGTTTTTGGAAGTAAGCATACATTCCTTGCACATTCTTCAACTGAGAGAAAAGTATAGGAGAATATTGGATATCCTCCCCCTCTGGGTGGATATCCAACGGGATCCTGATTGATGTTCCTTGCTTCACCTGTATTGTGTTACTGCTTTACTCAAAGTTTGCTTATGGATCATAAATTTATGTTTCTGCAAGAGAGTATCCATGGATGGTTGGATCCTATTCATCATCAATATATACACCCTCTGTCCAAAAAGAAACCAAACTTTTTGAAAATAGAAGAAACTAGTGGTGCCACCTGTTGTATCTTTTTGTTGTCGAAAGCGGCAACCTTCATTTGTGTTGCGTCAACTGTTTATGACATTTGTTTCATTAGAAGCCGAGTTATAGTGCCAAGAGTGACAGTGTGTTTTGGTGAATGGTCGGAAAATGAGTTTCAAGCAGAGAGCTGCAATTGACTTTTTTTTGTTAAACTTGGTAAAAGTTTTACCGAAATGCATAAAATTCTTCAAAAAGCATACGGTGATGAATGCTTATCCTGTATTCAAGTTTATGAGTGGTTTAATTGATTTCAAAGTGGTCGTGAGATGCTTGAGGAAGACGAAAAGTTGAGCTGTCCAAAAACTGGATTGAGCAAAGTTAACATCCAAAAAGTGCATGATTTCATCAAAGAAAACCCGAAATCATCCATGAGATTAATTGAAGATGAATCGGGGATTCCAAAATAACTGTGCACAACATTTTGACTGAGAATTTGGGCCTTCATAAATTGAATTCGCAATTTGTTCCCCACAAGTTGACCGACGACCAAAAAAAGTATCGAATTGAAACACTGCAAGGACCTCATTAAAACCGCTCATAAGGACTCAAACGTCCTTGAAACAATCATTACTGGTGACAAAACATGGTGTTTTGAGTATGAGCCCAAAACAAAGTGCTAAGTGGAGACCACCAGAAGAGGGGCATCCAAAAAAAAAAGTCGCTTAGAGAAGTCAAAAGTAAAGACAATGTTGATTTGTTTCTACTATTCCAAGGGCAATATCCACAAAGAATTCGTTCCGCCTGGCCAAACAGTCAGTGGCGAGTTATATCTCGAAGTTTTGAAGCAATTGATAGTGGGAATTCGTCGTGTATGGCATGAATATTGTGATGCAGGCAGCTGGTCACTTTTGCACAACAATGCACCATCTCATCGTTCGAACATTGTGAGACAGTTTTTGAGCAAAAACCAAGTTTGTATGTTGGATCACTCGTCGTATTCACCTGTGACTTCTTTCTCTTCCCCTGACTTCATTTGCCAATGAAAGGAAAGCAATACGACACCATTGAAAATGTTCAAGTAGCAGTAACCACGACCCCCTCAACTGTATCCCAAAAACTGATGTAAAAAAACAATTATCTTTAAAAGTAACGAAATAATATGTTTCCTCCCAGTCAGTGTTAAAATTATAGGTTCATTGTCTTTTACTTGATTCACTCATTTTAGGATTAAAAATCAAAATATATCAAAAATTTAAGTACAAGACATCGGTAAAATTATGCGCATATAACTAGCAACAGATAATGAACAACATCGAATGCGTGTCTACTTTACATTGTATGCATTTAATACTCATCATGTGTCATTAATGCATGCATCATATAGCATGCCATGAATTGTTGCGTGATGTGCACATGATTATTTCAAACTATACGCCACACGGTTGAACAGCGGCGGGTACACACAAATTGGTCGCCGGGCCCCATGGTGCCCACGGGCATAGGGTTGGGAACGCCTGATGTATATTATCCCCTCTGTTATTCATTATCTATATGGATCACATTATGAAGGAAAGTGGTATTAAACATGATATCAAAATTGGAGATGTTAATGTCAGCTCTTTGCTTTATGCGGATGATGTTATACTTCTAAATAAATCCACTACAAGTCTACAAGATTCCCTGACTAAATTGAATAACTGTTGTAATAGATATGGTATGAAGGTCAGCAATAAAAAGACAAAGACATTGAAAATAGGCAGAATTGTTGAAAATGTTAACTGTGTTGTGAACAGAGAACCTGTGGAACAAGTAAAACATTTCAGCTACTTAGGCACGATTTTTGAAGATGGTAAATTAAACATGGAAATAGACAACATAATCAATAAAGCCGGTATGGTAGGAAGTCAGTTGAATAAATTCATATGGAATAAGAGAGAAATTAGTCGGAACACTAAATTAGCTGTATATACAAGACAGTGTTTAAACCAGTTTTAACTTATGGATCTGAGAGCTGGGTCAGAAGTAAAACACTTGACCAAAGACTAAAGACCACAGATATGAGAGTCCTGAGAAAGATTATAGGTGTGAACAGATGGCATCAATGGCATTATCATATTAAAAACGAGGATATTAGGAAAGAACTTGACATTGTCAGCATCCAGGAATGCGCTAGCAGAGCTAATCTCTGGTGGTATGGTCACTTAAACAGAATGGGCGAGGAAAGATTAACAAAACAAGTGTTCTCTGCCAGGTTGGCAGCAAAATGACCCAGAGGAAGACCAAGATATAGGTGGATTGATACAGTTCAAAGTGCCTTAGACAATAGAAATATAAGATCTGATAATGTTGGAGTCTTGACAAGTAACAGACTGATTTGGAGGAAAATTGTAGATAGGAAGTTAGTGATGATGTAAATTTTTCATGTAGTACTATCATATCCTGTACACCCCTTGAGGGTACATGGCAGGAATTTAATGATGATGATTGAAATGCTTGCTTTAGACTCAATCCAATACCCCCAAAAAAAGTAATAAGAATATTTTTAGTAAAATAAGACAGTTTTGGAAACCCATAAAAGTATGATGCATCAGTTTGCAATTATATAAAATATGCAGATCTCAAAGATAAAAAAAAAAATAATAAATAAAAGAATATAAAAAAAGGCATATATCACCAATTTGTACATCCAGAGAAAGCATAACAAATTTTCCAGTATATGTATCCTCATATACACCCCTTGAGGGTACATGGCAGGAATTTGATGATGATGATGTATCCTCATATACTGGATAATACTCTGATAGTATCACATCAAAATTCAGATTCCAGTCCAGCCAGCCAGCCTGGCTGGCCGAGTGGTTAGCGTATCTGCTCTCCAGCCAAAAGGCTGCAGGTTTGAATCCCACCATGGGCATGGATGTTTGTGATTGTCTGTGGCAAAAGTAGTGGTGGTAGTCAGCAATAGATGGCATTGGTGTAGTTGTGGTCAGTTGGTGGACTGTGTGATGGAGACAGAGTTGTAGAGCATTTGAAATGAATTGAATTTTTCATGTACAACAATGTACATTAAATATCTTGTGTGTTATGTTAATGTCTGTGCTAAATATTTATTAAGGATGTATTCATTTTAAGTATACAGGTAACCCTCGTATAACGCGGATGTTAGGTTCCATAGAAATGCCCAATTATATAAATTGCGTTATGTGAGACTCAGATCACATAGAAAACGTAGAGTTAGATTCCGAAATCGTTTTTTTTTTAAGATTATATAAACATTGACATATCCAACAAAAAAAATATTTTTATTTAATTCAGGTAATTCATGTAAGTTAAGAAAACATAAAACTATGAAACAAATACATAGTATAAAATTATAAAATATTATGAATTGTACGTAAACCTCATTATGTATAATACATAAATGTTTTAGGCAAAATAAAATAAAGTGTATGTTTTAATCGTCATCACTCTCTTCAAAACTAACATTTCGTAGATGTTCTTTATTTACGAGTGGCCGGACATCATTTGTATAATTCTCAGTGCATACTTAAGCTGATTTAGATATCAAGAAGTCAGTAATAAGACCTTGCTTATCACTATGCTACAATTTTTTATTAAGTTCATAATACGGAGCTAAACAAATACAGTCCGAAGTTTATTTTTCACTTGGTTAGACTATAATAAATTTAGTTTAATCCTTTATCCAAGTGTGAGCAAACAAAGTTTGCGCCTGAAAGTATCTTCAGGACTGGGGTAAGGTTGTTAGCTTGCTCCACCTTTGCAATGAGTTGGCCGGTATTGTACCACCTTACCCCAGTCCTGAAGATACTTTCAGGCGCGAACTTTGTTTGCTCACACTTGGATAAAGGATTAAACTAAATTTATTATTGCAGATACAGTCATACCTCGACTTATGCGAATCCAGAACGGTTTCATATATGTATGTATTCCCGTCCCGCTTCACGCCTCACCACTAGTCGTATCTTTCTGCGCCGGCCGCATTCGCCAGTGTCGCATATGCTGTGAACAAGCACTGATGTGTTTCGCACGGTTTCCATTCATACACGATTTTTATAGTCTACAAACCTTGCGATTGTTTAATGTTATGTTCTTGATAAAAATTTTATGACATAAAAAATAATAATGTCGTCCAAAGGAAGCAAGTCTGATTCTTCTACAGCTAGCAAGAAAAGAAATTGAAACTCAACATTATTAAGGATTTTGATGGCGGAATGAAAATTTGTGAGCTAGCAAAGAAGTTTGATCTACACGAATCCACAGTAAGAACAATCAAAAGAAAGGTTTACAGATTTTGGAGAACATAGATTCTAACGAGGAATGGAATGAATTGTAGCCACAAGGTAAGGAATAAAAAATAATTAGCTTGCTATGAAGAAATTTTGTGTGACAAGAAAAAGACATTATGCCATAAGACAAATGTATGAGATTTTATGAAACCATTGACATCGGAATAACTTTCTTTTTTTTATGTACGAAAAACTATAATTATGATTATATTTCTTAAAAAATATAGGTGTTTTTAATAAATTTAGTTTAATCCTTTATCCAAGTGTGAGCAAACAAGGTTTGCACCTGAAAGTATCTTCAGGACTGGGGTAAGGTGGTACAACACCGGGCAACTCGTTGCAAAGGTGGAGCAAGCTAACATCACTCCTATCTCAGCATCTCCCATAATGCAAAACACATCTCCTTGCAGATATGTATAATGTTATGCATTAAGGAAAGGGCCACTATCCAGACTAGTTTCGACCTTTATTGAGATCTCTTCAGTGGGAGCCAGGCCCAAGTGGAGAGAGATACCAGGCGGAAGCATTAGCAATCATCTCTACCTATAGGAGTTGCCAAACAGTGTGCCACCTTTTTATTAAATTACTCTGGATTTAGAGAAAGATGTTGAAAGTATATTTTTCACTTGGTTAGACTATAATAAATTTAGTTTAATCCTTTATCCAAGTGTGAGCAAACAAAGTTTACACCTGAAAGTATCTTCAGGACTGGGGTAAGGTAGTACAACACCAGGCAACTCATTGCAAAGGTGGAGCAAGCTAACATCACTCCTATCTCAGTATCTCCCAGAGATGTGTTTTGTATTATGGGAAATACTGATATAGGAGTGACATTAGCTTGCTCCACCTTTGCAACGAGTTGCCCAGTCCTGAAGATACTTTCAGGCGCAAACTTTGTTTGCTCACGCTTGGATAAAGGATTAAACTAAATTTATTATAGTCTAACCAAGTGAAAAATATACTTTCAATAGGTGTTTTTGTAAACCTTTGGTCCCAATTAACTAATATTTTCTATGTTTGTATGCAAAATTATTTATCCGAGTTATGCGAATTCGACTTACGTGCTTTTTGTTGGTCCCACCTGCCACGTAATTTCTGGGTATGACTGTATCCAGTTGTCTCGTGAATTTTCAGGAGTGCTCCATTGAGAGATCATTATCTATAAAATAACTTTCTTGCTGAGTTCAATCCTTTTGCTAATTTCTTTAAACTGAATTCTTTAACGGATTCATTGCAATCAGAATCTTCGGCAGAACTTTCCCCACCATTTGGTTCGATTTGTTTGTCATCTATTAACTGTACGAGTTCCAACTCATTTAAATCTATTTCCCTATCAATTATTTCATTAATTTTGTTTTCAATCATATCGCAAAAGTGCTCTAAGTGGCCATTACTATAAAAATAATTTTTTTACATAAAAAAAGCATTACATATTGTATGTAACTCACCAAAAAATAAAGTGCTCATCTTGAGATTAACACACTTATGATTTTTAATGCGCTTTACTGGCAGAAAACGAAGACAATTTTCAACAATAAATACTTTATATGTATTTATTGTTGAAACAATAATTGACATATATGCGTGCTAAAGGGTATTTATTTCCCCTAATTTCCACTACTTATAACTACATGTGCGATATGGGCAGACGCAAATTTTGACAAAGATAAAATTTGATTTTTAAGTCACGCGTTGAAAAAATATGAAATATATATAAATATATTATGAAATATATATATTTCATAATCTAATGTATCTAATCTAAGATAAAATCTAAATAAATATTAAATAGAATATTTAGATAAAAATTAAATAGAATCTGTGAAGAAAGGTTAGCAGAACAGGTGTTTGATGCCAAGAGGGCAGGAAAGAGATCCAGAGGAAGACCAAAGTCTAAGTGGATTGATTCAGTCAGAAGTGCTTTAGAAGCATATTAGAAATGACAATATTAGTGCTCACAAGTAACAGACTGATTTGAAGGAAAAAAATTGTTGATAGGACATTAATAATAATGTAAACCTGAACACCCCTTATGGGTACATATCAGAAAGTTGATGATGATTTTATATATATATATAGATAGATAGACACATACGAGGGTGGTGTGAAAAGTTCTCAGCCTAACAATGAAAAAAACATTTACAATTTCAATATTACTTTTATTTTTCAACATAATCTCCATTAAGACTAATACATTTATTCCATATGCTCCAGTGCTATTATCTCGTCCCTGTAGTGGTTCGCAGTATAATCTGCAAAATATCTCTCTACAGCTGTAATCATCTTGATTTGAACAAAAACGCTGGCCAGCAAGGAGGAATTTTAGTTTTGGGAAGAGATAGAAGTCAGAGGGAGCCAAGTTTTTTGTTGATTTATTGGTGTTTTGGATTCAATTTAATGGATTTAAGTGTTTAATTTTGGTATATTATAGGAGCTTTATTAGCGTGGTTAGTGTACTAAAGTGTTTTATAACATAATCTATGTCGGGAAGTCGCCGCTAGATGAATTCGTAACGTGTAGTGTTCGTGCAAGCTCCAGATAAGATAAGTATCATTTTCAGTTATCGATACAAATTACTTAATATTGTGTAGTTTTGTTTTGTTTGCCTTGCGTATTTTAGTGCGACTATTTTTGGTGTGTTATAACGTATAATTTGACAAAACACGTTACAGATAAGTATGGCACCTGTGCGAAGGAAAATGGCGGCCAGTAATGAAGGTTCGCCATCGTTATCAAAGAACGGTAGCATAAAAGAAATGAGTCAGTGTACTAACTGTGAAATGTACGCTTTGCGGAGTGCGGTCGGAGTGTGGTTAGATGATGATAAAGGATTGAATGTGTGTAGAAAATGTAGGGAGAATGCGGAATTGAAGTGTATTTCGGATCGTGAGTGTAATATTTTTGTCAACCTTCAGAATGAAGGAAATAGGGATATGACAAGAAACGGCAAGGTTGTACATGAAAATTGTGAGAGTGTGAATGTAGAAAGTGTGAATGATAGTATAAATGGTTTCTCAGAGAACAAAAAAGATGAGATAGATGCATTGAGTGAGATCGCGTTGTTGAATAGTGCGATAAAAAGAGCAAAACAGCAGCTAGAGTGCATGAACAAAAGTAGACTGAATGAACCAACCAATAATAAAATGTATGACAGGAAAAATAGACGTATGAATGTGAACATGAACAAAATGAAGGATAGAGTGCTGTATGGAGACTCGTTAGTACGAGGTGTGTTAGTAGAGGATATGACAAAATCGTACCAACCTGGTGCAACCATAAAGGACGTAACTGCGTCTATTAGAGAGCAAAAGGAAAGGGTGAAAGAAATGATTGTTGTGGCAGGTACGAATGATTTGAAAGGAGATAAAATGGAAATGATAGAAGACCTGAATGAATTGTTTGAGGTAGCAAAAGAAAAGAGTGAGAGAGTTAGAATGATTAGTCTTTTGCCACGGTATGACAGTGAAATGTTTAAAAGGAGGGCTATAATTGCAAATGACTTTATGCGTGGGTTATGTATGACGAGTGGTGTGGAATTTGTGGATGTGTGGAGTGAGTTTGATGGGCGAAAGGATCTATATAAGATGGATGGCTTGCATTTGAATGGCTATGGTGTAAGAAGACTTGAGAAAGTGTTGCTGAATGTAGTGGATGTGCAAATTCAGGGAAACTAGATTTGTTAGGGGGGGGGGGAGTAGAGATACAGTCCTTATGGCGGCAGTTGAATGTAAGAATGAATATAATATGCCAGAGCAAATAAGGACAACAAATCTGAGTGGGATAGTTAATATAAGGCATCAAGGTAGGGTTGGGGCTAATGGGGGTCTTAAATTCATGTACACTAATACTAGGAGTATTAGGAACAAGAAGGAAAAGTTTTTGGCCATGGTTGGCACTTCCAGACCACAGGTTATAGGTATTAGTGAGACATGGCTGACTGTAGATGATATAACTAGTGGGATTGAATGTGATGGGTATAGTGTGTTCAGGAATGACAGAGAGAATAAAATGGGGGGAGGAGTATTGTTGATGATAGCTGATGAACTCCAGCCAAGGAGAATAGAAGTTGAATTGCAGGATAGAGAAAAGAGCACATTTGAGGCCATTTGGTGTGAGATTGTGGCTAGCAGAACTAAATATACAATTGGGTGCTGCTATAGACCAGGTGATGGAAAAGATGGTGGTGACAGTATGCACAAGCAAATAGAAGAAATGAGTGGAAGGAGGGTGATTATTATGGGAGATTTCAACTATGGTCGCATTGATTGGAGTGAGGAGAGGACACACGGGAGGAAGGAACTGGATTTTATGTGGTTATTAAGGGACAACTATCTGCGACAGCATGCAATGGAAAATACTAGGGGTCAGAGAGTGCTTGACCTAGTAATTACATCTGAGGATTTGGCTGTAACAAATATGACCACATTGCCACCAATCGGTGAGAGTGATCATAGGGTCTTGACTTGGGAGCTGGCTAAAGGTGTAGAATTTTCAATTAAGACAGGGTACATGTGGAATTATCGGGCTGGAAAGTATGACAAGCTTAGGAGTTTGATTGGTTCAGTGCCATGGCATGGTAGTTAAGAAGTGCTTGCATGAAGCAATGGCTGACTGTATACCTAGAGTCCGAATAATAAATCAAGTAGGGGTTAAATGGATGAATAACACCATTAAGCTTGAGTTGCAAAAAAAGAAACAACTATGGAGGGAATTTAAGGAGAAGGGTGACCGGCAGGCACATGAAAGGTATAAAGCGCAGGCCAGAAGGGTGATGAGTGTGGTAAGAAAAGCAAAAAAGGATTACGAAAGAACATTGGCCATGCAGGCTAAAGAGAATCCTAAACAGTTTTTTAGATATGTAGCAAGTAAAAGGAAAAATGTACATGGCAGATTGATTTTAAAGAATGCCGATGGTAGGGAGGTAACTGAATCAGTTGAGATAGTTGAGTTACTGAGTGAGCACTTTGCAAAAGTATATCATCCAGGTGGTGACATTGCAGAAACGAATAAACCAGTAGATTATACAGGAATTGTGGTTAATGAAGTGGAGGTGAGTAGTCTATTGCATAACCTCAATGTCAATACATCTGTGGGATTGGATGGTATACCAGCTCGTGTTGTACGAGAAGCAGCTAAAGAATTGTCAGTACCCTTGACCATTTTGTTTAATTTGAGTCTCGGGTCTGGGTTAGTCCCGAGCGGGTGGAAAGAGGGGAAAATAGTTCCACTGCATAAAGGTGGTTCCAGGACTGCTGTTGTGAATTACCGACCGATTAGCATATCAGGAATCATTATCAAGGTCTTAGAGAAAATAGTCAAGAAGAAAATACAAGATTGGATAGAAGAAAATGGGATACTGTATCGGGGACAGCATAGTTTTGTGAAGGGTAGGTCATGCCTCAGTAACTTGCTCACGTATTATAACACAGTAACGGCTGAACTGGATAAGGGTAATGGGTTTACGGTGATGCTACTGGGCCTTTGACAGGATTCCACATGGAATTCTAATCAGTAAATCGCAGCATATGGGAATGGACATAGAGATGGATAGGAGGGTGGTTGACGGAGAGATATCAGAGAGTGGTTTACTCGGGAGTAGAGTCCACAAGACGACCTGTGACTAGTGGTGTGCCACAAGGATCTGTTCTTGGACCACTGCTGTTTAATTTGTTCATAAATGATATAGGAAATGATCTGAGAGGAACAGTTCATTTGTTTGCGGATGATGCGAAGTTGGGTAGGGCAATAGTGAATGCAGATGACGTCAAAATTTTGCAGGATGATTTGGATAGATTGGAGGTCTGGGCTAAGGAGAATGGATGTCAGTTTAATGTGGCAAAATGTAAGGTTATGCATTTTGGGGTGAAAAGATTGGCGGCAGTTTACTGCATTGGTGGAACCGTGCTCCAGGAAATTGATGAGGCACGAGATTTAGGAGTGTTGGTAGATAAGGAATTGAAATTTAGGGGACACATTGCAAAAGTGACCAAAACAGCTCATCAAATCACTTGGTTGCTGAAGAATACGTTGACAAGCAGGTTATTTTTCCTCTGTATCGAGCCTTGATAAGACCCCATCTAGACTACTGTGCTCAGATTTGGTCACCTAGGTTTCTTCTTGATGGGGAGGAGGTGGAGAGGATCCAGAGGCGAGTGACCAAGATGATAGCAGGTCTGTGGAATGAACCGTATGAGAACAGGTTGAGGATTTGTGGGTTGCAAAAATTGGTTGATAGGCGGAGGAGGGGAGATATGATTGAGACATTCAAATTACTGAAGGGTTTCTATAAAATTAATTCAGAAGATATTTTTGAGAACAGGGCTGGTTGTGGGAGGACTAGGGGACATCCATGGAAACTGGGCAAAAGTGTGGTTAGTAAAGGTGTTAGAGCTGGGTTCTTTACTTTTAGAGTAGTGAATGAGTGGAATGCGCTCCCTGAGTCTGTGGTGGATGCTGTGATAGTGAATGAGTTTAAGGCGAGGTATGATAGATACTGTATGAATGTCAAATAGTTGTGATGAATATGATTTGGGCCTCCCTCAATGAGTCTAATGACTCCCTGGAGTTGCCCGTAATAATAGTAATAGTAATAAAAAATAGGGTGGATATTCCAACAATTCATAGTGCAGATCCCTTAATTTTCCTATTGCCAAAACACCTTTGTGTGCAGGTGCATTGTCCTGAAGAAAGATGATTTTTTTTCTTCTGCAAACCGGGTCTTTTCTCACGTATTTTTCATCTAGTCTGGTTAAAAGATCAGAATAATATTCCCTGGTTATTGTTTTACCCTTTTCAAGATAATTAATAAACAAAATGCCTTTAAGCATCCTAAAACACCGATGGCATGAATTTTTGTCTGATAGAACCGACTTTGTCTTCTTTGGCAACTGGCTTCTGTCCACTGTTCTGATTTCTGTCTGGATTCTGGTGTGTAATGATGAATCCAAGTCTCATCCATAGTAATAAATCAACGCACAAAATCAGTTTTATTCTTGTTAAAATGCTCCAAGCACTGTTCAGAGATTTTCATGCAAGTGTATTTTTGCGCAAAGCTTTTTCATTTGCGATTCTTCATGCAAAATATATCCCGCACATTCTTTTGAAATGCCTATAGTCTCTGCAATTTCACACACTTTGACTCGCTGATCATCCAATACCATATTGTGCACTTGATCAATGATTTCTGGTGGTGTTACACTTTTTGGATGTCCTTCATGTGGATCATCTTCAAGGCTGGTATGACCACGTTTAAACTCGGCAGCCCATTTCTTAATTGTCAAAAACAAAGGAGAAGAGTGCCCATAAACTTTTATGAACTTCGAATGAATTTCTTTCGGCATTAAACCTTCTTTTACAAAGAATTTTATAACCTCACGATACTCAATTTTATCCATTTCAAGGGATACAGACAACACTTTTGCTTCAGACAGCTGTATAAAACAAACTACTTGATTGAATGACTTGCAAGTTCACATGGATGCTTATGACAGCTGTACTAACACTCAGAAAAAAAAAATCTTGCTAATAGTGTTGCCATGTATGGTCGAGGCCGAGAACTTTTCAGACCAGTACAAAGACACACACACACACACCACACCATCAGGTAACATTAAACCTTGCAAAAAATAAATATATAAAAAATACAAATAATGGAATTCATGTACACACTCTTAGTAGATTGATATATTATAGATGACCATATCTACTGTTAAATACTATCGAAGTTAAATACTTGATTTTCTTTAGATATATATTACAAAAAAAAAAAAAAATTGATCCTCTAGGGCAGTGTTTCTCAAAGTGTGGTATGTGTACCCCCGGGGATATGCGAAAGGTCGTTAGGGGGTATGTGGCAATTTTCGGCTATGCATAATTAAAGTGGTCATTATATTTTTCAACAAACAGTGCAATTAGAGAGAACCAGGATAAAATGGCACTAACTAATGAATCACATACCCTCTCCAACAAAAACTGCTGTATAGACCAAGCAAAACCATATGTTGCCAGTGGAACATATCGTTTTGTTTGACACCACTCCCATCGTTAACGTGTTAAAACTAAGAAATATATAATGAACGTGTTTCAGATATTATGGAATTCACTTGAAGGAAATTAGCATTTCAACTCAATTGTTGAAATGCTAATTTGTCTTTGGTTCGCGCAATCTTTTGTTAATACCTCACCAATCATATGCAGTTCTTCGCTGCTCTACGTATCTCAAGTCTTGTAAATTACTGGTAATTTTTGCTTGAAATAATGGGAAAGAAGATGACACTATTTGGGTAGATGACTTTGATGATGCACACAAAAAACTGTACTCGATACCAAAAGTAGTGATAGCGAGTAGGAGCTTCTTGGTAAGTCGCATCATTTTCAGTTTTTTTCTGAAAACTAGTTTCCGAAAATTCCCGCACGTATCTCGCAACACGATTTTTTAGCTTTAATTTTGGGAAAAAAGTTAGAGTTGTATTCGAGTAAATATGGTATTTTTTTTTTTTTTTTTAGCTTTCAAATTCTTATGCATAGATCATTGGTTAAAGATTGGATTTATAAAACCCCCAAAAGAGAGCAATATAGCAAATACAAGTAGCTGTAAGCAACAAGAAAACGTTGATATTGCATCTGGATCAAATGAAATTGATGAGTGCATCGTCTGACATCTCTAGAGAACCAAAATCTAAAACTAAATCGTATTTTTTGTTTACATGAACATATAAATTCAAATAAAACTAGATATTTAATTTTAATTAATATTTTTAATTAATTTATTTTTTTAATTATTAGTGGTACTTGGTAATAATGAAAATTTAAGAAGGGATACGCAGATATCTGAAGTTTGAGAAACACTGCTCTAGGGATATAGATTCTTCCATTACTGACATATCCTTACTCCTACTGGTATGACACATGATGATATCTGCAAAAACACAAGGTTCTGTGTCAACCAGTTACTCATCAATTCTGTTTTAATTTTGCATGAGTTAGTAAGTTTAAGTTAATGTGTCATGCTTGGTTGATTTACAAAAAAAAATCTTAGTTTTTTTACATTAAATATTCTAATTTCTTTGGCTTTCTTAGATATTTGAGTAAGTCTAAATGAAAGTTTATGTTCTATTGTTCTTATAATTCTGTGTCATAATATCAGATACATTCTGCCATCCAAGTAGAGTTCAAACAATAGTTTGTTTTAGTTATGGGAGAAGAAAAGTTGCATTTCATGCTTAACAAAAAAAATCAGTTTTGTTAACTCTTGATGCTCCCTGATAGCACCTACATCTG
Organism: Typopeltis vanoorti; assembly: GCF_054136105.1. NCBI lineage: Eukaryota > Metazoa > Arthropoda > Arachnida > Uropygi > Thelyphonidae > Typopeltis > Typopeltis vanoorti. The sequence continues at coordinate 33,186,235 of NC_143567.1, read as the reverse complement.
GTGTCAGATGCAGGTGCTATCAGGGAGCATCAGTATTTCACAATAACATTTAGTTATTGTGAAATATACTGACTCTTGGAAAGGTAATGGAATTTTTAAATTGTATAATTTTATATTATCCAGGTTTTATTTCATCTTAGATGTTAATAAACGTAAATGTTAGACAACTACGTTTTTTTTTTATTTGAGAGTGGCTCTTAGGAAGAAGGAGGAGAAAGCATATTGGATAAAAAGGAAGGGAATTTATAGTTTTGAGGAAGGAGTACCTCATTACATATAACAACTGAGGGTTTATGAATTTTGGACCTAGTTACAGCATCAGAGGCTGTGCTCCTAACTGTTTGGCCTCTGATTGGGGAAGGGCAACCATGCTGTCTTGACTTGTCTGTGCATATGGAGTTTTGATTAAAAATGATTGTGGAATTATACCCATTCTTAATTAGACCAAATAATTATGACAGATTTAGGCAATATTGTGGCATTCAGAACTACAAAGGGAAGAAGTTAGGACTGTGTAGAAAATAAATCGCGTATTTCACGGAGTACATTTTCAGTGTTAGGAAGATAAACCAAGTGTAAGTTATAAATGGATAAACAGAAATATCTATTTAAATATTATGGAAGGGGATACAAGGAGAACTGTGAGAGCAACTCATGAGCAATATATAACAGAATCTGGAACATATTTTGTTATATACTGCAAAAAAGTAAAATCTGATTATAAAAGGGAAATTAGCCAAACTGGTGGAATCCTACAGGATTCTTTGGCTATGTGGCAATGAAAGGAAAGGAAGCATGATTATGGAAAGACTACTTTAATTAATGCCAGCGGTAAAAATAACCAGGAGAAATATCAATACTTAGTTGAAAAGCTATCAGAAACCTGAAATGTAGAAAAGACAGCTCGAGTAGTGGATATTTGGCCTGGATTTGGTATAAAAGTTTCACAGTGATTATAATTCAAACAGTTGAATCTCAGATGATTGTAGTGATGCTCTTGTCATACTAACTTATGAAAAAGAAAATAAAAGTGAATATAACAACTACAGAGGAATTTTCTTAGTAAGTTTTCTAGAAAATCTTTATGCATTTGTAATTGAGAGAAGGCTGAGAAAAATTGCTGAAGAAAAATATGTTGAAGTTAGATTTAAGCCAAATAGGGATTTTTGGCCTAAGTATAAATAAATATATTCCTTAAATTGTTCATATTTGGTCTAATGTATTAAAACTAAGAACTTTTATTGTTAAAAGACCATAAGATTTAATGATTACAAATACAAAGAGCCAACAGGTTTCACTAGCCACTGTCTAGCATTTTCAAGGCTGTACTGGTGTGAAAACAAATGCATCAAGTTACATGAAAACATACACTTTAGTAACTGCTAGGCCATTACATTTGATAATTCGTGTTTGATGGTGTGCATGTGTTCGAATGCTTCAGTCAGAATCCAGTGTTAGATCCTGAATGCAGAGCTTTACAAGTAAATTCTTTATTCAGGATTTAACATGACAAACTGCTACTTATTAAGGAGATATTTGCACATCAGCTAATAATTATAAAGTATTATTTTATGTTTTGTAATAATTGTAGTCCATGTGTGCCATATAGTGAGAGTTATTGCTAGGTTATTTGTAATTCCCAAGTAAGCTGTCTAGTACTTTGCGAAATTCCGAGAAAAGTTTATAATAGTAATCCGGAATAATCACGTATAATCGGTACGAGTCGAGTGTAGCGCTGTAGGCTATACCTACGCAGAAATATGACGTCAGAGCACCTACTTAGAATAATGTAACCGGACAGGTTAGCGAGAGTGTAGGATCACCCAAGGGGCATGAACGATGGGGTTCGTGGGTGAAAACCGCATTGAATAGAGGGCGCCCGAATAGGGCGAATAAAAGACGAAGCATGCCGTTTTAAGGGTCTTTTAATCTTGGAGTGCCGGATTAGAGTTTCAAGGGGAGTTTGTCAGAGGATTTGTGAGAGAGCGGCGGGTTGACTACAGGAATGATTGACGGCAGGTTCTTTTCTTGAGAATGCTTGAAGATTTTCAAGCAGAGCTGATCGCGATATGACGGCCCATGTGGAATCGAGCCTTAGCAGAATGTCCCATTGGAGAAAGTTTCCTGCGGAGCGGTAGACAGCACGCAGCAGTCGGAAGCAATTAGAAGAAAAAGCGTAGTACATCGCCAGGCGCAAAGACAGCTGAAGGATATGCAGTATGGTAATCCAGACCTACATGAGATGGCGGCATGAAATCTGAAAAGATCCGGTAATGTAAGAGTTTTCGTTCTATGTTAAAATTTGTTTAGAAGAACAAGAAATTTGAGTGTGTTGTAGAGAACTTTTAGCGAGAATTTGACTGAATTAATTGAGCCCTTGTGGAACAAAGAAGAGTTGTTAAATAGGCAGTGATTTGTGAATGGCTAGACTTGCTTAGATGAAATTTAGAATTAAGGTAATCATTGATAGAGTATTAATGAAAGTGTTCAATAAGTATTCTGTGAGTAACCTGTGAATGGAATTATATAATAGTAGTATTATATTTAAACCTAATCCTTTCATAATTGAAGGATTTAATTTGCTCTGATTCATTGTGATTTAGTATAACCCTTAACTTAGAGTGAATTTTGATCCATTGAGTATTTAAACTTAAATAACTGTAAAATGTTTTATGTTTTCCAATAAACATGCTTTGTACCTTATACCTGAGTTATGCCTGATTACGAATTCAAACCACCACTTATGAAATTGAACCTTTTGGCGGGAAGGAATTTAGATATAATTGTTTAAGTGAGATTCGGTCTACGACTGCTAACTGAATCTTCACGGCGCTAGCGTGAGATAAATTATTGTGTGTATCCTTTTAAGTTTTGAATTATTTCCCTGAACAAGAGTCTCTTCTGTTATAGGATATTGGCTGGCGCAGCGAAATATAAATTTTGCCAATATCCAAAGAGGAAATAAATCTGAATTAGCATTTTAGGAGCACGACAATAGATTAGAAGGAGAGTTATCATAGAGGTAGAATAAGATATAATATAGAGAGATAGCGACATAACAATAGAGTAGCCAGTAGGACTTTGATTGTACAAAGTTTTGAGTAAGCAAAAGGATAGATTCTAGAGACAGTAAGTTAATGTATAATAGGATTGAATTTACTATATAACATTATATGAAAGTAAGGATATAACAATAACACAGCCGACGAATTACAGATATAACACCAGTACATGACCACATGTTGTGTAGTTTTACGCATATTGTAGTTCTGTTGAGCTGAGAGAATTGATGAGATATTTCCATATGTCTTTAAGAATAGCACCTTGATTTCTATTTAAATTATTGCCTGTGCCTAGCACGACTGCTGCTTCTTTGAAAGTTCTGTGTCTGTAGTCATTCTCGATGTAAGGCATAGAACTGTTTTTCCGATTTATAACGTGATTCCATGTTGAGAAACGATGAGCTAAACCAGATGTGATGATTCTATTGTGATTGACATCCCCCACATGTTCTGTCTTATTTCAAAATTTCTAGAGGTCTGTCCAATGTAAGAAAGGCCACACGTGCATGGAATTTCGTATACTCCAGGAAATTTGAAGAAAGGTACCTCATCTTTGGGTGATCTTAAGACTTGTCTGATCATGGTAGTTGGTTTAAAAACTACTCTGATGTTATGAGCTTTTAACATTCTCGCCAATTTTTTGGATACTGAATTAATATATGGAATGACAGAATATGTGGGATAGAAAAAAGTCTTTATCATCTTCCAGAGGCTACAGCAAATACTATCAGATTCAATAGTACCATTATTCTTGCCTCAGCAAAACCACCAATACCTAATACTACTCCATATGATAAGAAAGCAATTCGCAATTTACGTAACAACAAAGACATTATAATAACCAAAGCGGACAAAGGAAATTCAACAGTCATTCTCAACTCGAAAGATTACTTTAATAAGATTAACTTGTTACTAGCAGACAGTTCCACTTACCAAGTCTTAAATAAAAATCCCATCATGAGTAATCATCTGGAGACTAACGCTCTTATCCGCAATATGACCAGTTGGTCAGGTGAACTAAAAAAACAACTTAAGTCCTTACACCCTATTACTCCACACCTTTATGGGGCACCAAAGATTCATAAAGAAAACGTACCATTTCATCCAATAGTTGATGGAAGATCCTCACCTATGTACTTACTAGCAAAGCATCTGGCAAATTTAATGAAAGGAAAAATTAGACAAACAGAGACCCATTAAAAACTCGCAACAATTTGTGGAAAAAATCGAGAGTATCAAAATATCACAAACGGACATTATGGCTAGTCTAGATGTACTGTCCTTATTCACTAATGTACCGGTCATAGAGGTGGTCAACATTCTGAAAGATCTCTTCCTGAGGGAAGAGATCTTTTAGAATGTTGTTTCATCATTGCCTGAAATCAAATTTCTTCAAAGTAAATAACATAGTATACAAACAATCGGACGGTCTAGCCATGAGTATCCCCCTGTCACCACCATGCGCACAACTATTTATGGAAAAACTTGAAAAGAATATTTTTTCCACCATTTCACCTAAACCGTTGATTTGGTGGAGATATGTCAATGACGTGTTCATCATTTGGAAGGATACCATGGAAAACCTTCTCGTGTTCCTTAATAAAATCAACTCACTACATAAGATCAAATTCACTCACTATTGAACTGGAGAAGAACAAAGAACTACCCTTTCTTGACATACTGGTGATGAGAGAAGATAACAATGTCCAACTGTCCATATACAAGAAACCCACAGATACAGGTAGATATCTACATTATTTATCTAACCATCATAGATCACAAAAACACAGCATCATTCGTATGCTCCGTAATAGAGCCTTAAGGTCTATTTCAAAAGAAGTAGATGTACAGAGAGAACTGTCACAAATAGCTAACTCTATCTCTGAATGGATACCCTTCTAACATTTTAAACAAATTGCTTTTTAAAGACAACCTCCAACAACGTGGAATGGAGTCCCAATATGTGTTTACAGCTGTCATTCAGTATCCACAAAATTGGCGAGAATGTTAAAAGCTCGTAACATCAGAGTAGTTTTTAAACCAACTACCACGATCAGACAAGTCTTAGATCACCCAAAGATGAGGTACCTTTCTTCAAATTCCTGGAGTATACGAAATTCCATGCACGTGTGGCCTTTTTTACATTGGACAGACCTCTAGAAGTTTTGAAATAAGACAGAAGGAACATGTGGGGGATGTCAATCACAATAGAATCATCACATCTGGTTTAGTTCATCATTTCTCAACATCAAATCACGTTATAGATTGGAAAAACAGTTCTATGCCTTATATCGAGAATGACTACAGACACCGAACTTTCAAAGAAGCAGCAGTGGTTCTTTAAATAGAAATAAATAGAAATCAAGGTGCTATTCTTAAAGACACATGGAAATATCTCATCAATTCTCTCAGCTCAACATAACTACAATATGTGAAAAACTACACAACATGTAGTCATGTACCGGATTCTGACTGAAGCATTCGAACACATGCACACCATCAAACACGAATTATCCAATGTAATGGCCTAGCAGTTACTAAAATGTATGTTTTCATGTAACTTGATGCATTTGTTTTCACACCAGTACAGCCTTGAAAATGCTAGACAGTGGTTAGTGTTAGTGAAACTTGTTGGCTCTTTGTATTCGTAATCATTATATCTTATGATCTTTTAACAATAAAAGTTCTTAGTTTTAAGTATATTCCTTATTATATAAGGAATATATGTGTTATAAAAGGATAGCAAAAACATCCATTTAAATATTATGGAAGGGGGTACAAGAAACTTTGATGATCTAGGGGGAAAAAAATGATATCTTACGAAGGGGTAAACTGTTCAAAACAGTAAGTCTTGTGTCTAAATTTTTTTTTCACATGGTTATACTATAAATTAAAGATTCCAAGAAATTATATTCTTGGTTTTTTATACTTGGATAATGAATGAAACCAAGAATATAAATTTCTTGGTCTGTAAAGTAATCCAAGAATTCTTTTAAATCTATTTCACAATTTATATTTGCAGTTTCTTTTATATCTGCATTCATGCACTTTGGTATTTTAAGGGCAGTTTTTTATTTTCAATTATTGTTTTTATATCATTGTCCCATATATTGTAATTTTTTATTTTTATGATATTTTTTGTGATAATTTATAGTAAGCCTTATGGCTTAACTTCAACCTTACACTGTAGCAATGCATAGCTTAAAGTTTCAAATTGACAGTTGGAATTGAAACATGGAAGAAAGAAAGAGTTTGATGTTAAACTATTTTTTATAACCTGTATGGGCTACATTGTTAGAGAAACCTGCTATTCAAATAGGATATGCTAAGCTCAGTTCTTTACTCTATGCAGGTGGTATTATTCTCTTAAATAAATTGCCACAAATCTTCAAGTCCTTAGCCAAGTTAAATAACAGGTATGACAATTCGATGTGAAAATTAGCAATAAAAAAGAAACTGAAAATATTAGAAAAACAGAAAACATCACCTTACTCTCCATAGTGGATATATATATAAAATAAGTGATATATATATATATTAATTACTTAGACACAACTTTTGATGAAAATAGCAAATTAAATGTAGAAATAGGTTCCAGAATGAGTAAGGCTGATATGGTGGGAAACAAGCTGAATAAATTTGTATGGAAAGTCTTTTCACTTGGTTATAATTTATATTAAACTTGCCAAGAAATTAAATTCTTGTTTAATCCTTTATCCAAGTGTGAGCAAACAAAGTCTGTGTATGAATTATCTTCACAACTAGGCTACATGTATATAGAAATTAATGACTTCACATCAGTCGCCTACTATAGAACTTGCTGTAGCTAGTCCTTAACTTCTATAATATTATAAAATTCTATAATATTATTGTGTCTCTTTTTTCTACCTTCATTTTTGTGTAGAGTCTGTGTATAGTCCTGGAAACATATGCCAGCTGGCTTAAAGCTTGTATAAAAAAAACTAAAAAAAACTTATAAACTCAACTCAAAGAGCTATACAAACTCATCCAGAGCAGACTTTTAAAACATGCACATGTCTCCAACTCACTGGTCATGAGCATGAATCCAGGATTCATGCTCATGACCAGTGAGTTGGAGAATAGGTATGCTCTCCACTTGGCCAACCTGGCCAACAATACAAACTTTAATGAACAAAATTATATAAAGACGGAGAGTTCATTTAACCAATTGATGGCACTAACTAGGAGTAATTGCATCATCATCATAATCATTAAATATTAAAGTGTTGGAGACAGAAGACATCTTTGTCTTACTCCTTGATTTATAGATTGCTTTTCAGACACTTTTTCATTTATTTTTATTTCATTATCTTTGTATATAATCAATATTGCATCCAGTAAATTATTAGATATATTTATTTTTTGTAATATATCAAACAGTATATATTGTTTTACTTTGTCAAATGCTTTTTCATAATCTATAAACAAAAGATGAGTTTCTAAATTAAATTCTCTTCTTTTCTCTATAAGTAGTTTCAAACAAAAAACTGAAGTGTCCTTTTCTAAATCCATTTTGGCATTCTAATAATATTTTTTCACTGTATATTTTCAATTTTTCATTAAGTATTGTAGCATGTATTCAATAAATTAATACCTCTGTAATTATCAGGTTTTGTTTTGTCTCCCTTTTTAAATATAGGTATTACTATACTTATTTGTATTCCATTCTATTGGTATTTGTCCATTTGTATATATTTTATTTCAAATCTGATGAAATTTTTTTCCAGCAAATTTATACAGTTCAGAGTTTATCCCATCTTCTCCTGCTGATTTACCATTTTTTTATTTTACTTAGGTTGTCCTTTAATTCTTTTATTGTTATTTTATCATTTAAAGCATTTTGTAAGTTTTTGGTGTAATTTTTTTTGTTAGTATTAACTGTCCAAAGATCTGTAAAGTAATTCAAGAATTCTTTTAAATCTATTTCACAATTTATATTTACAGTTTCTTTTATATCTTCATTCATGTACTTCAGTATTTCAAGGCCAGTTTTTTATTTTCAATTATTGTTTTTATTTCATTGTCCCATATATGAAATTTTTTATTTTTATGTTTTTTGTGTCCCCCTAAACTTTCATATGCTGCTGATGTAATAATTTTTTTTTTTAATATTATTCTGTTCTTTCTCAATGTCTTCATTTTCTTGTATTTTTTCTAAATAGTTATTAATCCTCTGTTGGTATAAATTTCTTATATTTAAATTTTTTAGTAGTTGGGAGTAATTGCAAATTCCTGAAACCTCCAGGGAAGGAGTGTCCCCACACACTCCTTCATAATTTGATTTGACACATAATTTGATGCACAGTCTGCACATGCAAATGGTTGACTGAAATTCTCCATAGATTTAATAAGTGGACACAGCAGCCTTATCTAGTCCTAAATCTGTTTAAGCTGGCTCTAGAGATTTTGAGGTAGATTGAATCCAGAGGTTTGATAGTTGGATCTGTAATCAAGTACTTGTTTGTAGTTCATTCCAGAGTCTTCTCCACCAGTCCTCAGGAAAATCACCTGATCCACAAGCCAGATGGAAGATCTGAAGGTAAGACAGTGAACTGGAGGTGAAGATATCTGATGTTTAAGAAAGTGCATGTTATTTCTGATTTTATTCATTTCTTTGATGATAGCTTCTCTTCTGAATTCAGTTTGTATACAAATAGGAGCTTTCTCAAAATTAAAGGGAAAAAGACCTGTAAAAAGCGAAAAAACCTCTTGCTCCTTAAAATCTTTAAATTGCCTTCAAATTCTTCTTTAATCTTTTCTAGTTTGGGACAGTATTGAGAAAAGGTAAAACTTTGTTTCTTATTGTTCAGCTGCTCACACATAGGAAAGTAATTTAGAATATTCTCTTTTAAATGATTTTGAAACAAAACCAATTTACATCTAAAACTTGCCAGTGCATCATACATGTGTGTTATTAACTAACCTTTCCCCTGAAGTTTGATATTTAAATGATTCAAATATCCTGTAATATCAACTAAGAATGCTAAATGTTGTACCCATGTCTGATCATTAAGAAATGCAACATCATGATTTTTCATTCCTAGGAACAATTTTATCTCCTCTAAAAGTAGAAAAAAGCTTTTTAGAACCTTATGACAAAATAACCAACGAATCTATGTGCAATAAGGTAGTCCTTCAAATTCACTCCGAAGTCTTTAAGAAATTGCACGAACAGCTTGAGTACGCTGTTCATTTCCAATACTTTGGAGCACAGGACCTGCTGATGAATAATGCAGTGGAATCATTGCAGTTTCGGAACGTCTGGATACATTTCCTTTAACTTTGCTGCAAGTCTTGCTACAAAACCTTCACTTTTGCCTGTCATTGCTGGAGCACTCTGTTCAGAGGAAGTTGGTGTTTTTCCAAAATGCTCCACACGGCATCATAAATGTCTTCCCCTGTAGTAGTTTCATGGATGGGAATCATTTCCAAGAACTCTTCAGTAATATTCATATTGTTGTCGCAAGCCTGAAGAAATAGAGCAACTTCAGCCACATCATGAATATCGAAACTGTCATCAAGTGCAATTGAAAAGCACTGTACGTTTGCGTATATTCCTTGCAACTGGTCACGCAGATTATCTGCAATTTTGGTTATTTTTCTGATCACAGTATTTCATGACAAAGATATATCGCGAAATACTTGCACATTTTTGGGACAGACGTTTTTGGTTGCTTTTATCATACACCTTAACCAAGGAACTGTCACTAAAAGGTTTGGAAAGTTTTGCCAATAAACAGCTGATTTCATAACTGGCTCTCACTGCTGATTTATTGTCTTTCATAATTTTTGAAAATACTTGTTGACTTTGAAGTGAATTCTTCATACTTTTAATTTTTCTTCTCTCAGTTTACCCTCGAAGCATGAATATTGTTCTTTGTGAATTTTATCAGAGTGCTTAAGGGTCAAAGCTGTATAACTGAGAGGAGACCTCCAAATAGCCTTTAAAAGAATGCGGAGAACAGACCATTGCTTCTGACCTAATGTCCAATCCTCACTTTCTCATGGTGCACCCTGTTGGGAATCTACCTGGATACTGAACAAACGAGGATGGGCTGGCAAATTTTTCCAAAATTTTATGCCGGCTGGGGTGTCACCTAGTTAAACAAGGCCCCCCCCCCCCCCCCCCCATTGTTTTCGACAGAAGCAGGGCGAACGATGAAAAGTCAGCTACTGGAACAAATCTGAAAACACACCCCAACTTAACATGACCAGAGTTAAAGATCAGTACTATCAACATAAGAATTCTGAATTGTAAAGAAATGGAGCTAGCTGAGGAATTTGATAAGTACCAGATCGACATAATAGGGGTGACTGAAACAAAAAAGACAAAAACTACTGAGATCTCTCTGAGCAATAAATACAAAATGTTATATTCAGGCAATGACAATCAAGGGAAAAGAAGGAGTAGCCATAGTATTCAACACTAAATACGAGGCTAATCTTTTTGAATGGCAGACAATCTCAACTAGAGTGATGTGGGCAAATATCAGAATGGGGAACTGGACAATGAGACTTATTTGTGCCTATGGTCCCACAGAAGGTTCTACTAAGGTAGAACCTTCTGTAGTGATATTTGACCAGAAATGCTGAAGTATGGTAGTATAAAAGTCTTACAGTGACTGCACTGCATAGTTCAGAAGGCCTGGACAGAGGGACGAATTCCCGATGATTGGAGTAGAGCTCTCATAGTACCCAGATATAAAAAGGGAAATAAAACTGAATGTGAAAATTACAGAGGTATTTCCCTACTGAGTGTTCCTGGTAAGGTTTATGCAAGTATACTTGAGAAACGGTTAAGAAGAATTGTGGAAGAAATGCTTGGTGAAGAACAAGCTGGATTCAGGCCAAATAGAGGCTGTCAGGATCAGATCTTCACTTTATGACAAATGGTCGAGAAACCGTGGGAATATAACAAAGATCTGTATTTAAGTTTTATTGATCTGGAAAATGCATATGATAAGGTGCCAAGAGAGAAGCTGTTCAATATGCTACAGTTATATGGTGTTAATGGGGCATTATATCAAGCAATACTTAGTCTCTATTTAAGTTGTAAGTCAGCAGTTAGAATTGAAGGAAGTTTAGGAAGATGGTTTAATGTTAAATCTGATGTGAGACAAGGATGTACATTATCCCCTCTGTTATTCATTATCTATATGGATCACATTATGAAGGAAAGTGGTATTAAACATGATATCAAAATTGGAGATGTTAATGTCAGCTCTTTGCTTTATGCGGATGATGTTATACTTCTAAATAAATCCACTACAAGTCTGCAAGATTCCCTGACTAAATTGAATAACTGTTGTAATAGATATGGTATGAAGGTCAGCAATAAAAAGACAAAGACAATGAAAATAGGCAGAATTTTTTAAAATGTCAACTGTGTTGTGAACAGAGAACCTGTGGAACAAGTAAAACATTTCAGCTACTTAGGCACGATTTTTAGTGAAGATAGTAAATTAAATATAGAAATAGACAACAGAATCAGCAAAGCTGATATGGTGGGAAGTCAATTGAATAATTCATATGGAATAAGAGAGAAATTAGTTGGAACACTAAATTAGCTGTATAGAAGACAGTGTTCAAACCAGTTTTAACTTATGGATCTGAGAGCTGGGTCAGAAGTAAAACACTTGACCAAAGACTAGAGATTGCAGATATGAGAGTCCTGAGAAAGATTATAGGCATGAACAGATGGCATCAATGGCAATATCATATTAAAAATGAGGATATTAGGAAAGAACTTGACATTGTCAGCATCCAGGAATGCGTTAGCAGAGCTAATCTCTGGTGGTATGGTCACTTAAACAGAATGGGCGAGGAAAGATTAGCAAAACAAGTGTTCTCTGCTAAGTTGGCAGGAAAACGACCCAGAGGAAGACCAAGATATAGGTGGATTGATGCTGTACAAAGTGCCTTAGATGATAGAAATATAAGATCTGATAATGTTGGAGTCTTGACAAGTAACAGACTGATTTGGAGGAAAATTGTAGATAGGAAGTTAGTAATAATGTTAATTTTTCATGTAGTACTATCATATCCCGTACATACCTTGAGGGTACATGGCAGGAATTTGATGATGATGATGTATATTGTATTCCTTGGGAAACACATCAGGGAGAAGACTGTTCCACAATACAGCAGTAGCAGAGATGAGGAGGAAAAGAAACTTGTTCTGTGAATTTCAAGGTGTACTGTGAAGGGATGTTGGGTAGCAGCCACACGTGTTCCAACAGACTTAGTACTGAGTTGGGGGAATTATGGATACTATTTTATATGAACATTTGCCATGGAAATATTTATAGAATACACGTATTGCAGAAAGCAAATGCCTGTGCAAAAGTGGGAGAAGTGAGTTGGTAACAGATAGGTTATTAATCAATGTAATTGCTGTCTTCTGTATTAAGGCAAGCATTTTGTGGGAGCTCTTAGGTGCCTCACTCCAAATGTGAGAACAGTATTCAATAGCCGTGGGGGGCGGATTGTGATTTGTATAAGGTTAACAGCTGTTCATAAGTGAAGTAACATCTTGAGCAAAAGAGAAATCCTATTTTTTTTGAAGCTGGGGAGGCAGTGGGTGTGATGTGTTTATGTCAGGGAGATTCCAATAAGAGAAATCTCATCTTGTCTGGAAATTTGAGTGTTGTCAAAGGTAATACTGAAAAAAAGCGTTTTTTTTTTTTTGTGAGAAATAAGCCAGAAATGGGTTTTGCTAGCATTGAAATTGATGAGGTTATCTGAACCCAATTGGAGGATAGCTTGGAAATCAGAATTGAGGGCAGTGGGGATTGATGCTCTGTAGGTTTGATGATTTGTGTACAGTAAGGTTTATCAAATGAAAGGGGGTGGGCAATATGCTATCATCTGCAAAACTGTATTGAATTGGAGATCAACTGAAGTAGGTCATTGATATATGGAAGGAGGGTTGGTGAGAGAACAGAACCTTGTAGAACCCCGGCGTTAGTTGAATGGTGAGAGGATAAGGAACCATCCACCATCACACAGTGTGCATCCAGACAGAAAGCTGGCAATCCAACTGCAGAAGTTGGCACAGAACAGATCAAACAATGGAAGTTTGTTTAGTAAGCCAGAAATGGGTGATATATGTGAGTAGATCTCCTGTTGATTGACAGCAACATAATCCATACTGGTGGTTGTTTATTAGCTTTGGATGCTTTCGAGGTAGGAGTAGTAGTTGGAGTTGATGGTTTTCTCCATTACTTTAGACAGGACTGAGGTGAGTGAGATAGAGTGATAGTTTGATGGCAGTGATTTGTCACCCTTCTTGGAAATGGGTTGAACATAGGCTTTTTTCCAAGCTGTGGGATAGATACCAGTGGAGGATAAAAGTCAGTTCTGGTGCACAAACCTTCAGGATAATTGGAGGAATGCCATCAGGACCAGAAGACTCCTGTGTCTAATTTGGATGATATTTTTTTTTATCTCTTTCTGGTGAAAAGGTATAGGGGCATTGTATTGGGCATCTGGAATGGTTGGGGGACATTTACCATGATCAGTTATGCATACATTGGAAGCAAAGTGTAAAGCCAGGAGATTAGTTTTTTTCTGTGGGTGACAATGCTGTAGAGTCATCTGGGTATGATATATGCCGGAATAGATTACCTTCCTTGCTTCATCACCATATTGCCTCATGAAAGGTCTCCTCTGAAATAAAGACTACATCCTACTCTTCATTACTGCTGAATGTGTAATAACCATCACTCTGCAAAGTACAATGGACATACAAGTTGCCATTTTGCTTTACTAGAAAACATATCAGCATGAAAAGTGGAAGCTATCAAACATTTAAACTGGCTGAAAATGGTTCATTCTGCCCAACTTTCAGATTGTGGTGTCTTCATTATGCATATTCAACTCATTCTTTTGTACTTAATAATTGTTGAGGCAGCTGCAGTTATGATCCTTAACAAACATGAATTTCATAATTAGACTAAAATTTCAGACTTATTCAAAGTCAACAATAAATCCTTTTTCAGTATAAATCCAGTTAATAAGTGAAATAACATCTTGAGCAAAAGATAAATCCTATTTTTTTTAGAAGCTGGGAAGGCAGTGGTTGTGATGTGTTTATACCAGGATTGGCTTGATGTCCGTATCACACCAATGTATCACAATACTAGTTTTAATTGGTAGGTAAAAGCTGAATTTATGATTAAAATATCAAAATAAGTCCTTTATCAGTGGTACCCCCCCCCCCCTCACACAGCACACTCGTTTTTCATTTCACCTAATAGTATAGGAAATCTCACCCAATATTTTTAAATGTTTTTATTTAGCTAATTGTTTTATTTGATTACATATTGCTTTAGTCACATCATGAATCTTCGTGCCTGGGAAACATGCTTTTGTTGCTGCCTCTAATAGAATCAGCATGTCCTTTTTTTTTTCTTTTTTTTTTGTCTGTTTGTATTTTCACTATCCTTCCTTTACTTTTTTTTTCAGGTGTTTTGGTATCTTTACCTGCTACTTTCCAAGTGATTTTCTAGTCTCTTCAACTCTTGCATTGTGCAGCACTTGTTGAATCCTTAATTTCCAATATTGTGAACTCCTCTATTTTTCCTCTTTCTTTCATATCTCCTTTTTCATACATATGCACATGCACTAGCATACACCACTAGCACCATCCTGCATTTATTATTATTATTTAGAAACCTCCAGGAAACAAGGACTCATTGAGGGAGAGCCACATACTACATGCACAAGCTATCATACTTATTCTTGAATTCATTCATGCTGCTTGCACACAACATCCAATGGCAATCCATTCCATTCATGCACCACTCTATGCAAGAAAAATCTAGCCCTCATCCCCTATTCCTTTCAGCATTCATTCTCAGCTTCAAGGATGCCTTCTTGTCCTTTTCCCACCCTGCATCAACTGAAATCCTGTATGACGCTTTCAGAAGTTTGTAAGTCTCAATCATGTCACCCCTCTTTCTCCTGTTTGCTAGTGTCTGCAGTCTATCAATACAAATTCTCAATCTGTCTTCATAATCAGTATTCCACAATCCTAATATCATTTTTAGCATTCCACAAAATATATGTATAATTTATAATTTCCATACATTCTTATACTATGTGCTTGCATAATGTTTTAATTTTAGCAGATTTTTTTCCCACCTTTGTAATATAGTTTAGTTTATTTCAGTGAAAACACGATGAGTCTTTTGACTCTATGGAGGCCTGAATAATAATAATAAAAACTATTAATTTGTTGCATGCACAATACATGATATAAATTATAATTTTTCTTTTATAGATAAATTTGATCAGTTCTGGGCAGTCAACAAAAGACTCATGGAACATACCAATGAAGAATTGTTTAAATTAATACCCTTCAGAATTTATCAGGTAAACAAAATTGCAAAACATTTGTGAAGTATAATGATTATAAATCTTTTCATTAAATCTAGGATGGCCAAAAAAGTTGTCTGCCGACTTTTAAACAACTGCTGAATGGAGAGCAACAGTAAGGATATTGTGGTTTGTTTGGTTCTTGAAGTCTGCAACTCTGTTCCTGTTATGTGCTACCAAAACAAATTTTTCTGTTTCAGTTTTTGTTGCTACTGTCCATCTCAAAAATTTAAAGGGGAAGGAAATGCTTCCAAAACTTTAATTCAGCTCTTCACTTAAGGGAATTTTTTTATTCCTATTGCATAAGTATAACATGCTGCTCTTTCAACTATGCTAATACAAAATGTTTTTTATCCATGTATCAAGGGAGACTGGTATGTTGTTGTATTCAGAGATAATGGCATTTTATGGTCACGTGTACTTTTCAAACCTTAATTATTGACTGTTGTAGATATGCCAACCAGTAAACCCTCTTTGACTTGAAGGAAGCAGGCAAACATTATATTAAAGATTTATTATGTTAAAGAACAGAAAACATTTACAGCCATCTATATACAGTGTTAGATATTTGGTATGTTGTGGAGGCATTTGTCTCCTGTAGTATTAGTATGTAATCCAGTGCAAGGAAGCAAACGTGATTCATCATTAAAAATCATTGAAATCAGAACATAGAAGCTGCACAAACAATGAAAAATGTTCTTGTGAAATCATCTGAATATGTGTAGAATCATAATGTAGCCATCATGCTTTCCCTGTAAATTACAGATAGTCTGTATTATAATATAGACATAGTTCTGAATATCAAAATACAGTAGAATCTCTCTTAAGCAGCAACAACGGGACTTCACCGATTCCAGATATGAGATTTTGCCAGATAATTGAATATATATTTCGAGAACTCACCTGTTCACTGTAATGCCATCTGTAGAAATTGCAGCATGTGAAGTTTGTTGGTCATGTTTTTCGATCTGCCAGCCATAATTAAATGAATAACATCAAAAATCGTGTGGATTTTTTAAATTTTAAAACACATAACATCATCAAATTCCTGATATATACCCTTGAGGGTATATATCAGGAATTTGCTGATGATAATTTTATATTTCACAAAATCAAATTTAAACAGCATTTAAAAATTACAGTATGCATTATCACATGAAAATTGTAGTAAATTTCTTAGTGCGACGACATAACATAACTTCGAATGTCTGCCTGCTTACAAGATTGTCACCGGAGCTTTAAAAATTCACTGTGTATACAATGAAGTTTCATAACTTCATGTGCTGACATAGATGAACACTGCTCAGCAAATCTTGCCAGAATACAAGCCCACTGGATATTTTTCTTATCCCATAGGCTTAAATTTCGGATTTAAATTTAGATCTTTGAAAGTGCCGTTGTATTGGTATTGCCGATTAATTGAGTGCTGGTTGTGAGAGATTTTACTATATCATTCTTTGTTAAGATACATCATTTCACGCAGAAGTTTTGAATATGATATTCAAAAGAGTAGGAATTTATAAATAAAATGCTTGTTTTTAGACCTGAAATTGGGTACTTCCACTTGTCCTAAATTTGCAATTAACAACATCAAGTATATAATAAACAGGAATCCCAGCTTTTTATTATTTATTTTTTTAAAAATTTAAATCAGAAAGATGTTTTTGGAAATGGCTTTCCTCTCAGAAAGGCTTAAATCAGAAAGATGTTTTTGGAAATGGAAAATTTACAAAAACTTTTTAAAGTTTTTGTAAGAGAATTAACTAAATAATCACCTTATTTGCAGTACAATGCAGCATTATCTGTGATGGCAAGATGCAAACAGTTTGTGAAGGAAATCCTTTTCGATTCTTTGGAAACATGCAAAAAAAACTAGGGGTTGGTGTATATAGTCTGTTGTGTATGTTTAACATTCAGTACAACAGACTCCCACCATTGGCATTGCTAACCGGAGATTATGATGCATTCTGTGGACACTAGTTATACACGTGACAGTGACTCATACATGTCACAGAGACCTCCCAAATGAGTCAGAGAAGACTCATTTGGGAGGTACACACTATCACACACAAAGCTCATCTAACTGTGCATTAAACTGATTTAATGTGTCTACATTCACAACACGTGCAATGCATTCCACTCATCAACCACTCCATGTAAGGAATCTTCTCCTCGCACCTCTGCTCACACCCTCCTCATACAATTTCCAGGAATGGCCTCTTGTTCTACTCTCCCATTCTATAAAAAATCTCTTCCATGTCAACTGGTAACAACCCCTGACTAACTTATATTTCTCAGTCATAGCCCCCCTCCTCTTATTCACCAAGCTTTGCAATTTACATTCTCTCAATCTGTCCTCATACTCCACATTCCAAAGACTATGACCACCTTTGCAAATCATCTTTGGATCCTTTCTAACATATCTTCGTCATCAATGAAAACTCGTGGACCAAATCTGTTCAATAATCCATATGAGGCCTGACAAGGCCTTATACAGTGGCATCATTATCTCTTTATTTCTGCATGTTAGGATTCTCCGCATCATTGCCATTATCCAACGTCTTCATGACTTGTGCAATATGACCCCTGAATTTCAGGTCTTTATTCACCAACACTTTCAGGTTTCTCGTATCTTCTACCTCCTTTAAAGTTTCTCCACCAAGTATATACTTTGCATCCCATCATTGCTTACCAAATTTCAAAACCTTATATTTTGCAACATTGAACTGACAGTTCTGCTTACCTGCAAGCTATTCAAGTCCTCTTGAAAGGCCATAACATCTGCGTGACAATTCATTGCTTATCCCAATTTTGCATTATCTGTAAACAGCTGCATATCACTAGTTAAACTCATCCCCATATCATTAATATACAAATTGAACAACAATGGTCTCTAAACTGACCCCTGCAGCACACCAATAGCGACCTTCTACTTTCATGATACTGCACCCCCCCCCTTGTACTACTTTTTTATACCTATTTGACAGTCAGTCACTGATCCAACTCAGAAGTCTGTTATCCAATCCTATCTGTTTCAATTTATTTAACAGTTTGTCATGTGGCAGTCTATCAAAAGCTTTTGTATATACATCTCCCTTGTTCAAGGCATTTGTCACCTCATTATAGTACATAGGCAAGTTAGTAAAACATGATCTCCCTTTAACAAACCCATTCTAACAACCACAGAGAATACTGCTGCTATCAACCCATTTCTGTATCCTACTTTTCATATCTCTTGTACCTTCACCACAATTCCAGATGTGGCCTATAATTTTTAGCAACAGCCTTATCACCACCTTTATGCAGTAGAACAATATTACCTTCTTCCCACTTCATCCACTTTCTTGGAACCTGTGCTGTTGTAAGACTCTTGTGATTGAACTCAAGCATCAAACTATAGGCTATCTGCGTGTGTCAGGTGTTGTGGTTAAGTTGTTGGAGAAGTTTGTGAGAACTAGGATCCAGAGTTGGGTTGACAACAACGGTATTATCTTTGATGGACAGCATGGATTGCTAAAGGGAGGTCATGTTTTAGTAATCTACTTACTTATTACAATAAAGTGACTGCTTCCTTGGACAGAGGAGAAGGATACACAGTAATATACTTAGATTTCACAAAGGCTTTTGATAGAGTACCTCATGATAAATTGATAGTCAAACTAGAGCAGATGGGGTTGGATATTAGATTAGTGCATTGGATTGGAGACTGGCTATCTGATAGGTAACAAGTTATGAATGGGGGAGCGATATCCAGGAAGAGGAAAGTCACTAGTGGAGTGCCTCAGGGGTCTTTGGGGCCATTACTGTTTAACTTGTATATTAACAATATAGGTGAAAATTTGGATGGAGATATTCAGTTGTTTGCAGATGATGCAAACAACTGAATATCTCCATCCAAATCTTTTGTTGGGACAAAAGATTTGGATGGAGTTGGGACAAACCATGAAGCGTAGTGAAGATGTTGTGGCCTTACAAGAAGACTTGAATAAATTGAGTGATTGGGCATGGAAATGGGGATGTGAGTTAAATGTTGCAAAATGTAAGGTTTTAAAATTTGGAAAACAAAGATGGGGTGCAGAATTTATGTTTGTAAATTATGTTGAAATTCCTTAAATAATGTAATAGTCGTGTTGCCAACGTATAAGCTTTTCTACAAGAAGAAGATCTGATTATAATTGAGATGGCATCTCTGCCCTGGTTGGAGAGATCGACCATATAGTCACTTTCTACAACCATATGGTTTAGACTTGGAAGATGAATAGACATGCAGGAATATCAAAGAGAAAGGATTGTATGTGGAATTATAAGGCAGGTGATTATAATTGTCTTAGAAAATCAGCTTGAGGCAGTTCCATGGATGGAGGAATTGGAAGAGCGAGATGTCATCAGTGTTTGGGAACTTGTGAAGGAATATTTATTAGCAGTAAAGTAGAAGAAAAATATTATCAGATGGGAACTGCAGGTAAAATAGAGGTTATGGAAAAAATATAAGGAGAGGGGTGGAATACAGATGCATGATGAGTATAAGATGCAGGCAAGGAAAGTGACTAGTATGGTGAGGAAGGCAAAACTGGAATATGAGAAGAGATTGGCATGAGATCCAAAAAAAAAAAAATTGTTCACTGAACACTTTATTGAGATATTTCAACCTGGATAAGTAGATTTTAATACTAGAGGGATTGGGGGGGGGGGAGACAGGTTCGAGTTTAGAAGTGCAAGAAAAGAATGCGTTCCAGATACTGAGTATTCTGGATGTCAGGAAAAGCAATGGAACTGGATGGGATTTCACCATGGGTTTTTGAGAGAATGTGCTAAAGAACTGACAGCTACTATAGACCAATTTGTATTTCATTAGTAGTTAAGATTTTGGAGAAATTAGTGAGGGATCATTTACAGCATTGGACAGATGAGGGTAATGTTATCAGCATGGATTTGTTAAGGGGTGCTCGTTTCAGTAATATTATTGCCTTTTATATAAAAAAAAAAAGTGACAAGTATTTGATGAGAGAAAGGCATATTCTGCCAATTTTTTGGATTTTAAAAAAAGCATTTGACGGGATGCCACATAATAAGCTGATATACAAGTTTCAACACATGGGTTTAGATGTCATGTTAATGAACTGGTTTGGGGATTAGCTTTCTGATAGGTATCAGAGAGTTGTATATGAGGGAATGGTATCAAGGAAGCAGAAGATTACGTGGGGGTAGGCTCAGCACTGCTTAACCTTTATATCAGTGACATTGTCAATGGATTATAGAGGAATATTCAGTTGTTTGCAGATCTGGGCCCTTCAAGAGGAAGTAGAGGAGACAAGGGATCTGGGGTGGTGACTGACAGAAACCTGAAATTCGGGAAACATAGTAAAAGTGGTAAAGGTAACCCGGGGGATTGCTGCAATACTGAGAAGGATGCTGAAATAAGAATTGTCATTTCATTATGTAAGGTTCTGATCAGACGACACCTGGATTATTGTGCTCATATTTGGTCCCCAGTACTTGTAGGGGATAAATTAACCATGAAAAGATTGCAGAGGCAGACAACAAAAATGATATTAGGGCTGCACAATGTTAGGTATGAGGATAGACTGAGGGAAAATGGACTGTAGAGTTTGGTAGATAGAAAGAGGAGAGGTGATGTGATTGAGACTTTAAACTGTTGAGAGTTAGTTATAGGATTGACACTGGGGAGTTCTTTTGTTTGGTGGAACAGGGGGGAAGGAACAAGAACAAGGCCCCCCTGGAAATTGTGAAAGAAAGTCATGAGCAATAGAGTAAGGAGTGGTTTCTTTACATGGAGGGTGGTTGAACTGTGGAATGCATTGCCTGATAGAGTGGTGAGAGCACGAAGAGTCAGTGGATTCAAGGAGAGTTTTGATAGACTGTGTTTTCTAGGGTGGGCCTCCCATGATGAGTTTTGTGACTCCATGGAGGCCTGAATCATAATCATAATAAATATTTTATTGTAATGTATACATGTATTGTGAAATGCTGATAATATGAAAGTGGCCAAGAATTAATGTAAATTATTTACATATACTTAAGTGGGAGATAAATGTCATTGCCTGGTGTGAGGCTACTTATTGGAGGCCTGAAGTAGCTTTAAAAAGTTCCAATGTTGGTCTCTAGAGCAGAGTTTCCAGACCATGTAAAAAAAAAAATTAAAAATACAAAAAAATATATAATTGATAAAATATAATTGATAAAAAAAAATCCTTAGTCCACCCATGGTACAAAATTTACTACAGATTTACAAAGCAACATAAAAATAAATAAATAAAAACAATTTTAGAGTATGTCACTGATGTTAGTCCTTATAATTATGACATTGCAACAGAGTAATTCCGAAATCAATACTGATTTCTTTAGTGTGGTGGATTTTAGATGCATGATGCGAGAAAATACTGGGGGGGGGGGGGTCAATAATAAAAATGTATTTTAGTGAAGTTGTTTATCTCCAGACAAAACTGCATATTAACAGCAATATTGACAAGCATAGGAGTGAAGAATCTATATGTGACCAACACAACCCATATGATTATGCTTTGCAATGTCTATGATTACAGTGTGTCTTATTTCCTTTCACTGTGATGACTGCAGCAATCCTATGGAGCATACTTTCCACAAGCATATGATAGCGGTCAATGGGAATTTTAGACCTTTCTTCTTACAGGTATATGTAATGAGGTCCTGAACTGTTGTGGGGTTGACATCCCTTGACCTCACCTGATACTCCAGTTCATCTAACAGATGTTCACTATGGTTGAGATCAATGCTCTGTGGAGATCAGTCCAGTGTGGTGACGTTCATGTTTACAAACCACACAGTGACAGCTGCAGCCTTATGACATAGTGCATTGTCTTGATGAAAGAGACAATGTTCATTTCCATAGAAACACCACAAAGCAGGAAGCATTTCATTGCCCAGAATGTTCAGATATCTCTCAGAGTTCAGTGCTCGTGGCACCTCAAACAGAGGTCCAAAGCCAAACCAGGAAAAACAGGACCATACCATCACGCTTCCACCTCCGAATTCCATAGTTGAGATTACGCACTCTTGTAAGAGATGTTCACCGGGCATACACAACACAATGCACCCATCCATCTGCTTGGTAGAAGGTATAGCACAATTCATTACTCCATAACAGAGTAATGAATTGTGCCGAATTTGCACCACCGAAGACGATGCTGCATATTGGTCAGGTAATATTGGACTTGCACGTTTTGGTCCTACCATGGAAACCCATATTGTGAGCCTTGGTTCTGAATGTTTTTTTTTTCAGATTTGTGTTCCATTTGGTGCCTGGAACTCTACATTCAACGTGTTGGCTGAACAAATGGTAGTTTTTGCATATTAACCTTTGTAGCACCTTGCAGTTATGTTCAGTGAGTGTGGTGAGTTGTTCAATGCAGGTAGCACTTGCAGTTGACTCCATGCACTTCCATCTTGGTATGGTGTCACTGATTTATTGACCCAAATTTGTCCAATTTGTCAACAATTTGCCAAAGAAATAGACCTACAGCCTGGCATCCTATCACAATGCCTCTTTCAAACTTTATCAGTTCTCTTCTTACAGCAATTTCACCTGGACATAGTTGCTCTGGCTTGGGAGCATCATATTCCTCCAATTTATACTACAAACACATAACTCATTACATGGTACAATGCACCTTGCCCATGGGGTTGTCCTTTCACTTCTTTCCAAGTAGTGTATTTAATTCTGTAAATAATATTTAATCAACTAAATCATTGATTTGAATATGCTTGGAGTGATTTCTGACTTCATTCAGAATAATTCAAGCCCATGTTTCTTTGTGTTGAGCTGAAAACTTAAGTGTGAGATTGGTAATAGCATTTTCTAAGGATGAACCTGATTAGCATTTTGGCATTCAAAATAAATGCATTTTTACACCACACATTCACATCTGAAGCAGGGTAGCAAATTACTCTCCATAGTGACATGAGGATTCGTTATAACATATGAATTATTATTAAACCAGACCTCTATGGAGTCAAAAGACTCATCACAGGCGACAAACACTGTTTTACACAAAGCCCATCAAACTACGGTTTAAACTCATTCATCACAATGTCATGCAGTGCATTCCACTCAACAACCACTCCATGCAAAGAGCCTGCTCCCTTATGTCCTTGCTTACATTCTCCTTATACAAAGCTTCAAAGTATGTCCCCATGTTCTACCCCTTTCTCTGAAAAATTTCTTCCACATTAGCCCACTAACACCTCTTTACCAACTTAAATGTCTCAATCATATGCTCTGTTTTCCTCCTATTCACAAGACTTTGCGCGTGCACACACACACTGCATTTCCCTCAATCTGTCCTCATATTCCACATCCCAAAAGACAAGTTATGACCTTAGTCAGTTGTCTCTGGACCTTTTCCAATATATCCTCATCATATGAAAACCAGAGAGCCAAATCTGCACACATTTATTCATACTAGGCCTGATCAAAGGCTTACACAATGGAACTAGAATCTCTTTATTTCTGCAAGTTAAGGTCCTTGCATCATTATTACAATCTGATGTGATGACTTCACAATTTGTGCAGTGTGACCTCTGAACTTCAGACCTTTGTCCACCATCACCACTCCAACATCCCATCTCCTCAACTCACTCCAAAATTTCCCTTCCAATTGTATACTTTGCATTCCATTGTTGCCTGCCAAATTTCAGAACCTGACTCTTTGCAACATTGAATTGCCAATTCCATACTATTGTCCACTCATATAATCTATTCAGTCCTGTGAGACCACAACATCTCCTTGATTCACAAGGTTTTGTGAACTGCATTCCCTCAATATGTCCTCATATCCTACATCCCAAAAAACAGTTATGTATATCCCAATCACATTTACCAGAGAACCAAATTTGCACACAATAATCCCTATCCCTGAAACAACTAATTCAAAATCGTGTGAAGTGGAAAAAATGTCAACGTATTCGTGTACCAATATGATTTTGAAGTAAGAACAACTTCTGAATTTGAAGATGAACAGGAAATTGGTTCTCTACTCAGCTACTTATTCAGGATTTTATATAAATATATATATATTTTTTTAAAAAATTGAATAACTAGAAACCAAGAAAAATGAAAACAAAGTTTAATAGCACAACTAGTATCAGCCTTCTTCAGATGCACATTAAAAAAGAAATAACCAGTAAAACATAGAGGAAATAATTGTAAACATTACGGAAAGTTAGTGTATATATATATTTATCGTCGAAACGTTGAAGTCTGTGCATTCAAAACTGTTCTCTCGTTGGCTTCAATGTTGGGCATATGCATGCATATAGCATCTCGCGAATGCCAGTATTTGATCGTAACGCAATGACAGTCTGAAAGGTTGTAACTCAGGTTTTTGTTGAGATGTAGGGGGTTGAGAATGATTTCTTTTGATTCTATTATCTTTCTAATTCATCATGGCAATGGAAATATCCCATAGGACTCTATGGCTAAGGTTTTCTTCATTAGAATCGGCCAAGAACAGAACATGACTAGACAGAGCACTGGCTCGCGTTCTCTTGTAACTGATGTCTCTCATATGTTCTTCAATGCGTAACTTGATCGCTTTCTCTGTTTGACCAAAGTATGGTATATCACAGTTGCACTAAATCTGGTAAACACTGGGATATTTAAGGCTGTGATGTCTAGGTTTTGGACGGCTCACTAAGAAGTGGATTTTTGGAAGAGGAGTAAATAAAGTTCTTATGTTGTATTTCCTAAGAACCTTGGCCCATTTGGGCGAGACAGAGCTTATGTATGGTATAGAAAGATTACCTTTCACCCTATTGGTCTCTTCATTACTGCAAGCAGGTGGATTTAATAGGAATTTGTCAATTGTTTTTTTATTAATAACCATTTAGTTGAAAAGTAGACCTGAGAAAATTGAGTTCTTTATTAAGTTCTTCTCACCAAGAGGATATTTGATACTAAATGCACTCTGGCTTTTTTATTTAGTAAAAACACCACGTTATCTCAAAAAATTGAACAATCTCTAGATAGTGACAGTTGGAATCTTCTTAAAGTGAGAAGTGAATCTCAAGCCACCAGAATTCAAAATGACAATAAACTGAAACTTATTAGAAAATTCGATGTTCTTAACAAATACCATATTTTTCGATAGATAACGTGCACCTAATGTGTAACGTGCACTCCCAACATTTTCATCACTCCTTTTGATGTATAGATAATGTGCATGTGCCATCCTGTTTTTTAAAATATTTCATAAAGTAAATCATTATCTGTTTGTATTTTGTTATTAGATTACCCATGGAAGACAGAAGTACTTCTTGGAGAAAATCCTACATAGCACAGTTCAAGCTTGAAGTGGTAGAAGTAGCAAAGGAAAAAAGGGAATCGTGATGCTGGTAGATTGTTCAGTGTTGGAGAAAGTAGTGTTCGTTTTGACATGTCTAGTTCTAGGGCTGTAGATTGTAGAAAGTTAGGCTGCTGTAAGTGAAAACTGTGTTAGAAATGGTTTCATTAAAGCACAAGGGAATGCAGTGTTGTCCGGTGACAATGATTATGAAGCTGAAGAAATACAAACGAAATTTTTAATGCAATTGATTCTTTCAATATTGAGTCTGATGAAGAATTTTTTGGATTTGAATAGTGTAATGTTCAATAAATATTAAGTAATACTTCTACCTTAGTTTTGTTATTACATTTGATTTACCTCTCGTGCCTTTCTAATGTATACCGCACATGTTCATTTTTAACAAATTTAGACTTTTTTGTATAGATAATGCTCGCATTATCTATCAAAAAATATGGTACAAAGAAATTCAACTTCTTCAAAACCACACCCCCATCCCGACAAAGTTGTTATTAACAAATCAAGTTATAATCTTTCTGATGCAGAGAAAAGTGTCCTCAGCAAAGATTTTGGATTTTATTTTATCTCCCAGATCTATTCCTAAAGAATTATTACAAAGATCAAAAAACCTACCTCCTTTCTTCCTACCCAAGAAGCAAACCTACTTTGCATTGAATCCATTTTCATCAACAATAACGCCAAACCCCCTACAGACAATATCTCTTCATCGGAACAACAGGCTATTAAGAAGTTACAAAACAAGAAAAATATAATTATTCTTCCCATGGATAAAGGCAACGCCCCAGTTGTTCTTAACATTGATGAATATCATAACAAGATGATGGAATTGCTACGGAGTAACACTTACTCGATCCTCAAGAAAGAGAGAGAGAGATCCTACGTGAACTCCACAACTACTAACAATCTACTGAGAACTACCTAGAAACATACGCATTTCTCTTCGTTCTCTCCATCCGCTTATTCCACGATTATATGGACTACCTAAAATTCATAAGAAAAATACCCCACTTCGACCTATCATAGAAGGAATTGATTCTCCAACATAGAACCTTTCTAAATATCTGGCTAAATCTCTCAAATGTTTTCCTGGTAAATCATTGCTTTTATTAAAAACTCTGCAGATTTTGTTTCATGCATAAAAGATATTATTAAGGAAGATGAAATCATGGCTAGTTTTGATATAGTCTCCTTATTTACCAATATTCCTACAGACAAAGTTCTTGTACTACTCAAAGATAAATTATCTAAAAAGATCATGGCCTTACTTGCTCATTGCATCCACTCAGGATAATTTAAGTTTCAGGACACCATCTACAAACAAAATTTTATGACCTTGCAATGGGTAATCCGTTGTTACCTATACTTGCATACATCTATTTAGAAGATCCAGAAGTTAAAGCCATCTCTTCTTATCCTTTAAAACCAAGAATTTGGAAAAGATATATTAATGAATTTTCCTGATTTGGAGCCATGGCCGTGAATCTCTCCTGAACTTCCTAGAACAACTATATAATCAACATCCGAACATATTACGGCTGAGTTTGAAGCTAATAGTTCTCTTTCTTTTTTGGACATTCAAACTGACCCATTCCTCAGAGAAATTAAAAATCTCGATTTACAGAAAAGCTACTCGCACCAACAGATATCTCCATGGTCAATCTCATCATTATCCTCCTCAAAACTTTGGAATCATTTGTACACTAGGACATCGTGCTCGCTCTCTTCTTGATGATGAGATAGAACGTAATAAAGCACTCGATTTTCTCAGGTCTACTTTTCACTAAATGGTTATTCACAAAAAAACAATTGACAAATTCCTATTAAATCCACCCACTCGCAATAATGAAGAGACCAATAGGGTGAAAGGTAATATTTCTATACCATACGTAAGCTCTGTCTCATTGGCCAAGGTTCTTAGGAAATACAACATAAGAACTTTATTTACTCCTCTTCCGAAAATTCGCTCCTTAGTGAGCCGTCCGAAACCTAGACATCACAACCTTAAATATCCAAGTGTTTACCAGATTTGGTGCAACTTATATACCACACCTTGGCCAAACAGAGAAATCGATCGAGTTATGCATTGAAGAACATAGAGAGACGTCAGTTACAGGAGAACGTGAGCCAGTGCTTTGTCTAGTCATGTTCTGTTCTTGGCCGATTCTGATGAAGAAAACCTTAGCCATACTATGGGACAAGTCTAATGACATTTTCCGTTGCCACGATGAATTAGAAATAAAGATAATAGAATCAAAAGAAATCATTCTCAACCCCCTACATCTCAACAACAACCTGAATTACAACCTGTCAGACTGTCATTGTGCTACAATCAAATACTGGCATTCGCGAGATGCTATATGCATGCATATGCCCAACAATGAAGCCAATGAGAAAACAGTTTTGAATGCGCAGATTTAACGTTCCGAAGTTGAATATATATACACTAACTTTCCATGATGTTTACAATTATTTCCTCTATGTTTTACTGGTTATTTCTTTTTTAATGTGCATCTGAAGAAGGCTGATACAAGCTGAAACTAGTTGTGCTATTAAACTTTGTTTTCATTTTTCTCAGTTTCCTGTCATTCAATTTTTTTAAAAATTGTATATCAACCAAGTAAATCAATCAATCTTCCTACACACACACACACACACACACACACACATATATATCACATTTACTTGAATATAACTTGCACTTTTTTCATGAAAATGAAAGTTAAAAAATCATGGTGCGAGATATATGCAGGGATTTTCGGAAACTAAAGTTTTTCAGGAAAAAAACTAAATTTACATTTATAATTAAATTCTCAGTATTCATTATAATTTATAATTGCTCGCATTATTTATAAAATGAATACATTTAAATCTTAATTATCAATGTTATTTACGTGATCATCCGGTCACCTTCATCACTCAGTATATTTGAATCTTTAGTGACAATGCTTCTGTAATTAAATTAAAACAAACAGTTTCATTATTGCTTGTGCTTTTATTATTTCAGAATCATAAGATCACCATGATTTAAAAAACTGCAGATGGATATGACTTACCAAGAATCTCCTATTCGCTATTGCTACTTCCAGTCTCGAGAATGCTTTCCTACTGGCTCGACTGGTTGCTTCCATCTCTATGCACATGATTGGTGTGGTATTGACAAAAGATTCCATGAATCAATGACAAACGCAAACCGACAATTGTTGAGTTAAAATGCTGATTCTCTTCAACCGAATTCCAAAGTATTTGAAACTGCAATAACAACATTCGCTATCTATTTCTTAAAGTTTTAAATATGCAAAACCTTTTAATTTCTTTTTTCATAAAGTAAAATCAGAAGTCTGAGATATACATGAGGGAGAGTTATATTCGAGTAAATACAGTATATCTAGTCCGCACACAAAAGGCCACAAGACCTATAGCACACTAGTGCTGTGTGTGTGGACAAGAGGAATAGAAGAAAGGAAGAGTCTATTCACATTTTGCTTGAATAGCTGTGGTTGTAATCTTTGGGGAAGGCAGAGTGGGGGAGACTATTCCAGAGGACAGAAGTAGATGGAATAAAAGTGGAAGACAGTGAAGTTGGAATTTGGGCATTCAGAGTTTGTTGTAGGATGTTACTCAAGCTGTGGAAAAGTGCAAGCTTATGTTTAAAAAAAAAAATTTACTTTGTATTATAATGTTTGTACAGAATTTTGCAAGAAACAGAGTTTTGTGATAGCTTTTGAAAATTTTTAATATCCCCAATGACATTTAAATCACAGTCTGAAAGATGATCAAGTATAAGAAATATGCAATATCTATTAAAAAAAAAAAAGAAGAAGAAGAATCTGTTTGGTGACAAGAATGATTTTATAGTTCTTTGTCTACAAATACACAATGTATATTGCATTCATTGTTATTAAGTTTAACATAAGTTTCTCATAGCAGTGAGAAATTATTATTAGGATATCCTTTTTACACGTGGATAGGCTTATGTGTTCATCGGACATGTTTGTAATAGATTTCAGGATTTGATATCAACACAGATGATGAAGAAAATAACTATATATTAACTTAAAAGCTAATATTTCGCTGGTATTATATTCAGCATCTTCAGAGCACACAACACAAAGTTTGTTACAAATGCAAAACAACCACAATCCAGTGTAACAGTGGGGCTAGTAAAAGTAATTGCAGCATGCATTTTTAAGTTAATAAATAGTTATTTTCTTAATCATCGGATATCCTTTTTGTTTGTTTTGTAAATAAGGTCCTTTAGTGGCTGGTAGAAAGTATCTAATCCCATTTACTATGGTGGAATTTGACTACTACTGCCTACTCAGTGATGTATAAAACCTCCTTCCTGCCCCACTTAAATTGAAAAATGTATATATATTATATTCTTGCTGTTTGTTGAAAAATTAAGTGTCAGCCCTTGATTCTTGATTTATTGTGTCAGAATACATACTATATTGATCACTTCTTTGAATCTTCTATGAATTTGTATTAACAATTATAATTATATGTTTAATTATGTTATATTGTTTTTTTATTATCTCTACAGCCAGATACAAATTTCATTCAAAGGTTAATGAAGCCTCAGACAGAATCGGGTAAAGCAACATCTTTAAGGGACCTTATTGCCTCTTACATTCCACAAGTTTTAGAAGATGGTATGTGTGTGTGTGTGTGTGTATATATATGTATATATATATTGTTGTAAATAGGATTGACTTGGGATGTATACATTTATAAAATTAAAATTTAACTAACTAGAACCCGAGAAAGTATAACAAAAACCTTTAATAAATCACAACTAGTTTCATCGGTGTTCCGACTTCTTCAGGTGAGAAAAACTTTCTCGGGTTCTAGTCAGTTAAATTTTAATTTTATAGATTTTTTATTCTTTTTAAATCCAGTGTAAGATTCCCTTTATACTAAAAATATTCAGAAATTGAGAACAAAACTACTATTAATTTCTTGTGTTTTCTATTATTATATTCTTCTAAACCTGAAATTGTTCTAGGGTTTTGAGATAATAATGTTGTATTCAACAATCCTAGTTGTTTTTTTTCTCACTTCTTTACATATTTGTTGGTTAAAATTATACAGTTAAGTGCATGGAAGCTTTATATATTATGTTCCCAAAATATTCAGACTTATAAAAACTGTGATTGTTGTGAGCTAGACATGTGTAGTCAAAATAGTTGATATACATGCTAACATCAGAGTTGGCATGCATATCATAGAGTAATAATGATGGCATTTCGTTTGAGACCTTGACCACGTGACTGACTTCAAGAAAGGTTCCCAAATTCTTTTATACATGCTAAAACAAGTCATGATCAGAGTCAAAATCTGCTTTCTTTAGTGTTCTTTCATTTTGGATTGAGGATTTTCAGTTATTTTTTGAACAGAATGTAATCCATACAATTTTTAATCATACCTTCTGGAGATGTCCATGTGTATTTATGTAATGGTCTATGGAAAAAATGGTATTTGAGATGAATAGATTATGTTTACAGAATTCCAGCAGTCTTTCACTTCTTTCATTTCTCTTGTCCACCCCAAATATGCCTATCACATCTTTCATGTCTGGTGTAAATCTACCTACGAAGTTTCCCATTATTATTAGGATATCCTTTTTGTTTGTTTTGTAAATAAGGTCCTTTAGTGGCTGGTAGAAAGTATCTAATTCATCATCTTCATGTGATTGATGTGAAACATAAAAATTAACAAAAAAAACTTTTCCTTTTAATCTAATTGTTATAATTCTTGGACCATGTGGTTCTAAGGTTCAGATGGAGTTCTGCAAGTGATTACTTACTAATATTGCAACACCCTCTCTGTGCATGTTATCTTCTCTTCCTGAATAAAACAATCTTCCATTCTTCAAATTTACCACACCTTCTCCTGGCCAGAGAGATATAATAGGAATTAAGTGAATATAATAGGTATTTGGCAATACCTATACTTAATTCTCTTTAGCTCTTTCTCCATCAGTTTAGTCTTTCCTGGTTTAAAAAGAGTCCTTTATTCAATATTAGAAGGTTAATTATTCTTTGAGCTTTTTGAGCAGTAGCATTATCTTAGTTCTGTAATGATTCTCTATTCATAAGGGGTTTGGGCAATTTTAATTCAGCCAGTTTGACACTCCTCTGCTGGGCATGCTGAGAGAGAAAGAGACTCTTACTGCATGAGAATAACAAAGTAAGATACAAAAGGTTCACCCCTAGACCACAAATAGAATTGGGGAGGAAGGAGTAAGATAAAAAGAAAGCAAGAAGAGTAGGAACCAGTCTACAGATAATATAACAGATGTATATTACATGAAGTAAGCCAGCGTACAGAATCAGGAATCCTGGGTTTGCCACTCCTGTACTCATTAAAGCGAGCCCTTGAGGGTTAAATTACAAGAAGTGGAAATCAAGTAAGACATGCATATTCAGAATTGTGTATTCTCATAGACAGGCTTATACGTTGGTTATGCATTATTAAATCACTTAAGGAATTGAACAACGTAGATACGATTATAAATTACACTTTAATAAATATTTCCGATATTTCGGCAACGTCACATTGCCATCTTCAAAAGGAACTTACAAAAAAAGGCATGTGCACGTAGGCACTACAACACAGTAACTGAGAATGAAGAGATGAAGCTATTGTTTTCCTAAAAGTCCTGATGGTGCCCCCTAGCAGACTAAGTTAGTGTTCTTGACCGTTGGGCAGAAGGTCTGCTGATATAAGCCTCCCAAATTCGGGGCATTCGCATACAACCAAATTTGTTGAGGTTTGGAGAGTTTCTTAGGGCCGAGGCCGATTCCATAAGTAGTCTTTCGAATTTGTATTTGTTACGGTGTATTACTGTATTTTTCTTCCACCGTATTCTGTGGCGTGCATCCAGAGCATGGTCTACAAGACCAGAATGGCTGTACTTGTGAAAACGGATGTAGTCCTTGTGTTCAGAAATTCTGATATTCGCTGTCCTGTCTGTTTGGCCAAAGTAAGACAGTTTACAGCTGCAAGGGACCTGGTATACACCAGGTAGGTATAGGGAAAGTTGTTGGTCTTTAGTGGAGCGGATAAAGGATGCCAATTTTCTGTATGGCCTGTAACAGGAGGTCAGGTCATGTTTTTTTAAGATTTTGGTAATTTTTTCCGAAGTGCCTCGGATGTAGGGAATGGTGATGAATTTAAAGTAATCCTTGTTGAGGAGGGGAGGGGGGACTGTGGTTTGTAGGTTTTAATATTTTCGGGGGGGGGGGGGGGGTAACCATTGGATGAGAAAGTGTTGAGGATGTGATTTAGTTCAGTGTTTAGGGCCATGTCATTAGAACAGATTAGTTTAGCCCTGTTGTATAGTGTTTACACCACTCCATATTGTTGTGGGGGGGGATTGTTGGTGAATGTATCTGCCTGTATGAGTGGGTTTTCTATAAACTGAGAAAACCAAGGTTCCATCAGGCTGGTGGATGACTAGTGTGTCTAGGAAAGGGAGGCTGTTGTTTTTCCTCAGGGTGAACTTGATTCTGGGGTGTTGGTTGTTTAAGTGCATTAAGGAGGAGAGGAGTGTTTCAGAGCCAGGTGGCCAAATTGCGAACACATCATCAATGTAGCGAAGCCATATGGTTGGTTTTTGTGGGGCAGAGGCTAAGGCTTTTTCTTCGAAGGTCTCCATAAAGAAATTGGCCAAGAGTGGGGAAGTGGTGAACCCATGGCTGTCCCATCTATTTGTTTGTAGAATTTTCCCTGCCAAACAAAGTAGCCTGAGTTCATTGTGAACTGAAATAGGGCTGAGATATCAGGAGAAAATTTAGCCTGGATTAGCTCTAAAGTTTCCTTGAGTGGGACATTTGTGAATAAGAAGGAGACGTCAAAGCTGACCATCATGTCAGTATGTTGGAGTGTAAGATTTTCTATGCTGGCTTTGAAGTGGGCTGAGTTTTTTGTGTGTGATGGTGTGTTACCAGTATAGTGTGTGAGCTCTTTGGCCAAATGTTTAGCTAATTTGTATGTGGGGGAATCAGTGCAATCCACTATGGAAAGTAATGGCACATTTTCTTTATGTATTTTTGGGAGTCCGGAAATACGGGGGGTATAGAGTTAAACTGCTTTAATCTGTTGGCAACTTCTACAGGCCAAGAAGTGACTTTCTTAAGGAGCCTGTGAAGTTTTCTAATTTGTGAGTTGGTGGGATTGTATTCGATAGGGAGGTAAGTAGCCCAATCTAATAGAAGAGCATTAAGCTTACCTGTGTAGTCCTTTTGATTAAGTACTACAGTTGCATTTCCCTTATCTGCTTTGGTGATAACTAATTCTTTGTTATTCCTCATTTCCTGCAGAGCTTTATATTCCTTGTTGGATATGTTGGTTTTTGGTGGTGTTGCTTTGGAGAGGACACAAGCTACATTCAGTCTTACACTGTTGATTTGATGTGGAAGGTGGCGGATTCAGCGTTCGATCTGGATCATTAATATCCTCACTAGGTATTTTTCTGGGAGCAATGGCAAAGTTGTGGCCACGTGCAAGCGTGTTCAGTGCTTCAGGGTGACTGATGAAAGGTTGATTACGGTGTTGGTATGAAGTTTTGGATTGACAGTAGAGTTCTTTTTTAATTTTGCGAATTTTTTCATCTGTCGGCCTCATATTTTTTTAAATTCTTTGTCTGCAGCGGTACATGTGACGTCATGTAAAATTGACCAAAGCTCGTGATTTAAAGTGCATGAAAGCTCTTCTTTGAAGGCAAAAATAGCTTCATTAATATCCGCTAAGAGAAACTGCGTGGCAATGATTTGTTCGTGAAGCAACGCGTAGCTGGTGCGGTTATATATAGGGAGATCTTTTTTGTGAAACAAAATGGTGCTTGAATTTTACACAGTTCGGGATTACCTGATTGTCCTGGCAGCATTTTAGGAAAGTTAGACGATTTAATTGTCTAGACAAGTGCTTCCCAAACTTCTGGATGCCAGGGCCCCCTTTGGAAAAATTAAAATATTTCACAGTCCCCCTCGAAAAAAAATCGTAATATAGACATATATTATTATAATATTTATTGTATTTATATTCAATACAAAACATAGACAGCGAATAGTGCAAAAATCAAATGCGAATATTACATTTTTATCATCTTGCGTACACATTTGAAATGGCACATTATCTCATATTTTTATATAGATAGATATATTGTTATTGTACCTTTGCAGTACAAGCAAAAGAATTAAAAACATAAAAGAAGTTTAATAACAATTTAATGTGATGGATGTGTTTCAATACTGCTACACCAATATCAAGTTAAATATTTGAAACTGCAATTCTTAGATTTCTGTTTTGAAATGAAACTTATATGAATAAGCATATATTTACTAATATTCATTAAGTGCCAAAATAGGCAGGAAGTAAAATTTGTGAACCTGCACCAATGTGTGATTTTTTTTTCCATTAAAATATAAAAAATAACAAAAAAGAAATAATAAATAATAAAAATTTAATACGTTTCTTTTAAGATAAAAAAATCTACTTAGTCTTAAAAGATTTTAAATTTGGTTTCATTATTTCACGGCCCCCTCAACAAAACCTATGGCCTCCAAGGGGGCCGCTGCCCATAGTTTGGGAAGTGCTGGTCTAGACAATTTCAACTTCATTTTACCGTATTGGTGAGCCATCCGTGCGATAGCATCTCCATGGATGATGTTAATTCTTGTAGACAGGCTTATCTCAGCTCTAAGAAACTCTCCAAACCTCAACAAATTTGGTTGTATGCGAATATCAGAATTTCTGAACACAAGGACTACATCCGTTTTCACAAGTACAGCCATTCTGGTCTTGCAGACCATGCTCTGGATACACGCCACAGAATACGGTGGATGAAAGCTACAGTAATACACCGTAACAAACACAAATTCGAAAGACTATTTATGGAATCAGCCTCAACCCTAAGAAACTCTCCAAACCTCAACAAATTTGTTTGTATGCGAATGCCCCAAATTTGGGGGCTTACATCAGCAGACCTTCAGCCCAATGGTCAAGAACACCTACTTAGTCTGCTAGAGGGCACCATCTGGACTTTTAGGAGAACAATAGTTCATCTCTTCATTCTCAGTTACTGTGTTGTAGTGCCTACATGCACGTGCCTTTTTTTTTTAAGTTCCTTTTGAAGATGGAAATGAAGTTGCTGAAATATCGGAAATATTTATTAAAGTATAATTTAATTTATATTCGTATCTATGTTGTTCAATTCCTTGAGTGATTTAATAATGCATAACCAACGTATAAGCTTGTCTACGAGAATTAACATCATCCACGGAGATGCTATCGCACGGAAGGCTCACCAATACGGTAAAATGAAGTTGAAGTGGTCTAGACAATTAAATCGTCTAACTTTCCTAAAACGATGCCCAGATAATCAGGTAGTCCTGAACTGTGTAAAATTCAAGCACCATTTTGTTTCACAAAAAGCTCTCCGTATATATAACAGCGGCAGCTACGCGTTGCTTCGCGAACAAATCACTGCCATGCGGTTTCTCTTAGCGGACGTTATCAAAGCTATTTGTGCCTTCGAAGAATAGATTTCTTGCACTTTAAATCACGAGCTTTGGTCAATTTTACATGATGTCTCGTATACCGCTGCAGACAAAGAATTTGATTAAATACAAGGCCGACAGATGAAAAAAATTAAAAAAAAAAAGAAATCTACCGTCAATCCAAAACTTCCTATTAACACCGTAATCAACCTTTCTTCAGTCACCCTGAAGCCTGAAGCACTCAACGCGCTTCCACGTGGCCACAACTTCGCCATTCCTCCCAGAAAAATACCTAGTGAGGATATTATGATCCAGATCGAACGCTGAATCCGCCACCTTCCACATCAAATCGCCAACACTGTAAGACTGGATGTAGCTTGTGTCCTCTCCAAAGCAAGACCACCAAAAACCAACATATCCAATAAGGAATATAAAGCTTTGCAGGAAATGAGGATTAATAAAGAATTAGTTATCACCAAAGCGGATAAGGGAAATGTAACTGTAGTACTTAACCAAAAGGACTACGCAGGTAAGCTTAATGCTCTTCTGTTAGATCGGGCTACTTACCTCCCTATGGAATAAAATCCCACCAACTCACAAATTAGAAAACTTCACAGGCTCCTTAAGAAAGTCACTTCTTGGCCTGTAGAAGTTACCAACAGATTAAAGCTGTTTAACTTTATACCCCCCACCCGTATTTCCGGACTCCCAAAAATACTTAAAGAAATTGTGCCATTACTTTCCATCGTGGATGACATTGATTTCCCCCCCACATACAAATTAGCTAAACATTTGGCCAAAGAGCTCACACACTATACTGGCAACACACCATCACACATAAAAAACTCAGCCCGCTTCACAGCCAGCATAGAAAATCTTACACTCCAACATACTGACATGATGGTCAGCTTTGACGTCTCCTTCTTATTCACAAATGCCCTACTCAAGGAAACTTTAGAGCTAATCCAGGCTAAATTTTCTCCTGATATCTCAGCCCTATTTCAGTTCACAATGAACTCAGGCTATTTCATTTGGCAGGGAAAATTCTACAAACAAATAGATGGGACAGCCATGGGTTCACCACTTACCCTACCCTTGGCCAATTTCTGTATGGAGACCTTTAAAGAAAAAGCCTTAGTCTCTGCCCCACAAAAATCAACCATATGGCTTCGCTACGTTGATGATGTGTTCACTATTTGGCCATATGGCTCTGAAACACTCCTCTCCTTCTTAACGCACTTAAACAACCAACACCCCAGAATCAAGTTCACTCTTGAAAAAGAGGAAAACAACAGCCTTCCATTTCCTAGACACACTAGTCACCCACCAGCCTGATGGAACCTTGGTTTTCTCGGTTTATAGAAAACCCACCCATACAGGCAGATACATTCACCAACAATCCCCCCCCCCCTCACAACAATGTGGAGTGGTGAAAACACTATACAACAGGGCTAAACTAATCTGTTCTAATGACATGGCCCTAAACACTGAACTAAATCACATCCTCAACACTTTCTCAGCCAATGGGTACCCCCCCCCCCAAAAAAAAATATTAAAACCTACAAACCACAGCCCCCCCTCCACAACAAGGATCACTTTAAATTCATCACCATTCCCTACATCCGAGGCACCTCAGAAAAGATTACCAGAATCTTAAAAAAACATGACCCGACCTCCTGTTACAGGCCATACAGAAAATTGACATCCCTTATCCGCCCCAATAAAGACCAACCACTTAAGGGTCAAAGCTGTATAACTGAGAGGAGACCTCCACATAGCCTTTAAAGGAATGCGGAGAACCGACCAGGGCTTCTGACCTAATGTCCAATCCTCACCTTCTCGTGGTGCACTCTGTTGGGTATCTACTTTGATACTGAACGAACGAGGATGGGCTGGCAATTTGGGATTTAGCCAACCAAATTGTATTCTTATTGGTTAAACCAAAATAAAAAATGATGGTACAACATGACAAAATTTCATGCCGGCTGGGGCGTCGCCCGGTTAAACAAGGCCCCCGTTGTTTTCGCCAGGGAACCAGGGCGAACAGCGAAAAGTCAGCTACTGGAACAAATCTGAAAACAAACCGCAACTCAACATCACCAGAGTTAAAGATCGGTACTATCAACGTAAGAAGCCTGAATGGCAAAGAAATGGAGCTAGCTGAGGAATTAGATAAGTACCAGATCGACATAATAGGGGTGACTGAAACAAAAAAGACCAAAACTGGTGAGATCTTTCTGAGCAATAAATACAAAATGTTATATTCAGGCAATAACAATCAAGGAAAAGAAGGAGTAGCCATAGTATTCAACACAAAATACGAGGCTAATCTTCTTGAATGGCAGTCAGTCTCAAGTAGAGTAATGTGGGCAAATATGAGAATGGGGAACTGGACAATGAGACTTATTTGTGCCTATGGTCCCACAGAAGGTTCTACTAAGGTAGAAGTGGAGGAATTTTTTGAGGCTTTAGAAAAAGCAACTGACACAATGAAAAAGGAAAAGTTGTTCCTTGTTGGGGATCTAAATAGTAGAGTAGGAAATGATTGTGAGACATACAAAAATATTTTGGGAAAATTTGGAGAAAAGAGCAAAGTTAATAATAATGGCAAATATCTGTTGGATTTCTGCTCAGGACATGGACTGGTTATTACTAACACCATGTTCCAACATAAAAACGTGCACAAATTCACATGGAGAGAAGAGGCTAGGAATAAGAAAAGTCTCATTGACTATGTTATTGTTGATAGTGATGTTTTCTCCCTGGTGCAGGACACCAGAGTGTACAGAGGATTTGAAATTGGAAGTGATCACTATTTAGTCTTGAGCAGGATAAAATTGAATTTCATATTGAAAAGAATAACACGTAAGAAAGTTTTAAAGCGAATAAAAGTTGAGCAGCTCTCAGATGTAAACTGTAGACTAAAATACAGAAATATTATTGAATAGAAAATGAAAGAATTTGAGAACAGGAATCAAACCTTGGAGATTCAGTGGCAAACTCTGAAGGAAACATTGATTGATTCTGCCAGAGAGGCATGTGGTGAGGTTGTGTGCAAAGATAAAAAAATCAGAACTCCCTGGTGGACACAGGAAGTTAAAGAGGCAGTGAAGGAAAAGAAGAAAGCATATCAAAAGTTCCTGGCAAATAAGTCAGCTTTTACTCTTACAGAATACAGAGACAAATGTAAGAAAGCTAAACAGTGTGTAAAACTAGCTAAACAAAAGTCATGGGAGGACTTTGGCAAGAATATAGAAAATAAATATCAAGAAGGTGGCAAAATATTCTGGAGGTTGTTGAAGAAGCTTAGGAATGGAGGAAAGAGTGCTGTAAAAGGAATTAAAGATGATAAAGGTGAAATGAAAACAGGAGAAAAAGATATCCTTGAAGTATGGAGTAATTACTTTGAAAAACTGCTAAATGAAACAAGCAGTGATGACGGCACAGTGATAAAAAAACACTGACCAGGCATGCAGTCAGGAATACATATCCATACTTGAAGTAGAAAAAGCCATCAAAGGCTTGAAATGTGGAAAGGCAGCAGGAGTAGATGATATTCGACCAGAAATGCTGAAGTATGGTGGTATAAGAGTCTTACAGTGGCTGCACTGCATAGTTCAGAAAGCCTGGACAGAGGGACGAATTCCCGATGATTGGAGTAGAGCTCTCATAGTACCCATATATAAAAAGGGAAATAAAACTGAATGTGAGAATTACAGAGGTATTTCCCTACTGAGTGTTCCTGGCAAGATCTATGCAAGTATACTTGAGAAACGGTTGAGAAGAATTGTGGAAGAAAAGCTTGGTGAAGAACAAGCTGGATTCAGGCCAAATAGAGGCTGTCAGGATCAGATCTTCACTTTACGACAAATAGTCGAGAAAGCATGGGAATATAACAAAGATCTGTATTTAAGTTTTGTCGATTTGGAAAAGGTATATGACAAGGTGCCAAGAGAGAAGCTATTCAATACGCTGCAGTTATATGGTGTCAATGGGGCATTATATCAAGCAATACTTAGTCTTTATTTGAGTTGTGAGTCAGCAGTTAGAATTGAAGGAAGTACAGGAAGATGGTTTAATGTTAAATCTGGTGTGAGACAAGGATGTACATTATCCCCTCTGTTATTCATTATCTATATGGATCACATTATGAAGGAATGTGGTATTAAACCTGATATCAAAATTGGAGATGTTAATGTCAGCTCTTTGCTTTATGCGGATGATGTTATACTTCTAAATAAATCCGCTACAAGTCTGTAAGATTCTCTGACTAAATTGAATAGCTGTTGTAATAGATATGGTATGAAGGTCAGCAATAAAAAGACAAAGACAATGAAAATAGGCACAATCATTGAAAATGTCAACTGTGTTGTGAATGGAGAACCTGTGGAACAAGTAAAACATTTCTGCTACTTAGGCACAATTTTTACTGAAGATGGTAAACTAAATATAGAAATAGACAACAGAATCAGCAAAGCTGGTATCGTGGGAAGTCAATTGAATAAATTCATATGGAATAAGAAAGAAATTAGTCGGAACACTAAATTAGCTGTATACAAGACTGTGTTCAAACCAATTTTAACTTATGGATCTGAGAGCTGGGTCAGAAGTAAAACACTTGACCAAAGACTAAAGATCGCAGATATGAGAGTCCTGAGAAAGATTAGAGGCGTGAACAGATGGCATCAATGGCAATATCATATTAAAAATGAGGATATTAGGAAAGAACTTGACATTGTCAGCATCCAGGAATGCGTTAGCAGAGCTAATCTCAGATGGTATGGTCACTTAAATAGAATGGGAGAGGAAAGATTAGCAAAACAAGTGTTCCTGCCAGGTTGGCAGGAAAACGACCCAGAGGAAGACCAAGATATAGGTGGATTGATACGGTACAAAGTGCCTTAGACGATAGAAATATAAGATCTGATAATGTTGGAGTCTTGACAAGTAACAGACTGATTTGGAGGAAAATTGTAGATAGGAAGTTAGTAATGATGTAATTTTTTCATGTAGTACTGTCATATCCTGTACACCCCTTGAGGGTACATGGCAGGAATTTGATGATGATGATGATGATGATGACTTTTCCTATACCTACCTGGTGTATACCAGGTCCCTTGCAGCTGTAAACTGTCTTACTTTGGCCAAACAGACAGGACAGCGAATATCAGAATTTCTGAACACAAGGACTACATCCGTTTTCACAAGTACAGCCATTCTGATCTTGCAGACCATGCTCTGGATACACGCACAGAATACGGTGGAAGAAAGCTACAGTAATACACCGTAACAAAAACAAATTCGAAAGACTATTTATGGAATCAGCCTCAGCTCTAAGAAACTCTCCAAACCTCAACAAATTTGGTTGTATGCGAATGCCCCAAATTTGGGAGGCTTACATCAGCAGACCTTCACCCCAATGGCCAAGAACACCTACTTAGCCTGCTACAGGGTGCCATCAGGACTTTTAGGAGAATAGCTTCATCTCAGATGGCAATGTGACATTGCCGAAATATCAGAAATATTTATTAAAGTGTAATTTAATTTATATTCGTATCTATGTTGTTCAATTCCTTAAGTGATTTAAGAATTGTGTGTGTTTTACATTAGCAAGACAGAATGCCATAACTGATATTTACTATTCCATGACTAACCCTCTTTCACCAAACATTCGGGTAAAATTCAGGAATGGGTGGATAAAAATATGATGCTCTATGGTGGGCCACATGGGTTTATAATAAAGTGACAGCAGAATTGAATAAAAGAATTGGTTACACCATGATACTGCTGGACTTTGCAAAGGCATGGTAAGAGTTCTAACATCAACAGATATAGGAAGT
Organism: Typopeltis vanoorti; assembly: GCF_054136105.1. NCBI lineage: Eukaryota > Metazoa > Arthropoda > Arachnida > Uropygi > Thelyphonidae > Typopeltis > Typopeltis vanoorti. The sequence goes on along the minus strand of NC_143567.1, from coordinate 33,144,074 downwards.
AACCATAGGTTAGTTCTTGGAAAAATAAAACTATCAAAGAACAAAACATGACATACAGAAAAGAACAAACTACAAGATAGAATTACTCCAGGATGAAAGTATAAAATTCCTATACTGGAAAGGGCTGTTAGATAAAACTAGAAACATTAAAAAGCAAAAACAAACATTAGATGGAAAATGGACAGCCTTTAAAGACATTGTATATGAAGCAGTAAAATAAGCATTAGAAAGATTTAGTTAGTACAAAAATGGATCAAAGATGGACACTATGGTTTAGTGAAAGAAAAGAAAACCACATTTCACAGGTATCTACAAAACAAATCAAATACCGCAGTTTATGAAGAAATAATAAAACTATATGAAATAAAGTAAATAGTAAGATAAAGAAAATAAAATAGGAATAATGGAATAACTACTTCGAAGAATTAGAACCAGATTCTTTGAGAATCTGGAGATTTTCAATGAAGAATTTGGAGAATACATACTTAAAAGAAAGAACTAAATTAAAGTAGGAAGCAAATATTGGATTGGGGAAAGATTATTTTCAAAATCTGTATACAGAAAAGAACAAAGAGGATAACATTACTTTTGAAATAACAGAAAGAGATGTTGAAGAAATTCTTAAAGAATTTAATAATAGAAAATCAGCTAAATTAGATAAGATAAAGAATGAAAAATTAAAATATCGTGGGAAACAATTAGCAAAAAGAACTATGCCATATTCTGAATACAGTATTTATAGAAAGAAAATGTGATATGGTATATGAAACAGTGTTAAACATTGTGTGGGCTGCAGCAAGATGAGTTAAATTTTATATTTAAATATGTGCCGATATTGTCTAAATTGTAGATTAATTATTACTGTGAGATATTTGAGTGTGGAATGCGGTGTTTATTTAAATATCTTAAGTGATGTTATCAGAAATACATTGCTTTTGTTAGCACATTGATACAACATGGCAGTGAAAGGCAAATCATTGTGTAGGTCTGCCACGGACAGATAAAGTAAACTTTTTTTTTTAAGGTCAGCATTCATAGTGAAGAATTTATAGAGACAAAAACATGCGTGTTGGAGTAATTACTTTACTTATAATTAAGAAAATAATACTCTGTATTGAGGTCATCATCAAGAAAACATGTATAAGACAAGCTTCGTGACCCTACACAAAAGTAAGATAAATCTAAATGCTTTGTTAATCATTTACCCTAGCTTGACCTCTGGTGAAAAAAAAAAAAAATTATTAAATAAAATATATACAGATGATATATGTGTGTGTGTGTGTGTGTGTGTGTGTGTGTGTGTGTGTGTGTGTGTGTGTGTGTGTGTGTGTGTGTGTGTGTGTGTGTGTAGAAAGTATTTTACCTTGGGTGTAATAAATGTTAAAGATACCAAGCTATTTTAAACCTGGTTTTACTCCATTTCCCAAGTAAGCAAACAGACAAACAAATCAAGTTTGCGCCTGCAAGTGTTGCAAGTCTAGCTGACCCTGCACGTAGTGCAAGACCAAGGCAAATCATGGTAAAATTAGAATAAGCTCTGATCACTAATCTTAATATTTACCCTTAATGCAAAGCACATCTCTCTTTGAACTTTAATGTATGATACTTTGTATTAAAGGCAAGGGGCCACTACCCAGACCGGTTTCGACCTTTATTGAGGTCTCATCAGTGGGAGCCAGGCTAGAAATACCAAGATTTTAGTAATACAGAGCTTATAAGTATTTTACCAGAACAAGTTGCCATAAGGTGTTTTAACCTTATTAAATAAACATCTCAGGAGGAGATGTAAATGTAGAAAGTATTTTACCTTGGGTATAATAAATGTTAAAGATACCAAGCTATTTTAAACCTGGTTTTACTCCATTTCCCAAGTAAACAAACAGACAAACAAGTGAAGTTTGCGCCTAGGAAATGGAGTAAAACCAGGTTTAAAATAGACCAAGGCAAGTCATGGTAAAAATAGAATAAGTTCTGATCACTAATCTTAATATTTACCCTTAATACAAAAGCACATCTCCTGGAGGAGATATATTTAACAGTTTTATAGTGGAACTACATTAAACAGTTTCTATAATCCTCTCATATTAAGGCTTTCTTCTGTCTGTTCTGGATACTATATAGGTTGAAGATGGGTCCTTCAGATGCTTGGAATTATTAATCCATTCATTCTTGTTTAGATTTAGATGATGTTTCAGCATCTCACAGGCTTCTTGGAATTATTAATCCATCATTCTTGTTTAGATTTAGATTATGTTTCAGCATCTCATAGGCTTCTTTGAACTTTTTTCAAACCAGGTTTTAGTCCAGTGTAGGGACTTGGTGCCTTTCCAGTTCATTCTGTGACATGTGTGAAGTGCATGGTTTGACTGGCCTGTTTTACCATACTGGACGAATTTAATGTGGCATTTATGTTTGTCTTTTCTTATAGGGATGGTGTGTCCTATTTCACCTATGTAGGATAAGTTGCAGGTGTACTGAATTTTGTAAACTCCTGGGTGGGCAAGGTATTGAAAAGAGGATCTTTGAATGAGCTGAGTAAAGTTCTTAATTTTGCAGAAGGTTGCCTTAATATTGTATTTTTGTAGTGTTCTATCTGTGGCTATGGTATGGCATTCTTGTAATCGTTTTTGCTTTTAATGGTATTTTTGTGGAAGATGTTGTGAATTGTTTTTTTATTGTAGCCATTTTTTATAAACATTTGGATAATAATTTCGTATTTTTTGTTCAGTGCCTGCTCATTGGAGAGATTATTAAGACTCTGTTTGAGGGTGCTGATGACACCTAGTTTTTGTGTTGGATGGTGGTATGTTTGTGTGTGTGTGTGTGTGTGTGTGTGTGTGAAAAAGTTGAAAAATTAGCAAAGTAAAGTATTTGTGACAGAAATAGAAGGAAAAGAGCCAAATAAGACCAAGATTATATAGGTGGGGTTGATGCAGCTATGAGTGCTTCAGAAGATTTAGATTAAAATCAGAGGAATCAAATTTGATTTCTAAGCCAAATGTGGAAACTAAGAAAGTTTCATAAGTTGACCAGAGAGTTTGTAGGAAATACATTTCTCAGCATCCCCGAGTTGCCTTAGCTTGCACTACTTAAAAGACGTGCACTGCCCAAGCATACATATATTCAGCTTTTATTAGTGCGTTTGGTAAAGATTTTACTAGCCTTTCACTTATTTCACTGAAATAATGCTTGATCTAATATCCACCTTGCTTATATAATTTTACATTGTCGAACTGAAGCCTTTTTTTTATTTTAGTAATTACTTTTATGCACCGATCGAGAGTTTGCTCACGAAAAATACATTTCTCTGGCATTTCAAGTTCCTTAGTACTGAGAGTTTTTGCTCTCTTAAGGTTTCTGCCTGGTCTCTGAAGAGAACCAGCCAGTTCGAAACAGCTGTTAGGCTGGTGAAACTTTTATCAAATGCACTAATAAAAGGCAAATATATGTATGCTCGGACAGTGCGCATGCCTTTTAAGTAGTGTGAGCTAAGGCAACTCAGGGATGCTGAGAAATGTATTTCGTAAGTACCAGAGGTTAACATATTTTACTCCAACAGACGTAACAGAGAAAGAACTTGGCATATCTTTCTCTGTAAAGTTTTCTGCACCAATTCTTAAGTTCTCTAAGGGGAAACAACAGCAGATTTCCTTGCACACAGTAACAAGAAAAGCCAACTCAACTACTTCACTGAAAGCATATTGAGTTTCTGTTTAAAGCAAACGTTAAAAATATGAATAGTTTATATCATAAGCATCAACTGCTCAGCACTGAAATAGCTAAAAAGAACTATTTTGGAATGTCGTCAGTCTTTTTAAAGATATTTAAATATCGTTACATTAATTTTATTTATGAAAGATATTATCATCATCATCAAATTCCTGCCATGTACCCTGAAGGGGTGTACAGGATATGATAGTACTACATGAAAAAATTACATCATTAATAACTTCCTATCTACAATTTTCCACCAAATCAGTCTGTTACTTGTCAAGACTCCAACATTATCAGATCTTATATTTCTATTGTCTAAGGCCCTTTGTACCGTATCAATCCGCCTATATCTTGGTCTTCCTCTGGGTCGTTTTACTGCCAACCTGGCAGAGAATACTTGTTTTGCTAATCTTTCTTTGCCCATTCTGTTTAAGTGACCATACCACCTGAGATTAGCTCTGCTAACACATTCCTGGATGCTGACAATGTCAAGTTCTTTCCTCGTATCCTCGTTTTTTAATATGATATTGCCATTGATGCCATCTGTTCACGCCTATAATCTTTCTCAGGACTCTCATATCTGCAATCTCTAGTCTTTGGTCAAGTGTTTTACTTCTGACCCAGCTCTCAGATCCATAAGTTAAAACTGGTTTGAACACTGTCTTCTATACAGCTAATTTAGTGTTCCAACTAATTTCTCTCTTATTCCATATGAATTATTCAATTGACTTCCCACCATACCAGCTTTGCTGATTCTGTTGTCTATTTCTATATTTAATTTACTATCTTCACTAAAAATCGTGCCTAAGTAGCTGAAATGTTTTACTTGTTCCACAGGTTCTCCATTCACAACACAGTTGACATTTTCAATGATTCTGCCTATTTTCATTGTCTTTGTCTTTTTATTGCTGACCTTCATACCATATCTATTACAACAGTTATTCAATTTAGTCAGAGAATCTTCCAGACTTGTAGCGGATTTATTTAGAAGTATAACATCATCTGCATAAAGCAAAGAGCTGACATTAACATCTCCAATTTTGATATCATGTTTAATACCACTTTCCTTTATAATGTGATCCATATAGATAATGAATAACAGAGGGGATAATGTACATCCTTGTCTCACACCAGATTTAACATTAAACCATCTTCCTGTACTTCCTTCAATTCTAACTGCTGACTTACAACTCAAATAAAGACTAAGTATTGCTTGATATAATGCCCCATTGACACCATATAACTGGAGCGTATTGGATAGCTTCTCCCTTGGCACCTTGTCATATGCCTTTTCCAAATCGACAAAACTTAAATACAGATCTTTGTTATATTCCCATGCTTTCTCGACTATTTGTCGTAAAGTGAAGATCTGATCCTGACAGCCTCTATTTGGCCTGAATCCAGCTTGTTCTTCACCAAGCTTTACTTCCACAAGTCTTCTCAACCGTTTCTCAAGTATACTTGCATAGATCTTGCCAAGAACACTCAGTAGGGAAATACCTCTGTAATTCTCACATGCAATTTTATATCCCTTTTTATATATGGGCACTATGAGAGCTCTACTCCAATCATCGCGAATTAGTCCCTCTGTGAAGGCTTTCTGAACTATGCAGTGCAGCCACTGTAAGACTCTTATACCACCATACTTCAGCATTTTTGGTCGAATATCATCTACTCCTGGTGCCTTTCCACATTTCAAGCCTTTGATGGCTTTTTCTACTTCAAGTATGGATATGTATTCCTGACTGCATGCCTGGTCAGTGTTTTTACCACTGTGCTGTCATCACTGCTTGTTTCGTTTAGCAGTTTTTCAAAATAATTACTCCATACTTCAAGGATATCTTTTTCTCCCGTTTTCATGTCACCTTTATCATCTCTAACTCCTTTTACAGCACTCTCCTCCATTCCTAAGCTTCAACAACCTCCAGAATATTTTGCCACTTTCTTGATATTTATTTTCTATGTTCTTGCCAAAGTCCTCCCATGACTTTTGTTTAGCATTCTTGCATTTGTCTCTGTATTCTCTAAGAGCACAAGCTGACTTATTTGACAGGAACTTTTGATATGCTTTCTTCTTTTCCTTCACTGCTTCTTTAACTTCCTGTGTCCACCATGGAGTTCTAATTTTTCTATCCTTGCAGACAACTTCACCACATGACTCTCTAGCTGAATCAATCAGGGTTTTCTTTAAGGCTTGCCACTGAATCTCCAAGGTTTGATTCCTGTTCTCAAACTCTTTCATTTTTTCTTCAGTAATCTTTTTGTATTTTAGTCTACAGTTCACATCTGAGAGCTGCTCAACTTTTATTCGCTTTAAAACTTTCTTACATGTTATTCTCAAGACTAAATAGTGATCACTTCCAATTTCAAATCCTCTGTACACTCTGGTGTCTTGCACCAGGGAGAAAACATCACTATCAACAATAACATAGTCATGAGACTTTTCTTATTCCTTACCTCTTCTCTCTGTGTAAATTTGTGCATATTTTTATGTTGGAACATGGTGTGTTAGTCCATGTCCTGAGCAGAAATCCAACAAATATTTGCCATTATTATTAGCTTTGCTCTTTTCTCCAAATTTTCCCAAAATATTTTTTTATGTCTCACAGTCATTTCCTACTCTGCTATTTAGATCCCCAACAAGGACCAACTTTTCCTTTTTCATTGTGCCAGTAGCTTTCTCTAGAGCCTCAAAAAATTCCTCCACTTCTACCTTAGTAGAACCTTCTGTGGGACCATAGGCACAAATAAGTCTCATTGTCCAGTTCCCCATTCTCATATTTGCCCACATTACTCTACTTGAGACTGACTGCCATTCAAGAAGATTAGCCTCGTATTTTGTGTTGAATACTATGGCTACTCCTTTTCCTTGATTGTCATTGCCTAAATATAACATTTTGTATTTATTGTTCAAAAAGATCTCACCAGTTTTTGTCTTTTTTGTTTCAGTCACCCCTATTATGTCGATCTGGTACTTATCTAATTCCTCAGCTAGCTCCATTTCTTTGCCATTCAGGCTTCTTATGTTGATAGTACCGATCTTTAACTCTGGTGATGTTGAGTTGGGGTTTGTTTTCAGATTTGTTCCAGTAGCTGACTTTTCGCTGTTCGCCTGGTTCCCTGGCGAAAACAACGGGGGCCTTGTTTAACCGGGCGACGCCCCAGCCGGCATGAAATTTTGTCATGTTGTACCATCATTTTTTATTTTGGTTTAACCAATAAGAATACAATTTGGTTGGGTAAATCCCAAATTGCCAGTCCATCCTTGTTCGTTCAGTATCCAAGTAGATACCCAACAGGGTGCACCACGAGAAGGTGAGGATTGGACATTAGGTCAGAAGCCCTGGTCGGTTCTCCGCATTCCTTTAAAGGCTATGTGGAGGTCTCCTCTCAGTTATACAGCTTTGACCCTTGTCAAAACAAATTTTACAACCAAGTGGAAGGAACAGCAATGGGAAGTCCACTTTCTCCTGCTCTTGCCAACTTTTATTTACAACATCTAGAAGAAGTGCTGTTCTCATCTATATTCCCTCACCCATCCTTTTGGGTTAGATATATGGACGATATCTTTGCTGTATGGCATCACAACAGAGACTCCTTACCTTCCTTTTTATCATCATAAAAGTTAAATAAAGATGTATAAAAATATTATGTTGGTAAAACAATATTCGTTGGTAGACAAATATGGTCGCAGTACTTGTAGTTTTGCTATTAGTAATTGACTAGTAAGGCTATTGAGCCTGATTGCTGGAATTATTTCCTAATTTAGTACTAAAAGTTGGCTCCACTGCTCTTCAATTGTATATTAGTGAGTTGCTCTTGACTGTCTCCAGGAAGTTTGCTAATGCAACCAACCTGACAATAGCAACTGAAAATCGATGACTAAAAGTGACAGAGAATATATTAGCCAGAGATCTAGCTACACCAAGTATTTATTTTAGTAACTGGTCATTGCAGTGAAACCTAAATTAAACAGAGGTGTCTAGTTTTCACCTCTGTCAGAAACAGGTCCACGAGAAATCAAAATTTGAAATGAATGGTCAAATGCTGTATAACCCAAAACCTTAAATATATGGGGATCACACTGGACAGGACCCTCACATTCGTTCCACATCTCACACCACTTACTGCTAAACTGGAATCCTGCAACGTCATCATTCTGAAGCTTGCCAGCACATTGTAGGAAGTCCCTATGGGGGTGCTCTGGACCGCAGCTATCAGCTTGGTCTGTGCCCCTGCCCAACTGTATGCCTATGGCTGAACAGCACACACAAATACATACCTCTAAGATCGATACCCAACTCATCACCAGCATGAAAATTGTGGCAGGAAAAATCAAATTGACCCCACTACACTGGCTCCTAGTTTTCAGCAATATTGCACTACCACACCTACACAGGAAATACTGTACTTCCTTCCAAGAAAATATACAAAAATTAAGAACAACTCCCAATCCATACTGATATGGAAGCTGCAAGATGTGGCAAGCTTAGATCTCGATATCCCTCCTTGGAAACTGCAGAACAGTATGTCGACCCTGTTTGACAAGGAAGTTATAAAGGATCCAACTAGTCAACCATAGTTTTGATATCCCTCATTGCTTCTGATGAACACTTAACCAGCTTTGAACTGGACAAGACAGGATCATGGCATGCTTATACTCCTAGAGCATCAATTGGACTCCAGCTTGCAACTGTGGAGCATCAGTTCAGACAGTGACTCACATTATGTATGAATGTAGCTTACATTCATACATAATGTAAGCCTATTGGACCTTGTGAGCAGATCAACGAAGGTAGGTGAGTAGCTGAATTGGACATAAATTTATGATATAAATGATGACTTGCTTTATGTGATGATTAATTCTTATATTTTATATATTCTGTTCTGTTCTTTATGATTGTTCTTAATTTTAATTAAGAACAATCTTAAAGAACCAATGTGACAAATAAATAACCAGCGGAATTATTTTCTAATTTAGTAACAACAAAAAGAATCAGTAAGATGTACATGCCTTCCTATATCATTGGAATTAAAATACCTGTAATTTTATATTGAGTGCATGAAATAGTCAAGTGGAAAAGAAACCTCGCTGCACTGTCAACAAACAAATCCAATCTGCCATTGCTGAAACACTTATCTCTTCTATCTGTGGTACCCAGCTCTTGTGATGTCATTCACGCAATTGCACATAAGAAAATGCAATATGTGCTCTGCTGTGATATGAAATATTTTTATTTCTTAAAGGGAATCATTTATAACTCTTATCTTCTTCTTCTATTCAGTGCATTTTTTACAGTCTCTCTCTCTCTCTTTCTCTTGTGTCCATCAGCTGTTAATTTCATAACACAGTAGAGTCTGCACATACGCACACACTGTATATTTTTATGTGCAATGCCTTATCTCTTCTATCTATGGTACCCAGCTCTTGTGATGTCATTCACGCAATTGCACATAAGAGAATGCAATATGTGCTCTGCTGTGATATGAAATATTTTTATTTCTTAAAGGGAATAGGGAATCATTTATAACTCTTATCTTCTTCTATCCAATGCATTTTTTACAATGTCTCTCTCTCTTGTGTCCATCAGCTGTTAATTTCATATCACAGTAGAGTCTGCACGTACACACACACTGTATGTTTTTATGTGCAATGCCGTGAATGACATCATGACAGTCAGGTATCACAGATAGCAGAGAGAGAAGTTTTTCAGTAATAGTGGACTGGGTTCATTTGTTAACAGTGCAATGAGGTTTCTTTTCCACTTGATGATTATTACTTCATGCACTCAGTAAAAAGGGAAAAAAAATATCCTACAGATATTTTCATTTCAAAGATGTAAGAAAGTATGTACATCTTACTGATTCTTTTTATTACTGTTTTACTAAATTGGAAAATAATTCCACTGGCAACAAACCATGAGGCATGATTAGGCTTAGCAGTCTGATATATTTTTGTTAGTCAAATATCTTGTTAACAAATATAATTTTACCAACATAATATTTTTATTCATCTGTTATTTCACTTTTAATTAACTAAATTAACATCTTTCATGATGCATCTTAAGCAGAAATATTTTGTAATATTTTTATGGTGAGCCACTGAGGTTTGTATGTCAGGGTTTTTTTTTTGTTTTGTTTTTTTCCTCTCCTACATCATCAAAGTGTTTTGACACTAAAAAATTTTCTCATCTAGACACCACCTGGTTTCAAGGAGCTCCAAAAATACATAAACAATGCATACCAGTACAACCCATAGTAGATGCCAGATAGTTTCCCATTATGTTTCCTAGATATCATGCACAGTTGATATAGGCAAGTTGGACTCCTTCATAAGAAACACAGCACATACTTTATTGAACAGACAAAGCATTTAACAATATATCCGACAGACCCACTTGCAATTTTAGACATCAACTACCAAATGTTCACTAATGTACCCCATGTAGAGACCATAGATACAATTACTTCAAAAACTATTTTCTCCATACACTATGATGCTTTCTAAACACTGCATCAACAACACGGTCTTCAAATTTGAAGACAAATTTTACAAACAGAAAGAAGGCCTAGCAATGGGCATGTGGGCAGCCTGGCTCTACAAACCAACTACAGGAATTCGTTACTCACCTAAACAACATTCACTCCCCCTCCCCCAATCAAATTCAGTGTTGAATTAGAAACTAATAGTTCTCCACTGTTTTTAGAAGTGTTGGATCAAAACAAACTCAGATATTCAGTTTACAGGAAACGATGCATATCAGAAGATACCTGTGCACAAAATTCCACTACCATCTGGCCAAAAAATTGGCATTATAAGAATCTTATGAGATAGCATACAAGAGTTCAGGGGGGGGGGGGGGGACAAATCATAGGTGGGAGTCACATAAAGAACAACTGACTCTTGCCACACAAGTGTTTCGCCATCTGGCAGACTGGCACATCTCTTCAAGGATGGCCATTCTGTTTAGCATTTCGACTTTATCAAGCAGGATCTCAGCCTGTCTTTATACAACGGTCATCTATGAAAACTTGCATAGCTGCTGCACATGGATGGACACCAGATATATTAAATAATTTGGAAACCTTGCAATGGTTACTTACATCCTTTCACTGTTCAACTCCAAAACTCATTGTACAAGCATTTCTTTCTTTCTTTCTTTCTGTTGCTCTCCTTTTATACAGCAACCTACTCCCTTATGTTTCCTAGATTATAATTTGCAAGTTTTCGGATCACTGTTAAGTTTTTTCCCCTTTCTGCTTATCCATAATATTGATGCTCTATAGGTTGAACAACCTCTCCTGTGTTGGTATCACCATTAAAAAAAAAAAAAAAAAAAAATTAACATGTATGTTGACAGTTTGGATTAGGTCATTGCTTCAGAGATAAAATATTCAGTGATGTGGAAGTAATTATAAGAATTTGGAGAGTGATAAAGATGGTAAATAAATGCAACAAAATAAGAAATTTTGAAAAGAGAGGATTCCAATTTGGTATTCTCTTGCAAGACATGTCAGATAGTGGTGGGAGACACTTTTTTTTCCCCACAGTGATGCTGTTCATCATTAAATAACACTCTTGCTGTGATTATTTCACCTTCACAACTGTAATATAGTGAGACTTGTGGCCACATCTCTCCGACCATTTTACATGGCCTTGACAGCATGCCTCTCATCTCCCTAAGAGGCTGAGTTGTCTACCCTGAATAACAGTTTTGCAGTCCTTCTTTCTACAGCCATGTTATTTGCATCTCTCCCCCTGCCCAACACACACCATTACACTTGATTTTCTTCTACACATGAAGTGGAAGAGTAAGAAGCAGCAAGATTATTTAAGTGGTTGGAAAGCTTCCTGATGCTTTGCCATCAAGTTTGGTTCATTGTACAATCTAGCATTTGGCCTATGGAGCCATGAATGTTTTCTTTAAACAGCGGAGGTAGGTTCTGTGTCAGAAGAAATGCCTACCAATCAAGCTACCTTTACCATGGCTTTGCCTCTCTCCCTCAGGTTTTTTAATTGCTTCTAATTTAAATTCATACCTATTGTTCTTATATCTTTTTTTTTTTGCACTGCTCTTTTTACTTGTTTCACTTTCTTTTTTAATGCCATAGTATCCATAAAAAAGTTAACATAGCACCTTTCAATTATTACAGTCAGTTAGGGAAAGCATTTTGTCCACAGAAACTAGTGTATTCTAGACTCTTTACGTTTGTATGTTCAGCCATAGTCTCATAGCCAAATAGAGCATCAGCTTCTCAAATCTTGAAGTTCATCTTATTCTGTTTTAACTACTAAGACTAAACTGCATATTATTTTTAAAGAAATGTTTAAATATTTGGTTATAAGTTCTGGTTGATCTTTTTTTAGAAACAAAGTTTAAAATTGTGACACATGGTATCAGACCTCCTCTTGAAACACCTCTGCAGTGGATGAGTGAACATTTAAGTTACCCTGATAATTTTTTACATATATGTATTCTTCCTGCATCATGATTTGTATTAATGTGAATCAAATTTTCCAGAAAATTTAAAAAATTATTCAAAACTGCTAATTTTTTCTTCCTAAGAATATTGTGAAAAAGAAATGACATTTACTGTATATATATATTTTTACTCTCTGTTCATTCTTTTATTGTATATAAACTTTCAGTTTGTGTTGTCCCAGGACAGGCATGTTTGATCTTTGTCCATTGGACCTAAAAATAGTGGAAATAAACATATTTTTGTTGACAGAAGTTTGGAGTGTGTACTTTAAATATCTATATAACATATATTCCATTATTAAGGTTCACCTTTTTAACAAAAATGTTTTGTTAGATTGCTGAGACATTATTTTACTGTTTGAAAAAGTGAAAACAATGTAATATTTGGCCAAACTAGAGCTGATGTTATTATACAGTTGCATTTTGCTATAGCAAATGTCACTATAACAAATTATTGAATGAGCAGCGGAAGCTAAGCTCGAACTAATTGACGATCAGTGCCACAACACAAGTTCACCGTTGCCTGTGAATGAACTCCACAACCTAATCGCATCAATGGTACATGACTCGATGGAGGCCAAAAACAACAAATTCAACACTGTTATTCTGAACTTTCAGACGGAAAATTATTAAAAGAAGACATCAACAAATTAGCAGAAGAATGCAACATCGATTCTAAAAATATCACATGACATCATTTCAGATCCATAAATAAAAGAAAGGACAGGACAAACTTACCACACCTCATAAAAGTGACTCGCCGACAAGCACATCTAAATTAATAATAGTGATTGATAACAAGTTCAAAGACTCTTGCCTCCAATCACACATATGTGCTCAACCAGACCTAACATTTTCCTAGAGAGAACAAGGATGCCATCTTCGAAGAGAACTTGAAGAAAAATGCCAAAATGGAGACACCAGTTTAACTACATTAAATTAGTGCAAAAATCAAGTGATTCCACTAGTAGCCACCATGGAGACCAGTATGCAGGCACTGCATAGGAAATATGCAAGGCCCTTGCAGTCAAATATATGCCTCACAGAACCCTGCATATCCACTTCACCAACATCTGTGGCCTAAACTCAAAACCTCCAAGCCCCACTTACTCTTTTGCAGAAACTCAAATCCCCCCCCCCCCAGTACTGTTCATCTCAACTTTCCAAACTACATACTCCTTAATTCCTTTCAACCCAAGGGTTGAAATGGCATCTATGTATACATCCACTCTGACACACCTTGCCAGAGAGCACCAAACCTAGAATTGCCCAACTTTGACCTTCTTTGGTTGAAAAGATTCTTCTCCACTCAGTCAAATTCATTTGCTGTCTCTATTGCTCCCCTAATGAAACCAACCAGTTGCATTAGGGGAGCCAGTTCTGAGCTCTTTAATTTCCTCTCCTTAAAAATTGATATTCTCCAGTCCCACTTTCCCAACAACAAAATCATCTGCCCGGGAGATTTTACACCACCAACTGGCTTTCCTCCTCCTGTTATATAGATCTTGCAGGCAGAAATACTGAAACATTTGCTGTCACTAACAACCTTACACAACTTGTTCAGATGCCAAGCAGAATACCAGATAACCCGAACCACTCCTAACACCCTAGATCTCTTGCTCACCAGTGACCCTTCCAAATACACAATGAATGTAGTGGGACCACTCCTAGGTAATTCTGATTACAATCTAGTGCTCATCTCCTCCCCATGTAACAATGCTTACACAACCACTCCCATACAAGAGTAGCTTGGTATTATAACAGTGCCTAGTAGGACAGCCTCTGCAACTTCCATGCCTCATTCCCATGGTTGGACTTTTGCTTCCGGCCTTCCAACCCAAACATATGTACTGAACGTTTTGGGTGATAAGTTCACCAAAAGATCACTGCCATGGAAACATGCATTTCCAACACTACTCTGAGCTGCCATTCCCTAACTAAACCCTCGTTCTCCAAAAGATGTGCCAAGGCAGTACAAATGAAAAGCCAAACATACATTAACTTGTTCAAATCACGAGCTCCATCATCCTTTAGAGATTATAATGAAGCCCAAAATAGATGCAAAAAAAAAACAATCAAAGCAAAACAGAGTTAGAAAGAGCAGGAAACTGGCAGCCGAGATTTTGGTCTCTCACTAAAGCAATTGGCCATAACTTCTGCCCAACACTCTTCCCACCCATATCATGCCCAGATGACTCTATTGCATCACCCACAGAAAAAGCCAATATTCTGGCTTCACACTTGGCTTCCAATGCATGCATAACTGACAATGATAAATGCTCCCCAACCATTCTAGATGCCCAACATACAGTCTCCCTATATCCTTCAGAAAGAGATCAGAAAAATACTGTCCAAATTAGGCACAAACAAGTCTCCTGGCCCTGATGGCATTCCTGCAATTATCCTGAAGCTTTGTGCACCAGAACTGACTCCTATGTTGCCTGTATATACTCTCTTACTTCACTGATATCTATCCCACAGCCTGGGAATTGGCCCATTTCAAGAAGAGTGACAAGTCACTGCCGTCCAACTACTGCCCTATCTGGCTCACCCCAGTCCTGTCTAAAGTAATGGAAAATATCATCCATTCCCAACTCCTACACAGTCGTTTATTAGGTGGTCCAACCTAATAAATGACTACCAGTATGGATTCCATCGCTGCTGATCAACAGGAGATCTGCTCACATGTCACCCATCTCTGGATAAATGCCATGGAGCAGTTTTGCAAATCTAAAGTGGTTGCACTTGATGTCTCCAAAGCTTTTAACTGGGTCTGGCACAAAGGTTACTAAGCAAACTACCATCGTTTGGTCTGTCTCAGGACTTCTATAGTTAGATTGCCAGCTGTTTGGACACACGGTGTGTGTGTGTGTGTGTGCGCGCGTTTGTAGATAAGGAACCATCACACACACACTGTGTGTGATGGTTCCTTGTCCTCTCACCATTCAACTAATGCAGGATTTCCACAAGGTTCTATCCTCTCACCAACCCCTCTTCCTGCTATATATCAGTGACCTACTTCAGTTGACCTCCAGTCCAATCCACAGTTTTGCAGATGACAGCACATTGCACTCCTTCCTTTCATTTCATAAACCTTACTCTACACAACTCACCTGAACCACCACTGCCCTCAATTCTGGTCTCCAAGCCATCTGGGGTCAGATAACCTCATCAATTTCAATGCTAATAAAACCCAGTTCTGTCCTATTTCTCATAAAAAAGAACCATTTTTTCCCAGTATTATTTTTGACAATACCCAAATTTCCACACAATTTGAGATTTCTCTTCTAGGAATTACCCTGACATCAAGCCTCTCCTGCCATAAACACATCACAACCATTGCATTCTCAACTTCAAAAAAACTAGGATTTCTCTTGCACTCAAGACGTTACTTCACTCCTGAACAGCTGTTAACCTTATACAAATCACAAATCTGCCCAGCTATTGAATACTGCTCTCACATATGGGGTGGGACCACTAAAAGCTCCCTCAAAATGCTTGACTCAATACAGAGGAGAGCAATTACTTATTAATGACCCATCTCTTACCAACTCACTACTCCCATTTTCACACAGACGTTTGGTTTCTGCAACATGTATATTCTACAAATATTTCCATGGGAAATGTTCATATGAAATAGCATCAGTTCCCCCACTTGAGTAGTAAGCTTGAAACACGTGCAGTTGCTGCTTAACATCCCTTCATCCTGCAACTGCTGTGTTGTGGAACAGTCTTATCCCTGTTGTGTTTCGCAGTGAATGCAACATAGTCTTTTAAATCAAATGTAAAACAAGTTCCTCCTTTCCCAACCAAAAATACGGCAATAGTGTACTATAGGTTGATCAACCAACCTCTCATGTATGGGCTGAACATATAAAAATAATAAAAATTAAAGTTTATTGTCCCAAGGACAGCAGTACACAAGGTATTAATAAATAGTACGTACAAAAAAAAATAAGCAATGTGGTATCTGCATATAAATACAGTTTGTAAAAAGTTAAAAATGCCATGCAACTTGTTTGAGTTTGATAACATCTGTTGTAGTGTATATTACTCAGCTAGATAAGTAAAAATTTCATTCCTCTCATGTGAAGTGCTGGTCATCAGCCCTCAGTAAATAAGACTGTAAGATGACTGCGACCTGTATGAAGTCTAACTTCCTCTCTGCTATTTCTTTGTTAGCTAGTTTGCCAATGCTTAATATCATGCAGTAAGTTTGTCAGTGCCTCATGCCATGCTGCCTGCCACTGGAAAATCAGCTATGATCTTATAAAATGTATGTAGTCTGTATAGGGAACTGTCAAACGTACATGGAAAAAGTATGAGCTGATCTAGTAGCTGTATCTGCAGTCTCATTTCCCTTAATTCCAATGTGGCTGGAAATCTAGCATCTGAAACTGAACATCAAAATTAAAGGCTTTCATTTTAATACAACAGTTGAAACACCTCACACAGCACTGGATGCAGATTATACATGGGTGGTCTGAAATGTTCTCAGCCTAACAATGAAAATATGAATTTATAATTTCAAAATTATTTTTATTTTTTAACATAATCTCCCTTAAGATTAATACATTTATTGCAGCAATGCTCCAGCACCATTATCCCTTCCCTGTAGTCATTCTCAGTGAGATCTGCAAAATACCCCTCTACAGCTGCAATCACTTCTAGATTCGAAGAAAAATGCCAACCAATGAGGAAGCTTTTTAGTTTTGGGAAGAGACAGAAGTCAGAGGGAGCCAAATTTGGGGAATAGGGTGGATATTCCAACAATTCATAGTGCAGATCCCTTAATTTTCCCCATTTCCAAAACACCTTTTTATGGGCAGGTGCATTGCCCTGATGAAAGATGATTTTTTTTTTTCTTCTGCAAACCGGGTCTTTTCTCGCAAATTTTTTCGTCTAGTCTGGTTAAAAGATCGGAAGAATATTCCCTGGTTATTGTTTTACCCTTTTCAAGATAATAAACAAAATGCCTTTAGCATCCCCAAACACCAATGCCATGATCTTGTCTTCTTTGATGCTGAACATCCAGCTTCTGTTCACTGTTTTGACTGCTGTTTGAATGCTGGTGTGTAATGGTAAATCCAAGTCTCATCCATAGTAATAAATCAATGCACAAAATCAGTTTTATTCTTGTTAAAATGCTCCAAGCAGTGTTCAGAGATTTTCATGTGAGTGCATTTTTGATCTGCTGTGAGCAAGAACAGCACCCATCTTGCACAAAGCTTTTTCATTTGCAATTCTTCATACAAAATATATCCTACAGGTTCTTTTGAAATACTAAGTCTCAGCAATTTCATGCACTTTGACTTACCGGTCATCCAATACCATATCGTGTACTTGATCAATGATTTCTGGTGTTGTTACACTTTTTGGATGTCCTTCATCTGGATCATCTTCAAGGTTGGTACGGTCACGCTTAAACTCAGCAGCCCATTTCTTAATTGTCGAAAATGAAGGAGAAGAGTGCCCATACACCGATGGGCACTCTTCTCCTTCATTTTCGACAATTTTGGCATTAAATCTTCTTTTACAAAGAATTTTATAGCTGCACGTTACTCAATTTTATCCATTTCAAGGGATACAGACAACACTTTGGCTTCCAACAGCTGTATAAAAAAAACTACTTGATAGAATGACTTGCAATTTCACATAGATGCTTATGACAGATGGTACCAACTTAGAAAAAAAAATCTTGCCGATAGTGTTGCCATTTATGGTCGAGGCCGAGAACTTTTCAAACCACCCATGTACACCAAAGAAAAGATAGACTGTAAAAAATTCAGAATCTGCATAAATTAACACACTTTTGGTAGTGTTTTTTTTTTTATATGCACAAGTGCAAGCCGAATGGCATGCAACTCTGCTCTATAATAATTACTGCAATCAGTGGGATCTGGTTGGAGATAGTAAAATCGGGAAACACAGTATAGATGGGCAAGAAATCAGAGTGGGCTGCTCTTTATGCATTAAACAATTGAAGGTAACAAATGATGGTTTATGTGACTTTTGTAGTTGACAAAGTGAGAGGTTGCAGGATGGAGTGCAAACCTGCCATGGAGGAATGTTATGTTTGCTGCAGGTAATGTTGTCAACATTCATGCCAGTAGCTTCCATAATCTCTTAACATGCATACCAAAAGAACATATGGCAGTCTGACATGTGCGATATTGAGCCTCCCAGTGTAGAAAAAAGTAAGTAGGGATGCTCTGGTAGAGACTTGATTTTTAATGCATAGTTACAAGATAACTGTTTCTGTCTAGGTGATAGAGCTGGTTCATCAAGTATTTTAGTTGGCAATGTGCAAAAACACCAGTAACTATCTGTATTTCTGTCTAGGTGATAGAGCTGGTTCATCAAGTATTTTAGTTGGCAATGTGCAAAAGCACCAGTAACTATCTGTATATCCTAATGATGGATGGAATCCATCGTAGGTTGCTCTGCCTTGCCAAACTAGATCCATAATCCAGCTTTGAACATATAAGCACATGATAAAGACCAAAGCTATGAAAATTGATGAGCACCCCATTCAGTAAATGATAGAGTGCAAAGGAGATTCAACACTTACTTGTGCTTTTCTCTTAGTTGGCGAATGTGTGCAAGAATGTAAGGTTTTCAAGGACGAGTCCCAAGAACTTGGCTTCTGTTGCTACTGGAATAAGTTTGTCTCGTTCTTAATAACTCAGACAGGATCTCGGTGAAAATTGTATTTTCGGCAGAAGTGTGCAGTTTTTTTCTGCTGAAAATGTGAACCCATGAAGACATGATCAATTACTTGTTGAAGTTGTCTTTTGATTGCCTTCATGTTATAAGAGTGACAGTAAAGTGTGAAATCATCAACATAGAACATTAATTTGAAAGTCATACTGAAGATGCACTTGATACCAGGGTGAAAATTTTAAATATATACATAACATAAATCTGTTTTTTTTTTTATTATTATCATCATCATCATCATCAAATTCCTGCCATGTACCCTCAAGGGGTGTACAGGATATGACAGTACTACATGAAAAATTACATCATTACTAACTTCCTATCTACAATTTTCCTCCAAATCAGTCTGTTACTTGTCAAAACTCCAACATTATCAGATCTTATATTTCTATCGTCTAAGGCACTTTGTACCGTATCAATCCACCTATTTCTTGGTCTTCCTCTGGGTCGTTTTCCTGCTAACCTGGCAGAGAACACTTGTTTTGCTAATCTTTCCTCTCCCATTCTATTTACGTGACCATACCATCTGAGATTAGCTCTGCTAACGCATTCCTGGATGCTGACAATGTCAAGTTCTTTCCTAATATCCTCATTTTTAATATGATATTGCCATTGATGCCATCTGTTCACGCCTCTAATCTTTCTCAGGACTCTCATATCTGCGGTCTCTAGTCTTTGGTCAAGTGTTTTACTTCTGACCCAGCTCTCAGATCCATAAGTTAAAATTGGTTTGAACACTGTCTTGTATACAGCTAATTTAGTGTTCCGACTAATTTCTTTCTTATTCCATATGAATTTATTCAATTGACTTCCCGCCATACCAGCTTTGCTGATTCTGTTGTCTATTTCTATATTTAGATTACCATTTTCAGTAAAAATTGTGCCTAAGTAGCTGAAATGTTTTACTTGTTCCACAGGTTCTCCATTCACAACACAGTTGACATTTTCAATGATTCTGCCTATTTTCATTGTCTTTGTCTTTTTATTGCTGACCTTCATACCATATCTATTACAACAGCTATTCAATTTAGTCAGAGAATCTTGCAGACTTGTAGCGGATTTATTTAGAAGTATAACATCATCTGCATAAAGCAAAGAGCTGACATAAAAAATGATGGTACAACATTTTTTTTTATTATTATTTATTAATAGAGAAACAATTGGAGGTAGCAGGTTAGTGATTGGTTTAACTTTGATAGCAAAAAAAGTGTGTGTCACACTTCAGAGCCTTGTGGAACACTCTGTTCTTGATGACATGCCCAAGATACATACTTCTCACTCTGACTTGGAAAGTTGGCTAGACAGTTTTTAATAAATACAGGAAGGTATCTTCTGAGACCTAGGTTATAGAGGTCTTTTAATATGCCACATCTCAAGGTTGTGTCATAAGCTTTTTCCATGTCAAAATATACTGAAACCAGATGTTCTTGTTTCAGGAAAGTATCTAAACAGACCAAATGGTCCAAAGTCATGATGTCTGTGGAAGCCAATTAGGTATTGGAGAGAAGATTGTTACTTTCTAAATATAAAGAAGTCTGGCATTAACCATTTTCTCTAATATCTTACAAAGGTAGGGTCAGAGCAATAGGTCGATAATTGTTTGCTTGTGTTGAATCCTTTCCTGCTTTTGGAATAGCGATGACAACTGCAAAGAATCCAAAAACTCTTCCTCTGTAAGTATTCTGTTATATATTAAGAGAAAGCAATTCATGTTAGATGTTTTATCATTTTATAATTGATGTCATCAGGACCTACTGCACTGTGGTGAGACAAAAAAAAAAAAAAGCTCTTTAGTTCCTCATTAACAAAAGGCTAATTCTATGGCTCAAGTAGGAAAAAAGTTAACTTCTGTTTCTCTTGTTGCTCTTTTAATATTAAAAAACTCAGGAGGATATGAAGCTTTTTCTGAGATTCTGGCAAAATTTTCTCCCAAAGTGTGCAATAGCTTTGGGATCAGCAACACATTCATTATGGTCTAAGGTAGACAGTGTGTTCTATATCTACTGTTAATTTTCTGGATTTTATTCCATACAATTTTTGCACTGGTCATTTGATTAATTGATGAGGTAAATTGGATCCATGATTGTTTTTGACTCTGACATCTCACATAACGTGCTTTGGCCCGAACATGGTTAAAAGCTATTAAGTTTGATATGGTGGGGTATCTACGAAGTATACCTTTATGCTCTTTTTGATTTTCGCAAAGGCTTTAGATAGAGTGGGAATCGAGATGTTTTTGGATTTGAAACTGTTGCTGTTTGGACAATAATGTCATATATTTTACTGCTTCATTGATAGGTGTTTGACTGACTGTATCATCATTAAATTTGGCAAGATTGTAAAAGGCATTCCAGTCAGCCTGGTCCATTTTTCACATGGGGATCCTTCCTGTGAAGACATTGCACAAAGAACATGAAAATTATTGCTTCCATGTATGATCTTTTCGATATTCCATGTGAGCACTGGAAAAATGGCAGGGAGTGGATTGTAAGATCTGTTGCAGAATATGAGTTTGTAAGCATATGGAAGAAGGTATTAAGTCCTCAAAAGGGAGAAGTCATTATTGTCAAGGACTTGTTTGATGATACAACCACGTCCATTTGTGTTGGCACTGTCCCAGAGAGTGTTGTATACATTAGTTACCTGTAAGAAATACAGGCTCAGGCAGTGGCAATATAAGATTATCAAATTCCTTCTCATTTATCTCATAACCTGGTGGTAAATACAGTAAATTGAACATACTGTAATAAGAAATCCCCACAGATAAGCAAACTGCTACTACTTCTAGAGCAGTATTAAGCTGGATATGATGGAAAGGTGTATGATTGACCACTATGACAACTACTCTACTATGAATAGGACCCTTGCATACAACAGTAAAATTCCTTAAGGTAGGGTCCTGACTAGTTTTAAATGTTTCCTGCAGACAGAAATTTCTGCAGAAAAATCTTAATATCATCAATATTCTGGTGAAATCCAAGACAGCTCCATTGTAAAAATTTTCATATTGTTTTGGCTTCATGTGGAAATACTGTCACTTAATTCGAGCCAGATTCTCAACTAACTTTAAAAATCGAAACTACTTGTCTGGTGTTATTTTGCTCTACTGCTGTTGTCCCAATACCTCCTCCATCTTTTTTGCACATGTGCTACAGTCAGTTTTACAGGTGCTCTGTTATGGCTTCTGATTGCTTACCATTATTGATTTTTGAATTTAAAAAAAAAAAAAATTGGGATATGATCTCACAACTCAGAGGTTCTTCTGACTGGTTGCATATTGAAGACACTACCCCTATGCAAAATTTCAACTTCCTATTCCAGTGGGAAGCTGGTACACGGTTTGATCTGTCACTCACCTAGCAGCATACATACTGTATAAAAATACACATCGTGAACTTATTTTTATGGACTGCATGATATTACAAAATTTTAATCAATACATTACTCTGAATGCTTGCAGCTAAGAGCAAGAAGATAACACTGGAATGTGTTGTGAGAATCTCTCTTTCTCCAATCAAATAATAAAAACTTAACACTTTAGAAGCACAATGCACAACAGTCAAGACAATCATGCAATTTTCAAGATATTTATTCCTTAGTTCAGCAAATTTAGTTAAAAGCACAAGGTAAATTTGTATAGTAAGTAGTGTAGATATTTACTGAAACTTGTTTCATGTTGCACCTAATTTAAGCAGCATTCAAAAATAGCAAAACTTATTGGATGGTGGAGCTCCCTTCTCACCAACCAAAGGCTATTTTAGATCTAATATAAAATTTTAACTCATATTAGAAAGACACACTCGTTGTGTATTTTTAGATCTTAGAGATGGCAAGATATTTGGAGCCAAACTTGATTGAGCCTAAACATAAGAGTTGTTGAGAATGAAACTCAATTATGTGAATTTAAATTCAATATGTATATATTCAATAGCTGAAAATGAAACATGATTAAAACTGATAAACAAAGGAGATAACAGATCGAATGAACTATAGATTTTGAAGGATTGAGAATTAAAGTTGTGAAAAACAAATTTCCATTACATCTAATTTAGCCTTTGGTCGGTGTGGGGGGGGTACCTCCCCCCCCCCAAACAACTGCTAATTTTGAATACTGAAAATATAGACTATTATCCATTTCTGTGTGACAACACATAAATATTTTGCATTAGAATTCTAATTCTCAAGTGTCTCTTCCCAAGTACATCCCATTATTTTTTAACTTGAATATTTTCATGAATTCAAGCTGATTCATTTCCAAACAAAATTCGATAAAGTCTGTGACAAAGATAATTCTCTTTGTCACAGGAGAGTAGGGTTTTTTCCCCACAGAAAGAAGATTAACCATGGAACTTACAAAATTTCAGATAACAATACAAAGCATTATGGTTCACAAGATGGTGACAATTTGTCTGCCATACTCTCATCCCCAGATGCCTATGAAAATCATTGACAGCCTCAGGCTACCTATCTGAGATGGCTAAGGGTGGAGATAGGTTAGTTAAGGCTAAATGGCCTCACATTGTGGTGGCGCTAGGTCGCTAAATCATGTGGCGAGTGATTTGAGCTATGGTAAAAAAAAGTTTTTTTTTAAACAGTGTATAGTGTGAATTGTGCTACATTTTTTCCTCAGTAACACAAGTGTTCTTTAGTGGTTCTGCTTTCGGAGTTTTGTTGTTATGTTATACAGTGTGTTATTTTTGGGTTACCGAGAAAGTGAGGTCACAGTTGGCAGCATTTGCGGTGGAAGAGAAGATAAGTTTTCGCTATCTAGTATAGTTGAATATAGCGTTTATATTTATATATATATATATATATATATATATGATACAGTGCATATATATATTTTTAGTGACTAGTTTAATAGTTACTTGGTAGTAAGGAATGATGGTGGACGCAGCTGCAATCACACAAATGCTGTCACCAAGTCCTCTGCCATTTAAGAACTCTATTATACATAATATAATAAAGGACTTTGTGGCATGCAGTGTTTGCAGTATGTATGCTTCCCGAGAGTTGGTATGTGGCAGGTGAGAGAAGGGGGAGTGCGTATATGTGCAAAATGCAGGCAGTGGGAGGAAATCAATGAATTGGATATTTCAATAATTGACCTAGTTACTTCAGGGATAAGAAATGAATGACGAGCAAAATATGAATGCGAAAATAGGAGTCGGGAGTGTAGAAGGCTTGAATGACTGAAGTTTTTGGAGATGGTTTTGATTGGGTAAATGAATGGTGAGTAAGAGTGACTAACTTGCAGAGAGGGATAGATGAGCTGAAAGAGGAGGTGGAATGTCTTGTGAGCGAGATGAGAAGTATGAAAGATGAGATTAGGAGAATGGAAGAGATGAATGCAAGGCGAATCAGAGTAGGAGTGAGAGAAAGTTTTGGGAATGATAGGATAGAAGAGGAGAGTATAGAAACAGTGGGAGAGAGGGAATGAGAGAGAGGTATGGGAATGCTAGAAGAGGAGAGAATAGAAACAGTAGAAGAGAGAGTGAAAGAGAGTTATGGGAATGATAGAGGAGGGGAGAATGGAAACAGTCAGAGAGAGGAAATGCGAAGGAATGCGAATCAGGGATAGAGTGATGCCAGGACAGCAGGTAAGTAGGGGAACACAGAGAGAAAGGGTTAGAGGAGAGAGAGTAAGGGATTGCAGGTGAGCAATCAAGGAACAGAATGGTTAGAGGTGTGATGTATGGAGACTCGATGATCTCAGGTGTACAAGATAGGATGCCGGAGGGATGATAGAAAATGTGGCTATAGCAACTAAGAGGAGTGAAAGGATGGATGAAATGATTGTGATGGCAGGCACGAATGACTTGAGTGGCAATGTAAATTGGGCAGTGAGAGTTCTGAGATTCTTGCTTGAGGTTGTGGAAAAGAAAACACAGAGAGGAAAGATTGTGTGTGTTGTCCAGGTATGATAGTGATGAGTTGAGCAGAAGAGCAGTAATACTGATATGTGATAATAAGAGATATGTGGACGATTGGAGGGTGTTTGAGGACAGAGGGGAACTGTATGCGAGAGACTGCTTGCATTTGAATGAGGAAGGACGAAGGCATCTGGAGAGATTGCTGTTTTCTGAACGAGTCAGTGTGTCAGTGCAGGGAAACTAGAATTCCCAGGGTGGATGGTAGCAGGGGTGGCCTCTTGTGGAAATGGGCAACGACATCAGGTAACACTGAGTCCAGTGGGGTTGAGAGGGCACAATGATAGGTATAGAAGCAGTGACATTTTTATGCTCTATACTAGTGCCAGGAGTATCCGAAATAAAGGAGATGAATTGGTAGCGCCAATAGCATCAGTCTAGCCAAAAATTATTGGGATCTCTGAAACGTGGTTGACGGAGGATGATATAACAGGAATTGAAGTGGCAGGGTACAGCATTTTTTGGCAGGATAGGAAAGGAAAACGTGGTGGTGGAGTATTGCTTATGATAAGTGATGACATGTCTTCTAAGAGTGGAGGATGGTGTGAGGTAGAGTTGACCAAGACAGGATATTTAGTGGAGTGTTGCTATAAACCAGGGAGCACAGAGGGTTGGGAGCAGGAAATGTTTAGGTAGTTGAGCTTGGCAAGTGCAAGAAGAATGACTGTTATGGGAGATTTTAACTACAACAGTATAAGCTGGGAAGAGGAAAATGCATGTAGTAATAAGGGGATTGAATTTCTAGAATTCCTGAGGGACAAATATCTTAGGCAACATGTAATAGAGGGAACAAGAGGCTCAAGAGTTTTGGATTTGGTCATAGCATCAGAAGAGCTGATATTATTATTATTACGGGCAACTCCAGGGAGTCCTTAGACTCATCGAGGGAGACTCCAAATCATATACATCACAACTATTCGACATTCATACAGCATCTATCATACCTCGCCTTAAACTCATTCACTGTCACAGCATCCACCACGGACTCTGCCAGCCCATTCCACTCTAAAAGTAAAGAACCCAGCTCTAACACCCTTACTAACCACACTTTTGCCCAGTTTCCATGGATGTCCCCTAGTCCTCCCACAACCAGCCCTGTTCTCAAAAATATCTTCTGAATTAATTTTATAGAAACCCTTCAGTAATTTGAATGTCTCAATCATATCTCCCCTCCTCTGCCTATCAACCAATTTTTGCAACCCACAAATCCTCAATCTGTTCTCATAAGGTTCATTCCACAGACCTGCTATCATCTTGGTCACTCGCCTTTGGATCCTCTCAACCTCCTCCCCATCAAGAAGAAACCTAGGTGACCAAATCTGGGCACAGTAGTCGAGATGGGGTCTTATCAAGGCTCAATACAGAAGAACAATAACCTGCTTGTCAATGTATTCTTCAGCAACCAAGTGATTTGATGAGCTGATTTAGCCACTTTTGCAATGTGCCCCCTAAACTTCAGCTCCTTATCCACCAACACTCCTAAATCTCATGCCTCATCGATTTCCTGAAGTACAATTCCACCAATGTAGTAAACTGCTGCTAATCTTTTCACCCCAAAATGCATAACCTTACATTTTGCCACATTAAATTGACATCCATTCTCCTTAGCCCAGACCTCCAATCTATCCAAATCATCTTGCAAAATTTTGACATCATCTGCATTCACTATTGCCCTACCCAACTTTGCATCATCTGCAAACAAATGAACTGTTCCTCTCAGATCCTTTCCTATATCATTAATGAACAAATTAAACAGCAGTGGTCCAAGAACAGATCCTTATGGCACACCACTAGTCACAGGCCGTCTTGTGGACTCTACTCCTGAATAAACCACTCTCTGATATCTCACCAGCCATATATCCATCCCCATATGCTGCAATTTACTGATTAGAATTCCATGTGGTATCTTGTCAAAGGCCTTAGCAAGGTCCACTAGAATCACTGTAAACCCATTACCCTTATCCAGTTCAGCCGTCACTGTGTTATAATACATGAGCAAGTTACTGAGGCACGACCTACCTTTCACAAAACCATGCTGTTCCCGATACAGTATCCCATTTTCATCTATCCAATCTTGTATTTTCCTCTTGACTATTTTCTCCAAGACCTTGATAATGATTCCTGTTATGCTGATTGGCCGGTAATTTTCAACAGCAGCCTTGGAACCACCTTTATGCAGTGGAACTATTTTCCCCTCTTTCCACCCCCGAGGCTCAAATTAAACAAAATGGTCAAAGGCACTGACAATTCTTTAGCCGCTTCACGTACGATACAAGCTGGTATACCATCCAATCCCACAGATGTATTGACATTGAGGTTCTGTAATAGACTAGTTACCTATACTTCATTCATCACAATTCCAGTATAAGCTGTTGGTTCTTCCATTCCTGCAATGTCACCACCTGGGTGATATACTCTTGCAAAGTGCTCGCTCAGTAATTCCACTATATCGACTGATTCAGTTACCTACCTACCCTCAGCATTTTTTAAAATCATTCTGCCATGAGCATTTTTCCTTTTACTTGCAACATATCGAAAAAACTGTTTGGGATTCTCTTTAGCCTGCATGGCCAATTTTCTTTTGTAATCTGCTTTTGCATTTCTTACCACCCTTGTTACCATCCTGGCCTGAGCTTTATACTGTTCCTGCGCCTGCTGGTCACCTTTCTCCTTAAATTCCCTCCACAATTGTTTCTTTTTTTGCAGCTCAAACTTAATAGTGTTATTCATCCATTTAACCCCTACTTGATTTATTATTCGGACTCTTGGTATACAGTCAACCATTACCTCCTGCAAACACTTCTTAACCACCTCCCATGCACTATCAACATCCAACCCTTGCAGTTTTACATGCCATGGCACTGAGCCAAGCACACTCCTAAGCTTGTCATACTTACCAGCCCAGTAATTCCACATGTACCCTGTCTTAATTGTAAATTCCACTCCTTTAGCCACCTCCCAAGTCATGACCTTAGTCACTCTCACCAATTGGTGGCAATATGGTCATGTTCGTTACAGCCACATTCTCAGTTGCAATTACTAGGTCAAGCACTCTCTGCCCCCTGGTATTTTCCACTACATGCTGTCGCAGATAGTTGTCCCTTAATAACCAAATAAAATCCAATTCCTCTCGTGTGCCCTCTCCTCTTTCCAGTCAATGTTACCATAATTGAAATCACCCATAATAATTACCCTCCTTCCACTCATTTCTTCTATTTGCCTATGCATACTATCCCCACCATCTATTCTATCACCTGGTCTATAGCAGCACCCAATTGTATATTTTGTTCTGCTAGATTCTATCTCACACCAAACAGCCTCAAATGTGCTCTTTTCTCTATCCTGCAGTTCAACTTCTATACTCCTTGGCTGCTACTCATCAGCTATCATCAATAACACTCCTCCCCACTTTTTATTCTCCCTGTCACTCCTGAACACGCTATACCCATCACATTCAATCCCACTAGCTTTATCATCTTCTGTCAGCCATGTTTCACTAATACCAACAACCTGTGGCCTAGAAGTGCCAACCAAGGCGAAAAATTCTTCCTTCTTGTTCCTAATACTCCTGGCATTAGTGTACATGAATTGCAGAAGCCCATTAGTCCCATCCCTACTTTGATGCCTTATACTAACTATCCCATTCTGATTTGTTGTCCTTCATACTCGCTCGGGCATATTATGCTCATTCATACACTCAACTGTCTCCCTATAGTCTGCATATCTAATAAGTGAGATGACATCTCTCCCATCAGTTGGAGAGAGTGACCATGTGGTTTTGACATGGAAGATGAATAGACATGCAAGTGTGTCAAAGAAAAGGGAACGTATGTGGAATTATAAGGCAGGTGATTATGGATAGTCTTAGGTATCAACTAAGGGCAGTTTCATGGAGGGCAGAATTTGAAGGCCAGGATAAGGGCAGTTTCATGGAGGGCAGAATTTGAAGGCCAGGATATCATTAATGCTTGGGAAATTGTGAAAGGATATTTGTTAGCAGCAATAGTAAGCTGTATTCCACGAGTGAAGAAGCAGACAAAATTTGGTGTAAAGTGGATAACAAACAATATCAAACAGGAACTGCAGTTGAAAAAGAGATATAAGGAGAGAGAGGTGGAGGGCAGATATACGAATATAAGACGCAGGTCCAGAGAGTGACCAGTATGGTAAGGAAGGCAAAACTGGAATATGAGAAGAGATTAGCACTAAGATCTAAAGAAAATCCTAGGGAATTTTTTAGCTATATGGCCAGTAGGAGGAGAAATGATTGTGGAAGAATGACATTGCAGGATAAAAATGGGAATAGAGTGATGTAGAGGACAGTGAAGTTGTTCAATGAGCACTTTATCGGAGTATTTCATCCTGGAGAAGAAGGTTTTAATACTAGCGATAGGGCAGGTTTAGAGGTGCAAGAGGAGAGTGTGTTCCAAATACTGAGTACCCTGGATACCAGTAAAGCTGTGGGACTGGATAGATGGTATTTCACCACGGTTTTGAGAGAATGTGCTAAAGAACTGACAGCTCCGTTGACCTGGCTCTTCAATAAAAGTCTGGTTGTGGGAAAGGTACCCAAGGAAGGTAAGATAGTGTCGCTGCAAAGGGTGGTAGCAGACTGGAAGTGTCTAATTAAAGGCCAGTTTGTGTGTCATCAGTAGTTAAGGTCTTGTATATAGTCCCTCACTAATTTCTTAAGAAATTAGTGAGGGACTATATACGTTGGGCAGATGAGGGTAATGTTATTTATGAGAATCAACATGGATTTGTTAAGGGGGTGCTCTTGCTTTAGTAATATGATTGCCTTTTATAATAAAGTGATGAGCAGTTCATGAGGGAAAGGCATATACTGCCATTTTCTGAGACTTAGCAAAAGCATTTGACAGGGTGCCACATGATAAGCTGATATTTAAGTTGCAGCACATGGGTTAAGATGTCAGGTTAGTCAACTGGATTCAGGATTGGCTGTCTGTTAGGTATCAGAGAGTTGTGTATGGTGGGGCAATATCAAGGAGGCAGAAGGTTACAAGTGGTGTTCCATGGGGCTCAGTACTGGGACCTGTATTGTTCAACCTTTATATCAATGGATTGCAAGGGGATTGCAGATGATGTGAAGCTAGGAATGGTTATTAGTAATAGTGCAGATGTGGCAGCCCTGCAAGAGGATTTGAATAAACTAGACAGGTGGGCAAATGAATCGGCTTAATGCAGCAAAATGTAAAATCTTGAAGTTTGGGAACCATCGATGGGAGGATGCATACTCGATTGGGAAAAGTAGGGGGAAGACGAGATCTGGGGGTGATAATTGATAAAAAAACTGAAATTCAGGGAGCATATTCCAAAGGTGGTGAAGGTAACCCAGAGGAGTGCTGCAATATTGAGAAGGACGCTGACCTGCAGAGATAAAAGAGTTATCATTCCATTGTATAAGACCCTGATCAGACCACACTTTAACTATTGTTCTCAGGTTTGGTCCCCAGGATTTGAAGGAGATAAATTAACTGTGGAAAGGGTACAGAGATAGATAACAAAGATGGTTTCAGGACTGTACAATGTCAGTTATGAGGATCGACTTGGGGAATGTGGACAGAGCTTGGTGGATAGAAGGAGAGGTGATATGATCGAGACTTTTAAACTGTTGAGAGGCAGTTACAGGGTAGACATTGGGGAGTTCTTTTGCTTGGTTGAACAGTGGGAAGGAGTGATGACAAGGGGCCATCCCTGGAAGTTACGAAAGGAGGCTGTGAGCAAGAGGGTGAGGAGTGGCTTCTTTGCATGGAGGGTGGTTGAACCGTGGAATGCATTGCTTGAGAGAGTGGTTAGAGTAGGAATTGTCAATGGGTTCAAGGAGTGGTATGATAAACTTTGTATTTCCTAAAAACAACCTCCCACAATGAGTCTTGACTCCATGGAGGCCTGGATAATAATAATAATTTTGGGTAATAAAAGGCATTAATGGATTATTTTATATATGAATTAAATAATTCAAAGTGGATGATGTATAATAAATTGTTTGACTCCAATAAATGCACATATTTAAGAAAGCACTGCTCCCCTGAAAAGCTATATATTTCCAAATATAAGCTGTGTTCCCTCACCACAAAGTAAATAAGTATACCAGTGGCTTGTCTGAGCAATATTCCTGAAGTCTGGATGACTCAAGTAGAATTATAATTCCAATCAGGTCTGGCTGGGTTCAGATTAAAAAAAATAACTTGACTTGTGCAACCTCTAATATACACACACTATCATTCTCATTTAAAAATTAACAAAATGTCTTTTTGATAAGTTTAAATAGCATAATTTTTAAAATGTTCTGCGTATTATGTAGTAACTCATGTGAACATGTTGGAATGTATTTTATACTACTGGGCTAAAAGAAAAGATTTTTTGTTTTCTGTGTAATCTTTTTTCCTTGATTCAAAATGAACTTTTGGATAAAAATAACAAACATAGCCAAACTATTAAAAAAATTATTTATTTTGAAATACATTAGTCCATCTAACAGCCATAAGATTTTGGCTATTAAAATGGTGCAATTGCTAATTTTCTGTTAGAGCATAATTTTTCTTATTTGCTATTTATTCCAGGACTCCATTTTCTCACCAGAAAACATCATGATCACTATTCTGGTCTCAATTTTTTTAATTTGTTTCACTGTTAAAAATGGTTATTTTTTTGTTGTTTCTTAATTACCACAGTAATGGTTTTCATGCACTGCATAGCAGAAAAAATTTTTCAATTTGCTTCAAAAATGATAAAAATGGTAGTTTAACATAATTTCGTTTGTTTAGTGCACACATATCAGAAACAAGCTATAACATCAAGTAGGTAAGAGTAGTCTAACCTACTTATGATTTTAAGTGCCAAATAGAAGCAAAATTTTTTTTTTCTTCTTCTAGGTTTTATCTCCTGCTTTTGTATTGTTTTTCTATTTTAAAATAAAAGAAAACAGAAAATTTGTATTTCATGAAAATAAAAACTTTTCCTACTAATGAAGCCATTTTTATTTTAATATAACAGATGAGCATCAAAAGTATGGAAAATTTCTTTATTGGGATGAAACCTAATTCCGTGTCAGGAAAGTGGTTATGAATCATTAAATGATTCATGACCATTTAACGAGCATGTTATGAATCTGGTGACGGGCCCTGGACTTTTACACTTTGGGTTCGGATTTTTTGAGTATGTAGTGGAATTAGAAAAAGAAAATTACCCAACTGGGCAAAGTGTGCTGCAAAAAGTATACGTACGAAAAACACCAGGAGAGAACTTATGCCTATACATAAATGCTTGGAGTATCAAAAACAAAGGGAGTTGAGTTTGCTGTTTTGGTGAATACAGTATATAGTCTAAGATTGTTGGTATTAGTAAAACCTCACACTCAGTGTCAGATGTAATAACTAGAATTCATTGTCTTTTTAGAAAGAGAAGGAGGGATACTGCTGATGGTATCAGATATTTTGAGTTCAATCAGGGTAGAAATAGAAACTCATGAAAGTAGTAAGTGTTCCATTACTTGTAAGCAAGCAGTGAGTTTCAGGCTAACTGGTGTGAAGTGGAGGCTAAGTCAGAGTATGAAATATATGGTGGTCTTGCTATAGACCAGGTGTTGCACTTTATAGCCCCCCCCCCAGGCTGACCTGAGGACTATGAAATGCAACACTAAATTATCCACTATAATTTGGTCTTGAACTGTTGCTGTATGCAACAGTTCAAGAGCAGATCCCTGCATCACCACTAGTCACCATCCTAATCTTGGATGTTACTCCACTTAATATTCTTTGATGTCTGTCTGCCAACCATTCTCTTGCCAATCCCATATCCATCCCCATTTGTTCCAGTTTACTTAACAGTATCCTGTCAAATGCCTTATCAAAATTAAATAACATCAAAGTGTAGGCATTACCTTTAACTCTAACTTCACTATAGAAACAGAATAAGTTGCTTAAGGCAAGATTTCCACTAACAAAGTCATGCTGCTCTTCATAAAGTAGCATATTCTTATCCATCCATTCCTGAATTTTGGCTTTAACCAACTTTTCCAAAACCTTAAGCACCACACCTGAGATAATAACAGGTTTGTAATTTTCAACCTCCACCTTGGATCTGTACCCTCATCCTATACATACAAACCAACAGATGGCAATCACCGTAGAGGAAGACCATGCAAGCAATATTGGCAATACATCTGTGAAACCATCAACAGACTGAACTGTAAAACTCCATCTGACATCTATCAGTTAGCTCAAGATAGAGAGATTTGGAAGACCATAATTTGTAATCTTTAATTTTTGATGTAAATCTCTGAAATAAAGAGCCAAGAGGCTTCACTTCGGCAATGCAAAATTACACAAATTAAGTGGATATTGAATCCAACATTATTTCAAAGCCGAATAGGAACTACAAGAGTTTCGTGCCAAATATAGAAACTATAAAAGCTTCGGCAGATCCAAGCATAAGCAACCTTTCAGGACAGGGGCGACTCATGGCAAAGGTGGAGTAAGTTCTGATCACTTTCCTTAGTATTCTCCATAATGCAAAGCACATCTCCTTGCAGACATGTATGATGCTATGCATTATGGGAAGGGTTCACTACCAAGACCGGTTTCAACCTTTGTCGAGGTTTCGTCAGTGGGAGCCAGACTTAGATGTAAAATACCCAGGTTGAAGTGATGCAGAAGTCATTCTTTCCCATACGAGTTGCCAAAAGGTGTCACATTTTAAAAGGTACCAAGAATTACTGAAATAAAGAGCCAAGAGGCTTCACTTCGGCAATGCAAAATTATACAAATTAAGTGAATATTGAATCCAACATTATTTCAAAGCCAAATGTATAGAAACTACAAGAGTTACATGTATATAGAAACTATAAAAGTTTTATAGTTTCGAATATAGAAACTATAAAAGTTTTGGCAGATCCAAGTGTAAGCAACCTCTCATGGCAAAGGTGAAGTAAGTTCTGATCACTTTCCTTATACTCTCCATAATGCGACACCTTTTGGCAACTCGTATGAGAAAGAATGACTTCTGCATCACTTCAACCTGGGTATTTTACATCTGGGTCTGGTTCCCTCTGACAAGACTTCAACAAAGGTCGAAATCGGTCTTGCTAGTGAACTCTTCCCATAATGCATAACATCATACATGTCTGCAAGGAGATGTGCTTTGCATTATGGAGAATACTAAGGAAAGTGATCAGTACTTACTCCACCTTTGCCACAAGTTGCCCCTGTCCTGAAAGGTTGCTTACGCTTGGATCTGCCAAAACTTTTATAGTTTTGTATATTCGGCATGAAACTCTTGTAGTTTCTATATATTTGGCTTTGAAATAATGTTGGATTCAATATCCACTTAATTTGTATAATGTAAATCTCTTTTCCCTTTACACATTATATATTTCCACTCTCTTGGGACTAGGCAAGATCTGAAACTTAAACAGCCTGGTGAAAGATAAGGCACATTCACACAAGGCATGCACCAATATTCCATAAAATCCCATGGAAGAATTTACATTGAGATTTTGCTTCCAGTCTATCTATGTGAAAACCTGTCAAGTCAGCATTGATATGCCATCATCCTGATGATAAACCTTCAACCAAAATAATCACTCAGTAATTCAACAATTTCTTCAGGTTCTTTTACCACTGCAGTCTTACAGTATTTTCTATTTAATTGAATTAGTGCAAACATGAGTTTTCCATTTCAAATTATCAATTTCTGTTGTTAATGCATTTATATTAGCCGATCTCATACGGAAGAAGGGTTTTTTCTTCCGGAAACTCGGGTTTTTCATCCTCCCGCATACAGACAAATCAGCCCTTCAGAACACACGCAATTTACAGACATAGGATACTAGTTGTAGTGTGGTGGTGGTGGGCAGTTGATGGAGATGATTCGTAGTAGAGGTTCGGTGTAGTGGTTGAGACAGTTGTAGGTGTCCTCCCGCGATGAGTCTTCGGACTCCTTGGAGATGTCAGGAATAATAATAATAATATTGTGTAGAAAAGAACAAATGATTGTTTATATATAATATGGTTGTACATTGTAAATATATTGTGTTGTACAGCAATACATTTTAAAATGAATGTATTGCTGATTTGTTTGTTTTAAGTTAGTGTATTTATTTGTTTTTATGTTGTAATTTAGTGTATCCAAAATAATGGTTGCAATTTAGTGTTTGTGTATGCTTAAAATATGTATTTTAAGCATAACATCAAGAAAAACATCATGAAGATAACACATAATAGCACTGTCTCGCTTTGTCTGAAGTGGAACTGGAAATATTATGCATGCTGGAATGTGTGCAAGATTTAAAAAAAAAAAACACGGTAACTAGTAAACAGCTGAAGACAGAGTTGTGAGAGAATTACAGATTATGTAGAGATTTTCATGTAGGATTTTTGGAACTAACAAGTCAGAGGAAAGTTCCACTAATATTGCTAGCTTTTCATAAACAAAGACATTTAAAAGATTTTAGCAGTTATGTTACAAGGTAACTGGAATAACAGTTGTGGAAGGAAATTCTGGAACTCAACAAATGAAGTTTCTCATATAGAAGGAGAAATGTTTATTGGAGATTAAAAATTCCATTAGAAGACTAATGATTTAAGGACTGTTTTGGAAAATAGATATAACAACTTGATTTTTAAGTATTCAATGAATTTTCCTTAGAAATTCTTCATACAAGAAGAGGATTTTGAATCTTCAAGGAAGAAGAAATGTTTTTATGTGATTTTTCCAGAAGGGATTAAAGGAGTAATCCTATACAGTGTTCAAAATTGAGGATCTTATTGTACAAGTCTGAACTTTCCATATCTATTACTATGAATAGGAAATCTACACTTATTTTCAAGACTTTCATAAGAGAAAAGTAATTTTCAACATCAGTAACTGTTTCCTCTGAAGAGATATAGAAAATGTTTCTTTCATGAGAAGTCCAGATCTAGTTAAGAAACAATGTTCTTTTTAGCTGGCATATATATTTGGGACCAGATACAATGTAATTTATTTATATATTTCTTTTTAGATTTTAAGATGAGTTATTATTGTGGTTAAAGGAATATTTCTTTTAATGTATCTTAGTATTAAGCTAACCGTTTTTGTATATAGAAGTGTGTAGATTCAATTTACTTAATTAGGAAGCTATGATTGATTTCTGAACGTGAGAGAATTATCATAGCAAAATATGTATATTTATATATTTTGCTATGATAATTCTAGGATCTTACTTGTATGCTTAGATTTGAGTATAGAAATCTGATACCACTAGCAGCCTATTTTTACAATTGCTGTAATCGATAATTAGAATTTAATAAATAAACAGTAGTTAAAAATTTCTATACCATCACACCAATACAATTTCTTAGAGATATCTTTCCATAATAATTTTCCCTTTTAATAGGTACACAGCAAAATAACTTCTTGGAATTCTCTTTGGTCTGCTCAGTTAATTTCATCTTATAATTTGCTTTCTGCCTTACCTATCATGTTGGTTAGTCTTCTTGCTTGTACTACTACCTTCTGCTGTTCATGAGCTTGCTGATTGCATTTTACATTATATCCCTTCCACAACATTTTCTTCTTTTCAGGCTCGAACTTAATGCTACTACTTATCCATTTGAGATGTTTCATCTTGCCTGTTTCATTCTCCTTAACTTGGGAATGCAAGTCTAATACTGATTCCTTCA
The DNA here is from genome assembly GCF_054136105.1 of Typopeltis vanoorti. Taxonomy (NCBI): domain Eukaryota; kingdom Metazoa; phylum Arthropoda; class Arachnida; order Uropygi; family Thelyphonidae; genus Typopeltis; species Typopeltis vanoorti. The sequence goes on along the minus strand of NC_143567.1, from coordinate 33,107,543 downwards.
AATGCCCTTTGATTATTTCTCATGCACTGCTGCTAACATCCTTTCTTTGCAGATTCTCATGCCATGGAACTACTCCAAGCTAAGTTTGACAAAATCTCTAGATCAGTACTTCCACAATAAATTTCTGAACAGGCCAAAGATTCAGCATGCTTGAACACCTCCCAGGACAACAATGGTCTCTCTCTCTCTCTAACAAAACGGATGCAAAATGGCTACCTTGGATATAGAAAAATACAAATATAGACAAATGAAGTTATCGCAAAATTCAACAATCATGAACCATGAGTTCCTTCTATCATATTGTCTCAAGTAACTGTTTCTTAATAGCTGCATAAATCCTTTCCCCCCCCCCTCCCACACACTTCCTTTCCTCCTTCCAGTTTATATATTGCCAGCCTGGTTGGCCAAGTGGTTAGCATATCCGCCCTCCAGACGAAAGGCTCTGGGTTCGAATCCCATCGTGGGCATGGATGTTTGTGATTGTCTGTGGAAATACTAATGATGGTGGTGGACAGTAGATGCCGTTGGTGTAGTTGCCGTTAGTTGCAGCTGGTGGATTGAGTGTGGAGATGGAGAGCTTTAGAGCAGATGCCCTCCCCTCGATGAGTCTTTGAACTCCCTGGAGGTGTTACGTAATAATAATAATATCCCAATAATTAAAATCTTCCATAATAGCCGCCTTGTCCCCCTCACAGAACTAATCTGCTTATGCTATCTACTCTTGCACCACAGGCATATAGCAGCAACAGACAACATATTTTGTCTTCTTGGCTCTTATACTAAACAGATTCAAATATGCTACCACTCAGCACATTTGAATTTTGTGGAAAGGCAGTCATATCGCTGCCTTTCCACAAACCTTTAACTTTGTTGGTTACAACTCTTTCCACTATCAACAATGCTCTACCCCCCATTCTCTTCTCTGAAAATACAATAACCCTTGCATTCTATTCCAGTGACTTTGTTTGACAACCAAAGGGTGGATGGTATGTGATCATTAGTGTACAAACATAGTGTATAAGCAGATGCTCAAGAAAATGGGTTATGCTGGCCAAAAAATATAGACAAAGGATACATTCCAAATATTAGGTCAAAATACTTTTATATTTTATGTCATTTGAATAACTGGCTTTCTTTATTGCCTATTTAGCTAAGAATATTCAAGAATTGGCTAGAATTGAAAATTAAAACAAAGTGAAGGGCTAATAATTTAATCTTCTCAGTTAAAGCAGGTTAAGGAACCACTCAGAAATAGTTTTTTTGTCACCAGAGACTTTAAAAGTGAGCATTATAAGGCTTCTTTCTACAGAAAAGTGCACCAAAATGACAATGAAATCCAATTTCAGAGATGGTGCTATACTAAGAGTATAGCATTACCTATCATCACCTCAATGAATTATAATTTGCTTTGATGAGCTATAATTTTCTTAATGCACATGATTAATTAATTAATAATAGGTGATGGCAGAATTAATTAATTCTCCAATCACCTATTATTCTAATCAATAATCCCCCTATATCTATCTCATGAGCTTCTATCAACTTATATATCTCAATCATATCACTTATTATCCTCCTATCTACCAAGCTCTACAAACCACATTTCCTTAATCTATCCTCATTACCCAACAGAGTCCTATGACAGTTACTTGCTTCTGCATTCTTTCTCCAATGTTTCATTTAATGCCCATATAATCAGGTGACCAGATCTGTGTACAGAAATCTAAATGCAGCTTGATTATTATGATTATCATCTTCATAAAATGAAGCCATCATTTAGCATCATCAGCAAACAACTGAATATCTCCTCTCACATCCTGAACTATATCACTGATATACAAATTAAACAACAGTGGTTCTGCAAAAGAATCTTGTGATAGTCGCTTGTTACCTTCCTTTTTTAGGACACTATGCCCCCATACACACAATTCACTGGCTGCTATCAGTCTACCCCCCCCCCCCCTTTAAACCAAGGTAACTGACTATTCATCCCCATCCTGCTTAATTACAAGAGTAGCTACTCACATGGTATTATATCAAATGCTTTAGCAAAATCCAGAAAAATCACTGTATAAGCATCTCCTCTGTTCAATATGCTAGTCTCTCTATTTATAAAATGTAAACAAGTTACTGAAGCAAGATCTTCCTTTAACAAATCCATGTTGCTCTCTCAGAAGATTTACATTTTCCTCAATCAAGGTTTGTATTTTGTCTCTAATCAGCCTCTCTAACACCACCTGGCCTGACACACGCACACACAATGGCCTAAAGATGGACACCACTGACCTGAAGTCTCCCTTTGCAGTTGCACTATTTTTCCTTCTTTGCACTGGGAACAACCAAGTCTAGGGCACTGCCGGTTCTTTGGTATATTTCTTTAATAAACATAATATCCCATCTAGTCCCACAGCCTTATTAATATCAAGGTTATTCAAAATTCTAAACACTTCCCATAAACTTCATTCCTCCTTCCTTTTGTTATTTAACACCACTCCTACAACACCTACATGAAATACACTAACAAGCTGGCCTGGTTGGCTGAGTGGTATCATATCTGCTCTCCAGCCAAAAGGCTGTGGGTTCGAATCCCACCACGGATATGGATGTTTGTGAATTGTCTGTGAAAATACTAATGGTAGTGGTCAACAGTAGATGGCGTTGGTACAGATGATGAAGGTAGTTGCGATTCATTGTAGTTGGTGGAAATGGAGAGTTGTAGAGTAGGTGCCCTCCCTTGATGTTATGTAAGAATAATAATATTAATTATAAAGATACTCACTGAACATATCCATTGCATATTTAAAGGATGTAAACTGTGTTCTATCTCCAGCAACTAAAGTCAGTCTTCCATATTCACCCTTACTTTTACTAGCAACATAACTACAGAATTAGAATTCTCCAAGGTTGTTTTGTTACTTCAGCCAATCTCCTTTCATATGCCAATTTCTCCTTCTTCACTACACTAGTCACCTTCCTAGCCTGTGCCTTATACTTCTCACGCTGCTAAGCAGTACCATGTTCTTTATGCCTCCTCCATTCAAACTACTATTGTTTCATAGTATTAACAACACCAACAGACAAAAAAAAAATTAATTTATTAAACCTTACTAATGTTCCACTGGTTTTCTCATATTCAGAGCAAAAATAATAACTGTAACAAGCACAAGGCATGCACACTCTCTGGGCCAGATAATTATAAAGTTAATTTGGAGAAGTTCGATTACCTGATCTGAGAATGACTCTCTCAGATCTTTTGTAAATTAATGCAATCATATTTTTTGAGGTTGGGCGAGACGTGCTTCATGGCTGATGCTGATTCCAAAAATAGTCTCTCAGGCCTATCGTGACTTCTATGTAATAGTGATGTCTTATTCCATTTATGGGGGTATCCAGAGCATGGTCTGCCAGTGTTCAGCTTGTCATGCTGATGATGGATGTAATTTTTGTGTTCTTCAAGGCAGATTTTAACTTTTTCGTCTGTTTGTGGTGTTAACACCATGAAGTGCTAGTATGAATAATCAACATCACCTAAGCCTTTCAATATGTGTACCTCCTCCATAATATCCTGTTTCTCTGAAGTCCCTGCACTTCACAGTTTTCATGACCATGGTTGTATGTTACTTTTCAACTTTAAACAAAAAAAGCAATAAGGCCAATGATCATACTAACTTCAATCTTTCAAGGTCCCTTCTTCTATTATCCATTGATACATATCAATGATAATAGAAGAAGTTATATTATCATTGATAATATAACTTCTTCTATGATAATATCAAGCTATAACATTTGTCTTAATAATATATCTCTTTCAAATTGACCTTAAGGAAGATAACCTAGGTGTACTTCATAAAAAATTATGTTTGCTATCTCGCTGTATAGAACTAAATACAAAAAACACGAATTGAACATATCTCCCATTTTCTCCTTGCGTGTTAGGCTCAGTGGCCTGTCTCAGCCAAGTAACTGGCTGTAACAGGCCATTTGGCTTCTTTGGAACCTAATTAATGTACTGACAGGCTGGAAAAAATCCTATCTGCATATTGTATTATGGCTGTCAATTGTGTGTGTGTGTTCTTCTGGCCAGTTTGCCTGTTTTGAAGAATGAAAAAACCCAAGTTTCTGGGAGAAAAAGCACTGCCACCTCCATATACGACTGGCTCTGAAAATGTTTCTTTACCTCCTAGACAAAAGTCACCATTTTTGTTTTCTTCTTTATCAAATTTTGTATATTTTGGTTATCAACTAAACAGTTTGGAGCACATCACTTGTATTTAAAAGAATAAAGATATATCCATCAGTTTACAAATTTGAATTTCAAATATTAAATATTTGAAATTTTACACAACATTTTTAACAACATTACTTTAAAAATAATCTTGAGCCTTTAAACTGTTTTTTTTTTCATATTAACAGGTTGTTTCTTTTAAAAGATTAAAAGGGTACTTAACTGTTGAAATAAGTGTATCCTTGTGAATCATGAAACAAGGATTGCTGATGTACTTTTAAGAAATAAACCATATTATTTAAAACTATAAGCAAAAATTCCACTTTTTTTAACACAGAATTCTGTGAGAATGGATATGCTCAATTTTATAGCATGTTGTAAAACGAATAAAGAGCATATATGAATGTCAAATGTTAATATGATTTTCTGCTTAAAACCTAAGTGTTCTATTTATTTTGCATATAAAGATGTGTAATAAATTTATTTATTTCAGTTCATCTGACATCTGAATGTATTAATAATAAGTTAAAAATAGTCAATATTTTAATTAAATAATCATTCAGCTATATTTTTACATACTTTACATTGCGTCAGGTAACTTGAAACAAAGACACTAAAATAGTTGAACTAGCCAACTATGTAAAGAAGAGGCAGGAGTTTTATTTGAAATTAGTATAAAAAATAGAAAGCTTAAACAGGAACTTGAAGTTACTCTATACTGACAATTAATACACTTCAGTGTACTTCTAACACTGAACAGAAACAAATGCATACAAAAATAGCCTTGATACCTATCATCTGAAACTTTAAGATGAACTAAATCATCTAAAAATACATATTGGCAACTTTGGCATTTTAAAAGACTTATCATGTTTCAAAACTCTAAAAATTTACAAAGTGGGCTTTAAGATGATAGCTAGATATGGGTGAAATGAGATTTTTTGAATATAAATTAAACTTAAAATGGTGCTCTGATTTGAGATTGTTGTTCTCTTATTATAATCCTGAAAAGAAAAAAAAAAAAAAAAAAGCCAAATATCCCAACTTCAACTTGAATTTCAAACATCAAATGGTAATAATGACTGTAACAAAAGGCTAACTAACTCATAACAGATACTTTAAAAACAAAAAGTAATGAATTCTAGCATTTACTGACAATCAATAACTTGCAAAAGTGGTAGCTTATATACATGCAAAAGCTGCAATTTATGATTAAGTTATATATTGCAATATACAGGAATAACACGTAGCAACAACAACAAATACACAAAAAAGAGGTAACAGAAGACAAATTTCTATGATAACACTATATAAACTGAACGAAGTCTTTAGAAAAATTTGGCAAATGAATAAACAAAATATATTAAACAATCAATAAGAAACTACAGAACAAAATAAAAGATTAACAAAAATATCTGCCAATGCTTCAACACATTCAGTTATATTTGGTTCAGTTATCTAGTATATTCAGTTATCTAGTATAATAGTTAATTTATGAAAAATGATTCAATCATGGATTTCTTTAAATAGGTTAAAATGTTCTTATTTGATATTATTATTATTATTAACACCAGACCTCTATGGAATCAAAAGAGTTACACACAAAGTCCATCAAACCGTGCTTTAAACTCATTCAATGTATTTGCATTCACCACAATATCAGGCAATGCATTCCACTCACCAATCACTCCATGCAAAGAACCTGCTCTTTATGCCACAGCTCACACCCTCCTTATACAACTTCCAGGTATGTCCCCTTTGTTCTACCCCCTTCTCCAATTCTATGAAAAATTTCTTCCACGATTAACTTGGCAACAGCCCTTCACCAACTTAAATGTCTCAATCATTTCCCCATTTCTTTCTCATATTCACAAGGCTTTGCAAACTGCATTCCTGAAATCTGTCCTCATATCCCACATTCCAAAGACCAGTTATGACCTCGGTCTTCTCTGGACCCTTTCATATATCCTCATCATCACGAAAACCAGGGGATGAAATCTGTGCACAATAATTCATATGATGCCTGATCAAGGGCTTATACACTGGAACCAGAACTTCTTTATTTCTACAAGTTAAGGTTCTCTGCATCACTGCCATAATCTGATGTGATGTCTTTACATTACTGTGCAATGTGACCTCTGAACTTCAGATCCTTGTCCACCACTACTCCAAAATCTCTCAACTTCCTCCAAAATGTTCCTTCCAAGTGTATACTTAACACTGTTGCTTGCCAAATTTCAGAACCTTACACTTTGAAACACTGAATTGACAGTTCCAATCTATTCAAGTCCTCCTGTAAGGTCACAACATTCTGCCTGATTCCTCATGCATGAAACAACTATTTCAAAATCAAGCAAAGTAATGAAAAAAAAAGTCACAAAATATTCAGTACCGATTACAATTATGAAGTGAGAATTTGTCAGAGATGTCGTGAGGAATTTTGGCACCTATGGCCAGGAAAGAAAATTGCGCTGTTCTAAAAAAAAAAAAAAAAACTTTAAAAATCTCAATTTTTGTGCCTATGCCGTAAAATTAGCACCTATGGCCGGGGCCACATTGGCCATAGCCTCACTACGCCTCTGGAATTTGTACTATTTGTTAATATTAAATAACAACTGACATGGTAAGAAAAGGAGGGGGCTTTGTATTTTATGATATGAGCAGGTTCAGTCTCAGATAAAATCTAACTTAAACCAAATGTTGGAAATACTGTATATTCTGAGATATTCTGATAAAAAGACAAAGAACAAGCAAATCACAAAAAATAAAATGTATGAGTTGTAACCACAAGGTTTTAAAAATTCTGGATTAATTTCTTTTATATTTTCACCCATATTCTAGTTTACATATTAAAGCAACTTATTTTATATGTTGTAAAATAAAAATTTAATGCACAAATATAAAAACTATAGTATAACAATATTTTCAGAACAATAAGCACTTAACAGTGGTAATATTGGTACCATTATCCCACACCCGGTGACTGACTAGTGTAGTCTCCACCTGCTTGCAGGAAGCATCTTCTCCCTGTTTAAATTCCACAAAACTTGAAGTTGAATAAGCTGCAGCTTCAATTAGCATCACAGTTGTATTTTCTGCAACGTACTATAACATTCACTTCTTTTAAAAATAAGTCTTTAAAAAATTACAAAATAACTTCTCATTACAACTAGAATTCTTAACATAAATTTACTGTTTTAATTATCTTTTTTTAATACATATTTTGCTTTCCACTTTCTCTCTCTCTCTAAATCTATCAATGTATTTCCACATTAATATATAAATTTAATTGTACTTGGAAACATTACAAAGCACTTTTCAATAAATTTTAAATTTGTATATCTCAGTAATTATATATGTATAAAAAAGAAAACAGATTTTTATCTGAAACTTTTGCTTGGCACTTTCAATTGCTTCAAAAAGTACTATTTCATAACAAAATTGAATAAAATGGATTTCTCTCAGAAAGGGAGGTGGGAGAGGAGATGAAATATTTAATGTTTCTGGTAAATCAAAGTCGTTTTTTTTTTCTCCAAAAAGAAACCCAGGTGCAAAGAGAAGTGTGGTCACTTTCAGTGGTGCACCCAGGGAGGGGGTGCACCACTGTGGGGCCCTGGCCCCCCAAAAAGAAAAAGGAAAAAACACTAGAAAATTTTCCAAAAATCTTTTCCTAATTAAAATTAATTTTTTTTTATTTATGTTGGTCTTCTATTTCTATACAACTTATGAATTAGCGGCCACATAAGGTGGGAATACCCTATAGCTCTCGGGAATCCCGGCTGCTGTGAACGCAAGGCGAACAAAGGAGTGCTCTTGCGGACCAAGTGCTACTTCATTTGCCCAAGCCGGGCCAGAGGAGATCATGGGTATCATATAGTGACAATCACTACAGATGCTCAGTCATAGGTCGTATGCAATGTAGTGTGCATTCTCAAATCGTTTACTCCCCCCCCCCAAGATTAAATAATTAATGAGTGCTCGGCCCCCTCCAAGATTAAATCCTGAGTGTGCTACTGGTCATTTTAGTATGAAATATTTTGTACTGAAATGTGAAAATTCGCTTGGTGAAATAATGTTTACTGTTACTAGTACTGCTGCTTTATGTTAAGGTAATATAAGAACTCAAATTTTAAAATAGTTGAAACTAAGTATCACCAATAAAGAAAAATATTACAGAATTATAATTAATACATGACATTCCAAAAGTCATAACATAGCAAAAGAAGAATATGTTCATTACAGTAATGAGATGCCAGTTAACAGAAAGTAGTTTAAAAAAGATGTGATTTTAACATGATTATTTCTTTCACTGTTCCTTGTGCAAAATATTCTTCTCATATGAATTAACCTGATAAGCTGTTTTTCTCCCATTTTCTAGATAGAGCTTTTTAAAATTAAAAAAAAATTTTTTTTAATTCTTTTGCGAAAGATACATTTAGGATTAATACTTTCTGAGCTAATATTCTATCTTCAAAACTAGAAAATCAGGTATGTGTGTATATATGTTACCATGAGACATGCAATTATATCCTACTTCTCATTACGTGTTGGTTACCCATCTATTACTGATTGTCTTAGGTACTCTCCTTAACAGTACTGAGTGAATGTTGCGCTAGAAATTTATATAGAAAATGAATATCTTACCTGTTTTTTGTTGGCACTTTAGTGGTCACCGAATTTCCCTTCTAAGAGATGAAAAGTAAAGGAACATATTATGTTCCTTATCCCTTAGAACCAGAACCATTTTATTATTCTGGTAGAAATTACCATAAGAAAGACATCAATAAAAAAAGGAAAAAATAAATTTAAAAAAAAAAAGGTCTATATACTAAAATTCCCATCATAACATTAATTCAGTACTGTCAAAAAAACAGAAACAAAGACTAAGAGCATCTTTTTGTAAAAAATAAACAATTGTTGGCCAATTACCAATAGTTAACAGGTGAAGGATAAATCATGTTAATACATCACCTTACTGCCAAAAAAATGAAACCTGTGCAAACAAATGATTTCAATCCTTGCAATATGAAACAGAGTCTGCTACTGAAGAGAGTGGTTTAATTTTTTAAATATTCTCTTTGATAAATAGATTTGGATTTTTAATTTGAGGCCTTAAAAGTTTGAATTTTAAATTTCACATATTATGAGCCAAGAATTTTCCCTTGTCTGCTAAAATTATAGGAATAAAAAATATTGTGCACTACAAAGAAGTTTCATATAAGTCAGTTTTAATAATGGGGAAAAAAATAGGTGCCAAAAATATATTTCTTTTAGAACAATCAATCAATCCTTGATTAACATGCAAAATCTTTTCAGGCTACATAAATATAAAGTAAAGAATAATTATAACAATGCACTCTGTTATATAGTGGGAGAAATAAGATGCAACTGGTTCCATTTAAAGGCAGTGACTTCTGGTATCAAATAATAAAAAGTATGCATGTTAAAATACTCTAAAATTAATAAAAACTATTCTTATAAATATCTAATTGATATTAGAATGAGCAACATAAGTCTCTTATGAAAGTTTAGCAACTGCTAATAATGATAAAATTTTGAAAATAAAATTTCAGAATATTCAAAAGCATTTCTATTAATAACTTTATTTTGGCATTTAAACTGAAATAGTCACAGTTTATAAAGCTTGCAAGAATTAATTAATGATGATATAATGAAAATGAATAAATATGATGAAAAATGTAATAACAGATCAAATGTTTCATGGAAGCTTCTTAAAATCATGTTACTAGACTTTCAAAACATTGACCAACCTGAAGTTATAAATTTGTAATATACTCAGATATGACAATGACATATGTTTCTTTTAAGTCCTTAAAGAATAAAAATAACATTAAAAATAGGAATGTGTCCCTTTAACAAGAAGTCCTAACAATCTTTGTCTGCTTTTTTTTTTCGAGTTTTCCTTTAAAATATACAAAAAGAAATAACCAGTTTCTACTTTACTACAATGGTCCCATCAAAAAAATAAAATAAAATAAAAAATAAGCATACAGGAAATGGAATAATACAGTGTGTAACATACTATTAAGTAGTAGTATGTTACACAAATTTAATATATTGCATTATGCAGTGACACAACTGAAAGTGCAGCCTACCAAGTTCTCACCTATAAAATATTATAATTAATTATATAATCTTTCAGAGTGTCTACTGAGAATTATATAACAGTGTTTAATTAAATTTCATGTTTCTCTCATTATAAACTGTTGCATGGCATGATGAAACTAATGAAAGAAAAAAAAAATAAATGAAATTTTTTATAAATTTAAAACAGATGTTTTGTAGATATCATTATGCTAATTGTTTCCAAATATGGGCAGAAATGTTTAGGGGTCTTTACCTATCCAACTTAATTTCAATTTTACACTAATATACAGGGTGCCTCAGAAGTAATCAGACTGCTGCTGGAATAACAGTCACCACAATTTCATTATTAATTACTTTATAATTTATTATTACTGATTATTAAGTGATTTTTATTTAATGCTTTTAACTGACCATTATTTTGATATGTTCTGCTAATAAAATTTTTCTGCCTAAATGTGGATTCTCTGACTGCCCTTTTATTTCTGGGCCACCCTATACAGACCTCCATGTTTCATAAAAATGGAATAAATTAGGAAGAAACAGGTTGATTCAATTATAATACCATATAATTTTTCATAAACACGGAACTGCATGACCTTTCATTATACTATTAGAAAACTAACATTCTGAACACAGAAGCTTATCACTGTTTTACGAACAGTAATTCATAGTGAGGGAATCATATTTAACTAAAATGCAACAACATAAAAGGTCTTAACATAATTTATTCTGGAATTGGGGGGGGGGGGGGGAGTTACTATTGTAATTTAAAATGCACTGAGTTCCATGCTGGAAATAGCTTTAATGCCTTAAAGGTCTAACATCTTCCCAGTGTTTCATATATATGTGTGTGTGTGTGTGTGCGTGCACGCATGCTTCTTCTAAAGCAGTAAGTAGGGAGAGGGATAGTAGTCATGTTAACCAGATGTTTGGATTACCTGATTTTTCAAGTGTGATTCATGTACAAACTGTTTATGAATTTAAAAACCACAATTACCACTTTACTATGACTAGTGAATTAAATTATAATTTCTTCTCCTACAAAAACATCTCTTTCTCTCTCAAATTTTATCACAGGTATACAAAAATTGATATTAACAACAAATTATAATTGTATTTAGCAACAAATTTATAGATCAAGGAGAGAATCATGAAATACATTTTTCTAGGAGAACTTTAAAAACATAAATATGTTCTTCACTCATTTGCATTATTTATTTCAAGTAAAAATATATGAAATGCTAATGTTTCTTGGTCTTGTGAAAGAATTTTGAATTATCACTCCAATACAATTAAATATACAGCTCTATATAAAAAAAAGCATAATACAGTACTTTAGATAACCTATAAATTGCCAATAAAATTGAATTTCATTAATTAATAGTGAATTGGATCATTTAGTGAAAGGTCAACTTTCCCATATTACCTAGTGTAAATTATTTAATCATCTATGTGCTAAGTATTAATAGATAACATTTCAAAATGTGAAAAACTGCGAATGAAAATATTTTTAACCTTAATAAGTGCACAACTTATGGTATACAATGTTATTTTTATAACTATAAAATGCAGAACTTAGAAACTTGTGTGCTTATTATTTCCTATTAACAAAGTAAAAAATGATAGACAGTAATATCTTACTGTGGTTATAGAGGATTTGTAATTTTCTACTACCAATTTACATTCAAACTTATAAAATCTCATCATATTCCTGCTAGAATAAAAGACAAAGATATCTGTGTGTAGGGTGGAGGATAAACTTACCCCCCTCCCACAAATTAACACGACAATATTTATGAATCCCTTCAATAGTTTAAAAGTGACAAAATCTGATGTTGAAAATTCAGATATTAAAAGCATGTAAATAAAAAACATTTTTTTATTAATAAAAAAACCTGAAATGTTTTATAATATGCATAAAACTTCTAGCTGTTTTGGATTCTTCACTTTTGAAACAAAACGGTTTACAATTCCTTGGGTATCGTAAAAAAAACAAGGTGTGAAACGTATAGCAGGAAGTAATTTAATATATGCACACTTTTAAAATTTGACCTTCAATTTTATCAAAGCACACAGACTTGTCAGATTCATAACTATTTCATACTGTGTGAATGTTACTTCTATAACTATACCTTATTTACAAGTACTTCAGAACTATCTTGAATATATATATATATATATATATATATATATACCCACATTTGCATGGTTTATTTACAATGTTAATTTAGTTAGGTTTTTAATGCATTTTTATTTTTGGAGAATGTATGAGTATGTATACCAAAAAAGATAAAAATTATAATCAGTTTAAATTCAAAATTGGCAAACATCAAATTATTCGTTTCATGAGAGGGAGAAGAAAAACTATGTTATGCATTAAATGACATGCATGATTTTAGACAATTTCTCCCTCCCTTTATTTCCAAGAAAAAATACACATGCACATACGGAACATAAAAGAATGTCAAAAATTCATGCTGTCAGGCTACCGTTAACAAAGAAAAGAAAAGTCATTTCTTTTCATTGTTTTTTTTTTTTTTTTTGTACTAATTTAATGCACTGGCAACTCTATTTTGTACATTTGCCAAAAAAAAAAAAAAAAAAAACAGACAACAATTTGTACAAAGTATACACAATTAGTAACACATTATACTATGTAAAATTCTTTAAAAAATTATGTTCCTAAATGTAATGAACAATTATGATATTCTGTCTAGACCATACATTAAACTTCCCTGTCATATTTTTTGGCTAAAATGATGATTACACAGATGAACAGAAGGGGGGGGGGGGGAAATAAACAAAATTTTTATAAACAGGAAAGGATGGAATAGAGAAAAAGAATGCAAGAAAACCGAGTGTACTTCCTAACCCCTCCAATTATTTATTTTATTTTATTTCTTTTTTTGCCATTTGTTTTAATATTTATGTCTGAAGTGTATGCACCCCCTGGAGTGAATAGTAATTTTTATAAGTATTTTTAAACTTGTTCATCATATGAACAAGTTTAAATAATAAAAAAATGGAATGATGCAACTCTTTTTACAAAGCAATTATAGTCTTTCGTGATATAAATTCAATTCTTATCTTTGCTTTTATGAAAAAAGAATAAGAAACAATTTCAATAAAATTAAGTCACTTTAGTATTTCCACTGGATCAAACCTTCTGTAATCTATAATAGAGCATATGTAGGAACAACATATTTAACAAGGATAACTACATTTGAGTTACTACCTGTTTTTCTGGAAATCAGTAACTTCTGTACGGTTAAAAAATTTTTTGAAGGCTATATCTGCAGTCAAAGAACATAATGCCCTCAAGTATATATACACACAAATACGCACACATGGATATTAATAACTATCTATATATTTATATACAGATATCAATATGTATGTGTGAGTGGATAGGTATGTATATGCTTTAATAATGGAAGATTGATGAATCAGGTGACTAAATAATGCCTTAATTCACTTAATGAGATCGTTTCTATGGCAATAGATTCAGATGAAAGACATTATAATAACAGTTTTCATGTTGAAGTTTATGTACATCCCAAAAAACTCTTATAAGAAGAATTTTGTGCACATCATTTGCAAATCACGGTCTTTGAAAACTTTTTTGGTTGAATAAATAAGTTTGAGGTGTTATAGTTATCAGCTGTCAATCCGGAATGCAGGATTCTTTCCTTTCACTGGCAAAGGATGAGCCTCAGTATTTAACACCCACATATCTAAAGGAAGTAGGTCATCTTCAGAAAACAGCAAATACAGGTACTTCAAAGTTTCAGCCAGAAAAAAACTCTGCTGAACATCATCTTTTGGACTATCTACAATATAAACATTCTTGAGGCCTGTATATCCTCCTTCCACTCTGCAGTGCTTTTCTATTGCCTGTAAAATAAAAAATCTAGATAAACTTTTTAGTATATAAAAAAAAATTATCTGTTACTGCTGAAATTATAAAGAAAGGGCAAGAAAGAAAAATTATTATTATTATTATTCCTGACCTTTGTGGAGTTATAGGATTCATCATGGGGAGATCAACACTAGACAGAACAAACGTCTATTGTACCACTCCTTAACTCATCCACGGTTTGCACTTTTACCATCCTCTCAGGAAATGCATTCTATATACTCCTAAAACTCCTCTCCATGCAAAAATCTTACTTCTTACTAGGGATGCACCAAATATTTGGTTAGTATTTGACTGATTCAGTGTGTTTTTCAGATATTCAGCTTCAACTGAATCATGTGTTGAAAATTAATTTTCTTTCTTTATCTGTAAAGAAAGAAACTTAAAAAAATCCATGGTAGAGAGGATTTTAAAGAAATCCATCAAAAGAAAAATTTTGCAGGAAGTTCCTGGCATAGAAGAGAAAAATCAGAGGGGAAAAAAAATGGAGGAAAGCTAGGTATGTGTAGCAACATCTGAACAGACGTAAAGTGAAGATTTTGGAAAAAAACAGTAGATTATTATTATCCCAAGACCCCATGCAGTCAAAGACTCATCTAGGAGGTCCTTTTGTCATACACAGCTCATCACACCATGCCTTAATTAAACACACTCAAATTCTCTGCAGACACCACACTTTCAGGCAAGGCAATGGTGGGAGATCAGGGAAGAACAAGAGGACATCCCTGGATGCTGTATAAGGAGAGTGTGAGCAGGGAGTGAGAAGCAGGTTTTTTGCATGCATAGTTGTGAATGATTATTCCAATCATTCACAACTCTGCATGCAAAAAAAACCTGCATCTCACTCTCTTGTTCACACCCTCCTTATACAGCTTCCAGGGATGACCTTTTGTTCTCCCATTGTTTGCAGTAAACCTCTCCAACATTGATCCTATAACAACCCCTTACTAACTTGTAGGTCTCTATGATATTGTTCCTCTTCCTCCTATCCACTAGACTCTGTAAATTGCATCTTCTCAACTTTTCATCATATTTCACATTCCAGCGATCAGAAACTAGCTTAGTAAGTCGCCTCTAGACCCTTTCCAACATCTCTTCATGCTTTTGATAACCAGGTGACCAAATCTGTGCACAGAAGTCCATGTGTGACCTAATCAAAGCCTTATACAATGGAACAAGAATCTCCTTATTTCTATAAGTCAGTGTCCTCTGCATCATTCTCAGAATTCTTAGTGTTGTCCTCACAATTTTGGCAATGTGTCCCCCTAAATTTCAGATCCTTATCCACTATCACCCCCAGATCTCTTATTTCCTCCAACTCCAACAATATATTCCCACCAAGCATAAATTCTACATCCCATCTTTTTTTTCCCAAATTTTAAAACCTTACATTTTGCAACATCGAACTCATATCCCCATTTCCATGCCCATTCACTCAATTTATTCAAGTCTTCTTGTAAGGCCATAACATCTTCTGTACTCTTCATAGTTTGTCCCAACTTTGCATCATCTGCAAACAACTGAATATCCCCTCCAAATCTTTGCTAATATCATTAACATACAAGTTAAACAGCAATATCCTAAAACAGACCCCTGAGGCACACCACTAGAGACTTTCCTTTTCCTGGATGTCGCTCCCCCCATTCATAACTTGTTACCTATCAGATAGCCAGTCTCCAATCTAATGAACTAATCTAATATCCAACCCCATCTGCTCTAGTTTGACTATCAATCAAAATCTTTGTGAAATCTAAGTATACTACTGTGTATCCCTCTCCTCTGTCCAAGGAAGCTGTCACAATATTGTAATAAGTAAGTACATTACTAAAACCATGATGTCCCTTTAGCAAATCCATGCTGTCCATCAAAGATAATACCATTGTTGTCAACCCACTTCTGGATCCTAGTTCTATCACCTCCCTTATGAAGCAGCACAATCTTACCCTCCTTCTACCCACTTTGGAATTCGACCCAGTGCAAGACTCATATTAAAAAAATATGTCAACTCCCTGGCACATTCCTTCAGAATACATGGTGATATATTATTAAGTTCCACAGCCTTATTAATATTAAGTTTGCTCAATTCCCCATACATCTCTTGCTCACTTACACTCAATCTCTCCTCTCCATTATCAACTGCTCTCAATTTCTCAATGATGTCACATTCACAAGAATGAAAGACCTTTATGAACTGCTCATTAAGTATCTCCACTATATATTCTGCAGTAGTTGTCCTTTCTGTTAATCCCACAATTCTTCTCTCCAGCTCATCATATTATCTAAAAATAATTTTTGATCTGTTCCAGATCACTAGATGAGTAAGAGAATTGTCACTGTTAGAGTGAGCAGAATCTATAGGATGATCAAAATTAAAGTATCCCTGTTTAAGGCCTTGGGGAGAAACATCCAGTGATCCAAATGCTGCTAAATGTTGCAGTAATACATTGTGCATCATGCAGATGTGATATCTGAGAGAGAAGAAAAAAGTACTTCCAAAATTCGTCAGGGGAATTGTAAACACCAAAGACATGGAACTGGCATATCATGCAACTCAGCAGGTGCCAGGAGAGTTTAAAAAGATGGACATTTCCCTTCATTCTGGTTGTTAATACCATCCACAGTGATGAAACTAACCTGGCTCAATGTGCTTTAACAACTACAATGCTGTTGTTGCACTCCATGAATTTTGTTGCCTGAACAAATATCAATGAGGTACACTATCTCCATGTGCTCTGCAAAACCCATATGCAATCCAACAAATTCCTTTGCATTTCCCCAAAAGTTACTGTCTAGTTCAGGTTTACAGCTTTGTTTATCATTAGACCATTCTTCAAAGACATTTGCCAGTCAGGTCATTATCTGCTCAGTTACTGCCAAGAGGTATCATGATATGAAAAACAATTTTGTTATGCTACAGCAGTGCTGGTACATGGATTCAGTCATTTTTTTCATGCAGGATGGGGGCCCATCCACACATTGGTTATTCTGCACAAAAACATCCCAAACCGAGGTGCTCACAACATAGGTTTCCATGGTAGGACCACAATATACAAGCCCCATATTACCCAAACCAACATGCAGTGTCATCTTGGTGCAAAGATGTACAGTGGGACATGGAAGCTTGGAAAGTTGTGTTATAAATGATGAATCATGCTACACCCTCTACCAAGCAGATATTCAGGTTTGGGTG
Organism: Typopeltis vanoorti; assembly: GCF_054136105.1. Lineage (NCBI taxonomy): Eukaryota > Metazoa > Arthropoda > Arachnida > Uropygi > Thelyphonidae > Typopeltis > Typopeltis vanoorti. The sequence continues at coordinate 33,090,104 of NC_143567.1, read as the reverse complement.
TGGCGAATGCATGGTGAATGTCTCCTACCAGAGCACGTAATTCCAACTATGAAATTCAGAGGTAGTGGTGTAATGGTATGGTTGTAATGCTTCCTACTTTGTGGGGGTTTCTATGGAATTGACCATTGTCTCTTTCAGGAAAACAATGCACCATGTCATAAGGCTGCTACTATAACTGCATGGTTTGTGGATATGAACGTCACCACACTTGACTGGCCTCCACTGAGCCTTGATATCGACCCCAGTCAAAGAGGTGAACTGGAAGTCAATGAATGTCCGTCCCACAACAGTCCAGGACCTCATTACATGCCTTCAAGAAGAAATTCCCAATGATCACTATCGTATGCCTGTGGAAAGTATGCCTTGTAAGATTGTTGCAGTCATCACAGTGAAAGGAGGTCCTACATCTTATTAAGGTTGATGCCATGGCTGTTTGTTCCTCACATTATAGTGTCCGTTGATCCTTTCAAGCCATGTATGAAATGTGTGCCACAAAACGTGTATGAAATGAACCTATATCAAATATTAACCTGATAAGAACAGTTACTACAATCTGATTTTAGCCAAAAGGCCAAGATACAAACACTATAGTACCCATTCACTAAACAATACATGCCCTTATTACATATAATAAAGTAAAATTAAAAACGTAACAAAGTTAATATCAAACATCATTTTATTAACATTTAAGTACAATATTGAAAAAAAAAAAAAAAATAAATAAATAAATTCTTCTCTTCAAGGATCAGGCATTTGTCTGTTTTGGTTTCCCTGGTCTTTTCATCTTGTTGCAGCTGGTCTCCCCCCCCCCTTTGATCTATATTTATCCAATTCTTTTGATACCCGATATCTTTCCATCAAAAAAAAAAAAAAAAATCGAAAATAAAAATTCGAGCAATACAAAAGCAGAAGTGAGGAAATATCTCACCAACAAGGATGTTAATGAGAAAATGAAAAAATTAAAAAATTGATTACTTTGGCTTATAAATGATGTCCAAGGTGAGAAATATGCAATGACAGAAGATATGAAAGAGCTTCTCATAGAAACCAAAAAAAGTGAGAATGTAAAGACTGTGAGTCTGCTACCTCGGAATGACAGTACTGAATTCAGAAGAAGGGTCATGATTGCAAATGAGTCAATGAGAAGATTGTGCAGGAGGAATGGTGTGCAGTTTATAGATGTATTCCTTCTATATATCTATAAACTGCACACCATTCCCAAATGAATATGATGGACAAAAGGACTTGTACATGCCTGATGGAGTGCATCTGAATGGCTTTGGAGTTAGATGTTTGGAGAGTGTTGTTCAGTAAAAGGCTGGAAGTACAAACTTGCAGAAATTAGACATATTAAGGGGAGGATTCAGTCAAGTGTGCGTTCAGCCATCCATGAGACAAATGACTGTGTACAGAAATGATTATGCAATGCTGAATGCAGTTTCACTGATTTCAAATCTGAATTGGTTGGTAATGACATTACATAAGGGTAGCTGTGGATGTAAGAGGATGTTGAAATATCAAAATTAAAGAAGAGGATATCTGGCATTGGCCAGCTCGACCTGACCTTCTTCGTTTTCTTCAGTTGCTCTATATGGGTTTGCTGTTTCTGATGGGTCTTCTCTACTGGTTTCTATTGTAGACTGTATCTTTGCCCAGGAGAAAACTCCTGGCTTTTTCTTTTCACCTCTTCTTTGGTCTTCCTCTTCTTCTTCTTCCTCCTCCTTGTATTTCCATCATCATAACACTTCATCATATTTTTCATTTTGCCTCATTACATGTCCATACCATCTTAATCGTGCTTCTTGCATTTTGTTTGTAATTGCAGTCACCTTTACAGTACCTCTGATGTGTTCATTCCTCACCTGGTCTTTCCTTGTTACACCACACAGTCATTGAAGCATCCTCATTTCTATAGTACTAATCTTGCTTTCATTGGACTACTTCATTGGCAGTCTCCAATCCATACAATATTGTAGGTCTCACCACCATTCTGTATATTTTTCCTTTTAATTTCACTGGAACTTTTCTATCACACAAAATTCCTGACATTTCTTTCCAATTCTTCCATCCTGCCTGAATTCTGTTATTCACTTCCCTTTCCACTTCACCTTTACTATCCAGTATTGAACCCAGATATTTGAATTTATCTACTTGCTTGATGACTTCTCCATTCAGCACCACATCTTTCTCAGTGGCAACATTTTGACAACACACCAAATATTCAGTTTTTCTTCTGCTAACTCTCAGTCTTTTTTCTTCTAATATTCTGTTCCATCTTATCAGCTTTTGTTCCACTTCATCTCTTGTTTCTGCACAAAGCACAATATCGTCTGTATATAGCATACTCCAGGGTGCTCTCTCTCTGACTTGCTCTAAGTATCTATTACTACTTTAAAGAGAAAAGGAATGAGTGCGGATCCCTGATGTAAACCAACTATTACCTGAAAACTCTCTGTTATTTCCAAACAGCTTCTAACTGTTGCTTGCACATTTCTGTACATTTCCTGTATCAATCTAACATATTTTGCTGGTACCTTCTTTTCTCTTAAACTCCTCCATATCCCTTTTCTAGGTACTGTGTCATATGCCTTCTTTAAATCTATAAAAACGACATGTAGTGGCCTTTGTCCTTCCATGCATTTTTCGATCATCTGCCTCCGAATAAATACTGCATCAATAGTTCTTCTTTGAGGCATAAAACCAAACTGTTGTTTTGCAATATTAACTTCTTCTCTCAGCTTTCCATCTATGATCTCCCTTTCCCTTATATATAGGTACCACCACACACTATCTCCATTCCTCAGGAATTACCGCTCGACTATAGATCTCCTTCAACCGATTCCATATTAATTCAATGCCTTTATCTCCTAATGCTTTCCAGCAGGAGCAAATGGTGGTCTTGAAATTCACACTTGCTCTTGTTATCATTCAGGGAGTGAGAAGTGTGATTGAAGTCTGATTAGCAGAATAATGAATTACTGACCATTTAAAACTATATATTTAGAAATTTATGTACATTTAATCATATAAATACAATATTTATTTTACAAATGATATTCTATCTTTTTCAATTTAGCTACTTGAATACAAATTCTACCCTACAGTTCTTCTTTATGAACTGGTCAATAACATCGTCATAAAAAGTTGGTTGTAACTTAATTTTCCCAAGCAACACACACACTTGTAAAGGCTGGCTGAAGCTCACTGGCTACAGCTACTTTGACTGCGTATGACCTGTGTTTAAGACGACATGAAGGGAGCAGAAAAAAGGAATGATGACCTTGATCAATGCTGATGGTAGGAAAGTGACAGAAACAAAAGAAATAGTTGAGTTGCTGAGTTATCATTTTGCCATCCAGGTGGAGATTTTGAAGTTGCTGAAGTGACAGAGATGCACATCAAAATTGATATTGGATGAATGGGACGCCTTCAGTACATTCAAAAATATCAATGTGAATACAGCAGTGGAACTGAATGGCATGTCAGCTTGTGTGCTATGCGAATGCACAAGGAAATTGACAGTGCCTCTGATGGAAGTGTTCAATCTAAGTCTCAGTTCTGGCTAGGTTCCAAGCGAGTGAAAAGAAGGTAAGATAGTTCCATTACATAAAGGTATCATGGCTCGAAAACAGAGGTAGCAAATTACAGACCTATCAATATTTCTGGAGTGATAGTTAAAAGTATTGGAAAAGTTGGTTAAAGGTAAAATCCAACAGTTGGTGGATGAGAATACGATACTATATGGTGAGCAGCATGGTTCTGTGAAACATAGGTCCTGACTTAGTAATTGACTCGCATTTTTATAATAGATGACAGTAGAATTAGATAAGCAAAATGGCTACATCATGAAACTGCTGGATTTTACAAAGCTATTTGACAACATTCTGTCAAATGTTAAGTTCCAGACCACTGTTGTGTAGCAAATCACTGCTGTTTATTTCACTTGTAGAATGCATGTAATGAACACAAAAACTTATTCTCATTATAAGACCATCAGTTTAATACACATATGTACAAGAATGCCAACTAGTTTTGCTAGCATTTTGTCTAGCTTTGTCAAGACTAAAAAAGGTGAAAAAATAATAAATGCAAAAAAACGAAAGAATACAGAACCGTTTACAATGGTTAGGCAACCACATTTGACAGCATTTATTATTTTTTCACCTTTTTTAGTCTTGACAAAGCTAGACAGTATGCTAGCGAAACTAGTCAGCGTTCTTGTACATATGTGTATTAAACCGATGGTCTCAAACACAAAAACTTATTCTGCTTATAGCAGAATAAGTTTTTGTGTTTGAGCTGTCAAATCTGGTTGCCTAACCGTTGTAAACAGATCTGTATTCTTTCATTTTTTTGCGTTTATTATTTTTTCACCTTTTTTAGTCTCGACAAAGCTAGACAGTATGCTAGTGAAACTAGTCGGCGTTCTTGTGGATATGTATTAAATGGATGGTCTTATAATCAGAATAAGTTTTTGTGTTTATTAAAGTATATAAAGACCAAATATGAATAGTCTAAATGCATGTAATGGTTTAATGACATTTTTAAGCAGTCATATGTATGTGCATAAATGGTGTAAATAAATAAAGCACTAATTTACATCAGTTATGAAAAAAAAAATAATAATAATAAATAAATTCTGAGTGATTTTTTGCAAATGTAAAAGTAATTCTTAACTAGTTTGGTCATTAATTTACATTATTAAAAGTTTTTTCATTTGGGAAATAAGACTGTCACCTTTATTGATAAATGCTGTAGCATGGCCTCTGTTTTGTAACAACAGTTGTGCAGCCTATGTCAGTGTTCGATACACCATCATCACTAAATTTAGTAATTTTAACATTGGTATCTAATGTAATTGGTTTATGCATTGTCTTCTTTTCAGTAGAAATTACAGCACCACCCTTACTTTGAATGTTATATGCCATTATTAACAATGATGAAATAAAATAAGAGTTATAAACACTTAATAATTCATAGCAAAACCTCAAACAGAGAAATGCAGCAAGTAATGACATCTTTAACAAACAGTTCATGAAAACTTTGCATCAGATGATTCATGAGAATATCATGTCACTAAAACTGTAATATGAATGAATGAAGCATCATATAAATGAGCATCGAACATAACTGAAAAGCATCTTGTGAATGGACTGTTGTAAAGAGAAGCATCATAAGTCAGGGTATTACTGGAATCCACACTTTTCATACATCGTCTTCCCCGTCCACTCTGATTCCCCCTTTATCCCTGTCTGTCTTGTATTCCTACTCTCTCTCTCTCTCTCTCTCTCTCTCTCTCTCTCTCATTCCCTTCACTAACACTACAAAAAGTTGAAGCAAATGAGAATAGATAAGAAGCTGATAGTATGGATAGGGGATGGCTGAGAGACAGACACCAGAGAGTAGTGTATGGTGGAGCAGAATCTAGGAAAATGAGAGTGACTAGTAGAGGATCTCAGGGTTCTGTACTAGTGCCACTACTCTTTAATTTGTATATTAATGATGTAGGGAAGATTTAAGAGGAGATATTCAGTTATTTGCCAATGGTGCAAAACATGGGGGGGGGGGGCAAGGTGCAATAGTTGATAAAAGTGATGCAGATATTCTGCAGAATGATTTAAATAAATTGGTATTGTGGCCAAAGGATAATGGTTGTCAATTTAGTGTTGCAAAATGTAAGGTCATGCACTGTGAGTTGAAAAGGTTATATACTGTGTATCACACTGATGGTACTAGATCACAGAAAATTGATGAAGGGTAGGGACTTGGTGGAAAAAGAGTTGAAAGTTCAGAGAGCATACTGCAAAAATTGATAAAATAGCCCAAAGGATACCTGGATTTTGAAAAACACATTATTATTATCCCCCTTTATAAGGCTATGTTTTGGCAGCATCTTGACTACTCTGCACGGATTTGATCACCTGGGTTTCCTGGGGACCAAGTGGTGGAGAGGATTCAGAGACAAGTGACAAAAGCTGCTGATAGGTCTATGGAATGCCCCCTATGAGAATAAGTTGAAGTCATGTTGGTTGTTCAGTTAATAGACAGAAAAAGAGGGGATATGATAAAAACGTGTACATTATTAACCTTTTAATTGCTGAGATACTAAATAACCAGTACGGCCCTCCTTGCTGAGTTGTTTTCACAACTATAAAATATTTTATAATTATATAAGATCATGAAAAAATGAACATAAATGATTCATGATGTAGATGTTTGTAGATGATCCAAATTTTCAAAAAATTCTCATTTTTAAATATTAAAATTCCATGTCAAATAATGTCACACACAACTTCAAGTGAGAAACACCTCCCCAAAAATACTTCAATACTTTAGTAGTGTGTGGTAATTTTGAAAGTGTACACATAAGGCTATGCCACATTTGGCACACATATACCAGCTCTCTTTTCTTTTTCTTTGCTCCAGTGTGGTATTTGAACACACATGACAATGCCTAGTGGGATTTGCTTTCTTGGGTGTGGGTGGCACAGGTATTAGGAAATGTCTTTCCCTCAGTCTGAGGGGTTCGTCATCCTGTGATGGTCATCCAGATGTAGTGGTTGGTCTTGGCATGTGGAACTTTTGAAAAATTTCTCTAATGAAAGTCAATTGAAAATTAGCATGTGTAATATTTTCATCAGTATGTACAATTATACAAAATATGTGAATTGAGAAGAGTGAAATCCAAGAGATGGAAAAAGAATTTTCTATACCATTTGAAGGCCTTTCGCACACATTCAAGAGAACTGACCATCATGTCTGTCCTGTCCACAGCCCCATATTCCTATTATAATCCATGACACATTCAGGTTTCATTATTGATGTGTTTGTTGTCCTGTCAACTTTCCCTGATTGTTTCATAGAGTCTGTGTGGAGTGTGGTCAACATATAGACTCTATGAAACAATCAGGGAAAGGAAAATGGATTGATAAACTTCTCATTTATCAATCTAGTTTACCACCATCATATTATCTGTGTGTCTGGATTCTACCTGTCCTTTGTCTAATTTTTTGTTCAGTTTCGGCAATCCTTTCCTCTTTTTCCTAACAGTCCCACATGCATTGATACCATTTTTATGTAGCCAGTCGTACAGAAGAGGGCCAGAATACCAATTGTCTAACCACAATGTGTGCCCTTTCTGCAAATACTTTGTCACTAGGGTTTGCACCACGGCCCTAGAAATCCCAAATCCACGTTCTAGAATAATGTCTGTAGTTGCCCCTGTGTACATTACAAAATCTAACACATATAGTCTCAAGTCACACAACACAAAAACTTTGATCTATGTCTTTTCAAAGGAATGTACTGTTTGAAGTGGAGGCGGCCCTTGAACAGTATATTTTGAAAAGGGATAAATACTTCACTGTAGGTTTTTCTCAGATGATTGATAATTGGTTGTAGTTTGTGTCGTCTTTGTCCTGAAACCTGAGTTTCATTGCCATTGAAATGTAAAATAAGTAAAAGGAATCTGTCCCTGGACATGTAGTCTATGAACTGTGGAGTAGCTATGAGGGGATCCTTAGACCAATATTCTGCTATTGTTAGTTTTTTTTACCCTAGCCATAAGCATTATGATTCCAAAAAATATATATAATTCCTCTGGGGTAGTATTTTTCCATTTTTGCAAATGAGATTGGGGTGCTAGTGGTAGTTTCTGAGTCAAAAATACATAATATTTATTAGTTTTGTCAACAATATGTTGCATTATATGAAGGGGGAAAAATAGTTTGAAAAAATAAAATACAGTTCAACCATCATCTATAATTGCTGAAATACCTGAATTATCATTATCGAATTGGTGAACTGTTGGATGAAAATTTGTATTACGCCACTGAAACAATGAAGCATCAATACGATTTCTTTTTCGCAGATGCACTGGTGCTGGTTCGTTATATGAACTTTCAGTATCACTATTTTCACTATTTTCTAAAAAATAAATATCATCATTGTCACTGTCACTCAAATCTGATAAATCGGAAGGTAAAGTTTCTACTACTTCTATTAATTCCACCTCAGTAAGAGAACGCTGCTGTCTGCTTGTCGAAGCCATTTTTACTAACCCTGGAATCACTGCATTATGTGATCGCCTGGCTCCTATTGTCAAGGACGGCTCTGATAACATTGTGCATGGTCTCACAATTTTTTTACGACGATAGCGCCACAAAGCAGACAGAAGCTTGAAAATTAGTTCCTTCTAATCTAAAGAGATGGCACTATAAGCCAATTCAATTCAAATGCCTTTCACAAACTAAATTAAATGAGTATTATACATTGAAAGTTCAAATCGAGTTAACTCGATCGTAGCAAGGTCGCCATTTTTTCCGCACTCGAGTTAACTCGACCATAGCAGTTAAAGTGGTTCTATAAGATTGGCACAAAGGAAATTTTCAACACGTGATAGAAAGGGAATAACTACAATCATTCCTGAAGATTGTGTAAGAATGTGGTTGGTAAGGGTATGCGGACTAGGTTTTTTGCTTGGGGAATGGTGAATGAGCAGGATGGAATGCCATAGTTGAGAGTGCCCTGACAGTGAATGAAATTTAGGTGAGGTGTGTATAAAGGTTAGTCTGGATCTCTCACAATGAGCCTTCTGACTCTATGGAGTTACCTGTATAATAATAATAATCATCACACTGAGAAGCTCTGTTTTTGCATGCAAAGTGCAGGAGATTTCATTGGTCCTCTATGATGTTTACATCATCTGTTGTTAATGACAAGAAGGTTGCTGGATGCTCGCTGATGTTCTTCTAATGAGAAGAAATATTTTGTGGGTGCATCTATGAGGTTTATGTATTTGCATCATAATCTTGTCCCTCTCTTGTAAAAAAAATTATTATGGTTTCTAAAGAATGATATTCCTCTGAACCTAGCTGACATACTTGGTATTGTTGCTTCAACTCATGTAAGGCTAAATATGGATGAAGCATTTTCGGGTGAACACCTTAAGTTTGGAAGTGAAAAATGATAGTTTGACATATGGAGTGGGATATCATTGTTTAGATCAATTGAAACCAACTTGGTTATGAATCGAGTGTATTATGTCTGTATATATATCTGGCTGTACATTATGTATATGTATGTATATTATGAGTGTACACACACACACACACACCGTTTCACAAATATATAACACCATACCCTACATATCTTTGGTATAATTCCTGAGATTATAGTCTACTGAATGAATGCTGGCCTGGTTGGCTGAGTGATTAGCGTATCTGCTCTCCAGCCAAAAGGCTGTGGGTTCGAGTCCTGCTGTGGGCATGGATGTTTGTGATTGTCTGTGAAAATGCTAATGGTGGTAGTGGGCAGTAGATGGCGTTGGTGTGGATGACGATGGTAGTTGCAGTTCATTGTAGTTAGTGGATTGAGTGGTGGAGACAAAGAGTTGTAATGTGGGTGCTCTCCCTCGATGAGGCTTTGGACTCCCTGGAGGTGTCAAATAATAATAATAATAATAATAATATGGTATGTGATCATGAGATGCCAGAAAGAAGAATAAAATATAGCATACAAGACCAACAGTTGGTATTCAATAATTAAAGTCCACCCCCCTCTCTCTCTCTCTCTCTCTCACACACACACACACCCTTACACAAATATATAACACCATACCCTGCATATCGTTGATATAGTTTCTGAGATTATAGTCTACTGCAGTGTTTCTTAAACTTCAGATATCCATGTACCACTTCCTAAATTTTCATTATTACCAAGTACCCCCCTTATGAAAATAAATAAATAAATAAAGTATATTGCATTGTAAATGTCTATTTTATTTGAATGTATATGCTCATAAACAAAAAATATGCTTTATTTTTAATAGAACAAAATTGATTCATATAATTACTTTTTATCAGTCGCTATCGTATGCTCTTCGCGTTGTTGCAGGCTTGCAATGTACATTCATATACGAAAATTCACGAGTGATCGCCCGTGAATTTGCAAACTATTCAAATGAAGCAGTTATCACAATTTGAGTAGGAGAATTCATATGTAATATATAATTTATTGAGAAATATATACGTTTAAAATAATTCTTTTTTTTCTTAATAATGATTCCATGCGTTAATGATGTATAGATGAAAATTGCCACGTATCCCCTGAAGACCTTTCACGTATCCCTGGGAGTATGCGTACCACACTTTGAGAAACACTGGTCTACTGAATGAATGATATTTCTGTCTGAAGGTTTATGTATAAAAACTGCAGTTTCTTTGGAAGCACTGTGCTTTCATTAACACACCACATAGAATATGTGGTGTGTTAATGTAAGCTGTGTAAGCTGGTGTGTAATGTAAGCTGTGTAAAAGGCACATCAGAGAGTCTTCTTCTTCTGCAGCTTTTCCCACTTAAGTAGGGTCGCTGTTTGTGGTGAGTCTCGTCCACAACTTCCTGTCTTGGGCTGTAGCCACATCCAAGTTCTTCATCCTCAAGTCCTCCTCCACCATCTCCCTCCATCTCTTCTTTGGCCGTCCACCCTCCCCCCAACACACACACACACACACATCCATCTGCATTACCTTTCTTCCCACATACTCTTCCTCCCTCTCATCACATGACCAAACCATCTCAACCTTGTCTCCTGTAGGTTTGCTCCTAAGTTCGTAACTTTTACCGTTCCCCTTATATAGTCATTTCTCAGATGATCCTTTCTGGTCACACTGCACATCCACCTAAGCATTCTCATCTCTGCTATCTCCATCCTGCTGATGTTATTTTTCCTCAGGGCCACAGTTTCCATAGCACACGTCATAGCTGGTCTGTCCTGTAGATTTTGCCTTTTAGATTGATCGGCACCCTCTTATCACATAGCACTCCAGCTATCTCTCTCCAGTTCCTCCATCCTGCTTGTATCCTGCATCCCACTTCCTTCTCAGCCTCACCATCCTCTTTCATTGTTGAACCTAAGTATCTAAAGTCACTGACCTTCCTGATGACATTTGCAGCTCCAGATCTGTCTCCTGGCTGCCATCTACTTTGCAACACATATACTCTGTCTTAATTCTGCTCAGTCTCATACCTCTCTCTTCCAGTACTTTCCTCCAACTTTCCAGTTTAGCTGCCACTTCTTCTCTTGATTCTGCACACAGTATGAGGTCATCTGCATACAACATAGTCCAAGGTGCATCTTCTCTCACCTCCTCCATCACAATATTAAACAGGAACGGACTTAATGCTGACCCTTGATGCAAGCCAACTGTCACTGGAAAACTTTCTATCTCTCCCAGGCAGGTTCGAACTCTTGTCATACATTTCTGTGCATCTCCTGCACCAACCTGACATATTTCTCCGGTACCTTCTTCTCCCTCAGACACCTCCAGACTTCTTGCCTTGGAGTGCTATCATATGCTTTCTCCAGATCAATAAATACCAGCTGTAGCTCCCATTGTTTTTCTCAAAACTTTTCCATCATCTGTCATAACCCAAAGATAGCATCTGTTGTCGATCGACCAGGCATGAAGCCAAACTGCTCCTTTGCAATCTCCACCTCCTTCCTCAGTCTTCCATCAAGAACCCTCTCTAGGATTTTCATTGTGTGAGACATCAACTTTATTTCTCTGTAATTATTAGTCTTGTGCATCCCCTTTACTCTTGTAGATGGGGGACAAGTGTACTTTTCCTCCATTCCTCAGGTATATTTTCCTGCTGACAAACTTTTATTAACAGGTCCCACAGCAGGTTAATTCCCTCTTCCCCCAGTGCCCTCCATGCCTCCACTGGGATCCTGTCAGGGCCCACCGATTTTCCATTCTTCATCCTCTTTATGGCTTCCTTCACTTCCACTCTACTAAAGTTCTGCACCATCCCCTCATAAGGCTTCCCATCTTCTCTGTGAGTCCTTGCATTTTCTTCATTCAAAAGCTCTTCAAAGTATATTCTCCATCTGTTTCTTATATCCACATCCCTCCTTAATACCCTTCCTCCAGAGTCTTTGATCTGTCTCACATGTACAATGTCCTTTGATACCTTATTTCTACATTTTTCCAAATGATAAATCTTTCTCTGTTTCTAATTGATCATAAAGGTCTTGATATGCCATGGCCTTCGCCTGTGCAACAACTCATTTGGCTTCTCGCTTTTTCTCTCTGTGTCCTCTTCCACCCCTGACTCGTCCCACTTCTTCTTTGCCTTCCTCTTAGCCGTCACTGCTTCTTGTACATTATTATTCCACCACCAACCCTCCTTCTGCTCTCTAATCTTTCTGGATGTTTCACCGAGCACCTCAATTGCACAGCTTAGAATTGCCTTTGAATTATGTCTCCACCAATCTTGTACACGTTCTAGTCCATCCGAAATCCTCTCTAACACCTTCTCCCTAAAATGGTTCCTCACACTCTCTTCTTTTAAGCAAAACCACTTAATTTTCTTCCTCCCATGGCTTCCAAAGGTTCTTATCTTCGACTTTATTTTAAATTCTGCGCACAGCAGCCGGTGTTGCTGAGCCACTTGATCTGTTGGGATTACCTTACAATTTTTTACTGCCTTAAGATGTTTTCTTCTAGTCAAAATGTAATCAATCTGTGAACTATTGTTGCTACTTCTAAATGTTATCAAATGCTCTTACAGAAAAAGGAGTTCACAATTGCCAGATCAAACGCAACTGCAAAGTCCAAAATCCTCTCTCCTTCCTGGTTCATCATTTCCACTCCATGGCCACCATGCACCCTTTCACAGTCCCTATTCTGTCTCCCTATGTGTCCGTTCAAGTCTCCTCCGACAATCATCATCTCGTTTTCTTCCAGTTCCCTCATTTCTCAGAGAGTAAATTTTAATAAAATTATAAATTAAAATACTCAACTGAATATTCAGTTATCTTTAATGCCTCCCCTCAATGAACAAGATTATAATGTTCTTTTACTGTTATCCATGACATATTCTACGCTGTGTTTCTCTTTCAAAATTTTACAGCAGGATGAACTCTATTAATTAAATCGCATTATAAAATGTAAGACATATTGCAAACATTAAAATAAAAAGCATTTCGATTTTCATAAAAAATTTGAAGGTTACCTCAGCAGCTTCCCAACCCCAGTCTCGATATTTGGAATCTCGAGTTATACGCCATAAATAGAAATAGGTTTCAATTACTTCTGGTCTTTGAATATAATATTTCTCATTTTGCTTCAAAGCTTTAGCTTCAATGCTGTCAGTAAAACGAAATGATTCAGGTCCCAGCTTAGTGGCTAAATGCATAAAACAAGGATAAAACACAGTAAAATATCTAGTAGCATAAAATTCTGTGATCAAATAAGCATTAGTAAACCATAACTATTCTACAAACACAGAAACTTAATTAATTTAATTCAAATATTACAAAATAAAGAAAGCCATGAAAACTTAACTGTAATCATGCCAAACAGATTATCAGAATCAGATTTTTCAGATGAGAAATTATGGGAATATAACAAGGATCTGTATTTAATTTTGTAGATATGGAAAAGACATATGACAAGGTGTGAAAAGCCATTCAAAACATTATTACATGGTATAAATGATATTTCAAGCAATATATAGTCTATATGTCAGCAGTTAGAATTGAAGAATGTATAGAAAGATGATTTGATGTTAAATCAGGTATGAAACAGTGGTGCACTATCTCAACTGTTATTCATCATCAATATGGATCACATTATGAGGGAAAATGGTATTAGGCCTGATTTCAAAATTAGAGATAATCAACACAGCTCTCTACTTTATACAGATAATGTCCTAAGCAAATCCAGTAATCTTGACTAAACTGAATAACAGTTGTAATAAATTTGGTATAAAAATCACTGATGATATTAGAGTTCTTAGAGATAGCAGATTAATTTGGACAAAAATTGTCAATTATGAAGTTTGTAACAATGTCAACTTTTCATGCAATACTATCATAATATCCTGTATACCCTATGAGGATACATATCAGGAATTTCATGACAAAGATGATGGTGAAAACTTGACTTAAGTAGGACCGTCTTTGAAATACTTTTTTTTTTTAATTCTTAATAGCAGTATGAAAAGTAAATTATGACTGTGGTATATAATTAATTAATTAATACACTGTAAGAAATAACAAGCCATAAATGTGGTTCAATGAAGAGCTTCTAGGCAGGATTTCATTTATTCTTTCTGGTACCTTTCCAGTGTTCTATGTTCTTTATAACATGATGTATCTGCCTTTTCCTCTTCTTTGCTGTAGTTTGCATATGATGAATACCTTGGTCAATCATGCCTCAGAGCATACCTTAAGAATTTCATTTTCCTCTTTCCAATTTCATTCAGTAAGTTTCTTTTAGATCTACTCTTTCAAGTACTTGTTTGTATTTAACCTTTATGCATTTCATCCTATATCATAAGAACTGCTTGCTTTTGTGTCTATCAGGTGGAACCAAACTTGCCTCATTCTGTGTCATTCTGCTTAGTAACATCTTCAGAGCCATCAGTCTTTTTCCATTTCTTTTCCAATATATAAAATTTACAACTCTAAAATTTGAAAAGGCTTGAGAAGTCTCTGTAACAAGACTTCTCAAGCCTTTTCTCCTTTGTAGTACAGAAAACTAAGTTTAATGAGTACAGTCCTTGAAATCAAAGTGAATGACACAGAGAATAAATACTTCAAACAGCAGATAGATCAAAATAAGCACTGAATATACTGCATGGATTGGAGGAGTGTTTTTTTTTTTTTTAAATAAAAGAAATGCCAATATACACACACGGTCAAAGAAATTAGCACACTAAAAAGGAAGCATAAAATTCAAATTTTATTGGTGTAATGATACAGATGAGTGATGCACATGATGACAAAAACAGAACTGAAGGACAATTTCAAAGGGATCTGTGGTACGCAATCCGGTCATCATCAATAGTGCGTTGCACTGCCTCGTGTGGCATTACATACTGCAATACGGTCCGGCATGGTGGCGAACAGATGCCTGATGTTGTCCTGCGGCAGACTGGCCCACACGTGTTGGACGCTGTGCTCCAAATCCCGGATATTGCGGCACGGTGGGAGCTGCTCCCAAAAATGCTCAATATGGGGACAAGTCCAGGGAACAGGCAGGCCATGGAAGTGTCTGTACACGAGGTAGGCAGGCCTGGGCAACCCGAGCCGTGTGTGGACGGGCATTATCCTGCTATATAGCGCTCCTGGTATCCCAGTCAGGAATGGGAGAATGTGGGGCCATAGGATGTTGTCCACATACCGCTGCCTCATCAATGCACCACGTACCACTATAAGGGGTGATCGGCTATCGTAGGCTATGGCTCCCCAGACCATAATGCCTGCTGTGCGGGAGGTGTGGTGCTCAATAGCGAGGTCGGGATTGTGTCCTTTACCAGGGATCCTCCACACCCACACACGATGAACATCTGTCCCCAAGACAAAGTGGCACTCATCGCTGAAGACCGCACGTTGCCAGTCTGTGGTGTTCAACGTTGCTCTCGCCTGGCACCACTGCAAACGGAGTCGGCAATGTTGTGGTGTTAATGGGAGCACACATAAGGGAAGCTGGGATTGTAGATTCGCCTAGATTCGGAAAATGGTTAGTGGGCACACAGGAGCCCCTACATGTATAGTGGACTGGGTCACTGTGGGATCCCTCCGTGCTTGCCGCACGATCCGTTGATCCTCTCTAGCGTTGGTCCTCCTGATCTGACCAGTGCCGCTCTGCCAAAACGTGTTCACAGCTCCCAACACTGTCGGACGGCATGGTCAGAAAGGTTCATGTGCACACCTATACGGTGCACCGACCACCCTCCGGTTTTCAGGCCAATGATCATGCCTCTGTCAAAGTCCATAAGTTGCTTAAATCGACATCTCTGGCATCTACCCGGCATTATTGTCACTCTGTACTCTAGCTTGCGTCAGCCGGTGCTTTTCGCTTTAATCGGCTATCGAACTACACGCCGGCTTTATAAGGCTGCTGGTTCATGCTTGCAGTGCCACCGCAGGGTGTGTGGGCATGCGCAATCACACCAAAATTAGATCATTTCCATACCACCCCACACTCTAGCTATCTGCTTAGTTTCGCCGTTGTACCATGTTTTCTTCCAGGTGCACTAATTTCTTTGTCCGTGTGTGTATACATGATTTGCATTTTAATGCAAAAAAATTTATGTAAAAATAAATCTTTATACAGTAATTTAATGTCAACAATGCATGAATAATACAAAGGAAACAGCATATGGATATTCAATGGAAGGTATCTGATTGCATTCTCTGCCCCCCCCAAAAGGAGGACATAATGATCCTTTTAAAAAATACTTTAAGATTCAAAACATATGTAAGGGAAATTAGAATTTATTAATAACTCCTGTCTATTTTGCTCACTGTAACATGAGAATCATTCAGGGAGAAAGCAAAAGAATTGGTTACAACATTCAAAATATTAACACATGAAAGAAAGAATGAGTCAAACAGTAGGAATCATACTTTCATATATGACTCCTGCTGTTGAGCAGGAGTGTCTCATTTGCAGCTGAGTGAATAAGCAGCAACCTTATTAAAGTTCCAGAGAATCAGGCCAGGTATAGTTGTGTAATTCAAGAAATATAGAGTGAATAACTAATACAATAATAATAGTTTGGGAGGCATTTCTAATTTCTTCCTCTAAGCTTTGCAGAGCTTATCTGAGGAAGATAATAGATGGCGGTGGTTTCGTGGTTAAGTTTCTATACTGGTCACAAGCCAGGTGTTGATTTTACTGTTTGTTGGTATGTGCTTGGAAGGCTTCAACCGCTATTACACATTTTAACCTTTTTTTTTTTTTTTTTTTTTGCAAGTAGGGTTGGATTTGGACATGGTGTGTTTGTTTGTGTCCTTGTAGTGGTGTTTTTGAGAGGGGTTTGTCATAGGTTGTGTGTGCATGAAGGAGAGAGGGAGAGAGAAAAACAGGAATTTCTCTAATTTTCTTTCTCGCTATATATTTATATAGCGCCTGTTTCAGCATTCTCTGTATGTCCCTAGGTTTCTGTCGTCGAATTGCAGTTTGTTTATCATGTCAGGTACGTAGAAGTTTCGGGTGGCTTTGCCATAGCGATTGTTGTACTTATATGTTATATACAGGAATACCTCGATTATCGCAATTCTCGATTTATCGCGGTTTATAATTTGATACCAAAATTCCAATTATTGCGCTCCAAATTCGAATTATCGCGGCCGCGAGATGTAGCCCACTACATATGCAACCAGTTCGAGTCGCCACTCTCCAGGTATCGCTCTCTTGTAGCACTTCGTTTTTCTCCGACGGCACCTTCTCACCACTTACCAGTAACTATCCGCCCTTGCCTGAAGTACATGTGGATATTTATTTCTCTTGTTATTTACCCCTACAATGAATGCTAAAAGAAACAAGGATGATTTCAAGTCTACAGTTATCAAGAAGAAACGTAGAGTGATCAGCTTAGAAGATAAGTTGCATATGATAAATAAGTATGAAGCAGGCATAACCAAAACCAAAACTGCAAGAGAGTACGGTCTAAATGAATCAACTGTTCGCCATATTTTAGACCACGCTGCAAACTCTAGGGCTTCAATCTAGGATTAAAAGAAATTGAAAAAGGTGATGTTCAGGACCTGCTTCAGTCACATGATAAGGAGCTGGATGAAGAAGACCTAATTAACCTCGAGAGAGAATGTGCTTACAATGCTCAAATCGATCATAACGACGAACAAATTGACTTGGCACTGAAAGAATTTACCCTTAAAGAAATGGACGAAATGTTTAGAATTGCTGTTTAGAATTAAAATTTTAAAGAAAAAATCTTGAACGGTGATCCTAATCTCGAGCAATCACTGAAAGTTCGTCAGGAAATTGAAAATTCCATCCATTGCTACCGAGTTTTATACGAAGAAAAAAGAAAGAAAAAATTCCACCAGACAACTCTACACCAATTTTTATCCAAGAAAGAATAATTGTATGTACTTCTTATATAAATAAAGATTAAAGAATAATCTTGTAATGAACCTTCATTTTTTACTTAACACGTTTAACACATTTCTTTTTTACTTGATATATAAAATTTAATTAATAGATTTGAAAAATCCTTGGCATTGATCACCCATTTTACACGCATTATTTATCCTGATTATTGTGGATTCGATTATTGCGGTATTTTTCGTGGTAACAATAACCGCGATAATCGAGGTATATTCCTGTAGTTTGTTGACTGTGGTCTTGTTATCCGATATGTTGTTCTAGTTACTCTACAGGTTGGGCTGTAATGGCATAAGTGTTTCACCTTAAATATTTTGTGTTATGTCTGTGCTGCCTGCATAAGTGTGGGTTGTTCCCAGAATATCAGTTTTACCATTTTATTTTGCAACCATTGTAACCTGTTAAGTCTGTAGTCTGTGCAGAATGCATATGATGTGATTGCATTTCTTAAAATGTTTTCACATAATGCTTTATAGATGTTTATGTGTGTTGGGACTATGTCTTTTAATCGGTATAGTTTGCTTGCTATTATCCAACATTGATCAGCATCGAAGTGAAGTCCGAGATAGCATGTTGTTTTCACCTGTGTGATGGTTGTGGTTTTAGGTTCAGCACTTTGTGTATAGGTGGGTGAATGTCGAATAGTGAGATATTTTGTTTCTATGGGCAGGGTTTGGGGGTTTTTGAATATCACTTGCTTTGTTTTTCCAGGGTTTATATATATATGCCATTTTTGGTTAACCACTTAGTGATTTCATTGATATCATGTTGCATATTTGTGTAAGCGATATTTGCATTGTTGTGAATAATAATAATAATATAGGGTATTTAGCTTTGAAACTGCTTCTGTGGGAGATGTTGAAAAATTTAAGTTTCAGCTAAATTTGATATCTTTCAAGAAGAATTTTCAAATTCAATTACATTTTCAAGGAATAGTGAAGCTCTTTGACACCATGCCAATCTTAATCATAATAACTGTCCAGCAATGGTCTCTTTGTTATAATTCTAAGTGCTCATGCATCCTAATAGTGACAATCACATAGCATCCAGTAGTCTATATGAATCACATGCCTAATTCTATTTAGATGCTGCTGTTTTCAAGCCACTTCAGGCTATCAATAAAAGGGTGGTGATTTCATACTGGACACTGAAAATCATACTATCTAAGCATTCACAAACATCTGCAACACATAGCAGGATTCAAACCCACAGCCTGTTGGTTGCAGAGTAGAAATCCACTAAGCCAAACATGCTAGCATTTGGAGGGTATATGTAAAACATCAGCAGAATGCTGTTGGCTGGTCTGGTTGGCTAAGTTAGCATATTTGCTCTCCAACCAACAAGGCTGCAGGTTTTGAATCCTACCATGTCTTTAGGTGGCTGGTGTAAGACCACCATCCTGATTACTGAAGGCCTGAGGTTGTTTGAAATTTGTTTGTTTGAAAAAAATTATTGGTTGTTTGAAAAAAATTATTAGCAGAGTTGTGCGAGTAGAAAGCGGCTAATTTTTTGAACATGCAGGACAAATTTGAGGGATGGACATATAAAAGAAATGGGATACATTTAAATGGATTTGGTGTGAGTCAGCAAGAGAAATTGTTGCTGCAAGAGAAAATAATGACTGAAGTGAAACCTGAGATATAATAACTGAGATGAAAGTAATGACTGAAAGGAAAACCTGAGGAAGCAAAAGGTGATGTGGAAAAGCAGGAGAGTAGGGTAGGAGAGTTTGTGAATGGATAGGTGAGTGAAGAGAATGAGAGAAAAGGAATGAAAGATGGGGGCAAGGTGAATAGGGGAAACACTGTGTGACAAGTGCAGATGATGGTTTCAGGAGTAGATCTGTGAATGTGCAAGAGGGGATAACATTTAGTTCTGGGGAGAGGTATAATATCAGCAATGATAGAGAGGAATGTATGGAGGAGTCATATCCAAGAAGTGGAGTCAGTGGTACTTGTCACAGAAATGAGACGGTGTGTATGTTTATGAATGCTACAGATATTCAAAATAAGAGTAGTGAAACTGTAACAATGACAGCGTTCATTCTCCCCAAAACTGTCAGAATAAGTGAGACATTGTTGAATGAGGATGACGTTCTGACAGGAATTGAAATGGAGGGATATGTAGTTTTCTGTGAAGACAGACAGGGTGAAAAGGGAGGAGGAGGAGGCTGTTGATGGTAGCAGAGGAGTTATACCCATCCAAAGTGGAGACACAAGGAAAAAATAATGATAGCAGTTTTAAAGAAGTATGGTGCGAGGTGGACAGGATGAAATTTTTAGTAATAATTTTTTATAATTTTTAGATTTGGTAACGTGGAAAAGCAATGAGAAGAAAATGTTAGGCAAATTGGTCTGTAAGAAAGGGGTAATCATTATGGGTGATTTCAATTATGGTAATGCACTCACGTTCATAGAAACCGCATTGCCTGCTGTAACCATGTTTGTTTGTTTGTTTGATTGTGGGGGGGAGTTAAATTTGAATACCTATTTGAAAAGGGATAATAACACAATAATTGTCACTAATAATGAAGGTAATATAACATTTTTATTTCTGATTAATATTTGGTTCTTTTTAGTACAAGATGTGACATAATTAGGAAATGACAACAAACTTCTTGACAAATTTGCAAATATTTCAAAATGGAGGAGACAGTGATATTTTCAAATAATAAAACATAGATGAATTAAATAATCAAAATTTAATTCATCGACACAGTTTTACTAACCTTCAAAACTAAAAATTTACTTTTTGCTGTTTAGTACTTCTTTATTATTATTCTTGTGTAGAGGCTTAAGTGCTGTGAGGACATTATGTTGGAGGTTTAATGGATTTTTTACAACACTCAGAAAGAATTAAATTAGAATTTAATACTCCTATATTTCGTCCTAGTCACTAGGACATCTACGGGGATTACAAAAACAATTAATGTAACATGCACATAAAAACTTACAATACTAAACCCAACCACGTGGGTGACACTAAAGTCCTATCTAGGTGGAGCGCCCTCTAAGGGCGGTAGTAGGTGGCCTGGAATGTAAGGTGGGACCTCTGGTGATGAGTGTTTCCCAAATCTTCGGAAGCTTAATCCAACCGTATTTGTTAAGATTTGGTTGGTTTCTGAGAGCTGCTGCTGCTTCTAAGAAAAGTCTCTCTTTCTTGAATTTGCTGTGGTGGAGCATGGTGGTTTTCTTCCATGATACTCTGTGGATGGTGTCCAAAACATGGGCAGCCAAGCTTTGGGAAACACTCATCACCAGAGGTCCCACCTTACATTCCAGGCCACCTACTACTGCCCTTAGAGGGCGCTCCACCTAGATAGGACTTTAGTGTCACCCACGTGGTTGGGCTTAGTATTGTAAGTTTTTGTGTGCATGTTACATTAATTGTTTTTGTAATCCCCGTAGATGTTCTAGTGACTAGGACGAAATATAGGAGTATTAAATTCTAATTTAATTCTTTCTGAGTGTTGTAAAAAATCCATTAAACCTCCAACATAATGTACACAAGAATGTTTAGTACTTTGTGGGTCCTCCTCTTGCCTTTATTACAGCTTCGCATAAACGGGGCATTGACAAAATTAATTTTGTGATGAATGCAATTCTCAATTCATGGTTCCATATTCTTACAATGGCTTCTTGGAGCTCCTGAAGTGTTTTCATCAGCTTCTCCTTGTGTATTTCAGTCTCCATTTAGTACCACAAATTCTTAATGAGGTTGAGATCTGGGCTGTTTCCTGGCCATGATAGTCGCTGAATCGAGTGTTCATTGAGTCACTTATTAACCCACAACAAACTAAAGCTTTTTTTAAGCCTTAGTATGGTATATATGGTACATTTTAGGGTTATAATAGAATTACTTACACTTTTTGCTCTATAACAAGAGGCAGAGTCATCCTGAAAGATGCAGTTCATTGTTACAATAAAGAGGTCTCTGATAGTAGGCAGCAATTATTTTTATTCTAAAATTTTCTGGTACACTTGTGCATTCGCTAAACGTTTTGTGAAATGCAAGTAACTAACATCATGATATGACGTGCAACCCTAGATCATCTGAGTGGCTGAGAATTTGACTGTTGACACCAGACAATCAGGGTTGAATTCTTCCCCCGATCGTCCTCAAACTGTCTGAGGTCAGCACCCTGCAGGTTAAACTTTTTCTCATTAGAAAAAATTACTCTTTTTCACTGATCAAGGGTCTATTTGGTATGTTCTCTGCACCAATTTAACTAACTGAGTCAATCACTTTTTTTTTAAATAACAAGGGCTTCTTTTTAGAGTGCCTGGCTATCAGTCCCTGCCGAATGAGTCTTCCTGACAGTTACAGAGCTTGCCACAACTCTTGTTTGTTCTTTCCAGTCCCGTGTCAGTTCTCTGGATGACCCACAGTGATTTTTGAGACTGAGCCACATCGATCTTGGCATGATTCAGATAGTGGTACTCTTCCTGTCCCCCCTTCTTTCTTT
This sequence comes from Typopeltis vanoorti, assembly GCF_054136105.1. NCBI lineage: Eukaryota > Metazoa > Arthropoda > Arachnida > Uropygi > Thelyphonidae > Typopeltis > Typopeltis vanoorti. The sequence goes on along the minus strand of NC_143567.1, from coordinate 33,067,715 downwards.
CAGCAGATCTGGTTTCCTTCACTTTCGACAGCAGCTGTACCACAGTAGATTGACTACAGGACACTCTTTTAGCTATTTCATGAGAGGAATTGTCTTCTCTATTCAAAGTTGGAATCTCACTTTTTCTGTGAGGTGTTAACTGCACATAACTAGCCATTGCGATCTCAACAAAAATGTGAAAACTAGCTCTTGCTGTCTATTTAATGCATAAAAATTCTGATGTAATAGCAGCGAACTATTACATTACACAGAAATCCATAGAAATGATAGATGATGCAGTACAATGAAATAGCTAATGACAAACCAATGAAAATGACAATTTAACTACTAAAAACAATATTTTGTAAAGTGATGTCATTTCTATGAACATGAGTGTATATCAGAATGAGGAATTAGATGGAAAGGAAATCAATGCTGCTCAGTTGCTACTCAGGAACAATCTTATCAGAGACAATAGTTGATAAAGGTGATGTAGATATCTTACAAGATGATTTAAATTGGCAGTGTAGGCAAAGGACAATGGTTGTCAATTCAATGTTGTAAAATGTAAGGTAATGCACTTCAGGATGAAAGATCATATTGATGGTATTAGTTTACCGGAAATTAATGAGACTAGGGATCTGGAGATAATGGTGGATAGAGATTTGAAATTCAGTATTGCAAGAGTTGGCAAAATAGCTCAGAGGATTACTCTGAGGATGCTGAAAAATACACTAATAAAGATAGGGAAGTTATTTCTCTTTATAAGGCTATGATTTGGCCACATGTTGACTACTGTGCACAATACAATTTTCATTGGTTTATCATTAGATATTTCATTGTATTGCATCATCTATCATTTCTACAGGTTTCTGTGTAATGTAATAGCTTGCTGCTATTATGTCAACTGTGTTTCTTGGGGATCAGGAAGTTGTGGAGAGGAGTGACCAAGCTAGTGAAAGGTCTGTGGAATGTTCCCTATGAGGATAGATTGAGGGTGTGTGTGTGTGGGTTGCAGAGTTTAGCAACAGGCAGAGAGGAGATATGATAGAAACTTATAAGTTACTAAAGGAATACTATAAGATTGACACAGAAAAAATTTTTCAATTCATGGGGAATAGAGGGAAAACAAGGGGTTGCACTTGGAGCTGTCTAAGACTGTGGTTAGCAAGGTTGCACATACTAGAGAGAGTGGTGAATGAGTGGAATAGATTGCCGGAGATGATTGTGAGTGCCCCAACAGTGAATAGGCTTAAGGAGAAATGTATGACAGGTATTGTGTTAATGAATAGAGTGGGACTCCTGCAATGAGTCTTTTGTCTCCATGGAGTGCCCATATAAATAATAATAATAAATAATTTCCACTCTTCAACCAACAGACTGTAGGTTTGAATTCCATTATGACACATATGTTTGTGAAAATCTTTAGATAGTAAATGATTTTTATCACTCAGTGTCAGGCTACAACCTGCTTACTGGAGGCCTGAAGTACTTTGAAAATATTTTGTTTGATCTCTAGAGCAAGGTTGCTCAAGCTTTAGACTATAACTTCTCAGAAATTTATAATAGTAATACAAACTAAATAAAACAGTGTTCATTTAATATGAGCCTAGAAACTAGTCTTTAATTAATACCTAATTAAAATTTATACCAAATTACCAGTTCTGTCATATGATTCATGACAAGTATGTGCAACATCTTTTCCCAGCTGAATATGCTGCTGCTTCTGTTCTTCTGGTAAAAACTGAGCTCCATAAGCAAAGAGTCCACCTATATTAAAAAAAAAAGTATTTTCTTAAAAAAAAAAAAAAAAAAAGTAAGAAAAATACATATAAATTGCATGTAAAGGAAAAAAAAGCTTTTATTTTGTATGTTATATGCAGTAGCATACTCAGGATTTAATCTTGGGGGGGGGGGGGGGTCAAGTAGACGATTTGAGAATGCACACTATGCATCGCATACGACCTATGACTGAGCATCTGCAATGATCGCTAATTCATAAGTAGTATAGAAATAGAAGACATGACAGAGCATAAATAATAAAAAAAGAATTTTAATTAGAAAAAGATTTTTGGAAAATTTTCTATTGTTTTTTTTTTTCTTTCTTTTCTTTTTTTGGGGGGGGGATCTCCCCCACCCCCATGGGTGCACCATTGGTTATATGTATATTATATAGTGTATTTTTACAATAAAGTAGGCTAGAAAAAAGAAAATGTTATTAAGAAAATCATAAGGAGGAGAAAATAAATTTACAATACTGTACTGTATTTATCGATACCATAAGTTTATATCACCTGTTTACAATATGAATCATCTGTCTGTCAGTACCTAAATCAATATTGTCTTATGTGATACAAAGCACTATAGACGTTATACATATTACTAATACTAGACATCAAAAATGAAAAGATAATGTGAAAAAGAAATTCATATTAATTTGCATGTATAACGATTCATGCATTGATAATAAAGAAGCTTAGTGTAATTGATACGATTGCTTAACAGTGAATGAATCATATAATTTTATGCAGTCATGATTTAATACTGCATCTTTACTTTGTTTACATTTCTCTTGACTACGAATGGTGTCATGTATGGTCTGCAAGTGTTTGTGTGCATAAGTTTTGATAAATTTTAAATATTTATAATATATTTGTGCATTTTATGGTAGTAAATGATAAAATACACTAGTATCTATATATATTTTATGTATTTGTGACACACTTAAATTTTTCTTAATTTTTTCAATATTTCCAGGTTCATCTGTAAGTTTTTTCAAATTGTCACAAATCTACAAAACATTTTCCAATATATTTATTGAAAAAAAAAACTACATATAAGTGGACCCATGCAGTTCAAACCTGTGTCATTCAAGCATCAACTGTATATAATAATGTGATCTTTTATGAAGATGCATAGTATAATAGCTATGAAATCTTCCAGGAAAAAATCACAAGTCAATACAATATGGTAATGTTAACAAACACTTCATGTTCTGTACATTAATATAACCCCCCCCCAAAAAAAATGAATGTCATATGGAATATTTCTTAATTCTCACATTCTACTGATCTCTCTCTCTCCCTCCCCAACCCTTTCATGTTCTTCCAATCATGATATAGCCTTAGTTGAATCTTAGGTCTAGCTTAAATTGCTTGCTTTATAATTCCACACATCTTAAATTGCGTGTCTTGTAATTACAATTCAGAGGTCTTATGATCAGCAGTCCACTGAATTGTAAGGAGGGAAATATCAAAGATGAGAATGTAGTAATTCTATTCTACTGGTCACCTGGATTTCAAGGGTTGTAGAAATTTAGAAAAGGTATATGGATACAAATATGGACAACAAAGATGATAACAGGATTCTGAAGTAAGATTATAAAGACAAACTAATGAAATGCAACAGTAACAGACAGGATGAGCAGAAAAGGACGATATGACTGAAATAAGTAAGTTGTTGAGAGTTGAGGTTTTGATGGAATTCAAAGCAACTAATGCTATAGGACCAGCATAATTTAGTCTGTAAACTGCATGTATTCTTTTTCTTGCAGCTAGTTTGCCTGTTTAGTGGGACAAAAAAAACCCGAGTTTCAAGATATTGAGAGGGGTACTCGCCCAATAAGCAATGGAGAGATTTTTCAAAAGATAGAATGGAAGAAGGGGAAAAAGAGAACCATAAGTTGCATAGCAAGTTTATATTTTCCAATATTCATATTTTGGTACTCCAAATTACCCAGAACTCCTTCTGTTACACAGCTGTGTTGTGTGATTTTGCAGATGGAGTGAGAAGTATGGTGTGTGTGTGTGTGTGTGTATGTTTATGGAGGTAATTTATTTACAACATGCTACATTGCATATATTACATGTAACTTCTAAATAACTGATTAATATTTATATTAAATTTATATTTACATTTTTCTATCAATATTCATATTTATATTTATATTTTTACAACTATATGTATTCATCTCCACATTTACATTTTTATATCTACATATATTTACACTATATAATTCAAACATTATGGGTAGCTTATATTAAATTATAATGATTGGAAGTTGATCCTATTGGGAAAATTAAATAATTTTGAGTAATACTTTTGGATAAGTATCTGTTTTGACAATGGTCACTTGTCTCCCAAAGTGATGATGTGTTGCATGAGGGACATCTGGATGGAGGCCAGTAGCTGACAGTCATACAGAAAGTGAAGGTGCAGACAATAAATGCATAATGACAATTTCAGAATATTTTATCTGTGTAGGTGGCATCTTAATTTTCCACGTCCCGTTAAACCTGGAGAGTTGGTGTGTATTTTCAGCAGGAGTCTGCTTCTGATACTCGGCAAGAATTTTTTTTGTTGATTCATTTTTAGATGTTTTCCATTCTTCTTCCTCCCACAATTTTAGGTTTATTTCTTCTGTAAGTGTTTTTATAGCAGATTTTGAGTACTTTTGGTAACTTAATTCTAACTGTTCATCTACAGCTGCTTCTTTAGCCAGCTGATCAGCTCTCTCATTTCCTGCTACCCTACTATGCAACCTCACACCCAGCAGAACTTAATTTCTCATCCCTCTAGTGTGAGATTTCTTACAAGATATCTGCTCTATTAACAATAGCTGGTTGCTCTGGTTTTTTATGTTGTGTATAGTGCTTCTGCTTTCACTGTAAATTGTTATGGTCTTTTGATGAGAGGTGTTGAGTCCAATTCCCAGAGATATGTAAGTGAACAAACAAGTTGTTCTGCTTGGTTGTTGGAACAGAGGGGATGTAGTCTAAAGCAATGTTCTTGTATAATGGACTGTCTGTAATATGATATAAAAGAACAACTGATGTTTCCTTCTGTTTTGCTCCCATATGTGGTATATGTGATATTCATCACTTTCAGAGTTTTCCTTCTCCTTAATATGTGTTTTCTTTGCTGGGCGAGGTCACCTACTGTAATGAAGCAGAAGTTCATAGAAGTTTGGATCGATGCTGGCATTTTTGTTATGCGTTACATCTTTCAGAAGTGACTTCACATATAACATAGAATAGTTACATTTTTAGGCAGATCAGATTTAGACCAGCAATAATGCAAGCTGCCTCAAAAGATATTGTTCTATATCCTTTAATTATTTGTATGCCTCTCTAAGGCACTTTTATCTGTTTTTTTAAGTGCATCTATCAAGAGGGAACAGCATAAGATTCTTAAAATTTAATTAATTTTTTAATTGTTTATTAATTAAAAAAGATAGCTGCTATTAGAGAAGATGAAGGGAGAGGGATGGACTCAAAATAAGCTCATGAAGTTCATGATCATTATCAAATTCCTGATATGTATCCTCAGGGGATGTACAGGATAATTATGATAGTACTACATGAAGAAGTTACACCATTATTAACTTCTGATGAATAATTTTCTGCCAAATTAATCTTTTACCTGTCAAGACTCCAATCAGATCTTATATTTCTGTCTTTTAAGGTGCTTTTTTACTCTATCAATCCATCTACATCTTGGTCTTTCTCCGGATCTTTTCCTGCCAACCTGGCAAAGAACACTTGTTTTTCAAATCTTTCCTCTCCATTCTGTTTAAGTGAACATACCACCTGAGATTAGCTCTAACACATTCCTGAATGCTAACAACGTCAAGTTGTTTTCTAATATCCTCATTATTAATATGATACTACAACTGATGCCATCTGTTCACTCCACTAAACTTTCTCAGAACTCTCATTTCAGATGTCTCTAGTCTTTGATCAAGTGTTTTGTTTCTAACCCAGTTCTTGGATACATAAGTTAAAATTGGTTTTAACACTGTCTTTATACAGCTAATTTAGTGTTTTGACTAATATCTTTCTTATTCCATATAAATTTATTCAGCTGACTTCCTACCATACCAGCTTTACTAATTCTGTTGTCTATTTCCATATTTAATTTACCATCTTCACTAAATATTGTGCATAAATAGTTAAAATGTTTTACTTGTTCTATAGGTTCACCAATTTGGCCTGCCACCTGGTTAACGCATCACCTCTCCTACCAACAAGTCGTGGGTTTGAATCCCACCCTGGGCATGAATGTTTATAATTGTCCTTAGGTGGAAGATGAATTTGGCATGCCGGTCTGGCTGGTCGAGTGGTTAGCACCCACTCTCTAACCAACAAGTCGTGGGTTCAAATCCTACAATGGGCTTGGATGTTTCTGATTGTCCTCAGATGGAAGATAAATTCCATTGACTGGTGTGAGACCACCTCCCCACATATTGGAAACCTGAAGTGGCTGAAAAAGTTCCATGTTTGGTCTCTAGAGCAGGGTTTTCGGACAATATAAATATATATATAATTGACAAAAATTAATTTTTTAAAAAAATCCTTGCCCACCCATGGTACAAATGTACTACAGGTTTAATAATAACCTTTTGTGGATAGTAACCACATTATAAAAAAAAAAAAAAAATTTAAAAAAAAAGTTGATGTTTCCAATATTTCTGAATTTTTACTGTCTTTGTCATTTTAACCAAAATTATTACAACAGTTATTCAATTTAGTCAGGAAATCTTGCAGACTGATACTGGGTTTATTCAGAAATATAACATCATCTACATAAAGTAAAGCTAAGATTAATATCACTAATTTTGATATCAGATTTAATACCACTTTCCTTCATAATGTGATCCATATAGATAATGAATAACAGTGGAGATAATGTGCACCCTTGTTGCACACGTGATTTTACCTCAAACCATCTTCCTGTACCTCCTTCAATTCTAATTGCTGACTTACAACTCAAACAAAGACTAAGTATTGCTTGATATAATGCCCCAATGACACCATACAACTGTAACTTTTTGAATAGCTTCTCTCTCTTGACACCTTGTTATATGCCTTTTCCAATCAACAAAACTTAAATACAAATCCTTGTTATATGCCCATGATTTCTCAACTATTTGTCTTAAAGTGAAAATCTGATCCTGAACCTGTATTTGGCCTGAATTCAGCTTGTTCTTCACCACACAATTTTTCTTAGCCATTTCTTAAGTATGCTTGTATAAATCTTACCAGGAACACTCAGTAGGGAAATACCTCTGTAATTCTCACAATCAGTTTTATTTCCCTTTTTTATAGATTGGTACTATGAGAGATCTGCTCCAATCTTCTGGAATTAGAACCTCTGACCAGGCCTTCTGAATTATGCAATGCAGCTCATGAAGTTAAGGATTTTAAAATAAATATGCACAAAAAAAAAAAAAAAAAAAAAATATTTACTAAAACAAAGATCCATAAAAAAAAAATCCAAAATGCCACTCCACAACCTGAACATTGCTACACCTTTGTTAACTCTACTATTATGAAAATAGAACAGATAACTAATTGTTACCTTCCTTTTGCATTGTGGTTATGCAGTGAGATTGATTGTTTCAACATGGCTTAGAATTACCCGCATGCAGAAAATGAAGTCAAAGATCACAGTGCTTAATTTTTCTAATGACTTTGATATTTCTTTTCAATTTCTTTATTCACTTACATAGTGTCTTAAGGTACATGGAGAAATGATTCAGGCTTTTGACCTAACATTCACTCTGTTAGTATATATCTTCCTGGATACCGAACAAATGTAGATGGGCAGGTAATTTGTAGTTTAGCTGACCAGAGTGTATTCTGTATTTGTTAAACAAATTTGTCAATGATGATACAACAAGACAAAATGTCATAAAAGCTGGGAAACTTCCTCCTGGTTAAACAAGACCAGTTGTTTTTAGCAGAGAGCCAGGACAAACAGTGAAAAGTCACATAAAACAAACTCATACTCAACAAAATCAGCAGAATTCAAGATAGGCTTTATCAACATAAGAAATATCAATGGAAAAGAATGAGAACTGGCAGAAGAACTGGAGAAATGCCAGTCCATGCGACTGATGTTACCAAAACAAAAAAACCAAAAACAGATGAAATTCCTCTAAATAACAAATACAAGATGTTATATTCAGAAATGGTGATAAGGGAAAGGAATAGCTATAAAATTCAAAACTAAACAAGAAGATAATCTTTTAAATAGAAGGCAATTTGGAGATGGGTTTGTGTTTGAGACTTAATGGAGTAAAACAGTACTGGGAATGCAATCCATTCAAATAAGGTTAAGGATACCTGATAGTATCTCAAACAGTGAATTCATCTTCCATGGTGAGTTTAATGATCGACAACTACCAGCTGGCTCCCTTTTTCTATTTCCAATAATCGAGATGGATGCTGAGTAATTTGCTATAAGCAATCTTCTTCTTCAACCTTCATCAGTCCACTGCTGGACAAAGGTCTCACCCAATTATCTCCATTCCATTCTATTTTCAGCTTTTCTCATCCATTGCATTCCAGAAATCCTAACAATTTCATCTTGCCATCTCTTCCTTGGTCTTCCCTTTGTCTACCACCATCCATAAGGCTCCATTCTGTCAATAATTTAGGTCATCTTGAGTTGCTATATCATGTAATGTCCAGTCCATTTCCAGTCTGAATGCATGATGTAACTGATGATGATGATGTCCTGTATGCCTGTTCTCAACTTTATCAAATAGGAATGTATCTTGTCTTTAAGTGTCACGTCAAACATATTCCTTTCCATTCTTCTCTAGATAACTTTCAATTTGTGAATTATATTTTGAGTTAAGTTCCAGGTTTCACTGCCATATGTAATTGCAGGTAAGACATATTGATAGAAAGCTTTCCTCTTTAAACTAATGGAAATAACACCTTTGAAGATATCTTTCATCCTCTCAAAAGCCATCCAACCTAGCTGTATTCTTCATTTTTTATTTCTCCTATTTGTTCATCTTTAATTTTTATTATGGGTCACAGATAAGCATATTGATCTACTCTCTCCACTTCTCGATCTTCCAGTATAAATCTTTTTGGTGTTAAATTGCTATTCATCATTATTTTGTCAAATTGGATTGAAGATGCATTTAAGCATCTTCAATCCAATTTGACAGACACTTCAGCTAATTCTCTTAATTTTTATTCTAGGTCTACTGCATCTTCTTCTTCTTCCAAGAGAACTATACTATCTGCAATTATCAATCCTCTATTTATTGGAAAATTTCATTTTTCTTATGCAGTTTAATAACAGACAGGACTATATATGTATTTCAAGGTTTTTATGTATGTTTCTTGTTTTAACAGTGATTCTAAAATAGCTAAGATTTTGATGGAGTCAAATGCATTTTCAAAGTCCACAAAGGCTAAACAGAGAGGTTTATTATATTCATTTGTCTTTTCTATAATTTGCCTAAGACTATGAGCAAAAGTACTGTAATTACAGTACTGTTGATTGAGGTTGTTGCAACTCAAGCTGTTGCATTATTCTGTTACAACAGCTTGAGTTATAAGCAGTCACCTAAAGCAAATTGCTCATCTACCAGCCAAAATACCTGATAATTTTCTCTCACTCAACACTATGGATCTTTTCTTAACTAGTCATTCTTCCAGGTACACTGTTAAGGTGATCACTCATCTTGTTAATTCAGATCATAACACATCATATAAATTTCATCTCTAGTGGAATATCCTTCCCTCAGCCACCTTATATTCTACTCCAGTGATGGCCTCTTGTTCTATGCCCCTTTCCCATTCTATGAAATAGTTAACTGATGAAACGGATATAATTGATATTGATAATATATATTTTTACTATTTATATATTTTTTTCCTATTTTTTTATAAATCAAATTTTAAAAAATATCTAATTCCACACAGACAATATAGTATATTAAATCTTAATAGCCTTAACTTTTGGAAAATCATTGCACAGTTTCTACCTCTCACCATCATTAAGGTAAGTGCATTCCCACAACATGCCTAATAAGAATCAATCCTAATATAGACTAGTATTTATTTGGAGTTTTGGTATCAACATTTTGCTTAGTCACTGGGTTAAAAATCCAAATTTATTCCAGGAGAAAAATCTTGCTTGCCTACTCCAAAGATCGACTAACTCTGGATTAATTAAAAAATAGACCTAGAAAAAAGTTTTTCTAGTAGATAAGTGACTAGAATTAAACCTATAATGGTATTTATTTTGCAGACTGTCACAAGCTATGCAGTTTTATAAGATATAGAAAACTTATATGTAAACCTTAACCAAAACTTTGCAGTTATATATATTACTTAGAAATTTGTTAAATTGATAGGTCTATATAGCATTATTCATTAATATCAACTAATTATATAACAACTGATTGCTCTTAACACTAACATGTAATCATTTATTTGGATAGGGAAAAAATATATGAATCACATTTACTTTATAGCAATTCAATAACATAAATACTTGCCTGAAAAACAAGCTAAATGATCCATCTTGTGTTCTATTCGATCATATTTCATATCTGCCAAATATTTAAGACCACTTTTGGAAGTCTGCAATAATTTCTTTTCTATTGCCTGTAGTTTCAAAAATAACTGTCAGCATATAATTTATTCAAGAAATGTAGTGCATTCTTTATTTACAACAAAGTACCCATTAAAATGCAAAAAATCTTTTAAATTTTCATGTGGAATAGGAAAAAAAAGTATGCAAAAGAGAAGTATTACAAAAAAAAAAAAAATTTACGAGCAAAACTAATATTCTTAAAACTGCTTGTATTTTAAGAGCATTTTTGGATTATTATATATATAAAATCCAAAAATGTATATAATAATTTTCAAATTAAAATGTCTAATTCAGCAAAATCAACCACAGAATGCACAGGAATACATACAAAGAGATACTAGTTAGGATTATGAACAAAAGGTGGCAGAGTTATCAGCTGTATTCTCATTTGCTTTAATCCAGCATGCTGCAGAAATACATTTTATGCACTTCTGCAACATGCTGGACCAGCTGTTTAATGATTTCCAAAGAGTCGACTGAAAGAGTTGACTTTCCATTTTCCACTTTGGTAAATGGAAAAGCATTATAGAATTTATTCATTTTCTAGACAAATTCACAATGAATTATGGAAATCATTAATATTTTTTACTTAATTATGTAACTCCTATTAATGAAGGATTGCAAGCCTATAGTACATTAGTATTGTGAGTGGATTTTTCTTTTCTATTTTTATTAATTTTTCACATAGTCTGGAAATTGTGCTCTAGAGACTGAACATGGAACTTTTTTCAAGCCACTTCAGGCCTCCAATAAGCAAGATAGTGGTCCCACTGGCTGATGAAATTTATCTACTGTCTGTACGACAACCACAAACATCCATGCCCATGGTGGGATTTAAACCCACAGCCTTGATTGAAAAGTAAATGTGCTAACCACTTCGTCAACAAGGCGAGTGACAGTAATGTTACCAATAATACAGCTTCTTCCTGTCCTCTCTCCCTTCTCTTCTTGCCTAAAAAGTGTGGGCTGATTCCATTAAGACACTATAAAACAGCTCCGAGCAGAACAGATTACTGCATTCAGAAAGTAATCATGAAATAATTTAAACATGATCTTTATGTTATCATTTTCAACTTTCTCAATCCACCATAAATTAATATTAGGTTTTACAGAACGACAAAAATTAAAATCTCGGACAAGCAATATTATTATTATACAGTATCTCCATGGAATCCAGAGCCTCATCGTGGAAGACGAGACTCAAATTAACTATTATACACAAAACCTATTATACCTATTATCTCCTTAAACTCATTCACTGTCAGGGAACTCAACTAATTCTGGCAATCCATTTCACTGATTCTGTTGCAAACTGATTCTCTATGCAAAAAATTGGGTGTGCACAATTCTACTAACCACACTCTTACACAATTTTCACGTATGACCCCTGGTTCTCTGACTATTTGTCATATATTGAAAAATTTCCTTTGCATTTGATTTTATAAAACCCCTATAACATCTTAAAAGTTTCTATCATGTTCCCTATTTTCCACATATCAACTAAACTTTGTAACCCAAAAATTTTCAACCTATCCTCATAGGGAATCCTTTCCTTCATGGCTACACAGTGATCAGAATTCATCATAAAAATTATTATTATTATATTAAGAGAGACCTCTAGAGACTCATCGAGAGAGGCCACATACTACAAGCACCAGCTATCATACTTATTCTTCAATTCATTCACACTGCTTGCACTCACAACATCCAATGGCAATCCATTCCAATCATGCAACACCCTATGAGAGAAAAATCTAGCCCTTATCCCTTTCTTAGCATCATTCATTCTCAGCTTCAAAGGATGCCTTCTTGTCCTTTCCCAACTCCATAAATTGAAAAATTCCATCAACTGAAATCCTATATGACTCTTTCAAAAGTTCGTAGGTCTCAATCATATCATCTCTCTTTCTCCTGTTTGCAGTCAATAAATTCTCAATCTGTCTTCATAATCAGTATTCCACAATCCTGATATTATTTTTAACACTCTCCTTTGCACTCTCTCCAATATATCAGAATCACAATAGAAACCAGGAGACTAGACCTGCACCCAGTAGTCCAAGTGAGGTCTCATCAAGGCCTTGTAAAGAGACAAAATGACATCCTTATCTTTACATGTGAATGAATGTTCGTTTCAGCATTGCAATTATCTTTTGAGTTGTATTTGAAATCTTTGCTACATGGCCCCCCCTGAACTTCAACTTCCACTAACACTCCAAAATCCCTAGCTTCGTCAGTTTCTTCTAGCATAATCCCACCAATATAATACGACATTGGATATCTAATCACGCTGAAGTGAATGACTTTGCATTTACTCACACTGAACTGACACCCATTTTCCCATGCCCATATTTCCAGCCTATTCAAATCATTCTGCAAGTACTGCATATCAGCAGCATTCCTGATTATCCTATCTATCTTTGCATCATCAGCAAATAGCTTATGTTGCTTGTCAAATCCTTCCCAATATCATTAATGTACAGAGTGATAGATCCTTGTGGTACACCATTGGTTACCTTAAATCTTGCAGACTCACATTTCCCGTATACCACTTTTTTGATATCTATCAGTCAGTCATCCTCTTATCAATGCTAATATTCCATAACCCAAATGCATATTCTCCAATTTATGCAACAGTCTATCATGCTGTATTCTATCAAAAGCCTTAGCAAAATCCAAAAGATCATGGTGTATCCATTCCCCATGTCTAGTTCAATGGTAACATTGTTACAGAAGGTGAACAAGTTGCTAAAACATGACTTTCCCTTAGTAAACCCATTTTGCTCGCAAAGTACAGATTCACTGTCAACCCATTGCTGAATGTGAGCCCTAACCAATTTTTCCAAATCTTCACCACATTCCTGAGATAACTAATCGGTCGATAGTTGGATAAATCGGTCTTTGCATCCCACTGTGCAATGGAATTACCATACATTCTTTCCATTCCAGTGGAATCTTCCCTGTTCTGAGACTCATATTAAACAGCCTGGTCAAAGGAATAGCCAGTTCAGCTGAACACTCTTTTAGCACACGTGCTGATATCCCATCAGTCCCTATTGCTGAATTCTTATTCGGTTTCTGAAACTGCTCTAATACCTCATCCTCACACACCTGAGTTTCTTCATCCAGTGAAGAGGTAGCAGTGAGCTCAATGTCATGTATACCAGGTTGATAGCTTTTAACAAAATGCCATGTCCACACTCATTACTCGAACAACATCTTCTGCATCTGTAACCCTCATGCCATCTGCAATTAGAAGAGTTATTCTTTCATATTCATTCTTTCTTTTACTTGCAGCATATCAATAGAATTCTTGTGAGTTGTCTTTAGCACACAGAGCCAGTTTCTTTTCATACTCAGACTTTGCTTTTCATATAACAGTTGTGACTATTCTAGCCTGCTGCTTATAATTTTCATAATGCACATCATCCTTATGTACACGGTATTCATTCCACATCATCCTTTTCCTACAAATCTCTTGTTTAATAAGATTACACATCCATTTGACTCCTATCCTATTTATTCTTAGAACTCTCAGGACACATTCTGATATCGCGTCATTTAAGTATTGTTTAAATGCTTTCCATGCACTGTCGATATTCTTCCCATACAGCAACTGATCCCATTCCACTGAAGTCAGTATACTCCTCAGTTGATCATAATTTCCTGCTTTGTAGTTCAGCATGTAATCTTTTCTGAATGGAACATTCATAAACTTAGTCACTTCCCAAGTGAGTACTGCATGATCACTGTCACCAAACAGAGGCAAAATAGTTACATCTTTAACTGAAACACCCTCTGACACTATAATCAAATCCAACACTCTTTGCCCTTGAGTTTCTTCTGTCACATGCTGCTTGAGGAAGTTCTCCCACAACAGCTCAATAAATGCATTTTCATTCTTCTCATGAGATTCTACTGCTACCCAATCAATATTTGGATAATTAAAGTCTCCCATAATGATTACTCTTTTCGCACTCATCTTTTCCATTTGGTGATGCATTTGTTCATCACTAGCAACTGAACCACTAGGTCTGTAACAACATCCCACTATCTAATTGATCTTGTTAGATTCCACCTCACACCAGATGGCTTCAATCTCACTGCCACATGAAATACTGCTGGTAGTAGTACTACAATCACAGGTCTCAACTCTAACTGGATTCAAATCATCCAATATCATCAGCAGCATGCCCCTGCTCTCCTATTCTCTCTATCCTTCCTAAAAATAGCGTACCCTTTACACTCGATACCAGTTAGTATGTATGATTATATGTATTTTACATGCATAATTTTATGAAGTTTTATGAAAAACTTTATTGATAGTATTTTTGCTATAGCCATTATTTATAAATGAATTGCTAATAATTTGGTCTTGTTTAAAAGCTTGTTCATTAGAGCAATATGTTATAGTCTGTTTTTGAGTGTTAATGACTCCAAGTTTTTGTGAAGGGTGGTGATATTAGTCGGTGTGTGTAGGCTTGTGGTAAACAGTGAAGGATAGACTGCCTGAGGGAAAACTGTGACCAGTGTATCCAGGAAAGGAAGCAAGTTCTAATTTTCAATTTCTGTAGTAAATTGTATGCACTCATGCTATTTGTTCAGATGGCTGAGGAAGGTGTTTAACATTTGGCAGCCATCTAGAGGAATCTAGAGCACTTTGCTCAAAAGCTTTCATATGAAAGTTAGGAATTGGGAGGGATAGCGATGAGCTATCTTCTTTTTCATGGCCTTACCTTCTTTTTTGTAGGTAAAAATTATTTTGCCAAACAAAGTAACTCGAACGTAGTAAGTGGGCAAAGAGAGCTGTAACGTTGGATGGAAATTGGTTCTGTAAAAGAAGAATTGTGTCACTGATTAGGATATTTGTGAGAAGGGCAGAAACATCAAAGAAAAGTTAAACGCAGATGATGACCTTAATATCAAGGTCAAAACATCGAGTGATTATTTTAGTCTATATTAAACTGAGGTTTTACTCTAACAAGGTAGTTGTTTCCATAATTTTTATGGTGAATTCTGATCACCGTGTGACCATGAAGATTCTCATAATCTATGGAGAAGTTACAAGCGTTGCAATTATTATGGTAAGCTGAAGATATGTGTTTCACTTTTGATCAGATCAGCTAGCATTTTTGAAGAGATGCAGAGACAGCAATCTTATTCCTGCATCAAGTGCATTAACATCCTGCATTAACTGAATCAAGCTGAAAAAGAAATTTACTTTCACCAAAGTACTTTGTACAGTTCAACACATAACTGTGTGTGTGGATGAACTACAAGATAATTTATACCTGATGCTGGTATTTCAAATGGGAGAATGGGAGGATTCATGTACAGAATAATAATAATTATTATTTTTTTTATTATTATTATTATTATGTGGCACCTCCAAGGAGTCCAAGGACTCATCGCAGGAGGGCACTCTACTCTAATTCGCTAAATACATCTCACCCTCTTCACTATTACTTAATTCTCCTGTTACGACACTACTACTATCATCAACTCCATCTACCACCCATCAGCACCATCAACAGTATTTTTTGTCTGTAAACTGCATGTGTTCTGAAGGTTGATATTATAGCGAAATTGAATTAAAACTTTTTACAAGCTCAGCTTTATGGATAGGCTCACTGATTTACTTTCGATATCTTGTCCAACTCCAAATATCATTTTTTTTTTCAACATTTGTTATCAACCCATATCTCTTTCCTCCTTCAATTAACTTCAGCATTGTTTGCTCTTCATCTTCAATAATGACTAGATCATCTGCAAATCGTAAATTACTGATTTCTGTACCATCAGTATTATCATCATTGTCATTAAATTCCTGATTGTCATCAAATTATATCATAATAATATCCTGTACATCTCCTGAGGCAGAGGCGTAGCTAGCAGGGAGCGGAGGGAGCAGTCCATCCCCGAGCGGCACTTTTGCAGTTAATTCTAAAATAGTCTTGAGAACTCATTTCTAAATATTGTAATACTACTGCAAATTTTCCTCACAATTGCTGTAAGTGTCACTAGTTGTGAGAGGAGTTTTTCTAAATAAAATTGATTAAGAATTACCTACATTACTATGAAATAGACTTCGCCAGTGTCATCGACAATTTTGCTAACAGAAAAGCAAGAAAAATAACAGTTCAGAATGTTGAAATTAAAGTTTTACTTCAAAAATAAACATAGTGTTTTAATTTATTTCCCTATACATCATTATTTTGACTTTTTGTAGTATTTTTGATGTGCGTGTGTAGCTACACTGCTGCCCTGAGGGCATGTACAGGATATTATTATGGTAGTACAACATTTTTTTCCTATGATAGTCATACAAAAAAAGCTATGTTAAACCTGACAAAAATTAGATTTGTCAAAGCAATGGTATTTCCAGTAGTGACGTATGGATGTGAAAGTTGGATTATTAAGAAGAAAGACAGAAAGCGAATTGATTCATTAGAATTATGGGTGTGGAGGAGGCTATTAACAATCCCATGGACTGCAAGAATGACCAATAAGAAGGTTTTAGTGAGTATAAAGGTAGAATGTTTATTGGAGGCTATGATCACTAAACAGAAGTTGGTGTACTTTGGACATATTATGCGAGCTGATGAATCATTGGTAAAGGCAGTTATGTTGGAGAAGATTAAGGGAATGAGAAGAAGAGGAAGAGTGCAAAAGAGTTAGATGGACAACATAAAAGAACTTACCAACTTGAACTTAAAATTGCTAAAAACAAAGACAAGAGGCCGAGCTAGATGAAGAGCCTTTGTTCATGAGCTCACCATGAGTCGGGATGGCACATAACAACAACTACAATAGGAAAAAGTTACATCATTAATAACTTCCTATCAACAATCTTCCTCCAAATTAATCTGTCAAGACTCCAATATTATCAGATCATATATTTTTGTTTTCTAAGGCACTTTTTATTGTATCAATTCACCTAGATCTTGGTCTGATAATTTTTCCTGCCATCCTGGCAAAGAATACTTGTTTGGCTAACCTTTCCTCACCCATTCTGTTTAGGTGACCATACCACCTGAAATTAACTCTGCTAACAATGCAAAGTTCTTTCCTAATATCCTTATTTTTAATATGATACTTCCATTGATGCTATCAATTCACTCCCATAATCTTCCTTAGAACTTTCATATCTGTGGTTTCCAGTCTTTGATCAAGTGTTTTATTTCTAATCAAGCTCTCAGATCCATAAGTTAAACTTGGTTTAAAGACTGTCTTGTGTACAGTTTAGCATTTTCATTAATTTCTCTCTTATTGCATATAAATTTATTCAGTTGAGTTCCTACCATAACAGCTTCACTAATTCTGCTGTCTATTTCCATTTTTAATTTCCATTTTCACTAAAAATTGTACCTAAATAGCCAAAATGTTTTACATGTTCTATAAGTTCTCTATTCAGGATGAAGTTGAAGTTTTCATTGTTTCTGCCTATTTTCATTGTTTTTGTCTTTTTATTGCTTATTTTCATACCAAATTTATTACAACAGTTATTCAGTTTAGTAAGGTAATCCTGCAGACTTGTACTTTATTTAGAAATATAACATCATCTGCATAAAATAAAGAGCTGAGATTAACATCTCCAATTTAGATATTGGATTTAATACCACTTTTCTTCATAATGTGATCCATCTAGATGATGAATAACAGTGGAGATAATGCACACCCTTGTCTCACCCCCTGACATTTAACATCAAACCATATTTCTGTACCTCCTTCAATTCCAACTGCTGATCTGCAACTCAAATATAGACTAAGTATTGCTTGATATAACATGCCATTTACACATATAACTGTAGCATTTTAACAGCTTTTCTCTTGTCACATGCCTGTTCCATTCTACAAAACTTAAATACAAATCCTTATCCCATTCTTTCCAAAAGCAGGATACAGATGCTTGGGGATGCTGGGTCTCCCTGATGGAGAATGTTCAGTATTATATAAAAATAATGAGCAAGATTTTCAATAAAACATAATTTATGCATCATAATTTTGGTTAACCTTGAATTGAAACAAACAGTCTAAAGTTCTGCATGTTACTTTTTTAATTGAAATTATGAAAAAAATAAATAAGTCAGCAAAGAAAGTTTGGCTGGCTTCAATCTTTTCAACTACAAAAAACTTTGCAATCTTCCCTAAAAATTGTACCTAAATAGATGAAATATTTTACTTCTTTTACAGTTCTCCAAATGGCACTGGACAGGACATCTGATGAGAATGTCTGACAACAGATGGACAAAGAGAGCAACAGAATGGTCACCAAAACTGGTTATAGGAAATCAGATAGACCAGCAGTAAGATGGAAGGATAACAAATGGAAATTTATGACAGAGAGATGAACAAGTTCAGTCAAAATGAAAGAAGCATCAAGAGACATTCATCCAGTAGTGGATTGAAGAAAGCTGTTGATTATGATGATAATGATAATAGTTCTCCATTAAAGGTAAAATTTGTACATATGTTCACTCTTATATACCAAGACAGAGAATTTCCAACTTAGAATCTCTGTTTTTGATATTTGGTTAAAAATCTCCCTTCTTCATTCTACAAACCTCATATGTTATTTCTATCACTCTCCTAATGCCACAACTATTCTGAACTTTTTGATTTTCTTTCTTTAAATCTTGATTTTCTCCAGCACAACTTTCATAATAGTGAGGTCATCTTGATCTGTGCATTTGGAAAAGGGAGGTCAACTGATTGCCCTTTTCCAAATGCCTAGATCAAGCAGGCAAAGACAGTGGGACATTTGCTATCATCATTAATCTTACACAAACTGTTTACATTTTTTTTATAATATCTGATAACTCTAACCACTCACTAAACACTACATCTTTTAAACACTAGTAATCCTTCTAAGTATGCTATGAATATTGTAACTTCATGGGGAGGAGAAGAAATCAGCCATCCACATGTCTGGTATGAGATAATCTTCCTAACTTTGATGCCTCATTTATTTGCAATGTTAGGTATTATTGTTTTCAGTCTTCGAAACTAAACATTTCAACAGAAGATATCACTGAAACAATTCTTAATGGTATGAAAACATTTCTCATTCCACATTATAAATTCACATACTTAATATAAACCTTGGTGCTCCGAGAAGTATGCCAAGGTTGTACAAGAGAAAAATTGATATATCACAACTGCCTTTCATTGAAATCTCAATCTTCCTTTCTGCTTATACCAAAGCTCGAAATAATTGCAGGCAAAAACTATCAATACATCTAAAACTTATTGTGAAAAGGCTGAAAATAGAAAACTTGCTGAATGTTGTTCAAAGCAGGCAGGGCCGTCACCAGCTTAGATCGTGCCTTGAGGCAAACAATTAAATATCGCCCCTGATGGATTATAAGACAAAAATATAAGAAAATACAAGAGAAACATTAATGCAAAATGATTGCATAATAACATTAATTAAATGTTTGCTCTATGGGAATATCACACAATAAAACTGTTTATAAGCTCTTCGATATAGTTGCTAGACCAACCAATCTTTCTTGGGTCATTGCTGTTCACAAATAACTTTTAATCAGATTAAGCTTGGAAAAACTTCTTTCTGCACTTGCCAGTCTAACAGGAATTGTTAGCGCAGCGAGGGCACCTACCACAACATGGCTGAACACCCTCGTTAAGCCAGCCTGTGAGGCAAGCTGACTCTATGCTACACCCTGTCGAGGGTACTGAAAGCAGAATGTGTGGAAAGAGAAACAGAGGTGCTGGAGAAAAAAAAAAGGAAGGTGTGAAGACCAACTGAGTAGGCTCACTGGAGAGGTTACAAGACTTGAGAGGTTAACTGGCTCAAGGAAAACAAGAGTATGAAAGGGGTGTGACAATGAGAGAGCAATAGAGAGAAGAAGGTGAGCAAATGGGAGAGCTACAGAAAGA
This sequence comes from Typopeltis vanoorti, assembly GCF_054136105.1. Classification (NCBI taxonomy): domain Eukaryota; kingdom Metazoa; phylum Arthropoda; class Arachnida; order Uropygi; family Thelyphonidae; genus Typopeltis; species Typopeltis vanoorti. Next base: position 33,047,435 of record NC_143567.1, on the reverse strand, counting down.
GAGGGAATGAAAAGAAGTCATGAGGGCATAGGCATAAAGGATAGAGAGATGAGATGAAGAAGGGAAGTGTGGAAACTGAATGTGTTAGGGATGCTAGTAAGAGAAAAATGAATGAATGGAGCGAGAGGAACATTGATGTATGGAGATTCAATGATTATGAGTGTGCAAAGTAAGGAAAACAATAGAGATAGAGTATAGTGAAGGCCATAAAGTAGAATAAAAATATGAATGAGATGACAGTAATGGCTGTACAAATAACCTGAGGCAGCTTGAATAAATAGCAAGAAATTTGAGGTGGATGTCAGGGATTGTGCAGCAGAAGAAATGTACACAATCTCTAACATTCACCTCAAATTCTCGCTATCATCCCGAATAAGATGATAAGAATTTGTGGGAAGAGAGGTCTGAAATATGTGGATGGTTGGAGTGCAATGGATGACAGAATAGCTGTGTGCAAGAGACGATGGCATGTGAACACAAAAGAATGCAGGCATTTGTACATTATATTGCAGAGCTATGCACTGAATATACAATATACAAATGCCAGGTGCATTTGGCATTGATTGGTACTGACTGACCCACTCTGTCCAAAGATTATTGGTATCAGTGAAATTTGGTGGACAGAGAAGAATTAATTTCTGTCCTGACGGGGACAGAAATTAAAGGGCATAGAACAGCAGCAGAATAAGAAAGATAAACAGGGTGTTACTTATAGTAAGTGATGAACTGTGTTCCTATGAGGTAAAGAAATAATATTAATGGCTTTGAAAGTACATAGTGAGAGTCAGAGATGGATAGGATAGTATATTTAGTGGGATGTTGCTATAGGCCAGGAAATAACAGGGTAATGAGAAGGAAATGTTCAGCCCCTAGATGATATACCACTGAATTGAATTCAATGGTATTATCATTTAGCGTGTCAAAATTTTCACGAGGCATATCTGATGTTATGACCAACTAACGCAATCAACATTTCACAAATAATTTCCAGTCAGATCCTTCTTTCAAACTGGTATATTATTTATCAGGTATCTTTCTTTCTTTTGAGGATGTTGATCAACTCCCATCCCCTTTCAGTTTCAAGTGCATATAAGGGTCCTTGTTTTTGCAATGTGCCACATTATCAACAAACTGGAAGATCTGCCAACACCCATTTTGAACACAATATATCTTCCACAATTTTGCTCAGGCAGTTCTAGCTGGACCATACTTTGAATACCTTGCACAGAATCAAATGGAAAAAAAATCTATGCTTTGTTCTAAGAAATACAAACATAACAGACTTTTTTTGTTTTGGAATAAGCAGCAGTAGCAGATTTGAAACACAAACTAAATCTTAATAAATGTCATTATGTGTGAAACTTCCCAAAATTTGGTAAACAGTAGTTCTTGGACCTCTTAACCAAAGACTACCTATGCCCCGCTTAGGATTTCAGGATTACAGTCCAGCTTCTTCCACTTATTTTCAGTTGTGTGCATTATTACAATTCTTACATTGTATCCCAGATGATGTTTAAAGCAGAGATGAAATATCAGAACCATTAAATTTGTGTTTCATTTGTTCAATATGCTGTTTTCATTCCATTGTACCTTAACATGAGCTTCAACCATCATCTAAGCCTAAATACTCAATATTTCAAATGGATGATTGGGTTGATTTGTTTAGCTCAGAAGGCAACAAAGATGAATTACTGATGGTTATAAGTGATACATATATCATTAAAGGTTCATTTGCCTATTATTTGGAGCAGAGTAGGATAGAACTGGTTTCCCAGTAGAAAAACAATCTTATCCATAACAACTTGAGATTAACTAACTATAAAAGGTAAAAAAAAATTTTCTATTCATCAATGGAATTCAAGCCTGTCTACATCCACTTTTCACTCAAAAAGACATAATTATCAAATAAATCAAAAAATCTCTTCAAGAAACAAGTAAAAATTGATGTATTGCCTCAAATGATCAAATAATACACTGACCTGTGTTGCATCAAAATACATCTGACGAGCTTGTTCATCTTCATTACCAGACATAACCCATGCTTTCAAAAGGTATTCATAAAAACTATCACCTAATGCTCCCATGGACATGTGATCTGAAATGTATTCAATTATGTTTATTAGATACACATTTTCTCAAAAATATATAATTTTTTAATCATTTTTTAAATTAAATTTTCAATTTAATTCAAATTTTAAATCATTTATTTTAATTAAATCCAAATTTTAATTTTAAATTAAATATTTCAATTTTAATTAAATTCAATAATTTTCTTTAATATTGCAAATATCAACCAGAAACTAACAGCCCATTATCAGTGCATCAACATAATCAAAAGGTGAAGCTAGAACAAAAAATGCTCCTGAAGCTGGTAAACACTATGAAGGGAGACTGAGGAGAAGGAGCTGTTTATCTTTTGTGGATGGCAACCAAGAGGAGATTCTGTTGACAGAGAAGAATGTAGGAACTAAACTATTATTTTGAGATCCTTATCATCTTCATTACCAGACATAACCCATGCTTTCAAAAGGTATTCATAAAACCTATCACCTAATGCTCTTAATGCCGGCCTGGTTGGCCGAGTGGTTAGCATATCCACTCTCCAGCCAAAAGGCTGCAGGTTCAAATCCTGCCATGGGCATGGATGTTTGTGATGTTCTGTGAAAATACTACTGATGGTGGTGGTCGGCAGTAGATGGCACTGGTGTAGATGATGAAGATAACTGCAGTTGGAGTGGTGGAGACAGAGAGCTGTAGAGTAGGCACCCTCCCTCGATGAGTCTTTGAACTCCCTGGAGGTGTTATGTGATAATAATAATAATTATACCAGATGTTTCCTATAACAGAGACAGATGGAAAAACTAGTGATGGCAGCATTAGACCTAAATGGTCCATTAAGCTGATGAAAGAAATACCAAAGATATCAATATATAAGATACTAGGGGGCTCTGCCCCCCCCCCCCCCCCCCCCCGAGTATCTTATATATTGATATCTTTGACTGGTAGACCGATTCTACTTGAATTCTGATGACTCAAATTTTGAAGACTCAAAAGGAGGGGGGGATTCTGCCCCCCTGGCATCTACTTCGATGTTGAAAAACACTAACAAGTAAAGATAGGAATTATTATCCCTTTTTATAAGCATATGATTTAGCCATATCTTTGACTACTGCACTCATATTTGGTCACCTGAGTTTCTTGGGGACCAGGAGATGGTAGAGAGGATTCAGAGATGAGTGACAAGATTGTGACAGGTCAGTGGAATACTCCCTACAGGATAGGTAGGGATATTAAAGGGGTTTTATAAAACTGGTGCAAGTGAAATTTTTCAATATATGACAAACAGAGAACTAGCAGCCATGTGCAAGAGTGTGGTTAGTAGGGATATGAGGACTAGATTTTGTGCGTGGAGAGTGGAATGGATTGCCAGAATTGGTTGCAAGTTCCCTGACAGTGAATGGATTCAAGAAGAGGTAAGATAGGATTTGTGTGTATAATGGTTAATACTGTAAAATAATAATAATATTACAGAACCTTGATTTGAATTTAGATGGTATAACAGCTTGAGTTTTACAAGAAGGTGCTAGGGAAGCAAATGGGGAATTAGCATATCAGAATCACTGTCAAGGTACTGCAAAAGTTGGGTTAAGAGCAAAATACAGGAATGGATAGAGAGAAATGGGATACTGCATGGCAGGGGGAACATGATTCTGTGAACATGTCTCGGCAACCTGCTCACGTTTTATGGTACAGTAACAGCTGAGTTTGATAAAAGTAATGGATTTACAGTGTTACTGCTAGACTTTGCAAAAGCTTTTAACTGGATACCACATGAAATCAGTAAACTGCAGCACATGGGGATGGATATAATGTTGGTGAAGTGCAAAAGAGCATGGTTGATGGAAGATATCAGAGAGTAGTTTATTAAGGAGTAGAGTACAGTAGATGGCCTGTAACTACTATAGGAGCTCTGTTCCTGGGCTGTTACTATTTAATTTGTACATTAACAATATAGGAAAGAATCTGAAAGGAACTATTCAGTTGTTTGCTGATGATGCAAAATTGGATATAGCAATAATTGATATGGATAATGTTAAAAAAAAAAAAAAAAAAAAACTGACATCCATTCTCCTTAACCTGAGCAAAGGAGAATGGATGTCAGTTTTGGGGTGAAAAGATTACCCAGCTGTGTACTACATTGATGGAACTGTACTTCAGGAAACTGATGAAGCAGGGTTTTTTTTTGGGGGGGGGGAGTTAGTGGGCACATACTTGTTTTCTGAAGAATGCCCTGATGAGCAGAGACAAGCAGGTTATTATACTTCTTTATTGAGCCTTGGTAAGATCCCATCTTTATTACTGTGCAGATCTGGTCACCTGGGTTTCTTGGTGATGAGGGAGAGGATCCAGAGGCGAGTGACCAAGATGGTAGCAGATCTATGGAATGAACCTTATGACAGGTTGAAGATTTGTGGGTTACAAAAATTAGTTGACAGGTAGGAAATGGGTGATATGATTGAGAGATACAAATTACTGCAGGCTTTTTACAAAATTAATATGGAGGAAATTTTTCAGAACAGGTCTGGTTGTGGGAGAACCAGAGGCAATCCTTGGAAACTGAGCAAGAATGTAGTTAGTAGGGATGTAAAGACTAGAATTTTTGCTTGGAGAATGGTGAATGAGTGGAACAGGTTGCCAGAGTCTGTTATGAGTGCCATGACTGTGAATGAGTTCAAAGCAAAGTAAGATAGTTAATGCACAAATGTTGAACAGTGCTTGCCATGATGTTTGGGGCCTCTCTTGATGAGTTTAAGAACTCCATGGAGTAGTCCATAATAATAATAATAATTCATTTTTATAAAGCCTCAATATGACCACATCTGGATTACTGTGCTCAGGTCTGGTCACTTGGGTTCTTGGGGATGAGGAAGAGTTGGAGAAGATTCAGAGGCAAGTGATCAAGATTTGATTATATAGAGAAACCTGTGGAGAATTCATGACTAAATTTAACACACGTGAACCACAATAGCAGGTTTTTATTGCGTAAATATTTCGTCCTAGGTATCTTAGGACATCATCAGTACAGTAGAACAATACTAGGAATGACACAAAGGATAGGGCACGTATGTACAATGGAATCCAAATTGTATGCAGTGGCACATTGCGGCCTGAACTTAAATTAGATTAAATTGAAATAAATTAATTTAATTAAATTAAAATTAAATTAAGTTATTTTTACACAATTTTGTATGACAATTTCCCATACTTTAGGGATGGAAAGAACATCATTGCAGTTTAGATTTGGTCTGTGAAGTAGGGCTTCAGCACTTTCTTTATATAAGTGTTCATATTTATATGAAGATCTGTGTAGAAGTTTTGTCTTTTCCCAGTGGATCTTGTGGTTTGGGTTTTCAACTCCGTGTTGAGCAAGGCTTGATTTTTGTGGTTTGATGAGGCAGATATGGTCTTGATGTTCCGAAATGCGTTTAAATACTGATCTGCCTGTCTGTCCATAATAGGAGAGTTTACAGGAGCACGGAAACTTGTATACACCAGGTAGTAGCATAGGTGAAAGTTTGTCTTTGGCTGAAGGTAACAAGTTGTGGATCTGGTTGATGGATTTGTAGGTGGCAGCAAGATTGTGTTTCTTCATAATTTTCGAGAGCCATTCGGAGATGCCTTTGATATAAGGTAGGGAATCCTATGGGCTTGTTCTTGTCTAGGGTCTTATCTCTACACATCAACCTAGATGTGTAGAGACGTTGCTGATGATTTTTTGAGTTGTTTTGAGATTGTATCCATTTAGAGTGGCTGTGTTTTTGATTATTTCCAATTCTTGTTTTAGAGAATCCTCGGAGGAGCAAAATCTGTGTGCCTCTGGTTACCAATGATTTAATGATGTCAATTTTTGAGAGGGATGGTGAGCAGAAGTATGGTGAATGTAGCGACCTGAAAATGTCAGCTTGCAATAGACATAGATGGAGATGGAACTGTCTTCTTTTTTTCTGGATGTGTAAATCCAGAAAGGGGATGATGGGGATTCTTTTTCTAATGTAAATTTGATGCGTGGATGAAGAAGGTTGATTTTATCTAAAAACTGAAGTAGCTCTTGTTCGGAATGACTCCAGACTGCAAAGATATCGACATATCGAAGTCAGAGTTTTGGTTTGGGTTTAAACGCAAGAATTTTTTCAAGTGATCAAGATGTTGAGTGGTCTGTGGAATGCTCTCTCTGAGGACAGATTAAGGGTTGCAAAAGTTGGCTGATAGGGAAAAAAAAAAGAAAAGGAAAAAAGGGGGGAGTAAGAGGGGTTAGAAAGGGTGTGAGGACTAGATTTTTTTGCTTGTAGATTAGTGACTGAATGGAATGGGATGCCTGGGTCAGTTGTAAGCACTTTATATGTTAATGGTTTCAGGGAGAGGTATTGATAGTTTGGATCTCCCACAATGAGTCTTAGGACTCCATGAAGGTGCTCATACAATAATAATCAACAGGGAATCTGTTTACCTATGTCACTCATCTCTAGATAAATAACATGAAAAAGTTAGAGAGTCAGGTTGTTCCTCTTAATATCTAGGATTCTGACTAGGTCTGGCATAAGGTTTTGTCAATTAAGCTCCCTTCATTTGGTCTGTTCCGTGACTTCAACTGGATTTCCAGGCTTTCTGACTGAATGCACTCTATACATGATAGTGGAGGGTTCCTTATGTTCTAACTATGCAATTAATGCTGAAGGTCCATAGGGCTCTATTCTTTCCTCCACCCTATTCCTTCTATATATCAATGATCTACCCCAGTTAACTGCTAACCCAATACACACAGCTCTGCTGATGACAGCACACTATACACCTCCTTCCCATTTGACAAACATTGCACTACACAAATCATGATAACTTTATCACTCTGAATTCCAAACTATGCTATTCCTGTTCTATTGATACTGACATAGTTATCTGAATGCAACTCAGATAACTTTGTCAGTTTCAATCTCTATCATCAAACCTCCCCTGACAAACACATTACAAATATGCCTCTTTGGCATTAAAATAAATTGGATTTTCTCTTTCGCTCAAAGAATTACTTTACTTCTGAACAGCTTTAATGCTATACATATCACAAATCTGTCCACCCACTGAATACTATTCTGACATCTGGATGGTGCTCCTGAGTAAGCTCCTTAAAAATACTTGACTCAATACAAAAGAAAGCAGTCAAGTTAATTAACGATCTATCTTTTGCCAAATCACTCCACTCACTCTCAGACAGGCATTCAGTTTCTGCAACTTGCATCTTCTACAAATACATCCACAACCAATGTTTATCTGAACTGACATCAATAAAAGCCAAGTTTTATTAGTGCTTTTTGAAACAGAGTGTTTCAAACTGGTGATTCTCAGTGAGATCAGAGTAGCTATATGACAGTCATAACATTCTCAATACCATGAAATCACATGGATTCTCATGCATGACACTTAAGTACTGAAAAAAACAGCCTAAAAAGCTTTCCTTGGCCACCACTTAGGACTGGTTGAGCCTTCCTAATGAAGAATTAAGTATGTATTTTTTGATTGTAGCAACGTGTGTATGTGTTCATGGGGCTGGTTTTCATGTTCTGAGGGATGAAAAACCCGAGTTTCTGGGAGAAAAAACCTCTACCTCCGTATGAGACTGGCTAACTCAACCTTTAATCGAAAGAGACCAGATAAAGGTTCCTCGTGTCATGGACGGGAATCTAACCCAGGTCTTTCCAACCAAAGGGTTGGAAATCTACACCGACTAAGCTATGAAGGCTCAATTAAAAAAATAATAATAAATATATGCATTGCCGTCTTAATTATATATCCATTCCCCTTGTCTAACTCAGTAGCAAATATTATTATAGTTTCTATAACATGCCCTTCCCTCAGTAAACCCATGCTGTTCATTGCAAAGTAGAGATTCTCTGTCAACCAATTTTTGAATGCAAACCTTGACCACCCTTGAGCAATGGGATTACCATACATTCTATCCACTGCTGTGAATCTTTCCTGTTCTGAGACTCGAATTATATAGCCTGGCCAAAGGAATAGCCATTTTAGGTAAACACTCATTTAGCATCTATGTTAATCATCCCATCAGTTCCTATTGTAGAATTCTTATTCAGTTTGTGCAACAGCTCTAATACTTCCTCCTTATACAGTGAAAAGGTAGTGTTAGTTCAATGTTGTATATACCAGGTTGATAGCTTTTTAGCAAAATGGTTACTCGTTAGTCATACAATCACTTCTGCATCAGTCCCCCACATATCATCTCCATTCAGTAGAGTTATTCTTTCAAATTCATTCTTTTGTTTACTTGCAGCATAATGATAGAATTCTTTTGGGGTGTCTTCAACTTGCAGAACCAGTTTCCTTTTATACTCAGATTTAGCTTTCTGTACAACACTTGTGGTACAATTAGCCAGTGCCTGCTGCTTATAATTACCATAACTGAAAGCATCCTTATGCACACAGTATTCTTCCTTCCACATCATCTTTTTCTTAGGAATCTCTTACTTAATTAGATTACACATCCATTTCACTCCTATATTTATTCTCTGAACTCTACAGACACATTCTGATATCACATCATTTAAGTATTTTTTAAACACTTCCCATGCACTGCCAACCATCCAACAACTGATACCATTGTGCATACTCGTCAGGTAGTCATAATTTTCTGCTTTGCAGTTCAGCATGTAACCTTTTATAGATAAAACATTCATAAACTTAGCCACTTCCAAGTGAGTACTGTATGATCACTGTCACCAATCAGAGGCAGAATAGTTACGCCATGACAGGATTGTGCCCCAGCATATTCAACAGTTGCCAGATGGGTGGCCAAGTTTAAAATTGGGCATCCTGAGACAACATATGCTTCCACAGCAGTCACACCTGAAAACATCGATGAAGAACATGCCATGATCCTTGATGATAGATAAATACCAGCCAAAAACATTGCAAAGACTCTGAGGATATCCAGGGAATGAGTTGAGGTCATTATCCACCAACATCTGAACATGCAGAAGCTCTCAGCAAAGTGGGTCCAAAATATTTGAAAGCTATCCAAAAGAGAGAACGTGTGCTGTCATCTCAAAGGAGTTTGGATCATTTTGAGAAATCAGGTACAAATTTTTTGGCTCGTATTCATGACTGTTGATGAAACATGGCTTCATCACTATGACCTAGAGACCAAACAACAGTCAATAGAGTGGAGACACAAAGATTCTCCATGGCCAAAGAAGTTCTGAACCCAAAAGCTAACTTGCCATTGTCTTTTGGATATGGATGATGTAATCCTTAACAAATACCTCAAAAAAAAAAAAAAAAAAAAAAGCTGGAAACATTTACTCAACAGCTCTGAAGGAATTGAAGAGGTATTGAAGGAAAGACACCATGGGAAACTGAGCAGAGGCATGTTGCTTTTGCAGGACAACAAACATGCTCATACTGCTCGTGAAACCCAACAGACAATATACAACTTAGGCTTTCACTCTCTGCCTTACCTAATCTATTTGCCAAACTTGGCCCATCTGATTATTTCCTATTCCCAAATTTAAAGAAACACTTGAAAGGAACAAAATTTATCACAGATGATGAAGTCATATCTGCAGTCAAGGACTGGTTTGCAACAAGGGAAAGAGCTTTTTCTCAGAGGATTGCAAATGATAATGCAGCAGCATTGTAACAAGAGAATAACACTTCATGGGGAATATGTAGAATAATGTGCAAGTTACATGGTTCTACCTCAATTCCTTCATGGTGGTTATCACAACTTTTCAGCACACACTCTCATATTTAATCTTGTTAGACTCCACCTCACACCAGATGACTTCAAACACACTACCACTAAAAAGCTGTTACTAGTATTACAGTCATAGGTCTCAACTCTAACTGGATTCAAGTCATCTGATATCATTAGTAGCATGCTCCCCCCCCCCTTCTCTCCTATCCTGTCTATCCTTCCTAAAAATACTGTACTCTTTGCACTCGATACCAGTTAGTATGTCTCATTCCGATAACTAGGCATCCCTAATGCCTAACAATATGAAGTCCCAAGGATAACCATTTTGTGATAGTGCTGTAGCTATTTGAGACAGTTCTGCTTGAACTTCTTCCTCGTCAGAGATAAATTTTCTAGCTCGATTTCTCAACATGTGGATGATGCTATGTTTCTGTGACCTATGATGGTTTGAAGAGTAATGTAGATATCGTCCGGTGTCCGTTGGTTTTTTGTAAATTGACAGTTTGATACTGTTACCTTGACATCATTTGTTAACATCAGGGTTGTATTTAAACCAATAAATAATAAATACATATTGGTTTAAATATGTATTTAAACCAATATATTAACAAAGGCAACAAACTCTACTCCTTTGTTTCTGATACTCCTGATATTCATGTTATTGTTGTTATGTGCCATCCAGTCGTTTGCCTCTTGGTGATTCTGTGAATAAAGGTTCTCCATCCCACTCAGCCTCCTGTCCTTTCTTTCAGTAACACGTTGGTAAGTTCTTCTATGTTGTTCATCCAGTTCTTTTGTAGTCTTCCTCTTCTTCTCATTCCTTCAATCTTCCCCAACATAACCACCTTTACCAATGATTCATCAGCTCACATAATATGTCCAAAGTACATCAACTTCTGTTTAGCAATCACAGCCTCCAAGGAGCATTCTACCTTTAAACTCTCTAAAACCTTCTTAGTGGTCATTCTTGCAGTCCATGGGATTCTTAATAGTCTCCTCCACACCCATAATTCAAATGAACCAATTCGTTTTCTGTCTTTCTTCTTAATAATCCATCTTTCACGTCCATACATCACTACTGGAAATACCATTGCTTTGACAGTTCTAACTTTTGTGGCCTTACTCTCACCTCCAGCTTTAGACAAAGTCTAAAGATGGAGGTGAGAGTAATTTTTGTCAGATTTAACATAGCTTTTTTTTCCCCCCATAACTATCCTTTTAATTTAATCTTCACATCTGCCATCATTTCTGATTCTGGATCCCAGTAAATCATAACTTTTAACAATTTCTATTCTATCTCCCTTTAAATAAATTTGTTTAAATTGCCTGAAGCCATCATTTTTTTTCTGCTGATGTTTAAATTAAGCCTGGCTTTGTTACTTTCCATCTTAACCAATAGATTCAATCGCTCCAGATCTTCCTTAGTTTCTGATATGAGGATTGTATCATCTACATATCATAAATTAATTGTTTTTCTTAATTCTTAATTAATCAATCTTAATTCTTAATTAATCAATCTTAATTCCAGATGGATCTTTGTCTAAAACCCTACTTTCTTCACAAAGTGAAGAAATTAGCTGAAGTTATGGATTAAAAATTATATGTACTAGCTTAACAGAAATATATATAAGTGTGTAATTCTTATTACAGAAACGGGGAGTTCTGTTCAGTGTACAGAACTCCTCGATTCAGTGTATAGAACTCCTCGATTCAGTGTACAGAACTACAGCCAAGATAATGGTGTTAGAAACAGTGATCATTAAATCTTTATAGAATTCAAAGAAGGACGGAGGAAAATTAAAATAACTTTTGTTTCCATAATGAAATACCATGAGTTGGAATAATCATGAAATATAAAAACAGAGGAAAACTAAAAAACTCGCAAAAAACTTTATCAATGTAGAATTTTCGCCTGAGTGCCACAGGCATCATCAGCACAGGATCACAGAACAGCAATTAAACAATAAGAAACAATTTTAAAAAGCACCACCTGAGTAGCTAATGTAAGATAACTAAGCAAGTTAACTAAACAAGATAACTAAATAAGATAATTAATTAAATTTAAAAAAAAAAAATTAAAAATATATGCATATACATTATATGATGCAACAGATTTACTTGGTAATATGATATGATTATAAAAATTTTAATGACTAGAAGACGAGATACCAAAATAGAAAAAAATACTATTTATTATAAATAAATAATAATTAGTATAAATAATAAATGAATAATAAATAGTATTTTTTCTATTTTGGTATCTCTCAGCTTTTAGTCATTAAAAAAAATTTTTTAATCATATACACATATATACACATACAAAATAAAGTTAGGAAAAATTAGGCAATTAAACATAACAGACAATTCTAAAAAGTACCACCAGAGTAGCTAATGTAAGATAACTAAACAAGGTCAATAATTTCCTAATTAAAAATAATAATAAAAAAAGCATACACACACACATATATATATACAAAAGAAAGTTTAGCAGATTTAAAAAGCACCATCTCACATAAAGGAGATCTGTTTAAGTTAGGACAATGAAGTAAGGTTTCAAATGTATCTTTATAAGATGTTCTATGAGGAAACGCCTTTTATGAAGGACTCTTGTCTTGATTCAAAAACTCTATGTTTAGTGCCAATAGTATGCTCTGTAAGTCCAGACTGTTCAGGCTCGGTGTATTTAATCTAAGAATTGTGTTCTTCTAGACCAGGGGTCTCCAAACTACGGCCCGCGATATGATTTTATCTGGCCCGCCAATTGGACTAATTTTTTTAATAAGAATCCACAAAAAAAAAAAAAAAAAAAAAAAAAACATGGGGTGTTGATAGATTTCAAATGTATAATTAAAATTGTGTTCAAAATATATTCCTGAATAGCAAAAAGTAACCGTAATCCAAGTTACGGTCTTTCTGACTGTAAAAGGTCGTTTAAAATGGACTAACAAAGAAAAAAAATTTGAATTTTACAAAATTTTACAAGCAAATTTGAAGACATTTGCATGTAAATTTATCTCTATTTTGGGGACAATGTATCTTTGCGAACAAACTTTTTTCCGAATGAAATATATCAAGTCAAAATACAGGGCAAATTTATCTGATGAACATTTGAAATCACTACTTGTAATTAGCTTCAAAATTTGAACCTGAGTTTAATAAGATTTTAAAAACACAAACACAGTTACATCATTCACATTAATGGTTTTATTATAATTTGTGATAAAAATATGAGAATTTGCTGATAGTGTTCGTTGTCATTAATATACAATAATTTAATCTCACATACTCTGTAATCAGTTTTTATTTGCTTTCAATAAAATTCATATATCTAGTTCTAGAGTTTTTTTTTTTACTATGGCCGGCTGAACAGTGCTGAAGTACCCAATGTGGCCCTCACGGCGAAAAGTTTGGAGACCACTGTTCTAGACAAATAAAAGTAGATCCTCTGGTTTGTCCAAAATACGATAACCCACAAAGGTAGATGTCTGTAAAACTTAGAGGTGGAAGCTTGTCCTTAGGAGAAGAGAGAAAGGTGGAGTTTTTTTCAGATGGGGCCCAAAGCCCCAGTTGAAAATATTCAACAAAACAAAAATATTCAGTGGTTTTAAAACTGTTGCTATGGATTCTTTGCACATGAGGGATAAGAATGCAAGTAATTTCTTCTACATTGGAAAAGGTGGAGATACCATAATTATTAAAAGCTTTTTTTGATTAAAGAATCCTTAAAACCATTAGATAAAAAGATGGAATAAATATGTTGTAATTGTGGTGGAATTTAATATGTTGTAAACATATAGCCAGTATGCGTCTTCTTCCGAAAAACTGAAAAATTTAAGTTTCCATCCAGTTGACGAAGAATTAGAAGATCTAAAAAGGCTAATTGGTTATTTACTTCTTCTAAAGTGAATTGGATTCTGAGATAAAATGCATTTAATTTGGAAAGAAACTGCTGTTACTCAGAGGAAGAGCCATTCCAAACTGCAAAAATATCACCCATATATCTGTACCAATGTGTATGTAGATCTAGGTGAAATGCTATCAAAAATACATTGTTCAAAGTGTTCTGTGAAAAAGTTGGCAATAGTAGAAGAAATAGGATCATCTAAATAGGGTTGCTGTTCTTTCTATTTGTTGATATAATTTGCTTTTAAAGGAGAAATAACCAAAATTTATTACAAAATCAAACAGGTCAACAATATCTGAATGAAATTTCTTCTTGAAGTAATTCAATGATATCAGATAACGGAATATTAATAAACAAGGATGCAACATCTGATCATACTTTTAATATCGGAAGCATCTAGATGCAGGTCCGAAATTTATTTTTAAAATCCATGAGTGTTTTTTTATATATGAGTAAGTAGCAATTCCAAATGAAGCAGCAAGTAAACTGGATAAGAATTTAAATATCTTATAAGTGGAATGCAGCTTCCTCAAGGGCTCACTTTAGTGAGTACGGGCATGGCAAACCCGAGGTACCTGATGCTGGACCATGCCTTACTTCATGTAATATATATCTGTTATATTATTCTGTAGACTGGTCCCTCCTCTTCTTTCTTTGCTTCTTTCTCCTCTCCTTGCTCCTTCCCCCTGATGCTATTAGAGTATTCGAGGGCTAGGGGTGAGTCTTTCCTATCTTGCTAAGTCATTTCGTCTTATGCAGCCACCAAAGGAGGCAAGCTAGCCTCAATAGGTGCCGGTCCCAAGCCCGGATAAATGCAAGGGTAGACGTCAGGAAGGGCATCCGGTCGTAAAACTTCAGTGCCAACTCAAACTATGATTATGAGTCGAAAAGAAAATGATATAAGGGCTAGGGCATACCCCTTAAGCGACGCGCAGCCACATCGCCCTACAGCTGTGAGAAGTGGACGAGGGCTACCGCATCAAGGGCGGGTGCGGTTAAAGAAGCGAGCCCAGCAGGTGGAGAGGATGTTGCAAGTGGGAACACTGAATGTTGGAAGCATGACTGGAAGGGGAAGAGAGGTGGCAGACATGATGAGGAAGAGGAAGTTGGACATTTTATGTGTGCAGGAGACAAGGTGGAAAGGGGGAAAGGCAAAGGAACTGGGAGATGGATATAAATTGTTCTACTCTGGAGCGAATAACGAGGGAAGAAATGGTGTAGGAATTGTGGTGTGTGGCAGAATGAAGGGTGAAGTACTGGACGTGGGTAGAAGGAACGACAGGATCATGCGAATGAAATTGGGTCTTGGAGAAGAGCGGGTGGTCGTATTATGTGTATATGCCCCGCAAGTTGGTTGTACAGCAGAGGAAAAAGATGAGTTCTGGAACGTGTTAGATGAAGAAATGAGGGAATTGGAAGAAAATGAGATGGTGATTGTCGGAGGAGACTTGAACGGGCACATAGGAAGACAGAATAGAGACTGTGAAAGGGTGCATGGTGGCCACGGAGTGGGAATGATGAACCAGGAAGGAGAGAGGGTTGTGGACTTTGCAGTAGCGTTTGATCTGGCAATTGTGAACTCGTTTTTCTTCAAGAGGGAAGAACATTTGATAACATTTAGAAGTGGTAACAACAGCTCACAAATTGACTACATTTTGACTAGAAGAAAACATCTTAAGGTTGTGACAAATTGTAAGGTAATTCCAACAGATCAAGTAGCACAACAACACTGACTGCTGTGCGCAGACTTTAAATTAAGATCGAAGATAAGAACTTCTGGTTGCCATGGGATGAAGACAATTAAGTGGTTTCGCTTAAAAGAAGAGAGTGTGAGGAATCGTTTTAGGGAGAGAGTGTTAGAGAGGATTTCGGATGGACTGGAAAGTGTACAAGATTGGTGGAAACATAATTCAAAAGTAATCCTGAGCTGTGCAATCGAGGTGCTTGGTGAGACATCTGGAAAGATTAGAGAGCAGAAGGAGGATTGGTGGTGGAATAATGATGTACAAGTGGCAGTGACAGCTAAGAGGAAGGTAAAGCAGAAGTGGGATGAGTCAAGAGTGGAAGAGGACAGAGAGGTGTACAAAGAGAGAAAGCAAGAAGCCAAGAGAGTTGTGGCACAGGCGAAGGCCATGGCATATCAAGATCTGTATGATCAATTAGAAACAAAGGAAGGACAGAGAAAAATTTACCAACTAGCGAAATGTAGAAATAAAGCAGCTAAGGACATCTTACATGTGAGGCAGATCAAAGATGCTGAAGGAAGAGTATTATGGAGGGATGTGGACATAAGAAACAGATGGAAAATATACTTTGAGGGACTTCTGAATGAGGAAAATGCAAGGACTCACAGAGGAAATGGGCAGCCTTCTGAGGGGATGGTGCAGAACATCGGTAGAATGGAAGTGATGGAGGCCATGAAGAGGATGAAGAATGGAAAAGCGGTGGGCCCCGACAGAATTCCAGTGGAGGCATGGAAGGCACTGGGGGAAGAGGGAATTGACCTGCTGTGGGACCTGTTCATGAAAGTTTGCCAACAGGAAAATATACCCGAGGAATGGAGGGAGAGTACTCTTGTTCCCATCTACAAGGGTAAAGGGGATGCACAAGACTGTAAAAATTACAGAGGAATAAAGTTGATGTCCCACACAATGAAGATCCTAGAAAGGGTTCTTGATGGTAGGTTGAGGGAGGAGGTGGAGATTGCAAAGGAACAATTTGGCTTCATGCCTGGTAGATCAACAACAGATGCTATCTTTGGGTTATGACAGATGATGGAAAAATATCGAGAGAAACAAAGGGAGCTACATCTGGTATTTATTGATCTGGAGAAAGCATACGATAGAGTGCCAAGGCAAGAAGTCTGGAGGTGTCTGAGGGAGAAGAAGGTGCCAGAGAAATATGTCAGGTTGGTGCAGGAAATGTACAGAAATGTGAAGACAAGTGTTCGGACCTGTTTGGGACAGACAGAAAGTTTTCAAGTAACAGTTGGCTTGCATCAAGGGTCAGCATTAAGTCCGTTTCTGTTTAATATTGTGATGGAGGTGGTAACAGAGGAGGTGAGAGAAGATGCACCTTGGACAATGCTGTATGCAGATGACATCTTGCTGTGTGTAGATTCAAGAGAAGAAGCGGAAACTAAACTGGAAAGATGGAGAAAAGTACTGGAAGAGAGAGGTATGAGACTGAGCAGAAGTAAGACAGAGTATATGTGTTGCGCAGTGGGTGGTGGCCAGGAGACAGACCTGGAGCTGGAAGGAAATGTCATCAGGAAGGTGAGAGACTTTAGATACTTAGGTTCGACAGTGGAAGAAGATGGAGGAGGTGAGAAGGAAGTGGGATGCAGGATACAAGCAGGTTGGAGGAACTGGAGGGAGATGGCTGGAGTGTTATGTGATAAGAGGGTGCCGATCAATCTGAAAGGCAAAATTTATAGGACAGTAGTGAGGCCAGCTATGACATATGCTATAGAAACTGTGGCCCTGAGGAAAAATAACATTAGCAGGATGGAAGTAGCAGAGATGAGAATGCTTAGGTGGATGTGCGGTGTGACCAGAAAGGATCATCTGAGAAATGACTATGTCAGGGGAACAGTGAAAGTTACGAACTTAGGAGCGAAAATACAGGAGGCAAGGTTGAGATGGTTTGGTCATGTGATGAGGAGGGAGGACGAATATGTGGGAAGAAGGGTCATGCAGATGGATGTGCAAGGAAGGCGGAAGCGTGGGCGGCCAAAGAAGAGATGGAGGGAGCTGGTAGAAGAGGACTTGAAGATGAAGAACTTGGATGTGGTGACAGCCCAAGACAGGAAGGTGTGGAGGAGACTCATAACAAACAGTGACCCCACTTAAGTGGGAGAAGCTGCAGAAGAAGAAGAAGAAGATAAGTGGAATGCAGCCAACGACTGGTCTTAATGGAATACCTGGTTTGTGAACTTTTGGAAGACTCTATTAACATAGGCAGCCAACCAAACAAGGTTTTAAGTCCTTTCTTTTATTCTTCATCACAATTAATAACATTATCAATAAGAGAATTAAGTCTGTTTATCTGACTACAGGTAGGATCAGATGTGAGAGGCCTATAAGTTGAATAGTCTCGAAGTAATGAAGATATTTTAATCTCATATTCTCTCCTATCTTGAACAACAACACATCCTTTCCTTTGTTAGCCTTAGTAATAATTAAATCTTTGTTATTCTTCAATGATTTACACACTTTAAATTCAGAAAAAGAAAGATTAGGGCAAGGAGACTTGGCACTAAAAAGAATTTTTGCACATCTTATAAATTAAAGATACCAAGAAATTATATACTTGGTTTAATCCTTTATCCAAGCATAAGCAAACAAAGTTTGCACTATGTCTTATTAGCATTAACCACATCTGTAAGGATATGTGCTTTGCATTATGGGATACTAAGGCAAGTGATGTGAAGTTATTAGCTTCTATATATGAGTTGCCCCAATCCTGAAAATACTTCAGGTGCAAACTCTGTTTGCTTACACTTGGATAAAGGATTAAACCAAGTATATAATTTCTTGGTATCTTTAATTTATAGTATAACCAAGTGAAAAAACTTCCAACAACTTTTACACATCTTCTAAAACCCATCGGATTTGTTTAAAAGCTAGTAGGTCAGTTTTACTGACCTACTAGTAAGTCAACTTACTAAAGCTAAAAAATCTTTAGCACTCTTAAATAGGGAAATCAATTCTATCAAGATCGCTATAGAATCTGTATTAGTGGCTGAAATTTAAATTTCTAACCCTATTCTACACATTTCATCAACTTATGTTTTAATTGCTTCTCACGATAATTTAAAGTTAAGTTTGATTCACCTGTAAGGCACTCTAGAACAGTGATGGCAAACCTTTTTACCAAGGTGCGTCAAACATCTTTTTGTTTTTTAAATATTGACGTTGTTGATGTGCCACTTGCATACATGCATTATAAATTTAACTACATAATCATAGATGGTGACTTATACATATCATATTAGGCTATTTATTTAATAGGACATTGATATAAAATCTATGAATTCATATTATACAATTAATTTAATAAAGTGAAATTACAAACTTACATTACATTTAATGGCTTTTCTGTTGCTGATTACTGGTAGAAAGTTGCTTTATAGAAGGGCTAAAGTGTGCACATTTTAATGCTACACAGGCAGTGCTCAAATCATTGCTCAATCTATTTCTCCCTTTCGATTTGATATTATTTAAGGCAGAAAATAGTTTCACAAGAGTATGTAGAAGAGAAAATTGTTAGAAGAGTTTTAGCAAAGATTTTAAGAGCATGAAAGTTTTTGGGAAGGCTATTCCATACGCTTAGAATTTCACAGTCTGAATTTTTACACGTGGTATCATGCAGACGTTCCCTCTCAAGTTCTAATTCATTTCTAAGAGCAATAAACTTTCTTTTCCAGATAGGATTACACTGGAAGTCGGCTAGGTGCATTTCTAGATCTTTTAAATCCAACCACTCAAAGCCATCTAATTTAAGATCCATGAATTCTGTTTCTAATTTTTCTAAGCCTTTTTTCGACCGGTTTCCGAGTTAGTCGATCTCTGGCACGGGCAAGCAGGTTTTTCCTCCCGGAAACTCGGGTTTTTCGTCCTGTAAACTCAAGAAAATCGACCATAGAACCCACATTATTTCAGACATTAAATATATTGTGTTAGGGTTAGAGACCACGAGATGGCGGCACATTTGAGCCGTCTCTCTTCACTGCGTACCGCTTAATTAGTGATAGCCCTGGGCCATCTGTCTCTGATTGGGTACCAGTGGAGATTGAATTGCCCACTCAGTCTCCAAAAGTTAGATAGGGCTAAATGGCCTCGCCTACTCCCGTATATACGGGAATAAAAAGGCGTTAGCTGATTTTTTTTTTTTTTTTTTTGAATTCTGTTTCATCAGAATACTTTATGAATTGGATTGTTTGTTCCAACATTCGAAATTGCTCAAATCTGTTCAGTTACTGACTTTAGAACTTCGATAGATTGGTTGATATGTTGTTCATGATTTTTGGGGCTGGTTTCATTAAAAAAAATTTTCACTCTTGGGAAATACTAAGAATGAAACATAACATCAACAGATTTTCCAAAACCTTGCAATTGTATATTAAATTCATTCAGGTGCAATGAAAAATCTGTGTAAAACATCAGCTTACCGAGCTAAGCAGAATCGTTCAACTGAGAAAATTCATGCTCCATGCCCTTCGTATTTAAATATAATTTAATTTCATTTAAACATTCAACAAACCGTTCTAGTACTTGGCCATGATTCAACCATCGAATATTATTGATACATTAATGTACACTAATTCAACTTTGCTTAAAAGTGAATTAAATTCTCGTTTGTTTAAAGCCCTGGCAACAATAAAATTAGTTACCTTTGTCACAATTCTCATCACATCATCCAAATACTTTAAGCCTGATTTCGCACATAGTGTCTCCTGATGTATAATACAATGGAAACAAAACCAAGGGATGACCAACATATTCTGTAAATTGTTTGATAAAACCAACATTACAGCCAACCATATTAGGCACGCCACCAGTTGTAATCGAAAATATTTTAGATAAATCTATCTGTTTCTCACGGAACACTTTAACAACACAGTCGCATATGTCTTTACCTGTCATGTTTTGAGGTAAATTTTCTAACTTTATCAATTCCTCATGCATAGAATCACTGTGAACATACCTTGCAATAATAGCCAATCGAGCTGATGACGTAATATCTGTAGTTTCGTCGAGACAAATGGAAAAACAATGGCATGAGTTCAAGTCTTGTCGTATTTGATTTTCTATACTAGCATTCATTGATATAACTCTGTCTCTTTAATAGTATTTCTACTTAATGGTAACTCTTTCATGCGCTTTACAATAGCTTCCTTATTATGAAAGTCCTCAAATAAAAATGGTGCACACTTTACGAAAGCTTCTTTAATATAATCACCATCACAAAGTGGTTTCCTATGTTCAACAGTAGTATGTGAAATACTGTAACTTGCATCTACTAAATTTTAAGATCCTGAAACAACTTTAATTAAAGTCCCTGATTGTGATTCTGGCAGTTTTAGATGTTGCGATATGTATTCTTTGCGTTCTTCAAAAGTTTTTTCTAGGAGCCATTTGTGCTTAGTTTCAAAATGTCTTCTTACATTCCAAGTTCTACTCACAGATAGCTCACCACACAATTTACAGAGAACTTTATCGCCTCTATCAATAACACCATATTGTTCAGTCCAGGCATCTTGGAAGTTTCTTCCACTTCTTTTCTGTGATAATTTTAGTTTTTTATTAGTGCTAGCTGCCATTGTAAAAGGGTTCACAAATTAAAAAAGAGCACAATTATATACAGTGGTAATTAAGCAGTAATAATTAATAAGAACTAACAATTACTGGAAATGAATTATACACCAGCAACTCAAATTACTTAAGTGGCAAACCATGCAAGACTATCACTACTTCATTCAGCAGGGTTGCCAGATTTATTATCGGTACGTTCGTAGCAACCTTGTTACATTTTACTCTCTATCATGCTACTAAATAGCTGCTATTTAGTAGGTTTTGTTGCGACGTCATCGTGAGTTGTTACTATTTGCATTATTTAACAAAATTTACTGAATTTATTGCAACTATAAAAATGTTTTCATTATTTACTCAGATAAATTCAATATATAATGCTGCGAATTATATTTTCTGTTAAAGTGGTTTTAAATATGTTTAGAACTTGTATTACTGTTGTGTCCCATTCTTGTTTATTTATATATTTCCTTTATACTTTACTTTCCTTTATATATCTTATCTTTTTCTTCGCATATCATCACCTCAGTACTAGAAATCTAAGCTCTTGCTCCTCTTAGTATCCTAAAACATTTATTTTTTAAAGCTGCGCCATTTAGGATATTTAGTTTATAAAGAAATTTAAAACAAGAAGCAAAATCATAAATAAGTCTAGAAGTGAAATAATCATGCAGTCGTAACCTTGATCTCGTAACTTAACTCCCCCCCCCCCCCGCCTAGGTTTATACGTTGTTACAAGCGGTGCATTGAATGGCAATTTCAGATAACTGATTATTTGATAAGCAAAAGTATATTAAACTCATAAATACAGTACAATACACTAAATTCTAAAAACTCCAATTCAATACTAAATTAATACAATGTTAATAAGTCTAGCAAAATACAAAAATGAAAAATTTACACTAGCACGTGGGATAAACTGTTATGCCTCCACAAAGACTACACACACACAAGATAAAGGGGCTTTCCTGTTTTAATTTAATTGAAAGAGTTACGCCAACTTAATCAATGATTAAGTTGGCTTAAATCTTTCACCCGCTTAAGCACAATAATATGACACAATAATTCAATTAGACACAATTGGATTATACACATTAATTTACAAGAGTTATGTGGCCTTAACAATTCCGTTGCTACAATGAACTCCACATTCAATTCTTTTGACCTTTCTCAGTTAAGGGTAAATCACATATACTAATATCTATACACATTATCTCTCGTTCAGTAACACTGATAAACTATCAAGTGAGCTAAAGTCCTAGTTCAAGTCTCATTCAAGTCCTTCAAATTGCTTAGTAATACGAACTACAATTACAGCCATATTAAATTAACAGAATTAACATAAAGTGTTAATTCTGTTAATATCACAATACCGTTTGATGAAGCTTTTCTACTAGACGTTACTTGTCTGTGATTCCTGAAGAAATATTCCTTTTGTAGTGGGGCATATTTTGGGTACTTCGGATTATGAGGGCCATCTCGAATGCAGCATATCAGGATTCTTCTAAGGAAACACGATCTATCTGCTGTTTTGCAGTCATCAGATTCACCATGAGGATTTCCACAATTTCTATTGACAATCTCTTTCTTTCAGAGCAAGGTTGGCTTAGTATACAGTAAATACCTTTCTTCCCAACCATGTGGCGTCCTTTGTTCTCGATGGTAGGAAAACGGCACCTAAATCTCACTTACTAATATTCCATGTCGTGGTGGACAGAGGGAGACTCCTGACCGTCACTCAAGAAACTCATAAGGTAACCTCCAAATGAAAACTGGCAAAAGACCTCGTGGGGGAGGGGTTCCTAACCCTTTTATATTATGACCCCTCCCAGCACCTCGTACAAATAAATCCCCCCCCCCCCCGACATTAGGATACGTTTATCGTAACCTGTTAGGGTGGCGTCTCCCTGCTGAAACTTCTACCTTTGGTGGGCCGTGTGCATGCAACTGACCTGTGGCAGTGTCTAAATCGGGAACCGTGACCTTGGATTTTACTTCGGTTCTAGGTAATCCTATGAGTCAGCTTCATCAAACTCTATCAGCTCACCCGATTTTTCTAAGAATTAGCATAACTTACAATCTCTTGTTTCAAGTGTATAACAAGCAAGCCTTTAACATGCACAACTTTTATAACTAAATACTTTTAATTAAATTAATTATCTTATTTTTCTAATATTATACAATCAATGTTCTTATACTAGCTAACAATTATTCTTTTCAATATATTTATTTCATTAATACCTAGATGCAAACACTATTTTCTCATTAAGGTTTCTACTTGTTAAATTGTGATCAAGTAAATTCTCTTATGAAGTTTACAAGGATCACAACTTTAACATTACACAGTCGAGAGACTTGGAATGCATGCATAAACGAATTTCACATAGAAGTCAAATGAAAACTTTAAGTTTAAAATACATAAAGCATGTATTTAAAAGTTTGTATCGTATAATATTGATAACAATTTTTATAATTTTTTATATCATATGACTATGCAGAAATAACGATTAAGAAAGAAAATGTAAACTTAAAATGCTTGTTGTATATAGGCTAACTACAAAATAAAATAGAAATAGGCTAACTATAAAATATAATTCTTTCAATGAACCGAAACCTACCTTCACCTTAACTGAGAGTGATCTTACATGATTTATCGTAGTTTTTTCATCAGAATACCAATATCTTTCAACATCCAAAGTGTGTCACCTGAAACCCCTCAAGTGTGTCAGTGCTGACACGCATGTCATAGGTTCGCCATTACTGCTCTAGAACCAGTATTCATAATGTCTGTGACATGAATAGACTCATCATCAATATTTCTGACTGTCCACTAACACAAGATGAAATTTTTTGTTTTATTAAAAAGGAATGATTCTGCCATTTCTCCTAATAAGGTACCTCTTATGAACTTTTTTCATAGTTGATAGAGGCCTTCAATCCTGATCTCTAAAAACAGCTAACAGGATTCATTTCGAATGTGCAAAAATTCTTTTCAGTACCAAGCTTCCTCATCCTACATTAATTAAGATTTTTAAATGAGTTTCATAAATATTAACAATGGGATTATTCTGAAGTAATATCAATATTAATTAGCATAAAAACTATACACATGGTTGAAAATAAATTACTGTCTTATCAGAGCAGAAATTTATGATATTAGATATATACATAAATCTACTTTCATTAAAACAGAACAACCAATCTACTTACGTTGTCCCCATCTCCCTGTCTTAGGATTTAAGTAATTAGGATAGAGACCTTGAGGTTTTTCCATTTTAACCAGGAATTGACGTATATGATCTACTTTTTCTTTATACACAGGATTATCTATAATGTTACTAAGATATACAAATTCCAAATGTAGTGTACCAAATTCAGCTAAAATAGAACTTGAACTTGATGCCCAGGCATAATTTTTACTGGCACCCCTAAACAAAAAATTCATATCTCAACAAAAATAAGTGAATAAACAACTAAGTTTACAATATATATACAGAGTTACTATAGTCTTTTCTATTTACTTACTAGATTCTACTGAATTGTAATAATTATAATTTCAAATCAAATGATCAAACAAAACATTAATCAAAAACAATTCTGAACCACTAACAGAATTGAAGTCATTATTCCTCACCTGCTCACAGTGCAGGTGAGGAATAAGAAATTTATTGTCATTTTTCTTGAAGAGGTGGAGGGTGTAGTTGGTGGATAACACTTTATGAGGAAGACTGTTTCCAGAGGACAGAGGTAGACAGAACATGTGAGGAAAAGGAGAAGCAGGTTCGGTATGTTTGCAGTAGTAGTAATGAAATGGTACATTGGGAAGTTGTTGCTTTTGTTTTTATAGGTCAAACAAACTGTAGGAATGATTTTTCCCAGTTTGGTGAGCCATAAATGGAAGTACCTGTAGAAAAGACAGAGCAAAAACAGTGAATCTGTGAGACAGTTGAAGTTGAAGTGAGTTCTGTGAGGAAGAGAATCATCTATGAGATGAACTGCTCTCTTCTGGACAGTATCGAGAATTTTTAGGAGCACTACCTTAAACAGGTGAACAGTGTTCTAAGGATGGATAGATCTCCCATCCAGCTACTATAGAGTTAATAGCTGGATGGGAGAAAAACAACATCTTGAATGTAAAAAAAAAAAAAAAAAAAAATTGTTTTTTAGAGGATGATGAAACTAGTGATGTGACTGGATAGGCTGGAGATAAATGTCAGTCGAAGTGGAGAGCTGATCCTGTCTGATGATTTGTGTATTACTGAGGGTAAAGGAAGGTGAGCTAAAATCCTTTTTGCAAGAGAAAGGCAAGACAGCATTTTGATGGCACTGAAGCTGACCAGGTTATCCTTATCCCATTGAAATTTGATATGGAGATCAGTGTTTAAGGCATTGGTTCCAAATGATTGTGAGGCTTAGGATGTCAAAGCACTGCATGTGTTGAATCGGTAGAATGAATGAAGTGTACTATCATCAGCAAAGCTGTGGACAGGATTAGTGATGATTGAGAGTAGGTCATTTATGGGGGGGAGAAGGGTAAGGTGACAGAACAGAGCCCTAAGATACTTCTGCATTGGTAGCAAAGCTTCAAGAGAGGGTGCCATCCAGCATGGCACACAGTGAATGATCAGAGAGAGCCGACTCTTGATTACAGAGGGTGACAGGTAGATCAAAAGAAGGCAGTTTGCATAACAGACCTCAATACCAAACATGATTAAAAGTAATGAGAATGTAAAGACAGCACATATTTCTCTGAACCTTTGCCATAGAAAGACAAAGTTGACCCTTATATCATCACCATTAGACACATGCCATGGATATATCCAATGGTGGGTGATATAGAAGTTAGCTATGGATCTTTTTGGCAGAATCCATACTGGTGGTGGCTGATTAAACTAGTAGGCTTTCAGGTAGTGTAAAAGTTGAGGTGATGGCAATCAGTACATAGTCTGACCAGCAGACTTCTGGCCCTCTTTTCATGGAATACACTGAATAAATGCTTACTCCCCCAAATACATTGGAATAAGTACCAGTTCAGTACAGAAGAGTGAAAAGACATAAAGGATAGGTGTTGCTCTGGAAATGCCATTGTTTGTTTGCAGAAAAACCACAGGAGTGTAAAGTGCTCAGTATCTGGTATGGCCAGAGGCTATTTGCCTTGGTCACCTATGCAGGAACTGAAGGAAAAGAGATGCCAGGAGGACAGCTTTATCCTTTAGGTGCAGTAAGTGGTGCCACACGGATGTATGCAACAGAGTGGAAGCACAGATGAGCAGAAGAGAGGTGGGAGCACATATGAACAGAAAGAGAGGTAAGAGCACAGATGAGAAGGAAAATATATATATATACAGTAGCACTCGGTTATAACGAATTCCATGGGACCGCATATATTTGTTCATAATAACCGTTATTCATTATATCCAAGAAGGATATAACGAATAACAGTTTGAGCGAATTAAAAATGTTTTCAGATTTTTCTCAGCATAGTTATATTGGGTAACATAAATACATATGTGCATACATACATATAAAGAACAAAAATTTATTTTTAAAACTTCACATTTTTATATAAAAAAATCATCAAGCGTGCTTTGCTTTGCACAAGACGCATATTTCATATGTTTTTGGAAAATCGGCAAAGCCTAGATGCTTTAAAAACATAAAGAAACTTCCCGTTGATTATAATTATACAGCGAATAAGAAGGCATGGATGACATCTTCAATTTTCGAAAATGAAATTCGCAAGTGGGATAAAAATCTTCACAGTGAAAACATGAAATTTTTGTTATTGATAGACAACTGTCCTGCCCATCCTGTAGTGGCTAATTTAACAAACATCTAATTATGCCTTGATCAAGTGGTTGCAAGACAGATGTCACATTCAGTGGCAAAAAAAACAAGTTTTATGTTTGTTAAATTAGCCACTACAGGATGGGCAGGACAGTTGTCTATCAATAACAAAATTTTCCAGTTTTCACTGTGAAGATTTTTATCCCACTTGTGAATTTCATTTTTGAAAATTGAAGATGTCATCCATGCCTTCTTATTCGCTGTATAATTATAATCAACGGGAAGTTTCTTTATGTTTTTAAAGCATCTAGGCTTTGCCGATTTTCCAATTACAAGAAGCTTTCTTTTATCGCTACCGGTCACGTTCGCACAAACTAAAAGCGTGAGTCTATTTTTGATACGTTTTCTGCCAATGCACTTTTCGTTTTTAAATTGAAAAGTTTTATCGGGCGTTAAATTATAAAAAAAAAACCCTGCTTCGTCTGCATTATAAATGTTGTTGTATCCATACCTTCGTTTGATGTCCAGCCATACATTCTTGATCCAGTCAGAAACAATGTTTTTGTCAATGGACAACGCCTCGCCACTTACTTTTGCGTAGACAATATTGTTTCTGTTCTTAAAGCGATCAATCCACCCATTGTTGCATTTAAAATCGCTATAACCAAGTTGAACAGCAAATTTTTCGGCTTGAACTTTCAAAATTGGTCCGCTAATAGGTAAGCCAGCGGTTCTTTGCACTTTAAACTACGAACGAAGTGCCTTGCCAACGTCACTTTTATTACACTTCGATAAATTGTTTTCAAAAGCATTCAGAGTCAACTCGCGATTCTTCCAAATTGTTGATATTGTAGATGGGGACAAACCATACTTCTTTGCTACTGTCAGATTTGATTGGCCACTTTCCACCTCCCGTATAATTTCTACTTTTTCGGAAACATAAAATTTTCCATTTGACTCCCGACATTTTTCCACAACCAGAAAATGCATACATATGAAATGTCAGTAAAGGAATGACTAACATGTATTATTCGTTCATTATTCCCGTGAAATGAATTCGTAATAAACATGAAATACATGCATTAAATCAAATGTAATTCAAATATACTTTCAAAATTATTCGTTATAAACATGAATTCGCTGTAACCGTGATCGTTATAACCGAGTTCTACTGTATATGTATGTGTGTATATATATATATATATATATATATATATATATATATATGAAAAAAATATAGATTTAATGACTATAAAACCGAGATAACATATAAAGATTTTAATGATAAATACTACTAGTTTTGGCATATAGCAGCCTTCTTCAGGTATTTATAAAGGAATACTAATAAACATTGAATTATCTAAACAAACTGGAAATTACAGGTACAAACTGCCTCACATAATCGATACATAAAAACGTTGTATTTTTTCAAGTTGTTCCAACTGGCGGGCCATTGTTTATTGCAATTGTGCGTGCAGGTTCACGTGAACACCAATATTGAATAACTGCATCATGGCTATCTGGGATGTTATAACTTAAATTGTTGTTTAAGTGGACCGGATTCAGCAGGATTTCTCTTGATTCAACAATTTTCCTCTCAAACTCATCATCACAGCGAAAGATATTTTCTGATCTATTCCAGCAAACGGAGTGGCTTTGTTGGTCATCATTAGGATTATTTGAAAAAAGAACATGACTGGATAACACAGTTGCATGAGATCTTTTATAAGATATGTCTCTCTTATGCTCTTCTATCCGTTGTTCAATAGATTTGTTTGTTTGTCCAAAGTATGGGATATTGCACAATCGCACCACAATTTATATACTCCAGGGTACTTAAGGTTGTGATGAGTAGGTTTTGGATGGCTGATTAGAGAACGGATTTTAGGAAGTGTGGTGAAGAAGGTCCTGATATTATATTTTTTAAGGACTTTAGCTATTTTTTTGGAGACTGTGCTAAGGTATGGAATGGAGATGCTACCTTTAAAATTAATAGTCTCTGTTTGTGCACTGCCTAGGAGGATCCAGAAGAAATTTCCTACTTGTTTTTTCGGAGTATCCATTTTGTTTAAAAATAAGAGTGAGGTGATTCATTTCTTTTTGTAGTTCATCTTGATCATTTAAGAGAGAACGTGCACGTTCTCTCTTATACTCCCTGGAGTATATAAATTGTGGTGCGATTGTGCAATATCCCATACTTTGCACAAACAAACAAATCTATTGAACAACGGATAGAAGAGCATAAGAGAGACATCTCTTATAAAAGATCTCATGCAACTGCGTTATCCAGTCATGTTCTTTTTTCAAATAATCCTAATGATGACCAACAAAGCCACTCCGTTTGCTGGAATAGATCAGAAAATATCTTTCGCTGTGATGATGAGTTTGAGAGGAAAATTGTAGAATCAAGAGAAATCCTGCTGAACCCGGTCCACTTAAACAACAATTTAAGTTATAACATCCCAGATAGCCATGCTGCAGTTATTCAATATTGGCGTTCATGTGAACCTGCACGCACAATTGCAATAAACAATGGCCCGCCAGTTGGAACAACTTGAAAAAATACAACGTTTTTATGTATCGATTATGTGAGGCAGTTTGTACCTGTAATTTCCAGTTTGTTTAGATAATTCAATGTTTATTAGTATTCCTTTATAAATACCTGAAGAAGGCTGCTATATGCCGAAACTAGTAGTATTTATCATTAAAATCTTTATATGTTATCTCGATTTTATAGTCATTAAATCTATATTTTTTTCAAATGTACAACAACCGAGTAAAAGCTGATCACCACATATATATATATATATACTTATTTTATAATAAACCAACAACTGAGATAGACAAGATGAATAAGTACATGATGATGTTACTGAATTTTGCAAGGTAGAATACCACATTTTGTACAAACTGAAATAAGAGAATGATTGACTAACAGGTATCAGAAAGTGGTATGTGGAGGGTGAGTGATCTAAGAGAATTAAGGTGACCAATAGAATATTCCTAATTTCTGTCTTTGGGCTATATACAACTTGTATATTAATAATCCTGAGAATTCAAAGATTCTTCTTCTTCTTCTAACCCTTTTCATAGCCACTTCTGGTTATAGGTGTCTCCCAATTCTCTCCATCTGTTTCTATCCTGAGCTTTTTGATACAAGAGTTCCAATGACCATCTTCTTTCATGTCTTCCAGCTGAATATGGAAGACCTGAAATATGGCCATCACACCAGTAAAACTTTTGCCCATCTATTGTCCATAAGTCATGCAATGTGTCCCATCCATTTCTATTTCTTTCGAAGTCTGTTTTCTCCAATATCTAAAAACTTTGTTTTAGCTCTTATTTCTTCATTTTTGATTTTATCTCTGAGTCTTATATTTAGCAGACATCTTTCCATTCTTCTTTCTGTTTTTTGCATTTTATCTATTATTGCCTTTTTGATTGCCAGGTTTCTGCTCTGTATGTCATAACAGGCAATACACATTGATTGAACAGTCTTGCTCTGTTCTCAGGTTTTATTTTGCTGTTTAAAAATCTTTAATTTTCAAAAACTGCCCATCCCATTCCTATTCTTCTTTCACTTCTTCTATAACTCCTTGTTTCTTCATTGTTAATAATTTTCCTAAGTAAGGTTAGTTGATTGGTAGAGCCTCTGCTACTAATGGCACAGCAAAAAGTTAAGCAAGTTTGAGTGTGGTTAGTAGTTGGAAGGGATCAATAGTTCGATGCTATTGACACACTCTCCCTTGATGAGTCTTTGCACTCCCTGGAGGTGTCACATAATAATAATACATACTCATCTACTATTTCAAGATTTAAAAATTATTAGTGGCTAATCAGAAAAAGTGATAGACCATTAATGAGAAAGATGGATACTGTGTCCAAAATGACTGGTCTTCAGTGAGTTGAAGTCTTAAGAAAAGCCCACAAAAGAGATAAGAATTTGTGTGACACATCACTGAGGTGCAGATCATCCAGCAGTGAAATTATGGATGAATGTTCGAAGTGCCAGGCCTGAACACACACTCTTTGACCACTTCCTATGCACTAATGACATTCATTCCATGCAGTTTCTTATGCCATAGTACTACTCCAAGTTGCTTCCTAAGTTTGTCATAATTGTCCAGCTTTGTAGTTCTACATAAACCCTTTTCTTTTCTTGACTGAAATTTCTATATGGTGAGCAACCTCCCAGGACAAGACATGGTCACTTTCCCCGATTAGTTACTTCATGTTGGCTGAGAAAAGCAGAACCTGTTTAAGAGGTGGGTTATATATTAATTAGAAGGAAGAATGAAAGTAAAGGGCACAGGAACAGACAAAAATAGGAAAGAAGAGTAATGTGTTCAGTGGTTGGGCTAGAAATAGAATGGAGAGTTAAGGAGTACTTCATCCTTTTGCTTTACAGAATTAAATGTGGAGATAAATGAAAAACGGACTATGTGTGCCTATAACATGGTAACTGAAAGAGAAAGGATGGGAGAACTGCCGTTTTGAAGATGGGATGAAAATTAATATTTTCAATGTTCTAAATTGGGGTTAAAATATATAAGTTCCTCATATTTATGTATTTTAGTTATTCTGCCAAGGACTGCATGAGAAATTTGTGGTTTGAGTATATCCTATATGGAAACTGTTTCAATTTTTGGTTGGGTTTGCACCTGGTTTCAGTTAATGAGCTAACACAATTGTGACATAACTGCCACAATTTCTTCTTCTTTCTCATCTGTCAGATGACAGGTTGAGACCCTATGAATATGTATTTACCCTAATATAAGTCGCACTTTTTCCCCCCAAATAAAAGTTTAAAAATCGTGGTGCGAGATATATGCAGGGATTTTCAGAAACTAGTTTTTCAGGAAAAACTAAATTGACTATAATTTATAATTACTCACATTATTTATAAAATGAATACATTTAAATTTTAATTATCAATGTTATTTATGTGATCAGCTGCTCACTTTTGTCACGCGATATATTGAATTTTTTTAGCAACAATGCTTCTGAAATTAAAGTGCATATAGAAGAATGACAGTATGTTGTGCCCTTCGACTGGAAAAGGCCTAAGTTCGATTTGCAATGTGAGGAGAGGAATCTTTATATGTTTGCCAACCTGGATGGCTCAGTGATTAGCATATCTGCTCTCCAGCCAAAAGGCTGCAGGTTCAAATCCCGCCATGGGCATGGATGTTTGTGATTGCCTGTGAAAATACTAGTGGTGGTGGTGGTGGAGGACAGAAGATGCCGTTGGTGTAGATGCTGCAGCTCGCTGTAGTTGGTGGGCTGAGTGGTAGAGACGGAGAGTTGTAGAGTAGGTACCCTCCCTCAATGAGTCTTTGGTCTCTTAATCCACTCCCGCGCAATCCAAGATCAAGTAGAAGTCAATGCTTTCACTTCCACATTTCTTCAACTGGGTCGTCGTTTCATCTCTATGCATATAATCGGTGTGGTATTAACAAAAGATCACACGACTCAGCAAAAAAGGCAAACCAAAGATTGATGAGGTGAAATGCTAATTCTCTTCAACCAAATTCCAAAATATCTGAAACTGCCATAACAACATTCACTATCTATTTCTTAAATTTTTACGAGAATCTATTTCGTAAAGTTTTAAATTTTTACGAGAATCTATTTCGTAAAGTTTTAAATTTTTGTGCGCGAACTATATGCAAAACGTTTTAATTCCTTTTTTCATAAAGTAAAATCAGGGATGTGAGATATTACGTGAGAGCAAGTTATATTCGAGTAAATACGGTAAGAAATCTTTGCCGTCTGGCTCTATCTCTGGTCATTTCTGTCATCTCTCTGAAGCTTGATAATTGACACTTCCAGAGAATTCAATATTCTCTGGAAGTGTCCAAACTATCTTAATTGCCGTTTAAGAAGTAAATCTATGATATCTTCTCTATAGTTTAATTCACTTGTGACTTGCATATTTGTTTTGTGTCCTGACCAGTGAGTCTTTTTCTTAAGCATTTCATTTTGAATGCTCTGATTTTCTGTATTTCTTTCTAATTGAGTGTCCATGTCTTGGCTCCATATGTTGCCATAGGTACAATAACGATTTTATAGTTTTAGTTTGAGGTTTTTTGAAATGATGTAATTTTTTCCATATTTTGTTTAATTTGTTCATATTAGACCATCCTATGCTAAGTCTGCATTTTGCTTTTTCTGATTCTGTGTTGTCGAAGACTACCAAGATATATAAATTGCTTTACACATTCAAATATAGATTTTCTAAATTTATTGAAATTTTTTCCTCATATCTTCCTATTTTCTTGATTTTAGTTTTGATTAGATTGATTTTCATTCCAAAAGTTTTGCACTCTTCATTTTAAATTTTTATTGTTTTTCCAATTGTGCTCTAAATTTTGCAAGAAAAATAATATTGTCTGAATATTTAATGTGGTTGATATTCGTGCCATTTGTTTGTAGACCTGCTTCTTCAGCTATGGTTTTGCATATTTCTTCAATATAGACAGGAAATAAATTAGGTGAGAGCAGGCAACTTTGCATGACTCCTTTTTCTACTTTGAATTTGTCTGTTTTTATTTCAATAAATTTGACTGTTGCTTTGGTATCTTTATAATAATTCATAATAAAGGTTTGTATTTGTATTTCTGAATTTCATCATCATCATCAGCTAACACCATTTATTCTCCTGTAGGGAGTATTTAACTTTTGGAGACTTTGGGGGGGGGGGGAGTTTAATCTCCACCAGTAGCCAATTAGAAATAGCAAGCCCAAGACTATCATTAATATACCTGGCATATGAAGAGAAGAGGCTAACAAGTGCCACCATCTCATGGTCCCTAATCCTAACACTATGTTTACTGTTTGAATATAGTGTGGGTTCTACAGTTGATTTTCTTGCATTTACAGAATGAAAAATTCAAGTTTCTGGGAGAAAAAACCCACTTGTCCATTCCATAAATCGACTAACTCAGGTGCTTTTTCTCTTTGTCTCTTCATCTGTCTTTTACCAGTCTTCTTCCCTCTGGAAAAGTATCTAGTAATATTCTTTCCAATTTTTTTTTTTTTTATCTCTTGAATTGTTCCAGTTTCAATATTATTTTTATCTTATTTTTAGCAGTCTTTGTTTTTGTTAATTATTTTATATAGTCTTGTTATCGTTATTTTCATTGGCTTCTTTATACATTTTTGCTTTTACTTCTTACCAAGCACAATTTATACACAAAAAATACTCTACTTACATGCAGTAAGTAGGTGGTGTGCTGATGGTGGTCAGTGCTGTTATGTATAGACAAAATATTGAGTAGCAAAGATAGTTGGGTGTATGGAATGGAGTACGCTCAAATGATGAGTTACTGGACTTCTTGGAGATGTCACATAATAATAATAATCAACTAATAATTCTTATTATTATCTGCCTAAGCAGTCACCTGATATAAACCAAAATATAAATGGTCTATATGTTAAAAATATTTTTCTGAAAATGTTACTTATATTCTAATAAAATTCCAATTTTCTGCCTCCTCCTCCTTTCCAGTTTAAAATTCTCTTCCATTTTCCTTTTTTGAAAGACAAAGTACATCTTTGGTCTCTTCCTGATGCATACTGTATTCTTTGCTTATACAGCCTCAACTACTTGAGTCAAACTAGTCAATCATTCAGCTAAGGTTAAACATAAGTTTTAAAAGAGGTAAACCGTGAGTAGACATAACTATACATAATAAATAACGGAAAAACTCACGTAGAAATATTATTTAATAGTATAATTTTCGCCTGTGTGTCACAGGCGAAAATTATATTATTAATGTTTAATTTTTGTGCCTAATTGTACTGAAGATACCTGTGACACACAGGCGAAAATTATACTATTAAATAATATTTCTACGTGAGTTTTTCCGTTATTTATTATGTAAGGTTAAACATAAACAATATATATGAATTACATTTGTGTCCACCAACTTGATATGTCTGGATTAGATGACAATGCTATTAATACAGATCACTGTATTAAACAGCAGGACATAACTTTTCATTAAAATTCTATTAAATTTGCAAAGTGTTCAGAGAATTCTGTGAAGACTTTCTGCATTGATCTCAATAAAGGTGATTCTATGTTAATCCTCAGTTTCAGAAAACAGTTATCTGGAAAATGAACTTTATTTAATACCCTACTATAATGAACGAATACTATAATGAACTAACAAAGAGAGATGTCACTTTCAACTTTAATTGTCATTATTTAACTGATTTGAAAAAGTTTTCATTTGCTCTTAATGATGCTAGTGTTATATTAGAAAAATATAAGCTGTATAATGTATCTTGAATATAACCAATATAACCAAAATTAAAATTGTTACTAAGCTAATATTTTGGTGAAAGAAGTTTACAGAATGCATACCATTTTAGAATGCATTCTAAAATTACCCAATAATTTAAAGCAATCCCAAAACTCTATTAAAATAGGTAAATTTTGTTCTCAGGTGGGAATTCTTCTTACCTCAGTCACTCCCAGCAGTGTATATTATTACAGCATTCATGCTTCCCATTCTCAAACATTATGCCAAAACTGCTGACCTACTGATACAGTAGATCATCTCTTGCCCATCAACTGGAAAATTAAGTGGCAAAAGATGATTATCCCCTTTGAAGCTCATTCAAGTTTACCCATCATTTTAAAGAACTCCTTATGTTATTTCAATAGTATTCTCTTTATTCTGATACAAGTTGTGATGATGGTAAATGTTACTTTCACTGAAATATTACCTTAGTAAACAATTTTACTTTCAATACTGTTTCATGATCAGTTTAGAACAGTTTTATATTTGCATAAAGCACTTTACTTCATGCAGGTGATAATGTACTCCTTAATACATCCAGTGCATCTCAATAGGATTCTCTAACTAAACTAAACAACAGCTGTAACAAATTCTGTGAGGCTGTCTTATGAAAGCCAAACTGAAACAAAATTAACTTGGTATCCATCTCTGACTTCTGAGAAATAATTATAAAGAATAAAAACATTCAGAATTTGTTTCTGTTACTTTTTATAAATATATATATTTTTTTCTTTCCTTTGACTGCTTTAAATTACTGACACTTTTAAAGTATTTTACATTTTACTACTGAAACAACATTCATCATCATCAAATTCTGGACATGTACCCTCTCAAGGGGTGTACAGGATATGATAGGATATGAAAAATTTACATCATTACTAACTTCCTATCTCTAATTTTTCTCCAAATCAATCTATTACCTGTCAAGACTCCACATTGTCAAATCTTATATTTATATCTTATAAGGCATTTTTTACTGTATCAATCCACCTATATCTTGGTCTTCCCTAGGTCATTTTCCTGCCAACCTGGCAGAGAACACTTGTTTTGCTAATCATTCCACTCCCATTCTGTTTAAGTGACCACCATACCACCTGAGATTAGCTCTGCTAACACATTCTTGGATGCTAACAATGTCAAATTCTTTCCTAATATCCTCGTTTTTAATATGATATTGCCATTGATGCCATCTGTTCACGCCTATAATCTTTCTCAGGACTCTCATATCTGTGGTCTCTAGTCTTTGGTCAAGTGTTTTACTTCTGACCCAGCTCTCAGATCCATAAATTAAAACTGGTTTGAACACTGTCTTGTATACAGCTAATTTAGTGTTCCGACTAATTTCTCTCTTATTCCATATGAATTTATTCAACTGACTTCCAACCATACCAGCTTTGCTGATTCTGTTGTCTATTTCCATATTTAATTTACCATCTTCACTAAAGATCGTGCTTAAGAAGCTGAACTGTTTTACTTGTTCTATAGGTTCTCCATTCACAACGCAGTTGACATTTTCAATGCTTCTGCCTATTTTCATTGTCTTTGTCTTTTTATTGATGACCTTCATACCATATACAGTTATTCAATTTAGTCAAAGAATCTTGCAGTCTTCTAGCAGAATTATTTAGAAGTATAACATCATCTGCATAAAGCAAAGAGCTGACATTAACATCTCCAATTTTGATATCAGATTTAGTACCACTTTCTTTCATAATGTGATCCATATGGATAATGACTAACAGAGGGGATAATGTACATCCTTGTCTGACACCAGATTTAATATTAAACCATCTTCCTGTACTTCCTTCAATTCTAACTGCTGACTTACAACTCAAATAAACACTAAGTATTGCTTGACATAATGCCCCATTGACACCATATAACTGTAGCATTTTGAATAGCTTCTCTCTTGGATAACTGTAGCATTTTGAATAGCTTCTCTCTATTTAAGTTTTGTGGATCTTTCCAGATCCATAAAACTTAAATAGAGATCTTTGTTATATTCCCATGCTTTCTCAACTATTTGTCGTAAAGTGAAGATTTGATCCTGACAGCCTCTATTTGGCCTGAATCCAGCCTGTTCTTCACCAAGCTTCTCTTCCACAATCCTTTGCAAATGTTTCTCAAGTATATGGCATAAATCTTACCAGGAACACTCAGTAGAAAAATACCTCTGTAATTCTCACATTCGGTTTTATTTCCCTTTTTATATATAGGTACTATGAGAGCTCTACTCCAATCATCTGGAATTCATCCCTCTGTCCAGGCATTCTGAACTATGCAGTGCAGCCACTATAAGACATACTTGAGCATTTCGGATCGAATATCATCTACTCCTGCTGCCTTTCCACATTTCAGGCTTTTGATGGCTTTTTCTTCAAGTATGGATATGTATTCCTGACTACATGCCTGGTCAGTGTTTTTTAACACTGTGCTATCATCACTACTTGTTTAATTTAGCAATTTTTCGAAGTAATTACTCCATATTTCAAGGATATCTTTTTCTCCTGTTTTCATGTCACCTTTATCATCTCTAATTCCTTTTACAGCACTCTTTCTCTGTTTCTGAGCTTCTTCAACAATCTCCAGAATATCTTAAGAATTATAAACACGTTAACACAAGAATATTTTAATGTTTGCCAAATATTTCAGTCTGAAATTAACAGACTCTCCTCAGTGACTTGATAAGAACAGTTTTTACAAGGTGGAATACAAACAATTGATCATTCAAAAGTAGAACGAGCCACGTGATGTTACATTGCTAAGCATTAAAGAGAGGTAAATTTTATCAGAGTGATGAATAAATTATAGGTATTAATTCACAATTTCATATAACAATCTTAATTTATAAATTCAATTAAAGATAACATTAGACTAATGTAAGAATTAAAGATTCTTTTTTTAAAAAAAAAAAAAGAATGTCACAAATGTCTCTCAATAATAGACTCCAGAATATCTTGCCACCTTGATATTTATTTTCTATGTTCTTACCAAAGTCCTCCCATGACTTTTGTTTAGCTAGTTTTACACAATGTTTAGCTTTCTTACATTTGTCTCTGTATTCTCTAAGAGTACAAGCTGACTTATTTGCCAGGAATGTTTGATAAGCTTTCTTCTTTTCCTTCACTGCCTCTTTAACTTCCTGTGTCCACCATGGAGTTCTGATTTTTCTATCCTTGCAGACAACTTCACCACATGCCTCTCTGGCTGAATCAATCAATATTTTCTTCCGTGCTTGCCACTGAATCTCCAAGGTTTGGTTCCTGTTCACAAACTCTTTCATTTTTTCTTGAATAATGTTTGTGTATAATGTCTACAGTTCACATCTGAGAGCTGCTCAACTTTTATTCGCTTTAAAACTTTCTTACATGTTTGTCTTTTCAATATGAAATTCAATTTTATCCTGCTCAACACTAAATAGTGATCACTTCCAATTTCAAACAATTGAAATAACATATTTCAATAGTAAATAAAACATTTCACTACTGAAATAACATATATCATCCATGCTATTTCAACAGTATTCTCTTTATTCTGATACAAGTTGTGATGATGGTGAATGTTACTTTCACTGAAATATTAGCTTAGTAAAAAATTTTACTTTCAATACTGTTTCATGATCAGTTTAGAACAGTTTTATATTTGCATAAAGTACTTTGTTTATGCAGATGATGATGTACTCCTTAACACATCCAGTGCATCTCAACAGGATTCTCCAACTAAACTAAATAACAGCTGTAACAAATTTGGAAATAAAACAAAATCAGCAATAAAAATACCAAAACTATGAAAATATGCAGGAACATAAAAAAAAAAAAAAAAAAAAAAAAACTTTGGTTGCATTTTCAATAGAGAAACTACAGAACATGTAAAATATTTCAGCTATTTAGACACAGTTTTTAGTGAAGATAACAAATTAAATTTGGAATTAAACAATAGAATAAGAAGCTGGTATCGTGGGCATCAAGTTGAATAAATTTATATGGAATAAGAGAGAAATTAGCCAAAACACCAAACTAGCAGTATACAAGACACTGTTACCCAATTTTAACTGGGTAACACACAACCCAGATTTTAAGTTAAGGATGTGAGAGCTGGGTTAGAAATAAAACACCTGATCACAGATTAAAGACCACAGATATGACAGTTATGATAAAAATTAGAGGCCTGAACAAATGGCATCAATGGCAGAATCATATTAAATATGAAGATATTAGGAAAGTACTTGACATTCTTATCATTCAAGAACGTGTTAGCAGGGCTCATCTAAGGTGGTATAGTCACTTAAACAGAATAGGCAAGCTAAGGTCAGCAAAATAAGTATTTGATGCTAAAACAGTAGGAAGAACCAGAGGAAGACCAAGATTTAGGCAGACTGATTTGGTCAAATGTGCCTTAGAAGACCAAATTAGATATAACAATACTGGAGTGCTGACAAGTGATAGACTAATATGGAAGAAAATTGTTGATAGACGATTAGCTGGTTGTTTGTTTAGGATTTACTGGTGAAGCAACTCAGGTTATGAGGCCAGTACATTATGGCTATTAATTGCATTTGTTTCTATGGCTGGTTTGTCTATTTTGTGGGATGAAAAACCCCCAATTGAAAAACCCTTCAATTGCATGATAAAGGTTCTTCACATCTAGATGGGATTTGAACCCAGATCTTTCTAACCAAGGAAATCATTGATACTGAATGAGCTACTTAGGAGATTAGTAATAATGTTAACTTAATCATAAAGATTGTCATATTACCCTGTAAATTCCTTGAGGGTATATATATCAGGAAATTTATGATGATAAAGATGATGGATATTCCAGTCAAGTATTTCATCCTGATGTTTTCAGGATGAAATACTTGACTGGAATCCAGCTAGCTGACTTTCAGTTGAAAAAGCTCTCATAATTATGTCCAAATTGGATTAAGGCCATTCAATCTCTGGTGGTTGGAAATTTGCATTAAAGTGACTTTAGAAATAAAGATTTACAGCAACTAATTTTTCTTATTAACAAAATGCTTATTCAAACTTCTAATAAAACCATCATCATCATCATCATCATCATCAAATTCCTGCCATGTACCCTCAAGGGGTGTACAGGATATGACAGTACTACATGAAAAAATTACACCATTACTAACTTCCTATCTACAATTTTCCTCCAAATCAGTCTGTTACTTGTCAAGACTCCAACATTATCAGATCTTATATTTCTATCGTCTAAGGCACTTTGTACCGTATCAATCCACCTATATCTTGGTCTTCCTCTGGGTCGTTTTCCTGCCAACCTGGCAGAGAACACTTGTTTTGCTAATCTTTCCTCTCCCATTCTATTTAAGTGACCATGCCATCTGAGATTAGCTCTGCTAACGCATTCCTGGATGCTGACAATGTCAAGTTCTTTCCTAATATCCTCATTTTTAATATGATATTGCCATTGATGCCATCTGTTCACGCCTCTAATCTTTCTCAGGACTCTCATATCTGCGGTCTCTAGTCTTTGGTCAAGTGTTTTACTTCTGACCCAGCTCTCAGATCCATAAGTTAAAATTGGTTTGAACACAGTCTTGTATACAGCTAATTTAGTGTTCCGACTAATTTCTTTCTTATTCCATATGAATTTATTCAATTGACTTCCCACGATATCAGCTTCTGATTCTGTTGTCTATTTCTATATTTAGTTTACCATCTTCAGTAAAAATTGTGCCTAAGTAGCTGAAATGTTTTACTTGTTCCACAGGTTCTCCATTCACAACACAGTTGACATTTTCAATGATTCTGCCTATTTTCATTGTTTTTGTCTTTTTATTGCTGACCTTCATACCATATCTATTACAACAGCTATTCAATTTAGTCAGAGAATCTTGCAGACTTGTAGCGGATTTATTTAGAAGTATAACATCATCCGCATAAAGCAAAGAGCTGACATTAACATCTCCAATTTTGATATCAGGTTTAATACCACATTCCTTCATAATGTGATCCATATAGATAATGAATAACAGAGGGGATAATGTACATCCTTGTCTCACACCAGATTTAACATTAAACCATCTTCCTGTACTTCCTTCAATTCTAACTGCTGACTCACAACTCAAATAAAGACTAAGTATTGCTTGATATAATGCCCCATTGACACCATATAACTGCAGCGTATTGAATAGCTTCTCTCTTGGCACCTTGTCATATGCCTTTTCCAAATCGACAAAACTTAAATACAGATCTTTGTTATATTCCCATGCTTTCTCGACTATTTGTCGTAAAGTGAAGTTCTGATCCTGACAGCCTCTATTTGGCCTGAATCCAGCTTGTTCTTCACCAAGCTTTTCTTCCACAATTCTTCTCAACCGTTTCTCAAGTATACTTGCATAGATCTTGCCAGGAACACTCAGTAGGGAAATACCTCTGTAATTCTCACATTCAGTTTTATTTCCCTTTTTATATATGGGTACTATGAGAGCTCTACTCCAATCATCGGGAATTCGTCCCTCTGTCCAGGCTTTCTGAACTATGCAGTGCAGCCACTGTAAGACTCTTATACCACCATACTTCAGCATTTCTGGTCGAATATCATCTACTCCTGCTGCCTTTCCACATTTCAAGCCTTTGATGGCTTTGATGGCTCAAGACTAAATAGTGATCACTTCCAATTTCAAATCCTCTGTACACTCTGGTGTCCTGCACCAGGGAGAAAACATCACTATCAACAATAACATAGTCAATGAGACTTTTCTTATTCCTAGCCTCTTCTCTCCATGTGAATTTGTGCACATTTTTATGTTGGAACATGGTGTTAGTAATAACCAGTCCATGTCCTGAGCAGAAATCCAACAGATATTTGCCATTATTATTAGCTTTGCTCTTTTCTCCAAATTTTCCCAAAATATTTTTGTATGTCTCACAATCATTTCCTACTCTACTATTTAGATCCCCAACAAGGACCAACTTTTCCTTTTTCATTGTGTCAGTTGCTTTTTCTAAAGCCTCAAAAAATTCCTCCACTTCTACCTTAGTAAAACCTTCTGTGGGACCATAGGCACAAATAAGTCTCATTGTCCAGTTCCCCATTCTCATATTTGCCCACATTACTCTACTTGAGACTGACTGCCATTCAAGAAGATTAGCCTCGTATTTTGTGTTGAATACTATGGCTACTCCTTCTTTTCCTTGATTGTTATTGCCTGAATATAACATTTTGTATTTATTGCTCAGAAAGATCTCACCAGTTTTGGTCTTTTTTGTTTCAGTCACCCCTATTATGTCAATCTGGTACTTATCTAATTCCTCAGCTAGCTCCATTTCTTTGCCATTCAGGCTTCTTACGTTGATAGTACCGATCTTTAACTCTGGTGATGTTGAGTTGGGGTTTGTTTTCAGATTTGTTCCAGTAGCTGACTTTTTGCTGTTCGCCCTGGTTCCCTGGCGAAAACAACGGGGGACTTGTTTAACCGGGCGACGCCCCAGCCGGCATGAAATTTCTAATAAAATAAGAAATACTAATAACTACAAAATATTTCCATATCCATGTCTGTAATTGACATATTGGATTATATCCAACATAAACAAAAAAACAACAACAAATAAACAGGAAAAATTATATTTTATCAGATGTTTTTCTACATACAATCAGAAAGAGCAAAAGATTCATAACTAGGATTTCTTTTTCTTATGCTATATTTTCTCATATATACAGTACTTCTAAATGAGCTGCATACCTCTATTTGAATAAAAGGGAAAAACACTTTTACATGACTTAATAAGTTTTTTTTTTATTTATTTTTTTTTTTTTTAACAATTCCACCCATAAAAGGTTGTAAACCTATAGCATATTGTCACTGGGACTAAGAGTGAGAAAATCTGAGAAATCTACTACAGATACTGAACCTCGTACTTTTCTTAAACATTTCAGCTCCAAGAAGCAGCAAGACAGTGGTGTCACAGCAGGCAATGACAGTCATATACAACAGACACTACCATGCATTTAATGTCATGGTGGGATTAGAACTCACATTCTGGGAATTGGAGACCACTGACAGATCTGTTCAGTTAACCACAGTCTTGTATACAGCAATGTATACATGTTAAGCATAAATTTCTGTGTAATTGTAAGCATAAATGTACATACAATTACACAGAAATCTGAATATTATGTTCTTTATCAGTTTTTTCTTTATATGACTCCCACTTATAAAAGGTTGTACACCTATAGTGCATTAGTACCGTAAGTATACAGTATTTTGGTATTAGTACCATAGGCATAATAAAATAAATAAAAAAATCTAAGGCATTTTTCTCTAATTTCATTAATTTTTTTTCATATTTTTTTCTATTTTTACAATGCTTTTTACTTATTTTTACATTACAACTGCAGCTAAAGCCTCATTCTTTTCACAACTTTGTAGAAATCATGGTTTTCTTCTTCCACTCCCACAAAAGTGTACTTCCTACCAGCAGCATAATTTCCAGTCTCTTCTGCCTCTT
The DNA here is from genome assembly GCF_054136105.1 of Typopeltis vanoorti. Lineage (NCBI taxonomy): Eukaryota > Metazoa > Arthropoda > Arachnida > Uropygi > Thelyphonidae > Typopeltis > Typopeltis vanoorti. The sequence continues at coordinate 33,003,879 of NC_143567.1, read as the reverse complement.
TATCTCTCATCCCCTTAGTAAGATAAGAAGTCCACGAAAACTTAAAAACTACTGTCCACTCAATACACATGGTATATGGGAAGAACTTATAAAGAAGACAGTAAATGAGCATATTAGATGTTTAGCAGAAACAAATAGAACCATGCAGAAAAACAGAATGAAAGAAAAAAAAGGGCAAAATGGTGCCGAGTGATTTGAGAATAGCAGTGTATGGAGATTCCATTATTAGAGGACTGGTTAATAAGAGAGTCCATAAGGTCTGATATCCAGGAGGGAGAATGAGCAAGATAATTCATGCTTTGGACAAGATGAGGAAACCAGCAAGAGAATTAGTGGGGACAAATGATTTAAGTGAACTTAAGGAGAATGTAAAGGTGAATATTAGGTGGTTATTGAGGAGAGTGAAAGACAACAGTATAGTGGGAAAGGCTGTCAGTGTGTGGAAGTATAATAATGATGAGTCGAGAGGGAGAGCCAGAACCATGAATGGTATGATAGCAGAACTATGTGAGGAGAAGGGAGTACAGTTTGTGGACATATGGCACATATTTGAGGGAAGAGTGGAATTATACAGACATGATGGATAGCTGCAACCCTCTCAAAAGAGGAGGCCACAGAATTAGATTAGATGGATAGCATTTGAGCTTTTGGAGTGAGTGAGCCAGAGAAACAATGGCCAGATGGAAGTGCTGTGTGTAATGCAAGAAAGAGAACGGAAGTAAGAGATGAAGTGAAAGATTGGATAATGACAACGATACAGAGATCCCTGACGTGCAGAAATAATTTGGTTGATACCATTGTATAATGCTTGATCAGGCCTCATATGGATTACTGTGCACAGATTTGGTCACTTGGTGTTCATGTGATGAGGATATGTTAGAAAGGGCCCAGAGAAGATTCACAAAGGTATCAGTGGTCTTCGGAATGTAGCATATGAGGAACAATTGAGAGAATGTAAATTGCAAAGCCTTGTGAATAGGAGGATGGGGATATGATCAAAACATATAAGTTAGTCAGAGGTTGTTATCAGGTTGACATGGAAGAGATTTTTCATAGAATGGGAGAGGCAAGTAGAACAAGAGGATATCCCTGGAAACTGCATAAGGAAGATATGAGCAGGAAAGTGAGAAGCAAGTTTTTTGCATGGAGAGTGGAATACATTGCCTGAGTGTGTCATGAATGTAGACACATTGAATTAGTTTAATGCATGGTTGGATGAGATTGGATGTATGTTAGTGTACCTCCCACAACAAGTCTCTGACTCCATGGAGGTCAGATGTTAATAACAATGATATACAAAAAGTTAGTCACCTTCAGTGACCTTTTTTTTTTATTTTGAATTTCTGCTTGTACTGTTTTTTTTTTAAAAAACAGAGTATTTAAAAAATGTAGTATGCATTTTTATTTAATAACCAGACATTAAGGCACTAAAATTTAATTAAAGTGAAAATGAACAAACTGCAAACTTACGTTTTCAAGTTTACAATTGCAAATGGAATACCAGTTGGAGTGTTGAAAGCTGGTAATAACTTTTGTGCTATTTGTTCTGCTTTTTCTTTGAACATCTGTATAAAAAAAAATAAAAATAAAGAAAAAATTTAAGGCAATTTATTTTTAATAAATAAATAAATCTTGTCATGAATTGTTCAATTTTTGAGCTTATGTAAATTACTAAAATACCAAGAATAAATATTTGGTTTAAGTCTTGATGTCCTTAAATAAATGAAATGAATATCTGGCTGCAGCACTTGCTCTTTTCATTCATTTATTCTTAAAGAGATGTTCAGATAGGGATGGGGATTTTTTAGACAATAAATCAAGAGTATAATGTCTACAACTAAATGCAGTTCATCTTTCCTTTTCTTTACTCATAAATATTTGGTAACTCAACCATGGAAGATTCAATCAAAACCTATAGTACCAACAGCATTGTGGATGAACCAAGAGTTAAAATAATTACCAGAAGAATGCTCTGTAGTCCACATACAGTTTTTGCCACACTAGTGTAAATTAAAGATACCAAGAAATTATATACTTGATTTAATCCTTTATCCAAATGTAAGCAAACAAAGTTTGCACCTGAAGTATTTTCAGGATTGAGGCAACTCATATATATATAGAAGCTAATAACTTCACATCACTAATATGACTAATATCACAACAAAAATATGACTTCTGCATTACTTCAACCTTAGTATCACCTCTGGGTCTGGCTCCCACTGATGAGACCGCAATAAAGGTTGAAACCGGTTTGGGTAGTGACCCTGTATAATGCATAGTATTATTCATGTCCGCAAGGATATGTGCTTTGCATTATGGGATACTAAGGCAAATGGCTTCTATATGCGAGTTGCTCCAGTCCTGAAAATAAATAATTTCCTCAATCAAATTTGTAGTCTAGCTACCTGAATGTCTTAATAGGTGTCCTATCATGTTACTTCTCCTTTTTTTCTAATGTATATAGTATGTCATCTTTTTTTTCTGCCTTTCTTAATACTTCTTTATCTGTAACTCTTTCTGTCCATGTGATCTTCAGCATTCGATGCCAACACTACATCTTGAATACTAGAAGTTTTGATTTGTCTCTTTTTTGGAGGGTCCATATCTAATCGCAGATCATCCATGGATGTCAGCTTTGTGAAGTGGCTCTGTAGACTGTTTTTGTAGAAATAGGGGTCTTCAAGGTAGATATTGAGTACAGCTGTTACTTTTGCTGGAGCAGCAGTTCTGTGTTGTTTAGACACAATCCTTGTTAGTGTTCATGCAATTTTGGTTTTCAGCCACTATTCTTCTTTGCCAAAGAAGTCTTGCCTTTGTCTATGCAATCATAACTGGAGACTGTTGCTCTTAACACACTGACCAAATGGGTTGTTCTGGTTACAGATGCTCCTACTAAATGAGCTCCCACAATATGTCCTCTTTGAAAGTCTGACAAGTCACCCATTTCACTGACGGATCAGACCTAACTGCTGAACACAACTTTTACTACACCTACATACAACCTAGAGAACACAAACAAAGAAAAACACAACAAATGATATTCATATTTTTGTTTGTGTTTAACAGTGTAGCACACACTAATAACACCCCTATAACAATGGTGTTCACATTATTTTGTCCAAGCCCATATGTATATTAACATATGAAATTTTTATTTTAAAAATTGATAAACACTGAATGTAATAAGAAATATTTTTGAGTGACATGTCGATTATATATTTCAAATAGCTTGGGATATTATATAACATCTCAACTATTTGAGCAGCTAATAAAAAACAAAAAAATTTAAAAACTTACAAAGTCTTCATAAAATCATTCTCTTTCCTGTAGGCAGAAAATTTCTTAAGCAACTTGTTTTGCCAAAAGTACACTGGGTACTTGTGTTATCTTTTTACTAGAGATGAAAATAAATCACTCGCTAAAATTTATATAGAACTGTGGGGGGGGGGAGAGATTACTTAAAATATCTGCACTCCTATAGCAAACTAACAAGACCATTGAAAAAGTTGGCTATAGTGAATTTCCTTTAGAATATCATGGCACCTGTAAGATGCCAAGCCAACCACGCTAGCAAGCACACACTGCTAACATGGATAATCCATTTTCTTCATTTTGCATATGACAGATTCTAATCCAAAAATGAATTGATTTGCTTATTTCATCATTTCTTCTATCAGAAATACAGGAAAGGATGTAATAAAATTAAATTAAAATAAATATTATGCTTACCACATCTCCTGTCAATGCATAGCATGACAAAAGTCCCCCAATAAAGCGGATATTGGTCTCGAAAACAGAAATTTCAGAATTCTGAAAGTAACAAGAGTAAGAATAACATTAATAAATAAGTATAATACGGAATGAAAAGTAGTTTTTCTAAGATAGAAAAAAACTACAGCAAACAGATTAATCAATATTAGGCCAGATAATTTTTTTTTAAATCTCATAATATATTGTCCATCCCTGCACTCATAACTCTCTCACTTTTTCTTCCTCCCCAGTATTCATCTATTCTTTTTCACTCATCAAAATGTTTCAATGAACATTGATGGAAATTATCCATATCTAATTTATGTGTGAATAACTTTCAGAACATAAATATTTACATGCGATATCTACTAATGCTTTTGTGACTATATTACAAATGTCACCAAGTAAAATTGCATGTGCTGTGAGTTATATAAAATCCAAGAACCAGTTATCTTCAAGGTTAGCATTTAATTTCAACTTTTCTTGTAATATCTGATAATTCTAAATCAAACAATCTTCCACAGAATGGAGTAATAAAATTCACTTTAATATCAAAATATGCAAAAATGTGTATCTCTAAACAAAGATGCATCCACTGACAAAATATCCAACTGCAATCAAAAGTACAAAATAAAAATATGCATATGTATATAATACAACAATATACATATGCCACAGTGCAATACTAATTTATTAATCACATTAACAAATTAAGGGGATAAAAATCCCTTATTGTGTAAGGGATTTTTATCCACTTAATTTAATTAACTTTGCCAGAAAAAATAGCTGTTTGGCTTTTCATCTTATACAATAAGGGATTTTTATCCCTTAATTTAATTAACTTCACCAGAAAAAATAGCCATTTGGCTTTTCATCACATTAACAAATATTTCCTTTTACATCTTCAGCATTAGATGAAGAACAAAATACATAAAAACAGTGAAAACACATGTTAAAATAACTGGAACCATTTTAGACATGCAACTGTGTAGTGGCTAAGATAAAATACTAGTGTGCATGTGTGGGTGGGTGTTACAAATAATTATTTAATGCATTTGAGAATAATAATTTCTCAAACTTCAGGATCTGAAAGGCAATCATTATGATTTAAGGCTTCAGCACTTTCTTTGAATAAATGTTATAATTTATAATTAGAGTTATGTATGAGTATTATCTCACTGGATCCTGTGGTTAGTACTGTCAATTCCATGTTGAGCCAGACCACATTTTGAGATCTGATAAGCTGAATATGTCTCTGAAATTCCCAAATTAAAAATTTACCAATCCTGCAACAAAGGTGATATTTCATCTTTCGGAGAAGATAAAATATTGCACATCTGGTTGATAAGTGGGAAGGAGGTGGTGGCGAGTTTGAATTTCTTCAGAATAAGTATTACATGCTCAGAAATGACCTTTAGATTAGGAAGAAGTCTGCAGACTTCTGACTCCTTGAAGGATGGTAAAAGAAACTGCCAATAATTTTTATGTATAATTCTTAGGTTATAAGTGCTGAATAGAGACATTTGTATTGCTTCTGACAATTCTTTCTCCAAAGTAAATTTGAATCTGATGTAAATTTTTAATTTTATATAGAAATTATAATAGTTTGTAATTAGATTTAATGGAATCAATACTGCACAGAGAAATAATTAAACAAAGGTTTAATTATTCCAGTATTTCATTGCTTTTACAGTGTATCTTCTGGGATACAATATTAAAATTGTAATAACCACAAAATAAGTGAAAGATGTTAGGCTACAAGCAGAAAGTTCCAATGAGGAGCACCCTCTATGGGTACTGGTGGCTAGCCTTAGCTGTTGGATGTGAGGTCTAAGAATTAATTTTTCCCAAATCATGGGACGTTTAAGACAAAACATGGGAAACATTAATTCTTAGACCTTCCACACAAAAGCCAATACTAGCCACTAGCATTAGAGGGCACCATCTCTCACACGACATTAGGCTTCTAGTCTAACATCTTCCTTATTGTTTTTGCGTGCTTATGTGAGTGTTATTACAATTTTTACATTGTAATGTACTGAAATGAAATTTTACATTGTACTGAAATGAAGGGATAACATTTGAGACTAAAATATGAATTTCTCAAATTCCTGAGAGACAACTATCTTAGACAGCATGTAAAGGAGGGGACATGAGGATCAAGAGTTTTAGATCTGATCAATTCATCAGAGGATGTAATTATGAGTGGGGTTTGCACCCTCTTCCATTTGGTGAGAGTGATCATGAAGTGATTACTTAGTCTGTGGCTAGCTGTATGAAGACTTCAGTGAGGAAAGGATATATGTAGAAGTACAAGGTTGATTATGACAAGCTTAGGAGAGAGCTTGGAACTATAGCATGGAATGAGAAGTTGAGCAGTAAGGAAATAAATTGAGAACTGACAAAAAAATACTTGACAGCAGCAATGTGTGAATGTATTCTGTATTCTGAAGGTCAAAAGGCTGAATAAGATAGGTGTAAAATGGATGAATGAGGGGATTAAGCATGAAATCTGGAAGAAGAAGGAGGAACTTTGGAGGCAGCACAAGATGAAAATGATAACAATCAGATGCATGAAGCACATAAAGAACAGGTCAGGAGAGCGATTCAGTTCGTAAGGATAAAAAAGTGCAGTATGAGCAGAAAATTGGCAGATCAGGCAAAAAAAAAAAAAAAAAAACTTGTGAGTTTTTCAATATGTGGCAAGTAGAAAGAAGAATGATTATGGTAAGATGATGTAAATGGATGAAAGTGGAAGATTGGTAACTACTGCATAGGACATAATCGGGGGTGTTCAGTGAGCAGTTTATCAGGGTGTTTCATTCTCAGTGTGAAATCAATAGCTCTAGTGTAAAGAATGAAATGAGAGAAGACTTAATGATGAACAAGTAACAATTATATGAGGAGTTAAGTAAACTAGATGTCAATAAAACAAAAGGACTTGATGACATATCACCACATCTCAAGGGAATGTTCAAAGAGTTACCATTAGCCTTGGCCTACCTGTTTAACAAGAGTCTTGCAACAAACAAGTCTCAAAGGAGTGGAAAAAGGTAAAATTGTTCCACTTCACCAAGGTGGTGATAAGGCTAAGGCTACAAATTATAGGCCAGATCTGTATATCTGGAGTTGTAGATAAAGTATTGGAGAGGTATCCTATTTCTGAGCAATAGGATACAAAAGTAGATTGATAGGATGAGTCTTTCCACTCCATGGCGGTCTGGTGTTATTACCATATTTAATCGAATATAACTCTCACTTTTTCCCCAAAAATTAAAGTTAAAAAATAATGGTGCAAGATATATGTAGGGATTTTCAGAAACTAAAGTTTTACAGAAAAAAACTAAATTGACATTTATAACTTTTATGACATTTATTCCTTGGTATTCATTAAAATTTATAATTGCTCACACTATTTATAAAATGAATGCATTTAAATCTTAATTATCAATGCTATTTAGAGATCAGCGGCTCACCTTCTTCATGCGATGTATACAAATCTTTAGTGACAATGCTTCTGTAATTACATTTAAATAAACAGTTTCATTATTGCTTGTCCTTTTATCATTTCGGAATTATATGATCTTTGAGTTTATAACCAGCACTGTAACTTGAACATTCCTCCATATTTCAAGCAAAAATTACCAGTAATTTACAAGACTTGAGATACTTTATGTACAGTCCTTCACAAATGACTAATGAGAAGTGAAAGCAGAGTGCAAAATGGACAGCAATGGTAAACTGGTAGAGAAAGTGCAGCTATGAAGACGTGCATATGATTGGTACAGTATTAACAAAAGATCGTGTGACTCAATGACAAAAGCAAGCTGATGATTGTTGAGCTGAAATGCCAATTATCTTCAACCGAGTTCCAAAATATCTGAAACTGCCATAACAACATTCACTATCTATTTCTTAAAGTTTTAAACTTTCTTTGTGTGCGAAGTATATGCAAAAATTTTTCATTTCTTTTTTCATAAAGTAAAATCAGGGGTGCAATATATATGCAAGGGCAAATTATATTTGAGTAAATACAGTAGTAATAATAATAATTAGTCACATGCTTTTCAAATGGTTCATTATCTTTTTCAGTGTCTACAGAAAGCCAATACACACTGGAACACACATAAACAATCACACTATTATGCAGCAAATATTTGGTATCCTTAAATTACTAACACTCAAAGCAATATATTCAACTAGCTAAACAAAACTCTTGGAAAGACATTAGGTAAGAATATAAAAAATAAATATCAGTAAGGTGACAAAATGTTCTGGAGGCTATTGAAAAATCTCAGAAACTTTTTAATTTCTTTTTTCATAAAGTAAAATCAGGGGTAAAATATACACGAGAGGGCAAGTTATATGAGTTGAATGAAGAGAGAGTAAAAGGAACCATAGATGATAAAGGTGACATCTAAGGTATTTTTAGCTGCATCCTAAGGATAAAAAATATTCTAGATGTGTTGAGTAAGTACTTTAAAACACTGATGAATGAAACATAGAGTGAAAGAACACAATGATAGAAAATATTCAAGAGTAATGCAATTACAGGAGTACATATCAAGAGTTGAGGTAGAAAAGAGTATCAAAGGCCTGAAATGTACACACGTAGATGATATTCGACTTGAAATGCTCCAATATAGAAGTATAAAAGTTTAACAGTAGCTGCGCTGCGCAATTCAGAAGGCTCAGCCAGACAGTTCAATTCTAAATGATCAGTGTAGAGTACTCTCACAGCACCCATCTAATCTACACAGTATTGCTATAAATATTGTTACAACTTCTGCACACCATGAGCTGCCTACAGAATTGCATGAGCCCAGTTCCATTAGTGGCACTGTGAACCACCTATATTCACATATTTATTAGTAGAGAGAGAGATTTGTCTAGCTGTGCGAGTTAACATGCAGTGGAAAAATTATGAGAACCGTGTAGCTGTAATAACACTTCACAAGGTTGGAATGCAGTCAACTGTTATTTTAAACAAGCTAAAAACACTTGAGATCAGTAGGATATTTGTGTATCAGACTATTAACTGTTATAATGATATAGAAGACATATCTGACCACTGCCAAAGAACAGTCAGCAATACTGCTTTAGGACAGCAGGTGAGGATTGTGAAGGCACGCCTCTGCCATAATCCTGTGAGAACGCAGAAAGTGATGTTGAAAGAGACGAACGTTTCACAGAGAACAATGTCACATTGATATATGGTCCAGCATATCACCAATCATATGATGATATGCTGGACCACATATCACCATGTGATTGGCCATCTGGAAGTCCGATCTGAATCTTCTGGACTTGTGGTTGGAGCTTGAGAGAGTAGCCTGCAAGAACAACATCTCAGCATTGCAGCCTGACAGTGGATTTGAAGTGAGCAGTGGCGGTGTTTCCATTGGATGTTGTATATGCCACCATCAATATGTGGCCTCACAAAATTCCAGTGTGCGTGAAAGCAAAAGGGGAAATTTCGAACATTGAATGCCATTATATGCACGTTATACAAGTGGTTTGTATGTGCTGAAAGCTGTAAATCATATAGTTTTCAGCTAAAAACCACATGCAGAACGTGCATATTGCAGCAGTAATAGATTAAAGGTTTATGCACTGTTCAAGTTGTAACAGTATTTATGGCTAGACTTGGTAAAAAGAGGGAAATAAAACAAAATATGAGAATTTTTTTAAACGTAACTCCTATCCAAAAAAAGGTTGTCAACTAACAGTAACTGAAGGTGGGCTCAGGATTTTTTATTTTTATTATTTTCTATTTTTATTATGAAAGAAAATAGCATTAGGCTTAATATCAAAATTGGAAATATTCAACTCAGTTCTTTATGAAGATGATGTTATACTTCAAAATAAATCCAGTGCATGTCTTCTCGATTCTTTGACTTGACTGAATAACTGCTATAACAACTTTGGTATGAAAGTAAGCAAAAGAAAGACAAAGACTATTAAAACAGACAGGAACAATGAAAGCCAGCTGCATCATGAATGGGAAACCTATAGAACAAGTATATTTCAGCTATTTATGCACAATTTTTAATGAAGATGGCAAATTAAATATGGAAATAGACAACAGATTAAACAAAGCTAGAATGAATAAATTTATAAGGAATAAGAGAGAAATTAGTCAAACACTAAAGTAGCTGTAATATCTTGTCTTGTGACAAGACAATACATTATTGTCATGTATCAAGCATTGTCTTGTGACAATGTTCAGGCTAATTTAAACTTATGGAATTGAGAGTTGGTTTAGAAATAAAACAACTGATCGGAGTCTGGAAATGAGAGTTCTGAGAAAAATTAGGGAAGTGGACAGATGACATCAATGGCAGAATCACACTAAAAAGAAGGAAAGAACCTGACATTGTTAGCATTTAGGAATGTGTGAACAGAGCTAATCTCAGAATGAGATGAGCAGAATGAGAAAAGAAAATTTGCAAAGCATATGTCTAATTGCTGGATGACAGAAAAAAGATCTTATGGTTTGTATGTGCTGAAAGCTGTAAATCATTTACAGTTTTCAGCACATAAAAACCACATGCAGAACGTGCATATTGCAGCAGTAATAGATTAAAGGTTTATGCAATGTTCGAGTTGTAACAGTATTTATGGCTAGACTTGGTAAAAAGGGGGAAATTAAACAGAATACCCTAGAAAACTGAAATAAAATATCTGACAATATTGATATCACAACAGATATCCTACTGAAGAAAGATGGTTGTTAGGAAGTTTGTAATAAGGTAAGCTTTTCATGTTGTACTATCATAGTATCCTGTATACATATCTGGAATTTCAGAATGACAAATAGCAGCTTAATATCTTACTTATTTTATTCTTATGATGCTGAGAGTTAATGCTCGTAAATAAATGGAATAAATTATTTCCTTTTTAATAATGTTAATTATGATCTGTTTTTGTGTGATATCTAAAATCAACCTGGACATCATTTTTGTGTTTTGATTTTCCATATCAGTTTCCACTGTCTTACTCATAATGTTATTTATTGTTCTGATCTCTCTCTCACAGGCAACAATTTTTTAAATTGTTGCCTGTTGCAATCATCTTTTAAAAAAAGAAAAACCAAAAACTGTTAATAGGAAACTAGTAGTGAAATACTGTTTCGGATCATAATATCTGGTATATCTGCTGAAGGTATAAACAAGAACCATTAAGCATAATTACTCTAAGACAAAAAAATAACAATAAAGTAAAATAAAAACATCCTAAAATTAAATGCTTGAATTCAAGGAGAGATTGTGTAGATAGTTTGGATCTCCTACGATGAGTCTTCAGACTCCATGGAGGTGGCCATATAAAAATAATAATAATAATAATAAAAACATCCTACAGATGATAAAACCTATCCTGAAATCAAACAAACTCACATCATGATTATTCAAGACCACAAATTATTCACTAGAGACTATTCAAGAAATTTCCAAGTTTCTCATGTCACATCCAAGAGACTTTCATTTATTTATTTATAAAGCATATGTACATCACTTTAACAATGATGAAGAATTAAAAAGAAAATATGTTAGGATGAGTGGTTCAAAAGTGATGTCCCTGCATTTTCCAAAAATGCTTTTGATGCCTAAGTTCAATGTTAGGAAAAAAAAAAAAAAAAAAATTATCTAGAATCAAAATAGATACATTGAAAACTAAATGTAAGTAACTAGTATCCTCTAATATTTGTATTTGAAATTTAATTTACTTAAATATTTTTAGTTTTATCCAAAAAGAGAAATTACTTTTCAGATCCATCTTTGTACCTGGAAATTGAAAATTTGAATGTTTTCAAATTTTCAATTTGAAAACATTCAAATTGAAAGAATTTGAAACATTCAAATTGAAAGAATTTGTCTATAGACAAAGCAAAATTGAAAATTTTGCTTTGTCTATAGACAAATAGAGGGAACCAGCTAGAGGCATCCCAATTTTCTGTATATAACATCATTGAAATATGAGTCCAACACATAAAAAAAAACTCCTATTTATGGCACACCACTAGTAGTTAACATCTCAAGAAATATATTCAAATATGAATACCAGAATGGTGATTAAAACTGATCTTGCCACTTAATAAAAGGAAACAGATCTCTCTGGAATAATAATTATGTTGAATTTAATTAATACTTGTATTCTGTCTATGTCACAAAATCATTGTCTTCAACACAATCAACTAACAAGCATATACATACAGGCTAACAAAAGAAAGTGGTGAACAAAAAAACTATATTCTCAAAAATGCTTGCTTTGTATCTGTGGACACAATTAGATGTTTTCATCATTGGCTGAAGGTCTCATGGTAACTCCTGAATGTCTGGAAGAGGGAAAATCATATTTGTATGGGTTGTCCAGAAGTTTTTCAGGGATGAGGCAAATTACACACAAAATTTTCTCTCTCTTTCTCCCCACACTCTTTGTGCTTGATATCTGTTTCTTTCTAGTAGTTTTCTTCTATTGTAATCTGTAGCAGAAATCAGTGGCATGGTCATCTATTCCTAAGACTTTATAGCAGAAGTACTACTATAGTTCCTATTTTCATCTATCAGAAGAATGTTTTAAGCCATCTCCTAGAATGGCCCAGTTGAGCCATAAGTCAGCAGTCAGTGGAAACTACACTCTCTAAATTATATTTTGTTTTTCCTTAACTTAAAGATCATGTTTAAAGTGGTCATCCTTGGCTTATCAACATTCCTAATTAAGCCTAAAATTAAGTGAATGGTAAACCCTTATATATGTGTCAGAGAGAAAAATTGCTTCTTCAAGCAAATAAATTAAAAATAAATTAATAAAAAAAAGCAAATATATGAACCTTACAAAGCAAAAGTTAAGCAAGCATTTGTTGTTTACTTAACTCATTGTTAATTTACAGATACAGCAAAAAATGAACCAATATTGACTGAAAAGTATTTATTTAGTTTGCAATGCTTGCTAATTTTTTTCTAATAAAATATGCTTAAACTAATAAAACAGAGTTTAATGTTTTATTAGTTTAAATACAGTTTAAACTGAAAATTTAAACTGTATAATAAATGCTGCAGTTAAACGTTTTTATCATAAAGCATAAAGTTTTATCATATGTTAGGGAGACAGTAGGAGAAGAGGTTTTAAAGTGTATATCATTTTTAATTCCATCCTCACAAAAGAAAGTGTAGCAATATATTCATATCCAATGTCCTCACAGTCAATATTTTCTTTTATGTGTGTTGCAAATAATGCTGTGATTTTATGAATACTAATTAAATATAAATAAATAAAACTAAGTTTTACAAGAATTTTAGGTTACAAATCTCTGCTTAATTCAAACATCACATAACTAAATATCTTTATATATAGGGGTGGGGGGGGGGAAAGGATGGAAAACAACCAAGATGAAAATCATTATTGCCTTACCCCTTGATCAAGATTTAGATTTGCTGCAACCCAATCTCGACCTTTCCTATATTCATCCATAAGACCCATAATATATAGTGTATCTAAGCCATCAACAATAGTTGCACCTAACACTGTCTTTCCAAAGATACCAGCTGAATGACCTCGTTTTGAAAGAGGACGTAACTCATTTTGTCCCCAGGCATACTGTACATAATTGTCCCATGCATGCTTCATCATCTGAAAAATAAATAAATAAATAAACACACACAAGCACAGCACAGGTGCATATTATGTGCATAAAGAGTTTCTGTAAATTAACATTAAATTATATTCAGTTAAAATTTTTAATTTAAAATGAAAAAAAATTAAATTACTTTAAATTTTATTTTTTTATTTAAAAAATAAGTCAAAATATTTAATAGTAACATTAAATTTCAAAACATAAAAAGCACTTAAAAGTAAAAATTAACCATGCAAAAAGTTACTTATGGATTTCTACATAACACAATAGCTTTTCTAGTTAGTGAAGGCCTGAATTTCTAGAAATATATTATATTGTATATTAAGATTAGGTACAAAATTAAAATGTACTAATACTGCAGTATTAGGATTTCTGAAATTTCAGGGTCTGTTTTTCTTGTCAGTATTTTTTTTCATATAACATTTTAATTAACTTAATTTTAGGTTTTCTTTTTGCTTATAGGTCTTGTGGTCTTTCATGTGTGGAATCAGATATAAAAAAAAATTCTTCAGAATTTCTTCAAAACCTCTGACTTTTCTTATATATCCTAAAAGAAAAAGAGCAAATTATGACAAATTGATGAAACATGGGGATTAAAGAGTGGTGATTAAAAAGGGATTAAAGAGAGGTCATCATAGGGTGGTGTATGGTGGAGTGGAATCAAGGAGAATGAAGGTGACTAGTGGAGTGCCTCAGGACTATGTACCAGGACCACTACTCTTTAATTTGTATATTAATGACATAGCAGAAGATTTGAAGGGAGGGGTGGGGAGACATTCAGTTGTGTTTGCCAATGATGCAAAGCTAGGGAGGGCAATACAGGAAAACTTCACTTAACATGATTAATTAATCCATCAATTAATGCATGCAAAGTGCAATTGTGTTAAGTGACTACGATAAGCAATAGAAATAATTATAATTCATCCATCAGCTATCGTAAATTTGAAAGGAAAAAAAATAAACTATATTAGAGATAAAACCATCAAAATTAATAAAATTCGACTGCTTAAATTTTTATTTAATGTCAGAACATCTGATTGAGTTACTTTTTAACAAAAAAAATTAAGTAAAGATTATAAAAATCAAATGGATATTAAATCCAGCATCATTTCAAAGCCGAATACAGAAACTATAAAAGTTTCATATGAAATTTTACCAGAGAGCTTATCGGGGAATACACTCGCCAGCATTTACGAGTTGCCCTAGCCAGACCTTATAGGAGACATGATTGCTATGCCCAAGTGTCCCTATATTTGCCTCCTATTGGTCCATTCTGATAGGTTTCACTGGCCTGACAGCTATTTCAAACTGGTTAGTTTTTGTCAGAGACCACTGTTTAAGAAGAGTCTTTTTATAAATTAGGCAACCTGCAGACCAGACCAGATCAGATCCTATGAGTGACCAAAAGATTGTCCAACTCAAAGTTGGTACCACTCAGTAAAGGGCTTACCCTACCACCGAACAGAACCGCTCATATTCCAGGGAAAAGCATCCACCAACAAGGCCCCCCCCCATGGGCCATGCCGGAAAACACTTTCCCAGGAGACACAAAATGCTCTCTCAAGGCAATCGTATCACCCCTTTTCTGCCTATCAACCAATTTCTGCAACCCACAAATCTTCAATCTGTTCTCATAAGGTTCATTCCATAGACCTACTATCATCTTGGTCACTCGCTTCTGGATCCTCTCCACCTCCTCCCCATCTAGAAGAAACCATGGCACCCAGATCTGGGCACAATAGTCAAGATGGGGTCTTATCAAGCTCGGTACAGAGGAACAATAACTTGCTTTTCTCTGCTCGTCAAAGTATTCTTCAGTAACCAAGTGATTTGATGAGCTGATTTAGCCACTTTTGCAATGTGCCCCCTAAACTTCGACTCCCTATCCACCAACACTCCCAAATCCCTGGCCACGTCAATCTTCAATCTCCTGGAGTAGAGTTCCACCAATGTGGTATACTGCTGCTAATCTTTTCACCCTAAAATGCATAACCTTACACTTTGCCACATTAAATTGACATCCATTCTCCTTAGCCCAGTCTTCCAATCTATCCAAATCATCCTGCAAAATTTTGACATCATGTGCATTCACTATTGCTCTACCCAACTTTGCATCATCAGCAAACAAATGAACAATTCCTCTCAGATCCTTTCCTATATCGTTAATGAACAAGTTAAATAGTTGTGGTCCAAGAACAGAACCCTGCGGCACACCACTGGTCACAGGTTGTCTTTTGGACTCTACCCCTGAATAAACTACTCGCTGATATCTCTCCATCAACCACCCTCCTATCCATCTCGCCAACCCTATATCCGTCCCCATATGCTACAGTTTACTGATTAGAATTCCATATGGTATCCTGTCAAAGGCCTTAGCAAGGTCCAGCAGTATCACTGTATACCCAGTGGTGAGCTATGGAAATTTTAACAAAGGGCTCGCATCGTCGAGCAAAAAAATAAATAAAATAAAATAAAATCCGTATTTCACACCAAAACTTTTATTAATACAGCTTGTGTACAAATTCCAATCAAAAAGTATGAGAGGACAATCAACCTCTAAATTTAGGCTATCATTTTTAAACAAATATTTCATGATCTAAACATGAAAATATTTGCACACAATCAACTGTGTTAATTTATCTTACATAAGAAAAAGATTTTTTAACTATCAAAATATAATAAGAATGAAATATTTTATAATCTTTTATAAAACATTTGATTAGCTACTGGTTTTACCATATGACTGGCTACCAGAAGGCAGAAGGGTATAAAGATAGCACATGGGCTTATTTTATTTTCAAACTTGGGTGCATTCATTATAGAGGAGCTGGAACAATAATTCCAAATAATCTGTTCACTGTCGAATAGACTAATTTTTGTTAGGTTACCATATAGTTTGTCGCTTAATATGTTTCAAAAAAAAATTTTTTTTTTGGAAAAAATAAAAAAAGTAAACAAGAAGAATAAGGGGCTCGCAAATTTGAAAAAAATTTAACAAGGGGCTCTTGCGAGCCACTTATAGCTCACCACTGTGTATACCCATTATCCTTATCCGTCACTGTGTTAAAAAACGTAAGCAAGTTAGTGAGGCATGATCTACCCTTCACAAAACCATGCTGACCCCCCATACAGTATCCCATTTTCATCTATCCATTCCTGTATTTTTCTCTTGACTACTTTCTTCAAAACCTTGACAACGACTCCTGATATGCTGATCATATCAGGAGTACTCCTGATGTTGGTAATTTGCAACAGCAGTCTTGGAACCTCCTTTATGCAGTGGAACTATTTTCCCCTCTTTCCACCCTCTCGGGACTAACCCATACCCGAGACTCAAATTAAACAAAATGGTCAAGGCACTGACAATTCTTTAGTTGCTTCACGTAAGATCCCAAGCTGGTATCATCCAATCCCACAGATGTATTCAACATTAAGGTTTTGTAATATACTATTCACCTCCATTTCATTCATCTCAATTCCCGTATAAGCTATTGGTTCCTTCATTCCTGCAATATCACCATCTGGATAATATACTCTTGCAAAGTGCTCGCTCATTAATTCCACTATATCAACTGATTCAGTTACCTCCCTACCATCGGCATTAATTAAAATCATTCTGCCATAGACATTTTTTCTTTTACTTGCAGCATATCGAAAAAACTGTTTGGGATTCTCTTTAGCTTGCGTGGCTAATTTCTTTTCATAATCGGCTTTTGCTTTTCTTACCACACTCGTTACCCTTCTGGCCTGTGCTTTATACTGTTCATGAGCCTGCATGTCACCTTTCTCCTTAAATTCCCTCCACAGGTGTTTCTTTTTTTGCAGTTCAAGCTTAATGGTGTTATTCATCCATTTAACCCCTACTTGATTTATTATTCAGACTCTAGGTATACAGTCAGCCATTGCTTCATGCAAACACTTCTTCACTGCCTCCCATGCACTATCCCATGGCACTGAACCAATCAAACTCCTAAGCTTGTCATACTTAGGAGTTTGTGTATGTGCACTAGGCATACTGACTGTATACCTAGTGTACAAGCTTGTATACGAGGTATACAGTCAGTCATTACCTCCTTCAAACGCTCCTTTACCACTTCCCATGCACTATCAACCTCCAGCCCTTGCAGTTTTACATGCCATGGCACTGAACCAAGCAATCTCCTAAGCTTATCATACTTATCAGCCCAGTAATTCCACATGTACCCTTTCTTAATTGAAAATTCCACACATTTAGCCACCTCCCAGGTCAAGACATTATGATCATTCTCACTATTTTGGTGGCAACATGGTAATATTCATTACAGTCAAATTCTCAGATGCAATTACTAGGTCAAGCACTCTCAAACCCCTAGTATATTCCATTACATGCTGTCTCAGGTAGTTATTCCTTAATAACTGTATAAAATCCAATTCCTTCCCCCCATGTGTCTTCTCCTCCTTCCAATCAATATTACCATAGTTGAAATCCCCCATAATAATTACCCTCCTTCTACTCATTGCATATATTTGTCTGTGCATACTATCTCCACCATCTATTCCATCACCTGGTCTATAGCAGCACCCAAATGTATATTTTGTTCCACTAGTCTCAGTCTCACACCAAATAGCCTCAAATGTGCTCTCTTCACTATCCTGCAGTTCAACTTCAATTCTCCTTGGCTGCAGTTCATCAGCTATCATTAATAACACTTCCCCCCCCCCCATTCTTTTCTCTCTGTCCCTCCTAAACACACTATACCCTTCACATTCTATCCCACTAGCTATATCATCTTCTGTCAGCCATGTCTCACTAATGCCAATAACCTGTGGCCAGGATGAGCCAACCAAGGCCAAAAATTCTTCCTTCTTGTTCCTAATACTCCTGGCATTAGTATACATGAAGTGCAGAAGCCTGTTAGTCTCACCCCTATCTTGATGCCTTATACTAACTATCCCATTCGGATTTGTTGTCCTTCGTACTAGCTCAGGCATATTATGCATATTCTTACACTCAACTGATGTCTGCATATCCACTTCCTTCCCCTAACAGCTCTAGTTTCCCTGATTCTGCACATCCACTTTCACTTCATTCAGCAACACTTTTTCCAGTCTCCGCACACCAAATCCATTCAGATGCAAACCATCCATCTTATATAAGTCCTTTCGCCCATCAAACTCACTCCATACGTCCACAAACTCCACACCACTCCTCCTGCATAACCTGCGCATAAGGTCATTTGCAATTATGATCCTTCTTCTCAACTGTTCTCTGTCATACCGCAGCAACAGATTTGAATTAAATTAATCCCAAATTCACAGTGATTAATAACCTCAGTACTATTTACAGTTGACTCTATCACCTGCCTCCCAAGCAAATCCCGTTTCCCTGTTTTTGACCATTTACTCTATCCTTTATCAATAAATGTTCTAAATGCCAAGCACCCAATCCATTTAAGTGCAAACCATCTCTCTTAAAATACTCCTTCCTTTTATCAAACTCATCCCAGACATTCATAAAATGAATATTCAGTTTCATTTCATTGCAGAAGCTTTTACACAATCTTGACATCATTCCATTTACTATAATTGCTCTTCTGTTTAATTCATCACTATCAAATCTTGGTAGCACACTCATGATCTTTTCACTCTCACTCTTTGCATTCATTGCTATCATTAAATCCTTCAAATCCTGTCTCACAGAAAATCTTTCGCTACCTAGATCATTCGTCCCTATAACTGCAATAATCTCACTCGTTCTATCTTTCTGCAATTTCACAGCATCAGTTATATCCTTAATCTTTGACACAGGATAACACACTTTAATTACTCTACCATCCTTCACACCCTTAATTATAGAATCCCCATACAGCACAATATCTTTTCTGCTCCTTTTTAACTTGACATCCTTTATCCCCACAGATGCTTGTTTTTGTCCCTGATCTTCTCCCACATGCTTTTGTATATTGCTCAGCAATCTCTGTGTATATATTTCTGCACTATTTATTCCATGTACACACTCATTTAATTTGTTACTAAATAATCTGTCATTCTCATTCCATGTCATTCTTAATCCCCCCCTTACTTTCTATTCCATAAAAAACATTAGAACATATTGGAATGCTGAAATATAGACTATACAATTTGGTCAGATCAAAATTATAAAATATATTAGTCATTTAAAAATGTCAGTTCCTTTGTCTCAGGAGAACTTGCACAACACAGTTTACTCCCCATGCTTCTATCAGTTACATTGGGATATGGCTGAATAAAAAAGGAACGTTTCCTATGAGACTGATGGCTCCTAACTGTGAACTCTTGATGATCACTTAAACTTGGGACATTAGACAAACCAGATGTATCATCATATATAACACTAAAACCTCGGTGTTTATACGAGTCAATTAATACAAGCAAAACAGTTGATACATTAGAAGATGTGAAATGAACTGCATTATCTTTCATTTCTACCTTGACATCAGATTCAAGAAATGATAATACCATAGATACACAAGATGATAAAGATGTTAAGTAATCTGGATTGACATCCCTAGCAACTACAGAAGAAATGGTTGACTCAGATGACATATCAAAACCAGAAAATAAAGGATTGATGTCATCACTACCCAAGATTTTGATTGGCAGTTGAGAATTAACTGTAGCATCAGAAATTGAATGGGACAATACACTGGTATGCACACATTCATCTGAATTGATGAAAGGATTGTTGTCATCACTACCCGAGATTTTGATTGGTAGGTGAGAATTAGCTGAAGAATCAGAAACTGATAGGGACACTTATATACACCTCCATCTGACAGTTGGCCTTCAGCATCCAGATCAAGGCCACTTGAATGTTGATTTAGATGACCATACTCATTTGGCAAGTCTGACTACTTATCCTTTAATGATACCAAGTCATCTATAACAGTGTTACTTGAGTTGTCAGATGTTGTTTTCAATTATTTACCCAGTTTAATTTTATTAAGTGGGATAGAAACCATCGTTTCAAGATGTTTAATTTTTGACAACGGCTGCCTTACATTACCTATAGACTTTTTTGGCCATTTGATACTCTTTGTAACGTTCAGATCTAAGTCATCACAGGACTTTTTGACGAACCCCTTGCTGACTCTTACTTATCTGTGTTTCCTTCTTTGAATGCCGTTTTCTTTGGCCAGACACAATATAACTATGCATGATCGGTTTCCCTGCTTCCTAACATTCATTACCTGAAGCTTCCTGCTGTGTGCTTTCCACAGAATCATAGTGCTTATTAGCAACTTCCAAAAAATCTTTCACTTTTAGCAACTCTGCAGCTTTTAACAATGGAAGCATATCCTGTGAAATATTAATTTCTCCATGGTACATATATTGGACCATCAACCTTAAGTCATTAAAGTTTATATCATTTAATGTCACAACAGGATGATTACTTGAGTTCTATAAAAATAAACTGTATAGAAGAGAGCTGCTTGCAGATAGAACTACTCTTTGAGCCTTAAGTCATTCCCTCACACGATAATGTTACACCCACCAAACTTTTACTAGCAAGTAATTTATCAAAAGCACTTAATATATTATCTATGCGATTATGCTCTTTCAAGCAAATTTTCTGTGATCATGTTATCATATTGAGTTCTGAACTAGCATTAAAATAATAAATTCATATTAGGATTCTTTAACCAGAGAATTTCGATTCTTTAAAGTACCATGCCCCTAACTACTTAAAAAACTGCAGGAACTGCCAAAATGCTTCATCAAACACATCATGACACAGACAACATTAAACAATAAAAATACATTGCTTCAAATAATCATCTCAGTATTATACACTTATAATTAATAGTTTTCAATATAATACCAAGTACACATGCTCAGAGAATGACAAGATTAGGCTTAACGACTACCGATACCAATAGCAAGATTTGGCTTAACACCAACAACACAATACATATAGTACATATACATATACACTAACTATATACATATAGTATTTTCATGGAGAACAATAATAAGATTATGGAATTAAATAAATTTGCTCTCATTGTGCTAATTATTACTAAGAATATTAATAAAGTGTAGTCTTTGTATACTATTTATGGATATTTTTCGTTTCAAATCGCTTTGCAATTCTCCAGCATTTGTGAAAACAAAACAAAACAAAACAAAAAATGAATAAATAAATTTAAAAAAATAAATAAATAAACTCATTCCAGGCCTCAGTAACACACCGATTTTTTTTTTTTTTTTTTTTTTAAATACGCTGAAAAGAACGTTACTGTTACGTATTGTTTGGCTGTTATCTCTGGAGGAAAGGGGGGGGGGGAGATGACTGATGGAAAAAGTGCAGAATAGCAGTAGACATTAAAGTAGGTCATGTTATATGAAAACCCATTGCGACTTGCATAGTTGCAAATTTGAAAGACTCTTTATGGAATCAGCCTCAGCCCTATGAAATTCTCCAAACCTCAACAAATTTGGTTGTATGCGACTGCCCCAAATTTGGGAGGCCTACATCAGCAGACCTTCAGCCCAACGGCCAAGAACACCTATTTAGCCCGCTAGAGGGCACCATCTGCACTGTTAGGAGAACAATAGCTTCATCTCTTCATTCCCAGTTTCTGTGTTGTAGTGCCTACGTGCACGTAACTTTTTTTGTAAGTTCCTTTAGAAGATGGCAACGTGACGTTGCCGAAATATCGGAAAATATTTATTAAAGTTTAATTTAATTTATATCCTTAACTACGTTGCTCAATTCCTTAAGTGTTTTAATAATGCATAACCAACGTATAAGCCTGTCTACGAGAATTAACAAATTATTATTACTATGGGCAACTCCAAAAAGTCCTTAGACTCATCAAGGGAGGCCCTAAACATCATGTCCATGACAACTATTTGACATACACACAGTATCTATCATACTTTGCCTTGAACTCATTCACAGTTATAGCAGCCACAACAGACTCTGGCAGCTTATTCCACTCATTTACCACTCTAAAAGTAAAAAACCTAGCTCTAATACCCTTACTAACCACACTCTTGCCCAGCTTCCATGGATAGACCCCTAGTCCTCCCACCACCAGCCCTATTCTCAAAAATATCCTCTGAATTAATCTTATAGAAACCCTTCAGTAATTTGAATGTCTCAATCATATCCCCCCCCCTCTTCTGCCAATCAACCAATTTCTGCAACCCACAAATCTTCAACCTGTTCTCATAAGGTTCATTCCATAGACCTGTTAACTTCTTGGTCACTCGCCTCTGGATCCTCTCCACCTCCTCCCCATCTAGAAGAAACCCAGGTGACCAAATCTGGGCAGAGTAGTCGAGATGGGGTCTTAATCAAGGCCCGATACAGAGCAACAATAACCTGCCTGTCTCTGCTCGTCAGAGACAGGCAGGTTATTCTTCAGTAACTAGGCGATTTGATGAGCTGATTTAGCCACTTTTGCAATGTGCCCCCTAAACTTCAACTCCCTATTCACCAACACTCCCAAATCCCTGGCCTCGTCAATCTCCTGGAGTACATAACTGGTAATTAGTTCACGGAATTAACAACGCATATAAAGTATATTAATTAAAGGTAACTTTAATGAATAACTTTTATATTTCGGCAACGTCACGTTGCCATCTTCAGGAACATAAAGATATGGTATGTGCACGCAGGCACTAACAAAAGCAAATGAGGAAGAAAGCAAGAAACTAATATTGTTCCTAAAGTCCTAATGGTGCCCTCTGGCAGGCTAATTTGGTTGTCTTGGCAGTTGGGCTGAAGTTCTCATAATGTAAGTCTCCAAAATTTGGGGTAGTTTCATGCACCCAAATTTGTTGAGGTTAGGAACGTTTTTTTAGAGCTGCTGATGATTCCTTGAATAATCTTTCGTATTTAAACTTGCTGCGGTGTATTATTTTTGTTTTCTTCCAACGAATTCTATGGTGGGTATCTAAGGCATGGTCTGCCAGCCCAGAGCGGCTGTACTGGTGAAACCGAATGTAGTCTTTGTGTTCTGAAATCCTGATATTTGCTGTTCTGCCTGTTTGGCCAAAGTAGGACATTCCACCAATGTGGTATACTGCTGTTAATCTTTTCACCCCAAAATGCATAACCTTACATTTTGCCACATTAAACTGACATCCATTCTCCTTAGCCCAGTCCTCCAATCTATCCAAATCATCCTGCAAAATTTCGACATCATGTGCATTCACTATTGCTCTACCCAACTTTGCATCATCAGCAAACAAATGAACCGTTCCTCCCAGATCCTTTCCTATATCATTAATGAACAAATTAAATAGTAGTGGTCCAAGAACAGAACCTTACAGCACACCACTAGTCACAGGCCGTCTTTTGGACTCTACTCCTGAATAAACTACTCTCTGATATCTCTCCATCAACCACCCTCCTATCCATCTCATCAACCCTATATCCATCCCAATACGTTGCAGTTTACGAATTAGATTTCCATGTGGTATCCTGTCAAAGGCCTTAGCCAGGTCCAGCAGTATCACTGTAAACCCATTACCCCTATCAGTTCAGCCGTCACTGTGTTATAATACGTGAGCAAGTTACTGAAGCATGATCTACCCTTCACAAAAACATCCCCCATACAGTATCTCATTTTCATCAATCCATTCCTGTATTTTTCTCGACTACTTTCTCCAAGACCTTGACAATAACTCCTGATATGCTGATCGGTTGGTAATTTGCAACAGCAGTCTTGGATCCTCCTTCATGCAGTGGAACTATTTTCCCCCTCTTTCCACCTCTTCGGGACTAAACCAGACCCGAGACTCAGATTGAACAATATGTAAATCAGTAAATGATTATAATTATTTTGATTATAATCATTTACTGATTTACATTATCATTACATATAATGATTATAATGTACACATCTAAGATCATTTCATAAAACATGCATTCTTATTTTGAGTTAACTACCATCGTAAATTGTAAAAGTATAGTTTTATTTATATTCATAAATAGAGTTGAAACTGATTTAATGGTGTTGATAAAACACTGCACACAGAATAATTCATTCACCATAACTATACGACAGAGAAAAACAAGTTCAATATTTTATTCAATGAATAATTATTAACTTGCCAAAAATATTCATGTGCCTAAACTAAAAGGCAGCTAAAACTACTAGTCTTTTGTCAAATGCATAGAAACTCCCAATGAAGAATCTAAATGTGTTTCACATCATTCTAAATAGGTTATGTTTGGTAACAGAAAAGTGCCATTAAAAAGTATACGGCAACTTGGGGTTAACACTAAGCAGTGAAACTGACAGTCTGCTATGTGTGGCTGATACTGATAAATATGTGACTGATATAATTTTCACAGATCAGTGCAGGAATGGATATACCCCTAATAACACACTATTTTGTCGTCCCTAAATTCAAGAAAATGTGTAAAAATAAAATTTTTTAAAAAAAATGAAGTGTTTTTAATACAATATTTTTGGGATACAATTTTGCCAGGTTCCACTGCTGCTAGGCAGTGCCTTGGTTGCTTAGCATGCTACGAAGGCCATGGATTAGTGGCCTGTGGGTGGAAGACACAGGTATACTGTATACAGGTTTCAGAAACCAAATGTAACGGGTTAATCAGACTTCGCTGTTGTCAGCAATTTTAATAGTGAATACTTTCGATAGTATTAATAGTAATAAAGCAGCATTAAAGCTAATTTTCAATTATACTGGTATTTTATCTACTTGGCTGACAGGAAGACTAAATATTTGGTGGAGTCTCTTCATAATGTTATTTTAGAACATGCGAAGAAATCATAAAATGGTGCATTTCACAAGAGCACTCTTATATAGTGATGGCTACTTATTAAAAACAAATATAACTATAGATCTGATTTTGTTTTGCCATAGAAATGGTCCAACTAAATCCAAAATTTAAACTGCCTTCAAACTTTAAGAGATCCTAAATGGAAAATTTATTAAATTCTCCAAAAGCCTTGAAAGAAATTATCATTTCGCCAATAAAACCGATAATAAAAAATAAAATAAAAATCGACTAGTTTTCAACTTACGAGTAAAAATTAATGAAACGCTTTATGAAACTTCGACTTATTTTTTTCTTTATTGGTTTGTGTACTATACACACATCTTCTTTGTCTGATTTTGCTGCTACAAGTAGTAAACTCAATCCGAAATGACTTGACAAATTCCTGTTGAGTTCCAAACTACCACATTTTATTAAAGTCTATCCATTCTGAATCGTTTTGCTTTTTTTTTTTTTCACCAATGTCCTGCTTAGTGGAAGTGTGAAGTGGCTACTGCCATGTTCTTTTCAGAATAATGTCCCAAGTTTCTCCCACTTCTTAGATCGAGTAAGAGTAATCACATTTAACTGATAACCGTTATAAAACCAGGTTTTTTTTTTTTTTTTTTTTCCATTCTAAGACCAGCCCATCCTGGATTCTAACACATTGTCCAGCAGTAGTAACTAGAAATTTCACATGAAATATGCCGATATTTTCAATGCATATATTTACTGAAAAAATAAAATAAAAATTACGATACATAAGTCCAAATGCTGTAAATTACAGTTCAGATGGTCAATAGTTTTTGTTTGCTTATCGTAACAAATTTAATGTACGTTCCATGTATATTTTGATGTGTGTGTGTGTGTGTGTGTGTGTGTGTGTGTGTGTGTGTGTGTGTGTGTGTGTGTGTATGTGTGTGTGTGTGTGTGTGTTTAAAAAAAAAAAAAAAGAAAGAAAATAAAACTTTAGATGGAGCTCCTACTTCTAGCCATCCCGATGCCTGCAGATACAGGCATCGAGATGGCTAGATTGAATTTTCGAAATTATAAACCACGATAAACTAAGTTTTGGCTAGATGGAATTTCATCAACTTTGGGATTTAGAATGCCTATAAGATATCCATGAGATTCGATTCGATTCCGATTACAACCTGCGCAATTTTAGTGGCAAAATTATTCGAACTCATTAATATTTCGAAATTCGTTGAATAATTTGGTATTTAGGATAATTAAAATTAGCCAATCGTTTAAATTTTGTTTACAACTGGACCATTTCTAGACCTGTCGACGTGCGATCTAACTTTTGAAATATTTGGTTTATTATAAAAGTACCACCACTCGACCAAGTCTCTAAATAATGTAACTTGGTCAAAGACATCATGATAATTCTAACGAAAACAACAACAATATCGACAATGGAAAATTCAACTTGAAACTATAAATGCTCTTTGTATATAAACAATTGTAAGAGGTGATTACCCTCACCTATCAGCCGGTGGAGCGGCACATTAGCAAGTAGCCTTGGCTTTTAAAAAATTTGGTTCAAAAACCTCCTGAAGAAAAGTTTCTTTCTTTCTTTTATTGTCATAATTGAACATTTAATCGTAACTCAAGTAAAATTATGTCTACAATATACATATATATGCAAAAAAAAAAAAAAAAACAGCTCTAGATTTAATTATTGCGATTACAAAAAATCAGGAATTACGAATGATGTCACCATACATCAATACACTGATAAATTAAGCATCGCAGATCAGCATCAACTGGGGTGGGGAATTGCACGAAAGCTATCATGCAATGGAGAAGTGAAAAATAATTTATTGTCGATCACCGCCCATCCAAATCCTACTAGATGTGAAATGGAACAAAACGCAGCAACCAAATGGTATGGATAACGTTTCCTACTCATTCAAACAAATGAATTAATAACCGTGACAGATATAGATGATAAACCATTTTGATTAAGAAAAAAAAATCTAAGGATCTGTCCGTTAATCACATGAATAGACATGCAATGAATGTCACCAGGTCAAAAGAAAGAAAAAATAATAATTGTTAATTTGTTAAAATGCACAAAACAGCTACTGAACGCCCTACAAAAAAGTTATGGAAGTTTCTAGGAAAGTGAGTGTCGCCAAAGTACAAGTACTACGAACCAATTCTAAATATCGATTCCATCAAAGATAACTTGCTAAACCATCAAATCGTGCGTGTCATAGATGACTATTTTTCAGTTCATTGACGATTTCTACTTCCAGCCGGCATAGTTTCCTACAAACTGTGTTCATTAAACAGAACTTGGAGCTTATGCGATATGGTTATTAAAAAATAAATAAAAAAATCTTCGTTATCAAAGCAATGTAGTGAATATGAAACGTTTGCATACAAAATGAAAGTAACTGCAAAATTTGCAGTGAATTGCAATTACTAACTGCAATTCAGTTGTCGGTAAAAATATTATTGCAGTTGGATGAAAAAAAAAACTGATTTAAGATCACACCTTGTTTTTTGTAAATTGATTAAGCTATATTTTTTATATGTCCGATGATTATTTGAGTGCTCTAACAAAGAAACTGAAATTAGTTTCTTTCAAAATATTCAAAGAATCATCTGCCATTTCTGTATGCGGCATACTTATACTTAGTGATTTTTATGTTGTATGTGCTACTAGTCCTGAATTTTATTTATTTTTCCGACGTCCTTGATGTGTTCTGACAGGTCTGTGTGTCCCACACTGCTAATTCCACAGGAACAAGCAATCCTGTATATTACCGGTATTTTGAATAGGGAAAGGGGGGGGGAATAAGACTTGAGATCTTGTTTTCCGCGGAGAAAGTCACTTTTATTCCTTGCTGACGCAATATTTTTGAGAACTTGTCTGTGATGTACGTAAGGGAACAATACCGCTCCTCTATATTTCTGTCCATCTATTCGTCTAGGGCAGCGATTTTCAACTGGTGTGCCGCAAGGGGTCTTCAGGTGTGCCACGAGATTTGTAAAAACAAATTAATTGAAAGAAATAATGTAGCGATTTGTGCATTTGTTTATTAGTGTCTGGTCTTCCATCTGCACCTGAATCTCCCTTATTTATATTTTACGAAACTTACGTTTGGTGAATCGGTTTAAAATTCAGTTAAATCGATTAAAAATTAAAAGAATATGTTTTTAGTGTGCCACAAAATTTTAATAATTAGTCAAGGTGTGCCATATTATGAAAAAGATTGAAAATCATGGTCTAGGGGAATCTTTTAGGATGTTCTCTACCATTTTTCTTTATTATTATTATTATAATCATATTCGGAAAAATAAGACCTAGGTGAGTTCATGGCTTCTTTTCTCTTTTATTGCTCATATGCATGTGTGGACTACCGAAGGAGACATTATAAACCCTACCTAAAACCTTATCAATTGCATCGCCAAGTGATTTAAGATAATTTCCCCTTCCTGTATTATGCCATTAGACAAGTCTTCGCCCGCAAGCAGTATTTTTTCTTCTAACTGACCGGTGATCGCAAATATGCTGGATTATATTTATTAAATTCTTCTGCAACGACATCTGAATCCTTCAAAATTGTACACTAGATGAGATTATGCTTAATTCGTTTCTGTTATCCGTACTTCTCTTCCCTTTTTACATATCTATAATAAAAAAAATAAAAAAAAAATTTTTTTTTTTCAGATCAATCTTTGCCTTCTACCTAGTTGCAATTCAAAGTTTGCTTTTATGGTCATTAATTAACAGCTTTCAGTTAATGCTAGTTGCTACTTATATCTAAAATTCTTAATAATTATTTTATTATATCAACACTCTCTCTCTCTCTCCATAGCTTTTTCTTATAATGTTTTTCTTTAATCCAGGTTAATTGCGAAATTTATTCCTAGGGATAAACTTAAACATTAAATTATGCAGGATGTCCCTCGGTACTAATCATGTTGTATTAGTGTCTCTGTCATTAAATAATGTCTCCCAGTTAATACTTCATAATTCTCTTGGGATACTTTCAAAGTCAACTCAGTTTTTTTTTTTTTAATTCCACCCCTGATGCTTTATAATTATTATTTCCTCTTTAGTCTTAATTCCCCTTTCAAGATCAAATGATCTTTCTCACAGAGTTCTAAGTAATTAATATGGTACATCATAAATTCTTTTGATGTTATTATGAAATCCTGGTAGGTCCTCGTACAATATTGCTTTAATATAACTATCACGAAGTCGTTCCAGAAATTTACTATTCGTTGTATTCAGCAGTATTCAGTATTAAGCTCTTTCATTATACCATATTATAATTCCCAATGAATAATACTTTACTTTTCCTTATCTCTTTAAATAACTAGTCCATAATATCACTACTTCACCCACGACAATAACGAACGTCCATCCTCAACTATACAGACTCCATGCTTATTATGAATCACACAGTCGAAATTCCTGTCCTGAATTAGGAATTCAATGCATCATCGACCTGACAGTCTTCCCTGATAGGCAATAATATGCTCCCTCCTCTTACCAATTTGCCCTCCTTCTGACAAGTTATAATTACCACTGTGCACTTCAATGTCATGAACATATTATTAGCCTTCCACGAGGATATAAATCCATGAGAGGTGGCAAAGGCATGAACTCCATGAATAATCCAAATACTTACCTTTACAGTTCATGTAATTACAACTAAATGTGTTCCAGAATATCATGAAAAGAACAGAAGTACTAAGAGACTGTCAGCTGATCATAAACCATTCTCGTAGTGGTTGTGATCGACTGATTCAAGTGCTGTAAAAAAAGGTTAAGTAAACTCTCTCTATATACATACACTGAATAATCATCATTAACGCATATTTGGCTTACTTGTACATATTCTTTCTTTCTCTCTCTCTCTCTCTCTCTCTCTCTCCCTTCATTCTTTAACACTCTTTTTTAAATTATTATTTTATTTTCCTACATACACTTTGAAGGTAAATAACAAGAATTTGATCATGGTGATGATTTTATTTGACACACATATTTACCAAAATACTCAAAATCTTTATTCGTTAAGTTTTGTTTTAAAAAAAAAAAAACCTCTCCATTCAACTTATATAAATCCATCAGCATTTTTTTGCAAATCTCATATCCTTGCATTTGTTTATATTAAATTTTAATCATCTTTTCCCTGCCGTTCTTTCAATCTTAAAATATACAGGATGATAAAATATCATCCTGTAACAAAAGTGACGATATACGATCAACTGGCTACTCTTCCCAGCAAAGAGAGAGAGAGAGAAATGTTAATATTTGAACCCAAATCATTTACGAATATATTAAACAACGATGTCCCTAACTCAAAACTCTTGGATGTCCTCCTCCTAAACCACCTGGTTCTTAAAAACTCCTCTAAATGCCACTTTCCGTTATCTGTAAACCAATTTCCTACCTACTTAGATGGTCATCAATTTGGGGACATTTAATTGGTAAGGTCTTATGTGAAACATGATCAAAGACTTTGCGGAAATACAAATAAAGCACATCATAACCATTATCTTAGTCTATTTCTTTCGCGACCTCTTCATAAAAAAAAATAAGTAGGCTTGTCATAATCAATCTTTCTTTGACGAAACCATGCTGTGCCCTGCGATCCCTATCAAGGATATTCTGGATAAAATTCCTGATTGATTTTTCCACTGCTTTGTCTATAATATTTATTAATGACTAATCTTAGTATTATAAACTGATATTACTAATACTAGTATTGCAATAAGACTCTTACAAATTTCTGAATGTAATATTTCAAAGGCACACTAAAGACGATCAACAGTAAGTTAATTAACCCTGATATATATATACACACACACACACACACCTATCACCAAGAATATACAAGGGGAGGGGCTGATAAACACTTAGAACAAAAATGATATTAAAGCAACTGATATAACACAAGCAAGAACATACTAGTAGCAGAGTTATGAAGGTAACTTATGTTCTTATGTTCTATCTTGTGGTTATATCAGTTGTTTTAATATCATTTTTGTTCTAGGTGTTTATAAGAACTTTTCAGACTCCACTCATATTATCATCATCCCTACTTCAAACCTAATAAATTGCCAAAGCAGCTTATTTACAGTCTTGAATGAATAATTTAGTTAAAGATAAATCTGTTAATAGTTAAACGTCTTCGTTAAGCCAAGACTCAAATTCCCACAATATACGGTTTAATATCTCCATAAAGTCGTTTATATTATTTATACTTCTTCCATATTTGTTTACTAAAAACATTTTTGAGAATTTTATCAAACCTTACATATTTATTATGAAATTTACTTATAGAATATACTTTGCGAACTATTATCATAGCCCTTAAATTTAGCTTTCTTGGAAATTCCTTCTCTTATGTTTTCTAATTATCATTTCCTCCCCTTTAGTCTTAATTCTCGTTAAGATTAAAGTTCAAAGTTCCGAGTTCAAATGATCACATAGGAATTCTAAATAATTCATGTAGTCCGTCACTAATAGCAGCCCATACATATTGCTACAGATAACTAACTGCATATAGCGAAGTAGCTCCAAAAGTTATTATTCGTTGTCAGCAACTCGATCCTCCCAACCATTAAAATCCCCATTAGTGCTTACGTCGCTTATTAAAGTAACAGGGCCCAGAACATTACTACTTCCTCTAATATCATACACGCTTCCACCCCTCAACTTTACAGCTGATGTTTATGAAGCACCACAATGTCCCAACTCCTATCTCGAATAGGAATTCAGTATATCAATAATGTCACAGTGTATTTTCTTCCCCTGATAAACAATACCACCCATTCCTCCTTACCTTATTCGATCTCCTCTGAGAACATAATAATTATCATCACGCACTTTGATTTCAAGAATATCTTCGTTAAGCCAAGACTCAAATTCCCACAATATACAGTTTAATTTCTCCAGTTAATAATTAAAATCAAGCGAATTCATTATTTAAGCTTCGTACATTACTATATAAGAACGTGATATCATTCAAATTACACTAAACATCCTCTTTCTCCTTCCGATTATTACTTGGAATACCCTTCAATCCTATTTCCAGTCTTATACCATAAATTTTCTTCAGTGTCGTTTCTAAATCTTTAAAGACGTTAAATATTTTATGGCCTTACTCAACTCAATGGATGCACCAGTATTAGAACGGATACCACCGCCGTGAAACTATTTTCGATTATACAAACTAATCTATAAATTTGTGAATGAATTCAAGAACAGGTATGACAGCTGGTGTGAGTAATATGTGGCATCCCTCATGAGCCCCTGACTCCTCTTAATAATAATAATAAATTAATAAAGTCATAATGATGTATAGCAAATAGCCTACTTGGAATTCAATTAGCTACCGCTACTCTGACCATGGATTATTCGCTGTCTAATAATGGTATTGCATTAATGAAATTAACATTTTAAATTCAAATTAAGTGGATATCGAATCCAACATTATTTCATAGCCGAATATAGAAACTACAAGAGTTTCATGCCGAATATAGAGACTATACAAGTTTCGGCGGATACAAGCGCACGCCAACCTTTCATGACTCGCAACTCGTAGTAAAGGTGGAGCAAGCTCAGATCATTGTTCTTAGTATTTTCCCATAATGTAAAACACATCACATAGGAGATGTATGATGTTATACATTATGGGGGAGATGATAACATTAGTGAGTAGTGATAACATTACGATGTTATCACTACCCAGACCGGTTTCGATCTTTTTTGAGGTTTCGTCAGTGGGAGCAAGACCAAGAATACTCAGAATGAAGTAATGCGGAACTTGTACTTTACGATACGAGTTGCTAAAAAAGGTGTCACATTACAAAAGGCACCAAAAATTACTAAAAAAGAGAGCTAAAAAGCTTCACTTCGGCAATGCAAAATTATTCAAATTTGAATAATTTTGCATTGCTGAAGTGAAGCTTTTTAGCTCTCTTTTTTGTAGTTAACATTTTTAATTTTTGATTTATCAGCTAATAAGAATAGAATACCAAAAAAATCCTCCTACAGTATTTTAAATAATCCCATTTTTAAATCATTCATTCTTATTAATATAAACATCTCAGAATTAATTTTCAACTTCTTTAAATTTATTATACTGGTTCCAAGAAAACATACTCGAGTAAAATTCTTATGATTGGAATAATATTCCCTCTCTCGCTACACATTTCACTATCAACATTCAAAGAGGGATTAAAAATCTCTTTATCGAAGTCACCCATTTTCACGAGAATCATGACTAGATTTGTCTACTGCCAATAACTTCCTTTCAATCTCGGAACAATTACTTATTCTACTTCTTAAGTATCTTCTACCGAATACTGCACAGCACATTCTAACCCCAAGTAATTTTCTATAGTTTACATTTACATAATTTGTCATCAACAGCTCACTTTCAGTGACTTCCACACAAAGTTTACACTTAGTAATAAATGTGTGGAATAGTGCAGTGCAGCTGTAGTATTCTGCTTTAATTTAGCCCTTGCTAAGCTGTGCTTACAACCTTAATTATTCGTAACTTTTTATTCCTGCAATCATGAGATAGACGTAACATTGCATTTACAATTATCACACGCCAGACGTCCCACCCAAATTCTAATTCTTGGGAATTAACTTCGGTGTGGTTGCTGTTTGATTCCTGCTCATGCCAAGTCAAATAAAAATTTATTGTAATCCTACAATAATTACAATACAGAGAGAATGAAGCATCCTTCATATAAATTCGGCACCACTTTAATAAACTACTTACAAGCTAACTTGATAGCTTGTAAGTAGTTTATTAAATGTGTGGAATAAATACCTTTATGAATCCGGCAAAGTGGAATAAGTTCAATATTTGTTTTCTCTAGCTTAACAACGAACATCCCATATTTTGCTAACAAAATTGAATCCCATTAAAAATAAATAAATAAATAAAATTCTTTTATCAACCAGCCTTGAACTTAGGACTGGTTCGAAATTAGAGGTACACTATAGTTATCTTAATTGCTTACAAACCAATTTGTTTTTAAAATTCTTCTGCCGAATTTTCGACTGCCGATATTTCAGTTATTTTCGGGAAGACTATCGAGGTGTCAGTGATAATAGGCGCTGTTCAAATAATTCTGAGTAGTGCTACTTTGAAAATTCGATGAGAGTGCATCAACCAGTTTTTGGATTATGTATTCAAGACAATTTTGTTTGCCTTATTTTATCATTATAAGTAGATTGCAACCAGACTAAAACGATTCAACAAATCTTAATACAGATCCTAAATACCAAATTTTATTAACTTCCATCCAAGCAGAGCGAATTACTGCAATATATATATAAATAACGGTTTGTCCTGCTCACAATATAATAGTAAGAAAAATTCTTAAAAAGCAAAATGGCACAAATTTCGATACAATTTGTTCAACCAGAGTTTCAGAATAACTTCCTATGGAGTTAGAGATAGACAGATGCAACGAATCTGGAGGTGATTACGCATTTTGCAAAACGCACCTAAAAGTAATCCAACTGAACTCATTAAACTTCTTTCAATCGCAAAGATTATTAAATTCAATCCAACCAGCGTGAAGTTATAGATAGGTATAATTTAAAAACGTTTTGCAACTGCAAGTCAGACTGAAACAGAAATGGGTATGGCTCAACAAATTTCTGTTAAAAGATTCCAAATACTGAATTTCAAGAGGTCACCCAGCCAGGGTTCAGGAATAGGAATAACGTGAGTACGAAGGACAAATAAAATGAAACAAGTTTGCTTATGTATTTTGCGAAAAGCAAAGATAATTACAGGTTCGATGCTGAAAAAAAATCGTTAGAACGGAAATGAATAAATGCATCCTAACAAGAATGCAAAGTCGGAGGAATGAGTCAGCTGTAATCAGGTAAATATTGAAATCTGATAAGTTAAAATACCTAACTGAGAAATTCCAAATGTCATTTAACATAAGTCCTATTAGAATTGTTGCTCTTTTCAATGATCGCAACATCAGAGTGACTTTCAAACCGTTTGATGCATTCTCAAATCTCCTAAGGACAGCAAACACGCGGGAGAATTACAGGATATCATGCTCAATAAGGTTTGGCCTACATAGGGCGGAGACAAGCCGTGGTTTTGAGACGAGAAAGAAGGAATATGTTGGAGACGTTACGCACAAAAGAACGGTGATCCGGTTCACCAGACTTTAACTACTAACAACACAACAAACCGGGATATATTATCCACCATGTCGCATTTAGAAGAAAACTTTTACTCTGAACTTCTCAAAGAATCCGTAATAGTTATCCATTCACACGTGTCTCTGAACATTGATCTTTTAACATGTCGGATTTCAATTTTTCCAACAATAATCTCCAATCTTTGAAGGCTGACAGCTGACGCATACCAAGCGACTTTGCATTCTTGTTAGAGTGAATTTATTCATTTTAATTGTAAAGTTTTTTGGGTTTTTTTTTTACTTTTGAACTCTAGTCATATATTTTTATGCGCTTTTGATGTGACTTACATAAACCGCGAAGAAACTACCAGTTATGTGTGAGCGAAACTAGTTGGTACCAGTTTTTAAATTGATAACTAATAAAAAACGATCTTTCTTTTAAAAAAAATGTTACTTTAGTTGTAAAAACTCAATTCTAAAAAAGAAACGCAACGCACCTTATCAAGATTCTCTTTTCGAAATATTTCCGTACCCCTCCTCCCCACCCCCTTCTTCAGCGGTTGTACAAATGAACTTGCAGAAGATGTTAAAAGAGCAAGCTTTCAAAATTTGGGAAATGCCTAGTTTGTAAATATCGAGCACAAATCTGGCATTCTGGAAAAAATTACAGAAAGCAAGTACAACTATCCTCGTTAATTAATGCTACAATTTACGATGTAAGCTCAATTATTCAGTAATAACTAAAAAAATAAAATGTGTGCGCTGAAATATAATACTGAGCTGATGTGTCATTAATTTTCGGTTACTAAAAGGTATCAACACAACATTTTTTTTTCCTTCCATACAGTCACCGAGAAAACTAATTAGTGATCTTCGCTTTAAATACTCTCGAGTTTATGTTTTGTAATCTGATTACTATAATTTTGCCCATAAAAAAATAGGGAAGTCTTAGTTGTCTCATGGTAAACGAAGCGTTTAGCATACGAGAAAAATGAATATCTTAAAGTTGTTGTTTTTTTATATATTAAAAAGTATTCCCTATTACATGCAAAATGAGCCATATAATCCTAATACAGGATTAGAATATCCGAAAGTACGCCCCACACACACACACACCTACGAGAGAACTTATACACTATACACATAGGCTGTACACACAAAATAAAATATTGTAATTCTTCTGTTTTGTTTGGGTAATATTCTTATAACGAATTCCACTTGTTAGATAAATTATATATATACGCTCTGACTTATTTAATTTAACTTATTTAATATATAGTTTATTTTAACAGGCAGATTAATTCAGGTTGTTTGAAAAGAGAACGCGAATCAAAATACTTTTTCCCGGTTATTAAGTTCTTATTTGCATTGTGCTATGTTAAATCGACATTAATTCAAAATTCTACATGTGATTGCGTGTAGTGCCAAAAACCTCAACCACATCCCGTTTAGATGTACACATCCTGCAGCAAGAAGGTTTACGCCCACAACATAAAGCACGTGTTAAACAGTGTAGGTGCTGTCATCGCAATATTTTTCGCTGGGCACATTTCGCAGAATGCCTAAGTCTATATGTGTCAGTCATCCATCATACATACCACATAGCATGAAAGCGAGTGTAGCAAACAGTAATTTCAGGAATAAGAATCTTCGGAGTTATCTTACACACTTAAATTCAAAGAATAAGACTACTAGTACTTATGACTCCGGATCAATATAATTAGTAAGTTGGAAACGGACATCTGTGGCTATAAAAGTGAAATGATAACATTAGTTTCTTGAGAAACAATAACTGAAATTCAACCAAATTTGTGATCCATTTTTTATTTATTTATCATCCATTACTGCGGCATATACGAAGTTTAATCCAAGACTAATATTATTAGCAAAAGATAGAATCCGAATGGGTAGTACTGACAGATATTAGAGAAGAAATAATAAAGTAATATGAAAGAAACAAGTAATGCATCATTTAAACAAAAAAAAAAAGTGTTCGATTTCGCTAACGAGGAACATTTATCTGAAATAAAAGAGCTTTTCAAGTAAAGGTAAGTCAGCTGGTCCCTAAGTAGGTGTAAGAGATAGTCGTCTAGGATAACTAGGGATTTTCATACCATACACTGACAAACAACGAAAGAAGTGTCAATATCGTAGAGTATAATTGGCTCGCAAGAAGTAATCTGAGTTCAGAGGGCTATTTAAGTGTAGAATAAGGGAACGTCAACGTAGATCTCAGGAGATGTTTAAAGTAGGACGTGAATTTAGACGCTGATAATATAGAGAACCCAATCTACGGTTGAAATATCAAAACGTAGATGGAAAATGAAGCTGGCCGCAGGGACCAACCCAAAAGCAGCACAATTAAGATTAGTAACTATAATAACCTCAACAATATAACATTAAAATTTCTTTATCTCCTTCAACATTGCCTGTTAATCTGGAATCATCCCAGGGAAAATATCTCTCGTATGATGAGTACGATGTAAATACGAAGAGATCCACATCCGACATAACTTGGGAAAGCAAACCCTCCCGGACAGGAGGAAAACATGGTGATAGACATGCAAGCAAAAAACACATCAATCATCCGGCAGTCGCTCAATATGCCATCATATTCATATTCTAGAAATCCTATTACACCAAAGCATTATCTTGCAGCCGTATTAAAAAAGCATAGAAGTTCTCAGCCAACTATAATAAGAGATGGCTTCAAACTGAATAATATCAAAAAATTCCGTCTATGAAACTAGTACTCAAAGATTCTCCATCCCTTCCCCGTAGCAGTAGAAGAAGTGGTGTATCAGTTTCCATTTCTTATATATAACTTTATTCAATAAAGGAACTCGAACTTAGCATCACGCATTTCAACCTGTGTGTGCGCGCGCGCTGTAGTTGTCATTTCAAACAACTGCACCACTTCTTCGAGTGAACACGAAAACAATAATAACCTTAAACTTAAGTTTTCCCCTAACTCACATTAGGCACCAATGAATTATTTAATGACAAGAAAGTAACTAATATTTCTTTCTTTCAAAGAAGAAGAAACACATCAAAAATGTACAACAGAGAATATTTTGTCACCTGTTTTTGTTTTACTAGAGCTTCCGTAGGTCAGTCTGTTTCGACAATTCCTTTAGTTGAAAAGAACTGTGTTCGAATCCCGTTTAGGACACGAAGAATCGTTATTAGGGCTTTCCAATGGAAGGTGAGTTAGTCAGTCTCATACGGCGGTGGAAAAACTCGAGTTTCTCCTCCGGAAACACAGGGTTTTCATCCCACAAAACATACAAACCTGCCAGGAGTACATATACAATTTAAATACAAAATATACTAGAGCCACAGAAGTGACACAGACTACCTTATCCTGGAATAATGGTTAGGAAATCCAAAAGTGATTAGAAGGTTATAAGCGCGCGAGGGCTTATCAAAACCATAGAAAAAAAGATTTTTGTTTTACTTACGCTAATATTCTTGGTAATTCAACCTTCATTATTCATTTTCGCAATGAACAGGAAGGGATAGTATGTTTTACATACTAAATAGATATTTTAAAAGTATAAAATATCTTTTATAAAATATCACACTTCAACGAGATCCTCCATCAATAGATGAAACTGCGACAGGCACCAAGGGCTCCGTAAGGCAGCCTGCTGGTAATTGTGTCGGTAAAAATAACTAAATTAAACGTGTTTATTCAAAAGGTTTCAAGATAAAGCGGATCACCCCCTTCCTAATTCCTTCACTTAACGTGTATAAATGTACAATATATGTATAGGTTTTTCAAATATTACTCAATATGACAAAATTACTTAATATAAATCTTTAAATTAAAAAAAAAAAAATCTGATTATAGCACAGTCATGTATAAGCTCAAGCTTGAATATAACATCCTTTCTCAATTTTCTATGTACAACTTGAGCAAATGTTTAAGAAATCTTTTAAAAAATGGTCAGCCTTCCCTTCCCTTCCCCATAAACGTAATTCAAAACCGTTCATAAAAAGTTTCACACCTGGGGAAGTTCTTTATTTCCCGTTCATTCGAAAAGCGAACATCGAATTCTCCTGACTGACTTACACGAAAATGCTAGTTTATCCCCTCGGGGTATTCTGCTGTCGAATATTGTCCTCATAAGAACACTACAAGTCTAGTTAGACGAGAAAGTAACATGCCTACAAATGTCCGTAAACGTAAACTGCTTTATCGGACAGAAACAGAATTGCTATCTGAAAGAGTAAAAGAAGCAATGGAAGTGTGAGAAAGACGGATGAAAAGCCATCGCAGATTCCGATGAAAGTCAGAAGTACATCACAGCAAAGAAAATAACATTCCAACAGGACACGCGCGCGCAACAGCAGAAAAATAAAGACTGCAGCACAGCAAACATAGTGTGCTTTTTTATTCGTTGGATAGAGACATAAATCGACTTTATTTCAGCTAAACGTTGATGGGATCAAAATTAAATCGGCACTATTTGCAATATTACGTTTGAAATGCGTATTATCTAGATTCAAATCAGAAATACATTATACTGAATGTCAATGTTTGCATACCTTTAAGATATACCGTATAATAGACCCAAGCTATCAGAAACCACGCCGATGAAAAAATTTGTTTAAGTTCTACGCCACACCATCTAATTAAATTACCTTAAAGGAATTTAAAATATTTATGTTCCAAACCGACTACATTTCGAATAAGAAGTTCAAAACTTCTTTTTTTTTTTTTGAAAAATTCAAGAA
Source organism: Typopeltis vanoorti (assembly GCF_054136105.1). NCBI lineage: Eukaryota > Metazoa > Arthropoda > Arachnida > Uropygi > Thelyphonidae > Typopeltis > Typopeltis vanoorti. Next base: position 32,963,839 of record NC_143567.1, on the reverse strand, counting down.
TACTTAATCGTGACAGAGAGCATACATAGAAGTTCGAGGTGAAGTCATCCAATTTCCTCCACAGATTTGAGTGACTTCGACTTGAACATTGAGAATTATCGAGGGTACTGTCGTAAGCGTTGAAGGATGTAGGTAACGGAAATGTCTACTGTTTTGTAATTTGTTTTCTTCTTCGAGATATATATATATATATATATATATTATTTCATCAGCCATATTATTATTCCGTGACATATCCAAGGACACATCGCAGGAAGACACTCAATGCCACGTTGTCTATATTACTTAATCCTCCATCTACATACTGCGTCACTGTCACTATCTCGCCTTTCATGCACTACGCCATCTCACGCCCACTAATAGTATTACTGTCCTAATAGTATGTGATTTCTGGCTGATTTGTCTGTACGCGAGATGAAAATCCTCACCTTCTACTGAAAAAGCTTCAAGGATTCCTTTAGTCATGGCTAGAATTGAACTCAGGTCTTTTCCAATTGAAGGTCACATGTCCCATCGTTCTTCCTACTGTGTTACAGAAGTGCTATATATTTGTACAAATGACGAACACCCTTCCAATCAATTGCAGTAAAGATGACATCACGAACGCTTGGTAAATCACGGAGGTAACCACTTTCAGACTGAAAACACTATGACGCTGTAAATGTATAAGCACTATGAATGACTACAAAATTCCTCTTGAAATATTAACAGAATTTGGCAAAACAACTCTGTCGCAGGTAGAGATTAATCAAATGTAATAAAATCAAAATCATCAGCCGTGCTGACAAATGAGTTAGCTAATAAATGACGATCATCTTCCTCTTTGGAATTAAGATATTGGAAGAACAGTAGAACATGTGAATTTCATATTTTTCCTAAATAGTCGATTAAATTACGAAAAATGCAAAAAAAAAAAAAATCCAAATCTCAATATATCAGTTATGTTGTTGTTATTGAGCCTGATATTAGCATCCTAGTAGACACAAGAAAACTATACATAATGGCTGTAATGGAAGCATATTTTCTCATCGAAAAAAAAATTTAAAAAAATACTGCGATCAGTTTAGTTAAAAATACATGAAAGTGATAAAAATGGATAAAAATCCTTAGCCTACCCCACAGTACAAATGTACTATTGGTTTGCAATTAACCTTTCGTGGGTGGAAATCACATTAAAAAAAAAAATCTCGAAACAAAAATGTACCTTGTGTATAAACAATAACTGATTAACAATAGTTAGGACTCTTGTATTGTGTTATCATTAGCAAATTGCGATAGTAGTTGTGTTATTGAGCCATTAACATCAAAGCAGACACAATGGTTATAACAGAAATATGTTTTCCCAAGCTTCTTGCCCAAAAATGGATAATCCATTCTCCGACCAAAACAGGCTGCGAGTTTGAATCCCGGCGTGGACATGTATTGAAAAAGGTCCATGTTTGGTTTCTAGAGCAGAATTTAAAGACTATATAAAATTAATAAAAAAATAGGGGGGGGGAAAGTCTTAGTCTATCTATGATACTAAAGTTTACAAAAAAAAATAAAAAATTACGTGTGTGAGAGTCGCCCACGAAATTAGGGCATGCTTGACATTTGCTGGAAATTCAATAACACAATATCCGGACACCAAGCTTTTGCGACAACGCACAGGTCAGAAATATCTGTTGTTATTTTTCCACGTTCTTAGTTTTGAATCACTGTAGTAACTTTGCTAAAGTTTCGACTACAAACTTTTGATATTAATAAATTGCAAATAGGTTTCAATGTGTAGTATCTTATGATTTTATTTCTTTTAATAATATTAATCTATAACCACTTCCTATTAAGCAATTCGATGAACCAACAGTCTCGTTTTACCACTGATGGGTTTTATACGAATTTGGGGCATATTTTATCTTCCCATTATATAGATGAAACGGTTCTTTTCTACCATGTAGAATCGGTAAAAGCTGTCTGACACGGAATGACGATTCAATCTTGCTCTGCTTCCTGACAACGCCAACTGCCCGTGCAGAGATTTAGTCGGTAACTTTTTCTAGTTCAGTGAACTTAAATATAGATAACTACAACACATTTTATTTCCGAATGCATTATAACCGCGAAACGAAAATGATAAACATAAACGTTCTTTTCCTTTTAGATGCGCTGCGTGCTACACACAAACAGGTTCCGTGTAGACATAATTCTTGCCATTTTTTCATACATATGCATACAGGAATCCTCAAAATTGTTCTTAAGACAATTTTTATATGAATAATGAATAACGAATATTGTGTTATAAATACAATACAAATAAATACAGATTTACGATCTGCTAGACGAATGGCCGTTGTCAACTCTGTGCATTACATGTTTATTTCATCTACGAATCCATTGTAAACCAGGCAGAATAACAGTCAAGAACAAACATTTACTTCGTCTACACCGAACTTTACAACCTGCTTTCCCTTTACTATTAGTAATAAAAATATATGACTACATTTAAAACAAAAACATAATAATAAGACAGTTAAAAGGTCACATTATACTGAACATCAAAACCTCATCGCAGACTGCAGAATATAAACGATTGACTGCATGTTTCGAGATGCTTAGTCAACTCTTTGTACCCAACAGGATGTGAGTGCGAATTGCGCTATGGCAGAATGGTGGCAACAGTGTAGTGGCACCATCTTACTTATCAGAAGCCTAAAGCAGCATGAAATAGAACTACGTCTTGTCTCGAGTGCAAACTGTTCAGGATATCTAACCGTTGGTCAGTTGAATTGCATCCTTGATCGGGAGCTCTTCTGCTCCTAAGTTGTGGTTAGAATCCCACTGAAGTGGGTAGATGTTCGTGAATGTCTTTGGATGGTAAATGGTCTCTCTCTTTCTCTCTCTCTCTCTCTCTGGTATGATGCTATCACCCTGTATATCAGAGGCCTGGAGTGCTTTTCTTCGTGTGTTTGGTCCCTGGAATGGAGATTCCGAATTATGCAACTCTTAGCTTACCCTACAATACTAATGTACGATAAGTTTACGACCTTTCATAGGTGGAATTCGCATTAAAACAAAAACACGGTCTAATGTGTTAGAGGTTTTCTGCCTTTTTTTGGAAGAAATTGCCATAAATTTAATTATAAAACCTGCGGGCGCTGAATTAAAAATCCTATCTTTCCTCCAATCCTTGGAAGTACTAATTATAATTTTACAAGTACTCTTATTATATAGAGTACTGTGTTGTCAGAAAAAACAATGGGTTTCAAAATGTCATATTTTCGAAATAATAATAATAATAATAAAAGTTATTCAATTCCACGTTGATGGATGTGTTAGCGTTGTTTATTGTGAACACAGATAACAAAAATAGCTGTATATCAATTGTATATTAACTTACAAGAATTATTATTTATTAATTGTTAAAATTGCGTTACTGAAAAGTAGCTGAATTTTCTATAACTATCTCGTTCCCACTAAATTTATGCATGTCTGTTTAGTAACAACGGAGATGAAAACCCTATGAAAACAATACAATTCAAAAACAAAAGTGTTGTATTTTAGTATAACAGCAGACGAGGATGGGAGAGATAAAACATATAAGCACTATCGGTGTCAGAGGTGTAGGATATGATATAGCTCAAAACGATTCACAACCTTGAAGATTATACTTTAAGGACTGCAGGTGGCTAATCACGTTAGTTGTAATCGATTTTCGTAATGCAGGTCAAAGGAGAAGAAATGCTCCATCTATGAGCACTAATTTTTTTAGAAATCAACAGAAACTTTTTCTAACCATTTTTTCAGGCCACCAATAAGAGTATGTGGTTTCACAATGGGGATGAAATTCATCTCCTGCCTAAACGAACAGAGATGCTTATGGCAGGATTCGAACTCGCAGCCTGTTGATTAGAAATCGAGTACGTTAACCACTCAGCCAATCAGGCCGATAAAAAATATGTTGTTGTTGTTATATGCCCATCCAGTCGTTTCCGACTCTCGATGATCACAGGCAAAGGCGCACCCCCATCTCACTATGTGTAAAAAACGACATATAACACAAAAAATCATTATACACTGTGATAGTCTCCAATTTATAAACTACATCGAAGAAGATTAAATGGTCACATCTCTTTTGTTCTGGCATTATTCTTATTCATTTACGTGAAGGGTTGATAGCACCAGTGAAAGTGATAATTACAACCTGAATAGCGCCGGCAGTCTTGCATATCTGCACGTGATTGGAAAATTATATTTGACCGCACAGCATGAGAAACGACAAAGGGTCAACAATGAACTGCGGTTAAGAGTCGGTATTCTTGTGATAGATGATAATGGCAAAACCGACAGTATGGAACGAACTAATACGCTACAAAGTTTCCCACCTCGCAACCCAAGAGAAACCACATGTCCAGGAAGTTTTTTTTTTTTTCTTTATTTCTGTTTGCAGGCTTTCGATGTTGACAGCTGAACAAGGCAATTAGCCGTTATTGAATTTTTTGTTTTATTCCCCTAGGGAAAAATGCTATTTCTTCGTGCCTTTCCACTTTTTCTATCGATTTAGGTGATGCGAGCTGAATGTATAATTGTGTTCAATTAATGTACTAGTTTTGGCGGCGCATTAAATGATCAACTGAATTATGCGCCTACCAGTTGCAGCCAAGGGTGCAGCATTAACAATTATTCACTGGCCAGAGAGTTTATATATTACGGAGCATAAATGATAGCTAACAACAGTTGCAGACGACACTAATGTAAAGTCAGTGAAATTAATGAACCTTCACGAATTTTCGTCTGTCAGTCACCAAAGAAACTTTTGTTAACTGAACAACGAGGTAGCAGATTACTTTCAGTTAATGATTGTTAACAACTTGAACTGCTCCACACACATCCATAATAATACTCTTAGACACCTGGATTTTTTTTTTTTTTCCCAAATATATTTAATCATTCCCATGTAATGTGGAAATTCAGTTATCTACAACTAGGTACTTTTCCACTCAAGCAGACAACAGTGAGCAGCATAAAAGTGAAATCCTAATTTGCTATATCGAACACGCAAAATTTACTGCATTACTTTTTTGGAATAAATTTGTGTGGTAACCTGTTGCAATAATTAGCTATTTCTGCGCGAACTGTGCAGAAGAAATAGGATCAATTTGAATATAATCGGAAGAGATTAGAATAAGTTCGGTAAAAGAAAGAATATTATTGGTGCATTTGTCCCAGTTATTTGTTTACTAACTATATCAGGATCTTGAGGCGATATGAACAATTTAAGCGGTAGCTGAAACTTTAGGCAGACCTTGAGTTGTGGAGAAAGTTGAAAATTAAGGTCTCGATAAATTGTACTAAACAAAAAGTAGTTGGCAAAGTTCCCATTTAGTAACGGGCAGAATGACATGTATTTCCTTGTTGTATCTATAGCTGACGGGGAAAGAGGAAGCAATAAACTCGTCTTTCTTTTGAATTTAACAATTTATGAGTGGTTCTGCACGCGCAGGGTCTCCGCTCTCGAGAGCTCAGTTCTAATATTTTTATATTCAGCATTTAGAAGGGTGAAGTAAACAAAACTGACTTTGGTTTCATTTTGTCATTCGGCAAGAAAATATGTAACGACCGTTACCTCCTGTCGGTAACAAAAGAAATGCCTACGAGATTAAATATCTCAAGACGCAAACGGCACATTTTCGAATTGCATCTTAGGTATCAATATGAAACATACTTTATTATTCCCACATGCTTTATTTTACTAATGCACACTCTGAATTTATTCTGTTTAATGGTTATTTTTTAAAAGTAGTATGGAGGAGGAACTGTTTCTGCTACGAAAAGGCAATAAGAATTTCATAAAATATTTATGTGAATAAGCAAGGTTATGAATGATTAAAATAAGACTGACTAAAGAACTATTATGAATTTTGAACTATTATGAATTATGAATCAAAATGATAATTTAAAATTAATTCTTCTCCTAAATCATAATTCGATGGTCGAGTACATTAAAAAAAAAAAAAAACTCTCTATATAATATAAAAAAAAGTTTTGTTCTCTCTATATATATAATCTGACATCATGCTTTTACCATGAACACAACATATTCTACGTGCAGTAATCAGTGCGATAATCGGTAAATATTTCTGCTTATCATCCAGAAGATATCGTCACTAAATGCTGCTCTTTTTTAAGGCCATGACAAGAAAAACAAATAACTAAAGAGCAGCATTTTAGCGCTATATACGCGCGCTAAGTGATAAACGATACTGCGCAAACACTTGCGGACCTAATATACGACGTCAATAATAGTTTGTCTTTCACTGGGGTATAGAAATGTAAACCTTACCCCACTTACGGCTAAATTTTGCATGGATTCCCATTTGAATATGAGGCGAGACTAGAGATGCTTTGAACTTCTGCTACCGGAATGGTTCACAAGAATTCTAATCGCTACTGGTCATTTTTATTGCGTTTATGGCAATTATCATGTAAGCAGTTTGTCGTAGAAGTCCGTTATGTTTCTTTCCTGTTGCTTTTTCTTTTATTTTGTCGCTTTTTCCAGTCGACAAAAATGACAAGGCTTACTGTGTATGGATTGCATGCATTGTCATCAAAATCTTATTCTTAAAATATATCGTTGAAAACTTGGAATTTACAGTTAATTCATGTAAGCAAATGCCACTACAGAATATTTTTAAGAAAATGGTATACGGAGAACAAAAATGCCAATCAATATAAATAAACATTTTTATGCTCGCGTTAAAAGACTCGTATTGCACCACTCACAACAGGATAGACCGCTAGGCGTGTGCATAAATATATCAGAATATATACATTCATGAAAGGTTGTAAACCAATAATACATCAGTACCATGGGCGAGCTAAGAATTTTTTTTATTACTTTATTTACTTATTGTATTTTTTATTATTTATTTTTACATAGTTAGGAAACCCTGCTCTAGATACCAAACATGGGCCTTTTCCAGGCCACTTGAGACTTCGATTAAGCAGGCCAGTGGCCTCACACTGAGCAACGAAATTCATCTCCCACTTACAACACAGCCACAAGCATTCATGCCGATGGTGGAATCGAACCCGCAGCCTATTGGCTGGAGAGCGGGTATGTTAACCACTCGCCCGCCATTTTTTGCCCAACATTTGAAGTTCCCTAATGTTCTTCCTCCACACTCGTTACAGTTAGTCCCAATAAACATGGTCACCAGCAATTTTTTAAAATCCTATTGAGGCACAACGGTAATAGCAAATAACGATTTAATTATTAAGCTGACGTTATCAGAATGACTGTAAGCAACAACGTAATACTTCTGTCATGCCGAGCATTGCCTACCGAAAGTAAAGTTCATGCAGTAGATAAATTTCGTCGTCCAGGGTTAAACCAGCATCCTACTTATTGGAAATTGTCTAACATGGTTGGAGAAAGTTCCATGTCTGGTCTGTAGAGCTGGGTTCGCGGATTATTCAATACTTTGCCCGTCCGCAATACTAATGTTAAACTTTCATGGGAAAAATCACAATAAAATAATAATAATGTTCTCAACAATTTCTACGTAGTAGCAGTGGCGTAGGAGAAAGCGCCAGGTGCAGAGATTTGCATAAATGTTACTGTAATAAATTTCTTTCCATTACAGATTTGTATGTTTCACATCGCAGTCCACGAAAGAATGCAAATCTAGATCACAAATAAATATAAATAAATAATAGAAAGAGTATATGCTTGCACCTGGTACACCAGAGTCAACGTATTACCTACCAAACACTAAAAATAATCTACGATGGATTCCGACTTAAAATTAAGAATATTGGCAAATGAACTTTGTTTACATCAGACTGGTTTTTATAATTATACATATTTTCATTACATACAATTCGAGTATAATTGTTTGATATATTTAATAATAGCACTACAACAAATATTATTTGAATATAAAATTGAAGTTATTTGCCGAATTAATACATAAATAAACATCTTCCTTAATCAAGAGTAAGCCCCGACATACTACTCATGACTATTATTAAGAGAGACTCAAAATAATGATTGTGAAGTCAACGCGGATATTTTTTTTAATTTTCATTAATCATCATACCACAAACTAGGATGAAAGTGGATTTGAACCGCGATAGACTGAAACGTATGAAGCAGATTAGACCTCTAATAAAAAAAAAACCTTGTGTATATATATATATATATATATATATATACGGTTATAAATTAAATTCTAAAACGATTAATCACAAGGAAGAATTTTTAAAAATCGGTTTACAATATTATATACACGTTCTTTGTTGCGTCCGAATTTTTTAATACAAATACATACAAACAGAAAACTGTTAACTGAAAATTATTAAAACTTCCTAGTTTATGGAATTAAGCCAACAGCTAGAATAAATTATAAGGCCGCTTAAAATAAATGAACAATTTAATGACTGAAGATAAAAATGCACGTAACAAATACTCATATTCTCGAAGAATTTAATGAAAGAAATAAGATGCTTCAGCAGCACACGTATTAATCATTTTATCTGATGACAACAGGCTAAATACGTGATAGTCTAAATGACACCATGAAAGAATTGAGAACAGCCAAAAGAACCCAACCCTTTCATTACTGAGTCCATTCACGCACACTCATCTATTATTCGTTTACCCAGCATTAGTTAAAGGTAAAGATTGCTCATTAACGGTAGAGGTCTGCTAACGAAAGTTTCCCAGAGAGAGAGAGTGAGAGCGCAAATATATAACAGAATACAAAACAACGTTTATCACTTGTATCTACCAGTGTTAGAGTCCAATTTGTTTCAGCTGAGTGAATTTAAATCTCCAAGGACGACTCTTATCAAGTTTCAGCATGTGGAGTATTAAAATAAAGACATTTCGTTCATATATTCTTTTCTTCCCAAATATTCATAGGGGTCACTTATACTGTACGTCACTTATTTCGGTCTATCTACACATGGTGGAGTAAGAAGAAACAGAACGTCTGAAATAGCAACCAACTTACCAACACTAAGCTACGTAGCAGATGACCTATTTTGTTTCCCCCTTAACTATTTGTTGTCATGGAAACATCATATCCATAGACAGACGTAACTATTCTTATTTTGGGGAACGTGATGTTCACATTAACTTGGTATTAGCGAAATACCAAGTGGAGAAAATAGTATCTTTCTCCTATTGCACATTCTGTAATTTAAAGAGACAGAGGACTGGCGCATTATTTTATTGTTAATATCGGAACAGACAGGAAATCGAGATTGCATGAATAACGAGGGTAGTGTCAATTTCATCGTGTCAGTCCAGATATGAGATAACAGGCGCGCTCTGTATGGATGAACTTTATATATATAAAGCATTATATTTCAAGCCATACATTTTAGCATTTTGGTTTAGTTTCAATATGAATCCCAACTGAAGCAACCAAGGCGACAATATATTACGTGTATATGTGCGTTCTCTGGTTGGTTTATCTCTGTTTCGCGAGATGAAAAAAAAAAAAACTTAACCGTCAGATATGATAACCACCACCTATCTCGATATGACAGCTGTTATTAGACACCACATCACTTTCAAAACATATTTAATAATATTATAGTACATTGTATCACATATACTTAATACCAGACCATATCCGTTCACTGGAGAAACAAAAATATCACCTTCCGTTTCTATATACAGTAAAATTCGCAATAATTACAACAATTCCAAAATTGTTTTGAAAACCCGTAAAAGAAGGAAACTTTTATCATATTGTTCAAATGACAATTGTGAAAAAAAAAGTATAAGTAATTGTTTTCTAAAGTTGAGCAAAACTTTTGATGATCATTATTACTATCATTAGCAGAATCGTTATCTAATAAGCAATCTTAGTCTTTCCAAACGTTAATATTATAACAATTTTTATTATGGACGTGAAATAATAACAATACAGTATTCTATTTATTATTACCTATGATCTAGTAATAAACTAAAAACAACAACAAAAATACAAGGTATAATTGATAACATGGGTTGTATCTCTGTTGCAGTTTACTGTTTCTGATCCACAGCAATACTTGCATACATCACTACTTTGAGCAAATGCCATAAGGCGTTCGAACAAACTTGGTACTGTTTCTATTTTCATAGGCATGCGAGTGTGCTTCTATGCATATTGGCCTTCTAATTAAACTCACCCTTTGGTCTGTTTGCAACTAAGTAGCATCCAACATCATAAACTATGAGCAACAAAGAGCATTTGTCTCTGCTGCTGCTCATATTTTATGATGTTGGATGAATGTTGTTAAATGCGCTAGCGAGTTCTAAAGCCCATTTCCAGACAATCTACAATTTAGTAGCAGCCCTTTTTTTGGCATGAACATATCACATCTGCCTCCTCTGCATCAAAAATAAATAAATGAAACAAAAGCTCAATATTGGTTCTTTTTCTATCAAGATTCTCTCACGAAGAGATCCGTTCTGCCATAAAATATTAGTCTCATATTTGCGAAGTGCTTGTCCCTGAAAGCTTAAAATTTATAGGGCCACTCAAGGAAAGCAGTTGTTCGATATTTTTGAAATATATCCAGAATATTTGACTACGTTGGATATTCATTTCGTAAACCGATTAAAATTAAATGGGTCATCTGGTCTTCTATTAAATGATTTAAAATATATATATAACTGTGTTCAATGTGAAACGTGTTCCAAAACATTGACGTCACTGACTACAGCAAAATTCACGATGATATTTTGAAAAACAATACGAAACTCTATAACACATATTATGTAAGTAGAGCACGATGATTTCCTTTAACAGAAGCAAATGGAACTATCGCCTAAGGACCCTCGAAAAGTAGAGTTGCGCAAGAAGAAGAAGAAGCAATTTAGCTCGTCAGGCGTTTGCGAAGAGTGATCATATACTTTTCTGGAACGCTCTGTAATAACAGTGCTGTATTGCATAATTCAAAACAAGGTTTCAAATCTGATTATCTCCATGTTCGAAACGAAAATTCTGTAAGTGGTTACGTACATATTATATAACTCCATGTGTGAAATATATTCAACTTGTGACAAGTAAAAGCAGTATATGAAATTTTAAAAATAACCGTTACGTTTTTAGTCAGAGGTAAAAACATGGGTTTTTTAGTCAAAAACCCATGTTTTTACCACTGTTTTTATGAATATCCATCTCCTCGGTTTATTTTTTATGCGACTGTACAAACAGCTAGATAACAACAGTCTCATGATCCATTCTGTTTATAGCAAGTAGTCTCAGATCGTGTTAAGCTTTCCTCACCCCCCCTTCCATTGAGAAGGAAAACCAACCTGAAATACACAATCTTTTCATATAACAAAACAGTTTCCTTTGTTAGCCAAAACGGAATGACGTCACACTTCCATGAAATATATAAGAAAATGAGGTGTGCAATTTAATTAAGAATGAAACAGCAGAGAGAGAGAGAGCGTGACATTTTCAGTTTATTATTATTATTATTATTATTATTTTGCTGACGTAACTACACATTTCGCGGTTCATACGAGTGACGGTCTAGCTTGGTATGTCTAAAGACAAATTAATTTAAATAATTTTTCTCTGGTTTCTATATAGAATGAGATGCGATTTATTACAACAAACTTGAAAAAGTAGTGAAAGTGTAATACAAATGAGGCAAAACGCAAATCAAGTTAGATATACAAATGATGATGATTTAGTGTGCTGGAGTTTCAGTGTCTGGGAAGCTTCGTCTCTTCTCTTCGGAAAAGTAATGTAGCACTATTATCGATTGGTCGCTGTCTGAGTTTCTTGGTAACTTAATCTCATTCTGAACGGTTATTAAAAATTTAAAATTGTACAATAAAACGCAGAATTCCGCAGCAGGAAAAGAGAGATTTTCAACTAGTTAAGAAAGCCAACAAAATATTATGCGACTGTTATACTAATATCATAATCATCCTTCATAAGACTATCAAAAACAGATATAGTGAAACCCGTTACTGTCAATGTTCGTATCTAATTAGACCAAATGATCATTTGCGTGGAGTGGGAAACTGCTCTGATAATACAATTTATTTGTTAATCACACACTTCAGATCAATACAAAATGAAAAATTTGATTCAAAAGAAATATTGTCTTTAAAAATTAATGAACGTCTCAAATCAGCCATTCAGTTCAGTTAAAGTGGGATGATTACTATCTTGCTAGTACTCGTATTAACGTTATTTTCCGTATGTTCAATTCCAGGTCAGACACAACTAGATGTATATTGTCAAACTTCATCACGCACAGCCTGCTTCATTCCCTCCCACACAACTACGTCTGGAAATAGTAGGAAGTATCACTGAATGGAACACCCCCGCCCCCGTTTTTCATTCTTAACAACAAAATGTAAACTAATTACTTTTCCATATAAGCAGAACCTATTGTTGTTATCGGAACATTACGAGACATGGTCTCACTAAACAAACGAATCCCTCATTATACAGATATAATAATTTTTTCAGCGCGCTGGTAGTTGAAGATGTTTGCGAGTTCTTTGTCATTAATATAATTCTAATATCATGATAGGAAACGATGAATTATACATTATACGAAAATAATAAGTTACTATGATTTCTGTGAGAAATCAACTAGTACGTAAAAGTAATATGCATAACGTCATTTCCGTCTCAAACACGGCATCAAAAGCTTTATATATATATATATATATATATATATATATATATGAAAGATTCATGTCATATATTCTAGGCACAACTATTTCAGCTTCTAGGAGAAAATATCGGCACGCAGCTTACTAGATAAACGGATAATACCCTTGGAGAACTACAAGGTCAATTGACGCACGATATAAGTGATAGTGCACGACTTTGTGGCGGGAAAATAACAAATTGTTCCAGACAATAATTTCCGAAACATTATTCCCGAATCCCATAGGTTCCACAAGAAAATTCGATAAATGTTAAGTTAAAAAAATAAAAAAATGAATAAACACTGCGATATTTTTCGACACAAACAAGTGCATGCTCGCATTTTAGGGTTACACGTCATTTGTATGTGTGCGCAAACGCATTCAAAAAACGTATATATGCATATCTGTTTTTTTTATAAATAAAAAAAAATCAAAACCACTTCTGTAAACAATACGAATTAAATAACATCTCATTTAGAATTGGCGCGTGTCAATCTTTAATAACAGAAGTCTTCTTGATTTTTTTTCTCCCTTTGAAAACAAGGCTGTATAGTATTATCAATCATTCCGATTTCCAGTTAATGAAAATTAATTCTCGATGGGTAAATAATGTTAAAATAAATGAATAACATTGAATATTATAAATGGGAAGAGAGTCACTGAGCTCATATTATAGTTGGAACAACAATGAAACCGAATCACTTCAAAAATTATGGAAAACTGCAGCCTTCAGATAGATCATATGCGAGGGAAGTGCTTTATTTAACTTCAAAGGAAGTTAAACAAAGTTAAACACTTTAAAGGCAGTGTTTCTCAACGTTTTTTGGATCATGACCTACCTCAACGTCTCAAAGATCTTGATGTCCCCCCTCCAGCATAACAGTCAGCCAAGTTCTGAAAAAGTATTTATAAATATGAATAAATATGTACATTTTCTAATTGCCCCCCCCCCAAAAATATTCAAATTGCCCCACGTTGAGAAACACTGGTTTAAGGTTAAAAACAACTACGTCTGATTCCATTAAATCAACACACCATAAACGGCCAAGAATGATGAAAGAGACTCATTTGTCTTCAAGACGCTCCTGATGCTGGTGCGTGCTATGTAGCAAAATATTGATAAACACTTGTCTGGAATTTACTATTCTGACGATATTTTACAAATAAGTCATTCCAAATATAAAGAAAAAAAGGCTACTGTTGTCGTTTCCATTACGACCGAAGCAATTATGACTATTAGAACAGCGTATTATCTAGTTGTGTGTATTCTTCTAGTTTTTCTTCTTCCTGTTTTTGAGAAGATAAAAAAAAAACACCTCTCAGGGTTTTCCAAACAAAGAGCATTCATTGTCAATATCGAAAACTCAGCTGCGGAGCATAAAGATAAAGGCATCGGTTTGCCGAGCGAAAGTGGAGTAGTTAACAATTTATAAATTCTCGATCATGAAACTTGGTTAAACCAACAAATCGGAGAATGAAAGCACAAGAGACACACATTACAGAGGAAACTTTACTACCATAACCGTGTTCATTATAATATTTCATGTCTACATATAAAAATACTTTTAAAGATTACGTCAGGATATTTCAAGAATTAAAAGGATTCCGCGGTCAATCAATTTAAGAAACACTGATCCGGACGCTCAGCCTATCATTCACTTATAAAAGAATAAAAATAATGAATCTAAAAATAATTCTCTGACGTCTCTTCATTCCCCAAAGGGAGTAAGGCGACATTGTTTCAGCCATAACATTTTGGAAGTCAAAGAGACACCAGTGTCCAACTTACATCACCACCGCAATTGAATATATTTCTGCAGTGTACTTGACAAAAGACGATGTTACTAACTTTAAGATATTTAAAGTCGATGTTGCAGAGTCGCAAGGTTAAAAAAACTGCGTCTACGTCTAAGAATGATTAACTCTGCGATTTGGGAAAAAAAAAAAAAAAAACTAAAACGGTTCCTGTAGTCAGTGAACAGAATCGAATTAGTGTGAAGACCGTTATTACGCATGCACCAAAATAAGATTATGGTCAAGCTTTTTGATAAAATGCGATTGTGAAGCGAGTTTTATGGTATGTCAAAAATGATCAATCGCATACTGTGATTCACAAAAATTGTTCTCTTTATTACATATTTAGAAATATGCAGACAACCAAAAATGCGATAAAATGGTTTGCTTTTCAGCTAGAAAGCAGCAGTAATCGTAAGAAGACATATTTAAGATTTTATAATACGATAAAAGTTTTTTTCTTTATTTTTTAGCTTGCTTGTCATGAATTCAGTATAAAATTGATAACTACTATTGAATGATATAATCATGACGCAGAATTGCCCCCCACCAAAAAAATGAGGGAGACAGAAGTAGTGAGTGAAACGAAAGAGCTCAAAAATTAAGAAACGTGAAAAAAAAAGACTCAAAAGTCAGTGAATATCACATAAATAAATAAATAAAAATAGCAATAAATAATTGTACCAAACGATTGGAAGGAACAGCATGGCCTGCAGATATCTGTTTTCTGAAGAGAACAAAGAATCTAAAGGACTAACCATAAATTACAGAACGCGCTTCGGGGAAATGGGAGTTTGGATTGGTAACAATATGTAACAATAAGGAGGATGAAGTTTATAAGAAAGTGGTTTATAAAACGGCAAGTTACTCTGAAGAAAGTGGACCTAATTACATAATGAAAGATAGAAAAATGAATCTGAACACTGTTTTAGGTGAGCTTCATAAAATGCGTAGGCACTTTGTTTCCGTCATTTCCGTATGCAATACGGAAATAACAGATTTAATCAAAAGATAATAATTAGTATGTATACAAAAATATGCTTATGTTAGTCAAGAGAATCATTTTTATAGGCAGAATAATCCCGCACTGAAAGGATTTCTTGAAATCTGGAAATATTTAGGATCGCTATTAAAAGTTCGAATCAGTGCAATCGACCCATTTCTAGCGCCGAAATTAACCCCCCCCCAAAAAAAAGTGGGGGGTGTTATCACGTGACACCTCCGAGGGGGCATAATCCTCCACTGCATGTAACTCATACTCCAACTTCCACACCACCATCTACCGCCCACTACTACCACAAGTTTTTTTTTTTTTGTCTGTAAATTTCATGTTCGTTACCGATTTGTCTAGATGGATTTCCGGGAGAAAAACCCCTCCTGCCTTTGTGTGAGATCGAATAACTCAACTTCAATTGAAAATGCTCACATGAAGATTCCCCTCGTCACGACGAGAATTGAATTCAGATCTTTTTCAGCCGAAGGCCGCAATATCCCGGTGTTCTTTTCCAACTGCGCTACATAGGCGCAATATGTCTAGACTACATACGTTCAAAACATATCGATTTCAATATACGCGCTCAATTTTTTTTTTTTTTATACACATCGGGTTTTGCCTTAATTCAAAAATACTAATAAGTAATTTGGAATACCAATAAGTGGTTTATTAGAAGAGTTCTTTGAAACGCAGATCTATCAGAGACATCATGATGATAATGAAAATGATGAAAATATTGACAATAAAATTCAACTGTGAACAATTTCAAATTGTATTGCAGGTAAACAATCAAAATATAACACTCTCTTTTATCCCATTTTTATTTACGAAACAATTTCAAGTGACGATATTTCTTTCTGGCCTAGTGGGGATTTAATGAAAATTTGTATTCTGAATCACTGTTAAAATGTGTTGCTTCGTTTTTTTTTTTTTTTTTATGCGACTCTCATCCAGTAAAGGTGTAAAGTTAATAGTAATATTAACCGTGGGTGGTTTTTTGTTTATTTTATATAATCAAGAAAACCTGTACAAGAAACCAAACCTAAGAATTCGAACCTATACTGCAACTTGTTGGATGGAGAACAGTTACGCGAGGTACTCAGTTAGGCCGACAACTGTAACTAATGGTAAAATGGGGCAGAGCAAAATTAAGTTTACTGATAACTATATACTATAACCGCTCGAAGTTCAAATGTTGGTGATAAGGAATGGTGTTATATTAGTATTATAAGAATGCTACTGCGAAACGCACCTTTTTAATCTTATCTACAACTAGTTCCTTTGCTGAGATATTTTGATATACAGTTCGTATATCATGGGTTGTATTTATCATGACTGGAAATCATCTGCTGGCCAAGTCCAGTAAAGGCAAACGTTACACACACACATATTCAATATTTGTTTTCAATTATTAGAATCTTAACCAAACATTTTCTTATAAATGTTTTGAGAGACATGTTTATCACTGAAACACTCCAAATCTTTGATCCCGATCTGTATTATCTAGAGAAGGATATATATTATGAAGATAACGTATCCTTGTCTACAAAGAAGTTTAGGGATACTCTTCAAATACTGTACACTGAAAGTAAGATGGAAGTATTGTTACGTTCTTGAAATATTAGTGTGGATTATTTCATATTTAATGCTACAAAAATAAAGTGTTTATATTTCGCATCCGACAGACTTTCATTCAAGGGAGGTACTTATGTTTTGAGACTTCCCTCCCTTCCCTTCTCCTTAAACTCTTAAAAATCGTTTTTCCTGGAAATACTCCCATCCCCCGCACCACTTAAAGTGCATACTAAGCAATTGTATTGATTTCATACTCTCTCTCTCTCTCTGCTTGCTATGTTTTCAATTCAGCAGGTTTCACAAAACTTCTTAAAAATGAACATATCAATAAAACTCTGAATAATGGAAAACATATAAAATTTCTTTCTCTGAGAATTTGAAAATATTAAAAGAAATACGACTACCATCGATGACCTTGGCAGAAGTCTAAAGCAGCTGCTTCTTTAAAATCTAACATATCTTCAATACGATCCAAATGCTTCTAGTTACAAATATCAATAATAAACCAGACATATGTGCAGTCAGGAATTGGAGAAGGAATAAAAAAATATATATCTCAGGATAGCATAGGAGAGGAAGAATACCAGACAAACTTTCTGCTACGAAAAAAAAAAGGGGGGGGAGTAAAATTCTGATACATTTAAGGATTTTAAGAGCGGTATTATCCCCTCTTAATTAAGCTCGTGAGTTCACATTTTAAATTTAAATGAATATATTAATTTTAAATAAGTAATAATGGGCATTACATACGCAGAGCTACTGCCAATGAATACTCTGAAAACTAATAGTAATGAATTCAGCGGGATTTTGAAACAGTTTTCCGTTTGCACAGGACAGATTTTTCAGTTGAGAGATTGGTCATTTATTTGGTCAAAAGTTAGAACTTAATGGTTGACTCAAAACCAAAAACAGAACTGTGTACGACGATCGATGCATCTTATCCAAGACAAACTGGTAATTAGCTGTATAACTATAATTACTATAATTAGCACTGAAGCAGTATCACTTTTATGCAGCAAAGGAATTTATTTTTTGCCAACTAAAGTAGCAATTCTCCTACCAGCCGCAGATTGGCGCTGCATACGCACCTTACTCCACATAGACCTCTTTGTTGAGTTGACTAAATTGCTGTTACGGTTAATTACATGTGTGCTACGGAGGATGTACGGGACATGTTTTGCAAAATAAGCTTACATTGCCTGTAAACCTGCACGAGAACGACAACTGACTTTCAGCTCAAATGCCTTTCCACGCGTTTTAGGAGGAATTCAAATCCAGACCCCCTCTAAGCAGATGCCGCATTGTTTTCAACTGCGCTAGGCATGCACCCAGATCTCGTATGGGTATGTCAAGGAATTGGTTTATAATCCGAAGTTAGATGAGGTTAAAGGATGTATTTCAGTAATGCTACACAGGACCCAGAGGAGTCCGAATACAAGCTGAAGATATGGTGTGTGTGTGTGTGTGCGGCATGTTACAGGAGGTGTACTCGTATAATCCATATAACTTGTAACACCTTAAAATAATAATAATAAACCTTGTATTTGCTCCTGCTATAAAAACAATTGGGTTATAATCTCTAAAATAGCTCTAGCAATATAAGTACTGTATATGTAATCGGGAAATTGCAATTATAAAATTTAAGAAATACTTCTACGAGTAAATAAATAGTCGTGAATAAGGTAACAAGACCAAACCTTGAAGACCCTCCGTAGCTTAGTCGGTAATGACAATGCTCTTCGTCTGGAAAGACCTAAGTTCGACCATCTAGGACGCGAGGAGTTTTCATCCGGCAAACCGACCAGAAAAACACACAAAATTAAGACATAATACACTAGCCTCATCACTTACTTGCTTCAGCTATGATTCAAAACAACCCCATCCAGATCTTGAACCTGACCAATATTCTTGATGTCCTATAACTGCAAGAAAATGTAACGCAATAACTTGAGACACGCTTCTAAATGCATTAAGTCCCCTACAATACTGCACTCCTACTAGGAATGGAGTACAATGTACTCCATTCCTAGTTGTGATTCTCCTACCAGCAGCACACAACTAACGACTGCATTCAATTTAAAAAACCATGGCGAAATGTATTCCATTCAGCAACTGCATGGGAAAAAAGTAAGTGGAGAAAACAAAACTACATATGGTAAAGGATCTGCAATTCGAAAACAAGAATCATGTTTTTTTTGTTGTTGTTGTTTTTAATAGTGACAGCATGGGTGGGCACTAGTCACTCCGGCACCAAAATCCCGCTTCTCCTCCCCTTTTATCATCACATTACCATATATGATATAACAGAATCTACTGTGACAAAAGCTAACTTCAAATGAGTTACATAATTCATAAACCAGTCCTAATTATTAAAAAAAAAAAAAAAAAAAAAATCAAATAACTTCCGATGACAGGTCAGCTAACAGCAATACTATTGTGAGTGCAAACAATGGAAAATAAAAACAACGAATTGCAAACTGTAGCAATTTACTCAAACAGAAACATAAAAGGAGATTAAAAAATGTCTTTGGTTTAAGATAGTATAATTATTATTATAATTATAATAATTATATTAATTATAATTAATTATGGTTATAGTTCATACATTATTTCAAATACAGATGAGAGTATTTTTGTAGTCATTTTGCTAAAAAGATTTCAGACCAAAGTAACTCGTTACGCCTTATTTGAAAATCGATAAGAAAAATGAATTCTGATGGATCCTCAAGATTGGAACCAAATTTGGTGGAACCAAGATTTCTCATTTTGTCCTAACAAACGAACCGTGTTATTTCGAAATGGCAAGTTATTTCTGCTAAACGTTCGTACGCATAAGAGCATCCTCTACGATTAATACGACGGTATAGTAACAACAATGATAAAAGTAGAGTTCGCAGCTTAGTGAGCCCACCACACATGCGTGACTTACATTTCGTTACGGTCCAACAAGGAAGTAATTTCAATGTGTATTTTACAATTCTTGCTTCCAATTGCGTTTTTGCCAGAAATCTGATTTTTTTTTAGCTCTCTCTCTCTCTCTCTCTCTCTCTCTCTCTGTGTGTGTGTGTGTGTGTGTGCGCGCGTGTGTGTGTGTGCGCGTGTGTGTGTGTGCGCGCGTGTGTGTGTGTGTTGACAGACAGTTAAACAACATTAAGCTCATTTTTCCTTTTCATACATAGGAAGAATAAAAAAAACGAACCATAACACAAATACCTCCATGATGTTAAAGCTTGACTATAGAAAAGGTAAATTTTCAGTAGTTTTTATAAAGTGAGCGATTACAAAAATTAAAAATATATATAAAGTATGTTCTGTATCTTGTAAAATGAACACAGACACTCCAGTCATGGAAAAAACATACTCAAAAATTATTTGATTATACTAGGAGCAAAACGGTGATTGTATCTTTTTAATAAAATCTGGACAGGGTTGGTCTGGATAACATCTTCACTGTTCAACCAGTAGGTCGTGGAGGTTCAATGCTATTGTGGCAGGGCTAACAGATAACTAAGAGGCAGAGAATCTATCTGCATACTTTTGTTGCTTCTAGTGCTGCCTGATGCATCTAATTTTCTTTACTTTCCAGATAAATTAAGTAATACTATTCAGTAATAATGTAGCAATTATATAAATATTACCTTATAAAATTATTATTACATAAATACTAAATATTAATTAACCTTATAAGATCCTCTGAATTCGATGTGATGAGGTCTATCAATCAATGAAGGTCCACCGGCCGTCACTGGTCTCGGGGACCAGTGGCGGCCGGTGAAAATTTTAAGTGGGAGTGCTGCACATACAAATAAAATTTTAAAAAAATTCTTTTTTTCCTAATCAGTAACCAATTTATTAATAAATAAATTTACTTATTAAAAAATAGCTTTATTAAAAATATTTCACCTTCACCACGAACAAACACCAATAATAAAAGTTTCGTATCTCACAGAAATAACGAGCGCAATCATACGATATATTGCCCAAAGAGCAGTGTCAAGCGTAAACGAATATCGGCGAGTCGACCTGCAATTAGCGCGATCATTCTCACACTGCGTTAGATCGCAGTGTATTTGTTTCGTGTAACCATAATTGAAAAAATATAATTCTTTTCATATTTTCAACAGTGACAATCGTCATAATTCAGCCTTGTATTTATAATAAATAAATAATTATATGTTATTTTAACAAAATAAAATAAGATTGCAAAAAATAGTTCACCCTTTCGTATCTCACAGAAATAACGTGCGCAAACATACTATACACTGCCCAAAGAGCAGTGTCAGATTCACTAGTTACGTGCAATGAGAAGCGCAAACGAATATCGGCGAGTCTGGCTGCAATTGGTTGAATTTGATAATTCCGACACTGCGTTAGATCGCAGTGTATTTGTTTCGCAATCTAAAGCGTTAATCGAACAATTCCAGTTATTAACTATTCAATCAATGTCGAAATATAAGCTGTAACCTTTAACATGTTGTGTTGCATTTATGTAATGTCGTAAGCACTGTTATTATTTATAAACAAAAACAAAATTTAATTTTTTCATTTTTTCCTTGGGGGTGCTGCAGTGTCGCAGTGCTTATGTACGGGCCGCCACTGCGGGAGACTAACCCTCAGGGTTAAATTCTAACCTTCAACTCACCCAGTACTACAAATATGTTCAATGGCTTTACAACCGTAAGAAGTCTATTAATAAGTGGATACTTCAAACGTAAAAACATTTGAAGAAATGTAAGAAACATCTCGTCAATCGAGCATTAATTCGTTGATACAATTTAACTTTCGGGAAAATCACCATTTCATAACAGAATTCACATCTCTTGCATTCTTCAATAATATATTTATTGATATAACACTTAATATTCATATTATATATATATATATATATATATTTTTTTTTTTTTTTTTTTTTTTCGTTAAAGTGCTTACTGGCGACAATGTTGTTTGGTAGAAAGACCCAGACGAGAAGAACAAAGTAGCGTGGATTTGTGACATTCACAATCAGAAAAGGAAATACTGCTTGACGTAAAACATGTGTCTAACGACTGAATATAGAAGGACGTGATAAGGCTGGAGAAATGGATGGAAATGGATAAGCAGAGGCATGTCAGGGATAATCAATCTCGCTTTTAGTCATCTTCAGTGGCTGAGATTGAGAATCGTGCCTTCTGACGGGAAATTTATAAGCATAGTTTCATTTCAAAAGGGCAATTTATTGCATAAGTGGAAAATTATATACCAGTTAGTATTACAAACAAGGTCATACAAAAACTGCGAATCGTATCTAGGATAACCTTGCTGAGGATCACTTGGTGAGTAGGGCATGGCATGGTTTCTTTAAAGAGACATCAATTATGACAGAACTACTTATTTTTCAGGAAAAGGTCACAAAGGAAATAGACTGAAGTAATGGCTATGATGTGATTTAACTGGATTTCACAGATGAAATCCAGCTAAAATCTGCTGCGCTGGCCTAGCTGAGCAAGTGGATAGGGTACCAGCTCTCCAATCAAGTGGTCCGAATCACCCAGTGAGCATGGACGACTCTGAATATCTTTAGGATGTATAATCTCATAAGATAATCTCATCATGCAGTGCGAGACAACCCTACTTACTGCAGACCCAAAGAAGCTTGAAAACGTTCCATTTCCATCTCTAAAGCAGGTTTCTGGATTATCTAATCCCTCAGAACGACGACCACTAATAATGTAATATGGATCTGCAATTTTTCGTGGGTCTGATTCACATTAAAAAAAAATGTTCGATATAGCAGAATCAGGGAAACTAGATTTATTAAGAAGAGGGAGGGAAGTAGATATGCAGACCTTAGGGAGGCAGTTGAGTGTATGAATGAGTATAATATGCCCGAGCGAATAAGAAGGACAACAAATCAGGATGGGACTAACGGGCTTCTGCAATTCATGTATACTAATCTACATCTAGACTACTGTGCCCAGATATGGGCGCCAGGGTTTCTTCTTGATGGGGAGGATGTGGAGAGGATCCAGAGACGAGTGACCAAGATAATAGCAGGACTATGGAATGAACCTTATGAGAACAAGTTGAAGATTTGTGGGCTGCAGAAATTGGTTGATAGGCGGAAAAGGGGTGATATGCTTGAGACATTCAAATTACTGAAGGGTTTCTATAAGATTAATTCAGAAGATATTTTTGAGAATAGGACTGGTAGTGGGAGGACTAGGGGCCATCCATGGAAGCTTGGTAAGAGTGTGGTTAGCAAGGGTGTTAGAGCTAGGTTTTTTACTTTTAGAGTGGTAAATGAGTGGAATAAGCTGCCAGAGTCTGTTGTGGGAGCCATGACTGTAAATGAGTTCAAGGTGAAGTATGATAGATACTGTGTGAATGTTGAATAGTTGTTCTTGACATGATGTTAGGGCCTCCCTCGATAAGTCTAAGGACTCCTTGGAGTTGCCCGTAATAATAATAATAACTGCTGATGAGCAACCTACGAAACGAACATTAAACTGGCAGTTTTATTAAGAGTCAAAACACCGCATTGATTCATGACAAATATTTAAATTTGTTCCCTTTGATGATGCAAAGCCGAGTAGAACAGTTAATTGTTCTCAATGTTTACGTTCTTTACAATATTAAAATACTGAAAGAGTAGATAAGAAAGTTTAAAATTGAATGTGAAAAAAATGCAAGTATGCATGATTTCATAAAAATTCACGAATTACAAAGATTTTGTTATTTTTTATATAATAGGAAATTCAAGTTCAAAAATCATATTAGTAAAACTCAACAGACTGTAAGGCTTAAGTTAAAATAAGTTTTATTTGTAGGAGAAATGATATTATGATACCGTTTCTCCGGTTAGCATCTAAAATCGCCGATATTTTTAATGGATGTCAAAGTATTCAGATTCAGATAATTAAGTAGGCGGAAGGACTCTATCATGATAATTATGAGAATCGGGTAGTTCGTTGTATTGACATGAGAATTACACACACAAAAACACACGGGAATGGGTGTTTTTCGTGTTACGGAATTGGTCCAATGGTTTTTATTGATACTACCATGAGCGGAAAAGTGTATCCTCTGGTTCTGGATGCAGTTTCATAATGACGGATCGCATCTGTTGCAGCAAGACAATGCTTGCTACACAACAGCTTACTATGGCTTGGTTTAAAGATAACAACGTGCTTAATGAACTAATCTCAAATTCCTCACCTAAACTCTATTGAAGCTGTGGGATGAAACAGAATCATGCGTAAGAGGAATCTTCCCTGCAGACAATATGACTGGCAGATGTCCAAAAAATCCTGCATGAAGAATAGAGATTACTGATGACCTTCTCCGTTCATGATACTATCATGAACGGTAAAGTGTATCCCCTTGTTATGAATACAGGCCAAAGATGGATCTACACTTTAAAAAAAAAAAAAAATGTAACACTTTGATCTTCGTATTTTGTCTTTCTTCTAATGTTGATCTTTTTATCTCTTGCTTCTCAAGCCTCACACCTGCACTTACACACGGCACTGATGTGCTGTAGGTTTTTCCACCTCTCATGTATAGGATCGATCTAAAAATAAATGAATAAATAAAATCTCTCAGGTGTTTCATACTTTTGACAATCCAGTGGATTGTCAAAAGTATCAAATATCAGATGGGTAATGAGTGTTCCATCTTAAATGACTAATCTGGCATAACGAACAAATATGACATTTGACACTATTAACCCTCACTAACAACATTCATTCAAATATCCACGGCTCCAAGAGTTCCAAATCTGGTGCGCGCGAGCGCACACACAGAATTCTGTAAATCGTTTTCTGGTCAGGAAAAACTATGAACTAAAGAAATCGCTCACAAAGGAGGCTGACCACTTATTATAAAGCACGTTTGCTTATAAGCATTTCCTCGGAGATTTCCCAAAACAGAACGATTAACAGATTACCCATACATGACAGTGAGTAGAATCTGTCTAGTGATGAAAAGGAAGTAAAGATCCTTGCAAAGGAAATAAACACATAAAACACTCGACTTAACAACTTCAAACTGGTAAACGGACACTTTACCAGGACCTGAATTATAGTAACTGACGAAACTTCAATGACTAATTACTCATTAAATCCAATGTCCGTTTACTACACGAAGAGAATGTGATGAAAGTGCGGGGAGAAACGCATCATTTTCGAAAAATGGGAGAATTAAAAGAAGTCGATCCAGTAGTTTCAATACCGGAATAGGTAAAATCGATTTCTCCATAGTCTCGAGATCAAACTGGAAACGTATACTTTTAGATGATACTCGGATAAAATAGATGTACTTTCGGCCGAGCAGTACTACCGATGATATTAACATTAAATATTTACTAACAACTGGCAAGATCAAATTAAAACAGTGGGGGATTTCATTTAAAACAACAACGGGAAAAAAATTTATATATAATCTTTTTTAAATATCTTATATCTATTATATATACTGTATAATAGTTAAAGTATTTTGAACATGCCGCAAAAGCTATATGTCAAGAATGGTCTCCAGTATAACAGGTGGCGCTGTATGTAAGGGGGAGAATCTGCTATGAGAGTCAAAGCATGCTGAATATGTACATTATTTACTGATTAAGAATGTTGTGTTTTTTCAAACAGATTCAAATGTTTTAAAAAGAGGATGGCAAGCTATCTTAACATTTTATTCGGTGGTTTACAGATATTGAGTAATTTTACTGGAATAGTGGGAATGTAGTTTTAATGGGAGAGGAAAGGGAGGATTACGAGAGGTAATCCTCCCTCTTCGATACCTTCTGCAATGAAAAGTAACCCTGAATGATTATTACCAGAGGGTGCTACAAAAGTGACATCCCTAGAGAGTGTCATGCAGTGAAGTCACCTACACTCCTGAGACTTTTTAAAGATTACAGTATTTTCGAGATTTTTCTGTAGTAAACAGTTTTAAACTGAGTATGGCCTGTACCTAAAAAGTAAGCATCTATTATTTGTTATTGTCTTTTTCATTTCGTAGTAAAAAAAAAAAAAAAAAAAAAAAAAAAGACTATTCATGTATTTTGTAAATAAATGCAATTAAAACTGCATCTTTTCAGGAATCCCTCTAACGAAAATAATTAAACGTAAACAGATAAACGTAAACATCACTTACGCAGTGAATATACAAAATACTTAGTCACATGCATCATAGGCAACTATTTAAGGATGATGCTGATCACAATGGGGAAAAAACAAAGGATCTTTCGGAGTTCAATAAAAGGCATAATGTGGGTGCCCGTCTGGCTGGAATCACGATTTTGAAAATAATAGAGCTCACTACTGATTTCTCAAAATAGGTTTCTCAAAAGGCGGATATCTCAGGTGTTTAATCAGTGAAAAAATAACTCACATTGCTTATCTAAGAGGCGTAACTGTGGTCCTAAGACAGTCTGTCGGGAACGAGATCGCCGTGGTCTGAGAAGACGTACGGACAAACAGAACTTGTTTGCGGCAATTGACAGAAGCATTTAATGAAGGCTGTCCCCGATCCATATCTCACCGAACTATGCGCAGGGAATTTAAGAGGATCGTTATTGGCAAGTCGCATACCTATATGAAAACCACTGAGTTTCGCGAAGAACCGGAAAGTTTGTCTACAGTCGTGTCAGGAACACCCTGACTGGACACTGGAAAAAATCATATGGCCCGACGAGTCACGGTACATCTTGTTCGGTACCGACGGTAGGCAGGGAGTTTGGCGGAAGCGTTATGAAGCAATGAACCAAGCTTGCCTTGTAAATACAACTCAAGGTTCTGAGGGTGGTGTCATGTTCTATTGGTACGGAACGGGTCCCCTGATATTGCTGGAAAGTTCGGGCGTCCTCCAAGGAATATTTGAACATTGTTACCGATCAACTCCATTCAGCAATGTTGATTTTTTATCCAGCGGGTAACGGTTGTTTCATGGACGACAATGCTACTGTCTATCGCGCAAGAATTGTTGAGCATGGTGGTTCAGCGAGCATGACAGCGACTCCCATCATCTTCCCTGGCCAACACAAAGCCCGGATCTAAACCTCCCATTGAGAATGTATGGAATATGTTAGAAAAACAGATCCGGAAGCAAAGTCCTTTTCCGTCAAATCCGAGCCAGTTAAAGGACTGTCTGGTGAATGTCTAGTATGTTGTAGACGTAGATGCAATCCAACACCCTGTGAAATTGATGCCAAACCACATATGTACTGTAATTCGGTCTAAAGAAGGTTCAACATGGTATTAAATAAAAATTTCTAATCAGTGGCCAGTACGTGTATTTCCTCCTAAATAAATTCTATTACTTTTGTCGTTTTCAACCTAAATTTCTATATTAAATCATGTTCAGTCATTAAAATTATTATAGTCTTATATTCAGCCTTTTGGCATTATTAACAATTGCTCTGGTGCAGATTAACTAGGATACCAAAATAAATAACACATTTGGGTATGATAAAATATATATGTAGCAGATGAATTTCATCATCTGATGTGAATCCATCACACCATGCTTAATGGAGGATTTAAGTGGTTTGTAAAAATTTTGTTTTATCTCCAGAGAAGGATTTCCAGAATATTTTCGGGATGATTTCACTTAGCCACCCACACTATTAATGTACAATATATTAATAATCTCTTTGGTGGATGAGATTCATATAAGCTTATATACATTGTTCTACTCCAACTTACAGAAAAAGTAATATTTTTTCAAGTGGAATGAATCACATCGCACTAATAATAATAATCCTTATGTTTCGTTTACAAAAGAGTCATTTATTGACAATGTCAATAAATACAAGATAACCAAAGATTAATAGCAGCTGAAATTAAAACAGGAAAATATACCCTATTTGATCATAAATGAAGAAATGATGATAAAAATCAGGAACCAATAAAGAAGTATAAATACAATTGGATGGAGTATGTTAAAAAGTGCAAATGGAAAAACTACCCAAACAAGTTCTTTATAAACCATCAAGGAAAGAAAAAAAAAAGACTAGGTCGCCTCATTAAAGAGACTTTGAGGCTGGAACAGGCCATTAATAGGCCTAAATCCTTGAAGCATATGATGATGATAAAATTTCATTGTAGTCTCTTTTCTTAGTTATACACGTGGAGATCCTTTCTAATGTTTTCATTTGTATGACTGTGTCTGAATCAGAAACAAACTTTGGAAAATAGTAAAGAATGATTTTCCTCTTCCCTAAAAATGAGAGTCTACGAAATATATCTCCGAAAGAAATCACAGACCATATCAAACAATATCGTAATCGTGCTCCGTGAAATTAAAAACATACATGGGGGGGAGACAAAAAAATAAAATAAACAAATCATATCAGTTATTTTGTGCGTCTTAATGACAAAAAAATACCTAACTTGGAGTAAGATATGGAATTCTTACCAATGGACAACCTTATTAAGATTTCTGAAACTACTACATCGCGCAAAGGGAAAAAGAATATATTCGGTGTGTACAAAAAATACCAGGATTGACGCGATTGTACAATTTCCTCTAATATTTTGCACAAAGTAAATTTTCGATTATTTTCAATAAAATGGGGGGATAATACGCAGTTTATTTCGTATTTTGCTCTCCGCTTCGTTATTCTCTGATACTGGCATTCTTCGTAGGGCGAATCATATTTCTGATTGAGGTTCATCCTTTAAATCAACACTCAAAAGACGTAACATTTGCTGCATCCATAGGCAGAATCTGCAAATATTATTTTCAGTAAATCATGTTTCGCTAACTATTTTGCGAATTCTGAAACAAAATAAAGAAGAAAACAAATCTACATATGAATGCTTTAATGTCCAATTGGCATATTTTTTCAAGTTTAGTATTAACTTTCGGGTAACCAATCTCAGGTTTGGTTAATCGATTCTGCTGTATTTTAATGGCACGTAACTTGATGAGATACTTTTTTTTTTTTTTACAAATAATTTCTTACTGGCTTGCTGTTCAATGTTTACCTACTATTTCATATAACGTTTTTTTTATTGTTGTGTTTTAATTAGATTCTCTCTTGTTCGTTTTTCTATCAATAACTCAAATCAATTACACGGTCGCATCTTTTTTAAGAATTGAAATTGAGTCAATTTTTTGACATACGCATTTTGTAACACTTTTCTAAAAATTTTGCTGTTTGTAGTATGCTACCGTCGATAATAATAACAATGGCATTTATGTAAACAAGCAAAAAGCGTCTGGTAATAACTGCCTCTTATTTGATTTCACAAACATTGGTGTTGGTTATAAAAGGTGTATAAAAGGTCCTCGGCGTTACAGATTTATTTTTTGCAATTTGAAACACTTCCTCATAATAAGGCAAATGATTTAATTACTTCCTTTTTTGCTTTTCTTTTTTAATGACTGGTATGACCTAGTACACGCCAGGTGAAAACAGCCTATATATAGTGTTCACCATTTCAACATTCTGGAAGGGGGAGGGGGATGCGCGTTATAGCAAAAGGAGGAGGAGCTGATAGAAAAAAAAAAAAAGCTTCTCTTTTTTTGGTTTCAGGAAGCCGCTTCCGCTAAAAAGTAATCATTTTTCCTCTTTGTTCGAATCATCTGATGTCCAAAGAAGGCGGAGGGTTACGGCCTTGTAGGTTTCACAGCTCACTACGATTTCACGCCTATGCTCCGCAAAACAGACCAGGCGTGTGTTATGTAGTGGAACTTAAACATGGATAGTACCCAATTAAGTTCTTGAGAAATTTCTCGGATATAAGCTAATGCATCGGTCCCGAAAGATGACTGTACGCGTGTTCTTTTTCCTGGTGTAATCTATAAAAAGTGCTAATCGCACTATAACATAATAGTTGAGAAGCGTAAATGCATACTGGATATTTTAAGCAGAGGAGATTCAATGATAAAGTGATTTCTATATGATAATATTCACATTCTAACCTAGAAAAAATTCATAAATCGGCTTGAAACTTTAAACTTGAAAGTCCTCAGTGGAGGCCAGTATTAGTGATTGTCCTCTAGGACAAAGTGTGGACATTATGAATCAATGACTAGAAAGTGTTGCAGAAATGTTTCTGAACTCTCGCTTAAAGCGGACATAAAATGATAAAACGAATACCAAGAAGAATGCATGAAATGTAAACTGATGGAAAGAGACCAAGAGAAAGACAACGAAAAAGGTGTAGACCAGATAACAGATTTAGCAAAATGAAAGAAAAAAAAAGAGGGGGGGGGGAGAAAGATCTCTGAAATGGAATAGTTCATAAAGAAAGAATTTGGAAGAATGGGAGAAAATGGACAAAGTTAATCCACCTGCCTGACTTTTCCTGTTGGAGCAGTTATTGCTAAGGCGTGCAAAATAAAAAAAAAATTGGCTAAATTTATTGCTACTGTTTATCAAGGCAAAGTAAATTCAAACAATATTCAAAAGATTTGAAATTATAAAATACGTAAGAGTTTAATGAAGCTTTCGGATTTTTTTCTTCTTATGTTTCATTTGCCTAATAAAGGTTCTCGAACCCCTTCTTGGTCTAGGTGGTGAAACTAAATTATCACTGACGCTCAGAGCTACATCCAGTGATGTGATCTCACCAGTGGAAGCACTCTTACGAAATGTAATTAATGGATAAATTGCTGTTTAATCGAAATGGAAATAACGTAGGCTTACATGCTAAACTGCTGTGTACAAGTGGTGGGAAAAAAAAAAAAAAAAAGCTGAGATGATATTTTAACGTACACGCTTTCATATCACATTCGCAACTCATATCACTGATAACTAATGATATACATACTTAGAATTATTTATAGCACCTGGAAGCCAGGTGCTATACAAACATCCAGTACGTGGGACTCAGTGTTTTGTCAGTATGTAGTACTTCACATCATCCCAAAATTACGAGTATTTTTATTTTTATTTTTTTTTTTTACCTCCTATTTACATGCAAAGAGCAACGACCGGGAACTCAAGTAGGAAGCGCTTTTGTTACAGCACAATGAATACGGCTGTTTCTAATTAGTCCAATCCCCTGAGAGATTCGTATCCTTCAATAATTTCAATGTATAAAAAGAAACTACTCCAATGCTACAACAAAAAAATTAGAGGAATCAGAGCGTCATTTTCTGAAATTAAGTTACTTAAAAAAACAGATCTTCAGCCTAATAGCCTGAGGTTTTTTCTTTTAATTCCTGTCCTGGATGAACTAGTGCTAAACGTAATTTCTGGGAAACAGTTTTTTTCCTGAAGTACTGAAGCTATTTGTACGGCATCAATGAAACTTCACACCATAAATACTTTTTTACAGCTCGCTTTCGCATGTTAACCATTACATCAACAATTCTATGTTTCTCGTTAGATGATTTAACGACAACCATTATCCTACACCATCTGAGCTTCAAGACATAAAAAGCAAACTCACGGTGGAAAAAAATTGAGTGAGAACTACTCACTATCTAGAAATTCTGCTTACTGTATTCTCATAAAACCTGCATCCAAGCACCTTAATTCTATTTTTAGAAGCGCCAATGGCAGAGAAAGACGAAAAAAGATGACCAGTAACTATGCAACTCAATGTCTATTGGCGATGTTATTTACTCAATCCAGTCGCAGCACTTCAGACGGCCGTCCAAGATCTATCAGATTTTTATTTATAATTGCCTTTACATTACATTTTATCCTTTACTTGAAGGATCCAATCAAATCTTCCGTTGAAATTACCGGCGAAAATCACATTTAAATCCCCCCCCCAAGATATATATCTAAAATTATGCTCGAAATTACTGATACCTGTTCATCTTGAAATATGAAAATCATTTTTAAATGCAGCCCGCCAAAGGCGGGCTGCATCTTTGGCGATATACTGTTCTATCCTAGGCAAGACGCTTTCTTAACAAAACTCAGTATCGCGAAAAAAAAGTTTATATTATTCACGATATTTTATAGTAAAAACATTTTTCAAAATATCCTAATACCGCTATTAGTAAATGTTTTTTACAAGCTAAACAGTGTACAAGCTAAAATAAACTTATGAAATAAAAAAAAGGAAAAAAATAGTAAGTAGGTCTATTTTTCAACATAATGACCTTCTCTTTCAATACATTTTCTCCACGGAGTAACGAGCTTTGAAAAGTAGTAAAAAAATTCCTCAGTCTGTTTTCGGAACCATTTTCTTTATCTCTGTATTTTCCTTGGTCATTTTCAAAAATATAAATACCGTGGAGATCTTCAATTTAGGAAATAGCCAGAAGACCAACGTTACCAAGTCCAAACTTTGAGGAGGATGGTCCACAGTTTCATTCACTTCAACGGCTATCAATTCGATCGGATACGGCCTGGACTGGGTAACAAAGAACATAGATGATCTGGTTTATTTCCGAAAGTGAAGGTAAATCTCGTGGACATTCATTCAAAAAATGACAAACAGGTCAAACAGAGATTAAAAACTGCAGAGTTTTACTGTGAAGATTTTGAGAC
The DNA here is from genome assembly GCF_054136105.1 of Typopeltis vanoorti. Lineage (NCBI taxonomy): Eukaryota > Metazoa > Arthropoda > Arachnida > Uropygi > Thelyphonidae > Typopeltis > Typopeltis vanoorti. The sequence goes on along the minus strand of NC_143567.1, from coordinate 32,931,382 downwards.
ACTTATGCAGTAGACGAAATGTATTCGGGGGGAGGGGGAGGAGAAATTATGTTGAGAAACAGTAAATGAAAATAAATCAGATTCCAAACTATCTTTTTTTTTTCTTTGCTACTGCTATATCTCTTTTTAGATGGGAAGTTATAAGCTATCATAAATGAAAGCATTATTTGCTGACGTCCTTCGTAAAAGGAACAAATGGTAACAGAGTGAGGAAACACTTCTCAGCATCAAAACAGTATCTTTAATCAAAATATCCCATTTAAGACCCATAAAGTTTACTCTATTTTCCAGGAACTTATATAGTATTAGCATTCGATGAACTTATATAGAGCTATCGATGTAGATCTTAAACACTCTACGCAAATAGAAAGAATTTCCTTGTTAAAATAAAATAAAAGAAGAAGAAAAAGAAAAAAAAATGATATATATATATATATATATATATATATCAATGACTGGAAATAAGAGATCTAAGCATGTCATTGAATCTGGTCGTTTTATTATATACAGGAAAGTGATTTCAGCCTGAACAAGTTTTGACACAGCTTGAATAAATCTGCAGCCTAATCGGCAAACACGTGAGAGGTCACTTCGCCGTGTATGAACGACGCATCTCCACACATGGGATCGTTTTATTTAGAGAACATTTCGTGATGTCTTAGTGAACTATTTTATACATCTTTGATGCCGTAAATAATGCAGCTTACGACGACGGCTTTGTCCGAAAAATGTCGAGTACGACCTGTTAATTTCATAAATTTAATTTTAAAAATTCACATTGCTTTACTATGTAAGTTTTTATTCTACAAGTATGAGATATTAAAAAATGATCCGACACAATCATAAAACGGCGTGCTTCACAAAATGCATAAGAACTATTAGAGTTGTTTTGGTCCGTCCGTATAAGATACTGTATTCTTGTGAACCAGAGAAGTTGGCAACTATGGGAAATATTCTAGGTAAAAGTATTATTTCAATATTGAATTTTATTTGTAAACTTGCATTCCATTCTGTGTAAGAAGGATTAACAAGACCTACATTTAGTTCCCTATAGAATAGCTTTCAAATGATTAATATCAAAAACATGTAAGATTTTTTTTCTTTTCTTAAAAAAAAATCGGGCTATGGCATTAAAAGCACCGCATATATAATTGCTTCAGATCATTTCCATACTTGTTTTATTCGCCAAAAGTCTCTTTGAAAATATGCAACGTTTTCGATTAATTTATAAACCTAAAGCACTGCCGTTCGATTATCCGACAAATCAATTATCTGCACTTCGTCTAGCGACGGTTGGTTCGGAAAATGGACTATGCTGTTCAGGATATTGTTTTCCTAATGGCATGCCGTAAACGGGTGGAGCAGGTGAAAGAGTTCAGCAAACATAACTGGGCGACCTGCAGACAGTACTTTCGACAAGACCATTATCTAAATTATTAAAATTCTAGTGCTCTGTTTGTTGCGTAACATAATATAGCTGGTGTCTTGCTGAAGACACTTTCACAGTAACCCAAATGTAATTCAATAACTGCATTACGGTTTAATGCACAGGGTATAAAAAAAAAGAATTTTTAAAAAAATGAATGGTCATTACAGTTAACTCATTAATATAATAGTAAAAAAAAGGATCTGATTATTATTCGATACTTGCATACACTATATTCAAAAGTATTCCAATACCATAATGCTAAAAACGAATTTTTAATAAGAAACCATGGTTCTTCCTCAAACTCATTAACCTCAATCCTTTATTATATAGTTTGTTATTATTTTTTTTTTATCCGCTTACCTACTTGCATTCGCTCGCGTTAATAAGAAAATACATAATGGGTTAGCAGTTGAGTGACTTTTTTTTCTTTTTTTTTTTTTAACCCGACCGATTTAGATTTCTGTATCCGTATAAATAGCACAGACAATTTTTTAAAAAAATTGACCATCTATAACATGACTTTATTTTGGTGCGTTTTGCAAAATATGTTAGATTATATTATAACTGGGATTTTGGATTTAGAGATTTCATTCAAATTTTGTTTGGCGGGGATGGGAGATCTTTATTAAAATTTATTCAGTCGTCCCAATCTTGGTTGAAATTGGACCATTTTTAACGAAAAATTAAACAACTGTATACAATAATTGTTACAAATGCCAAGAACTGTCCACAATACTTAAATCACTGAGTAAAAAAAAAAAAAAATTATAACAGACATTAATACAAAACTAAACTATATTCATAAGAGTATTTCTTGTATAGTGACAATAATTATTCACGAAAAAATGAACTTACTCATTTTGAGTAACGAGAAATGTTTACTTTATTTTATTTATTTTTTATGCTTTGTTTAGCTCTACGTCACTAAAAACTACCCGACTGAGATCATTTGACAAAGTTTAGTAGAGATCCTCAACATCTCCATTAAAATTTCCTGAAAGAGAAATTACTTCATTTCGAATTATTTTTGCTGATGAAAATGGTCCGACATTTTGCCAAATACTGAATTCCAGAAAATCCGTCTAGTGCAGTCAAGGGCGATACGAGTATGAATGGACGGACAAAACAATTCTCAAATATGATCATGTATTATTATTACGTGACACCTCCAGGGAGTCGAAGGACTCATCGCGGGAGGATACTCTACTTCGCTAAATACATCTCGCTCTCTCCACTACTACTTAATTCTTCTACTACCATCAAATCTATCTACCGCCCATCATCACCAACAATAGTATTTTTTTTTTTTTTGTCTGTAAATCGCATGTGTTCTGAAGGCCGATTTGTCTGTACGCGGGATGAAAAACCCAAGTTTCCGAGAGAAAAAAGTCCTGCTACCTCCATATGAGATCGGCTAACTTACTAATCCTTATATGACTGTTTCAATTGAAAAAGCCATATAAGGATTCCCCTCGTCACGACGAGAATTGAACCCAGGTCTTTTCCAATCGAAGGGGCGCAATGTTCCGCTGTTCTTCCAATTGCGCTAGCACTTAAATGGCATCTTACGAAATACATCAAAAATTCGGCTCTGGGTTCTTGTTCTGATACTGAATGATCATCATACAAGAATGCTATTAATTATAAGCCTAAATTTATGGTTGTCTTCAATCATTTCTATACTTTTATTACAAAGAGATTCGAATGAAGTATAGAATGTGTAGTGACTCCTTTAAATCTCTTTAAAATTCCATAAACTACTTGCTGCTATTGGTCTCGGGCATCCCTGTAATCATTAATGTCTATTTTTTTTTCTCCCTGTATAAGTCCATCAGATCTTATAGTTCAGTATTTTGGAAGGCGTCACAATATTGTGTGTGTTATGTGAAATTTGGGCAACATTGAAAAACAACCACAGTCACTGCTGCTTAGGCAATGTTGAATGACGTATTCAGAGACATTTAACACGTCTTTTTATATTTTGAAATGTGGGAAAGATTGGAGAATAAAGAAAACAAGCTATAATTTATCCAAAAGTGAACTTGGGAAAGTGCAAATCAGAATCACACGGAAGGGGGAACCTTGGGGTATCTAAACATGTCGATCATAAAACATCGAAAACACTTCTCATAAAGTGTGCAAATACTTCTTTTTTTTTTCTTTTTTTTTTTTTTTTTGCTTCACCACTAATGTTTGTGTTTCAATGGCAAAGAGAGGGAGTAATATTTCTTGCTTTAATGGACATACGAGAAAAGCAATTAGAATTGACAGTACTGTTAGGAGGAAATAAACCAAACACTTGTCGTGAAATATGTGACAAACACGACGGGGATACTGTTTCAGTAAAAAATTTTACGCACAATAATTTATCGTGTTTGTCACCCTGTACATTTCAACAAGAAAAACTGCACAGAGTGTTGCTTGTAATTAATTTGTACAAATTTTGAAAAATGAAAGAGGTGCATATTGTTTATTGAGTAATAGTAGGTGAGTAACAAAACTTAATAACAAACGCGTGAGCAATGTTACACTGAAGGTATTTCTTAACTTCAAAAGTCAGATCAATTTAAATAGCTTAAATTACATTTAAGGCATCCTTTATAATTATTGCCAATATTACTTTGGGAAAAATTTCTCATCATGGGAAATTTTCATCATTCCAAACAGTTCTTGTTCATTGACTAGCAGCACGTTGAAGAAAATAATGACTGTTCCACAAAGTATTTTCTGTGTTTGATCACAAACTGTCCTTTTTTAACATCTGATATGAAATCCCCTTTTCGGCTCAAAACCAGTTTTGACATCCGGAACAAAAAATTAAATCTTAATCACTAACACCAGGACACTGTACCATTTAGTGCAACTGTATTGGGTTTAGATGCAGCAGTGTTACACGCACTCGTAAAATATACATTTTCATATTTCATGTTATGTTAAATAAGTTGGGCGCCAAAAAAAAAAAAAGAGCAATTTGGCCAAACACATTTTAGTAAAAGTCCGAATAAGAAATTTTCATCATAATCGATCCAACCAGAGTAGCACTATTATATGCGTCCAAAGAGACAAAAGAAACAGGCACTTATGCACTGTTGCAAATTACATTGAAAGGAAATTTATGTTCAAATAAAAAGCAGTGCATGTGTAATTTACAAAATATTCTTTTATAGGATGTAATATCAAAATCCTTAATAACTTTAATAATTTTCTTTCTTCCTTCAATCAGAGCTAAGTGACTCCATCTCTGGTACACCACGCTTTACTGATTGCTCAGGGTAGTTCATATGAACACAGAACGGCACCAAAAGGATGAAATCATCTTCTGTCAGTAACTGTTAAGGAACGTAGAAAGTGTCTGCTCTTAGTGATCGAAAAATGCAATACAGGCTAATCGACAGATGATGTTTCTACAGCTGATATCAAAACACAAAAATAACAATTTCCCAAATGACAATGTGCCGCACTCTCGCCGTATAGGGGAGAGAGCTTCCATAGCTAAAAGAACACAAACATTCGCTCCTCACTGGAAGTCATCGTGGAAAGCACTCCAGTTGAAGAGTACAGTGTAGAAAAGTCGGTGTTCGACGAGTTGCGGTTTCTGCTGCACCAACTCGGTGAACTTCTCATGAATTATTTCCACCGTACAGACCGGAGGAAATCATTAGAACCACCTGCTGTATAATGAAATGTGTGACTGTTGCATCTGTTACAGACGAAGTCTTCGTGTGCAATGTCATGGGACTAATCCATAAGGAACACACTGAGGTCTTCGTAGAGGCCGCTATCTGCAGAAAAGGTTGTTCCAATACGATATTAATTACATGGTCATAATTCAATGTTATATAAAAATACATGCCCATAAGACAGTAAGAATTCCCACTAATATTAAAATTAGACGGGCTGTAAATAGAAAAAGAGTCGGATCAGGGGAAATTCGCTCACAGATAAAGCATCTCGTTAGATGCTGCCAACCTATTGGCTGGGAATGCATATATCACAGATTCACAGTTCAGTATAAAGAACACTGTCATTTTTGGTTTGCTGAATTCAAATTTCCAACTTTCTGCAAGAAGGAAACAGGAATACGGAATTTACCCACCACACACACATGGCAGAGTGACAAAGATAAGTGGTTGTTGGAAATTGGTTCCATGCTGAAGAAAGAAAGAAAGCAATAAAGAGAGAGAAGATAAAAGAGAGCTTATCAACGTATTCCCTAAATCCATTCGTCAGGCCAGTAGTGAACTGAATCTCTCTCCCTTAGACACGATGTACACAAACTTGCAGCTCGTGGAGTACAAGATTGGATTGGCTCACAAATTCGTACAAATAGCAAACTTCACTGAAACGTTTGCTTAAATGTTATCGCAGATGACAAATGTCTCGATCATTTCGCCTTCTCTGATGAGGCTACTTTTCACGTTTCTGGTAAGGTAGCACGCACAGCTAAGGTATTTGAGGAAGCGAAATTCCACAAGAACACAATAGTGCCCAACAATCCCAGATTCTTTTTATTGTAAAAATCACATAATAAACAAGTTGCTAAATACGATGCAAGAGTTTATATGCTAACTCAATGAAAACATTCCTGAATTAGCAGTTTCCAGACGGACTGGAAAAGTAGGTCCGTCCTTGTGTGTTGTTAAGTGCAGGTTAAGCACGTGGGTGAACTGTTTCAGCGAATATCTGTGCTTGCGATTCCATTCCACTAAACAGAAGTTAAAAGATAGGGCTACACGGGGCGAGAGGTTAAACAGCCTTGATACTTGTCGGGTAGCAATAGACGAACAAATGGAGAATTACTGAAAGCCATTGAAATTTTTTAAGATTTTGTATAGTTCAGTGAAGTGAAGTGAAGTGAAGTGAAACCTGGAGATTCTATATGTTAGTTTTCGAAATATATAACTTTAGTATTGATATAAATCTGCAGGGCACTGTAACAGATTGTCCTTGCAACACAAAAATATTAGTATTTCCCTGTCAGTACGATGATAATGATGCCATTTTTGCTCTTACTGCACCTATGGACTGTTGCTTTCATCTGTGTTCTTAATAATGCAACATTGCTTCTGGCCTAATGTCTGAGACCATGCACCAAATGAACCGAATCTTAAAGTGATTCGAAGATTTTTATCTATGAATGCTCTACAAATCACATGTTCGAAAGCAACACGAAATAAATTGATTCGAAGAATCAATTTATTTCGTGTTGATTTCGATCTGTCTCCCTACACAGATAGAATCTGTCGGAATCCAGATCAAGAAGATTAAGGGCAACTCCCTTTGGTTTTGAAAAAGCCAGGTTTAGATTTTAGTCATAATACGGGAGGAATATGTAGGTGGTAGATTTTCCCTCTTAGAATTTTCATCTCACAAAACATGTAAAATCCAAAGAACGTAATCAAAATACATTTTAAGCAATTTACTCCTCAAGAGGGGCAAGTTGCACATGCGAACTGATGTGAGGAATAAGGGAAGAATTTTGAAACTGACGCGCGAATACCAAAGGCGAATAAATATCGATTTTTTTGTGTGTGTGTAGGGGGGGGGGGTTGCTGCATTTTTTCTTCTTTTTTTAATAAACAAAAGAATGCCAAAGGTGGTTTTCACAAGTTTCTATTCATTTGTTTTTGTTTTGCGTGCTTTACTTAAAATTTCGATTATGCTAAGAAATATATACACATTGTTGTAACATAATTCAAATCTGCTGAGATATTAGGGGTAGAGGGAGAAAGATGGTTGTATGACTTCTACTTTTAGACGTGACATCCAACTTGTTGTGCATCAAAAACGTTACGTCAAAAGCAGTATCTGTTTGGTCAAGAACTCATCCTAAATGGAATACTGAATTTGGCGTAGTTTCTTCTGATCATAATGTAACAGTCTCGTTGTTTCCGGGTTAAGGTTGTCCAGTACAGTATGGATGGTGATTAAAATGTACGTAACTACACTTTAATCACTATCCATATGAGGAACACATTCCGCGTTATATTTTTACGCACAGAAAGTGCTTATTTCGTATACCGAGAAATGAATTTTCTAAAAAAGAGTCCCCCCCCCACACACACAATCAAATTTACTAAAAATTGTACCTTTAGTAATTCTGAATCAAACGAATTAAAAAAAAATCTCGAAAGATATTTTAATAAAACCTCTTAAATGCAATGTGAAATTGAATTCGACTGAATTCAATTTCACATTGCATTTAAGAAGTTTTATTAAAATAAAACGCGCTGTTAATCACACACTTGTCTGATTAACAGCGCGGGAGGAAGGGGGGGGGGAGTATTGCAATCACGCTTAACAGGAAGTGGAGTATATGAAACCCACCCTTTATTTATTAGTTCATCTCCTAGCATATTCATTTCACTGAGGTTTACTTGCAGCAGGTACCAGACAAGCACACAACTTACCCTGCTGGAAAACCTGTATATCAATTAACTAGTTTCTGCAGCCTTGACCTATACCTAGAATATCAGGAGAAAACCGTGTCACGTACCCAAAAAGTTTGCAGGTTACATGAAAGGTTCTAAATACCAATATGCAAAATTACAATGCGTGTATTCTTGAAACGTTTTTATGTAGCATTTATTTAGTTTACATATTGTATAAAGAAAAGGGAGAAAAAAAGAATCCTACTCCAATCCAATAATATAATATCCTGTTTATATTGTTGCTGCTACTTCCTTTGAATTTACTGACTCGCGGAAATGTGTCTGACATACTAGTCAGATAACGGACACAACTTGCGAAATACAAATGTCCTGGAATATTTACAAGCAGAGCTGTTGAGCCGGATCCCGGAGACAGAAGTTCTGTGGAGCCTGTACTCGCATCCAATAAAAAATTGGCTCCGTGGCTCAAACTAACTTGGTCAGTCATAATCATGAGGGTGGTATATGCTGTGATGCTTCATGGTATAGTTTTCGTTTCCCTGTTCTTTCTGTTTACTATAGTATTTTAATGTCTAAACCAGTGAGTGGTTTTTCGAATAATACATTTTTTTTTTCTAGAAATGTCCAGTGGTTGCATTGCTCCCTATTCAAGCCAGTGTACAGTGTTTATTTTCAGCTCTAAAAATCATTAATTCAGATTTCAGAGAATCAACGAGGGAGGACTTGCTCGAGTCAATCTTGTTCTTTAGAACAAACTGCTATACATAATTAAAAAATTTGAAAATTCAATTTTTAAGGGAATTAAAGTTAACTTGCATGTTTCAATATGGCAAATATAAGTCAATGTTTTTTTTTCCATAACGTAATAAGTTGTTTTCAATTCATAACTCGTTCATTTTTGTACCTTTTGTTCATTAAGCTAAAGGTCGTGTATTTTTAGCTTATAACGCAGACGTCATTGATTTACATTGTGAATTAGGTAACCATTGCTGACTTCAACAGTTCAAAACTAAATTAGGATTTTGATAATTTAAATGAGCCGGACTTTACCTGTGTCTGTTAATCGCGTGTGTTCACCAGCATGTTTGCCTAGTTGAAAAAAATCAGAAGTAGAACGAGAAACCCTCGAACTAAGCATGAAGTTGGCTACCTCGGACAATAATATTTTTGTCCGAGGTAGGGGGGATGCTACGAAATGTGTGCCGCATATAACACAGAAAATAACTGCATTTGTTGGCGCGCCACCGTATCAAGCACGATACTGAAGCAGTTTACCTAGTTTAGCGGCGAGCTTTCGCAGTTACTTTATTTTGAAAGAGGAAGCAGTATACAATACTATGGGTATGACATTAAGAGTTGCAGTTAGTCAATGGATGCAAAGCTATTCCTTGACACAGTCGCTAAATGTCGTGTCTATATATGAAAAGACTGAGTTCAAAACCCTCCTAGGATGCGGGACTTTCCGCTATAGGTTTTAGTTATCAAGTGTTACGCAGATGGAAGGTCTTTGCCTCCCGGAAACTCGGGTTTGATTTTTAAATCACCTAAGTGCGTCCGTAGATCAGATATATAGAAGATGCCCTTTAGTTGGAAAGACCTGGATTCGAATCCCGTCTAGGATGTGAAGAACCTTTATAAGGATTGAAAAGTTCTTAAAGATTATTCAGACGAACAGGCCAGAAAAAGCAATTAACAGGCAAATTATGATGGCGTCATATCCTTAGTTAACATTTGCCTTAATTTACAAAAAAAAAAAAAAAAAAAAAAATCAATTCGACAAAACAAACTAGCCAAAGTCCAAAAAGACGTGCAATTACCAGAAGTAATATATTGGACTAATAACTTTAGTGAATTCGAGTACAAGTTCAATCAAGCCGAAAGAAGAGTTGTGACCTGCTTTCATATACCGCCCTTCAAAGGAATGGCATAAACGTAACTATCAAAAAGTATTAACTTGCAGTTTAAAGTGGTGTTATATGAGAATATGCCAGTACTGATTTTTTTTTCTTCTTCTTTCTCTTGCATATAGCCTAGCAGAAAAATTGCAAGGAAACAATAAAAACAGTAAGAAATAATATGACAGAAAACAGTGAAAGGCCATTTTTGAAGTATATCATAAATCTGTGAATACAAACAAATATTTATAGGTCAACTTTAATTAACCTCTGAGCTAAATACGAGTATTAGGAATTTTACACTAAAAAGAAGAGGATTGTGTCTACCATAAAGATTCCGTTATTCCAAAATAGGAGTCATTCAAAATCAACTAAATGATAATTTACGATAGAATAGCAACAGCGACCGGGTAAATAAGAACGAAACATGGTTAGGCCCTTTCTAACACCTCAGAAGTATATGAAGTCAAATATCTGTACTACATCCCATATTGGAAGTGAAAAGAGACAGTGCTAAGGTCAAGCCAAACTACAGAAGAAATAATTTTCGTAAAACGATCCATACTGAACAGCAATAAATTCATTCTAAGCTCGCCCACATTACCTCCTATAAAGCATACTTTATGTACTAGTATTGGGCAGCAAGCTTAAACATTATTAGGTGCACGGCAAACAGGAATTTAGAGATAATAATAAAATTGTGATACTTCAAACAGCAGACAAACACATTTCGTGTTCGAGTGTATCCTTGTAAGATTTCCTTTTGTACATAAATACTATAAATGAATTATACGAATGAATCATGGTTATTTGCATGAATCTGGAATCTCTACAGTGCAGCTGGAAAAACGACAGGACGTGCTGATTTCAGTTCGATTCTCGTCACGCGAGAAATTTATATGGGCTTTAGCAACAGGAGGTGAGTTAGATGGTCTCATAAAGAAGTAACAGGGTTTTCCGTCCCAGATAGGCAAACTGGTCAGATAATACACGCTATTAACAGATAAAAACACTGTTTTTATCTGTTAATAGCGTGTACACATTTATTACACGTACATCTATTACACAGTGTAATAGATGTACTTCTAGACGGTGGCGCTTGTAGAGTTGTCTTCCGGATAAATCATGGAATGCCGTGGAGGTATCATATAATAATATTAACATGACGCGTTGTTGTTTAAAGAAAAGTTGCTCGAAAAATTGCTTTCCAAAGAAGCAGGAACTATTTTAATGTGGAAAAAAAAATTGCGATATTTTGCTGGGATAAAAAAGAAGAAAAGAAAACCGCAAATATAGCTGGCAAGACCTTCACTGTTCTCAACTGAGAAATAATCTGCTTATTGTGCAACTTTTTTTTTCTGCACGTAGCATGCGTTAAAACTTTTTTTTTTTTTTTTTTGGTCTCATTATAAAGAAAATGCATACTTGAATACGGGTATTATACAACTGTACGAGAGCTGGTGTCCTTCGATGAAAGAGACAAACCAGTTATGCTTCTTTTCCATGCCAAATTCCTCGTCTTCCTTCGCTACCACCAAAATCACAAATAAATGATTCAGATATTGGCAAAATTCACATTAATCATCGTGGTGACGTGGACTGTCATTCTAAGCAAATAACCGATATTCTCACTGATGTCATTAAGAATAAACAACCAAGGAAGTCAAGAAATTTACTGTAGTAGAAGATTTTTTTTTTTATTTTGTGATCAACTAATTTTCTATGCTAACTGCATCCTGATTTTGTATATCTGCGTGGAATAGTTGTACAACCGTTTATATTTTCAATTCTGTGTTACTTCACCACGTTACGAAAGGCATGCGATATGCGAATGTACTATTGGATGTTTTCAAGTGAAGGCAATAACACAATCATAATGCTGCAGCTTTGAGGGAATTATTATTATTATTACTGAGGAAAATTACGTAAATTAAAAAGTTGTCTGGAATTAACAAATTAAACGATTTTGGACATTTAAATTTCAAACTATTGCACTTAAAAAAAAATCTCTTTAAATGTGAAGACAAAATTTAGTATTTTTGTTACAACCAAACGAAAAGCCATAAAACAACATGTTTTAGAGGGGAGAGTGTGTATTACTTTTTTAAACATTTCCTGAACTCACAATTTATTTTCTAAAATGAATTTTTATGCGTTAAATGGGCTGTTTAAGTTAAATGAAGTATGCGTAATCACAATTTTAAAAAAAAAATGCTAACATCATCGAGATGGGCAGAGGTCAGCAAATTTTGAGCCCTCGCCCCCATTTTCCTACTCTCAAATACAACACATAATATATTGTACGCACAAGCAGCAAAGATAAGCATTTCAGCTCAACAAAGTTTTCGGTAAGAATTTGAGAAAGGGGAGAAAAAAAAAGTACTTGAAGATTTTATACACATTTTATTAATGCGTCTTGCAAAAAAAAAAAAAAAAAAAAATTTCTCCTTCCATTTTATTCTACGTAAAAGTTTCCATTAGCTTATTATTAATAACTATCTTTTGTTAGTAAGTACAATGCACTAATGACGAATCAGAATTTATGCTTTCTGTTTATTAAGTACTAGGCCGAAGCCACAGCAAAAACGACTACGCAGTGACTTTTTGTTTAAGACTATTGCACACTTATTATCGATAATCGTTTCAATATATTTATTTGCATTTGTTTAGTGGATTTTTTTTTTTTCGACTATCGAAATCACGATGAAACTGAGGGCGTCTTTCTGCAGCAAGTAAACCTGACACCTGAAACTTGATGACCTTGCGAATTGCATTTCGTCCTCTGTTTTAGCTCATTTTTTGTGTGTTTTACGACAATTATCTCGCGGATTTTCGCTGTATTTGCAAAGACTTTTCAACCGTCTGAAGGTCAAAACAATGCTTTCGATTTTTAGCATTTCTTTCTTATTAAATCCACGATCACCACATAAAAATTTTAGTCATCAAACATAAGCAGGCTACATTTCTGGAGAAGAATTCAAAATTTCCCGAAGGAAATAACTCGTGACTACATTCCCTGCTCTCCAACCAACAGGTCGCAGATTAGAATCCCACCATGGATGTTTAAGAATGAAAGTCTTTTAGGCCGCCCGGAAAAATTAAAAACCCAGAAGAATCAAGGAGATTTCTCTGAAGCGACTTTTACCTTTGAATGAATAAAAAAGTTCGTCATCTCTAATATAGAATATCATAAATCCAGATATTCCCAAGACTGATGCGATTTCAATTTACGAATTTTAAGATTCGTACACGAGCAAGATGAGTGGTATTAGAGTTAATTGAATTTCGTATTTTACAATGAAAATTTAAAGTAGCTTAAAACCGGCTGGTAGAATATATATAGCATCTCTTCTCTGTCCAAACCTTTGCTGTTCTTGAGCCAATAAACCAACCAAACAAACAAACGCACGCACACACGCACACTCCTCTCTCTCTCTCCCTCCAACAGTCTGTTTTCAAAATCCCACTGAGTTGTAGGTGGTAGATCCACCCTACTTATTTGAGGCCTAAAGTGACTTGAAAAAAAAAAAATAATAATAATTGATCATAGAGAATAGTTTCCTGATTATCTAACGTTTAAGCCCCATCCACAGTGCTAATGTAAAACGTAGCGAGTGGGATTATCATACAAATATATTAAAATATCCAGACAACAGAACAATAATAACAAATTAGTATCAAAATCACAAATGAAGTTACAAAGGGAACAAAATGCCGAAGATTTATGTAAGGGACTCCGCAGTTCATGTACACAATTCAACAAGCATGAAATGCACAAATAAGCTGTTCAAATCCCATAAAAAATTGAGAAAATGAAAATGAGGATTCAAATAAAATTCATTGGTAACTATCTATCTCGATTTTCTTCTTCATTCCTTTAAGTAAAATTGCATGTAATAAATAAATAAATAGCAATTCCTTATTTCTGTTTAATGCTTTCAGCCCAAAATAGCAAATAATAATGTTTTAAAAAATCATAAAAGTAGATCGACGTAAAAGTAGATCGGTATCGACGATGCGCTTTGATTGGGGAGACCTGGGTTCAAATCCGGTTTAGGAGGCCAAGAACTTTATCGGGGCTTTGAAAGTGATTAACAGGTCTCATGTGGAGGTAGTGGATCCCCTCCGGAAACTCGGGTTTTTCATTCAGCAAACCGGCCAGACATAATACACTAGCACCAGAGCCTTAGGTTGCTTCGGGCGTAAATCCAAATCAAAGAAACAAACTATTAGAGGAGAAAAAAAAAAAAAGTGACTGAAAATGTATATATACCGCATATGTCGCAGGTTATTTAAAAGCTTTATAAGTAAAACTATGTATTTTAAATTATTATTTCTTGGTACACCTGATATGTACCAAGAAATAATAATGGGGACAGGACTCAAACAGGAATATCAATTTAATTTATACTTAATGCGTATCAACTTCCAGGAGTGAATTTATAAATATTATAAACATAAAAAGCGAAACTAGAAGAACAAGATATCCCTCTCCTTCGGTTGGAAAAGACTTACGTTGAAATCTCGTTCCATATTATGTTATATGTTCCGTATATTATATTATGAAAGGAGAATAATGTTAACACAGTTAAAATACAGAAATTAAAATTTTTAAAAAATTAATGGTCTCGCGAAGTACACTCAAGCTTGAAAGATCACAATTTACTAATCAAAATAATCTGGGCCTAATATTTGCACAGGACCTACTGAGAAAACAATAGTTAATAAACAAAAGAATCTCTCATGGAGAAAGCGAGGTGTGTGTACAAAAAGAATGGAAAACACAAGGAGAGGAGCAAAACGTGACTGAATTTGATTACTGGTTGTTGTTTTGTTTTTTTCTGAAATTTTCCTGCTAATTGAAGAAACCATATCAGAAAACAAAAATGATGTGCAGGTAATATAAACAGTTTTGACACTTCACAGATAATGAGGATGCGCTTCATTTCGACAAGGCTCAAACAAGTAAACATCTTTCTTAGGTTAGCAAACACACGACAAAAAAAAAAAAAAACTATGTATTTAAATTATTAATGAGATAATAATCATATCCTTTTTAGAAGTTATTTCTATGGAGGCCTTTTAAAAATGAAATATAACAAAGGTGCTTGTTATAATTTATACGCCAGAATGATGGGACTACAATATTTTAAGTATTTTAATCCGATTTATAGTAGAGTCAGAATATTTAAAAATAAAGTGATCCTTCGTAAAAGAAAATAAATTATATATATAGATTTCGTCAAAATAATTAAAAGAATAATACACTGCAACCTAATCAGCATCAAAAAGCGGTTCTAAAAGGGAAAGAGGTGATGGATGCTGAATCATGAAGTCGCTAGTTGGAAAATTAAGAAAGGGACAAAGCTGCGTCTTTATAAAATAACTTATGTAAATATGACCATTATCATAAGCAGTTTTTCAAGTGCTAAAATCATGCGACTGGACTTTATTTTAATGGTTATTGCATCTTCTGCAATAACTATTAAAAGCTCTAAAGATCCAATTGCATACCACTTTTAGGCCTCGGGTAACCGGTAGTGTCACACCAGGATGATGATAATCATCTTCAAAATAAAATCTCAAAAAGAGAAAAGAAATAGTCAACACGTTATCCACTAAGCTACCAAGAGTTGACGGGGGAGGGGAGATTTCAGGCCTGCACTATTATTAAATTCAAAACAAACTCAACAGTTTTAGCTGATAGGAGTAGAAAATATCAACTACTTATTTTGATTCTGATATGGCTAAAACATAAGCATTTTATCTTGTTTTAGGAATGTCAAATATCTGTTTTCTTTATAAATATATAATAAATTCTACAATAAGAAACAGTACTAAATATTATATCCAAATACGCTTTTAAAATGCCTAGATAAAAATATAGTAGTGTAGAGACCCCAAAGAAACTTAAATCCAGAAAGGGTACAGTCTCATTCAAAGATATACACCAGATGATAAAATGTTACTCGCAAGATTCGAGATGTCAGGCGATCACCAACAATGTCATAAATGCAGGAGTCATATAATACAATCCTATTACATATATCAGTTTCGGTGTTCCTTAAACGGCAATTAAAAAAAAAAAATACACTATTAAAGATAGACTAATAACAGAGACTAAGCTTCAAATAAGCTGTGTCGCAACCTACGAAAGCCTTGTAAACCTACAATCTAAGGATTTTTTACTCATTTTATCTTCACAGATTCCGATAAGTGGGGGGCGGTGGTCTCTACCGGTCGATGAAATTCACCTACTACCTAAAGACAATCACAAACATCCACGCCGATAGCGCGATTCGAGCCCGAAACCTGCTGGTTGAAGACCAGATACGTTAATCGCTCGGCCAACCAAGCAGACCAAAGACTCTGAGAAGAAGACTGGGAAAAAAGAGAAATAGATGAAGGCAACATCATGCTAATGATTAGCAATAGAGGAGTTTGAATACTTACTGCTTCGCCGACAATGAAATGACAAAGTATTATTTTTATTTTTATTTTTTTTGTTCAATATGGAAAAGCTAAATGATTTATCCTAAGCATATGTAATCTCGTTTAGAAATAAAAGAATATTATTTTTAATAGCAAAAAAAAAAAGATTTTTTTAACGAACAAGGGAAAAAAATTTAGAGGCCATGTTTTTACTTCAAAACTATAGGACAATACTTGGGTATTTATTAACGCGTTACATGTGAAATGATTCGAGAATAATTGGTTAAATGAGCCGAAATAGCACAGTTATATCCGACTTAGCAGAATAAATTTTTTTTTAAAAAAAAAGTTGTTTTCAAAATATTTTTCCTCGCAAGCTTAACACCAATAACTACTAAAATTCATAAATTCTATTTAAATTATAGCAGAAGCACACAAAAGTTGCTAACTGAATTAACTTCACTCTCGCTTTTGGTGTACCGACAGCAGTTGACTTCCCTACAAATTGCTTTATTCGCTATAATTTAAAGAACTTTTGCATCCGAAGTAACTTCCTAAGAAACTTTTATGGTTGGCTATATATCATGCAAGAATGCACATAGCTAAAATATGCAAGAATATGCACAGTTAAAATATGCAAGAAAGCATCATCATGAATGTAATTTCTTATCAAGTATAATGAATAATCAACTCGGTGGAAACTTCCGACGACTGTTTAATAAATTCAAAGCAGAAATAATTGAACTGTATGAAAAGAAATTAGTCGTGGAAAATTCATAATATTTATATAGACATTACCTTTTAGGGATTATGAAACAAACTAATTTCGATTTATGTTTTTTCTTTTTTTTTTTTCTTTTTTTTAATGGTCACAACCATTGTGTCCTTAAAAATTTTACGACGATTCATCCCTCCCCTTTCAAATAAACTTAGTCGTTTTAATAGTTCTGGCTTAGGTTAGATTTACAGAATCGCCTCGTATATGTTCAATTTTCATGTTTTCGATTAAAATATATGCGCTATCTTTATACGAGGGGGGAAAAGTACACAAATGTTGATGTTATTTTGACTTTTCCAAACTGTAATCTTAGTAACATTACAAAATATCAAATGAAACATTTATTAGAATTACCTGATGCTAAAACAAAAAATGTTTAAATTAAATACAAAAATATAGTCAAATACATATTATCAACAACAAACAATTTATACTCTAACTTAAAAACTACTAATAAATGCATAGCAATACTCCTATTTTTTGTCTCTCAACCACGAAACTTATAGCACACAGTAACGTGGGCGGGCTGAGGATTATCATTTTGACTGAGATTCGCTTTAAGGCCTACATAAGTTTCTTTTTAAAAAAAAAACAAAAATCTCTAGAACATAAAAATATAAATGATTAAAATAAAGGTACGATTAAAAGAATCAATCATATTCCAAACGCACCAAAACCCTTTTGTTTGCAATTGTGATGAAACACAACGATAAGCACGTTTTGCAACATGAAAAACGCCATATCAGTGTTCATACCGATTGCTACAATCATCACTGCTCTTTCTGTACACCTCCTCATTATTTTTATCTTTAAAAAAAAAATAATAAAGAGAGTAACATTCCCTTGTGCAATGAAAATGCAGTTTCTGAACTATATATATATATAACTTCACTGCTTTCAATTACAAACAGGTTTCTGGTTACAAAATGTTGCATACTAAGTACACAAAATTCCTAATATCTAAAATGACAGGTATTAAGATGCGGTTGGACAAGTAGACTAGAATGATGGATCGACTACAGGTTAAGAGTTGCTCTCTCACACACAGCCATGCGTGTGGGATGAAGAACACGGAATGGGAGAGAAAATTAAACCGATGAGACTTTTCTGAAATTCCCCTCCTTTTCAATACCAAGGTTTGGTACAATAAACATCGTGCAGTCGCTTTTCATATAAGGATGATGAGATCTAGATCGTCGTGAAGATGGGTTCATTCCACTCAACTAGTTTGGAGGATGAGTGGGTTTGTATTCCATAGCGTTCAGCTAAGAACAACCTTGCATTTCATTAGTCTACATCATTACTTGCTCATCCGGTTCAGACATAGGTAACTATGCAGTCTGGATTATAAGTCAAGGATTATAAAGAAATGTTGAAATATAAGCGTACTTATTAAGAAAGACGATGATTCCATTATAATAGGAATGGCTGTGAGAACAAATGTAAGAAATATAATATTCAGGACTATGCAAGTAGAATTGAGTAAAGCAAGCAATATAACAGAAATTCAGAGATACAAACTACATTTTATCCCAAATTAAGTGGATATTGAATCCAACATTATTTCCAAGCCGAATAGAGAAACTACAAGAGTTTCGTGCCGAATATAGAAACTACAAGAGTTTCGTGCCGAATATAGAAACTATAAAAGTTTCGGCGGATCCAAGCGTAAGCAAACCTTTCATGATAGGAGCAACTCGTAGTAAAGGTGGGGTAAGCTCTGATCACTATCCTTAGTATTTCCCATAATGTAAAGCATCTCCTAGCGGACATGCATGATATTATACATTATGGGGGAGGGGGGTCACTACCCAGACAGATTTCGTAAGCAAACCTTTCATGTTATGGGAAATACTAAGGCTAGTGATCAGAGCTTACTCCACCTTTACTAAGAGTTGCCGCTGTCATGAAAGGTTTACTCACGCTTGGATCCGCCGAAACTTTTATCGTTTCTATATTCGGCACGAAACTCATGTAGTTTCTCTATTCGGCTTGGAAATAATGTTGGATTCAATATCTACTTAATTTTAATAATTTTGCATCGCCGTAGTGAAGCCTATTGGCTCTCTTTTTCATTTTATCCGTTCTTTTAGTTGACAAAACCGTTTACAGATGGCATTCCATCGACATAATGAGTCTTGTATGTATGGAAGTACCCCGAAAGCAAAACTACCATTGCCCTTTTTCTTTATTCTATGTGAATTCAAACACAAAAGGTAACAAATATAAGCTACCAGAAAGTATGGACTCAACCAAATTAGAATATTCCTCCTTCACATCAAGTCAATATCTCAGAATCCAAATCACTACAGAAAATAACCGTCTGGCCTTTCTATATATCTGATTGATAACACACTTTCCCTTCCCCCTTTCGCAGTATGTAGAAAACGAATGTGTAAAGGCAGGTGCATTCACAAGTTAATCCCACTCCAAATAACGTGATCTTATAAAAAATATATAAAAAGCTAACTGAGTCATCGGAACCTCAGGAGGTAACGACGTTTCCCTCCGGTTGGAAAGAACTGGAATCGAATTCTATCTACACGCGAAGGATCATTACAAAAACTTTTCAACTTAAGTGAGTGTCTCATAAAGTGGTGGATTTTTTTTTTTTTTTTTCTCTCGGAAATTTTGTTTTTTCTAGCAGGACACAATTTACGGATATAATATACTCACCTCATAGCCTTAGTAGCATCGATAGTAATGCCAAACAGACCAACCTCACAACTGAATTAAACTATATCCGCTGCATCTTATCTAATGACTACTATAATTCCGACAGAATTAGCAAAATACTTAGTCCTTCTTTCATACCACAGCCTGCTCAACAAACAAGTTATAGTCTTTGTACCGCTTTCAAACCCCATATCAAGCAGTCTATCCGTTTTCCCAAAAGGCCAGCATTTCTTCTTTCTAAGTTTCAGATTTAAAGGCAAATTTCTTGCATCTGTAAGTTGTCATGTTATGGACAGAGAGGAAGATCTACCAATGTCCGTCTGAAACAACAAAAGAAATACAATGAGGTCACAATTATGGATTGTCAGATCTAGCAGACCATGACACAGGTACCACCCACAAAACCTTTTTGGAAAAAACCTACTATGCTTCATCGCACCAAGTACAAACAGTTTTTTTTTTTTTAAATCATCAACTGCTACTAAAAACAATCTCAATAGTTATGGTTCTGTGAAACTCCCCATATGAACATACTCATTGGTCCTAACGCTTAACAACCGAAGATTCTTACTAGAGCCCATTTTAGGACGTTCTGGATTTAAAGTCTAAATTTTCACTTTTTGTGTTTCCTGTATATTACAGATTTTTATATTATGCTACCCAGTGATGTCCATGTGACGGACGAAATGCCAAAGTCATTAAACAGGTTTAAATCATTCCTATGTGCTGTCTTCGTTCCATTAAATCATAAATAATCAGTTTCGATCAGCACTTAGGCCTAAATACATGCTTCTACTAGATAATGTTGCCATTCAATCAAGGAGTAGATTATCTCCACCCCCCAGTAAGTAGAGGGCAATTAGTTTGTCCTCTACTTACTGGGGGGAGGGGGTGTCAAATGGGATTTCACATTATCAGATATCAACCTAGGTTTATTTGCAAATTTCGGTGTGGTGCCACTTTTGACATGCCATGGAAATTCGTTTCGCCAATACTGATGTACGAGATAAATCAACGCTGCATTTGGTCTAATAAGATTATAGATGAGATGCTAAGTATGAGGTTTATAGAATTTAGAGAAGCATATTTCATACGTGAGGAAAAGGTATAGAATGGTGGTAGTGTGAACAATGGTCAGAGGTAGATTTTTGCGTGGATAAAGGAACGTGTTGCCAAAATAAATAGTGAATGTACCAACGTTGAAAGAGATTAAAATGAGTAATAACAGGTATTGTAGTACCTAGAATGAACTTTTCTTTATATGAATCTCAACCAAGAAAGGTTGTAAATTATATCAGTACGGTGGGTGGCCTAAGGATTGGGTATTTCGGAAACCTGCTTTGGAGACCAAACATGAAATTTTTCAAGCCGCTTCAGCCCTCCAGTAAGCCTGGTTGGCGAAGAAATTCTGCATCCTAAAGGCATTCACAGACAATCATATCCACAGTGGTATTTCTGTTGATTGAAGAGTAGAAAGTGCTAACCAGCCGGCGAACTCGACCAGATGAATCTGACTCTTAATACTTAATATTATTCAGATACTTTCTATAATAACAGAGCTCAATGTCCATTTTAAGCTTTCTTTCGTTTCTTGCATTCATTAACGATGCTCTTGTCATAAAGAAAAACTATTCCTCACACCCTTGCTAACTACACTCATACTCAATTGCCAGAGATAACCCCATGTCATCCCCTCTTGGCATGCATTTACAAATCTGCCGAATCTATGCCTGTAAAATTATTTTCATAACCTGTAGATCTCTAACATATTCGCTAATGTACTCAACTTTGCAGTCCACATTTTATTAATCTCCTCTCATCGTGCAGTCTTGATACTGTGTGAAGCTTTTCCAACTTATTTTTCAACAAACGATTGAATATCCCCTTCTCATCGTTTCCAATATAATCAGCATACTAAATAAACAGCAGGCGATTCAAGGCCGGCAGAACCGTAGGCGCTTTGTCACTCTCATTCTCTAAGACTACGTTCATCCATACCTTTCAAATACCTGTCACTGCCACTCTCGTAACCACACGGCCAGCTTTTCATCTCTCTCTATCCATTAATTTATTCAATAACTTTCCATGTGTTATTTAATTTCCATGATATTGCTCGGCCTCGGAAAGGATACGCCCAGCAATATCATGGTATATCCATTTCACTTATTCAATTCAACTGTCATCTTATTACAAACATGAGTACCAACTCGTATAATTTAGCACTGTTGGACATGTCGCTATTGTTCTTGTATGCGTAATATACTTTGTGTGTGTGTGTGTGTGTGTGTATTGATTTTTATTCCGCGAGTGCTATAGTTCTCTCCTAACAAATCGATCTCGAACACATTTGGTAGTGTAATACATAAGTTATTAGCTAAAAAGTAGGAACTTGATAATTCAGGGAGTTCATCCATTGCTGCTACCCTAGATAAATCTCTGAAGGAAACCCAATAATCATAATTACTTGAACAAGAGCTTCCTTTAACAAAGTCACGCTTCCATTGCATATGTCCCTGTAATCGAAACCGAATCAGCTCCAAGGTCTTAACCAAAACTCCAGAAACACTAATCAGCTGAAAATCTGGTGCCTCTGCTTTAGCACTATTCTTAGGAACTTTGCACGGCTTCCTTTGAATTGTGTGCGCGTTTGCAAGAATTCATTAATTTCCAGACTTTTGTATCTGCTAATGAAACCATGTTTGAAATTATCACTTACAAATATATATATATATATATATATATATATATATATATATATATATATATATATTTTAAATGTCATATAATGAAACAGTAATTTAAAAAAAAATGTTAGCGAAATAGGTCAAAGCTATTTACATTTGTATGACTTAAATTTACAGTATGTACAATCCAGATATACAGGACCTCCTGCTATCTAAAGCTGAGAATTATTTAGAACTGTACCTCAGATAGCGCCACGACCTGTAAAACATATATGAACCGGAAAGCGATCACATTAAGATTGCTTTCTCACAGTTACAATTTTAGAAATTAATGCCCGCACACAATCTATTTCAAAAGAAAGGTACGTCCAAAATGTATTTATAGTAGAGATCTACAACTTGCAGCCAGCCACTTAATTTACTTTGTTAAATGCTAAATTCGCTGATGTACGAAGTATCCGAAAAAAACAGTTAAATTCACATATGCATACTAAGATTAAGAATGCAGCCGGTGATCATCTAAGTTTCGGACGGCTGAGTTAAAGATTAAACGGAAAAATGCATTCCCTCCTCTTCTCTCTCTCAGCCGAATCGAAACATTATACTTCCTAATGAGAAAAACCATATCACACATATAAAAGCCCTAGATCAAGTACAGGAAGTGTCGCTAAGAGCTAAATTAAGAATACATATAAAAAACTTTCAGCCCGAATTAGAAACCCTCAGGCAAAAAGACTAGATAAACTAACTCCTCTTGAAATAAATAGTGGAAATCCATATGCCCGAGGTCACAAAATACGTCAATGCCTAATCTAATGAAAACTTCCAAATGGATGCTCGCAGGTGTTAACGATTCTAAATATCTGAGAAATGATAAGGAAGTGTGCTTTATTTTCGATTTATTGCCTTATACTTCATATTAATAATTAAAGGCCGTTTCTCTCCCTTTCACCTGCTAGATAAAAGCAGTTCCTGAGCCCAGAGAAATTCGTCGAATAGTTAGATAGGTAGTCTACATAGCAAGAATCCTCTATTTCTGATTAGAAAAATTCCTCGAAGCTTTATTCGATTTAAGAAAGATAAATATTCCCATTCAGTGGTTTCGGCATGTATTAAGATAGTATTCCTTCATGTTTCGACAGCTGATCGGTTGTTGCTATCGGAAAATTCTATACACATGATTATATGTCGATCTACTAAACTTCCTATATAAAGTACTTCTATTTGTACTTAAATCCAGAAAACAGAGTATAAGGAAGAAGAATAGAACATTTAGAATGCCGTATATCCGAAATCCCCAAAAGAAAATCCAAGTAATTTTCCCAAAGTATAGTAACGTATGATAATCTTACGGATGGAGAACAATGATATTAAATAAACTGATTAAACGAATCCTTCGACCGGCGCTCCATGGAAATAAAGTTTCTCTTAAATTTAAAGTATTAACGACAGGGAGATTCATGGTGGCTGTATCACTAGTTTAATTATATTTTGGAGAAACCGGTATGGGCATGCCTATTCCCACTTATCTGTAGTACCCAAAAAAAAAAAAAAAAAGATTTATATAAAGAATACACTCATTCGAACACAGTTATAAAAAGAAAAGAATCCACGACGATCACGCCATGTCGACCAATAAACTAACTGCGAATCTACATCGGATTAACAGAAATCTCCCATTAGTTGAAAAAAATACATATATCAAGAAATTGATTAAATCAAATGTAACTGAAATAAAGTGTATTTTGGGTAGACCGGGAAAGCATCAGAAATACGAGCAACGTACAGATGCAGACAATGGCAGAAGATAAACTAAGCTTGGTGAAATAAAATAGATTGAGAAGTAAGACCTTCATTCGGACTGCATGTACAACCGACTCCTGATGCAAAGCATCCAATAACAAGTTTTCATTGAAAACTTGTTATGAGAGAGCCAAAAAAGTGTAATAATGCTGATGCAAAGAAGCAAGGACCTCGATAAAGAAACTAAAACAGACTAAAATGAAATGATAGAAAATTCACTTACATTCAGTCTGGTCTAATGGGGAATTTGTTATTTCTTTGACATTGCGAAGAGAACAGGCGCATGCAGTTATACATCTTTGCTAAAAATCTGAAGCTAATTTCATTCTTCCTCAGTGAATAACCAGTGATTAGTTCTTCTATTTTTAAAAAAGCAAAGGCTAATGCCATGCTTTCTCTTTAGGTATACATTAAACGCATATATTTTGCCATTTTTCCCCCTTTGTTGTTGTTTCCGAGAGCATTCGGCGGTGTCAAAGACGTCAATATGACTTCCTGTGACATGTCACGTTTGTACTTACGACACACCTGTCAAAAGGTGAATAGGGGGAAAACTTCCTATTTTAGAATTTTGAAAATCCAGACAATTTTAAGCTATGCTGCTTTTTTTTTGCACATCACGTTATGCATCATAATCCAAGTTTTTGTACATATGACCGCTTTTCCGTTAAAAGCATCAAACGTTTCTCGTGCACATGCGCGCACAAAGAACTGGAAACCAGGAATCTTTTCCCCTCCCCGTTTGTTCAGGAGTTTCTAAGAATTTAACAATAAAAAGGCCTGAGAAACTAATGATAGCAAGTAAAATAAAAAAAATAAAAAATGAATAATCTTATTGGTAAAGATAATGAAGTATCTGGTGGTGATATCCTGGATATCCTAGTTTTACCAGTGTTGATTATTTTTGTCTTAAAAAATATGACCGCTCGAGGTGAATCCGCTATTTCACTTAACAAAAAACAGTGAATATGAATAGTCTATACACATACGATTTCCGACGTGTTTGATTAATCCAATTACAATAAAAAAAAAATGTTATTTTAAATGTGTCAGTTGCACAAAAATACTCTGATAGCTCATTCTGGCACAACTGATTTCGTGTGCAAAAGAAATTCCTCTCTCGACCCAGCATTTATAAGAAATACAAGAGTGAAAATAATTGCACATATGATAATGAAAAAAAAAATATTAGTTTCACAATAGCATTCTTGTACAGTGATATCATTCGTTATCATAAATAAACATGAAGCCGTTTCAGATGCGTTTCGCAAAAGGAGTAATCATCTATTGAATTTCTTTGTTGTATTTTCTCTACTAAATTTAATCTGCCCAGTTACTAAATGCTAATATTCTGAATAGTTTTTTTTTTTCCCCAAAATATGGAAGAATATCCATCAGATCATAAAACTTACAAAAGTAATTTATTTATAGATTGACAAACGAATTTTCACATTAAGGCTTAGTTTAAGCAGCAAATTTACGTGGAGATTCGTTTGTCACTCTATAAATAAATTAAGTTTTGAGTTTTGTGATTTGATAGATATGTTATAATAATTCCCATGAAAAGTTTCACCTAAATATTACAGTATGACAGATAAATGCGTAAGAGTCTAGTATATATTTACTGAAATCGGAGCCTCTGTAGCTCAGTTGGTTTTGACGGAGCACTTCAGCTGAAAAGA
Source organism: Typopeltis vanoorti (assembly GCF_054136105.1). Classification (NCBI taxonomy): domain Eukaryota; kingdom Metazoa; phylum Arthropoda; class Arachnida; order Uropygi; family Thelyphonidae; genus Typopeltis; species Typopeltis vanoorti. Next base: position 32,905,611 of record NC_143567.1, on the reverse strand, counting down.
AGTGTGTTTGAATCCAGTCTATGACGAGAGGAACTTTTATCAAGACGTTTTAATCAAATGTGACATACTCAGTCTCATACGGAGGTGGAGAGATTTTCTCCCTTCAAAACAAGCTAACCGGCTCCGTGAACACACATATCTACAGATAGGATGCTACTGCACAAGGAAGGCAACAGGAAACCACTTTGTTATAATAATTTTCTAGTAAAGTACCAGTGCTACCCAACCAAACCACTAGGTTAAGGGAAAATGCAGATACACACGCTGAAATCGAGAAGCAGCAATTACTTTTGAAGGTGAATGTTACATCGCTTTCATGCCGATTCACTGCTTTGATCTACAAGCAGTATTTTTGCGCTATCGATTATAACTCATTTATGGCTATGGAGAAAAGTTAAGAATTACATAGAAAGGTAATAGCTTTTTCATTTTTCTCTAACCCCAATTTCACCACGTGCGCGCGTACACCACACCCAACAACACATATTTACAATCAGGCAGTTCTGTTTGTCCGTACAAGTCTTCGCAAACGACAACGATGAAAGACTGTTTTAGGATCACATGTAAATATGTTACCTCTTAGACAAGCAAGTGGGTTATTTTTTTCCACTGATTAATCACCCAGGATATCTCATCTTGAGAAGCCATTCAGCTCGTCTGCTTTCAAAATCGTGACTCCGGGCACACCCACAATAAGCCCTTTATCGAACTCGGAAAGATCCTTTGTTTTTACCATTATGATCAACCCTATTGACAATTACTGACCAGCAGCAGCATTCTTAATAGTTGCCTAGAGCACGTGGTGACGCAAGTGACCAAATATTTAGCATATAAGCTGCGTAAGTGACGTTTACGTATATCTGCATAAAGGTTTTTAATTCAGTGGCCCGTATGTGTATCTTTCCTTCTGTTTGCAAACGACTGATCTGCCTGTTTCAAGGGGGCATAAGTAACTTCCACTATCTCGCTATGAGATTGGCTAACTCTCCCTCAATTAAGAAAAATAAATAAATAAATGTCATATGACCCTATTGCCTGGTTGGCCGAGTGGAGCCAGAAGGCTGCGTGTTCGAATCCCACCGTGGGCATGGATGTTTGTGATTGTCTGTGAAAATACTAGTAGTGGTGGTCGGCAGTAGATGGCATTAGTGTAGATGATGAAGGTAGTTGCGGTTGATGGAATGAGTGGTGGAGAGAGAGGTTGTAGAGTAGGTGTCCTCCCTCGATGAGTCCTTGAACTCCCTGGAGGTGTTATGTAATAATAATAATTATGCGACATCAATGTCCTAAAAAATGAGTTGGCATTAATGAAAACGTCATCGGTACTTTTGTATTCACATACAATAATGTCGTATACAGGACCATTCATAAGTCCTGAGTGAGATACTGAATCCCTGAGTCGGCACCCCGTAAAAGAGTGAACTACAAATTCACAAAAACTACAATTTAAGTTAACCAGTGATTTCGTTCAGCATGCTAATCAGTGGAAGAGGGTGTACGCTAGTTAAAAAATATTTTGGAAACCTCTATTACTCTCGTAAGTGAAGATCTGAAAACTTGTATACAACTCATGATTCTCTTTTGCTATTTGTTGCAATTCCCATGCTGTAATAACATTCATAAATAATACATTTATGAGTGACTTAATAATGATATTTTGTGAATTGTTTATCTATAATCTCTCATTTATGAATACCTAATCATGATGTTCTTAAAATATGATTAAGAGACAACAGTCTTCAATGAAATTGTAATTATGCCATCCCTTTTTGAAACTTCGGTTCCTTATCATCAACACTTGCCTGTCCTTAATGCTTGGTTTTGAAATATCGGGATTTTCATATAATTGCACGATCTGCTATGTTTAATGAAATCCCTGCTTATATACATAAACGTTTTCCAAAGTATATGTAACAGCATCTTTATTTCTTTCGATTAAATAAATTTTTGTTCTACAAATACTAAGATTTTATCACGATATATTTAAGTCCAATACATAAAAATTTTTTAAAAAAATTGAATGTGAGACTAAGTACGTTTCATTTACAATTGAAAAATATACGCCGTTAGAAGCATCTAAGAAGACACTTAAATATAAGATATCATATACTAGTTTGAAAGAAAACTGTTGACAAGTAGCTCGTACATATCAAGAATTTGATGATGATGATGAAAAATATACGATTATTCAGCATAAATGATATGGAATAGTTTTTCAACAGAAAGCCCGTGCTTCCTCGTATCACGTTATTTTTAATATGCTAATTCACAAAAATAGCGCTGACATACACGGATGAAAGCAGTGTGAACAATAAACACACACACACACACACACACACACACACACACACAGAGAGAGAGAGAGAGAGAGAGAGAGAGAGATCATCTCATATCGTTCCACTATATTCGGATTATTAACTGTTATATGCTAACTGTTTTTATTATTAACTCTTTTGCTAATAAACACAAAGATGTAATTCTTAACCACTGTTTAATAATTAAAAATTAAACCTTATTTTGAAGAGCATTTTATTGCCCTTGAGGATACTGTTGTATTATGATATCGAGTATATTGTGTTCAAGTTTGGAGCCTAATTCTAATCTCCATAGCTGGAGAAAGTGCGGAGAAGAGCAACCAGATTGGGTATGAAATAACGAATAAAATATGTTCAGTATAATGGATGATTGTGACATCAGAAGACGCAGAATTCAACAAGGCTGAGGTCGAACCCAACAAGAAATGAGTTCGAATCCCGCTCTGATCTGGATGTTTGTAAATATCCTTAAAAGCGATAGATAAACTTCATCCTTCATCAAGTGCGGAATCACCATCTTGATTACTGAAGGTGTGAAGTTGCTTGAAAAGTTTCGGAATAGAACTCGTCGACCATATGTAGGACAGGTTTACCATTAAAAGTGTGCAATACAATGCCTTTAATTGTGCATGGTTGTGTTATTTACGTTTGTACAATAGACACTTAAGGGCATTTTGATGACGTTGAGGATCCTTCTGTATTTTGATAGCGATCTTACGTCAATATGCGTTCTTTGCATTAACTAAAATATTTTTGAGAAGTAAAAGAAAATATCTGTTCATCATAATTTCTATATGTACGCTCAATGAGAAGGCAACATACTATGGCTATTTCTACATAATTAGGTTTACATTATTATTAAGGGAAATATGTCAGATACAAGGAAATTACAACTACACGACAACTTATGGGAAGTAATCTAAAATACAATTTCCAAATGGCAAGACGCCTTGCAACTTTTAAAAGTATAATGTACCAGACATACAGGAAAATACTGGAATTCTGCCAAATATACACTACTTGCTAAAGCACATATTAAACAAAATGCCTTGAAATATTAGAAATGAAAATAAATTTTATCATCAACTAATGTAAATATTATTTTTAAAAAATATAGATTTCAGATTTCTGGCTGTTCGGAGGACACTTAAAAGCTGGGACGTCGTCGCTTTCCTTTTACGGTATTAATGCGCTAGTGTCCTGTTCAAATATATTCAACACCATCAGTATCACACCATCTATTTAAAGGTCTTCCTCTATTTCTTTTTTCCTTCTGGTAGTTTAGTGTTATTGTTGTTTTAAGTCTATTCGGTGACGTTTTGTTCAGGTATTGTTATTATTAACATTTTCCACTCTTCATGTAAAGAACTTTTGCTCACTCCTCTGCTCACACCTTCCTTATAGTTTCCAGGAATGGCCTATTCTTGTTATACCCCCCATCTCCTACTCTATGAAAAATGTCTTCCATGTTAACCTGATAACAACCTCTAACTTATATCCCCACATCCCCTCCTATTCACGAGGCTTTGCGATTTACATTCTCTCAATCTGTCCTCATACTCCACATTCCAAAGACCACTGACCACCTTTGCGAATCTTTCTTTCTAACATATCCTCGTCACCAAATCTGTGCACAATAATACATACAGGGTGTTCGGGATAAATTTGACAGTTTCGTAAGGAAAAAGAAAATCTTCTTTGTATCTATTAAATTTAATGAATTGACAAAAAAACATTACAGGCAGAGTTAATTACAATACTATCAACAAGATTTACTCAAAATAACCACCATTAGCATCGATCACAGCTTCAATTCTGCTTCGGAACCTCGAACAAGCTGATGCTACAGTCTCCCTGGGAAGGGCCGCAAAAACTGTTTTAATTTTATCCATTAACTGGGCTTTTGTATTACTGGAAGTGCGATTGGTGTCTTTTTCAACTGCGCCCCATACAAAATAATCCATGGGGTTAAGGTCTGGGGAGTTTGGAGGCCAAACATTTGGACTGGTGAAGTCGTAGAAATTTTCAGACAACCATTTTTGACTTTTCCCAGAGGTGTGGCAAGGGGCCGAATCCTGCTGCCATACATACGGCCTACCATTGCCTACCCTTGTTATCCAGGGCTTGACTACAGTTAGCAACTCCACGAACAAAGCCCGAATTCCAATGCCAGGGTTCTTCAACACCTGTTCCTGCAGATTTGCGAGGAATTCTGCTGTACGAACGCAATCAGATCGTCTGCTAGGGATCTTTCTTCTTGCTACATCCTCGTAGTCACCATTGCAAGTCTCTAGTTCATGCCTGATTGTTTTTACTGTATTCAGGGAGCATTGGGCAGCAGTCGTAATATCCTTATTTTGATGGCGGGCACGAATCATCATGATACAAGTTATTCTCTTCCATGATTCAGGTGGGTTCCAGCTATCCATCCTTTCTGACATCTTGTATGTGAATGAAGAAGGGTCCAAACTTTTAAATGAAGAGAAGTGTGTGTTAATACATGTAACTTACGGAAAAATATAATTAATTACAAATATGTCAAATTTATCCCGAACACCCTGTATAAGGCCTAATCAAGGACTTATAGAATGGCATTATAATCTCTTTATTTCTGCATGTCAGGGTCCTCCGCATCATTACCATTATCCGATGTGACGTCCTCGCAACTTGTAGCCTGAATTTCAGGTCCTTGTCCACTACTACTCCAGATCTCTCATTTCCTCTACCTACTGTAAAGTTTCCCCACCAAGTGTATACTTTGCATCCCATCATTGGTTTCCAAATTTCAAAACTTTCCACTTTGCAAAATTGAACTGACAGTTCCACTTACCTGCCCAATCATACAATCCATTCAAGTCCGTCTATAAGGCCATAACATCTGCTTGACTCTGCATTGTTCTCCCCAATTTTGTGTCATCTGCAAACAGCAGCATATCACCAGCTAAACCCATCCCAATATCTTTAATATACAAATTGAACAACAATGGTCCTAAAACTGATCCCTGTGGCACATCTAGTGACTTTTCTCTTCTGGGATACTGAATTCCCATATACAACTTTCAGATACCTATCTGACACCCAGTCACCGATCCATCTCAAGCCTATTATCCAATCCCATCCGTTTCAATTTATTTAACAGGTTGTCGTATGGCAGTCTATCAAAAGCTTTTGCAAAATCTAAGTATACCACTGTATGTGCATCACCCTTGTCCAAACATTTGTCACCTTATTAGAGTCTATAAGTTAGTAAAACATGATCTCCCTTTAATCAACTCATTCTAACAACCACAGAGAATACTGCTGCTATCAACCCATATCTTTATCCTAGTTCTCACCAATCTCTCTAGTGCCTTCGAAACTTCAGATTGGTCTATAATTTGAAGCCACACCTTTATGCAGTGGAACAGTTTTACCCTACTTCCACCCCCTTGGAACCTGTGATGTTGTAAGACATATTAAACAGGTAGCCAATGCTACTGCCAATTCCCTGGAACATGCCCTTAAGACAGTGATATGTCATCAAATCCTATCGCCTTATTGACATCAAGGTTATTTATTTCCTCAAATACCTCCTGCTCACTCATAATTAAGCCAACCTCTCCTATGTCCTCTACACTTAAGTTCCTCATGATTCCACCTTGATCAGGATGAAAACCCTTATAAATTGATCACTGAATACCTTAACAATGTCCTCTGCAGCAGTTACCATTCTACCACTTTCAGCCATTGAAATCAACTTACCATAAGCATTCTTCCTTCTACTTGCCACATATCTGAAAAACTGTCTAGGATTTTTCTTCGCCTGATTTGCCAATTTCGGCTCATACTACACTTTTGTTGTCCTTACTGAGTCACTCTCCTGGCTTGTTCTTTATACTCTTCATGTAACTGATTATTACCATTATTCGTCTTGTATACTGCCTCCATAGTATTCTCTTCTTCCGGATTTCATGCTTAATCCCTTCATTCATCCATTTTTACACCTACCTTATTCAACCTTTTGACCTTCGGAATACATTCGCACATTCATGCTGTTATGTATTTCTGTGTCAGTGGCCCAAAGAGCATTTATTTCCTTACTGCTCAATTCCTCGTTCCGTGCTATAGCTCCAAGCTGTCCCCTAAGCTTGTCATAATCACCAGCCTTGTACTTTCACATATATCCTTTCCTCACAATTGGCTAGTCTGCATAGGGCTAGCCACAACCCTGGCGATCACTTCATGATCACTCTCACCAACAAAGTGCGAAACCCCACTCACAATTACATCTTCTGATGAAATGTTCAGATCTAAAGCTCCGGATCTTCGCATGCCCTCCTTTACATGCTGAGAAGTTCTCTCTCAAGAACTCGAGAAATTCATTTTCCTTATTCTCGAATGTTATCTCTTTATTCCAATCTGATGATATTCAGCCTGTTTTCTACCCACTACTGGGTGAAGACCTCTCCCATTGCGGGAGGGTTGGATCTACTACCCCCCCATGGTAACTCAGTCCATCATGGGGGAAGTGTTTATGCACTTGTATGAATGAATGTATGAAGGTGAAAGACAATCGTGAACATCCATACCTAGGCGGATTCGAGCCCGCAGCCTCTTAGCTGTAGAGCGGATACGCTAACCACTCGGTGCGTATCCAACCATGCCGGCATCATTCGAATCTATACTACTATAATTAAAATCGTCCATAATAAATCACCCTTCCTTTGCTCACTACCTAAGTTGTGTATACATTTCTTCATCACTACCCTCCACATTCCCTGGCCTATAGCAACATCCAATTAAATATCTCCTCCTGCCAACCTCACACCACACTGCCTCATAACCACTGCCACTATTTTTCTCTTTCATGTCTACTTTATGTAGACATAATTCCTCTACTATCATCAGCAACACTCCCCTCTCTTCTTGTCCTTTCTATCTTCGCGAATATATCCTTCCATTTCTATTCCCATTAGGATATCATCTTCATTCAACCATGTTTCACTGATTCCAACGATTTGGAATACTCAACCAGTGAAACCATTTCATCTCCCTTATTTCTGATACTTCTGACGTTTGTAAATAAACACAGCAATTCACTTTTAGATTTATAACCAATCCTACCGAAGCCACTTGTTAGTTGTGTTTTCCCCAAATCTGCCCTTGCCCAACTACCTTTATCACCGCTTACCACATATCCCTCAGTCTCAATTTCTCCACTCGCATCCCGATCTATTCCATTTCTATGCAGATCATTCCCATATACATACATTCACTACACTTCCAACATCCATTCTCCCTATGCCGTGTCTCACTGTACAACCAGGGGCCCCGCGTTTCCCTGTTCCTCTTGCTTTCCCGTTCTCTCTTCATTTCTTACACTACTACTGATTCCACTGCCAAGCACTTCTGTCTCTTCAATATCACTCTCCTGATCTTTCATTTCATCTCTTTCTTCTGATACTTCCACTTTATCTTCAAACATATACCATACTCGTACATCCACAAACTGCACTCCCTTCTCACAGAATGTATTCGCCCTTACATTCTCTTTATGTCCACTTAAATCATTTGTCCCCAACAATCACAACGAATTCTCTTGCTCGTTTCCACCTCATGTCAAACACATGAATTACTTTGTTCAATTCTTCCTCCTGGGCAACAGACCTTATGGAGTCTCTTTCATTGACCATCCTCTAACAATGGAATCTCCATATACTGCTGAATAAATTTGTTTCTATAATTATCTATTTTTTGTAAATTTGGTTATTGCCATAGTGCTTGTAAAATTTCAGTGTCACTTATCTAGTTGAGTATAATCTGCTGTTCTCAAAAGTTTCGTTTCTGCCGATATTCTTCTCCCCCCCCCCCATACAACAACACTGAATAAGCTTTTATTTCTTTGTACTAAATTTAGTCTAATATCATTAATCATGACTATAATTATAATGTATTTGTGATTTTTTTTTTTTTTCGGATGTATGTTTCTTCAGTGCATCTTCAGTTGCACACAAAATAATTAAAATTATTGACTTGTCCAACTGGTTTGTTATTTAAAATTATTCTGCTTCTTAATTGGCTCCCTTCCTTTACATACCATAGGTTTTATTTTGTCAGAAGATATTTTCATACCATATTTTTGTAACAATCTTGTCAAGGCTGTATAGAGTTCATTATAGGTTCATTTCTGTATTGGCAATTAAGATATTAAATATTTAGTCAATAATAACTGCATATAATTTATTTATTCAATGATTTGATTCTAACTGTATTCTTATGTTATTTACCTCATTTATATATTAAAAAAAAAAAAAATAGCGACAAGTAATATCTCTGCCTTAATACCTCGAATTTTTTTTATCCATTCATAAGTCAGATCACTGGTTTTTACGGTTATGGTATTATTTTCATATATATTACCAAATGCTTTTATTAATTGTGGAAATAATTCAATTTTAGCTTTTCTTTCATGAAGTTTATTTCTTTTTTAATAAAGCAAATACTTTTTTCACAATCTATGAACATGATATGAGTATTTAAAGTGAATTCTCTTGTTTTTCAATTGTTTTAAAGTGAAAACCGAATCAATACATGAGCAACCCTTTCTAAATCCGTTTTGTTCTGCTACGATTTTCTATATAGTTATTTTTCTTCTTAAATATACAAGCTCTTCACCTTGTAGTACAAGGCTGCACGTCAAGCTCCCAACAAAGTCAGTTGTATTCAGATAGTAATTTTATGGCAATTCATACACCATTACACCACATGTATAACTCGGCTTTTATTTCAAGATCCAATGTCTACAAGCAAGAAAGAGGTTTAGTTCTTTCCTTCTTTTTTTCTCTCTCTCGCTCAGACAACAAAGCTAGCGCTAATCATAAGCAGTCATCTTAATTTTCACAAGTATGCATGCACCTTTACGTGGGATGCGCTACGGTAACTTTCCCCTCTCTCGAACCGCTCGTAGTCAAGGCCAAGAAACAAGAGAGATAAGGTCTCCCCTCAGATCCAAAAGCTGACAAAGAAGCCATTCTGCGCAAATGTATGCTCTTATCTCAAGAAAAGCTGTGAACAAAACGTGGGAAGCCCAAGAAGTTCAATGTTACGTTTTCAAAACAACTAAACAAATAATCGCGAAGTTCAGGATTTCAAGTCCGGTTCATTATTATTATTATTATCTAACGATGAAACAAAGGCAGTCTTAAATAAATAATGGCTTCTGTCTGCGGTACCATATGTGAATTCCTGAAATTAAAATAATTTCTTTCACCTTAAAAGATAAAAGTGTTGTTTTCGCAAAACGCATTACACCAAAAATGCACTCAAGAAAAACACATTCTCAACAATAACATGTTGGGAAAATTCCAAATCTTCGATGTGAGGAATTTCAATGACAGAAACACATAAAAAAGAAAGAACAACAGAAATTCAACCAGGTCATTAACAATTTAACTCCTTAATTCTGATCCTGAAATTTAAGAAAAATACATCATTAAAAGCAATCTTTTTGTAAACAAATGCGGATAAATCTGTTAACTAATGAAAAAGTAGCAAACAGGGTATCGGTAAAATATTTTAATAATATGGCTCGTTTTTCCAAATTTTCCATGTAATAATTGGCAAGAGGGGGTGAGAGGGGAGAACCTATGGTAGTTCCCTCTATCTGTCTGTAGATTTTGTTCTTCCAATTTATAAATAACCAGAGTTGATGGCAAAGGAAAAGAGCTCTAAGATATCAGAAGGAAAAACATTTTTTAAAAGTGTTAAGGTGTCAATTAGGGGAATATTTGTAAACAAAGAGATGATGATGTCAAAGCTGACCAATATATCTGTATTATTTAAAGTAAGATTTTCAATTAAGTTTTTAAAATGGGTGGAGTTTTTTTACATAAGATGAGGTAAGACCAGTGAGGGGGGGGGGTCAAAGAGTTAGCTAGCTGCTTTGATAATTTGTAGCAAGGTTTCTTAGTGCTGTTAATATTCCATTAAACCTCTAACATCGTGCAACGATAATTGAAAAAATATAATTTTTTTTCATATTTTCAACAGTGACACTCGTCATAATTCAGCCTTGTATCTATAATAAATAAATAATTATATGTTATTTTAACAAAATAAAATAAGATTTACAGAAAAATAGTTCACCACGAACACACGCCAATAATAAACGTTTCATATCTCCTTATCAAACGTTTGATAAGGAGTCAGACTTGCCAAATGAGTATGGTCATCTAAATCAACATTCAAGTGGCCTTGATCTGGATGCTGTAAGTCAGGTGAAGGTGTATATACCAGTGTATTGTCCCTATCAGTTTCTGATTCTTCAGCTAATTCTCACCTACCAATCAGAATCCTGGGTAGTGATGACATCAGTCCTTTATTTTCTAGTTTTGATATGTCATCTGAGTCAACCATTTCTACCGTAGTTGCCAGGGATGTCAATCCAGATTACTTAACTTCTTTATCATCTTGTGTGTTTATAGTATCATTTCTTAAATCTGATGTCAAGGTGGAAATGAAAGATAATGCAGTCCATTTCACATCTTCTAATGTATCAACTGTATTAATTGCCTGTATTAATTGACTCGTATAAACACCGGAGTTTTAGTGTAATATATGATGATACATCTGGTTTGTCTAATGTCCCAAGTTTAAGTGATTATCAACACTTTACAATTAGGTGCCATCAGTCTCATAGGAAACATTCCTTTTTTATACAGCCATATCCCAATGTAACTGATAGAAGTGTGGAGTAAACTGTGTTGTGCAAGTTCTCCCGAGCCAAAGGAACTGATATTTTTAAATTATTATGGGGGATTTCAACTATGGTAACATTGATTGGAAGGAGGAGAGGACACATGGGAGGAAGGAATTGGATTTTATGTAGTTATTAAGGGATAGCTTCCTCAGACAGCGTGTAATGGAATATACTAGGGGTTCGAGAGTGCTTCACCTAGTAATTGCATCTGAGAATTTGACTGTAATGAATATGACCATGTTGCCACCAACTGGTGATAGTGATCATAATGTCTTGACCTGGGAGATGGCTAAATGTGTGGAATTTTCAATTAAGAAAGGGTACATGTGGAATTACCGGGCTGGTAAGTATGACAAGCTTAGGAGATTTCTTGGATCAGTGCCATGGCATGTAAAACTGCAAGGGCTAGAGGTTGATAGTGCATGGGAAGTGGTAAAGGAGCGTTTGAAGGAGGTAATGGCTGACTATACCTAGAGTCCGGATAGTAAATTAAGTAGGGGGTTAAATGGATGAATAACACCATTAAGCTTGAACTGCAAAAAAAGAAACAACTGTGGAGGGAATTTAAGCAGAAAGGTGACCTGCAGGCCCATGAACAGTATAAAGCAAGGCCAGAAAGGTAACGAGTGTGGTAAAAAAAGCAAAAGCGGATTATGAAAGGAAATTAGCCATGCAAGCCAAACAGTTTTTTCGATATGCTGCAAGTAAAAAAAAAAAACGTATACGGAAGAATGATTTTAAGGAATGCCGATGGTAGGGAGGTAACTGAATCAGTTGATATAGTGGAATTACTGAGCGAGCACTTTGCAAGTGTATATCATCCAGGTGGTGATATTGCAGGAATGAAGGAACCAACAGCTTATACGGGAATTGAGGTGAACGAAATGGAGGTGAATAGTATATTACAAAACCTTAATGTGAATACATCTGTTGGATTGGATGGTATACCAGCTCGTGTCGTACATGAAGCGGATAAAGAATTGTCAGTGCTCTTGAACATTTTGTTTAATTTGAGTCTCGGGTCTGGGTTAGTCCCGAGAGGGCGGAAAGAGGGGAAAATAGTTTCACTGCATAAAGGAGGTTCCAAGACTGCTGTTGCAAATTACCGACCGATCAGCATATCAGGAGTCGTTGTCAAGGTCTTGGAGAAAATAGTCAAGAGGAAAATACAGGATTGGATAGATGAAAATGAGATACTGTATGGGGGACAACATGGTTTTGTGAAAGGTAGATCATGCCTCACTAAAATGTTTTATAACAGAGTGACGGCTGAACTGGATAAAGGTAATGGGTATACAGTGATACTGCTGGACCTTGATAAGGCCTTTGACAGGATACCATACGGAATTCTAATCAGTAAACTGCAGCATATGGGGATGGATATAGGGTTGGTGAGATGGATAGGTGGGTGGTTGATGGAGAGATATCAGAGAGTAGTTTATTCAGGAGTAGAGTCCAAAAGACAACCTGTGACTAGTGGTGTGCCACAGGGCTCTGTTCTTGGACTACTACTGTTTAATTTGTTCATTAACGATATAGGAAAGGATCTGAGGGGAACTGTTCATTTGTTTGCTGATGATGCAAAGTTGGGTAGTGCAATAGTGAATGCACATGATGTCAAAATTTTGCAGGATGATTTGGATAGATTGGAGGACTGGGATAAAGAGAATGGATGTCAATTTAATATGGCAAAGTGTAAGGTTATACATTTTGGGGTGAAAAGATTAGAGCAACAGTATACCACATTGGTGGAACTGAACTCCAGGAGATTGACGAGGCCAGGGATTTCGGAGCGTTGGTAGATAGGGAGTTGAAGTTTAGGGGGCACATTGCAAAAGTGGCTAAGTCAGCTCATCAAATCACTTGGTTACTGAAGAATACTTTGATAAGCAGAAACAAACAAGTTATTGTTCTACTGTGCCCAGATCTGGGCGCCAGTGTTTCTTCTTGATGGTGGGGGGGTGAAGAGGATCCAGAGGCGAGTGACCAAGATGATAGCAGGTCTATGGAATGAACTTTATGAGAATAGTTTGAAGATTTGTGGGTTGCAGAAATTGGTTGATAGGCGGAAAAGGGGTGATATGATTGAGACATTCAAATTACTGAAGGGTTTCTATAAGATTAATTCAGAGGATAATTTTCAGAACAGGGCTGGTGGTGGGAGGACAAGGGGTCATCCATGGAAACTGGGAAAGAGTGTGGTTAGCAACGGTGTTAGAACTAGGTTTTTTACTTGGAGAGTGGTGAATGAGTGGAATAAGCTGCCAGAGTCTGTTGTGGGTGCCATGACTGTGAATGAGTTCAAGGCAAAGTATGATAGATAATGTGTGGATGTTGAGTAGTTGTTTAGGGCCTCCCTCGATGAGTCTAAGGACTCCTTGGAGTTGCCCGTAATAATAATAATAATAATAATATAAGGATTATTGCACGATCATCTGATACTGTACACCAATCAACCTTTATACCTTTTTGTCGCAAATACATATAAAGTTTGATTTTATCAGTATGTGATGCTAGGAACGAAATGGCATTCTTTTACTATTCTCTAATAAATAAATAAAATAAACGGAAGTTAACATGAAACATCCTGTTGTCCATCTCTATACTTTGATTACGCAAAGATGTTCTTAATTTATGTATTTACCTAGCTTGTTCTTAAAAATGTTCAAATTTAAGTAATTAAATATGAAACGCAGGTACAATGCATCAGTAATTGAAAACACATTTCGATTACGTTTTAAGTTTTATAAAGAGGCATAAGTAATGCAATGTCCTTCGCAAAGGATATCCGTTTCAATTTCTTTCAAAGTAAATTAATATAAAAAACGGAAATTCAGTCTGTAAGTCGGACTGAATTTAAATCCTCGTTTTACATGATAAAAAAACATATATTCTTCTTCAGACATAAGCTATAAAGTTTGACCATGATCTCGTAGAAAACTTCCCCGAAGTTTGACTATGACTCCATGCAGGGCTGACGCTACCATTTAGGCAAACTAGGCAACCACCTAGGGCGAAAGCCATGAAGGGGCGCAAAACTTCAAGCTATGCTTTATTCATACTTTACTAAAATATCAAAATTAAATAGTGATATATGATTTAGGTATCGATTCTTTTTCCTTATCCCTCACACATTACACTATTTTACTATTTAACTTTTGGTTCTTTTTTGTTCCTTACCTAAAGGATTTGAACTTACCGCTATTTAAAATTCAGTTAAGATAAATATTTTGACACGTTAACATTTTAAAATATTAAATTTCAGTAAATTTTTTCTAAGCCTTTTTTCGACCGGTTCCCGAGTTAGTCGATCTCTGGCACGGGCAAGCAGGTTTTTCCTCCCGGAAACTCGGGTTTTTCGTCCTGTAAACTCAAGAAAATCGACCGTAGAACCCACATTATTTCAGACATTAAATATATTGTGTTAGGGTTAGAGACCACGAGATGGCGGCACATTTGAGCCGTCTCTCTTCACTGCGTACCGCTTAATTAGTGATAGCCTTGGGCCATCTGTCTCTGATTGGGTACCAGTGGAGATTGAACTGCCCACTCAGTCTCCAAAAGTTAGATAGGGCTAAATGGCCTCGCCTACTCCCGTATATACGGGAATAAAAAGGCGTTAGCTGATTTTTTTTTTTTTTTAAATTTCAGTATTTTATAACTTTTTTTTTTTTGTAAATGAATTATAACAGAGAATTTTCAAATTAATTAAAAAATAAAATAAAAAAGCCCTATTAACTTAACCTGAAAGACAATTATTTTGTTTAATGTCAATTAGAAACATTTTAGTTTATGAAATAAGGGGCGCAATTGTAAACTTTGCCTAGGGCGCAAAATAACCTGCCACCAAAGTGACTCCATGCCATAATCCATACAACGAGGAACCATTCAAGTTCTGTGTTCCGCAGGGTTGTTTGGAAACTATGATTCGCTCACATTTATAATTTTACTACATGACACTTGAAATCTAAATCAAATGGCTACTCTTTTGTTAATACACGCTCTAATATGATTGATCCAGTCCAGCTATAAAAACAGTACTTGAATGTAACTGGCATGCCAGCAGGGGCGGACAGAATCGGCGAGCTACCAGGAAGTTTCCTGTGGGGTGCTGTGCGAAATATCTGTCATCATTTTTATTCAGAAAATACGATCGAAAATAAAAATGCTTCTCAAACTCGACCGTCGAATGCAAATAAATACAATACAATGTAACGAATGCTGGAGTAGCAGCGAACGGCAACAAAAGTCGTATCCCTCACTATTCAAGCACTGATCTACGCATTATTGTGCAATTGGCATAACAAGTCGAATGATAAGAATAAGACATTAGCAGATATGTTTTCACTAAAATCACATCATACTTTAATTATGAATATGGTAAGCCATTCTTCCTTGTCACGGTCAATAAATGCCAATGTTATTGGTTCCTCGCAGTTTGAAGAAACTCAATCATTTAATGCTACAAACATATCTGCACCACAAAGTTCTGTGTTAACATCATTAATATTACCGATAAATAGAATATAAAATATATTGTGAATGGTTAACAGATCATTCAATGAACTTCACGATGTTCTGGTATTTCCACTTACAAACCCAGCGTTGTTAAATTTAGAATCTTTTACTGATAACCCCAATGATTTTGTTTTTGTAGCATAGTTCTTCTCATATTGAAATATGAATGCGAAAGCAATTGTTTCTAGTGCTCCAAAACAATGTCAATTGTTTTTCCAAGTTTTATCCCAAACAATCCAATTTTAATGGGAAATTAAATGACAAAAAAGTTACGTTTTTCGTCATTTAATAGAATAAGAACATTGAAATGGAAAAATTATTTTGTTCATTTTGTCTCGCATTTTTCAACGATTCAGATAATTCTGTATTTATTGCTAAATTCAATGTCAATCACACTAAACATACATGTAACCAGCAAATTGCAGAATACGAAATGTGTACAATTCATGCAAATTCCACTGAAGCGTATATTTTAAAAACTAATCAGCGATCCATTTGACTTTACTCACAAAAAAAGCAAACCGAAAAGTCGCAGCGAAATCGTCAAATTATGCTGAGTATAACTGAAATGATAAAACTGATCGGGAACGAGGGCTCAGCTATAGAGGAAGCACCAATGAGTACATATTACTCAACGAAAATATTGATCACGGTAACTTCTTGGAGTTGCTTTTACTTATTAATCAATTTGATCCGATACTGAAATTACATACTGATGACGTCGCACAGAAAAGCAAACCTGCAGACTTTCTTGTCCAAAACTACTGCAAATTTAGTTATTGATTCCATCACAGTCATGTTCTTAAAGAAAATGTTAGTTGATGGAAGAAAAAAAAATAATGTTCAACATATAAATAGATACAACGTAGGATATTAACTTCATGATCAATGTTCGATTGTGTGAGATTCATGACAAATGCTGTCCACGAAAGTTAATGGCAGTAGTCAACTGGAAAGACTGTACATCGATGTAAAAAAAATGTATTGGTAACTCTACTAATGGAGCCTCCAACATGTAAAATAAATGTAATAGGTTTTCTGCATGGCTTGACAACGAGACAGCAAGATAAAATTCATGCATGATGTGTGTGTGTGTGTGTGTATATACAGTATATATATATATATATATCCATCCTCCGTAGCTCAGTCAGTATAGACGAAGCCCTTTGATCGGAAAAGGTAGAATTTATTTTCACCCGGAAATTAGGTTTTTCGTCCTCCCGAACATGCAAACTTGCCGGTGAACACACACACACACCTACAGACATAGGACACCGGAAGGCATAGAGCTTAAATGTAGAAAAAAATCCTCGACACCGCAAGGTAAAAGAGGAGGGAAGGAATAATAAGCATACATACATCTTCAAGGTCCAGTTTTCCTAATTGGGTTGTGGGGGCAGCAGCTGCAAGAGGAACTTCCAATGGTCACGATCCTCAGCCACCAAGCTCAAGTGTTCTGGTGGGATTCCCAAACGTGTCCACCCAAGGTTTTGGATATAATTTATCCAGCGAGTCCTTGGCCTTCCACGTGGCCTCCAACCCTCTGGCTTGGCAAAGAGGACCTGCTGACGGAGCCTCTCTTGTGGCATTCTGACCAGGTGCCAGTACCAACGTAACTGCGATCTCTCAATAATAAGAATATATATTTTAATTAACTCCCGTACGTTTTTCTTAGATGATCATACCTAAAAATACCTACGTATATTTCTGTGCTCGAATGTTACATTATGATATGCTACATGAAATTTCAGAATCCGATACATTTAACAAAGATGCGAGCCACAAAACCAAAACTATTTTGGATTCTCTCGCCCGTTTTGAAATGATCGAAAACGGTAAATTATTTTTGCAGATTTTGGGGCACATATCTCCATTATCCAAATACAGTATTTCGAATTTAATACGCATTATCAAAGCGTATCAGAAACTTAAAGAAACTGCAAATAAGTGCTTGTGGTATCAAAAATGTGTATCAATGGTAAATAAAGTCTTAGAAATCAGAAACGCAGATATGTTTGTCAAAACAAATTTTTAAAGATAAATGGACTAAGATTAAAGATTATGGATACATATAAAAGAAACTTATCGTATAAATGTGTATACTTTAACAATTGATAAAGTACTTCACTGTTTTAATGTATTAAAAACATTATATTCTTTACAAAGAATCTTCATATTTGGATCCCAACAATTTTTGAAAATGCTTTCCAAAACTAAGGGAGCTATTTAAAATAAATAAATAAAATAAAAAATAGCAACGATATCACAAAAGAAACATTACAAGCAAAAAAGATGCATTTTTCTAAAAAAAAAATTCAGTTCAGCTCTTATTGAAGGTGTACTGTATGAAATAGTCATGTGACAGTGATTAGGACTGCGATGAAACTGTTAGGGCTAATGAAAACTAAATCCTGGAGAGAGAGAGAGAAGGGGGGGGGGGGGAAGCCTACATGCCATGCTATTATTAGGTCTCAACTAAATTTAATTTACACATTGGCATGGTTCAGTCACATTTTTTTTAAACTATAAATATTAAACTTATCTTCAGCCCAAATCCTGTAAAAGATATTTCTCAGAACTAAAATACATTCTAAAAACAGACTGAGGAATTGTCTCACGTAGTCACATTCTGAGTTCGTGTTAATATCATGTCAGGACTTAATAAAATAAACGAGGAGGTTCTTAATAAATTAGCGTCAAAAAATGCAATGTTAAAATTGAGTTCGTAAACCCGTTCTCAAATAACTTCGTCTTATTCTGGTCTGCTGTGTGCCCTAGCAGTAAGTCTAAACATTGCACTTGTTCGGAGTCAAGTCAGAAACTGTAATTAATTGTTGCAAGTCAGTGGGATTTGCTAATAACAAGTAATACAAGAAATGGAGTTGATATAAAAGGTTGATTTGCAGATTTCTACACATGTAATCTGAAGAAACCAACTAAATCGGGGGTCTTCAACGCATGGCCCATGGAGCTCTGTGCCTTGGCCTGCCGGCCATGTTGAAAAAAAAATGGCTACTTAACATTAAAACACGATTAAATAAAAAAATAATTTCAATGAAGCCCGCAGGCCACTAAGCTATACTGCAGTATTTAGAATTGTAAGATGCTTTCCAGATTCACAAGGAATGCTGTGCATTTGATACTTTACATAAAATCCTATAAAAATAAATATTAAATAGACATGCTTCTTCAGCCATCTACCAGCGCCAAGCAGTACTTAAGTACTAGTAGTAATGTCCCAGGTAGATGGCTGAAGCAGTAGTTTGTTCGAGTGCGCTGTCTAGTGTCTTCCAGATACATCTCGAAGGTTCTCGATACTTCGTTATTTTCATATAAATACAAGAGGATCTCATCCACAGTCAGTCATGAACAGTGTGATATTCGTGTATAAACGCACGCAGGTTCGTCGTGTCAGCCATGGCCTATTGTGGTTTTATATTGCCAGACATATTCAGTGGATAATAACCGTTACGCGGCCATTTTGGGTTCACCTTCCATCGCTATGGCGTCTACGAGTAAAAAGCGTAAATCAAGTGATTCTTGTCGGGTTTTTAAATGAAAAGTGGTTCAATTTGTACTTTTTTTTTGTGCTGATCGACGATAAGCCAGTGTGTTTAATTTGTCGTGAGTCAGTGTCAGTATCAAAAAAATACAATAAAAAACGACACTATGAGACAAAGCATGTGTCCAATTTCGATCACCTTCAAGGGCGGCTTCGTGTGGACAAAGTGGAAAGTCTCCAAATTGATTTTAAATGCCAGCAAGGTGCGTTTAAAAGGCAGAGGGAAGAGAGCGAAGCGTGCGTCAAAGTAAGTTATGTAATAGCTGAAAAAAATTGCTAAAAAATCAAAAGCCTTCTTGGACGGCGAGTTTG
The DNA here is from genome assembly GCF_054136105.1 of Typopeltis vanoorti. Taxonomy (NCBI): domain Eukaryota; kingdom Metazoa; phylum Arthropoda; class Arachnida; order Uropygi; family Thelyphonidae; genus Typopeltis; species Typopeltis vanoorti. The sequence goes on along the minus strand of NC_143567.1, from coordinate 32,886,167 downwards.
TGAAAGAGTGTCTCATCGCTGCCGGGGATATTCTGTGCCCAAATAATAAGGAAGTGTTTAAAAAGCCGAGTTTGTCTGGGGTAACTGTAGCACGACGTGTCGAAGAACTTGCCAATGACATTGAAGAAACTTTAAAAAACGGTCGTCCGAATTCACTTGCTTTAGATGAGAGCACAGATGTGAAGGATATAGCACAACTGGCTATCTTTATCCATTGATCCATACTGATCAACAATTCAATGTGCCAGAAGAACTGCTAGCGTTCGTATGAAGGGAACGACGAAAGGCACTGATATTATTGAAGCCGCCAAGAAAACGCTCCAGCATTTCGACCTCAGCTTAACCAACCTCGAGGGTATGGTAACTGATGGTGCCCTTGCTATGGTGGGAAAGAACGAAGGGTTTGTTGCGCTGCTACGGAAAGAACCGGAACTAGAAGGAAACGTTTCGTCCATTACCACTGTTTAATCCACCAGGAGAATTTGTGCACGAAAACTATTGGATTTGAGAATGTCATGAAAGTTATTGTGACTGTCGTTAACATTATTAGAGCAAGAGGATTGAATCATCGTCAATTAAAAGAGTTTTTGCTTCAAAAGTGCGAAGTGGATCACAGTAATGCGGTTTATTATAGTGATGTGCGTTGGTTGAGCAGAGGGAAGGTTCTTAAAAGAGTCTTTGACTTAAGGAGCGAAATACAGCAGTTCATGCAAACCAAGGGGAATCCGATTGCGGAATTTAAATATCCGTAGTTGATGACAGACGTTGCCTTTGGGACCGACATCTCGTTGCATATGAATGACCTAAATACGCGGCTACAATCCAAACATCAACGCACACTCTGTTTGATCACATCAAAGCTTTTGTGGCCAAGCTCAAACTTTGGGAGGCACAACTCGCAAAAAAAGACAACTCATTTTCAGCTTCTCACTGAGTCCAACTGTCCAATTAATTTTGCGAAGTGAGCTCGAAGAAAGATGAAGTGATTTTCGTAACCAAGTCTTCTTTAGATTTATTTTCAATGCCATTCAGTGTCAATGCTGCAGAAATGCCAGGCTCAGTAAAATGGAGCTGCTTGAACTCCAAAACAACTCTTTGAGAGAAAAATTATTCAATATGCCCTTTTTTACATTTCTAAGGACACGTTCCCTAATCTTCGCCGGCATGCTTTAAAGATGTGCGCTTTGTTAGGAAGCACATACTTATGTGAGCAATTCTTCTCCAGAATGAAGCATGTGAACTCTCCCTCGATGAGTCTTTGGACTCCCTGGAGGTGTCAAAATAATAATAATAATAATAATAATAATAATAATAATAATAATAAGTTCAAGACAGGAACTCAGATTAAGGACCAACATCTCGAGAATACTCTGCGCATAGCGACTTCCAACATTGATGCCAACATCGACAAGCTGGTCAAGGAAAAACATTGCCAAGTTGCCCAGTGACATTGTAAAAAATTAATGTTTTCTTCATTAAATTATCTTTTTTCAAGTATTGATTGTATTTACTTATCATGAACCCGACTCCTACCTATGCTCTTAAAGCTGAGTTGTTTATTTAAAGTATCCAATGCACAGCGTTCCTTGTCAATCCGGAAAGCATCTTACAATTCTAAATACCGCAGTATAGCTTCGTGGGCCGCGAGCTTCATTGAAATTTTTAATGCGGTCAGCACTGTCTGAAAGGTTGAAGACCCCTGAACTAAGTCATAAAAAGTGCTTCGGAATGGGGGGATAACGTAAATAACGAAACAGCAAAAAGTTTAAAAAAAAAAAACTCTTAGCAACTTATGTTTATGCACAATCGGCATTTTCATTTCCATCGATTTCTTTGCGGTCGTTTATAAACAGCGAAGAAAGGTGACTGGAGGATTTTTTTTTCCCAGTACATATGTATAGCTTTACGAACGAGAATCAAGTCGCAATTCCTTCATCGTAAGAAACAAGGAACGTGCTTACGGCACATCAAAATGGTTACCCACTTTCCGCGGGATTTGGAAAATCGAAATTTTGCATGGAGTTAGTTTTCGGTGTGCAACCAATGGAAAAATCGGTAAACGGGATGTAAAGTAGTCCCAAATGTTTTTTGAATTTTACTGAGAACTAGAGCCATCTTTGCCAGAAGTTGCCACAATATGCATTACTTTAGTATAGCATTTCTTAACTTTTTATTTTTTTTAAATCCATGTCCTCCCTTTTTCATAAATATAAAATCACCCTACAAGCTAAATCCCAAAATAAAATCCCCCTACAAACTGCCTTTACCAATCTGAAAATTTTATCTGAAATTTCAAACTGAAGGAATGAAAAAATAACGATTAAAATAAATCAAAGCAATAGTAAATACAGAAAATAAGCGATTTGATAATTTTTCCCTAACATTAACCATACATTATTTATTATGTAAGCAATGCTTACATATTACATATAAAATTATAATGTTGAATGTCTTCGTCACAGTTTTGGCAGACCAGAATTATGGTATGCTTTTACAGTATGTAACTAAGGTCACAGATAGCATACTGTATTATAAACATATTACAAAAATAAGAAATTTTACAAGTGAATACTAAGAAGACTAATTTTTGTGCAATTTTGACCAAAAAAAAAAGAATAAAATGGTATAAAAATTGTAAAAGTACCTAACTATAATTCTCTGTTCTAGTTAAATCTCCATGGAATCAAATTCATTGCAGGAGGTCTACATTATTATTCAATGGCAATTTTCATTGAATAATGGAATGAGGATTAACATACTTCTCCTTAAATGTATTCACTAACAAAGCACTCAACCACCTCTGGCAAATCCATTCCACTCACCCTCCCCTCTTCTGCCTATCACATGAATGAAAAGCAACCCACATAAACCTGTCACCATCTTGGTCACCCACTTCTGAAGTCTCTCCACTTCCTCATCCTCAAGAAACCAAATCAATAAGCAATAATTAAGTATCCAAATAAGGGATTACTTTATGCTGATTCCAAGAAAACTACTGGCATTTCTTACTTTAGGACTTATTTTAACTGATTACGTGCCAATTTTACAGCATGATTTTCACTAGATCACATTAATGTGGCTGTAACTGGTCCATACAGCTGATGTGTGAGGAGCAAGATGTACTTCAATATTTACTATGAATAATGAGATGCTACTAGATTCTATTCTATTACACATTCCGAGTGAGGGGCGACCATGATAATGAATGAAAGCAAGAGAAAATTTGTTTCAAAAAATGTCTTCTGTTTAGCTCTTATAGAAAAAGGTGTTACTGTCTGAATGACTCACTATTCTCAGAAATTAACATCACAAAAAATACATTCTACTCTTCTCTTGCCATTAATTGGCAGAATACTCAATCAACTTAACAGCATCCATATAAATAGACAGCAATGCATTAGAATAAGTGAAACAAAATCATTTACATCACTAAAATATTATGGTACTATTCACACACACTAAATATAAGATTTCTAGTCTCGTGTTTTTCCTCTAAGAATGAGAGGGATCTGTATTGGATTCGATTTACACATTACAGTATGAACATAATATAATTTTCATTATGGAAACTCTGGAAAGGGTCCAGAAACAGGTGACTATAGTGGTAATATCAGACTTTGGAATGTGGGTTATGAAGAAAAGCAGAAGAAACGTAAATTGCAGAGTTTCATCATCATCATCAAATTCCTGCCATGTACCCTCAAGGGGTGTACAGGATATGACAGTACTACATGAAAAAATTACATCATTACTAACTTCCTATCTACAATTTTCCTCCAAATCAGTCTGTTACTTGTCAAGACTCCAACATTATCAGATCTTATATTTCTATCGTCTAAGGCACTTTGTACCGTATCAATCCACCTATATCTTGGTCTTCCTCTGGGTCGTTTTCCTGCCAACCTGGCAGAGAACACTTGTTTTGCTAATCTTTCCTCTCCCATTCTATTTAAGTGACCATGCCATCTGAGATTAGCTCTGCTAACGCATTCCTGGATGCTGACAATGTCAAGTTCTTTCCTAATATCCTCATTTTTAATATGATATTGCCATTGATGCCATCTGTTCACGCCTCTAATCTTTCTCAGGACTCTCATATCTGCGGTCTCTAGTCTTTGGTCAAGTGTTTTACTTCTGACCCAGCTCTCAGATCCATAAGTTAAAATTGGTTTGAACACAGTCTTGTATACAGCTAATTTAGTGTTCCAACTAATTTCTTTCTTATTCCATATGAATTTATTCAATTGACGTCCCACGATACCAGCTTTGCTGATTCTGTTGTCTATTTCTATATTTAGTTTACCATCTTCAGTAAAAATTGTGCCTAAGTAGCTGAAATGTTTTACTTGTTCCACAGGTTCTCCATTCACAACACAGTTGACATTTTCAATGATTCTGCCTATTTTCATTGTCTTTGTCTTTTTATTGCTGACCTTCATACCATATCTATTACAACAGCTATTCAATTTAGTCAGAGAATCTTGCAGACTTGTAGCGGATTTATTTAGAAGTATAACATCATCCGCATAAAGCAAAGAGCTGACATTAACATCTCCAATTTTGATATCAGGTTTAATACCACATTCCTTCATAATGTGATCCATATAGATAATGAATAACAGAGGGGATAATGTACATCCTTGTCTCACACCAGATTTAACATTAAACCATCTTCCTGTACTTCCTTCAATTCTAACTGCTGACTCACAACTCAAATAAAGACTAAGTATTGCTTGATATAATGCCCCATTGACACCATATAACTGCAGCGTATTGAATAGCTTCTCTCTTGGCACCTTGTCATATGCCTTTTCCAAATCGACAAAACTTAAATACAGATCTTTGTTATATTCCCATGCTTTCTCGACTATTTGTCGTAAAGTGAAGATCTGATCCTGACAGCCTCTATTTGGCCTGAATCCAGCTTGTTCTTCACCAAGCTTTTCTTCCACAATTCTTCTCAACCGTTTCTCAAGTATACTTGCATAGATCTTGCCAGGAACACTCAGTAGGGAAATACCTCTGTAATTCTCACATTCAGTTTTACTTCCCTTTTTATATATGGGTACTATGAGAGCTCTACTCCAATCATCAGGAATTCGTCCTTCTGAACTATGCAGTGCAGCCACTGTAAGACTCTTATACCACCATACTTCAGCATTTCTGGTCGAATATCATCTACTCCAGCTGCCTTTCCACATTTCAAGCCTTTGATGGCTTTTTCTACTTCAAGTATGGATATGTATTCCTGATTGCATGCCTGGTCGGTGTTTTTTATCACTGTGCTGTCATCACTGCTTGTTTCATTTAGCAGTTTTTCAAAGTAATTACTCCATACCTCAAGGATATCTTTTTCTCCTGTTTTCATTTCACCTTTATCATCTCTAATTCCTTTTACAGCACTCTTTCCTCCATTCCTAAGCTTCTTCAACAACCTCCAGAATATTTTGCCGCCTTCTTGATATTTATTTTCTATATTCTTGCCAAAGTCCTCCCATGACTTTTGTTTAGCTAGTTTTACACACTGTTTAGCTTTCTTATATTTGTCTCTGTATTCTGTAAGAGTAAAAGCTGACTTATTTGCCAGGAACTTTTGATATGCTTTCTTCTTTTCCTTCACTGCCTCTTTAACTTCCTGTGTCCACCAGGGAGTTCTGATTTTTTTATCCTTGCACACAACCTCACCACATGCCTCTCTGGCAGAATCAATCAGGGTTTCCTTCAGAGTTTGCCACTGAATCTCCAAGGTTTGATTCCTGTTCTCAAACTCTTTCATTTTCTTTTCAATAATATTTCTGTATTTTAGTCTACAGTTCACATCTGAGAGCTGCTCAACTTTTATTCGCTTTAAAACTTTCTTACAAGTTATTCTTTTCAATATGAAATTCAATTTTCAATATGAAATGCAGAGTTTCATGGATGTGTAAAAAAGAAACGATATGACAAATGTTTTAGTTGGAGAGGGTATTTTACAGAATATAGAACTGTATTTTACAGAACTGTACATAGCATGAAAGGTGAGATGTCAGAGTGAGAAGTTTTTTTATTTACTTGATAAGGTGAATAAGTGAGTGTTATGCATTACCAAAATGTGTTGTGAATGCTAGGAATACAAGTGAGTTCAATATGACAGATTACTAAGTGGGATTTCCCATGATATAAGCCTGCTGGTTTGTTATGATAATAATGTAAATAATCAATAAAAGCAGCTTCAGTTTAGAAATGTTACTTTTTTTTTTTTTAATCTAAAAATCACTTCAATTTCTTATGTAAATCTCATTGTAAATATATTACTTTGTAAGTCTTCCTCTTAGCCTATCTAGAGTACTTTGATATGCTAAAGTACCATGGATAAGCTAAGGATAATTCAAGAAGCTCACTCTGGCAAATGGAACTTTCTTTGAGCTACTTCAGGCTTCCAACAAACAGGGTGGTGGTGGTCTCATACTGGATGTTGAAAAGTATCTCTGATCTGAAGACTTTCCCAAATGGCCATGCCACAATATGATTTGAAATCCATAACCTGTAATTGTAGAGCAGGGATGCTATGTAATCAACCAACCAGGTCTGGTTGAACTACCACATCTCAGAGTCACTTCAAAAACTCTTCAGCCCTGTTTGATATAAAATAATACTTTATGTTTTCTAATATCTTGCCTATGTAATCTGTCTGATGCAGATAAAAACTTTTAAGCTTATGGCTGAACAAAGCCACTCTTACTAATGCTGAAGTTATTGCAAAATATGTGCACTCAAAATGAAAATAATTCAGTAAAATATTTTCTCATGCTTTAAAACTCCTGTGGATATTTGCTGCACACTCTGAAATAAGTTATAATACACTCAGGAATGGGCATTTCTATGACTTACAAATCCATAGCTGATTGATATATGCAGTAACTTTTATTAGTGAAAACTGAAAGTATAAACTGAACATTTTCTCACAAGAAATTTTATCATATCCCATTCATTCAGTTCTTCATCTTCACAGCAAGCTGATTCCTTTCTGCTTGGGTGAACTTGTATAATTAGTATTAGGCCAGAAATTAATTTAAAAAAAAAAAAGGATTTCTCTAAGTTAAGAGCATAAAAAACAATGTAACTGTTCAGCATACAGAGCTTGTGGTGAAATCACTGTCATAAAAATAATATATTAAAAAAAATTGCCTTCTTAGAAACCTTCCTGCTATACCAAGATACCAAGAAGATACCAAAAAATTATATACTTGGTTTTAATCCTTTACCCAAGGAAACAAAACAATGTTTTGCATATGAAATATATTCATGTCTGAGCTACTTGTATAGAGAGAGACTAATGACTTCACATCACTTGCCATAGTATGTATCTCATAATGCAAAGCACACACCCATTTGGATATGTAAAATGCTATGCATAATGGGAAGGGTCACTACCCAGACTGGTTTCGACCTTTATTGAGGTCTCATCAGTGGGAGCCAGACCTGGGAGAGAGATACCAAGGTTGAAATAATGCAGTCTCATTCAGAGATTTTTATTAATAAAGTGTAGCACCTTTTGGCTACTTGAATATGAGATATACATGACTTTTGCATTATTCAATCCTGGTATCTCTCCCAGGTCTGACTCCCACTGATGAGACCTCAATAAAGGTTGAAACTGGCCTGGATAGTGACCTTCCCATTATGCACAGCATTTTACATGTCCAAAAGAGGGTGTGCTTTGCATTATGGGAAACATACTAAGGCAAACGATGTGGAGTCATTAGCCTCTATATACAAGTAGCTCAGACATGAATATTTCACATGCAAAACACTGTTTTGCTTCCTTGGGGAAAGGATTAAAACTAAGTATATATTTTCTTGGTATATTTAATGTATAATAGAACCAAGGCAAAAAACTTTCAACTTCCTGCTATACCATATATAGCTTCAGTATGCTAAAATCAGACAAATTAATCATGTCTTTTTTTTCAATAGTATATTAACTTTTATGTTTGGATATACAAACATTTTAAAACTTTTTAAGGGTATTATTACAATTTAAGGAAATTATGATAATCAGAAAACCGATGTTATGAGCTGTTATATCTGTGAACTGCTTGTGTTCTTCTAGTGTGTTTCCTTACACTGTAAGATGAAAATAATAATAATAATGGTAAAGTTTCCAGGAGGGAAAACTCTGCCCTATATGAGACTTGCTATCCTTCAACTGAAAAGCCTTAAAAGACATTCTTTACATCTTATGCAAGATTCAAACTCAGAGCTTTTGAAATGGAGAACAGCAAATCTGTATAGCATTCAGTTAACTGAATTTTAACTTGGAGTTGCAATACACCATAACACAAATGGAGTACTTGATTAGCAACAAAAAAAAAAAAAAATGAATAAATCGTGCCCACTGTTCTACATTCACATATAACAAAGTATTTCTGATACTGGTTATTGTCATGGGACTTATAATGCAATCTGCCAAGGATGAATATAGTTACTGTGGCATATTTAGCAATAAAGCAATGCTGATATGTACTGTATTAATTATGATAATATTTTGTTTGTTCGTTTGCTGATTCATCATTTTTAATAAATCAAATGGTATATAACATATAATTTGGGGATTCTTTTTTTTTTTTTTTTCAAACTTGGAAAAAAGAAGTTATAAAGAGTGCCTTATCTCACTAATTTGACACTCATATTTATCTGAAAAGTCCAAAATTGGAAATTCTAATGAATACTGAAAGTCAGATCTACAAATCTGTTTATCACAGTTACTAAACAATGTTAAGCTGGATGTGAGCTATATTCTTGGCTATGCTAAGCCTCAATATTACATATAAATCTACATAGCATCAAAAATATTATTATAACCAAACTGGATATAATGGTAATGTTACAGTAATAATGAATCAAAGAGATATAACAAAATGATAACAAAAATAAATAAATAACCTGTTAAAACATCATACTACTAAAGAAAATGTCCCAGCTAACACACAAACAGAAGGCATATATAAAGAGAAATAAGAATACTTAGAAAAAGGTTACTTCATAGTACAAAGAAATCACTAACAAGCTGATAACAGGGGATAAAATATTCCTTTCATGCATTAGATGACAGGATTGGAATTCTCTTATAAACTTGCCAAGCAGATAGCAATTAATCTCTTTATAAAAAAATTATTTCAAGATAAGTCTGGAAAATTTTATCCAAAAAATTCACATATCATGATCAACTGTGACATTTCCCTAATAGAGTTTCCGTAGCTCAGTCAGTATAGACAAAGCCCTTTGATCGGAAAGACCTGGGTTCGATTCCCTTCCATGACATGAGGAACCTTTATCTGGTTCTCTTTTGACTAAAGATGAGTTAGCCGGCTTCATATGGAAGTAGAGGGTTTTTTCCAACCAGAAATTCAAGTTCTTTGTTCCTCAGAACCAACCCTGTGAAACATACACAGATCTATAGTCATAAAATACATACTTAATCCCTCATTACGAGGGCTCAACCTGTCCTAAGGGATAGGAGAAGAAAGGGAAAATAAATAAATAAACAAAAAAGTTTATTTATTTATTTCCCGTGTGAAATAAATAAATAAACTTTCACTGTTTACAAATATTCATTAAAAGAAACTCTTGATCATACTAACACTTCTTCATCCTGACATTTTTGAATTATTCAAATTAACTATTGTTTTTGTGCCAATTACTTTATATAGAAAGGAAAATTAGATTGCACCACCATAGGCGTCTTCATTTCCTCACTGTATATTCCCCCCCCTTTTCCTTTAACTTTTATACAGAAAACTTAGAGACCAAAGCAATTAGTGATATATGTTGTAGAGTAGTGCCCTTCCTCGATGAGTCCTTGGACTCCCTGGAGATGTCATATAATAATAATAATAATAATATGTATAAAGTACACATTAAAACAAAAATCCTTTATAAATTCATAATATATAAAAATTATAAGAGAAAAAAAATTATTCAAAGTTAAAAATCACAGCTACACGCAGGAGTTTTTATTTTTGTTGTTGTTGCTGTTATCATTTTTTTAAAGTTGATATGAGTTATATTCCTGATGAGACCAAGGCTCAGATGCATTTAAACATCCAGCATCTAAAAACATACTTCACTGTAGAAAAGGAATCTAATGACTACTGACACTTTCCAGACATTTAGTCACACAACTTTTCAGTGTCATTTACAGAAGCCAACACGTACACTTGAAGATATATATAACAAAAGTGCATATTCAACCAGCCCAACAATACAGTGTCCTAAAAAACACTAGCATATAGAGCCAATGACACAGTTCTAATCAGTGAAATTATCTAAACCATTTCTTTGGCCAATGGGCACAAACCCTGTAAAACGGATAAAATATTAAACACCTCCCTACCTTCATGATATACAAGATCACAGCAAAACTATTCCTATCCTCTGATATATTATTGAAAGACTGCCAAAGTACTACATAAATATAATTCCCACATCATTTTTAAATTACACTAATAACCCTTATCAATTTTCCTAAGGAAAAAATCCATTCTTTAGCAGATCCATGTATGTATAAAGTACTTGTACATATTAAACCCAAATTCCTTTATAAATTCATATTATATAAAAATTATAAGAGAAATAAAAAGTATTTTATCTGATGTTAAAAACCACTGAAATATGTCTTTTTTTTAAGTGTAATTCCATAACTGTATTAAAGTGAATGCTAAAACACCATCTCATGCTAAAACAAAGTGCATAATGAAATTCATAATTGCACATTCTTTAAAAAAAGTAGAGTTATACATCTCTTACTTAACCTTAGCATATTCAATTCTTCAAAGCAACAATGGGAGTATGCAAATATTGTTGAAGAAGAGTGTTCATTTTAAGACAAGCTAAAAATTCAATTCAAATTGTGCATGGTAAACCTAAGCAAAATTAAAGTCAAGAAGTTTTGCTGAAATAAAAACCAAAACACCAATAACATAAACAGTTACGTAAAAACTAATCTAGCATTCCCTTAGTAAGTTTTCAGGTTTATTTTAGCTGATAAATGCAACTTTCAAAGGAATCAAATGATAAGTCACTAAAAGTGACTAAAGCTTTCATCCCAAAGGTACTGTATTAAATGTGCATTTTAAAAAAGAACCAAAAAAAAAAAAAAAAAGAGAAAAGAGAGAAAAGTAAAAAGATATTGAAATTGCAGTAATGAAAAAAAACAAGAAAAATTAATTACAGTTTTGAAAAAAAAACAAGAAAAAAAATTTTTATGCTGGACAAATAACATTGTAAGCTGTAGATTATCTGTAGAAATGTTCTTAGAATATCTTAAGCACTTATTCTTGAATTTCAGAACAATCAGTTTAAGCAGTAAACAATAAAAATCAGCTCAGTGTACCTAGGAAGCTTCACGTGTGAAGAAAAGCTCTGCAATTTTGTAATGCCTTGCAAAGGGAAATGCAAAACTGATTTTATCAGTATTATTTTAAATATTTCATTCTGACCTTGCTTACTGGAGGATCTGAAGTGAATTGGCTTAAAAAAAACCATTATTTAAATTAAGGGGATATTAAATCCCACATATATTAAATGGAAATGGGATATTAAATCCCACATAAATAAAGAGCATATTGAATATATTTTTTACATAGTGAGGGATTTTGCAGAATTTGTAAAGATAATAAGAACTAAATTTAATAAATAAATATAGATTTTTTTGCTATGTTTCTTTAAGCTTCATCAATGATGAAGGTCAAAGATGAGGCCCAGCACATTTAACTTAGGCTTTAACCAAAACATTATTAGGCACTTAAGAATTAAAAATACATGAGTATATTTAGGCCTATGAGATTTAAAAATAAAAATAATTACAATTTGATATTAGGATATCCTAGACTTCTGTTACAGAAATTCCATCACTATAAATTCAGATCAGGTTGACATAATCTGAAACATTCATCTTTAAGATAATTCAGTAGTCTACAGATGATTAGTGTTGTGATTATGCTGATTCCAACCAGAATGGTGGTTTTCTAAGCTTAATATAATTTGGATATTTAGATATCCACTTGTCTGCTGAATGACCAGTTTGACCAAAGTAGGATAAAATGCACAAGCATGACACCTGGTAATAGTTAGATAGAAACAAGTCTACTTAGAACACTGATTGTGAGCAAAACTTATAATGCCATGCAGCTCACAGTTTTTAGTACTTTCAGCCCTGGTACTTCAAAATGGCATCAAGTTATAATATACTCAACAACTTTTTTTTTCTTTTTCTTTCCTGGTGCTTGCACTAGAAAATTAAGTATTTACTTAAAAACATAATGGACATAAAATTTACAGTGTTAAATGGTCATAAAAAGTATAAGTGTTAATCATTATGGTAGGCTTTTAGACTATAGTCCTATTAATGCTTAATAGCAGGTAGTGCTATTAAGCAATTAATGCTTAATAGGTTTCCAACCATTCGTTTGAGAGGGCCTAAGTTCGATTCTTGTTGTAAAGAGAGAAATATATATATGAGTTTTTCAATTTAAGGCGAGTTAGCCAATCTCATACAGAGATAGAAAGGTTTTTTCTCCTGGAAACTTCGATTTTTAATCCGTGTACAGATAAATCAGCCTCAAGAACATGCAATTTCAGACAAAATATTAGCGGCAGTAGGCAGTAGATGGTGTGTAGATGATAATGGTAGTAGAAGTTCTGTGTAGTTAGTGGATTAAATGGCAGAGACAGAGAGTTGTAGAGTGCCCTCCCTCAATGAGTCCTTGGAGGTGTTACTTAATAATGATAAATGTTTCAAACACTGCTGATTGTCAATTAAATTAAAACAAAAAACAATATACAGTGGATTCTGGTTATCATATAATTTGGAATTTGGAATAGCATAATTTGGCCCAATTAAACAAAATTGTATGTCAAGTGTTTAAAAAGTATACATTACTGACATAGATAAACTTAAAAAATTGGCTCTAATTAAAGTAAAATATTTGCCATAAGAATAACTTCATTTATATACTTATTAAACACCAATGCTACTCTGCATTGGTGTTTGATAAGCAGTGAATGATGATCGAGCATAGTCTGTCTGGAGTTTTTTTTTTTTTCTTTTCCTCTCTAACTGACTGTCATTAAACAAAATCAGTGTGTACATATTTAATGTAGATATAGTATTGCTTCCCTTCATTAAACAGAGTTGTAATCAGGTAATAAATTTTCTAGAGTGGCATCTTCATCACTTTTTCTTCTAATGTCCTCGGATGTTTTGCTATAATTTTTTCCTCAAAATCTTCATTTTCATTATAGATTGAAGACTACAGTCAATGAATGCAAACACTTCATAGTTTCTGATGTGGTTCATGTCTGAATGGGACATGCATCATTTTCACCATAGGCCATATCTGGCATATCCATGATTGAATGCTTAAAACCAGTGCGCAAAAGTTTTAAATGATCTTGTTATTCCCCACCAGCTATTGGTGAGGAATAAGCAATAAGCCAGCACAAGTAACTTTTATGCTAACCTCCTCAGCAGTTATCAAGAACCAGTAAGTTTTTTCTTGATTTCTGTTGTAATTCCATGTCCCAATTCATAAGCAAATTCTTAAAAAATTCATGTCATACACATTTTTGCATCCACAGTACTAAACTAGTAAACTCTCCTTTCCTTTAAAGCATTGAGGCCTGGCCCTTATTTCCAATAACAGCTTTCATTTATCAGTTCCTGAGATATCGGAACAGTATAGCACCGCTTCTCGATCCATTGCTTTCAATAATCCAAACAACGTAATGTGTTTATAACATCAGGAACAATCCAATGTGACATGATAAAATAGTCTTGTTTTGTCAACATGCAGTGTTAGAAAAATTATGTAATCTTGCTTCAAAAATTTAGTGCTGGTGACATTTGCAATGCTGACAAAACAGGATTTGGCTGGACCAGTTAAATGGCATTGTGTCCCAAATAAACAAAGGAAATTCTTGTTATATTCTTATTTTGTGTTTGTTCCTTCTAACTTGTCCCAATAAAATGGCTACCTGGATTAACCAATGGACCGATTAAACAGAATCCACTGTACTTACTAACCTCAGCGATTCAAAGAATTCTTCAATATCCTTTGTCATTCTGCATAAAGAGAGGCCATACGTTTGCAAAACAAAGCCGGCCTGGTTGGCTAAGTGGTTAGCGTATCCGCTCTCCAGCCAAAAGGTTGTGAGTTCAAATCTAGCCGTGGGCACGGATGTTTGTGATTGTTTGTGAAAATACTAGTGGTGGTCGGCAGTAGATGGCGTTAGTGTAGATGATGAAGGTAGTTGTTGGTGGTGGATTGGTGAAGATGGAGAGTTGTAGAGTAGTGCCCTCCCTTGATGAATCTTTGGACTCCCTGGAGGTGTTATGTAATAATAAGAAATTGCAAGAAAACTGGATCTATAAATCAATATTATCGATATAGAAATTTTTAACAAAGGTATAGCACATTAGTGGATGGAGTAAAGATTAGATAATCTTTAAACCCTGCTTTAGAAACTAGGCATAAATGTTTTCAACCATTTCAGGTCTCCTATAATAGCGTGGTGAGCTTACACCAGGTGATGACATTCAACTACTACCTAAAGATATTCACAAACATCCATGCTACTACAATAGGATTGAACCTACAGCCTACTGACTCTAGAGCAGATACTATCCACCCAACTAACTATATCAGCTTGTGTCAAATGTAAAAAAATTAAGCTTATAAATATGTATTGAAATAAAACTAATAAATAATAAATGCCCTTTGTTCTGCAAAAGTATGGCAGCTCTTTATTCAACTCTAAAACTTTAAGCTTTGAAACTCCTCTATGATCTACCTCTAACTCAAATTTACCATACTTTGCTACTCTTCTACTTATAATAATCTCTAATGCCTGTGTGGCCCTCTGTTAATGTTTCCATAACATTAAACTTCTATAAAAATCATGAAAGCTAAACTTTAATCACTGACTAAAGGAATTATTATATGCCTTTATCTCTCTCTCTCTCTCTCTCGCTCTCCCCCCCTCCCCAGCCATTTTTCTGAAGAGTTAATCTTTGGCACAAAGTAGCTTGTTTTCTTCAGAGAGGACTGAAATAACAGGATGAAGGGAGGGGTTTTGCTAATGATAGCAGACAAACTGAAGCCAAAAAGAGTAGAAGGACATCAGGGGGACAGGGATGCAGAGGGCTGTTCATTTGAGGCTATCTAGTGTGAGATAAAGGCCAACAGGATGAAATATATAATTGGTTGCTGTTATAATCCAGGAGATATGAGAAAGAATGTAGATGACATGTACTGGCAAATTAGTGAGTGCAGGTCAAGTAATTATTATTATGGGGGATTTCAACTATTGGGACACAGATTGGGAGGACGAATGGTCACAGGGAGGGAAGAAAATGGAATTTATACACCTGCCAAGAGAATTACTTGAGGCAGCATGTAAGGAAGGAGACAAGGTTTTGAGTGTGCTGGATCTGATCATAGCATCAGAGAACTTAGAAACCAATCTAGCTACACTATATCCACTTGAGGAAAGTTATAATGTATAGTCTTGACCTGGGAGATTGCCAGACATGCAGAACAACTTTTTATTAAAAATGGGTGCATGTGGAATTACAAAGCAGGTAATTATGACAAGCTGAGGAGTCAGCTTTCAGCAGTGCCATAGCATAAGAATTTAGAGGGGAGAGAGAGATGGTGGTGGTGCATGGGAGGCAGTCAAGGGTGTTTGAAGAAAGAAGTATAAAAATGTCTACCTAGAGTCCGTAGGATAAATCACATGGGAGTTGGATGAATAGTTTCATTAAGCAGGAGCTGCAGACAAAGAAACAGTTGTGGAGGGATCATAAAAGAAAATGTGATCAGCATGCCCATGAGCAGTACAAGGTACAGGCAAGAACAGTGTCATACAGTAAGGAAGGCCAAAGCAAATTATGAGAGAAAGCTAGCTGATGAGGCCAAAAGAAATCATTAAGAGGTTCATTTGCTATGTGGTAAGTAAAAGAAGGAATGACTATGGAAGGTGACTTTAATAAGTGCTGATGATGAAGAGGTAACAGAAACAAACAAAATGATCTGTGCTTAAGTTTTGTTGAGCTGGAGAAAACATACAAGGTGCTAAGAGAAAAGGCTTTCAAAATGGAACTGAAGGAAGTAAAGAAAAAAATGATTTGATGTAAAATCAAGTATAAGACAATCTGGAAATATCAAAACTTAGCTCTTTGCTTTATTCAATTTAGTTCAGGAATCCTGCAGGATTCCTGAAATAAACAGAATAACAAATTTAGCATGAAAATCCGCAATAAAAAAAAAGATTAAAATTTAGAAAACAGTCCAGAACATAACTTGAGCTTCATTCTAAATGAAGAGCCTACAGAAGTAAAATATTTCACGTATTTAGGCACAGTTTTTAATGAAAATGGCAAGTTAAATCTGGAAATAGACAACAGAATAAGCAAAGCTGATAAGGCAGAAAGCCAGCTGACTAAATTTATATGAAATAAGAGAGAAATTAGTCAAAACACTAAACTAGCAATATACAAGACAGTGTTCAAACCAATTTTAACTTATCGATCTGAGAGTTCATTTAGAAAGAAAACAGCTGACCAAAGACTAGAGACCACAGATATAATAGTTCTGAAGAAAATTAAAAGAGAACAGATGTCAGAATCATTAAAAATGAAGATGATAGGAAGGAACTTTACATTTTAGCTTTCTGGAATGTGTGAGCAGAGCTAACTGCAAGATAGAAGAAATTAGAGCCTCACCATCTTATCTTTATACCGCAAATTGTAAATCTCAGGTAGAGATCCATAATAGTCAACATCCTGGAGAGTGATGGCACTTGATAGGATAAGGCAGTCCTAATACCTGCCTAAGTTTAGAACCATTACATTTATTTATGACAATAACACCAACAAAAGTGTAAATCTATGGCACAACACTGAAGGTAGAATTAACTAATATGAAAATCTTGCTCTCAAGACAAAGCATACTATTTCAAGCCATTTCGGGCCTTTAAGTAAGCAGGATGATGGCCTTACATTAGGTGATGAAAATTATCTATCACTCTATGACTTTTATAAATATCCATGCCACAGTGGGATTTGAATGCATTATAATGCAAGCATAATAATAACCCTATTATGTAAAGTGATCATTATTGTAATAGTCATTATTAGCTCAAAACTCAAACTAAATAATATATATATTTTAGTCTAATTCATTATAGCAAAATTAAACATTAAAATAAATTCATTATATTAATGTGCTTTTGCTGTCATTTATCTTTATTTTCTAATGTGTGGATGAAATGTTCATAAAAGTGCTGCTGGTGTGAAATTAGAAACAAATACATATTTAGAAATTTACAACATGTTTTGGATTGAAAACTCAACTAGCACCACATCTATCATGCTTAAACTTATTCACAGTAAGCTCTGGATATTGGTCAGAATAAAATATATATATATTCTGACTCTTTTTTTACAGATCCCAAGAATGTTCTTTTCTATGCCCTCTTGCTCTGCACTCATACATAATTGCCTATCCACTAAACTCGGGGGGGGGGGTGCTTGTCAGCAGTGTGCTCCATATTTTCACCACTGCTCTCTCAAGTACTGACTGCTGAATTTGCTGAGAAATAAGGCTTGCAAACAGTTCTGGCCATAAATGAAAAATCTTCCATCATGCACTCTTGAGCAGAACAGGATTAATGAAAACTACTGCATGATACTCATTCATCCACACTGACTGTAATCATGGAGTGAGTATATATATATATAAAACAGGGTACTAAAAGAAAGAGTTAAAACTTGCAGTGCGCTGTTATAAATGGCTAAGTTACAAAAACTTTAAATAACAGAGTAATATGGCCAATGTGATTTTGCTACAAATGGATTATTTCATGCCCACTGCTTTCAGAAGTGAACTATAGACTCAAATACACAAACATCATTCAAGAAAAGATGAAAGAGTTTAAAAACAAGAACCAAACCTTGGAGATTCAGAGGTAAGACCTGAAGAAAACACTGATTCAAGTCAGAGAGACATGTGGTATAGAAAAATCTGAACTCCATGGTGGAATCAAGAAGTTAAAGAGACAACCAATTAAAAGAAGAAAGCATGTTGGAAGTTCCTGGAAAGTAAGTCAGCTTGTTCTCTTGGAGAGTACAGAGAAATATGTACAAAAGCAAAAGTACTGTGTAAACCTATATATCAAATCAAAATCAGCTAATGCCTTTTTATTCCCGTATATAGGAAGTAGGCAAGGCCGTTTTAGCCCTATCTAACTTTTGGAGACTGAGTGCGCAGTTCAATCTCCACTGGTACCCAATCAGAGATAGCTGCCCAAGGCTATCACTAATTAAGTGGCACACAGTGAAGAGAGATGTTCCATTCCATTCCACAGCTCTACAAGTGCCGCCATCTCTTGGTCCCTAACACTCGTATTTAATGTCTGAAATAATGTGGGTTCTACGGTCGATTTTCTTGAGTTTACAGGATGAAAAACCAGTGTTTCTGGGAGAAAAAACCTGCTTGCCCGTGCCAGAGATTGACTAACTCAGGAACCGGCCAAAAAAAGGCTTAGAAAAATTTCTTCTAGTCACCGACTAGATTCGAAACCAAGAAGTCTTCCTTCGTGCGGTCAAGCACTGTGGTGTGCAAATGCCACATCCACTGAGCTACACAGGCTCCTAAAAACCTATATACATATAAATACACACACACACACACACACACACACACATAAATCAAGGGAAGACTTTGGTAAGAACATAGAAAATAAATACCAGGAAGGTGGCAAAATATTCTGGAGGTAATTGAAGCAGCTTAGAAATGGAGGAAAGATTACTAAAGGAATGAAAGGGATTATTATTATTATTATTTAGGCCTCCGTGGAGTCAAAAGACTCATCGCGGGAGGTCCCGCCTAGGAAACACAAAGTCTATCATACCACTTCTTAAACTCATTGACCATTCTTGCTCTCACCACTCTATCAGGAAATGCATTCCACAGTTCAACCCACCCTCCATGCAAAGAAACACTCCTCACCCTCTTGCTCACAGATGATAAAGGTGACATGAAAACTGAAGATAAGGATATCCTAGATTTTTGGAGTATATTTCTAACTAAATATATTTTATATTATAATATTCATAAAGAATATGCAAATATGATGAAAAACAAACTCACTGCAATCCCAGTATAATCCTGTGAAAAAAATTCTACAACTATTTCATATCTAAAGTATACCAAAAGCATAATGCACCATACTGTTGCATGTACACATTTCTCACAAACATACTGTTGCATGCGTGTGAAAAATGACACTTTTGCTATTGAATTAGCTCCAGTATCTACACAGGCCCCATTGTCCTAGAGATGAGATATCAGTAAACATATAACTAGACTGGAGAGTGAAGCTTCATAAGCATCCTAGAATGTGCTTTGCATTATGGGATACCTAGAGCAACTTGTAAAAATCAAGTATTATTATTATTATTATTGCATAAATGTCTGGTCATGAATACTTCGTATGTAAATTTGTTTGATTCCACTAAAATGAAAACAAGAATATATATATATTTTTAAACTATTATAGACTATCCATTTCAGTGGAAAAACTCTGCCAACTACTCAAGTTTCTATGTTTGCAATATCATTGCAGCCATCATCTCATCATAGAAAATTAGTTAAAACTGTTGCTACTCAAAACAGAATATTTTTTCTTGTACTTATGCAAGTTCAGGATAGTATTTTCACTCCTGTCTAAAACTGCTAAGAGTTTTAAACCCAAATAGCATTGTAGTGACTTGTTGCTTCACTTTATGAGGCCTACAACAGGTGCTTAATCAAAATACAGACATTAAAACATATGAACAAAAAAGTGCAAAAATCTTCAAAAGGAATCAAGATTTAAATGTTATCTGAGAATGTAATGTTATCTAGTAATGTTGACAATATGCAGTACAGTATATGCATCAGTGGGGAGATATGCCAGTGAACAATGCAGCAGCACTCTTAATATGAAGAATTTAAGATTAAACACAAAAACTAATATATATATATACGAATTTCTATATTAGAAAAGAGTTTTCCATGACAGCAAGATTTTTTAACAACAGTGATAATGCCCATACAATAACGTAGTTAGGAAAGGTGATGTAGCACTGCTTCTTCTAAGAACAATATAAAATTAAAATTTATCTATATGTATATGTGAGACTCATCATTTTCAACAGTGCATTAAATTTTTACTAAATATTCAATATTTTAAATGTAAATTTGACAAATTCAATAAACTATATATATGGCAGTTCGGTGCAGGGGGAAGGGGTTCAAGTTGTTGAGCTTCTAGTTCACACCTAATATACAAGCGCTAAATAAGGATCAACTGCTTATAATAACTCAACTTCAACTATACTTATATTTGATATATGCAATCAAAATCTGACTAATTGTCATTTATTAAAAACACCTATTAGGATGCGAAAATTGGAAATGCAGAAGTCGCTAAGGATTCACTAGTTATAAAATAAAGTATAATCGAATAACAAGTTGATATGACATTGTGCTTCCTTATAAATGCAATGATATATGAAACTAGTATGTACCGCAACGAAATGCTCGATCACGTAACGGGCGCGTCATTCATACCAATGATAAACGTTTTCGTGTTTCATCGTTTCCTTGTCTTTCCCATAGCGTCGCTCTTTTTAAATCTATTGTCTGCTTTAAAAAGAACGCATTCCCTAGCTGTCAAACGATATAACATATGGCAGGCCGGCAAAGTTGCCGGCTTCAAATAAGAATAATACTTTCATATTATGCTAGAGCTAACCTTCATTTATAAACAATATGCATATTTGTATACATATTAACAAATGTGTATAAATTCCACAAAATGTTTGCCATATAACTTCCTATATATTTAACTTACCTCTCTAATTTTATTTCTCTTCTCTCTAATTACGGGATCTTTTGGTTCTCCTCCTTGTGTTCCAGGGCCGCCCGGATGATCGCGAACAATATCACCAAAGTTTAAAGCAATTTCATTTACATTTGTATCTACCTGTTTTGGAAGCAAACCATCGGCCAGTTTGTCTATTCCTTGATCCTCAATATGAGGGCCCGGTTGTTGCAAACCGTCTGATAATGAACTAACCTGCTTTAAGTTTTCTTTTCCTTGGCCTTCAACTTTTAATTGCGGCCTTTCTACCTGAGCTTTATCCATATTTTCTTTCAAGTTTTTTAATCTCTCTTTTTCAAGATCTTCTTGAATTTTAATTATTAATTTAGCTCTATCTACAAGTTTATGTGGATCTATATTATTCACATCGTGATGCCTTACGACATTGATGCCTTCTTCATTCTGCGGAGGAGGGGGGTAGAAGAAGATCCGGACCTGCATCTCTGATGTGACGATAAGCAGTATTGATAGAACCAGATCGCAGTTCTGGAAGGAAAAAGAATGTTCCGATGCAAACTGTTAAAAATGTTGCCAACACTAATAAAACAATATATTTTTCACGCAGACGTAACGTTTTCCTTCCAGATGATGTAACGGGAGCACCATTTATATACCTATGGTAACTAGGCAGTATAGAACCCGCCGCCATCTTACATGTCTGCGTGTAATCAGACTATCAACGTGTTTTGCCTAACGTTGTCTCATGATCAACGGCGTTCGTTCTGCCCTCTTGTACTCAAGGTTACCATGCATAAAAGACAAGTTTTTAAAAAATATATAAAATTACAATAGAGGGCACCATAAATGAACTGTTTAAAATCTATATATGTTTCAAATATTTTTAAACTCTCCGATAAAAAAAAAATACAAAATGAAACCCTCTGAAAAGCAACT
Organism: Typopeltis vanoorti; assembly: GCF_054136105.1. Lineage (NCBI taxonomy): Eukaryota > Metazoa > Arthropoda > Arachnida > Uropygi > Thelyphonidae > Typopeltis > Typopeltis vanoorti. The sequence continues at coordinate 32,864,303 of NC_143567.1, read as the reverse complement.
AGTTAGCCATATCTGCAGGTAGATCTTATAAATATCTGTTACCACATTATACGAATCCAGCACAGGATATGTTTCTTGAGTAATAACAGAGAATCTTGCGTCCACAAAAAAAAAAAAAAAAAAAAAAAGCAGGAAGAAAACAGGAAGACTTGTAATAAATTTTCCAATTTTTGGGTGGATTCTTTTTAAATCCGTATAACATTCTCTTGCTATATTCTTTGGAATTAGGGTTGATAATATTACCCTCTCCTTATGAATTTTGCATTTCACAGCATATCAAGTTATATTTATTCTCTCATCCAGAAACATATGTACTAAGAGTGCAAAATAAATGAAAAGTAACTGCTAAGGAAACATTCTAAATAATGAATGAAGATAGGCTACAGAAAGCGAGTAGCCATATCACTAGCAAAGATTGGATGCGTAATGTTGCTTAGGCCTATACAAGACTAAGTGGCATTAAATAATCGTAATGTAAATTCCAATTACGTGCTATCCAATGAGTGTGCGAAAAAGTTTTTTTTTTTTTAAATCTCCATATGTCATCAAACAACTCACCTTCAGATGAAATAAAATTCATGATCTCCTAGAGAGAGAGTTTAAGCCACAATCTTCTCATCCAATGAAATATCTTATTTTTCCAACTGCACCTGTTAAGTTCCTTTCCTGGAGATTAAATAGTTAATCAATAACTTAAATGATATTCTTCAAGATCAGTGCGCAGCACATTTTGACTGCATTTATATATGGATGTAAATAATGGCATACACGGTAAGAAAATCAATTGTTGCTGATTCAGTAAATAGTGTTTATCTTATGCAAAGGAAAATCAGTTAGTTCTTATCTTATAGCATTATTTCATTTGGTACAGACATAGAAATTTAAGCATACCTACGTCAGTTCAACAAAAGGGCGATATAGAACTATGTAACTATCTATGCATAATACGGGACCTAATAATTCTGTTATTTAAAATATTCATCTCACCAAAAATAAAAATAATTTCCAATTGGCAAATTTCTAAATTACTAATTTCCAATGAATTAGTACAGGATCTTTTCTGAGTTTCTTTTTCTCAGCTGTTTCCAGAAGTAGGCCTGTGTAGGCCATTTCTCGGTGGAATTGATGTTTGCATTCTCTGCGCTAGGCCGCCCGAATATAGACTTAAGTTCAAGTCTAGTCGCCGAATCATGGAAATTTTTCCAAGCCTATATTCGATTGGTTCCCGATTAGTCGATCTCTGGCACAGACAAGCGCGTTTTTTCTCCTGAAAACTCGGGTTTTTCATCCCGTAAACTCAAAAAAATCAACCGTAGAACCCACATATAGTAACATATCCTGTTAGGGTTAGGTACCAAAAGATGGCAGCACTTGTTTGCCAGTCTCATCATTGATGCCACCTATAATTAGTGATAGACACTGGCCAGCTATCTCTCATTCGATACTGGTGGAGATTGAACGGCCCACTGAGTCTCCAAAAGCTAGATAGGATTTAAAGGCTTCGCCTACCTCCCATAAGATAACAAAAGACATTAACTGATTTTTTTGCTTAATAAGTCAGGCTCTCTGTGATGCAGAATGATGAAAAATGAAGATTGGGTGTTTACTAATTTCCAAAAAAATACGACTTATCCTATTGGGAAATAAAACAAAAAATGTTGCAAATTTATCAGATAAATCAATACCACAAATGTAGGTGTGTGAAAGTGACGTTTACACTCTCACTGGTAGGCCGACCAAAGGAAAGGCATTTTACGTTCGATTCTATTAGCGACTAGAAAAACTTTTTCGCCTTTCTTCAACCGATTCCCGAGTTGATCTACCACTAGCGAGGACAAGTGGGTGTTTCTTTCTGGGAAAATCAGGATTTTCAACCCGTGAACTCAAAAATCTCGACCATAGAACTTGTATTATTTCAGACATCAAAAATATGTGTATCAGAGCCTATGTAGCTCAGTGGAAGTAGTTTTTGAATATTTTCTATGCCTTTTTTCGACCAGTTCACTAGTTAGTAAACCTCTGGCGCGGTCAAGCGAGTTTTTTCTCCCGTAAATTCAAGCAAATCGACAATAGAACCCACACTATTTAGAACATTAAAAATATTGTGTTAGGATTTAGGAACACGAGATGGCGGCACTTGTAAGTCATATCTTCACTGATTACTGCTTAAAATTAGTGCTTAGCAATCTCTGATTGGCTATCAGGGATATTGAATGCTAAAAAAAACTGCGTTGCCTATTCACTATAAGGGAATAAAATGCATTAGCTGATTTTTTTAATTAAATAAAATAAATCCGCTAATGAAGACTAATTGGCAACTAATCTCCACCCTTAGCTTCTCTAAGACTCTCAGTGACTTTAATTGCTATCTAAGCAGGGTATTATTATTATTATTATTATTATTATTATTATTATTATTATTATTATTATTATTATTATTATTATCAGCTAACGCCTTTTTTTTATTCCCGTATAGGGAGTAGGCGAAGCCGTTTAGCCCAATAACACTTTTGGAGACTGAGTGGGCAGTGCAATCTCCACTGCCAGCCAATCAGAGATAGCTGGCTCAAGGCTATCACTAATTAAGCAGCACACAGTGAAGAGAGACGACTCGACAAGTGCCACCATCTCGTGGTCCCTAACCCTAACACAATATATTTAATGTCTGAAATAATGAGGCTTCTACGGTTGATTTTCTTGAGTTTACGAGACGAAAAACCCGAGTTTCCGGGAGAAAAAAACCCGCTTATCTATGCCAGAGATCGATTAACTCGGGAACCGGTCGAAAAAAGCTTATAAAAATTTCCTCTAGTCGACGACTAGATTCGAAACAAAGTCTTCTTTCGTGCGGTCAAGCGCCGTGGTGTGAAACGCCACATCAAATGAGCTACACAGGCTCTCATATCATTATTATTTTTTATTATTATGTGACACCTCTAGGGAGTCCAATGACGCATTGAGTGAGGGCTCTATTGCTCTCTCTGTCTACACCACTCAATTCACCAACTACAACTACCATCATCATCTATACCAACGCCATCTGCCGCCTTCCATCACCACTAGTATTTCCACAGGTAATCACAAACATCTATACCTACGGCGAGATTCGAACCCGGAGGCTTTTGGCTGGAGAGCTGATATGCTAACCAGTTGGGACTTGAACCCATGACCTATGGAATAGAATTCCAATGCACTCTCCACTGCACCACAAGGATGAGAGAGAGAGAGAGAGAGAGAGAGAGAGAGAGAGAGAGTGTGTGTGTGTGTGTGTGTGTGTGTGTGTGTGTGTGTGTGTGTGTGTGTGTGTGTGTGTGTGTGTGTGTGTGTGTGTGTGTGTGTGTGTGTGTGTGTGTGTGTGTGTGTGTGTGTGTGTGTGTGTGTGTGTGTGTGTGTGTGTGTGTGTGTGTTTGGGTTTTTCTCAACATAGTAACCCTACCAGGAGGTAATTTATTCCTACATGCTCCATTGCATTACAATGCTTATATTACATGTAGCTTATAAGTACTGATTGACATTTCTATTTATATTTTTGTATCAATTTTCATATTTATATATATATTTTTTTATGTACATATATTAACACTATACAGTATAATTTTCATATAATATCGGTATTTATGTTAGATTACAAGGACTGGAAGTTGATTTTATTAGCAAATTTAATTAATTCTATGTAATACTTTTCGTTAAGTCTCTATCTTGACACTATCCACTTATCTCCGAAGTGATGACGTATTGTATTAGGGGCATCCAGATGGAATCCAATAGTTGACAGTCGTAAAGTATGTGGTCAACAGTCTGTTGAAGGTGTGGACTGTAAATGCACGATGGTGAATCTAGGATATGGAATCTGTGTAAGTAGTGTCTTAGTTTTCCGTGTCCCAGTTAGTAGAGCGGTCAAAAACCTGGAAAAATGGCGTCTTTTTTCAGCCAGAGTCGGCTTCTGATGATAGGAAAGAATTCTTTTGTTTGGTGATCCGTTTTTTGATGTTTTCCATTCTTCTTCCGACATGTCTAGGCTTTTCTCTTTTGCAAGTGCTTTTATAGCAGATTTCGAGTACTTCTGGTAACTTGTTTCTAGCTGCTTGTCTAGCCAACTGATCCGCTCTCTCGTTTCCTGCTATTCCAGTATGCGCTTTCACCCAGGAGAACTTGATTTCCCATCCCTCTAGAGTGAGATTTCGAACCAGATTTCTTGTCTGTTCTATTAATGCAATATGGTTGTTCTGGTTTTTATGCCGTCTATAGTACTTCTACTGTCACTGTAAATTGTTGCCGTCTTTTGCTGAGAGGTGTTGAGTTCTAATTTCTTGAGATATGTAAATGACTGAACTATAGCAAGTTGTACTGCTTGGAACAGAGAGGATGCAGTCTAGAGCAGTGTTCTTGTATAATGGACTGTCTGTTGTATGCAGTGAAAGACCAACCGACGTTCCTTACGGTTTTGCTTCCGTCAGTGTTTATTTGGAATTCGTCACTTTCAGAGCTTTTCTTCTCCTTAATATTTGTTTTCTTTGCTGAGTGACGCTGCTTACTATAGTGAAGCGGACGTTCGTAGCAATTTGGATCGATGTTGTAACTTTCAATATATCTTCCGGAAATGACTTCATATATAAGAGATAATTCTTGTATTTTCAGGCAGATCGGTGTTAGAGCTGCAATAACGCAAGAACGATAGTGTCCTGTATCCTTTAATTATACGTATGGCTATAAGGCGTTGAACTTACAGTATACATTGAAAACAATGTATATCGGAATACTTGCAGTATTCCTGTATACTTTGTTTTCAGCGCTCGTTGGCCTAACCCCCACTTAATCCTTGCCGACTTAGCTAGGAGGTTTATTATTTGTAATTATCGCGTGCCCACTCTGCAATTTTAAAGAGTTCTTCGTTGACCGTTACTTCAAACTGTAAGTCATAGCGTCCCCGAATCATTATCATCGGCGAAGGCTATGACTTTTGTTTCAATAGTTACAGGAAGTCTTAAAACCGAGTCGTAATGGATGTTATAGAAACCTGATCCACAGCAGGAACCTTGCGAACAGCCTCTTTTGACTTTTTTTCGTTACTGTTGTGGTTTTTGTCATAGTTGCTCTTCGGTCTGAGAAATAATTTCTTGTAAGGTAGAGTAATTTTTTAGGGCATTTTAAATCTATTAGTTGATTGTTTATGGCTGGCGACCACGCAGCATCGAAGGCTCCTTGTACATCTAGTGAGATCAGTAGTACGTCTTTTTTTTTTTTTTTTATGTAGACTGTGTTCTGCGAACTCTTTCACCTCCATAATTGCGTCTACTGTGCTGGTCTGTGGTCTGAATGACTATTGATTGCTGCTTAATAGGTTTCTTGAGTAGACGTGGTGCATTATCCTGTTTATTAGAAGTTTTTCTAGTACCTTACCAGCAACGTTTATGAGGCTGATTGGTATGTATTTATTAATTTCGTCGGATGTTTCTTTCCCTGGTTTGATTATAGGTATAATTTTTGAGTGTTTCCATATTAATAGAAATCGTCCTCTTTTTAAGCATTTGTTGTAAACTGTTTTTATGAATTTCGGGAATTCTAGAAACGCTGTTATGAGTATCTTGCTGCTTATCCCGTCTTCTTCAGGAGTTTTTCTTGGATCCATTGATCTTAATATTGACTCGATTTCATTACTTGCAAATGAGTCGTCGTCAGGAATGTTTATATCTGACCATTCTTTGTGTGTAGTCTAATTTATATATGCAATTCCAAGGATTCGATACGGTTGAAACTGTACAAAATTTTTTCCATAATTCTGTGTTCGCGTTTGTAATTTTGGACTGATAGCTGTATTTGGCTTTATAGTAGTTCTGTCTTCTGCTCTCTCTTAAATATTGGTTATTGTATGTCCTTTGATATAGTCGTCTGAGTGCGTTGACACGTTCTCTTAGGACTGTTAGTTCGTCGTTCCATCGATGTTTAACTTCTTGGTTGTTCTGAGTGTTTGATCGCTGGATTTTTTCAGACCTGATGAAAATACAGAAGCAAGGAAGTCTATATCGGTTTGTGCTATGTTCAGATGGCTAGGTTTTTGTCTAAGCTGAACTGTTTTTCGCTGTTCGCATTGAAGTGATGTTCTGAGATTAAGCGTGAAAATTCTCTTTTTAAAGCTTTTATAAATTTCTGTAGGTTGGTTTTCTAGGTGAAGTATTTGACGTTAATGCGATGGTTTTTGTTGTCTATTCCGTTTAAATTTTTGTTACTGATAATGAAACTCATTATGTGATGGTCAGAACAGCTTTCCTCTTCTTCGTATTTCCATTCAGAAACGCTGGGTAAAATAGCGCTGTTTGCCATTGATAGATCGATGAAGCTGCTTCCTATGGTATTTACGAATGATGGAGTGTTACAGTCGTCGTTTAGTATGTGTAGGGAATTCGATGCTATGAACTCTTTTTCAAATTTTTCCCTCTATTGTTTCTGTTTTCTTTAAACCATAATACCGAGTGGGCGTTGCTATCTATTCCAAGTATTAGGTCGTGGGTGGTGGTAAACTCCGTGACCTTGCTCATTTTTTCTAAATCGTGTTTTATGTCTGTGTGATTGTCGGAATACATACTCGCAGCAAAAGTTTTAATTCCTCTGTACGCAATTTCGATAAGTACCGATTCCTCGTTGCTGTGCTGGGTAATTAATATTGCCTCGACTTCGGGGTTTACCTATTGCAACTCTCTTTCTTTCTGATCCATTGGAAAATATTATATAATTACTTGGAAAGCCGCATATTTTGTTGCTGGTGTTGTAGGGTTCTTGTATTAATGTTAGTTCTATATTTTTTTTTCTGTTTATGAGTTTTGTTAGGTTATTTACAGCCTTTATGGGGCGTTGAAGATTTATTTGAAGGCATGCCAGGGAAGAAGTGCTGTTTTTGCTAGCTCTGTTATTGCTTTCTATAATCTGTATTTTGAATTTTGAGCTGTCTATAGTAGTTGTATGTCGAGCAGTCTTTGCTTAGTGCCATGTGTTTGCAGTCGTTTTTGGTTTTGGCAGGCTTGTTGTGATTTTCGCAGTTTATGCAGTTCATCTCTGACTTATTTCGTGGGCACTCACAAGTGCCCACGAAATATTGTTTCCCCCCTGCATTCTCGTGTGTGATGGTGGAATTTATTGTAGTTAAAGCACCTCAGAACACCAACGTACTCTGCAAATTCTCCACAACATTTTGACACCGGTTTTCAACAATTTGATCCTCACCATTGGATTGACTTCAATAAGTAAGTTTCTCTTGTTCGTTTTTTATTTGTCATGAAGAATTTTTGTGTCAGCTTTGTATCGTTAGTGAAGAGTTCTTCATTCTGCATGCGGATTGAGTCAATTCCATTGTTGGTATCAATTTCACTGGGAATGTCATATATAATTAATCTTGGAAGAAATTTCCTACTGGGATTTGCTATTAACGTGTCTTTGCATTCCTTCGTGGTTTCATTATGTAGCAAATCTATGTCGATCTTTTCTTTTGAATCAATTAAGACTCCTCTTTTATTAAGACTTTTCATTTTTGTAATTCCGATTTTGATTTTCCTTGGGTTGACTTTTCCTTTGATGATATTTTTAGTTTCCTCGCTGTTCAATTGAGCTCGGTTTCACTATTAGTTTATAGCATGGGTTGTTTTCAGAATCCTCTTTGTTTTTAGCATTGTTTTTAATGGCATGCGAGTATAGCTGAGTAGGCGGAGATGTGTTAGCCTGTTCCTGGTTGCTTGTAGCAGTCTGTAGTTCCATTAATATTTTAGTTTCGTTTTTCATTTTATTGAAAACCTTCGTTAATTCACTCACTGCGGTTAGTATGTCCTTTTTTAAACCATTCCTTAATTTGCCGCTTACTTTGGCTACGTTGCGCAGCAAATCTAGGGCTTTTTCGAATTCTAATTCGTTCCGTGACGCCATCTTAGTTACCTAAAGTTGCGTTGTTATAGCTTTCCTATTGAACTGCTACGTTTACTAAGGTACAAAGTTTAAGATAATGTACTTACAGTCTCCTGCTTGTTTCTAGAAGTGTCGCTTCCATTGAGTTAGGCTTCAGAGGTTTGTTTCGTGTGACCTTTGTACCTCCCAGTGGCAGCAGTTCGGAGAGGGGAAGGTTTCTGCCCTTTCTGTAGCAGCTAATCCTATTATGATCGCACGTTATCTTTCAGTTTGCTGAACAATAGATAGTCTGACCAGCAGCATTTAGTCCATAAAAATAGAATAAATTTTTCACTCATACGGGCTTAGATATATGAAACAATAGAGTAAATTATTCCCTGTTAGTTAGATCACTGTACAAGCTCAGTCGATACTAGATACATCCAGTTTTCCTATTCAATACCGTATAAAATTAAGATAAAACCTGGAGCGATTTCAGGCACGCCAGCTTCTACTACCAATCTCCAGTGTGTGTGTGTGTGTGTGTGAGAGAGAGAGAGAGAGAGAGAGAGAGAGAGAGAGAGAGAGAGAGAGAGAGAGAGAGAGAGAATGGACAGTTGACATCGTCTTATAGTCTCTAACACCATACATTATAGTTTGAAATAATCTATGTCTTCTAGGATTGATTTTCTTCACTTGTCCACGTCAGGTATTGACTAATTTGGAAACCAGTCGAAGAAAAGGTTCGAAAAATTTTCCCTAGTTATTAAATAGGATTGAACTCAGAACAGTCTTTCATTGAGCAGCCTATCAATAATGGATGCAATGGTCATTTCTATACGGCTTCACAGACATTAGAGTTATCGTTTATTTCAGTATTTTAAAAAAGAAATCTGGTAACGTTAGCAAATTTATTTCCCCCAAGAGGAGTAAACGAGCCATTTATCCCTAACTAATTTTTGGAAACTGAGGCAAGTGGACAGCCAAGCTCTACTCTTTGTCAATCACATCATAGCTGGCCCTAGATTATTAATGCCTTAACCTGACACAGAGAGGAGAGTATGACTGACAACTCCATCTCATCTTATCCCTAAAGCAATATATTTTTCTATAAAATAGGGCGGGCCCATTTTCTTGAGTTCATTAGATGGATAACCCGGCTTTCCTGCAGAAAAACCCGCTTGTCCGGACCCGAAGTCGACTAATTGAGGAACCGAACGGGTGGAAAAAGGCTTAAACAAAAATAATTTTTTAAAGCATCCCGAAATATAACCATTCTAATTGAACTTAGAATGGTGATTCTTCGAGAAGTCTAGTGCTATTGATGAAAGCTCTGTTTCCACAGGGCTACAAAGGCCTTTTTTAATATATATATCAAATCTCTGTCGCTCTCTCTCTCTCTCTCTCTCTCTCTCTCTCTCTCTCTCTCTCTCTTTCTCTCTCATACACACACGCACGTGCGCACACAAAGAGAGAGTATTCCCAAATATAAAGTACCATGTATTTTGCGAAAGACTCATTTCCCTCTCTAACGATTCGTTCTTTTTGTTTAGCTTCACTGCATGAAGAGATAGTTGGTTCAAAATAGGCTAAAACAATATAATATACAGTAATATAACCATTTTATCGCATCAGTTAATTCAAATGCAATATTTTTTTATTGCAGAATTTCTGCGACGCAAATTTTTGCTATTACTGTTTATATATTATGATATATGGAATATATGATATTGGGAGCTGTGTAGCTCACTAGAAGTGGCATTTGTACTCCTTCTCTATGGCGCTTGACAGCACGATGAAAGATTTATCAGTTCGATTCTAGTCGCCGACTGGAAGAACATTTTTCTAAGTCTTTTTTCAACCGGTTCCAGAGTTAGTCGATCTCTGGCACGGGCAAGCGGGATTTTTTCTCTCAGAAACTCGGGTTTTCGTCCAGTAAACTCAAGACAATCAGCCGTCGAACCCACCCTATTTTCAGACATTAAAAATATTTTATTAAGAGATGGCGATAATTATTAGCCGTCTTCTTCATTGCGTACCGATCAATTAGTGATAGCCTTCGGCCAGCTATCTCTGTTTGGTTACCAGTGGAGGTCGAACTGCCCACTCAGTCTTCAAAAGTTAGATAGGGCTTAAACGGCCTCGCCTACTCCCTATATGGAACAAAAAGGCATTAGCTAATTTTGTTTTTGTTTTTGATATTATGATATATTAGTTCAATGACATAAAATCGAAAGTTCGAGAATATACTTTTTTTTTCTCTAATACTAATATATATATATATATATATCACTTGCTATTCGATTCTCTGATCAAAGTGGTTCCTTTAAGCTGCTGTTGAAAATGTATAAAGAAATCGTCAGTTATATGCTTGACAAGTAACGTGATTGTAAAAATGTGATCTTTATTATTTTTTAATTATTATTTATTTTTTTCTTTATTCTTTATCAGAAAATCTGCTACATAATCATTTGATATTTCTGTTGATACATTAAGGAATTCAAGATAGACAGGATAGGATTAATAGTTTCAGTTTGTACTTTTAATCCCTAAATTAATACCATTCACCACTCACTTACTGTTTGTTTTACTCACGAAGGGTTACCTTGCAAGTTGTTACAGGCGATTTAGTATTTAGTATTTAATACTGTATTGAAAATATTCATAGAGGTCATTAGTTTTTCCCTTGACAAATAATACACCTTGTTTTATTTCTTTTTAGCCTAATCACAATCACATATTTATCCCTTGAGATGTAACTTGATAACTTGATTTCTAAACAAATAAATAAACCAATAAAATTGACGGGTGGGTGCGAAATATGGGTGCAGAGAGTACGCAGAACATTATTGCTATCCTTTTATTGACATAAATGCTTCACCCTCACACACACACACACACACACACACACACACACACACACACACACACACACACACACACACACACACACACACACACACGCACGCACGCACGCACGCACGCACGCACGCACGCAAAAAAGCACAGTTTCTGTTAAAATCACTCGCATATTCAGATCTTGTGTAAAATGTTCTGGCATGATTCAAATAAGATTTCCGTCCTCGGATATCTTACATATTATACGTCGGATAATTCATACAGAATTTTGTTTACCACACCACATCTTATATTTGGCTCATTCGAATCTTAGGCATCATTACTTGACGTCGTTCCATTCTAAAAAGTAATTATATATTTTTCAGCAACTTATTTGCTCTCTGAAAGTAAGCTTTAACGTTTCAAAAGTTTATGGGGAAGCTTTTGCATTTGATAAAAACTAGTTGCACGTTTTCTCGAAATCGATCTACCATTTAGTGATCAATTGCAGATGTCAGAGGATAATGAACATAATCACGCTTTAAAAGGATTACTTCCTGATAACGCAAGAAAATATAAAATATCTCCTAACAGATTCTATTAAGTTCCCACTTTCACATTTAGAGCAGCATCTTAGTAGCTACAAATAATATATTTAGTTTAATCCTTTATCGAAGTGTATTGCTCCTGAAGTATCTTCAGGACTGGTGCAGCTCGTTTCAAAGGTGTACTGACTTCAACTCACTTGCCTTAGTGTCCGATAATGCAAAGCGCATCTCTTTGCGGATATGTATAATGCTGTGCATTATGGAAGGTCACTATAAGACCGGTTTCGACCTTTATTGAGATGAAAAACTAAACTTTTGCTCATCATAGGCCTAGAGTAGTTAGTACAGTGGTGCAAGAGAGCCTAATAGTATTAGGAGAAAAAAAGACAGATAGATAGCATGAGAGAGGCAGAGGGGGGGGAAAGGAGACAGAGAGAAGGCCTCAGCTCTTTTATATCATCATATAGCCAAAAACTATCAGTTTTCCTTTTTCACCAATCTGATATAGGTGAACAACCAAAAAACCAATTGAAACTAAAGCGCAAAGATGATTGATTCCCAGGTGGTTAGCCCCATCTAGGTTAACCACTTTGAGTTGGCCTTCTCTGGCTGGGATTGCTTTCCAGTCATCCCTGCAATTCACCATAAGACTACATTAATTTAAGAGGATGGAACCATTTAAAAATTCCTCTCATAGCAAGAATAGACAGAATTTTATCTCCCTTGGTGAATATTGCATAATGTGGGTGGTCTACACCATCATGTGATAAATTTGATATCTCCTAGAATGCTTCTTTCTGAATATAAAAAACGTCTGAATAAACAATAAAATTTCCACAATACAATATTATAAAGCATTTGGACCTCATATTGCTGGTTTTCGAATCCATGTTTTTTCCTAATCTTCCATAAATGGTATTTTAATTCATTAATTATAAAAAATTAAAATTCTCTTCCCATTGCTCACAGGTGGTGAGTATTGTAAAAAAATAACCTGTTCTGTTGTTAATAGTAGCATTCCCAACACATTACATAATCTGTCCCAAATACGCAGTGCAAGAGGGCAACTGTAGGATGAATGTTCTACTGTTTCTAATTCGTAACAGATGTCACAGATTGGATCTCCAATGCTAAAGTACCTCCATTTGATGGCATTGACTGGAAGGCGACCATATGCAATTCTCCAAGCAAGATCCTTCCTGTTAGGGTGAAACAAAAATATTGTTTTCAGTACCCGACTGTGGAACTTCGCAGCGAAAGAGATTAAAGATTACTTTATACCAAATTTTAATTCTTTTCATGGAAAGAATGTCAACAAAGTTTGCACTTGAAGTATCTTCAGGACTTGGGCAGCTCGTGGCAAAGGTGGACTGACTTCGGATCACTTGCCTTAGTATCTCATAATGCAAAGCATATCTCCTTGTGGACATGTATAATGCTATGCATTATGGAAAGAGTCAATACGCAGACCGGTTTCGACCTTTATTTAGGTCTCCTCAGTGAGAGCCAGACCTATAGGTGACACCAAGGTTGAAGCAATGCAGGTCATATTTCCATATACAAGTTGCCAAAAGGTGTCACACCTTATTATTCAATTACTCTGGATTAGAGAAAGAAGGCAAGTGATGTGAAGCCAGTCCCCCATTGCCACGAGCTGCCCTAGTCTTGAAGATACTTCATGCACAAACTTTGTTTGCTTACACTTAGACAAAGGATTAAACTAAATATATAATTTATAGCCTAACCAAGTCAAAAAACTTCCAACATCTTTCTCTAATCCAGAGTAATTTAATAATAAGGTGTGAAACCTTTTGGTAACTTGTATATGGAAATATGACTTCTGCATTGCTTCAACCTTGGTATCGCCTCTAGGTCTGGCTTCCACTGATGAGACCTCAATAAAGGTCGAAACTGGTCTGGGTAGTGACCCTTCCCATAATGCATAGCTTTATACATGACCGCAAGGAAATGTGCTTTGCATTATGAGATACTAAAGCAAGTGATGTGAAGTCAGTCCACCTTTGCAACGAGTTTCCCCAGTCCTGAAGATTCTTCAGGTGCAAACCTTGTGTATCCACAGCAGAATTATGAAGCAAAATCAAATAAAAAAAAAAAATCAACTAAACGCCTTTTATTCCCTAATAGGGAGTAGGCGAGGCCATTATACCCTATCTAGCTTTTGGAGACTGAGTGGGCAGTTCAATCTCCACCGGTAGCCAATCAGAGAGAGCTGGCCCATGTCTATCACTAATTATAGCAGCCACCGATGAAGAGGCTGGCAAACAAGTGCTGCCATCTCTTGGTACCTAACCCTAACAAGATATGTCACTGTCTGAAATAATGTGAGTACTACGGTCGATTGTCTTGAGTTTACGGGACGAAAAACCGAGTTTCCGGGAGGAAAAACCCGCTTGCCTGTGCCAGAGATCGAATAACTCGGGAACAGGTCGAAGATAAACTTAGAAAAAGTTCCTCCAGTCAGCGACTAGACTTGAACCTAGGTCTAACTTCAAGCAGCCAAGCGCAGAGGACGCAAGCGCCACTTCCACTGAGTATATTTTTTATTAACACTAAAGCATCTATGTACAATCAAAATAAATATATATACAACTATTTACAATGTATACATTTGTACATAGAATGCTTATTCTAATTGACATTTTGATTTACATTTCTTGAGGCTACTTCTACTGAGGTTATTTGTATCAACAACAGCACATGTGTACATTTAAAAATAAATATATATACAGCTATTTACAATTTGTACATAGGCTGCTAATTCTATTAGGCATTTTCATTTACTCGTTACAATATACTTATGACACCTGTTTTACAATCGCTGTTTAAATAAGATACAACATCACATGCTCAATTTCTATTTTCCTTATTGTCCTATTGAATTGCTTGAGCTGTTATTTTTGTTGGTATATGTTACATAGTGATTTCAGTCAATTTATAAGTTCCATTATCAGATCAGTCTATTCTCGTTTATATATATATATATATACATACATACATACATACATACATACATATACACCCCCCCCACACACACACATATACATATACATACATATACTGTACATATATACATACATATATATATATATATATACACACACACACACATATATATATACATACATATATATATATATATATATATATATATATACATATATACATATACACACACGTACATATATATTTACACTTAGCTATTTTTTTTTCTTTGGGTTTTGACTTCCGGCTTTTGGTGATGTTAGGCGTAAAATTCATTTTTGCTCTCTTTACTGGGGTCTGTTTAGTATTCCATTCTGATTTCTCTATTTCGTTTTCTAAATCCGTTTTACTTTTTTCTGTAATTTGTGTTACCGAGATGGTTTGAATTATTTCACTGTTTGGAAGTTCATCTTCAACCGGGCAATTATTATTCTTCATTTGTGTTATTCGGAGTGATTTTTTTTTTCTCTGTGGTTTCAGGTTTTGTTACTTTTTCTGAATTTGAAACTGACCTTTGGCTGTTAGTCTCCTCGCCCGCCCGGATAATCCCTTCGTTTGCCTTTAGCGGAGAGTTATTCTCATTACATTCCGCGTGGCCGTGGGTGTTAAGCCCTGGGGTACTGCTCTCATTGACCCGATTATCTGCCTCAAATGCAATACTTGAGGTTATTTCCTGGAAGTCTTCTGCTTTTTCAAGCTCATCGCATGTGTTCTGTTGACTGCCCGAAGGGAGCGCGGCCAACATGGAGGCATATGTCTGCCCTGGACACTGTTTAATATCGTGTCCGATTCTCTAGCATCGCTCACATTTAGATGCTGTACATTCTCTTCTTAGATGACCTACCTGCCTGCATCTGAAGCATACAGGAGGTCTTCCTGGAATGATTACTAAGCCTGGCATTTTAGAAACTTTTATAATGTACGGGATATTTTCTATTCTGGCATCGTCATTCAATGTAATAGTCGATCTTTTTTTGTTGGATAATACATGCGCCCATTCTTTATCTTTTATATTGGATACATTTTCAATACATTCTATTTTACCGAATGATTCAAAGTGCATGCCAACTAATCTATTAGATATTTGGGGGGGGCAACCAATGAATTAAAATATCTAATTTTCTAGATCTCACAATGGGGATAATTTCACATGTATGGTTATTAACATTAAGCGATTTTAATTTGGCAAATTTTTCTTTCAAAGAAACATGTTTAAATGAAATTATGAAAACATAACTGAACTTTAAGGAGCCAAGGTGCCATACATCGGAACCTCTTACCTTGCCTTTCAAACTTTCGATGATATTCAGTTCTGTATATGGGGCGCCAGAAGGATCACACTTTAGGATGCAGGCCTTGCTCCAATCTAGTTCATCTGGGAGATTCAACGATGAGAGAACATCTGAATTGAAATCCTTCGTTGTACTGGCAGCAGGTGACTGAAGGACGGTCGCTGATGCCTGTTCCATTGTGTTATGTAGATTTGTTACTGTAGAGACTGGGAATGTATCCTTCAGAGATCCAGTAGCCTTGATACTTGAAGAGGTATTGTCAGTTGAAACATTTCCTTCTGGTAGTTGTTGAAAGCTAGTAGCCTTAATGCGCCACTTCCACTGAGCTACACAGGCAATCTAAAGAAAGAAAAAAATAAACTCTAAAGGACATTCTGGGTTAACCATTTTATAAATAAATTTAAAAATAAATAACTAGTCGCCGACTACAGGAACTTTCAGTAAGCCTTTTTTTTTTTTTTTTGATCGGTTCCCGAGTTAGTCGATCTCTGGCACTGGCAGGCAGGTTTTACCTCCCGTAAACTCAAGAAATCGACCATACAACCTACACTATTTTCAGACAGTAAACACAGTGTTAGGATTAGGGAGCACGAAATGGAGGCACTTGTCAGTTGCCTCTCTTCACTGGATGCCATGATATTAATGATAGTCTTGGGCTAGCTATCTCTGATTGGCTATCGGTGGAGACTGAACTTTCCCCCTGCAGGCTGGGCCATCCCAGGTCAACAATCAGTGACACCATACTGAGCTTGCAACGCAGGGAGTTAACTTCAAGTGCTACCCACAGTGGACGACCCATCACACTTACCGAAAGCGATCGTAGGGTTCTGCGAAGGATAATATGTAAAAACCGCCATTCGTCAGCCGATACTTCGAATACGGAGTTCCTGACATCGGATGGAACACGAATCTGCACAAAAACATTCAGAACTTAGGCTCACAACATCGACTTCTATGGGAGAACCGCAATATGCAAGCCCCACATTATCGGAACCAACATGTAGCGTCAGTTTCAGTGATGTGAAGAGCGTGTACAGTGGGACATGGAATCTTAGAAAGCTGTATTATAAAGCGATGAATCATACTACAACATCTACCGAGCAGACGGACGGGTGAGGTGGATACCCGGTTAAATTCTCTTACAAAGTGCAAACTGTGGAATTCGGAGTCGGCGGAGTAAGTGAATCTGTTCTTCTGGTTTGGAGTCAGATGTAGTGCCACGAACAATGAACTCTGAGAGGTATCTGAATAATGCAATGCTTCCTACTTTGTAGCGTTTCTACGGAACTAACAATTGTCTCTTTCAGCAAGACAATGCACCGTGTCATAAGGCTGCTACTGCTGTAACTATGTGGTTTGTAGTCATTAACGTCACCACACTTAACTGGTGTTCACAGAGCTCTGATCTCAGCCATATTAATCATCTGGAGGATGAATTGGAGCGTCGGGTGAGGTCAAGGGACGTCCGCCACACAACAGTCCAGGATCTCATCACCTACCTACAGTAAGAATGGTCAAAAATTCCCATTCATCGTTATCGTACACTTGTGGACAATATGCCAGCATTGGATTGCTGCAGTAATTGCAGCAAAAGGAGGTCCTACGTATTATAATAAGGTGAGCGCCATTGCTGTTTGTTTCTCATACTATGGTGTTCATTCGATTATTTCCAAGCAGTGTATATAGTGCTTGAGTTAGAGGCCAAGAGATGAATTGATTTGGCAATCAACTGCCGTCCTTCACCTACACACCCACACATCCTATCCCATGAAATCATAGCTAGCTGTGACTAAGAACGAGGGTGGCTGCCTATCGCTTTTCAAAAGTTAGCACTAAAGAAGTTTCGTGTGCTCCCTTGGGATATAAGGGTTTAGAAGATTTGTTGTATTTATAATTATTAAGTTAAATTATGTACCCAACGGGGGATAATATCAGAAGCAATGCTACATATAGAGATGTTTTCAGCAGAGAGGGCGCTTATATAATTCCAAACATTATGGCTTCAGGATTAGATGATAGTTACGAGCCAGTGTCCACAGAAACGGTAATATTATATATGGTTATTTTTATTCTCTTACATAATATTGAATACATGATTCATTCCGAAAAGATCACCGGAAACACTGTAAGGTCAGTCTCTTACTGATTTTACAGTGATATATAGTCATCCATTGTAGCCAGTAGGGAGAGATATTGAGAATGTAACAGTGAGAGAGATTACGTTCACATTCAGTGGAGGTACTAGGTAGGAGAAAGCTATTTTGATGAAGAGAAATATGTATAGAATAATTTCAAGGATTGGTTATTTCATCTAATTTTTTGTCCGATAGGAAATTGTTTAAAACTTTTAATGTGGTTAAAAATAATGAAGGGTTTCTTTAACGGTTGGTAGCGAAACGTAATAAATTAATAATTTTTTAAAGTTAAGTAGTCTTAGGATATCGCTGAATCTTAAAGTAAATTCAACTGTGGGATTAGATGGGATATCAGCTCGTGTTTTGCGAGAATGTGCAAGGGAGCAGGCAGTGTCTTTGACTAGATTCTTTAATTTAAGTACCAGTTTTGGTAGAATTTCAAGGGATTGGAAAGAGGGCAAAATAATTCCTTTGCATAAAAGAGGTTCTAGACTTCATTAGTAAATTATAGACAAATCAGTATCTCAGGTATGGTGGTAAAAGTACTGGAAACATTGGTCAGAAAGCGAATTCAAGAATGGATGGATAAGAATATGAATCTCTGAGGGGCAACATTGCTTTGTGAAGGTCAGTCATGCCTTAATAATTTACTTTTTTATAACAGTGACAGCTGAAATGGATAAAGGAAATGGCTACACGATGATTCTTCTGGATTTTGCAAAGGCATTTGACAAAATACCACATGAAACACAAACTACAACAAATAGGGGATGGATATGACACTAAGTATGTGGATGAGAGCCTGTGATAGAGGAGCAGAATCAAGGTGACAGGTGGTGTACTGCAAGGTTCTATGTAGGACCACTACTGGAAACATTGGTCCAAAATTGAATTCAAGAATGGATGGATAAGAATATGAATCTTGGGGGGGGGGGCAACATTGTTTAATTTGCACATTAATGATATAGGAAATATTCAGTTTTTTTTACTGATGCAAAATTAGGTAGAATAATAGTTAGTCAAGACAATGTAGAGAGCTTACAGGATGATTTAAATAGGCTGTCAGTCTGGAGAAAAGATAATAGGTGTCAGTTTATTATGCATTTTGAGATGAATTGATTATAAGCTGTGTACCACTTTGATGGAACTGTACTTTAGGAAGTAGATGAAGCTATGGATTTAGAAGTGGTGGTAGACAGAATTGAAGTTGAGGACATATTGCTAAGGTAGCTCATAAGATTATTTGGCTATTGAAGAACACACTGATGTGTAGAGATAAGGAAGTTATTTCTCTTTATAAGGCTTTGATATGTCCACATCTGGATTACTGTGTTCGGGTCTGGTCATCCTGGGTTTCTTGGGAATGAGGAAGTGGAGGAGAGGATTCAGAGATGAGTAACCAAGATGGTGAGTGGTCTGTGGAATGTTTCCTATGAGAATGAGAGTGTGTGGATTGCAGAAGTTGGTTGGTAGGCAAAAAAAAAAAAAAAGAAGAGGGGAAAAGATAGAAGTAAGTTTCTTAAAGTGTATAGGATTGGTGTAGGGGAAATGTTTCAGCACTTGGCTAGAAGATGCATAACAAGAGGTCAGCCCTGGAAGTTGAATACAGGTGCAATTAGTAGGGGATGTGAGGACTAGATTTTTCACTTAGAGTTGTGAATGAATGGAATTGGTTGCTATTGTCAGTTGAGCGCTTTGTCTATGTAAAGTAGCATAAAATGTAATGTAATTCTGTTATTTGACACACTTAACTTTGATTGCAATTATATCTACTGCTCATTAGTTACATTTTTTACTAATTGTGGGATATGTGTTATGCCCATCCATATCACCATCTTCTGGTTCCCATCTGCCATACGGCCGGGGGAGAGTAGCTATATGCTACCATTCTAGGGAGAGATGATTATGAGCAAGGTGGTTTCCCGTGGCCTTCCTTGCCGTAAGTATTTATGACTGTAACCTGTGTGTTCACGGGGCCGGTTTGCCTGCTTGCGGGATGAAAAACCCCAGATAAACTGGCCGAAAAAACCCTGCTGCCCACGCCAAAGACCAGCTAACTTGGCTATGGCTGAGGAAGATCCTTTAGCTCCTCGCGTTGTGGATGGGAATCGAACCTAGGACACTCCTTCCCCAGGCATATGGTTGTTTAAAAAAAAAAAAAAATTAAAATATGAACTCAATTTTTTTTTTTTTTTTTTTTGAAGTTGCATTTTTTTGCTATTGCATATGTTAGATAAAATCATATGGAAGCTGTAGCCGAAGAGTAGATCAACCACTAAAGTAATGTGGGGCAAGATTATGGTAGTAGAACCACTATCTCATGATTCTAAACCCTAACTGGTATTGTTTCTTAAAATGGTGGAAATTCTGCAGTGAATTTTATGAATTGTGGATTGGAAACCTGGGTTTCCAAGAGGAAAAATCCTACTTGCCTGCAGCAAGAGTTTATTGCACTTTGGAACTGGCTGAACAAAGGCCTAAAAAAGATTCCTCTTGTTGATAACTAGAATCAAACCTATAAACCTTTCTGATGGTTTAGTATTACAGTACCAGAAAGATTGCCACAAGGCTGCTATGATTTGCAATTATTTCATAATTCTTCTTCTTTCACTCTGTCTTATCCCATGTTAAACAGGGTCGGCGCACCAATCTTTAACCTTCCTCTTCCAAGTTCTCCGGTCCAGGGTGTCCTTTGGACTCCATCCTTTCTCCCTAAGATCCTCTGTCACCTTATCCCTCCACCCGAGCTTGGGCCTGCCTCTTTTCCTCCTTCCCTCCAACTCCATATACTCCACTCGTTTACCAACATACTATATAATACAAAATATCTGAAATCAGTGTAATAATTAGTTATTGAATTTTATATTTCTCACTGTGCATTTAGGATTCATCGGCATGTACTTCAGGGAGCCCTACAAAGAGAAAATGAAGTGCAAATCATCTGTCCAACTTAACTGTGTGTGTGTGTGTGTGTGGTGGGGGGTGCTTAGTCACTGGCCTAAGGATACAACGGCTTTGGGGCGCCAACATCATTAAAAAAAAAATAGTATTAGTTGAAGTAGTAGTCTAAGCATTGGTGGTACAAGCAGTGACCCCCAAAATGCTCTATATATTCACTTTTTTTTTGGCAATAACTATAAACTGCTTTTAACAATAAACAATTTTATGATTCCTGTCTTGTCTTACAATGCATTGATAAAACTGGCCTAGGGGCACTACATATTGTTATTATTTGACCCCTCCAGGGAGTCCAAGGATTCATTGAGAGAGGGTACCTGCTCCACAACTTCATCTCCAGCATTCAATCACCAGCTGACTGCAACTACACCAACACCATCCGCTGCCAACCACCACTGGTATTTCCACATACAATCACAAACATCCATGCCCATGGCAGGATTTGAACCAGCAGCCTTTTGTCTGGAGAGAAGATATGCTATCCACTTGGCCAACCAGGCTGGCATACCCTCAAGCCGGCACTGTGTGTGTTAGCTCTTTTTATACTAATCATACCAACTTCAGTTGAGAAAAACTGTCATAAAATGTGTAGAAAGCTGCTTAGGTGTTGACGGTTTAACTTTTTTGTGGTATTGACTCTCATCACCACAAGAGCTAAATACATGTGATAATATATTAAACTATAACCTGCTTATAAATAGACAAGGCAGTAACAATCAAATTAAGGAACAATTCAGAATTGTAATGGATGAAAGAACTATGTTCTATTATGGCACTTTAAAGGTGCTATGATAGAACAGTAGTTCTGTGTTTAAATAATCTACTGGAGATCATTTTGCAGAATATTTATTTCCAGTTACTGCCTTAAATAAATTCTTAACAGACAGAAAATTTTATTTTTGTTTTAATCTTATACCCAAGTGTAAGCAAACCAAACTTGTATGTGAAGTATCTTTACATTAGGCTTTTGTATAAAAGCTGTTGACTTCACACCAGTTGCCTCAGTATCCCATAATGCAAGGCACTTCATTTCCGACATGTATGTTGCTATGCATTATGGGAAGGATCACTACCCAGACTGTTTTTGACCTTTGAGTGTCAGAGGGAGCTAGAATGAGGAAGATACTTTTACTTGCTCCCATATGAAAGTTGCAACATATGGGATATGTGACTTCTGCAGAAGTCATATGTCAGACTTTTTAATTGAACCTCAGTATGTTACTAGGATGTACTAAGGAGATCTCAATAAAGGTTGTCTAGTGACTCTTCCCATAATGCATAGCATTGTACATGTCCAAAAGGAAGTGTGTTTTGCACTGTGGATAAAAAACCTTAAGCATAAAAAAAAAAAAAAAAAAAAAAAAAAAAAAACCTTCTACTTTCTACAGGTGCAGTATGCTTTATTTTTTGTTCTGAGGATGCTGGTTTGAAATCCAGCAAAATTATCATCAGCTTATTAAAGTAACATATTCATTATTTTATATATTTATTTATTACATATTATTTTTATTATATTTATTATATTCTTGTGACATGGTGAGTCAATTTAAAAAAAAAAAAGCTATTATGAATTGCTTCTATTTTCTTTTTTAGTATTAAAATAATCAGTATTATAATGGAAATAAACACAAGTGTATTAATTTTTTATCTACATATTTTAATTTCTTATAGAAAAAACACATGTAGATAAATTTTGGGCTAAGCGGGGTTTGTAGCATGATTGCCATTATGATTGGGGAAGGAATGAGTTAGTTTTGAGATATGCAAACACTCAAATTCGGTATGTTTCCAACTTGAACAAAAATTACTATTTAGAAAGCATGTTTGCATATCTCAAAACTGTATTATGATAATTGAAGAAATATACTTGATTTTAGAACTAAAATAATTTTTAAATTCATTATATTTATTTATAATGTAATTATTCATTGTATATTCTATGTCTGTAGTTTGATGATGATTTGATAGAAAATCAGGAGTCTCAAAGTGGGGATAAAAGAAAAAGATTATTTTCCAAAGAATGTGAGTATTAATTGCATATGATATTATTAATGTAATCACCCTCTAACAGAATAAGTCAATCTAAGATTGGAATATTATGGACTATAAGAACTATTCAATTCCTACTTTCTACCTACGTTATCCCTAACATTGCTACCAGATGTATTAATTTTATGCAATTCACCAAGTAGCTTATCTTGAATGATGCATGCTAGTTAAAACTTGGTATTTTTTTTTTTAATTATTTATACTAGATATATATTCTCTACATGTTTTTTGCTGTCTGTTGCTCACAGCATCATAACAGAAACATGTAGAGCAGTGTTTCCTAACATTTTTTGGATCATGCCCCACCTCGACGCTTCAAAGATTTTGATGCCCCCAGCATAATAATCAGCCAAGTTCTGAAAAAAGTATAATATAAATATGTACTTTAAATAAAAAAGGAACATAGGTAAAACTATTTTTAATTTGATGAATATAAATTTTATATTACACTTTGTATATTATAAAACATAAATCGAACTGAACTCGGGAAAATAAAATCCAAGTTAATGTGATCCTTGAGCTTGATGTCTGCTGCAAAGAGTTTTTATTTAAGGTACTGATTTAGTCATTTTCAATCTCAAATCCCCATGGTTTGTGATATCCAGATGATTTCTTTTTTTCAGTAGCAAGTCATTTACAGCACTAAAGCCACATTCAACTAAATATGACAACGGGAAGGGCAACAGTATTTTTTTTTTGCAAAATTAGTTGAATTTCGGTCTTTCGTTTCTGTCTCATCAGAAAGCCATGCCATTGTTCCTTTTATGTTGAATAAAGTTCTAATAGACTCATCATTTTGCTTTTCTGAGAGTTCTTCTTGATACTGTATTTATGTTGACTGCTGTATTAATGATGTCAGCTTTTTTCTCGGAAAGTCAGGGTTGCAACATCGACAATTTATTGCTGACAATGGCGAGTTTTTTGAGTATATCGGTGATGAGGTGACGAATGCAGCATCATTTTCTAATTCCCCCCCCGTGAGGCGTACGTCATGTTGAGAAACACTGATGTAGAGGAAATACATCTAGTATATATTAAAAAAAAAATATATATATATATATATATATATACACACACACACACACAAACACATGCTAGTTAAAACCTGGTATTTATCATTCAAGATATATTCTGTAAGCGTTACATTTGGTATCAAATGTTATTTGATTATAATTAGCATTCAGTTAATCAATGATCGATTACTAGCCTTTCATTACAATTTCTTAGTATCTATTTAGACATAATTCAGACAACAAATCCAAAAAAAATTAATCAGATATCAAGTGCATTGCTTAAGAAGCTGTCAGTTTGCAAGTTATTTTCATTGATACTCTAAAACTTATGAGGATTCCATATTTCAATATACTGCCCAAAATTATGAAGTGTAGGATGAAAAATCATTTAACGTTGTGAATACTGAATAATACCAATAATCATTAACAAATTCCTGCTGTATGCTTTCAAGCCATGTACAAACTTTTTTTCCACTAGAGGTCATGCCAGTAGAATAATGGTTGATCAAATTATTGTCTCTTTGGCATACTGTTTGAAATGTAATACAGAGGTGCCTCGTAGTTCGTATTTAATTTGTTCCAGAAACCCATTCGAACTATGAATCATTCGAAGTCCGAATCAAGATTTTACATAAGAAATAATGGAAAGCGAAATAATCCATTCCCATATCCAAAAAATTTCAATAATTTTTTTAAATTTTATCTATTTTAGGTTTTTTAATGTTAATAACTTAGAAAATAATTAAACAAAATAATCTCATATTTAATTATTACAACATAAAAATAACATTGAATTATATTTTTTTAATATAAAAATCACAAAGACGAAAATAATGCTCCCATTGTTAAGAATCTTCTTTCTGCTTGACTGGAGTTGAGAATGCTGATTCACGTTCTCTTTTTTCTACAGAGATTAATCTATCTAATATTGTATGGCACTGACGATTTTCTTTGATATTTTTAAAATAACCCATCATGTTGTCATTGAATAAGTCGATATTCATGGTCACTATTGTCTTATTAGGGTGCCATTTTTCCACAATAGCTTGTGTTCTAACCTAAACAGAGAACAATTCTTGAAAGGTCAGCATTGGAAATGCATCCTTTGGCATCCTTCTCTTCCATAAAAATTTCTTTTTCCACTTCTTTTTGTTGTTGAAGTTCTTCTGTGCTGAATTCGGTTTTATGATCATCTATTAACTCCTCTACATCCTCATCACTTACCTCTAATCCCATAGCTTTACCCAAAGACACAATTTCATTTACAACAGACTCTTCACAGCTTACTACTTCACTGACTGAAATACAATCTGGCCAGAGTTTTTTCCAAGCAGAAATTATTGTTTTAATAGAAACTTCTTTCAATGCCTTATTGACAATCCTTAAACAATGAAGAATATTGTAATGCTCTTTCCAAAATTCTTTAAGAGTCAGTTCTGTGGCATTGGTTATTTCAAAGTGTTGAAACATAGTCTTAATATACAGTTTTTTGAAGTTTGAAATCACTTGCTGGTCCATGGTTTGTAATAGGAGTGGTATTGGGTGGCAAAAACTTTAGCTTGATGAAACTGAATTCACCAACTAAATCCTCCTCTAAATTTGGGGAATGAGCAGGAGCATTGTCCATCACTAGAAGAGCTTTTAATGGTAGATTACTGAAATAACTTTCAGTAAGATAAGCTTTTACAGTGAAAGCAAATTCTTGATAAATCCACTCAGTGAAACTCTCTGGTAACCCACGCTTTCATGTCGGCCCTTCACATAACACTGAATTTGCTTTTTATGACATTGTTCTTTTTAAAAATGCGTGGATTTTCAGAATGGTAAATGAGCAAAGACTTTATCTTGCAGTCTCCACTAGCATTACCACAAAGCAGCAAAGTAATTCTATCTTTCATGAGTTTATATCCTGGTGCCGTCTTTTCTTCTTTTGTGATATAGGTCCTTTTGGGCATTTTTTTCCAAAAAAGACCTGTTTCATTGCAATTAAAAACCTGTTGAGATACAAATCCCTCACTATATAAGTACTCCTTAAAGGTTTTTACAAATTTCTCTGCTTCTTCTACATCGGCACTCACAACCTCTCCGTGCATGACAACACTATGGATCCCAGTTCGTTTTTTGAATTCATTGACCCAGCCTCTATTTCCTTTAAACTCCCCATTTTCAGTACTGGTCTCAGGTGTGTGTTTCTTAAGTTCACTATGCAGATGTTTGACTTTCTCACAAATAATTCTCTCAGTAATAACGTCACCATGTAATCGCTTCTCGTTTATCCACACTAAAAGGAGTTTTTCCATCCTTCAATAACATATGATCTCCTGGAGGTCAATGTTGTCACACCTTTAGCCACATTTGCTGCTTTTATTGCTTCCTTATTCTTAAGAATGCTATATATTTAATGCTACTTTTAAAATGTTGACTTTGACATTTTAAACATCGTCGCAAGATCCGTCAGACGTGTACCGCTTTCGTGTTTCATGATAATTTATTTTTTTGCCTCAATTGTCGATACTACACTTTTCTTTTAGGTTTTGTTCTTTCTACATTCTTGTTGGATGCCATGGGCAATAAAAAAAAATGCCAAAAACAGTTAAAAATTCTCTACACAAACGTATCGTGCAATGACTAGGCTGTGTAAAGTAAGGAACAATGCACAGCAGACTGAGACAGACACACACTGCGCAGGCACGGGGAGGTGAGTGAGGGAAATTAGTGGGGGAGAAGCATGCCGAAACTGTCTAATGCTATATGACTCTGAGTTCCTGGACTATAGTTCGAACTTAGAAACTCTGTTCGAGCTGCGAATCAAATTTCTTGCATTCTCAAGCGTTTTAACTCTGGAACGTTCAAAGTTAGAAGCGTTCGAGAGTCTGTGTGTGTAATGTGTATACGCCAGATTATGACCTTAATATGAAGGTCAAAACGTCAGGAAATGAAAGTAATTATTTCTAACACAGTTGTAGTCTCCATAATTTGTCTGAAATAAATAACTTGCCACCAAACACTTGTTTTGCTAATCTTTCATCTTCCATTTTGTTTGTTACCGTCAATTAGTCCTGTTCACACACACATACACACACATTCTTAAATGCTAACAGTAGTAAGTTCCTTTCTAATATAATTTTTATTATGATTTGGCTGTTGACATCTGTTCATTTCTCTAATTCTCTCAGAATAATCATATCTCTTCTATCTCTTATCAGTTCTGTTATTTCTAACCTAATTCTCAAATCCATAAGTTAAAATTAGTTCATCATCATCATCATCATCATCAAATTCCTGACATGTACCCTCAAGGGGTGTACAGGATATGACAGTACTACATGAAAAAATTACATCATTACTAACTTCCTATCTACAATTTTCCTCCATATCAGTCTGTTACTTGTCAAGACTCCAACATTATCAGATCTTATATTTCTATCGTCTAAGGCACTTTGTACCGTATCAATCCACCTATATCTTGGTCTTCCTCTGGGTCGTTTTCCTGCCAACCTGGCAGAGAACACTTGTTTTGCTAATCTTTCCTCTCCCATTCTATTTAAGTGACCATACCATCTGAGATTAGCTCTGCTAACGCATTCCTGGATGCTGACAATGTCAAGTTCTTTCCTAATATCTTCATTTTTAATATGATATTGCCATTGATGCCATCTGTTCACGCCTCTAATCTTTCTCAGGACTCTCATATCTGCGGTCTCTAGTCTTTGGTCAAGTGTTTTACTTCTGACCCAGCTCTCAGATCCATAAGTTAAAATTGGTTTGAACACAGTCTTGTATACAGCTAATTTAGTGTTCCGACTAATTTCTTTCTTATTCCATATGAATTTATTCAATTGACTTCCCACGATACCAGCTTTGCTGATTCTGTTGTCTATTTCTATATTTAGTTTACCATCTTCAGTAAAAATTGTGCCTAAGTAGCTGAAATGTTTTACTTGTTCCACAGGTTCTCCATTCACAACACAGTTGACATTTTCAATGATTCTGCCTATTTTCATTGTCTTTGTCTTTTTATTGCTGACCTTCATACCATATCTATTACAACAGCTATTCAATTTAGTCAAAGAATCTTGCAGACTTGTAGCGGATTTATTTAGAAGTATAACATCATCTGCATAAAGCAAAGAGCTGACATTAACATCTCCAATTTTGATATCAGGTTTAATACCACATTCCTTCATAATGTGATCCATATAGATAATGAATAACAGAGGGGATAATGTACATCCTTGTCTCACACCAGATTTAACATTAAACCATCTTCCTGTACTTCCTTCAATTCTAACTGCTGACTCACAACTCAAATAAAGACTAAGTATTGCTTGATATAATGCCCCATTGACACCATATAACTGCAGCGTATTGAATAGCTTCTCTCTTGGCACTTTGTCATATGCCTTTTCCAAATCGACAAAACTTAAATACAGATCTTTGTTATATTCCCATGCTTTCTCGACTATTTGTCGTAAAGTGAAGATCTGATCCTGACAGCCTCTATTTGGCCTGAATCCAGCTTGTTCTTCACCAAGCTTTTCTTCCACAATTCTTCTCAACCGTTTCTCAAGTATACTTGCATAGATCTTGCCAGGAACACTCAGTAGGGAAATACCTCTGTAATTCTCACATTCAGTTTTATTTCCCTTTTTATATATGGGTACTATGAGAGCTCTACTCCAATCATCGGGAATTCGTCCCTCTGTCCAGGCTTTCTGAACTATGCAGTGCAGCCACTGTAAGACTCTTATACCACCATACTTCAGCATTTCTGGTCGAATATCATCTACTCCTGCTGCCTTTCCACATTTCAAGCCTTTGATGGCTTTTTCTACTTCAAGTATGGATATGTATTCCTGACTGCATGCCTGGTCAGTGTTTTTTATCACTGTGCTGTCATCACTGCTTGTTTCATTTAGCAGTTTTTCAAAGTACTTACTCCATACTTCAAGGATATCTTTTTCTCCTGTTTTCATTTCACCTTTATCATCTCTAATTCCTTTTACAGCACTCTTTCCTCCATTCCTAAGCTTCTTCAACAACCTCCAGAATATTTTGCCACCTTCTTGATATTTATTTTCTATATTCTTGCCAAAGTCCTCCCATGACTTTTGTTTAGCTAGTTTTACACACTGTTTAGCTTTCTTACATTTGTCTCTGTATTCTGTAAGAGTAAAAGCTGACTTATTTGCCAGGAACTTTTGATTTGCTTTCTTCTTTTCCTTCACTGCCTCTTTAACTTCCTGTGTCCACCAGGGAGTTCTGATTTTTTTATCTTTGCACACAACCTCACCACATGCCTCTCTGGCAGAATCAATCAATGTTTCCTTCAGAGTTTGCCACTGAATCTCCAAGGTTTGATTCCTGTTCTCAAACTCTTTCATTTTCTTTTCAATAATATTTCTGTATTTTAGTCTACAGTTTACATCTGAGAGCTGCTCAACTTTTATTCGCTTTAAAACTTTCTTACATGTTATTCTTTTCAATATGAAATTCAATTTTATGCTGCTCAAGACTAAATAGTGATCACTTCCAATTTCAAATCCTCTGTACACTCTGGTGTCCTGCACCAGGGAGAAAACATCACTATCAACAATAACATAGTCAATGAGACTTTTCTTATTCCTAGCCTCTTCTCTCCATGTGAATTTGTGCACACTTTTATGTTGGAACATGGTGTTAGTAATAACCAGTCCATGTCCTGAGCAGAAATCCAACAGGTATTTGCCATTATTATTAGCTTTGCTCTTTTCTCCAAATTTTCCCAAAATATTTTTGTATGTCTCACAATCATTTCCTACTCTACTATTTAGATCCCCAACAAGGACCAACTTTTCCTTTTTCATTGTGTCAGTTGCTTTTTCTAAAGCCTCAAAAAATTCCTCCACTTCTACCTTAGTAGAACCTTCTGTGGGACCATAGGCACAAATAAGTCTCATTGTCCAGTTCCCTATTCTCATATTTGCCCACATTACTCTACTTGAGACTGACTGCCATTCAAGAAGATTAGCCTCGTATTTTGTGTTGAATACTATGGCTACTCCTTCTTTTCCTTGATTGTCATTGCCTGAATATAACATTTTGTATTTATTGCTCAGAAAGATCTCACCAGTTTTGGTCTTTTTTGTTTCAGTCACCCCTATTATGTCGATCTGGTACTTATCTAATTCCTCAGCTAGCTCCATTTCTTTGCCATTCAGGCTTCTTACGTTGATAGTACCGATCTTTAACTCTGGTGATGTTGAGTTGGGGTTTGTTTTCAGATTTGTTCCAGTAGCTGACTTTTCGCTGTTCGCCCTGGTTCCCTGGCGAAAACAACGGGGGCCTTGTTTAACCGGGCGACGCCCCAGCCGGCATGAAATTTTGTCATGTTGTACCATCATTTTTTATTTTGGTTTAACCAATAAGAATACAATTTGGTCGGCTAAATCCCAAATTGCCAGCCCATCCTCGTTCGTTCAGTATCAAAGTAGATACCCAACAGGGTGCACCACGAGAAGGTGAGGATTGGACATTAGGTCAGAAGCCCTGGTCGGTTCTCCGCATTCCTTTAAAGGCTATGTGGAGGTCTCCTCTCAGTTATACAGCTTTGACCCTTAAGCACCCCGTTAAAATTAGTTTTAAATACTAAAATAATAGTATACTGTCTTGTATACTATTTGTTTAGTATGCTGTGGCTAATTTCTCTCATTCCATATAAATTTATTCATCTGACTCCCCAGTGTAGCAGCTTTGCAAATACTGTTATCAATTCACTGATTTAATTTAGATATTGGCAACTGAATATTTTACTTGTTCTTTATCAAGCAGTCAGTGTTTTCTGTTCCTACCTATTTGCATAGTTTGTCTTTACATATTACAGCAGACATTCAGTTTATAGTTCAAAAGACTGGTGGCAAATTTCTTTATCAGTATAATGTTGTGTGCATAAAGTAAAGTGTTGAGTTCAATATTGCCAATTTTGATATCAAATTCTATGCCACCTGCTTTCATAACGTAATGTGATCTGTATAGATGATGAATAAAGTGGAGATATTGTATATCCTTCTCTTACATGATTTTACATCAAACTATTTTCCACCTCCTTCAATTCTAACTGTTGTTGATCTGGAAAAGGCATATGACAAAGTGCCAAGAGGAAAGCTCTTCAAAATGCTACAGTTATGTAGTGTAAATGGGACATATCAAGCAATATATATATTCTCTATTTAAGCTTTAAGTTATCAGTTTAGAATTGAAAAAGGTTTCAGGTAAAATCAGGTGTGATAAGGTGCACATTATCTCCACTATTATTCGTTATTGATAAGGATCACATTATGAAGGAAAGAGGTATTCAATCTGATATCAAAATTGATGTTAATCTTAGCTCTTTACTTTATGCAGATGATGTTATACTATTGAATAAATCCAGTATGAGTCTGCAAGATTCCCTGACTAAATTGAATAACTGTTGTGATAAATTTGGCATGAAAATCAGCAATAAAAAAGATAAAGACAATGAAAATATGCATAAACATTGAAAAATTAATTATATACTGAATGGTGAACTTTTAGAACAAGTAAAACATTTCAGTTATTTGGACACGATTTTTAGTGAAAGTGGTCAATTAAATATGGAAATACAGAAAATTAGTAAAGCTGGTATGTAAGAAGTCAGCTAAATAAATTTATATGGAATAAGAGATAAATTAGTTAAAGCTACTTTTAAACTGTACTTGCAGAGCAATGTCCCTAGTCTGTCTGTGACATTTTTGATGTATGGCAGTGAGATTGTGTTCTTGAAATTTTGTTTTTCTACATTGATTGTGGGAGCTGTGTTCATGATTTTCTTGATTGTTTTTGGCTCAAATCTATTATCTATTAAGTATGAGGTTCTGTGTTAAGTAGTGTAATTCCTCATTCCGCTTTTTTTTCCATGCTGGATATGCTCTGTCTCTCAACGTTTTTGTTATACCTATTTTTTGTGAGGGGTGGTGGTGTGCACCTGAATTAAGAAATCTTCCTGTAGTTGTTGATTTTCTGTAAACAGAAAAGTTTAAACTTTTTTCATTTTTTTCTATGAGCTAGCTGAGGAATTAGATAAGTACCAGATTGACATAATAGGAGTGACTGAAACGAAACAAAAAAGAGAAAAACTAGTGAGATCTTTCTGAACAATAAATACAAAATGTTATATTCAGGCAATGACAATCAACATTCAACACAAAATATGAGGCTAATCTTCTTGAATGGCAGGCAGTCTCAAGTAGAGTGATGTGGGCAAATATGAGAATGGGGAACTGGACAATGAGACTTATTTGTGCCTATGGTCCCACAGAAGGCTCCTAAGATAGAAGTGGAGGAATTTTTTTATGCTTTAGAGAAAGCAACTGACACAGTGAAAAAGGAAAAGTTGATTCTTATTGGGGATCTAAATAGCAGAGTAGGAAATGATTGTCAGACATGCAAAAATATTTTGGGAAAATTTGGAGAAAAGAGCAAAGCTAATAATAATGGCAAATACCTGTTGGATTTTGCTCAGGACATAGACTGGTTATTACTAACACCATGTTCCAACATAAAATGTGCACAAATTCACATGGAGAGAAGAGGCAAGGAATAAGAAAAGTCTCATTGACTATGTTATTGTTGATAGTGATGTTTTTTCCCTGGTGCAGGACACCAGAGTGTACAGAGAATTTGAAATTGGAAGTGATCACTATTTAGTCTTGAGCAGGATAAAATTGAATTTCATATTGAAAAGAATAACATGTAAGAAAATTTTAAAGCGAATAAAAGTTGAGCAGCACTCATATGTGAACTGTAGACTAACATACACAAAGATTATTGAAGAAAAAAATGAAAGAATTTGAGAACAGGAACCAAACCTTGGAGATTCAGTGGCAATCCTTGAAGAAAACCCTGATTTATTCAACCAGAGAGGCATGTGGTGAGGTTGTCTGCAAGGATAGAAAAATAAGGACTCCATGGTGGAAACAGGAAGTTAAAGAGGCAGTGAAGGATAAGAAGAAATCATATCAAACGTTCCTGGCAAATAAGTTAGCTTTTGCTCTTAGAGAATACAGAGACAAATGTAAGAAAGCGAAATGCTGTGTAAAACTAGCTAAACAAAAGTCATGGGAGGACTTTGGCAAGAACATAGAAAATAAATATTAAGAAGGTGGCAAGATATTCTGGAGGTTGTTGAAGAAGCTTAGAAATGGAGAAAAGAGTGCTGTAAAAGGAGTTAGAGATGATAAAGGTGACATGAAAACAGGAGAAAAAGATATCCTTGAAGTATGGAGTAATTACTTCGAAAAATTGCTAAATGAAACAAGCAGTGATGACAGCACAGTGGTAAAAAACACTGACCAGGCATGCAGTCAGAAATACATATCCATACTTGAAGTAGAAGAAGCCATCAAAGGCTTGAAATGTGGAAAGGCAGCAGGAGTAGATGATATTCGACCAGAAATGCTGAAGTATGGTGGTATAAAAGTCTTACAGTGGCTGCACTACATAGTTCAGAAGGCCTGAACAGAGGGACTAATTCCTGATGATTGGAGTAGAGCTGTAATAGTACCCACATATAAGAAGGGAAATAAAACTGAATGTGAGAATTACAGAAGTATATCCGTACTGAGTGTTCCTGTCAAGATCTATGCAAGTATACTTGAAAAACGGTTCACAAGAATTGTGGAAAAAAAGCTTGGTGAAGAACAAGCTGGATTCAGGCCAAATAGAGGCTGTCAGGTTCAGATCTTCACTTTACGACAAATAGTGGAGAAATCATGGGAATATAACAAAGATCTGTATTTAAGTTTGGTCAATCTGTAAAAGGCATATGACAAGGTGCCAAGAGAGAATCTATTCAATATGCTACAGTTATATGGTGTCAATGGGCATTATATCAATCAATACTTGGTCTGTATTTGAGTTGTAAGTCGGCAGTTAGAATTGAAGGATGTACAGGAAGATGGTTTAATGTTAAATCTGGTGTGAGACAAGGATGTACATTATCCCCTCTGTTATTCATTATCTATATGATCACATTATGAAGGAAAGTGGTATTAAACATGATATCAGAATTGGAGATGTTAATGTCAGTTCTTTGCTTTATACAGACGATGTTATACTTCTGAATAAATCCGCTACAAGTTGGCAAAATTCCCTGACTAAATTGAATAACTGTTGTAATAGATATGGTATGAAGGTCAGCATTAAAAAGACAAAGACAATGAAAATAGTGAGAATTGTTGAAAATGTCAACTGTGTTGTGAACGGGGAACCTGTGGAACAAGTAAAACATTTCAGCTACTTAGGCACGACTTTTAGTGAAGATGGTAAATTAAATATGGAAATAGACAACAGAATCAACAAAGCTGGTATGGTAGGAAGTCAATTGAATAAATTCATATGGAATAAGGGAGAAATTAGTCTGAACACTAAATTAGCTGTATACAAGATGGTGGTCAAACCAGTTTTAACTTATGAATCTGAGAGCTGGGTTAGAAGTAAAACACTTGACCAAAGACTAGAGACCGCAGATATGAGAGTCCTGAGAAAGATTAGAGGCTTGAACAGATGCCATCAATGGCAATATCATATTAAAAATGAGGATATTAGGAAAGAACTTGATATTTTTGGCATCCAGGAGTGCTCTGGCAGAGCTAATCTCAGGTGGTATGGTGACTTAAACAGAATGGGCAAGGAAAGATTAGCAAAACATGTGTTCTCTATCAGGTTGGCAGGAAAATGACCCAGAGGATGACTAAGATATAGGTGTATTGATACGGTACAGTGTGCCTTAGACGATAGAAATATAAGATCTGATAATGATAATATTGGAGTCTTGACAAGTAACAGACTGATTTGGAGGAAAATTGTAGATAGGAAGTTAGGGATGATGTAAATTTTTCATGTAGTACTATCATATCCTGTATACCCCCCTTGAGGGTACATATCAGGAATTTGATGATGATGAGCACTCATTAAGGTTATTCTTTCTCTTACCATGACATGTTTACCCACCATACAAATTATAGATCAAAGCTCACCGTTTAATTTGAAATACCATGGAGATACCATTGTAATAATATGAGTACAAAGGTCGTTGTCATCTGAGCAATTCAGGTGTAGGCTTTTATGTCCTGTTCCTCCTCTGCAGATGAAGTTGATCTTTCCACCTTAATCTTGGATGTCCGTGATCTCTTCTTCCTGTAGGTTTTTATTTATATGCTAATTTTGGGATCCTATCATTATTCATCCTTTCTATGTGGTGTAGCCAATTTTGCTGATATTCTTCTATTTCTTGTATGATGTTTTCTGTATCTAATCATTCTCTTATTTCTGTGTGTTTCTTTTTATCTAACCTAGTGAGTCCCACGAGAGGTCTTAGAAACTTCATCTGTGCTGCTTCCAGTCTTTGTTTTAGAATTCAAGTTTCACTTCCAAATTTGAGAGATGGTTTAGAGGTCGTGTTATGTGATCTTAATTGAGTTTCTTTAGTCATTTGTTTTCCAAAATTTCTTTTAATTATGCCATTCATTCTATTGTAAATTTGTAGTCTTGCTTCCAATTGTAAATCAGTATTGTATTGCAAGATTGTATTTCCCAAGTATTTGAATTCTGTAACTTGTTCTATTATTTTATTGTTAAGCATAATTTTGAATTTTTGAATAGTGTTTCCACACATTGCCATAGCTTTTGTTTTTGTTTCAGAGATTTTCATTTAGATGGTTAGTTGCAATTTGGAGTTTATCTTCTGAATTTGAAATTATTACTTGATCATCTGCATAAGGTATTGTATTTAGCTGTATATTATTTGTTAGTACAAAGATATATTTGTGGGTACAAAGGTTAATATATAAATTAGTGAAGATAAGCAAAGGTTCTCTGCTACTAATGGCTCACGCAAAGTTAAGCAAGTTTGAGCGTGGTTAGTAGTTGGAAGGGGATCAATCGTTCGATGCTGTTGGCACACTCTCCCTCGATGAGTCTTTTGACTCCCTGGAGGTGTCAAATAATAATAATATATTATTTACCATGGCTGGTTGGTTTGTTAAAGTTGCTACTAAGAACATTATTAGCAAACATCTAGCAAGTAGTGGCACATTATCCTGAAGGTAAATATTCAGAAGCATGATATGGTGTTCCACTGTAGTTGTAGAAATGTACATATATCTTCTTGTTGGAAGGAATGGAGAATGGGTGGGAATCTGATATCCTTTGATATTAGGTAGATTTTTTTTTTTTCTATAAGACTAGATATTTTAACAGTAATTTGTTGCTGAATGAATAATTTACATTGGTCTTGATTTGATTTATTTTACATTTAAATTAAATTTATATGTTTATAGTGAGATGTATGATGTATGGATTTGGAGATGATCAGAATCCTTATACTGAATCTGTTGATCTTCTGGAAGATCTGGTAATTGAATTTATCACTGAAATTGTAAGTATTTTAATACATCTAATCTTTTTAAAGTATAGATATGTTTTCTGTGTATGAAATCATTTTATACCTTATTTTTTTATGCTACATACACTGGTGTTATTTCTTTCCTTTCATACTTTCTTCTGTCTAATATTTGTAAGCAGTGTAGTCACTGATATAAGAAAGAAATTTTGATTTTTGTCAACAAAAAAAGATGTAGTTTATTTTGCAACCCCGATTGCTCTTCCTTCTTAGTACCTTCTGAAAAGAGGATGTGAGGCAAGGCAAGCCAGAGTATAGTACTGATTAGAATCTTTTGTAGGAATAAATAAAAACTTAGATTGGTAATCTTATACTGTTATGTTTTTATTGTACTTCAAATGCATTTTTTATTTTATATTATTTTATTTTCACCTAAAATTGAAAAATCTAGCTTTTGACCAACTGTGTGTGAAACTGCATTAAAAGTTCAACTGTCTTTTTTTTTAGTCTTTTGTTAACTTTGAAACTTGATTTCAGGAATATTTGTTTTTTAGTAATTATATGAAGAGCCAAAGGCTTCAATTTGGTGACATGAACTTTTTTAAGTTAAGGGATATTACATCCCATATTGTTTCTTAACCGAATAAGAAACTCAGAGTTTCATGCCGAATGTAGAACAGTAATACAATTCCTAGGAGCTAAGTTCACATTACGGGAAAAATACCAAGAATAGTAGGGTATGTAAGTTCTGTTCGCTATAAACTTGGTATTAACTAGGTCTACCTATTCACTGATGAGACTCAATAAAGGTTGAAACCGGTCTGGGTAGTGACCTTCTCTCATAATGTAGAACAGTAATACAGCTCCTAGGAGCTAAGTTCACATTATGGGAAAAATACCAAGAATAGTGATCAGTGCTTGCTCCACCCTTACTATGAGTTGCCTCAGTGTTCCACTACCAAATGGGTCAGTTGCACTATCCAGGTATTTGCTTACGCTTGGAATCACCAAACTTTATATAGTTTCTATATTCGGCATGAAACTCTTTGAGTTTCTTATTTGGCTAAGAAACAATATGGGATGTAATATCCCTTAACTTAAATAAATTTGTATTTTAGATTGCTTGTTTGTTTGTTTGGACAAACAAACAAATAAGCAATAATTAATAATAACATTATAAATGTTGGAAAATAACCAACATATATGATGTTATTAATGTTTAAATATACTACAAAAGGGGCCATTTTTCAAAGCATAGCCAGTTGGTTGGCCCAGCTAAAATACCTGCTCTCCAACTAACAAGCTGTGGGTTCGAATTCTGCTATGGCATGGTGAAGAAAAAAATTCAAGCATATGAGCATAAAGCAATTAGAAACCTT
Organism: Typopeltis vanoorti; assembly: GCF_054136105.1. NCBI lineage: Eukaryota > Metazoa > Arthropoda > Arachnida > Uropygi > Thelyphonidae > Typopeltis > Typopeltis vanoorti. The sequence continues at coordinate 32,826,819 of NC_143567.1, read as the reverse complement.
GTGAATAGGGAGAACATGCAAATGTAAACATTGATAAACTAATCAGTTTTAACTAGCTTCTTTGTTTGTTTTGTAATTATTTTTTATTCCATGGTACAAATTTGGTTTGTGGTATCTACTACTTCAGATTTCTTCATTTAGTGATATAAGTTTAAAAGGATGAAACAACCTTTAGCTAAAATATTTTAAGAACCAGTCTTTTAAAAATTGAGTAAAAATTAAAACTTTTTGATATTCTTATTATCACCATTAAGACTCATTGCAGGAATCCACACTTTCACACAAAAAGATAATTTAACTGTGCCTGAAACCTGTTCATAGGTTGCTGTACTCATCACATTCTCAGGCAATGGATTCCTCACCAGCTACTTTCTGTGCAAAGAACCTGCTCCTCACTACTCCTTCATTCACATCCTTTTTATAGAGTCTCCAGGAAGGGCCTCTTGTTCAATCCTTCCCCTTCTATTCTAGAAAAACATATCTCCATGTTAAACTAGTAACAACCTCTTGCCAGTTATGTCTTAATCATATCCACCTTTTTTTCTGATCACTAGACTCTGCAGATTGCATTCCTTTGATCTGTTTTTACATTCCAGAGCTATACTACCTTAGTGAATCTTCTCTGATTGCTCCATCTCTGAGATATTCTCCTCCTCCTTGAAAACCAAGTAACTTGATCTGTGCACAGTAGTTCATATGTGGCCTGATCAAGGCCTTGTACAAGGCAATTCATAACCTTTTTCTACTTCTACATGTTAAGGTTCTCATCATTGCCATGATCTTTTGTTATTCTCCTTGCAGTTTTAGCAAGTGATCCTAAACTTCAAGTCTCTGTTCACTCACCACTCCCAAATCTTTCATCTTCTCCACCTCCTTCAAAATTTCCTTATTAATTGTATACTATGCATCTCATACTGACTTACCAAATTTCAAGATCTTACACTTTGTAACACTGAACTGGTAGCTCTGCTCACATAATCTATTCAGATCCTTCTCTAAAAACTTCACTCCCTTTTTGAAGTGGAATAATTTTACTCTCCTTTCACTTCTGTGGGACTCTTCCTGTTGCAAGGCTGTTGTTAAATAGGTATGCTAAGGGCTCTGTTAACTCCCTGGAACAATCATTCTGCGAATTCCCACTTCCTCTTTAACATGTCACATTCATGAGGATGAAATACCCTGACAAATAGGTCAATATCTCAACTATATCCTCTGCTACAGTTACAAATCTATCATTTTCATGTTATTCTCCCATAATCATTCTTTCTTTTACTTGCCACATATTAAAAAAACTCTAGGAATTTTTTCTTGGCCTGATTGTCTAATTTCTGCTCATACTGCACTTTTGCTGCCCTTACCAACCGAGTCACTTTCCATGTCTGCTTTTTGTACTCTGTATGCAACTCATTATCATTATTCATCTTCTGCTGCCACCTCCACAGTGCTTTTTTTTTTTTTCTTGATTGCATGCTTAATTTCTTCATTCATTCATTTTACACCTACTTTATTCAGCCTTTTGTCATTTGGGATACATTCAGACATTGCTACTGTTAATTAGTTCTTGATTAGTGCCCAAGCAGTATCTATCTCCTTTTCACCCAATTCCTCTTTCCACACTATAGTTCCCAGTTGTCTTAAGTTTTTCATAATCACTAGCCTTGTAGTTCTACATATATCCTTTTCTCGCAGTTCTCATGTGAGCAGCTACAATTCCAGGTGATTGCTTCTTGGTCACCCTTGCCAACCGGGGTAAGATTAGCCGCTCCATTCCCAATCACAATCTCTGATGATATAATATGATCTAAGATTCTTAACCATTGTGTGTCTAGGACACACAAGAGTTAAGTCTTTACTCTGAGAATAAATTTATTTACACAAGTAAATATTGCCTAATATAGCTGTCCCACAAAACTCAAATTCATTCTCCTTATGCCCAGATGCTACCTATTTATTGCAATCAGCATTACCATAATTAAAATCACTAATAACATACTCTTCTTTTGCTAAACTAATTTGCTCCACATTTCTTTGTCTCCACCCTTCACATACCCAGGCCTATAACAACAACCAATTAAATATCTCATCCTGTCATCCTCCATCTCAAACCATGCTGCTTCAAAACCACTGCCACTGTTTTCTACCTTGGATCTCAACCTTGTGCAGGCATAATTCCATACTACAGCAGTTCTTCCTCTCTTCACAAAAAACATTATACCCTTCCATTTTTATATCAGGACATTTGTATCTTCATTCAACCATGCTTTGCCTATTCCAACTTGGTGAACTAAATGAACTCAGAATGTTTACATTAGTAATAATATTTTTCTAAGATTAAGGCAATAGATTGTTATTTCTGAAAGAAGAAAACTTGATAGTAGAGTTTTTTTCATAATTAGAATGAGTACAGGAAAACCACGCTTAATGCGATTAATTAATCCATCAATTAATGCACAGTAAGCAAAATCATGTTAAGCAAATACAATAAACAATAGGAATAATTATAATTCATCCATCAGTAGCGTAAATTTGGGAAAAAAAATTACGGTATAAGCTATATTAGAGGATAAAATCATCAAAGTTAATAAAAATCAATTGTTTAATTTTACAAAAAAAATTCATCATCATCAAATTCCTGACATGTAACCTCAAAGGGTATACAGGATATGATAGTACTACATGAAAAATTTACATCATCCCTAACTTCCTATCTACAATTTTCCACCAAATCAGTCTGTTACTTGTCAAGACTCCAACATTATCAGATCTTATATTACTATCATGTAAGGCACTTTGTACCGTATCAATCCACCTATATCTTAGTCTTCCTCTGTGTCGTTTTCCTGCCAACCTGGCAGAGAACACTTGTTTTGCTAATCTTTTCTCACCCATTCTGTGTAAGTGACCATACCACCTTAGATTAGCTCTGCTAACGCATTCCTGGATGCTGACAAAGTCAAGTTCTTTCCTAATATCCTCGTTTTTAATATGGTATTGCCATTGATGCCATCTGATCACACCTCTAATCTTTCTCAGGACTCTCATATCTGCGGTCTCTAGTCTTTATTCAAGTGTTTTACTTCTAACCCAGTTCTCAGATCCATAAGTTAAAACTGGTTTGAACACTGTCTTGTATACAGCTAATTTAGTGTTCCAACTAATTTCTCTCTTATTCCTTTTGAATTTATTCAATTGACTTCCCACCATACCAGCTTTGTTGATTCTGTTGTCTATTTCCATATTTGATTTACCACCTTCACTAAAAATCGTGCCTAAGTAGCGGAAATGTTTTACTTGTTCCACAGGTTCTTCGTTCAAAACACGAGTAATATTTTCAATGATCCAATCTATTTTCATTGTCTTTGTCTTTTTATTGCTGACCTTCGTATCATATCTATTACAACAGTTATTCAATTTAGTCAGGGAATCTTGCAAACTTGTAGCGGATTTATTTAGAAGTATAACATCGTCCGCATAAAGCAAAGAGTTAACATTAACATCTCCAATTCTGATATCATGTTTAATACTACTTTCCTTCATAATGTGATCCATATGAATAACAGAGGGGATAATGTACATTCTTGTCTCACACCAGATTTAACATTAAACCATCTTCCGGTACTTCCTTCAATTCTAACTGCTGACGTGCAACTCAAATAAAGGCTAAGCATTGCTTGATATAATACCCCATTGACACCATCATAACTGTAGTGGATTGAATAGCTTGGCATATGCCTTTTCCAGATTGACAAAACTTAAATAGAGATCTTTGTTATATTCCCATGCATTCTCAACTATTTGTCGCAAAGTGAAGATCTGATCCTGACAGCTTCTATTTGGCGTGAATCCAGCCTGTTCTTCACCAAATTTTCTTCCACAATTCTTTTTGACCGTTTCTCAAGTATACTGGCATAAATCTTGCCTGGAACAGTCAGTAGGGATATACCTCTATAATCCTCACATTCAGTTTTATTTCCCTTTTTATATGTGGGTACTATGAGAGCTCTACTCCAATCATTGCGAATTTGCCCCTCTGTCCAGGCTTTCTGAACTATGCAGTGCAGCCACTGAAACTTTTATGCCACCATACTTCACCATTTCTGGTCGAATATCATCTACTCCTGCTGCCTTTCCACATTTCAAGCCTTTGATGGCTTTTTCTACTTCAAGTATGGATATGTATTTCTGACTGCATGCCTGGTCAGTGTTTTTTACCACTGTGCTGTCATCACTGCTTGTTTCATTTAGCAATTTTTCGAAGTAATTACTCCATACTTCAAGGATATCTTTTTCTCCCATTTTCATGTCACCTTTATCATCTCTAACTCCTTTTACAGCACTCTTTCCTCCATTTCTAAGCTTCATCAACAACCTCCAGAATATCTTACCACCTTCTTGATATTTATTTTCTATGTTCTTGTCAAAGTCCTCCCATGACTTTAGTTTAGCTAGTTTTACACAGTGTTTAGCTTTCTTACATTTGTCTCTGTAATCTCCAAGAGCACAAGCTGACTTATTTGCCAGGAACGTTTGATATGCTTTCTTCTTTTCCTTCACTGCCTCTTTAACTTCCTATGTCCACCATGGAGCTCTGATTTTTCTATCCTTGCAGACAACCTCACCATATGCCTCTCTGGCTGAATCGATCAGGGGTTTTCTTCAAGGTTTGCCATTGAAACTTCAAGGTTTGATTCTTGTTCTCGAACTCTTTCATTTTTTTCTTCAATAATCTTTGTGTATTTTAGTCTACAGTTCACATCTGAGAGCTGCTCAACTTTTATTCGCTTTAAAATTTTCTTACATGTCATACCTTTCAATATAAAATTCAATTTTATCATGCTCAGGACTGAATAGTGATCACTTCCAATTTCAAATCCTCTGTACACTCTGGTGTCCTGCACCAGAGAGAAAACATCACTATCAACAATAACTTAGTCGATAAGACTTTTCTTATTCATGTGAATTTGTGCACATTTTTATGTTGGAACATGGTGTTAGTAATAACCAGTCCATGTCCTGAGCAGAAATCCAACAGGTATTTGCCATTATTATTTGCTTTGCTCTTTTCTCCAAATTTTCCCAAAACATTTTTGTATGTCTGACAATCACTTCCTACTCTGCTATTTAGATCTTCCAACAAGGACCAACTTTTCCTTTTTCATTGTGTCCGTGGCTTTCTCTAGAGCCTCAAAAAATTCCTCCACTTCTACCTTAGTAGAGCCTTCTGTGGGACCATAGGCACAAATAAGTCTCATTGTCCAGTTCATCATTCTGATATTTGACCACATCACTCTACTTGAGACTGCCTCCCATTCAAGAAGATTAGCCTCTTATTTTGTGTTGAATACTAATTGCCTGAATATAGCATTTTGTATTTATTGCTCAGTAAGATCTCACCAGTTTTTGTCTTTTTTGTTTCATTCACCCCTATTATGTCGATCTGATACTTATCTAATTCCTCATCTAGCTCCATTTCTTTGCCATTCAGGCTTCTTATGTTGATAGTACTGATCTTTAACTCTGGTGATATTGAGTTTGGGTGTGCTTTCAGATTTGTTCCAGTAGTTGACTTTTCGCTGTTCGCCCTGGTTCACTGACGAAAATAACAGAGCCTTGTTTAACCAGGCGACGCCTGAGCTGGCATGAAATTTTGTAATGTTGTACCATCATTTTGTATATCAGTTTAAGCCAATAGGAATAAAATTTTGTCGGCTAAATCCCAAATTGCCAGCCGATCCTTGTTCATTCAGTATCCAGGTAGATACCCAACAGAATGCACTGTGAGAAGGTGAGGATTGGACATTAGGTCAGAAGATCTGATCGGTTCTCTGCATGCCTTTAAAGGCTATGTGGAGGTCTCCTCTCAGTTATACAGCATTGATCCTTAAGCACCCCCTCAAAAAAAAATTAAGTAATGATATTTGAATCGTGTCGTGCTCGATTTTTTCATTTTGTGATGCAATTTGTGATACCTGGCAATTGCTTTATCAAGATTTTGAAGCTTCGTTTGATATCAGGATCAGCATCAAACAAAATTTCCTTAGCATACCCAATGTTATTGAAAACTAACTCAAGCTGTTTTGCAGTGAGCTTCTTAGTTGTAACATTCTCTTCTTCGCACTTCTTATCTTCTTCATGTGCCCTCTCTTCTTCTAGTTGAACGAAATCATTCCCGCTTAACTGTTCTGAATTGGAATAATGCAAGTTTCTCACATCTTCATTATCATCATCAAATTCCTGCCATGTACCCTCAATGGATGTACAGGATATGATAGTACTACATGAAAAATTTACATCATTACTAACTCCCTATCTACAATTTTCCTCCAAATCAGTCTGTTACTTGTCAAGACTCCAACATTACCAGATCTTATATCCAGTTCATTAAATCCAAGTTCTTTTCCAGTTGTGCTGATTTCTTCAATAATGTTAGATCTTGGATTTTGTGCATGATAAACTAACATAGGCTTGAGCTTAAAGGCTATGCATTGCTTCCTAATAAAAGCGTAAAAATAAAAATAAAAGACAGTCTTTAGATACTATGTATCCTGGTTGAGATACTTCAATCAGTTTTGGCTAGGAAAGTTTTGGTTGGCATATGCTTCCAAAAGAGACCGTTTTCGTCGATGTCGAATATTTGCCGATCATCATAATCACCCTCCTAAATTATCATTTGCAATTCTTCAGGAAACTTGGTCACAGAATGTTTGTCAGCACTAGCAGATTCTCCAGTTGTTCTTACATTATGCAGACCAGCTCGATTTTTAAAACGGTCAAACCATCGTAAACATCCAGAGTGATAGAAGATGGCCCATCTTGATCATTAAATGGCTTCTATTTTGAGTGATCTGCATGCTTAAAGAACCATTAGTAACTTTTACTTGTTCTTTATATTCTTTGCTCTTATTTAATATAGTCCATACTGTAGAATTCGCTGTATCCCAGGTCTCGCACAGTCGTTGTATTAATTAGCACCACTTTCATGTCTCTTAATGACTTCCAGCTTTTCCGCTTGCAGCAGATAGGCAATAAAAAAATTTTGCATCGCGTAAAAATATCCCATTAACTGATTGATCGCTCGCCTAAAGCGGGAAATAGTATCATTTCACTCAATCGCACTAACTGATTATCACGCATATCGAATTCGCGTTAGCGAGGTTTTCCTGTATCTTATTGTCATACTATATCATTGTATTCTTTTTTTCTTGGTTTAGTTTTTATTATATTTGGTGAATTTATATATGAATGTTTATGTTTGCTGTGACATTATGTTAACTGTATTTTGGTGTTCTCGGTATACAGATTTCTACTGCTGAAATCTGTTATCAGCAGCACTATTGCTAGATGAAGTAGTAGCACTTTCACCCATTTTTGATTTTTAATGCTGTGGCAACTTTTTTCATACTTTTAAAAATGTATATAGAATTAAATTTCTATTTTAATTGCATTTAATTCTGTATAAATTTTTTATTTACCAAAAAAAAAATGCTCTATAAGTCAGGAAATATTTAAGCAAATTAACTTTGCACATGTGCAGCAGGTGCACATTATCGATTCAACTGAATATAGGAACATATGGTAATAAGGGAGCTCAATTTGTAAAATTCTTATAGTTATCTTAGAAGCATATAGTGGAAGAAACAAAGATCAAGAGTCATATTTCATTGTAGCATGAAAGAATTCAATTGTGATGTCATCTTTGTCTCTAATTAGTGAGAGTAATCACATCATCTTGATGTGGGAGTGAGTAGGCAGTTATTTGCAGTCTCAAGGAGAAAAGAATTTTTGTGGAATTACAAGACAGGTGATTATAATAGCCTTGAAAATCAGCTTGATGGAGGAACTTGAAGGAAGAGAGCTGAGTAGTGTATGAAAGCTAGTTAATTTTTTTTTTTTTTTTTTTTTTTTTTTACAACAGAGATGACTAGGGAAATTATGTAGGAATTACAGATGAAAAATACATTAAATTATTTAAATTTATAAGGAAATCGAGATTTCCTTATAAATTTAAAATGTATAATAATTTTAAATTTATAATCATTTTAAATCCGTGTAATCCTGAAAGAAATCCCAATTTCTTTCAGGGTTACATAGTGATCAGTATTCGTTATGAATAATTTATGGAGACACACTACCACATCATCATTATTATTACATACAGGCACCCCAATGGAGTCTGTAAGACTCATTGCAGAAGGTCCATTTCATAAACATTAATCAACAATTACAATATCTGTCATATTTAGTCTTCAAATCATTCACCAACAAAGCACTCTCAGTTGACTCTGGCAATCTATTCCACTCATTCACCACTCTCCAAGCAAAATATCTAGTCCTCACTTCCTTGCTTACTTCACTGTTACTCAATTTCCATGGATGACCTTTAGTTCTCACGTTATTCATGTACTGAAAGATTTCATTCACATCAATCTTATAACTCCTTTCTCCCAAGCAACTTTTATGTCCTCTATCACATCTCCCTTTATTTACTGATCAACTCAGCTTCTATAACCCACAAATCTTTGTTCTCTCCTCATATGAATCATCAAACAGTCCTACAATCTTTGTTACTCACTTCTAAATCTGCTCCACCTCATCCACTTCTCCAAGAAACCCAGGCAACCAGATCTGTACACAATCCAGATGAGTACTTATCAAAACCTTATGAAGTTAAATAATAACCTTCTTGTCTCTGCATGTCAGGGTGTTCTTAACCAGGTAATCCTCTGAGCTGTTTTAGCCACTTTTGTAACATGTCCTCTGAATTTCAACTCCACCAATATCCCCAAATCCCTGGCTTCATCAAGTTCCTATAGTACACTCCCATCAATATGGTACACAGCTAGTAATCTTTTCACTCCAAAATGCATAACCTTACACTTTGCCACATTAAATTGGCATCCATTTTTCTGTGTCCATACTGCTAGTCTGTTTAAATCATCCTGTAAAATATCAACATCATCTATATTGACTATTGCTCTACTTAAATTTTGCATCATCTCCAAAGAACTGAATACTTCCCCTCAGACCATTTCCTATATCATTAATGAACAAATTAAATAGTAGTGGCCCAAATGCAGAGCCTGTGACACATCGCTAGTCACAGGCCTTCTATAGGACTGTGCACCTGTATAAACTACTATCTGGTATCTCTTATTCAGTTCACTAGCTTCATGTCCATACCAATTTGATGGAATTTATGTATCAGGATTCTATACAGTATTCTATCAAATGCCTTTTTTGAAATCCAACAGTATGTCTGTATAGCCATTACCTTTATTCAACTCAGCTGTCACCTTATGGAAAGTGAATGAGTTACTAAAGCATGACCTATCCTTCACAAAGCTATGCTGTTTCCTCCTCTCCTCCCCATACAGTATCCCATTCCTAACCACTTATTCCTGAATTTTGTTGGTAACCAACTTCTCCAATACTTTGACCTGAAATGCTAATTGGCCTATAATTAGCTGCTTCAGTCTTGGAGCCACCTTTACACAATGGAACTATTTTTACCTCCTTCCATTCCCTTGAGACTCTACATGAGCTGATATCCTGTAAAACCTATAGCTCTATTGATATGCAGATTCTGTAATATGGAACATACTTTAATGAGATAAAATAAAACTTGATGTTTTGGCCTTTATATTAAGGTCATCCTCAGGAATACATACATATACACTAGATCACAAGCTAAATCGGTACGTACTACAGTGGGCTAAGTATAACGGCTTTAGTCAGCTGTTATCCATAGTCTGACCTCTGGTGGAGGGAAAAAAATACATAAACGAATAAAGATAAAAAACTAAATTAAAAAAAATACATTTGCAAAACTAGTTTTTAGTTTTCCATGTTAGTTTCCTATGGTCCTGTTCTATTCCCTTTTTTTGTTTGTTTCAGAGATTACGGGATTATTATCAAATATTTATTCTGATATCCAATATGTGGGTTAAACCTGCTTGAACAATTGTTGGAGTTTTTCTTTTTCTGGATGCTATGTGCGTAGATGAACCATCCAAATCCTTGGGACTTTTAAGCACGATTTTTGTTGAGATTTGTTGGTGTGAAATTAAATTATGTAAACTTGTGATCCTGTGCGTGTGCTCCTGCGCACACCTAAGGATGATGTTGATATAAAAGTCAAAACATTGGATCTTATCTTAATCTAATTAAAGGAAGTTCTATAACATGCTGTGTTTTCAGGATTGCATTTGTATGAGGAATATAAGGCTAGTGCAAATGCTATCCTGATGTGAGAAAAGAGGAGACTAGAACTACATTCCAAGGAAAATCATGAGGAGTTCTTTTGTTATGGGGCAAGTTCAAGGAAAAATAATTATGGAGCAGCTGGTCAGGTGACCAGAATAGATAATACAGGAGAGCTATTAAATTATTTTATCAGAGTATTTCTTTCTTGTGAAACAGTTATTATTCCTGCAGGGAGAATGGAAAGGGTCAAGGGATTGAAAGCTAAGTACTCTGAATATTAACAAAGCAATGGGGCACTAGATGATATTTCATTACATGCTTTAAGTGGATGTCTACAAAACTGACAATACTATTGATCTGTTTGTTTAATTTAATTCTTACAACTGGAAGAGTCCTTGAGAAGTGAAAAGCGTCTGCCATTGCATAAAGGGTGGTGGTAAAATGGAGGTGTCACGCTTCAGACCAGTTAGTATTTCTTCTATGGTGACTGAAAAATCAGGAAGGGCTGATATACAGAATCAAAATGAGGATATTATTTATAGAGGTGAGTATGTACTTCTTACCCCTGTTTTAGAGTAGAGCTCCATTCATTAGTCAGTAATGATTATGTCCTTTAGTTGGAAGAGACCTGGGTTTGAATTCTATCTAGGACGGTCTCATAAAAGCAGCCACAGTCATATGAAAGTCATAAGAGTTTTTTTTTGTCCTAGAATCTTGGGGTTATTTTTTCATTCTGATAAACAACACATTTAATTAGCAAACATAATACTGGCCTCATAGCCTTAGTTGCTTCAGGCCATAATTCATAACATTCCAATCCAAGGAGATTTCATATGTGATTTTTCTAGATTTTGCAAAAGCATTTCGAAAGGTTTCTGCACAAGTTAATGTTTAAGTTGCAACAAATCAGTTTAATCAGTTCAGGCTAGTGCAGGGATCAGCAATCTTTTTTTTTTTTTTGGTCAAATAGCCATTTTAGTGAACATGGCATTCAGTCGAATATTTCAAGAGCCATGCCTAAGAAAAAGTCATAGTAATAGAAATAATGTGATACTTCTGATTTAAATTGATTATATATTTGTTTACCTTGAAATCAGTTTTCTATTTTTATTAAAAAAAAAAAAAAATAGAAGTAGACTATCCTCCATTTCTTTTCATTTAACAAAAATTGAACTCATCTCTGAAGAGCACAAGTTGTTGACTCGTGGGCAACAGCTGAATTGGTGGTGTGACATATCAACAAGTTGTGTATGGGGAAAAGAATATTGAGAAGGAAGATTATAAGTGAAATTCCACAGGACTTTGTACTGGGACCATTACTATACAGCTTTTATGCCAGAAATATTGTCACTAGATTACAGGAAATTCGTTTGTTTGTAGGTGATGTGAAGCGTTATTAGGAAACAAGCCAGAAAGGTGAACAGATGGATTTAATTTAATGTAGTTAAATGTGAGGTTTTGAACTTGAGGATCCACAGATGAAAAGTTGCATATTGGTAGAGCTATACCAGAGCAAGCAAGGGAGGGATTTTGATAAGGAATGAAACAGCTTTATTATTTTTAGTATATTTGCATAAGATCTAGGTTCCAATCATAGGTTCTTCTTCACAGATTCTGATACAAACAACCTTTATAAAGGTTTTTCAGTTGAAAGTGAGTTAGCCACTCATACATAAGAAGCAGATTTTTTCCTTACACCCAAATACTCTGGTTTTTCATCCCATAAAATAGGTAAACCAGTCAGAGAGCACATGCACTGAATAGACAGCCTCCTAACATTAGTTGCTTTAGCTAGAATTCCAGCTAAATTAGTGAGTATATACAGAAATCAATTTAATCTGTATATGGTATGCATTCTTCATGTTTGCATCTTGACTCTTTTTTTTTTTTCAGACACATAAGGCTATGGAAATTGGGAGGACTGGAAGGGTACAAGTTGAAGATATAGTATTTCTAGTGAGGAAAGATCCACGAAAATATGCACGTGTAAAAGATCTACTGACAATGAATGAGGAACTAAAGAAGGCCCGTAAAGCCTTTGATGAAGTGAAATATGCGTCAGTTTAAAAATTGTGTTTACAGACTTTTGTAAGTTTTGATCAAGTGTACTTTTGTAAATAATGTTATTGCTATTTAATAAATTTTTATCAACTTCTAGACTAATTTATTGACAATTTTAGTTATCACAATGAAATATTGTATTTTTGCCTTCAGTTGGATCGTAATCTCTTAACAAACCTAAGTAGGGTTATTAAGATCCGGCAATAGTTTTATTTGCTTACATCAATCATTTGAGTTATTTTCTAGTAAAAATAATTGATTAACTCAGTGGATATGCATGTTTAGATTATAAGTACATGTCAAATGTTCATAACTGTTTCTAACTGATGAGATGAGAAAAAAACCAAAGCACTACCAATTTCATCCTATGTAATTCTTTAAATATTCTATAATAATTATTATTTAGAAACAATCAGAATTTTATAAATTTTTTGTAATGAGGTTACACTTTAAAATGTTATAATAAAAGATAAGGCTTGGTTTAGCTCCTTAACTATAGGCTACTCATCTGTGACAAAATAAATTTTGTTTTTATGGTGGCTTTTTTTGCTTTGTACTCTGTTTCTCAGTGCCTTCAAATGGCTTAAGGCTCATTTCTTTCACATAAGGCATCTTAGTACACAATTATGTTAGCATTAGGAATCATCTGAGTTTTTCTGTTGTCTGATAGATGAGTCATTTAGACAAGTTTTCTGTTTTTTGAGATTCAGCTAGGTGCTTTCTAGTTGGCTTAGTGGAAAGCCCTTCCACTTTCCAGCTAGTAGTTCATAGCATGAGTTTGAATTTTACTTTTTTAACATGTCTTTGAAAGTCTTTTGGCCCAGTGTGAAACCATTCATCCTGCCTTACTGAAGGCCTGATATGGCTTGAAAAGTTCCATGTTTGTTCTCTATTGTAGAGTTGCCTTTGGATAATCTAGCCATCTAGCCTGTGGTACTAATGTACAACAGGTTTACAACCTTTTGAGATTTGCATTAAAAAATTTATATGTGGGAAACTTTATTTGCACATATGCTTGAAAATATCTAGTTTATAAGAGCATATCTTATGAAACAGAAATAACAAAAATAAGCATCTGTGATTCAACAGCTATTTTGTTGAAACTGCAATGAAAAAAAAAAAAAAAGACTGGTCTACACTTTTCTAAATCTTATTATAAGATTTAGAAAATGTTCATAAATTCTTTTCATTATATATTTAGGGAGGAAAAGAATTCTACAGACTTGAGCGCGAATAAACAAGATATAGAATAAGGCAATAGCTTTATTCTAGCTCTGAATGAATTTATAAGGCAATTGCTATATACTGATTGCTATCAGAAATTTTTGTTTCATAGTGCAGACATACTTTTTAACTATGATGTTTAGTTTTCAACTTAATAAAGATGTTATCTGGAAGGAATGGTTTAACAATAAAAGAATGAAAGTATAAATATAAAGTATTTTAATTAAAAAGGAAAATTATAAAATATAACAGAATTTTAGAGGCTATTATTCTTTTAAATCTATTGCACTCCAGTTGCTTTACAGTTCCAATAGATTTTGTTCCATTTTTGATTCATTCAATGTTAATGATTGACTTAGAAGTTCTGGAATAACTTTTTGTATTTAAATAAAAATTTTAAAGAGCTTGTGCTACTTTAATAAGTGTATGATTATATAATTTATGATCAATTCCTATGTTTAGGACTTTGTTTTGAAATTATGTATACATACATACATACATACATACAGGGTTTCAAAATAAAGTATCCCTATTCAGAGCAATCTCTAGAGAGAGAACTAGTAGATGAAATACTTTCAAACTTGTGGATACCCTAATCTGATCATGGGGAAAAGACTTATAATAATACAAAAAAAAAAAAAGTTTAAAAATGACTAATAGGGGAAGTATTTTGGTTTAACCGATAAGAATACAATTTGGTCAGCTAAATCCTAAATTGCCAGCCCATCCTCGTTCGTTCGGTATCCAGGTAGATATCCAACAGGGTGCACCATGAGAAGGTGAGGATTGGACATTAGGTCAGAAGCCCTGGTCGGTTCTCCGCATTCCTTTAAAGATTATGTGGAGGTCTCCTCTCAGATAATTGATGATGACGATAATAGGGGAAGTTTGGCCTGCAACCAAGAGAAAATTACATTTACATGAACCAAATGGTATATGATCACGAACTGATTCAGCGTAAATGACAAAGTTATTCGATGATGTTCTATTTTGCTCATTTCATAAAATAATGCAATACAAAAAACATATCACATAGAGCTGCCATATTGCAAGGAGAGCTGGATGAACAATGGAGGCAAATGTGAGGTTCAATGTATTGGCCTTTGTGCAGAAGAGCTGACATACTGCAAGGAGCTGTCAAGGAGAGCTGGATGAACAATGGAGGTGAATGTGAGGTTCAATGTATTGACATTTGTGCAGAAATAATACTAATAGCTAATACTGCCATACAGCATTGACTACAGTGCAATGCAACTGATCTGTCAAAAGGTTTTGCACATGATGTGTGATTTTGTCTTTCATATCTACCAGATGAAGAACTTTGCCCTGATACACCATGCTTTTGAGGTAAGCCAAAAGTCACCAGGGTTAAGATCTGGTGAACACTGTGGCCATTTCTTAGCAAATGAGTGACTGATTACTCTATCCTCTATGAATTGTTGATCTTTGCATTCTTTGTGGGAAGATGCTCCATCTTTCATCAACCCTGTTGTGTTCAAGCATTCTCTGCACTGCAGTTTCTGGATGACAATGTTAGTGTTACTGCTCAACGTCCAGTAACACGCAGCCATGCCAGCGCAGGTCAGAGGTCTGGTTCTATAGATTTCTTCAAAGAAAAACAGCCCAATAATGAATGTGGCCATAAATTCTCTCTGCACTGTGGTCTTTGGTGAATGTAAGGGAACTGGAAATGCACAGGAATTCTCTGTAGCCCAGATATGGCAGTTTTGAATGTTTACTGTTCCAGAAACATGAAATTGCACTTCATCACTCTATATTATGTTCCAAGGCCACTCATCCACCTCCATGCGTGCCTGCCAGAAATGTCAACACAAATGTTTTTCAGATGGTGGCATCTCTTGTTTGCAACTCTTGGCTGTGGATCAGTTTATATGGGTAACATTTTATGCAAAGTTGAGAGAAAGCTAGCTGATGAGGCCAAAGAAACCCAAAAGAGTTCTTTTGATGTGTGGTAAGTAAAAGGAGGAATGACTTCAAAAAGTATTGGTAGGAGGTAACAGAACCAAACCAAATAGTTGAATTACTGAGTGAACATTTTGCAGGGGTGTGCCATCTAGGTGGTGACATTGCAATGCTAGATGTGACATTGACTGATAAGAGAATAGAGGTCAAAGGAATGGAGGTGCTTAAAATAATACACATCCTCAATACAAACAGGGGGATATTGGCTCATGTATTACAAGAACATGCAAGGGAATTATCAGCTCCTCTGACCAAACTATTTAATTTAAGCTTCGGTATTCTGGGAAAGGTACCAATGGAGTGGAAAGAGGGCAAAATAGTTCCATTGCATAAAGGAGGCTCCAAGACAGAAGTAGCAAATTACAGGCCAATCAGCATTTCAGGAGTGGTGATTAAGGTATTGGAGAAATTAGTCAAAGACAGAATTCAGCACTGGGTGGATAAGCATTTGATACTCTATAAGGGACAACGTGGTTTTGAAAAGAGTAGGTCTCTTAGTGATGTTGCTAGACTTTGCAAAAGCATTTGACAAGATTCTACATAGAACTTTATTGCATAAATTGGATCAAATGGGGGATGAATATGAATCTGGTGATTTGGATTAGAGGGTGGCTGATGAACAGATATCAAAGAGTGGTTTATGGAGGAGTTGACTCAAGGAGAAGGCAGGTGACCAGTGGCATACCACAGGGCTCAGTACTTGGTCCTGTGTTAGTTAAATTGTATATCATGATATAGGAAATGATTTGACAGAAAATATTCAGTTTGTTTGTTTTTTTGTTGAAGGTGATGCAGAGAACCTACAGGAAGACTTAAACAGACTAGCAATATGGGCAAAATAAATGGCTACTAGTTTAATGTGCCAAGTGTAAGGTGATGCACTTTGAGAAGAGATCAGAAGTTGTGTTTTATATTGATGGAACTGAACTGCAGGAAACTGATGATGTGATTGTGGACCAGGAATTGAAGTTTTGAGGGCATATTGTGATGAAGGTAACCAAAACAACACATCAGATTACATGATTGTTGAAGAATGCACCAACAAGCAGGGATTGAGAGGTTATTGTTCCCCAAGGCTTTAATAAGGCCACATCTGGACTACCTATGCACAGATCTAGACTAGCAGATTTTGTGGTGATGAAGTTGTGGAGATCCAGAGGCAAGTAACAGATTGTGATAGATCTGTGGAATGCTCACTGTGAGAATAGATTGACAATCTGTAGGCTTCGAAAATTAGCTTATAAGCAAAAGGGAGGAAACATGGTAGAAGCATTTAAGTTATTAAAGGGGTTTCCAGTAGTTAGGAAAGGTGTTATGACTAGATTTTTGGCTTGGAGGGTGATGGACAAGAAGAATGGGTTGTCAGAGATAGTTGTGGGTGCTTCATCAGTGAATGAGTTTAAGAAGAGGTATGATAGGTGTTGTGTGAATAATTGATCTCCCACAATGAGTCCTTCTGACTCCATGAAGATACCTGTAATAAAAGTTCTGCACACCGTTGTGTATGGCAAATCTAATTGTCTTGCTCGGGCATGTGCACTGCATAAAACTATAGCATTCTCATTTGAATGTTCAACAGCTGCAATTGCAACATCTTCAGTCGCTCAAAATTTCAGATTTACATCATCTTCTTGGTTGGACTAATCGAACTATCTCTTCAAATTGATGAACCATACATCGTACTGCATTTCATGCCATTGAGCCTTTTTGCAAATTCTTTAGACTTTGCAAAAAGTATTCAAATGCTGCTGCAGCATTTTCCCCTTCTCTATAGAAACACTTCACAAGTAAGGCATGTTCAGTCCAAGTAAGACCCATTAAGTCGAATGACTGTAGAGTCAGTCTCACTCCTTCGTTTAGACTGCCTTATGGCTCAAGTATGCAAAATTCCCTTTCTTGGTCACAGTGCCATATTTCTCCTAATGATCATTTTTTGGACTAATTTTTTTATTATCAAATTCCTGATATGTATTCCCAGGGGGTACCATTACTTACTTCCAGTCAACAGTTCCTCCAATAATCTGCTATCTGTCAAGACTCCAACATTATTAGATCTTATATTTCTATCTTTTGAGGCACTTTTTACTGTTATCAAACCTTCTACATCTTGGTTTTCCTCTGGGTCTTTTTCTTGCCAAATTGGCAAAGAACAGTTTGTTTTGCTAATCTTTCGTCTCTTATTCTGTTTAAGCAACCATACCACCTTAGATTAGCTCTGCTAATGCATTCCTGGATGCTGATAATGTCAAGTTTTTTCCTAATATCCTCATTTTTAATGTGATACTGCTATTGATGCCATCTGTTCACTATCCTAATCTTTCTCAGAATTCTCATATCAGTGTCTTGGTCTCTAGTCTTTGATCAAGTGTTTTATTTCTAACCAAGCTCTCAAATCCATAAGTTAAAATTGGTTTGAACACTGTCATGTATATATATAGCTAATATAGTATTTTGACTAATTTCTTTCTTATTCCATATAAATTTATTCAGTTAACTTTCTACAATACCAGCTTTACTAATTCTGTTTTCTATTTCCATATATAGTTTACAATCTTCACTAAAAATTGTGCCCTAAATAGCTGAAATGTTTTACTTCTTCTGTAGAATACAGTTGGTGTTTTCAGTATTTCTACCTGTTTTCATTGTCTTTGTCTTTTTATTGTATCAGTATTCAGACAAGATTTATTATAAAAGTTATTCAATTTACTCAGGGAATCTTGCAGACTTCTGCTCAATTTATTCAAAATTATATATTATAAAAGTTATTCAATTTACTCAGGAAATCTTGCAGACTTGCTCAATTTATTCAGAAGTTTAATGTCATCTGCATAAATAGCTAGGATTAACATCTCCAACTTTGACATCAGATTTAATACCACTTTCCTGGCATTAGATGGATGAGCAGTAGTATCAAGCTTGAATTGCAAAAAAAGAAAATGTTATGGAGAATTTACAAGGAGAAGGGCAATCAGGACACCCATGAGCAGTACAAGGCTCAAGCTAGGAAGGTTACCAGCATAGTAAGAAAAGCTAAATCAGATTATGAGAAGACCTTAGCCAAAGAGATCAAGGGTAATCCCAAAGAGTTCTTCCGCTGTGTGGCAAGTAAGAGGAAGAATGACTTCGGAAGGATAACCTTAGTGGGTGCTGATGGTATTGAAGTGACAAAATCAGATGTAATAGTCGAGTTACTGAGTGATCACTTCTCAAAAGTCTATCACCCAAGTGAGGATATTTCTATACCTATAGCAATACCTAATGTGAGAATTGAAGCTAAAGAATCAGAGGTATTAAATATATTGCAAAACTTAAATGCAAACACTGCGGTAGGCTTAGATGGAATATCAGCTCGGGTGTTGCGTGAATGTGCAAATGAATTGTCAACCCCTCTGACCTGGATATTTAATTTAAGTTTGAACTCTGGTATGGTCCCTAGGGAGTGGAAGTTAGGCAAAGTGGTTCCTTTGCATAAGGGTGGCTCTAAAACTGCGGTATTGAATTACAGACCAATCACCATCTCAGGAGTAGTGGTAAAAGTATTGGAAAAGTTGGTTAAAGACAAAATTCAAGAATGGGTGGATCAGGATATGATACTCTATAGAGGCCAACATGGTTTTGTTAAAGGTAGATCCTGCCTTAGCAATCTATTAACTATTCATAATAGAATAACATCTGAGTTGGACAAAGGAACTGGCTACACAGTGGTACTTCTGGATTTTGCTAAGGCTTTTGACAGGATACCCCATAGAACACTGTTACGCAAATTGGAGCAGATGGGAATGGATATTAAATTCGTGATATGGATAGGAGAATGGCTCATGGAGAGATACCATAAGGTGGTGTATGGAGGAGCCGAGTCCAGAATGAGGCAGGTGACCAGTGGTGTGCCTCAGGGCTCTGTGCTTGGGCCAATGTTGTTTAATTTGTATATAAATGATATAGGAAATGGCTTAAAGGGAGATATTCAATTGTTTGCTGATGATGCAAAGTTGTGTAGTGCAATAAAAAATCAAGCTGATGTTGAAAGTTTGCAGGAGGATTTAAATAAGCTGGTAAAATGGGCAAAAGAAAATGGATGTCAGTTCAATGTGGAAAAGTGTAAAGTCATGCATTTTGGGATTAAAAGATTACCAGCTGTGTACTACATCGATGGAAAGGTACTCCAAGAGATTGATGAGGCTAGGGACTTAGGGGTATTGGTAGATAGGGAGATGAAGTTCAGAGGACACATTGCTAAGGTGTCCAAGATTGCACATAGGATTACTTGGTTGTTGAGGAACACACTGATATCCAGAGATAAAGAGGTTATTATTCCCCTTTATAAAGCATTGATACTTCCACATTTGGATTACTGTGCTCAGGTCTGGTCACCTGGATTCCTTGGAGATGAGGAGGCTGTGGAGAGGGTTCAGAGAAGAGTGACCAAGTTGGTGAGTGGTATAAAAAATGCTCCCTACATTGATAGATTGAGAGCTTGTGGATTGCAGAGATTGGTTGATAGGCGAAGAAGAGGGGATATGATAGAAACATTCAAATTACTAAAAGGTTTTTATAGGATTGATGCAGGGGAAATGTTTCAGCTGTGTGATAGTGATGGAAGAACAAGAGGTCATCTCTGGAAATTAAAGAAGAGTGTGGTTAACAAAGGTGTCAGAACAAGGTTTTTTGCCTGGAGGGTGGTGAATGAGTGGAATTCATTGCCAGACTTAGTTGTGAGCTCTTTGTCTGTAAATGAATTCAAGAAGAGATATGACAGATATTGTTTTGCTAGTTTGGGTCTCCCACGATGAGTCTACTGACTCCATGGAGATACCCGTAATAATAATAATAATAATAATACCTGATTTAACATGAAACTATCTTCCTCTACCTCCTTCAATTCTAACAAATGAATTATAGACTGGGTATTGCTTGATAAGTGTCCAAATTACACCATATAAATGAAGCATTTTGAGCGGCTTTCCTCTTAACACCTTGTCATATGTCTTTTTCAAATCTCATCATCAAATTCCTGACATGTACCCTCAAGAGGTTTACAAGATATGATAGTACTACATGAAAAAGTTACATCACTACTAACTTCCTATCTACAATTTTCCTCCAAATCAATCTATTACCAGTCAAGACTCCAACATTATCAGATATTATATTTTTATCTTATAAAACACTTTTTACCATATCAATCCACCTATATCTTGAGGTCTTTTTCTGCCAAAATGGCGGAGAACACTTGTTTTGCTAATCTTTATTTTCACATTCTTTTAAGTGACCATGCCACCTGATATTGGCTCTGCTAACACATTCCTGAATGCTAACAACGTCAAGTTCTTTCCTGATATCCTTGTTTTTAATATGATATTGCCATTGACCATCTGTTCATGCCCCTAATCTTTCTCAAGACTCTCATATCTGCAGTCTCTAGTCTTTGGTCAAGTGCTTTACTTCTAATCCAGCTCCTCATATCCATAAGTTAAAATTATTTTGAACATTGTCTTGTATACAGCTAATTTAGTGTTTTGACTAATTTCTCTCTTATTCAATATAAATTTATTTAATTGACTTCCTGCCTTACCAGCTTTGTTGATTCTGTTGTCTATTTCTATATTTAGTTTACCATCTTCAGTAAAAATTGTGCCTAAGTAGCTGAAATGTTTTACTTGTTCTGTAGGTACTCCATTCACAATGCAGTTGATATTTTCAATGCTTTTGCCTACTTTCATTATCTTTGTCTTGTTATTGCTCACCTTCATACCATATCTATTACATCAGTTATTCAATTTAGTCAGGAAATCTTGCAGACGTAGCAGATTTATGTAGACGTATAACACCATCTGCATTAAGCAAAGAGCTGACATTAACATCTCCAATTTTGATATCAAGTTTAATAGCACTTTCCTTCATAATGTAATCCATATAGATAATGAATAACGGAGGAGATAATGTACATCCTTGTCTGACACCAGATTTAACAATAAACCATCTTCCTGTACTTCAATTCTAACTGCTGACTTACAACTCAAATAAAGACTAAGTATTGCTTGATATAATGCCCCATTTACACCATATAACTGCAGCGTATTGAATAGCTTCTTCTTCTTTTCCTTCACTGCCTCTTTAACTTCCTGTATCCACCTTGGAATTCTGATTTTTCTATCCTTACACACAACCTCACCATATGTGCGTCTGGCTGAATCAATGAATGTTTTCTTCAGGGCTTGTCACTTGTGTATTTTAGTCTACAGTTAACATCTGAGAACTGCTCAACTTTTATTCACTTTAAAACTTTCTTACATGTTCTTTTCAATATGAAATTCAATTTTATCCTGCTCAAGACTAATTGGTGATCAATTTCAAATCCTCTGTACACTCTAGTGTCCTGCACAGGAGAAAACATCACTATCAACAATAACATAGTCAATGAGACTTTTCTTATTCCTTGCCTTTTCTCTCCATGTGAATTTGTGTACATTTTTATGTTGGAACATTGTGTTAGTAATAATCAGTCCATGTCCTGAGCAGAAATCAACAGGTATTGGCCATTATTATTAGCTTTGCTCTTTTCTCCATATTTTCCCAAAATATTTTTGTATGTCTGACAATCCTTTCGTATTCTGCTATTTAGATCACCAACAAGGACCAACTTTGTATTTTTCATTGTGTCAAAAACATTAAAGTATTGCTTTCTCTAAAGCCTCAAAAAAATTCTTCCACTTCTCCCTTAGTAGAACTTTCTGTGTGGAATCATAGGCAAAATCATTGTCCAGTTCCCCATTCTGATATTTGCCCACATTACTCTACTCGAAATTGTCTGTCATTCAAGAAGATTAGCCTCGTATTTAGTGTTGAATACTATGGCTACTCCTTTTCCTTGATTGTCATTGCCTGAATATAAAAAAATAAAAAAAAATCAAAAAAAAAATCAGCTAACGCCTATGTTGTTCCCATATAGGGAGTAGGCAGGGCCGTTTACCCTATCTAACTTCTCGAGACTGAGTGGGCAGTTCAATCTCCACTGGTAGCCAATCAGCGAGAGAGAGAGAGAGATAGCCCAAGGCTATCACTGATTCTTCGGTATGCAGTGAAGAAGGCGGCAAGATAGGGCCTCCATCTCGTGGTCTCTAACCCTAACACAATATTTTTAGTGTCTGAAAATAGTGTGGGTTCTACGGTTGATTTTCTTGAGTTTATGGGATGAAAAACCTGAGTTTCCAGGAGAAAAAACTCACTAGCCCGTGCCAGAGATCGACTAACTCGGGAACTGGCTGAAAAAAGGCTTAGAAAAATTTCCTCTAGTCGGCGACTAGATTTGAACCACCAAATCCTTTCTTCATGCAGCCAAGTGCTGTAGAGTGTAAACACCACTTCTACTGAGCTACACAGGAGCGCCTGAATATAACATTTTGTATTTAATGCTCGGAAAGATCTCACCGGTTTTTGTCTTTTTTGTTTCAGTTACCCCTGTTATGTCGCTCTGGTACTTTCCAATTCCTCAGCTAGTTCCATTTCTTTGCCATTCAGGCTTCTTATGTTGATAGTACCGATCTTGAACTTTGGTGATGTTGAGTTGGGATCTGTTTTAGGATTTGTTCCAGTAGCTGACTTTTCGCTGTTTCCCTGGCGAAAACAATGGGGGCCTTGTTTAACTGGCTGATGCACCAGCTGGCACGAAATTGATGAGTTGTACCATAATTTAATATTGTGGTTTAAGCCAATAAGAATAAAATTTGGTTGGCTAAATCTCAAATTGTCAGCCCATCCTTGTTTGTTCAGTATCCAGGTCCTAACAGGGTGCACCACGAGAAGGTAACATTGGATATAAGTTCAGAAAGACTGGTCAGTTCTCCACATTCCTTTAAAGGCTATGTGGAGGTCTCCTCTCAGTTATACATTTTTTCAAATCTACAAAACTCATAGATTCTTGTTACATTCCCAAGATTTCTCAACTACTTCTGTTAAAGTGAAAATTTGTTCCTGACAACCTCTGTTTGGTTTGAACCCAATTTGTTCTTCTCCAGGCTTCTCCTTCACAATTTGTCTTAGCTGATTCTCAAGTATACTTACATAAATCTTACCAGGAACACTCAGTAGGGAAATTCCTCTAATTCTCATGAATCATCTGGAATTCGACCCTCTGACCAGACCTTTCTGAATTATGCAATGCAGCCATTGTAAAACTTTTATAATTATTATCATAATTATGATCCACATCTGAACAAAAATGATGGATTAATTATTCCAAGAATATGGAGGACCCATCTTTAACCCGTATAGCAACCAGAAGAAAATCTCAATACAAGTGGACTTTAGAAATTATTTAATGTAGTTCCATTTTTATTTTATTTTTAATTTTGTTAAAATTTTATTTATCTATTTATTTTATTTTATTTTTTCCACCAGAGGTCAGGTTAGGGTAAATGATTAACAAGTATTTAGATTCTTCTTACATTTGTATAGTGCAGTGTCATGTAGTTTGTATCTTATATATATATATATATATATATATATATATATATATATATACACACAGGGTGTTCGGGATAAATTTGACAGTTTCGTAAGGAAAAAGAAAATCTTCTTTGTATCTATTAAATTTAATGAATTGACAAAAAAACATTACAGGCAGAGTTAATTACAATACTATCAACAAGATTTACTCAAAATAACCACCATTAGCATCGATCACAGCTTCAATTCTGCTTCGGAACCTCGAACAAGCTGATGCTACAGTCTCCCTGGGAAGGGCCGCAAAAACTGTTTTAATTTTATCCATTAACTGGGCTTTTGTATTACTGGAAGTGCGATTGGTGTCTTTTTCAACTGCGCCACATACAAAATAATCCATGGGGTTAAGGTCTGGGGAGTTTGGAGGCCAAACATTTGGACTGGTGAAGTCGTAGAAATTTTCAGACAACCATTTTTGACTTTTCCCAGAGGTGTGGCAAGGGGCCGAATCCTGCTGCCATACATACGGCCTACCATTGGCTACCCTTGTTATCCAGGGCTTGACTACAGTTAGCAACTCCACGAACAAAGCCCGAATTCCAATGCCAGGGTTCTTCAACACCTGTTCCTGCAGATTTGCGAGGAATTCTGCTGTACGAACGCAATCAGATCGTCTGCTAGGGATCTTTCTTCTTGCTACATCCTCGTAGTCACCATTGCAAGTCTCTAGTTCATGCCTGATTGTTTTTAATGTATTCAGGGAGCATTGGGCAGCAGTCGTAATATCCTTATTATGATGGCGGGCACGAATCATCATGATACAAGTTATTCTCTTCCATGATTCAGGTGGGTTCCAGCTATCCATCCTTTCTGACATCTTGTATATGAATGAAGAAGGGTCCAAACTTTTAAATGAAGAGAAGTGTGTGTTAATACATGTAACTTACGGAAAAATATAATTAATTATAAATATGTCAAATTTATCCCGAACACCCTGTATATGTGTGTGTGTGTTTTTCCTGATGATGACCTCAATACAGAGGTTGAAATGTCGAATGTTACTTTCGTAATGTTAAGTAAAATAATTATTCTAACACATGTTGTCTCCATAAATTCTTCACTATGAAGGGTGTATTATCTCCACTGTTATTCATCATCTATATGGATCATTTTATGAAGGAAAGTGGTATTAAATCTGATATTAACATTGGAGATGTTGGTCTCAGCTCTTTACTTTATGCAGGTGATGTTATACTCTTAAATAAATCCAAGACAAGTCTGTAGGATTCCCTGACCAGATTGAATAACTGCTATAATAAATTTTGTATGATAATCAGCATTAAAAAGACAGACAGTGAAAATAGGCAAAAACATTGAAAACATCAACTACATCCTGAATGGAGGACCTATAGAACAAGGGAAATATTTCAGCTATTTAAGCACCGTTTTTAGTGAAGATAGCAAATTAAATTTGGAAATAGACAGCAGAATGAGCAAAGCTGATATTCTAGGAAGTCAACTGAATAAATTTATATGGAATAAGAGAGAGATTAGTCAAAACACTAAACTAGCTGTATACAAGACAGTGTTCAAACCAATTTTAACTTATGGAGCTGAGAGCTGGGTTAGAAATAAAACACTTGATCAAAGACTAGAGACCACAGATATGAGAGTCTTGAGAAAGATTAGAGGACTGAATAGATGGCATCGGTGGCAGTATCATATTAAAAATGATATTAGGAAAGAACTTGACATTGTTAGCAGAGCTACTCTCAGGTGGTATGGCCACTTAAACAAAATGGGAAGGGAAGATTAGCTAAACGAATGTTGTTTGCCAGGATGAGAAAAAGATCCAGAGGAAAACTGAGATGTAGGTGGATCGATACAGTAAAAAGTGCCTTAGAAGATAGAAATATAAGATCTAATAATGGAGGAGTCTTGACAGATAGCAGTTAAACTGGAGGGAAATTGTTGATAGGAAGTCAGTAATAATGTAGCTTTTCATGTAGTACTATCATAAGATCCTGTACATCCCCTGAGGGTATGTGTCAGGAATTTGATTATGATGATGAAGAAATGAAGATATCAGAAGAGTGCTAGATATTTGCAATGTAAATGAAAGAAAACAAAAATCTAGGAATATACAGAGAATGGAAAGAGCATCTATTTAGTATGGAAAGATATTAGCTACCAAAAGAAATGGGTAAATATAGACAAAGGGAAGGGGGGAGACCAGTGAAGCCAGAACAGGCAAATAGTGAATCCTTGAAGAGAAGTGCAAACAAATATGCTCTCAGTAGCAACTAGTACTAATACATTGTATTAGTGATATGAAAATATACACATTTTCATCTTTTCGAAGAAAAAAATTTACTGAAAAATTACAGTACATCATCATTGTAGAATGAAAATACAACAGTCAGTTTAACAATAAAGGCAATAACTGTGAGTTAGAAGAATAATACAACAATTATTATAGTCATAATGTTATTTTTGATATTTACTAGAGATGAGAATCTCAAGTACTTTTGCGATCAAAAGGCAATCATTCTGATTTAAACTAGTATGGTTTAAAAATTATAAGCCAGAGCAGTAACGTTAAGAAAATTTTTATCACATTGTACACATGAGGCATTCAAGCTTCATTTATTAAAAATTGTGCATATTTCCTCAGAGGATGCTGGTAGTGTGAAGATGAAGGTAACTTGTGTCACGAGCTTTTTAAAAAAAAAAAAAAAACGTAGTAGTAGTAAGGGAAAATATTGTGTTTATTTTATTGCCAACTGATTTTTAAGTTTGTGCTATTCAAATTGACTGTTTTTTGGATGTTTGTGTGGTATTTTGTTAGGATTTTATTGTCTCAGTATTGTCAGTGTTGTATTCGACATGGCAGCCACCAATTTTAGCAATACGTCCAATCCCCAACTATTTAAAGACTGTTATGCACAGCATAGTTGATGCTTTTGTTGCTTGCTATGCATGTGGTATGTACACATCCTGTTTTTTTTTTTTTTTAAATGTGGCAGTGCAGGATGGGAATGTGTATGTATGCATGAAATGTAGGCAGTGGGAGGTAGCAGGAGACATAAGTATCTTGATCTTGGCATATAGCAGTAGTGGAGATGGTGCTTTGGAAATGGGTGAAATTCAGTTTATGGATACCAGTAGTGTGTTGGAGGGCGTTGACAATATTAAACATGTACACATGGATTTAACCTTGGAAAGTGTAACAAATGGAGATAGTTTGTCAGATGGTCATGATTGTGTGAATTAGCAACATCAGAGAGAGAGAGAATAGGGGAGATGAGAAGAGTGGAAATTGCAGAAAGTTGAGAGTGTAGTGGCAAGGTATCAGAGGAAGGCAAGAGAATGGGAGAGAGGAAATTGCAGAAAATCGAGAGAGTGTGGAAGCAAGGGATAGAGAGTGGGAGAGATTGGAAGCTGTAAGAGTCCAGGATGCCAGTGAGAGAAGGATGAATGAATCTGTTTGGAGCCATTATGTATGGAGATTTGATGATTCAGGATGTGCAGAGTGGAGTGCCAGAAGAGTGCTTGCCTGGTAGAATGATAGCATGGCACCGGCAGTGAAGAGGGGTGAAAATGTGGAGGAGATGATAGTGATGGTTGGGACGAATGACCTGAGAGCTAGTGTGAATCACATAGCATGAGGTTTGAGGTTGATATTAGAGATAATGTAGCAGAAATGTGTCCAAGGAAAGATTATTATTATGATTACGAGCAACTCCAAGGAGTCCTTAGACTTATCGAGGGAGGCCCTAAACATCATGTCAAGAACAACTATTCAACATCCACACAGTATCTATCATACTTTGCCTTGAACTCGTTCACAGTCATTGCACCCACAACAGACTCTGGCAGCTTATTCCACTCATTCACCACTCTCCAAGTAAAAAACCTAGTTCTAACACCCTCGCTAACCACACTCTTGCCCAGTTTCCATGGATGGCCCCCTAGTCCTCCCACCACCAGTCCTGTTCTGAAAAATATCCTCTGAATTAATCTTATAGAAACCCTTCAGTAATTTGAATGTCTCAATCATATCACCCCCTTTTCTGCCTATCAACCAATTTCTGCAACCCACAAATCTTCAACTTGTTCTCATAAGGTTCATTCCATAGACCTGCTATAATCTTGGTCACTCACCTCTGGATCCTCTCCACTTCCTCCCCATCAAGAAGAAACCCTGACATCCAGATCTGGGCATAGTAGTCAAGATGGAGTCTTATCAAGGCTCGATACAGAGGAACAATAACTTGCTTGTGTCTGCTCGTCAAAGTATTCTTCAGTAACCAAATCATTTGATGAGTTGATTTAGCCAATTTTGCAATGTGCCCCTTAAATTTCAACTCCCTATCCACCAACACTCCCAAATCCCTGGCCTCGTCAATCTCCTGGAGTACAGTTCCACCAATGTGGTATACTGCTGCTAATCTTTTCGCCCCAAAATGCATAACCTTACCCTTTGCCACATTAAATTGACATCCATTCTCCTTAGCTCAGTTCTTCAATCTATCCAAATCATCCTGCAAAATTTTGACATCATGTGCATTCACTATTGCTCTACCCAACTTTGCATCATCAGCAAACAAATGAACAGTTCCTCTCAGATCCTTTCCTATATTGTTAATGAATAAATGAAATAGTAGTTGTCCGAGAACAGAACCCCGGCACACCACTAGTCACAGGCCGTCTTTTGGATTCTACTCCTGAATAAACTACTCCATGATATCTCTCCAGCAACCACCCTCCTATCCATCCCCATATGCTGCAGTTTACTGATTAGAATTCCATGTGGTATCCTGTCAAAGGCCTTAGCAAGGTCCAGCAGTATCACTGTAAACCCATTACCCTTATCCAGTTCATCCATCACTGTGTTATAAAACCTGAGCAAGTTACTGAGGCATGATTTACCCTTCACAAAACCATGCTGTCCCCCATACAATATCCCATTTTCATATATCCATTCCTGTATTTTTCTCTTGACTACTTTCTTCAAAACCTGGACGACTCCTGATATGCTGATCAGTCGGTAATTTGCAACAGCAGTCTTGGAACCTCCTTTATGCAGTGAAACTATTTTCCCCTCTGAAGAATACCTTGACGAGCAGAGACAAGCAAGTTATTGTTCCTCTGTATCGAGCCTTGATGAGACCCCGTCTTGACTACTGTGACCAGATCTGGGCGCCAGGGTTTCTTCAAGATAATAAGCATATCAGGGCATGCTGCCCTGATATGCTAATGCGGAGTGGAGGAGAAGAGCAGTAATAAGGAATGAGAAGATATTGAGGATGGGAAAAGAGGTGTCTGGAATATGTGGATGTGTGGAGCACGTCTGAGGATAGAAGAGTTATATGCAAGAAATGGATTACATTTGAATGCAGAGGGGTGAAGGCGTTTGGAGAGACTGTTGTTTTCTGGGCAAGTAAACATATTGAGGCAGGGAAACTAGATTTGCTCAGGTGGAATGTAGCAAGGATATCCTCATGGGAATAGTGACTTCAGAAATGAGAGAGTGCACACTATATTACAGAGCCAGGTGAATTATGAGAGGAGTAGTAATGGCTATAAGAATATTGGCAATGCACTGGTTTTTCTGTATACAAATGCTAGGAATATTAGAAATAAAGAGAATGAGTTTGTGGCATTGATTAACTCAGTCTCTCCAGAGGTTGTTGGTATCAGTGAAACTTGGTTAACTGAGGAGATTGTTCTATCAGGGATAGAAATTGAAGAGTATAGCAGGATAAGGAGGATAAACATAGTGGTGGAGTGTTACTCATAAGATGAATTGTGCCCTCTCAGGGTGGAGAACCACACTGGAGATAACACTAATGGCTTTGAGAGTATATGGTATGATATAGATGTTGATACAACAAGATATTTAATGGTATGTTACTACAGACCAGGGTGATGAGCAGGAAAGGTTTAGACAAATTAGTTTGGCAAGTGCAAAGTGAGTGATCATTATGGAGAACTTCAACTATAGCTATATAAACTGGACAAAGGAGACAGCATGCAGCAATAAGAGAACTGAATTTTTGAATTTCTTGAGGGACATCTATCTTAGACAGCATGTGGTGGAGACAGAACATGAGGATCAAGAGATTTGGTCATAGATCAGAGGATATGATTGTGACTGATATGTCATAGTTGTTCCTGTTGCTGAGAGTGACTATGTAGTCCTGACTTGGAGGTATCAAAACAAAGAATTTATGTGGAATTATAAGGCAGTCAACTATCATAGACTTAGAAACCAGCCTGCAGCAGTCCAACGGGTGAAAGAATTTGAAGAAAGAGGAGTCATTAGTGCATGGGAAATACTTAAAAGTTGACAGCAATAGCAGATTGTATACCTCGAGTGAAAAAGATAAAGCAATTTGGAGTCAAAGGGATGACAGTAGAAATAAAAGGGAAATTGCAAAAGAAAGAGATTATGGAAGACAGGTGGAGAATGTTTGCATGAGGAATATAGGACCCAAGCTAGGAAAGTGACTAGTATTGTAAGGAGAGAAAAATTAGGATACAAGAGACTAGTGCTGCAATCCAAGGAGGATACTAAGGAGTTTTTTTCACTATGTAGCGAGTAGGAGAAAAAATGGTAGTGAACAGATTAACTTGCTGGATGGAGGTGGGAATCGGAAGACCAAAGTAGATGATATAATTGAACTATGTAATGAGTGATGAAGTGTTAGAAGGGAGGAAAGAGGATGTATTCTGAATACTGAGTATGCTAAATGTTAACTTAGCACACTTAGAGGCCTAGATAGAATTTCAGCTTGTTTTTACAGGAAGGGCCATGAAACTGACTGTGCCATCAGCTTGGTTGTTTAATGAGTCTTGTAATGGGACAAGTTCCTGGAGAGTGGAAGGAAGATAAAATAGTACTATTGCATAAGGGTAGCAATAAAATGGAAGTGTCAAACTATAGGCCTGTTTGTATTTCTTCTGTAGTTAAAATTTTGGAGAAATTGATAAGAGCTCATATACACAATCTTCAGAATTGGATAGATGAGGGCAATATTATTTATGCAGTCTAATGTAGATTTGTTAAAGAGTGCTCTTGTTTTAGTAATCTGGTAATCTTTTACAATAGAATAGCAAGAGTAGTGGATGAGGGTAAGGCATACACTGTCATTTTTTTGGATTTTTCAAAGGCATTTGAGAGGTTGCCATATGACATATTGCTTTTTTTTAAGTTGCAACATGTGATTTTGGATATCAGGTTAGTGGATTGGATTGGTGATTGGCTCTCTGGTAGATATCAGAGAGTTGTGTATATGGGGAGCAGTATCAGGAAGTAGTAAGGTTACAAGTGGAGTTCCACAGGTATCAATATTAATGTCGATGATTTTGTCACAGGACTACAAGGAGATGTTAAATTGTTTGCAAGTGATGTGAAGCTTGGGTGAGTTATTAGTAATAATGCTGATGTTTCCAGCCTATTCAAATCTTCAAGAGGACTTGAATAGGCTGGAAAGGTGAACAAACAAATGGGGATGTCAGAATATCATAACTGAATGTAAGGTTTTAAAATTTGAGACTCGCAGATGAGATATTTCATACACAATTGGTAGGGTTATACTAGATGAGGTGGAGGAAGCAAGGGAACTCAGGGTGATTGTGGATAGAGATATTAAGTTTTGAGGACATTGCAAAGGTTGTAAAGACATCTCAGAGAATGCAGAAATGTTGAGTAGCACATTGACCACAAGAGAGAAATGTGGTGATCCCAATGTATAAAGCTTTGCATATACACGTATATCGCATCTGCATTTCTGTGCTCAGATCTGGTGACTGGGATTTGAAGGGGACGAGGTAACCTTGGAGAGGGTTCAGTTTCAGATAACAAAAATGATATCAGGACTGCACAATGTTGATTATGAGGACATGCAGAGTTTGGTGGATAGAAGACAAAGGGGACAGGGCATGATCAAGACATTTAAGCTATTGAAGGGTTATGTTAACACTGAGGAGATTTTTCATATGGTAGAAGAAAGAGCAAGGACAAGGGGCCAACCCTGGAAGAGTTGTGGTGAGTAAAAGGATAAGTAAGTTTTTGCCAGCGGTGGTAGGAGCATGGAATGCATTGCCTGAGAGGGTGGAGAATGTGCAGACAGTGGATCAGTTTAAGGAGTGGCGTGATAATTTTGTGTTGACCTTCCACGATGAGTCATGTGATTCCATGGAGGTCAGGAAATAATAAAAGAGATCCAGGACATTACTCTATAACCTTCTGATATTGTGGTCAGCTTTGACATCTGTTTTGCTGAAACTACTTGTCTCCTATCTGGAAACTTTCCTCCTGATGTAGCAATAATATTTGAAGGTGTTATACATTCAGATTATTTCAGCTGACAAAATAAAATCTATAAACAGATTGAAGGCATGGCTATGGGAAGTGCTCTGTCTCCTCTCCCGCTTTTGTTCTTGTTGAAAGAACCTGCTGACAAGTTCGTTTCAACTGGTGGATACCTCATTGTTATCATTATTATTATTCGTGACACGTCCAAGGGGTCCATAGACTCATCGCGGGAGGACACCTACTACTCTCAGTCTTCACCACTACACCGAACCTCGACTACCAATCATCTACACCAACAGTCTACTGCCCATCACCACAACTAGTATTTTTTGTCTGTAAATTGCATGTGTTTTGAAGGGCTGATTTGTCTGTATGAAGGATGAAAAACCCGAGTTTCTGGGAGAAAAAACCCTGCTTCCTCCATATGAGATCAGCTAACTCACATTCGATTGAAAAAGTCCATATAAAGGTTCCTCCCATCAAGACGAAAATCGAACTTGGGCCTTTTCTAATCAAAGAGCGCAACGTACCGTCATTCTTCCAATTGTGCTACGGAGGCTCATTTCACACAAATCAACCTCAGCCTTCCTTCTGTGTTCGCTGTGTAGATGATGTATTTGCTTTGTTGTCTCAATGTGAAAAATGAACTATTTTCTTATAAGTCAAAAATCAAAATTCTTCATCCATGAATCCAGTTCAACTAAGAGAAAAGAGTTCTGGGAGTTCATCATTCTTGGCTATCCTGCTTATCCATACAGCCTCCATTACTTTGTCCACCAGTGTTTATGATGAATACCACTAGTTTTTTTGTAAAAAAAAATTATGTTTATCCTGGCAGGTGCTTTTGAGTTCCAAACAAGAACACCAGTGCTGTATGTATCATAAATCTTGCAAGTCTGGTCACTCATAGCAAGGTTTAAAAATGATAACAAAATGAATAATATTATATATTCCATTCTTATTATAATTAATGAGGTGGAGAAGTTTTAAAGTATTTGTTCAAGTGAGGCCTTATTACTTTGTCCTAATTTAAATCAGAATGATTGCCTTTTGATCCTGAAAATATGGAAGATTCTCATCCTTTGTAAATATCGAAAATAATATTGACTATTTAATTGTTTATTATCTTTCTAACTTGTAGCACTTATCACTTAATAGATTGTTGTATTTGCCTTTTATTCTGTCTCATTTTAATGACTTGTTCATTCTACAATGATATGTACCATTTTCAGTACAAAATATTTGTTGCTTAATTTTCAGTAACTTTCACTGTTTGTATTTCATCCTCTGTCAATATGTCACAAGTTCCATTAAAGTTACAAATAACTGCTTCACATTAACATTTTTATGCTAGACGTACAAAATGTCACAAAACTCTTGATGTTAGAAAGTTATTGAAACAATCAAGTTTTAACAAAAACTGATTTTATTCTATTACACATTATGTATTC
Organism: Typopeltis vanoorti; assembly: GCF_054136105.1. Lineage (NCBI taxonomy): Eukaryota > Metazoa > Arthropoda > Arachnida > Uropygi > Thelyphonidae > Typopeltis > Typopeltis vanoorti. The sequence continues at coordinate 32,793,132 of NC_143567.1, read as the reverse complement.
AATTTGGCTTTCAATAACTCACCAGAAGTATAATTCAGATATATTGTGGCAGTGATATAATGATGATAGTGTTTAAAAATTTTCACCTTAATTTTCATGGTAACTGTGCTGGTCATTATATCAGTTTTTTTATGTATGTGAATCCCACCATAAAAGGTTGTCAACTCATGCTGAATTAGCACTGTGAAGTGGAGACTAAGGGTTAGGTATTCCTGGAACCTATTGTAGAGACCTGAAATAACTTGATCAAACCACTTCAGGTTTTCATTACAGAGTAGTTAGTTCTCTTACACAAGACAAAGACCATCTACACTTACAGACATTCATTAACATCCATGTCTACAGTGTAATAAAACAATATTCTGGAGGTGGAACCTCCAGATTACTGCATATTAATTTTATGTATTTTGTTTATTAATTTTGTTATTTTTATGAATTTAAATAACACATCAGTATACTTGTCTACACTTGATATAAATATAATTACTTAGCATAAAGTTAATCCATGAGAAATACATGATTGCTTGCATTGAGGCGAGTTATAATGATACATTGAAATTAAAAGTTGCAGGATAGACATGGAACAGAAGTGCATATATTAAAATAGACATTTTTTAATGATATTAAAGGGCAAATGAATTCATTTATATTTATGTTAACTGCTTTTCATTTTTATAAAAAGCTATGAATTTTTATTTCATTTAAAAAAAATAAATTCATTAATTTAAGTAATGAAGAATGAGAAGTTATAAATAATTTAGTGAAATGCATTTATAGTTAAAATGTTCCAAGAGATTTTGGAACATTTTAAAAATTAATTTGGAGCTGCACTGAATTTCATGATGTAGCATGAAAAGAAAAATGACACTTATCTTCATTATCTTTTTGATGTTCACTCAGACATACCTTCTTACAAAGTCTGATGGGGGGGGGGGGGGAATAGCGTAACTTTTATTTTTACTCTGTCTAGATACAATGATGAGTTTGGATAAGTTACAAAATGAGACATATGCACAGAATAATATCTTATATTGCTTAAGTCATTTATGATCAACATTGAATATCAGTTTGTACCACATATGTGCACTAATTGTTTTGTAAATGTTGATAAGATGGTAGCCAAAATGTAGTGAGCCATACAAGTAAGCTTTCAAGTCCTTGGTTTACCACCAACGAAAACACATCAATAGCATGTCACAACCAAATAGTTTTAATTGTTTTCTTCAATCACAAAGGTGTTGGGACATTGAGTGTATTTCATAAAACTAAGCCTTCACTGACATTTATATTTGGAACTCAAAAGCATCTTTGCGAAGCAAACACCAGAAGTGGCTGAAAAAATGGACATCTGGAAAATAAGAATATCACCATGATAGCAGTATAGCTTATCCCAAGTTGAACTGTTATTTTTAGCCAAATACAAGATCCCACTTATCATCTGTAATCACCAAAAGCTCTTTCGTGTGTGTGTGTGTGCGCGCGCGCAAGAGAGAGAGATTTAGAGAAGAACTTTGAAAAACAATGTAACAAGGGAGCTCTCACGCAGGGAAAACTAAATTTGAAAGGTGTTTAAAACTTACTTCAATCTCATATTCTTTTTATCTGACTCTGTATTATATTTCTTTTGTAGTTCATACTGTAAACAAGAGTTAGTATTGTTTTTGAAATATGTAGCAAAGAGAAATAAGACAATTGGAACATCTAACTGTAATTTTATAATCTTGATTACAAAAAATATAACAACCAATATCAGTTTTTATCTGAAATGTTTATTATAGGAAAATTCTTTACTTAATTTTTATTCTTATATCTCCCAGATCTACACTGTGTTTTCAGATTTAAAGAATCATTTGACATTCTCCAAACATAAATATACAAAAGTAAATATAAAAATATCAGTACATTCAAATAAAATTCAAATGAGTACATTACAACTATGTACAAGTTTGTGATATCTGAATTTTACTACTTTAATTCTCAAGATTTTTACAGATCTTCCATCATTTAACATGTCAACAAATAACCAATCATATTTACAATTAAATTGCAAACCATTATATGACAGTAAATAGTCCATGTATTAAAAAGAGAGAGAGAAATTAAAAAAAAAAAAATACAATAGTGTTTCTTAGGGCTTTAATAAATTTCATGTTTTGTACAGTGTTTGTGTAAAATACAAATTAGTTCGTAACCTTGATAACCAAAATGACTGGGTAATGTTTGATTCTTTAAATATTGGCATCATTACGAAAAATATAATAATGCACCGGCCTGTACATACATATATACAATATATCCTGTAGCTATGCAACAAAATCTGGTGTGATCCAGATAGCACTGTCTTAGAACAGGATAAGAGGATAATTTGCTACTTTCCTGTCTCACTATTTGTTAGTTTGCTGTGTTAACATCTGTAATAAAACATTATGGTCCATATCATTAAGAGTTGCCAAGTCCAAACCAAGAGCATTTGCCACACTAGACATATCCAAGCCAAATGACTTGAGAAGCTCAATTAAATCCATATCTTCTCCAGTGAAAGGATTACGAAGCTGTGGGCACTCTCGATTACACTGTGGCCATGAACAGTCATCCATCAACCAATGGTTGCACAGATCCTCATGAAGCGTCCACTGGTGTTGAAGGCGGAGATCTTCCAGAAAGAAAGAGCGTTTTTCACGGCTGCTGTGGCTTGAAGGGGGCAGCACTAACAAAGAATGGGGATAGAGGACAAAGTGGTACTAGTTAGGAGGGAGAGAAGTACAGCTAAAAGAGGTCAATCTCCAGTTAGTGATTAGATTATAATTATGAGACAAAAGAAATTCATAAATGGAATGTTTTATATGAAAAAATGAAGAACATACTGAACTTTGGTAATGTATTCCCAGTTTGATTAAAAAATTTTAAACATAAATTACCACATTAATATGTAAGCATCCATTATTTAAACGTAACATTGGGTTTCATTGTAACAAAATGTAATCATAATGCCACATATTTGAATGCACTGAAGAAATTTCAGTTAAGTTTATACATATAATGATGTGCATGCTAATGTGTAAAGCTGTAATGGCCAAGTTTGTGAGAACACTCATTCCAAACCTTGCATTAAAAAATGAATGGAGAAGGATGTGAATCTGTTTAGTTCTTTTATGCAGTATACATCTTATTGCTGCTATTGACACATAAGTTGCAGTTGTCATAGAACAAGTTAATAGGCTGCTGAATGATCTTGATAAATGGAGATGGAAAATAGCTATAAAATAATTAAACTAGTTTTGAGGCTTACATATCTATGAGTCATGAGTAGAAGACAAATTTAAATAAAAAGTGATGCTTTATTACTTATATTTTGCAAGTAATTTTAACTAACATCATCAGAATAAGATCAATTTTAATGTTTCTATAAATCATTCCTGCTCTGATAATACTTGCTTATATTTCATTAATAATTTTAATAGGTTTAAATAATGCAAATAAAGTGAAACTGGGTGATATATATATATTAAGGAATGTTTGAAGGAATTAATGTTACCTCTCATGTGATTATCAATACAAATCATAAATGTCCCTCCCTCCACTGGAAAAGAAAAAAACGAAGTTAAAAAGAAATCATGATTGCAATATGGTATTGAACGATATGAATTTAAGAATAGGTTTGTTAAGGATAAATTATATGGGGTGCTTAAGGGTCAAAGCTATATAACTGAGAGGAGACCTCCACATAACCTTTAAAGAAATGCGGAGAACCGACCAGGGCTTCTGACCTAATGTCCAGTCCTCACCTTCTCGTGGTGCACCCTGTTGGATATCTACCTCGATACTGAACAAACGAGGATGGGCTGGCAATTTGGGATTTAGCTGACCAAATTGTATTCTTATTGGCTTAAACCAAAATACAAAATGATCCTACAACATGACAAAATTTCATTATGGCTGGGGTGTTGCCTGGCTAAACAAGGCCCCCGGTGTTTTCGCCAGGCGAACAGCGAAAAGTCAGCTACTGGAACAAATCTGAAAACACACCCCAACTCAACATCACCAGAGTTAAAGATCGGTACTATCAACATAAGAAGCCTGAATGGCAAAGAAATGGAGCTAGCTGAGGAATTAGATAAGTACCAGATCGACATAATAGGGGTGACTGAAACAAAAAAGACCAAAACTGGTGAGATCTTTCTGAGCAATACATACAGTGTTATATTCAGGCAATCACAATCAAGGAAACAAAGGAGTAGCCACAGTATTCAACACTAAATATAAGGCTAATCTTGAATGGCAGGCAGTATCAAGTAGAGTGATGTAGGCAAATATGAGAATGTGGAACTGGACAATGAGACTTATGCCTATGGTCCAACAGAAGGCTCTACTAAGGTAGAAGTGGAGGAATTTTTTTGATGTTTTAGAGAAAGCAACTGACACAATGAAAAAGGAAAAAGTTATTGGGGATCTAAATAGCAGAGTAGAAAATGATTGTGAGACATACAAAAATATTTTGGGAAAATTTGGAGAAAAGAGCAAAGCTAATAATAATGGCAAATACCTGTTGGATTTTTGCTCAGGACTTGGACTGGTTATTACTAACACCATGATCCAACATAAAAATGTGCACAAATTCACATGGAGAGAAGAGGCAAGGAATAAAAAAAGTCTCATTGACTATGTTATTGTTGATATTGATGTTTTCTCCCTAGTGCAGACAGTCTTGAGCAGGATAAAATTGAATTTCATATTGAAAAGAATATGAAATTCGTAAGAAAGTTTTAAAGAGAATAAAAGTTGACCAGCTCTTAGATGTGAACTGTAGACAAAAATACACAAACATTATTCAAGAAAAAATGAAAGAGTTTGAGAACAGCAACCAAACCTTGGAGATTAATTGGCAAGCCTTGAAGAAAACACTGATTGATTCAGCCAGAGAGGCATGTGGTGAGGTTGTCTGCAAGGATAGAAAAATCAGAACTCCATGGTGGACACAAGAAGTTAAAGAGGCACTGTGTAAAAACTAGCTACACAAGTCATGGGAGGACTTTGGGAAGAACATAGAAAATAAATATCAAAAAGGTAGTAAGATATTCTGGATGTTGTTGAAGAAGCATAGAAATGGAGGAAAGAGTACTGTAAAAGGAGTTAGAGAGGATAAAGGTGATATGAAAACAGGAGAAAGAGATATCCTTGAAGTATGGAGTAATTACTTTGAAAAATTGCTAAATGAAACAAAAAGTGATAGCACAGTGGTAAAAAAACACTCAACAGGCATATAGTCAGGAATACATATACATACTTGAAGTAGAAAAAGCCATCAAAGGCTTGAAATGTGGAAAGGCAGCAGGAGTAGATGATATTCGACCAAACATGCTGACGTATGGTGGTATAAAAGTCTTACAGGGGTTGCACTGCATAGTTCAGAAAGCTTGGACAGAGGTACGAATTCCCAATGATTGGAGTAGAGCTCTCATAGTACCCATATATAAAAAGGGAAATAAAACAATGTGAGAATTACAGAGGTATTTCCCTACTGAGTTTCCTGGCAAGATTTATGCAAGTATACTTGAGAAATGGTTGAGAAGAATTGTGGAAGAAAAGCTTGGTGAAGAACAAGCTGGATTCAGGCCAAATAGAGGCACTTTACGACAAATAGTTGAGAATGCATGGGAATATAACAAAGATCTATATTTATGTTTTGTCGATCTGGAAATGGCATATGACGAGGTGCCTAGAGAGAAGCTATTCAATAAACTACAGTTATATGGTGTCAATGGGGCATTATATCAAGCAATACTTAGTCTTTATTTGAGTTGTAAGTTAGCAGTTAGAATTGAAGGAAGTACAGGAAGATGGTTAAATGTGGTGTGAGACAAGGATGTCCATTATCCCCTCTGTTATTCATTATCTATATGGATTGCATTATGAAGGAAAGTGGTATTAAACATGATATCAAAATTGGAGATGTGAATGTCAGCTCTTTGTTTTATGTGGATGATGTTATGCTTCTAAATAAATCCACTAAAGTCTGCAAGATTCACTGACTAAATTGAATAACTGTTGTAATAGATATGGTATGAAGGTCAGCAATAAAAAGACAAACAATAGGCAGAACTGTTGAAAATGTCAACTGTGTTGTGAATGGAGAACCTGTGGAACAAGTAAAACATTTCAGCTACTTAGGGCACAATTTTTAGTGAAGATGGTAAATTAAATATGGAAATAGACAACAGAATCAACAAAGCTGGTATGGTAGAAAGTCAATTGAATAAATTCATAACAGAGAAATTAGTCGGAACACTAAATTAGCTGTATACAAGACAGTGTTCAAATCAATTTCAACTTATGGATCTGAGAGCTGGGTCAGTAGTTAAACACTTGACTAAAGACAAGAGACCACAGATATGAGAGCACTGAGAAAGATTAGAGGTGTGAACAGATGGCATCAATGGCAATATCATATTAAAAATGAGGATATTAATAAAGAACTTGACATTGCCAGCATCCAGGAATGCGTTAGCAGAGCTAATCTAAGGTGTTATGGTCGCTATGGGCGAGGAAAGATTAGCAAAACGTGTTCTCTGCCAGGTTGGCAGGAAACGACCCAGAGTATGACAAAGATATAGGTGGATTGATACTGTACAAAGTTCCTTAGATGATAGAAATATAAGATCTGATAATGTTGGAGTCTTGACTAGTAACAGAGGAAAATTGTAGATAGGAATAATGTAAATTTTTCATGTAGTACTATCATATCCTGTACACCCCTTGAGGGTACATGGCAGAAATTTGATGAGGATAAATTATTCTATTAATTTAATCATCTTTTTTTGATAATTTGATGGGGATACTGGATAAGAGAGTGGTAATATATTGTGATATTTCTGAAGGTATTGGCTATTAATAGCTAAAAAATTTCTGTATAAAGGAGCACAATCTAAGAAAAAGAGAAATAACAAATGCAGTTTTCTAGATTCTTAGGCAATTGTTGTATTCTGACAATGCAAAAAAAAGTTTAGAAGAATTTATTAATAACGTAATCTAGAGTTATAAAAGTTGATCTCTTAAAATGAGTTAAAGAGACTACATTATTGGTGAGCAAGTGGGGATGCTGTTTGATATTATCAAGTGCTAGACTTATGACCGAAGAGACTGGAAGGATGCATATTATACTGTTAGGAATACACTGGAAGGAGTTGAAATCTATGAGAAGATGGTAGAGTTTAAAGTTCAGCAACACATGGAGGGGGAGTTAATGACATTTCCATCCATAAATGTATAAATGCTTATAAACCTATAGTGCATTTAGTACTGTGGCTAAGGATATATAATCCAGGTACCTGCTTCTAGGGATCAACATAATTTTTTATTATTATTATAAGCCTCCAGTAAGTAGAGATCTCACATGGGATGATGAAATTCATACTTTTCAAAACTCATGTCATAGTGGGATTCAAGCTCACATCATATAGATTGTAAAGCAGTGATGCTATCCACTTGGCCAACCAGGCTGGCATAAAAAGAATAAAGAAGCTTCTGAGCACAATAATATCTTCTTTTCTCTTTTTATATTTACCTTTTATCACATTCTTCAATATACAGTTTATTTAAATATTCAGGGATTTTATATCTTTAAATTTCAAAATAACTTTCCATTTATTTATTTACTATTTCTTTTAGTTTTTAGTCTTACATTATCGGCTATCTAACCCTGCTTTCCCTCTGTCCCATTCCTTTTCTTGCAAAAAAAAAAAAAATAAATGCTCATGTCCTCTTCCATAACAACAAACAACTCTTGCAGACTTGGTAAGTCTGTTCTTTATACCCTATTTCTCGAAGAATTTAACTGAAGATGGAAAAGAGTGACAGTTTTGAACTAACAAAAAGAATAAAAAGAGATGCTCTTACATCGTAAGCTTGCTATCTTTTCACTAGTCAACTATCTAAGCAACACATGTCTGTATATGCATATCCAGAAAGAGTTATTTATTATGTTTCTTTTCTTTCACCACAACTTCGAGTTAGTGACAAACAATACCCTCCTCAAACACATTTGGTAGTCATACCTGTAATGTGTAGGTATAAATATGAATTTAGATAATTCCTAAAAGTCATGCCATTGCCACCCTAGATAGACTTAAGCCTCCTGGCAAAAAGTTGATAGTAATCTGTTTAGATGCCTACCGTTTTCAGAGCACTGCCACTCAATTTTTTTTTTTTAGTAATTCAAAAATAGACCCACTGTAGATGTTTTTTTGATTGATATTTCTGCATTCCATGGCACTAAATGAAAGCTATTTGCAAAGCTGTTGCATTATCTGTTATTCATTAGTTGGAATTAGATTATTAAAAAGATATATCTTTTTTAATGTTTACTGCCATTTTATACAAATATAACGAATGAGTTTCTCCTTATTTCAAGATGACAACTGAAGTGATCATGTGTTATCTGGTTTTGTGATATAGACATTTGCAGATATGTCTGGTATTCCTTCTCTAATTAAGGAGACAAAATTTTAATGGATTATATCACTCATTTGACTTATAGAATGTATTTGTAGAGAAAGTGGGAGGTGCAAAAGAATGTTTTTGTATGCCAATATCTTGAGAAAATATGGCATATAAGTTTTGTGGAACAGGAATCGCACACACTCAATGCATTGTAAGGGAAATCGTTGCAGATGTAAGAGATGTGACTGAGGATACAATGAGTGTGACAGATGCATGACTGGACTACTGAGTGAAATTAAAAATGTGTAGAATGATTGGAAAGGGTTGAGTGCAGAGTTAGGAAAGGTGCAGAATGGAATTGAGAGTGAATGATTAGTGGAAAGATTGGCTGATAGATGGAAGAGGTGGGGAGAAGAATAGCTTTTGGACTTGTGGTGTAAAGATTGTTGGCAAGAGTGAAACATGGTTGACTGAGAATGATGTTCAGGCTGGAATAGAAATAGAAGAACATATCCAGAAATAAAAGGATGACAAAGGAAGTGGGAATTAGTTTATTGCATGAAATAAAGTAAGAAGTGAGTGGAATGAGTTGCCTTAGATTGGCACATGGACGGATGAATTTAAGATTTAAGATAGTATATTTATGGTAGATATTGTAATAATGAACTTCCACAGCTCAGTTAATATTGACTATGATCTTCAGATGGAAAGACCTGATTCTGACACTGCAAAGAACCTTTACAGGGCTCTTCAACTGAAGGTGAGTTAGCCAGTCTCATATGGTTGTGGCAAAGTTTTCCCTCCTGGAAATTTGGATTGTTTTTTTTTTTTTATCCTGCAAACCAGCCCGAAGAACACATGCATACAGACAATGCATTAACTTCCGTATCATTAGCAGGTTTCTAAGCCAAGTTACTCAATCATAACAGGCCATTGAGATAACACAAAAGTGAAGATAGGATTGTAGTAGTTAAGTGTGAACTTCCCATGATGGGTCTTGACTCCACAGGGATCTAGTTTGTAATAATATTCCATAGACCAAGTTTAATACAGAATGTCATGGATGTGTTTAAGAGTTATGAATGACAGTGAGATGGATCTCCTATACTGAATCTTGTGACTCCTGGAGGTAGTGTAATAATATATTCAAAGGTCAGAAATACATATGTATCTACTTCACAATTCAGCACTGATTAATGTCTCATGGCTGATCATTATACAGGAGGCAGTTCAGAGTAAATCAGTTTTGTGCTCATTCTAATTTGTATTAATTGCTTGGGAAATGAAAGTAGTGTAGCATCAGTGCTGCTGATGTGAGAAATGGCTATAAAAAGTTCTCTAAACTTCAAAAGGGAATACACAAGGAATGTGGAAATTGATTAGTATTCATGTTCAGGTACTTAATAGTTTTTCCCAAATATGGCAGCAGAATTCTTAAAGATATCATCCATGGTGGATTATTAGCTGGTTTCACATTAGGAGTAGCAGCGTTTTTAACCTCTAAGAAACTCAGGTCTTTCATAGTGCAAAACAGGCAAACTGGCCAGAAGAACATACAATGATATTATTATGATACGGTATCTCCATGGAGTTCAGAAATTCATCGTAAAAGACCAGTACTAATGTTTATACACACAAAACCTATCATACCTTTCCTTAAACTCATTTACTTTCAGTGCACTCAACTAATTCTGGCAATCTAACTCATGCATCACTCTCCATACAAAAAATTCTAATCCACATACCCATACTAACTACACTCTTCCACAACTTCCATGGATAACCTCCATGGAAGTTGTGTAAGATAATAATTATTTGTCATATATTGAAAAATTTCCTTTGCATCAATTTTATAAAACTACATTAATATCTTATAAATTTCTATCATGTCCCCTCTTTTCTGCCTTTCAAGTAAACTTTGTAACCCACACACACCTTAATCATAGGAAGCATTGCACAGACCTTTCACCAGCTTGGTTACTTGTCTCTGAATCCTCTCTACCACCTCCTGATCCCCAAGAAACTCAGGTGACCAAATTTACGCATACAGTCAAGATGCAGCTGAATCATAGCCTTAATAAAGAGGGATAATAACTTCTATATCTTTACTTGTTAGCATGTTTTTCAGTGACCAAGTAACCCTTTGAGCTATTTTACCAACTTTTGCAATATGCCCTCTGAACTTCAACTTTCTGTCCATCATTATCTCCAATTTCCTAGACTCATCAATTTCCTGCAATCTTCATTACCATCAATGTGATACACAGTATGCAATCTTTTCAACCTGGAGTGCAGAACCTTACATTTTGCTACATTATATTGACAATCATTATCCTTTGCCCACAATGCCAATTTATTTAAATCACCCTGCAGGATATCTACAATAACCTTTATCAACTGTTGCCCGCCCTAGTTTTTTTATCATCAGCAAATAACTGAATACCCCCCCCAACCTTAAATTTTTCCCTATATCATTGATATACAAATTAAAGAGTAATGGCCAAAACCCTGAGATACTCTACTAGTCACCCTTAGTCTCTTAGATCACTTCATCATATACTACTCTCTGGTGCAATCTATATTCTTTCAACTTTTGTAAGAGTTTTTGCGTAGTATTCTGTCAAATATCTTTACAAAGTCTAACAGTATCATGGTGTAGTCATTTCCTTTATCCAGTTCCACTGTCACTTTATTATAAAATGTGAATAAATTACTACGACAAGATCTACCCTTTACAAAGTCATGCTACCCACTACAGAGTATCATATCCATATCCCTACCTCCCATCCCCACTGTCGGATTTTACCTTTAACCAACTTTTCCAATACTTGAACAACCACTAATATATTCATTGGTCTGTAGTTTGCTGCTTCTGTCTTGGAGCCACCTTTCGCTATTTCTGCTCCCCTTGACCTTGCCAGAGCTGAGACTTAGATTGAACAACTTCATCAGAGGCTATGCCAGTTCTCTTGTACATTCACATAATACATGGGCTGACATGCCATCCAGTCTTACTGCTGTGTTTGCATTGATATTTCTTAATATGCTGAATACCACCTGTTCATCTACCTTAATTTTAACTTGCATCTCTGTCACATCAGCAAGTGCAAAATGATCACTCAACAACTCAATTTCTTTTGCCTCTGTCACCTTCCTACCATCAGCATTGATTAAAGCCATCTTACCATGGTCATTTTCCTCTTACTTGCTATATAACAAAACTGTTTTGGATTTCAATTGTTTTGGCCTGCTTAGCTAATTTTCTTTCATAATCTGCTTTAACTTTTCTTACCATGTTAGTCACCATTCTTGCCTACTCTTTATACTGCTCATGATTATCTTGGTCGCTTTTTTCTGTATATTCCCTGTGGTGTTTCTTTTTTTTTTTTTTTTTTTTTTTTTCCAGCTCTTGTTTTATACATCTTCCCATGCACTTAATCACTACTTGGTTTATCCTCCTGACCTTGGGTATGCAGTCTGATACTACTTCTCTCAAACAATCTGACCACTTCCTGAATGCACTACTGACATTCTTTCCTTGTAGCTTCTCAACTTATGGCACTGCTTCAAGATGCTCCTAAGTCTGTCATAATTACAGCTTTATGGTTCAACATAAACCTTTTCCTGACAAAGAATTCCACATGGCAACTTACCAGAACAAGACTGCATGGTCATTCTCTCCAACTGGAGGTAGAGCATTGAACTTGGTTATGAATATATTTTGTGATGCTATTACTAGATCCAGCACTCTCAAACCCCAGGTCCCCTCTATAACATACTATTTCTGGTAATTATCTCTTAGCAACTGTATAAATTCCACTTCCATCTTGCCCTGCTACTTTTCATCCCTCCAATCTATGTCCCCCATAGTTGAAGTCTCTTATAATAATTGTTTACCTGCACTCATTGTACTAATCTGCTGATGCATAGCTTCTTCCTATAGACCTCCTGGTCTATAGCAGCAATCAACAATATATTTTGTCCTGTTAGCCTCTATCTCACAGCAGACAGTCTCAAATGAACCATCTCCTGCTCCAGACCTAAAATCCTCTTTAATTTCTGATTTTGTTGGTTATAGTTCTTCAGCTCTCATCAGCAATACCCTTCCTCTTGTCCTATTCCTTCTATCCTCCCTGAAAAAATAGAATACCTTTACACTCTATCCTTGTAACTATATAATTTTCTGTCAACCGAGTCGAGCTGACCAATGCCCCAAACTCTTCTCCCTTATTTCTGATACTTCTGACATTTGTGCATATGCATTTTAACACTCTACTACCCTTAGACCCTCTATTTTTTATTTTATTTTTTGTGTGTGTGTGTGTGTGTGTGTGTGTGTGTGTGTGTGTGTGTGTAATGTTTCCCATTCGAATCTGAAACCTGTGAAATTGCATAATCCATTTCTGTACTTGCACTCATTTGTCCCAGGGGTGGATGAACCTACATTTGACTGCATCTCTCTTCCCCCAGGTACTTCTAATTTTCCTGATTTTTCCACTTCCAGCCTCTCACTGAACAACATTCTGTAAGCATCTAACTCTAAAACCATTCAAATGCAGTCCATTAGGCATGTACATTGTCCATCAAAGTCACTCCATATATCTATAAACTGCACATCTTTCCTCCTATACAATCTTCTAATTGACTCATTAGCAATCATGGTCCTTCTTTTCAACTCTGTCTTATCATACCAAGGCAGTATATACAAACATACAGCCTTAGTTGCTTTGGTTATAAATCCAAAACAATCAAATGTGGTGGTGAAATCAAAGAAGCAAAAAAGAAGAGTGAGAAAGTAAAGATTGTGAGTCTGCTACCTTCATATGATAGAACTGAATTAAGAAGAGGATCCAGATATGAGTAGCCATGATTGCTAATGAGAGGATTGTTCAGGAGAATGATGTGCACTTCATAGGTATTGAATGGTTTTGGAGTTAGATTTGCAGAGAGTGCTGTTCTGAGAGGTTGGAAGTGGAAAAATTGGGAAAAGTAGAAGTGCTTGGGAAGGCAGGGGTGATCAAGTGTAGATTCAGCTACCTGGGACAAATGAATGTGTGAAGAAACCAATATGCAATGTCAAATGCAGTTTTACATATTTCAAATCTGAATGGGTTGGTAATGGCATTATTCAAGGGTACTGTGGGTAAAGAGGATGCTTGAAATTCATGCACATGAATACTAGAAATATCAGAAAACCAGGTCAGCTCAACTTGGCCATTGTAGGCATCAGTAGACTTGGTTGACAAAAAATTATATTTACAGGGATAGAATATAAAGGGTATTATATTTTCAGAGAGAATAGAGGGAATAGAACAGGAGGTGGGGTGATGGCTGATGGTAGCTAAGAACTTCAAGCAACAAAAATAGAAGTTAAGGAATATTTTAGGTTAGAGGAGGGAGGAGATGGTTTATTTGAGGTCTATAGACCATGGATTCTACAGGAAGATTTTGATGCTATGCATCAGCAAATTAGCACAATGTGTGCAGGCCAAGCAAGTATTATTATGGAGGGACATAGACTGTAGGGAGGAAAGGGAGCATGGCAAGATTGAAACAGAATTTTTTGAGAGAATGTGCTAAAGAGCTGACAGCTCCATTGACATGGCTTTTTCATGAGAGCCTGGCCATGCGAAAGATGCCCAAAGAGGTGAAGGAGGGTAAGATAGTGCCATTGCATTAGGGTGGTAATAGAATGGAAGTGCCGAACTATAGACCAATTTGTATTTCATTCAGTAGCTGTTAAGATTTTGGAGAAATTGGTGAGGGATCATTTACTGCATTGGGCAGACAAGAGTAATGTTATCTGCAGGAATCAGTGTAGATTTGTTAAGGGATGCTCTTGTTTTAGTAAATCTTATTGCCCTTCATAATAAACAAGTAACAAGAGCAATAGATGAGAGAAAGACATATTCTGCCTTTTTTTTTACAAAGGCATTTGACAGGATGCTGCATGATAAGTTGATATTTAAGTTGTAGCACATGGGTTTAGATGTCAGGTTAGTGAAGTGAATTGAATTGAGGATTGGCTGTCTGATAGCTATATACACAGAGAGTTGTGTATAAGATTGCAAAAGGTTACAAGTGGAGTCCCACAGGGCTCAGTACTAGGACCTGTATTGTTTAACCTTTAAATCAATGACACTGTCAATGTGGTGGGAATATTCTGTTGTTTGCAGATAATGAAGCTGGGAAGAGTTAGTAGTAGTAGTGCAGATGTGGTACCCTTTCAAGAGGATGCGAATAAACTGGACAGGTGGACAAATGTATGAGGAATCAGTTTAATTCAGCTAAATGTAAAATATTAAAATTTGGAATACATTGATAGGAGGCTGCATACTCTGCTGGAGGAAGTGGGAGAGACAAGGGATCTTTGAGTGATAATTGATGGAAACCTGAAATTCAGGGAACATATTGCATAGGTGGTGAAACAATACTGAAAAGGATGTTGACCGGTAGAGATGAATTTATTATTCCATTGTATAAAGTCCTGATTGGACCACACCTAGAGGATTTGAAGGGGATAACTTAAGTGGACAAGAGTGCAGAGGCAGACAACAAAAATGATATCTGGCTGTACAAAGTTATGAGGATAGGATAGACTGAAGGAATGTGGACTGCAAAGTTTGGTAGATATGAGGAGAGGTGAGGGTTGAGTGAATGAGTAGAGATATAAAGCAGGAGGTGCAAAAAAGAAAACACTGTGGAGGGAATATAAAAAAAAATAAAAAGGTGATCAGTATACTCATGAGTATTACAAAGTGTAAGCAAGAATGGTGACTAATATGGGAAGAAAAGTTAAATCAGATTATGAGACAAAATTAGCTAAGCAGGCCAAATCAATCCAAAAGTTTTTTTTTATTTATTAAACAAGTAAGAGAAAGAATGATTTATAGAAGGATGACTTTAATCAATGCTGATGGTATGAAGGTGACAGAAGCAGAAGAAATAGTTAAGTTGTTGAGTGATCACTTTGCAAGGGTGATTGTCCAGGTGGAGATTTTGCAGTTGCTGATGTGACAGAGACTAATGTGAGAATTGAAGTGGACAAACAGGAGGTGCTCTGCATACTGAAAAATATTAGCCTTGAATTCAGCAGCAGGACTGGATGTGATATCAGCCTGTGTGCTGTGTGAATGTGCAAGAGGATTGACAGTACCTCTGACAAAGTTGTTTAATCTAAGTTTCAGCTTTAGAAAGAAAGAAAGTAAGATAGTTCCATTACATAAAGGGTGGCTCTAAGACAGAAGTAGCAAATTACAGATTCAATATACAGATTATCTTAGGAGTAGTCGATAAGGTATTGGAAAAGTTGGTTAAAGGTAAAATCCATTAGTGGGTGGACAGGAATAGCAGGCAGCAAGATTTTGTAAAAGATAGGTCCTGACTTAGTAATTTACTTGAAATTTATAATAGAGTGACAGGAGAATTAGATAAGAGAAATGGCTATGCCATGATATTTACACAATTCATAGAATACTACGTGGAAAAATATTACAAAAGTCAGAGTAAATGGGCAAGGATATGAAGCTGGTAGCACAGGGGAGTGGGTTGACAGACACAACCAGAGAGTAGTATGTGTATGGTGAAGTGGTGGAATCCAGGAAGAATGAGGGTGACTAGTGGAGTGTGTAAAGGTTCTGTACTAGGCTCACTATTTAATCTGTATATTAATGATATAGGAAAGGATTTAAGGAAGAGGGAGGATATTCAGTTGATTGCTGATAATGCAAAATTGGGGTGGGGGAAATAGTTGATAAAGGTGATATATACATATCTTTCAGGATGATTTAAATCAACTGGCATCATGCATGAAGCATTACAGGATTGAAAAGGAGTTTAGAGGATGTATTTTAAAATAGCTCAAAGGATTACTTGGACATTGAAAAAGACCTAATAAGTAAAGACAGGGGTTATTATCCCTGTTTATAAGGCTATGATTTGGCTACATCTTGACTACTGTGCATATTTAATTTCTTGGGGATCAGGAAGTGGTGGAGAGGATCCAAAGATGAGTGACCAAGCTAGTTACAGGTCTCCCTATGAGGATGGGGTGAAAGTGTGTGGACTGCAAAGTTAGTTGACAAGTGGAAAAGAAGAGACATAATAGAAACTTATAAGTTGCTAAAGGGGTTCTATAAGATTGAAATAAAAGAAATTTTTCAATACATGATGAATAGGAAGAGAAATAGGGGTCACCCTTGGAAGTTGCGTAAGACTATGTATGATTGATAAGGGTGTGCAAACCAGATTTTTTGCTTGGAGAGTAGTGAATGAGTGGAATGGAATTATTGCCAAATTAGTTGTGAGTGCCCTGACAGTAAATGAGTTTAAGGAAAGGTTTAACAGATAAAGCATTCACTATCTGTTAATGAGTTCAAGGAGAGGTATGATAGATTGTGTGGATAGTTTGGGTCTCCCATGATGAATCTTCAGACTATAGAGGTGTCCATACAACAATAATAATAAAGGTTAATGTGGATGTCCTATGATGAGTCTTCCAACTCCATGATGATTTCATAATTATAATAATTTTGTTGTTGTTTGTATGTTAATTTTAGCCATAATGCTTTTAGTTATTTCTTATATTGTTATGTACTATTTATGCTGTAGCACTTCTGAGTATACCATGATATAATGGTCAAAACATTGCACATAATAACATTCAGGTAATTAAAGTTAGAAATACCATAAAGTGTCATGAGTTAGAAAAATCCAATTCATAATAGTACTTACAGTATAAACAATACCAGAAGAACAAAATAAATAATTTATTTAGTTACTAATTTTTTGCTGAATTTTAAAACAGCATCTTCAGATTTGTGACACAATACTCAGATTGATGAAGAAGTATTTCAGATTGAACTTAAAAGAACAAATTATCCTCTTTAAGGTATCTTCTAGGGGCCAAATAAAAATAAAGTTAAGTTCAACGTGATCTCAGAATGACTGTATCCTATATTTTAGGTAAATGAATACAGCTATACTCACTGAGATCGAGGATGTTTCATAGCACATGCTGGCTCTAAAAGTAGTCTCTCTGGCCTGTAGTGACTTCCCTACCACACATTCGTCTTCTACCATTTCATTCTGCATAAAGGATTATCTAAAGCATGGTCTGCTATTCCTTACTTGCCATACAGGTGATCACAAAGGTAGGTTTTTATGTTCTTTAAGGCAAATGTTAACAGACCTACTGGTCTGTCCAACATAGGCTAAGTTGCAGGCACAAGGAACTTTATGCACTCGTGGAGATTTTGTAGTTACTGATGTGACAGGATGCACAAGAGGATAACAACGATCCTTTTGAAAATGGATAAAGGTTGTTAGCTGGATATGTGGACAGAGATTATATTACAAAGAACTTTAACTATCTTTACATAGAGAATAGGAAGTTTTGCTATGATCCTATGCATATTATTTGCAGAAGGGATAGGAGGGTTATGTAGTAATTTGTCTGTTTTATAGGGATTGTAGCTAGAAAAGTGTCTCAGAGATAATTGAGTTCTGTGGATAGGTTAGGATGGATGGTGGTGTGACTGCTTATGTAGATACTCTCTGTGTGTGCTTCCTGTGAACCATTTGGTAGTTGTAAAAATAGTGCGTCTAGGGAACACAGTTGCTTGGTTGTTTTCCTGTGATGAAGTGTACTTTGGGGTGTTAGCTAAATGTGCTAAAAATGTATCTGATGTGTCCAAGCTATGAGAACAAGCAGCAAACATATTGTCTGCATACATGGCTCAAAAAGGTCAAGGGCTATCAGTGGTGCATTGGCAAATAATGAAATAATATCAAAGCAGTGTCTGAATGCTTTATCTTATCCTAAATCCTTACTTAGCAAAACTTTATCCTAAAGAATTCAGTCATCATGATCAGCTTTCATATTATTTCATTATTTACCAGTACATCACTGGCAGCTTTGAGATTACTTCATTATCTCCCACAATCCTTGATCTTATCAATCCACATTTTCCCTTACATATTTCAATTACTTAAATTCACCATACACTCAAGTTACTTTTCACATAAAGAAAAAATATACAAACAGCTAAATGGGACTGCAATGGGTTCTCTCCCACCTCCAAGCACACATTTCACTATGGAATTTCTAGAAAAGTAAGCAATCAACAGTCTGGCTGATACAATGTATTTGCTATTTGGTCTCAGCCTATACACATTAGACAGATTTTAAGAGTGTTTAAACAGCCAACATCAAAAAATACATTTCACTATAGAAAAAGAAAAACAGCTATCTTCCTTTGTTGTGCATGCACACACACTAATTATATGACTACCAAATGGTATATTATCTTTGCAAGTGAACACTCAAAACCTATGCACACGTGCAGGAAGGTTCTTACAAAGCAGTTACACTACCATCCAACCAGACAGTACAACAGACCCAAAACACCTATACAGAGCTAGGGCTATTTGTTCTAATAACATAATCCTTGAAACATTCTTGAAATATAATCGTTCAAGATACTTTTTAGCCATTGGCTATAACCTCTCTAAAATAGACAAAATATTACATACATGCATTCTTCATACACCTGACACACAAGATTACAACAAAACTATTCTATTTCTGTTCCCCGATATATAAAGTATACCTGAAAAGAAGGCTAGAGTTCTTCATAAATATAATCTTCATGTCACTTTCAAACCACATATCCAGCTAGAAACTTTTATCCATCATCCAAAGGACTGGCAAACCATGTTCTGAATGTTCCTTCACACAGAATTAAATGGGGAAGAAAAACTGTGCTGCATAGAGAAAATGTTCACAAGAACTGGACTGAATTACATCTCTACTTAAAAATGAATGTTTTCTAGAATGTTATACATTAAATTAACTAACAAAAAACTCAGAAGAAACTATTTCCACTATAGTTGTCCTGGTAAACATGATAAAATGATTAGAATTATATGAGAGGTAAGATTTGGACACTCCAACATATGCTAGGACTTGAAAAATATACAGTCATGTTCATTTTTTTCCTCTTTTATATTTGATATGGGGGTTCTGATATTCAGCCCATTAAACCAAATTAATGTAGTTTCATTATTAATAATAGAAAAAGATGTTTAAAAAAAACTGAAAATTTTGAGTTTAGGTATACTCTGAAGTTAAAAAAAAAAAAAAAAATTAGCAATATATTTATCTTAAATATAATATAGTACTGCTTTGGAATGCTCTTCTTTCTTGTGTTTTTTTTTTTTTAAAGGCAGTTGTGAATTGGTAATTATTACCTGTAATATACTCAATGAAAAACATCAACTGTTATATGAGAAAGACAGAAAAAAAAATAGTATACAGGTATACATATAAAAAGAGAAATTGCAAAATATAAGAATGATCTCCATCCTTATTTGACTAGTTCTAATAATTATAGAACAAATAATAGATTAATTAGGTATTTCATACATCAATAAATTTAAAATTATGCAAAACATATAAAGCAAAAAAACAGTGCAGAACACATTTTTCAAAGTAACAATCTGTTGTTTGTCTCTTCTTTGTATGTTTTCTTAGTTCATATGATAATTCTACCACAGAACTTTTGCAGGTAATAAAAATTACCTGAATTTTATATCATCTCTTTCTAATATATATATCCATCATCTTAGGAACAACAATAACCTTGAAGATATTAAATTATTACTGTCTTCTGGATTCTTGCATCCACGTTTTCTACCTTTCTTCAGTGAGCAGAATGTGAAAAATAGTGTGATTTCCACCTGAATAGAAGTTTAAATGAACATTCCGACACAGAAGCAGCTGTCACTTTGGTGTAGTTTTAGGTTCCCTGAAAAGAAGCTACAACTGACACAACTGTCTGCTTAAGCTACTGCTTGTGATGTGATAGTAATTTATAATTTAAGGATAAATAAACACAAATATAATGATCTTGAAAATACATTGCTCATTAGTCTAATTTAATAAGTCCAAAATGAAACTATAATCATCTTATTCTTTTACTTAAAATATGATAAACTGTTTTCACTTTTTTATAAATACAATTCCTTTTTAAATTGTTACCTAATTCTACTACCACTCTTGAGTGGCTTTTCATATGTTCATATGCATAATAGGATTGGAATCCATAGTCTTTCAAATTACAAAGTGGCATCTTCAGCAGCTATGCTTCCTCTTCTGCCCTGATCAGCTTAGTATCTGGAATGCATCTGCTCTGCAACCTACAGATTGTGGATTTGAGTTCCATCTGTGGCATTATGAAAGCCTAAGTAGCAGATGATTTTCATTGTCTGATACCACTGTGCTTACTAAGGCCTGAAGTGACTAAAATGTACCATGCTTGGTCCTTAGAGCAGGGATTCTGGATTATCCAACTCTTAGGCCACCCAAGGCATAAATAACAAACTTTTATGGATACAATTGACATTAAAAAAATAAGAACTAGATTATATATTTCAGTAAGATGGCCAAATAGTCCAAAGCACTAGACAAGATCTGATCGTTGTAAGAGAGTGTGGGTTCAAACCACATATTGACAAGTTGAATATTTTCAGGTGTGAAATGATTTTCATTGTTTTGCAGTGGTACTTTGATCACCACTCTGTTTACTGGAGACATGAAGTTGTGTGAAAAAAAAAGTATAGTGTTTGGTTTCTGTATTGTCTAACCTTTAAGTCACCCACAATGTTAACTTCTTTTCTAGATTATCTAGCCCTTAACTAACTCACAATGATAGCTTAGTTTATAGAGTATCTACTCTTTAGCCAACCCACACTGCCAGTTTGGTTTCTGTATTATGTAACCTTCTAGCCTACCAACAATGCTAGTGTGCTATAGGTATACATCATCTTATATGCAACACTATTATAAACCAAAGAAAATCTCAGAATGTATAAATATTTTTCAACAAATTGAAATCATCACCAATATAGTACATGGATGAATATTTAGAAAGCTCTCTATGTTACCACAGAAGTTGAATATACAATAGGAACTTGCAGCTTCCTGATGATCTTTTGAAGAAATAGAGGAGAAATGTCAAAAATTATTTGACAGGCTAAAATTAAGGGGATATTAATTCCCACATTGTTTTAAAACCGAATAAGAAACTCAAAGATAGGAATCAGAGAGTTTCTTGCCGAATATAGTAAACTATAAAGTTATTTGACAGGTTTACTGTATGATATTTAACAGTGAACTGGCATTACATTTAGTTCTGCACCCTGAATGGTCAAGTAGATAGCATATCTACTTTCCAGCCAGTCTGTGGGTTTGAATTCCACCATGGGCATCGATTTGAATATGTAAATAGTAGATGAATTTCCACTTGGTGTGAGACCACCACCACCACCTTGCATATGGGAAAGCTGAAGTGACTTAAAAAAAGTTCCAAGTTTTTCTAGAACAGGGTGTCTAAATTGTATAACCCTTAGCTCACCCAAAGTACTAATATTAATGTGCTCTAGGTTATAAGCATGCAGTCCTTTCTTGGCATGCAGAAGTATCAAGGAGGATGAAATTTGCATGGAATTATAAGGAAGGTGATTATAATAGACTTAGAAATTAGCCTGGGCAGTATAGGGATGGAGGTCACTAGTGAAAGGAAACATTTGTTACAGCAGTGGGAAATTGCATAACTTGAGTGAAAAAGATAAAGGGATATAGAGTAAAATGGATGACTAAGAAAATCAAACAGAAATCGCAAAATGAAAAAGAGGTTAAGAGGTAAAAAAGAGGTAAGGCTCAAGCTCAAAAGGCGATTAGTGTAGTAAAGCGAGAAAAATTAGAATATGAGAGGAGACTAGCATTGCAATCCAAGGCATTCTCACAATGTGGCCAGTAGGAAGGGGGAAAAATGACTGCAGAAAAATAACCCTGCTAAATGGAGATGGCAGATTGGTTAACACTAAAATGCAGAGGCTGTAGTAGAACTGTTTAATGATCACTTTATCAGAATGTTTCATCCTCGTGAAGTTGATTTTATTCCTAGATAGATTGCAAAGGTTAGAGGATTAGAAATGAAAGAATATAGGATCTATCTATTCTGGAATGGTTTCCTGAACATTTAGTATTCTGAATGATTACTAGATGGGATTTCACCATGTATTTTAAGGGACTATACTAACCATGCCATTGACCTGGTTGTTGAAGGAAAGTCTTGCAACAGGACAAGTTCTTAAGGAGAGGAAGAAGGTTAAGATAGTTCCATTGCATAATAATGGTGGTGGTAGAATGGAAGAATCAAACTCTAGATTTTGTGTTTCTCCTATGGTTAAGATTTTGAAAACATTGGTATATATATCAGTAACTTGCTCACGTATTATAACACAGTGACGGCTGAACTGGATAAGGGTAATGGGTTTACGGTGATTCTACTGGACCTTGCCAAGGCCTTTGACAGGATTCCACATGGAATTCTAATCATTAAATTGCAGCATATGGGAATGGACATAGGGTTGGTGAGATGGATAGGAGGGTGGTTGACGGAGAGATATCAGAGAGTGGTTTACTCAGGAGTAGAGTCCACAAGACGGCCTGTGACTAGTGGTGTGCCACAAGGATCTGTTCTTGGACCACTGCTGTTTAATTTGTTCATAAATGATATAGGAAATGATCTCAGAGGAACAGTTCATTTGTTTGCGGATGATGCGAAGTTGGGTAGGGCAATAGTGAATGCAGATGACGTCAAAATTTTGCAGGATGATTTGGATAGATTGGAGGTCTGGGCTAAGGAGAATGGATGTCAGTTTAATGTGGCAAAATGTAAGGTTATGCATTTTGGGGGTGAAAAGATTGGCGGCAGTTTACTGCATTGGTGGAACCGTGCTCCGGGAAATTGATGAGGTACGAGATTTAGGAGTGTTGGTAGATAAGGAATTGAAATTTAGGGGACACATTGCAAAAGTGACCAAAACAGCTCATCAAATCACTTGGTTGCTGAAGAATACGATGACAAGCAGAGACAAGCAGGTTATTGTTCCTCTGTATCGAGCCTTGATAAGACTAGACTACTGTGCTCAGATTTGGTCACCTAGGTTTCTTCTTGATGGGGAGGAGGTGGAGAGGATCCAGAGGCGAGTGACCAAGATGATAGCAGGTCTGTGGAATGAACCGTATGAGAACAGGTTGAGGATTTGTGGGTTGCAAAAATTGGTTGATAGGCGGAGGAGGGGAGATATGATTGAGACATTCAAATTACTGAAGGGTTTCTATAAAATTAATTCAGAAGATATTTTTGAGAACAGGGCTGGTTGTGGGAGGACTAGGGGACATCCATGGAAACTGGGCAAAAGTGTGGTTAGTAAAGGTGTTAGAGCTGGGTTCTTTACTTTTAGAGTAGTGAATGAGTGGAATGCGCTCCCTGAGTCTGTGGTGGATGCTGTGACAGTGAATGAGTTTAAGGCGAGGTATGATAGATACTGTATGAATGTCAAATAGTTGTGATGAATATGATTTGGGGCCTCCCTCGATGAGTCCAATGACTCCCTGGAGTTGCCCGTAATAATAGTAATAGTAATACAGAATTGGACAGATAAAGATAATATTATTTATGAAGGCCAACATGGATTTGTTAAGGGATACTCTTATTTTAGTAATCTGGTGGCCTTTTATAATAAAGTGACAAGAGCACAATGGATGAGGAAAATACATACGCTGCTATTTTTCTGGGGTAATTAGTTGTGTAAGGCAAACTGTGCAACCTTTGTCTCAGCCATCACAACTCAGCCATCCTGCCATTCATTATCTCTGCTCTCCTTCTCAACTCACTATTATTATATCTGGGAAACATGCCAACTATTTTCTCTATAATACTATTGTCCTAGGTAGGATACTGTTATTTTAGGCGGGAGATGAATTTCATTGTCCAGTGTAAGACACCACCCCATTTATTGGAGGCCTGAAGTGGCTTGAAAAAAAAGTTCCATGTTTGATCTCTAGAGCAGGGTTCCGGACTATGTAAAAATAAATAAAAAAATTACAAAAAAATATATATATAATTGATAAAAATGGCAAAAACATCCTTAGCCCACCCACTATAGTACAAAATGTGCTATAGGTTTATAATAACCTTTCATGGGTGGGAACCACACACTAAAAAAAAAAAAAAAAATCCTGTATCTTCCACAACTTCCAAGTCCCTTTTTTTTTTACTATCCAAATCATTTGTGCCCACACTTACCCTAATTCTGATGCCCATCTTTTTTTCCTTCCTTCCTTGTATGCAAAGCATCAGATATTTGTCTCAATGCACCACTTGCAAAACATTCTTTATACACTCTTATTCACCACACTTCTAATAACTGTATCTCCATATAATGCCACCCAATCATCCTTGGATACTTACTTCATTCTGTCCACACGGTTAGCCTAGTGGCTATGCGCTTCACAACCATATGCCTGGGGAAGGAGTGTCCTAGGTTCGATTCCCGTCGATGACGCGAGGAGCTTAAGGATCTTCCTCAGCCATAGCCAAGTTAGCCAGTCTTGAGCGTGGACAGCAGGGTTTTTCCACCAGTTTATCTGGGGTTTTTCATCCTGCAACTGGTCCAGTGAACACACACGGATTACAGTCAGGAATACTGACCCAGCCATAGGTCTGATTCGTCATAGGAGATGAATTTCATTGTCCAGTGTAAGACACCACCCCATTTATTGGAGGCCTGAAGTGGCTTGAAAAAAAAGTTCCATGTTTGATCTCTAGAGCAGGGTTCCGGACTATGTAAAAATAAATAAAAAAATTACAAAAAAATATATATATAATTGATAAAAATGGCAAAAACATCCTTAGCCCACCCACTATAGTACAAAATGTGCTATAGATTTATAATAACCTTTCATGGGTGGGAACCACACATTAAAAAAAAAAAAAAAAAATCCTGCATCTTCCACAACTTCCAAGTCCCTTTTTTTTTTACTATCCAAATCATTTGTGCCCACACTTACCCTAATTCTGATGCCCATCTTTTTTTCCTTCCTTCCTTGTATGCAAAGCATCAGATATTTGTCTCAATGCACCACTTGCAAAACATTCTTTATACACTCTTATTCACCACACTTCTAATAACTGTATCTCCATATAATGCCACCCAATCATCCTTGGATACTTACTTCATTCTGTCCACACGGTTAGCCTAGTGGCTATGCGCTTCACAACCATATGCCTGGGGAAGGAGTGTCCTAGGTTCGATTCCCGTCGATGACGCGAGGAGCTTAAGGATCTTCCTCAGCCATAGCCAAGTTAGCCAGTCTTGAGCGTGGACAGCAGGGTTTTTCCACCAGTTTATCTGGGGTTTTTCATCCTGCAACTGGTCCAGTGAACACACACGGATTATAGTCAGGAATACTGACCCAGCCATAGGTCTGATTCGTCAGTTATGCCAGTTCCGGAGCCCAGATAAAATTTGGGGGGACTGAGATGGTGCTGTACCTCCCCGTAAAGGGGACTCACGGCCGTGTATCATCATACGATTATTATTATTACTTCATTCTACTAACCACCTCCTCCTCATTTACATTAGTTAGACTCTTTTTTTTAGATGTTCAATTTCATCCTCCACATGCTTCTTTTCACTCTTCATTTTTCATCAGTTCTTGCCTGAGGTATTCTCTTCTACTCTGCTTCCATTTATCATTACTAGCACTTCCATCCATTTTATGATTACTTTTAATGATATGATTCTCATTTTTGTAATGATACAGACTACCATCACACTTCTCACACACACTAATGCTTTTCATTCACCATACCAGTCCACAAACCTTTCACATTTTTTGATACATGCATATAAAATTTTTGCATATCCATTGAGAAAAACCCAGTTCATAATGTAAAACTCAATCAATCAATGTAAAACGAAAAAATTTTGAAATATCAACCATAAACAGGAAACCAAACAGTAACAACTTACACCAACAAAATTAAGATAACAAAGACCACAAAATAACACTTATATCCAGTCTGACAAAAGCTACACAATATATATTAAAATGTTTTCTTAGGTCATTTAAAAAACATTGCTTCATGACACTCAATATCTGGGCAGGATATCTAAAAAATCATGTAGGCCCTTGAGCCCTCTCAGAAATCCTTGAAACTAAAAGGAGGCATTTAGTGTTATAAGGATTATTATAAGAAGAGAACAGAAGTGTGTACAATGAACGTATACAGCACACAGAAGTGGCTATATATCCTAAATAATAAAGATCATATCAATAATGAAAGAAATTTATTTCAACTGAAGATATTACAAAATTAAATGTAAATTAATTTAAAATTTCTCTGAAGTGAACAACAGGTTATATGAGAGCAAAGCAGTGTTTATTTGTTGCATGGGAAAAGTAGCAACACAAGAAAGTAAGGCCTTGCTGCAACTCTCAACTACTTGCACCACAAGACTAATAAGTGTTATTAGTAATTTAATTTTATTTCTGTCATCACTGTAATTCAAAATTGTGATTAAAACAGTTATGATATTTAAGTAAAAGTACTTTATTATTATTACCCTAAGACCTCATGGAGTCAAAGACTCATCTAGGAGGTCCTTTTGTCATGCACACAGCTCACCATACCACACCTTAAACACACTCAAATACTCTGCAGACACCACATTCTCAGACAAGGCATTCCAATCATTCACAACTCTGCATGCAAATAACCTGCATCTCACTCCCTTGTTTATACACTTCTTATACAGCTTCCAGGGATGACCTCTTGTTCTCCCCTGATCTCCCACCGTTTTCTGTAAAACTTCTTCACATTGAGCCTATAACAACCTCTTACTAACTTGTAGGTCTCTATCATATCACCCCTTTCCTCATATTTGACATTCCAGAGAGTCACCTCTAGACCCTTTCCAACATCTCTTTATCCTTTTGAAAACCAGGTTACCAAATATGCATGCAGTGGTGCATGTGTGGCCTAATCAGTTTTATACATTGGAATAAGAATCTCCTTCTACAAGTCTGTGTCTTCCACATCATTCCCAGAATTTGCTGTTTTGCCCTCACAATTTTGGGAATGTGTCCTCTAAATTTCAGATCCTTATCCACCATCACCCCAAGATCTCTTATTTCCTCCACCTCCAACAATATATCCCCACCAAGCATAAATTCTATGTCCCATCTTTGTTTCCCAAATTTTAAAACCTTATGTTTTGCAACATTGAACTTGCATCCCCACTCCCATATCCATTCACTCAATCTATTCAAGTCTTCTTGTAAGGCCATAAAATCTACTCTTCAGCAGATGTTCGTCCCAACTTTGCATCATCCGCAAACAACTGAATATTCCCATCCAAATCTTTGCCAATATCATTAACATACAGGCTAAACAGCAGCAGTCTTAAAACAGACCCCTGAGGCACACCACTAGTGACTTTCCTCTTCCAGGATATGGTTTCCCCATTACACAACTTGCTGATACCTATCAGATAGCCAATCTCCATCCAATGCACTAATCTAATATCCAACCTCCTCCACCTCTAGTTTGACTCGACTTATCATGCAGTAATCTAGCAAAAGCCTCTGCAAAATCTAAGTATACTACTATGTATCAGTCTTCTCTGTCCAATAAAGCCGACACCTTGTTGTAATAAGTAAGTATATTACTAAAGCATGATCTCCCTTTAGCAAATCCATGCTGTCCATCAAAGATAATACCACTGTTGACAACCCATTTCTGGATCCTGGTTCTTACCAGCCTCTCCAACACTTGAACCACACATCTTACACACAGATAGGCCTATAATATAATTTGATGCTAGAGTTCCAGAGAGTCACCTCTAGACCCTTTCCAACATCTCTTTATCCTTTTGAAAACCAGGTTACCAAATATGCATGCAGTGGTGCATGTGTGGCCTAATCAGTTTTATACAATGGAATAAGAATCTCCTTCTACAAGTCTGTGTCTTCCACATCATTCCCAGAATTTGCTGTTTTGCCCTCACAATTTTGGGAATGTGTCCTCTAAATTTCAGATCCTTATCCACCATCACCCCAAGATCTCTTATTTCCTTTTAATCCATGCTGTCCATCAAAGATAATACCACTGTTGACAACCCATTTCTGGATCCTGGTTCTTACCAGCCTCTCCAACACTTGAACCACACATCTTACACACAGATAGGCCTATAATATAATTTGATGCTAGAGTTCTATCACTTCCTTTATGAAGCGACACAATCTTGCCTTCCTTCCACTCCTTTGGAACTCGACCCAATGCAAGACTCATCTTAAACAAATATGTCAACTCCTTGGCACATTCCTTCAAAATATGTATTGATATATTATCAAGTCCCACAGCCTTATTAACATCAAGTTTGCTCAATTCCTAATATACCTCTTGTTCAATTACAGTCAGTTTTTCCTCATCACCAGCTGCTCTCAAACTCTCCATGATGTCACATTCACAAGCATGAAAGACTTTTATGAACTGCTTATTAAGTATCTCAAATATATCTTCTGCAGCAGTTGTTTTTATACCATTTTCTCCAATCATTGTCATCCTTCCATAATCCTTTTTTTTTTCTTGCTGGCTACATATCGAAAGAACTCCCTAGGATTCTTTTTGGCTTCATTAGCTAACTGCTGCTCATACTGAACTTTTGCAAGCCTTACCAACTGAGTCACCTTTCTTGCCTATTCTTTGTAATCCTCATGGAATTGATTATTATCACTCCTCTTATGCTGCCTCCATAATGCCTTTTTCCTCTGTATCACATGCTTAATCTCTTCGTTCATCCATTTCACACCTACCTTATTTAACCTTCTGATGCATTTAGACATTGCTTCTAATAGACAGTTCTTGAATATCCCCCAAGCTGTATCGATCTCCTTTCTAGCTAACTCCTCATCCCTGCTACACCTGCAAGCTGTCTCCTGAGCTCCTCATAATCACCAGCCTTGTAGTTCCATATATACCCTTTCCTCACACTGCTGGCAACCACCCAGGCAATCACTTCATGTGCCCTCTGTTACATGCTGCTTGAAGTAGTTGTCCCTCAGAAACTCATTTTCTTTACTTCCAGTTGCTATCTTATCATCCCAGTCTATAAGTCTATATTGCCATATTTAAAATTGCCCATAATGATCACCCTTTTCTTTTTTGCTTGGCTAATTTGATTATACATTTCATGGCCACTACCACCCACATTACCAGGTATATAACAACATCCGACTAAGTATTTCATTCTATTCACCTCTATCTCACACCATACTGCCTCCAGAACACTGGTACTATTTTCCTCTTGCATCTCTGCCTTGTATGGACATAACTCTTTCTCTATCATTAATAGCACTCCCCTCCTTCTTTACCCTTTATGAATAAATAATTTAATTAATAGAGACGAAAAATGCGCTCCGTCCATGTCGCCATTTCACAGTCTCTTTGTTCGTGATAAAGTAGCTCAACTAATGGCGAGGCTGCGCGGTGGCAACCACACCACCAGCCGAATCGTTTGGTGGTCTGGCATTTGTTTTACTCACCCCGCCATGTACTCACCTACTTGTTCAGTTTGAGTTAAGCATCGAATTAAGAATCTGAGACAGAATTACCGGATTCAGATATTGAATCTATAATTGAACTGTTGTGTGATACGACACTCAAAGACATCTTCAACACAATACCACTGATGGATTTTTGACTGTCTTGCCATCAAGAGTACCCAATTTTAGCAGAAAAAGTGATAAAATTTCTGATACCTTTTGTCACAACCTATAAGTGTGAAACAGGCTTTTCAATGCTGGTTTTTCTAAAATATAAATAAAGAAATCAATTGGAAGTCGAACCGAATTTAAGAATAAAGTTATCTTTTCCTCCAAACCTGAAGTTTCTAGTTAACAAACAACAGCATCACACTTCTCATTAATAAATTACTTGGCTTTGGTTTAGTTTCTTTATATTTTTGTAAGAGTAAATGCTTCTTTATTATAATAATAATAAATGCAAACTCTATGAACATTCAAATCTGTTTTATTTTACCTATTGCCCATAAAAATTTTAGTGGGTCATGAAGATGGAGTATTAAAATAACTGGGCTACGGAAAAAAAGTTTAAATATAAATATAGAGAATAAAAATAGAGAATTAGAAAAAGTCAAGAAATGTTTAGAAACTTAGCAGGACAAAAAAAAAAAAATAATAATAATAATAATAATCAGAATAAGGAGAGACAGGAAAGCACTGAAGTGGGTAAGTCAATCAGAATATAAGAAAAAAAAATAATATGGTATGGAGATTTGATCATGAAATTTGCATTTTTTTTTTTCCTATGGAGAATTTGTCCAAGAGAGAGAGAGATTGCTCAATCTATAGTACACTAATACCATGGATGAGCAATAAGGAACTTATTTATATTTCATCTGAAAAGCACTGGATTTGTATTCCTTGGGAAAAACATGGCAGAAGACTGTTCCAGAGGGCAGCAGCAGAAGGGATAAATGAAGAAAAGGAGAAATTTATTCTCTTTAACTGTGAGAGGGTGTTGGTTAGCTGCTGCATGCATTTGGACAGGTTTGTAAGAGGGGGAGGGGAATTATTGATGCCAATTCTGATGAACAGTGACCATAGAAGTATTTATAGACATATAGGCTAAGGAGTCTGAACAGCTGTGCAAAAGTGAATGGAGTGTACTAGTGAAAGATGGTTTGTCAATCAAACTGTTTTTTCTGTATAGAATCCAGTACTTTCAGGAAACTCTTAAGGACAACATTCTATTTGAATAGAGATTTGAATATTGTCAAGGATAATAATGGAAGAACAGGGTTCTTTTGTCGTGGGAAATAATGCAGAACTGTGTTTTGCCAGCATTGAAGTTGATATCCAAACCCCATTGATGAATGTTTTGAAGATCATAATTTAAGGTAGTAAAAGAAGTTCTTCAGGTTGTGGTGATTTGTGATTTGCAAGGTTTGTAAAACAAAAAGGAGGAGTGCAATGTGCTGTCATCATCAATACTGTCGGTCATTTATTAGACGAGAGTCTTCAAGGTAGTGTTGTTGGCTGTTGATGGTCCTTTCCATTACTTTAGAAACAACTCAAGTGAGAGAAATTGGATGATAGTTTGAAGGTAAGGATTTGTTACCCTTCTTAAGAATAGGTTGTATATGGACTAGTTTGCAGACTGGAGGATAGATACCAGTGGTATAAGAAAGCATAAATAGGCGGCATAGAGTGAGAGTCAACTCAGACAATTAGAACAACTGAAGGAATGTTATCGGGGCCAGGAGGCATTGTGGTATCCAATTTCAGCAAAATTTTTCTGATCTCTTTTTTGGCAAAAGGCCAAACACTGCATTCAGTGTTTTGGAATGGTTGGCATCAACTGTGCAAGAATTGAAGTAGTATTAGGCAATGGTTTTAAGGCCAATAGCCTAGAAGGCATGACTGCCATTTGGGCTGGATGCAAGGTTCCTGCTTTAAGCTCTCTCAAAATCAGTTTTCAATGTGGTGATAATTTTCTTGCAAATATTCTGGGCTTTGGTGTAGGCAGTATAAGAAGATGGAGTTTTGGATGCAAAGCGATGACTCCATCACTTGCTGATTGAGTCATAACTTCGTGCTTCCCAGGGGTGAAAATTAAATATGTGACAAATGTAATAGAGAAACAGAAAAGAAAAGTAAAAAGAGATGTAGCATTTGTTGGTAATAAGTAGCACCAAATATAGTATAAGAGAATATATAAAAGGACTGCTGGAAGAAGCAAGAAAGGAAATTGAGAGAGTGAAAACTGTTGGTTTATTACCTGGATAAGTGTTTCTCAAAGTGTGGTACGCATACCCCCGTTGGTACACGAAAGGTCTTCAGGGGGTATGTGGCAATTTTCAGCTATGCATTATTATATTTCTCAACAAACAGTGCAATTAGAGACAACTGGGATAAAAAAAATGGCACTAACTAATGTTAATATGTTGCCGGTGTAACATATGGTTTTGCTTGACACCACCCCGTCGTGAACGTGTTAAAACTAATAGTGAATAACACATTAAAACGTGTTATTCACTATAAATATATAGTGAATGTGTTTCATATATTATGGAATTTGGTTGTAGAGAATTAGCATTTCAACTCAACTGTTGAAATGCTAATTTGTCTTTGGTTCGCACGATCTTTTGTTAATACCGCACCAATCACATACACTTTTTCATAGCTGCTCTACGTATCTCAAGTCTTGTAAATTACTGGTAATTTTTGCTTGAAATAATGGAAAAGAAGATGAACTATTTGAGTAGATAACTTTGACGTTGCACACAGGGAAACTGTTCTCGATGCCTGAAGTAGCGAGTAGGAGCTTTTTGGTAAGTCACACCATTTAAAGTTTTTTTTCTGAAAACTTTAGTTTCCGAAAATCCCCGCATATATCTCACACCACAATTTTTTAGCTTTAATTTTGGGAAAAAAGTGCAAGTTATATTCGAGTAAATACAGTAATTTTTTTAGCTTTCAAATTCTTAAGTATGGATAATTGGTTAAAGATTGTATTTATAAAACCCACAAAAGAGAGCAATATAGCAAATACAAGTAGCTGTAAGCAACAAGAAAACGTTGATATTGCATCTGGATCAAATGAAATTCATAAGGGTGTGTCGTCTGACATCTCTAGAGAACCAACTAGGAAGGAGATGAAAAATCTTCGTAAGTATGATATGAATTACTTGAAATATGGATTTTTATGGACAGGAAATGAAGAGGAACCTATTCCAAATTTTATTCTATTA
Source organism: Typopeltis vanoorti (assembly GCF_054136105.1). Classification (NCBI taxonomy): domain Eukaryota; kingdom Metazoa; phylum Arthropoda; class Arachnida; order Uropygi; family Thelyphonidae; genus Typopeltis; species Typopeltis vanoorti. Next base: position 32,760,006 of record NC_143567.1, on the reverse strand, counting down.
AAAATAAATCATATTTTTTGTTTACATGAACATATAAATTCAAATAAAATAGACATTTACAATGAAATATACTTTATTTATTTATTATTTGATAAGGGGGTACTTGTTAATGATGAAAATTTAAGAGGGGTATGCAGATATCTGAAGTTTGAGAAACACTGACCTAGATAAAGAGTTAAGAAGGGCTATAATAACAAATGATTCAAGGTGTAGGCTATGTAGAAGAAATGGATGCGAGTTTTCGGATGTGTGAAATGAGTTTAATGGATTTGGCATCACAAGACTGTACCTGAAATGGATTTGGCATTATGAGACTGCAAAACTTACTGGGTTGAGACCTAATGCAGAGAGAGGTAGGGAAACTAGATCATCATGGATAAGAATGCAAGTTCAGCTGTGGTATGCACATGTGAAAGTGATATGAACAATAAATGACATGCCATTTACTAGATACCTTGTGAATATAACCTAACATACTTTGGCAGACAGGCCGTTCTGTGAAAAAAAGAACTGATGAACATCATTATTTTTTCGAATACATAAAACCTCAAATGTCTGGTCTGCACAACATAGTACTGACACTAAACACAGTATCCAGTGGGAATGAAGCTCGTCTTCTCCATAGAAGCAAGTTTAAATATGAACACCTTTTCAAAGAAAGTTGCAAAGCCCTTTTACATCAGCCAAATCTGAATTGGAACATTTGTCTCTCTCTCTCTCTCTCTCTCTCTCTCTCTCTCTCTCTCCCCCCCCCAAAAACTTTGGGAGATTCTTATTTTATGTAACCATCAAAAATAGTTTTTAATAATATTATTTATTAATATTAAATTTTTAACATATGGCAACAGTTTTTAATTGGTAAACCACCGACTGCTGTATGTACCTTGTATCACATTTCTTTGATTTGCTTGTTTCTATGCACTGATGATGTACTGTTATTTTCAGTACAAAATATCTGTACTTTCATTTCATTAAAGTTAATTACGGTGATTATCATGTAATTTATTGTTTATAGTCATGCCATAGGTACCTTTAAAGATTAGTGATATGAATTTCATAGATCATGGTTATGTGGAGAAAGGGTGGTCATGGTTGTTTGGTAAGGGAGTGGAAATTTATGCTTTGGATTTAGACCTTTTGAGTAGTATCTGGGGAGTGAAAAAAGAAAATTTCCCAACTGGGCCAAGCAGATTATAGATGTAAATATAAGAAAAAGAGAGATGGTAACTTGTTATGTCCATACACAAAGGCCAGGAGCATCAGCAGGAATGAACAAAGAGGTTCAGTCTATTGCTTTGGTGAATACACTGTGGGATGAAGTGTAAAGGATGATAAGAATATTTTTAGGAAGGACAGAAGAAATTGGGGGGAGGGGAGTATTACTAATGATATCTGATGATTTATGTCTGGTTAGGGTAGAAACACATGAAAGCAATAATAATAATGTTCCATGTAGCAGTGAGCTTGAAACTATTTAGTGACAGATAGAGGCTAGCAGGACAAAATATATGAGGATGTTGCTACAGACCTGATGGGCATTAAGTGAGTAATCATTATGGGTGACTTAAATTATCTCAACATTAATTGGTTAGCAGAGAAAATTCACAAAATGAATGAAGGAGAATTTCTTGAGCTATTGCAAGACAACCTTCTCAAGCAACATGTGAAAGAAGGAACTCAAAGCATCCATGGAAGTTAAGTTTGTGTGCAGTTAAGAAAGGGGTAAGAGCTAGATTTTTCTCTCATAGAGCAGTGAGTAAGTGGAACAGTTTCCTTGTTGACGTGGTGAGTGCATCTAGTGCGAATGAGTTTAAGGGAAGGTATAACAGCTGGTGTGGGTGATGTTCATCATCCACACCAGCTTATTAATTCATTAAGTAAAAAAATTCATCCTAATAGCACTTTTAACTTAGTGCTATTTACTAAGAACTTTCAGAGAGAAGTTCTTGAAACTTATGTTGGAAATATTAATGAAAAGAAATATTTGAAAATATGTTGGTGCTGAGAAAATTAGTTATATGAGTAATGTTGAAAATTATTCAATTTATATATAAATTTTAAATATATACATTAACAATATAACATCATCTTTTCTTCCAAAAAATTTTCATCAATAGGTTTTTGCAGGAATGTGGTTGCCTCACAAATTATTATTGCTTTGAAAGTTCAGACCATCTTAATTCTGCAACTGCCTTAAATCAGAGCTTTGAATTACATTTATTCTTCCCAGGTTCTTCCTCTCTGTCTTTCTCTCTATATATATCTGCCACTTCTCAAAATCACTAGTATCCTCTGAACTGCACATAAAATAATACCATAGAAATCAGAGTGAATTATGAATTATTTATTATGATCCTAATACAATGTTAGCAAATACCAGTAAATGGTCCTCAATAGCATACTCATAAGAATGATCCAATATCTGTGATTGTAAAGACCTATATGCAAATCCTGTCTAGAATGGGAAGAACATGTATCAGACATACTTGTAAAAATGAATAATAGTTTAACATTTAGCATTTTAAAAAGGATTTATTGTCTCTAATATTACAACATCAGAAAGGATATATTAAAAAAAAAAACAATTAAAAGTAACATGTCACATAACATATGTTTACTATTAGTCTTAGTAACAGCTGTATGAGAAAAAGAATGGAATATGTTATTTATTAGGATACACTTTTATTTCCATTGAGCTCTAATAACATATTCTCTTTCTCATGCAAGTATGACTCGGATTTAAGCAGAAATAAATGTTGCTTTTTTTGCCATTCCTTAACATCTGATGATGTCCTTGTTGACAAGCAACAAAATATTAGAAGCAATAACATTTTTTTACATGTTAAATCATTATTCATTTTTATAAGCATGAAGATAAGTTATCTGGCCTCATAATAGTCACTATTTCAAAAATATTTTACAGAACTGTGAACTTGGAAGAATTTGATCAACCTTATCCCAGAAAGAATGAGGTTTTGATAAACTTCATTTTGCTAGTTACCCAAGTACCTCACCATAACAGACTATTACACCTAATACTAATGGAAGATGAAATTATAATGAAACTGAATACAAATAGTAGTGATACCAACAGTTCTCAGATCTAATACGTTTTCCAGTTTTCAACTCCTTCATGGAATCCATCTGAATGCTACCTTTATTTCCAGGTTCAGGACACGAGAGGAGATATTCAGTTGTTTGCTGATGATGCTAATTTAGGAAGAGCAGTGTCAGAGTTCTAATATGATGTTGTTACAAGCAAATTTGAATAGATTGGTGCTTTGGGTTGACCTGAACACCCTGCTCCCCAAAGGGTGTTCAGGTTACTATGACAGCACTATATGATTAAGTTTACATTATTATTAATCTCCTATCAACAATTTTCCTCCAAATCAGTCTATTACTTGTGAGAGCTCCACTATTGTCATATCTAACATTTCGTGCTTCTAAGACACTTCTGACTAAATCAATCAGAAGCTTATACTTAGGTCTTCCTCCTGCCATCTTGGCATCAAATACCTGTTTTGCTAACCTTTGCTCAGCCATTTTATTTAAAATTCTATTTAAATAGCTGTACCACCTTAGATTAGCTCTGCTGACACATACTTGAATGCTAATCATGTCAAGTTCCTTTCTAATATCTTCATTTTTAATATGATTCTACCATTGACGTCATCAGTTCACTCCCCTAATTTTTCTCAGAACCCTAATATCTATGGTCTCTAGTCTTTGATAAAGTGCTTTATTTCTAACCCAACTCTCAGATCCATAACTTAAAACTAGTTTGAACATAGTTTTGTATACTGCTGGTTTGGTGTTTTGGTTATTTCTCTCATTAATATAAATTTATTTAGCTGGCTACCCACCACACCAGCTTTGCTTATTCTGTTGTCTATTTCCTGATTTAACTTGCCATCCATAAAAACTGTGCTTAAGTAGCTGAAATATTTTACTTGCTCCTACCTATTTCCATAGTTTTGGTCCTTTTATTGCTGATTTTCATGCCAAGTTTGTTACAGCTGTTATTCAATATAGTTAGAGAATCCTAGAGACCTGCACTAGATATTTTTAGGAGTACAACATCGGCAAAGAGCTAAGTTTGACATCTCCAATTCTAATATCAGTATTCAATATTTCTTTCATATTGTGATCCATATAGATGATGAATAAGAGTGGAGAATAATGTGCATCCTTGTCTTACCCCTAATTTTGCATCAAACCATCTTCCTGTATTTCCTTCAATTCTAACTGCCGATTTTCAGCTTTAAATATAGTGCTCTGCATAATGTTTCATTCATCCCATATAATTAAAATATTTTTAAAAGCTTTTCTCTGGGCACCTAGTCATATGCCTTTTCCAGACCTACAAAACTTAAGTACAGATCCTTATCATATTCCCATGATTTCTCAACTGTTTGTCTTAATGTGAAAATCTGATCTTGACAACCTGAAGCCTGAACCCAGCTTGTTCTTCTCCAAGTTTCTCTTCTATGATCTTTCTCAAGTTCTTTTCAAGCATGCTTGCATAAATCTCCTGGAACACTTAGTAGAGAAATTCCTCTGTAATTCCTACATTCAGCTTTATTTCCTTTTTTATAAAATAGGTACTATGAGAGCTCTACTCTAATCATTGGGAATTCAACCTTCTGACTAGGCCCTCTGAATTATGCAGCGTAGCCACTGCAAAACTTTTATACTTCTATACTTAAGTATTTCTGGTCGAATACTCCATCTACCTTTATATTTTCAGTTTTTGACAGCTTTTTCTACCTCAAGTACTCATCTTTGTTCCTCTTGAAAATTTTCTAGTACTTTCCTCACTGCTTGATTTGTTTAACAGTCTTTCAAATTAATTACTCCAGACATCTAGGATATCCTTATCTTGAATTTTCATGTCACCTTTATCATCTTTGATTCCTTTTATAGTACTCTTTCCTCCATTTCTAACTTATTCAATAGTGGCCAGAACATTTTGCTATCTTCCTTATATTTATTTTCCATGCTCATACCAAAGTCTTCCCATGACATTTGTTTAGCTGCTTTTACACATAGCTTAGCTCTCTTACATTTTTCTCTGTGTTTTATTGGACATCTGCCCACTTATTTGCTAGGAACTTATAGTATGATTTCATCTTTTCCAGGACTGTTTCTTTAACTTCTGTCTACCATGATGTTCTTATTTTTCTTTCCTTGCAGAAAACTTCACCACATACTCCCTAGTTGAATCAATCAATGTCTTCTTCAGCATTTGCTACTGAGATTCCAAAGTTTGATTCTTGTTTTTCATTTGTTTCATTTTTTCTTCAATAATTTTTGTATAGTCAAGTCTACAATTTCCCTGTAAAAGCTACTCAACTTTAATTCTTTTTAAAACTTTTTTATTTAATGTTCTTTTCAATGTGATATCCATTTTTATCCTGATTAGTACTACGTAATGGTCACTTCCAATTTCAAATCCTCCGTACACTTGTATCCTGCACCAGCATGTTGAAATCACTATCAACAATGGCATAGTCGATGAGGCTTTTCTTATTTCTTGCGTCTTCTCTCCATGTGAACTTTTGTGCATATTTATGTTGAAACAAGGTGTTAGTAATGATTAGTCCATGTCCTGAGTGTCCAGTAAATACCACTGTTATTAGCTTTGTCCTTTTCTCCAAATTTTCACAAATTGTTCCTATACACCTGGTGGGATTCATTTCCTATACTACTCTGCTGTTTAGATCTCCAATAGGGACCACTTTTTCCCATTTTTTTTTAATGTCAGCTGCTTGTTCTAGAAGAACCTTCTGTGGGATTATAGGCACAAATAACTTTCATTGTTCATCTTCCCGTTTTGAAGTTTGTCCACATAACTCCACTTGAAACTGCCTTCCAATCAATTATCTTCATGATTGGAAGGCACTGCTTCCAATTATGAATTCCAATAAAATTACCTTCCTTTCCTTGATCATTATTGCCTGAAAATAACATCCTATATTTATGATTTATTGAGCTCTCACCTGCTTTGTCATTTTGTCTAATTGTTGCCAATGTTGTTGCTAAATGTTTTGGCCAGAGAAAATGGAATGAAGTTTATCATATTGGAGGAACTTTGCTTCTGGAGAAGGAGAAGGCAATGGGCCTGGAAATCTTTATGGATAGGGAACTGAAGTTCAAGGCACACATCTTAAAAGTTTTAAGGGTTACCTAGAAAATTTGTGCTATAATGTAAAGGCAAATAACTAAGATTGTTTCAGGACTCTGGAATACTGAGTATGATAACAGATTGAGGGAATGTGGTCTTCAGCTTGGTGGATAGGAGGAGGAGAAGAGGGGGGGATAATATGACTGAGATGTATAAGTTGGTGAGAGGAACCTGTCATGGATCATCATCTCTCCTCATCCATCCTTGGATGGGTTGAGTCCCCTCCTCCTCCCCCTCCCCCACCAAGGAGGTTTACAGCTAATTAGTACAGCCAGGTTGTCACTCCTTGCTGCATCCCCTAAGGATAATGTTTCTGACTGTACTCCTGAACAGGCAAACCAGCCTGTTCTGGAGGAAGAAAAACCCAAGTTTCCAGGTGAAAAAACCCACCATATGAGACCAAAGAACTCACCTTTCGTCAAAAAAGACAAGATAAAGGTTCTCACGTCACTGAATGGAATCGAACTTCGTCTACACTGACTGAGAAACAAGCTATGGAGGCTTGTCATTAGATACAGGAGAATTATTATTATTACAGGTGATGCAAGAACACGAAGTCATCCCTGGAAGCTGTACAAATGTCATGTGAATAAGGAAGTGAAAAGGAGATTTCCTGCATGGTGAGTGGTGAATGAGTGGAATGTCCATGTGGTTAGCCTAGTGGCTATGCACTTCGCAACCTGGAGAAGGAGTATCCTAGGTTCGATTCCCGTCGATGACGTGAGGAGCTTAAGGATCTTTCTCAGCCATAGCCAAGTTAGCTGGTTTTAGATGTGGACAGCAGGGTTTTTCCTCCAGTTTATCTGGGATTTTTCATCCTGCAAGCAGGCAAACTGGCCCCCTGAACACACAGTCAAAAAATACATACTTAATCCCTCATTAGGAGGGCTCAACCAGTCCTAAGGGGGGTGGTCGAAGAATGGGGAAATCCCACATGAATAAAATAAATAAAATGAGTAGAATGCAACACTGAATATCTTCAAAGCAAGATATGATAGCTCTTGTAGTCTGTGAGGGTTTGACCTCCTATGATAAGTCTATGGACTCCATGGAAACTTGAATACTATTTATTGTATGCGATATTTTTACATGAACATCTCTTGGAAGGTGTGGAAAGTATACCACATAAGCTTATATGTAGTGTAATTTCCATTGCTAAGGAAAAATATCTAAATTGAGAAAATACATCATTAGCTATATATTCTACAGGATATAACTGATGTATTTATAATATGGAACTATGTCACTATGTTAAAAGGACATAGTTCCATGTCGAACATGGCCTTAAAATAAATAGGTCTAAGTGTCTAAGATTTAGTGTTCCTTATAATTCATAATTGGTTAATGATTACATACATTAATCTGAAGACAGATTAAATGTGATTAGCTCTCTAAGTAATTATAAGCTCTATTAAATTCAGCACTATAATATTAAGTATATTATTTTTGTTCTCTATTACATTAATTGCAATATGCATTAAATACTTTTTATACAGTATAATTTTAATGTATTAATAAATATGTTGTATTGTGGTGAGTAACAGAAATCAAGAGTAGATTTTGTACCTAGAGAGTGGTGAGTGAGTGAAATGCACCAATGGAGCATGTTGTGAAGAACGTGAAGGAGCTTAAGGTATGATATGATAAATATTGAGTAAGGCTTCTTATGATTGGTCTGTTGACTCCAAAGATATATTCAATAAAAATGATAATAATTTTGATCTTCTGAAATCATACAGCTGTAATAGTTATTCTGCACATTATTTTAATATTGATATATAGAACAAAGACCACCTGTGCATTATATAACACACCTTCATAACTGAAAAAAAAATTTCCCTTCAATTATGTTCTGGTAAGAAATTATAAAAAATTAGTATTTCATGATTACAAATTAATATCAAATGGTTTCATTTACAAATGTGAATGATATATTAAACTAATTTTGGCAGCAAACACACACACATATACACACACACACACACACACACACACACACACACACACACACACACACACACACACACCTTTCAACAAATTACACACCATTAACAAATTTAAAAACGTAGTTGATCAGTTCTCTAGAAAGTTTCATAAGCAAAAGCAACTTTACTTACAAGATTTTCTTCCATTTTTTTTTCTTTTGTGATTGCGATTTTGTTTTTTTCTTTTTCTTTCTTTCCTGCGTTGCTTTCTTCTCTCAGCTCGTTTGTTATCATGATCACGCAACCTGTGCCCTGATGAATGTTGTTTGTTTTTTTCCAATTTCTCCTCTTTTCTCAAGGGACTTTTGGTAACTGGCATATCAGCCAACATAACAGAAGAGCTTTAAAAGATTTATATATAAATGACATATCATTATTGAAAACTTAACAGAAAATAATAAACTTAATTTGCATTTTAAAACTGATTTGGATTATTCATTAATTTAATTAAAGAAATACTGTGAGCTAATGAAAGGCCCCTTACTTTTAGGAGGAAAAAATTACATGAATCAGTATTTTTATAACAGGCTAAAGCTGTCAAAAGTTGCTTTATTTTTTATAAAATCTAACTTTTGAATGTGACAATTATTATGTGCTAGGATCCATCTTATCTTCATCATAATTTCCCTCACTATATGCTACCATAATGAAATGATGCAATTCTAAATCAGGACAGGCCATCCAATGTCTTTCAGTACAGCAAATATTAAAGTTTTTAATAGCCATTTCAGAACAGAAAGACCTCTCTTTCTGTTCAGATTCATTTCATTTCAATTCTTCACATTGGCCTTGGTGGCTGAAGACTATTTCAGAGATTTCAAGACTACTTCAAATCCCACTGTGGCATAAATTTTCAAGTAGATGAGGCTCACTGATAGATATGAAAACTACTAGGTCTGAAATAGCATGAAAAAAAAAAGGGTGTTTCATTAGATTATTTAATATTTAGCCTATGATAGTATGAATTATTATTATTATTGCACTATTGCATATCCACCTCCATAGAGTTCAAAGACTCATCATGAGAGACCCAAACTATTAACACGATATCTATCATACCTCTCCTTGAAACCATTAACAGACAAAGCACTCGCAAATGACTTAGGTATTATATTCATTCATCACTCTCCAAGCAAAAAATCTAGTCTTCATGCCCTCTAACCACACTCTTAAACAACTTCCAGGGACCTCTTGTTCTGCTCCCTCTATCCAAGTGCTGAAACATTTCCTCTGCATCAATCCTATAAAATCCTTTAAGTAACTTAAATGTTTTTTTCTATCATATTCCCCCCCCCCCTTATTTTTTGCCTAACAACCAACTTTTGCAATCCACAAACCCTCAATCTATCATCATAGGGAGCATTCACAGACCACTCTATCTTGGTCACTTGCCTCTGGATCCTCTCCATCACTTTTTTATCCCCAAGAAATCCAGGTGACCAGACCTCAGCACAGTGATCCATATGTATTAAGTCTTTCTAAAAAGGAATGATAATTCTCTTATCTCTGCTTGTTAGTGTGTTCTTCAATAACCGAATCATCCCGCAAGCTCTCTCTCCATCGCCTTGATTAACTGTTATCCTACCTAACTTTGCATCATCAGTGATATGTCCCTTCAAATTATTTTCTATATCATTTATGTACAAATTAAACAGCAGTGGTCCAAGCACAAAGCCCTATGGCACACCACTAGTCACATACCTTCTCCTGGATTCTGCTTCTCCATATGCTACTTTTTTTGGTATCTGTTCATGAGCCACCTTGTATTCATATTATCAGTTTCATATCCATCTCCATTTGTTGCAGCTTGTGTAACAGAGTTCCATGTAGTATCCTGTTAAACAGCTTTGTAAAATCCAGCAGTATCATCATGTAGTCATTCCCTTTTTTCAACTCAGCTGTTACCTTATTATAAAAAGAGCATAGATTACTAAAACATGACCTACCTTTCACAAAGCCATTCTGCTCCTCATAGAATATCATATTCTTATCCACCCATTCCTGAATTCTCTTTTGACTAAATTTTCCAATACTTTCACCACTAATAATATATACAGTAGTTTCCAACCTTTTATGAGTGGAATTAATTAAGAAATTTAGATCTCATCCACACTGATTATACAAAAAACTGGTTGCTTTATTATATTATAAAAAAAACAAACTACCTCACATGTTGCATATCGGTAGACAATTTTGGTGAAAATGGGATTGATGGACATTCTGGCTCATCTGTCCCTTTAAACAGCTTGTGGAATTTGACTCCTGTATTGGTAATGAACTGTTGTTGCTATTTTATTATTATTATTATTAATTTGGAGGGGAGTGGAAGGATTATGGATTCACTAAGACCTGTAGAAGCAGCATCTGTGTAACAAACAGCGAAATAAGTCACTAAAACATGTTATCAATTAGCCAGGTTGCTCTCTCTTCTGGACATAGTTAAGAATTTTTGGAAAGAGTTTTGGTGGTATTTCACCTCAAATGTAAAAATATTTTAATGTACAGCAGGTTGGGGATTTGTACAATGTATTAAGGAGAAATGGTGTCAAATATAAGAGTTGCCAAGGTATTTTGGAAGCTGAGAAAACTACAGATGTAATATGTTTATGCCAGGAAAGGTTTAGCCCAAGAAGATATATGATCTTGTCTAAGGTATTATGAAAGGCTTATCTTCGATAATACCTTGGATATGACATGATATAAGGAAGGTTTTTTTTTTTTTAAATGAGAAATAAACAGGCCTGAATTCTTCTCGAATCAAAACTGATTAGGCTGTCTTCTCCCCAGTAGAAGATGGCATGGAGATTTGCATTTATAGCATCTGTTGTAGAAAAGCTTGAAATTTTTTGGACAGCACATGGTTTGTTGAATGAGAGGTAGTCAGTGAGCGTGCATTGTTGACAGGAGAAGATTTGAAGTCAGTGTGAGGAGTTTATTGATATATATATAGTAGAAAGAGAATAGAGAGAGAGGGAGAAAACAGACCCCTGAGATGCTCCTGCACTGATGGATAGCTGAAGAAAGTAAGAAAGCATATAGGCCATAAGATAAAAGTTTGCTAAGAGGGCCTGTATGCCAGACACATCAATGCCATAGAAATGCCAAAAGCTTTTCTTGTGTTTCTCTAAACCAGCATTTCTCAACCTTTCCAAGCCCAAGTAAAATGCCTAAAACAATTCTATGGCAATTTTTTTTTTAAATGCATGTGGGGATTACCAATATTTTGGAAAAACTGTTCCTTTTATAACATAAATCTAAAAGCATGTTTTGAATACATATGGAAACATAATTAAGTTGGAAGTAAACGATTAAAAGTGTATCATCACTGAACAAAGTTTTAATTTTTTATTAAACAAATAAAAGGTATCAGTTTCCGATTTGCTGTAGGCAAATGAATGGGTATGTCAGCGCCGTCCCGCTGAAACCTCCATTCATCTGTCCACAGCAACTTTTATATTTTATGTGTTATCCCCATTCATCTGCCCACACTCATTATGCTCATCCCACAACAACTTTTTTAGCGCCATTGGTACCATGAGCAAATGAATGGGGAATGTCAGCGCCGTCCCACTGATACCTTCATTCATCTGCCCACGATGACATTTACCTTTAATCCCCATTCATCTATCCACAGCAACTTTTATATTTTATATGTTATCCCCTTCATCTGCCCATACTCCCCACAACGACTTTTATATTCATGCACTCTCTGATTTGACCTGCTATATGAAACTGTTCCATTCGCTAAGTGCATTGTGAGATGAGGGAAAAATGTTCTTATCTTACTCCATTCATGATAATACTGAATACGAACTTCACATCTATGGATTCCATCATGGATGACATCCCATGTCCTGTCCAAACCATCCCCAGCATATATCCAAAAATTTCACTCAGAACATCCCAAAGCCATTAATGCCCGCTGCCCCATCCACACACACACTTCCGGCTGATATGAATCGCCTTATTTCCCTGATGAGTTTTCCATGACCAGCAAAAAAATTTAAGACATTCTGTTATAGGAGGTCCTTCCTGATATCTATAAACAGTCCAACCCACGATGTCAGTCGCAAAGTGCCATCCACATGGTCAGCGAATTTTCCCGCCAGCGACTGTATATACCATATGCATGTGATTTGTATACTAATCGTGTTATGATGGTGGTTTTAATTATATCCGTCCTGTTTTATCCAGAGGGACAACAGTGGCCATCGTAAATCAGGGAGATTCATTAATCATGTGGTGGTTTTATTTATATCCATCCTGTGTGCTGCTTGTATTCGTTATGTTATGATGTGTGTTTCTGTATAATCCATGACCGTACGAATGTTGTTGTCTGCATGCAACGGATTCATGACCATATCAAATGTCCGTACGAGATACGGAACTTCACTAAATGGGATGCGAGCAACTATCCTCCTCGCCAGCAGAGCTGAGCCTCACTGTGACGTCACGTTGCATAACTTAAATTTCATCACCGATTTTGGAAATGGATTAATTCCAAAACCAGTAACGAGAATAATCGGAAACTGTATTCCAAATAAATAATAAGATATAATTATGTTACTACTTACTTTTAATGAGATGGTTCAGTTTCTTAGCCTTTGCAGAGTTGCTGGATATCTGGCTCAATATTGGTCAACTTCAGTCAAAGATCAGCAAACATACTTTTAAAAATAAAAACAAAATACATTTCTGTATTTTGTTTTTATTTGAAGGAGCGATGAAAATCCTTTCTCACAAAAATAGGTTGTAGCACATGATTAATGAAACTGCATGACGATTTTCAGTGCTGCTTCAGATAATTCGGGAAATTCACTTCTCATTGAAGGTGAGATCCAGAATTGAGCCAAACCAAGATCACGGGATTGCATTTTAAGCCCACTGTCACTTGAAAGCTCAATTAACTGTTCTTTTTTCAATAATGAAAGGTCATTCTCATGACTATAAGCCTGAAATAGATCTCGAACCCACAGAAATTTCTTATAAAAGTTATTCAGAAAATATGTTTCAAAATTCTGTTTCAGAGTTTTGAGGTGGTCACAAACCTTTTCAGAAACTCAGAATCAACAAAAAGATAATTTTCCACTAAAAAAGATTCCAATGTTGGAAAAGGTGCAAATTTTTTATTTATTTAGCATATGATGTACAGGTCTCAGAATAAAACATACAAATTACATAAAACAATTGTAAAAATCATATTAAAAGGGGTACACTAGGTTGAAATGATTAAGCATCAAAATTAAGAATCAGGAGTCAGAGCTTAATCCTTAAATCCCAGATCCACTCCAGGGATTCTAGGGTCAGTTTAAAAAAAGTCCCCTTTAGAACCCGAGAATGAGTAGATTGGGCACTCAAGCACAATGTGATTAATAGTCTGGATCCCTCTTCCGCATTCACGGTTTGGAGTTTCGGACCACTTCCATTTATGCAAGAGATGCTTACATCTCCCATGTCCTGTTCTGATCCAATTTAAGGTGTTCCATGCATGTCTAGGGAGATTGAAACCTTCCAGATGAGATATCAGATTTGAGATGGGTATTTGAAGATTGGAAGTATGTTGAAACCAATACTCTCCCCATGATTCGCATAGATCGAAGTTCTGGTCATTTATTTGTATTGCACTCCTCCAGGTAGGGTGCCTGGATTTCAGTCTTTGTGAAGTATGGAAGGAAATGTCTTGATAGATAGGCAAGGAACTGCTTCCAATTATTTTTATCCATAGTTTTCTTAAGGCTTGGGTCCTGCGGAGCAAGGGAGGGGCTATATTACTGAGAGTTAGGAGCCAGTAGCCAGGAGTAGATCTTAAAGATCCAGAGATTATCGTCATAGTTTGATTCAGCTGGACATTCACTAAAGAAGCGTGTGCGCTGTTCAGCCACACAGAAGCACAATACTCTGCTGTGGAATAGACCAAAGACAGTGTGGTAGTACGCAGTGTGTTGGCATCAGCACCCCAAGAAGTACCAGCAAGTTTATGCATTATATTATTACGAGTTTTTAATTTCCCAGCAATATTTTCTAGATGATATTTAAATGTCAAACTTCTGTCTAGGGTAACGCCTAGGTATTTTGGATGATTGTTAAATTTCACCTGTTTATTTCTGAAGTAAACTTTTGGGATATAGTTGGCCTGGATATTTCTTAAATGAAAGGATGCTACTTCAGTTTTGTTCAGGTTAGGTTGTAATCGCCATCATCTAAAGTATTTATCAAGTACAGCCAGATCTTCAGTTTTTTGGAATGTTGAATGTTGAGTTGCAATGGCAGTATCGTCAGCATACATGAATCTCCATGGTGCTGTCTCTGGGATATCACTAATATATAAGTTAAAGAGCAATGGGGCAAGAGCTGATCCCTGAGGTAGGCCATTTTTAATCTTAAAGAATTTAATTTGGGATTCATTGAGAGATACTTGTATCCATCTGTCTGCTAGTATTTGATTAATTAGGTTGGCTAGTTTTGGTGATGGGATAGTTTCTAGGAATTTTAAGATAAGACCCTCTCTCCACACTGTGTCATAGGCAGCAGAGAGGTCCACGAATACCACTATTTTTTTAAAGGTTTGAAGCCAGCCTGTTCCTGTGGAGTTCTGTTATGTATACTTGAAGAAATTCTGTTGTATAGCATTATTTCGAGAAGTTTCAGGCAGATACTTAACAAGGCAATAGGACGGTAGTTGGAAGCAATTGTAGGGTCTTTGCCAGGTTTTAAGACAGCAATGATTTTAGATCTTTTAAAAATTGATGGAAGTATGCCAGAGTCCAGGATATTATTGTACATAGCAGTAAGCCATTGAATAGTTTTTGGTCCACAGTTCTTAATGAATTCAGGGTAGATGTTATCGAGTCCAGCTGCCTTCCCAGTCCTCAATGAGTTAGTTGACTGGCTAAGTCCTGGGAAGTGAAAGCCTGAGATAGTGATGAAGGTGGAAGATCTGGTTTGAGATTTTTTTGTTTTTGTTTCACCTCTCTTGTAACTATTTTATCTTGAGGATATTTAGTCATTGAGACTATATGCTTTTGCAATGTGTTTTGGATCTATGGCGGGCAGTTTACCAGAAGTCCTTGTATTAGGATCAAGCTTCCTAATCAGGGACCAAGCTTTTTGACTGAAATGAGTAAAATTAAAATTGTTCATTGTTTTAATCCATTTGTCTTTTCTAGCATTGTCAAGTTAGTAGAGAATTCTTTATACAGTTTTTCACTGTCACTATTCCAGCCTGGGATATAATCTCTCCTAAAACCTCTTGGAATGGTTCGTTTGGCAGCACCAATAACAATGCCAACAAATCTATTGTAATTGTTTACAGTGGGCTTTATGAATCTTATTACTGTGTCGACCTGTTTCTTAAAAGAATCCCAGTCAGCTTTGAGAAAGTTACACCTAGGTTTTAATATTGTTCTTATGATTGGAATATTTAGGTCTACTTTATAGATCGATGTTGACTATTTGGAAAACTGTCTAATACTTTCCTAGAGATGGGAATTTGGCTGCCATAATCGTCTGCAGTACAGAAGCACAAATCAGGGTTATATCCTCTTTCCCATCTAGAGGAGAGAAAGCTTGGTTTCTTTGGCATCAAAGATCAGATAGAGGTTTTGATTTTCCATCCAGTTCACTAGTAGGGTACCATTTAGGTCATCCTTTCTATAGCCCCAAAGGGAGTGATGACTATTAAAATCTCCCAGGATTATGTTTGGATGTTGTTGCTGGGACAGTACTTGATCAGGCCATTTAGCTAAGGGAGATTTATACACGTTGGTTATAGTATAACCAGATATTATAATAGATACACTATATATGTCCTTGCTGGTACTTGGTTCACAGATCTTATAATTAGAAATGTCATTATCTGTCTTTTACATAACTAATGCACAATACCAGTTTTTTTTTTCTCGATTGCCTTTATTTTGTCGTAGGCATCAAGAACAGTTAAAGAATTTTCCTGAAGGGAGAGATTTAGTTCATTTAATTTCGAAAAAAATGTTTGAAAGATAGGATAGTGTTGATAACCATGCTTTGTCAACAAGGAGTGATGCAAAATTAGAATTACGTTCATTTGCAAACAATAAAACTTCATGCCTTAATTGAAATAATCTTGTTAGTATTTTGCCCCTGGAAAGCTAGTGAATTTCAGAATGAAAGAAAAGTTGTATATATTCACTGCCCATTTCATTGCAGAGTAATGAAAATAACCTGTTATTTTCATTACTCGATGACTTTAACAGTCGGGCCTTAATAAAATTAACTAGCTTTACAGCATTGTATAGCACAGTTTTAAATTCTGGTGGCATTCCTTTGGAGGCCAACCTTTCCCTATGTCATACATTGTTTCATAAAAAATATATCCGATTAATATCCAGCATCAAGGAAAAGAAAAAAGCATATCAAAAGTTCCTGGCAAGTAAGTCAGCTTGTGATTTTAGAGAATATGGAGAAAAAATGTAAGAAAGTGAAGCACTATGTAAAATTAGCTAAATAAAAGTCATGGAAAAACTTTGGTAAGAACATAAAAAATAAATATCAGGATTGTGACAAAATATTCTACAAATATGTCCAAAGAGGTTTAATTTTCTTTGTATGACTTTTTGAAACAGTCTCTTTTTGGTTGTATCCTTCTGTGTACACTTCTTTATTTCTTATATTCTGAGTCCGTCCAATTCATAGAATTTTACAATAACACTTTCTTTCAAAAGCCATAGAAACAACCCCCAACCATGCCTGCCTGTAAGGGCGCAAGCTCCATCCGAATAGAAGCCCATGCATTTTTCCCACTGGATCCCTTTGTGTATTATGTAATTATTAAGAGTGTGAAATATTTCTTCTCCAGTTGTTTGAGATGACAAAGTTCTACAAAACAGAATATCGTCATGAATGTTCTTATCATGCACTTATCTTACATAGCATATTAACTGTGCATCATCTGTGACATCAGTAGTCTCATCTATTTGTAATGCATAATAAGGGCTCTTAAATCTTTCGATTAACTGAGATTCTACGTCACCTGCCATATTATTAATTCTGCAACCTACAGTGTCATTGAAAGAGGAGTCAAATCAACATCTCTTAGTAACTTGTCGCCAAACATAGTTTTTACCACATCTTTTATAGCTGGAAGTAGTAAATTTTCCCCAACAGAATGAGGTTTCCCTGTTTTCACTATGCGCAAACTTAAGAGATAGATGCTTCCAGTGCCTTGCTATTAATCGAACCCATGGCCGAAACTACATCTTTCCCATGATTTAATGTCGTTGAAATTGACTTTTAGAAGCTAAACATCATAATTTTTAATTTCTAAATGTCAGAGTTTCACAGGTTTCATGCACTCATTTGACAACACTTCATAACATAAAATATTTTATTGCTTCCTTGCTGTTTTGTCAGTTTTGAAGTGAAATGTGGATAACACATGTTCACTTCAAATCTGACTAAACAGCAAGGGAAGGCGGAAGCAATAAACCTATATTGTTGTTCACTTCACTCCTCTGATTATTCGTCATTCTGTCACTACAAATTATTGTAGTGCCAGAAAGATGAGTAATAAAAGAGTGGTGCAGTGAACAACGATATAGTTTTATTGCTTCCATCTTTCAACATTCTGACGCTATTTCTTGTTTGTTTTTTTTAAGTCTCCATTTGATTTCAAGAATTTTTACTTATTTAATTTTAATTTGTTTGGATAACTAAAAATTATATATTTATTTAATTAAGTCTGCCTGCGGACCACCTGTCCCATCATCATGGACCACAGGTTGAGAAACACTGCTCTAAACTATTCTGATTATTAAACTCTCCCAAGATGCAGCTAATGATAGGGTGATAGAGAACTCATGGCTTATCCAGAAGCCATGAGTTCTCTATCACCCTAAAGAAAATCCCTTATGCTGATTTCATGCTGCAGATAGAAAGAAACCTACATGACCTTCCTTCTGATTCAGCTAAAAAATTACATTTTGGTGTGGCACATATTTTTTATATTGCAAAATTGCCACCTTTTAACATTCCTAGATTGGAAATAAAAACTTTACACTCATTAAAAAACAACCATGAAAAATGCTTTATTTTTTGAACATCAGAATCCAAAGAATTGTAATATCATGGATTCATTGGAATATAATTGTAAGATCAGCATTTTTCTCAGAGATTGTTCTACCTATAAACCTATCACTAGAGATCCCACCAAACAAATCACAAGTAAATAATTAAATCAGTAGTTAGACGATGCTAATTCTTTGGATGTTGATGCTCAAAAAATAAAGGATATTTCATGCCAGAATACGATTATATGGACTGCCAAAAATGCATAAAATGGGAATGCCTTTCAGCCAGTGGATGATTTGTGTTGGTTTCCTGCTTATAAAGTGTCAATTTTTACCTAACCTGCACACCAATCTAAACTGGAAAATCACTTTCCTACATTAAGAATACTACAGATTTCATTTCTGAAGTGAAAGACCTCCACTTCGCAGTTCTGACATCATATGTGCTTTGATGTTGTTTCTTTCTTCACCAGTATTCCATTTAAATATAACTATTCAGCTACTCTCTAGGGACTTTCTAGTTGGCATCCTTAAATTATTTGACTTTGCTGTGCCTCTGGATACTTTTCATGGCAAGATAATCTCTACAAGCAACTAGAAAATTGCACCATGGTTCCTCCTTGTCATTGTTATCCAATTATTTCATGAACATTTGGAGAAACGATCCTT
This sequence comes from Typopeltis vanoorti, assembly GCF_054136105.1. Lineage (NCBI taxonomy): Eukaryota > Metazoa > Arthropoda > Arachnida > Uropygi > Thelyphonidae > Typopeltis > Typopeltis vanoorti. The sequence goes on along the minus strand of NC_143567.1, from coordinate 32,741,122 downwards.
CACAACTATCTCCTCTTGTCTCTCTGCTTAGTTTCATTACATTGATGATGATGTGTGTGTGCTATTTGGCCATACTCTTATGAAGAATCAGACACATTTTTAGTTAAAATCAACTTTTTCCCTAGAATAAAATTTATGGTAGAAAAAGAAAATATAGAATCCTTCCTTACTTGGATTCACTTGTAAAGAGGGAAGTCAATGGTGCTCTCTTTTCTTTAATGTTTATGAGAAGCCTATTCACCATAATATACATTCCTCAAGACTCAATTGCATCACTTTTCACAAAAATTTGAAATTGTCAAGACTCTTACTCACAGGGCACATGATATTCTTCCTCTGTTCTTCCAAGGACATTCTCAGCCTAGAATTACATTGTATTAAATACAACTTGATACTTAATGGTTACTTTCCATTCAAATTACAACACATCTTGGATAATTACCTAATGAGATATCAAGAGAATTTTCATTTCTTATATAAAAGGATTACTTGGATTCACTTGTAAAGAGGGAAGTCAATGGTGCTCTCTTTTCTTTAATGTTTATGAGAAGCCTATTCACCATAATATACATTCCTCAAGACTCAATTGCATCACTTTTCACAAAAATTTGAAATTGTCAAGACTCTTACTCACAGGGCACATGATATTCTTCCTCTGTTCTTCCAAGGACATTCTCAGCCTAGAATTACATTGTATTAAATACAACTTGATACTTAATGGTTACTTTCCATTCAAATTACAACACATCTTGGATAATTACCTAATGAGATATCAAGAGAATTTTCATTTCTTATATAAAAGGCACTTCTGAATGCATCTCAAAAGTTTTAAAAAATTTGATTTCCAGACAACTTTCAAGCCAGTAAACAAGATTTCTTATATCCTGCCTTCACAAAAAGATAAACTTTCTCTCTTGGTTCAGCTGGGAATGTACCAGATTCTCTGTTTCTTATCCTATTTTGGCTAGATGCATATTGTAGACATCTGACAATCAAATGTCTGTTTTCTACTAGCCACAGGATCCTATGGCACAACACAAAAATTCTTTACATAAGTCCTTTCAAATTTGAGAGACTCTTCCAAGAATGCTCTGAAGCTGTTTGCAATCCACCTGATCAATTGCAACTGATTGCAGTGACAGTCTAAAAATTTCAGAATTGTTGAATTCTTAATTCAGAATTGTTAATAGTCTAAAAGTTATTCTTATATGTGTATGCAATCCTTATGCAAATATTTTTTCTTACATATGCATTTTATATCCGCTTTATGACCTATTGATTATAAATGTGCTCTATGTGTAATTTTTTTATACCAATATTATAATTGAATTTTTATTTTGGTAAATTTTTCTGTTTAAACTTTCTCTTTATATATATACATATTTGCATTCCTGTAATGAGCCTTGTGCTCTCTTGCCAGTTGGCTTGTTTCTAGTTTATTTATAGCAGTGTTTACCGTTAAGTATTTAGATCAGGTTAGATATTTAATAGCTATGTTTACTATGGGGGTGCTTAAGGGTCAAAGCTGTATAACTGAGAGGAGACCTCCACATAGCCTTTAAAAGAATGCGGAGAATTGACCAGGGCTTCTGACCTAATGTCCAATCCTCACCTTCTCGTGGTGTACCTTTTGGGTATCTACCTGGATACTGAATGAACAAGGATGGGCTGGCAATTTGGGATTTAGCCAACCAAATTGTATTCTTATTGGCTTAAATCAAAATACAAAATGATGGTATGTGACAAAATTTCAAAATTGCCGGCTGGGGTGTCACCCGGTTAAACAAGGCCCCCCGTTGTTTTCGCCAGGGAACCATGGTGAACAGCGAAAAGTCAGCTACTGGAACGAATCTGAAAACACACCGCAACTCAACATCACCAGAGTTAAAGATCGGTACTATCAACATAAGAAGCCGGAATGGCAAAGAAATGGAGCTAGCTGAGGAATTAGATAAGTACCAGATCGACATAATAGGGGTGACTGAAACAAAAAAGACAAAAACTGGTGAGATCTTTCTGAGCAATAAATACAAAATGTTATATTCAGGCAATCACAATCAAGGAGGAGTAGCCACAGTATTCAACACTAAATACAAGGCTAATCTTGAATGGCAGGCAGTATCAAGTAGAGTGATGTAGGCAAATATGAGAATGTGGAACTGGACAATTAGACTTATTTGTGCCTATGGTCCCACAGAAGGCTCTACTAAGGTAGAAGTGGAGGAATTTTTTGATGCTTTAGAGAAAGCAACTCACACAATGAAAAAGGAAAAGTTGGTCCTTTTTTGGGGATCTAAATAGCAGAGTAGGAAATGATTGTCAGACATACAAAAATATTTTGGGAAAATTTGGAGAAAAGAGCAAAGCTAATAATAATGGCAAATACTTGTTGGATTTCTGCGCACAACATGAACTGGTTATTACTAACACCATGTTCCAAAATAAAAATGTGCACAAATTCACATGGAGAGAAGAGGCAAGGAATAAGAAAAATCTCATTGACTATGTTATTGTCGATAGTGATGTTTTCTCCCTGGTGCAGGACACAGAGTGTACAGAGGATTTGAAATTGGAAGTGATCACTATTTATAAAATATATACATGTTTACACAAGAATATTATTTAATTTGCCAAATATTTCAGTCTGAATATTACAGACCATCCTCAGTGGCTGCATAGGAATAGCTTTTAAAAAAAAACAAGGTGGAATATGAACGATTGATCATTCACAAATAGAACGAGCCACGTGATGTCATATCACTAAGTATTAAAAGAGTAAACATTTTTTATCTGTCATGATTAAATTAAAGATATTAATTCAAAAATTTATTCAATAATCTTAAATAACATTAGACTGATATAAAAAATAAAAATTAATGTGTTATCCTGATTAAACTTTCCTGATCAAATATTTCAGACTGAAATATTTGGTAAATTAAATAATATTCTTGTGTAAACATGTATATATTTTATAATCATAATGTCACAAGTATCTTTAAAGAATCAGATTACTATTTAGTCTTGAGCAGGATAAAATTGAATGACATATAAGAAAGTTTTAAAGCGAATAAAAGTTGAGCAGCTCTCAGATGTGAACTGTAGACTAAAATACACAAACATTATTCAAGAAAAAATGAAAGAATTTGAGAACAGGAACCAAACCTTGGAGATTCAGTGGCAAGCCCTGAAGAAAACCCTGATCGATTCAGCCAGAGAGGCATGTGGTGAGGTTGTCTGCAAGGATAGAAAAATCAGAACTCCATGGTGGACACAGGAAGTTAAAGAGGTGGTGAAGGAAAATAAGAAAGCATATCAAAAGTTCCTGTCAAATAAATCAGCTTGTGCTCTTAGAGAATACAGAGACAAATGTAAGAAAGCTAAACACTTTGTAAAACTAGCTAAACAAAAGTCATGGGAGGACTTTGGCAAGAATATAGAAAATAAATATCAAGAAGGTGGCAAAATATTCTGGAGGTTGTTGAAGAAGCTTAGAAATGGAGAAAAGACTGCTGTAAAAAGGAGTTAGAGATGATAAAGGTGACATGAAAACAGGAGAAAAAAAGATATCCTTGAAGTATGGAGTAATTACTTCGAAAAATTGCTAAATGAAACAAGCAGTGATGACAGCACACTGGTAAAAAAACACTGACCAGGCATGCAGTCAGAAATACATATCCATACTTGAAGTAGAAAAAGCCATCAAAGGCTTGAAATGTGGAAAGGCAGCAGGAGTAGATGATATTCGACCAGAAATGGTGAAGTATGGTGGCATAAAAGTGTTTCAGTGGCTGCATAGTTCAGAAAGCCTGGACAGAGGGGCAAATTCGCAATGATTGGAGTAGAGCTCTCATAGTACCCACAAATAAAAAGGGAATTAAAACTGAATGTGAGAATTACAGAGGTATTTCCCTACTGAGTGTTCCTGGTAAGATTTATGCAGTATACTTGAGAAACAGTTGAGAAGAATTGTGGAAGAAATTTATTACTTGGTGAAGAACAAGCTGGATTCAGGCCAAATAGAGGCTGTCAGGATCAGATCTTCACTTTACGACAAATAGTGGAGAAATCATGGGAATATAACAAAGATCTGTATTTAAGTGTTGTCGATCTAGAAAAGGCATATGACAAGGTGCCAAGAGAGAAGCTATTCAATATGCTACAGTTATATGGTGTCAATGGGGCATTATATCAAGCAATACTTAGTCTGCATTTGAGTTGTAAGTCAGCAGTTAGAATTGAAAGAAGTACTGGAAGATGGTTTAAATCTGGTGTGAGACAAGGATGTACATTATCCCCTCTGTTATTATTTATATGGATCACATTATGAAGGAAAGTGGTATTAAACATAATATCAAAATTGGAGATGTTAATGTCAGCTCTTTGCTTTAAGCGGACGATGTTATACTTCTAAATAAATCCGCTACAAGTTTGCAAGATTCCCTAACTAAATTGAATAACTGTTGTAATAGATATGGTATGAAGGTCAGCATTAAAAAGACAAAAACAATGAAAATAGGTAGAATTGTTGAAAATGTCAACTGTGTTGTGAACGGGGAACCTGTGGAACAAGTAAAACATTTCAGCTACATAGGCATGATTTTTACTGAAGATGGTAAATTAAATATGGAAATAGACAACAGAATCAACAAAGCTGGTATGGTGGGAAGTCAATTGAATAAATTTATATGGAATAAGAGAGAAATTAGTCGGAACACTAAATTAGCTGTATACAAGATAGTGTTCAAACCAATTTTAACTTATGGATCTGAGAGCTGGATCAGAAGTAAATCACTTGACCAAAGACTAGAGACCACAGATATGAGAATCCCGAGAAAGATTAGAGGCATGAACAGATGGCATCAATGGCAATATCATATTAAAAACGAGGATATTAGGAAAGAACTTGATAATGTCAGCATACAGAAATGCGTTAGCAGAACTAATCTCAGGTGGTATGGTCACTTAAACAGAATGGGCGAGGAAAGATTAGCAAAACAAGTGTTCTCTGCCAGGTTGGCAGGAAAATGACCCAGAGGAAGACCAAGATATAGGTGGTATAAAGTGCCTTAGACGATAGAAATATAAGATCTGATAATATTGGAGCCTTGACAAGTAACAGACTGATTTGGAGGAAAATTGTAGATAGGAAGTTAGTAATGATGTAAATTTTTCATGTAGTACTATCATAACCTGTACACCCCCTGGAAGGGTATATGGCAGGAATTTGATGATGATGATGATGTTTACTATGTAAGATGTGATGAACTTTCTATACATGTAAATTACATAAAGAGAAAATAAAGCACATTTAATATAAAACATATTGCATGATGAGTATCTCATCACATCAGTATGAACACAGTTACATAAAGCAAAAATGGAATAAAGTTACAGAATGTTTTCTTTTTGTCACTTTCTGGCCAGTCATGGATTCCTAATAATGTCATATTAGCGGCAGAGAGCAGCAGGGGAAAAAAAAAAAACATATTTTGTAACACCTGTTCTCATTCCAATTTTGCTTCATGTGACTACCTATTCTTTCTGTGTGGTCATGCTGATGATCTGCTGAGATGCTTATCATGAAATATACATGCTTTATATTAAATACTTTATTTTGCCCTTGTCACTGAGTATGATTCTGTACTAACAATATAAATAACTTTAGATATCATTAAATATAGTAAAATATTGTGCCTATCTTACCTGGTTGTATTATATACAGGAAAGAGTGGATCAAAAAAGTGATGATTTGGATGATAATGGTGATGATTATGCTCATGGTCTTGTAGTTCCCAACAGCGTAGTGCTTGAGGAAGAGAGATCTGGTTGACAGTAACACATTTCCACTCACTAAATAAATAATTAAATAGTCAGCAAGGAAATGTATTTCAAATTATGAACTGTTCTAAAGCTATAAAGGAAAGTTTTGTCTAATCTCACTACTAGATGTTGAAAGTTTATTTTTCACTTGGTTAGACTATATAATAAATTTAGTTTAATCCTTTATCCAAGTGTGAGCAAACGAAGTTTGCACCTGAAAGTATCTTCAGGACTGGGGTAAGGTGGAGCAAGCTAACATCACTCCTATCTCAGTATCTCCCATAATGTAAAACACATCTCCTTGTGGATATGTATAATGTTATGCATTAAGGGAAGGGCCACCACCCAGACTAGTTTCAACCTTTATTGAGGTCTCTTCAGTGGGAGCCAGGTCCAAGTGGAGATACCAGGCAGAAGCATTAGCAAGGTCATCTCTACCTATAGGAGTTTCCAAACGGTGTGCCACCTTTTTATTAAATTACTCTGGATTCCAGAGTAATTTTTATTAAATTTATTCTGGAATCCAGAGTAATTTAATAAAAAGGTGGCACACCGTTTGGAAACTCCTATAGGTAGAGATGACCTTGCTAATGCTTCTGCCTGGTATCTCCACTTGGGCCTGGCTCCCACTGAAGAGACCTCAATAAAGGTTGAAACTAGTCTGGCTAGTGGCCCTTCCCTTAATGCATAACATTATACATATCCGCAAGGAGATGTGTTTTACATTATGGGAGATACTGAGATAGGAGTGATGTTAGCTTGCTCCACCTTTGCAACAAATTGCCCGGTGTTGTACCACCTTATTCCAGTCCTGAAGATACTTTCAGGCGCAAACTTTGTTTGCTCACACTTGGATAAAGGATTAAACTAAATTTATTATACTCACTACTAGATATGTTTTTCACATTGGTATTCTTTCTCTCAATGAATTATTCAAACACTTTTTTTCACTAAGGATAGGTTTCATGTCACAATTTTCAAAAAAAAGAAAAAAAAAACATCACTTAAGGTTTTGAATTAAGTAAATTTTTCATTTGCTGCCAGTTTAAGATACACAAACACATAATGCATTTAATATTAGTAAAAGTTAGAGGGAATTATAAAGAGTATTGCTGATGTTAATTCCCCTTCATGAAAATCTGAATAGACTTTTAACTAGGACAAATGAGTAAGGTTATAGTTTTAATATTAATAAATGCAAGGGCTGCACTTTGAAATGCAGGGAAATAAGGCTATATCTTTATTTAGGATTGTGGAAGTGGATGAGAGGGTCTTTGGGTGGTGGTTGACAGTGGGGTACAGTTCTGAAGACACACTGCAATGTTACAAGGACTGCACATCATATTGTTGCTATGATAATAAGTACATTGGCAGGCAGGAATAAGGTGGTGCCAATGTATAAGTTACTGGTCAGATCACAAGTGGACTATTGTGCCCATATTTGGTCACTTAGTTTTTATAGTGATGTGGAAACACCAGAGAGTATCCAGAAATAAATTATGAAAGTAATATGAGGACTCTGGAACATTGGTTATGTAGAAAAGTTGAGGGAATGCAGATTGCAGAGTTTAGCAAATAGGAGGAAAAAGGGTGATGTAATAGAGATGTTTAAATTAGTGGGAGTATTTCCCCAAATTTGTACAGAGGGGATTATAAAAAGAGTGAACGTTGAGAAGGGAAGAACGAGAGGCCATCCCTGGAAATTACTTAAAAGTATCGTAAAGAACGGGGAAATAGAAATCCACTCACCCACCACTTTCCACATAAAAAGGAACTTTTTATGTGGAAGGTGGTGGGTGAGTGGAATGCATTATGAATGTGGGGGATGTAAATTATTTCAAGGTTCAATATGATAGACTTCTTGCAAGTTAAAGGAGCCTTCCTTGATGAATCTGCTGACTCTATAGAAGTTACTGCAATAATAATAATAATAATAATAAAGTTTGTTTTCATAACTAGTGAAACCTACAGAAATTCTTCAATTCACGAAAAGCTGGATCAGGGCACTACAGTATTTCTAGCTAAACTTCTTTTATAAAGGACTTTCGACAAATCCTTTACAAAAGTTCCTCATACCCTAAAAGGATTCAAAAACCTTTTAGTCTTCCCATCCATAGGGTACTGTCATTTTCCTCTCAATTAAAGAGGCTCTTAAAATGAATTTCCTCCTGACAAAAAGAAGGCACTCGTATGGATTTTCCCTTTCTTTGCCAACTACCTTGTGGAATAAATAAAAAAAATCCTCAAATGCCTTTTCACTCATCAAAGGTAGTTTTTTTTTGGTGGGGGGGGGACACTTAATATGCATATGAGGTTGAGAGGTTATGTTTTGTAAGCCATATGTGCTTCTGTATTCTGTAATTAACTTTACTAAGTTGCAAAATTAAAAATATGAGTTTCTTTGGGCAATAAAAGCCTACCCTCTGGCACCAATGATTGACTTACTCAGGAGTCAGTCAAAAAAAAAAAAAGAAAGAAAAAAACTGGAAAGTTCCTCTCATTGTTGACCATAATCAAAACTATAATGGTCTTTCTTCTTCAGAACAAGCATGGGTATGACCATGAAGCTAGACGATATTCAAATTCCTGACTTGAAATCCACTTAAGCTTCCACCTGGCTAGTGGTTGATCCATACTTTAGTTTTAGGAAGGACAAATGACAACTGGTGGTAATTGATAATTGTTAGTTATTATTTATTATTATTTTATTAACATCATTAATATTATTTTGGGGAGGGACCACTATTAGTGGAGGCAGTTGATAATTATTACAAGATTCTTTCTTGTGCAACACCAGTTGGATTTTTTAGCATTTCTTGCTTAATTAATAAAATTTATTTTCTGAAGTGATTATTTTTTATTATTATTTTCCATTTGTATCACAATATAAACTTAAAATAATCATTTTAATATATATTATAATTCCAAAAAACACAGAAGTGGCTTTTTCATTACTTAACTGAAAATTTTCAATATTATTTTGCTCTGATTTCTTGATAAATGGAACTGTTGCTCCCTTTCTGAGCATAACACTACTGCATCTGTTTCTGCTACACTAGTAACATATTTGCCATACAGCCACATTATAATGAAAACCATGATCCTTTCCGCAATTTCCAATGACTAGCATCCTTACATCAATTCTTTATTATATATTTATTATCTTTATTTATTTATAAAGATATACTTTATTTATTTATAAAGAAAAAATATACAAATCATGTAAATTCCCTTCCATTCATAAGGATTCATACCATCATACTTCCCAGAAGCTCAGAATTGTTAAAACTCCTCAAAAGGTGTTATTCATATGGTCATCTTACATTCTTTTGATTCTTACATTCAGAAATAATTAATATTAGAACAGCATAAAGATTTTGGTTCACTACCCCAAATATAAGATAGTATCTAAAGTATAATGCATAGCATAATGTATAATGCATAGACCCATTTCCATACTTATATTGAGACAGAATAGTGTTCCCATACTTCTTATCAGCACAAGAAATAACAACAATGAAATAAATAAAATTTAAATTTTATTTATTTCATTGTTTCATCAAGAAAAGTTAGATGTAAGAATCCCAATCTCAATATTTTAGAGATTCCTGCATTTGAATATTCAGTTGTGAGAAATCAAATATATTTATCCAAAACAAATTCATTATCAATGAGGATTGTGTAACTATGCCTCTTCTAATAGTAGAAAGGCAGAATCTTTGAAGTAATGCATAAAAAGTATTTTTGTCACTGAATTTAGGTCCTTTATTTCTTGTAAAAAAAAAAGAAAATAAATTATTGCAATGTTTAATGGACCAAGCAGACAACACAACAAATGAATGAATGAATCATGGGAAAAGTACAATAAAATGCTCACTCAGATTTTGAAAAAGATACAACAGAATTAAATCTAAAGTAAATGATACATGGATGACAAATGAAATCCTGAAATCTGGGAGGGAAAGAGAAATATAGCATAAGAAATCAGTAACATCAAAGTTAACAGGATGTGTAAAGAAATAAAAATGAGCTCGCCGAAAGAAAAATAAAACAAAAACAAGCATTTGTGTAGAAGCAAATAGACAATTACGATAGCAAAATTATCCAAATCATATACCCATAAATCATTTGTAATACAAGATAAATGGAAATAAAACAGATCTAAAAAAAAAGAGGGAGTGGGGAGAAATAACATAAAACATTATCATTATCAAGCCCTGTTTAAAGTGATGATGTGATTCCATTTAAAAAAAAACAGATGAAAGATAATGAATGCATCTCCAATACTAGAAAATTAAATACAGTTATCAGTAAATCAGATGAATGCCAATAATGCACCTAAAATAGATTAGATAAAATCAAGAGAAAGGGAGAGAGAACTTCGGAAATAAGGAGATGATACAATTAACTATTTAACATAGCTTTTAAACGAATATTCATAAAAGATGAAACACCTAACTAGAATAATTCCAATTTTTAATGCTAAAAAGGGGATCTGAAAACAAGTTCGTCAGCTAATGTTTGTTCATTGTGTGTGTGTGTGTGTGTGTTATGAATATTACAGAACAGAACAGAACTGATTTTTAATATTCGTGTATATATATATATATATATATAGAGAGAGAGAGAGAGATAATAAACAAATATTAGGTGAAGAGCTAGTTTTCAGATCCAGTTTTTAACATTAGATAAAATGCAGAAAAATAATGGGAAATCAAACAAGCATTTGCTTTAAGACAGAATAAAACTAATTACAATATTAAATTATTATTATTATTATATGGTATCTCTTTGTGCAGTAGAGATTCATCATAGGAGACCTACACTAACTTTTATACACACAAAACCTATTATACCACTCCTTAAACTCATTTGCTGTCAGGGCACTTACAACAAATTCTAGCAATACATTCCACTCATTCACCACTCTCCATGCAAAAAAACCTAAATTGCACATCCTTACTACAACTTCCCTGGATGACCTAGTTCTCTGACTATTTGAAACATAATGAAACATTTTCTTTGTGTTAATTTTATAAAATTAACACACATTTTACAATATCTTATAAATTTCTATAATGTCTCTTCTTGTTTGCTTATCAACTAAACTTTGTCACTTGCACATCTTCAACCTATTGTCATAGGGAGCATTCCACAGACTATCACCAGCTTGGTCACATATCCCTGAATCATCTACTGCCTCCTGATCCCTAAAAAAAACCCAGGTGACTAGATGTGTACAATAGTCAAGATGCAGCCAAAACATAGTCTTATAAAGAGGGATAATAACTTCAATACCTTTACTTGCTAATTTTTCAATATCCACATAATCCTTTGAGTTACCAACTTTTGCAATATGCCCTCTGAACGTCAACTTTCTGTCCACAATTATCCCCAAGTCCCTAGCCACATCAGTTTCTTGCAGTCCAGTACCATCAACATAATACAACAGTATCAGATTTCATTGCCCAGTGTGAGACCACCACCTTGCTTCCTGGAGGCTTTAAAAAGTTTCATGTGTGGTCTCTACAGCAGGGTTTTCACGCTGTGTAAAAATAAATAAAAATACAAACAAAATATAAAAATAGAATTTAAAAAATTCCATAGCCCACTCACAGTACTAATAACTATAGGCTTACAACCTTTCATGAGTGGGAATCGCATTAAAAAAATAAATTTTATATATATATATATATATATATATATATATATATATATATGTCAGGACTAATTACTGGAGTTTATTAACTGGATATCAAAAATAAGAATTTTCTAATTGGCTGATGTAATTTATGGTAGTTATTATTTTTTTTCCCACAGGAGGTCAGACTAGTTAGATTAATTAGTAAATAGTAATTAGTTTACAACAGTAGTGCAGTAAAATTTGCTTTAATGTATTTTATATAGTCCTGAACTATATATGTGAGAGTGGGACCTCTCACAATGAGTCTCTTGACATCATGGAAATCTGATGATAATCGTAATGTCTGAGGATTTCCTTGATGTAAAGTTCAAAAGAATAGAAATTTAATGTTATTAAAGTTGTTGTCTCAAAATCGTAGTTCATTCCACAAATCTAATATATGTAATATAATATAACATTATGAAATAATAAATAGCATCACTTGAAAGATATCTGTCAACAGCGCTTAATAGGAAAGTTCAAAGAAAAAGGCCATGAAGGTAATCAAGAAGTTAGATCATATACTTGAAAGAAAAATACACCATCACTTTTTGAGCATTTGGGAAATGACAAAAGAAAGCAAAAATAAAAAAATGGAAATTTGTTGTCAGTGGTAGACAACCCTTTCTAGAACTGAGTAAGAAGAACAAAAGGATTCACTTTAGAACAAATTATTGTAAAGTGAATTTTAGAACAGGAAGAACAGAAGAAACTACCTTTCTTTGATATCCTAATAGAAATCAATGAAAAAGAAAACAGATTATCTTTCTCCATTTATAGAAAACCCACCAACACAGGAAGATTTCTTAATGCTGCCTCACACCACCAGCACAGAAGAAAAGCAGAATGAAGAATTACATTATTTAACACAAATCCTCAAAAAAATGGTTTTGAACCTAAAACAATCAAGAAAATCCTCAACATACCTCCTACAAACATCTCACAAAAGCAAAATTTCAAGAACGCAATTACGCTACCATAGATCAAGAATGTTACAGACAAATTGGCCAAATTATTATACAAGCATAACATTAAAGTAGCTTTTCTACTGTTAGAAAAAAATCAAGATTTCTACATCCCCAAAACCTCCACATCACCCTTTAAAAAAACCAGGTGTCTATAAAATTTATTGTTCCTGTGGTATCTTGTTACATAGGCCAGACAGGAAGATCAGGGGAAATCTGTATGAACGAACATCAAAAAGACGTACAAAAAAGGAGGGAAAACACAAATCAGGCCTAGCATCCCACACAACTTCCACCGGCCATAATGTACTTTGGTATAAAATGAACATCTTATATTGAAAAAAACTGTTTCACAAGAAAATTCAAGGAAGCTGCAAATATGATTAGAATCCTAACGCAATGCAACAAAAACCAGAACCTAAGTCAGACCTCGGACAGGGTGAATGTGAACAAGAGAACATGACAACATCCAGCATTGTTCAAACATAGCATGCATTAACGTATGTATAGATACCCCATTCAGATTTTTTAATTTGATGAACAGTTAGATGGCCATAACAACATCTAATGGACTAATTTGAGTAATTTCTCATTTCTTGTGTTTAAACTTTTAGTTACCTGTAACTCCTGAAGAAGTAAGTCAAATGAGACATACGAAACTTGTTGGGTTTGTTTATCTTTATTTATCTTAATAAACATGTGGTTACAATACCAAAATCTTTCTTTTGAACTGCTAAACCACAGAAACCTATGCCTACAATTAAAATCACTGCTGTAGTAGATTAAAAAAAAATTACAATGCAAAAAAAAAAAAAATGCTGAGAAATACATACATTAAAAACACTTAAAATTGCCCATTTTAAAATTAAAGACTAGAGAACATTTTTTTAAACATAAATGGATTGAAATGAGTCTAAAGAACTAATCAAAATTTGAGTTGAAAATTCATATGTGTATTATTGTCTAACTGTAGTAGCATATGCAGGGAAAGGTTCAGGAAGTTTTGATTTGCCATTTTCCATTAAAAAATGCATATGCTTTTCTGCCAATATATGAATATGTTAAATGAAGATTTAAAATGACATTGTGCAAATTTTGTCATATTGGAATTTTTCAAAGCAAGTTGATAGCATGGTAGATAATATTAACAAAGAAAAATGTAATTTTAAAGAATATTCATTTACTTCCTTTAAAAAAAAAAAAAAGCAGATCCCATGGATTTCCACCTACCTTTTTTTTTTTTTCAGGAAAATTCCATGGGGATGGTTTTTCCCAGACAAACATAAAACCAACTTTGAACACATTTGGGGTAATAGTTATATTTACTTCCAGGTAAATGAATTTTGGTAATTTGTGGAAGTTCATGCCACTGCTATTCTAGGTGGACTTATATCTCTCAGCAGAAGGCCAAAACTAATAATGATGATGACATCTAATGAGTATTCACTACAGTATTTATATTTACACTGGTAAAAATAGGGAATATTTTTATACTGTCCAAAACAAGATAATAATAATAATAATAATAATGTCTACTATGTCTAAATAAAATTATACAAGGGGCAGTGTAAAAGTAATGCTTCCTATTTTTTTTTACTCAGAAAATATAATTTATTTAACAGTGATGGCATTCGCATGGATTAATCCTCTTCTTTCATGAACATTCTGCCATTTTTCGACAAAGTCTCTATCATTATGTGAGGTGCTGTATGTTGACCTTGTAAAAGTCTTTACTCTGACACTGGAGCTCTTCACAAACAGATTTCAGCTCCTTGTCCTCTGCAAAATGGCATCTCCTCATGGTGCATCCTTCAGAAGGCCAAATCAAGATCCAGCCAAATATTGCAGTTGTATCCATTGTGCACAAAGTGGTGTGAAGTTAAGCATTGTCATGGAGAAGGAGAACCTCATTCATGTTTCTGTTGGGACAAACTCTATAAATGTTTTATATTTCTGCAACATTTTCATGTACCATTTTGAACTGATTGTGGTGCCTCTTCAAGTTCTGAAAGTCAGACACTTTAAGTAGTTTCCCCACTTATTTACTTTTAAGATATTTTAAGAGGCTTTTAAGACATTTTAGTCAAACATTTCAAGAGTAGCTTCATCACTCTTAAAATGTCTTACACAATAAGATGCTGGGTAAGACATTTTAAGAGTTATGTCTTACCCAGCATCTTATTGTGTTGACATCAACAGCAGTACTGTCTCCATACAGATGAGTATGAATATGAATTTCCATCAGACTCATATCTTCTGCAGTAAGGAACTAAATCGCTACTCACTGCTGCAAACATGCATCAATCACAGCTGCCATTTTTGAACTACTTGTGTGCTGTGCTCATATAACCAACTGCATTGCCACTAACTGTAGTGGAACTAGAGATTATTGGCCACTCAGTGACATGTAAAGTTTGCTGTTGCATTTGAATCGAAAGAAAAGAAGCATTACTTTCTAATGCTCCTCATATGTTTATATGTTGGGAAGCACTGTCCTAGACAAATACCATTCATCTTTCCAGTGGAAAATAAATTCATATTCAACAATAAAAGTATAAATTTTACATCCTCTCTCCATCTTACCTCTTAGTGAGGATCATATGAGAAATACATGATGGTGCAAATACTGCCCTAAAAGAAATTAAAAAGGAGAATAAATACCAGAAAATCAAATCAAAAGCTTATCAAATCAAATGCATGCTTAAATAACTTGACAAATCTGTCAGTACCATACTTACGAGACATTTTGAAGTGAAGCTTTCAATTCACTACCCATCTTGTGAATATAATCCCACTGGGCTTTAGTAACTGGAGCTCCTACGTTATCAGCAGTCATTTGGGCTTCATCAAACAGCCATTGGAACACAAAAAGGGGTGCTTACAGAAGTAAGACAGAGCATTACAAGAATGAAATTTATTAATTAGAAGAAAATTATTTCTAATAATCATTCAATTAACTACTTAAATAAATAATACACTTGTTTCATTTAATTTAATTTAACATCTCTTAATCCAATCAACAATGATACTGTATTTTTCTCTGTATTTTAGGACATAGAATTTTCAAATGAAAGTTTTTTCAGCACATCAAGGTTCTTTGTTAAGTATGCCCAAAAGCATAATGTAACATTCAGTCAAAAAATTATTTAAAAAAAAAAAAAAAGTCCTTTTTATTCCCCAAAGGGAGTGGGAAGTACTTTTTCATCCTAACTTTTTTTGTTTTGTAAATCAGTCTCCACCTTCATTATTATTCAGTATAAGATTAGTGTAATCTCTACTGGTGTGTACAGAAGAAAGTATACAAAGATACAACAACAGGTAACTACTGCCATCTTATGTCATCATATACTGGTATTACCATATGAAATAATCTTTGTTCTACAGTCAATTTTTCTGAGTTATAGAGTTAAAAACCCACAACTCAGAAATTTTCAGGAAGAAAGCAGTATCTTTACCTAAACCAAAAAATCACATAACTTAGGAACTAGCTAAAAAATAATTCTCTGGTTTTTGTTGAATTGAGTAGCAGTATATGTGTCATATCAGAAGCCTCTTTCATTTTCCTGACAAAATTATTGTGGTCTATATAGATAATTTCTATGTGATTCCACTATGATTTTCTTGTGTTGCATGAAAGGCCAGTATAGGCTGTATGATCTCCTTGCCAACTTATCTGTTTCTCTCATGTTTTTTCTCTCTCTCTCTTTTACTCAAACTTAAGATCACTAGGCCTATCATATTGCTCTTTGAAAGCATTCACTGAAGATTCCCTCACAACAGCCACAGACAGCTCCACCCCAACCACAACACACACACACACATACACACACACTCCCCTGAGAAGAACCTGGATCAGATATGCTTCCTAACCACACACATACTCAATTTCTAAGGATGACCCACTAGTTCCCAATTATCCTGTTTGTCCTAAATAGCATATGCCACTAGAATAGTGCATTTTTTAGATACTCAGTTTTAAAGTGGGGATGGGGAGATTTTGGCAGATGAAAAAATCTTCAGTTCTTAGATAGAGAGATGAAGCTACTCTTCTGTCTTGCTGTCTAAATATTGTTGAAATTTTGTCTATTACATATTGGATATAAAGAAGGACTTGCTCCTTTGTCCCAGTTCTTGGTGGTTTCCTTGGAAACTGATGCAAGATGTTCATTATCATTTTTTTATTACATTCATTTTGAGACAGGATCAAACTGTGATTTTAAGTCATTGGTTCCTGTTCTCTTGTGCAACCAGAAATGCTGTGTGCTCTGTTTCATATAGTTTAATTATTCCTAATTTCTAAATCTGAATAATATGATAATATTAAACTTAGAACTGGATTACAGTGCGTCAAATTTGGACCTCATGATAGTTGTAATAATAGTAGTCAATAGCTCTGCAGTAGTTTGCTTGAGAGTCACTTGCATGACCCTTGATAAGTTTTTAACTAAAAAACTTATGCCAGTGTTTTTTTTTAATTATTCATAGTTATTTCATTGATTTAATTATTAAAATGCACCAAAAAGTAGCAAGTAATGAGCATTCCTTATCTATTTCCAAATAGATAGAGATTACTCAAATTGATCTTTTTCTGGTATAAATTATTAAATATACATGGAAAACACGTTTTTTTTTTAAATAAAATCTTGCGTTGGTTAATCAGATGAGTAATGGATTTACATATTCTGTCGATCTTCATTACTTGCCAAATTATCCAAGTAATAATAAAAAAAAAAGGTAGGTTGATATTGGAAATATATATGTTGCTCGTTATAAATGAAGCGTCCAACTTTTTGATAATTTCCTACAGAAAATCATTTAACCTAGAAGTGCAATATCTTTTAACTGAATTGATATGTATTAATTTTGGCATGCTACCATGAAATGAACAAAATATTGGCTGTATCCAGAAGAGAAAAACTTGGGAACTATTACTCTAGTAGCACTATTCATCAGGGCCAGCAGAAGCGGGCATTCAGAGCATGCGGGCGCCGCTATGAAGGGGTGCTGCCGCCAGGGTATGGTTCATAAGTTCAATTTTAAGAAACAAAATTTTTATCATAAAAACAAAAAAATTCTTAGAATGATCAATATTAAAATAAATAAGGCCAGATACACCGAATAAAAATTAAAAAAAATCTGTATATAAATTGTATGTTTACAATTTTGCAGCAAGAGCAGGCTAAATTGCTTGCCTGCAGAATGTTATGTCTACTGCAGTCTATCTAAAGTGAAACGGTGAACAGTTTTTATGTGCAGAAACGAATTTTCGTACAAAACATTTGTTGCTAGGTAACCAGTCATATCATATGACTGGTTACCTAGCAACAAGAGCTACTGACAGTAGCACAGTGCGGACTATTATTTTGTCTCTGTGTCATGTATAATAATTTCTTGTGAGTATAAAATAGAAATGGAATCAAAAATTAAAAAAAAGTTATCCGGTGCACAAAATCATAAGCGTCATGCTGCGAAAGAAGCAGATATTAAGAAACAAACTGGGGCTCTTAATAAATTTGTTAAAATATTAAAATATTCTGATGCAGATTGTAAACAACTCGATACATCAGAAATCAGAGTTGACGAACTGTGCACATCATCCAGTTTGCATGAAAGTACTATTGAACAACACGCATGATCTAAGTGAATTAGATCTAAGATTTAGTTGTAGTTGACCACGACACTAACACATTGTTAGTCTCTGTAAATTTATAAGATCCAGGTGAATGGGGAAATATTGATGAAAAATCACGAATTGTTTTAATTGAAATGGGGCCTGATCAAAAGAAAAATATAATATATCCCAGAGATGCATATGGCCGTAAATTTGGCGACACGTATTATAATAGAAAAATGGAAAACGGGGAGCTCATGCAAAGAACATGGCTCATTTATTCCGGAACTTGAAATTCTGTTTTTTGCTTTTGTTGCAACCTTTTCACACCTACTGAATCAAGTAGTCTTGTAGAAGGTTATAACGATTGGAGAAATGTAAGTACAACTTTTGCATAGACAATATGCAAAGTTTGCAATACACAAATGACAATGTGCAAAATAGACTAGTTTAACTCACATGAAAAAATTCTTAAAATGGAAAGAACTCGATAAAAATTTAAAAAACAAAACTACTATTGAATGCCAGACTCAAAGCATGTATGAAATGATAAAGGAACATTGGACGAGTGTTTTAGAATGCTTGATTGAAATTATAAAATTCCTTGGTGGCCAAAATTTAGCTTTTCGCGGATCATCTGATAAATTATATGAAAGGAATAACGGCAATTTTTTAAAATTAGTCGAACTGTTTGCGAAGTTTGATCCCGTTATGGAAAATCATGTTGAAAGGGCCCTACAAGGAAACAGTAGAGTACACTATTTGAGTAAAGACAGTCAAAATGAAATATTGGAAACTTTAAGTAACACAATCAGGGATACAATTTTATTATCAATTCGAAAATCTAAATATTATTCCATAATTTTAGACTGCACACCTGATGCAAGTAAAACAGAACAAATGACCATTATTATTCGCTTTGTTTCCTGTGACAATGGAATTGTCAAGATCAGGGAAAACGTTTTAGGTTTTGCAGATATATCAGATTCAACAGGACGTGGTTTATGTGCAACAATAATGGAACATTCCCATTGAAGACATGCGAGGTCAAGGGTATGACAATGGGGAAAATATGAAAGGGAAAAAATATGGGCTCCAAAATTTGCTTTTGAACAAACATCCTCGAGCTTTTTACGTACCATGTGCTGCTCATACTCTAAATTTAATCATTAACTATGCAGCCAAAGTGAATGCAGATACAATTAGTTTCTTTGCAATTATTCAAGAAATATACAATTTCTTTTCATTCTCTCACAAACGTTGGGCAATCCTTTTAAAGTTCATAAAAAATTTGACATTGAAACACCCATCAGAAACGCGACGGGAAAGTAAAATTAATGCAATCCGCCCTCTACGATATCAGTTAGGAGAAATTTACGATGCACTTTTTGAAATTTTAAATAATGAAAATTTTAATAAAGAAACTCAGCATGAAGCACAAACATTATGTGCTAAAATAAAGGACTACAAATTTATTTGCTCTTATAACTTGCCATGATTTACTTAACAGAAACTTAACCCTGTGAATAAAATGCTTCAAGACAAAAATATGAACATTACACTTGCTTTAGAATCTATCGAAAACTTAAAAATATTCTTAGAAGAGTATCGATCAGATAGAAATTTTAAAGAAGTTCTAAAAACGGTAAAAGAACTGAGTTAAGAGGTGGATGGAGAACAAGAATTTAAAACTTGTACGGAAGTTCAATGACGAAAGTAGACACGACAATTTGACTACGAGCATCATGACGAAACGCCACAATCGCCAGAAGATAAATTTAGAGCGAATGTGTTTTATACACTTCTAGACGTTGCAATGTGTTCGTTAATAGAACGTTTTGAACAACTAAAAACATATTATGATAATTTCAATTTCTTGTATAGATTACTACAAATTAATAACGAAGATTTACGAAAAAATTGTGACGATTTAGAGATTCTCTTGAAGGACGATTTAGAGATTCTCTCATAAAAACGTAAATGCAATAGAACTATATGACGAGTTATGTGCTTTCCGGGATATTTTTCGGAAGGATAATTTAAATATTCAAAACCCTTTCGATATTCTTAATTTTATTGTGTCCAGTAATTTATCTTTCCCTAACTTTTCAATTGCTTTAAGAATACTATTAACCTTACCTGTTAGTGTAGCGAGCGGTGAACGTTCCTTTTCCAAGTTGAAATTGATTAAAACTTGCTTAAGAACAAATATGTCACAAAAAAGGCTTGTTAGTTTGGCATTAATAGCTATTGAAATTTATATATGTGCGGAATTAGACGTTAAGACCATTATTTCTAATTCTGTGCATATGAAATCAAGAACCCTAAAATTTTAATTTAAAAAATTTCAAGTATATTTATGTAATTTAATTTATTTTCTGTTATTCTGTAAAGATTGTATTTTTTTTTAATACTTATATTGAATGTTCTAATTATTCCTGAATTATTTTCTTATTTTCTCATCTATCTTGAGTTTCTTTTATTTTACTAAAAGATAGTTCCACTTATAAAAATTATTAAAAAATTTTTACTAAGAGTTTAGTAACTTGTAAAATGCGAGAATTTTTTAAACTTTAGTTCAAATAAATTTTAACTTTAATTAAAATTCATTTTAATTTTGTTAGCGGTTCGGGTCGGTGAGAAGGCTATAATCTCTGTATCATTATATTCAACGATTAAAGTGAAGTGGCTTTATCAAAATTTGCTTTAACTTTTGAGAATTTTTTGAATATTCGTGTTTTTAACGATTATCCTGCCTAGTCAACACCCCCGGTTCGTTACATTTAGCAAACCAACGTGTGGCTGTTATGCCAAAATTTATTTAAGAAATTTCAAATAATTTAAATTTTTATTGTCGTAAAAGAACCACACACGCCTGGATCGTTACAGGGGCGCTTAGATAGAAATTGCATGCGGGCGACAAAGACCCTAGCGCTGGCACTGCTATTGATGCTTCTCTATTTTGTTATATTTACTCAAAAATAATTCGGAAAATTAAAAAAATAAAATCATACTTTAATTAAAAATGTGGTTCCTTAATTTCTTTTCATAAGTAAGAGAGAGAGAGAGAGACAGTTGAGTTTCTCAATTTTTTTATTAAATGACAGCTCAGCAATGCAGAGGATATAATGAAAAAGTTCATACTGACAGGAATCTTAATATTATTTAACAGTACACGTTTATGTGATAAATATTTATTTTGTCAACTGGACAAAAAAAAAAAGTAGCTAATAAAATAACACCAAAAAGAGGATTATAACTATATCAAGAGGTTTTGGAACACTTTGTAAACTATAATAATATATGAAATTATATTATTAATAATATTGTTAAATAATATATTTCAAGAGTTTTGAAATACTTTGTAAACTATAAAAGAATATATGAAATCATTTGAAACAATGATCATCAAATTGGAAGAATCCAAAAGCAATGCCAGAATAATAAAAAAAAATTCTGGAAACACTAATACATTGGATTAACAAAACGAATTTATGAGATATCAAAGGATATAAAAAAAAAAAAAAAATACTAGAGAATGAAACATTTACAAAGCGCTGGTTAACAAACCAATTCCCTAAGTGTCCCTGTAAATCTGCTTTCGCTGCATGACATTTCTGCATATCAATGAAGCAAAGTAAACCAATTCTTCATTTTGAGTCCATACTAAGCACTTAGATAAGATCAAAGTCTCACATGCGTACATTGCAAATAGTACACTGAACTCAACTCCTCTTATCCTAGAACAGTGTTGCTTCCGAAAAACTGGAGGGACATATGCTGTATGAACGTTCATATGGCAATATGCAATATGAACACATCTACCATGCCATTATTACAGCTTATACATACGAAAAGTTTACCAACTTACGCTGCTGTCTCCTTACCATAGCACTGTCGTCAGTAAAAAAAGAGCGTAAAAAGCAACTGCTGGGTTTTAGAACAGCAATTCAATATGTTCTTTTTTTAAGTTCTGTAGTCAATTTCCCATGCTAGCTTGGCTGACTGAGTAGTTAACCTATCCACTCTCCTATTAACAGGCTGCAGTTCGAATCCTGCCGTGGATGTGGATGTTTGTGATTGCCTCACTAATTCTGTGTGTGTGTGTGTGGAAACGAAGTTGCGACCCTATCACCTCTTCTAGCACAGACTTCCCTCCGTAAACCCTACGAAGTGTGAGTACGAACATCCTGTCTCCAACAGAAGGCAGTGTGACCAAAGAAAGAATCGATTTCCTAGACATTATTTCTGTCGCAGATACTGCTATCGGTACTGAGTTCATGTCTTCTAACCGGCGGCCTAGGTATTACAGTAATTTCCATGGCGGTAGAAAGACCATTATAGATTTCATTCCAGTCACCAATTATAATTTTTAGGCCTGTTCAGCCAATTCGGGGAAGGGAAATTAGGGATTTTTCCAAGTCAGAGAAAAAAAGGTTACAGTCACAAACTGTTATATCAAGTGACAGTTATGTGGTTCTAGTATAAGAAGAATAAAGAAGGGCTTTCCAACCCAGTGATCGAAATGTTAAACCATATTGTATGTGTTTTTGTGTCGGGGGGGGGGGGGTAACGATCTGAAGAAGAAGAAGAACGCAGCCAACCAGATGCTTTCGTGTCGGTTTGTTCTTATTTGAACTGCTCGTATCACCGAATTTCATCCTACATGACAAACACGTATTAGCTGTCTGTCTGCCGATAAGCACAAAAATGCAAAACGCTTCGTTGTTCCTTTGGTGAACAGGGAGCTTTATTTGGACTGGTGTAACAGTGAGAGCATTGTCGTCACCTGCCAAAAAAGTCTGAAAGCAATATATATTCATTTGGATATTCAAAACTGTTCATAACACTAAATTTGGCGATAGCAAAAATTTTGGCAAAGATTTTTCGATTAAGACTCTAATGAGGAATCTACTGGATAAAACATCATCCTTGACTGATGGGAATTACTGGCACTATATTTTACTCTAAGATAAAAATCTCTTCGGCAAATTACGATTAATTTTATAATTTACAATTTCTCTATTAGGAAAAGAGAAATTTCCGAACTAAATAGCAAGTATAAAGTTATCAACTACAAAAGGTTCATTTTCTGACCGAATAGGTATTGGATTGGAATAACTACCGAAGCAACTATTAATGTGATGAGACTGAGATATTATGTTTTCTAACTGCGTATATTCTTCTGACCAGTTTGTCTGTTTTCGGAATAAAAAATCCCACCTTCGCATGAGACCGACTAACTCTTCAGACGAAAAGCTCATGACCTTTCGCATTTTCTTAAATGATTTTGAATTGTTCAGATTTGAAATGCACGTTTTCAATATCTTAAAAATTGCTTAAAAATTCGAAAAATCATATCTGTCTGTTATAATAATTGATATATTAAAAAAGAAAGAAGGATTTATTCAAGAACAGACGTTACAAACTAATGCAATGAAAGCAAAAATTTTGAACAATAATAATAACGGCAAATGCAGATTATACGATCAGAAAGATGAGCCTGTAGAACATCTAATCAGTGCTTGCAGCAAGACAGCTCAAACTGATTATAAATACTGCCATTAGCATCAAGTGACCAAAATAATTCATTGGCACGTAAGAAAAAAATATGGCTTAACTACTGATAACTGGTGGCAGCATAAAATAGAGACTGTATTGGAAAACAAAACAGCAAACATTCTCTGGGACTTTCGAATACAACCTGATCGGCATTTGGAACACAATAGACCTGACATCACAATTATCGCACATCGACAGGTTTGGATTATCGATATTGCAGTACCCAGTGATAACAACATCAACAACAAAGAACTGGAAAAGATGACTAAATATCGAGGTCTGGCAATCGAAGTTGGCCGGGTGTGGCTTAAACAACCAAAGTCATCCAATAGTTATTGGTTCGCTTGGTGCAACTTCAAAGAAGCTATGCAACTATTTACAGCAATTAAACATCAACGAAGTGACCCCATGTGACCTACAAAAAAAACAGCATTACTTGGAACAGTCCATATTTTACGACGCTACCTGACGGACTATTCTAAGATTCTTGGGCAGAATTTTAATTGTTCTGCATCACTAGTCAAATTGTTGTTTAAATGATATCTTGTTTTGACTGTGTATCAATTCTGTCAATAAAGTAATGATGATAATAAAAGATAATGTACTCCAAACAAACAAACAAAAAAAATGAAAATCGACCGCGAAGCGAATTATCCTAATGTCTCTTTCTCTCTCTCTCAGAGATAGATGGAATAAATGGAATTTCAGTTATACTGAAAAAGAAATGCTGGAAGCTGCTGCTCTTAATTTTAAGAGGCCCAACAGGAAGTGGATAGATGATGATTGCCAGTTAAGTGAAGGATACCAGTCATGAGTCAGATGATGAACTAGTTGGCATTTATCTATTTATATAATTTTAAAAAATTTAAATCATTTTGGATAAATAATAAAACTAATAAAAAAACGAATCTATTCCAGTAAGTGAGGACAGATTAGTAGTCCAGCTAAGTCAAAAATAAAATAAAATAAATCAGATTATTCCCATTTATTGCGAACTGTGGGACGATATTATTCATAATTATAGAAAATGATTCAGCTGATAATTTTAAAGCAAAATTTCATATTTACATAAACTTTTTATATTTCTAATAAGGAAGAGATTGAGAAAGGACCAAAACGTTCCTTAAAAATTATGATTATATTAGGATATCCTTAAGAACAGCAAAAGTTTTAGGTTTTAGAATATTTTTCGAGCCTTTTCTTATTGTTTTTAACCAACGTAGCGAAGTATTGAAGCCACTTTACTTACTCTGGAGAGTTGGATATATCCTGTAGCCAAAGTAGCATCGCCACATATCATTGGTGGAATACTGCATCTTGCATCTTGCTGGAACCTGTCCATTCCATAGCCTGCACAAGTAAAGAAAATATTAATTAATAAATATTAAATTAGGTATATTAAAAAAGAGACTTCAACGCTAAGATTTATAACTACTAATGTGTTACAGATGAACAAACTTCTAATCGGGAACTTGAATCCTTTAATTTTTCTAAAAAATAAGTAAAAAATACAAATATACAGGGCGGCCATAAAATAACTTTCCCTCTTTGGAGGCATCTGTAGCTAAAGCCAATAAACGGAATGAGACCAAATTTTATATTGAGACTTTTGAAGGCATGGGAAGATGGTTTCCGCGAAAAAAACGATTTAGTACCAAAAGTCGCCGATAGGGGAAATTTTGGCGCTGGCGGAGCCGAAAACAAGCGGAAAATGGCATTAAAGGCAGATAAAATTCACGCTTGCTCTTGTTATCATTCAAGGAGTGAGAGGTGTGATTGAAGTCTGATTAGCGGAATAATGAATTACTGACCATTTAAAACTATATATTTAGAAATTTATGTACATTTAATCATACAAATGCAACATTTATTTTACAAATGATATTCTATCTTTTTCAATTTAGCTACTTGAATACAAATTCTACCCTACAGTTCTTTATGAACTGGTCAATAACGTCATAAAAAGTTGGTTGTAACTTAATTTTCCCAAGCAAAACGCGCACTTGTAGAGGCTGGCTAGAGCTACTTTGACTGCGTATGGTCCGTGTTTAAGTAACAGGGTGAGATGACGTTGAGGGAGCGGAAATGGCTATGCGCGCGCATGAAATCAGTGCTGAAGCGAGGACCTGGATGCTCCCACAACCGAGCAAGCCAAGTCAATTATTGCCGCGCAAGCTTAAAACGTCTTCTGTCTACAAAAATAAAAGCCTATATGGAATGCTTATAAATGCATGCATTTATTAACAAATAAATATTACTTCTTTCTCAATTAATGAGCTTGCGCAGCAAGGATGGAGAATTCGCCACTGGTGTGTGTGTGTGTGTGTGAGTGAGAGAGAGAGAGAGAGAGATTAAGCTATTACATAGTTAATTAATATTATCTTCATGGAAAGAAACGAAATTTCATCAAAGGAAATCGAAAAAAAAGGTTTTAAGTATACTACAAAACAGAACTTATAGACTTGTCGCGATATAAAGAATTATTAATAAATTATTAATTAGCTCCTATAATAAAAAATCGATGGCGCAGTTATCTACATAAGATGTTCTACGCCTACATTGTCGCGTTCCATGACATAATCGAGTCTAATGTCAGCACTTGTATACTGAGCATACGCAGTTTGTTTATAAAGCTGCATGGGGATATTTAAGTGGATCCATTGAACTGAAGTCGTCGGTGGCCATGTGTTGGGAAAATTTTGGTTGCGTAATTGTGTAATTCTGCCGTGCACATTTCGCTGAATGTATTTAACAGGAATTATTTTACTGAAGCCACACTATATGAAGGCGTGCCCCTTTACACGAAGATAAAGTTTTGAAAAACTCCTCATGCCTTGAAGAGCAGCGATTACAGGTTGCAATTTCGTGATCTGGCGGTGGAATTTCTACATTAAACTGGACATTGTTCTGCTAGACTTCATTATAAGCAGAATTAATGAAGACGGGTGCCCTGAAATTTGATTTTCAACAATATTATCACTTTCATAATTCGCTTAAATGATATTAGAGTGCTAATATCAACCCAAAAACATCAGAAGGAATATTTAGGGTAGACTGTCAATGAGATAGATGGTGTGTCTAGAGTGTCTGATCTTCAGAGAGTGAAGCCTCCAGAAAAGCATACAACAGGGCCACCTGGCGAGGAATGATATCGCACATCACCGAGTGCCCATAGGGCATTTTGATGTCCAATGAGTAGATGGATGGATGAATGGTACCCAGGTAAAGTCTCAGGGTAAATAACTGGGTTTATTTAAAAGAGCTAGTAGTGATCAAGGCAAGAATCGAGACAAGGTTTAGGATTAACCAGGATCAGACGACTGACAAATTACATAATTTTTCATCATCATCAAATTCCTGCCATGTACCCTCGGGAGGGGGGATGTACATTGTACAGGATATGATAGTACTATATGAAAAATTTACATCTGTCATGTTGTACCATCATTTTATATTTTGGTTTAAGCCAGCCAATAAGAATACAATTTGGTCGGCTAAATCCTAAATTGCCAGCCCATCCTCGTTCGTTCAGTATTCAGGTAGATGCCTAACAGGGTACACCACGAGAAGGTGAGGATTGGACATTAGGTCAGAAGCCCTGGTCGGTTCTCTGCATTCATTTAAAGGCTATGTGGAAGTCTCTCCTCAGTTATACAGCTTTGACCCTTAAGCACCCCCCGAGATAATTTTTTAATGATTTATTATTTTATTAATATAAGTTACTATTAGTTATTATAATACAAATTTCAATTTGTATTATAATTCAAATAAATATGATTTTTGTTGTTGTTTAACTGAAAATGACATGTATTTAAAAAAAAAAAAAAAAACACTGATTAGCATATATAAAATCTAATTCCAAGTAAGGCATGAATGTTTGCAAAATCCTGATCAGGACAACTTTGTATAACTTCTCATATTTACGTCGCTTGTTTTTAAAAGAAAAAAAAAAAAGATTTGTTGTTGTGATTTCAAGTATATGCCATCAAGATGCATGTCATAACTGCATTATCCTCGAAAGGCAGAGTAGAGAAATAAATTTCCATTTCAAAAATCATTATTTTCTAAAATAAAGAGCCAAAAAGGCTTCAGTTCGGCGATGCATATATAATTAATTATATATATATATATATTATTTACCTGATACCCTGTTTAATAGCCTCAATTGGGGCACACGTTTGAGGATCAGTGCATTCTACTGGTTGATATGGTTCGTTGTCTAGAAACCATCCAGAATCTGCCAAACCTCGTACTTTAACCTTGGCGCCTAAATCTCGAAGCATGTCGGAGACCCGATCCAAGTTAATTAATACTCCAGTTCCACCAGCACTGCAAAGAGGCAAGAGAGATTAACGACAAAAGAAATGTCTTAAATAATTGGAACTTTAGTGCAGCAAACCGCATTTTGAATACATCACTATATCTGAAATATGAAGTCTTAGCATTAAATATATTATCTGGTTACATATTATTTATTGTTAGCTGCATTACGCACCTACTTCCTGCCAAGAGCAACATATCTGCAGTTTCAAGTCCCTTGCTTAGAAGTTCTCGAATTACTTCAATGACTATTAGGGAACCCAGAAAAGCATAATCACCTGTGGAAAAAGATGCAAAATATTTTCTAAAAAAAATGTGAGCACTCAAGAAAATATTATAACTAGAACATTATTAACATTTCGTAACACTTTTGAAATCAAGGTGTCTGTAAGACACTTCAAAGTGTCTGTAAGATACCTTGATTCGGATACCATTCCGAATGGAGGATTTTAATACAATTTGGTAGGTGTGATCTTAACTAAAATGATCGAGTCGTTTTAATTTTGGTTTAAATTAGACATTTTTTGAACCAAACAATTCGAAAAGATAAAAAAAAAATCACATATTATAAATTAAAATAACAAACTACGTCGACAAAAACCAAAATTGGCTCCGAATTCAACTGCTGCTATATATAACTGCGAATGAAGTTTATTTGCAAGAATGCTTTTAAAATAATTATTCTTCGAAATCATCTCTTTACTCGATTATTTTGGCAGTAGGCAAGCCATAAGAGCCTTTACCTTAAAATACTAGTTTTAATTTCTAAAAAAGTGTTGATGGCCAATAATAATTTTGAAATGAAAAAGAATATTCAAAACTTTTAAATGCATAATTTATTCTATTTAATAATTTAGTCCTGAGTATTCTATGTGTGAATATTCTATTTTTAATAATTTGGTCGTAAATATTCTATTTAATATTATCTTGAATACTAAAAATGTCACGTTCTTTTTAATATATTCAATATTACTAACAATACAGTTCCGGTTTTCTATTTTCTGACCTATTTTCATGGTTTTCATACCAAATTTGATGCAGGTGTTATTCAATTTGGCTAAAGATTCTAGACTTACTGATTATTTATTTTTGAGAACAATGCGATCTGAAGTTCCACCTTAATATTCCCTCCTATTGGAATAATCAGCCTTAATACCATCCTAACTTATGCCTGAAAGCATCAAAATATCTTTATATATAAATATATTTATATCACTCCCATACAACAGACGTTGCAGAATCCATAGCAAATTGATGTCATGTGTGAACGCAAAAAAATCACTTTACACAACTACGAAGGCTCACAAACACATTTAGTATTCTTCATAAGGTAACATTTATTAATAGAAATTTAGTATTCTGAACAGCTATTATATACTTTTTTCGTGAGTAACTAATTCAACAGAAATTCCTGTTATGCCCACTGATTTCCAAATCAATGTCATAAGAAAAATTTGACTAAAAATAATTACTCGGGATCCAGAATTTCCTTTTCCTCAGTGTTTATGTCATTTTAAGGATATTTAATTCCTTTGTTGTTGTTCCTTCACTTCTAAGCTATCCTGATATCCCCCCCCCAAAAAAAAAACGTTAAACCGTCTTTGCTATTTATCTTCTGTATTCTCCCCTAGTGTTGCCTACTTTTCAAGTGAAAATTGAAAAAAGGACAAGAAAATACATAGTTTCTTGTACATTCCTTTCGCTTTCCTGAGAGAGCGAATCAGGATAGCTGATGGTTAGCATTTACTGCCTTCTAAACACACATACCGGCCACTGAATTAGAAACTTTTATTTTACGTATAGGCATGCAACTAGCAATACCGATTCAGTTCCCTGAACATAGTTCAGTGAAATGGGCCTGGAACAGCCTTCTTAAATGCTTCTGTCAATTGATGAACGCAGGAAATTGTTTGTCTGTACAAGCCTTCTCAGACAGCATCGATCTCGTTCCTGACAGACTGTTTTAGGATCACAAGTACACCTCTTAGACAAATAATTTTGGTTGTTTTTCCACTGATTAAACACTCGGGATATCTCAACTTTTGAGAAACCTGTCTTCTGTGCTGTTTTCAAAATCATGACTCCAGCTAGACGGGCATTCAATAATCATTTGTTCTTCCATTGTGATCCATACTATTGACGATTACCGACCAGAGCATTCTTAAATAGTTGCCTAGAACACGTGGTGAGCAAGTGACCAAGTATTTTGCATATACGCTGCATAAGTGACGTTTACTTACATCTGCATAAAAGTTTCTTATTCAGCGGCAGATAGGTGTACAAACAATGCAAATTAATACTGTATTAATAATAAACTCACATTCTACGTACACTGCGAAAAAGTAACAACATACCTTTTTCTCGCGCCGAAGCAGTGCCACTCCATGAATCACTTGAGCAGTAGGGAACAAGCCTGGAACACAGATAGAATGCATTTAGCTTATTATTTTTTGATTCAGTTGACATTTTGTTGAAAGCATTTTACTGAAAACACATCTTCAATATATGTTCGGATGATGTGAATTTGGATGCCATTTTTGTGTTTAGGGATTTATTAACCTGGGTGTGGAATCAAGTGGAACTTTAATTACAAGACGTCAGCACTAATGGTTCGTTTTCTGAGGACTGGGATGTCGATACTCGCTAATCAACCTTATTAGACTAAAAGAAATGTGAATTCAGTTAATGATGAACGGCAGGGAATCAAAAAAGTAAAGGCAATTTGAGTGTAAAAATAATGCAGTGTGTGTGTCAGAAACCATACTCGCGATCGTCACACTTACTATGTTATTATGTAGATAAACAAACCTAAACGTCATTTCTCACTTGACTGTATCCGTTTTATACCCAACTGTCTCGTTCAGCTGAGGGATTAAACATGTCAACTCCATTTTCCAATTGTACCACATGAACAACATGCATCCTCAAACTTTGGTGTTCAGGCAGGTCAAACCCTCGACTTTTATAGAAAAATATGAGCGCATTATATGGAGAAAAGTACAGTATTTCGTTTGAAGAAACTCAAAAACTTTAATTTAAAATTCTTTCTTATCCATCACCCTACAGTCCAGATCTGTCCCCCTAAGTGATAATCACCATTTTGGTTTCTAAAACAAATGTTCTTTTTTAAGTAATAACGAAATCAAAGACGCATGCATGACTTCAGAACGAATATATTACTTTTCAGACAACATAAAGAATCTCGTTAACAATTAAAGACCGTCAGGTAATGTAAGATTAACACCAAAGTTTGTACATTTTATCTTTCCAGATTTTATTAAAAATAAATTAACTTTACTTTTTGATTTACCATCGTAGTTCGCTGTTGCAATACTATGCAGCTCAGTTAGAACAGCCATTCCAATTACCAACATCTAATTAAGGAATTCGTGCTGTTTAATTGTGGAACTTGAAACTTGGAAATATAAAACTGAAAAGCATTCAGGCACTGTATAATACCGAGTGCTGCTTCAGGATTAGTTTGTTTGTTTGTTTTACCATGCCCAAAAAAAACGAATGTTTAAAGAAACAAGTTTCTAATTAAGTATTCTTCTCAAAATATGCTAATCAGACACTTGAGTTTCTTGATAAAAACTCTTTGTTGGCTTGGTTAAAAAAATATCTCGTACCTCTTCTGCAGTAACCAGGCATGCAACTCAGTCTACAAAATGAGTTGATAGGTGAATTGAAAATTAATACGAAGCAGCATATTTTCTTATTTTTATATGCAAAATTTGTAAACTATAAAAAAAATTAATTATATATGTGTAAAAGTTAAAAAAAAAAAAAAACTTTCCTTTCCACTGACAACTGAAAATTAACCAGAACTATTAGAGTAGACGTCGCTAATAATTTCGTCTTATGAAAAGAGGTCGCGGATAAAAAATGTTTAAGATGACAGTTGGCATCAATCGTATTCAAATTACGGCATGCTTATTTTCGATTATTCATTTTCTTCTTCGTCTTGCAACACAGAATTAACGTTCAGTACTCTTCCCAGTGGATTGCCTTTCCATTTCCCTGATATCGAAGAATCGAAAGTTCTGAACTTTCGCTATAACGAACTTCTACTGTAAATCCAAATGGTACAAATAATAATTACCGAAATAAAAATAACACAAACGAATCATCTCATGACATAAGTACTAGTGAGCGAAAGCTGTTAATAAAAGGAAAAGTAACCTTCAAATTCCAGGAAAATCGAAGTCATGAACACCACTTTGAGGGGGGGAAAAACAGTTTTATACAATACGACAAGGGAATATATAGTACCAAACGAGATCCAAGTTTATATTTTAGCTTTATATATTCTAAACAAATTGTGCTTTTAATTATATCTTCGTAACTGCTCCATGAAACATACTGCATACATTCTAAGAATACCCCTCTTGCAGCCTTTCCACTGATAAGTTGGTATAACATTGGTTCGAACTCGGTGCTCATGTTGATTAACAGCCACCCATTCAACCACTTATGAATTTCGACTATTCAATTCTTCTTAGACAAAAAAGATAAAAAAATCGCCTTGATGAATAGTTACTCATTCTTATGGAAATACCTTGTTTTTAATCTCTGGTTTTCTTTCCGTATGATTCAGTGTAACTGAAGTGTTATTGATAATTCAATAATCCTCTTTATCGAATGGACATGTGTCATATCGTTGTTTTTTTTTTCCGACATATTACAATGCAAAGGCACATGAATTTTTTTGTTAATGTAATGTATGCACTCACTAACTTGACAGTAGTTTTCTTTGTAGAACTCGGGTATCACATGATATTATACATCGTGATACTAATTAGACAGCGAATTAAATTCAAAGAAGAAAGTCAGTGGTAGTTTTATTAGCTTAAACTAATCATAATATTGCATTTAATTACATATTCTTTTATAATTTATAATCAATGTATTAACTGAAATTTTAGCAGTTTATGACGTAATAATCCCCTAACAGAAAAAAGGAAATCAAGCATCATAAACCGATTAGTGTGTGTGTGTGTGTGTGTGTGTGTGTGTGTGTGTGTGTGTGTGTGTGTGTGTGTGTGTGTGTGTGTGTGTGTGTGTGTGTGTGTGTGTGTTTAACACATTAGAATTATACTCACACTTGGTTGGCGTCCCACCAATAAGGATTTTCTTCTGGATTCCCTGACAGAATTCCGTTTACTGAAAAACAAAATGTAAACAGAATTTAAAACCTAAGCTTATAATTATAATACCTTGTATACTTCATAATCTTTAAGACGATTTTTACAATATACTCATAAAACACTCATTGAGGCTTGTAATAGGTGAAGTTGCCTAAAACTTTGCTCTTTTATCTTCTGCAGTGGTTGGAATTAAAATCGGAGTGAGTGAAATGAGGACAGAGTATTATCTCAAGTTAACTGTACATGTTCTTCTGGTCGAGTGGTCTACTTCGTTGGAGATTAAATTCTACCTCCTCATCCTCTGTAATAAGATCGACTAAATCATTTCAATTATAATACCTTTTGAAAAAATTTTAGAAAAGATGCTCTCGTTGTCACTTTGTGGACAGGATTCGAATCCAGGTCTTTCCAAAAGGTAAAATGTCGAGTTGTCCTCGCATCTACTCTACGGAGGTAATCTACCTTCTAGGAAAAATATGCTACAGGAACATAGCATAGAGGAGGAAATTTTTGAACATTATGTCTTTAAAACTATGATTTTAGAAACTCTCTTTGGGGCTATTTTAGAAATCTTAAAATTCTAATTTATGTGAATGCTAAGAGTGCATTAAAATGCACTCTTAGCATTCACAACGCATTCAGGCAAAACATTTCACTTCACTAATAATAATAAAACTCTCCTCATCCTTTTATTCGCCGCTGTCTTGCGCAACTTTCAAAGATGGCCATAGTTCTTGTCTCTTCTCTTCCTTTTTCTCCGTCATCTCTTTCGTAACCATTCCGGTAAATACCTCTCAACATCTTAATCGTCTCATCACCTCTTAGTCTTCTATTTGCAATATTGTGCAGATTTTATGCCTTCATTCTATATCTTCATAGCTACAGTCCTGAAGTTTCTGGCAACTAGCTCTGTGCCCTCTCCAAAGTTTCTTCATCTCCTCCAAATCCAGGTGACCAGATTTAAGCGCACTAGTTCATGATGGCTCGATCAGTGCCTTATATCACTGCTTCCCAAACTTATGGATGTAAAGGCCCCCCTTTAGAAAAATTAAAATATTTCACGGCTTCCCATCAAAAAAACAAAAAACAAAATCGTAATACAGACATATATTATTATAATATTTATTGTATTTATATTTAATACAATTTATATTCAAAATTTTGCGCTTGTAAGCTTTTTTTTTCTTATCAATACCTTTGAAATGAAACTTATATGAATAAGCATATATTTACTAATATTCATTAAGCGCCGAAATACGGAGGAAGCAAAATTTGTGAACCAACATCAATGTGGATTTTTTCCATTAAAATATAAAAAAATAACAAAAAAGAAATAATAAAAATTAAATATGTTGCTTTTAAGATTTAAAAAAAAAAAGATGTACTTAGCCTTAAAACATTTTAAATTTGTTTTCATTATTTCACGCCCCCCCCCCCCCTCAACAAAACTTGCGGCCCACAGTTTGGGAAGCGCTCCCTTATATAATGGGACCACTACCATTTTATGCTCGTGATTAATGCTCTTAATATCACAGCAGTCCTCTAAACTGTCACCACAGCTTTCGTAAATACAGCTTAAAGCATATCTTTTGAATTTTAAATTTCGATTCACCATCACCTCAAATTTCATGCCACCTCCTCCACTTCTTCCAGAATATTTTCACATATCAAGTATGCAGTCTCCGATCTGCAGATCCCATAGTTCAAAACCTTACTCTCAGCAATCTTAAACTGGTATCATTTCCAACTTATTCAGGTCCTTCTGAAAAGCCACTACATAAAATGAGCACTACACTTAATAATATTCTCCAGATTGAGTTATATTCTTTTGGTTTATTAGTTGATCATAAATATTAAAAGATCTACACAATTGTCAACACGTTTCACCAGCTATTCTGTCTGGCTTCTTCGGGACAAGAAAGTCGGTACAATAACGTTTACTAGTAAAAAAAAAAAGAAGAATGGAGTAGCCCACTCAAATCAAGTAAAATTAAAACTGACGCGTAACATCATAAGCATGGAGTTTCAGTCATTGCCAACCTATCGCATATTGGATGTAGATCCAACTACAAAAAATCAAAACGAGACCAATTTCCTATTACGTAATATGACGAGGTTGCCTTCGGAATTACAACGAAGTCTAAAATCTCTACACCCATTGACGCCACGCTTATACGGTGCACAAAGTTGGAGTTCTGCTCGCCCGATTGTCGACGGTAGAAATTCTCCGACATATCTACTAGCTAAATAGCTAGCCGGTCTTTTGAAAGATAATATAAAGAAATCGGATTCCTTCATAAAGAACTCTAAGCATTTCACGGAAAAATTAAAAGGCATCACCATCTTAAATACAGACATACTTGCAAGTCTTGACGTAGTGTCGTTATTCACAAACGTACCTGTTGAAGAAGTTATGAAGATCATAGAAAACCTGTATCCACATGACATACTTCAGCTCTTTCGCCATTGCCTCAAATCAAAGTATTTTAAAGTAAATAATACTATTTATGAACAACTTGATGGCTTAGCCATGGGCAGTCCCTTGTCACCTCCCTGCGCTGATTTGTTCATGGAAAAACTAGAAGCTGATATCCTATCCAAAGCCGTTAATTTGGTGGAGATACGTAGATGATATGTTCATTATTTGGAAAGACACAGACAACACCTTATTTGAATTCCTCGCAAAAAAAAAAAAAAAAAATTTCTTCCACCAGAAAATAAAGTGCACATTAGAGCTGGAAAAGAACAATCAATTGCCTTTTCTAGATACACTAATAAAGAAACAAAAGAATGGACAAATCCAGCTCACAATATATCGAAAACCTATAGACACTGGACGTTACCTACATTTCAAATCAGCTCACCATTATGCACAAAAATTCAGCATTATACATATGCTTAAAAATAGAGCAACCAATATTATCTCAGAAGAAAAAGATCTCCTTGATGAACTCACTCTCATATCTCAAACACTGGTAAACAACGGCTATCCAAAAAAATATAATCCAAAAGATTCTTCATAGGAACAATCCACAGCAACTACCTCCTGTCACACAATATACATCGTCTATCGCCATTCCTTATGCCGGCTCAGTTTCAACAAAAATAGTCAAACTCATGAGGTCTTTCAACGTCAGAGTTGCTCTTAAAGCTGTCAAAACTATACGACACATCTTAAGATCTCCTAAGGACAGTAATACCCTTTACAAAAATCAGATGTATTCAACATCCCATGTTACTGTGGGTTAAATTATATAGGTAAAACTTCAAGAAGCCTAGAAATTCGAAAAAAAAAGAGCATAAAGGAGATGTTAACAACAACAGAACAGACACTTCAGTATTAGACCATCATTTCTCGATTTCTCACCACTCCATCGATTGGGATAACAGTTCCATCCTTATATAGAAGAAGATTTTAGATGTAGAAACTTCAAAGAAGCTGCAGTTGTACTCCGGACAGGAGATAATCTAAACAGAAATCAAGGTATGATAGTGACAGACATCTGGAAAAACCTGATAAATTCTCGTCATTCGCAAATAATTGAAAATCTCCCTGAAGTCTAGTGACAATATCAATGACTTATAGGATGAGCTTACCAGAATTTCATTGCGCGAAAAACTATACAACACGCTCCATGCTAATGATGTTACGCATCAGTTTTAATTTTACTTGATTTGACTGTGCTACTCCATTCTTTTTTTAAAACTAGTAAACGTTATTGTACCGACTTTCTTGTCCTGAAGAAGCAAGACAGAATAGCTGGTGAAACTTGTTGACAATTGTGTAGATCTTGTAATATTTATGATCGATTAATAAACCAAAAGAATATAACTCAATTTGAATGTTAAGTGACCAAATAATTTAACAATAATCTTCTCCCAGCTTTTCTCGTCATCCGCAAATAATTGAAGATCTCCCTGGAGTCTAGTTACAATATCAATGACTTATAGGACAGTAATGGTCCTAGCATTTTTCTTCTTTTTTATATTGTTCCGCTCATACACAACCAACCCTCTAATATACAGTATATCAGGCAGTAAATTGCCAATTCCATACGTTGCAGCTTAAATATCAGCTAATCATGTGGTAACCTGGTTGGCGACGTAAATATACGCATTTCCTCATCAACCACTCTTGTTACTTTATTATCAAAAGCAACACTACAATTAATCATCCAGATTACTGAAACAAGAGCATCTCTTAATAATTCTGTACTGACCTTCACAGATAAATATTACCGTCATTATCCATTCTCCCATCACCCTTATGCAATAGCACTATCTTACCCTCCTTCCACTCCCCAGGAACTTTTCCAGTTACAAGGCATTCATTAAAGAGCCGCGTCAATGGTGCTTTTAGTTCTTTAGCATATTTCTTTATTCATGCATCTGGTAATTAGAGGAATAGGCACGATATCAAGAAAAATTAGGACTCTTGAAAATGTCCACTTCTATTAATGAAAATATGATTTACAGGAACCTTAGTTCCTGGCCACAACAGATTCTGTACGTTATATAAATAATCACCACGTTCTAGATACGAGCCAGACGATAGATTGCAAGATAGAGTACAATAAACAAAGGGAACAATATAAATTACGCAAATAAGAAATCATAATGATAAAATTATAAAGTTACGGTTAAAAGCTGGGAGAAGATTATTGTTAAATTATTTGGTCACTTAACATTCAAATTGAGTTATATTCTTTTGGTTTATTAATTGATCATAAATATTAAAAGATCTACACAATTGTCAACAAGTTTCACCAGCTATTCTGTCTTGCTTCTTCAGGACAAGAAAGTTGGTACAATAACGTTTACTAGTTTTAAAAAAAGAATGGAGTAGCACAGTCAAATCAAGTAAAATTAACTATTTAATATTTGTAGAATTTTCGGCTAGGTTTCCTAGCCATTATCAATACAGTTGAAAACAGATAAAACACAATCAGAACAAATTTAAATTGCAAGCGCGTTATAATGGCTAAGAAACCTAGCCGAAAATTCTAAAAATATTAAAACGTGTCGTTCCATTACTTTATAATTTTATCATTATGTCGTCCGCTCACATCTCGATATTTAGATCTATAAGAAATCATAATGTCAATACGCAAATAATAATAATAATAATAATAAATAAATAAATAAAGCCATGACTCATTGCCAGTTTTGTTTATAATTAATTTATACGAATATAAAGATTTGAAAGATAAATCAGACAACAAAATAGAAGAGATATTCATATCCGGGTAAATAAAGTTCATTAAGTCTCTATATAGATGGCGGTAAGGTACTTCATAACTTAATATAAAATATCAGAAATATACGGTATACAGTTCAGAAAATAATTAGCACAAATTATTACTAAACTTTTCTTAAGAAAATGATTTACAATGCTTTCCATGGAGGCACATATCTGGACAAAACCCAAATATTCGCATAGTGAACTTATACTGTCATGTTGAAGATTTATGATACTGCTTAGTATAATTTATCAATTTTTCATAAGTAATAATTAATCACTTTTAACATTAAGGCGACACTGCGTAAGTAACAAAAATACTGTTGGTACAGAATTAATAAGCACCACCCAGATGTATGATGTAAATTAATTATATTAATTAATTAGGATATGTCGCTATTTTACTTGTGGCAACATGGATTGTGATAAAAGTTCAGTGAACTTTGTTCTGGAATTCAGATCTGGGAAAATTCTTGGAAGATGAATAAGACGACAACCTGGGGTGGGGGGGGGTATTGATTTACTCGAGAATATAGTGGCAATTTCAGTTTAAAGAAAAAATTAAAGAAACATAATAAAATAAAATGAAACAAATTTCAACAAAACAGTCACCTGTATTCTCTCTCTCTCTTGCACATGCTATGTTCAACTCTTAGTAATGGAATACCGTGAGTATTCCCTAATGTTCACGTTATGTTCACACATTAACTAGAATATTAATTATTTTGAAAACGTAACCATATTAATAACTATGGTAGAGTGACGATTACAAAATTGAGACGTAGTGCATTTTACGGGTTTTTTAATTAATTTCAAACTGAAATTATTTAAAATGTACCTATATTTTCATCGCTTTTAATTCTAACAAATTATTTTCATTCTTACCATTCTTCGTTTCCGGCCATTCGATAGAAGACATTAGATTACGAGAACGGTGCCACCTGACATCACAGCTCCTCCTGTCGATGCAATACCAACCACCTATGACATAAAAATAAATAAATGAAATTATCCAGCATGTGGGTGTAGCTTCTTTCCAGTGTTTAGATACCGAGTCAATGTTAAAATAATGTTGACTGAAAAGAAAAACATCCATTAAAATGGATGTTTTTCTCTAGATTCTAGAGAGAGATACCAAGATTTTATTCTAATGTACTGATTTATCTTTTATTACACAGTTTGTAGCTTAAATAAACACCGTTTGTTTTCATAATCGAAATTAAAATGAATTACTTCGATTTCAAATTTTAAAATATTTTGTAGATTTAAAAATCCTTAAAATAAATATACTCACCTTCAAGAAAGACGATCCATCTTTTACTGCCGTGAGATTGCCGTATGTAATAACTGAAAATTGAATCAAAAGTTTTATTTTGAACACAGGCGAGTAATAAAGTATTAACCTCCCAAAAATACAGAAAAAAAAAAAAGAAAAGTGAAAATGCGTGTGCCTATATCTTATCTTCAAAATGAATGCGAGTTTTCTTCAATAAATTTAAAATCAAATAATTACAAACAGTGGCAAAACTACATTGTAATGCGTCCTAATGTAAAATATTGTAATGGAATTCCTACTTCCCCTCCCTTTATTTCACCTCAGTAATCGTGGTTCAGCAATCATAGTATGCCAGAAAACCAGATGTTCTATGCAACACTGCTTCTTGTAGTTGGCTGATCAGAATTAACAATAAAATAAAATTAAAAAACTGTCACGTGATGCATCGCATAACCAATCTGGCCAATAAGCGTCACTATAAAATCCTGATCATTTGCAGCCTCTGTAATTCAGTCAGTATCGATCGCGCCCTTTCGATGAGAAGACCTGTGCTTGGATTCCGTGTAAGACACGAACTTTATAGGGCCTTCCAAATGAAAATGAACTGGTAGGTCTTATAAGGGAGTGAAAGGGTGTTTCTTACCAGAAATTCGGGTTTTTCATTTCAAAAAACAGACACATGAGATTAACAAACATAAAACGCTGGCCTCAAAACTTAGTTTCTTGTCGTAACCAATAGCCAAGATCATCTGAGTGATGAGCCGAGAAGTCTACAGTGGATCAAAGGTTCTTGAACACCACTTTTAATATATAGACAGGAAGATTCATCTACTAACAAACAAAGTTCGTTAAACCAACAACATCCAGTCGAAACTCCACTTCTTGCTGATCAAGTTTGCCTATCTCTGTTGATGACTGAGATAGCCTCTCTTATACATATCATCATATCCTGTCATTTACATACTCCTTCTCTATAAAAAGAAATTCAGTGGTGTAACATCGGGATTCAGGGTGGGGGAGAGGGAGCATGTTATAGACAGCTCCTACTAATCCATCCATTTCGAAATTCGGCATCAAGATACTAGCACAATTTTACTCTACAGAAGAGATATCGTGCTGGAATAGCACTGTATCTCTTTGGCATCTTCCACTTGCACCACTGAGAATGGACGAAGCATGCCCTGATATGTTTTCTTTGTTAATGCTGTTTTAGAAAAATAATGAAATAAAATACTCCAATAATGTAACTAAACATTACCCAGTACCGCGCATTCATCTTAGAACTTTCCCATAACACGTTCGATAAAATGATACAGGTTCTCGGAAAATCCCCAAATCTTTACGTTTTGCGATTTACATTGCAGATGCAAAACATTGCCTCGTCTATAAATATTTTCGGAAGGTATCTGCCATCGCTGTCCAGTCGCATAAACCTTTCCTCTATAAATATCGCGTGAACATAGTCTATCAAAACTAAAAGATAGCTCAAGCAGAAGTCGATTTTTAGAACAGATGTGCTTGAAATTAAAACCCTCTATCTTACAGAATAGCGGAAAATTCTGGGAAGAAGGAAAAGAAACAGTGTTATCAATTGCAAAAGACACTCTAGGTTCCAAACCCAAAATAAACAAACAGTGGATAACCCAAGAAATCATAGCTACCATAGAAGAGAAAAGAGAGGCCAAGATACTTGTAAACCAACAAAACAATGAAGAGAATAGAGAAAAATACAGAGCACTAAAAAATAAAGTTGATAACCTATGCAAAAAAGCCAAAGAAAAATGGTTAGAAGAAAAAGCTAAGAAATGCCAAGAAGCATACCAACAAAACAACCTAAAAGTCTTCCATGATACTGTAAGAGAAATTACAAAGGAATTCTCAGCAAAAGCAGTAACAATGATGAACAACAAGATGACTGAAACCAGGAATATTGAATATATAAGAAAAATCTGGTCAAACCATTTTAAGACTATCTTCCACCAAAGAAACAAAACTACAATGCCAACAATAGAAGAAAATAATGATCACCCAAAAATTTTACAATAAGAAGTTAGATACGCAATAAAACAGATGAAAAACAATAAAGCACCAGGCATTGATACTATCCCTACTAAACTGTGGTCATATGGAGGCAGCATATCAATAGAATATTTAACAAACCTATTCAATAAAATACTACAAACAGGAGAGATCCCAGATGACTGGAGAACTGGAAAGATCATCCCAATATACAAGGAGACAAAAGAGACTGCAGAAATTACAGACCAATCAATTTACTCCCTCACACCTATAAAATATTCATGAGAATTATACAAAATAGATTAAAAAACACCTACGAAGAAATGATAGGCATAGAACAAGCTGGTTTCCGAGGAAACTATTCAACAATAGACCAAATTTTCACATTGCACCAACTAGCAGAACTCAGCTGGGAAGACCATAAAGAACTATATTGTTGTTTTGTGGACTTTAAACAAGCTTTCGATAACATCAACAGAGAAATCCTTCTCAAAATTCTACTAGAAAAAGCAATAGACAAATATATAATACAGTTTCTGATAAAATATTACTCTAAGACAAATGCAATAATTAAAAAGGACACACTCACAACAGAACCCATAGAGATCCAAAAAGGAGTAATGCAAGGATGCCCATTATCCCCATGCCTATTCAACATATATCTAGAAGAAGTTGTAAAGAAAGCAATAGACAATGAGCCTGGAATCAATGTCAATGGTTTAAACATAAATAATATCAAATATGCAGATGATCTCGTCCTTCTTGCAAGAACCCCAAATGAACTACAAAAGTTGATCAACAAGCTAAATGAAACCTGTAAAACATATGACATGACAATAAATATACAAAAGACAAAAGTGATGAAAATAGGGAGGAACAGAACTACCATCTCAGCCACCCTAAACGGAGAACAATTAGAACAAGTAGACAACTTCATATACCTTGGATCAAAACTAACAGAAACAATAGATGAACTCAAAACAATCAAACACAGAATAGCGATAGGATGGACCACCATAGGAAAATTACAGAAAATCTGGAAAACAAACAAGATATCTAAACAAGCCAAAATCAAACTATATGAAGCAATAATTATACTAACAGTCATCTATGGAGCAGAAGCGTGGAGAGGAGAAAAAAGAGAGGATAAAAAACTGCTGGCATTTGAAATGAAATGCTTAAGAAAAATAAATAGAACAAGTTGGATAGAAAAGAACAAACATCACAGTCAGACAAGAACTATTGTATAAAAAGACAATAATAGAAAAAATTAGAAAACAACAACTGAGATGGTTTGGACACACTGTACGCATGGATGCAGATAGACTTCCTAACGTCCTAATCAATACTTTTCCAACTGAAAAAAGAAGACCTGGAAGACCAAGAATTACCTGGCTGAAATTAATAAAGAACATCTCGGGATGCAGAACATATAAGGAACTTTTTCGAACAGCAAGGAATAGAGAAGACTGGAAGATCCTGCTCAAGAGAAGACTCAACCCGTCTTAGACGGAAGAGAAGAAGTAGAAGAACATAGTCTGTTACTGTTTTCTAGAACGTGTAGTATCTGAACCTTGTAGGGAACTGACATGCAAACTGTCTCTGGTAGTGTTGCCATTCTAGACTGTTTCTAGGGTGGTTCCTGTACGCTATAGCGATCTAACAGCGACATAGGTCACTCTTTTTTGGGGAACACAGTAACTTTATTATTATTATTATTATTATTATTATTATTATTATTATTATTATTATTATTATTATTATTATTATTATTATTATTATTATTCAAGAACTTGTAGCCTCCTCTGCCAGTATATTTCAACAACTATTGAGTATGTGATGCTTGTTGATATAAATGACTAATCCCATTTTGTAGCCTCCTCTGCCAGTATATTTCAACAACTACTGAGTATGTGACTTGTTGATATAAATGACTAATCCCATTTAATTTAGGCTAGGCTAGTACACTGGTAAGCGAGATAGAAAAAATTAGGAAGTTGAAAAATAAATATAGCGTAATGTATATCTATGGTGCATAACTTTTTAACTGATGAAGGAGGGGAGCGGAGGGGACTGAAAAGTTCCGATAACCACATAAAACAAAAATGATATTAAAGAAACTGATATAACCACA
Organism: Typopeltis vanoorti; assembly: GCF_054136105.1. Classification (NCBI taxonomy): domain Eukaryota; kingdom Metazoa; phylum Arthropoda; class Arachnida; order Uropygi; family Thelyphonidae; genus Typopeltis; species Typopeltis vanoorti. Next base: position 32,697,346 of record NC_143567.1, on the reverse strand, counting down.
AGAAAGAACATATCTTAAAATCCTTTAATTCCCGTGGTTCATCAAATTGTAATAATTTGTTCTTTTTCTTTTAGGATATATAAAAAGACATAAAATGAACTCATTTTTATTCTAGGTGTGTATCAGAACTTCTTAGCCCCCCCCCTCCTGTTTTTAATTACGTCCATCAGAAAAGAATAATTGAAAAACAGGCACGATGCGTATAAACCTGTTATAGCTGGTTGCACACAAGCAGATGTTGCAACAACTGTTTCGTAGCTACGCCACTAACAGGAAAAGAGATTTGTATAATGTTTATATTGTTTATTCGTATAATGTTATGGAACATTCATGGAACAGTGATGTGCAATATACAGTCAACTCTGTCTTCTCAAGGTGAGGCTCATTTCCGCCAAAGAGCACTCTAGTGCTATCAGCAAGCAATCCCACTGTCAAAGGATTCCCTCTCTAGTTAGAGAAAATGCCAACCAGACTTACTAGATGATAAACGACCTTCATCGCCCGCGGAAACACCACCGCCTTGCTTATTGGGGCCTGAAGTGGCTTACTATGTTTGATTCCCAATAGGGATTCCCGTTTTTGTCCCCCCTCCCAATCATCTAACCCTTGAAGGGCATGCAAACAGATCCAATACCTTCCCCCATTTCGAGTATCCAACAGTAAAGTAGTTCCACAGGCTGGTCGCCAAACAGCGTACGGGACCGAAACTGATGGTGACCCATTTAGGTTCTTCTCAATCAGCCATTTACATTGCTAGATCATACCTAGACGGAATCTGTGTAGTGGTATGAGGGAGAAGACAAGGTAGAAGCCACGTAAATGCATGAAGACTGATTACATGTCTAATCCTGCTACTGCATGTTCCCTTGCTGTTTTTCTCCTCGCATCTTAAACATCATCGTGAGAACAAATATAAAATCGGCCCCTAAAAATTTTAAGAAACTAAAAAAAAAAAAAAAAAAAAAATCTCTTCTACATTCACTTCACCAACATTCATGCCAAAAACACCAACTTAATAAATATCAATGATGTGCTGCATCACCTACAGGCATTCACACCTGATCTCCTGTTTTTGACCTCAAAATACAGAACATAATAAATATCCAAGTATCTAAGTCATAATAACCACAGTCCAGCTTAACTATCCAAATTATCTATATTCCGTTTGATTCTGCCAGAGGATGACTAATCTTGATTCTCCTCTTTTTGACCTTCTGCAGCTTAATATTTCTTTACATCATTATGTATCATTCATCTGCTATCTCGTTTTCTTGCCATTTTCTTAGCCTTGAAGCTTAATTTCCTTGGTAACTGGAACGTCCATAACTCCAACTGGCTCCTTTCTTTTTCCAATTCCGAACAAGTTGGAAGAAATGCTGAGCTATTTTCAATAGGTAATCACCTGAAAGCAGAGTATTCTTCTACTAATCAGAATCCCAAACAATCCTCTCCGCTCACCCAACACTCGATATTTTAACCAGTTCGCCTTCCAGATACTATGTAACGTAGGTAACCTACACTACGAGTAATTCAGTTTATAACCTTTATAGCTTCATACAAGGGCGTTCAGCTTCAGTAGAATGCCCTTGCCTCAGCCATTCCCAGTCTAGTATCATTTGGAACTAAGACAAAGACAAGGGTTCCGAGACTTTTGCTCCACCTTTCCATGGTCAGACTACTGTTGCCTTTCTACAGATCCTGATACTTGTGATCGTGTGACAGGAATTATCCATGTTGAAATAATGGTTTTCGTTCTAACTTTTTGCACAAGTATCTAAGTCATAAATTTCCAAGAGATGTGACAGGGCACTGTTAGAAAAAAAAAAGCATCTACCATCAATCTACTGCTCTCACATCAGTGGTAATCTATCAATAATGGAAAAGGTCATCAACTGTATATTTTTTCAACATCTAGAAAACTATCAGCTAACTGTGACCACCAATACCGATTCCACAGCAAAGATTCAGAGGATACGTGCTATAGAAAGAAACTTGTGCTGTTGCACTTGACATTTCCAAGTCTTTTGATAATGTTTGGCATCGGGATCTGCTCAGCAAATTGCCATATTATGATCTCGCCTACTTACCTACCATCCTTTATAATTGGATAGCCAATTTCCTCTCAGGTCGTTTACTAGGTGTAATGGTGGAAGGTGTTCTCTCTTCAGATTTTTTTATTAATACAAGTGTTCCTCAGGGCTCTATCATTTCATCCATTCTCTTCCTCATAAATGTGAATAAGGTTTGAGGTCAGCGATAAATGATCCTCTCTCGTAGACCTCAAACCTTATTCACACTTTTCTGATGATGGCATTCCCCATTCCTAATAACAGTACAACAACTTAGCAGTGCTTAAAGATCTGAAGCTTCAAGATCATCTATTATCAGAGTCCTTATAAACACTGATCTCCATGCCTTCGACGGAGTGATAACAATCCACTCATCTTCGATGCTTTCAAAATACAATTTTGTCTTTTTTCTTGCACAAAAATGACCTAAATTCTTCTCCCTTAACATTTGATAATGCTCACCTTAATAGCTTAGACCAGATCTTGTTTTTCGGAATGACAATGACTTCTAGGCTTGCCTATCATATCCACATTACTTCTACAGCATCCTCGGCTTCAAAAAAACTTGACATCCTTTTTCACTCAAAACATTACATTACTTTCATCTAAAGCTACCAACTCTGTAAAAATCACAAATCTATCCAACAGTGGAATACTTCTCTAACATTTCTGGTGGTGAAACTAAGACCGCTCTAAAAATTCTTGATTCTGTTTTAGAATCAAGATATTTGGAAAAATTGTGGAGGAAAATATTTGGAAAAATTATATTTGCGAAAAAAAAAAACGTTCTGAACGATTTTTTCCAAATTTCTAAACTTCCTAAACTAGATGCTGCTCCAATTTTTGAATGTCTTGTCATACTGAGATTTGCACATCTCCGTTATCGATACTATGAAACAATAGGCAAGATATGCGCTGATAGACAGGTGAGATATTTTCACAAGGCATTAAATTAAAAAGGCGTTGATTAACAAATTATTATCGATACTAATAATAATTCAAAACACGATTCAAAGACAAGAAAACAAGAGTTAATAAGATACGTCCTAAATACGTCGCTAAATCCTAAAGAAACGTTTTTCATATCATTAAATCCGTTTGCATGTAAGGTGTCGCGAAATTATATGTTGAAATAAAATGAAAATAAATAGCAAGTAATGTAGCCTCGATCTCTAATTGCAAAACGTTGCGTGGGCCTTTACTTCAAAAGAAAATTGCACTCAGCCTATACGGAAGAAAACTACTTACTCTCTATCCCAAATGTAAAATGAGTACTAGTATGATCCGAAGAGATATCTCTTCAAAAAGCAGTACATCCGCTTTTACTGAATCAACCCCTCGCTATTCAACCACCTTCCCTTCTCCTTTACTTCAAACTCAAATGAAATGTCTTAGCGGATATTTCCGATAGGACATTTTATTTTACAATTCTCTTACTAAATATGAGATAAAAAGGGATATTAAAAAAAATGCTTTATTAAAGTACCAACTTTAATAGAAGCCTTTTTTTTAATATCCCTTTTTATCTCATTCCTACCTTATATTCCCATAAAATAACGCTCCTTAAAAACTTCAATATTGAGGTAATTCCTCTTCGCCTGTTGCTTCGCTTAAATTATGGTATATTCCTAATCATTCATTGAAAGTGAACAAAATAAATGGAAAAACCTTACGTGCTAAAGAAAAGAATAAGTAAATAAAAAATAGATCAATAATAAACCAAACCGCTTTGACAAATTTCTAAATCTCCTCCCCTCCCCTCCCCCCCAAATCGAGTTTCTCCTGTTGAGAATCACTACTTTACTTAAACTAAATAATAATAAACTATGCAAAAAGCAGGAAGCTTTTCTGGGGAAAATCTGATAGCATTTCATTCTGCTATGCAAGAACTATACTGTTAATCAGTACCTCCAGAATTGTAGAAAATCATGGCCGATACCCATTTTATTTCATGCAATATCAGCCAAATATTTCTTTAAAATCATTCACAGTCTTTCTTCTAATCACTCACTCACTTATTACAAAAACATGATACTCTCTTCTTAACTATCCTCTTATTAACTTTCAAGGATTACTCTCCTAGAATGAACTAAACAATTGCATTCTTTATCAAGTCCTTTTAAACCATTTTATCAACTTACACAGATCTCTATCATATTCCTTCTTTTCCGATTATTCGCCAATCTCTGCAATCAACACTCCCATAATCTATGTTTATTTACACACTATAGTCCTAATATTTTAATCATTGTCTATACTTTCTCCATTTTTTCCACTGAAACTCAGAACCAGTCCTGCATGCAGTAGTCCGGGTTTGGTATTCGATTAACTCATATATTAAGAGGAACAATAACTTCCTTCCCACTTCTCAGTGTCCATCTCTAGTCTACTCAAGCGCTGTCTCACTAATTTAACACAGACTGCAATCTCTTCAGTGCAAAATACAAAACCTTAATTTTGAAACATTAATCCGATATCCACTCCCCTATGCGTCCACGCGTATATTCAGGTCATCCAGAATTTATTACCGTTCTTCCTAAAGATACATCATCGGCAAACAACGGTGTATTTACCTTCATGTAAAAGTAGCACTGTTACCGTATATGTCGCGTATAAGACGATACTTGAAGTTAAAAAATAAATTGCTGAAACCAGCGATACTCCGGGTATAGAATATGTGCCTTTGAATTCGACGATGGACACCACTGTCTAGCGATCGCTAGCTCTTGCAACAATTCACTTTGTATCGGTGTTACGTTAGACGCATGTGTAGTATTCTAAGAAGTGTTTGATATGTTAATATAGCGATATATTTGCATATTAATATATTTATACATAAACACTTGTATTCAATAAATGTATTCAGTAGGGTAAGCATGTAGTTGTTTTTTTTCCTGCACGGCTGAAACTTTATTGGTGCTCACATTAATTACAATATACGAAACCCAAGAATGCTGCTATAAACGTAGCAAACAATTTTACCAATCCGACCGTACGTGAACATATCGTTCACAAATTATTGTAAAGAGAATATCTAAGGTGACAGCTATGCCTACATTATATTAAAGTAAAAGTGATGTGTAAGAAGCTGTCAGTGGTAAGCGTAAAATCAGTGGTCGTCTTATACGGAAAGTATAGCACTAAATAATCATTTTGAAATGAAATTTTGGGAGAAATCTTGTACACTGCTTGGAAAGAAGTCAACGGATACCATAGTGTGAGAAACAAACAGCGACGATGCCCACCTTAATAAGATGTAAGACCTCCTTTCGCTACGATCGACTGCAGCAATTCTACGGGACAGAATTTCCACAAGCGTACGATAGCGATCAATGGGAATTTTGGACCATTCTTTCTGTAGGCATGTAATAAGGTCCTGGATTGTTGTGGGAAGGATGTCCATTGAGCTGACCCGTCGATCCAGTATTTCCCACATGTGTTCAATACGGTTGACATCAGAGGTCTGTGGAGGGCAGTCAAACGTGGTGACGTTCATGTCCACAAACCACGCAGTTGCAGCAGCAGCCTTATGACGTGGTGCATTGTCTTGCTGAAAGAGACAATGGTCATTTCCGTAGAAATGCCACAAAGCAGGAAGCATTATATTGTCCAGAATGTTCAGATACCTCTCGTAGTTATCTGGCACCACAAACAGAGATCCGAGGTCAAACCAGGAAAAGCAGTACCCTACTATCACACCGCCACCTCCGAATTTCGTAGCTGGAGTCACGCACTCTGCTAAGAGACTTTCTCCGGGCATCCGCCACACCCGCACCGGTCCATCTGTTCAGTAGAGGGTGTAGCATTATCGTCGCTCCATAACACAGCTTTCCGCCACTAATACACCTTTGCACCACTAATGACGACGCTGCATGTTGGTTCGGGTAACTTGAGGCTTGCAGATTGCGGTGCTACCATGGAAATCCATGTTGTGAGCCTCAGTTCTGAATATTTTTGTGCAGACAATATCCCTTAGTTAAACTAGCCGTAGTTTCGGTTGGAAATGTCTTATTAATCCTTCTGTTCCTTTGGCATTGTGACAAGTTAAGACTCGAAGTAAACAATCACGCCCAAAGTACTAATAACCAATCCCCACTGCTGTGTTTACATCGAAATTTTGTAATATTTTTAAAACCTGACTCATCTCCAGCTGATCCACTTTCATTCTCTCGTCTATAACAATTTTTTTGCGTAATAATTTTCACATATAATGAAATGCTCCATATTTCCTCCAATCTGCTCAGCTATTTGCCTCTCATGATTTGTTTTTTTTACTATATACTTGTCACTTTTCAAGACGTCAGCTGATGCTCACACATCACCTGACGTTCTCTATTTCTTCCAAAAATCAGCTTCTTTTTTTAGGTCATCCCCCCCCCCTTAATGATGATACTTATCCATTTGATTTCCGTTCAATTTACCCTTCTAATTCTGGGAATACAATTTAATATTTTTATTTTCAATATTCTTTGTTTTTCATGAACAATTCACATTTTTCGTATCTGCCATGTCGGTAGGTTTTATTCTGGTAGAAAAAACTTCAGAGAGAATTCTAACCCGCTAAAAAAATCATATGTTTAACACGATAAATCATGGACAATTTAGTTGCCTATAATTAACTAGTTATTATTATTAGTAGTAATAGTATTAAAAACAAGAAAGCTCTCGTCTAGGGGCGGGGGGGGATACGATATGATTTAATTCATTTACTGAATCAATTCAATTCCTGTGAAGTGAGTGAATAAATCTGAGTGAACGATTAGGTTACTGAAGAGAGAAACGTTAATTTTGGTTATCAGTAGGGTATTTTATTAAATAGATTCTTTCATGTACATTACTAATGAAACAATTGCAATATTGCAAAATACCGTAAATTCCCTTCTCAAAAAAGCTGCACAATGTCTTTTTCTTTTGATTTTTTTTTTTTCATGTATGGTAACTAGAGCTACGCGTGCAGAAACGCTCCTAACTCTAAAAGGTAAAAGATGATCCTTAGAGTAAAAGACCATGGCTTAAATAATTCACTAAATAAAAAAGTAAAGGAATCAACTGAATACGAAACATTATTATTATTATTATTATTATTATTATTATTATTATTATTATTATTATTATTATTATTATTATTATTATTATTCCTCTTCACAGGTGGTTTACAAACTACCTCCAAAATAGAAAGCATATCACACGTATCGGATCAAACCGAAGCAGAGAGCTACAAGTAACCTGTGGATTGCCACAGGGAGCTGTACTCTCCCCAACTCTATTCAACATTTACACTCACGATATTAATCAGTTACCACTCAAAGGTAAGATATTCCAGTACGCAACGATACAGCAATAATATCCATCCATAATAACGCAAGCATAGCCCAAACAAATATGCAACATGATATAAATCTGATCATAGACTGGCTCACGAAAAACTCCATACATCTAAACTCAGAAAATACAAAATTAACGATATTCAGAAATCCACTGACTCGACCAGTTGATAACAAATATATAACTATCCAACATCTACTTTCCAACACAAAAAACACACAGAACAGCAAAACCACTACAATCACTCAGGTTGAAACAATACGATACCTTGGAATTTACCTCGATGCAGATATGAACTGGAATAGCCATATAAAACATCTACACAACAAACTCCGAACAATAAGTGGCAAACTCTACAGATTAAAAGACATAGTTCCCATACGCCTAAAAACACTAATATACAAAGCACTGTCCCAAAATATACTAAGATACGCTATAACAACGTATGCTTTCTGTGCACACTACAAATTAAATAGATTAATGTCGCTACAGTACAAAATGACAAAACTGATCTTTTGGGAACAAAGAGAAAATCACGACCTTATAAACATTGCAATGGCAGAACACAAAATACTGACAGTAAAACATTTATGTCACTATGCAGCCTTGCTAAAACATTATTTCGATGCCAACTACAGACAGTTAGAAATACATACCGTATAACAAGACCTCAGACTACTAATTATATCACATACAAATACAATAATCACTACGGAAAGGCCACGCGAAACTTCTACATCCTAGACATGATAAACAAATTACCTTTTGAATACAGAAACCTTACAAACTACAATAGCCTGAAAAGAGCTCTAAGGACATATCACGAACAAGAAACACGCACCCAAAATACCATACAAACTTAATGAAACACAATATATTCGCTCAGGCTTCCAGTTCAGCGACGCATCAGTACATTCCAAATTTATTGTGTGTGGGGGGCGGGGAGTGTGTGTGAGCGTGCGTGCGTGTGCGTGTGAGTGCGCGCGCGCGAATTTCTCAATCATAGATTCCGTAGCATCCTAACACAGCAAAAAAAAAAAAAAAAAATACATAATAACCAACTGGTGTCATCGTCAGATAAGCTTACATTTAAGCTTCGAGGATGAAAGGAAAAAAAAATTAGTTCTCATCCAAGATGTATCATATGTAACCAAATGCATGTAATGTACGTATCACAAGAAAACCAATGTATGTATTATATGTAAACCAATGTACGTATTGTAAATATCACATGTAAACAAATGTAATTAATGTATCATATGTAAACAAATGAATGTAATGTATATAATAATTGTAACAAATGTATGTAATGTATATAATAACTGTAACAAATGTATGCAATGTAAAAAAAAAAAAATATTTTAAAAGTAAATCATGAGTTTACACCGTATGTTTGTGAAAATAAGGACACATAATATTCAGATTGCATATCTGTAAATACTGTTGTATAATCACACCTTTTCAAACTTGGAAAAAAAAATAAATAGTAAACCACAACATGTAATATTATACAACTTATGTAACTCTGAACAATATAATTGTAAATTATTATTATGATTGTTATATAAAAAAAAAACTGTTATCATCATTACTATTTAAATCTCATTATATGTAGCACAAAGTGCTGAACCTTGTAAAATAATATACTGAATAGATGATCATTGTACATATGTAAATATTTGAAAGAACAATAAAAAAAATATTTAAAAAAATATTATTATTATTATTATTATTATTATCAGAATGGTGTCTTCATGGAGTCAGAAGACTCATCGCGGAGACCCTACATTGACACACTAACCATTATTCACACAATACCTATCATACTTTTCCTTAAACTCATTCACAGACAAAGTACTCACAACCACCTCTGGCAATGCATTCCAAACATTCATCACCCTCCATGCAAAAAATCTAGTCCTAACATCCTTGTTACCACACTCTTACACAATTTCCAGGGATAATCCCTCGTTCTCTCCCTTCCTGCACTCTACAGCATATACGTTACTAAAGTCCCTTTAGTAACATATATGCTTCTATCATCTCCTCTCTTACGCCTATCAGCTAATTTTTGGAACCCACAGACCTTCAATCTATCCTCATAGGAAACATTCCACAGACCTGCAATAATATTTGTTACTCGCCTCTGGATCCTCTCCACCACTTCATCGCCAAGGAATTCAGGTGAGCAGATCTGAGCACAATAGCCCAGATGTGGCCTTATTAATGCCTTATAAAGTGGAACAATAACTTCTCTATCTCAGGTGTGTGTTCTTCAACAAGCATGTAATTTGACGTGCTGTTTTGATGTGACCTCCAAACTTTAATTTTCTGTCCATAATAACCCCAAGTTCCTTGCCTCGTCAACTTCTTACAGTTCAATTCCATTAATATAGTACATAGTATGTGATCTCATCATCACAAAGTGCATCATCTTACACTTAGCCACGTTAAACGACAGCCATTTACCTTTGCCCATACCGCCAGCATATTTAAGTCATCCTGCAGGATATCTACATTACCTTCGTTGACTATCGATCTTCCCAATTTCGCTTCATGAGCAAACAAGTTTTTATTTCCTGTCAAATTATTTCTAATATCATTAATGCACAAATTAAATAACAGAGGACCAAGTAATGAGTCCTGAGGTATACCACGAGTCACCTACCTACTCCTGGACTCAGCTCCTCTATAACCCACTCTTTGATATCTGTCCATTAGCCACCCTCTAATCCAAATCACCAGAACACCTTGCATAATTTATATTAATATTTATATGAGGGGTTCATCAGTATTAAATTTAAATGGAAAAGAAAGAGAAATAGAAAAAAAAAAAAAGAGGAGTCAGACAGGGAGATTCTATCTCACCAAAATTGTTTGCTATAGCAGTTGAATATGCTATGAGAAAATTGAACTTGGAGGAAAGAGAGCTGAATATTGATACTTAAGCAGTCTACGACTCGTTTGTGATATCATTCTAATAGCAACATCACCAAAAGAACTATGATTATTAAATTAAATGAAGTAAGGCTGGATATAGGTCTACAAAAAGATATGGCTAATTCAAAAATAACGTATATAGTGGAAATACTAAAGAACAAAAAAAAAATGAAATAAATCAAAGACCGATTGAAATGATGAGTTCATACAAATAATCTAGGATAAATCGTTACAACCATATAGTTGATAATGAAATTTCAGCTAGAATAAGTAGGATGGAAAGTTTTTAACTATTATAGAGAGAGATATTTAAAAGCAATTTACCAAACCGCCTAAACGAAAGATCTACAACCAGTGTGTATTCCCAACCATGACCTATGGTAGAGAAACCTGGAGTCTGACTAAAAAACACCTAGAGAAACTGAAAACAACACAAAGAAACGTGGAAAAAGCCATTTTGGGAATAACCCGGTTAAATAAAAAGAATAATAATTGGATAATGAACATTGCCTTTGTTTGTTATAAACCTAGTTATAAAAGGTAGACCAACAGTAAGACGGGACGATGAGATAACACGATGTTATGGATATTTATGGTGGAGAGATGCACAAGATCGGCCAAAATGGAAGAAGCATGGAGACGCATTCATTCAGCACTGGACTGAAGAAAGCTGTCGATGATGATGATCTAGAAATGTTAAGTTAAAATAAAATAAACTTAACTTTGTAGTAGAGGAGAAGAGACATGCAATTTTACTAGAAGTGTTTTCAATTATGTATTTATTATTATTATTACTATTATTATTATTATTACTTGACACCTCCAAGGAGTCCAAAGGCTCATCAAGGACATCAAAGACTCCCACAACGACCGCCACCAACGCCATCTACCGCTCACCACGACTACTAGATGTGTATTTACAGATAAAATAATACTGCTGCTTAAGCTATCAAGTTTAATAATTACACTAAAAGTGTGAAGAAATGTTTACAAAACAAGCTTCAACCTTTTTTTTTTTTTTTTTTTAGTAAATCAGGATTTTCGAACAGTTGATGTTTTCGGGCAGATCATTTTTCTAAGTGAAAAATAAGTCTTCTAGGTCCTCAAAATTCGGAACAATTCCGATTTTTTGATGAATAGAGAAACGGTATTTTCCTAACGATTCACATTCATATGCGCCTGATTGGTCTTTGAGTCGTTATCGTTTGAAGCAGCACCATAACATCACTCGTTAAGAACAAGCAATAATTCTTGAACGAGGTGTGTTTTGTATAAAGTCCTCAACTGAAAAGATCACGAAGATCTTGAAACCTTTCAAAAATAGAGACTGAAAGAGGTCTTTGTAGGTCATAATTATAACGGACGGCGTGTGAAAGAATGAGAGTTGCCCTGAGAACATTTGGAAACTTTTAATACTCTTGACACTAGGGATCAATGCGTTTTAATATATCCTGGAAAATTAGGATATTTGCTCTTCACTTCTATAATTGGATTGGCTTGTCAAGACAACCTTAAATATAGTTGAATACAAACGGCAATCAAGTAGCAATAAACTAAATGCATTTTGCTTTATAAGATTCTGCAGTTTCAATAATTTAAATTTGGAACAAGTTAATGAATGATAAATGAACGGTTTTAGATGTCGCTAACAAGCAATCATTTCGCCAGTTATATAATTCAAGCTCCCAAGTGTGTGTAATAGCTAGATGCATTCTCATAGAAAAACATCCATTATTCATTTGAAGATTTACCAGCATTAACCGTTACCAGACTCAAGGTCCTCTTAAAAAGAGTAGCTCAGAATTAATATAACCTCTGTAGGGCATATTACTATATTAAATAAATACAAACCTATTAAATGAAGAATCTATCCGAGCTAGTCGGGCCACTTCACATCTGCTAACATTTGAGTAATTGCCCGTCTCGCACCTCTCCTTTGTCGGCAAGTCTAACTTATAGTAATGTTTCACCCAGACCAATTTGACACTACTCTTTCCCAGATACTCTTGAATACACCGAACATCCTATTAATTGAACAAGCTCTCCACTACAGCTCTTCATATCATATAAGAATACCACATCCTTCTTAGCGAAATTATGTTCCAAATCACTTATCAACTTCAAGCTCCTCTTTAAGTATAACTGATTTTTAACAAAATAACTATAGCTTTGCTTTCAAATACATTTATACCATATCCAGTGACTTGCGTATATTTTTTGCGCAGGAGTGGCAAAATGAACTTCATAATGCGACTTTGACTAAATGTGAAATGTAAAGGGATACTTTGGTAGCGTAGTCGCAAAAATGAGGCGACATTTAGATCCTTTGATTGGAAAGTCTTTGGTTCAAAGTCCGTCCAAAACATGAGAAAATTTTATAAGTTTCTTGTATCACCTAAAATTTCCATCTATCTCTCCTAAATAGTTAAATACATAGGTCGATAGAAATTTTATGTGCAAATTTGAGGTCCATTTGTAACTGGCAGTGCATTAGAGATTTCTATTTATGGATTACGTATAACTAATAATCTTGTTGAGCATAACTGGTTTTGTATACAATCAAGTGAAGGGCTTCAAGTCCCAATGTATTTCATGACAGCGTGTGGACTGATTTTAAAATTGTGTCCTGTACTTCTTGCAAATATTTTACATCTTCTACTCATCTTATAAGGTTTAAATGAGATGAGGCTTTTTTTTCTCCCACAAGGACTATTATACAGGTCTACATATCGAAACTTATAGAGTGATGTTTTACAGAGATGATGGAATAAACTTACTATGCCTACGTCCGCTATACTGATCCCAAAAACATCAATTGTTCTGGTAGTGATCTAAGAATCTTTCATAAATCTCATGCATGATTACGCCTTTCTGACAAATACAGTATGTCTGGACTATAAAAAAAATTAAAAAAAAAAACTCAACTTTATCGTAATGAGCTATCCCTTTTTACTAATCTGTGGGTTTAAGATTAATGGATTATTCATTAATTAAAATTTTAAAAATATAATAAATCAGAATATGAAGAGCAGGAAAAAGTTAAAAGTAAGTCGGAAAATGATGCGAGATTGAAGCAATGTGGAAGGGGAAACCCAAATGAGTAATAACATATCAAAAAAGTAAAAAGAAAACCACAAGCAAAACAAAATTTGGAAGGAATTTAAATGAATTTAAAGATTATGAAATTTAAAAATATTATGAGCTAAAACACACGTTCACGCAAGCAAGCGCACGCACGCGCGCACACATATGAAAAAAAAAAACTGTAGTAAAAATGGCTAGCCAACAGTATAAATGACGGTGTGCTGGCTATTTTTAGACACCGTCATCATATAAAAGAATATTCTAAATAGTGTCTGGACTATTTACGCAGACTGTTAATGACATTAATGCAAAACCAAAAATTAAATAATAAAACAGAAACAAAATATAAAACAAAGACGATATGCCCAAACAAAACTGGGCAGTGACCCTTCCCTTAATGCATAGCATTATACATGTCCGCAAGGAGATGCGCTTTGCATTATGGGATACCAAGGCAAGTGATGAGAAGTTATACCACCTTTGCCACGAGTCGCCCTAGTCCTGAAAGATTGTCCAGGTGCAAACTTGTTTGCTTACACTTGGATAATGGATTAAACCAAGTATATAATTTTTTGGCATCTTTAATTTATAATATAACCAAGTGAAAAACTTTCAACAGTGAATGTATATCAGAAATTTGTGTGTGTGTGTTCTGCGGTATGAAAAAAACCACAATTTCTAGGCTAAAAAAAAAAAGGAAAAGAAATCGCTGCCACCCTGTATGTAATAATTATAAGAACAGGAAAATATTATTTGCAGAACTTTATTCAAGTATAACAATGATGGTAAGAAAATATTATTTTAAAGATTTTATTCGAATATATAAAATACTATGATATTATGCGAAGAATCTGTACGCGATAGAGAAAAATTTTTTCGTGCTCCAAATACATTAGTAATGCACGTACTTTAAGTACATGCATTACTAAATGACAGTAAAACCTTTTCAGACACCATAAACAATGTAGGGGCCTTTATTGTTGTACAAGAAGAGAAACTAGGTCCACTTTTGAAAGTACTTTTTTTTTTTTTCCTACGCTCAATCATTGCGTGATGAGTATCGCTTTCATTTCAAGTGTGTGTGACTGACTTCTAAAAACTGAAGTGTTATGAAATGTACGCTATTAAAATATGCTACACAAACACACGAATGCAGAAGCAATAAATCTGTGTTTTTTATTTTATCCAATGTCTGAATAAAATATGATTTCATTTGCAGGACAGGTTTCTAGTATATCATTGGCATTATGCTTTGCGACTCCACGCCAAAAATAATCACTTTATCTCCGTAATGTCATAAATTGCAAAATTATAACACGGTAATTCATTTATGGTAGAAATGGTTGACATTCCCCAAGGCAACGAAATTACTGCTTATAAATCAAAGCAGCATATTCAAACGTTAATTTTATCTTCAGCAGATTTAATGTCGTTTCCCTTTCCCCCCCCCATGTAAATGAGACCCGTGTTTCTGCTTTCACCCGTATTATATTCGATATTAAATACTTATTCATAAATGTTTTATAAACTGTCTAAAGTTTTCTTTGCAAGAATCTGCGTACTCTATTAGATTTTCTTTCTTACACGACGTGAATATTATCTTAGCACTGACATTTAATGCTCGTAAGAAATAAAGTTTTACATATGAACTTACATAATACCACCAGATGGGGTAATAAGCACAAGATGGCGGCAGTTGCCTGCTGTATTATTGCGTTGCCTCTCTACTGTATATATCTACACAGGCTAGAGATCATGCTAATTTTCTGGTGATGATGAAATTGAAGTCAGCTGCCGACTAATTTCCAAAAAAGTTAGTACTAGGAATGCAGCCTTTCTTCATTGAGGAATGGAAATGGGAAGAGGATTTTTTTTTTTTAGCTTAAGTGCTTGATTTGTTACTTCTAATTCTAATATCCAATCCATACATATTCTGACCAGTGCGTACTTAGGATTTAATCTTGGGGGGGGGGGGAGTAGACGATTTGAGAATACACACTACGCATTGCATACGACCTATGACTGAGCATCTGCAGTGATCGCCAATACATGATACCCGTGATCTCCTCTGGCGCGGCTCGGACAAACTTCGTTTGTCCGAGCCGCGCCAGAAGTAGTTCACACTTCTTTCGTTCGACTTGCGTTCACAGCGGCCGTGATTCCCTAGAGCTATAGGGTATTACCACTTTATGTGACCGCTAATTCATAAGTAGTATAGAAATAGAAGACACGACGCAGCATAAATAAAAAAATGAATTTTAATTAGGAAAAGATTTGGGGAAAATTTTCTAGTGTTTTTTTTTTCCTTTTTCTTTGTGAGGGACAGGGTCCCTTGGCTCCCCCCCCCCCGGGTGCACCACTGATTCTGCCTTTACAGGCTGTATCAATTGTTTCCATTTCTAAAAGCCACTGAGGGTCTCAAGTCTTTCATCTTTAGGTATTTTAGAAGTACACTTCAACCTGCATTTTTCACAAGGAAATTTTCCGTGAGTTTTTAACCTTTTGCAATACAACAGTACCCTTTACATTAACATGCAATTTATCCAAATTTCGTTTCTCATTCTTTCTTTGACTACATTTTTAGCACGTTTTCGGTTGACGATTTTTCCCCCTTATCATTGTTATTTTCGTCTTTGTTTGTTTGTTTTTCGTGAACATCGAACGTAGCAACGTCTTTCTAAATTAATCCAATATTCAACATGTTTATAAATTCGATTCGATACAGAATTAACTCTGAATGTTTCCGTCTGAACTAGTATAACTTGATAGTTACACTCAAGCAGTACCATTTTTACCCGTTTCTCTCTTGAATATTCCACTGCTATACCTATTTGTTTTCTACTGAATGGACTTTTTTAAAGTGACTCCCCCCCCCCATCCACGAAAATTTTTAGTAAATCTATATTGCGTTAATACCGTGGGTGGGATGAGGATTTTTTCCCTTTTTTTTAAATATATTTTTTGTATTTTTTACATAGTTCGGAAACCTTGCTGTGGAGAACAAACATGAGAATTTTAAGCCTTTGTTTCAAACTTTTTTTGAGAACGGATACGCTAACCATTTGGCCAAACTGGCCGGCAGTTTGCAAACAAATATAATATATATTTTCTATAGAATAAAAAAAATTTCGAGGTAGAAGTAACGTAATATTTCCATGGGGACAGTAGGTTCTTCTTTTTTAATATAGAATAGTGGAAATCTCAATGCTCTGCATTTGTAAACAACTCACGCTATAAATATTCTTCTGAAATTAAAATTTTTTTTAAAAAATCATGAAAGTAATATTTTAGCGTATACCAAGGGTTAGTATAATATATGATATATATCACACAGCATATGAAAAACAAACAAAAAGAAACAATGCATACTGAATATATTTTCTTGAAATATTTTTATGGATTAATAAAATTATTACACCTATTATTAAATAATACGGTTTTGATTTGTGTTGCCGCATCTCTTGATAATTAGCACAGGCGATATATGGACATATTATTAGTAGTCCGACATTACAGAGAACCCGCTGAATTATATTATGAACAGGAAGGATACACATAGTAATTACATGAACCAGGGATACTAGCTTTTTTTTTTTCGTATTGTAGTCCGTAGTGTGCGTGTGTGTGTGGTGGTGGAGGGGGGGGTGATTCGTTGAAATTTGGTCAGTGGCACATAAAACGTTCGATTTCAACCCACTTCATTTTATTTCGTTTCATTAATCATTACTGAATATGTACACGCGTAACATGTTCACATATTGGCCACTGAATTAGAAACTCTTATACCATGTTGGACCTCTTTTAGCGACTGCCCGTTTTGATCCTCTTCAATTCCTTGCGCATAGTTCGGTGAGATACGAACGAAACAGCTTTCATTAAATGCTTCGGTCAATTGCTGCACAAGTTCTGTTTGTCCCTACAAGCCTTCTCAGGCCACGGCGATCTCGTTCCTGACAGACTGTCTTAGGACCACAGTTATGCCCCTTAAACAAGCAGTGCGGGTTATTTTTCCACTGATTAAACACCCGAGATATCTCATCTTTTGAGAAACTAGCCAGTTCTGCTGTTTTCAAAATCGTGGCTCCAGACAGACAGGCACCCACAATAAACCCTTTATCGAACTCCGAAAGATTCTTTGTTTTTCCCACTGTGATCAACACAGTTGATGAT
The DNA here is from genome assembly GCF_054136105.1 of Typopeltis vanoorti. NCBI lineage: Eukaryota > Metazoa > Arthropoda > Arachnida > Uropygi > Thelyphonidae > Typopeltis > Typopeltis vanoorti. The sequence goes on along the minus strand of NC_143567.1, from coordinate 32,679,758 downwards.
TACTGACCAGAAGCATTCGTAAATAGTTGCCTAGAACAGTGATTCTTAACACGGGGCAGTGGAAGATTTGTAGAACGTTTCTAGTTTTTAAAATTTTGAAATTATTATTGTTATTATTGCATGACACCTCCAGGGAGTCCAAAGACTCATCGAGGGAGGGCACCCACTCTACAACTCTGCCTCCACCATTCAATCCGCAAACTACAACAAACCGCTACCATAATCTACACCACGATTTCCCAAATTGTGTTCCGCGGAAAGTGAATAAGTGTTGCGTGATGTCAGTGACCAAGCCGTGTATTTTTAAACATGGAAGTAATTCGGGAAAGGGAATACCGCTTGTTATGACCGGTCATAAAAATTGCCTGCAAGCCGATTACAGCAATGGGCGGCGTATCCTCTGTTCTCAAAACTGAACGAAATAACATCTGTGTTGCAAATGTTAGTGACCAATCAGCAAGGAAGTATAAAGAAAATTTTTCCGCTCAAATTGAAGATATCAAGGTCGTCTGTATCCGGTTCTCAAATCTAGTAATACTGAATACTTTCTTCGCAAGTTCGTATTGTAGGGCGAAAGTTTCGAAACCGTAGTGCCGTGATTTTTTAAAAGTAATAGGCATACAGATTTAAATTTTAACATGAATAAGAGACAAGGGATCGCCACAAGTCGATTTTGTTTAATTTTGGTCTTGAGAAATCTCTTATTGAAGGTGTTTGTGACACAACAGATTCATCCACCTCTAGCCTACAAAGCGATCTCCAGGATGTACAAAAGGAGGAGAAAACTACCAGCACACAGGAGAAAAAGCCTGCATTCACACGTAAGTACTTATAATAATATTATAAATTTTTGGTGATCAGAATCGGATACGTCAATGAAAATCAACACAAATTAATTTAATGATGTTGGCTGAGGAAACTACAATATGCTACAAGATTTCATTAGTCCGGTGATTGATAACTGATTTAAATGTAATTTTATATTTGTCAACATGTCACACCGTATACATAAGTGTACTAATACTCTTTATGATTATGCCATAATTAATTATTAATACATTACAAAATAACCAAGGTGTTCCGTGAAAATTTCAGGATTTGTGAAGTATTCCGTCGTAGGAAAAATCTGGGAAACGCTGATCTACACCAACGCCATCTACCGGCCACCAACAGTATCTTTCCAGACAATCACAAACATCCATGCCCACGGCGGGATTCGAACCCGCAGCCTTTCGGCTAGAGAGTGCATACGCTAACCACTCGGCCAACCAGGCCGGCAAATCTCTTAAAATAATTATTTTTTGCTCTTTATTTTACTTTGTTTTAAACTTGTATCGTTTTATATTAGTAATCTGAATTATGCAGTTTAATGCTGTAGTTTCTTTTGTGGTGGCGCCACAAGTCGACTTTTTGCTTTTAGCGACACTGCCAGTGTTGACATCTGCCTACTCGACGTGAGAAAAGGGATTTGTGTGAAACAGGATTTTCCACAATGTTAAATAATAAAACGAAACAACGAAATAAACTCCGAATAAACTCCTGCATGTGAATAGCATTGAGTAACACAATTGAACCAAGAATAGACAAATTAGTAGAGAGTATTCAACAACAGAGGTCTCATTAAAATAAATTTAATTAAAGTTGATTTCTGATTTCTGTTTTTTTTTTTTTTTTTTTTTTTTTGTCATTATAATCAGTAAATAAAACCACTATTTTTTTAAAAGTTTAATTATTATTATTATTATGTTACTACAAACTAGGGAACGCGAAATATTTTAGATACTTGGGGGGGGGGGGTCGTGACTACTAAAAGGTTAAGAACCAGCGGCCTAGAATGATGACATGATGATGCACATGGAAAGTATTTTGTCATATGCGCTACATAAGGGACGTTTACGTACATCTGCACAAAGGTTTCCAATACAATGGCCAGTATGTGTAGAAGGACGAGGAAATTGCAATACGTCTAAATTAATTACTTCATATACAAGTTATTGATTGCGGTTCAAATCATCCCTGGTGTGCGAAAAATCGGTTGATAGTTCGCAAGCAGATCATCATTCACAACCCCGTTTTACTACGGTATGATCGCCACAAACGAGTCGTACATGTGAAGAATTTGTAATTTACAGCATACTACGGGCGAAGGGTTAGATATTCCAAGCTCCTGCTCTAGATTCCAAGCCCTTCCAATACGTGGGAGGTAGTTCCACATCATTTGAATAAAATCACCCGACACTAGCCTTCAGCAATTTTTATTAACCCTGTCTAAAATATAAGCTAATATTTGAATAATGTTCCTACTAAATTAAATAACTGGATAAACAAATTCTCGTTTATCCAGTTATTTAATAACCAGGAATTCTCAAATAACCATTGGCTATTTCTATCAGGATAAACCGGCGGAGGAACACCATCTAGGCCACGAGACATTAGTATCCACACTAGACTTCCTTAGTCTAGACCAGTGCTTCCCAACGTTTTTTGGATCATGCCCCACTCCAACGCCTCAAAGATTTTGATGCCCCTCCCCTACTTCTAGCATAATAGTCAGCCAAGTTCTGAAAAAGTATAATATAAATATGTACTTTAAATAAAAAAGGAACATAGGTAAAACTGTTTTTAATTTGATGAATATAAATTTTATATTACACTTTGTATATAAAACATAAATCGAACTGAACTCGGGAAAATAAAATCCAAGTTAATGTGATTCTTCAGCTTGATGTCTGTAGCAAAGAGTTTTTATTTGAGGTACTGATTTAGTCATTTTCAGTCTCAAATCCCCATTGTTTTGTGATATCCAGATGATTTCTTTTTTTTTTTTTTTGTACAAAGTCATTTACCGCACTAAAGCCACATTCAACTAAATATGACGACGGGAAGGGCAACAGTATTTTTTTTTGCGAAACTAGTTGAATTTCAATATTTCGTTTCTGTCTAGTCAGAAAGCCAAGCCATTGTTCCTTTTATGCTGAATAAAATTTTAATAGACTCATCATTTTGCTTTTCTGAGAGTTCTTGATACTGTATTTATGTTGACTGCTGTACTAGTGATGTCAGCTTTTTTTTCTCGGAAAGTCAGGATTGCGACATCAACAATTTATCGCCGACAATGGTGAGTTTTTTAAGTATATGAGGTCACGAATGCAACGTCATTTTCTAATTGCCCCCCCCCCCCCAAAAAAATTCAAATTGTCACCTGTAGGGCGTACGCCCCACGTTGGGAAACACTGGTCTAGACTACGAAAAGTGTGTGTGTGAGAGAGAGAGAGCGAGAGAGAGAGAATTTCTTTCTGCCCGCTAAGACAATTGTGGGCAGAAAGGCAACCTGACTGCTATAGTATTAGCGATGAACGAGAAAGCTCGGCTGCCATTTGGGTAGAAGGCAAGTTGTGCGAAAGTGTGATAGTATTTGTCGATAGTTGTTTTAGTTATGGTCAAAATTATCACGAGAACTTGATAATTTTGACAATACGCTGTAGATGTGTATCTACTCATACACATCTACAGTGTATGAGTAGAAAGCCCTAGTTAAGAAAAAAAATCCAGGGTTTTGGGAGAATGAAGACGATCATCTGGCATTCTAGTTGGTAGATGGAGAAAAAAAATACGCAATGTGTCCTCAGTATTGGGCAGATAGCAAACACATCGTCTATATAGCAAACCCAAAATAAAGGCTGAGGGTGTATAGACGAGAAAACTATCTTCTAAATGTTCTAAATAAAAGGTAGCAAGTGCGGAGGAGAGTGGACATCCCACTGCTGTTCCTTTAATCCTACCGTAAACCTTATTCGGAAAAATAAAATATCCGAAGTGCAAAACTAAGGTGAATAGTTTCGCTATATCCGGTGGAATTGCTTCTGAAAGTAGATGTAGTGTATCTTCAAGAATATTTGTGAAGAGAGATTCTATATCAAAGTTAACCATTATATCAGGTGTAGGGAAACATTTTTTTTTACTTCAACTAGAAAATCGAAAGATTTTTTTTTATATAAATGAGTGAGAGTTACCAATCTGAGCTTTCAATGGGTGTACTAAAAATTTGGCTATTCGATACGTCGGTGAATCTATGCAGTCGACAATTAGACGAAGAGAATGTCTTTCTTGTGTATCTTGGGTAAACCATAAGACGTAGGGGCTGTAGCAAAATAACTCCTAAGTTTTTCTGTGATGCATCCCGATGGATGCATACAACTTCATCTAGTAAAGGCTTACAACTTCATCTAGTAAACAGTTCAGTTTTTCTGAGTTGTCTGTTAGTGGGATTGTAATCGAATTCTTGGTATGTTAATCGATCCCGTAATAAAAGAGCAACTTTTTTTCATAATTAGCAGAATCCATAACAACAGTAGCGTTCCCCTTGTCAGACTTAGTAATAATGATATGACTGTTGCTTCTTAAGGATTGTAACGGACGTCCTGAAATGTTTACTACCAATTTTCTGAAACAGTATGAGGTGCGCTTTGCTTCGTGACGAGAGAATTGAATTTACAATCTAAATGTCGGTTGTGTTTATTAAATGAACGGCACCGAGAATGTGTAGCCACACGGAGAACTATATTGGAAAATTGCGGGTCTACAGTTGAGTTAATAAAATTCCGGCGATCTGTATTGATAGCTAGTTCACGTTTAGCAACTCACAGTTGATTACGGACGAGTGATAAGCTTACGTTGAAATATACACAGGATACTCAATATATATACCCAACATACACAAGAAAGACATTCCTCTTCGTCTAATTGTTGACTGCATAGATCCACTTACTGATCGAATAGCCAAATTTTTAGCACACCTATTGAAAACTCATATCGGCAACTCCCGCTCATTTATAAAAAAAATCTTCCGATTTCTAGATAAAGTAAAAATGTTTCCTTCCCACTGATATAATGGTTAGCCTTGATATAGAATCTCTCTCTTCACAAATATTCCTCTTGAGGATACACTACAACTACTTTCAGAAGCATTTCCACAGGATATGGTGAAATTATTCGAATTTGTTATGCACTCTGGATAGTTTATTTGTCAGAATAAGGTTTGCAATTTGAAGGAACCGCAATGGAAAGCCCACTCTCCCACCCACTTGCTAACTTTTATTTAGAACACGTAGAAGACATCCTTTTCTCGTCCATACATCCTCAGCCTTCATGAAGGTGTATGGACAATGTTTTTGGTATCTGGTCCCATAATGAGGACACATTGCCTACTTTTTAAAATCGAATATAAACAACCCACATGCACGAATTAAATTTAATATGGAAATAGGGAGGGGGGGAATGTCCTTTTTAGATATTATGCTTCTTCATTCACCATCAGGTGAATTAATTACTTCCGTTTATCGAAAGCCTACTTTCACTGTACGCTACATTCAACAGCAATCAATTCACCATTCATCACAAGACTGGAATTATAAACTTTATTGCAACGTGCTTATACTATTATGCTATACGTGCTTCACCTCATCTATTACAGCAGGAACTCAATGACTTCTCAGAAAGGATCATGCAACAGCATTTTAATTCCTATAATCCTAGTTGAAACAAAGAAACATTCGAGTTCCAATTCCTTACATTTCTGGCATCTCAGAACCCATTTCCAGAATTCTTAAGAAATATAATTTAGTGGCTAGTTTTATTCCTATCAAGAAATTATCAGTACGGTTTCCATCTTTAAAAGATAAACTGTCTCCTCTAGCTCTTCCTCGTGTTTACCAAGTTCCTTGTGACTGTCACTGTTCTTATTTTGTACAAACTGGAGGCTCTATAGAAAATAGAAGAACACCAATCTTACATTAGCAACAGTAAATCTGAAAAATCTGTCTTGGCACAGCACGGAATAGAACGCTTGTTTAGAGAAAGCGCGGAGGCTTTATTTCACTGTCCGAACTTAAATCCGAACAACTGCCTCTCTCTATCTAAGATATGGGAAAGTTATTTTAATTACGCATTAATATTTATAAAAGCTAATGAATTATCAATATTGCAATATTTCCTCTGTTATACCATTGCGCTGTTTTCAGTAGAACATCACACGTCTCTTACTTTTTTCAAATCGTTTGTGTTCGTGAACATTGTTCGTGTTCTACTTTGCAATTAATTATGTCGCCACTGATGATGGCCTGTGATATTCAGGCTGAAATATATGGCCTTAAATAAATACTTATCCCTTTTGTTTTTTCGTGTTAACTGAAAAAAATTAGAAAATCAACCTTCAGAGATAAGTAATGCAAAAAAGTTAGGGTGGCTATGGGAACTAGGAAAACAGTAGAGGCAACAAACGAAAGCAAAAAAATGGTAACAAGAAACAAGAAAATTTTGAACTAGAGTAGATCATAAACAGGAGACTCTAGGTATAGTAATATCCGAGTATGGAACTTTAGCTTTGAAATGTACATCAAAAAGAATGACGTGTGGATAGTTGAAGTGAACAGAAGGTGCTGAGGTTGCCAGTTGATGTTCTATTTGAAAGAAATCAAGATTTGATGCATATCATTTAAGTTTAAACTGAGATCCTGAACGATGCGAGTGGATATAAAAATTAACTTCTTTTGTATAGATTTTTGATGATTTTTATGGGATTTTCTTTTATTTTTAGCGTTTTTATATTTTTTGTTAGTGACGTGGATGAGCTGATGATGTTTATGAAGTTTTTTGTTACACTTTTGTTGTTTTTTTATAATGTCTGTTGTACTTTTAGTATTTTTTCTGAGCTGTTTGTTATTTTATTTTGCTAACCTAGGAAAGCAGTCAGCTAGCTTCTTTCAGATATCCTTGGACCACTTCTCAAGCACTCCTGATACAGCCACCATGCAGTTTTTCATGCACACTGTTCAAAACTCCCTTCTCAATCTGTCATAATCATCTACCTCATACTCGTGTTTAACACTAGAATTAAACAATCACACACGATTTGGTTACGGTGTTTAAATGCGTGCATGAGCGCCCATGTAAAGGGTGGTTTAACTTTATATAACTACAAGTTTTGAAGCCAATTTCGTTATATTCTAGACTACCGAATGAAAATCATCAAATGGCCGGGTCGGATCCGCTGATTGTAAATGAAATACCGCTGTTTTAATGCAAACTGTTCGAGTTGAACAATTGAAGTTGAATACGCTGGCATTTCGAAACTTCATCTCCTGTTTCCTCAGTGCTGCATTACGGAAAGACATAATTCTGATGGATAGTTTTGTTTTTTATTAGTGCTTGTCTAGGATTTCACTAGTCCAACAATATTTTGAGTCAAGAAAACTTCAAAAATTATGCAGTTCGTGATATGTTTCTCTATTGATTAGAGATCGTTGTCATTTTGGAGGAAGAGCTTTATTCCTGGGATTAAACTATTTAAAACTATTTAGATTAAACTATTTAAAACTATTTAGATTAAACTATTTAAAACTATTTAGATTAAACTATTTAAAACGGATGTCAGAAATTTCTTCTATTCTGAGACTTGGAATAAGAGAAAAATTCAGCTGGTTTGTTATCAGTCATCCACAGCCTAATTTGGCGGTGGAGCTGCCACCTTAAGGCCTCCAAACTTGCCCCGAGCCTCCCTTCTCTAGTTTGCCTGACCAAGTCATCCACTAGGGTTAGTACCCACTTGATTACTCAGATTCTAGGTTTAAAAGCATGCAAGAATAAGAGTTTATAAAGTTCTGACAAGGCCTTCTCTGCTGTACGGAAGTAAATTATGGACCATAATGACTGCAAAAATAAAAAATAAAATAATAATAATAATAGAAACTGGATAAATGAAATTAATACGAAGGACAGCAGAATATATTCTCTGAAGAAAAAATAGAAACTGGATAATAGAAACTGGATAAATGAAATTAATACGAAGGACAGCAGAATATATTCTCTGAAGAAAAAAACAGGCTACGGGCCTGTTCCAGCCTCATGCGAAAATTGTCATTATTTCTCATTTCTGATTTTACATTTAGATCGCTCCATGAGATTTCTCTGGCTTCCACACACACACAGACGTCCCTTACGTCGAATTTAAACAATATATTTAAAATAAATTTTAATATAATATAATAATATTTAATATAAAATATTTAATATTTAATATAAAAATATATTAAAATATATTTTGTTCCAGCTTCATGCGAAAATTATCATTATTTCTCATTTTACATTTAAATCGCTCCATGAGATTTCTCTGGCTTCCACACACACACATACACACACACACACACACACACAGAGACGTCCCTTAAGTCGAATTTAAACAAAATAAGTTTATCTTTTCGGCGCATTCTTAATCAAGATCTTGCAAACTACATCTCCAATCTCTTAAACGTTTTTTTTTTTTTGTTTGTTTTTGTTTTGACGAAATTGTGGTTTTCACTGTGGTAAAAAACTAAACACACCACAACCAATTTTCAATTTATGTAATTACGCAGAAAAGCAACAAATTGTGTGCGAAAATTATTGTAATGAATGAAGCGAGGTTATGGAGATAGTGAAATATACAATGGGATTTTAATTATTGTTCCCAGTCCTCTTGCAATGATTAATTTTCTCCTTCTACGTCATTCGGATAATTTTAAATATATTAGCTACAAATAAATTGCAAAAATTGTCATTATTTCTGGTTTTGCATTTAAATCACTCCATGAGATTTCTTTGGCTTCTGAGATCATTATTTATGTGCAAGAAATGCTTCAATCTTTTTCTTTGTGTGATGTTGCCGACAAGAGCGAACAAATAGGTAGACTAAGAACTAAGATTTAAGTCGGATATCTTGGACTTAAAGCTTCCTTTTGCGGCTTCCGCCAGCGGGAAGAAAGTTGAACTTCCACTCCACGTGAGCACGTGCGCACCTTTTCGCTGCGGCATTACCAAAAGAGGCGGCCTGCTTTGGAGGATTTTCTCCTGCTTCGGCAATTGCGGAAGGCGGCTCTTGTTAAAAGGTGTGAAGGAATGCGCTCACGCGCGAAACCTAAAAGCACCCATTGTACTTGTTTAGCCTTATCGCAAATGCGATCAGCACACCTGGGTTTTAGGATTCAGCAGATAAACACAGGACTTTCTCAACCGAAAATTACTGTCAATGCCGGAAAAGAAAAAAGGAAAAGCTTAGTGGTTTTCTTAATCCGACTTTTGATTTTTATCTCATAATTGCATTTAATCAGCTGCAATTATAAGGCTGAAATAAATGAAAATATGATGCTTTCCTGCATACATTATGCATTTTCAACTTTTTTATGATGTCTTAGTTGATAAAATATCACATAAAATATTTGATAGCCAATAAAATGGTTGCTAAATAGAAACCGTTTTATTGGCTATCAAACTTCATTTAAACCTATTTAAATAAATAGATGTTAGTTTCGATGAAATGGGAAAAAAATCATCTTATATTGCGTTTTAGAAGTATATAACAAAATAGCAAATGGTTAATTAAAAAGGATATACTGTATTATTATTATTAGTTGAACAGAAGTTCATAACTTTAACTTCAATGACATCGAATGTCTGTATTCGTTTGAGATTTATTAGATCACTTTTTTATGATAATTTTATCCATGAAAAATGGTAAACCTATAAAACATGGCGATGAAATTCTTTTTTTACATATATCCATGTCACAATGGGATTCGAACCTACAATTATCGGCAGTGGTTTAAATACAGATGATTATACTAGTTATTGTGGCTGTGTAGGCATTATTATACCTACCTTGCCAAATTTTTCTATTCGAAAAAATTCAATTTTTTTCTAAGAAAATGCTTTGAACTCTTTGTGATATTTATATATTCTAAATTATATCTCCTCCTTTTTGTCTCCAATGATTAAGGAGTTCAAAGCATTTTCTTAGAAAAATTTTGATTTTTTTTTTTTTCGAATAGAAAATTCTGGTTTATCTTATAATTTCAAAATATGGTTGTGTAGGTATAACAATGCCTACACAGCCACAGTAATTAGAGATAATCATCTAGAAGTAAGTATATAAAGATTAAGAAAAGTTAAGAAAATAAAAGTAAATATTATCTCGAGAAATTTTATGTCTTTAAATAAACTTTTTCTTTTTAATGAAAACCTCAAAAAGACTGACATCATTTAAAAATATCTTCCAACTGAATCATTATTTCATTTTTACCAAAACACGGACAGATGTGGCCTAAAAAACCAAAATGCAAAATTAAACGAAGGACGAAATATTAACGAAGAAAAAGAAAATTTTTGCAAAACATCTTATTCTAAAGCAAGATAAAATCACATTATACAGCACAAAGCTGATTTTTGTTCACGCTTATATAGCCTTGTGGGAATGTTTTGTTGTTGTTGTTGTATATGTTGATTCTAGTTTCCGAATACAAGAATTTTTTCTCCAGGCATTTTCGGCCTTTCTTGGGCGAAAGCCAGCAAGATTATTTTTCAACAGAAATTCAGTTTTGGCACATTTTAATAGAAAAATTGACTACCCAAATCACATTATTTCAGCAATACAAACTGAGATTTATGATAGAAATGGCGACAGTTGTCTACTGTACTTTCTTCTCGATGCTTTCAAAATCATTAGTACTCGTAGCAGTGAACAAAACTATTGTTGACGGCTAAAACAAAGACCAGATTACCACCGATTTCCAAAAGTAAGTTAAGAGTAACGAGTCTATCTTCTCCTTTTGAGGATATAAAAGATAGACGATTTAGTTATTATTATTATTATAGCAATAACGAATCCACATACTTACCCAGCTGGGGAGCCATCGTTGCATGTGATGGATTTGTTCGACAGCAATGTTTTTCTCATGCTTGGTATTTTTCCTGCCCGGCATTCTTGAAGTTCTTTTAGTAACTGTTTTATTAGTTCTAAACCTGGATTGCCCATATTTGTCAGACCCTGAGTGTTAAGCAATGCATTAAGTTCTTGTCCAAGAACTCGAGAAGCTGTAGTTGGAGTTGGATTCGTTTGCGATTCCAGCAGTGGACTAGAAGATATTGTAGTGAGCCAAGTGACTAGTAACCATAAACAATAACTACATTTTGATGGTACTGAGTTCGATAGAACTGACGGTGTAACTTCTGCTTCCATCCCGAATCACTGAGGGACAAAAATGAATACAATCAATAAAAAATTACTGATTTAATTTTTAAAAAAAGTAAGAATATAATATTTTATATAGCATAGAGAGTACTGGAGAACGCAATATAAATAAGAGAACATATACAGAGTATTTACAAATAGCATATAATAGGTATTTATCAGTAATGTATCTCATAACAGATATTTATACTGATGATACGATATACAAATGTGTTCGGAGATTTACCTATTAATATTCATGTTAGAATTTACTCATTTTATTTGTATTTATTTATCCAAAAAAGTTCCTTATTTTTTGTATTTCTAATTTTTAATTAATTTAATAATTTTTTTACTTATTAATTTTCTGTCCCAAGCCCTATTTTTTTAGAATTCTTTCAGATTTATAACAAAACAAGACTACAGCTGATATAAAACAAAGTTCTACTAATTAAAATAATCTGCAACTTCAATGAGTATAAGGCCACCCTAAACAAAAAATAACTAACATCTAATAAGACTAAGTTCGCATGTATTATTTATTATATTCAGAGTGACTGCTGGAAAAAAAAAATTGACACACTTAGGAAAAAGGATTGGGAAAAAGACATGATCTATTTAGGGGATCGAAAAGAATACTCTAAGTAGATCGCTAATGGGTAACAATAATCAAATTACTATCGCAAAGCTTGGAGCGAAGCATATCAATTCGATATGGAATCTTAGTTCTTTCAACGATGAAAAAAAGACTTGAACCAGCAGTATACACTCAAGGCACTATGTCACATGGCACGTAGCCAAATTACCGTGTAACATGAGACCGGAACAGGCCACTTGGCCTAAGCTCATCACAGGAAGAAGAAGATGGTAATAATGATGTCTTTTTTTTTTAAATTAAAAACACCTTTCAGGAATGCGGAGAACAGACTGGGGCTTCTTCCCTAATGTTCGATCCTCACCTTCACGTGGTGCGCCCCGTTAGTAGGTATCTACTGGGTACTGAACGAAAGAAAATAGACTGGTAATTTGGAACTGAATCGACCACAAATGCAGATGATGATACAACATGATGAGATTTCATGCCGGTTGGAGCGTGGCCTGATTAAACAAGGCACCTGCTGTTTTCATCAGTTAACCAGGGTGAACGGTGAAAATTCAGCTACTCGAACAAGCTCCAACTCAACATCTACAAGAAGAAGAATAAACCCAACATAAGAAGAACGGAAGATGGAAAGAAAATCAAACTTGTAGAAGAGGAAAAGTACTACTTGGACATAACTGGTATTACTGATACAAAAACAGGGGAAATCTTACTAAATAATAACTATAGGATGTTATTTTCAAACAATAATGATCACAGAAAGGAAGGAGTAGCGATAGCATTCAATACCAAACATGTAGATGAACTTCTTAATTGGAAGGCAGTTTCAAGTAGAATTATGTGACCAAACTTCAAAATGAGGAGATGGACAATGAAACTTATTTGTGCCTATGGTCATACAGAAGGTTCTTCTAAGGATGAAGTGGAGGATTTTTTCATTTGAACAAGCAGCTTACATAAAGAAAATGGAAGAAGTGGTTCTTGTTGAAGATCTGAAAAGCAGAGTAAGAAATGAATCCTGCGGCATATAGGAAATTTTGGGAAAATTTGGAGAAAAGGGAAAAGCTAATAATAATGGCAAGTATTTACTGGACTTCTGTTCAGGACACGAACTATTCATTACTAACACCATGTTTCAAAATAAACATGTGCACAAGTTCACGTGGAGAAGACACAAGAAATAAAAGAGCCTCATTGACTTGTCATTGTTGATAGTGATATCAACATGGTGATTCAGGATATAAGAGCATACAGAAGTCCTTGGTAATGAACGAAAGAGAATAAACTGGTAATTCCGATAATGAGCAGAGGTCTCATAATACCCATCTATAAAATAGGAAATAAAGCTGAAAGTGAGAATTACAGAGGAATTTCTCTACTAAGTGTTACAGGTAAGATTTATGTAAGCATACCTGAAAAGAGGTTGAGAAAGATTGTGGAAGAGAAACTTGGAGAAGAACAAGCGGGGTTCAAGCAAAATAGAGGTTGTCGAAATCAGATTTTCACTCTTTAAGACAATACGGATCCGTACTTAACTTTTGTAGATCTGGAAAAGGCATACAACAAGGTACCAAGAGAAAAGCTTTTCAAAACGCTACAATTATATGGGGTGAATGGAACATTGTACAGAGCAATACATAGTCTATATTTAAATTGTCAGTCAGCAGTTAGAATTGAAGGAAATACAGGAAGATGGTTTCATATAAAAGCAGGGGTAAATCAAGGATGCACATTATGAAATAAAGTGGCATTAGGCCTGATATTAGAATTGGAGATGTCAAACTTAGCTCTTTGCTTTATTCCTAAACACATCTAGTACAAGTCTCCAAGATTCCCTAATTAAATTGAATAACTGTTGTAATAAATTCGGTATGAAATTAGCAATAAAAATACAACGACGTTGAAAATAGGCAGAAACATTGGAAACATCAGCTGCACTGTGAGTGGAGAACCTATAGATCAAGTAAAATATTTCAGCTATTTAGGCACATTTTTAGTGAAGATGGCAGATTAAATCTGGAAACAGACAACAGAATAAGAAAAGCTGATATGGAGGGTAGCCAGAGAGAAATTAGCCGAAACACCAAACTAGGAGTATCCAAGACGATGTTTAAACCAGTTTTAAGTTATGAACCTGAAAGTTGGGTTAGAAATAAAGCACTTCATCAAAGACTAGAGACCATAGATATGAGAGTTCTGTGAAAAATTAGGGGAGTGAACCGATGGTATCAATGGCAGAATCATATTAAAAATGAAGATATTAAAAAGGAACTTGACATTATTATCATTCACGAATGTGTTAGTAGAGCTAATCTCTGTGTCCGGACAATTTATCGCGGGGAAAATTCTTCGTTGGGAAAATTCATTGCAAGGGAAAATTCATCACAGAAAAATTCATCGCGCGAACTATTGATCGCTGAAAATGTTATTCGCCAGAAAACTGAAATGATACTGCATTGATACCGATATATCAAAAGTAAATGCAGTGCAAGATAAATTTCACAAAGTATAATTTTATTATGTATCCATGTATAAGTCCGCGCGGTTAGCCGAGTGGCTGGTTGCTTCACAATCATATGCCTGGGAAAGGAGTGTCCTGGGTTCCATTTCCGTCGCTGACATGAGGAGCTTAGGATTTTTCTCAGACATAACCAAATTAGCCGGTCTTGGACGAGTACTGCAGAGTTTTTCTCCCCAGTTTATATAGGATTTTTCCTCCGGCAAGCAGGCAAACCGGCCTTGAGAACGTAACGCTTCTACAGACATAGGAACATTGGGAGGCATAGGCCAACCACCTTATCCTCGTATAACGGTTGCGGTTATAAGGAATAGAAACTCTCGACACCGTAAAAGTGGGATAGATCTATGTATTATTTATTTAGATTTTCATAATATTTTTTATTCTTATACAGTGAAAGTAATATTTTATTGATTGGTGAGTTTCCTAATTTCGTTTCGTCTTAAAATGGCATAAATATTCTTTCTTACTTTGATACTACAGATTCTGTTGATGGAATATTAATATTTACAAAATTATAACCGCAACTATTATACGAGGATAAGGTGGTTGGCCCTATGCCTCCCAGTGTAGAAGCGTTATCTTCTCAGGGCTGGTTTGCTGTTTGAGGGAGGAAAAACCCCACATAAACTGGGGAGAAAAACCCTACAGTCCTCGCCCAAGACCGGCTAACTTGGCTATGTCTGAGAAAGACCCTACACTCCTCACATCAGCGACGGGAATCGAACCCAGGACACTCCTTTCCCATGCATATGGTTGCGAAGCAACCAGCCACTCGGCTAACCGCACATACTAATACATAGATACATAATAAAATTATATTTTGTGAAATTTATCTTGCACTGCATTTACTTTTTATATATCGGTATCAATGGAATTCATTTCGGTTTTCTAGCGAATAACATTTTCAGAGAATTTTTTCAGCGATCAATAGTTCGCGCGACGAATTGTCCATGAGATGAATTGTCCGTGAACCTAATCTCAGATGATCACTTAAATAGAATGGAAGAGGAAAGATTAGCAAAACAAGTGTTCTTTTCCCAGGTTGGTGGGGAAACAAGACTAAGAGAAGACTAAGAGGAGACAAGATCTAGGTGAATTGATTCAGTCAGAAGTGCCTTAGAATCATAATATGTTAGGTGTGACAATATTAGAGTGCTCACAAGTAATAGACTGATTTTAGGAAAATTGTTGAGAGATTAATAATAATGTAAACTTAATCATGTAGTGGTCAAGTAACCTGAACATCCCTTAGGAATACATATCAGGAGATTGATGATGATGATGATGATGAATTAAAAATTAATTTTAAGACTTATTTAATCAAAGTTTTGACACTTCTTCCTGTCCAAGGAGCTTGAATTTTTTTGCATGTAAATAATTACCGTACTTATTTTATATATTCAATATTTAACGAGACTAATTATTGACAAATCTGTTTTATTTTTATTTTAAGAACTCGAAAGATGAAATATTCAATTTTAAAAAAATTTTAAATAAATAAATAAAAAAAAGGATTTCGGCAAGAATTCTTCTTTTTTTCTTTTTTTGGAAATCATGGGAACGAGTTAAAAGATTGTGCAGTTCTTTTCTTTCTTTCTTTTCGTAGTTTTCTTTTCTGTTTTTTTAAAGAATAACAAATGAACTAATCGCCTCACTTGGAACTCACAGTGGAACATCAAAGTGGAATTATCTTTAACCCTTTTCGAGATATTTTCATTTGAAATGTTAAAAACTGTATTTAAAACTGTAACTGCTAGACAATTAGATGGATTTCTTTCTTTCTTTTCTTTTCTTTTCTTTTCTTTTTTTTCTTCTTTTTTTTTATTCCCATCGAACCCCAATAAGCAAACAGCCGGGGAATGGCATGCAAGAGGAAGAGTTCCCTAGTATTGCAAGGCAATGTTTCCTTGCACTCGCAGTTGCTGTCATGCATGCGAATTCGATGGACCGGCTTGGCATAAAACATCGGCATTTCACACAGCATTCCGTCTGAGCACTGAGAGATTCTACTCGTATTTTACTTTTCTTTATTGTTTTATGATTCTATCGTGGCAAAACAACAACGTTACTGAAAATAACGGGAAATTTATCTTTATTTACGTAATATAATAAATTTTTGAAAGGAAATATTTGATTTTTTTTTTTTCATTTGACTCAATCTACAAAATGAGAGCTGTGTTTCATCCTATCAGAACTGTCAGTTCGGATCACTCCCTAGTCCATACCGAGAGTCGGCCCTCATTCTTTCGTGATCCGTAAGTAAAAAATTAAAAATTAAAAAAAGGGAAAATATTAAATCGTAGAAAATTTAAAAAAAAACACAAAAGTAATATTATATTTCAAAATGCATTTTAATTTCCTGATAGTAATTGTTCCATTTTTTTTTTCAGTAAAACTTTAATAACTTGGATAGGCTAAAGATAACATTACAGATCCTGGACATTAAACAAGAACGCTCCTTCAGGTCTTTATAACAAGGATGGTGGTGTCACATCGAGTGATGAAAATAATTTTCCACCTAAAGACATTTGCTAATATCCAACGCCACAGTGGGATTCGGACCCAACAGCCTGTGAGTTGAGAGGCAAAACTTTCAATTCCAAATATTTATATTTATATTATAGTTTCAATAACTAATTAATTAGTAAGGCAATATTTTTACAATAATTTCCCTCCAAATCTGAAACTAAATTTGTTCTTTGGACTGAAACACAAATATGATTGACATATGACAACTTTTTAAATGTCATATGTCAAAATACGAAGATATGAAAAAACATAAAATTAAAATAATTAGTTAATGTCCAAATTATTGAGTTGAGTTGAGTTGAGCTCAACCCGCCTGCGGTCCATAAAATCTATTAGGAGTCCGGCAGCAGACTGCCAATCACATACCCCCCCCCCCCCGCATACAATGTGCACGTTTCTTGCTTTATGTATGAAACTGTCATATAGGAAGTTTCGCAATCACAGTAATAAATTTAAATGATTATTCAAAAGTTAACTGTTAACTTCTGAACCTCAGACAGTTTAATTCTTGGGTGTGTTTAGTGAAATGCACTTAAACAAAGATGTTAGGCTTTCTTTTAGTGCTACCAAACAAAAGCAAACAAAAAATAACTATCAAGGAATTCTACAAAAGAAAAATACGTGTGATACATAACAGTTACTTAATGAACACAAAAAAAAAAAAAAAAAAAATTGGCACACAATAGGAATAAGGTTGAGCACTACAGCCACAAATTACTCTAATCACTTAAATCACAGCCTTAAATGGTGAACTGGTTTATCTACATCCAAGATAAACAATCCCTTCATGCAGTAATTATGTATATCGTATATCACAGCAAAACAGGAATCTTCTAATTTGCCAGAGAAAAGCAGGAACTTAAACTTTAAGTTTTGTATTATATATTTTGTTTTCTTTCAAGCTTGGTATTGCTGTATACATTGTTTTTCCTCGCCTGCAAAATAAGATCGATGTCTCGGTAGTATCTATGCTAATAACTCTTCTCAACAATGAAAAAACTAAAATATAATCGGTTAACGTTTTTGACTGCAAAATGCAATCACAAATTGAAAAGCCAATGAATGACAGCATTCATTCTTTCTGCACGTGATATCAGTAGGCGAATAAAATAATCTATGCACTCCGAAATATGACGTAATATCAACTGTTTATATACTAAATATGTGATTTTAACTCTTCCATAGAGCAATCGTTGGAAAGACTCGGATTCGAGTCAATTGATCAAAATATAACATGGGCTGTCTTGGAATCCTATGGTGTGGACAATAAATTGATCCACCTGCTGAAAGATATAAACAGCCAAGCACAAGTAAAAATCAGGATAGCAGGTGCGACTGGAGATTGGTTTGCACAAGACAAGGCGACCCAATATCACCAATCATATTCATAACACATCTGCGAAGAACACTAGATAAGATTAAAGAAGAAGGGGGAGGCATTTCAATAAACGGCATGAAAATAAGCTACCTCTGCTTTGCAGATGACATCCTGATTGAAGAAGCCGCAGCAAGGCTGGAACGGACATTGCAAACACTATACACAGAAGGAAAAAGATATGGACTAAATCAACTTTTAAAAAACTAAAACAATGATATTTGGACAACAGGAGAGTTACCATAGACAGATTTCAACTGGAAAATGTGGAACACTTCGCATATCTTGGATGACACATGACACATGACCTTGGACCCCCCCCCCAAAAAAAAAGAGATAAAATTTAGAATAGCCAGAGCAACAACTATTTTAAAAGCCATGGACAAATGGAAGAGCCGAGTTATAAAGATGCAAACTAAACTGCGCATTGTAGAAACTTGTATCTTCAGCAGCATGCTCTATGGATATGAGGCTTGGGGTACTCCTGAGAGAATCTGAAAGGAGGATATTAGCATTTGAGAGGAAGTGCTATAGAAAGGTCTTGAGAATAAGTTGGATCCAGAAAGTGAACAATGAGGAAATCTACAGACGAATACAACCAAAAAAAAAAAAAAAAACGATTCAAAAAAATAATCAAAAGGAAACTACGCCTCTTTGGCCATATGTGTAGAATGAACGATGAGAGGAATATAAAAATGCTGCTGCTGTTTGGGATGATTGAAGGAAAGAAAACAAAAAAAGAAGACCAAACAGAGAATGGGGCGATGACATTGTCAATTGGTGCGGAAACTCTATACACAAACTGAGTCATCTTGCACAAAATAGAATGCAATGGAAGAATCATATCAAGATGGCATCACACACCTACGGACATTGGACCCATGGTTGTTGTTAATGATGATGATGATGATAGAGCAATCGTTGGAAAGACCCGGATTCGAGTCAATTCTGTTGTGCATTACGAGTTTCTTCAAAGGTACCAAACAGAGGTTTCGTTGGACCAATGAAAAATAATAACAGGACTTCCCACCCCTAGGAAAACAGGCTCCTTTTCAGGCTTCTCTTAAGTTCTCGTAGATCTGCTGATTTCCGAAAGGAAAATAAAAAGGAGTGAATTTTTGCCAAATTCACTAAATACTGATAGAATATCTTTTCCGTGACACAGTTGGAAGAATGATGAGACAATACGCCCTTCGAGTGGAAAAGATCCGAGTTCGATTCTGGTCACCACGAGAGGAATCTTTATATCAACTGAAGGTAAGTTAGCCTATACGGAGCTAGGATTTTTTTTTTTTTTTTTTTTCAGACAAAACAGGCAAATCGCCAGAGAACACGCAATTAATAGAAAAAATAGTCGGTTGTACGTAGTGTATTGAAGACGTGGATATTGCAAAGCTGATGGTTAGTCGTGTAATGTAAGAGTGACCTTCCACAATGAATCTTCAAATTTCGCCGAGATATCATGTAATAATAACAATAATAAATAAGAGAACTAAATACACCAGAAATATGCCTACTGAAAATTCAAGTTAAAGTAAACAACAAAAATAACTAAGAATATAAATCAAAATTCATCATATATTTCCAGCCGATTCTGGGACTTTAATTCGAAAACAGTAGGAATATTTACAGCTTTAACATCCATTGTCAACACTGCTATTTTATGTACTTCTTTTTTTTTTTTTTTTTTTTTTATAATATGCATCGTAGTTCACAAACTTACCATTTGTCAGTTTGACAACGTATCGGTATCTATACCGTACTTCCACTGGTCCAGACATAAAATATCATAGTGTTTCTGAATTAATTTTATAGCCATGTTTACCACGAAAGAGTTCATTAGACTTTGTCGTATGTAAATATTGGTCTAGTAGCTGGGTCGTTTAGCAACGTGTTTCTCCACAATACGTCTCCTAAAACCAGGACTAGCAGTCAGGAGAGCACAAGTGGGTGGGACATTTATGGCAGCGTAATAATGATCTAGAATTAAGTATCCTACGGGTTTTACACGAAGTTTTCCTGACAGTGTTGTTGCAAAGCGGATGATCACTATAACGTATATTAATCACCATACTAGCTCATGAACTCACCTATTTCCATTAATTTAAACGAAGGATGTACCTTCGTCTTATCCTAGCCATCATTACGAAAGAATAACAAGACGACAGCTCTGATACCCGTAAATTTGTCGAACTTTCCTTAATCTATAAGAGTAATAATGATAAGAATATTACAAAACATAATTTGCCGATAATTGCTTTCGGCTATTGGTGCGGAGAATACTAAAAACCGAGATAAAGACGTGCTTTTTATTACAATATTTTTTTTTAAAAAAAAGCAAAAAATATTAAGAGAACTTAAGCATATTAAAAGACTGTTCTGTTTGCGCTTCAAAGCACGATAAATTCGTCGTCATCTCAGACTGAGAGCTTCTTTACATTTAGACAAGGACTTAAAATACTGTCAGATCATAGATTTTAAGATTTTAGTAAACAGATTCTTTCGTCTTTAATTTCAAGTCAACTATCACGAACACACATATATATATATATATATATATATATATGAAAATATTTTTTTACCTTGGGGATAATATATATTAGGGTTACCAAGTAATTTTATAAACTTGGTTTTTTTACTCCTTCTCCCAAGTAAGCAAAACAGTTAAGTTTGCGCCTGAACTTAGTTCAAGTCTAAAAGGTAGTGCAACACCAGGGCAACTCGTTGTAAAGGTGGGTAAAGATCTGATCACTATTATTAGTATTTCAGGTATCGCAGGGTCTAACTACTCACTGAGGAGACCTCAAAAAAGGTTGAAACCGGTCTGGGTAGTGACCGCCCCCCCCACCCATAATGTATAACAGTATACATCTTCTAGTGAGATGTGTTTTACATTATGGGAAATACTAAGAATAGTGATCAGAACTTTACCCACCTTTACAACAAGTTGCTCTGGTGTTGCACTACCTTCTAGACTTGAAATACGTTCAGGCGCAAACTTAACTGTTTTGCTTACTTGGGAGAAGGAGTAAAAAACCAAGTTTATAAAATTACTTGGTATCCTACATACATATTTTTATAAAGAATTGAATGACTAGAACCGAGATTTAAGTAAAAAGGTTTTAATATAAAAACACGACTAGTTTCGGCTTGTAACAGCCTTCATCAGATGACATTATAAAAGAAAGAAAAAAGAAAAAACACTAAACACTGAAGGTTAAAAGACTATGAACAACATAGAGAGTCTCTATACATAATTAGCATGAAAACGTTGTAGTTGTATTTAAAGCTGTTCTTTCGTTTGTTGCATTGTTGGGAGAGTGCGTGCTTGCAGCATCACGTGAACGCCAGTACATGATTACAGCTGAATGATTATCTGGGAGGTTGTAGCTCAAGTTATTATTTAGATGAACAGGACTGAAGATGATTTCTCTAGATTCCACGATTTTTCTCTCTAGTTCATCATTGCAATGGAAGATGTTAGTAGATTTTTCCCAGCAGACTTTGTGACTTTGGTTTTCATCATTAGGATTAGCAGAGAAAAGAATATGACTTGATAATGCACTGGCTCGCTGTCTCTTGTAAGTAATGTCCCTCATGTGTTCTTCCATACGCAATTCGACAGATTTGTCTGTCTGTCCAAAATAAGGAATATCACAATCACACAATATTTTATATACACCAGGGTATTTGAGTTGATGATGACAAGGTTTTGGGTGGCTTATTAAGAAACGGATCTTTGGAAGTGGAGTGAACAAGGTTCTGATATTGTATTTTCTTAGAACTTTTGCTAATTTATGTGAAACTGTACTTATGTAAGGAATATATATATATATATATATATATATTGCCTTTGAATTTGAGTGATGTCTAGGAGGATTAAGAAGGAATTTTTCAATGATTTTCTTGGAATATCCATTAACTTCGAAAGAAGTTTTCAGATGATTTATTTCTGTAAGAAGTTCATTTGGATCATCCAGAAGAGAACGGGCTCTATGTCCCAAGGTGGAAATTATTCCAATCTTATGAGGAGGGAAGTGATGGGACTGACTATGCAGATATCTGTTGGTATGTGTGGACTTTCTATATATCGATACTTTGAGTTTACCAGAAGAACGAGTCAGTTTGACATCAAGAAAAGGCAAGGAATAATCCGTTTCAAGCTCGGCAGTAAACTTAATACTTTGATGTCGGCTATTGAGATGTTCGAGGAAAACCATAAGGGAACATGTCCATGGCTCCAAATAATGAAGACATCATCTACATAGCGTTTCCAAACTTTAAGTGTTAAAATAAAGGAAGAGATAGCCTTGGTTTCAAAATCCTCTAAGTAAATATTAAATAGTAAATACCCTGCACTCGCAAATATTTACTTAGAGGATTTTGAAACCAAGGCTATCTCTTCCTTTATTTTGCGATGGCTAAGTCATAATTGCTCAGGATAATGAGTCTATGATGAGAAATCTGGATGATGTTTACTGCATAAAAGTATAAAAATAAATTTTGCAGAGACGGAATGTTTGGTGATTGGTACAGAAGGTACATATTTATTTAGGCCTACTATTTCGGATGGAATCGAGATATTCGTCACGAAACCAAGAAGATTACTTCAAATGATAGAGTGTCTGACATGTGTGAGGCAGAACAGTCGAATAACAGTTGTGAAGATGGATGGTCTACGATTATATCTCGCCTTTAAAGATACTGGAATGTAGCCATCATGGAGAGATTGATTTTGTGACAAGGTAGTTTAATGGTGAACTGGTCACCAACAGTAAGACGAAAGAAAAGAATGGCCTTGACTTAAGTAGGGGGGGGGGAAGATGGAGCCAGAGGATTACAAGAGGGTTCTTGGAACCATTCACAATGAAGAAGAGAATTATAAGGCAACCACCAAGTAGTGGAGAAGCCTTTAAAAGAAAAAAAAAAAAGTTAATGTAGAAAAGAGTGCACTCATCGCTAGCTTATAAGCACGTTTCATATATGAATCATTATTTTCACATACGCGCACGCACTGTATATATGCATACAGACAGATAAACGGACAGATGCCTTCACTATTGAAAAGTGCATATCGAAAAATAATAATCTCGGAAGTAATGAAAAGAATGGGTTTTCCTCAACCCACTATCAGGTTGATAGTCAACTTGTATAGGGAGCAAGAAGCCACGGTAAGAACAGGTGTTGGATTGACTGACTGGCTTCAAGTTGGAAAAGGAGTTAGGCAAGGATGTTTACTTTCTCCTCACTTGTTTAGTATATATGCGGAGGACAACATGCGTGAAGCATTGGATGAGCTCAGGACAGGAATTAGGATAGGAGGTAGATTAATCAGTAATCTGAGGTATGCTGATGATACAGTACTCCTTTGTAATGACATGGAAGAACTAGGACTAATTCTTGACAAAGTTAACAAGATGAGTAAATAACAGAGGACTTCAACTCAATCCTAGCAAGACAAAGATTATGGTTCTCAAAGGAAATACAAACAGAGAAGCTCTTGAAAAACAAGTATACCTTAATGGAGAAAGAATTGAGGAAGTCAGCAAGTTTGAGTACCTGGGATCCATTATTAATGTGAAGAATTGTTGTTCAGAAGACATCATAAAAAGGTTAGGAATGGCTAAAACAACAGTCAGAGACCTGTCTAAATTCTGGAAGGATGGATCTATCTCCATGAGAACAAAGTTGAGGATTTTGGATGCAGTTGTTTTTCGAACAGCGATTTGTGGATGTGAGACTTGGAACCTAAAGAAGTCAGATAAGAAACGGATATCTGTTTTTGAGATGTGGTGTTACAGAAGGCTTGAGGATATCATATACTGAAAGGTGGACAAATGAATGGGTGTTAGAAAAGATCAGTAGAACTTTAAGGCTCCTTAAGAATACTGACAGAAGAAAATTAAAATATTTTGGACACACAGAAAGGATGGAAGGGGTAGACCATCAATGAGATAGATGGATGGATGGTGCGTGTGGAGTGACTGATCTTCAGAGAGTGGAGGCCGCGAGAAAAGCAACAACAGGACTACATGGCAAAGCCTGGTGTGGCACATCACCGAGCATCAGAGTGACCATACGGCATCTATAGATGCCCAGTGAACATAGAGAGAGAGAGAGAGAGAAAGGGGGGGATGATGAACTTGGGGTAAAATTAATATTTAATGATAAATGTGAAAAAATTAATAATTTATTGTTAGTGTTATACGTTCTCAAACTGAACTGAGAATTTTTATAAGTTGCTAATGAAGTAGGTAGGAATGCATCTTTCAACTTGGGTATTTAGCGATCTCCTATATGTTTTACACTCGGGTAATGTCCTACTGTCCCCTGGTACACTATTTTAGTTCTTTAATCAGAAGCACATCAAAATGGGCAGCCATGTCTGATTTAGAATCTGGATTAAATCCACTGCATTAGTTTCTGTTTAAATTATTCATTACCTTGACGTATGTAAGCAAATTTTAACAAAATATGACTACTGAGTATGTAATGGTATTTATTATCGCCAGTCGGCAAATTAATAGGTGAATAATGGTTTTATGGCAATTTATTACAAATAATAAATACTTATAACAAATGATATGAGGGCTAGGGCGTACCCTTTAAGCGACGCGCAGCCACATCGCCCTACAGCTGTGAGAAGTGGACGAGGGCTACCGCATCAAGGGCGGGTGCGGTTAAAGATGCGAGCCCAGCAGGTGGAGAGGATGTTGCGAGTGGGAACACTGAATGTTGGAAGCATGACTGGAAGGGGAAGAGAGGTGGCAGACATGATGAGGAAGAAGAAGTTGGACATTTTATGTGTGCAGGAGACAAGGTGGAAAGGGGGAAAGGCAAAGGAACTGGGAGATGGATATAAATTGTTCTACTCTGGAGTGAATAACGAGGGAAGAAATGGTGTAGGAATCGTGGTGTGTGGCAGAATGAAGGGTGAAGTACTGGACGTGGGTAGAAGGAACGACAGGATCATGCGAATGAAATTGGGTCTTGGAGAAGAGCGGGTGGTCGTATTATGTGTATATGCCCTGCAAGTTGGTTGTACAGCAGAGGAAAAAGATGAGTTCTGGAACGTGTTAGATGAAGAAATGAGGGAATTGGAAGAAAATGAGATGGTGATTGTCGGAGGAGACTTGAACGGGCACATAGGAAGACAGAATAGAGACCGTGAAAGGGTGCATGGTGGCTACGGAGTGGGAATGATGAACCAGGAAGGAGAGAGGGTTGTGGACTTTGCAGTAGCGTTTGATCTGGCCATTGTGAACTCGTTTTTCTTCAAGAGGGAAGAACATTTGATAACATTTAGAAGTGGTAACAACAGCTCACAGATTGACTACATTTTGACTAGAAGAAAACATCTTAAGGTTGTGACAAATTGTAAAGTAATTCCAACAGATCAAGTAGCACAACAACACCGACTGCTATGCGCAGACTTTAAAATAAGATCGAAGATAAGAACTTCTGGTTGCCATGGGATGAAGACAATTAAGTGGTTTCGCTTAAAAGAGGAGAGTGTGAGGAATCGTTTTAGGGAGAGAGTGTTAGAGAGGATTTCGGATGGACTGGAAAGTGTACAAGATTGGTGGAAACATAATTCAAAAGTAATCCTGAGCTGTGCAATCGAGGTGCTTGGTGAGACATCTGGAAAGATTAGAGAGCAGAAGGAGGGTTGGTGGTGGAATAATGATGTACAAGTGGCAGTGACAGCTAAGAGGAAGGCAAAGCAGAAGTGGGATGAGTCAAGAGTGGAAGAGGACAGAGAGGTGTACAAAGAGAGAAAGCAAGAAGCCAAGAAAGTTGTGGCACAGGCGAAGGTCATGGCATATCAAGATCTGTATGATCAATTAGAAACAAAGGAAGGACAGAGAAAAATTTACCAACTAGCGAAATGTAGAAATAAAGCAGCTAAGGACATCTTACATGTGAGGCAGATCAAAGATGCTGAAGGAAGAGTATTATGGAGGGATGTGGACATAAGAAACAGATGGAAAATATACTTTGAGGGACTTTTGAATGAGGAAAATGCAAGGACTCACAGAGGAGATGGGCAGCCTTCTGAGGGGATGGTGCAGAACATCAGTAGAATGGAAGTGACGGAGGCCATGAAGAGGATGAGGAATGGAAAAGCGGTGGGCCCCGACAGAATTCCAGTGGAGGCATGGAAGGCACTGGGGGAAAAGGGAATTGACCTGCTGTGGGACCTGTTCATGAAAGTTTGCCAACAGGAAAATATACCCGAGGAATGGATGGAGAGTACTCTTGTTCCCATCTACAAGGGTAAAGGGGATGCACAAGACTGTAAAAATTACAGAGGAATAAAGTTGATGTCCCACACAATGAAGATCCTAGAAAGGGTTCTTGATGGTAGATTGAGGGAGGAGGTGGAGATTGCAAAGGAACAATTTGGCTTCATGCCTGGTAGATCAACAACAGATGCTATCTTTGGGTTACGACAGATGATGGAAAATTATCGAGAGAAACAAATGGAGCTACATCTGGTATTTATTGATCTGGAGAAAGCATACGATAGAGTGCCAAGGCAAGAAGTCTGGAGGTGTCTGAGGGAGAAGAAGGTGCCGGAGAAATATGTCAGGTTGGTGCGGGAAATGTACAGAAATGTGAAGACAAGTGTTCGGACCTGTTTGGGACAGACAGAAAGTTTTCAAGTAACAGTTGGCTTGCATCAAGGGTCAGCATTAAGTCCGTTTCTGTTTAATATTGTGATGAAGGTGGTAACAGAGGAGGTGAGAGAAGATACACCTTGGACAATGTTGTATGCAGATGACATCTTGCTGTGTGTAGATTCAAGAAAAGAAGCGGAAACTAAACTGGAAAGATGGAGAAAAGTACTGGAAGAGAGAGGTATGAGACTGAGCAGAAGTAAGACAGAGTATATGTGTTGCGCAGTGGGTGGTGGCCAGGAGACAAAACTGGAGCTGGAAGGAAATGTCATCAGGAAGGTGAGAGACTTTAGATACTTCGGTTCAACAGTGGAAGAAGATGGAGGAGCTGAGAAGGAAGTGGGATGCAGGATACAAACGGGTTGGAGGAACTGGAGGGAGATGGCTGGAGTGTTATGCGATAAGAGGGTGCTGATCAATCTGAAAGGCAAAATTTATAGGACAGTAGTGAGGCCAGCTATGACATATGCTATAGAAACTGTGGCTCTGAGGAAAAATAACATCAGCAGGATGGAAGTAGCAGAGATGAGAATGCTTAGGTGGATGTGCGGTGTGACCAGAAAGGATCATCTGAGAAATGACTATGTCAGGGGAACAGTGAAAGTTACGAACTTAGGAGCGAAAATACAGGAGGCAAGGTTGAGATGGTTTGGTCATGTGATGAGGAGGGAGGACGAATATGTGGGAAGAAGGGTCATGCAGATGGATGTGCAAGGAAGGCGGAAGCGTGGGCGGCCAAAGAAGAGATGGAGGGAGCTGGTAGAAGAGGACTTGAAGATGAAGAACTTGGATGTGGTGACAGCCCAAGACAGGAAGGTGTGGAGGAGACTCATAACAAACAGTGACCCCACTTAAGTGGGAGAAGCTGCAGAAGAAGAAGAAGAATAAGAAGATGGCAATTTATTACAAACAACAATGAAACATATACGACGTTGTATGTTTCATTAATGGCAATTACTAAGAATGGAACATTTAGTTTATCTTTGATGAAAAGATAAGAAATACGAACATTCTGATAATTATTGAGCAGATCTTCAATATTTTCTTGGTTGTTTTCAAGCAGAAAATGAATAATTCACTGGAAAACACAACATGGTTTTTTCTTCTTCTTTCTCATGGAAATGAAGAACAAGTAGTCTAAGTAAGGAAAGGATTACAGACAATCATGAAAAAAAAAGGTCTCTTTTGTTCCTAATTGCATTCTTGTATAATGACACTATTCATTATCACATCTGAAACAGCCGCTTATATCATGTATGCTGCATACAATAATATTGTTTTGCCAAATTTTTCCATTAAGTGATCCAATAAAGTCCGTTCAACCAGAAAGAAGTTGCAATATATGATTTCGATTTTGCCTCTTTGAGTATCTGAAAATTGTCAGAAATTCAACAAAAAATAGAGTACTTCCACAAAACTTTTATAATAATCCCAGATGCCAAATTTCAATAAAATCTATCTTGCCAGAATTTCGAAATAACTTACTTAGGATGGACGAACAAATGAATATGTAAATATTACATATTGCAAAAGAATTTATAACAACGAAAACTGTTTAAGATTTCCAAACCAAAGTGCATTACTTATCAATCCAAAAAATAAAATGAAAATCGAAAAAAATTGTATTTAGAACTTAAAAGATTGTCAATTTACTGGTCACTTGTGACAGGATATTTCAAGCGTGCTGCATACCGCGCATACTTGGCTAGCAACTGATGTAACAATTTTCACTTCGTCAATTGTGTGAAAAACAGTTTTCTATTTCTGGTTCTCTTGTGTAGTGAATAAGACTATAAAACTGTTGGGAGAATCTGACTCAAGTCGAATCTCATGTTGCGCCATGAGCTATCATTTTGCATGATGCTAGGCTACATGTTTCACATGAAGTATCCCAACTTAGGAAAAGTATGGATAATAAATGCCCCCCCCCCCCACACACACACCCCGTCGTGCCGTCCTATGAACTCTCAAGACTTTGATCTGTTCCTTAAGTCGAGAGAGCCGCTACCAGCAAGGCTTCTGCTGAAGTGATCTGACTTATCAAAAAGGTTTGTTGATAGGAATACAAGATGTTCAAAGTTGGGCACCCGCGGGCAGAATGGAAATTATGTTGTAAATGTATTTTGTTAAATAAATGTTTGGTTAAACAGGAGTACAATAACTTAGAAATGACTTTCATAAGTAATAATAATACTAATTAAATAGGTTCAAATCATTATTTAGGCCGGCTGGGGACTGGTTTATAATTTAGAATAAGTGATTTTAATGAGTTGGTTGAAAGTATCACCCTGGTTATTAGAGTCCTGAAGGTTGAAAAGAAATATTATTTTTTTTGTGTTTTGAGCGGTTGTTTTTATTACTGTTTCGAATTTACGATCAAGACAACAAAGAGTACAAGGCCAGCGTATTATACTGTATAACAGTCTGTTAACTACTTGTGTTCTTCTGGCCAGGTTGCTTTTGTGGGAGAAAAACCCTGTCGCCTTCATATGAGACTGACTAACTCATCTTGAGTTGAAATCAATATTCATAAATATTTATTTCAATCTCATAAATATTCTCGTGTCACACGCAGAACAAAAGAGATTATGTGCTAGACTTCTGTATGAAAGCATGCAATAATACGCAAGAAATATCTGACTTATATTAAGTACATATATATTATTTAATAAGTAGATTATATACTATGTTGCCAAAAGTGTCCGGACACCCCGATAGTTCTACAATGCCTCGCCCGTATGACGCAGATACACGTCCGCAACGCTATATAAGCATAGGCAAGTGGGCATTAGCAGTGTAGACATTCTTTGCCGTCAGGATGAGTGGGCATAAAGAGTTGAGTCCATTCGAACGTGGTATGATAGTCGGAACCCACAAGTTCAGTCGTTCAGTCCGAGAGGGAGATTTCTGCCACATTGCACGTTCCCTAGTCTACTGTTAGCGAGGTTAACGTGAGGTGGAAACATGATGGAACCACCAAACCCCTTTCCCAAACTGGCAGGCCCCAGAAACTGACAAATCGGAACCGGCTAGCTCTCAAACGTGTTGTCACAGTAAATCGTCAGTCAGCCTTAGCAACTATCGCAAAAAACTTCCGCACGGATACCAGTGAGAGAACTATTCACCGAAGGTGTTTGCCCTTGGGTTTCATGGTCGTGTTGCGGCTCACAAATCTTTGATTACACCTGTCAATACCCGACGTTGTCTGGAATGGGGCAAACAGCACCGTCATTGGACTGTGGATCAATGGAAGAAGATCCTGTGGAGCGATAAATCGCGGTACACGATCTGGCAATCCGATGGACGTGTTTGGACCTGGCGGATGTCTGCTGAACGATATTTACAGGAATGTCTTGTATCGCCCGTGAAATTTGAAAAACAGCCAGACCATTTTTCCTGCTTTACTTTTATCTTCAGAAGACTGCATCTGATAACGTTTTAAAAACGTCAAAATGCGTCATAAGCATGCTTTGCTGAAGGTCACAATCAATCCAATCAATCAAGGAACTGTCATTTCACTGAATCGTTTCACTGAATGTGTCGTTTCACATTCAGTGAAACGATGTGCATATGACAGTTAATGTCAAGCGAAAGGCTATCATAACAACCAGGATTAGGAAGCATCGATTGTTAATCGAAAACATTAAGAGCATCTTCATGCTTCGAGGAAGCTGAATCCACTCTGAAACCATACTGCGTGTTTTCATCATTAAGATAGTTTGGACACCTCCAGAGAATGTCTTTTCAAAGATTACCAAATACAGTCTTGAATGGAATCATTGGAGGAAGAAGATCAAGAAGCAGACCAAGGTCACAATTATCGATCTTCAGAGAGATGACAGATATGGCCAGAGATAGAACCAGATGACAAACATTTGTTCATAAGGGACTCAACCCATCATCTGACGGATGAGAAAGAAGCAGTGTACTGCACCAATTGTACAAGCGGATCAAAAAATTCGCATAACTCAGTATATGACACGCGCTAAATATCAAATGATGAATGATCTATTTTTTTATGTCCAGTCATCCCTCGACTTACGTCCTTTCGAGTTACATCCGTTCGAAGATATGTCTGTGATCCCATACGCGAATAAATAACATTTTCGACTATGCTTTCAAACAAGATGCAAGCGAGAGAGTAAAGTAAATAAAATTTAAAAAAGTTTCTATTTAGCAGCAATGCATCATGCGCAGTGACAACAGCGCAATTCAGCGGCAAGCGGCACGTGTCTTCAACAGTTCCTCTGTTGATTTTGAGAAGTAGGTTATTTGTGTGTTTATCGTTAAATATTTAGCGATATTTTGTGCAACATGCACCCCCCCTTCACGCCCAATCAAAAAAACCTAGTGAAGAATCACAGAAAAAGAGGCTAGCAATTGATCTTAAAACAAAGTTGCAACTTATAAAACAACATGAAGCTGCTAAGCCCGTCAATGTGATCGCACATAACTTAGGATGGTCTCATTGCACAGTGACGGCCATTTTGAAAAATAAGGATAAAATCGTATAGGCTGTGAAAGGATCTGCTTACATTGAATCAACGATAAGGTCCTATCGGTGAAATGGAAAAGCTACTTGCATCATGGATAGAAGACCTGAACCAAAAGCGCATACCCCTTAACACTATGACCATAACAGCTAAGGCTGTCTCTTCAACATGATGAAGGAGAAAGCAGGGCCCGATTACGACTACGAATTCAACTCTTCTTTCGGTTGATTCATGAGATTCAAGCAGCGTTTTGCGCTGCATAATGTGAAAATGTATGGTAAATCTGCAAGTACCGATGAGAAGCATGCCAAGGAGTCTGTGGAGAAATCGGATAAAATTATTACCGAGGAAAATTATTTGCCGCAGCAAATGTTTAATGTGGATGAGACTCCTTGTTTTTGAAAAAATGTCCGAGCGGATATTCATCCACCAAAAGTAAAATCTATGCCTGCTTTCAAAGTTCTTAAAGACCGTATTACGATTCTGTTGGGGGATTAACGTGGCTGGATATAAATCGAAACCACTTGTGATATGGCACAGTGAGAATCCACGAGCCTTCAAAAACATGAGGAAGCATGCTCTTCGGAGATATAAGCAGTCGTGTATGACTCAAAAATTGTTTGAATTTGCTTTAATCAACTGTGCGAGTGAAATGGAAAGCTATTGCGTGAAAGCAAATGTGGAATTTAAAATGTTATTAATTCTGGATAATGCTCCAGGTCATCCACCTTACATCGGTGATCTTCACCCCAAGATCAAGATCATGTTTCTCCCTCCAAACACTACTTCATTGATCCAACCGATGGAAATGATCAGACTCCCATGCAATTCTGTAAAGCATTCAATATTTATCATGCTATTAAAAATATTGCTGTGGCTTGGGACGAAGTGACCTCTCAATGTATGAGTGGCATATGGAAAAAGACATTAAAAAGGTTTGTGCATGATTTTGGAAGTTTGTAATAGTGGGCCTAGCAAACAATCTGAATCTCGAAGTGAATGATGACGACATAATTCAGCTCATAGAAAGTGCCATTGAAGAGTTGACCAACGAAGAATTGGTCGAACATGGAGGAACAACGTGTTGCAGAAGAGGAAGAACGAGAAAAGGAAGAGGGGAAAAGACAAACAAGAAGATGTAGTTAGCAGAAGAGGTAGGCAATTAGCGATGTTCTCAAAATGGCTGAAGACATGGACCCCAACGTTGAACGCTATTTATTAGTAGAATGGAAGGTGCATGATGCGTTTGTTTGCTATAAACAAATTTATGTTGAAAAGAAGAAGATGAATAAGCAAAGCACATCGGACACTTTCATCAAAAAACAAAAGGTTACACCAAAAGAGCCGCAGCCAGATCCTTCACATAAGGGAAGATAATGAAGATGTGATTGTGGAGGATGATTTGGGTGATTATTCTCCTGTTTTAATGTGGCAGTAACACACAGTACAGTTTTATAATAAGGATTAAAAATTAAAATGACAGTATAACTTATTACGGTTAAGTCCGTAATCCCTATAACTCTGTTGATTTAATGTATCGACTTACGTCCTGCCGAATGGAACAGAACCCCGACTTAAGTCGAGGGATGACTGCACATGAATATCTTAATGGAATATTGCATATGATAATGAGAGAATCTGTAGGTCATGCCTCGGATTATTTAGCTAAAAGTGGGAGTGGTAGGATTTGGTCTCCCGCAAAACAGGCAAAATAAACAGTATCTGCTACTACTGCTGTCAGAAAGGCCGAATTAAGGGGAAACGAAAAGACCCTATTTTGATAAGCATTAAGAGTGCTTTTAATCGTTTTTTAGAAGCCTCATGAATCATACGATATAAGAAAGTTACTACAAAATGAAAACGCTCTGCTTTTTAAGCTGCTTGAAGATTTTGGTTTCTCTCCCTCCCCCACCCGCTTTTTTTTTTTTTTTTTTTTTTTTTTTTTTTTTTTTTTTTTTTACGGTTTTGTCTCGATACACGTGTTTACTAGCAAGACCTGCTCTTGTGAACGGTTGAGAAAGCTACGATGTCAGAGTCGTCTGGTCTCTTCCACGGTCCAGAGCTCTTGGATGTCACTCCGGCGCCATACAACCATAAAGCCATTCCCACAGGCGGTGAGCAATTCGGTACCACGTCCTGCGTAATGAGTGTCAATTAGTATGTGACTACATGCCTCTGACGTCCTGGAGGTAGCGCTAGTGGAGGGGAGAATTAGGGGACACCTTAATGTGTCAAAGGGAGTGTCGTGTACTTAAGAAAAACATGCCAAACCTCACAAGGTGTGTGAAGGTGAAAGCTGAGTAGAAGTCGTAAAATGTAGAAAGTAGCTGACCTTTTCCATTACGAAGTGTGAACGGATAAGAAATAACATCTTCCTTGGCTTCTAGCAATGGATTTCGAAGACCCCACCCTTTTCTAGTACAAAGTATAAGCCACAAACAACACCAAAATACCAATCAGTTATTCGAGCCTGCAGATAAACCAACTCATAGATTCGGTGCTAATTGTTTACTTGTACATAGTAAAAGATTAACGGCTTAAATAGTTCGATAAATATTTTCATTATTATTTAGCCAAAAAACTATCGCATGTTGTATGCTTCTGATAGTAATTACTAACAATCTGTTACTTGAAAATAATTCAATGAATGAGTTAAACGCCACATTACATGAGAAAGAGGATAGACGAATAAACAACTCAATGGTTTCATTCAGATTTGTAGAATTCCTTTTAGAGAGTTTTAATTCCCCAAAATTCCTTTTGTGGAATGAAAAGGGCGTCAGAGAATTAGTTTGTTGATCTGTCACTTAAAACTAAGAAGTTAGGAAATTAAACTTAAGTTAAAACGAAGAAGTAAATTAAGAACTCTCAGCAAGTAAACATTAGAACTAATTATCATAATTTCGGAAGTGTTAATGGTTTTAAGATTAGGATTTTTTTTTGTTTCTATATTCCATTTATTTATTTTTAATATTTTGTAATACAGATTAGACCTCGTCTACGTGCATGGCTATCTTCTATATACTTCGTTGTGACCCTATTCATTTTTTTCTAGTGAACCTAGAAAATTGAGGGGGAGAAAGCACTTTATATTTGATAAGGCTTTGTATAAAAGCATTTTCTTCGCATTTTTAGAACATCCGATTCTTCATTTAAAAAAAAAAAAATGGTGGGAAAAGAGTCACCTCAGTAAATCGTGAACAGACTACCGCCACGTTTTTCATTTATTTTCTCTAAACTGCAGGCAACACTTTTTATTTATTTATTTATTTATTAAACTTTGTAAAGATAAAGTTGTATT
This sequence comes from Typopeltis vanoorti, assembly GCF_054136105.1. Taxonomy (NCBI): domain Eukaryota; kingdom Metazoa; phylum Arthropoda; class Arachnida; order Uropygi; family Thelyphonidae; genus Typopeltis; species Typopeltis vanoorti. The sequence goes on along the minus strand of NC_143567.1, from coordinate 32,645,219 downwards.
GTTAGATAACAAAAACAGATTAAAAACGTGATCTGCATTACATTAAATATTTTATTATCGCATACGGTTTTTCAGGCCTCGAACGGAAATCGTAAAAACCGCTTATTTTCAAATGAATACAAGTTTTATTACATTCCACGTGACTGTTCTGGAAATGTCACAAGTTTCAACGTATCTCTAAAAGTATTCTCCTACGTTACGTAAGCTACTAAAAAGCGGCTAGCGTGTTTGTGATAAAGTTTCCTGATAAAACCTTGTATCTATTCAGGCGTGGGGAAAGGGGAAAAGGAAGAAGAAGAAGAAGAAAAAAAAAAAAAAACCACCCCTTCGGTAGATTACAGCTTCAAGCAGCATTTCAGATGCAGGCCGAAGGGTCGGTGAGCGACCGAAAACTATTTTGAATCGCATTCGGTGGAACTTACACAAGAAACGCAACCCTGCTAACCGCCGAAGCCATGCCGCGGCCTTGCCAGTATAATTAAAGACCCGCATGAATGCTATAATTTAAGGACTTAAAGCAGTTGGCCATGGTGGCGGCACTTTTGAAAATTACGATGATGGTTCCGAGCACGCTTCATAAACAATCGGTCCTAACCTCAGCACGTTGGACTGGGAGCGTGGGCGGCAAGAGAACGCACGCGTGTTGCCGTGCCGTGCCTTGCGCGCGTGTGTGTATGTGTGCGTGCGCGCGCGCGCGCGCGCGCGCGCACACACACACACACACACACACATGCATAGCTATCTGAAGTATTGTTGGCTACGAGAGCTGCATGAAATAAGTCACCCTCTTGGCCTCGAGTACATGCATCCTCATTCATTTTCTCCTAACTACTGCCAACACTACAGGTCCATAATGGGTACCAAGCCGAGTTCTAAAAATTTGATTTAGTCTGATTCATCTAGTTTCCTAACGAGACACAAATGGCCAATTACGCATGATCATTTTTTGTTTCTAGAGAATAAATGTAACAATAAACACGTCAAATGTAGATTAAAATTTTCCAAATGTCTTTGCGGAAACCACGAAAGTAATAACATTAAAAATATGAACGTTGCCTTTGGATAATTTTTTTTTTCCACTCAATGCAGTTTCTGTTGACAATATTGCTATTTTGTCTTTCTAATAGCTAAGAAATTAACAAGACCTCTTTGAAATTAAAAAAAATAATAATAAAAAATAGTGCATCACTACAAATAGGCATCGCAAAGGCATTTGAACCTAGAAAGAATTTATTTTAATATTACATAATTAATTTAAATGTATGCGTGCGTGTGTGTGTGTGCGCGCGCGCGCGCGCAACCGTTTGAACTATGTCGCCAGTAATTATATTGATCTTCATTAGATTTTAAACTTTTTGTGCTTCTATTTCAAGAGCCGAAGGACATTTTTGAGTGAAAAAAAATAACAAAATAAAGAATATGCTCATGAGAAATAGCGTGCGTAGTGTTAGGGTGTGTAAGCCATTTATAAAAAATCGTGAATATTATTCAACAGAAGTTGTAATGTGCAAGCCCTGTTTGGGATCTAGTTTTGTGATTAACTTATTATAGCTATAATTATTAGTTTTGCAAAACGACAACTAAGCTATGATACTTATTTTTATATATGTTATTGTTTACTAAGCTAATATATCATAAATTCAACTGTACTGACAGAAATGACATATGAAACGATTCCCCTACCCCGCCCCCAAGACAAATATAATAAAATATTTCTTATGAAAACTATAAAATTTCCAGAATTATAAATAAACCGAATAAGAGTAAGTTATAAACATCGCATATTTTTACGAATATATCTGAAGAGTTCGTCTCGGAAAAAAATGAAATTCAGTATGGCTGAGGGAAAATCATACTATCCCTCACGAGAACAGTTAAGTTTGTTATATGAAGGGAAATTAAAGAGATCACTACGACCCAGCAGTTCCCCCTACAGTTTTGATCCCAATGTTTCTCTTTTCCAAATATTCTTTTATAACATATCTTTCGTGGAAATCATGACTCATGCAAGTGCTGACGTCAGGCCTAAAATCACTTTCACTAGAAACAACGTTGTCTTCCAGTAAAGACAAATTATAGATATCATGAGCCGTTCGTTGCATTTATATCTATTAATTAAAAACATTTTTACTGCAGTAAAGAAAGAAACTGTTTATATTCGTCACTTTTTTGTCTCTTTTAAAACGCTTCCAGCATTTGAAAACAGTCGCATTTTCATGTGACTTTATCATCATTTTTATAAGCTTAACACAAAATTTCACATTTGCATGTAGTTGGGTTTTTGCTATTGGGAAGACGCTTCCAGAAAGCTAATTATTAAGCAAGCAAAGAAAAAAAAAAGTCATTAGCGTTTACTTGAAACGAAAAAAATGTTATTGCTTCCTTTCGCTTGTCCTAAATAATATGTATTTAAATATTTATTACAAAACACTGGTAATTTATGGAACTTCAATCGACTACAAGGAAAAATACATCTGTTTTTCCATGATCCATCTTGGTTCTGTACCTTCCTTTCTTTCATAAATTGGTCTTTGTTAATTTATCACATTTACTCTGATCGAATTTAATCATCCTTGATGTTTTATTCAAGATTTCGGCATTCTCATCAGTCAAACAGATTGCTGAAGAAGTGGCGGGAGGGGGGGGGGAGGCACTCTTTATAGCAATTGTTCGTTCAGCAGTTCCGAAGATCATTTAGTACGCATCCATAAACGAGCTTAGGATAACGATGAGGCACGTTCATCCTCCTAAGAGGATGTCCTTGAAGGTTTAAAGAACGAGCCGGACGGCATGTTTGATGTCAGTGATCCACAGCTTGGTGCCAACCTTCACGCTATGGCCGCTTCTAGGCCGAGTCGGTACGCTGGGGAGATGACTGAAGCGGGACGAAGTGTATGTAGTCTCCGTTCATTTTGCTCTAAAGGACAACTAAGAACAGCTACGGAACACACATTAAAAAAAAAAATAAATAAAATAAATAAAAAAAACTTAATCACGTTGATTTGGTTTCTAGAAAACGTCCATATCCAAGGCTAATAATTATTAGACTTTGTTATATGGACTAACTACTAAAACTTAATGCATTTTTCATATGTAAACGATGGCTAAACGATTGTTACTATCAATCAGCAAATACATCAACTAATGAATCTTTAAAATAGCGGATTTTATTCAATTTTATAATCTGGTCTCACTGAATACATCTTCCATGAAACTAAATTCGTGGTTAAATTATGTGAATGCGTAGAAGAGCATTAGCAGATTTAGCAGAAATAAATAAGGATCACTAGTAAATAATAATATTTGGTTAACCGATCAAGTGTTGATCAATTTTATTAATTAACTGGACCAACTAGTTTCGCCACACTTATCTGTTGGCATCTTCAGGGCACTTACATATAGGTTTAAACACTCTCACAATTATGCGTAACTGCAAACCGACAAGAATAAAAACTGACTAGAATAATTACAAATAAATAGTATCGAACGTGAGTGAAACACGTATCGCGTGTACAAGATCAGCTAGCTGTTGCTGAGGAACTTTCTGTAGTTTGTATTAAAGTTCATTTCTTCCGTTTTTAAGGTTCTGATTAGGGTTTTCCATATCTCTGGGAGTATTAGGCCTTGATTTCTGTTAAGGTTCACAGTAGAACGGGCGACTGTGGCTGCTTCTTTGAACATTCTTGAATGGTAATCTTCCTCTAAGTAAGGGGAACAGCTTTTGTCCCACTCGATGACATGGTTAGTTGTTGAGAAATGAGACGATAGGCCAGAAATGTCCTTGATCGGTTAACCAAATATTATTATTTACTAATTTATGATCAAGAAAACAACCTTCATGATAAATAAGGATCACATTCAATAAATGGTAATCACTTATTATAATCTTGAATTTTATCACAATTAAAATAGTTGAATGATAAATCAACAATTAAGTTATATTTATAAAATAATATTTTGAGTAAGCTGTTCAAGATTTGTGATTAGCCTAACTAATCGTGTGTAAAAATCTGAAGCATTTTTCATCATTTGAGTAAAATAATTCAATGATAGCCGTCAAGCTTTTCATTTCTTTCAAAATAAATTTATTAGAAGTCTCCGAACTTCTTTGAACCACGGGCCACTTTTACTGTCTAATGCTAAGAGTCGTATTAGTAAAACGTGCGGTGTTTTTTTCGCTGTGTACTTCCTGTCACTTTGTAGAGGCCGCCGCTCTTGTTGTCGTGCTCTAATTCCTGCACTTTTAGAGGACGTTATAATCGATTTTAAAAAAAGAGAAAAAAACCCTGTAAAGATTGTGTGCCCTGTATATATATATATATATATATATATATATATATATATATATATATATATATATATATATATATACGATTATATTTCACGCAATCTCTCTGCATAATAAAATATTTTTGTTTGTTGTTGTTGACTAAATTGAATGTGACGTCATGTTTTTTCCATAGCAACATAGGACTTGGTTGTTCACAGTAAATCCGTGCATGTTTCTGTCATCGTCAAAAAATCTTGTCAAACATTTTCTTTTTTACTTAGTTGTTTGTTACTGGAAGTTTGCTAATTGCAAGTAAATTAAGATGCACATTATATTTAGTAAAATAATAAACAGGATTATATATTAAATACATGATTAATTGTCCTATTGTGACATTATATTAGATTTATAACGCCAAGTTACATTGAGTACGATAGACCACTGATTTTGAAGAAATTGTAAAAATAAAATAAAATAAAATAAAAAGAAATAATTCATGGACTATTTAGGAATGCAAAGAAAGCCAAATACTGAACGCTATTTCTCAAATTATTTTAATGATTATAATAAGTTTTCGAATGACACTTTGAAATTTTTGCTATTAATATAACTTTCATATTATTGCTAATATGCTGGACAAGCAAGAGAAAATTTTAACGTTGCTGGAACTTTTGTTTAGATTCCTGCTATTCTCAATGTAGATAAAAGTGAGATGCTAATACTGTTACTGTATTTATTCGAATATAACTCGCCCTCGCGTATATCTCGCATCCCTGATTTTACTTTACGAAAAAAGAAATGAAAAAGTTTCACATATACCTTGCACACAAAAAAAGTTTAAAACTTTAAGAAATAGATAGAGAATATTGTTATGGCAGTTTCAGATATTTTAGAATTCAGCTGAAGAGACTCAGCATTTTAACTCAACAATCGTCGGCTTGCCTTTGTCGTTGAGCCGCTTTCACTTCTCATTAGCCATTCGAGAAAGACTGTTCATAACGTATCTCAAATGTTGTAAATTACTGGTAATTTTTGCTTGAAATATGGAGAAACATTTAAGTTAGAGTGCTGGTTTTAAATTCAAAGTTACTGATTTTGCAGAAAAACATGGCAATCGATCAGCAGGGCGTGAGATTACAATGACTGGGTTTAATGTGCGATATTGGCATAAACAGAAACTTGCATTACAAAACAGTAAGTCAAGAAAAACATTCCTAGGGCCTAAAAGTGGAAAGTCCTGCATCGGAAGACGAGTTATTTGAATACGTGTTAGGTTTGCGTTAAGTTTTTTTTTTTTTTAAATCATGGTGATCTTATGATTCCGATAAAAGGACAAGCAATAATAAAGCTGCTTTAATTTAATTACAGAAGGCCGGTCGTGTAAATAATGTTGATAATTAAAATTAAAATTTAAATTTAAATGTTTCATTTTATAAAGAATGTGAGTAATTATAAATTACGATGAATACTGAGAAATTTAATTATAAACGCCAATTTAGTTATTTCCTGAAAAACTTTAGTTTCCGAAAATCCCCGCATATATCTCGCACCACGATTTTTTTAACTTTAATTTTGGCGGAAAATGTGAGTTATATTCGAGTAAATACGGTAAGTATATATTTTTACTTACTCATTTTCGAATAAGCAAAATAATCATAAATGAATGTGATAATTCATATTTAAATATTTTCCATTAACAAAATATTAATCGTTACAAAATCTTGAAAGACTGTATTTACAATCAACAAAATGCCAACTGTTAAAAAATTTGGTGCTTATCAAACCATATTAAATTGGTATAATGTAATTTGATAGGCAGAAAAAACTAGATTATATAAAAAAAAAAAAACATAACTAAAAGGCTTTTATAGGACCGATGCGTCTTCGGGCTCCATGGAGATAACCGTCGTATAATAATAATAATTTTTTTTTGTTTGGACAAATCTTTTTTATTTTTACTAGTTTTTTACACTTGTGTTGTTATACCCTTGATGGATACATCATAACACGTATTCTGCGTCCCCATTGCTTTAGCAGGAAGATTTCTCTTGAACTTGGCTCGGACAACACCACTGTTACCGTGAGGTCTGGTTACTTTACCCCAAATGACTCTTAGCTTAGTCAACAATCAGGGATCACTATATCTTGTTTGATGCATCCATTATCACATAAATATGAAATTTTCGAAACATCTTTATTTATTTTATTTTATTTTTTTTTTCTTCAGACGCTATCAATAAATCTGTAATTCTGATTCCAGAGAGGCTCTGTTTTCTACCCTGGCTGCTTCAAATATCGAATAAAATGCCAATAAAAATGCATGCTTCTACCAGCCATTTGCAGTGGCTTTGTATTATTTTTGATTTATCATTTTCTTTTTAATTTCCCAAATGCAAATACCGGAAACTAGTCACGAGATATTAATTGTAATATCTGGTACACTTCTAGAAATGTATACACCAGAAAATGATATTATAGTACAATTCTGGCAGTTAGAAATAGTACTAATTCTAACAGCCAAAATTATTGATTATTACTAAAAACCAATGTCTTAAAGCAAAAAGACTATTTAAAGTACTAATTGCTGTTTCTAAATAACTAAAAAAAAATATATATTTACGTTTCAAAATAAATATTCCAAAATTTCGACACACGATTTGCAAGATAAAGATCAAATTCAATCAGATGATTACAGGCATGACTAGTTTAAATTGTTCTGTCACCTCAATTTATCACTTTGAAACAGTTAATAACTATCAAAATACTAAATAAACTTGATTGGTATAATGTACTAAAGCGGAAAAATATTTTACACCTACCTCTGAAGCAACAAAAGTTAAATCTGCTACTTTTCCTCTGGGGGTGCCATCTCTAACAATGCAAGCCGCATGGCTTTCTGCTCCACACAACTCAAGCAAATCACCATGACATGACCCCTCGTGCAACCCGTTATACACAGGGGTGCATCGAACAATCTGTGAGATTTTTACAACTCGCGCCTTCATATCCCCCGAACTGCTTTGGTGACCTCGTTGGCCGCACCCTTTTATACTGCCAAGTGGCCGGAAGGCGATGCAGTGCCGTGAGATGGGGGGGGGGGGGGTATTTTCCTTTTGTAAACTAAATGCTCTGAGAAGCTTTTGGCAAAGCCCAGAATGTGGTGGGTGTCAGATGTCAAGAACAAGGATTTTCTTGTCAATGCATTCGGATGACCATAGGTACACTTTTTCGATACCGCGAAAAATCCACTCTAAAATCGGTTGAAGTTTAGTGTTTGTGTCAATGTCCGTGTTTCTCACGGGCACGTGGCCAAGTTATAGTGGTGAGTGAACAAGGTAGTACCTGTACATTCCACAAGGCTACCGGGTTCATTCACGCTACTTAAGAAATGGCTTGTCGCGAAGTATTTTGATTTGTTTTAACATCAATGCTTGGTACATAAGAACGAATGGCGCTTAAAATTGGCATGCAGATTAATCTGGCAATTTTCCATTTAAATTCTCGGATTACATTTTTTAATATAAAATATTAATCACTCCCAATAATTATATGAGTACATTGTAGTTAATTTCCGAAGTTATTCCAAATGATCTTGGCATCGTGAAATTAATTACAATAAATAATACAGTAGTGAAACTTTCGCTGTTAAGAATAATTCTTCAAGTTTTATTTACAAGTGTTGGATGGTGCTAACAATCAGACATTTATAAATAAAACTGTATGGATGTAACAAATGATTATCAATAACTAGTCTGATTTTTCTTTCTTTCTTTCATTTCATCGAGATTAGCATGAAGAATCTTTAACATAGCATAACTAATAATAATAATAATAATAATAATAATAATAATAATAATAATAATAATAATAATAAATGGTGGTCGTGAGGAAGGGGGGAAGAGGCGTGATTAAGAACGTCAGTAATTGCACGGTAATCATGAACACAGTCGTCTTCGTCTTCTCTTAAAAGAAATGGATGGCTAAGGTCAGATTTTCAAGTGCAAGTAGGCCTATCTGAAGCTTGTCCAGGTGCTATAATTCTGCTATTATTATTATTGGCAAAAAAAAATTAAAGTGTATAGATAGTGCACAAACACTAATTTTGGGACTTATTGGGAGTTCTGAACTGGCAGTCCTAGATCCTAACATTTAGATTATTCTAATTCTGATTAATCGTTCCTAACAACTGAAAATTAACTTGATAAAAAAAAAAAAAATGGTATCAACGAAATTATCATCAAACAATGCCATACACAGTTTATAACAAATCGGAAAATGATCACAGAATCATAAAATGGCGCATTTCGTTATAGTATTCTTGTATAGAAATAATATTAATTAGCACAATAATTAACCCTAAACCGTTTTTGGCTTATGTGTAGGCATATGATTTTGTTTTGGCTGATTTTGCCAGTACAAATGGCCCGACTAAAATCAAAATTACTCGAAATTGTAATATATAATATCAAATTTCATTAAAATTCTAACCACCAGTGCTGACACAACATCAATTCGAATCATCAGTTTTGGTTTTAGTTATATTGGTGTAACTGAAATCAAAATTGCACCATGTAAACACATTCTAGTGTGTAGTCCAAGTATCAAATTTTATTAAGTTCTCTTCAGACGGAGCAAAGTTATTACTAATTATATGTTCAAAACGTTTTGCTATTTTTCTTTCCCCTTCAAATGGTCCGACTAAACTAAAAATAGAAATAGCAACACAAACACCAAATTTCAAATTTAAAAAAAATATATGGAGAGGGAAGTAGAATTAATAAAAAGCGTACAATAATATCTAACAAAAATTATGCAATACGCTGTCCATAAATACCAATTATAGAGTACAATACAAATCATGGTTCTGTGGCGGTCACTCGAGAACGAGTAGGGATGTCTTCTGAAAAGCAACTGGTGAGAGTCCGGAGATGTCTGATTAGATCAATGCGTGATGCACACAACCTTCCACAAGGGTAGCATGTGCTTATAAGGGGTACTAACGGTAGAGAAGTATTTACAAATGGTACAATTCAAATTAGTAAGGTATAAAATATAAAGTGACAGTAATTTGATACACAACAAGCATTATTGTTATTATTATGAATAGCCAAAGCACAAACTCTCGCGAATTCATGTTTTATACCTTCACATTACATGTTACTACTTATTTGTGAGAAGAAAACTAGAGCATCCAAAAAAAAAAAAAAAAAACGCACAAAAATGAAATATTCTTTAAAAAAAAAAAAAAATTGAATGTACATCCTAATGCTGACATTAATGATCGTAACATAGTACTGGCATTTTCTTTATTCATAAAATTTCTATTATTAATCTACTCGTACATACTTCACCTTTACTGCATATAGTATGTCGTGATATTTTTTCCAGCCTAATTATGGGGTATTAGATATCTTTTCATTTCTTTCTATCTTCAGATTAAAAGCTGAATAAGCCACCATCGGGGATATGACAACATGAACACCTGTTGGCCAATATTAGAATTGTGTCAACTCTTGTTAATAGGCTGGAACTTTGAGAGTTGTTTTCTTAAAGGTTAATTTCTACAAGAATTTTTTTTTCTTCAGATAAATGTTTTAAATGTAGAGATCATCTGTTTCAAAATTACTTTTTTTTTTATTATTTTAGTTCCGTCTAAATTGTTTTGCAATACTGTAGAAGTTAAACATAAAATTTTACATTCGCTCATTTACAAACAGCATCGCGACAACGCCTCACTACACACACTGCAAATGGAAATTATAAAATAGAGAATATCTTCGAATAAACAAAAGTCAATCAACAGTAGCGAAATAATTGATATTTAAATTGAATAAAAATCCGAATAATTATAAAAGCAATAACTTATATTGACTGCCGCGCTATCTAGTGGCGATTTCTTTTTTCTGGTAAAATTATTATTTTTCTTTTAATTATTAAGGCTATTCTGTAGGCATTGTTTCAAAACAAAGAAAAAATATAATCATTCTGTTTTTGTTGTTGTTATAGGAGCGCAATTAGCCCACATTTGTTATCTTTTTTTGTTGTTGTTTAGTTTTTTCGTGTGTATTAGATGAAGTATATCGTCTGCAATTAACATGACTGAAAGCGGAGAATAAAAATTCCGTTTTAAGAAAGCTAAAAAAAAAAAAAAAAAAAGGCACGCTTCGGAGGTGTTTCGGTATTTGCCTTGCTTTATGGACTACGTTCCTGTGTCAATGAAACCGGTGGCGCTATTCTTAACGGTATTTTTCACACTTCGGCGATCATGATAGTTCTGAATGACACCAGATGTTCAACTATTTCAACCATTAAACTCTTGAGACTGCTTTGCCTTACGATAGGTAGAAAATCGTCTACTGCACTTGTGAATGGTAAGTAAATTACTACCTTGCAGAACGCAATAAGAAGAGAACCAAGAGGAAAATAAAAGCAAGGTCATCAAGGCCATTAATAAGACATGTGGGTACATTATAATAAAAAAAAAGTTTAAAAAGAAAAAGAAAAGGAAAAAAAAAGAAGGGAAAGAGGAAGAAGAAGATAAAAAACCAGGGGCGAAAAGATTTATTATGTCAATGGATCATTAATTCAATTAATAGTCATGCGTGGAAGCCAAACGAAGTCATTTCAGTGGCGTGTGAGTAAACAATGGACTGCACGCAATAACAATCAGTGCGAGTACTTCGCATACGTGAAGGAAAATGAAAATCCATGTTTTTACCGTTCACTATATTACATTTAAAAACTAAAGCTTCGACCAACTAAAATATCTCACGTGTACAAACACACATTTTTTGAAATGGAAAACAAAAAAGGAATATTACGGGAGGGGTGCGTTTCCAGTTTCTGTAACGTGCCCACTGGCTGAAAGTGCGATTTGCAAATTCGTGACATAACCGGACTTGAACACAGATCAATCTTACTGCGACTAGCTCATTTCATTCTTAACAACGTAACTTACTGTTGTCGTTGAAAAACGGCTCGTCTTTGTCTTAAATCGACAAACAAACCAAACTCTTTTATTATACAGACACTGAATCGTAACATTAACTCAGATTCCCACGCGACGAGTATTTAGTAATGGCTTTCTTGAGAGCAAACTATCTTCTCTATATTGTAAATACATTGTTTAGCCTAATTATTTGACTTAATAGCAATGTGTTTGTAATACTTGTTAATCCAGTATATTACATCTGTTAATATGTGTGTGTGTGTGTGTGTGTGTGTGTGTGTGTGTGTGTGTGTGTGTGTGTGTGTGTGTGTGTGTGTGTGTGTGTGTGTGTGTGCGTGCGCGTGTGTGTGTGTGTGTGTGTGTTCTGCGGCCAGTTTCCCATATAAGACCGGTAAGCTTACTTTCAATTGAAAAACCCTTATAAAGGCTCTTCGCATTCGAACCCAGGTCTTTTCAACTTAAAGGTATCGCTGTTACCGATTGAGCTATAGAGGTAGCTCAGTTCGAAGAAAATTTATGACAGCTTTTCAACTTTAGATGTATTAGTTTTGTACGATGGTGACAAAGTGTTTTCTTTCCTGAAAAGTTGGTTTCTTCTGTTCTCTTCCCGGCAGAATTGACAGATTGGCCGAAGAACGCATTTTCGATCAATACTGGCAATCAATACATATCGATACATAATATACTGGCAACCTCGGCTGTAATTCAAATCAGTTCAGAACCTTCCCGTTCCTCTAGATTTCGGTTTCCACTTTCCACTCGTATTTCAATTGTATATCAAGTCCCAGCGCATTTTATCTATCGCATAGCAATCCTTAAGACGTTTAAGTCTTCCGAACGCTTTAAACGTAAATACATCTCTGTTCTGTCTCCAAACTCCAAGTTCGGTTTCTACTAGCATTTATGCAGTTCCAAGCATCCACAGAAGCAGTGTTCTAGCCGACCAGATATTTCTGCATCACTGATGATCAGTCCATGTTTGAAATGCTCACACTATCAATAGTCTGACATACTGACATATTCACTTGGTGTGATATTATAGGAAAAATCGCGCATGAGCGAACACACACACACACACACACACACACACACACACACACACACACACACACACACACACACACACACACACACACACGAGGTAATTACCAACCAACTGATAATCATATGAAAACTCGCTGACGTTGTGGACTTTTCTTTATGATGTAAATATTGATTTTTGCTCTCTCTCTCTCTCTCTCTCTCTCTCTCTCTCGCTCGCTCTCTTACTCACACACACACACAGCTGCCGAGTGATTTGTACGAATTACAAAAATATGTAATGATATTCTCTAACACCGCTTTTATTTTCAAAGGAAGTATGTGGAGCTCCTTTAGCCCCAACTTTTGGAAAGCGGCGGGTACCCAGTCTCCAACCTTAGCTGTCACAGCCCATGACTACAGATGATTATGAAGGCATCTAGGCGAGAGTGTGGCAGACACCCGCAGCCATCTGGTGATCAATCGGTTAAAATTGGTTTCGTTCATGGTCGTAAAACAATGTTTTTCGTTCTGTAGGATATTTGATTGTTTTCTTACTGTTAAATCCTCATACACATTGTATACATATTTTCCCTTTCATAATAAAGCCCTACCTACATCTGATAACATTAAAAGTCGTGCACCTTAGGTCACAATGTCAAGGCTAGCCAATTGGTAGCAATACTACTTTTGGGAATTATTACAGAACAAGGTGGCTTCCCGTTGCCTTCCTTCTCCAATGATATTCTATGTCTGTAGATAAGTGTGTTCACGGACCAGGTTTGCCTGAGTACGCTAATACTTAAATAATGCGGTTTCTCCTTGTTCTAGAAGATCAAACACGGTACTTTTTAAGCCATTTCAGGCCTCTAATAAATGTGGTGGTCTCATACTAAACAAAGAAAATCGTCTACCACGAAAAAAATACTTAAGTTAAAATTTCTCTTTAATTTTAAAATTAGTTATTTAAAATTTAATTTTAAATTAGTTAATAACCTAAAATATCTATCTTCTGCAACCATAAGCCTATCTATATCTCAGCATGCCCCTCCGACATGCTAATTGCGGGGGATCAGATTTTTCCACTACGCCAGCATCACCATATTAGCCTAGTATAATCTATCAAGTGTGACATAGAAAAAAAAAAAAAAAAAAAACTAGTAAAACAGCAGAACAAATATTAATAATGCACATTAAAACTTGTAGCTCTGCCATTAACACGAAGATAAAAAGAGATAAATCGTAGGAAATAACTCAGTGATATCTAAAAATATGTGAGCTAAAAAGGTGCTGTTCTTTTTTTTTTTTTTCTTTTTTTAAAGACCGTCTACTGAAAGTGAGTTTTAAAAGAGGCACTTGCGCCCTAGTAACTTGCAAAATAATCGTTTGATAATATTGCAGATTGCATTACTGGTTGTTAAAATCTTATTCTATATTTTTATTTATTTTTTTGGTTTTTCAATAAACTTTAGCATGCACCTGCTCTTTTGTTAAATCATAAACTTATTATAACATTATACGAAGTCTTGTCATAAAGTACGTAACGTATGCTATGAATTCTCTAATTGAAAAATGACGTCATTATCATACAGCGACATAGCCAACTGTGAAATATTTTCCTTTAGCAAGCATTTCTTTTTACAATACAAGTAAAAAAATCTCAAAATAGTTTTAGTAACGTCTTTTAAAAACATACATGGAAAGGAGTAACGTAGATTTGTTGGAATTTCTTCTGCATCAACTCCCAACAAACTTATAACCAATCTAAAGAGGCAACTGTATGTACACTGCATTTTTTTCCCTCTTTTATCTGAAGTGATACATGCCCAATTTCTCGTGATGATACTTGATTATTATATTTAAAAAAAATCCAAGAAAACAAAATTAGTTATTATTGTTTTTTTTTATATGACCAAGTAAACTGTTTCCCTATCTATAATAGATTTCGAGTTTTTCGTAGACGGATATAGCATGCGCGATATCTATTAGAAAATGTTGGTTATTTAGATTTTGGCCACATCCTCTTAGAATCCTCTGCACTTAATGTGTGCGCTGCTGAAGTCAATGTTTCAAAAAACAAAATCTCAAAGGAACGAAGAATTCGTGAATAAACTCTTAGATCAGATCAGTTCTTTCTTATTTCTCGAAGCTAAACTTTTTTGTGGTGTGTAGGAAGGGATGGGGGATTTACAAGAATACTGTATGATTTACGCGCTTAAATATCTGAACTAGATTGTCCACAGCGAAATCGAATAACCCAGCCTATATTTCAGCTGTTGTTGTTTGTTATTTATGAATGCGCCAAAAAATGACTCTGGCTATGAAGCAGCTGGAGAGTAAGTCTGTCTGTTTTCTGATTGCTTAAATATCACTATTAATGTTTTCAGTTACATCCTACTGCCATCTAGTGTTCATTATCTATAAATAAAGATATTGTAATTATGGAAATTCCAATCAGAAACTTAATATTTAGGACTCCCTCTCATTAATATTTTGTAAATTAAAATTTAAAATTAAACTTAAAAGAAGAAAAAAAATTCGCTGTTGAATTCAGACCGCCTTCAGTATGAAGAATCAACGGAAGATACCTCTCCAAATTAAACACTTAAAAATTTTGTTCTTTAAAGTAAAAGTAGTCTTAAAAAAAAAGTAAATAAGTAAATAAGAAAGAAACTCAATTTCTCAATTCCAGGAGAAAAAAATCTCGCAGTCTATAAAAATAAACATATCTATAATGCATATAATCTACAGGACATAATCTCATGTTGTGGTGATTATTTCATATATTCTAACTAATAAAACTATAAATATTTTTCAATTTTATTACGAAACTTTCTAAAAGGCACTGACAACAGCATTTAAATCAGCAAAAATTACTTTAGCTTTTCGATACCGTAATAATATAAATAACTTTCTATCTTACATTATACAAAAATAATTATGCATATAAATAAAAGAGGAAAAAACTTTTATTATTATTACTCAAATTTTATTTCTTACAAAGTTATACGAACTTACCTGGGTTCGATAAGTATTCAATGAAGAGATGATGACCGATCGTAGTAACTATCGAAGTTACCTGTCAAATACGATCATTGAACTAAAATTTTACATCCATAGTGATCGTATAGAAATCAGCCAAACCCAGTTCGTAAACTTTTACTGCTTGCACTTGCAACCAATGAACAGTCAAAACTGAACTCTCCATTCGCGTTGCGTTCCTCTTGAAATGCGCGTTTGAACCGGGCTGGTGGCCAAACGACGTGCGCCGGTGTTTTAAGTGTTCTCCTCTAGTGATTGGCGGGGCGCAAGAATGTCGGCAAGATCAAAGCGATTCCATGTTGACATAATAGTGAAGCTCGTCGCAGTCCAGACATGTTGCACGCGGGCAGTCGGTTAGATGGAGGACTGTAGGGACAGGCGGGCGCCCCCTTATCCGCTACTGTACCACGCACCGACCTATCTATCATACACGAACAGAGAAGGCGGCAAAATCCGCTGTCTGGGAGAAAACACACTCAGGATAGAATAACCGAACAGGGTTGCATGTAGCTGTCATTTAATGCAACTTGATGCTACTGCGACATTTCAGGTGGCCTGATATATGTCATAATGGAAGTTCTAAGTTAGCAGCTAAATATATCATAGTTTGGCAAAAAAAATCCCTAGAGAACACTTTCGAGATTAAATGGTTTAATATGAATACAAGTACGATAATTATAATGAAAAATATACAAGAGCAAACGACAACTGACATAAGCAGACGTAATTAACTGTTTTTAGACAATTTCAGCCAATTACTGAAGGTCAGAAGTTACGTGATTTTCATTGCATATAGGGAAACTATTTTAAGCAAAAGAGATTAACATTTATATGATTCAAAGTTACGGTTATTATATTAAAAACAAAATTCTAATATGTAAGAAGACATTTGAATATTTATGCCATTATGCAGCAGAATGCAAATATGTTTTACTCGAAAGTTTTTCGCGTCTGGAAAGCTTATCAAATTCATAATAAGAATCCAGTTAAATAAATGGAATATCGTTGATTTGAACCATCTGAAAGTATGCTTTCTTTTTCGTAGAATAATGACTGCAATGACATGAATGTCTTAAAAATGCTCATAGAACGCTAAGTTTTTAGATAATTTAGGACCAATTATAACATCCGGAACATGGAAAATTCTGCTCAAAAGAAGGCATTCTTCGTTTGTTTTATTTACGCTTCTTTTATTCGAGGATATGCGGGCTGACTCGTGCCATGATCGCGAAGATTATGACACTCTGGAGTCATGTGTGTATACAACCAAATTCCATTAGCCAACTGGGCAGTGTGTGTGCGCTCTTGCTGAAGAACGTTTGTCAGTTGTCAGTTCTTGCCCCACAGCGAAACTTCAATGGAACCCGCCGCGGAATTTTAAGTGAGCTCCAGAAACGCGAATAGAGCACGCCCTCTAGAACGGCCTCCAGGCCTCAAGACTGTTGTCGGTACCTTTCAAGCGGAGCTTTGGATGTTGAATTGAAAGGCTGCCCGTGGCTCAGCTAAAGCTGATATGCCCTAGTAAAATTCAATTGTGAATCATTGTTGGAGGATCGGACGTGACTAGAGTTTTCTAAAGATCATTTTGCTAGTTGAGCGCTCGCTCTGTCATCAAGCTCCTTAGAGGCAGGGGGTAGTTAGGTTCTCAAGCGTGACCCAAGAGGTCCACCTCTAATAGAACAACGTCACAGTATTCTTTTTGCTTAATGTGGTATATGAAGTACTAAGTAGATGTTTGGGCTGGAGAGGGGGGGAGGGAGGCATATTATTCGGCTTCTCTTGCTTTCTCTTTTCCATTACCGCATGTAACAAACGAGATTTCTGGAGGTAATTAGTGAAATACAATGTTAAGCCTAAAATCTTTTTCTCTGGAGTTTTAACATAATTATTCTCTCCCCCCCCCACCCGTCAGCGTTTAGCATAATTACCTGATTTGTAAGTGAAGCTGTTCGATGGCACATTGTTATTACGACATGGAAGAGCTAAAGGGGTGTACGCAATAATTTTAGAATTTTTGAAAATATGTTCAAGTATTTAAAATATTGAATATTAGCTTACAAGTAAAATAGAACTTATATTATTATTTCCGAGAGAAATATAATATATTTTATTCACAAACGGCATACAACGTTCAAAAGTAGTAGGCTTGATCACATCATTCTCCAACTACCACCCAAAACTTTTTATTAACACTGTAGAGAAGAGATGTTGCAAAATGGATAATAAACTGTTCATAAAGACACATTCCTATTTGTTTATATTAATCTTACACATGAGATGTTGCAGAGCTGCTAGCGCATTAGTACACTGAAAACAAGAGGTTCAGACGAGAGATGGAAAACTAGGGATATTTTTCCAAAGCAGCTGGAGGTGTAGTCCTTAGGAGAAGCGTGAAGAAGGTTGTTCTATAGGAAGGAGACAGGAAAAGAGAAGAGAGAGAGAAGTTTAATGAATCTGAAAGTGGAACGGGAGTATGTTGAGTAGCAGCTGTTATGAATTTAGAAGAAAGAGGAGGAACGGTGGAAGCAAGTTCAGTAGAATAACGACCAGGGGCGACTCGTGCATAGGCACTGCGGAACTGCAGCATCCCCAATTTTTCTCGATATATAAATATATTTATTAATTTATTTATATTTGCTTGTAATATTTAATTTTATCATCAACAATCCTATACAATTCTCTTATTTTGTATAAAAAATAATAAAAATCCATCTTGTAGCACTTAAGAGGGCGAAGGACGGTAGTAGCACTGTGTTTACTACAGTGTCATATTGCTACGCGCGCAAGCATACGCACGTCATAGTGAGATGCGAGCTATTAGCGTAATGCGGCACTGTCCATCGCGCAGTTCCACTGTTGTTTATATGCAGTTTGCGCCAGTAGTAGAGTGTGAGTAGTGCTTATCGTGTTTACTCCGACTCTTTAAATATTTGGACATTAGAATTAAAGACATAACATTTGTTATCGTTTTTTTTTTTTTAGAACATTATTGGGATTATGATAATGGATTTTATTTTTAAGTAATTTTGAATTATACTAAACTGTACAATTTTATCTATAATAAACAATATTTTTTCATGTTTAATTTTTACCATAATTTTGATATATACAAACACATACACAAATATACATACACAAAGTGTGTATGTATATTTCGAAAATTGCAGCACCCCACGATTTCAAGCCACGAGCCGCCACTGATAACGATCATGGTTGTATCTAAGGGATAGGGTTAGGAAATATGTATGAAACGTAGTTGGGTGAACCGGTAAGAAAGGAGTCATCAATTAACTGACCTGCCTTCTTCTGAGCAGCGTTAAGAGTTTTAGGAAAGTTTGGGATGCACATTGCGTCTATGCTATATTTCTTGGACTTTCTTGTACACTGCAGATGCAGGTTGAGTATTAATATAAATGCAAAGACGATATAGAACTGTTTCATTTTTCTGTCATTTTCATCCATCAAAGGTAAGAAATCTATATCGTATTCAGCACGAAGGGTTAAGCATTAGATAATCCCGAACCCATTCTAAAGAACAAACAAGGAACTTTTTCTAAGCCACTTTAATCCTCCAATAAGCAGTGTGATAATGTGAGATCGGACGACAAATATCATCTACTATATAAAGACTTTCACGAACATCTACACCATATTGGGATTTCTTGCCTACAACCTGTTGGTTAGAGAACAGAGATGCTCACTCGACCAACCAAGCTGGCCAAACGCTATTAGATTGCTGATTGCTTTGTAACTGTAAGCATGCGCCCACGAATTTGGTGATTTCTTACTATTATCCACTACGGACATTCAAATCAGATCCATGGAAAACAAACCTGACCTTTTTCTGCCCTACAGATTCACAGAACATTATTTACGAATTCTAAATGTCCAAATATTGGGGACGCTCAGCGTACTAATAATAACAGCATCATGACATTACCTCAACTAAACATATTTAGAAAATCAAGTTTCGTGGAAAATAATAATAATAATATGAACGAAAAAAAAGTTTATAATAAGAGTAACTGGATCTTCCGCCCATCACACAGATAACAAAATCTTATTTATTAATTAGCAATAATAAATGCATAATTCATTCTCTCTCTCAAAATATAATTAACATAAACACAAGTATTCTAGAAATGGTTGTATCTTATTGCTTTCGATATAACTTTTTTCCGCCTTTTCCCATTTAGAAATAAATTGATTATACGATATTCACACCTAATATTCATTGTTTTATCCGACATAATATTCCTTTTTATTCAGCCTTAATTATTTATTACAATACATGAAATTTTAAATTATTTAAATTATTGTATTAAACTTCAATAATTTTTAAACCATACAATATTAAACATATATACTGCTTGGAAAGAAGTCAACGAATACCATAGTTGAGGAACAAACAGCCATGGCGCCCACCTTAATAAGATGTAGGACCTCCTTTCGCTGCGACGACTGCGGCAATCATACAGGTATGTTTCCACAAGCGTACGATAGCGATCAATGGGAATTTTGGACCATTCTTCTTGTAGGCATGTAATGAGTTGCTGGAATATTCTGGGGCGAACGTTCCTTGACCTCACCAGACGCTCCATTTCGTCCCCATGTTGTGAACCTCGATTCTGCATGTTTTCGTGCAGATTCGTGTTCCAGTCGATGCCCGGAACTTCAAATTCAACGTGTGGGCCAATGAATGGTGGATTTCACACATTATCTTTCGTAGCATCTTACGGCCATGTTCGGTGAATGATCCACTTCGGGTACCAGTTGCAGTTGACTCTCTGCGCTTCTATCTTAATATGGTATCACTGACTGTTGACTTGGGATTGCCCAATTTTATTACAAAATGCCGAAATTTTATCACAAAATGCCAAAAGAATAGGCCTGAAGTATGGCATCCTATCTGTGATAGGATGCCTCTTTCAAACTCTGTCATTTCAGTTACCACAGCAGTTGCCTGCGTTTTTCTACGTGTAATAATTGCTGTTTAGAAAAGACAACTCAATCTGATTAGCAGCGTTAATTTACCTCCAAAGCGAAAGGAAAGAAATATTTAAATTAATATGAATTTTTTCCTATATCAATATGTTTGCACTTCGGTAATCTATTAAAATCGAAATTGTCCATGCATTTTTTGCATAGACATTTATGCAAGTTATTTCTTGCATAAATGCAAAGCATTAGAAGGTTTAGAAAAATACATATAGTTCTCGAAGTTGAGAAGACATCCGGAAAAGAACTTCTATCAAATAACAACATAATTTCGAATCCTCTAAAAAAATCTGGCTAGATGGCTGCTTCGTTAAATATCAGTCAACAACAATTACATATTTGAATAGTACAGCAGAACTCAAGGAAAATGGGATGTCTAAATTTTTGAATCCCCACTAGGGCTGTACCTACGCTTTTCCCGAGGGGGAGGGGCCCGAGGCGCTAGAGCGATCCGGGGCCTCTCATTGTTTTTGGCCCTTAAATTGGGCATTAATTTTGGGGCCCCAGCTAGAGCTTCGTACGCCTGTGCATAAGTACAGCCCTTCTCTCCTACCCGCATCCACAAACAGTACTAATGGGTTATGGGTTTTACAAATGTGTGTTCTTCTAACGCCTAAATTCTTTTATTCCCAAAGAGGGTAGGTGGAGCTCTTTTAGCGTTAACTAACTTTCGAAGACAGGTAGGCAGTCAGTTTCTATCCTTCAGCCTTTAATGATAATAACATCAAGCTTTCAATGAACTAAGGCTTTCCTGTGGGGAAAAAAAGAACAGAGACAGAGAGAGAGAGAGATTGACTAACAACTGTTATCATCTCTTGGTCCTAAACCCTAACAATCATATTATTTCCTATAACAGTATGAGTTATATGGCTTTTTTTCAGATGCGGAGTTAAAACCACGAGTCTTGAGGAGAGAAAATATCTTCGTCCTTGCCGAAAGATCGACTAATTCAGGAATTGTCCGAATAAAGGCCTATGAAAAGTTCCTGTAATAGGTAGACTAAAAATTTACAAAAAGAAAATTTAAATTAGCAGACTCTTTTGAAGTCCAAAACAGTTATTGTGGGGGACCAAATAAAATTTTGAAATTTTTAGGAAAAATACTGTTAATAAGGTGACTATAAAGCAAATATGGTCCCACTGTGTTCTTTTCATTCCTTCATTCTAGACAAACTGTTTTTGTGTATGTGTTTAATGCATCAGAATGGGTAAAAGGCACAACTTAAGTGACTCTCAGCATGGTAAGATTGTTGGTGCCAGTATCTAACAATAGACGTTTGTTTATTGTGGAATACTGGCATTTCAAGCCATTTGTTTATTGTGGAATACTGGCATTTCAATGCAGTCAGCTAAGAACAGGTAAATGCAGCTTCAGTGGGCACGTGATCACCAACACTGGACAGCCGACGACTGGAAAAATGTCGTCTGGTTTCACGAGTCCGAGTTTGTACTGTATTGTGTTAATGGCAGAACCAGAACATGAGGCCATGGACCCTTCCTGCCAAGTTGCTAGTTGGCAGGAAGGGTCCAAACATTTCCTATACCTCAGCCATCACCCTGAGGATTGTGGCTTGGGTATAGAAAATGTTTTCTTGGCACTATTTAGGTCCCCTGATAGTAGTCGACCACACAATGTTAAGAGAGGCTGTGGCCTGAATACCACAGCCTATCTTACCATTGTCGATGATCATGTTTACTCATTTATGGCTGCAGTTTACCCATTGTGAAATGGGTACTTCTAGCAAGACAATGTGCCACGCCACAAAGCGCGTAGCGTGTTGAAATAGCTCGAGAAACATGACAGCGAGTTTCCTTTACTTCAATAGCCGGCTCAGTTCCCCAGACCTTAACCCAACAGAGCAGCTCTGGGATGAGGTGGAACGACTTTTCCAACAGCAACGTGCCGCCATCCAATCTGCAACAACTGGGCGATGCCATTGTGATGCGTGAACAAATAGCCCAGAGAAAGAGCACAGAGAGTACAGGCCGTTCTTAAGACCAACGAGGGGGGGAGTCCCCACTCATTATTAAATACTGTTCCTGATAAAGTGGCCACTCAAGGAATGTGTTCAGAGTTGTTAAATGTCATCATCATTAATGCAAAAGGAGAATAATACATTAAAAAAAATACATTTAAAATGTATTTTTTTAAATGTCTTATTCTCCTTTTGCATTAATGATGATGAAAATTTGAAAAAAAACAGTTTAAACGACACTTTTTTTTTTCAAATTTTAAAGCAGTAATTTCGCGGGCAGTGTAGTTTCATATTCGTATGGTTTACTTTTCAAATAGAACATAATATTTTGTTCTGTTTTAGTCAATTGTACTTAGCTGGGTAATAAAAATAACTGGTACTCACTACTTTAATTTATCTTTCCAAAGTATATGATACTGTTGTCAATTTTAACAGATATTCTTACAGATTTAGATATGAGAATTTTAGTCTTTTACAGAATTCCTGTTCATATCTTACTCGTTCTTTGAATACATTATTATCATATCCAATTTTAAAATCAGGCAGGGATCCCATAACCCTCAAAGACAGTTTTTATCACTTTACTTATCAAAATACATTCATTCATTTTTTACTCTGTCATTTGCTATTTTCGCACGGCATACCACTCTCGAAAAAGTCCTAAAAAATTGTCTCGATACACTATCTGATCAAAAATATTCGGACACTCCTTCTTAGTCATGGATATGACTATATACACCACAACTATGGCTGACACAGATATAAAAAGAAGTCTTGTGATCTCCATAGACAAACATTTACAGTAAAATAAGCCGTACCGAACAACTCAGTGACTTTCGACGTGATACTATCATAGGATGCCACCTTTGCAACAAGTCAGTTAGGGAAATTTCTGCGTTGTTGCCGCTGCCCCCAGTCAACTTGCGTGATGTTATTGTGAAGTGAGCAGTGGAAATGGGTTCTATGGAGTGATCAATCACGCTTCACCTTTTGGCATTCCGATGGACGAATCTGAGTTTAGCGGATGACAGGAGAAAGAACGTTGCCTGCCTGAATGTGTTGTGCCAACTTTATGGAAACAACTCTAACAGTTCGGTGAAAGCCCTTTCCTGCCCGCGTCCAGAAAGCGAGGTCTGTGCAGGAATGATTTAAAGAGATTGATTGCCTTGCACCTAGCCCTGATTTCAATCCCATCAAATACCTGTGGGATGAACTGGAATACCGATCGCAGGTCAGGCCGAATCGCCCGACATCAATGATCGACCTCACTAATGCTCTTCCGAAGAATGGAAGGGGGATTACCGCAGCAAGCAATGTACCAAAATCTAGTGGAAAGATTTCCTAGAAGATATTGAAGACTGTTCGAAGCAACTCTATATTAATGCCTTTCATATTAGAGTGAGAGTTGAGATGAGCAGGCGTAGGGATATTTTTGATCAGACAGTGCATGTGTTCTAGATGCATTTAAAAAAAATAACAAAAATTGCCGTTTTCTTAATTTTCAAAAGACAACCTGGGCTGAAGGGAAAGAAACTAACAGAGTGGGGACATTTTTGTTTTACAGCTACTAACTATTCAAGAGTATCTCTCATAAAAACTGCAAATTTTTATTTGATTGCCAAACATAACTTTTTTGGTTGTAAATTCAGCAGTTTTTTATTATTTTTTTTTGTAAACTTTGAACTATTTTTTTCTTGGAAAAAAACACCTAAATTAATCACTGCTCGGTGTACGACCACCCTGTATTGGATGCCTGTAGTGGTTTAAAGTTCAATGTTTGGTCTCAAAAGAATGGTTCCATGTAAAAAATAAATGAAATAAATAACCTATTAGCCAACCCCACGATCCTAATGCACTATAGGTTTACAACCTTTGGATTGGAAGTCGCAATAAAAAAAAAAATGTCCTCGCATAAGCGTAAACTACGCACTTCCCGAGCCTCACTGTCCATCAAAAACTAGCCTGTTGACATTCGTTTTGGACACAGATTCATGACGCAGTTGGTAGCGACTACTCCCTTTACTAGATGCATCTCCGTTGTAATCTTATCTAATAAGTTAAAATCATTTCCAAGAGTTTTTCCACTAAAGAGGTCTCATACAGAGCTGCCAAGCTCTTCCCTTCGTAGTTGTCATTTTGATCAACCCAAACTTTTTGATACTGGAATAAGCAGAATTAGTTATTGTCTGCCGTCAAGAAAAAGCATTTCACTAAACTGTGAATCTTTCCCCTATCCGATGAAACTAAACATCTGATTTGCTATTAAAAATTTTGCATTTCGTATGTAAATTTTATTTTGCATGTGAAATATTATTATTATTATGTGACACCTCCAGGGAGTCCAAAGACTCATCGAGGGCGAGTGTGTCAACAGCATCGAACGATCAACCCTTCCAACTACTAACCGCTCTCAAATTTGCTTAACTTTTTGCGTGAGCCATTATGCAGGAGATACCTCTACAAATGTACTAGTATGTGATCATTCTATAAGAGGTTATAGAATGATATATCAGTTTTGTGCCAAGATGCAAAAAAAAAAAATTAAAAGAAAAAAACACGTAAATTACATATGTGTTTTGGCTTTAAATTACAGAATATTTTTTTCTGTATATGCACTACTATAGTGATTACTGTAACTGGATTATTTTTTGTATTCAGCAGGCTTTTAGGAAGTTCTGCAGCTTTACGATGTAACAGCATTGGAAATCTCACCATTGGCCACCTGCGTCATCAAACATCACACTTTAGTATGAAATCATATTAAAAAAAAAGTGTCATGTTTGGTGACAAGGTGGAGGAGTGAGATTTCCATATATTAATAAATATTTCACCTCCTTTCTCTAAGGAGGTGAAATATCTTTTTCACCTTTTAATTCACCGAAGGGGGCAAGCAAAACTCTTTGGAAATCGGTTAGCAACCAGTTGCTGTTATCACAATAAGTTGAGTGCATTTCTGGCTAGCGTGGCTAGATGAAGGGCGACAAGAATACAGTTTAACACGTTCATTGCCAATCACGCGATATCGCGCGATGCGAGTTCTCACCAAACGGCCGATCATGCGTTATCGCGTTGACGTCGCTAACTAAATAAAAAAATAAAAGAAATTTGCCACCACACGAAATTCCAATCACGCGTTATCGCGTGGACGTCGCTAACTAAATAAAAAAATTAAAAAAAAATTGGCCACCACACGAAATTCCAATTTTCAGCTTGGCAATGAAAGTGTTAATGGATAGGATATTGCTGGCCTGGTTGGCTAAGCGGTTTAGGTATTCTCCAACCAACAGCCTGCAGATTTGAATCCAGCCCTGGGAATGCATGTTCGTGATTGTCTTTAGGTGTGAGTTGAACTTCATCGCCCGGTGTGAGACCCCGCTTATTGAAGACATGAAGGATTGAAAAGGTTCCATGTTTCTGCTCTAGAGAGAGATCAATTTCTCTAGAGCAGGGTTTTGGATTACCTAAAATATAAAGAAAATACAAAAATTATGCAAAATTAATTTAAAAAATGAAAAAATATCGTTAGCTCACTTACGGTACTATGTACTGTAATATGTTTGACCTTTGGCGCGTCGAAGTCATATAAAAAGAGGAGATTAAAAAAAAACACAATTCCCACCATCATGCTTTCCTAATTGTCCGTATAATTTTATGTTCTACGATTGATTTTTTGAATGCTCGGATTAAAATCCCAAGTATCTTTTGAGGGATGAAAATTCTACTTATTCCAAACATCGGTTCACTCGAAAATCGACTGAAAAAAAAAAAAAAAAAAAAAGAACTAGAAAACTTCCGTCTGGAATTGAACTATAAGGTCTTTCTGCTGCTAGTATAACACTATGGAAGGTTGGTGAGCCTATACACAGGCATTTCTTAAAATATTTGCTAGCAAACATTTATCTGAAATAAGGAGACAGCAGGGGCAATAATAATAATAATATCAACTTGCAAAGATTGCATGAAGGAGACTTCACAATGTACGAATGAAAAAATTTATAAAATGAACTGAAAATAAAGTTAAGAGATATTGAAGTCTATTTCGAAAGGTAACATCATATTAGACGCTATTACATTTCTGCTTTTCCAATTAAAGATTTTTTTACTATAATTCCTGTAATCGTTTTAATGGTATCTTCCCACCAATTTTGAATGGCTGTAATCTAAAGCAGTATCGTTTATAAATTCAGATTTTACCATTTCTCGCAGCCTGGTCGGTAGTAACGTGTTGAGATAAGTGCAGTGAAGTCATCTCAAACACAGATAGAAAATATTAACTCTTTTAATGGCCGCAATTGTGGAAGCAGCTGTTTAGTAAAGCCACTACTATTAGAATGCGTGCACTGGTTCGTAATAATAGAAATATCGTAACCGTTATTTCCAACATATTCTGAAATATTTTTCACTTCATACTGAGAAATATAGTAATCAGTTTTTCATATTACATGATCTGATTCACGATATTGTTCTCAAAGCACGTTTATTTTACCTGATTATATTTTCAACTCGGTGTTGGATCCTATAGTTATTCACTTGTTCCACAGTCATATTGCGAAGTTGGTAAACAACTTTCAAACAAGCACGTATCCCATCCACAGTAGTAAAGATAATGCATGCTGATGATAAAAACTATCACGCAAGTAATCGCTTTTATACTGTAAACACTATGACATACTGTAAATTTGTAAACACCGTGGCTTAATGTTTGAAGGAGCATTAGTGCCTTAAATCAACTGTATACAACCTTAGCAGCCAACAAAAATGTGAACATGCAGGGGTGACCCAGGAAACTAAGGAATGGGTACTCAGAAGGGTGATGTGAAAAATCTCGGCAGTCTAATGTATACCAGGAGTTCAAGGAGTCAGTCTGCAAATTAGTACTGCACATGAGATATGTACACTCTTGGTTTCTACAGAAGGGCAGCTGCACATAAGTTAACATCAATTATGGCAATAAATAGTGCAGACTCTATTGGTTTAAAGAACAACTCGACAGGCTCAGAGAAAGTTGAGGTTCGTGTTATGTGAGTAACGTGTCACACTGCACTCTTTTCTTATCATATAGAGAAGTGACGGATGCTTGGCCAACTTGGGGATAGACAGCAACATCCCAACTGTGATTTTTGGTAGATGTTTAATGATGTTTTTCTTCGGATATATGCTCGTACTTTTGACTAATACCTAGTAAAATGAAAGTCGACAGATAACTTTAAGATAATTATTCCTACGTTGAGGCAATCTTAAGTAACAGATCCATATCACCCTCAGTACTACAATGCGCCATGTTATAAGTGCAATTGCAGCATTGTCTCAGGAAAATGGCGTGGAAACATCTTGACTAAGCAGAACAGAGTCAATCTCAATCCAGAAAAACACCTTTGAGAAGAAATGGAACATCAAATGCCGGGGCATAAAACAACAGTTCATGAACTGGTGGTCAAGTTGAAGGGAAAAATAGGCCAAATAACCTGATAAATTATCAACAATTGATGAAGAGTATGCACCAAAGGATGTCATGTGCGATCAAGGCTAAAAGAGGACTCAGTAGTGGCGTGTTTATAACTGTGTGTGTGTGTGTGTGTGTGTGTGTGTGTGTGTGTGTGTGTGTGTGTGTGTGTGTGTGTGTGTGTGTGTGTGTGTGTGTGTGTGTGTGTGTGTGCGTGCGTGATTGCAATTTGGGTTGCTCGGAAATATAGTGATATTGTAATACTTATTTCTCCAGTATAGTTTAGATGGTGACTGAAATGCATCAAGATGAGATGAGATGCCATCCCAATTCTTTTCTGATAATTAGCATTAAGCTTGCGAACTCAATGCGATTTTACACTGGATGACAATGGCGTACACGTCCGCTTTTAGTTCCCCACCCTTCTTTTTGTGTGCGTTCGTTCATCTCTATATACCATTACCCTCCCCCTTCAAGCATTGTGTATTAATATCACTTTGGCACTACACTAAGCAATGCTTAATATCGCAAAGGGGAAGAGGATAGTGATCATCGTGCTGTATTACCATGATAAATACATGCATAGGTATTTCAAAGAGATTATCAAGAGTGCTTAAGGCACTCTAAGCTCTCCCGATAATCATGTGATATGAGTAAATCTTTCCTACATTTAACCGTGTGGATTTGTAGCGTAGCCTTGTCCATAATATAAATATTATATATGCTTGTTTATAGCAAGTAATCAGTCCAGCTAAGGACAAGAAATATACTTGAAGTACTTTTGAAAATCAATACTTCACACACTTTCTAGCTCGACTTTATAGTGACTGCAATATTTTTAATACTGATACCCTACAGATGGCAGCACAGAGCTTTCGCTGTTTTCGTATTTTTCAACTCGAAACAAAACATTTCGAACGATTTCCATAGTTTCAAAATAATAATTAAATCTTAACAAATCAAAATAGTAAGAATATACGTTAGACATTAAAACACTCATGTCTTCTAGTTTAAAACATTTTTACTATTTCGAATGTTTAAAGAATAAACAATCTAGAAATCTAGAAAGCAATTTTTTCTTTTTTTTTTGTGCCTGAAGGGACTCAATAATGTTTTAATACATCGCAAGGTTATATTATATTATACTATCAACTTTACAACTCTGAGATAAAATTATATATAATATTTCTATACTACCATTCCTTAACATAAAGAAGGGAGGTAACAACCAATAAAAATCAAACATATAAATAGCTTTCATCGAAATATGCTTGGAAAGACTAGATTCATAATCGTAATTTTAGGATAAGTATAATATCATCGTGTTATATGTTGAATTTCATGCAATTATAAAATTTTAAATTATTTAACTTTAGATTAAAATGATGAAAAATGCGCAAGTTGTTTCAGTCTGTGACTCTCTTCAAAACATTAAAGCCTTTAAAAAACAGCCGAGAAAGTCTACGATTGATATTAGAATTAGTTCTTCAGAAGGCGTAGTCCATCATGAGTTTCTTCAAAAGGATACTGGAACGGTTGAGAAATTCAATCCAAATTAAGAGACCAGATGAGACTGTGGATGGACATTGGCCGTCACGCCATGACCATGACCATGCACAGGATATCGCAATTAATATCATTAATGATATTTATTGCGATAAAACTCGCAATAAATATCATTAATGCGAGTTCGATTAAATAACTTTCATTCATTCATGTGCTGGATGTTGCACCAACCATACTTCATCATCATCTTCCCCATCTGCCTAAGGCTGGTTGAGGCTATCATGAAAAATGGCTTTTCTGTTCAATATGACTCCACCCAAGCTGTTTAAATTTCTGTAAGAGGACAATTTATATTCTTAATGCGTTGTAACTATTTCCTTCCAGGTCTTCCAAGTGGTATCCTTCCTTCTGCTTTTCCGTTTTGGAGAATTTGAGGAAACTGTTCAGCAGGCATTTTGCACACATGTCCATACCACTGGAACTTTACTAGACCTTTCTTATTCGGCCAGTTCCCTGGCTAGTTCACTTTTGGCAGAGTCGAGTAGCGATTTTACTCCCAAAATCTCGTGTTTTTATCCCCGCAGCTCAACAAAAAATTCACCATAGAACTTGCATTATGAAATAAATACCTGTTAAGGTTTAGGATCACGAGATGGCAACACTTGTCTGCAATAATTCTTATCTGAAAGCCTTGATTTATTGACCTCAGCTAAGTATCATTGAAGGAACCTGACATCATCAATATGTTAGTTAAGGAGCTCTGCTAACTCCCTTTGGGAACGTTAGAGGAATTATTGTTTATTTATTTATATTTGGTATACAACTAATAGTTACTTAGCTGCCTATATTTTATTTTATACTGAAAATACCCAATATATTTTCCAAATACGAAAAAAGATACTAAGCAGTTCTTGCTGTCTTCTTCTTTAGATATTGAATTCGATTCGGTCTACAATACCTTACCGAAAATGACTGAATTCTGCAAAAAAATTTCTTGCATGGCGAAGAATTGTACGAGAAAGATTAACCATATCACTATCAGTTCTACCTTCTTTAAATTTCTGTTTATCTCCATCGCAATCCTATATTGATATCAAAACGACTTTCATGATGTATGTAAACAGGCATACTGCTTAAAACATTCTTGTGAAACATATCCCTTGGTTCAAATTGACTGGATTTTGACTTCAGCCATAGATTCTGAAATAATTAAATATTTAGCTGAGGAGAGCATTGTACTTTTGCAGCTTTTGTCTTCTTATTTAATTTAGTCTAGCCTATTTTTTTTTTTTTTTTCATTGATTCCTGGTTAATTTCGTTTCTTCGTAACGCTAAAGCTTCTAAGATGAACACGGAGTTACTACGTCGGAATGATTGGCAAAGGATAATTCGAGTAGTTCGTCGCAAATTGTACCAAGTGCGTTAATGAATTAATAAAAAGACAGCAAAACAGAATATATAAAAAAAATTCTACAGAATAACTCAGTAAGTCAGGGTTTTACCGCTTGCTATTTTCTATTAGTTAAGATCATCAATGTTACCCACGTTGTACATTCAGTTAACAGTAGTGATGGAATGAAACGGGCAAAGGAATGTTACAGTCACACAAGTGGACTTGTTTATACTGCTCAGATGAGGATTGTGCTGTGGCTTCACTGATGAGTTTGTATTACTTGGAGTTGTAAACTCATCTGAGCAGTATAAACAAGTCCACTTGTATGACTGTAACATTCCTTTGCCCGTTTCGTTTCATCACTACTGTTAACTGAATGTACAGCGTAGGTAACATTGATAATCTTAACTAATAGAAAATAGCAAACGGAAAAACCGTGACTTCACTGACAGTTATTCTGTAGAATTTTTTTATATATATTCTGTTTGCTGTCTTTTTATTAATTCATTAACGCACTTGGTACAATTTGCGACGAACTACTCGAATTATCCTTTGCCAATCATTCCGACGTCGGCTTAATTCTAATAACATTTTATACGAGTATACACATTTTGTATACTGGAATTTTTTGTTGGCAAATTTAAATAGATTCTTTCAGGCATAGCATTTCTGAATAATTATCTATAAAATTAACATTTATGCAACGAAAAATTCTCTTAAATAACAAGGCTTGAATGTGGTTTGTTATTAAATATTACATTCTTCCTATTATAACAGAGTCGTTTTTATACAAACTACATTTAATGTTCGTTTGTGATTGAATTAAAAGCACCATAGGGACAGTCAATCGTGCTGATTCAAAATCTCGCTAATATTTGTTAAATATTTTAATAAATGCCAAAGTTGATCTCACTCGTTAGAATTTCTAATATAAAAATAGAATGCGATTTAAATATATGCTAACTAATTCAGATTGTAATTCGCATTTACACTGCGAATGGAAAGCAAATTACCAATACTAACTACGAAAAACTGGTTGTAATTACTATGCGTTTAATAATTAATGATCATTTTTTTTGTCGGATTTCTCTCTATTAAGCACAATGCAAATGTTATTAATTCACTTAGTTTAGATTAATTTTATATGCTTGAGTTATTACAGTTCAGCGCAGAAGACAAAAAAAAAAAAAAAAATTAGCCACCACGACGCACTGTGACCGATAATAGGTCTAGCGTTCAGTACAGAGCAATGATTAATTATAGGAAGTTCAGCAAAATTGTCCAGAGTGTCGTAGACCATGTCAGCATTAAAATGAAATGGCTAGTAAGAAGAAATGGCGCGGGCCACACAAAGGAAAATAATTTGTTATTTTGATTAACAGCCCTGTCGGCTATCCAAATATTTTAAATGAATCTGTGGAGGTTGGATAAATCGGTTTCCACTCCGAGGGAGATATAACAACATTTAAAAGCCTTTATGAAGCATTTTAAATATTGAAATACTGAAAATTCGCTGGAGATTTTGTCAAGCATTCAAATATTGTATTCGAATGCTTGACAAAATTCAAAAATAACCCTAATTCAAAAATAACTCTCAATATTTTAAATTAACATGTATTGTAACACCAAACAAGAATTTACGACTTATCGATAGAATGTGCATAAACTGGACCATTTCCCGGATAAAAATAAAAATTAATAATTAATTTACTCAAGTTAAATGCCAACCTGGATGGCCGAGTGATTAGTGTATCCACCTCTCCAGTCAAAAAGCGGGTCTCCGAAACCCTCCTTAAGCATAAATGTTTGCGATGTCTTTCATTCATTCATACACATTGATACAGGTAAATATACGCTCTCCCAAGATAGACTGCGTCACCATGGGAGAAGCAGACCCAACTCACCCATCCCCCATTAGGGAGGGAGAGCTTTCTCAGCAATGAGAGATCAGAGGCTTACCTCACACACAAGTTAAATATTAATGAACATTGTCATTAAACCTATTTCTGATTTCCCACGCAGTACAACTATTTTTTTTTTTTTTATTTATAATATAGACTCAGTGTTCATGATCCCCTCCGGTTGAGATCATGAACTAAAGAAGAGGATTGAAATACTGTGTAGGACATAAGGAGCATCTCGAGTCTTTTCAAATGAAGGTGATTTTTTATTTCCGGAATTTCAGATTTTTTTTCTAGGCAGAACAGTATCCTTAGTTGCCTCTGTCTATAATTTTTAGCAACCCAAGCTATCACTTAATTATTATACAGTTTCGGTTATGAGACCCGCTAACTCTAGCTGATATAACATGATAATTTAATAATAACCTCCTTCAATTTTTTATCTTACTTTTATTCTTGACTTTCCTAAAAAACGTAAAGATGTGAGCAGTGTATGACTTGAATACTTTAAGCAAGTGTATGACAAAATGTGTGTTCAAAGCGCGATATTCGTATTGCCAACGATATTGTACATATCCTATACTAGCCTCAAGCCATCAGGGACAACGCTGTTAGAAAAATTAGTTTTTGTATGAGATTCTACACTATTTTAGATAATTGCAATGAATGCTAATATTAATGATAAAAAAAATCTTTAGACATTTTTACTCTACTTATATGTTTCAGGGTTTCGTGAAGATTATTATGATTATCTTACATCATTCCCAAAGAAAAAATACACATTCACCAGTCAGATGTTTATTTTACAAATAACATGTGGACATATTGGATCGTTTCATTGCAAAACCATGCGAGAACTGGATATTCCAATATAAATTCGAAGCGATTCAAATGACAGAATCAACATTTGACCGATGGAATTTTATGAACTTTGGTATTTGTCTGTTAAATTTGTCGAGTTCTTTCAATCAGATCTTCTATAGTGGCAAAATCAGGCAAATCAATACGCCAATAATACATAAGCCAAAAACGGACATACATTCCAATAAATGTGAAATCAGAGCTCTTTGAGTAATTGTAAATCAGTCCCAGAAATCCTGACAGCTCTTCGCGAAAACAACGGAAATAGGCTGTAATGTCGTAACTCCTGAATGGATGAATGGTCAGCTATCTGCTCTCCAACCAACATGCAAAATCTCCAACAGGACATTCACAAAACATCCATGTCCTACTGGACATGGATGTTTTGTGAATGTTCTGTAAGTGCAGATGAATTTTTTGTTTTTTGGAGGCCTAAAATGGGAGGGGGGGGGGTTCCATGTTTGATCTGTAGAGCACGGTTTCCGGATTTTCCAACTCTTTTCTAATTCCCACCGAGTACGAATACTAATATACCATAGGTGGGTGGGATTCATATCAGAAAAAAAATCGATCTTGAATGAACCACTCTTAAGTTCGAGACTAGATGATAGAAAACAAAAAAATATTTTTCGCTATAAGTCCGCATCTGTAACAAAATACGAAATGATAATGGTCTCTCCTCAGCTTCAGAATTTAATGACATTTGCTATTTTGAATCACTATTGAAAGATATCTTTTCAATTGGACAATCTTTTGGCAAAATTGGGCAATCAAATTTATGTCCACAGACAGTACAAATGCCCAAATATTTCTACAGGTTCAATTATTACACAAGAATGTTATTACGAAACTCACATTTTCCTGGATTTTAAGCAATCATTTTCCTACTTGTTTTCAAAGGGAAAAGAAAAATTCACGTACTGTATATGTATGAAAGTTTAAAGTTTATTTTCTTTATTTTCTTTTTTTTTTTTTTCTTTCAAATTTCCAGATAATTTAATGTCCAACTTTCAGCTTTTCTAATTATAGAATTTATTTTCTGAATTGACAATTGTTTAAAAGTGTCTCGTAAAAATGTTTTGTAAAAAAATTAAATATAAATAATTCGCAATGTTCAGGGAGATTATGGGAATGAGAAATAAACGTCATGATGTAGGCATTTACAGAAAAATCTATAAATACGTACAGTGACTTTATTTCCTATTCCTTTCCATAAGCGCCCTCATATTTTGATATGGTAAATGAATATTCTGATTCAGTTTATATTTAGCAATTTTTGAGTTATAAATTACCTAAACATTTTTAAAGTATGTTTTATGGTGTTGCTTTTATGTCTTATTTCTTATGTATTTCACACGCGGAATTAAATGTGGCATTTAAAATGACTAGTTTTTAATTTAGTCGTTATTTAAGTCCGTTTCGAGTTGGATAAGAAGTGTTAACATGCATCACCATTGAGAACTTTAAACTCGTAGTGTGGTGTGTGAGGTGGTGGTGGGGGGGATGAATTCTAAACACAAAGATGAATGTAGTATGTCATCAAATTCGGGAACATTTTTATGGGAACACATTTATGAGATTAAGAATATCTTAATGATCTCAGACCAATGTTCAATTGAATGATACTTTCTTAGAAATTGTGGCCTTTCTAAATGCGAAAACATAATGCTAAGTGGCCTATTTCATATCGAATGTCAGAAGATTTCAGTTTTTTTTTTTTTTTAACTCTGTTTTGTAGAGAATACTAGCCATACGGCAGCTAGCATAAATGCCGTATGACATTCTTAAAATCCTCGACAGACGATAGGCAAAGCTTTCTAAACTCTTGGTAAGCAAGATTTTCAAGACACTGCGACTTGCCAGTTATGGGTGAAAGGACCATGATCAATTCGCAGAAACAAACTACGAAGCTGGCGACTTCCGGATCGGACGGAGGGCTTTCAGAATCTGTGGCGCCCCATTCGGTGATATTTTATTTGGTCAGCCTTTGTAGATAGCGTCATTAACACTGGTCAGGGCCACGGCTACCTGTCTTGCGGTTTGTCAGCGACCACGCACGCGCCATCTGAGATATGGTCACGATAGCCAACATTCGCCTCCTTATTGTGAGATAGAATCGCCGCAGCTATCGCATCGGGTACCTGGAACTTCCTCTTGCTAACTGTAGTTTTTTCGTTTGTGAACGGCGGGGAGAAAGTCGAGTTTAAATTAACGAGCCACCCGAGGGCTGAAGCCATTGTAATGCCTTTAGAAGCACCGACAAAATTTATGTATATCTCTCTAAAGTTACTTTAATACAGGGAGTAGTAAAACTTAAACTGCGCACATAAAAAGGATGCTTCAAAGACGCCGCTAGATGGATTAAGGTCATCAATACAGCAAGCTGCTACAGACTCACATTCCTAACTCACGTCACATGTATACTAGTCTGTCGGCAGCAATAAAGGGGGAAGGAGAAAATGTGTTTTGACACCACGAAACTATGACCTCGGGGAAAAGATTAAGTAATGTGTCTCTTCATTTGGGTTTATTAAAGGTGGTCAGTGACACTGCGACACAAGAGATTATCAAACCTACAGTAACACTTAGTACTTTTATCGTTTGTGTCATCGGCCCAAGTTCTCACCCTCACGTATAAAAGCAGACGATAGATGGGACTGCATTATTTTTGTCAAGTAGTAATTTACGTGTCAGCAACAGACGACAACTTATGTTTGGTAATATATTTATTAAATACAGAATAATCATATTCATGTTTGGTAATATATTTTATAAAAACAGGTTCTGATTTTATGAGATTAACGAAAGGTTTAAGCTCTTGGAGAAACTATTCGTAAATCGCAAAAGCATAAATTGATGCATACGTTCATTAATATATATATATAAAAACTATAATAAAACCAGAACTGTCCCATAAAATGTAGTTATAACACACTAATGATGAATAAAGTTATCAAATTAACGCCATTATACTGCGACAGTTGCTTGTTTCTGTAATATTTATACGGATACTATTTTAAATATTAATATATAGGTAATAATTATAATAACATCAATACAGGAACAAATGAATTTGATCCAATATAAATATTACTATTGCAAAGTTCACTTTACTTACCTTTACTTATTAAAATGGCAATAATTTTGTATACTGTTTGTATAATAGCATAATAGTTTAAATATAGTTTCAGCTTGTAGTAAATTGACGCTCCTTCAAATAATACTACAGCCATTAAAACAAAACCTGACGAGAACTTCCATTACGATATTGACAACATTAAATGTATGTACTCTCGTACCAGATATAGCTAAGAATAAATGGTCATAATTAACTTTCGTAATTTAGAGCATTTGCAATAAATATTAATTTATGATAACTTTAAAACAACTGCATTACAATTTCTTTGTAAGGATGTAAAATTTATGCTTTTATTGTAATGCAATATGTATTGTATTTGTGCATGTGGAAAACAGCAGTCAAAAATAATTCAAGTTTCTGCTTAAGCATGAAGTCATATCGGAATGTGTGAAGTGCCGTAAATGTGATAGTATCATATTTTTGAATGCAGACACGATGAAGTATAGCTGAAAGAAGCAAAACAAATTGAAATGATAAATAAATCTAATTTGAAATTTGAAAAGTGGGTAGATGGAAACTTTTGAGATGCTTATATTCATTCTCAGAGTTTGTTGTTGTTGATGATGTTGTTATGTGCCATTCAGTCATTTTCGACTATTGGTGATCCTATGAACAAAGGCTCTCCATCCCACTCGGCTTCTTGTCATTTCTTTCAGCAATTGTAAGTTCAAGTTGGTAAGTTCTTTTATGTTGTCCATCCAACTCTTTTGTGGTCTTCCTCTTCTCATTTCCTAAATCTTCCCCAACATAACTTCCTTTTCCAATGATTCATCAGCTCGCATAATATGTTTAAAGTACATCAACTTCTGTTTAGCGATCATCGCCTCCAAAAAGCATTGTACCTTTATATTCTCTAAAACCTTCTTAAGGGTCATTCTTGCAGTCCATGGGCTGCATTCTTGCAGTTCTTAATAGTCTCCACAACCATAATTCAAATGAATCGATTTGCTTTCTGACTTTCTTCTTGATAATCCAGCTTTCACATCCATACATCACTGCTGGAAATACCATTGCTTTGACAATTCTAACTTTCGCGGCTTTACTCACACATTTATCCTTCATAATTTTTGTCAGGTTTAGCATAGCTTTTTTTTTTTAACTCCATGATTATCCTTCTTTTAATTTCGTCTTGATATTTACTATGATTTCTGATTCTGGACCCCAGGAAATCATAACTTTCAACGATTTCTATTTTATTTCCCTCTATTATAAATGCATTTAAATTGCCAGACGCCATCACATTTGTTTTGCTGATATTTAAATTAAGCCCGACTTTGTTACTTTCCGTCTTAATTAACAGAATCAACCGCTCCAGATCTTCCTTAGTTTCTACTGTGAGGGTTGTATCATCTGCATATCTTAAATAATTTATTTTTTGCCAACAATCTTATTCCAGCTGGATCTTTGTTTAAGTACTCTACTTAGACAAAGCCTATACACTAAAAGTATATAGGGGGAAAAGGGCATTATTATTATTACGTGGTACCTCCAGGGAGTTCAAAGGCTCATCGAGGGAGGACTCCTACTCTATAGCTCTCCGTCACCACCAATCAATCCACCAACTACAACGAACCACACCACAACTACACTAACGCCATCCACCACCACCACTAGTATTTTCACAGACAATCACACACACATCCATGCCCAAGGCGAGAGATTCAAACCTGCAGCCTTTTGTCTGGAGAGCGGATACGCTATCCACTCGGCCACAACCACGCCGGCATTTCTTTGTTTGTTTGTGAAGTATCTTTACGGCTAGGCTACTTGTATATAGAGGCTAATGCTTTCTAATCGCATTAAATGTCTTAGTATCCTATGATGAAAAACACACATCTTTTAGGTGTGTATGAGTTCCATGTGGTTAAAAAATCAACTAACACCTTTTTATTCCCTAATAGGGAGTTGGCGAGGCCTTTATACCCTATCTAGCTTTTGGAGACTGAGTGGGCAGTTCAATCTCCACCGGTAGCCAATCAGAGATAGCTGGCCCATGTCTATCACTAATTATAGCAGCCGCCGATGAAGAGGCTGGCAAACAAGTGCTGCCATCTCTTGGTACCTAACCCTAACAAGATATGTCACTGTCTGAAATACTGTGGGTACTACGGTCGATTTTCTTGAGTTTACGGGACGAAAAACCCGAGTTTACGGGACGAAAAACCCGAGTTTCCGGGAGGAAAAACCCGCTTGCCCATGCCAGAGATCTACTAACTCGGGAACCGGTCGAAGATAGGCTTAGAAAAAGTTCCTCCAGTCAGCGACTAGACTAGAACCTAGGTCTAACTTCAAGCTGCCAAGCGCAGAGGACGCAAGCGTCACTTCCACTGAGCTGCACAGGCGAGTTCCATGTAGTATTCTGACAAATGTCTTTGTAGCCATTTCCTTTATCCAACTCAGCTATTACTCTATTATAAAATATAATAAATTGCTCAGACATGACTGACCGTTCACAAAGCCACATTGCCCCTCATACAGTATCATATTCTTATCTAATTCAAGAATAGTTAGATATTCTTGAATTCTCTTTTTGACCAATTTTTCCAGTACTCTTGCCACAACACCCGAGATGCTGATTGGTCTATAATTTGCTACTGCAGCCTTAAAACCTCCTTAATTCTTTATAAAGACATTCTATAAGATAATTGGCTTTTATGTAGGGTTCCTGTCTTATTTGAGTGAACTCTACGCATGGGGAAGATGACATATTCAGGCAACACTATACTGCTCAGGCTCATGATATTTCATATAACATGTTCTTCAGACAAATAAAAGCATATATGCCAGTTTGTCAATATGATAAGTCACAAAAACAAAGAATCTGGTAAACATCTGAAAACCGAGAGGAGAAATGTTGTCTGTAGAAGATGCAAGAAAAGTGGAGATTTTTCTGACAGGACGAAATACGACTAAAACGTTCAGTGGTTTTAAGTTTTGCTATGCCTTCGGAAATTCCTTGCACATAAAGGAGAAGAATATGAATTTCCTCTTTAACAGAAGATGCAGGTGTTTAGAATGACTTATGTCAGACGCACTGTACAAGTTTCACACTGAGCGTTAAGTAAATTTACGAGTTCGATCCGATTGGTGCAACGCCTTTTCAGTTCATTTCCTCTAGAATCCAGGAAATGACTGACTCATGACCAAATAAAAAATATATATTTAATAAGACTAAATAAAATATATATTTAATAAGACTAAATAAAACTATATAGATGGTAAATATAATTATATTAAGAAGTATAAAAACTATTTGGATATAAGGCTTTCTAAATAAAAGCTATACTTTGAGCATTATTCAACACATTATGCATAATTTAAAGAAATCCCGAACGAGAAATCGATCAATTTGAATTATTCATACATTTTATACACAGTCAAAACAAAACAAGATATTCAAACAATAATTTCACTGGTGATACAGAACAATACAGATTCTACCCAAGAATCTAAGAATTGTCTGTTAGGTAGAGTCGTAAAATATGGACTCTTGTAAATAGTTGGACAGCTTCTTTGAAATTGCACCAAGTTAACTATTGCCTTTGATGTGTTTATCCACATCCGGTCAACTTCGATTGCCAGGTCTCAATATTTAATGATTTTTTCCAGTTCGTTTTTTTAATGTTGTTATCACTGGGTGCTGCAATATCAATAATCCAAACTTGTCTAGGTCTATTGTGTTCCAAATGCCGCTCACATTGTATTCTGAAGTCCCAGAGAATTTTTGCTATTTCACTGTCCGATATTGTCTCTATTTTATGCTGTCACCAGTTATCAGAAATAGGAAAATCATATTTTTTGCATACATGCCAATGAATTATTATGAATTTTCGTGGCGGTATTTATAATCAATTTGAGCTATCTTGCTGCAAGCACAGATTAGATGTTCTCATCTTTCTGATCGCATAATCTACATTTACTGTTATTATTTATGTCCAAAATTTTTGCTTTAATTGCATTAGTTTGTAACGCTTCTTGACCGGCTAGAAGAAATCATTCTGTTTCTTTTTTTAATATATCCATACTATGACCATTGCCACGTCTTGGTCACGTCCATTTTTCCTCAGTATGAAGAAATTGGCCATGCAAGAGTTTATTTTTCCAGCGTACATATAAGTTATTTTGCTGTTTGTAATGGGATTTATTTCCTATTACTTTTAGAAGGCCTTGTGAAATGGCTCGAAGCATTTGCTCGGTGTTATTGGCGATGTAATTTTTAAACTAATATCTTCTTCTCCCACAGTCTGTCTCACTTGCACCAGACCTCCTCCACCTATTCTTCTTGGTAGGTACAGCCGGTCAACATCAATTCGTGGATGATGCATGACGCATAATCATTATTATTATTATTACAAAAAAAAAAAAAACTCCATGGAGTCAAAGACTCATCGTGGGAGGTCCCACTGTTATACTTGTACACACAGTTTATCATACCGCGCCTTAAATATGTTCACTGTCTCTGCGCTCACCACAATCTCGGGCAATGCATTCCAATCACTCACCACTCTCCACTGCAAAAAACCTGCTCCCCATCCCCTTCATTACACTCTTCTTATACAGCTTCCAGGGATGACCTCTTGTTTTCTTTATATCTTCACCCATTCTATGCAAAATCTCCCCAACTTTAATCTGGTAATTACCTCTTAACAGCTTATATGTGGCGATCACAACCTCTCTCCTCCTACAATCCACCAATTTCTGCAAATTGCATTTTCTCAATCTGTCGTCATACTCAATATTTCATTAATTTTCAAGTTTTGCGGTTCATTTTGTCCAGGCCTTCTTTTGTCCAATCTATTATGCCAGCTATGTCGAATCATTGGTATAGCCCAAGAGTTAATTGCTGTAATTGCGTTCAATCCATTAAGTTTTGTTTTCAGAATATTCCAGACTCTTTTGGTGTATTCCCCTGCCGCTTGTTGTTTAACTTTCGAGTGGAGAGTATCACTGCCTCCTAATTTTCCTAATTATTTATAGTATTCGTCAGCTGAAATTGCTTTTATATATTTCTCCTGATCAAAATTAAAATTGTTAGCGTCATTAATTTTTCCTCGCTTAATTAATAAAATTGCGCATTTATCTAAACCAAATTCTATTTTGATTCCTGACTGAAAATACGAACTGTGTTCAGTAAAGAGTCTATTTGTTGGGTCGATTTTCCATATAACTTCAAGTCATCCATATACAATAGATGGGAAATTTTAATATTACCTTTACGAATTTCATATCCAAGTTTTGTTTTGTTCAGAATCATAGATAAAGATATCAAAGAAATGTTGAAGAGTAATGGTGGCAAGGAATCATCTTGGAAAATTCCACGTTTAATAGTCATTATTGACTATTAAAGTTGTTTTCCATGATTTCATAGCAGCAGCCAGAATCGAATGAATGCTAATTCCAAATATTTGTAGTGATTTTAGAATTCAGGCGTGTGGAAGGGAATCGAATGCTTTCATATAATCTATCCATGCCATGTTTAAGTTAGTTTTTCTTCTATTTGAATTTCTGAGAATGATTTTATTAATTAGGATCTGGTCTTTTGTTCCTTTAGATTTTTGAAAATTGCCTTTTTGTTCAATCGGATAAATCTGATTACCTGATAAGTAGTGGTATATGGAATTTGCTATGATTGCAGTAAACAGTTTAAATAGTTGGTAGTCATGTTATTGGGCGATATGGGTCTGCATCCTTATCCTTATCTTCATGAAGAGAAAAGTGCGCCCAGATATCATCCAGTCTTCCACTGAGCCTGACTGCAGCAAATAATTAAATTGTTCTGCCATTCTATCATGTAGACTGGTTAAGATGCTTTAACCAAAATCCATGTAGTTCGTCTTTGCTAGGTGCTCTCCAGTTTGTTTGTTTTTTTTAAATTATCTAGTTTATATACTGACCATAGTAATAATGATATTTTGCATTTATTTTTGTTTCATTTCTGATTCTATTTCCTTAATCCATGAGGCATCTTTATTGTGTTCTTCATTTCCTGGCGAATGAGTGTTTGCATTTGTATTTCTCTGCAGAGATTGGAAGAATTGACATTGGTTTAGTAGAAATTGAATATTTTGATTCTTTCTTCATGTCTTTTAATTTTCTATGTAGCCACAAGAATCCTCTGCTTTAGCCTCTTCATCAACTTCCGCAATTGTCTTGTTAACCAAATTATATGTATTTGTAAGTTTGTTGTTGATGCTCTTATTTTTCAGCCGACCTTCTTAAAAACTCTTTAAATTGCTCAGATCAGCTCGAAGTTTGTTGACTTTTCGTTCCAACCGGATTTTCAATGGTGCAGATTGCTTCATCTTCGGCTTTTACTGTTGCAGTTTGCAACCAGCCTTCATTGTAATGTTATAAGCTATGCTTTATATAAGAGTCGGTTTGTTTCCTTTAAACTTTTGGTTTTAATTGCAGTATTTGCGTCTAAGAGGAGCTATTTCAGCTTCTATTTATATAAGGCTTTTAATGTTGATAAGTCTTATACGGTCATTTATGGAGTTCATATGTTCCAACATCAGCGACTTCGAACAGATACCTCCTGATAATTTGTTGTTATTAGAGCTGTTGGTTTATTGCGCGACTCTTGCAGTTCAAGTTCAGTAAATCTTTTATTGAAGAAAATAAAATTATTTTGTTCCGTAAGTCTTTGCTCTGTTATTGCAGATTCTTGGAATTTTGTTACCAAATCATGTGCATACGTTTTCCGAAACCCAATACCAGTTTTTCTGGTGTTGAA
The DNA here is from genome assembly GCF_054136105.1 of Typopeltis vanoorti. Taxonomy (NCBI): domain Eukaryota; kingdom Metazoa; phylum Arthropoda; class Arachnida; order Uropygi; family Thelyphonidae; genus Typopeltis; species Typopeltis vanoorti. Next base: position 32,601,989 of record NC_143567.1, on the reverse strand, counting down.
CTATAAGAACATTTCATAACTTCCCTGTTTTCTTCTGCACTCCATTTTATACGTTTGGTTTCTTTTCAGTCTCTTTTCAACTTCCTTCCCTGAGCAACCAGAAAAGCTGGGTCCTGTAGCCCACTTGTCGCCTGATGCCCAGAATCCCCAACATCTCACGCAGTCCTTGATGACCCGGGCATCGACTGATCCGGTATGGATTTCTTCTTGCTTTTCGCCATTATATTGGGGATGAAACACTGCTAGTCTGGCTCCTCAGTTGAGACCTATCTGACAAGTGTGGCCCTGCTGCTACCGTCAGCATAGCTCTCAACATCATTGAAGCACGCAGATCCCCTCCCCACCGTGACAAAGCTGTGTTCCTTTGGCACTATTATTATTATTATTATTATTATTATTATTATTATTATTATTATTATTATTATTATTATTATTATTATTATTATTATTATCGTTGCACAAAATTTTTGCACAAAAGAATCCTTTCCATGCTGCTTTGGAAATTCAACACACATGAAACTCTGACTAATTCTTTAATGGCATCACATAAATAAGCATATCAAACTTGAGAGACTGCGTAATCACATTAATCTACTTCAATAATGATAACCGTAAACATTGTGACACATAACGCATAACGCGACCTATCATTACTCTCTATAGTACAGGTGGTTCAACAGTAGATACGGAGAAACTATGAGAGAGTATCTGATAGTTTGATCAACAATCTTCCATACAACTTAAAAAGCTTTTTATTAATACCCAATTTTATCACTATATGTTAATTTACTTATAATAATAATAATAATAATAATAATAATAATAATAATAATAATAATAATAATAATAATAATAATAATAATAATAATAATAAATTATTACTTTACTATTTCTGTGGCTAATAGAATGTATATTAATCTAAAAATGTATTTTCTAGTGTATATTTGTACTAATCAGACAATACGTGAATTGTATAAATGTATATAGTCTCTGTACGAAAATCATTATTATTATTATTAGTAGTAGTAGTAGTAGTAGTATTACTTTATATGAAACCGCACTACTAGCAATCCACACAGATATCAACACGGCTCTCTCCAAAGCACAACAAGAACTAAATGAAATCACAACATGCTTCTACCAAAACGCAATTGTAATCAACGCCACCAAAACACAGATGTTAATAATACACAACCCGAGAATCATGCGCCCCGCACCACTATCGATACACTGTCACACATACCGCTGCATTAACAACAACAACAATAACAACAAAAAAAAAAAACTGTCAATGTCCCGAAATCAAACCTGTATACAGCAAAATACCTTGGTCTTTATATAGATTGCCACCTTAAATGGACAAAACATATAGAATATCTACATACCAAACTTCCTAGTAAAAGACATTAATCCAGCTAACATAAAAAAAAAACCTCCTATATCAGGGTATCTGCAAATCCCTACTCAGATACGGTATAACAGTCTTGCAAACACATCAAACAGCCACCTAACAAAATTAGAAATATTACATAGGAAAATTGTGTCAACAGTGATTTGGACACCTTATACACAACAGCCAATATCCGACCAGCACATGGCGACCAGAATCCTGAGCATTAAAAATCTGAAACACTACATAATATTACTAAGGAATTACTTCAACATCACCTATCGAAACAACAGAGACACATATCGTATAACACGACCCACAACAACTCTCTACATCCCTACACCCTTCAACAACTCCTACGGTTCTTTTGTGAGATCACATCAGATACCCACGCTACTCAACAACCTACCAAGAAATTTAAAATACATAGACAACTACAGAACATTAAAACACGAACTCTGGAAAATATACCAACAAAGTTCAGAAACCATTAACACTAATATACACATCACAAATCATCAGTATCCAATGCCTACATCCCATGCATAACAGTAACAAAAACATAAATAGTGAAGACTAACCCACTCAGGGTGACCACATCTAGTACTTTCGTACTAGATCTAGTAACTTTTATAAATTTTTAGTGTTCTAGTACGTTCACCAACAGATCTAGTACCTTTTTTTTTCTTCCGAATAATAATGATAATAATAATAACAACAAGAGAGTTAGATATATGAGTTTAATATTTTTCTCTTCTCCGATCTCCCCATATGTCACATTCAGTGACACAAGAATATGATTTCTCTTTTTTTCCTACCCCTCTCACTGTTCGCTAGTCTTCTCCCCACCCCCGATCCCGTACTCATACAATCCGACTGGCATTAGTCAAAGAATATATTCTTCCCTGTTCAAACACTTCTCGCGCGTTATAAGAAGTCCAGTGTTTTTATTAATTTTATTAACAAAAGCTGGTTTAATTCTTCATAGAAAATATTATTATTTAGATTTTCCTTTTAAACATGGACAGGTGACAAGAAAAACTTTCCAAATTTAATGTTGATTCTAAATCTCAGGGGGAAATGTGTAGTGCATCAGTCAGTAAAGTACATAAACGAGCCATTGAAAGTGAAGATCTCAATGCCAGCCCTTCCCACTCACAAGAAACCGTTTTTGACAAAGGTAATTCAGATGAAAGAGAAAGTGATAATAGTTATGATTCAGATTCAGGTTTACAAAGTTCATCTAAAAAGATGAAAAAATCATATAAGCAAAAATTCAAAGAAGAATGGTTGGAAGATCCCATTCTTAAATCCTGGATCAGTTCCGGTAAGAGCACACTGCTTATTGTAAATTTTGTGATATAAGCATTAATGGTAGCAAATGTCTATTGATTCGTTATGCAAACACTAGCAGAATGTCGAATCTAAAAGAAACACATCAGGTATGATGTCGTTGTTTAAATCCAGTTCCAAATACCAGTCGGAAAAACAAATTAAAGAGGCAGAATTAAGATTATGTGCATATGATGTAGACAGGCCCCTTCCGTACTTGAGTGAAAAAGATGCAATGAACCCAGGCAGCACAATTTAGGGGAGGTATAATCGAACAAGTTCATAAAAAATAGGGAATAAATAATACACTGAACTGTTTGTGCATGTTTGTCACCTTCGAATGTGAGAGATTTCAGTGAGGGGCTGAGTTGCTGTGTAGTTAAATTAATGGTACGAGCTTCAACACAACTTTAATCACTGCTCTCAGCACACTTAACAAACATTCTAGGAGTTTCTTGAGTTTTCTTCTTGATGGACCTGTGTTTCACTCAGGATTTCTCCATGAGTGCAGGTCACAAAGATGCCTCCGACGATCTCGATCTTGAGGCTCTCTCTTCCATAGTATTTCACTGAGTGGATCTTCTTATCTTGTAGATGATCTTCCTGGTTTTCTCTTTATTCTTGTTGCCAGTTGAATATTCTATATGTCCATCTGTTATCCCTGAGTCTGGCTATGTGACCTGTTCATCTCAACCTGCTTTCATATACTGCAGTTACCATATCTTTTATGCCTGATCTCTTTCTTAGTTCCGTGTTTCTAACATGTTCCATTTTGCTGATGTTACAAATCCTACGTTCTATTGCACGCAGAGTTATTCTGATAGTCTCTTCTTCTTTTCTTGGCGTGTTCCATGTTACATTATAGGAGTATGTTTGTTTATTATTTAAAAATAAGGTTTTTTTTTACTATTTGTGTTTTTTCTTTATTTTAATATACATTCCTGTTAATGTGCAGTATAATAAAATACTTCGTAACGTGTTATTGTATGTACTCCGGGAACCTTTAATTTTTAATGGAGGGGGGGGACACAAACAATTTTGCACTCAGGCGGCGCAAACTCGGGAACGACCCTGGATGCCGAACACAATCTGCTTTTGTGGCTTATGGATACGCTTCCAACTCTATTGAAAACAATTGCTCCTGATAGTGAAATTGCTAAGAAAATACAGTGTGGACGCACTAAATGTAACTATCTCATAAAAAATATTTTGGTTGTAGTTTCACGCAATGAAATCTCAAAAAAAAAAAAAATCCTTTGATGAATGGATCCTTTTGACAAAAGAAAAATCGAAACATTCATCAGCTACAGATTTTACTATTTCTGAAGAGTTAATTAATTTAGCACAATCTGATAAAAAGAATGAATAAATACTTCCAGTGTTTTTCTTGTGGGTGGGAACCCTGTATATATGTAAATAGCATATTAAATAACTGAAAATTTAATGTTACATTATTTTAAACACAAAAATGAGACTAAAATTGTATGGTAAATTAATACACATGTGAAGTGCTAGAGTTACAATTGGGACTTCTGTTATGATGATTGACAACTGCAGCTTTTGGACTCATAGATGACTACAGTGAGTGAGTTTTGACTTTTTTTCTTTTCATATTTGTAGTACATATGTTAATTTAGAGGTTTTACATTGAGTTCATCTGTGATAATAAGGTAATCATATTGTAAAATGCCCTAAACAGAGTGAAACGAAAGCAAATAAAAATTTTGTATTTTTTTTTTTTTTTTCAGATCTAGTACCTTTCTCCTGCATACGTTAATACAAAATATTTTTGCTGGGTGGTCACCCTGATTCCACTCTCTTCATAAAAGCTAACCCAAGCTTCGAAGTAGGTAGGATTAAATTACCTCATTCATCTACACATAATCCTCATAATCAAAGACTGCAGATAACGTAACAAAACAGTCAGCGGTGTATAATAATAATGAAGATACTGATATAAAAAAAGTATATGAATTTGTATCCAAAGAAAAAAATATTGAAAAAATGAAAATAGTGTACCTTAAACTGCGTACAGAATATTGTACAGAGCATCAAGTGTGAAATGCATTAATTGTAAATACTCTGTACGATGAAAACAGAAAAATTGTTAGTTTATAGACAATCTGTAAACATGCAAAAAAGTCTGTAATAATCATCAATGTTAATATTATAATAATATACGTTGTAAACAATTATTATTATTTAAAAAATACTATGTACGTCCACGTATCTGTTATGAACAATTGTATTCGTGTAATGTATTATAAATATTATAAATATAGAAATTATTATTATTACTATTAATATATGTATGTAATTTATCTGAGACATTATCATATTATTACTAGTATTATTATTATTAAAACTCCATACACCTAAACTCAGAAAAGACAAAATTAATGATATTCAGAAATCCACTGACTCGACCAGTTGATAACAAATATATAACCATCTAACATCCACTTTCCAACATAAAAAAACACGCAGAACAGCAAAACCACTACAATCACTCAGGTTGAAACAATACGATACCTTGGAATTTACCTCGATGCAGATATGAACTGGAATAGCCATATAAAACATCTACACAACAAACTTCGAACAATAAGTGGCAAACTCTACAGGTTAAAACACATAGTTCCCATACGCCTAAAAACACTAATATACAAAGCACTATGCCAAAATATACTAAGATACGCTATAACAACGTATGCTTTCTGTGCACTCTACAAATTAAATAGATTAATGTCGCTACAGTACAAAATGACAAAACTGATCTTTTGGGAACAAAGAGAAAATCACGACCTTATAAACATTGCAATGGCAGAACACAAAATACTGACAGCAACACATTTATGTCACTATGCAGCCTTGCTAAAACATTATTTCGATGCCAACTACAGGACAGTCAGAAATACATACCGTATAACAAGACCTCAGACTACTAATTATATCACATATAAATACAGTAATCTCTACGGAAAGGCCACGCGAAACTTCTACATCCCAGACATGATAAACAAATTACCTTTTGAATACAGAAACCTTACAAACTACAATAGCCTGAAAAGAGCTCTAAGGACATATCACGAACAAGAAACACGCACCCAAAATACCATACAAACTTAATGAAACACAATATATTCGCTCAGGCTTCCAGTCAGCGACGCATCAAGACATTCCAAGTCATCATGTGTGTGTGTGTGTGTGTGTGTGTGTGTGTGTGTGTGCGTGCGTGCGTGCGTGCGTGCGTGCGTGTGTGTGTGTGTGTGTGTGTGTGTGTGTGTGTGTGTGTGTGTGTGTGTGTGTGTGTGTGTGTGTGTGTGTGTGTGTGTGTGTGTGTGTGTGTGTGTGTGTGTGTGTGTGTGTGTGTGTGTGTGCGTGCGTGCGCGCGCGCGTGCGTGCGTGCGCGAATTTCTCAATCATAGATTTCGTAGCTTCCCAACACAGCAATAAAAAAAAAAACAATACATAATACTGGTGTCATCCTCAGATAAGCTTACATATAAGCTTCGAGGATGAAAGCAGAGAAATTAATTCTCATCCAAGATGTATCATATGTAACCAAATGCATATAATGTACGTATCACATGAAAACCAAAGTATGTAATGTAAGTATCATATGTAATCAAATGTATGTAATGTATGTAATAACTGTATCAAAAGTATGCAATATAGATTGATTATATCCATTGATATTGTATATATAGAGTGTAAAATTGCAAAGAAACATCTGTAATAATCATCATTATGAATATTACAATAATATATGTTGTAAACAGTTATTGTTATATTATTGTTTAACACGTTCATTGCCAATCACACGATATCGCGCGATGCGAGTTCTCACCAAACGGCCGATCACGCGTTATCGCGCGGACATCGCTAACTAAATAAAAAAAATTAAAAAAAATTTGGCCACCACACGAAATTCCAATTTTCAGCTTGACAATGAAAGTGTTAAAAAAACTTTATGAACGAGAAAGTATTTGTTATGCATAATTGTCTTCATATAATGTATGTAATTTATCTGAGAAATAATTTAAAAATAATAAAAAAAAATATCTATTATTCAAAAATTCCGTGTAATCTTCATCTCTCTCTCTCTCGCCTTTTTCCCGTATACGGGAGTATTCGAGGCCATTTAGCCCTATGTAACTTTTGGAGACTGAGTGGGCAGTTCAATCTCCACTGGTACCCAATCAGAGACAGATAGCCCAAAGCTATCACTAATTAAGCGGTACGCAGTGAAGAGAGACGGCTCAAATGTGCCGCCATCTCGTGGTACCGTAGAACCCACATTATTTCAGACATTAAATATATTGTGTTAGGGTTAGGGACCACGAGATGTAATCTTCATCACGTGTTGTAAATATAGATGCAAAAAAGTATTATTATCGAAATTTTAATTGAAATGCAATGTAGAAAATGAATCAAATATGCAGCACTTAGTGCTGAATTTTGCAAAATTACAAGTTGGAATGTCACTAAAAATGATTATTGTAATTGGGTAAGGTAAATATTTTTTAGAAATTATTATTATTATTATTATTATTATTATTATTATTATTACGAGAGGCATCCAGGAAGTCAGGGACTCATTGAGAGAAATCTAGCTCTCAAAAAATGTAGCTTTCATCCCTTCTTCACTGCATTCATTCTCAACTGCCATGAATGTCCTCTCGTCCTTTCCCCACTCTACATAAAATAAAAAATTCCATCTACTGGTCTCCTGTAGGACTCTTTCAGAGGTTTTTAATTTTTCGAAACGTCGGCTGTAAATAATTAATTTAAGCTAATAAATTATTTGTTTACATGCTGAACTACAAAGCAGGAAATTATGACCAACTGAGGAATATACTGAGTTCAGTGGAATGGGATTGGTTACTGGATGGAAAGAATATCGACAGTGAATGGGAAGCATTTAAACAATATTTAAATGATGCGATATCAGAATGTGTCCCGAGAGTTCGAAGAATAGAGTAGGAGTCAAATGGATGTGTAATCTTATTAAGCAAGAGATTCGTAAGAAAAGGACGATGTGGAAGGAATACCGTTTGCATAAGGATGACGTCCGTTATGAACGTTATAAGCAGCAGGGTATAATAGTCACAACTTTTGTACGGAAAGCAAAGTCTGAGTATGAAAAGAAACTGGCTCTGCGTGCTAAAGACAATCCACAAGAATTCTATCGATATGCTGCTAGTAAAAGAAAGAATGAATATGAAAGAATACTCATCTAAATCCTGATGGCGTGAGGGTTACAGATGCAGAAGAGGTTGTTCAGTTGACGAGTGCCCATTTCGTTAAAAGCTATCAACCTGGTGAACGCAACATTGAGCTCGCTGTTACCTCTTCACTAGATGAAGAAACGCAGGTGTGTGAGGCCGAGGTATTAGGTCTGTTACACAAACTGAATAAGAATTCAGCAATAGGGATGGATGGGATATCAGCACTTATACTAAAAGTGTTCAGCTGAACTGGCCATTCCTTTGACCAAGATGTTTAATATGAGTCTCAGAACAGGTAATATTCTGCAGGAATGGAAGGAATGTATGGTAATCCCATTGCACAAAAGTGGTGCAAAGATCATTTATCCAACTATCGACCAATTAGTATCTCAAAAGTGGTGGTGAAGATTTTGGAAAAATTGGTCAGGGCCCAATTTTTCCAAAATTGGGCCCTGAATACAGCATGGCAGACTGCTGCATAAATTGGAGAAAATGGGTTTGGGTTATACAATATTAGCATGGATAAGGGGATGGCTGACTGACAGATATCAAAAAATGGTATACGGGGGATCTGAGTCTGCAAGGTTTAAGGTAATAAGTGGCGTATCACAAGGATCAGTGCTTGGTCCACTGTTAATGATATTGGGAAGGATTTGACAGCGACATACAGCTATTTGCTGATGATGCAAAGATAGGTAGGATAATCAGGAATGCTGCTGATATGCTGTATTTGCAGAATGATCTGAATAGGCTGGAATTGTGGATATGGGAAAATGGGTGTCAGTTCAATGTCAGTAAATGTAAAGGCATTCGCTTCGGCATGATTAGATATCCAATGTTGTATTATATTGGTGGGATTAGGCTAGGAGAAACTGATGAGGCTAGGGATCTTGGAGTGTTAATGGATAGAAAGTTGAAGCTTAGGGGCCATGTGGCAAAGATTGCAAATACAACTCAAATGATAATTTTAATGCTGAAACGAACGTTCACATGTAAAGATAAGGATGTTATTTTGCCTCTTTGCAAGGCCCTGACTTGGACTATTGTGCGCAGGTCTGGTCTCCTGGTTTCCGTTGTGATTCTGATATATTGGAGAGAGTACAAATGAGAGTGTTAAAAATTATATCAGGATGGTGGAATACTGATTATTAAGATAGATTGAGAATTTGTAGGCTGTAGACACTAGCCAACAGGAGAAAGAGAGGTGATATGATTGAGACTTAAAAACTTCTAAAAGACTCATACAGAATTTCAATTGATGGAATTTTTCAATTTATGGAGGTGGGGAAAGGACGAGAGGGTATCCTTGGAAGCTGAGAGTGAAGGCCGCCAAAAAGGGTATGAGGGCTAGATTTTTTCTCAGAGGGTGGTGTGTGATTGGAATGGATTGCCATTGGATGGTGTGAGTGCAAGCAGTGTGAATGAATTCAAGAATAAGTATGACAGCTGGTGTGTGTGTGTAGTATGTGGCCTCCCTCGATGAGTCTCTGACTCCCTGGAGGTGTCTCTTAATAATAATAATAATAATAACAATAATAATAATAATTTCAGTATCCACGTAGTTTTATGTTCCAAAAATCTCGACATGAATAACAACAGTTATGGAAATTTAAACATGAAATTTGTAAGTCTTAATCATATCATCCCTCTTTCTCCTCCTTGCTAGTGTTTATAGTTCACAAATTCTTGATCTCTTTCCATAATCTATATTCGACAATCCCGATATTATCTTTAGCACTCTCCTTTGCACTCTGTCTATTGCACTCTATTAGCATCACCATGGAAACCAGACCTGCGTACAATAGTACGCAGTTCTTTTTCCATATCATTGTCTTGAGGCTAAATGACTTCCTTATCATTACTTGTCAAGGTTCTTTCAGCATTGCAATTATCCTCTGAGTTGTATTCGCAATGTTTGTTGTATGGTCCACTTCCACCTTATTCAAATCATTCTACAAATAATTCATAGCAGTCACATTCCTGATTACCCTGCCTATCTTTGCATCAGCAGCAAACAGCTGTATGTCGCTTGTGAAATCCTTTCCAATATCATTAATGTAAAGATTGAATAACAATGGACTAAGGACACCACCAGTCATCTTCTCTTGCAGAGTCGCATTCCCCCCGTACCACTTTTTGATATTTGTCTGTCAGCCATTCTCTTATCCAGACTAATATTTTATAATCCAATCCAATATTGAGCATCCGTAGCTCAGTCGGTATAGACGAAGCCCTTCAGTCGGAAAGACCTGAGTTCGATTCGATAAACCACCACCATCGGAATCACATCAAAAATGATGAGGTTGACATTTTGAAACAGCTGTCCGTTAACCAAATTCGATTCGAACCTATGACGTAAGCAAAGGAATAGAGTCTAATAGTATCCATTGACCGGAAAAAATCTTTCTTTTTCCACTTACAACGTTAATTTTCACTCATTTCTCCTAGCAGAATATCATTGTCCATATAGATATTACTTGGAACAGGAAACTCGTCGCTTCATCTTTATTATGTAGACTGTTATGAATGTCAGAGAAGGTTAAGTCTTAGTTCGAAGATGTTTCATCATGGTCATTGTCGTTGTTGTTCAAAAAAAAAAAAAAAAAATTGTCGCTTGTTCAAAAGTAATACCATGAACAAATTTCACAGCTGATATCGAATTTAATAACTCAAATACCATCTCAGCTGGGAAATTTGCTTCTCACTTGGAAAACCTTAATGAACACTTAGGTGTATTTACTTAGGCTAAGGACAAATATTTTGATAATGAAGATAACAGTATGGTGCATATATCGGTTTTACTATTTAAACTGAACTCACAGATTAGAGAGACAATTGTTAGAATATCTATCGTATTAAAAATACCTATAGCAAGAGCAGTCCCGATCACAGGCATTATAATATGTACTTGAGAAGGTGTTGTAGTTCTTTACGAGTTAGCTTCCCCATCCACGCTCACCTCTTAATACACTATGTTGACATAAGTATTGGGACACCCTACTGATTGCATATCAGTATGAAGCATACCGATATGCAATATCAGTAAATAACCACAAGAAAGAACATACTAGTAGCAGAGTTATGAAGGTAATTTATATTCTTATATACTCTTATGTTCTTTCTTGTGCTTATATCAGTTGCTTTAATATCATTTTCATTGTAGGTGTCTCTCAGAACGTTTCAGCCCCCGCCTACCTCGTATGTCAGATGCTAGCTGAGTATGAAAGATTATAAATATGATATAATACTATAATATAATATAACAGGATATCTATAATGAAATTATAGATATCCTGTTCATTAAGGATTCTACTTCTACTATCTTTCTAACCAAAGACCAGCGAAGACATATAGTGAGATGTTTTTGGCGAAGTCGGGTAGGTATCTTCGTGTAAGTATCAACATAGAAGTTGGAACAACATAGAAGTTGGAATAAGAAAATAATGCCAGCAGGTCAGCTTTTTCTGTGGGTAATATTATAATATATCTACTGAATGTAAGAGGTGGAAACGTGGAGGAAAAGTTGTATCCAATGGCCTTGCCGATAGAAGAATTGATTCCCATTTGAGCAGGAGGAAAGTTTTCTTTCCTTTTGACCATTCAAGGCTGATTTTTTTTTTTTTTTTTTTTTTGAATATTGTTGTTGCTGTTTTATTATAGGTTAAGTGTGAATATCTGTTATCTATATTCACATATCTACCGGTATATATCTATTATATTTGCATAATATATGCATCTGTATAATAGATATACATAATATAATATACCTCTGATTGACTACCGGTGATTAGATATCGCCTGTTCCCTATAAAGGAATAAAAGGCGTTAGCTGATAGCTGATTATAATAATATACAACAAAATAGTTGTAGTTTGTTTGTCGACTAAGACGGATGGTTCCAAAGAAGTTAATATCCCTTGAGGATTATTATTACGTAAAATCTCCATGGAGTCTAAGGATTCATCAGGAGTGAACACTTCACGTCACACAACTTACCATCTCCATTAATTAATCCATCCTATTTACATATTACGTACTCTATCTGTTTTAATTCTTGTTTGAAGGATAATACACTACATAATACATTAATGAGGTGAAAATATTAGCAGCAGTATACCACATTGGTGGAACTGTACTCCAGGAGATTGATGAGGCCAGGGACTTGGGAGTGTTTGTGGATAGGGAGATGAAGTTTAGGGGACACATTGCAAAAGTAGCTAAATCAGCTCATCAACTCACTTAGTTGGTGGAAAATACCTTGACGAGCACAGACAAGCAAGTTATTGTACCTCTGTACCGAGCCTTGGTAGGACCTCATCTCGACTACTGTGCCCAGATTTGGTCACCTAGGTTTCTTCTTGATGGGGATGGGGAGGAGGTGGAGAGGATCTAGAGGCGGGTGACCAAGATGATAGCAGGTCTATGGAATGAACCTTATGAGAACAGGTTGAAGATTTGTGGGTTGCAGAAATTAGTTAATAGACGGAAAAGGGGAGATATGATTGACCCATTCAAATTGCTAAAGGGTTTCTATAGGATTAACTCAGGATATTTTTGAGATCAGGACTGGTGGTGGGAGAACTAGGTGTCCCCTAGTGGCAAGAGTGTCCCCTTTGGCAAGAGTGTGGTTAGCAGGGGTGTTAGAGCTGGGTTCTTTACTTTAGCGTGATAAATGAGTGGAATAAGCTGCCAAAGTCTGTTGTGGGTGCTATGACAGTGAATGAGTTCAAGGCAAGGTATGAAGATAGATACTGTGAGAATGTCGTATAGTTGTGGACATGATGTTTAGGGCCTCCCTCGATGAGTCTAAGGACTCCCTGGAGTCGCTCGTAATAATAATAATAATAATAATAATAATAATAATAATAATAATAATAATAATAATAATAATAATAATACACTACATAATTCACTATCACAATATACTACGCCATCTACAGCCCACAATTAGTATTTTTGTAAAGTGCGTGTGTTTTTTAACCTATTGGCTTGTATGAAGGATGAAAATTCACAGTTTCCAACAGAAAAAACTGTGCTTCTGCCATATGACAGTAACTAACTCTAGATTAAAGATAAAGGGCGCATTGCCCGTTCTTTTTGAACAGCGCTACGAAGGCGCTTGCTGGGGATTTTTATAATTTTTCTAGTGTTCTAATGTTGCTCTTTGTGTATCATTGCAATAGTACACAAAGAGCAAAAAACATGATATTAATATCATTATTATATATTATGTAGCTACGATCGGAAACACCAGTTACAGCCACTTAGCTTGTACACACATTGTACTTCTTAGTACATGGGTGTACAAGCGTATAGGGATGATAGGAGTGAGGAAGAAAGCCTTTTGAAGAGGATTTTAGTATCTTATTCCTCACTGATAACTTTACGTTGTACAGACTTCAGCATTCAAAATCATCTTTAAAATAACTGTTCATTTTCTAAACAAATCAAAATAGATTTAATAAAGTTCACTGCAACGAGTAATTAATTCAAAGGTCACGGAACCGCATATTAAATTATTTTTAAAGGAAATTCATTTACATTTTTCTTCAAAACAAGGATAAAAACAAATGTTAATTGCTTATGACTCTAAAATATATGTTCAATACGAATAATATTATTTTTTACTGATACTTTGTAATTAAGTCTTCCATGCCGCTTTTCCTGTAGTAAAAAATAATAAAAAAAAAAGATAAGGAAAAAAAAACTAGTCATGCTCATTTGGGATCCGGTTACTTTGTCATCAAGTAGGGTTATCTTCCAGGAGGAAGTCACATCACAATTAATACATAGCGTAAAAATGTAGAAAAATCTAGATGTTACATACAGAGGGAAAACAATAGCGTATAGTGATTGTTGGCTGACACAATTATGGGGTGAACACAAAACCTTCATTCTTTGTCAGTGTCATCATTCTTCCAAAAGAAGACAAGTTAATAGGAGTACGGAAGAAAAGAAACAAAATTCTTTGTAAACTAAAGCTTTATAACTTGCCATTTGTCCCGACCACTAATTACTTACCCGACCAGCGTGAAAGGTATTCCACTCTATGTAAGCCTAATGGTGCACAAGCCACACCTATGTAGTTAACTTTAAAGTCACCGGCTTCTATGTGAAATCTCCGAATCAGATAATTACAGACTTTAATGTATAATTTATCGTGCAGTATAGATAATTTATTTGTTGTCCTATAATATTTCAAAGCTTTTATAACCGTTTTAATTTCCACAATGGCGGATATAGGGTTGGGTAGGGTGCAGCTGCTCCACCCCCTCAAAAATTGACTAACATATGACGTTAAACAACGCATTTTTATTTATTTTTTTTTAAAGTAATAACTGCCCGATAGGGGTTCGCTTGCGCCCAAGGTCTTTCCGATATTAATTGCAGGAAAAAGGATGCAAAAAACGGTTTTAGTCAAACAAAGAATGAACATCAAATAAAGTTTTTATAGCACATTTAAAAAAAAAAAAAATTAAAAAAAGGGCTTTATATTTCGAACTCATTATAGTATCGATTTTATGTGATGATTTATGATTTATGGTGGTAATATTTTAAATACAAAACTTTCCAAAAATATGCATAATTTAAATTCTTTGAAAGTACATCAAGTGGGACGGTGGCTTTTTTTTTTCTTCTTTTTTCTTTTAGTGAATGAATCTTAAAGGAGGAATAAACTGGCCATGCTCCTTTCGGAATTATTTAGACGTATTTAATTAAAATGTCCTGTTGGGAATCTGCTAAAAGTTGTCGCATTCTGGTTAAAATCAGATCATTTTAATGCAAAAATAGGTAAAAATATAATTCAAACAATATTTTTCATATTAATCCACACGCGACTGATTATATAAGTTATAGCACATTAGTGCCATGTGTAGACAGAAGTTAAGGCAAAAGGAGCTTATTGATATTCTTCTTGAATAGCTGAAGATTGTAGTTGGGAAACACTTCTTGAGAAAAGATGTTCAGGAGATATAGACAGATGGAATTCAGAAAGAGGAATAGGAGAAGCATGTTCATTGAGTTTACTAGTGGACTGATAAAAGGATGTTGGACATGCTTAGCGAAAAGCTTTAGTTTCCTAAAGGAGAGATCTGATCTTGACTTTTACCTCTGATCTTATCTATGGATCTGGATAAGCAAAGAGAAGTTATTATTATTATTTTTTAATTTTTTTAGAAAAACGATAGACCTGTGTTTTCGTAGCATTGAAGATGACTAAGTACTCCACACTCCATTGGTTGTAGATATTCTTGAAGGGATGCTTGTATATTGCCGGCAAAGGTTGGTCGATTGGTAGAGCCTCTGCTACTAATGGCTCAGTTAAGTAAGTTTGAGCGCGGTTAGTAGTTGGCAGGGAACCAATCGTTCGATGCTGTTGGCGCACTCTCCCTTGATCAGTCTTTGGACTCCCTGGAGGTGTCAAATAATAATAATAATATTATGTCTGTCAAATGAGTAGAAGGAATGGCGTGTAACATGAGCAGCAAAAATATAAATAGGATTTGAAGTCCTGATCAAAGGTCTTTTATGTATAGGAGAAAAAAAAAGGGGTAGGCGATAAAAGAGAGCGCTGGATTATGTCTGTCATAATATTATGTTATATTATGTCTGTCAAATGAGTAGAAGGAATGGCGTGTAACATGAGCAGCAAAAATATAAATAGGATTTGAAGTCCTGATCAAAGGTCTTTTATGTATAGGAGAAAAAAAAAGGGGTAGGCGATAAAAGAGAGCGCTGGATTACTCCTGCATAAAAAGTACAGATGATTATAAATATCCTCAAATAAATATCATGTTATAGATGATAATAAATAAGCTGTGTATAGTTTACAGCAAATGTATGTAGAGCCAAAAACGCTTCTAGACTCAATTGTTGCAATAATGAATGAGATTTCACCATACACAGAATACCATTATGGTGGTTTCGAACAATTTCTATGTTTGTTATCATTGTTCTGGGTAATTTCTCGGAGCATTTTTATGCTTATTTAATAGTGGGAAAAGACAGTATTCATCAGAGATGACGGTTAGCAGTCACAGTATTTTCCAGAAAAAGAAATAAAAGAAAGAAATTAAAAAAAAAAAAAAAAAAAACAGAAAACAAAACAAAAACAAGGCGATTGGGGGAGAAGGAAAGTAATAATGTCTCTATCGCACCCAATGATATTTAATCATACTTGTTTCATATAACTCGGAAAAGAAATAAACTGCGTAAATATCGATATCTAGCATTTTTTTTTCTTATTCAAAAAACTCACCAGCATGCTCCACTTGCTCGTATATAATTCTGCTATCTGTCGTGCTTGATAAATCGAGACATCCCTGTTCTGATGCAAGCCTACTTAAAATGTATCACCTAAAGACTGTATGAAATAAGAAATAAAAGGAAAAAATGCAAATGATTTATGAACAGGTTAGAAAAGAAAGTTCTTGTGCTTTATAATTGAAGTCATTGTATATGATCTTCTTCACTTTTGTTGTATTGTGTTCCGTACGTGGAACTGAAAAAAAAAAAAATTCCCCTTTTCCGGTAAAATCACATTTTAACTTTTGTGCTGAGGTTCCTAATTATTTTACAGTTTTCTTAGAGAAAGCAAGTGAAAGCATACTAAGATCGGGTTTCAATGTTTTGTTGCTCGTAGGAAATTGTTTTATAGCCTTTTGTCTACTGAAGGCTCACTAAAACAATCGTTTTATTGCAAGTAAAGCGAGAGGAAAGGAAGAAAACGCATGTTAATCTGTCCCTTAGTTTATCCTCCTGACTTCCATGTCATTTGAAGAGAAAACTTTAAGCAAACCTTATATAATTCTTAACGATGAGCTACATTTGCCATTTTACTGCACACAAAAATCGAACTTTATTTAAACGGTCAGCTTAGCTGAAAAAAGCATTGCACGTGATCACACCTTTGATGTTTGTGTGTGACGTCATGTAGAATAGATTTATAGTGTTATTTTCTCTTAATAATAATAATAATAATAATAATTATTATTATTATTATTATTATTATTATTATTATTATTATTATTATTATTATTATTATTCTAAATACATAATATAAAGGCAAAAAAGTATTACTAAATTTTTTTTAATTGAAATCCAATGTAGGAATTGCAGCACTTAGTGCTAAACTCTGTAAAATTATAAGGAGCAATGTCACACAAGATGTTTTGTGACATTGTATGTACAAATATTGTATGTACAAATATTTTAGCAATCAATAAATTATCTGACAGTTCCAAAAAAAAGTTATATCGTCCAAGCACCACCAAACAGTTACACTGCATCAGTCATAAAGTGCAAAGTAGCAGACCATTACTTCACCGCTCTAAACCTGCACACCAAGACAATATCCATGCAATGTCCCACAGAAGAAAAGCGACAGAAAACAATAATAGACGAAGAAATAGTCAACCACGAAATAAGAAAAACAGACTGGGAACACCTAGCATCAGATTCAGCAGATATCTTATACAACAACATTAAACTCACACTGGAGGAAATATATAAGAAAGCTACAAAGAAAGTCAGAATTCGTTCAAAAACAACACAAAATCCTTAAATAACACAAAACTTAATCCTAGAAATACACAGAAAGGACGCCTTATAGAAAGAATTAAAGCGATATCGAAATAACCCAGCTTTAAAAACTGAATATAAGATAACAAGGAATCGCCTTACAACACAAATCAGAAATGCAAAAAGAAGCTACTACAGAGACAAACTAACCTCTGCATAAAACAACATGAAACAAACCTGGCATCTGATCAGTGAGATGCTAGATTGTGTTCCCAACACCACCGCCACCGAAACCATAAAACACAGCTTCATGAAAGACGCAAAACTTATCCAACAACTAGCAAATGACTTTAACCAATACTTTGCAGACTCCATCCAAGAACTGCACAGAAATATTCCCCCAATCACAAAACGAGACCCTCCACTTGGACCACAATCAAAACAGACATTATGGTTCCCAACCATAAAAGAAGCAGAACTTCTCTCTGCAATACATCAAATCAAACCAAACAAAGGCCCAGGAATTGATGGTATAAGACCTAAAGATATAAAGCAACATGCAACTAGTTTAAGTCCTATCCTACTAAAATTAATAAATAAAATATTTAAAACAGGACAGATACCAAGTATGCTAAAGACCGCCATAATCACACCCATATACAAACATGGAAAAAGAAATTTAATCAGCAATTACAAACCCATAGCAACATTACCAATTATCAATCAAATTATGGAGCAGATCATACTGAAGAAACTCACGGCATACACAGAGACCTTTCACATTATCCCCAAAACACAATAGGGTTTTCAGAAAAATGAGGGAACAACATCTCTATTCGAAGACTTTACAGACGTAATTAATACCGCCTTAGACAAAAACAAAATTGCCATGGTAGTCTTTAGTGATCTAACTAAAGCATTCGATACACTCACACATCAAACCTTGTTAGAAAAGCTGAGGCATGATGGAATAGACGGGTCTCTTCACAGGTGGTTTACAAACTACCTTCAAAATAGAAAGCATATCACACGCATCGGATCAAACCGAAGCAGAGAGCTACCAGTAACCTGTGGAGTACCACAGGGAGCTGTACTCTCCCCAACTCTATTCAACATTTACACTCACGATATTAACCAGCTACCTCTCAAAGGTAAGATATTCCAATACGCAGACGATACAGCAATAATATCCATTCACAATAACGCAAGCATAGCCCAAACAAATATGCAACATGACATAAATCTGATCATAAACTGGCTCACGAAAAACTCCATACACCTAAACTCAGAAAAGACAAAATTGATGATATTCAAAAATCTACTGACGCGACCAGTTGATAACAAATATATAACCATCCAACATCCACTTTCCAACATAATAAACACACAGAACAGCAAAATCACTCAGCTTGAAACAATACGATACCTTGGAATTTACTTCGATGCAGATATGAACTGGAATAGCCACATAAACCATCTACACAACAAACTCCGAACAATAAGTGGCAAACTCTACAGGTTAAAAGACATAGTTACCATACGCCTAAAAACACTAATATACAAAGCACTATGCCAAAATATACTAAGATACGCTATAACAACGTATGCTTTCTGTGCACCCTACAAATTAAATAGATTAATGTCGCTACAGTACAAAATGATAAAACTGAGCTTTTGGGAACAAAGAGAAAATAACGACTTTATATATACTGCAATGTCAGAACACAAAATACTGACAGCAAAACATTTATGTCACTATGCAGCTTTGCTAAAACATTATTTCGATGCCAACTATAGGACAGTCAGAAATACATACCGTATAACAAGACCTCAGACAACTAATTATATCACATATAAATACAATAATCACTACGGAAAGGCCACGCGAAACTTCTACATCCCAGACATGACAAATTACCTTTTGAATACAGAAACCTTATAAACTACAATAGCCTGAAAAGAGCTCTAAGGACATACTACGAACAAGAAACACGCACCCAAAATACCATACAAACTTAATGAAACACAATATATTCGTTCAGGCTTCCAGCGCATCAATACATTCTACATTCCAAGTTTGTGTGTGTGTGTGTGTGTGTGCGTGTGTGTGTGTGTGTGTGTGTGTGTGTGTGTGTGTGTGTGTGTGTGTGTGTGTGTGTGTGTGTGTGTGTGTGTGTGTGTGTGTGTGTGTGTGTGTGTGTGTGTGTGTGTGTGTGTGTGTGTGTGTGTGTGTGTGTGTGTGTGTGTGTGTGTGTGTGTGTGTGTGTGTGTGTGTGTGTGTGTGTGTGTGTGTGTGTGTGTGTGTGTGTGTGTGTGTGTGCGTGCGTGCGTGCGTGCGTGCGTGCGTGCGTGCGAATTTATCAATCATAGATTTCGTAGCTTCCCAACAAAGCAAAAAAAAACAATAAATAATTACCAACTGGTGTCATCCTCAGATAAGCTTACATATAAGCTTCGAGGATGAAAGCAGAGAAATTAGTTCTCATCCAGGATGTATCATATGTAACCATGCATGTAATGTACGTATCACATGTAAACCAATGTATGTAATGTAAGTATCATATGTAAACAAATGTAAGTAATGTATGTAATAACTGTAACAAAAGTATGCAATATAGAGTGATTATATCCATTGATATTGTATATATAGAGTATAAAAATTGCAAAGAACCATCTGTAATAATCATCATTATGATTATTATAATATATGTTGTAAACATTTATTATTATTCAAAAAAACTTTATGTACGAGAAAATATTTGTTATGCATAATTGTGTTCCTATAATGTATGTAATTTATCTGAGAAATAATAAAAATGTTTTAAAAAAATTATTATTATTATAAAAGCTAATCCTAGCTTCGCAGTAGGTGGGATTAGCAAGGCTTAATCAAATAATCCTCATTAGCCAATCACTACAATTAACTTCAAAGTCACAAAACCTTAACTGATAATATTAAACCGAAAAATATAATATGTAAATAGTCTAAATACAAATAGCCGTATGATAAAGATAACACTTTGTCAAATAAAAAAAGTGAAATAAATAAATATATATAATAAAATGTAAAATGCAGCATGTAATCATATCAACTACCTTGTGTAACTCTGAACAATATTTGCAAACCATTACTGTAATCGTTATTATTCTGTTGCATGAATTCCACATTATGTAATTATATAGATATTAAGAGTGAAAAGTGTAACGTAAGAAATTATAGTATTGTTGCCTAAATATTATAAAATATATGTCATTCTCTGAGAGGTAGTGATAAGTGAAAGTAAAGTGATGTAACGAATTGTAACATATGGTTAGTACAGAATTGTAAAGTTTTAAAATTGCAAAGTTTAATTGGTTCATTGTTACTGTCGATCTTTTTTTTTTTTAATTTTAATTATTATTGTGAAAAGTGAAATTAATACATATGGCATGTTAATAAAAAAAAGTAATTGTTAATGTGAATTGTGAATAAAAATGAATTGTAAAATTAAAATGTAAATGACAAAATGCAAAAATACCTGTTTTAATGCAAAATTGTAACTGTAAATTGTTTTTGTTAGGATTACTATTCATTTTAACATTAATAATAATATTCCATTGTCCTAATCATAATAATTTTAATAACATGTAACAAAATGTATTCTACACCCATGTAATTTCTTTGAAAGATAATAAACAGTTAATTTTTTTTTTTTTAAATATTATGTACGAGCAAGTATCTATTATGCACAATTGAGCTCATGTAATGTATTATAAATATTATGTATAAATAATAACGTTTGATTGATTGAAAGAAAAAAAATATTCTCTGAAAAATTATAGCGTAACTTAATTTATTTTTTATTAATTTTTAGACTTTGTTGCTTGGGCCGAAACTAAACCAAACCAAAGTTTAAAAATACTGTAGGAATCAATCTCTGAATTTCATCAAATTTCTTCTGGCGCACAGTGTATAAGGAGCCATTTGAAAAACATTCTCAATATGGAGATGACATCATTCCTGATGTCAGCTCCACCTCAAACACCATTATAAAATTTTCTTCAGAATTACAAACAAATAATTTCCTTGATATGGCAGGTGTTCTGAAAAGCTGAAAATTCTATCTGTAAGGAACTAACCCACACAAACATCTTCATGTGTTGATATCATGTGATATCTTTGTGTTCTGATTCACGATCATAAACATCAGAAATTCAGCGTCATTTCAACACTTGGAGCAGGTGCTCATCGTCTAATTACCAGTGAGAATGATCTGTCCAATCTACAGCTGGATGCACATTTGCTTGCCAATTCTCGTTGGCTGGCAAATTTGCGTTGTGCAATTTTCAGCTGGTTGCCGAGTTAATATATCTTTGGCACATGCAAGCATGGCCCCCCCACAAGGGGGGATGACAGGACTCTAGCCTGGGGACCCGAAATTAGGGGGACCGTCTTGTCGGGTCGGCCAGTTAAGTGAGACTAACAAAAGACAAAAAGAAACTTTATAAAATACGAATGAATATGTGCCGAGAGGGACTACTAGCTTTTGCAATCATTTATGCACCCCGTCGTTTCAATGCCGACGCTGCGCCGACTTTATCGGCACACTACCCTACCAGTGCCTACGATGCGTATGCTACGGATGCATAGAGAAATTTATTTTATTCGTAAGAGAGAGAAAGCTTTATTTGATAGTTTTAGTTGGTTAAGTTGATCTCAAGAAACTGAAATTTTTCTACAAAATTCTTTATTTGAGAAGAATTTGTATTATTTGAATTAAAATTTTTCTAGTTAGTAAGTAAAAGAAAATATAAAGCTTTTTTAGTTATGATTTTTTGTATGAAACAAACTTAATTATATTTCTTTTCAGATCATACAAATTTGAGAAAATAAATATATTTAAATAAATTACTCTCAAGCAAGAAAAGACGTTCTAGTTAAAATAAATAAAATCCAATGTTTGATTCAAAGTACAAACGTAAGTCCGGAGCTCAGAAGAGGAAACTTAAATCCGAGAGAGAATCGAAAGCATCGCGAGGTCGTCAATTCATAATCAAATTTTTCAAATCTGAAAATGAAAAGGAAATAGTTCCCAGTACTGATCATAGTGAAGGTGGTGATAATGTTTGTGACATTGAAATCCAAACAGAATATCAGCGTCAAATCGAAACTCATAAAGCAGTCGAAAGTCAAGCGACTGTTACATGTGAACCTCTTGCAACTGAAGAAAAGGCCGCAAGTGAAAAACCTGCAGGAGGAGTGACTATGGAAGAATATGATGCAGTTGTAGGGCCTGTTGAAAAATCTGATATAAAATATGATGACCCTAGTACTTGGCCCAGAGTAATCTCAAACAACATGCGGCAAAAGATAGTACGAACTATCAGCTTTCAAGAATTCCAAAAGATTTATAAGGAATTGCCAAGAGATCTTAATGGTAGGAAATTTCAAGATTCTTTGTTCTATACGAAAACGAAAGATGAAAGAACAAGAGAACATTTTCCAAGAGAATGGTTAACATGGGGTGTATCGAAAGAAACTCTTTATTGTCTACCATGTCGTATTTTTTGCGACTCTAATAACAAAAACTTAAGCAGTTTAGCCCAAGAAGGATTTTTTCGCCTAGAAATAAGCCTTGGAAAAAGTTGTATGATATGTTGCCTCTTCACGAAAATAGTGCTGAACACAGAGAACAATATCTGGCTTGGAAATCCCTTTTGCAGTCATTGAAAAGACATGGAATCGATAAAGACTTACAACTACAAATTCAATATGAAACAAATAAGTGGAGAGCACTTTTGCAACGGATTGTAAACGTAACGTTATTTTTATCATCCAGAGGTTTAGCATTTCAAGGAAAGAACATGAAGATTGAAGATGTTCATAATGGGAATTTCTTAGGTATATTAGAATTAATTGGAAATTACGATGATGTAACACGACAACCTCTCCACAAAGTTCAACAAAATCAGATGGAAGGTAAAATTATGAAAGATATGCACATTATTTGTCTTGGAATTCGCAAAATGAGTTTATTGGCCTTTGCACGGGCAAAGTTGTCCAAACTATTCTAGACCAAACAAGAGACGCAATTTTCTACGGAATAATAATAGACGCAACATCAGATATCTCCCACAATGAACAAAACGTCCTAATTCTCAGATACATATCACAAAACCAAGACTCAAGCGAATTTGAAATCAATGAATGTTTCATTGAATTCATGAACTTTACTGGAAAAACTGGAGAAAAAATAACTGAAGAAATACTCGCCACTCTGGAAAAAACAGTATACCTCTCGAAGATTGCCGTTCACAAGGTTACGACAATGGCGCAAATATGTGTGGAAAAATAAGCGGTGTAAAAACTCTCATTTTACAAAAGAACAAATGTGCTTTATTCTCTCTCTGCGGAGCACATTCACCAAATCGCTTAGGAGTCAATGCTGCCAAAATTAACCCAAATGTTATAACGTTTTTTGGGAATGTAGGGAGCTTCTACTCTTTCTTTACTCACAGTCTTGCACGCTGGAAAGTATTTAAAAAACACATACCACTACATCTTCAAAGTCTTTCAGAAACAAGGTGGAGTGTAAGAATTCAAGTTATGCGCCCAATTGTTAAACATTATCCTGGTGTACTTGTTATGTTAGATATCATTCTCGAAGAGATGGACACAGAATTAACTCCTTCAACACTGAGCACAATTAAAGGCTTGAAAAAATATTTCAGATCTTATAAAAGTACGCTAATGACAATGTTTTGGCACAAAATATTAGCAAATATTGACAATAAGAACATTATTATAGAAAGTCAAGGAATATTTCTTGAGGCCCAGTCCGCAATTATAAGAGAATTAGTACAAGAGATACAACACTCGCGTCACTCGTGGGAAAGTGTTGTCCAAGAAGCAAAAGTAGTTGCTGAAGCAATCGGTGTGCAACCTCAATTTTGCGAAAATCGAGAAACTACTGTGGAACCTGAACAAGATTTCAAAATGTTCGTAATTTATCCAGTATTGGATTTCATTATGAATGATTTAAAACCAAGGTTTGAAGCAGCAGATCATATATATGTGAATTATTCTCACCTATTTTAAATTTTCACAACTTGGACGATGGTCAACTTATCGCACAAGCAGCAAAATTTGTGAATAGGCATGAAAAACATCTAACTGTTAGAAGAGTTACTGAATGAAATTCTTCACCTTAAAAGTATTCATAAAAAAGTTTTTGGCACAGAAACAAGTCCGGTGAGACTTCTGAACGCAATTCATGACAAAAACCTGCAAGGTATATTTGCTAATATCTGCCTCGCCATTAAACTATTTTGCATAATACCGGTTACTGTTTCTTCAGCTGAGAGATCATTCAGCAGACTGGCCAATTCATTGAAAACATGACAAAGAAGCCCAAGTAGCCAAGAACGACTTAATCACCTAGCAATTTTGTGCATCGAAAATGATTTGGCTAAGCGGGTTGATTTTACTGACATTATTGATAAATTTGCGTCGACAAAAGCTAGAAAATATACTTTGAAGTAATTTTGAATATTATTATTAGTTTGTATTATGTAGAGGTTGGTAGTTTTTTAAATAAATATTACTTTTGTGTTATCATTTAAACTAATTGAGCCTAAACCCTGCAGACTGTATAGCAATGCGTTGTCCTTAACCTGAACGACAGGTAAGGGGGCCCGCCAAAAATTCTGGTCTGGGGATCCGCTTCAGGATCTGGGGGACATGCATGCAAGTATGGTTTTCTCCTGGAAACTTGAGTTTTTAAACCCTGGCAAGTGAAATAAAAAATTGACAGCAGAGATCACGCTTTCAGACAAAAATGTATATTGTTAGAATTAGGGAATGGCAGCAGTTGTCTACCATAGTTTCCTTTCCAGATGCCTATAAAATCATTGATAGTTTGGTTTCCCACCATGACACTTGTTGCAGATTCGATACTAGTTTTCGATTAAACGAACTTTTTTCCAGCCAATTTCCAACTCAGTCGATATTTTATTTCATTTTGTTCTCTCCCAAAGGCGTTTCAATACTCTAGCTCAGACAAATGATCTTAGAACTCATACTATTTCAGACAATAATACCAGGGAAGGTTAAGCGCGCGCGCACGCACACACACACAACTGTCTGACTCTAGGCCAGCACTGATAAATCAGCAAATCGTCAGTAACCATAAACTGAACTGAACTACAGTGATGACTAAGAGTTTTGCCTGGTTATCGATTCCAAAAATAAATAAATAAAATTCATATCGAATAAACAAATAAATGAAAATAAAATAAAATAAATAAAAAAGTTAGTTAAGAGTGAGTTCATCGACTTCCATTGAAGAATGAAAACACAGCAAGGAATTTATTTATTATTCAACATGGAAATTATATACCTAAACTGATATGCCTAACTTGCGGCAAAGTTTATTATAATTATTGTGATTTTAATAACAACAATAATAATAATCTAACGCCTTTTGTTCCCTTATAGGGAGTAGGCGAGGCCTTTTTATTTCTATCTAGCTTTCGGAGACTGAGTGAGCAGCTAATCAGAGATAGCTGGCCCATGACTATCACTAATAATAGGCGGCCACTGATGAAAAGACAGGCAAACAAGTATTGCTATCTCTTGGTACCTAACAAGATGTGTTGCTGTGTGAAATAATGTGTTTTACGGTCGATTTTCTTGATTTTACGGAAAGAAAAAATTGCTTGCCAGTGTCAGAGATCTACTATCTCGGGAATCGGTCGAAGAAAGGCTTAGAAAAAGTTCCTCCAGTCAGCGACTAGACCCAAACTATAAATATATCTTCATGCGGCCTAGCGCAGAAGATGCAAGCGTCACTTCTACTGAGTTGCACAGACCCTATTGTGATTATTATAAGTATTGTATTATGGTAAAAAAAAAAATAATAACTCCTCTATTGTCTTTTATTGGAAAAGGGAATAGACAAATCGAACCCTAAGACAGACAATCACCTTTAACCTTAACTGATAGTGGAACTCAAGGCTATCAGCGAATATATATATATATATATGTGTGTGTGTGTGTGTTAAAGATATCAAGAAATTTTTTATACTTGGTTTTAATCCTTTTCCCAAGTAAGTAAAACACGTTTTGCGCATGAAATATATTCACGTCTAAGCTACTTGTATATAGAGGCTAATGACTTGATATCACTTGCCTTAGTATGTATCCCATAATGCAAAGCACATAACCCCCTTTCAGGCATGTATAATGCAATGTATAATGGGAAAGACCACTACCCAGATCGGTTTCGACCTTTATTGAGGTCTCTTCAGTGGGAACCAGACCTGGTAGAGATACCAAGGATACAAACTAAGGCAGGTGATATGAAGTCATTATCCTCTATATATACAAGTAGCTCAGACGTGAATATATTTCAACGGCAAAACTTGTTTTGCTTACTTTGGAAAAGGATTAAAACCAAGTATAAATTTTCTTGGTATCTTTAACGTATATTACACCCAAGGTAAAAAACATTTTACAGATTATACTTTGGAAAAGGATTAAAACAAAGTATAAATTTTCTTGGTATCTTTAACGTATATTATACCAAAGGTAAAAAACGTTTTACAGATTATATATATATATTATTTCTCAAGCAGTGTTAGGAAAGAATTCTACTTATGTGTTCGAAAGATCGACTAACTTGAGAAATTGTCGAAGAATAGCATATGAAAGGTTCCTCTAATCAGCGACTAAAATCTAACCGAGTAAGGTTTTTCTTTGGGCAGTCTAGCAAAATGGAAACAAATTCGATTTCCATAGGGCTACACATGTGTCCTTATGTAAGTTCGATTTTGATTAGGCCATTTTTATAGAAATATTTGACAGAATTATTCACAATTATATTACTAATTCTGTTTTGGATGGATGGATGGATGGATGGATGGATGGCATTTTATATATATATATATATATAAACAGAATTTAGAATCTTCTACGATTTTTTTTTTGGTTATTTATCTGAATTTCAGCTGCAGTTGGATCATTTGTACTTTTTAAAGGAGACAAAAATTATACAAAATTATATGAAACGTGCATAAACCCAAAACAGCTGAAGGTTCGAATCTTGTGATAATAAATGATGGATGTCGCTAGACACAAATGGAATTACGAAGCTCACTTCTTTATAATTATCTTCTTTTAAAATGTAATTACATTATAGAAATAAGAGACCCCCTTTTGCTAACCCATGTTGATATTAGTATTGAGTCATGCGCTGATTTACCCAATATCCTATTCCTAATTAGCTTCGTCAGAATCTTAACTACCACCACACCAGAAATTCAAGCAGTCTGTAATTTGATGCTTCTGTTTTGGTTCCGCCATTATGAGGGTGCCGTAATGCCCTCTTTACGCTCTTTTGGGATTCTTCTAGATGCAACTGTCATTAAATAACGCAGTTAAAAAGCATTATTACATGGCATATTCTACTGATTTTATTGAATAACAAGTAAAAGGTTCAACGCATTAAAGTGTTCGTAATTAATTGGACGGGATATCTAATGTTTTGATGTTTTATGTAGAAACAATTCTTTGTTCTAAATGGGCATACCCGTATGATGTTTAAAAAATAAAATATAATTGCCCTCGTTTTTTTTGTAGTATTATTGTTTTATCCTGGAAAATCAGTGATTTTGTTTGACTTTGAATTTTTATATATATATATATATATATATATATATATATATATATATATATATATATATATATATATATATATATATATATATATATATACACATACATACATATACAGGGTGTCCCAAAATTCACGCAAGAAGTAATTTTGATAGAAAACACAGGTTTTTAATTAAAAATTGTAATTGCTTATTGATTCATAAACTATACAGTATAGGGTTATACATGGAATAGCATATCGGGTAAATGGCCTCCACGGCTTTGCTGGCACATATGCACTCTTTTGTCGAAATTTTCCATGACCGTTTTGCATAAATATGGATGATTTTCATTGATACAGCGCTAAGTTCCTCCTTCAAGGCGTGGGTGGTCGTAGGCTTGTTGGCATAAACCTTAGACTTCAAAAAACCCCAAAGAAAAAAGTCCAACGGCGTTAAGTATCATGATCTGGGCGGCCAATTCTGATAACCAAAACGGGAAATTACACGACCAGGAAATGACTCATGCAGTAATTGAATTGTTTCTCGGGCTGTATGGCATGTGTCACCATCTTGTTGAAACCACATGTCGTCCACATCCATATCTTGCAATTTAGGCACAAAAACCTGGATTATCATGTCGCGATAGCGAACGCCATTAACTGTTATTGCCTTACCAGCCGCATTTTCGAAGAAGAATGGACCGATGGTGCCCCCAGCCCAAAAAAACAGTGACACGTTGTGGATGCATTTGTTTCTCAACAATCACTCGTGGATTTTCTGAACCCCAAATGCGACAATTTTGTCGATTAACGAAGCCATTAAGATGAAAATGAACCTCATCGCTGAAGATGATTTTGTTCGAAAAACAAGCATCCACTTGTTGTTCCCTAATCCATTCAACGAATGGATTATGGAACAACATAATTCAAATCGTTCGTGAGCATACGCTGTAGAGCTTCTCGAAATGCCCAATTCAAGACCACGGTGCCGAATTGATGTTCCTGAAGTCTCAGCAACACTCTCACGCACTGCTTCGATGTTTTCTGTTGAACGACTTGCTGAAGGACGGCCAGAGTGTATAAGATCACTAATTGATCCAGATTCCTTGAAATTTTTAATTAAATTAAACTGTTCGCAGTTGAAGTTAAATCACTATTCCGACCATAGTTTGTACGAAAATTGCGAACTGTAGTGTAGCTGCCAAACCTTCATTATTTTTAAATATTGCTGAACAATGAAAATGCGTTGTTCTTTCGTGTAGCGCTCCGTTTTTCATAACCCTGAACTGTCAGCTGTCTTTTTTTTTCTCGTTGGCAACACTTTACCGCACAAATGGCGTTAAATTTAAATCTTGCGTGAATTTTGGGACACCCTGTGTGTGTGTGTGTGTGTGTGTGTGTATATATATATATATATAAATTCTAGCCACGTTCTCTTCTCCATCAACGCATCGTTGACTGGCAAAAAACCTCTAATATCCATGTGTGCTATGATGAACTGGAAAGAATAATAATTGAATCTGAAGAAATATTGCTTGATTCGTCTCATATTAATAACAGCCTTAGCTATATTTCTGATGCACACATTGCCACTATCCCAATACTGGCGCACTAATACCAGCTCACGCACGTCGTCAACTTCAGTTGGAACTCTAGTACTCATTCTTTTTTAAATGTACTTGTTTTATACTAATCTGTTAATGTTTTTTTTCATGTGTCTGTTATATTTTTATTTTATTCTTTGCCCATGATACCTGAAGAAGTTGTATTTCAACGAAACTAGTTGTATCGTAACAATAAATTTGTCATTCTCGGTATAAAGTCATTTAATTTCCTTTATTTATTTATATATATATATATAACCAAAGTCTGCTGGGAAAAATCTATTAACATCTTCCGTTGCAATGATGAACTAGAGAGAAAAATCGTGGAATCTAGAGAAATCATCTTAAATCCTGTTCATCTAATGCCGGCAAAGGTTGGTCGATTGGTAGAGCCTCTGCTACTAATGGCTCAGTTAAGTAAGTTTGAGCGCCGTTAGCAGTTGGAAGGGGTATAATCGTTCGATGCTGTTGACACACTCTCCCTCGATGAGTCTTTGGACTCCCTGGAGGTGTTAAATCATAATAACAATAACTTGAGCTACAACCCCCCAGATAGTCATTCAGCTGTAATCATGTACTGGCGTTTACGTGATGCTGAAAGCACCCACTCTCCCAACAATGCAATAAACGAAAGAACAGCTTTAACTACAACGTTTTCATGCTAATTATGTATAGATACTCTCTATGTTGTTCATAGTCTTTTAACCTTCAGTGTTTTTTTTTTTCTTCTTCTTTCTTTTATAATGTCACCTGATGAAGGCTGTTACAGGCCGAAACTAGTCATGTTTTATATTAAAACATTTTTACTTAAATTTCAGTTCTAGTCATTCAATTCTTCATAAAAATATGTATGTTAACCGAGTTAATGATCATTCTTTCATATATATATATATATATATATATATATATATATATATATATATATATATATATATATATATATATATACACATACATACACACACTTAAAACTACAGTTATTGCATAATTTTTTAACACAAATGCAATGCGGATGTAGTTAGTAGCCAGGAGATCCGTGGATAGACTGGATCGCTGTATCTCATTTAGCGTTATCCAGGGTGCATCAAGAGGAGGCGAGCTACATTAAGTGCTTTGTCCCTCGAAAGTGTAATTTCCTAAGTTTCACTTTAATTGTTTGTCTTTTGCATATTTGTACTGATTTATGTACATGCACTTTTAGAATTGTATATATATAGATTGCCATATGGTAAATAAAATAAATAAATGCACATAACCTGAAATGATTTTATTCTTGGGAAAACTAGACTGTATGAGGCTACTGTAGAAAGAATATCAAAAAGGATTATAATATATAAGGACAATATAATATATATATATAAATTTTAAAATAAAATTATATATATTACTACTTGTTCTAAACTCTGTGTTTGTCTAAAATATATTTTTAAGATGTTTACTCCCTGGTATTCACCTGAAGAAGTCGGCATTTCCGATGAAACGAGTAGTGAAACCTTATTAAATCTCTTATATTTTTTCTCGGTGTTTAAATGAGTTAATAATTATAAACACACACATTTACTAACCAAAATGCATCATCATTTTTGTTAGTAGCCACTGCTAAATTTCAGCCACTCTCCTTACGTTATAAGGAGTTACGTTGCTGATTTAACTACGCTAACTAGTCTCGAACTATCTAGTTTTAGAGAACTCGATTATTATTACATGATACCTCCACAGAGTTCCGAAACTCGTCCTGGAAGATCATTCTACACTATACTCAAATTTATTTCGCCCTTCAGATGTATTTTTGATCGGTAACAGTTTTTTTTCTACGACAGTTTTTGGAGGGAGAAAAAAAAATGTATGAGCTAGTACCTCCACCTGCAAACTGACTACTACTAATATAGTATCATGATACTATTACTAATAATGATAGTCACACGTCTAAATTCCTGTAAATCTCGTTTTCTCCTCCCCCCCCCTCTTTCGTGAATTAAAATTTCGTGTTAAAATTATTAAATGCATGTGTTTGATTCAGAGAATTTTTTTTTTATTTTTAATTTTAACCTTTCCAGATGTTTAATCTTTCATAAATAGCTTTCATTACAACTGCAATTTTTCCAAGTGTTGAAATTGCGTTTATAACTTGCTTACTGTATATACAAGATAGTTCAATAATAGTTGTATTGTTAATGGACTATCCAGTATTTATGTTATTTGAAACGTAAACAGCGCTATCGTATACTTGAAAACGCTTCTAATACTAGGATTTGATGTATATAAAGTTGCGATTTTAAGTGTATAATAAATCTTGCCAATTTTCTCGATTCTCGTATTTGGTTCGTAAACTTCCCCTTTCCTCCCTCTCCGCAGTCTAAAATTGTTTAGATGAGGAGGTTTCACCTTTGCCACTGGAGAAGCCACAACGTTTTTTTTTTCTTTCCCAGACATTTATTGCTTGGTGCTGTGATCACTGGGCGGCGCCTTGTGATGAAGTATGAAACTAACGGCAGACGACATACACGCGCCCCAGCCTAAGCTACGACAGAAAAGACTATACGAATTCTTTAACTGTTATCGCTCATTTATCTCACTAGCCTTTCAAACCCTTTAACTTTGCCGCCTTGTAAACAATGATGGACGAGCGGAGTGAGTAAGCTCACGTTCCGATGCTTAGCCCAGTGCTAGTCTGTCAGCACACCGACCACCACTGAAACAGATAATGCTTGCTGGCTTCAGAACTAGTCACGGTCTACGGGCGTCTACGCCAGATGGTAACCTCGTTCTAGTGTGTCGCCGATTCTTATCTTCTCCTGTTACTTCTTCTCCCCCCCCCCCTTGCAATTTGCGAATTTCCCTTCATTATTGTTCTTTTTTTATCATGTTTTTTTTTTAAATATATTATGCTTTAAAAAAAAACTCCAGCAATTGTACTGTTCTAAATTATTTAAATTACTTATAAGAAATAAAATAAATATTTATTATTTTATGTTAATTTCGAAATATAAGACATTCCTTTAATTTCATCATCATGCGTATCAAGGATTCAGGCCTAGCATGGCCTGTTCCGGCCTTAGAAGTCATCGTTGAATCGTTTAAGAGGTCGTCCTGGTTTTCTTTTTCCTAATGGCTTGCACTTTAAGGCTTGTTTTGGTAATCTTTCTGTTTTCATTCTTTGAACGTGTTCCATCCATTTATGTTTATATTTTTTAATTTTTTCTATTATTTCTGGTTCTTGGTTCACTTCTTTCATAATATCTTCGTTTCTTTTGTGATCAAATAGGGTATACTTTGCGGTTTTTCTCATAAGCCCCTTCAATATACCCTATTCCTCCTAGGGGTTTAAATTCGGAAGAAGGCTAGTTCAGAAGCCTTAAGGTAGCAGCCCTACCACTGACCTATTCCATCGTCAGGCTAGTCCCCTGACATGGAGAACATAATCCTACTTGTAAGCTGACAGAAAAAGATAATCCTTTAATTTCGCACTCGGAATTATTTTTCCCAGCCACGTAATAATAATATTATTATACGGATAGTCGACAAAACGGAACACTGGACTCCATACTTCAAAAATCTTCTATACCAAGCAAAGAAGACAAAAACAGAGAAAAACTACAAGTTCCTGTGGACAAAGAATTCCCAGATATTTTTGAGAAAGAATGAAAACACTCGAGTATACATAATTACAAGTGAATCTGACTTACACAGCCTACCAATATAAAACACTAACTCTTTACATCCTTAAGAATAAGATTAGAACTCATTTAAAAACTATATAATGGAGATCTCAAACATAGGCGAACATATCCAGTCAGGCAACATAAACTTCAAGGTCTTTGACTCTTTGAAGAAATGGTCAGACAACATTTCCACCAACACCAACTTCACTATCATACACACAAACATAAGTATAAAAAAAACACTGGCTTACATTGATAACACATCTCAATTATACCATGATAAACATAGATGCGCTAATACTGACCGAAGTTGCAATAAACGACACAGAAATTTACGCATACAACAAATAATTATCAAACATACAACTTATGTAGACCAAACAAAAGAGGAGGTGGGATTATGGCATTTATCAAAGAGAAATACAATGTGACAGAAAAAAAAACTCACTTCGAACATGCGGAAACACTAATTTTGGAACTTACAAATAACCACAATAGTATCAAATAGAGTCTGTATAGCTGAGGAATTAGATAAGTACCAGATCGACATAATAGGGGTGACTGAAATAAAAAAGACCAAAACTGGTGAGATCTTTCTGAGCAATAAATACAAAATGTTATATTCAGGCAATGACAATCAAGGAAAAGAAGGAGTAGCCATAGTATTCAACACAAAATACGAGGCTAATCTTCTTGAATGGCAGTCAGTCTCAAGTAGAGTAATGTGGGCAAATATGAGAATGGGGAACTGGACAATGAGACTTATTTGTGCCTATGGTCCCACAGAAGGTTTTACTAAGGTAGAAGTGGAGGAATTTTTTGAGGCTTTAGAAAAAGCACTGACACAATGAAAAAGGAAAAGTTGGTCCTTGTTGGGGATCTAAATAGTAGAGTAGGAAATGATTGTGAGACATACAAAAATATTTTGGGAAAATTTGGAGAAAAGAGCAAAGCTAATAATAATGGCAAATATCTGTTGGATTTCTGCTCAGGACATGGACTGGTTATTACTAACACCATGTTCCAACATAAAAATGTGCACAAATTCACATGGAGAGAAGAGGCTAGGAATAAGAAAAGTCTCATTGACTATGTTATTGTTGATAGTGATGTTTTCTCCCTGGTGCAGGACACCAGTGTACAGAGGATTTGAAATTGGAAGTGATCACTATTTAGTCTTGAGCAGGATAAAATTGAATTTCATATTGAAAAGAATAACATGTAAGAAAGTTTTAAAGCGAATAAAAGTTGAGCAGCTCTCATATGTGAACTGTAGACTAAAATACAGAAATATTATTGAAAAGAAAATGAAAGAGTTTGAGAACAGGAATCAAACTTTGGAGATTCAGTGGCAAACTCTGAAGGAAACATTGATTGATTCTGCCAGAGAGGCATGTGGTGAGGTTGTGTGCAAGGATAAAAAAATCAGAACTCCCTGGTGGACACAGGAAGTTAAAGAGGCAGTGAAGGAAAAGAAGAAAGCATATCAAAAGTTTCTGGCAAATAAGTCAGCTTTTACTCTTACAGAATACAGAGACAAATGTAAGAAAGCTAAACAGTGTGTAAAACTAGCTAAACAAAAGCAATGGGAGGACTTTGGCAAGAATATAGAAAATAAATATCAAGAAGGTGGCAAAATATACTGGAGGTTGTTGAAGAAGCTTAGGAATGGAGGAAAGTGTGCTGTAAAAGGAATTAGAGATGATAAAGGTGAAATGAAAACAGGAGAAAAAGATATCCTTGAGGTATGGAGTAATTACTTTGAAAAACTGCTAAATGAAACAAGCAGTGATGACAGCACAGTGATAAAAAAACACTGACCAGGCATGCAGTCAGGAATACATATCCATACTTGAAGTAGTAAAAGCCATCAAAGGCTTGAAATGTGGAAAGGCAGCAGGAGTAGATGATATTCGACCAGAAATGCTGAAGTATGGTGGTATAAGAGTCTTACAGTGGCTGCACTGCATAGTTCAGAAAGCCTGGACAGAGGGACGAATTCCCGATGATTGGAGTAGAGCTCTCATAGTACCCATATATAAAAAGGGAAATAAAACTGAATGTGAGAATTACAGAGGTATTTCCCTACTGAGTGTTCCTGGCAAGATCTATGCAAGTATACTTGAGAAACGGTTGAGAA
Organism: Typopeltis vanoorti; assembly: GCF_054136105.1. Classification (NCBI taxonomy): domain Eukaryota; kingdom Metazoa; phylum Arthropoda; class Arachnida; order Uropygi; family Thelyphonidae; genus Typopeltis; species Typopeltis vanoorti. The sequence continues at coordinate 32,566,475 of NC_143567.1, read as the reverse complement.
GAATTGTTGAAGAAAAGTTTGGTGAAGAACAAGCTGGATTCAGGCCAAATAGAGGCTGTCAGGATCAGATCTTCACTTTACGACAAATAGTCGAGAAAGCATGGGAATATAACAAAGATCTGTATTTAAGTTTGGTCGATTTGGAAAAGGCATATGACAAGGTGCCAAGAGAGAAGCTATTCAATACGCTGCAGTTATATGGTGTCAATGGGGCATTATATCAAGCAGTACTTAGTCTTTATTTGAATTGTGAGTCAGCAGTTAGAATTGAAGGAAGTACAGGAAGATGGTTTAATGTTAAATCTGGTGTGAGACAAGGATGTACATTATCCCCTCTGTAATTCATTATCTATATGGATCACATTATGAAGGAATGTGGTATTAAACCTGATATCAAAATTGGAGATGTTAATGTCAGCTCTTTGCTTTATGCGGATGATGTTATACTTCTAAATAAATCCACTACAAGTCTGCAAGATTCTCTGACTAAATTGAATAGCTGTTGTAATAGATATGGTATGAAGGTCAGCAATAAAAAGACAAAGACAATGAAAATAGGCAGAATCATTGAAAATGTCAACTGTGTTGTGAATGGAGAACCTGTGGAACAAGTAAAACATTTCAACTACTTAGGCACAATTTTTACTGAAGATGGTAAACTAAATATTGAAATAGACAACAGAATCAGCAAAGCTGGTATCGTGGGAAGTCAATTGAATAAATTCATATGGAATAAGAAAGAAATTAGTCGGAACACTAAATTAGCTGTATACAAGACTGTGTTCAAACCAATTTTAACTTATGGATCTGAGAGCTGGGTCAGAAGTAAAACACTTGACCAAAGACTAGAGACTGCAGATATGAGAGTCCTGAGAAAGATTAGAGGCGTGAACAGATGGCATCAATGGCAATATCATATTAAAAATGAGGATATTAGGAAAGAACTTGACATTGTCAGCATCAAGGAATGCGTTAGCAGAGCTAATCTCAGATGGTATGGTCACTTAAATAGAATGGGAGAGGAAAGATTAGCAAAACAAGTGTTCTCTACCAAGTTGGCAGGAAAACGACCCAGAGGAAGACCAAGATATAGGTGGATTGATACGGTACAAAGTGCCTTAGACGATAGAAATATAAGATCTGATAATGTTGGAGTCTTGACAAGTAACAGACTGATTTGGAGGAAAATTGTAGATAGGAAGTTAGTAATGATGTAATTTTTTCATGTAGTACTGTCATATCCTGTACACCCCTTGAGGGTACATGGCAGGAATTTGATGATGATGATGATAAAAAAAAAAAATATATCTCCATGGAGTCTGAAGACTCATCGCGGAAGATATTTATAAGGGAATAAAAGACGTTAGCTGATTTTTTTTTCTCATCCATTTAACCCGTAATTCATTTATCTTCCTGATCTTAAGTATGCAGTCTGATACTGTCTCCCTCAAACAATCCCTCACCACTTTTCATGCACTACTGACATTCTCTGTGCAGCTTCTTTTGTCATGACACTGTTGCAAGCTGCCTCCTAAGACTGTCATAATCATCACTTTTGAAATACCACACATACCCTTTCCTGATCGACAATTCCCCATCTTTGACAACCTCCTAGAACAAGACTGTATGATGACTTTCCTTGATCAGAGGCAGATTGGTCACTGCGGTTGTAGATACTTCCTTCGATGCCATTATCAGATCCAACACTCTTAAGCTACTGGTTCCCTCCCATGTAATAATTGCTGGGATTGCATAATTGTGCCAATCCTCACTCTCTAGCTCTCTTATGCTGATGTTTGGTCAAGTCGAGCTAACCAATATCCCCAACTCCTCTCCTTTATTTCTGATGCTTCTTGTATTTGTATGCATGCATTTCAACATCCATTTGCACCCACAATTACCTAGCTTGAATACTCTTACCCACCCACCAATTCATATTCGAAACCTGGGGAACTACATACAATATTACATAATAATTTCCACACTCATACTTATTTGTTCCAGGGGTGGCAAGCCACATTGATATTGTGACTTGATACTGACGATATTCTATTTATGCGCAATCGTAAAAACAAACATCAACTGTTGATGTAAAAACAAACAAATATAAATAAGAGGCTATATCAATATTAGCGTTCAACTATTAAATAAATAAACCACAAATCTAAACATTTTATAAAACATCGAATAATAAAGGAAAGGGAAAAGTGAGGTCGGATAGTTTGGAATATGAAAAAAAAAAAAAAAAAAAAAAAAAAAAAAAAAAAAAAAAAAAAAAGACATTGTGTAGTTATACATTTATTTTTATTCCACATTGTGATACAAATAAAATAAATCCTCTAAAACATCGGTAAAATACAAAGCTAGTCTTTCAACCATGCGTCATTATTAAATGTAAAACTAAACGTATAACATAAGCTACAGTAAAACGTTTAATTTTACGTATATCTTCACAAATTTAAATTGGTATTTGAAAACATGCGCTGTCCTTAGAAAAGACGCATTACAGTAATCATTACTATAATTATTTTACAAAATTTTCAGTCATGAAACGTTGTAAGATCCGCTATAGGTGATACTGCCACTCTTCAAACTCATAGTCTGCGCTTTTACCACCCGTCAGTCTCCATCAAACATGGAGATTAGAAGTACCTTTTGATAACTTATACATCTTAATTATAACATTCCTCCTATTTACCATACTCTCCAGATCACATGCTTTCAATATATTCTTATATAACTGACTGTAAATCATTCTTGTTGCCCGTCTTTGCACCCGCTCTAATTTTTTTTTTTTTTTTTCATCTCAGCAAAATCTAGTGAACAGATTTGCACACAGACAAGATGCAGTCTGTTCAAAGCCCTTTACAATGCAACCACCACATCCTTATCTCTGCTGATCAATCTACTTTTCATTATTGCATCTCCTATGAGCTACTTTCACTGACTTTACAATGTGATCCCGACTCGAGATTCACAATTCCTTATCCAGTATAGTCCAAACCAACAGAACATAATCTGTGGATCTCACCATTTAAAATCTTAAGTAACATTAAACTGAATCTCTGCTGATATGTCCATCCTTTTCAACCTACTAATTTCCTATAGAACAGTCATTATATCAGCACCAATCCCAATTACTCCTTGCATCATTTGTAAACAAATTAATATCTCTACGTATAGTCGATTTGCAATTTATTGACAAAGGTTGACGAGTAATGATTTCAGAAAAACTCTACTCGTAACTTTTCACATCCTTAACCATACTCTGCAATAATTTGAAATCTGCTGTTTGACAATACAGTCCATTATCCTGATATCTAATCTCTAAGCTAACACACTTCGTTGTGACTTAATGTCGCTTAGCAAACCATCAAATTCCTTTGTGAAATTGACAAAGATCGTAGGTTAGGCATGCCACCACTATTATAGAGCCTGATCTTCATAAAACTGTTCTGACCAATATTGTGAATTCAATTATTACATGACACTTCCATGGTGTCCAAGGGTTTATTACGAGAAGCCATTTTACATGACACCACGCTTTCAACTTCCTGATAATAAATAATTCATCAACCATCTTCATGTCATATACTGCTCACTCATAGTATTTTTTTTTGCCTGTAAACTGTATTTTCTGGTCGATTTGTCTATATGCGGGATGAAAAAAACCCTACTACTACTACTGTATGAGATTAGCTGATCTACCCTCTATTGAAAAAGCCAACATTAAGATTCTTTTTTGCTTGTAGGGGCGAGCCTTTTTGTACATCTTAAAATATGTATTCATTATACACCAGTTCCTCGCCACAGGTTTTAAAGGATATTATAGACCGGGGTGGGAAAACTGCGGCTACTGAGACAATATTGGTTTTCATTGCCATTTTTTCTAAACTTTTATATTAATAATCTATAGTAGCATAGTATGTACCAATATTAGAATATTTTATTTCATAAATGCTTTAAAGATAAGTAAAAAATATATTTTGAAACTTGACATTTTTAGCTTTTAAATGGTACCGACCAAAAGAGTTGTTAATGTGGATTTTATTATCATATTTGGTCAGTAAAAAGTGTTTTGACATTTTATGGCCTATGTCGTTCCCGCCAAAATTAGTTCCAAAAGTGACTACTATGATCCATGCATTACCCACAGCCTCTGTGTCATCACTCTTCATGCAGTACACACAAGCTACATGCTCGTGGTGGTAGCAGAACATAACTATTGAATTTTAGTGTGGATAAGTACTTTTCTGATTAATAAATCATTAAGATTGATTTTAGTGAAAGTTATAAAACCCTTGTTTAAAATGACTGAGCAACAGAAGAGTATAAACGGAAATACAAAAACTGAAACAATAGGAAGGAAACTTAGAAACACTTTATAATGATTTTGAGATAGGTTTGAGAAACTAAAAAAGTTAAAGCCATGTTTTGAATTTCTTGTGAATCCTTTTGTGATTGATGTTGCTTCAAGAGAGACAGAGTTTACTGAGCTGCAGGAAGATGTGTGGGTTTGAAGCTAGTACATAAAAGCTCATCTGTAACTGCTTCTGGGATTTGTTTACAAAAGTCAAGTTTACAAAAGCCCAATCTTCAAAAAAACTGGCTTCCAACTACTCTCTGTTTTTGGGACAACTTACTGCTGTGAATCTCTCTTCTCTGTTAATGAAATTTGTCAAGTCAAAACATCGTGCTATCCTCACTGAGCTTCTTAGAACAGCTTTGACACCCTACCAGCCAGATTTTAAATTATTAACTGCATAAATTAAGAATCAATCAAAGCCATCAACGAACGAATACAGATTAAACATATTCTTGTATATAGTTGTATTTTTTATTATTTATAAATACAATTTTAAAATATTATTTTATGCAGCTCTTGAACATTCAAAAATGTATTATATGGGCTCTTATTACTGATGAACTTGCCTACCCCTGACATATAGCATTAAAAAGCTCAATATTATCATAAATGAATGTAAACCACAAAACCTAATTTCCTACCCAACTCCCACATAAGTATGTGCTAATATCATGGAATATTTGAATTGAAGGATAATGTGTTTTCGTTATCCAAAAATAAATACATAAAGCACATGAAAATTTTTATTTACAATATACTGTGGTTTAAGACAATGCAGTTAAGTGAAAATTTTGTCAAAACATAAGCTGTCTTTACACAAAAAAACATAAAATTAATTCTAATATCTTGAGCAGTATAAGAAAGTAAATTTTCTGGAAAGAAGAAAATACAACAGAATTTACAGGAAAGGTTGAATTAATTTTACATTAAGAACAAAAATCTTATAAATTACAAGAAATTTAAGAAATAGATAAAGGGAAGACAATCACAAGGCACTGGTAGAGTAACACAGACAAAAGTAAAACCAAACATAAATGTAAAAGCCATCTTAAAACAAATGCTTCATAAAAACTTTACATGAATGATAATTATTAAAAAGGCATTTTTTCTATACAATTCTTTCCTTCACAATCAAAAACTAAATCCACCCTCAGGCACAGAGGTAGTAGAATCAGGAAACTGAAAGGTTCCATCATCATTAGTTTCAGGAGCCAAGTCTGTATCTTCGTCATCCTGTATTAATCCAGAAAGAAATAATCACATATAACTTGGTCAATCTATGCACAATTTATCCTATAAATTTTTATATAAAAAATGAACATTTCAAGGAAATTGCATAAATTCATTACTTTCTGGGTGACCTGGCAGAGGTTGACAAAATTTAATAAACAATCAATATTTTGACATTACTCAAGTTGTTTTGTGCTATTTGCAAATGTTTTGGTCAGTGATGTTACAGGAAGAATTATGCATTGTTTACAATTATTGATGTTTATGAAATAGTATGAAAAAGGCTCCAGGAGAAGACAATATAAACTTATAACTTATCAAATATGAAGGACTTGAATTCTCACTCAGGTTACTTAACTTTTATAATATGATCTGGAAAGAAGGAAAATGCCCACAAGATTGGACCAAAGCAATAGTTATTCCCATCTACAAAAAAAAAGGACACAAATCTGATTGTAACAATTATCGTGGAATCATCTTACTTAGCACCTGTTATAAAGTATATGCAAAAATCTTAGCATATAAACTTAAATGTATAGTAGACCAAAATTAATAGAAGAACAAAATGGATTCAGAAAAGGCAGGTCTTGCATAGACTCTGTATTTACATTAAAATTATTAATTGAAAAACACAGAGAAATGAACATCGAAACACACATCGCTTTTATAGATTACACCAAAGCATTTGATAAAATTATCAGGAAAAAACTATGGGAAATCCTAGAATATGAAATACCAAACCAACTCTTTAGAGCCTTATATAATATATATCAAGATAATAAAATATCTGTGAAGTACAATAATTCAACATCAAGTTGGAAACCAATAAATCGAGGAGTACGTCAGGGCTGCCCTCTCTCACCGGTTTTATTTAATATATACATAGATAAAATCATAAAAGAATGGAAGATAACTAATGAAGGAGGATTCAAGATAAACCATAACACAAGATTAGCTACTCTTCTTTTTGCTGATGACCAAATAATCCTTGGAAATAATGAAGATGAACTACAAAAATCATTATGCAGTCTAAATGATCTGATAAAAACATATGGTATGGAAATATCAACAGACAAAACAAAAGTCATGGCCTTCAAAGGTGCTAATCCAATAAGAAGCAAAATAGTAATAAACAACAAAATAATAGAGCAAGTAAATACATTCAAATATTTAGGTTACACAATGTCATATGAAAATGAAGCTGATATAGAACCAAAGATATCAAACTTTTTAAAAGTAACAGGCATTATAAATAAAAATTTTAAACCCAATTATGTACAAAAACACACACGAATAAGAATCTACAATACAGTAGCTAAACCAACCTTACTTTATGGCGGTGAGATATGGACAATAAAAAAAGCAGATGAAAGAAGAATTGGAATCATTCGAAATGAAATTTCTGCTTAGAACTGAAGGAGAATAATGAACAAAATGAAAAGCGGTGAAATCAGAAAAAAACTTGGAATTACAACCTCCCTAAATGAAACCGTTATTTGCTATAGAGAAAAATGGAAAGAACACATGCTAAGAATAAATAGAAGCAGAATACCTAAACAAATTCTAAATTACCACCCAAAAGGTACTCGATGCAGAGGAAGACCCTTAAAAAGATGGAATTGAGTCCAGAACAGGCCACTTGGCCTATAAGCCTGGAAAGGAAGAAGATGAAATAGTAAGAAATCAGTTATTTTGGATGTAATTCAAGTGATGTACTCCTGACTCCAAGCTACTGTTTATGTCACTAGTCCCAAAATTGCAGAGATCATGTTTAATTAACACTGTCTATATGGGTGGCAAATATTTTTGATCCTCAATATAGCATTTTCTTAAAGAAGACCTCAGAATTTTTAAATTTTACAAAAAAGCCCACACAACTCCTTCCAGATTTGTCTAAAGTCAATTTGGGACCGGGGGGGGGGGGGCAAAGTAGGAAAATAATCTGTATGCCAATACTTTCAGAATAATAGTAACACTTATCATAGAAACTATATAAAATATGAAAATCTACTGGCCATAGCACTAGTGTTATACAAAAAAAAATGTCACAAGGATGCACATTTAATGATTTTTTAAAAAAATCCATTTTTTTAAAGTAAACCTCTATCCAAGTGAAAATTGATTCAATGGGGGATATCACAGACAAAAAACAAAAGGCTCAGAGAATGTAGTTAGAATATTTAAAATCCACACAGATACTTCTTTAATAGAAGGCAGAACACATGGAAAGACAAGAACTAACAATAATGATAAATACTTGAAAATTCACACTAAATACAGATCATCACCAATATTACATTTTTACAAACACCGATGTGTATGTGTGTTAGTTCACACAGAAAAACATTATTCTAGAAAAAATGAAAGAGTTTGAGAATAGGAAGAAAAAACCACAAAAAAAGCTTAATGATTACTATTGACATCAAAATTCTCAGAATGATATAGAACAGGTTTAAATGGGAAAGTAGTTACCACAATAATGAATATTATGATGAGACTTCCAGGAAGAGGTGCTTAATGGTGAAAGCTGCATAACTGAGAGGAGACCTCCATATAGCCTTAAAACGAATGTGGAGAACCAACCAGGTGTTCTGACCTAATGTCCAATACTCATCTTCTCATGGTGCACCTTGTTAGGTATCTACGTGGATACCAAACGAACAAAGATGGGCTGGCAATTCAGAATTTAACCAACCAAATTGTATTCTTATGGGCTTAAACCCCAATATAAAATAATGGTACAACATCACAGAATTTAATGCTGGGTGGAGCATTGCCTGGTTAAACAAAGCCCCTATTGTTTTCACCAGGGAAAAAGAGTGAACAGCAAAAAGCTACTAGAACAAATCCTGAAACACACCCCAACTCAACATCAGAGTTCATGATTGATACTGTCAACATAAGAAGCCTGAATGGCAAAGAAATGGAGTTGGCTGAGGAAATAGATAAGTACCAGATCGACATAATAGGGGTGACTGAAACAAAAATGACAAAAACCAGTGAGATCTTTCTTAGCAATAAATACAAAATGCTATATTCAGGCAATGACAATCAAGGAAAAGAAGGAGTAGCCATAGTATTCAACACGAAATACGAGGCTAATCTTCTCGAATGGCAGGTAATTTCAAGTAGAGTGATGTGGGAAAATATCGGAATGGGAAATTGGACAATGAGACTTATTTGTGCCTATATTTTTTGAGGCTTTAAAGAAAGCAACTGACAATGAAAAATTGGTCCTCATTGGGGATCTAAATAGCAGAGTAGGAAATGATTGTCAGACATACAAAAATATTTTGGGGAAATTTGGAGAAAAGAGCAAAGCTAATAATAATCGCAAATATCTGTTGGATTTCTGCTCAGGACATGGACTGGTTATTACTAACACCATGTTCCAATATAAAAATGTGCACAAATTCACATGGAGAGAAGAGGCAAGAAATAAGAAAAGTCTCACTGACTATGTTATTGTCGATAGTGATGTTTTCTCCCTGGTGCAGGACACCAGAGAGAAAACATTCTCAAAGGATTTGAAATTGGAAGTGATAACCATTGGAAGTGAAATTGGAAGTGATAACCATTGGAAGTGAAATTGGAAGTGATAACCATTTAGTCTTGAGCAGGATAAAATTGAATTTCATATTGAAAAGAACATTTAAGAAAGTTTTAAAGTGAATAAAATTTGAGCAGCTTTCAGATGTGAACTGTAGACTAAAATACACAAAGATTATTGATGAAAAAATGAACGAGTTTGAGAACAGGAACCAAACCTTGGAGATTCAGCCAGAGAGACATGTGGTGAGGTTGTCTGGAAGGATAGAAAAATCAGAAGTCCACAGTAGACATAGAAAGTTAAAGAGGCAGTGAAGGAAAAGAAGAAAGCATGTCGAAAGTTCCTGGTGAATAAGTCAGCTTGTGCTCTTAGCGAATAGAGACAAATGTAAGAAAGCTAAACACTGTGTAGAACTAGCTAAACAAAAGTCATGGGAGGACTTTGGTAAGAATATAGAAAATAAATGTCAAGAAGGTTGCAAGATATTCTGAAGGTTGTTGAAGAAGCTCAGAAATGGAGGAAAGAGTGCTGTAAAAGGAATTAGAGATGATAAAGGTGACATGAAAACAGGAGAAAAAGATATCCTTGAAGTATGGAGTAATTACTTCAAAAAATTGCTAAATGAAACAATCAGTGACTGCACAGTGGTAAAAAACACTGATCAGGCATGTAATCAGGAATACATATCCATACTTGAAGTAGAAAAAGCCATCAAAAGGCCTGAAATTTGTTAAGGCAGCTGGAGTAATAGATATTTGACCAGAAATGCTCAAGCATGAAGGTATAAAAAGTCTTACATTGGCTGTGCTGAATAGTTCCAAAGGCCTGGACAGAGGGACAAATTACAGATGATTTTAGTAGAGCTCTCATAGTACCCATATACAAAAAAAAAAAAAAAAATAAAAATAAAAAAAGAAATAAAACTGAATGTGAGAATTACAGAGGTATTTCCCTAAAGAGTGTTCCTAGTAAGATTTATGCAAGTATACTTGAGAAACAGTTGAGAAGGATAGTGGAAGAGAAGCTTGGTGAAGAACAAGCTGGATTCAGGCCAAATAGAGGCTGTCAGGATCAGATTTTCACTTTATGACAAAATAGTTGAGAAATCATGGGAATATAACAGTTGTTAAGAGTATTTAAGTTTTATGGATCTGGAAAAGGCATATGACAAGGTGCCAAGAGTAAAGCTACTCAAAACACTACTGTTGTATGGTGTCAGTGGGGCATTATATCAAGCAATACTTAGGTCTTTATTTGAGTTGTAAGTCAGCAGTTTGAATTGAAGTACAGGAAGATGGTTTAATGTTAAATCTGGTGTCAGACAAGGATGTACATCATCCCCTCTGTTATTCATTATCTATATGGATCACATTATGAAGGAAAGTAGTATTCAACCTGATATCAAAATTGGAGATGTTAATGTCAGCTCTTTGCTTTACGCAGATGATGTTATATTTCTAAATAAATCTGCAAGATTCCCTGACTAAATTTATATGAAAGAGAGAAATTTGTCAAAACACTAAATCAGCAATATATGACAGTGTTCAAATCAATTTTAACTTATAGATCTGGGATTTCAGTTAGAAAAGAAGCACTGATCAAAGAAAACAGCATCTTATTAAAAATGATGCTCAGAAGGAACACTGCAAGCATTCAAGAATGTGTGCAAAAAGCTAAGGCATATGGTTCTATTTTCTCTGAATGGGAGAGGGAAAAGGTAGCTAAACAGGTGTTAAATGTCAATTAGCAGAAAAAATACTGAAAGATCTTTTTTTTGGGGGGGGGGGGGATTGGTGCAGTTAGAAGACCAAAATATAAGATGTGACAATACTAAAGTTCAGAAATTGGCAGATTAATTTGCAGGACGACTGTTGATAAGTTAATAATACAAATCATGTACTATAATAGTATCCTATACTGCTAGAAATATGTACCTGTGAGAATACATATTAGTAATTTGATGAGTTTTTGTTTGCAACCAAAGACATTGTAGATACTGACAGGCACAAGAATATGGTGTGCACACCACATTCTTGTGTATTTCACGCTCACACATGCACAGTGTAAATTGATTATTTACGCTGACTTAAGACTTAGGGGTTAATTTTATTCAGAAAACTATTAGAATATGAATATATTTCATGGTCATTATTTTTATTGGTATACTGTAATTTACAAGAAGAAAAAGTTAGTCAACAGGTTTCAAGCATATAAAAGGAACAATGATTACCATTTGGAGAGAGAAAGAGTACTGTACTTACATCTCCTGAGAAGAACCTGTCTATAATGTTAAGAGATGCCTTATACACATCTGTGTGTTCATGTTGCTGCAAAGATTCGATTTTATCTAAACCTCCAACTTCCTCAATCATAATACACACTCTTTCCAGCTGATTGAGCTTTTCTGCAGCCTGGAATAATAAAAAGAGAATAGTTGTAATAAATACACTAAGATACAAGACACCATTTCATGCTTGTTTCAATTGGTCATTTCAGGTGAAATAAAATTGCATGGAAGCTGCATAATTTTGTATTTTTATTTATTTTGTGTGTGAACTACAGAAAACATAAGAGCATATACATAAATGATTAAAAGCATACATTTAAAAGAATAGACAAAAAAAAAAAGGGTAATATGAAAATGCTACTTGCATAAAATACTATGCAAAAACATAAAATGTCAAATTTTACTCATCCAGTGACTAATATACTTTAAAGCTGTTTCATTACACTGCATTGCAGAAGATATCCATGATTTGTGTTTCACCACAAGAGAACCTGTTATTGTCTGTGTAGCCCCATCCAACTATGTTCTGCTTTGATGTGCCCATTCCAGAACGAAGTCTGTTCAACGTCTTCCACTTCAGCCAGTCTAGATGTAAGCCAGAAGGAAGAGATTCATTTACGTTCAGAACCTCTGGAGATTGTTCTTGCCACATCGTCCTTATAGCTTTCATGGAATCAACCAATGGTTCCATAAAGTGAGTAAAACATTTCCTTGATCTTAGCCTCCTATGTGTTGTAACATGTCCATACAAAGGATGCCATTTATTTAGTTGTTGTTTCTGCTCATATCTACTCTGTGTTGTGTGAGGAGGTAAAATACCAGACAGTAAGTATAGATGGTCAATTTTTGTAGGCTTAAGGCAGCCGGTAATGTGTCAACATGTTTTGTTAAGAACCTTGTCAATAATTCTGATATGTAATCTTTCCCAAACAGGGATAGCATACTCAGCTGTTGAAAAGCAAAGTGCCAGTGCAGAGGTGCGTGGTACTTGTGGACTTGCGCCTCACCAAGGTGATGTTAATCAGCACAAAATATTATTACATGTTTGAGTTTTAGCTGCTGTCTTCTCTATGTGTCGCTTATAATTTAAGGTCCTATCTAGTGTAACACCTAAGTAAGTTGGATATGAATACTTGACCAATTTCACACCATTCCATTCTATATTCAACTCTCTCCTCACCTCCCTATTATTGAGATGGAAAGACAATCGGATTGTACTGAGATTTGGTTTCAGTTGGTTTTCCTTATAGTCAACTAACTGTAAGGGCTTCTAATTCTTGTGTGAGCTGCTTCTCAATGTTATCAAAGGATTTTGCTAGATGCCTGGATATATATTAAAAAGAGGGAGAGCACATTTCCCTGGGGTAGACCAGTTTTCTGGATACGCCATCTGCTCCTTTTTCTTTGAAATTCCACAAAGAATCTCCTGCTAAACAGCAGTGACCTAAATACCTCCACTAACTGATAGCTGTTTGCCATGCTATAAATTTTGACTATAAGCCTTCTAAGATTTAATGTATCATATGCTGCTGTCAAATCTACGAATACAGCTCCTGTTGCTAACCCCCTTTCGGAGCCATCCTCAATAAACTGTGCTAATACTTGTCTGGTGCATGATCTTCCTGGTCTAAATCCTGCCTGTTCAGCACTTTCTATGTTGTTTTGGTTAGGCATCCTGTAACCTGGAGCTCCTGCCGAGTGAAAATAGCACTCCCATATTTTTCATGTGGTATTTTTTTTTTCGAGCTTCATACCAGCAACTTTGGGTCTGGCTTGTTGAGGCCCTTTGTGTGTCTTTCCTGTAGACATAAAATGTCGCATTTTTGTAGTAAGATCTTTTACAGAGGAAAGGCCCTCTATATTATGTGAGATGATTGTCGAGGTCGGTTCCCATAAGGGCCTTTGGTTTTTTAGTCATTGTCTCTCTGATGAAGGCGATGCTAGTAGCACTATAAAACTATAGAAACCTATAGAAGACTAGACTGTATTGTACTGTAGAACACTGGCAGCAGAATTTGTGGTTTGTAAGCAAGCCATCAGGGGTCGCAAATTCTGCTGCTAGTGTTCTACTATTTGCTATAACACCCTGTATTCTGATGAAAGAAAGTTACTGCTTACCATATCCTTTAGAAGGGAGGGGAGGAAGTCATTTTTGACCAAAATAATTTTTATTTTTTATTTTTTTTTGAAGACAAACCTTATAAACTCAAGGAGTTATACAGAGGAAGCTCATCTGGAGTAGGCTTTTACAAACCGACCTGCAGTGGGACTCAAACCCATGACCTGTTGGTTGGAGAGTGGGTATGCTGTCCATTTAGCCAACCAGACTGGCATTTTTTTTTCAAAAGACCAATAAGTCACTTTATGGCCATATTTATACTGTGAATCCACAAAATGTTTACATTTTGGGAGTGTTTTAATATTTAAAAATTGAGCACACCTTATTTCCAGATTTGTCCAATTTCTGACTTTTTACTGCTAATTTAAGAATTACTAGTTCAGGAGTATACAAGGGATTTGAAATAGGAAGTGATCGGCATTTAGTTTTGAGGGAAAAAAAAAAAAAAAGAAAATGAAGCAATTTGAAAACAATCAAACTTTGGAGACTGATTAATTCAGCCAGAGGCATATGGTGAAGTTGTCTGCCAAGGATAAAAAAAATCAGGCTCTATAGTAGATTAAGTGAAAGAAGCAGTCCAGAAAAATAACACACGCTGAAACTTTCTAGTAGGCATATTTAGCCAAACAAGTGTTCTCTGCCAGGTTGGCAGGAAAAAGACCCAGAGGAAGACTAAGATATAGGTGGATTGATACAGTAAAAAGTGCCTTAGAAGATAGATATATAAATATAAGATCTGACAATGTTGTAGCTCTGACAGGTAACAGATTGATTTGGCAGAAAATTGTAGGTAGGAAGTTAGTAATAATGTAAATTTTTCATGTAGTACTATCATATCCTGTACACCCTTGAGGGTAAATGTCAGGAATTTGATGATGATGAGATATGTCGTTAAAGAAGAACACAGAAAGTAAATGAAACAAGAACTGACAGAACAGTGGTAATAAAAATCTCAAATGTCGAAAGGAAGGCCTGATATCTACCAATGTGTGTGTGTGTGGGGGGGGGGGGGTTACAAATATTACAATGGTAATGATATAACCTTTTCATATAATACTAACTTCCTGTTAATGGATTAATTTGCAGGAAAATTGTCATCTGTCAAGACTTTCTTGGTGCATCAATCCACCCTACCTAATCTTAGTCTTCCTCTGTATCGTTTTCCTAAGATCCTGACAACAGCAAAAAACTTTTGCGAACTTTTCTCTAAGTAACCAATTTTAAAATCATCGACAATAACACAGTCGATGAAACTTATTTCTTGCCTCCAACAAAGACTAACTTATCCTTTTTAGAATATATATGCTGCAAAAAATTCCTGCACTTTTTTTTAGCACAACCTTCTGTGAGACCATAGGCACAAATATGTCACTGACCAGTTTCCCCATTCTAATATTTACCTACATCACTACTCGATATTTCCTTTCATTCAAGAAGATTATCCTTGTAATCTTTAGCTAATTCTTTTTCATGATTGCCATTGCTCAAATATAACATCTTGTATTAGTTGCTTAAAAAAATTCACATCTATTTTTGTCTTCATTTAGGTAACACCTATTATGTCGATCTAATCCTTATTCAATTCTTCTGCTAATTCCATTGATGCTTTTTATGTTAATGGTGCGAACCTTAAATCTGCAGATGTTGTGTTGGAGTTTGTTCCAATGACCGACTTATTGCTGATTACCAGTTTCCCCTCTTGAAAACTCTCAGCTGACATTAAATTCTATCCTGCTGAATACCACCATTTTATTTTGGTTTAAGCCAATAATACAATTTGGTTGGCTAAATCCAAATCGCCAGTCCATCCTTGTTTGTTCAGTATCCAGGTTACCTACTAACAAAGGTGAGGATTGCACATTAGGTCACAGGTCCAGGATGGTTCTCCTCATTCCTTAAGTTACATGGAAGTCTCTTCACAGTTATCTAATGTGAAGTTCAGAAGAAGTAGTTCAGAAAGTGAAATTCCAAATTATAGGAATACAGTTTTCATAGTATCATTTGAAAAAAGGAAATAAAAGCATTGTGAGAATTCCTTTGTAATTCTCACATGTAATGAGTGTTCCAGGTCAGATTTACATGTATACTTGAGAAGAGCTGAGAAAAATTGAAGATAAAACTAAAGAACAAGCACAGTTTGGGTCAAATAAAGATTGTCAGGATCAGATGTTTACTTTAAGACAGATAGTTGAGAAATCATTGGAATATAACAAGGATATGTATTTTTAAGCTTTGTAGATAGGAAAATGATAAGATTCAAAGTGGAAAACTGTTCAAAACATTACACTTATCTAGTGTAAATGGGTTATTGCACTGACAGATATAGACAGTCGATATTTAAGTTGCAACTCAGCAGTTAGAAATGAAGGAGATACAGGTTTAATGTAACATCAGATGCAAGAGAAGGATACACTATATACTATCTCCACTGCTGTTCATCTATATGGATCATTATGAAATGAAAGTAGCATTTAACCTGATATTAAAATTAGAGATGTTAATCTCAGCTCTTTACTGTAGATATGCCATACCTCTTAAATCCAGTACAACTTTGAAGAATTCTTCAAAGCCTGAAAATAAACTCCAACTGAATTCTGAATGAAGAACTTATAAAACAAGTAAAACATTAACTATTTGGGCAAAATTTTTTTTAGAAAAGATGGCAAAATGAATATGGAAATAAACAGAATTAGCTGGAGGTCAACTGAATAAATTCAAAACAGAATAAGAGAAATTAGTCACAACATTAAACTAGCAGTGCACGTGCACACAAAGTGTTTAATCTAGTTTTCATTTATGGATCTGACAGTTATGTTAAAGTAAAACAGTTGATTAAAGATTAGAGAGCCAAGATATTAAGAAATCAGAGAAAACAGATGATATCACTGGCTGCATCATTAAAAATGATGATATTAGGAAGGAACTTATAATTGTTAGCATTCGGGAACTATGTGGGGAAGAGCTAATCTCTGGTGGTATGGTTACTTAAAACAGAATGGGAAGTTAAGATTAGCAGGTGTTTGATGCCAATAAAAAAGATCCAGAGGAAGATCAAGATGTGGGTGACTCGAAGTTACAATGTCTTAGAGGACTGAAGTGCAAGATCTGAAAATATTGGCATTCTAGTAGATAGACTAATATCCTGAACATCCCTTGGAGATGGAGAGGGTAAATATCAGGAATTGGGTTTCAATACTCAAGGTGTGTACTTGTTTTATAAGTTGCCTTTCTTGAAAAACCATTTTTTTTTCTCCAAATAGCAGCCACATGTTTTAGGTGTTTCGAGCACTCTTTTTCCTCATTTTGTATTGTACAATGCAGGTTCCAGATTAAATCCAGAAGTTGGACTGCTGTGTGTGTGTGTGTGTGTGTGTGTGCACGCGCGCGCGCGCGCATATTTCATCTGTACATACAGTGGAATATGTAAGCCCAACATCATCTTTGCTGAAGCTCTTGTATGGAAAAAATTTCAATTTTTGCAATTGAAAATTGTCAGCCTTTTTTATTGAAAAAAGGCTGACAATGAAGATGAAAAGTCATGTGGAACACCAAATAGAAATTTGAAATATTTATGAGAAAAGATACTATGGATAGGTAGTTATAAAACTGATCCCATTCTCTTATTTTCATCCCTTTAATTGGGATAGCCATTTGAAAATGGATAGTCACCTCACCCTCCTCCATCTCTGAACATATTTAGAATATTCACCTATCAAAACAATTTATGATGACCAGTGGTATGCTAAGTGCTTAAAAAGAAAAAAAGCTAGGTTAACAAAGTTAACCTAGCTAACCACAAAGATAATTTTAGTTCATTTGCAGAGTGGCACCTTCTTTGCCACTTCACATGGCGCAAGACCACAAGTGATAGTGCTGGGCTAGCAAAACTACACTGTCATTGAAAACTGTTCTTGAGAGAGAGAATGTGCATACGCACATGCAAATATCTAGTGAAGACAGTGAATATGAATTCATGGAAAGTTGCTTAGTTGAAAATAATCAGAGAAAATTAACAGAGAAATGTATCTCAGTTATGTCCCAGTTCATGAGGAAATTGCTTTAAAGCCACTCTTGTCCTTCAGAGAACATTGAAGTTGCAGTTACTTGAGCAACAGGTTATTTCCCCATGACAACAATTATGTCTAATGGGTTTTTCAACAATAACTAATAAAACTGACTTGCAACAGAATCGACATTACAATTGACAAAAATATCATGTTCTTTAGAAAAATAAATTACATTTATGTGATTTTTTTAAATAATCTAGCTAAGCAAAATTGATTACAACCGAACCAAGTTTTATAAGCATTTCAAACTGAAGTGCACGTGTTCTTTGCAAACCCTAGCAATGTGAAGTTAGATTGAGCATGTAATATGGTTAAATTATGCCACTTAGGAGATCATAAAAAAAAACTGTCTTGATAAATGGATATTATATACAATGAAAGCTGCAAAAAAAAAAAAAAAAAAAAAAACTTTTTTTTTTCATGTTCAAAAGCCTGTCAAGGTTAAAGGGATGAAAATAACAACATGGGACTAATTTTACCTTTATAGCCAAATATCTCAAACATTTTCTTCCCTTTTTTGGGATTGAGTGTCGTGTGTGCATGTGGAGAGCACACATACAAGACATGCTTAAAAGTGATTTGGAATACACTTCCACGCTACAAACATATACAAAAAAAATCAGACTTGTGGATGGGGTCACTTAAGGATCAAAGCCAAATAACTGGGAGGAGACCTTCACATCGCCTTTCAGGAATGTGCAGAGAACTGATTGGGACTTCTGACTCAATGTCATATCATGGCCTTCACGTGGCGCACCCTGTCATTACATTAAAGTCGGGAAGGGTTTCACATGTTTATTACCAGCAGGACTTCTCGTTACCATTTTTGTGTGCAGCTTCCGATTCGTGTGGGCAGGCTGATCTGATGCAAAGTTTTCACGCTGTGTTAGTTACAACCCTTTCAGTAGAATTTTATTGCTGCTTTCTTGTGTGCTGCTCTTGCATCGGGTGGCCTCACTGACACAAAGTTTGTTGCAACTCTTTTGGTAGAATTTTATTTGAAGTTGGCATTTGTGATCTGTCTTAATGACACTGAAAATTTCGAATGCAATCGAACAAACATTTATTTCATGTAATTGAAAATTTGGACAATGTTTTGAGTTAGATGCTACGTTTGGCACAACAAATGGTTTTGCTTGAGTCTATGCAGCACAGTTTGTGGGAGGAGACATGCTTCATTAGTAATGCTGCTTTTATCCCAGTTGTTTCTAATTGCACTATTTGTTGACAAATATTACACAGAATGCAAATGTCTCCGTACCTTATTCAGTGATACAAAAAACTACTTTTTCTTGCATCTGCAGTACAGTGGCCATTAGTGATTTATATTTTGCACACAAATCCCTTTTCATCTATTCATAATTTAAAAAATAAAAAAAAAAATTATGCCCACCACAAATGCAAAATATGAAAGTCTAGAGTTTATAGGATCATGTGTTCTTCACTCCACCCCAGATAATTATAACACAAGTGCACATGTAATACCACAGATTTAAATTATTCATAATCCATTTTACAGTACTATTTCTATTTGCCTATTCTATTCTTTCTCTTCCTTATATGTGCTATTCTTTACATCTTTTAGTAAATCAAGTATAGTAATTAATAATCAAATATATCATTCTCTTTCATTATTGTTTTTAATATATTCTGAAAAGAACATTAATTTTCACCTATCTCCCTCTTCTCAATGCGAGATTAATTACAATCAAAGAAACCGTTACGAAAAGTCTGACGAAACCAGGATTTGGGTTTGCAGAGAACACGCTATGATCACCCCAACCTGAATGTGTTAATAGGTATCTACTAGGCACTGAATGACCAAGGATTGGCTCGAAATTTGGGACTTAGTTGACCAAATTGTACACTCTGTTGGCTTAAACCACAAATGCATATGATGGCACAACATGAGATTTCATGCTGGCTGGGGCATCACCTGGTTAAACAAGGCCCCCAAGTCAGAAGAACTGATGAGAGGAATCATCACTATAAGGAGTATTAATGGAAAGGAAATCAAACTTGTAGAACTAAAAAAGTACCATGTGGGCATAATTAATATTACTGAAACAAAAACAGGTGAGATCTTACTAAATAATAACCATTGGATGTTATGCTCAGGAAATAATGATCAAAGAAAGGAAGGAGTAGTGACAGCATTCAACACCAAACACAAACTTCTTGATTGAAAAGCAGTTTCAAGTAGATTGATGTGGGCACACTTCAAAATGGGAAAATGGACAATGAAACTTATTTGTGCTTATGGTTCCACAGAAGGTTCTAAATAATAAATGGAATAATTTTTCCAGTCATTACACAGACAAAGAAAATTGAAAAAGTAGTCCTTGTTGGAGATCTAAACATTAGATTAGGGAATTAATCCCACCAGGCATATAGAATTGGGAAAATTTGGAGAAAAAGGCAAGGCTAATAACAATGGCAAGTATTTGCTGGATTTCAATCAGGACATGGACTAGTCATTACTAACACCATGTTCCAACATAAAGATGTGCACAAGTTTATGTGGAGAGAAGGCAAGAAACAAGAAAAGCCTTATTGCTACGTCATTGTTGATAGTGATATCTTCATGCTAGTTCAAAATACAAGGATGCACAGAGGATCAAAATGGATATCACAATGAAAAGAACAATATGTACAAAAGCTTTAAAAATAATTAAAGTCTAGTAGGTTTTACAGGTAAGCTGTAGACTCGACTATGCAAACATTATCAAACAAAATTTGAAAACAAGAACCAAACCTTGGAGTCTCAGTGGCGAAGAAGACCAATTGATTCAGCTAGAGAGTATGTGGTGAAGTGGTCTGTAAGGATAGAAAAATAAGTATCCCATGATGGACATAAGTTAAAGAACCAGTTCTAGAGAACATGAAAGCATACAAAAAGTTCCTAGCAAATAATTCAGCAGCTACACTAAAAAAATATAGAGAAAAACGTAAGAGAGCTAAGCTATGTGTAAAAGTAGCTAAACAAAAGTAATGGAAAGAATTTGGCAAGAACATAGAAAATAAATATCAGGAAGGTGGCAAAATTGTTCTGGAGGTTATTGAGAAAAAGCTTAGAAATGGAGGAAAGTGAACTGTAAAAGGAATCAAAGATGATAAAGGTTACATGATTTCTCAACTATTTGTCATAAAATAAATCTGATCTTGACAACCTCTATTTGGCTTGAACCCAGCTTCTCCACATTTATGCAAGCACACTTGCATAAATCTTACTTGGAACACTCAGCAGAGAAATTCCTCTGTAATTTTCACATTCAGCTTTATTCGCCCCCCCCCCTTTTTATGGATAGGTATTAGAGCTCTACTCCAATCATTAATTTTAATTAATTCAAAGTAATTATCAAATTACTTTGAAAGACTCAAATGAACAAGCAGTGACAGAACCATATGAGAAAATTTTCAAGAGGAATGCAAAGAGGAGTACATATCAATACTTGAGGTAGAAAAAACAGCTGTCAAAAACTTGAAATATGGAAAGGCAGCTCGAGTAGATGATATTTGAATAGAAGTGCTTAAGTTTTGCAGTAGCTACACTGCATAATTCAAAGGGCCCAGTCATCAGAAGGTCGAATTTCTGATGATTGGAGTAGAGCTCTAATACCTATCCATAAAAAAAAAAAAAGAATAAAGCTGAATGTGAGAATTACAGAGGAATTTCTCTGAGTGTTCCAGGTAAGATTTATGCAAGTGTGCTTGAATAAAAGTGGAGAAGAAGCTGGGTTCAAGCCAAATAGAGGTTGGCAAGATCAGATTTATTTTATGACAAATAGTTGAGAAATCATGGGAATATGACAAGGATTCATACTCAAGTTCTGTAGATCTGGAAAAGGCATATGACAAGATGACCAGAGAAAAGCTTTTCAAAACATAAAATATGGGGTAAATATAACATTATACATAGCAATATAGTCTATATTTAAGTTGTAAGTCACCAGTTGGAATTGAAGGAAATAGAGGAAGATGGTTTGATGTAAAATCAGGGGTAAGACAAGAATGCACATTATCTCCATCTATATAGCAAATAATGTGAAATAAAAATAATATGAAAGAAAGTGGCATTAGACCTGATATTAGAATTGGAGAATAAATCTGCTACAAGTCTGCAAGATTCCCTGACTAAATTGAATAACTGTTGTAATAGATATGGTATGAAGTTCAGCAATAAAAAGACAAAGACAATGAAAATAGGCAGAATCGTTAAAAATGTCAACTGCGTTGTGAATACAGAACCTGTGGAACAAGTAAAACATGTCAGCTACTTAGGCACGATTTTTAGTGAAGATGGTAAATTAAAAATGGAAATAGACAACAAAGCTGGTATGGTAAGAAGTCAAGTGAATAAATTCATATTGAATAAGAGAGAAATTAGTCAGAACACTAAATTAGCTGTATACAAGAAAGTGTTCAAACCAGTTTTAACTTATGGATCTGAGAGTCCTGAGAAAGATTAGAGGCATGAACAGATGGCATCAATGGCAGAATCATATTAAAAATGAAGATATTAGAAAGAACCTGATATAGATAGCATTCAAAAATGTGTAAAGAGAGCTAAGTGGTATGATCACTTCAACAGAATGAGAGGGGAAAGGTTAGAAAAAAAAGTATTTTTATGCCAAGATGGTAGGAAAAAAGACCCAAAGGAAGACTAAGATCCAGGTATTTTAATGCAGCAAGAAAAGCTTTAAACGACTAAAATATAAAATTTAAAGGCCTTAGAGATAAAATATTAATTTAGAGGAAAATTGTTGATAGAAGTTATTACTGTATGAAAAGTTTACATCGTCATCATAAAATTCTTGTTCCACCAGCATTACTAATGTACTACAGATCAACAAGTCTTAATATGTGGGAACTACAAATTTAGAAAAACTGGCTCACTGTTAATTACAGAATTGAAACTGTGTGGCAATTTAAGGCTCTTACAGTGGTTGTGAATTGAATTTCATGACACACACACACACACACAAAAAAATCGGTATGAGCAAAATTCTTGCATCGTCTTAAGAATAATAAATGAAAACAAAACTTTCAAGCCACTGTACACTAAGCTTATCTCGAAACCTGCCTACCTATCCAAGAGCATTTAGGGTTTGTTTCTATTGTTGACTGTTTTAATGTCAGATATGACATTAATGAATGTGATATCTAACATTAATAGATATTAATAATGTAAACTTAATCATGTTTGATTAAGTTTACATTGTTAACTACAAACATGATTAAGATAGCAAGATATCTGGTAATGTTATTTCATCCTAGTTTGGTTGGTTGGTTATCTCATTCCTATGCATTCAGAACCTAGCCAAACACCTAGTAAGAGTGCGGACCATGGGATCAGAAGCCCTAGATAACCTATGAATGTTTTATAGGCAATTTAAAAATTCCCAGTTATGTAGCATTGCTCCTTAATTAGATGACCTCCCACCTTTTGTTCTAAAGAAACAATGAAATAGAACATCCAGAATTTTTTTTTTTTATATAAGATCCCAAATGTATTTCAATGACAGAATAATTCTACATGTTACAAATGTTTTTTATTCTCTCTCGCACACGGAAATGGTATAACAACACCCAAGTCTAAAATATAACAAGGATACCACTAATTACATGCATAATTTTGAAAATGATTCAGCAGTTTTATTAGTATGATACAGAAATTATGTTTCTTTAGTTTTTTAATTAATGTCTGAGTGCATTGAGTTAGCTAAAAAAAACATTCAGGTAGATCAAATATGTGAAGAAAAATATCTATTGTGCTGAAGTTTACAGAGATTACCAAGAAGACAATTTCAGTATTTACAAAAAAATCTCAGAAGTAGGAGAAAACTGGATCAACTGGGAGAGCTGTAGGTATAATTTTAATTTTATATAAGTTTTTATACCCTTAGAGTATTGTGTAGATTTGTCAGAAGACAACTTGTCATTCTTCAGCCATTCATCTTCAAAACAGGAAAGATGACACAGCAATGAAAATAACGTGGAAGATTTTTTTTTCTGAAAAAGTTGCCATTAAAATTAATATTTTTGCTTTAAGATATTTCAAAACATTTTTTTTTTGCAGCTGGAAATAGACAAGGTACTCTAAAACTATACTTCAAGTGGTAATTTTCCCAGCTCTGCTTCCAATAATGCCACCAATGATGAAAAAAATACAAACTTCTAATAGAACAAACCAATATAACAAACTACTGACCAGTCGCGGCAAAAATCCCATAGGCATTTTGTTTTAGCGAATTTCTTTGGAACCTATTCCTATAACATTAGAGTGAGTTGGCTTTCTATAAACTTCTGTAAATCATGGATCAAAAATTCTTGTGCATAAGCCTGCTAAGCTGTACATGAAATATGCTTAGTTATTTAAAAAAACAACCTATATTTGAAGAAAATTTCAAGTACTTTAAACAGAAAGAAAAAAAATGGATTATTCGATTTTTGGTTATAAATATCAATCTAAAACAAAATTAAATAAACCACTTACAATTAAAATATTTGTTATACCATCGAGAACAACCAAGAGAACTTTTGCATCTTGTACAGTTAACATCTCACAGAGTGGTGGCAAAACTCCAGCCTGAACTAAATATACAATTTGTTCAAGTGTTCCACCTGAAGTAAAGTTTGTCACAGCCCAGGCTGCTTCCTTACGACTTTTAAAGTCGCCCTATAAAGAAAAAACAAATTACAGCTGTCCACTATTATAGTAGAATGCAAGTCTTAAAATGTTTCAAAGTTCATGCTTTAGAAGATTAATTATTAGTAAGCATATAGAAAAAACATTAGAACCTTTTAAGATTGTGATGTTTTAAGGATACTTGTGACAAAGACTGAATAATATAAGCATGTAAACACAAGCTATTTAATTAACCAAATATTTCAGTCTGGAAATAGCAGACCATCTTCAGTGGCACTACAAGAACAGTTTTTTTAAAAAAAAAATACAAGGTGGAATACTAACAATAGATCATTTAAAAATAGAACAAGCCACGTGATGTTATATCACTAAGTATTAAAGGGAATATTTTTAAGCAGAGACATGATTGAAATAAAGATATTAATTAATAATATTAAATAACACATTAAATAATATTATTTAACATATTAAAAGAAAGACAAATACCAAATAATATCCTAAAAGCTGTCACAAGTATATATGAAAATAATCAAATACAAATAAGATTAAATCATGAGCTATCATATACAAGAGAGATAAACCAAGGGGAGATAAACAGGGATGTCCCCTCTCAGCAACTCTTTTTAATATCTACTTAAATGAAATAATAATAAAATGGAGTAAAAATTTACATCAAGGAATTAAACTTTCACCTACAGTTAACTTAAACACTCTCCTCTTTGCAGACGACCAAATAATAATTACAAATTCTGAAGATAACTTACAGAAAGCTATTTTAAATCTAAATGAGATATCCAAAGATTATGGTATGATAATATCAACGGAAAAATCAAAAACTATGGCCTTTAAAGGACAAGATCCAGCAAGAACTAAAATAGCATTAGATAACAAGATCTTAGAACAGGTGAATTCATTTAACTACCTAGGATGTATGATCACTTTCAACGATGACTTCTAAGGCCGGAACAGGCCATACTAGGCCTAAATCCTTGATACGTATGATGATGATGATGAAATAACACAAAATTAATGGATTATCCTGATTAGACTTTCCCAGATTTTTGATATAGATATACAGTCATTCCAATTCAGGTTAGGACGATAGAGTAATTTCTTTGAATAAACGAAAGATTCAATACATCGAGTTCCAATTCCATACATCTCTGGGATTTTAGAACCTATCGCAAGAATTCTGAAGAAATATGAATTAACAGCTACGCATTCACCTATTAACAAATTATCTTCCCATTTTCCTTCTCCTAAAGACAAATACTCAACTATGTCTCTTCCTGGAGTTTATCAAATTTCCTGCAACTGTGATCTCTCCTTTTTTGGACAAACTGGACGTTCTCTTGAAAAAAAGAATCAAAGAACATCAATCCTCCATTCATCACAACAAACCTGAAAAACCCGAATTGGCTCAGCATGGGATTTAAACTAACCACAACATCCTTTGGTCAAAAACTCTCCCGTTTTTGGTCAAAAACATAGATCCCGTTATAAATTTGAACGTTTTTTTTCAAAGAAAGCATAGAGGTCTTACTCCATCATCCTAATCTGAATCGGAATGACTGTATATCTATATCAAAAATCTGGGAAAGTCTAATCAGGATAATTGATTAATTTTGTGTTATTTAATATTATTAATTAATATCTTTATTTCAATTATGTCTCTGCTTGAAAATATTCCCTTTAATACTTAGTGATATAACATCACACGGCTTGTTCTATTTTTAAATGATCTATTTAGTATTCCACCTTGTATTTTTTTTTAAAACTGTTCTTGTAGTGCCACTGAAGATGGTCTATTTCCAGACCGAAATATTTGGTTAATTAAATAACTTTCTTGTGTTAATGTGCTTATATTATTCAGTCTTTTATGAATATCTGTATCTTGTGTGTGGTGTGGTAGTGGCTAAAATATTTACTTTGGAATTTAATCTGCTGACGAAAGGAAATCAGTTCTCTCAATGAACTTCTCTGGAAATTGATAATATAATCGACAAAATCATGATTAAAATTTTGCAGTCAACTAGAGTCATCAAGTTCTTGACATGTACCCTCAAGAAATATTCAGGCTACTATGACATCATTACGTAATTAAGTTGTAATGATTAATTTACATTATTAATCTCCTATCAACCATTTTTCTCCAAATTAGTCTATTACTTATCAGCACTCTCATACTGTAATATCTAACATTTCGTTGTTTCTAAGGCACTTCTGACCGAATCAATCCACCTAGACCTTCGTCTCCTTCCTGCCACCTGCATCAAACACCTGTTTTGCTAACTTTCCTCCCCCATTCTGTTTAAGTGGCCATACCATCTTTGATTAGCTCTGCTTACACGCTCTCCAAAAAAAAAGGCAAGACTGCCTGTTGTTTGGAGAGTGAATGAGGGCTGGATAGTATCACAGATTTTCAGTGAACATTTTTCAGAAAAGTTGCATGATGTATTAAACTTGAAAATAAAAACTAATTTACTAATTATTTATTTAATGCCTTGATATTTATAAAAAATAGGTGCATTTTCAATTAAATTAATCTTGAAATATTGGAATGCAACATCTATTATCCCATGTTGTAAATCTCCTGTAATTTTCGATATACACAGCAATTTTCAAGAACATAACCCCATGCATGAGTTACTGTACTCATTTTCTATTGTCATATAAGTCTAAATTTTCTGTCACAAAAACAGAAAATAAAAATAAATAAATAGTGAAATGTTGAATATTTAGAATTTTCTGGAAATTAAAAAGAACAAATTATTTTGGAGACATAAAAGAAAATATTGAAAAATTATTCTATAAGATAAAATAGATGAAAACAAGAGGAAGATATAAATTGCAATGAATAGATCAAATGTAAAATTAGCAGAACTCTGAATTTAGAAACTGTAAGTGAAGACTTATCTGTAGATGGGAGATATATTCAATTGGAGAAACTGTAAAAAGCTTTGAAAAGAATCAAAATTGAGCAGATTTCAGAGGTTAGCTGTAGACTGAAATATAGTTATTATTGAAAGGGGGAAAAAATGAAAGTATTTAAACAAAAACCAAACCTTGGATTTCAGTGACAGATCCCTAAAGAAAAGATCGATTCAGTCAGTCATGTGGTGAGGTTGTCTACAATTATATTAAAATCAGAACTCCATGATGTACTTAGGAAATTGAAGAGGCAGTGAAGGAAAAAAAATGCTGAAAATTCCTGGCAGGTAAGGTAACATACTCTGAGAGAACACAGAGAAAAATGAAGCAAAGCACTGTGTTAAAAGCTAAACAAAAGTCATGCAGAAAAGACTGGTAAGAACATAGAAAATATTATGGAAGCAACTGAAAAGCTTGAATCAGACGATAAAGGTGACATGAAACCTGAAGATATTCTATATATATATATATATATATATATCCGAGTAATCACTTTGAAAGATTGCTAAATGAAAGAGCAATTATAACACACATAGTAAACATTCAAGATGAATGTAGTCAGGAGTACACATCAATACGTTAAGCAGAAAAAGATACCAAAAATCTGAAATGTGGAAAGCCAGATAGAGCAAATGATATTTTGACTAGAAATGTTTAAATATGAAAGTAAGTTTTACAGTGGCTGCATAATTCAGAAAGCTTGGTCAGAAGGCCGAATTCCAGATAATTGGAATAGAGCTCTGATAGTTACCCATCTATATAAAAAGGAAATAAGAGGGAATGTGAGAATTAGAGGAATTTCCCTACTAAGTGTTCCTGGCAAGATTTATGAAAGCATACTCAACAGGAAAAGAAAAATTGTGGAAGAGAATCTTTAAAAACAAGTTGGATTCAGGTCAAAGAGGTTGATAGGATCAAATTTTCACCATGGTGTCAAGAGAAAAACACAAAACACTACAATTATATGGTATAAATGATACATTATATTGAGCAATAAACAGTTGTATTTAAGTCAGAATTGAAAGAGGTATAGGAACATGGCTGAATGTTAAATCAGATGGGTCAAGGATGCATCATCTATATGGATTACATTATGAAGACAAGTATCAATAAACCAGACATCAAAATTTCAGATGTTCACCTCAGCTCTTCGTGCAGATGTTATACTGTTAAATAAATCCAGTACAGTCAGCAGAATTCCCTAACTAAAATGAATAACTGATGTAATAAATTTGATATGAAAATCAGCAATAAAAAGACTATAAAAGGAAGGAACACTGAAAGCAACAGCATCCTGAATGCAGACCTATAGAAGTACATTTCAGCTATTTAAACATAATTTTAGTGAAGATAGCAAATTAAACATGGAAACAGACAACAGAACTTGCAAAGCTGGCATGGTAGAGAGAGTCGACTGGGTTAGGAACAAAGCATTTAATCAAAGACTGGAATTTTTGAAAAAGATTCTAGAAGTCAACAGATGGCATTAATGGCAGAATCATTAACACGAGAATATTAGGAACTTGACATTGTTAGTATTCAGGAATGAATAAGTAGAACTAACCTTAGGTGGTATAGTAACAAACAGAATGGGAAAGGGAAAGTTAGTAATTTTTTTTTTTTTTGTCAAGATAGTAAGAAGATGCCTTAGAAGACAAAAGGATAATAGTAGAGTCCTGATAGATAAGATTAATTTAGAGAAAAAATTCTGACAGGAAGTTAGTAAACTTTTCGTGGAGTATTATCATATTATCTTGCCACCTCACCTCAGGGGGGAAGTGGAATATCAGGACTCTCACATCTATGCTATCCTCTGTGTTCATATACAGAAGATTTGGCAGACCTACAAAATGACAACTGTTCATATGTTGTCATTTTGTAGGTCTGCCAAATCTTCTGTATATTATTTCACTACCTTACCCCAGTCCTGAAGATAAGTCCGCATGGAATATTTGGTAAGATGGAATGTGGAAAATCTTTTCATTACAGAAATGGAGACAATTTTCAGGCGCAAACTTTGTTTGCTTACACTTAGATAAAGGATAAACCTAAATTTATTATAGTCTAACCAAGTGAAAAACAAACTTCCAACATCTATCTCTAAATCCAGAGTAATTCAATAATGAGGTGGTACACCTGTTGACAGCTCCTATAGGTAAATAGGACCTCTCCTATTACTTCTGCCTAATTATCTCCATGGTTGGGTCTGCCTCCCACTGACGAGACCTAAATAAAGGTTGAAACCAGTCTGGGTAGTGGCCCTTCCCTTAATGCATAGCAGTATACATGTCTGCAAGGAGATGTGCTTTGCATTAAGGGAGATACTGAGACATGGAGTGATGAGAGCTTAGTCCACCTTTGCTTGGAGTTGCCTGGTGTTGCACTACCTTACCCCAGTCCTGAAGATATTTTCAGGTGCAAACTTTGTCTGCTTATACTTGGATAAAGGATTAAACTAAATTTATTATATTATTTCACCTTTCCAACAGGAAACATTAATCTGGAATTGCAAAGTAATTATGATAATCTGACCATTCAGTGAATTTTTGAGGACACTTTCAATTTGGTTAGCATCCATCAGAAATCTGGGAGACCAAAGTTGATAGCTAAAATCAAACATACACCTAAACAGCAAAATACAGAAGGGAGTGACATAAGCAAGGCTCAACAAATATGTTCACCCACTTGCCTATGGCAAGTAGATTTTGTCAGATGATGAGTAGCTATAGAATGGACAAAATGGAATGCTTTATTAAAAACTTTCTAAACAAAATCGCTTCAACTTTTTTTTTTTGCTTTAGAAAGAATGACAAAACACCTCCACAACACTTTGATGCATTGTGAATATACTTCTAAATAATATTTCAGTCAAATAAATGTGTATTTGTAAACGTAAATGAACAATTAAGTTATCATTGATGTGTTCTCCATATTTAAGAATATTTATTCTGCTTAGCATTTGTAATAAAGGTAACATTTAATTAGTTTTAGAAAATGTGAACATGAAAGAAAAAAAAAACGTGTGTGTGTGTGTGTGTTTGAGGGGAACACCACTGATAGCCTGTAATTAATTATTTTAGAAAATTTCTAACTACAACCCATTGACAAGAAAAACGTGAAAAAAAAAAGCAGTAAAACTTTATTAATTACTGAGATTCCAGTAATTAATTATTTTAGAAAATGTAAACATGAAAGGGAAAAAAGTGTGTGTGTGTGTGTGTGTGTGTATTGGGGGGGGGGGGGGGGGGCACTACTGATATCCAATAGTTAATTGTTTTAGAAAATGTAAACAAACAAAAAAAAAAGTGTTTGAGGAGGACATCAGTGATCCAGTAACTAATTATTTTAGAAAATGTCTACTGGTATATTGACAAATATTTTCCCATAGTTCCACAATCAAGACAAAGACCCCAACACTTGACCAAATATCCTCCCAGAATTCCAATCGCTAATCATTACCCATAATGCCACATGCGAACAAAAAGCTCATCTCATGTCAATGACAAACACAACCCAGAATTCCACGCTCTGACCATTATTCACAAGTCCACACTCAAACCAAGCACACAAAGTGACGAGCTCACCTCACGTCACTGACAAATAATGACACATTCCAGAGTTCCATTCTCTAATCATTACCCACAATACCACACTCGAACCAAAGATGCTACGTGATGTCACTTATCTAATTCTCATTTTATCAACATCTCAATCTTGTTAGAATTCCATATGCAAACCATTACCCAGAATTCCATACACGAACCAAAACACATAACGTAACATCACTGACAGATGTTCCCCCAGGGTAATGCCAAACATTCCACATTCATGATGTCACAAATCATTATCTCTGACCATCACCCACAATTCCATGTGAATCATTTCCCAGAGTTCCATATGCGAACCGAAACACACAACATGATGTCACTGACAGATGTTCCCCCAGGGAATTCCAAGGATTCCATGCTTAATCTTATCTTTAACAATCACCCACAATCCCATATGTGAACCAAAACACACTATGTGACGTCACACACAGATGTCCCCCCCCTCCCCCCAGGGAAATTCCATACACGAACTTGTTATCAGTACATAATATACTTTTCCCTCATGATTAACCTCCCTAACTGATGTTTTTGCATCCACTAAAATATGAGTTTGAAGTATAACAGAGTTAGAGAAACATGAATAAGAAGTGCTAGCCATCAGTTATCTCAATTGCAAGTTGTGATAATCCTCACTCATCAGAATACTTAAGCAGATTAACTTGTGCTCATAGCATCGCTAATGAAAGTATGTATCGTATAGCTCTCCTCATTGTATGTAGCATGACTAATTTTACATATGGATATCAGATAGTCTAAATGAACACAATATATTTTTATATTTGTAATCCTTTTATCATATAAATATAGCAGTTTGATGTTAATGAGAAGACAAAAGTTAAACTTCCATACTGTAATATATTTTATTCAATTATCATTGAGGAAAAACAGCTTTCCTCAATGCTTTATCTGTTGAAAAAACAGCAATCTCAGAATCAATTTCTGAATTTTTGCCTAATTATGCTTAGCTGATAGATATATGATTCTTTGAGACCAAAAAATGCACTCAGTTTTAAAAAATTTGTGGTTTATTCTAAATTTTCTGTTTATTCATAATCTTAGTTAGCAATCAATATCACTTCACAGAAGTAATGCTTACTTTCTGCAATTAAATTATTATTATTTTTTTTTAAATAGAAAGCAAAACAAATCTTCACACACATCACAGTTCTAGTTTAATCTTTGCAATTGACTACCAATTTGTTTGAATCAGTATGTCCAATTGACAAGTGGCATTTTTCTGGTAATGGCCTTAAAGGGCCATTCTAGTCACAAAAATTAAGGTAATAAATTTATTATAGTCTAACCAAGTGAAAAATAAACTTTCAATATATTTTCCAAAAAGTTATTTTTATTATTTACTTAACATTTAGATATTAAAAGATGAGGAGGTGAGGTCTTGGACAAGTAAGGTTTTGTATAATTTGTCGAGTCCTGGTCATAACTCATACCTCTTAAAAGTGAACCTTCTTTGGATGTCATTCCAAGATTCACCAAATCATTCAAATCCTTATATACATTAACTCTCCAAAGCCTTTCCATTCAGTTTATTCATCCAAATTATCCTCTTGCCAGATCATATATTTTCATTTCTATGCTCTGCTTACTGTTCTCAAGTATACCCTTCCAAATTTTGTAGTGTTGTATAGTATGATTATCTCATGTCAGTGAAGACAGGTCTCATACTTAATATGTAGTAGCTGTGGCTTCTGTATGCTGGTAGATGCAGAAGTTACCTTAACCAAATTTACCCCTCACCCTCAATTTCTTTCTCTTACTGCTACTGTAAAATCTCGTGAGAAATGAATTTTTTAGGGAATTTTCACTAAAGATCTTACAATTGTTTTTGTCTGAATTTCTTAAGAAAAAATGTACTTAGTAAGATATAAAAATGTAAAGAATAATTTGCTGTTAGAATGTGCCTGCACTTTAAACTTGTTAAGTTCTTAATAAAACGAAAAGTATGTCAGACTTTTCTCTCGAGATTGTTAGTAAGCAAGCCATAAATTTGTTGTAGTAAGTTATGTGTATGTAACTCGAAATCGTAAAGGATTGAGAGAGGTTACTTGTTAACTAGCAGGAAAAGTGAATGTGAAATAACAGAAAATTATGTATTGTTGAGTATGTCTAATTCACAGACTGATTGTGATAGTGTCTGAATTAGTGTCATTTAAGTTTTGAATATATTGAAGGAAAGTTGAATGTAATCCCTCCTGGAATACTTATGCATACTTGTAAGCCAAGTTGTGTCATAGAAGACAGTTTTATATCAAGGAAAAGTAGGTTTTTCTGATAGAGAAAGCACTAGTTTCTGTTGCTCAGATAGCAAGTAAATTTGTGTGTTAAAGTGCTTTTGATTAAGTTAATCTTTAATTAACGTTTATGTGCTCTGTACCACATCTTTTAGTTTGATAATAAATATGTTTTTGTTTTGTAACTACCTGGTTCTCATTCCTTTGCCAATGCACTATCCTGAAAATATTAACGTGACTGAGGGAATAGAATAAAGTATAGTATAGAAGTATTAAATTAATTTTGTCATCTTCTCATCCCTGACTTTCAAACATAAAAAGGTCAATTAAGTAGCGCACTCGTTAAGATAAAATAAATTTCTTAACTGATATTGTGTGATTGCTCAGGGACTGTCACGTTAGATAGACTTATTACACGAGGTCTACCTAACTGCAGAAGAGGGGGAAAAAAAGGGGGGGCAAGAAATAATGTTAGGTAAGGAAGTAGACAGACAGATAAAAGAAAAAGTAAAACAATGTAAATATTTTACAAAGGAGCAACCGACAACGATTTAATAAAAATAACATAATAGAAAGAATAATAAAGAAGGAAAGATAAAATTTACAATGGCACAGCCATCGGTAGGATAAAATCAACATAATAAAATTCAAGTGAAGTGGATTGGGATAGTTTTGGCTTAAGGAACAGGTAAAGTTTAGCAAGTAGCAATTTTTTGCAATTTGAAATTGAATTTATATGAATTGTGATACTACTTACATAAGAATGGATGACAAGGAGTTTTTTAGGACTGTAAATCCTCACCTTGTTATTCCATCGTTCTCTGGGGACGATAATGATGACAACCATTCCTATTTTGGTTTTGTAGAGGAATTAAGAAACATTGGGAGGTGGACGGACTTCCAGTTACTGATTCTCCTAAGAAACAAACTGGCTGGTAAAGCAAAGATCTTTTTAATGCTTCCCCTATTCTTAGAGACACGTTCGAGTATTCAAAGTTTAAGGATACTTTGATATCCCAATATTCCAAAGTGAGGAACGTAAGCCCCAATCTTTGGAAGTTACAGTAATGTGGGCAAGTAAACAAAGAAAGCGTTACAGACTTCTATAATAGATTGCTAACTCTTGCAAGTAGTCTGAGTGTTTCTGATGAGGATAAGCTGCATTTAGATTGGGCAGTCTTTCATCAATTTCTATTGGGATTAAGGGAAGAACTAAAAGAAACAGCATATAAAAAGAAAATAAAGAACTTGGAAGAGTGTTACTTTGCAGTCAGAGACTGAGAGGAGAGGTTTGGTGATATACATCCCACCTCTATCCCCAAACAAGTACACTCTATTAAACAAGTAGGTGATTCCACCAAAAACCAAAAAAGGTTCTTGATACAATGAAAAAAAAAAAAAAATCCCTAAGTAGAAGAAAAGGACATAGACCTAGAGAATAAAACTCATATTAAGGTTGTGGATGAAGAGAAATTAACCACCAAACCTAAGTTAACTGATTCCTTTGACATGGAGTCAGTAAGATTATTAATTAAGCATGAAATGGAGAGGTTACATCAACCAGTAATGGAGCAATTAGACACCATTATCAAAGAATTAGGTGAGCTCAAAATGATGGCCCCCAAATTTAATTCATGTCAGGAAAGGGGGGGGGGGGATAGTGAAGAGAAAGGCAGAAGAAAGCCACCTAAAAGTAACAAGGAAGTACATTTGACTAATAACTGCTTTATGAGGAGAAATTCACTCCCTAAAGGAATAGGATATGAATCAAATGTCATGCTTAATAAGAAAAGTTCTCAAGATGATCAGAGAAAACAAAATAATTACATCAGAAAGAGACCTGATAGTTCTCTGACAGTTATTCAAGGCTTGTAAGAGGGATACCTTGTAATATCTTACTGGATACTGGGTCCCACATCTCAGCTATAACCAGGTTGTTCTTCAAGAGAGTAAGTACCCGTATCACAAATGACGTGATAGAGCTGAGAAAGCCAATCAAGCTAACAGGCATCTCAAAATCTGAAGTATGTACTCAGAGAAAGATAAAAGTAGGCATTAAGCTACCTGAGTTTGATTTGAACATTTCTCAAGAATTGTTAATTCTTCCTAAATCCTCTCGTCAGAGCATTCAAATTAATTTTGGGATTGGAATTTCTACAGAAGTGCAACTTCTCCTGTGATTTCCAAAAAAAAAATATTTCCCTAATGGGAAAATGCACACAAAATGGCAGCTGTAATCCTAGGTCTCAGGCAGAAATGGTTGACAAAAGGAACCAAGCTAGTAAATAAAGGCAGGGATATTATGAATCGACAAAGAAAGAAAGATAAAGTCAAGTGCCGACTTGACTCTAATGACTCTTCCGGTATTCCTGTAGTGAGTGGAAGTCTCGAAAAGGGATTGGTTATTGAATCATATGCCATTTCCACTGTTTCAACCTAAGTTTGAAAATTGAAATTTTAGGGACCAATCAAGGTCATCTCCAGAGAACGAGGGAAGCAAAGAACAAAAAAATGAAACCTTTGAGTTTAATTTTTTTTTTTTTTTTTTTTTTTTTTTTTTTTATAGGAAAGGGTGGCCTTTGTAAAATCCTGCAAGAAATTAATTTTTTAGGGAATTTTCGCTAAAGATTTTACAATTGTTTTTGTCTGAATTTCTTAAGAAAAACGTACTTAGTAAGATATAAAAATGTAAAGGAATAATTTGCTGTTAGAATGCACCTGCACTTTAGACTTGTTAAGAGCTTAATAAGAATTAAGCCGGATTAGCACAGAATACCACTGAAATCGTATAGTCAAGTGGCCAACAATGACGCCTGTTCTTTCACTGCTTCTGGCTAATCCGGGAATACTCTTACTTAAGAAGAAAGGAAGGAAAATAGAATAAAAGGCAATGCAGCAAGTGGTTCTTGGCTTTTTGGTCCTTTGCTCTTCACCTACTGTTCTACAGGGTCCTTCCCGAAATCCAGGAGGTTCGTTTTCCTGCCGTCATCACCCGATGTTCACCATTGCCAGCTCGCTCTAGGTTCCTGGTAGCTACAGCAGAACCTCTCGAGTTTGTTAGCAAGTAAGCTATAAATTTGTTGTAGTACGTTATGTGTATGTAACTCGAAATCGTAAAGGATTGAGAGAGGTTACTTGTTAACTAGCGGGAAAAGTGAATGTGAAATAACAGAAAATTATGCATTGTTGAGTATGTCTAATTCACAGGATGATTATGATAGTGTCTGAATTAGTGTCATTTAAGTTTTGAATATATTGAAGGAAAGTTGAATATAATCCCTCCTGGAATACTTATGCATACTTATAAGCCAAGTTGTGTCATAGAAGACACTTTTATATCAAGGAAAACTAGGTTTTTCTGATAGTGAAAGCACTATAGTTTCTGTTGCTCAGATAGCAAGTAAATTTGCGTGTTCAAGTGCTTTGTTTTTGTTTTGTAACTACCTGGTTCTCATTCCTTAGCCAATGCACTATCCCGAAAGTATTAACAAGCCTGAGGAATAGAATATAGTAACGAGCCATGACTTGCATATAAAGAATTTGTATAGAAGTGTTAAATTAATTTTGTCATCTTCTCGCCCTGACTTTCAAACATAGAAAGGTCAATTAAGTGGTGCAGTCGTTAAGATAAATAAATTTCTTAATTGATGTTGTGCGATTGCTCAGGGACTGTTATGTTAGATAGACTTACAGCATGAGGTATAACTAACAGCAGAAAAAAAAAAAGGGGGGAGTGGGCAAGAAATAATGATAGGTAAGGAAGTAGATAGACAGATAAAAGAATAAATAAAAGGAAAAGTAAAACAAAGTATTTTACAAAGGAGCAACTGACAAGGATTTAATAAAAATAATATAATAGAAAGAATAATAAAAAAGAGATAAAAATTTACACTACTATACCCAATAAAATTCTGATTTTTATTTGTGTTAAAGTTGACTTAGGATATTTAGATCTGCTGTTAGTAAAAAATCCAAACAATGATCAGATAGAAAATGCTAAATATAAAATTATAAGATGACAAAAGGAATCTAGTTTAGCTAACATATTCAAAACTTGATCCATAATTGATGAGAATCGCATAACTAAAAATACCCGAAACAATGCAATGCAGATAAGGAAGGAAGAGATTATGGGCCAATTCAAGTGCACACCCACACGAACCAGAATGCAGTAGCACAACAGATATTCACTATAGTTTCTTTCTGATGAAAAAGAAAAAAAAAACTGCAAACAAGGAAAATGGTAATTGAATAGCTGAAGCTTTTTATCCACAATTCTGTTATTTCCATTCCTATGGCCACACAACATTATCCAAGAATTTTTATACCAAATAAGATTACAATTATGATTAATGACAGATATGTAAGTTTCATTAAATAAATTTCTACACAAATCAGAATAATTTTCTGATTTTGTTTTTGGTATATCCATTTTGGGAAGCCACTATACCTGCATGCATGAAATAATTAGCAATACCGTTTTACACAGAAAATAGACTGCTGTGTAAAAATATTACTGCTAATCACTTGCTTGTTAAAATCAAGCTAAAGCTTCCAAACACCCACATCCAGCGGTGGGTGTCCAAAGCAAGGTCAGGAAGTTGTGAGAGTTGATCTCTCAAAAGTATATGACTACTGCAGTGTCAAATACATGTAATTTTGTAAAAATCAGATTTTTCTAAAATACTATTAGAAGTATAAAAAAATAAAATTAATGAATACACATTAAACCCTCGATTTAATGGACTAATAGGAGCTAAGTGGGTGTCCGTTAAATTGCAAATTTTTTAAAATAAAAACATCTGTAACATTATACTGCAATTTTATCGATATTAGCACTGTAATAACAAAATTATTGTTTTACACACAATTTTATATAAATCAATGTGAAGTTAATGTTCAATATTGAGGCGCTTGGTTTAGGTAATCCTGCTTTGAAAAAACTATCAAGTTTTTTTTGAACTTTTGAATTCTGCTGTTTTTTTTATAATCAACTCCCTAAAATGACAAAAATGTGTATAACTGCAGCAGAAAGTCACCATGCGACAAAAGAACCAATTACAGTGCGATTACGTCCTAATCATTTGCCGAACATGTTTTATGAGCGGTGACTCATTTATGTTGAGAGTTTATTTTTCACTTGGTTAGAGTATAATAAATTTAGTTTAATCCTTTATCCAAGTGTGAACAAACAAAGTTTGCACCTGAAAGTATCTTCAGGACTGGGGTAAGGTGGTACAACATCAGGGCACTCCTTGCAAAGGTGGAGCAAGCTACCAACACTCCTATCTCAGGATCTCCCATAATGCAAAACACATCTCCTTGCAGATATATCTAATGTTATGCATTAAGGGAAGGGCCACCACCCAGACCAGTTTCGACCTTTATTGAGGTCTCTTCAGTGGGAGCCAGGCCCAAGTGGAGATACCAGGCAGAAGCATTAGCAGGCCCTGGTGTTGTACCACCTTATCCCAGTCCTGAAGATACTTTCAGGTGCAAACTTTGTTTGCTCACACTTGGATAAAGGATTAAACTAAATTTATTATGACTCATTTATGTTGGCTAAATTACTACAGTGTTTTCCAACATATGATGCCTATTCGCCAAAATTTGTTAAAAATAACAGGAAATTAATAACAAAAAATAACCTCTTAATTTAATTATAAGCAAATCTTGGTTAAAAGCATTTTAAAATTAATAGGGTAATTATTAAAGAACACGTAAGACCACAGTAATAACTTAATTAATAAGATACAGATATTTCATACTAAAACTAATAGTACATCATCAGTGTTACAAACAGTTATAGGAATCGAATACAAGTAACAAACATTCAGTGGATCACCTATTAAAATACAATTGTTGCCGCACGCTAGGAAATGATAGAAAATAATAATTAATTATTATTTAAGATAATTGTTTTTTTTATTGATTACATAAAATAAGTCTCCCAGATCTTCGAGTTTTATTTTATGTAATCAATAAAAAAGCAATTATCTTAAATAATAATTAATTATTACTTTCTGTCATTTCCTAGCATGCGGCAACAATTGTATTTTAATAGGTGATCCACTGAATGTTCATTACTTGTATTCTGCTCCTATAACTGTTTGCAACACTGAAGATGTACTATTAGTTTTAGTATGAAATATCTGTACCTTATTAATTAAAAAGTTATTACTGTGGTCTTACATGTTCTTTAATAATTATACTATGCCAAAGGTACCTCTAAAAAAAAATAAATAATAATAATAGGGTGTTAATTTTCACATGTGACATACAGACCAGAAATTTTGTCTTAAATCAAGGGTCTATAAGTTTCTATAGGATGACTGATAGTTTTCCTCTCATTCCTTGCAATAAACAGGAATATGATGCCATATAATCAATGATTTACTTACAGCTGCTAAAACCTCTATAAGTGGTTCAACCAGGCCAGTGTCTATTACTGCCTGTATCTGCCTTTCGTTTCCAGCTGTAATGTTAGAAATTGTCCATGCTGCTTCCTAGGAAGAAAAAAGAATTACATTTAGAATGATAAGTATAAAGCTCAAATGATAAAATATCATTTTATTATTTCAGCTTTATTCTGGTAAACAGATTATATGTTGGCCACTCATAAATATTTCAGGAAATAACTCATTTTTCAATTAAATATTAATTACTGGGGTGCTTACGGGTCAAAGCTGTATAACTGAGAGGAGACCTCTACATAGCCTTTAAAGGAATGCGGAGAACTGACCAGGACTTCTGAACTAATGTCCAATCCTCACCTTCCCGTGGTGCACCCTATTGGGTATCTACCTGGATACTGAACGAACGAGGATGGGCTGGCAATTTGGGATTTAGCCGACCAAATTGTATTCTTATTGGCTTAAACCAATATAGAAAACGATGGTACAACATGACAAAATTTCATTCCCGCTGGGGCGTCGCCCAGTTAAACAAGTCCCCCGTTGTTTTCGCCAGGGAACCAGGGCGAACAGTGAAAAGTCAGCTACTGGAACAAATCTGAGAGCACACCCCAACTCAACATCACCAGAGTTAAAGATCGGTACTATCAGCATAAGAAGCCTGAATGGCAAAGAAATGGAGCTAGCTGAGGAATTAGATAAGTACCAGATTGACATAATAGGGGTGACTGAAACAAAAAAGACAAAAACTGGTGTGCTCTTTCTGAGCAATAAATACAAAATGTTATATTCAGGCAATGACAATCAAGGAAAAGAAGGAGTAGCCATAGTATTCAACACAAAATATGAGGCTACTGTTATTGAATAGAGTCAGTCTCAAGTAGAGTGATTTGGGCAAATATGAGAATGGGGAACTGGACAACGAGACTTGTTTGTGCCTATGGTCCCACGGTGGGTTCTACTAAGGTGGAGGTGGAGGAATTTTTTGAGGCTTTAGAAAAAGCAGCTGACACAATGAAAAAGGAAAAGTTGGTCCTTGTTGGGGATCTAAATAGCAGAGTAGGAAATGACTGTTAGACATACAAAAATATTTTGGGAAAGTTTCGAGAAAAGAGCAAAGCTAATAATAATGGCAAATACCTGTTGGATTTCTGCTCAGGACATGGACTGGTTATTACTAACACCATGTTCTAACATAAAAATGTGCACAAATTCACATGGAGGGAAGATGCAAGGAATAAGAAAAGTCTCATTGACTATGTTATTGTTGATAGCGATATTCTCTGTTGTGCAGGACACCAGAATGTACAGAGGATTTGAAATTGAAAGTGATCACCATTTAGTCTTGAACAGGATAAAATTGATTTTCATATTGAAAAGAAAAACATGTAAGAAAGCTACAAAGCGAATAAAAGTTGAGCAGCTCTCAGATGTGAACTGTAGAATAAAATACACAAAGATTATTGAAGAAAAAATGAAAGAATTTGAGAACAGGAACCAAACCTTGGAGATTCAGTGGCAAGTCTTGAAGAAAACCCTGATTGATTCTGCCAGAGAGGCATGTGGTGAGGTTGTGTGCAAGGATAAAAAAATCAGAACTCCCTGGTGGACACAGGAAGTTAAAGAGGCAGTGAAGGAAAAGAAGAAAGCATATCAAAAGTTCTTGGCAAATAAGTCAGCTTTTGCTCTTAGAGAATACAGAGACAAATGTAAGAAAGTGAAACACTGTGTAAAACTAGCTAAACAAAAGTCATGGGAGGACTTAGGCAAGAACATAGAAAATAAATATCAAGAAGGCAGTAAGATATTCTGGAGGTTGTTGAAGAAGCTTAGAAATGGAGGAAAGAGTGCTGTAAAATGGGTTAGAGATGATAAAGGTGACATGAAACAGGAGAAAAAGATATCCTTGAAGTATGGAGTAATTATTACTTTGAAAAATTGCTAAATGAAACAAAAAGTGATAGCACAGTGGTAAAAAAACACTCAACAGGCATACAGTCGGGAATACATACTTGAAGTAGAAAAAGCCATCAAAGGCTTGAAATTTGAAAAGGCAGGAGTAGATGATATTCGACCAGAAATGCTGAAGTATGGTGGTATAAAAGTCTTATAGTGGCTGCACTGCATAGTTCAGAAAGCCTGGACAGAGGGACGAATTCCAGATAATTGGAGTAGAGCTCTAATAGTACCCATATATAAATAGGGAAATAAAACTGAATGTGAGAATTACAGGAGGTATTTCCCTACTGAGTGTTCCTGGTAAGATCTATGCAAGTATACTTGAGAAACGGTTGAGAAGAATTGTGGAAGAAAAGCCTGATGAGGAACATGCTAGATTCAAGCCAAATAGAGGCTATCAGGATCAGATCTTCACTTTACGACAAATAGTTCAGAAAGCATGGGAATATAACAAAGATCTGTATTTAAGTTTTGTCGATCTGGAAAAGGAATATGACAAGGTGCCAAGAGAGAAGCTGTTCAATACGCTACAGTTATATGGTGTCAATGGGGCATTATATCAAGCAATACTTAGTCTGTATTTGAGTTGTAAGTCAGCAGTTAGAAATGAAGGAAGTATAGGAAGATGGTTTAATGTTAAATCTGGTGTGAGACAAGGATGTAAATTATCCCCTCTGATATTCATTATCTATATGGATCACATTATGAAGGCAAGTGGTATTTAAACATGATATCAGAATTGGAGATGTTAATGTGAGCTCTTTGCTTTATGTGGACGATGTTATACTTCTAAATAAATCTGCTACAG
The DNA here is from genome assembly GCF_054136105.1 of Typopeltis vanoorti. NCBI lineage: Eukaryota > Metazoa > Arthropoda > Arachnida > Uropygi > Thelyphonidae > Typopeltis > Typopeltis vanoorti. Next base: position 32,524,239 of record NC_143567.1, on the reverse strand, counting down.
GTTTGCAAGATTTCCTGACTAAATTGAATAACTGTTGTAATAGTATGGTATGAAGGTCAGCATTAAAAAGACAAAAGACAATGAAAATAGGTAGAAATTGTTGAAAATGTCAACTGTGTTGTGAACGGGGAATCTGTGGAACAAGTAAAACATTTCAGCTACTTAGGCATGATTTTTACCGAAGATGGTAAATTAAATATGGAAATAGACAACAGAATCAACAAAGCTGGTATGGTGGGAAGTCAACTGAATAAATTCATATGGAATAAGAGAGAAATTAGTCAGAATACTAAATTAGCTGTATACAAGACAGTGTTCAAACCAGTTTTAACTTGCATATCAATCCACCTATATCTTGGTCTTCCTCTGGGTCGTTTTCCTGCCAATCTGGCAGAGAACACTTGTTTTGCTAATCTCAGGTGGTAGTCACTTAAACAGAATGGGCGAGGAAAGATTAGCAAAACAAGTGTTCTCTGTCAGGTTGGCAGGAAAACGACCCAGAGGAAGACCAAGATATAGTTGGATTGATACAGTACAATGTGCCTTAGACGATAGAAATATAAGATCTGATAATGATAATATTGGAGTCTTGACAAGTAACAGAATGATTTGGAGGAAAATTGTAGATAGGAAGTTAGTAATGATGTAGTACTATTATATCCTGTACACCCCTTGAGGGTACATATCAGGAATTTGATGATGATTAAAATAACTTTAATTAATACTTTACTATATTTCAGCAATGTTACATTGCCATCATCAGGTATCAAAACAATGATATGTGCATGTACGCACTAATACTAGGCAAATGAAGCTGAAGAAAGGCTACCAATGCTTTGCCTAGAGTCCTAAACGGTGGCATCTCCCTAGTGGATTAAAATGAGTAGTCTTGGTTGTTGGGCTGAACATCTGAGGATGAGTGCTTCCTAAATTTGGGGCATTCCATGCAACCAAATTTGTTAAGATTTGGAAAGTTTTTCAGGGTTGAGGCAGATTCGAGATATAGCCCCTCATATTTGCATTTGCTGCAGTGCAACAAAGTGGTCTTCTTCCAGCACATCCAGTGGTGGGTCCCAAAGCATGGTCAGGAAGTCCGGAGTGGCTGTAATGGTAAAATCATAACTATAGAATAAAGCTTAATACCACAATAAAAAGAAAATTTATTATGTAAATATTTTATCTTATGTATTGTAAGACATCATCATTACAAACAGCAAAGGAATTGAATAAAGAAACAGAGTGCATGTTTTAAATTGGAATCCCTCTATGTAGACAGTTGCATGTTCATGGGCTAAAACTATTAGAAAATAATTAAAATTAGTTAAAAATAAAACACATATGAGAGATTACAAATTTATTTAATACAATGGACGATAACAATTTCTCACACATTTGAAATAGTGAGGCAGTTATGATTGAGGTTAGGCTGATGCAGTAGAGCTTCAGCACTTTCTTTGTATAACTGTTCATATATAGATCTGTGCAGCATCTTGGTGTTTTCCTATTGGATCCTGTGGTTAGTGTTTTCATTTCCATATTGTGCCAGGCCAGATATGGTCTTAATGTTCAGAGCTATGGACAAACAGGAAGACCTGTAAATTAACATATTTCTGAACATCAAGACCACACCTGGCCTATGAAACCTCACAAATCTGGCATGGCACAATATGGAAATGAAAACACTAACCACAGGATCCAATGGGAAAACATGGGAAGCTGCTGCAGAGATTCATATATAAACAAACATTTATACAAAGAAAGCGCTGAAGCACTACTTCATCGATATAACTTCATAACAACTGCCTCACTATTCCAAAAGTGTGGGAAATTGTTATCCTCAATTTTTTAAATTAATTTATAATCTCTTATATATATTTCCTTTTTAACTAATTTTAATTATTCTCAGCTCAATAGCTTAATCCATGAACATGCAACTGTCTACATAGAGGAATTCCAATTTAAACGCATGCACTCTGTTTCTTCATTGTTTGCTGTTTGTATTGATGGTGTCTTACGATACGCAAGACGAAATATTTATGTAAATTTATTATTTTTTTTTACTGTGGTATTGCATATTATGCAAAAGTTATGGATACTCCAAAGGTGTCATTATACAAGAAAATGGTGGAATTGGATGTAGTCCTTGTGTTCAGAAATTCTGATATTGGCTGTCCTGCCTGTAGTAAGATAGTTGTAGGACAGGAAGCATTTAGCACACTCGCTTATAACAACTATGCACTAGCATCTAAGAAAATTCCTGCAGAAGAAATAATGATCCAAGTAGAATAAGGTATCATCAGCCTTCCTACCCATATTGCCAACATCAGGTGTAGCCAATGTAATTACTTAAGCAAAACCACCAAAAACCAATACCTCTCAAGGAAAGAATATGAAGTTCTACAAGAAATTAAAAACAACAATAGAATAGTAATTACCAAAGTAGATAAGGGGAATTCCACAGTGATTAAAAAAAAGAAAAGAAAAAAAAAAGATTACACAGGTGAGCAGCTTGCTTCCTTACTTCGCGATTGCTCTACCTACCTTCCTTTAGACTATGATCCCACCAATACACAGATCAAAACACTTCACAGGCTCCTTAAAAAGGTCACCAACAAACTAAAGCCATATAGCTATAGGATCCCCCACCTCCAGATATATGGGCTACAAAAAACCATAAACAAAATGTACTGTTACATTCCACTGTGGATGGCATGAATTCACCCACAAACAAATTAGCACCAGACATTTAGACAGTGTTCACACGATATACTGGCAATACACCTTCACATATAAAAAAAAACTGCCCACTTGAAAGCCAGTATAGAAAACCTTACACTCCAACACACTGACATAATGGTCAGTTTTGATGTCTCCTCATTATTCACTAATGTCCCATTCAATGACATCCTAGACCTCATTCAAGCTATATTTCCTCCCAATATCACAGTCCAGTTTTAGTTCACCATGAACTCTGGCTATGGATACATAGGAAGAAGGCCACTTTATTGTTATAGTGAGTTTATGATGTGCTTTATTTCCCATTTATAAATTGTCATGACAGCTTATCATGGGGGGGGGGGGGGGGGTATGACCTAAATTATGCAGCAAGTCAAATGAAACTTATAGCATCATATTTAATCATTTAAAAATATTTGATGTTTTTTTTTTACCTTGTGTTGAACTATATTAGTGACTAAATTCTTTTACTGCTAGATATCTTCTGCCAATGTTCTATCACCCTATCACCTATTTCATTTAATTTTTCAGCGTAATTACTCCAGTTGCGTTTATGAAGGAAAATGATATTAAACCTGATATCAAAATTGGAGATGTTAATCTCAGTTCTTTACTTTATGCAGATATTATACTTCTAAATGAATCCAGTACAAATCCAGGATTCCCTGACTAAATTCAATAACTGCTGTAATAAATTTGATATGAAAATCAGCAATAAAAAGACAGGCAGAAACATTGAAAATATTGACTGCATCCTGAATGGAGAACCTATAGAACAATTTAGCTATTTAGGAAGAATTTTTAGTAAAGATGAAAAATTAAATATGGAAACACACAACAGAATAAGTAAAGTTGGAAGTCACTGGATAAATTTATATGGAATATGAGAAAAATTAGTATTTCTCTCATATTCCAGCTGTACACAAGACAGTGTTCAAACCAATTCCATCTTATGAATCTGAGTTGGATTAGAAATAAAACCATAAGTCTTTGATCAGAAGATTAGAAAACCAAAATCACGAGTTCTGTGAAACATTAGAGTAATGGCACAAGGTATTAGAAAATAATTTGATACTGTTAACATTTAAGAACATGTGTGGAGAGTTAATCTAAGGTGGTATGGTTAAACAGAATGGGAGAGAACAGGTCAGCAAATCAGGTGTCTGAAGGCCAGGATGAAAAATAGGACCTAGAAACAAGCCAAGATCTAGACAGATTATGGATGCAATTAGTAGCTGCACAGAAGACCAAAATGGTACATGTAACAACATTGGGAAATCGGAAAAACAGATTTGAAAGAAACCTATTGATAGGAGGTTAGTAATAATGCAAACTCTCATTTTGACATGAACACTACAACCCAATGAGGATATGTATTAGGAATCAGATACGATTTTATTTTCATCATGCTCATAACAAAATGTGATAATCTTGTCATTTGAAATTTCTTGTATATTCTCATATCCTGAACTAGTCTGAAGATATCGCTATCGATAATAACAAAAGTGTGTTCGCACTATGAATGCCCATTTTTATACCGGAACATCATCAAGTAGAAACAGAGTGAGTATTTATCATTATCGGCTCTTCTTCAAATTTTCTGGAAACATATAGCTGACTCATTACAGCAAACATCTCCTCCTGTGGTTACTCCCCTACCTTACAATTTTTCTATAGTGAAAATGTACTGTATCTGCAGTTTACAGCAGCTGCTCGCTGAAAAATTCGTGTACCTGTTCTCTGCCAAAGGAAAAAGGTTCAGGAATTTTGGGGTTACAATGCAAGTATTATTGTTCAATTTCTTATTTTGAAACATACACAGACACTATCTGAAAATCACTACAATTCAAGAAGTTTAGTTTCCCATCTTGGGTTGAATACTACAGCTGTTTCTTTAATCCCCCCCCCCCCCAAAAATCATTTAGAAATATCACCTGTTTTGGTCTTCCTAGTCTCAGTAACAAAAATTATGTCAATATGATATTTCAATAATTTTGCTAGCCTCTTTTCCAATTATGAATCCAGATGGTGCCTATCTTTAATTCTGTTGTCAAATTTTTATCAATTGTATTGGTTGTCCAATAATAGCTCAACCTCGTGTGATCAAGTGATGCTCCAGCCAGCAGAATATCCAATTATTTTGTATCATGCTGACACATGATTCAATTTTGCTGGTTAAGTCTCCAACTGCCCATCCTTATTCATTACAGCATCTATGTGGACGCCTAATAAAAAGCAGGATGCACACATGGATAGTGAGTCAGTAGCTGCAACTGGTTATCCACATTCCTTGTAGGATATGTAGATGTCTCCTCCCAATTATGCACCCAAATTGATTATATAGATAACTGAAAATGACATCTACTTTCTAATAATATATGTCCTACCTTAAGAACTTACCTTTTGAATATTAGTTTTAGCATTATTAAGTAGACGACGGAAGGAAACCAATGCACCATGATCAATTACCAACTGTGTCTGCTGATCATTTCCAGTGACAATATTACCAATAGTTCTGAGAGCTGGGGTCAGAACAGTTAAGTCACCACAATCCAGTAACTCTGCAAGCCTTGGAACAACTCCAATATCAATGACTTCTTGAATTTTCTCATTGGTAGCATCAGTCATATAAGATAATGCCCAGCAGGAATCAGCAACTATTTCTTGATCTACAATTATAAATAAGATACCAAATTAATTACAAATCATCATACTTATTAAAACAGCTTAAAGTTTTTAGCTTTGTCAATTTACTAAATGCAATTATTGAAAGCAATTCATACTGCTGGTAAAGTAATATTTCATGGTGAAATTCAGCACTAATTCATGAAGACAGCTATAAAAATCATTCCACTACAGCAAATGATATTTTTTAACTTTGAAAAAATTATAAACAGAACTGTCAATACTCTCCGTTATTAGATGGAGAGGAAAATTAGATTTGTGAATTTTGAGCACTCATACAAAATCAATGTAGAAATACATTAGGTTTCAGCTAGTGATTTCAGGACAAGAGGTAACGTTTTTCCTAATAATTTGTAATAATAATAACAAAACCTTTTCATTTGTGTGCATTAGTAGGATCATCTGATATTATTATACGAGCACCTCCTTGGAGCCTCATTGCAGGAGACTCAATCTATCATACTTCTCCTTGAACCCATCAACAGACAAAGCAGCCACAACCCATTCCACCCACTCTCTCCAAGCAAAAAATCTAGTCCTCGCATTCCTGGAAGTCGAATAAAGATCTCACACCTTTATTCAATTTCCAGGAATGATCCCATGTTCTGGTCCCTCTAGCCAAGTGCTGAAACATTTTCCCTGCATCAATTCTATAAAACTCTTTAAGCAACTTACTGCCTGACCACAGATGCGAGACCCTTGACATTTATGCATATGGCAGAAGGCAATCTATTCCGATAATAGGGTAATTAATGTGTTTCGTGGGATGGGTGTTTATTGTTGCATGTAAGAAAATTAGCTTTTCTTTTATGAAAATTGTAATTTTTAAAGTGGTAGCTATTTTGCTTCTATAACAGTTGGAAAACGTTACGCGATTCCATGTGTTGGTGATAAATTCGTACGTTGCCTTATTCCGATCTCTCCTTCAACATGAATTGATTTCTTGGCACTGTGCCAGCTAGGTTTCTCACAACTGTGGGCAGACTATAAATATTTCATCATATTCCTTCTTTTCTCCTATCAACACACCTTCAATCTAGCCTCATAGGGAACATTCCACAGGCCACTCACCTCTGAATCCTCTCCACCGCTTCCTCATCCCCAAGAAACCCAGGGGACCAGACTTGAGCACAGTAATCCAGATGTGGGCATATCAAGGCCTCATATATAAAGAGGAATAACAACTTCCTTATCTCTACTTGTTAATGGGTTATTCAATAGTCAAGTAATCTTATGGGCTACCTTAGCAATATGTCCTCTGAACTTTAACTCTGTCTACCATAACCTCTAAATCTCTAGTTCCATCTATTTTCTGGAGTACAGTGCCATCAATGTCATGCACGACTTGTAATCTATTTATCGCAAAATGCATAACTTTACATTTCTCCACATTGAACTGACACCCATTAACTTTTGCCTATTTGACAGCCTATTTAAATTATCCTGCAACGCCTTGATTAATTATTAATCTACCTAATTTCGCATCATCAGCAAACAACTGAATATTTCCTTTCAGGTTATCCACTCAACAAGTGTTAACATGTTACATTGAATTATCTTTTAAAAGAATCTTCTTAAATAATGCGATTCACATTATGCCAACAGCATTGTCTTTAACTCCAGTTGTAATAATTTCTTTTTTAAGTTTAAGAGTTGCTGTTTCGTTTCAAGAAATGTCAGTTGTATTTGCTTATATGTAATTAACATGCAGCTCTACTATTTTTGATCATAATGATAGGCCCTATTCAGGAGGTAGAATATCTCAGGGTTATCCAACTTTCATTTAACTAGAACATCTATTATAATTACACCCTTTCAAATCAAAATTTATAACTGCAATGCAAAATAGCTGAGTGAGATTTTATTCACAGTAATAATGAAATATAACTACTAGGTATATTATATTATGATCTTTCGATTTTCTTGGCACACATTTCACATTTTGATCAATTAACAATATATCACTTAAAGGAGAAATATGCACCATGCTTATTTCATATTTACCTGGATGATGTATTAGTTGAAAAAGAGTAGGAAGGCACTGTCTCATTACTTCAAATGGAGGTGGTGGATTTTTATTGCGGCACAAGTTGGAAAGAGTCCATGTGATGTTTCTTAAAAATGGAGCCTTAAAAGGGGAAAAAAAAACAAAAAACAAATCTGAATTGTTAACTATACCTCAAATCCAGGATTATGTGAAATAAAATTTGTCTAAAAATGCAACTCAAATAGTGAATCACCTATCTGACAGAAATGTTAACTTCATTTCAGAAGAACTTAGATGTGGTCTTGTCATTACTATATTTCAACAGCCTGAAACATGCTCAAGTAGCAAGCAACTTTAATAATTCAATTAAAGAATGGTTAAAGTTGATAGATTAATGGTTAAAATAAAATATGCATGACTTCATGCAATTTTTAATTATGTAAATTTTGTTTGTATTTCATACTTTTAAGTCAATCTTAATGTTACTTTAAAAAAAAAAAATTCTGCTCAGTTGAGAAAAGATTTAAGTAAATTCACAACTGAGCTATAAACTGATATTCAATGCTGATCATAATTAACAAATAATACCTTTAATAAATTACTGTATTCTGAAATTCTTTGAGATTAAATGACACCAGAAATCTTCAAATCAATGAATAATGATATTTCTGTGTAAGCAGAAATATTTGTATCATTCATTCTTAACAAATCAAATCTTAACAAAATTAAGATGAAGACTGCAACAGCTGATCTCTTCAAATATCTAACTATTTCTACACTTTGAATCAAATTCTTGACATTTCCCTTAACCAGATTTTGGAAAGCTATGCAAAAAAAATCTTTAAACACATTACTTTTTGCTAAGATATAAAATATAATCATTTCTTTTAATGGCATGTTAGTCAAACACTCTGGTTTTTTATAAACCTATACTGGGTTATTGAGCATTATGACTGAAGCAACTAAAACACAAGACAAGTGTATTGTCTGTTAACTGTGTTCTTTGCAGGTTTGCCTGTTCTGTGGGATGAAAAGCCATCCTACAGAACAGGTTTCATGGAAGAAAATACTACCACCTCTGTATGAGACTAGCTGATTTACCTTTGGTTGAAAAGCTTTTAAGGAAGTTCTTTGCATCCTAGACAGGATTAAATCCCAAGTCTTTACAAAGGATACATTCTAAAAGGTTGCTTAAAAGAACCAGCTTTTCTTTTATGTCAGCTATTCATAATTCCTTTACTGCTTACATTCTAAAACCCATGGGATCATAATTCCTTTACTGCTTACATTCTAAAACCCATGGGATCATAATTCCTTTACTGCTTACATTCTAAAACCCATAGGATCTTTGATTTTCTCATTTCAAGATTTGCCCACACTATTTGAAACTACTTACCATTCAAGATATTTACTTTTTGTGTTTGATGATGAATACCATAGCTACCTCTGTTATCATGGAATACAGCATATTATACTAATTGAAGTATCTCGCTTGCTTTTCTTTTTGTTTTGAAAAGAATTATTCCCTGCATGAAATACTATTCTAAAAGCAAATGACCAAGGAAGCATCAAGATTTCTATGGTTGCCTTCTGTTTATAAAGTAAATTGATGCTGCTTACATGAATTTTATTAATTGTTCTATTGGTTTTGCTGGTGCTATGACAAGATTCCTCCAGATAAGCTAACCTTTAAGTTGCAATTCTTAATGGCATGTGATAAGTAATAAATTAAAATCTTCAACCTAAAAGACACTAGGCAGATAGCACATCATGCACCCAAGCCAATGTAGACAGTGGATGAAACCTCAACTGCAGTGTTGGTTTATCTAGCTCAAAACCAGCTGCAACAAACTATATCACATTGAAATATATACTCTGTCAATGTTGACCAATGTTTTGACATTAAGATCTTAATTATAAAAAACTGAAGTTGCTGGAAGACCTGTTTTCAAACCCAGTTCGATAGGCCAAGAACCTTTATAGAGGGTTTTCAATTGGAGGTGTTAGCCAGTCACTCAAAGGAAAGAGGGATTTCCTCTTGATTACACAAAACAAACTAGAAGAAAAAAAAAAATAGTTTAGAGAATTAACTATACTATCATAGTATTAGGTTTATAAAAAGTTCACACAAAGCTGAGTTACTTGCTTCTGATAATTCACTGAGTAACAACTTAAGATGAAATAACCATTCAATATTACATTTTATTGAATTCCTGCTAGGTATCCTCAAGGAGTATATGGGATATTAACATGATTAAATTTACATTATTTGTAGATTATGAACAATTTTGTTCCAAATTAATCTGTTATTAATTATCCAATTCCTGATATCAAGAGGGGGAGGGGGGAGAACTATCCAACTAAATGCTTTCTCTGGAAACAAATAAGTTTTAACATTTAAATTTTACTATTCCCAAAAAAAATTTTTCCCCAGAAAATAATATATTAACAAGGCCAAAACTAAATTAGAAATTGACCTCAGATTTTTATTTTTTTATTTTTTTACAAAAATGTTATTAATAGTAAAATAATTCCTAAACTGAAACTATCAACCTGTTTTTTAAAAACCATAAAAATTAACCCCAATATTATTCTGTTAACACTAATAAAGGTGACAATACTATCAATGACAAAATGGATTACCACAAGAAAATTTTTAGACATGACTAACTTAACTCTTCCTCTACCTTCTTTCTCTTCCTCAAACCCTGGACATTGTCCACACTTTGCTTATAAATGATCACAACTTTAAAGAACAAACAAAATGATCTATTAATTAGTGAAGAGATATCTAAAAGAGAATCTCAGCCACATTTTCTAAAGAATGTAATCAAACTATTTATGAAAGTCTTCCAACGAGCCATAACATTAATAACAGAAAACTTCCAAAACTTGGAAGTTGTCTGTTATTAATGAGATACTATAATACAATGAGATACTATAATCAATGTGTTGATTATAATCTGTGATTATAATCAACACATTGATTATAGTATCTCTTTGTATTTATGTAATGATCTTAGCAAGACAAGATCATTACATAAATACAAAGAGATACTAAAGATATTGAAAAGTACTTGCACTTCATATCTCATAACCTCTACTACATAAAAGGATTTGAATTAACACAATTTATTAATTAAAAAAAAATAACTGCACTAAATCAAGAAATCACACACACACATTTTAAAAGATATCTTCCATATTCAACAATATACACAACAGCTAACAACAGACTATGCCATCCAATCCATGCTGCCCAACATCGTGTGCCCTCATCCCAAAGAAACACATCAAACTTCATACAATCATAAGTCTCATATTCATAATATTTATAAAAGCCATCCAATATTTTCAAATATTCTAATTACAAGAGTCTTCATCAGTAATAAATGACAAACTTATAAAACATAAAACCAGACATTACTCAATTGGTCAGAAGAATTATAGGAATCTCTAACATCACAACATCCTTTAGTTCCAAAAATTTATGGACCACTAAAAATCCATAAACCAGAAGATCCACTGTCTCCTATTGCAGATGCAAGATTCTGAAACTTAGCAAGATATCTATCAAGTACGGAAGCTCCAGACACAGGAAAAACAGTATCACATGTGAAAAATAGTTTATATTTTACTGAAAACAAAAGATTTAGAAATAGAATCCTCAGATATTCTAGCAAGTTTGCCAATATCAATAGGGATGACACAGTCAATCTTAATAAATTTCTGCAGACACTGTTTTCAATACAATGTCTGAATAGCCTAACATACACATTCAATTCCAGGATTTTGAAAACACACAAAGACTTGCCCCCCCCCCCACTTTACCAATCCTAGCAAAACCTATTTATGGAAAATTAAAAAAGCCACTGAAATATGTCATAAAAAACCCTAAACTTTGGCTGCATTATGTTGATGTTTTCATTATTTGATTGGGAACAACAGAAGGATTAGTGCAATTTAATTATCTGAACAACTTGCACCAAACCATAAAATTCACTCTAGAACCTGAAGTTTGCAGAAAACTACCATTCCCTGACATCTTTATGGACCAGAAGAAGAAAAACAGTCGATCTTTTCAGTATACAGGAAATCAACCAAAACTGGGAGAATGCTGCTTCACACCACCCATTACAAAAGAAAGGTGCAATTAAAACATTACAGGACAGAAGGACATACTGAAGATGCCTACAGCATCTTCAGTATGACAACAAAAAAAAAAAAAAAAAAAAAAAAAAAAAAAAAAAAAAAAAAAAAACCTTAAAACCCTCTCTCTCTCTCTCTCTCTCTCTCAAAAGGTATGAATTGAAGATCATTAACATTTTACGCATCCCACAGTTCCTTCTAATAAACAACATTACAAAAAATGAAATCACATTACCTTACATCAAGAATGTTATGGACAAGACTGCAGCAATGCTTCATAATTACAGTGGCCTCTATACGAATCTACAGGATTGATTTCTAGGTTCTTGCATCCACCGAAACCTCCACATCCATCCATAAAAAAAAATATATCTAAAAATATAAAATTCATTGTTCTTCATGCTATGTAGGCCAGACAGAACAATCCAGAGAGAATTACACATCAGAAAACGTAAAGGATGCAGTAAAGAAAAATCAGGATATGTCACCACATAATTTGGAAAAAAAAAAAAAAAAATGCTATCCATCGAATGTAACTGTTATACAAGAAAATTTAAAGATGATTAAAAATGCATCAAAGAAAAACCAAAGTTTAATTTTACACTAAGTTTGGTCTGCATTTATTAAGAATCTAACAGCATCAGATCTGGGATATGATATGCATTATGCCACAGAAAGTGACAGCAATAACTAGCTTTGTTCAGTAACATGCACACTGCACTGTTTAATCCACCCCCACTTTTTTTTACTTTATTATATGTACCATACTGTTGAAGTTTGCAAAAAATCTTCATGTGTAATCATTCTTTCTAGTTTTTTCATCAATTAATAGAAGTCCTGCACCAGTGATAATGCAAGTCTGACAGCTTGCATAACTGTTGTTATTTTAATAAAACTAGTTTTAATTAATAAACATGTGGTCTCTAAACCGGAACTCAAATGAACATTTGACTACCTACAGAAATATTAGGACATCAAATTGAAATGTCAATCTGCACGAAATACCAGTTATACTGAATCTACTATTCATTCTGGCTTATCTCTCACACACACAAGTTTTTCTTACTGGTTTGGAATCAATTTTTTATTTTTTTATTTTTTTTTATTTTATCCCTGCTATTTTAACTTTTTATAGATACATTTATTGGTTCAATCCCTAATTTTGACCTTACAATATTTTCAGGTAAATTATTAACTTTAATACTAAATATCAAAATAAGATAAATCTTGAAGGAACATCTGAAAATTCTACAAATGAAGCACAATCTTTCTCCTCATAAACATTCAGATGTTTTCTGTTCCGAATTCTTTCTAGAATAAATTTTAACTAGTAAATAATTAATTTTTAGTATTATGGGTTGGTTATACTAGGTTAGCTCCATTTCCACTAAGCTTTGCCATTACACACAGCAGAGCTTAATGGAATGGATTTATTTAGGAGTAAAACAAATAAAGTCGAGATCATTTGAATAACTCCAATTTTAATATCAGATTTAATGCTACATTCAAGAGAATGCAATTAGGAGTACATATCAATACTAGAGGTAGAAAAAGCCATTGAAAACTTCAAATGTGCAAAGGCAGCTAGAGTAGATATTTGAGTAGAAACACTAAAATATATGGCATTAAACCTGATTCTTGTTTGAAAACAAGAATCAAACTTTGGAGATGAAGTAACAAGCTCTGAAGAAAACATTACTTGATACTGCCAGGAGGGAATGTGGTGAGCCTGCAAGGATACACACATCACAACTTCACCTTAAGAAGAAAAGAGAAGCAGTCCCAGAAAAGAAACAATATTGAAAGTTCCTATAGAAAATACAGAGAAAAATGTAAGACAGCAAAGCAATGTGAAAGTAGGTAAGTAAAAAACTTTGACAAGACTATGGAAGATAAATATCAAGATAGTGGAAAAATGCTCAGAAGGCTATTGAAAAAATAAGAAATAGAGGAAAGAATACTGTAATAGGAATGACAGATAGCAAGGGTGACATAAAAATGGAAATACAGATGTCTGGAATCATTACTTTGAAAGACTGCTAAAATAAATAAATAAAAATAATAATAAAAACAATACTGAAGAGGCAAGTAATCAGGAGTGCATATCATTAGAGTTAGCAAAAGTTGTCCAAAACCCCAAGGCAGCTGGAGTAGATGATATTCAACCAGAAAATGTTAGACTACACTTTACAGATACATCAAAGAATAATCCAAAAGTCAGTCAGAAAGTCTAATGCCAAATGACGGAAGTAAAGTTCTCATAGTATTCACCTGTAAAAAAAAGGAAATGAAATGCGAGAATTACAGAGAAATATCCTTACCGAGTGTTAAGAAAAGTTGTGGAAGGGAAACTTGAACAAGTGGGATTCAGGCCAAATTCACTTTACAGCAGAGTTGAGAAATCATGACATCAGAACAATAATCTGTATTTAAATCTTGCAGATCTGGAAAAAGTATATGACAAGGTGGAAAAAAAAAAAAAAAAAAAAAAAAAAACCCTGTTCAAACAGCTACAATTATATGGTGTAAATGGGACATTGTATCAAGCAGCACAGTCCACACACAGAGAGAGAGATACTACCCACGCTATTAATCATCTATATCAGGGCTGTCCAAAGCACTGCTCGCGGCCCACATGCAACCCGCCTGTGGGTTTCGATTTAAAGAGCAAAAAAATAAAATAATTTGAATCTAATGCATATTAGATCCCTTATTTCTATCACTAATCGATAACCTCAATGTTGGTAATTTTATTTGGTGTTTTTACATCTATATACTTACGAGTTTTTCAAATATTAGATGTGTCAAAGAAGCGTTCTTACACTGTATTGTTCCAACGCACATGCTCCGAGCACTTACGGGAACGCAAGCACGCGATTAGTGTTGTTCAGCTTTCGAGGTTGTGTTGCTATTGCTCACCAAATTACTAGATTCGCATTATAATGTGGCCCTCGGATTACCTAAGGTTGGACAGCCCTGATATATATGAATCACCATCATGAAGAAATTATATTAGGCCTGATGTCAAAATTGGAGGTAAGTTTGCAGGATTCCCTAACTAAATTGAGTAAATGCTATAATAAATTTCTTATTGATGATTTTCATACAAAAGACTATGAATGCAGGAATACTGAAACCATCAGTACCCCAGATAGAAACCTATAAAACAGGTAGACATCTCAGATATTTAGGCACCAGTTTTAGTGAACATGAGAAATTAATATGGAAATTGACAACAGAATTAGCAAAGCTGGTAGCATGCAGCCTGGAATAAGAAAAACCAGTCAAAACATTAAACTAGCTTTATATGAAACAGTGTTTAAACCAATTTGAATTATAAATTTTTTATAATTTATTTTGTAGTATATTATAGTTTACAAGAAATTTAATTTTTATCCAAGTAAGAAGGAAAATGGTAATATTCTAAAAATCATGAAGTTTCAGATAACAATGGAAAATGAAGAAATAATGAATACTATATCAAAGAGGAAACATATTTAATTGATTTTATATAGATCGAATGAGAAAATTAATGAACACTCGGAGATAAGCCTCTGAGCACCATTGTACACTATTCACTCCTGTTTTTATTAAGAACTTTATTAATATATATTCAAGAAGTTAAAAAAAATACAGATTCATACAGAAAATAGTTTCATAAATTCTAGCCCTAGTAACAGGCTGTATAAAACCACTGTGGCTCAGAGAGCCAAGTTAGAAATAAAACACTTGACCACGAGTTCTGAGAAAATTTAATCATAGCATTCATGTATAAAAAACGTAAGTTACCTAAGCGTTTCAGAAACAAAGGAGTAGAGTTTGCCTTGGTTAACATATTGGGACCTCAGTATTGTAGGCATTAGTGAGACTTGGCTATCAGAAGCAGACATACTAACTGGTATCAAGCACAAAGGATACAGTATTTTTGGGAAGGATAGACAAGATGGAAGAGGTAGGCTGATAATGATATCAGCCTACCTCTTCCCTGCATGACTTGAATCTGGTTAGAATTAAGATCAATGACTGGAATATTAGTAACAGTTTTTCACATTGCAGTGAGTTTGAAGCCATCTGGTGTGAGGTGAAGTCTAAAAAGATTAAATACACAGTGGAGTGTTTTTACAGACCTGGTGGATCAGATGCTAGTGAAGAAATGCATCACCAAATAAAGACGATTATGAAAAAGAGTAATCATAGTAAACATAATAAAACAGCCGGCCTGGTTGGCCGAGTGGTTAGAGTATCCACTCTTCCACCAAAAGGCTGTGGGTTCGAATCCAGCCGTGGGCATGGATGTTTGTGATTGTCTGCGAAAATTACTAGTGGTGGTGGTGGGCAGTAGACGGCGTTAGTGTAGATGAAAGTAGTTGTGATTGATGGAGACTGAGAGTTGTAGAGTAGGTGCCCTCCCTCAATGAGTTTTTGGACTCTCTGGAGGTGTTATGTAATAATAATGAGATGAGGGGGCTTTAAGTATCTGAACATTCATTGGTTAGTTTTGAAAGGCACCCATTATTAGCATTTCTCAAATTTTTCAGAAAAACATTTCTACATGCCAGCTGTCTTCTCAAATGACAAATTTCTTACACTTCTTTCTTGGAAGCTTTCTATGCACCACAGACAAAGTTTCATTATCCAACTCATGTTTGGTGATGAATGCTACTCTGATCAGTATTGCCTAAATATAACATTCTATATTATTTAGAAAGATCTCACCAGTTTTAGTTCTCCATTTCAGCAACACCAATTATGTCAACAGGTACTTCTCTAGTTGTGCCAGTTCAATTTCTTTTCACAGTTGATATGAGGTGTGTCCAGAAAGCTAGGTTCAGTCAAGAACAAAAAAATAAAAAAATAAATAAAATAAATAAAAAAACTGAGAGAGAAGGAAAAAAAAAGTTTTAAATGCTGAAATACCTACATACATACTTTATTTTCCCACAGTCACCATTCACTTCCAGGCAATTTTGGTATCATGGCACCAGTTTCTTCATACCCACACCAAAAATGTTTGCTGCCAGTGAGTTCAACCACTGAGTCATGCTGTTCTTCAGTTCATCTTCTTCCAAGTGCTGAGATGGGAGCCACTATTTCATATGCAAGAACAAGCGGTAGTGACTGAGTGCAAAGTCAGGACTGCATGGTTGGTAGTTGAAAAGTTCCCACCCAAACATCCGAGTCTGCTGGACAGTTCGAATTGCAGTGTGAACTCATGCATCGTCATGCAAAAGCACAACACCTAACAACATTCATCTTTTGTTTGAATTGTTCGCTGGAGTTTCTTCAGCATTTCACAATATGCATCAGCATTGTAGTTCCTCGCTGAATAAAATCTATGAGCAAGATCCCTTTTCAGTCCCAGAAGATTACGCCCATCATATTTTTGACCGACAGTACCTGTTTGAATTTTTTTTTGCTTTCAGAGATGATGAATGGTGCAACTGCACTGACTGTTTTGACGTGAGGTGTACGAAATCCACGTTTTGTCTTCAGTCATGATACCATAAAAAGTTCATCTCCTTCATTTTCGTAATGCTCCAAAAATTTTTTTAGCCAATTTCATTCATTGCTGTTTATGCACATCAGTCAGCATTTCTGGGACCCTGAGTGTGAAACTTCCAGGAATTCAAAAGAAAGTTCCATAATTGTGAAATGGTGATTCTTGTGAATTTTCACACCATGAACCTTGCAAATAGTGGCAATTTTTTTTTAAATCATAGCACTCAAATTTATTCATAGAAGACAAACAATAACGCGACAGAAGTAAAATGGTCAACAGCTAGCTAATGAGTAACTATGCACACATGTGACCCCTCTTCCATATGTTATTTGGTGATCAATTCCGACTTTCTGGACTTGCCTCATACTTTTGATAGTGCTTATCTTCAATTTTGCTTACAATGATTTAAAGTTTGATCCAGTAGCTGGCTTTTCACTGTTCACTCTAGTTCCCTAATGCAGGGCCTTATTTAACTGGGTAATGACCTAGCCTGCATGAAATTTCAAACCAGACAGCACAAACCAATACAATATGTTAAGTTCAGCCAGTCCATTTCGTTCATTTGTTCAGTATCGAGCAGTTATCTAGTAATGGAGTGCATCACATGCAGTAAGGTTTACACATTAGGTCAGAAGCCTTATGTCAGTTCTTTGCATTTCTTAAAAGGTGATGTGGAGATTTCTTTATCTAGCTTTGATCCATAAGCAACTCTGTGGAATTAAATCTATAAAAACTGGAGATGCTAGTCTCAATTCTTTACCTCACGCATGTGTTATACTCAAATCCAGCAGAGGTCTAAACAATTCCTTAACTAAACTGAAGGACTGCTGTAGCAAATTTAGTATGAAAATCACTAATAAAATGATAGGCAACAAACAGACAGGACCACAGAAAACATCTGCTATATTCTGAATGGAGAAACTAAAAGTAAAACATCTCAGCTATTCGGGCACAATTTTTAGTGAAGATGACAAATTAAATATGGAAATAAACAACAGAATAAGCAAAGCTGGTAAGGTAGGGAGTCAATCTGAATAAATTTATATGGAGTAGAGAAATTAGTTTAAACATGAAACTAACAATAATACAAGAGAGTTTACCGGAAATCATAAATATGCGAATTCTGAGAAAACTTCTGAGAGGCACAAACAGATGGTATCGATGGCTGAATCATTAAAAATATATTATGAGGAAAAACTTGACAATGTTAGCATTCATGAATGTGTGAGTCAGAGCTAATCTCAAGTATTATGGTCAGTTAAACAGAATGGGAGATTAAAAAAGGTAATGAAACAGGTGTTTGATGTGCATCAGAAAACCAAAACAAGATCTGACAATACTAAAGTCTTAACAGATAAGACTTAAAACAGATTTACAGTAAAACTGTCAACAGGAAGTTAGCAGTAATGAATTTTTCATGTTGTACTAACAAAATATCCTGATTAAGTTCCTGATATGCACCTCACATTCCATGCAGTTCATGAATAAAACTTGTTCGAATAGCTGAAACATTTGTTTAGCTCCTGGATAAAGAATTTACAGATTTTTGACCAAGAATGCAATTGTTTTTTCATACTTTGCACTACTGATTTCTATAACACAATTTTTAAAGATTAGTTTTCAATTTCAAAAAAAGAGTATTTTATTTAGGAGTTTATCATATGAAAAAAAAAAAAAAAAAAAAAAAAAAAAAAACCCTAATGCTAATTTCCTTCATGTGTCCATACAGATTATGAATAACAGCAACAAGAGCCTTTGTCTTATACCTCATTTTACAAACTATCTTCACTACCTCCATTTTTAACTGCTGACTTATAAGGTATAGCCTATATATACACTGCTTTCTATAATATCACATTTACACCATCTAATTGTAGGGTTCGAACAGCTTTTCTCTTGCCACCTCATCATATGCCTTGTCCGTGTGGTTAGCCTAGTGGCTTTGCACTTCGCAATCATATGCCTGGGGAAGGAGTGTCCTAAGTTCGATTCCTGTCGTCGACGTGAGGAGCTTAAGGATCTTCCTCAGCCATAGCCAAGTTAGCTGGTTTTGGGCATGGCCAGCAGGATTTTTCATTCCACAAACAGGCAAACTGGCCCCATGAACACACATGGATTACAGTTAGGAATACTGACCCAACCATAGGCCTGCTTCGTCAGCTATGCCAGTTCCGAGCCCGAATAAAATTTGGGGGACTAAGATGGTGCCGTACCTCCCCATAAAAGGGACTCACGGCTGTTGTATCATCATACGGAATTATTATTATCATATGCCTTTTGCAGATATCTAGAGAACTTCAATACTGAATCGTGTTATATTCTAATGATTTCCCCATCTATATCTTAAAGTTGGTCTGATCCTGACAAGCTATAATTGGCCTGAACCCAGATTGCTCTAAGTTTCTCTTCTATCATTCGAGTGTTTTAAATTTAATCTATTATTTACTTACAGGAGTATCAGGCTTGATCAATTCCACCAAGGGCTTTAATATACCGGCTCTTATGACCAAATCCCTGAAAGATGGGCCATCACCTATAAATTACAATAAGATAACAATTACAATTACAATTGATTCTAGCTAATGTTTAATGTAGATATAACTAAATTAAAATTGAAGTTAGAAAGGATAGGTGATAAAAATTATTTAAAAAATGCATATCAATAAATCCTAGCATAAGAATATAAAGGTAACTGATACATGACTGCAGTTGTGTACAATAACAAAATAGTTAAATTAAAAATACCAAGAAATTATATACTTGATAAATTAATCCTTTATCCAAGTGTAAGCAAACAAAGTTTGCACCTGAAGTATTTTTAGGACCGAGGCAACTCGTATAAAGAAGCTGTTTAATATAAATATTATTAAAGAACAAATTAACATTATTCCAACGATCTACTAAGTTTAGAATTCCTTTTTTGAAAAAAGTTTTTTCTTTGGAGGCAAAAAATGATATCAAACTCCTTTGGACATCATCTTGCGAACGGAAGGTTTTATTTCTTATGCTGTGTTCTAAGGACACGAATAAGTGATAGTCACTAGAGGCAATATCCGGCGAATATGGAGGATGTGGTAGAAGTTCCCATCCTAACTGCCTAATTTTTTCTTCAATCATTCTTGCAGAATGTGGTTTTGCATTATCTTGCTGCAAAATTACTCCTTTTCGATTGACAAGCGCAGGACGTTTGATTAACAATGCTTGATGTAGTCGCTCTAATTGTTCACAGTAAATGGCTGCTGTGATAGTCTTACCTTGTTCCATGACTTCGTAATGAATAATTCCATGAATATCCCACCAAACGCACAACAGAACCTTTTGTGGATGAAGTCCATCTTTAGGTGTGGAATTGGAGTTTGATTTGGAGAAAGCCACTGTTTTTTGCGTTTATTATTCTTATACAGCACCCATTTTTCGTCACCAGTTACGACTTGTTCCAAAAAGGGATCATTTTGTTATCTGGTTAACAATGAATTGCAAATCGCCCATCTCTATGCTTTGTTTTCTGACAGTTCATGCAGTACCCATATACTCTGTTTAAGAATCTTGCCACTCTTATTTAAGTGCTCTTGGACAGTTGACCCATGATGAACTAAGTTTCTCTGCTAAATTCTTGTATGGTTTGTTTTGGATCTGATTCAACGAGAGTCTTAAGAGCATTGTCATCTAGAGTAAGAGGTCTTCCAGATCGAGGACGATCAGAGAGATCAAAATTTTTTTTTCTGCAAATCTCCTAAACCATCGCTGACATTTGTTAACCTTCAGTACGTCTCCATAAGTTGAGCAAATGATTTTGGTAGCCTCAGTAGCATTCTTTCCTTGGTGAAACAAAAACAGCATACAATGACATAAATGCTGCTCTTCAACTTTAAAGTCTGCCATATTAAAAAAAATCTAATTAAAAAAAAAAAAAACAGATTTTTTAAATAGAAAAGTAATGCTAATATTTAAATAAAAATCAAATTTAATCATTTGTGTTATTTAAGAGAATAAACAATCGTCTAAAAATAAACTATTAAAATAATTGATTACTTTCTGGTCCCCCTTATATAACCAAGTGGAAAAACTTGAAACAGAATAGTTAATAAAATAAGAGCAGATCATTTACTATAAACTAATATTAGTTAGATATCAGTTTAGGAGACTGGAATAGCTGATGCAAAATCAAAGAACCATGCTGAAAAATTGTTGCATCTTTCTTTACAATCAATCATCAACAGATGCTCGATCGTTCAAGGTATTCATAGCTGTAGACATATGACAGAACATTAAGTACATCAGCCCAGTATTTTAAATGGACAGTTAACCCTCAGGTTCTACTCATCTGATGCAGGAACTGTCAGGAAAACATTTACTAGACAACATACAGTAGAGGATCGCTATAGCAAACTCCTACAGACTGGAGACGTAATTCATTATACCACAAGGTTGGCTACAGTGAATTCGGGATAAAAATACTAATGCCTGCACTTCACTCTCATGAAGCAAAACAAGTCACCACAAAGGAAATCTCAAAAAACGTAACAAAGAAAATCGCAGGAAATAAAATAAATCAAAAACAAAGGAAATTGCTTAGAAAGAGAACAAAGAAACTCGCAAAAAATAAAAGAAGAGAATAAAGGATTGGTAGGAACCATACATAAAGCACACAAAATGATAACATGAAAAAGTATAAATGCAAACAGGAAACTAGAAAAGCATGAAATTATAAAAATCTAGAATTAATGTTTAAATTTCAGAAGGTTACACTGACTTAATGTCACTTATCTGAAATCTTTATAAGTGTAGTCTCTACCAAACAATCAAAAATAACCTGAAAACTTCAATTACATAGAGGAAAGGAACAGAAATGATGAACATTAGTCTGCATTAATTAACTTCAGAAAAGGGAACAAGTGATACACAGCTGGTATAAATACCAGTGACCTGATTGGACAGTTGCTCAAATGATGTACAGCTGGCAATATTCAATATTGTTCCCTTAGAAATGCAAATTAAAGAAATATTACACAATATACAGTATTTCTTTAATATGAAATTTAAGTGTTATGAAAGCTTTATATAGCAGCCGATTTGTGTTTGAAAGACAAACACAAAACAAAGTATCTGCAAGGTAAAAAAATTCTAAAATTCTGATTTAGAATTTGAGTTGTTGACCGATGTTTTTACAATTTAAATAAAAAATTTAAGCCTTATAGTCTGTATATATTTACAGCAGTTCATTATGAAGTTTTCAGATAAGTGATATTCAGCTAATGCAACCTTTTGAAATTTCAACATTTAGATTTTTATAATTTCAAGCTCTTTGTTCTTATTACTGTATGAATTTGTACTTTCTTGTCATTTTGTATGACATGTATAGTTTCTCCCCATCTTCTGTGTTCTGTCCTATCCTCAGTGTGCAATTTCCAACCATTTCTTTGTATCCTGATTGTGAAGTCATTTGCTAGAAAATTCAGTTTGCTATAGTGAAGGTTTTCAGTTTTACTGTTAAAATAGCATTGGTTCTTTGGGAATGAAACTTTCTAGTAGTTTGTTATACGTGTGTATATCCTATCTATTAAAAGTAGTGGACTTCTTTGGACTGAGACTCCTTTTCATAGCACATGAAAAGGAACACCAAGAACAAAGCAGTTTCTGTGTTGCATGTGATGTAATTCTATAGAAAAACAAACTCAGTTCAGTATCAACATATCAACACTACAAGGGCTATAGAAATAGGAGGAAATGGGAATGGAAAGGTTAAATTGGCCAGCACAGAATTCTGATCTAACTAGGAGTGTACTTATGTGTAAAGGCAAAACTATGGTTAATGATAAAAGCATGTTAATCTTCACTGCAAGAACTAAATACTTCTTCAGACAATTATTCCGGAGTGGAATATTTTTTCTAAATATATTTCTATTCTACTAAAACAAATGATGTTTAGGTTTTAGGATGTCTAGAACCTAAACATCAATTATCTAAAAACCTAAATATCTAGATTGAGGGCTTAATTCAGAGGAACGAAATTTTTTTTCACTCCAGTAAATCGTTCCGGTGCAGAACAAAATATTTTACTTAGCCCACCAGTGGAACTGTTCCGATACACAGAAGCTAATATACAATAAACTTACAACCTTTCATTGATGGGATGCACCAATTAAATCTTTAATTTTTTGTGTCGTATCTAATACAAATTTATAAAAAAGGCATTTCTTCATGACCAATGAGTTTTTCTAATACTCTCAAATGTTTTTAAAACACAAACTATTTGAATTACCTGCAATATTTCCTAGAGCCCAGACAGCTTGCTCACAAACGTTTTCATGGGGAGAAGAAAGGAGCTGAATAAATGGTGCTACAGCACCTGCATTCACTACAGCATGAGTTTGTTCTGAATTCCCTGAGGCAATGTTAGTTAAAGCCCAGGCTGCCTCAAATTGCAAGGGAATGCTGCCAAAGACAAATTAAAATTAATCTTTATAATAGATAGAAAATTATTTCTAAGAGTCAACACTGTTTCAGATAGCTTAATTTAAGCATGCATTCAATGCTAAACAGTTTTTTCTTTCATTTTGACATTTTCATTCTGTCCATCCACAGTGCAAGCATATTACAGGTTGAACAAAATGAAAGCATAAGATTTTCTATACTGTCTTATGCAGACAAAAAAAACAAAGTTGTCTAATCTTTACTTTTTATATGCAAGAACATAGCCAAAATGCAATTTATTTTCTATGCAAAAAGAAAAGAAATGCACATGAACGTAGTAGAAAAGATATTTAATTATACAAATATTTTAGTTTATGTTTCTTAAACAACTAAACTAAAAAGAGTTCTGTTTAGTTGTTAAACTAAACAGAACCCTAAAATTCAATTCATATGCATTCATAAGAGAGTCGAGTAAAAATATCAGAATTCGAAATAGGGTGTGTGTGCAACTACGTTAAGACATTAAGAAATTCAATTATAACAATTTCCCAAATTTTCAACAGACATTCTGTCATTGGGGTTTGGGTAAAGGAGAAGGACCTCAATACTTCCTTCTAACATAATAATGAAACTATGCAATAATTTAACATCATCAAAGAGGATTCTGTGGCTAGTATTAGAAACTGCA
Source organism: Typopeltis vanoorti (assembly GCF_054136105.1). NCBI lineage: Eukaryota > Metazoa > Arthropoda > Arachnida > Uropygi > Thelyphonidae > Typopeltis > Typopeltis vanoorti. Next base: position 32,500,080 of record NC_143567.1, on the reverse strand, counting down.
TATTCAGCAAGGCCAGATTTATGTTATTTTGGATTCCAAAACATAGATTTTGGTTCAAAATTATATTTTTAATTTGAGATATTCCAAGTAACAATTTGCCAGGGTAAGGGGAACCCATCACAATTCCTTTGCATGTAAAGATTTCTTTCCCAGTTGAAGCATCTTAAACTTTAATTCTGATCCAAAATCTTTGCTTAAGCTTCATTACATGGATGACAATTTTGAAATCATGAATAAATCATCAGAAAGTCACATCTTCCTACAAAAAACAGCTTTCATCACAGAATCAAATTCCTGGCATGTACTATCGGGGGGGGGGGGGGGGGTATAGGATATTATTATAATACAACGTGAAAAAGGTACATTACTAACTTCCTATCAACAATTTTCCTCCAAATTAATATGCTATCTATAAAGACTAACATTATCAGATCCTATATTTCTATCTTCTAAATCACTTTTTACTGCATCAATCCACCAAGATCTTGTCTTCTTTTTGCTACCAATCTGGTAAAGAACACTTATTTTGCTAATTTTCCCATTCTATTTAAGTGACCATACTGCCTCAGATTAGCTTTCCTTATTTTTAGTATGATAGCCATCAATGTCATCTGTTCACTTCCCTAATCATTCTCAGAACTCTGAAATCTGTGGTCTCCAGTCTTAAGTTAAAATTGGTTTGAACACTCCCTTGTATATAACTAGTTTTGTTTTCTCTTTTATTCCATATAAGTTTATTCAGCTGACTTCCTACCATACTGGCTTAACTAATTCCTTTGTCCATATCATATTTTAGTCTGAGTATTATCACTTGACCCCTTCAAGGAGTCAAAGGACTCATCAAGAGAGGACACTCTATAACTCTCCATTTCCAATTTAATCCAACTACAAAGAACTGCTACTACCACCATCATCTACACACAACACCAATTACTGTCCACCACCACTAGTATTTTTTGTCTGTAAAATTCTGTGTTCTCAAAGTCGATTTGCCTGTATGTGGAATTAAAAACCTGAGTTTCTGGGGGAAAAAAAATCCTACTACCCCCATACGAGATCAGCTAACTCATCTTCAACTGAGAAAACCCATATAAAAATTCCTCTCATGACAAGAATTGAACTTAGGCCTTTTCCAATTAAAGAGCATACATCAGTCTTCCCATTATGATACAAAGGTGCTTGATTTAATTTGCCACCTTCACTAAAAATTGTGCCAAAGTTGCTGAAATGTTTCCCCTTGTTTTATTCAGGATGCAGTTGATGTTTTCAATATTTCTGTCTACTTTCACTGTGTTTTTATTGCCGATTTTCATGCTACATTCACCACAACAGTTAATTTATTCAGGAAATCCTGCCGACTTGTACTGGATTTATTTAGAAGTATATTATCATATGCACAAAGTAAAGAGCTGTGATTAACATCTTCAATTTTGATATTAAGTTTAATACAACTTGACTTGATAATATGATTCATATAGATAATGAATAACAGTGGAGATAACATATATCCTAGTCTCACACCTGATTTAACATCAAACCATCATCCTGTACCTCCTTCAATTCCCATCCACGATAAGAGAAACCTTTATCTGGTCTCTTTCGACTAAAGGTGAGTTAGCCGGGCTCATACGGAAGTACTGTCCGACCACAGATCTTAGTCTGGCAACTTGCCAAGAAGAGTCAATTCATGTTGAAGGAGAAAAAGAAATAAGCCGATGTACGAATTGGTCACCAACACAAAAAATCACTTGCTTTATAGATTAAATTTTCCAACTGTTATATAAGCAAAATAGTTAACACTTTAAAAACTACAATGTTCATAAAAGAAAAGTTAATTTTTCGACGTGTAATAATAAACAACTCATCCCACAAGACGGATTGATTACCCTATTATAGGAATGGATTCTCCTTCTGACATGCACACAAGTGTCAAAGGTTTCATCCCTCAGACAAGGCAAACCGGTCCCGTGAACACATGCTGCAACAGTCACAAATACACCCCCACCCAGTGGCAGGCTCAGCAACAGGCCAGTTGTGTGTGGGGGGGAGAGGAGCATCAAAATGTAACATGCAGAACCTGCATTGGAAGCGGAATAAACGCGCAGAGGGAAGAAGACTCAAATACTCAAGGAGAATAAAATGCACGCCATAACCATACCTAGTAGTGTACAGTGAATTTTCCTGCATTACTGAACTAATAATTCCTGAACAATGCAATTTATCTGAACATTCTTCCTTTAGCATTTGTTTCAACAATATAAAGAAATTTTACTTATTACTTGGTAAATTGATAACAATTTAACATAATATATGTTAATTTGAAACTGGTAAGTCTGGACTATATTTATTTCTAAATATTTGCTAGAATTGTTAACATTTAGGAATTAATTTAAGTGAAAAAGTATGAATATCAGAAGACAGAAAGATTGGAATAAGATGCAGTATTAATGTTATACACAACTAAATAAAAATACAAATTAAACTCATCTAAAAACTGAGACATAAGAGGAAAAAATCATAAAATATTATTACCAGAATCACTTACGTTTAATTTTAATTCTTTATTTATAAAATTTTCGGCTAAATTTCATAGCCATTGTTGATACAGTTACAGGAAACCACTAAAAAGAACAATAATTCAATTGAAAGCACATGATGTTATGTGCACTATCAGCTGCAAGAGAATAGCTATCTGCTTTAAAAGATATTCAAAATAAATTACAATATATCAATTTGGTTAATAAATTATTTAATATAAACAAAAATTTAATTACAAATTAAGGAACACATGAATGGAGAGTATCAGTCAACATAACTTCCCAAAAGTGAAAAAGGTTTAGGTCAGGGTCTTCAACCTTTCAGATAGTGCAGGCCACATTAAAAATTTCAACGAAGCCCGCGGGCCACTAAGCTATACTGCGGTATTTAGAATTGTAAGATGCTTTCCAGATTCACAAGGAACGCTGTGCATTTGATACTTTACATAAAATCCTATAAAAATAAACAAGCTCTGCTTTAAGAGCATAGGTAGGAGTCAGGTTCATGATAAGTAAATACAATCAATACTTGAAAAAAGATAATTTAATGAAGAAAATATTCATTTTTTACAATATCAACAGGCAACTTGACAATGTTTTTCCTTGACCAGCTTGTCGATGTTGGAAGTCGCTATGTGCAGAGTATTCTCGAGATGTTGGTCCATAATCTGAGTTCTTGTCTTGGACTTCACATGCTTCATTCTGCAGAATAAACTGCTCACATAAGTGTGTGCTTCCTAACAAAGCGCAAATCTACAAAGCATGCCAGCAAAGATTAGGGAATGCATCCTCAGAAATGTAGTCTTTGTAAAATGTAAGCAGGGGCACATTGAATAATTTTTCTCTCAAAGAGTTGTTTTGGAGTTCAAGCAGCTCCATTTGTACTGAGCCTGGCATTTTGGCAGCAATGACACTGAATGTTATTGAAAATAAATCTAAAGAAGACTGTTGGTTACCAAAATTAACAAATCTCTCTCTTCAAACTCACTTCGCAACATGGCTAATTTTGTAGCGTATTCATCAAGAGACGAAGAGTTGGACTCAGCGAGAAGCTGAAAATGAGTTAAGTCTTTTTTTGCAAGTTGTGCCTCCCAAAGTTTGAGTTTGGCCACAAAAGCTTTGATGTGATCGAACAGTGTGCACCAGTTGATCTTTGGATTGTAGCCGCTTATTTAGGTTATTCATATGCAACGAGATGTCAGTCACAAAGGCAAAGTTTGTCATCCACTTCGGATCGTTAAATTCCGCAATCGGATTCCCATTGGTTTGCATGAACTGCTGTATTTCGCTCCTTAAGTCAAAAACTCTTAAGAACCTTCCCTCTGCTCAACCAACGCACATCACTATAATAAACCACATTACTGTGATCCACTTCGCACTTTTGGGTCAAAAACTCTTGGAATTGACGATGATTCAATCCTCTTGCTCTAATAATGTTAACGACAGTCACAATAACTTTCATGACATTCTCAAATTCAATAGTTTTGCACACAAATTCTCCTGGTGGATTAAACAGTGGTAATGGATGAAATCATTTCCTCCTAGTTCTGGTTCTTTCCGTAACAACGCAACAAACCCTTCATTCTTTCCCACCATAGCAGGGGCACCATCAGTTACCACACCCTCGAGGTTGGTTAAGCTGAGGTCGAAACGCTGGAGCGTTTTCTTGGCAGATTCAAAAATATCAGTGCCTTTCGTTGTTCCCTTCATAGGTACGAGCGCCAGCAGTTCTGTCACATTGAATTGTTGATCAATGCCATGGACAACGATAGCTAGTTGTGCTGCATCCTTCACATCTGTGCTCTCATCTAAAACAAGTGAATATGATGCAAATTCAGACGACTGTTTTTTGTAAAGCTGCTTCAACGTACTTAAACTAGTACTTAAGTACCACTTGGCGCCGGTAGATGGCTGAAGACATGTCTATTTAATATTTATTTTTATAGGATTTTATGTAAAGTATCAAATGCGCAGCGTTCCTTATGAATCTGCAAAGCATCTTACAATTCTAAATACCGCAGTATAGCTTAGTGGCCCGCGGGCTTCACTGAAATTTTTTTTTATTTAATCATGTTTTAATGTTAAGTATAGTTCGCCCACCTATTTGAGGTCCCTCGACACTTCTGCGCATGTCAGAAAAAGGAGAATCCATTCCGATAATAGGGTAATCGGTCTGTCTTCTGGGATGTAATAATAAACAAACCGAGCTTGTTTATTTTTACAGGTCGGAAAATTTAGCTTTTCTTTTACGAGCATTGCTGTTTTTAAAGTGTAACTATTTTGCTTGTATAACAGTTGGAAAAATGTACATAGAGTGTTAATATGCGCAAATACTGCGTTCTACATAAAACAATGTCACTTCGCTCCATGATAAGTTTCCTTTTATTCTGGGGCTTTTTAAAACAAAATGCGATTTCATGAAGTATTTTTCTTAAAGTTTCTCTTTTCCAAGGAAAATTAATTTTTTCTTTATGCACAGGAATCAATTTCAGAACAGTTGGCACTCTTTTCTCGACCACGTAAAATTCGTGAATAGCTCTTCTTATAACGTCTACATCAAAATCATTCAAAGCTACGGTTTCGATGGTTTTCTTTCTCAGGTGCTTTTTTTTTTTAGGAGATTTAAATTTTGGATTACCTTCACCTTTTGATTCCCTACGAATTCCTTTAACAGTCGACCCCGATACGCCCGCAATTGCACTTGCACGTGTGATGACTTGAGAAAGGGGAACAAGAAGACGGCCTTCTGACAATTCTTTTTCCGCAGAATGTCAGCACATTATTCAATATTCTTTTGCAAGAGCTACTGAAACGTGTAACAACAGAACTTGTTGACTGTACTGGATCCACCATACAAATTAATAATAAAAAAATAATGCAAAAAGAGAACAACAAAAATCAAGCTAGTACTAGTACAGCGACAGACAAGAAAGCACGTGATTTCGCATGTTGGCGACCAATTTGTACATCCTTCATTTCTTTCTCCCCTTCAGCATGAATCGACTATTCCTGGCACCAAGCCAAGAAGGGATCTAGAAATGGTGGGCGAACTATAGTTATTTTTTCAAGATGGCCGGCGGGCCACGGCAAAGAGCTCTGGCAATCGCTTTTGTTAAGATTAAGACAAATTCATTTGCTTTACGGAGAGCATAATTTTAAGATAACATTACACCAGGAAAGAAACTAATAAAAAGAGCAAAATGTATAAATAGATTAATTTTTCTAAAATATCGCAAGAGAGCCCAGTTGATCTCAACTTGTTGCAAAATTAAAGAGGTTTTTCATTCTCCTCAGGCACATTGCATTTATAGACATGCAAGTTTTTTGTTACTAATTAATCAGATCCGAGAAGCAAAGAAACTTATTCTTTATCAATCGTGATATTGATTCTATTACGATTAAATTATTTACTGAAGAATTTGATAATGTTTACAAGATTTCTTCGGACTCAGCCAACAAAGTTTTAACGTCATATTCAGAAGTTTGAATGTCTATTGAATAAGAAAAATACGTGTATTAATAACCAGTTTGACTCATCAAAAACTGTCATTAATATTTCAGGCCATCCTTCAACTAATGACGAAATATTAGTATTATTAAAAGGATGACTATATAGTAGTGCCAAACACCATTCTGATCACAGACTTCATGTATAATATAGATAAAGGATTTTGTAACACTTCATAAAATTTAGCAAGTAAAATTAGATTTCAAGCAGCATATATTTTATTTAAATCAATACCTCCTAAATGTAATAAAAACCCTAATTATTACTAAAGTCAGAGGTTGGACAGTTGTAATTCATGATAAGAACATTATTTTAGAAAACTAGGTCTTCTATTTCAAGATCATTCTACATAGAGAAGCACTGATAGAGACCCTACTCAATCACAAATCAATAAACTTAATAGCCTCTTGGATGAAGGAAACAGAAAGATAGAAAAATACTTAATACATTTCTTATCTCATCTAAAGACAAAATATCCTCCTCTTTCTTATCCTGGAGTTCACAGAACCCCCTTGGTGGGTGCCATGGTTGTTATGTTCCTTCCTAATCTCTTCATTTTTTACAAGATAACTTTTTATTTTTTTAATGTCTTTATTTTTAAAATTTTTGGCTAAGTTTCATATCCATTGTGAATATCTATTAATGAAGATGGAGTTATTCTCCTGCAGCTGATAGTGCACATAATATCACACGCTTTGAATTGAATTGTTCTTTTTAGTGATTTCCTATTGTATTCACAATGTATATGAAACTTGGCCAAAAATTTTAAAAATAAAGACATTAAAATTAAACGTAAGCGATTCTGGTAATATGTTATGATGAGTTCTAATTAAAATTTCAGAGAAACAATTTTCAGGATGCTTATTCAGAGGAAATAAAGCATTTCTTTCCAATGTAATAATATTAAATTTAACTTTCCTTACATTGACTTTATAATTCACTTTACAATATAAATTATGTCCATGAAGCAACTTGCCTGTCACACGTCAGAAAATTAACAAAAATTGGAACAACGCCAGCTTGAATCATGCAGTCAATGGGTGGATTTCTTTCTCTAGAAAGAATTTTGCGTGCTGACTGCGTTGCCTGCAACTGAAGCTGAGAATCACTACTGTGTATACCTTGTACTATCTCCTCCACTGACATTGCCGATGCATTGAGCTACAAAATAAAAATAATGATGTATTCTTTGATATTAAACAAATATATAATTTAGTTTTTATTATTATTATTTATTTATTTTTTACAATAACTCACCTCATACTCAGACTAAATGGGCATTACAAAATGCCTCCTTAGTTTTTTTGAGCGTGATGTTGATTATTAAAAAAATAATTTTTTTTTTTTAAACCAAAATAAAAGTTCACATTACGGATTTGTTCAAACCACATGGAGTTCTTTCAAAGTTCACTATTCGGTTCTAGCAGTTCATCATCATTACTGGCATCAACGCATACAATATATAATCCAACAATGTTCAGCTATCATGTGTAGCTTGTATTTTTTTTTATTCATGATTATGACATGTGCTTACAGATTTTGAATTGTTCTTAAAACTTTTGATTAAAATCGCATCACATTTGATAAAGCAATCGTACACTGGGAAATTCTACTCAATGGAATTTGCCGATTTCATTATGTTTTGTTCTTCAGATAGTAGTGGAATAAAATTTGGTAACACCTGTGGCTTATCTCACACTCCCAAAAGCAAGGCAGACCACAGCTGCATGGTTCTTTTCTATTCATTAGGAAGTTTCTCATTGCTTTCTTCACCTAAACTATAGTCTGCTGATATTTTCTCTATCAGCAAATAGAGTTCTGATGTCATGTTTATATCACATACACTACTTGGAAAGAAGTCAATGGACACCATAGTGCGAGGAACAAACAACCATGGCACCCACTTTAAGATGTAGGACCTACTTTCGCTGTGATGACTGCAGCAAAAGTTCTTGTGGGACACACTTTCCACAAGAGTTGATAAGAGTGATTAATGGGAATTTTAGATCATTCTTCCTGTAGACATGAAAGGGACATCCCTTGACCTTATCCAATGCTCCAGTTTATCCCACAGATGTTCAATATGGTGGTTAAGATCAGGGGCTCTTGGAGGCCAGTCAAGTGTGGTGTTGTTCATGCAGTTAAAACAGTGGCCTTATGACATGCTTATTAAATTACTTAAGGAATTTACAACTTACAAATGATATAAATTAAAATTAAATTTTAATCTATATTCCAATATTTCGGCAACTTCATGTTGCCATTTTCACAGGAACTTAAAATAAAGACACGTGCATGCAGGCCCTACACACAGTAACTGAGGGTGAAGCAGGAAGCTGTTGTTTCTCCTAAAAGTCCTGATGGTGCCCCCTAGCGGGCTATGTACGTATTCCCAGCTGTGAGTCTCCCAAATTTGGGGCAGTCTTATGCAACCAAATTTGTTGAGGTTTGGCACGTTTCTTAAGGCTGATTCCATGAATAGCCTTTCGAATTTCAATTTACTATGGTGTGTTACCGTGGCTTTCTTCCACCGTATTTTGTGGCGAGTATCCAGAGCATGGTCTGCAAGACCAGAGTGGCTGTACTGCTGAAAACAGATGTAGTCCTTGTGTTCTGAAATTCTAATATTCGCTGTCCTGCCTGTTTGGCCAAAGTAGGACAGCTTACAGCTGCAAGGGACCTGGTATACACTAGGTAGGTGGTTGGTCTTTAGTAGAGCGGATAAGGGACGCCAATTTTTTATACGGTCTGTAACAAGAGGTCAAGTTATGTTTTTTAGGATTTTGGTAATTTTTTCCGAGGTGCCTCGAATGTAGGGAATGGTGATGGATTTAGAATAATCCTTGTTGTGAAAGGGGCGGGGGGAGGTAGCCATTGGCTGAGAAAGTGTTAAGGATGTGGTTTAGTCAGTGGTTAGGGCATTGTCATTTGAACATATAAGTTTAGCCCTATTGTGTAGTGTCTTAATAACTCCATATTATTGTGAGGAGGAGTGGTGGGATTGTTAGTGAATGTATCTGCCTGTATGGGTGGGTTTTCTATAAACTGAGAAAACCAAGGTTCCATCAGGCTGGCAGGTGACTAGTGTGTCTAAGAAAGGGAGGCTGTTATTTTTCTCCTTTTCCAGGGCGAACTTGATTCTGGGGTGTTGGGTGCTTAGGTGTGTTAGGAAGGAGAGGAGTGTATCAGAGCCATGTGGCCAAATAGCGAACACATCATCAACGTAGCAAAGCCATATAGTTGGTTTCTGTGGGACAGAGTTTAAGGCTTTACTTCAAAAGTCTCCATATAAAAGTTGGCCAAGGGTGGGGAGAGTGGAGAACCCATGGCTGTCCCCTCTATTTGTTTGCAGAATTTTTCCTTGCCAAACAAAATAGCCTGAGTTCATTGTGAACTGAAATAGGGCTGTGATATTGGGAGAAAATTTAGCTTGGGTTAGCCAAGGATTCTTTGAGTGGGACATTTGTGAATAAGGAGGAGACATCAAAACTGACCATTACACAATCAATGTGTCAGCTGATGAATGGCAGTTTTTGCATATTATCCTTCGCATTACCCTACAGTCATGTTTGGTGAGTGTGGTGGGTTGTCCAATGCAGGTAACACTTACAGCTGACTCCCTGCAATTCCATCTCGTATCATTGATTGTTGACCTAGGATGGTGCAATTTGTCAATAATTTGTGCAGACAGATAGGTCTGCAACATGGCATTTCTATCATAACACCTCTTTCAAAGTATCGTTTCCCTTCTTGCAACTATTATACCCAAGCACATTTGCACTTACTTGGGATTGTTACATGGCACAATTCACCTTGCCAGGGGAGTCTGTTGACTTCTTTCCAAGCAGTGTATTTGCAATACAGAAAGCAATCTTGTTAATGAAATGCAAAATTTTAGTCCACTCAAAGGTTTCTTGGTTCTTTCAAACATTTAACTTTTTGCAGGAGGTTGACCAAAACTATTTACAACAAATGTATCCTTCAATATGCTAAAGGCTTTAATCTTCAATGATTAAAATTTATTATTATTATTATACAGGCACCTTCATAGAGTCTGAAGATTCACAGTGGGAGACCCAATCTATCGTACCTCTCTTTGAACCCAACAACAGACAAAGCACTCAGAATTGACTGGCACTATTTTCACCTTGCCAATCAAGGGGAGGGGTCTGTTGACTTCTTTCCAAGCAGCGTATTTGCAATACAATGCTTGGAATACACTGCTCTAGAATGTGTCTCTATCCTCATAGGGAACATTTCAAAGGCCACTCACCATCTTGGTCACTCCCCTCTGAATCCTCTCCACTGTTTCCTCATCTCCAAGAAAACCAGGGGACCAGACCAGCATATAAGTTTCCAATACAGTAAACCCTCAATTAAATGGACTTCGGATTTAACAGAAAATTTCTGGTCCATATGTCACATGTAAAATTTAACAACCCGTTAATTTTAAAATGCTTTTAACCAAGATTTACTTATAATTAAATTAGCAGATTATTTTTTGTTATTAATTTCCTGTTATTTTAAACAAATTTTGGCAAATAGACCATCATATGTTGGAAAAACACTGTAGTAATTTAGCTGACATAAATGAGTCACTGCTCATAAAACATGTTCGACGAATGATTAAGACGTGATCACACCAATTGCACTGTAATTGGTCATTTTGTCGTGTGGTGTGACTTTCTGTGGCAATTTTATTACACACGTTTTTGTAATTTTAGGGAGTTGATTATATATATATATATATATATATATATATATATATAAAACTTGATAGTTTTTTCAAAGCACAATTACCTAAACCAAGCACCTCAACATTGAACATCAACTTCATGTTAACTTACTAAAAGTGTGAAAATTGTGTGCAAAACAATTTTTTTGTTATTACAGTGCTAATATTGATAAAATTGCAGTATAATGTTACAGATATTTTTATTTTAAAAAATTCGTGATTTAACAGACACCCCTTAGCCTCTATTAGTCCGTTAAATCGAGGGTTTACTATATATACAGGGTGTTCGGGATAAATTTGACAGTTTCGTAAGGAAAAAGAAAATCTTCTTTGTATCTATTAAATTTAATGAATTGACAAAAAAACATTACAGGCAGAGTTAATTACAATACTATCAACAAGATTTACTCAAAATAACCACCATTAGCATCGATCACAGCTTCAATTATGCTTCGGAACCTCGAACAAGCTGATGCTACAGTCTCCCTGGGAAGGGCCGCAAAAACTGTTTTAATTTTATCCATTAACTGGGCTTTTGTATTACTGGAAGTGCGATTGGTGTCTTTTTCAACTGCGCCCCATACAAAATAATCCATGGGGTTAAGGTCTGGGGAGTTTGGAGGCCAAACATTTGGACTGGTGAAGTCGTAGAAATTTTCAGACAACCATTTTTGACTTTTCCCAGAGGTGTGGCAAGGGGCCGAATCCTGCTGCCATACATATGGCCTACCATTGGCTACCCTTGTTATCCAGGGCTTGACTACAGTTAGCAACTCCACGAACAAAGCCCGAATTCCAATGCCAGGGTTCTTCAACACCTGTTCCTGCAGATTTGCGAGGAATTCTGCTGTACGAACGCAATCAGATCGTCTGCTAGGGATCTTTCTTCTTGCTACATCCTCGTAGTCACCATTGCAAGTCTCTAGTTCATGCCTGATTGTTTTTACTGTATTCAGGGAGCATTGGGCAGCAGTCGTAATATCCTTATTTTGATGGCTGGCACGAATCATCATGATACAAGTTATTCTCTTCCATGATTCAGGTGGGTTCCAGCTATCCATCCTTTCTGACATCTTGTATATGAATGAAGAAGGGTCCAAACTTTTAAATGAAGAGAAGTGTGTGTTAATACATGTAACTTACGGAAAAATATAATTAATTATAAATATGTCAAATTTATCCCGAACACCCTGTATATAGAAAGTGAGCCTCAATACCTGAGCCAGTTTTGACCAAAGTCATTTGGTTGGAAAAACCTAGGTTTGAATCCAATATATCATACAAGGAACTTTTATCCAGACTTTTCAATTAAAAATGAGTTTGATATGAAGGTTACATAGATGAAGGGTTTTTTCCCCTTCCTGAAAACTTTCATCTGTCATAATGGGCAAAGTAGCCCCAGTCACAGAGATAAAATATCCTTCAAGGAATGCTGCAGATGAATGGCAAGCCAGCTGCATTAAATTGCCTGAAACCCTTAATAAAGGGACTCAACCTGTCTAAGGTCATATGAGAACTGGCTGGATGGATATACAGCCATTAACAGTGCACATGATACTGTAATTTGAAGGTAAATGAATTTACATATAAAGATTAATTAGCATTAAAATTCACACATAACAGCTGTTCTTAAATGAACTCTATATTATCCATGAAAGAATTATACAAAACATTCTGGAATTCTCTGTAGGCAAAGTACTGCTTTGTAATGTGGTTGGTCAGTGAATCGCAATAGAAAAACAATATATATGCAAATATGGACCAAATAAAAGCAACGATTAAAAAAATAAGTTATCTTGTTAAAACTACGAAATCTTCCTGTATTTAACATTATTCCAAAGACAATGCACTCAAAAATACTTGCAATGCTGGATTTCTCATTAGAGGCGGTCTTGTTACATTCTTCTTCCTCTTTTACCTTGCGGTATTGAGGGTTTTTTAATTCATTTAACCACAAACGTATGTACACAAGGATAAGGTGGTTAGCCCTATGCCTCCCGGTGTATCCTATGTCTGTAGAAGCAAGAGTTCTCAAGGCCGGTTTGCCTGCTTGAGAGATGAAACCCCCCAGATAAACTGGGGAGAAAAACGCTGCAGTCCACGCCCAAAACCAGCTAACTTGGCTATGTCTGAGAAAGATCCTAAGCTCTTCGTGTCAGCAACAGGAATCGAACCCAGGACACTCCTTTCCGAGGTATATGGTTGCAAAGCGCATGGCCACTGGGCAAACCACACGGAACCACAAGACTTACTGTAAATATTCCTACATATAAATCTTAAAAAATCATGATGCTATGTCATATGACATAGAATGCAAAGGATATACACATGATAAAAATCCTCTGTAATATTGGAAACTATGGCTTGAAAAATGGTGTATATTCTGCCTATGGAATGTGGAGTATTCCATCTTGTTTAAAATTATCATAATAGGCAATACAGCATCAAATGCATCCTAAGTAATAATTTCAGAATTTTGGCATGAATAACAGGAATTTTTTTCAAAAATGACTTACTTAATCTTCCTCTTCTACCTTTACAGTGTTGAGGTAAGTATTCTTGTAACCACAACTGTAATTTGAGGATAAGGTGGTTAAGCGCTGATTTGCCTGTTCTGGAAGATGAAGAACCCAAGTTTCTGGGTGAAACTCCACATGAGACCAACTCACCTTTATCTCTAATCCAGAGAATTTTAATAATAAAGTGTGACACCTTTTGGCAACTCATATATGACTTCTCCATTACTTCCACCTTAGTATCACTACCTATGGGTGGGGCTCCCACTGATGAGACCTCAATAAAGGTTGAAACCGGTCTGGGTAGTGACCCTTCCCTTAATGCATAGCATTATACATGTCCGCAAGATGTGCTTTACATTATGAGATACCAAGGCAAGTGATGAGAAGTTATACTACTTTTGCCACTAGTTACCCCAGTCCTGAAAATGCTTCAGGCACAAACTTTGTTTGCTTACACTTGGATAAAGAATTAAATCAAATATATAATTGGTAACTCACGTTTTGTCGAAAGAGAACAGATAAAGGTTACTCATGTCACTGATAGGAATCGAACCCAGGTCTTTCCAACCAAGGGGCTTCGTCTATACCAATTGAGCTACAGAAGCTTTCAAAAATTACAATATCCTGAGTTAATGTGGGCATATTTCATAATACATCTCAAAATGCCAAGTTTGCAGAATAGCTTAAATTTGTCTATGGGCAATTTCAGATTTTCAGACACTTTATTTTTAGAATTCCTGACTAAGAATACTTCTGCATACTTTGATCATCACAGCCTGGTCAGATTCTTGTAGAGCCCTACATAGTCGCTCTGTGAAGTTTTTTCAAGCTAGGTTTGATCTTTGAGCAAAAAAAGAATTATGCATCCCAGTACTGCATGTGAATCAAAAACAGAGCTGCTTTATTTTCATTCTGGAGGTTTTAATCGGTCTTTGAAATTGAGTCTGAAATGGCAAGCAATATCAAGTAGTGATGTGAACAAACATCAAAATGGGGAAAATAAACAAAACATTTGCACCCATGCTCCAGAGAGTCCAAAGACTCTCTGGAGGTGTTACATAATAATAATATCAAGAAAAGAACAATTATTCTTAATTCTTTAAATGGATAGAGAAAAGACAAACCAATACCTTATTTTGAGCTTGAAGAGGACTAACATCATAATCTGAAATAACATTACGGCGCTTCAGAAGCTGATCATCTTTTCTTTGTTTTCTCAATTCCACATTTACTTCAGTGCGGCGTCTTCGCATCTCCTATGGTTAAAGAAAAAATAAACTCAGTTCAGAATTAAGATAAAATCCAAAATTAAAATAAGGAATAATGATAAAGGAAACTCTCCCTTTAAAAATGGAATTATTGGTAACAAAGCAATCAATAATAAAAAAATATTTTTGTTATAAAAACATTACAGCATGAATAGGAGGTCTTGTAGTGGTAAATTTTAAAGCATAAGAAGAAATGATCTGCATTTCTTAATCATGTAATAGCATTATAATCATTGATTTATCAAAACCACTGAGATTAAGTTTTATATTCTTTTAAATTAAATCATAATTAAAGTAATAAAAGAAATTCTTCAAAAGATCAATATATACTACAAATGAAAAAAATATAAAAGCAATGGTGATCTGTTACACAGTTAGGTATGATTAGGATTTTAATTCAAATTTTAGGTTGGTTGGAATTACAACCAAAACTAAAGCTACAGGAGGGCTCCAGAAATCCATTAGCCACAGGCGAGTTATCAGGGACAAGTGAAGAGTGAATTTTCAGCCATCTTAAATTCATTCAAAATATTTTCTTTGCATGATTTACACTTCATTCATTTTAAAAAAATCTCACTCCCTGTCAAGTAATTTGATCAATGGCAGTTGCCAACGAATTTATTAAAGTTTTATTTCCAACTAGGAGATAATTCCTTCATAACTGCATTATCAAAATGAGTCAGTTATTGCTAATGTTATGAATTAAATCAAAGATTCCAGGAGAGTTCAGCTTCTTTTGGATGCATCTACAGATATTTCAAATGAGGATGAACTTTCCATTATTATAAGTCAGCTAGCAAAAATCAGAAACTGAATGAGATATTTATTACTGCAATTCCACTGCAAGATACTTTGATACATTATGAACAAAGTTATTCCAACCTCAGTAGCTCATAACAGCATACTCCTCCCTTTCAGGCCAGGAAACAAAGCCTGCATATGAATGAGGGCATCTTCACAACTAGGCTACTGATGTGAATTCGACATCTTGCATACAAACTGTTTGCTTACAAAGAAATTATAATTGGTTAGTAGGCACTGGAAAGAGGGAGCAAGTAACATGTGGGGGGAAAATTAATGGGCTAGTGGCAAAATTAAGCAGACAAGCCATATCTTATATCAACATTGGATTGCATATATAATTTCTATTTGGCTGTTTTAAATTGAAGATATTGCCTTTGTCACTGTAACAAATTCTATACCATTTATCAAATTCAACCCTCCCCCACCAAAATGAAAGAATTGGGAAAAGTAGCAACCATGTCACAACAAAAATCCATAAGTTCAACCATCAGCATTCAGTAAGGTGTAATGAGTTCAAAGTTGGGGGGAAGTATTTGAACATACAAGCTCTTTATGGAAGGACAATAAGTAATAAAAAGAGGTTAGCATTTCTCTCAAAACTGTTTGAAGTTATATCAGCAAGTATATTGTCATGAACAAGGCTTAGTCAAATCTAATAAAAGGGAAGTTGAGGTCATCATCAATTATTATTATTATTGTTCCGGGCAACTCCAAGGAGTCGACAGACTCATCGAGGGAGGCCCTAACATCATGCCAAGAACAACTATTCGACATTCACACAGTATCTATCATACCTTGCCTTGAACTCATTCACGGTCGTAGCACCCACAACAGACTCTGGAAGCCTATTCCACTCATTCACTACTCTCCAAGTACAAAACCTAGCTCTAACATACTTGTCAACCACGCTCTTGCCCAGCTTCCATTCATGGCTCCTAGTCCTCCCACCACCAGTCATATTTTCAAAAATATCTTCTGGATCAATCTTATAGAAACCCTTCAGTAATTTGAATGTCTCAATCATATCACCCCTCCTTCGCCTATTGACCAATTTCTGCAACCCACAAATCTTTAACCTATTCTCATAAGGTTCATTCCACAGACCTGCTATCATCTTGGTCACTTGTCTCTGGATCCTCTCAACTTCCTCCCCATTACGAAGAAACCCTGGTGCCCATAACTGGGCACAGTAGTCCAGATGGGGTCTTATCGAGGCTCGATACAGAGGAACAACAACTTGTTTGTCTCTGCATGTTAAAGTATTTTTCAGAAGCCAAGTGATTTGGTGAGCTGTTTTAGTCACTTTTGCAATGTGCCCTCTAAACTTCAATTCCCTATCCACCAACACTCCCAAATCCCTGGTCTCATCAATCTCCTGGAGTACGATTCCACCAATGCGATATACTGCTGCTATTCTTTTCACCCCAAAGTGCATAACCTTACACTTTGGCACATTAAATTGACATCCATTTTTCCTAGCCCAGTCCTCCAAACTATCCAAATCATCCTGTAAAATTTTGACATCCTGTGCACTCATAATTACTCTACCCAACTTTGCATCATCAGCAAACAAGTGAACATTTCCTCTCAAATCCTTTCCTATATCATTGATGAACAAATTGAAAAGCAGTGGTCCAAGAACAGAGCCCTGTGGCACTCCACTAGTCACAAGCTGTCTTTTAGACTCCACACCTGAATAAACCACTCTCTGGTATCTCTCCATCAACAACCCTCCTATCCATCTCACCAACCCTATATCTATCCCCATCTGCTCCAGTTTACTGATTATGGTTCTATGTGGTATCCTATCAAAAGCCTTGGCAAGGTCCAGTAGTATTACTGTAAACCCGTTACCCCTATCCAGTTCAGCCGTCACTGTGTTATAAAACGTGAGCAAGTTACTTAGGCATGATCTACCCTTCACAAAACCACGTTGTCCCCCATACAATATCCCATTTTCATCTATCCAATCCTGTATTCTTTTCTTGACTAATTTCTCTAAGACCTTGACAAATGATTCCTGATATGCTAATCAGTCAGTAATTTACAACAGCAGTCTTGGAACCACCTTTATGCAGTGGAATTATTTTCCCCTCTTTCCACCCCCTCGGGACTAACCCAGACCCGAGACTCAAATTAAACAAAATGGTCAAGGGTACTGACAATTCTTTAGCTGCTTCTCGTACAACACGAGCTGGTATACTCCAATCCCACAGATGTATTGACATTGAGGTTATGCAATAGACTACTCACCTACACTTCATTCACCACAACTCCCATATAATCTACTGGTACATTCGTTTCTGCAATGTCACCACCTGGATGATATATTCTTGCAAAGTGCTCACTCAGTAACTCAACTATATCAACTGATTCAGTTACCTCCCTACCATCGGCATTCTTTAAAATCATTCTGCCATGCATATTTTTCCTTTTACTTGCTACATATCTAAAAAACTGTTTAGGATTCTCTTTAGCCTGCATGGCCAATGTTCTTTCGTAATCCTTTTTTGCTTTTCTTACCACACTCGTTACCCTTCTGGCCTGCGCTTTATACCATTCGTGTGCCTGCCAGTCACCTTTCTCCTTAAATTCCCTCCATAGTTGTTTCTTTTTTTGCAGCTCAAGCTTAATGGTGTTATTCATCCATTTAACCCCTAGTTGATTTATTATTCGGACTCTAGGTATACAGTCAGCCATTGCTTCATGCAAACCCTTCTTAACTACCTCCCATGCACTATCGACTTCTAGTCCTTGCAGTTGTACATGCCATGGCACTGAACCAATCAAACTCCTAAGCTTGTCATACTTTCCAGTCCGATAATTCCACATGTACCCTGTCTTAATTGAAAATTCTACACCTTTAGCCACCTCCCAAGTTAAGACCCTATGATCACTCTCACCGATTGGTGGCAATGTGGTCATATTTGTTACAGCCAAATCCTCAGATGTAATTACTAGGTCAAGCACTCTCTGACCCCTAGTATTTTCCATTACATGCTGTCGCAGATAGTTATCCCTTAATAACCGCATAAAATCCAATTCCTTCCTCCCGTGTCCTCTCCTCACTCCAATCAATGCGACCATAGTTGAAATCTCCCATAATAATCACCCTCCTTCCACTCATTTCTTCTATTTGCTTGTGCATACTGTCACCACCATCTTTTCCATCACCTGGTCTATAGCAGCACCCAATTATATATTTAGTTCTGCTAGCCACAATCTCACACCAAATGGCCTCAAATGTGCTCTTTTCTCTATCCTGCAATTCAACTTCTATTCTCCTTGGCTGCAGCTCATCAGCTATCATTAACAATACTCCCCCCCCCCCATTTTATTCTCCCTGTCATTCCTGAACACACTATATCATCTACAGTCAGCCATGTTTCACTAATACCAATAACCTGTGGTCTGGAAGTGCCAACCATGGCCAAAAACTCTTCCTTCTTGTTCCTAATACTCCTAGCATTAGTGTACATGAATTTAAGACCCCCCATTAGCCCCAACCCTACCTTGATGCCTTATATTAACTATCCCACTCTGATTTGTTGTCCTTATTTGCTCGGGCATATTATATTCATTCTTACATACAACTGCCTCCCTAAGGACTTTATATCAACCCCCCCCCCACAATAAATCTAGTTTCCCTGAATTTGCACATCCACCACATTCAGCAACACTTTCTCAAGTCTTCTTACACCGTAACCATTCAAATGCAAGCCATCCATCTTATATAGATCCTTTCGCCCATCGAACTCACTCCACATGTCCACAAATTCCACACCACTCGTCATACATAACCCACGCATAAAGTCATTTGCAATTATGGCCCTCCTTTTAAACATTTCACTGTCATACCGTGGCAAAAGACTAATCATTCTAACTCTCTCACTCTTTTCTTTTGCTACCTCAAACAATTCATTCAGGTCTTCTATCATTTCCATTTTGTCTCCTTTCAAATCATTCGTACCTGCCACAACAATCATTTCTTTCACCCTTTCCTTTTGCTCTCTAATAGACTCAGTTACATCCTTTATGGTCGCACCAGGTTGGTACGATTTTGTCAAATCCTCTACTATCACACCTCGTGCTAACGAGTCTCCATACAGCACTCTATCCTTCATTTTGTTCATGTTCACACTCATACGTCTATTTCTCCTGTCATACTTTTTATTATTGGCTGGTTCATTCAGTCGACTTTTGCTCATACGCTCTAGCTGCTGTTTTGTCCTTTGTATTGCACCATTCAACAATCATCAATAAATGATTTATTGATTATACATAAGAATAGCCTCCTTTCTGCAGGACTTTATTCAAGAAAAGTACTGCAGGCCATATGAAGCCCTTATGCAAATGAACAGCAAGTGTTAGTGGTGTACATTTTAAATCCACATTAAAAGGAAAGGATGTTTCTGTATAATTATGTGTAATAAGAATTACTTTATTTCGCCGCCATAACATTTAGTTGTTTAAAACATCACTTATAGCATTTATATAAAGTAGACATGAGACTGACACCTTCGGAAAGTAAAATTTTGGGCCAAGTAGATTTAAGTTGCCTTTCTGGAGCCCTGGGCTACAGAGTTCTCTAGATAGTGTACCTGTTTGGCTGAATGAAAATTCCAAGTATGAAAGGAAGCTAAATAATGGACAAAGAAACAATTGATGTGTTTATACTGAAAAAAACAAAAAAATAAAAATAAAAGTTGAGTGAGCAAGTAGAACTGAAGCTATTTAAAAATCAAATAAATTCAATTATAAATCAATATAAATTGTTCTGTTAATAAACAGAACTGATAAGAATAGCTCAACAAGAATGTGAATGACTGGCATTCGATCGTAATAACTGTTTCCTTGGCCACTATATTCAGCCATTACAGAATCCAAGATGAACCATATCACTGGGGATATGGTTCATCTTGTTCAGTTTACTATTACTGAAATGGAAAGTATTAATGTGGAGATTTTCTACAAGTGTAATCATATTTAGCAGCGACAGTTATAATCAACTGAGGATCAACATAGAATACTGAAGCTGACATCAAAGAGGAATGTAAGACTAAATTTTTCATGTACTGCATGTGGAAGTGGATTTCTTTAGCTAATCCAACTAATATGGTTGCCAAAAAGTCATCATCGAATTCCTGACATGTACCCTGAAGGGGGTGTACAGGATATGACAGTACTACATGAAAAATTTACATCATTACTAACTTCCTATCTACAATTTTCCTCCAAATCAGTCTGTTACTCGTCAAGACTCCAACATTATCATATTTTATATATTTCTATGGTCTAGTGATCTCAAACTCAAATTGCATGCGGGCCGAATGCACGATGTGAAAGCAGCTGACGGGCCAGAATTTTTTTTTTTTTAAAACAAAATGAGAGTGAATATATATATATATTGAACCGTACTCACTCCTAATGTATAGATACCACCCATTTATAATTATTTCTTTCTTTTATTTATTAAATTTTTCTTTGACACATACAGAAAAAATACGTTTGTATATAAATAATTATAAACTTCTTTATTTCTTACTGCAACTTGATACGTGATGGCGTTTCAATTCTGATAACGTTTGTAGCCTATGAGAAAAATTACCAGAAACTATATTCATCACAGATTGTAGATGCTCATTGGTCAATCGGGTTCTTTTCTTAGACTTGTTAATTTTCAACTGCGAAAAAAAACTGTTCACATATAAATGTACTCCCAAACAAAGCGATTATTATTCTTATTGCAAAAATTCGTAACTGAGGGTATTTATCTTTTGACAAGTACGAATAAAAGCTAATCAAATCTGGATCTTCAAATCTTTGAATAAGATTTATATCACACTGTAAATTAGGCCGCGCGGTTAGCCTAGTGGCTTTGCGCTTCGCAACCATATGTCTGGGGAAGGAGTGTCCTAGGTTCGATTCCCGTCGGAGACGTGAGGAGCTGAAGGATCTTCCTCAGCCATAGCCAAGTTAGCCGGTCTTGGGCGCGGGCAGTAGGGTTTTTCCCGCCAGTTTATCTGGTGTTTTTCATCCTGCAAGCAGGCAAACCGGCCCCGTGAACACACACGGATACAGCCAAGAATACCTTGAGGCATAGAAGTGACCATTCTATCCTCGTATTTCGGTTACGAAATCCAAGCATGCTTGGAAGGTTGTGGGCCTTAAAGGCCTGTTAAAGCCATTGGGATAGATAGATAGTAAATTAGTTAGCTACATTTGTAGATTTTCTGGTGCGTTATTCACGTTCGTTTTTAATGGCAATGAAAATAATGTAAAATCGGACTCCAAATCATTAAAATCTTTCTTCAAATTCTTGTCATAATAATGCTTATCCTAAAAGAAAGGATAATGCTATTTTTCTTGCATATTCTTGAGATTTTTCATTTGAAATAATAGGGCAGGATTTAAGATATAGGAAATGTACGAAATTTTTGGATTCCGGTTGAGTTTTCCATAATTGCAATTTAACTTTAAAAGCTTTAATACAAGCATACATGTCAGTGATAAGTTTATTCTTCCCTTGCAGCTCTTTATTGAGAATATTTAAATGGCCAGTTAAGTCAACAAGAAATGCTAAATCTGTTATCCATGTATCATTACGTAGATCGATGGTTTTATTTTAGTGCGTCATGAAAATTTTGATTTCATTTATTAAATTAAAAAACCGTTTTAATACAGCTCCTCAACTTAACCACCTCACCTCGTTATAATAAACGATTTCTCCATACTCACTTTCAATTTCTTCAAGCAATGCAACAAATTCTCGATGATTCGGAGCCCGTCCACGGGTAAAGTTTACTGTTTTAGTTACAGTTTCCATAGCATTATCCATCTGCAAACTTTTGGCACAAAGTGCTTCTGCATGAATAATGCAATGTATAGTGCAAAATTTATTCTGAAATTTTTCTTCTTTCACTATATTTCTTAATTTTACTGCCACTCCATTTTTTTTTTTTTTTTTTTACCAACCATAGCAGCTGCACCATCACTTGCAAATCCAAACATTTTATCCCAATTTAATTTATATTTATCTATTACAAATTTTATTTCAGAAAAAATATCCTGTGCACCAGTTTTTCCTTTCACAGGAATTATATCCAATAATTCATCAATTATGTCAATTTCATCAGTAACACCTCGTACAAAAACGGCAAGTTGTTCTATATCTGTGATGTCAGTACTCTCATCATGACATCGTAAATCACTAGCGATTTCGTTAATACGTTCTGCTACCGTGTTGGTGACAAACTAATATTTTTAAATAATTGTTGTTTGTCAGGACAAAGAAGTTCAGCAGACTTAATCAAACAATCTTTAAGGAAATGGCCATCAGTAAATGGTTTTGATCATTTTGCAGTGATGTGCGGGAGAGCAAAACTTGTGTGAACTGTTGCTTCACTGGATTTATTTGCTTCAGTAAAAAAATTTTGTTGTCGTTGTAAGCCAGATTTCACAAACCAACTTTTCTTCCCTCAATTTCCCTTCTAACATTTCAAATTTTTCTTCACAATTCATTTCGTAATGGCGACGTAAATTGTATTCTTTTGGAACTGATGTTCCCTTATTACAAATAAAACAATTTTATTGGGCACAACACCACAAAAGTACATAATTTCCCATTTGTCTTGAAAAACACATCCTTCTTCGTCCACTTTTCTTTTACTCTTTGTTAAAGATATGGCTTGCAGATTAATCTCTTCATTAAAATCACTATTATAATTTTATTTACAACTTTAATTCAACAAGATGAATTTTCGTATGAAAGCTACACTCAAAAGTTACGCACAATTCTAAACAATAGGTATTGATATAATGTAGATCTAACAACAAGCACAAATAAACAGGTTTTATAAGCCGTATGTCAGTTTGTCTCCATCTATATTGAAATATGAACTGCGCAGCTGTGCATTGAAAACACCAGAACACTGAAGCGCCACCAACTGTTGGCTGGCAAACTAAATTTACTGATTGTAAATTGTAGATATGGATTGAGCTTATGTGTGCATAAGCTCAGTTCCATATCTCTAAAACTATAAGCACCGTATTTACAACAAATACATAATTGAAATGTATATGCGAGTCGTGTAAAATTGCTTCTGGGCAGGATGTGGCCCGTCAGTTTGAAACCACTGGTGTAAGGCACTTTGTATCTTATCAATCCACCTATATATTGGTCTTTCTCTGGGTCGTTTTCCTGTTAACCTGGCAGAGAACACTTGTTTTGCTAATCTATCCCTTGCCAATTCTGTTCAAGTGACCATACCACCTGAAATTAGCTCTGCTAACGCATTCCTGGATGCTGACAATGTCAAGTTCTTTCCTAATATCCTCGTTTTTAATATGATATTGCCATTGATGCCATCTGTTCACGCCTCTAATGTTTTACTTGTGTTTTACTTCTAACCCATCTCTCAGATCCATAAGTTAAAACTGGTTTGAACACTATCTTGTATACAGCTAATTTACTGTTCTCACTAATTTCTCTCTTTATTCCATATGAATTTATTCAATTGACTTCCTACCATACCAGCTTTCTTGATTCTGTTGTCTATTTCCATATTTAATTTACCATCTTCACTAAAAATCGTGCCTAAGTAGCTGAAATGTTTTACTTGTTCTACAGGTTCCCCATTCAAAACACAGTTGACATTTTCAACAATTCTACCTATTTTCATTGTCTCTGTCTTTTTATTGCTGACCTTCATAGCATATCTATTACAACAGTTATTCAATTTAGTCATGGAATCTTGCAAACTTGTAGCAGATATATTTAGAAGTACAACATCTCCAATTCTGATATCATGTTTAATACCACTTTCCTTCATAATGTGATTCATATAGATAATGAATAACAGAGGGGATAATGTACATCCTTGACTCACACCAGATTTAACATTAAACCATCTTCCTACTTCAATTCTAACTGCTGACTTGCAACTCAAACAAAGACTAAGTATTGCTTGATATAATACCTCATTGACACCATATAACTGTAGTATATTGAATAGCTTTTCTCTTGGCACCTTGTCGTATGCCTTTTCCAGATCGACAAAACTTAAATACAGATCTTTGTTATATTCCCATGCTTTCTCGACTATTTGTCGTAAAGTGAAGATCTGATCCTGACAGCTTCTATTTGGCCTGAATCCAGCTTGTTCTTCACCAAGCTTTTCTTCCACAATTCTTCTCAACCGTTTCTCAAGTATACTGGCATAAATCTTGCCAGGAACACTCAGTAGGGAAATACCTCTGTAATTCTCACATTCAGTTTTATTTCACTTTTTATATATGGGTACTATTAGAGCTCTACTCCAATCATCAGGAATTCGTCCCTCTGTCCAGGCCTTCTGAACTATGCAGTGCAGCCACTGTAAGACTTTTATACCACCATACTTCAGCATTTCTGGTCGAATATCATTTACTCCTGCTGCCTTTCCACATTTCAAGCCTTTGATGGCTTTTTCTACTTCAAGTATGGATATGTATTCCTGACTGTATGCCTGTTGAGTGTTTTTTACCACTGTGCTATCACTGCTTGTTTCATTTAGCAATTTTTCGAAGTAATTACTCCATACTTTCAAGGATATCTTTTACTCCCGTTTTTCATGTCACCTTTATCATCTCTAACTCCTTTTACAGTACTCTTTCCTCCATTTCTAAGCTTCTTCGACAACCTCTAGAATATCTTACCACCTTCTTGAGATTTATTTTCTATGTTCTTTCCAAAGTCGTCCCATGACTTTTGTTTAGCTAGTTTTACACAGTGTTCAACTTTCTTGCATTTGTCTCCAGGGGTGTAGTCCTAAAAGAAATAGTGCCAGGGCTCTACCTTGGAAACAAAAATCCAGAGCACAAAGTGCGGCAT
Source organism: Typopeltis vanoorti (assembly GCF_054136105.1). Taxonomy (NCBI): domain Eukaryota; kingdom Metazoa; phylum Arthropoda; class Arachnida; order Uropygi; family Thelyphonidae; genus Typopeltis; species Typopeltis vanoorti. The sequence continues at coordinate 32,474,838 of NC_143567.1, read as the reverse complement.
TATATTATTATTGTGACGGCCATAAAGCAGAGTAGTGGGCCTGGATGTGAGCGAGATCGTGTGGTTAAGGCCCGACCCAACTGGGTAGGATAATCTGACAGACTAACAGAGAATAACAAAAAATAACAGTAGGCAAAGGATTACCCTAAACACATGGTTAACCAGAACCCAGACAGTACCATACATAAACAAAAATTATTATTATGCAAAATTACACCATGCCGTTATGTAATTCTTTCATTGTTTTCATTGGAATAATTTTAATCATCCAGCAGCCTGCATCGATGGTGATTTAGGTGTTACTTCAATTAAAATTATAAATAATACACTATTAACATTTAGGCTTAACTCGTCAAAATAATTTCCAAATTTCCCTGCTCTGATCTTTCTTCTCTGCTACATGTCGCGATTGTCGATCTTCAGCTGAGCAGTGATGCACTAGTCATGACGATGTAAGGAAGCGCATTTCATGTGGAAAGTGGTGGTCCATTAAGCTTGATGAATAGCGCAGCAGAAACGTTTTTCATTAAGAGTTTTGTGCATAATTTTGTAATTATGACGTTCATAGCACTAAATCCTCGTTCACACTCAGTCGTGCTGCATGGTATAGTTGTAACTGCATTTGGCAAAGGGGCCAAAGCAACGGGCATCTTCTTCCTTCCTTCGTCGAAATACTCTCGAAATCCACGTAAAATGGATCGGGCATTTTCAAAGCGGAATCTTGTGCACATTCTTCTAATATTTTCTTCGCCATATCGTAAGTTTTTTTTTTTTTCATCTTCTGGCAATGTATTAGGATTTAAAATTTCAAACTCAGCCAATATTTGCTTATAACTTTCAGTTTCATAGTTGCCATCTTTACTTTTTCGATGTGATGCAACAGTGGTAAAGCAACATCTTTCAAGATTATTAATAATGCTTGTAAGGAACTGAAGTCTATCAATACTTATTATTCTTTTATTATTCGTCAAAGAGATCCCAAGATAATTCATGCTCTCTGATGCTTTCTCGGCTTCTATTTCCTTTTCTCCTGGCTTTTCCTTCAGTGATCCTATATACTGAATTGTTCTTTTGAGCAATTTGTCTGCATGACTTATGGTGCAGGTTCTCTCTTCAAGCTGCAGAGACAAGTTTTTCAGTTCTTCCAAAACATCATGCATTAATGCTAAGTCCTTCAGGAACTCGATAGACTCCATGCGTTTATAAAGCCCAGTGAATTTTTTTCTTTCATTGGCTGTTCGTTTAGAATCAGAAGCTGCTTCTTTGAAATAAACAATTAATGGTATATATGCATTCCATGCAGACACAGATCTGAAACTACTAGCAACCCAACGACATTGGAAATGCGTTATGTCTCATTGTTATAATTCTTAATTTATTATAATGAATTTAAAAATTTTGATAGTTTTAAAAAAGTACCAGGGCTTTGCCCTGGTCTGACTACACCCTTGTTTGTCTCTGTATTCTCTAAGAGCACAAGCTGACTTATTTGCCAGGAACTTTTGATATGCTTTCTTGTTTTCCTTCACTGCCTCTTTAACTTCCTGTGTCCACCATGGAGTTCTGATTTTTCTATCCTTGCAGACAACCTCACCACATGCCTCTCTGGCTGAATCAATCAGGGTTTTCTTGAAGGTTTGCCACTGAATCTCCAAGCTTTTGAGCTTTGAGAACAAAGCAAAAAGTAAGAAAAGTAATATATCAGTATGATAGCTAAGAGTGAAACATTTTTTCATGAATATTGTTCTCAAAGCAAAATAGTTAGCATATGGTTTTTCTGTGAGTGAGATAATGCAATTCATTCTATATATCTATTACTGATGAAGGTAAAACATAAAATTGAAGTAGATGGTACATTACTCAGAAAAACAAGATCCCTGATGTTATCAAACAAGGTACAACAGACAGCAGAAAGCCAGCTATGGGAACAACTATAAACTTGGAACTAAAGATGGGCACCACTATTTAATATATAGAGGAATTGCAAAAATACAGTGTTGATATAAGACAACTAAGGAGGAGAGAGAGAGAGATCTAAACATAAGGCTATATTAAGAAGTAAGAGTAGTGATCTGGAAAAATGGATTCCATGAAATTCATTCTTATGATCCCATAAAGTTCTAGAAGGGGAGAAGTAGAGGAATTTTACAAGTCAGAGATTACAGCTACTATATGAGGAGGAAAAAAAAAAAAGTTCTTTGGAGATCTAGAATGGAAAATCAACCCGATATATATAGAAATCAGGAACGTATATTCAGGGTGTGTGTGTGGTGCACACACGCGGAATAGCAATATCACTCATATTATGTATTCCTGTTAAAAACTATCCTAATTATTTCCCGTCTTCGACCGATTCCTAAAACACAATATACTAACACTTCATGAAGAGGACACTGTTTGGCAAGTAAACATTACGTCACATTCCCGTTAATAGCCCAGATGTGTGGACAAAAATATGGACACCTTTGAGCTCTGAACAGACATACAGATGGTGCAGTGGGTCAAATTCTTAGTTTTCTAGTGGTTTTAAACCACCCAGAAGGCAAGGCAGGGTGTGCGTGTGTGCTGAGACAATAGCACCCAAAAACGAGTGGCTATGATTGGTTATTGTATCAACCAATCCAATCGAACATTTGTCATGAGTTGCTGTTTTTGTTTTCAGATTTTCATCTGTTTTCTGTGCCTGAAGTGTTTAGGGCACTTTATAGACAAGTTTTTAAGATATAATTTTTTATAAATAATTTATGACTTTTTTACCTATATTTACAATGGAAAACAGTGTTGATCTACTGAATGTCCCATTTTCTGCCAGAGCTTTTGCAATTGTATGATTGTAGTCAAAGGAGGTAAGCCTTGTCCTTCTCTTCCAATCCCTCTCTACACAGATTTGGTTACAATATTAAAACACTCATACATCGATAAAATTGGCGTGAATTTTTTTTAGCATATGTTGCATAAGCCATATAACAGCACATCCAGCTGAAATGGGCATGCAATGCCACTAATACAAATGTTTTGTGAAAATTTACAGAAAAGAATATTATCATAAATTTCCTGATATGTACCCCCCAAGGGGTGTTCAGGTTACTATGACAGCACTACATGATTAAGTTTACATTATTAATCTCCAATCAACAATTTTCTTCCATATCAATCTATTATTACTTGTAAGCACTCCAATATTGTTCATATGTAACATTTCATGCTTTTAAGGCACTTCTGACCAAATCAATCCACCTAGACCTTGGTCTTCCTCTGGGTCTCTTTCCAGCCATCTTGGTATAAAATCTCTCATGATATGTAACTGTAACTTATGTTTGCTTTTACATGTTTTTCTAAGGAGATTGCACTTAGAGAAAACACTGTTAACTCGTGTCCACATATGGCAATTTCAAAAGACACGAGAAGTATGACGTCATGTTCAAAGGCGAGATGTTTAGAAGGACTATGTCTCAGGGTTTTCGCTTTCTGTTACCTGGATCTGTTACCACATGAGGTCTGGATGTTGGTAACCGAAAGAGCAGTGTTGTAGGTCTGAAGGGTCTCAATCATCTCTTACCTGGGTCCATCGCCATGAGGAGTACTGTGTCGATTGTCTCGCTAGGAAAGAGCTGCATGTTGCCACCATGTTAACAGTCCTGAAGGGCATAGAATAATTGACGACTCAAACAAAGAAGAAATTTGGCGGGAAATCAAGAATGAGCCAGCAGAAGGAAAGAAGGACAAAAGAATGATGAAAAATGCAGCACTGAATGAGAATCGTAAATACTTATGTGATAATTCTGAACAAGAATATGGGTACAATAAGATAATGTATACTGATATTGAATTAAGCTTACTCAAGGTATGCTTTATCATCAGTTTGTGTATATCTGACTAGCAGGATATTCTAGATCAGTGGTTCTTAACCTTTTCCAAGCCACGGAACACTTTTGATTATAAGAAAAAAAAAGAAAACCAAAAGCATTAGGGCAGAGATTTTCAACCGGTGTGCCACGGCACACTGGTGTACCGCGAGATTTATGAAAACAAATTAATTGAAAGAAATAACATCGTAATATGCGCATTTATTTATTAGTGTCTGGTCTTCCATCTTTTGTATGTGTAAACCAATCAAAATTATGCCTATTTTTTGCCAGATCATCGAAAAAATTAAAAGAATATATTTTTAGTGTGCCGCAGAATTTTAATAATTAGTCTAGGTGTGCCGTGTGATGAGAAAGGTTGAAAATCACTGCATTAGAGTCATAAAACTAACAATAAAAATATGCATCAACTTGCCTTTTATAAAAAAAGGAACTTATTTTAATGTGATACTTGAACTTATCGGCTTTTGCAGATTTCAGCAATATCAGGTCTAATATGTGATATAGCTACCCTCATCTCTTTGTCTATATTAATAAGTCTTTCATGCTTTTTTTAGTTCTTATATTGGTTAATATTGAGAAACTGAACTCACACAAATATGATGTTGAAAACTGTAACAAAATTTTCAGTGACCTTGTGGAGAGAGAGCTGGGTATTCGGTTTGGACAAAAATCAAAATTCCTCAAGAGTTATTTCAGAGAATTTCATTTTTAGAGTAGGATCCGTTGACAAGGTAACTAATTCTTCTTCTTCTTGTAACGAAAATTCACAACTCTATGTATTAACTGTGCCAAATGGATTTTCTTCCAATATTGTCAAATGTTCTGTTATAACAGAAATAATTCCCTCAACTTTTTTATTATGGAGTGAAGGAAACATATCTACTGTATTTTTTTTCTTATATGCGGTTTTTCCAAAGAGATACTTTTTTTCTGAAAAGCTGACAATTTGTCAGTGGATGTCAAAATATTTTCATTTTTTCCTTGGATACTTGGATTAATGCTATTTAAGTAATTCAAAATATTGGCTAAACATGCCATTTTAGCACACCAAATATCATTTTGAAGACATTTTACAAAAGCATCTGTACCTTCATTTTGAAAAAAAAAAAAAAAAGCCAATAATTCATTCTAAAATTCGGAATAGCACTTTGCTTTTGCACTCTGCTTCAGTGTGCAAAAGCAAAGATTCATACTTGGCTTCCATAGATATGCAAAGTTTTTTAAAAAAGCGTGCTTTTAAAGGTCTTGACTTTTGACTTGATGTAATTTACCATATTTACAACTTGGTCTAGTACAGGTCTTAATATTGACGGTAATGTTTTTGAAACTAGAAATTCTCTGTGTAAAAAACAGTGCGTAGATATAATATTTGGGTTCATTTTCTTTGCAAGAGTAACAAATCCTTTAATAGAGCCCAACATTGATGGACCATCCATACAAATTCCCACACACAGCTCCCATGAAATTTTAAAATTTTCTAAATATCACGTAATAGAGTCAAAAATATCTTGTCCTGTTGTGTTTGGTAAGTTCTCTGCAGCATAGAAATTGATTCACTATTTCGTTTTCATTAATGAAACGAACGAATCCTAGTATATGAGCTTTACCGCTAATGTCGGTGAACTCGTCAATTTGTAAAGCAAAATGTTGTTTGGAAAGTTTATTGGTAACTGTTTTCTCAATATCATCTGACATATCTTTAATTTTATTTTTTATTGTATCGTCCAAATGAGGAATTTTCATAATTTCCTTTTTTGCTTCGTCGCCAAACGATGTTTACTATATCATAACATGCTGGTAAAATAAGAGACTCTGCTATTGTATGTGGTTTTAATTTTACAGCAATTAATTCAGCTACCTTATATGATGCAAGTTGTGCCTTATTGGATATTTTAACAGTCTTTTCAAAATATTTTACTTGTTTAACTTGCATGTCCGACAATCTCTTGAAATAATCCTTACTTTTTGAAGCAAGATTGGCGTGCTTCGTAGTAAGGTGATGTTTCAACTTAGCAGGAACCATTGCGCTACTGGATAGTTTTTCCCCGCATACAAGACACTGGGGAATAGGACATTCTTCCTCACTAGTCCATGTAAAACCGCAACTTAAATATTCGTCTGAATATTGTTTATGAATTTTTTTTATTTCACTACGTATAATGCTGTCTTCTGTATGAGTCATATTTGCAGCGACGTCATAATCTGGGACAAATATTATATTAGCATTTGCCTCAGAATCACGTTTTTGTTTAATAATGAATTTATCCATTATGTACTAATATGATGCTAAACAACCCACAAACCGAACACATATCACTGAATAACTGTAAAAGAGACGCACCTTCCCTCAAACACGACCTATAAGCGATATTCTATTGGTTTAGAAGTCAATGCGCATAGCAGTCTTCAGTTGTTAGGACCAGAGTAGCTAATTACACCCAGAATTGTGTCATGTGGTATCTTTCATCACAGAACACCGGTTAAGAACCACTGTTCTAGATTGTGATTTAACTTTAGGGAAGAAAATTAGAACTAAGTTTGAATTAGGAAACAAATCGTGTGTGTGTGTATATGTTAATGTAAATCAAACTGTAAATATTCCTTTTTGATTTAATTAAATGGTTTGTGAACACCACATTAAACCGATTCTGTCAATGAATCATCCTGAAAATTACAAACCTACATAGGATAAGTTTAAGTGATCAATAATTAAGCCATGACTAATTAAAGGTAAAGATTAACATAAGCAGGGATTGCTAACAATATCTGCTTTGTCTATAGTTTAAAATCTTATAATCTCGCACTCAATATATAGTCTAGCTGGCACAGTCGTAAAACAAATAAATCTGTTAAACTATAGAGCATAAGATCTAGTAGAAATAAGTAAACGGCAGCAGTCGACCATTCACAACAATTCGAAGTTTAAGTAAAGAATAAATAGCGACAAAGCAGGCTTGGCATCAAACATGATGCCAAGATGTCATGCCACCTTAGATTAGCTCAGCTGACACATCATTGAATGCTAATAATGTCAAGTTCCTTTCTTATATCTTAATTTTAATATGATTCTGCCACTGATGACATCGGTTCACTCGCCTTGTCGTATCGTATGCCTTTTCCAGATCTACAAAATTTAAGTACAGATCCTTGTCATATAACCACAATTTCCTGACTGGTCTTAAAGTGAAAATCTGATCATGACAACTTCTATTAAGCCTGAAACCAGCTTGTTCTTCTCCAAGTTTTTCTTCCACAATCATTCTCAATCTCTTTTAAAGTATGCTTGCATAAATCTTACTTGGAACACTTAGTAGAGAAATTCTTCTGTAATTCTCACATTCAGCTTTATTCCCTTTTTTATAGATGGGCACTATGAGAGCACTACTCTAATCATTGGGAATTCGACCTTCTGACCAGAAATTAGGAGGTATAAAAGTTTTGCGGTAGCAAAACTTTTATACCTCCTAAAATGTTTAAGTATGGAGGTATACCTCCAGAAATGTTTAAGTATAAAAACTTTTATACCTCCAGAAATGTTTAAGTATGGAGGTATAAAAGTTTTGCTACCGCAAAACTTTTATACCTCCATACTTAAACATTTCTGGTTGAATATCATCTACACAAGCTGCCTTTCTACATTTCAAGTTCCTTATCTTCAGTTTTCATGTAACCTTTATCATTTTACAGTACTTTTTCCTCCATTTCTAAGCTTCTTCAATAGCTGCCAGAACATTTTGCCACCTTCCTGATATTTATTTTCTATATTCTTACCAGAGCTGCTTTTGTTTAGCTAATTTTACACATAGCTTAGTTCTGAAACATTTTTCTCTGTATTCTTTTAGAGTAGTGTTTCTCAACCTGTGGTACGCGACGATGGGACAGGTAGTCCTTAGGCAGACTGAAATATATATATCAGGGGCGAATATTCCGTTAAAGTCTCCCATAGTTGTTTGCAGACTTTGCTTGATTCCTAAAATTAAACACAATATACCATGCTTTGTTGCCCTCTTCACGAGGATAATGAAGCATTAGTGCTCCATGAAGAGGGTACTTTTCGATGCATAAGCATTGCATCACATTCGCGTTAATAGCACGGGTGTGCTTTCAAAATGCATACACCTTTGCGCCTTTTGAAATTATTTAAAGAGGGCGCAGCGAGTCAAATTCTTAGTGCTTTAGTATTTTTAAACCACTGAGAAGGTGTGGCTAGGTGAGCTCACCTAGCAGCTGTGCTGCTAGGTGTTGGGTTGGTTATTGTGTCAACCAATCCAATTGAATGTTGTCACTTGTCATGAGTTGAGAGCCAATGGCTGCATTACAAATAGCTGTTACACGTTTTCTGGAACTGAAAATTTAAAAGTGGATGTTAAGGAAAAAAATGCTAATTGTTTTTTCTTTTGCTTGTGCAGTATAGCATCTGTTAAGGTTCCAAAGTTTTTTAATGGTATAGAGACATTTTTATTCTAGTTTTCGGAAACAGACAGTAAAAAAATATCTATTCCTGAATAAAAATGAATATTGTATATTATAAGACGTCGATCTACAACAAAATACCAGTGTAAAAATATTCATAATTTTAAATTATGACTGTTTTTTAATTGTTTGTTCGTACATTATTAGTTTTGGTTTCATAATATGTATTGTCGGCACTTCTAATGTGAAGGTTATTGATGTTATATTGTCAAAATGAAATGTGAAGCATTTAAAAAAATTATGTGCTTACTGAATTTGGATAGTTGTGTTACTTTCAGAAATTTTATTGCGATTTAAAATTATTAAGTGCTGTGTTTTGTAAAGACATTCTCATAACGCTAACGAAGACGACACGTCAGTCATTATACTTAACATCTTGCTTGCCACTTTCATGGAGTGTGCATGCTCGCCAAGGAGTTTGATGGGTGATTGACAGCTGACAGAGAGAGCGTTCAGTATCGAGGTAACGAAAACAACAAGGGAGCGTTCGGTATGAAAGTAACGGAGGAAAAACAAAAGAAAGCTAATGGAAGTTTAAGAACGCAGGCCAGCAAAATTTTGTTCTTATGAAATTAAGTTTTTATGTGACATATTAATAAAAGATTCTGAAAAAGGAATCACAGAACTGTGAGGCTTTAAAGTGGAGGAGTTAAGACTGTAAATAAGTATTGGTAAATAAAAGAAAATATTGCAATTGACGCTCTATAAGAATGTTCGAGGAAATGCCGACTGAAAATTTCGTCTGTTTTAAGGACGCCAGCAGTATCTGCGATTTCTATTGAAAAGGAGACGGAATTTAGCAACTTTGATAAAGCAGTATAAGAAACTTTTTGCTGGTACAAAAATTGAACTGCTTGAGGTAAGAGTACCTATTCGATGAATTCAGAATATTTTACTTCAGAGTCAGGAGGAATAACGTGTGCTACATAAAGGTTAATAAAAGGATTCTATGGAAAAAGAAGAGAATCTTATATCTTCGAAAAAAGGCCTCAACAAGGAAACTATGAACATTTTCTTATTGTTAAGGTGTTTAGTCAAGTAGACATGATTAAGCATATGTTAAATAAACCAGTAATAGAATGAGTCAGAGAATGGATGATCCCTAATAATATAATATATATTATTCAAAAAACCTGGGTTATTTCCATTTCTATTCTCCCACATTGCCTAAATCCCCCCCCCCACACACACACAGTAGTTTGCACATCGCAGAAAGAAGAAAAGCCACAACACCCAGAAAAAGGTATGTGTAAATTTCTCTTCCTTTATGCTACATATAAAAGGATTCTATGGAAAAAGAAGAGAATCTTATATCTTCGAAAAAAGGCCTCAACAAGGAAACTATGAACATTTTCTTATTGTTAAGGTGTTTAGTCAAGTAGACATGATTAAGCATATGTTAAATAAACCAGTAATAGAATGAGTCAGAGAATGGATGATCCCTAATAATATAATATATATTATTCAAAAAACCTGGGTTATTTCCATTTCTATTCTCCCACATTGCCTAAATCCCCCCCCCCCACACACACACAGTAGTTTGCACATCGCAGAAAGAAGAAAAGCCACAACACCCAGAAAAAGGTATGTGTAAATTTCTCTTCCTTTATGCTACATATATTTATTGGTAAATATACATCTACAATGCCCTAAGAAAACTTACAATGCCGTGAGTAAAAGCCAATGACATTTAAACAGGGGCACTCCTAAACAGAAGCAGGCAAAATAGCCGTAAATATAATAGTTAATCATTAAGTTACAGAAAATAGGGAGAGAAGCTAAGTGTCAACTTGTGTATGCCTAAATAGAATGTTTAGCTAAGGATAACATATGAAGCGGCTCAAATTAGCTAAGTGTTGTAAACAAGTTGATTTAAGTATTGTATACTAGAGCGTACAGAGGATTTGAAATTGGAAGTGATCACTATTTAGTCTTGAGCAGGATAAAATTGAATTTCATATTGAAAAGAATAACATGTAAGAAAGTTTTAAAGCGAATAAAAGTTCAGCAGCTCTCAGATGTGCACTGTAGACTAAAATACACAAAGATTATTGAAGAAAAAATGAAAGAGTTTGAGAACAGGAATCAACCCTTGGAGATTCAGTGGCAAACTCTGAAGAAAACATTGTTTGATTCTGCCAGAGAGGCATGTGGTGAGGTTGTCTGCAAGGATAAAAAAAAAATCAGAACTTCCTGGTGGACACAGGAAGTTAAAGAGGCAGTGAAGGAAAAGAAGAAAGCATATCAAAAGTTCATGTCAAATAAGTCAGCTTGTGCTCTTAGAGAATATACAGACAAATGCAAGAATGCTAAACACTGTGTAAAACTAGCTAAACAAAAGTCATGGGAGGACTTTGGCAAGAATATAGAAAATAAATATCAAGAAGATGGCAAAATATCTGGAGGTTGTTGAAGCTTAGGAATGAAGGAAAGGGTGCTGTAAAAGAAGTTAGAGATGATAAAGGTGACATGAAAACAGGAGAAAGAGATATCCTTGAAGTATGGAGTAATTACTTTGAAAAACTGCTAAATGATACAAGCAGTGATGACAGCACAGTGGTAAAAAACAAAAACACTGACCAGGCATGCGGTCAGGAATACATATCCATACTTGAAGTAGAAAAAGCCATCAAAGGCTTGAAATGTGGAAAGGCAGCAGGAGTAGATGATATTCAACCAGAAATGCTGAAGTATGGTGGTATAAGAGTCTTACAGTGGCTGCACTGCATAGTTCAGAAAGACTGGACAGAGAGACGAATTCCTGATGATTGGAGTAGAGCTTTCATAGTACCCATATATAAAAAGGGAAATAAAACTGAATGTGAGAATTACAGAGGTATTTCCCTACTGAGTGTTCCTGGCAAGATCTATGCAAGTATACTTGAGAAACGATTGAGAAGAATTGTGGAAGAAAAGCTTGGTGAAGAACAAGCTGGATTCAAGCCAAACAGAGGCTGTCAGGATCAGATCTTCACTTTAGGACAAATAGTCGAGAAAGCATGGGAATATAACAAAGATCTGTATTTAAGTTTTGTCAATTTGGAAAAGGCATATGACAAGGTGCCAAGAGAGAAGCTATTCAATACGCTACAGTTATATGGTGTCAATGGGGCATTATATCAAGCAATAATTAGTCTTTATTTGAGTTGTAAGTCAGCAGCTAGAATTGAAGGAAGTACAGGAAGATTTAATGTTAAATCTGGTGTGAGACAAGGATGTACATTATCCCCTCTGTTATTCATTATCTATATGGATCACATTATGAAGGAAAGTGGTATTAAACATGATATCAAACTTCTAAATAAATCCGCTACAAGTCCGCAAGATTCTCTGACTAAATTGAATAGCTGTTGTAATCGATGAGAGTCCTGAGAAAGATTATAGGCGTGAACAGATGGCATCAATGGCAATATCATATTAAAAACGAGTATATTAGGAAAGAACTTGACATTGTCAGCATCCAGGAATGCGTTAGCAGAGCTAATCTCAGGTGGTATGGTCACCTAAACAGAATGGGCGAGGAAAGATTAGCAAAACAAGTGTTCTCTGCCAGGTTGGCAGCAAAACGACCCAGAGGAAGACCAAGATATAGGTGGATTGATACGGTACAAAGTGCCTTAGACGATAGAAATATAAGATCTGATAATGTTGGAGTCTTGACAAGTAACAGACTGATTTGGAGGAAAATTGTAGATAGGAAGTTAGTAATGATATAATTTTTTCATGTAGTACTATCATATCCTGTACACCCCTTGTGGGTACATGGCAGAAATTTGATGATGATGATATATGCTGAGTAGGTGTTTGGTAATTGTCTAATGCTTTGTATAGTACGCCCACACTTTAGAGAGCTTCGCTTGGAGACTTGAATAGTCAATTCATGCTGAAGGGGAGAAAGAAATGAAGGAAGTACTAATTGGTCACCAACATACGAAATCACATGCTTTATAGGTACAATTTTCCAGCTCTTATACAAGCAACATACTTAACACTTTAAAAACTACAATGACCATAAAAGAGAAGTTAATTTTCCGACATGTAATAACAAACAACTCATCCCACAATACGGATTGATTACCCGATTATAGGAATGGATTCTCCTTCTGTTGACATGTGCAGAAGTGTCGAAGGATCTCGAATCTGTGGCGTACTATACAATTGACTTGGTTTTTAAATAAACATGTTTTGTTTATGTAAATCTCTTGCCTATTCTATTAGCCAATGCACTGTTTCCAAATAAATATCGAACCTGATTAAAGTAAGAATTGCTACAACTAGCCTTTAAGGAATGGAGTATATTTAGATTCAGATCTTACATATGTTCAAACTTAAATTCTCATGCTCTACACTTAGAGTGGCATAGTCAAAAAACAAAAAAAATTTTCTAAATTACAGTGTAGGTGTTTTTAACCTGTTGTAATGGACAGACTAAAACCAAAGGTCTTTCAGGGTGAACATAGGTAAGAACAGAGAGGATTAATTGCATGGCCTGAGATAAGCTGATCATTGCTAAGATGAATAAGGTATTAAATCCGTACGTATATGAGAAATTAATAGAACTTAAGGGAAATTTTAGTGGGCAAAGAGATAAAGCAAAAGTTTTGAAAGATAGAGTATAAATTCAAGTAGAGACTATTTTACAATACTGCAGTCAACCATATTTTACAAATGGCGCAATCGACTACTTATTTTACAGCATGACACTGATGTTTAAGGAACATCTCTTGATTATGGAAATCCAGAATAATACCTGCTGAATTCTGTGCAGGATATTAACACAATGGATGTGCATAAAATTCATATGGAGAAAGAATAACTGTTATTGCTGATAATGATATATTGCAAGCTACCCTGCAAAGAATCATACACAGATGTTTACAAACTAGAGATTATCAGTTTATTGAAAAAATATGTATAATAGTTTTAAAAGAAATCAGTCAGCTTTCAGAGGCAAAGTAACAAAATCTGAAAAACTAACAAGATTTAGTCAATGAAGGGCATGTAACTGGTGAAATTGTATGCAAGGAAAGAAATAGTGTTAATGGCAGAAAAACATTATTTCCTGCGCTTGCATAGGCTTTGTATTCTCTCCAGTGTTCTGAAAAAATATCAAGAAAACATGCAAATACAGCAAGTTATGGGAAGACTTGATAAGAATACAAAAGATAAATATCATGAAATTAGCAAATATATTTTTTTTTATTTGACCCACAAACAAAAAGGTCACAAGACCTACTAGCATATCAGTGATGACCAAACATGGGCAACTTGACGTGACAAATACTTGACAAGAAATTACATTCTAGTTTTCATACCTTATCCAAGTATTATCAAATAAGAGTTTGTGCTATATACAGAAAGAGACTTCATATTCAATCACTGCAGTATCCCATAATACACAGTATGCTTCCTTTCAGATGAGTATACTGCCATTATAGGAAGAGTCACTACCCAAATAAGTTCCAACCTTTAAAAGGTATCATCAGCTGGGACTAGATCCATGGAGACAATGAGGGCTAAATCAAAAATTATATTTCCAATTATATATAGCTAAGGTTTGCATATGTATCTTCACAAGTAGTCTACTTAAATACAAAGGAAACATGCAGATATTCCTTTTCATATAGTACCATGCATTATTGCTGGCCTGGTTAGCCGAGTGGTCAGCATATCCACTCTCCAGCCAAAAGGTTGCAGGTTCGAATCTCACCACAGCTATGGATGTTTGTGATTGTCTCTGAAAATACTAATGGTGGTAGGCAGTAGATGGCATTGGTGCAGACCATGATTGTAGTTGGAGAACTGGATGGAACCAGAGCTGTAGAGTAGGTGTCCTCCCTTGATGAGTCTTTGGACTCCCTGGAGGTCTCACATAATAATTATGGCAAGGATCACTATTTATGCCTCATCAGTTTGAGCCACACCTTTGGTCTAGCTCTGTCGGGTAAAGGATGAAAACAAAAATTTGTTCAATATTATTTACTTTCTGGGTGAGAAAAAAAAAATAAAAAAACTAATGACTATTGTAATAGTATAGTGATAGATGATTCTGATATTTTATTATACAGAAATGACTTCTGCCACTGACTTAAAGCTTGAAAGCACTCTGGGTAGTAAACCAACATGTAAAGAGTGGCACTACACACATCCAAGAAGTAGTAGCATGCTATTATAATTGGATGCCATGGCATTTACTGACTGTTTAGTGGAGAAAACACCATGTCTAGTATATAATTAACTGAATTTATTTAGCTAATAAACTGTTTTCCTTGAAAGAGAAACAGTCTGCCCTTCCTTAACACTCTGGCCACCTGACTGCCCAACAGTCTTATCCTTATTCACAAGAAATCTTTTTACACTGGAAGGTACATCGATCTATCACATCACCATCCCTCCGACGATATGGTATTATCAAAACTTTAACAAATCGAGCTGGAACCATTTGCTCTGGCCACACTAGTCTTTCCACAGAACTCAATCACAACCAGGACACTTTTAGCCAATGACTTTCCCCTTCACAAAATCAAAACTGAACTCTTCCCTTTCCCAAAATTCAAAAAAATTCATTGCCATTTCCTACATCCAAGGTACCTCAGAAAAAATTTCAAGTGTTCTTAAAAGGCATGACATATAGACCTTCAAAGCCATACTAAATATCAGCTACCCATATCTGCTCAACAAGACATAGGATGCTTTGCTCCTGCAAACCTTTGTACACTGGACAAACAGCTGTCTGTCTAGAGCACGGATCAGCAACCTATTTTTGATCAGCTATTTTTGATCTAATAAAAAGAATCCAAAGAGGTGCACTTCAACTCAAGCTGAGGGGAGGGGTTAACAAATTGAATAGAGTAGGAAGGTGTTTTATTAGGGGAGGGGGGGAATTATATATCATCATCATCAAATTCCTGCCATGTACCCTCAAGGGGTGTACAGGATATGATAGCATTACATGAAAAATTTACATCATTACTAAATGGGGAGTGCTTAAGAGTCAAAGCTGTATAACTGAGAGGAGACCTCCACATAGCCTTTAAAGGAATGTGGAGAACCGACCAGGGCTTCTGATCTAAGGTCCAATCCTCGCCTTCTCGTGGTGGACCCTGTTAGGTATCTACCTGGATACTGAACGAATGAGGATGGGCTAGCAATTTGAAATTTAGCCGACTAAATTGTATTCTTGTTGGCTTAAACCAAAATACAAAATGATGGTACAACATGACAGAAAATTATATGTATTAGTTATTTATACTGAGAAAACGTAACATGTCCAATTAGGTATGAATTAACGTGACTTTTGATGCTGACCTTGAGCAAATATGAACATCAGACGAGTATTTCACAATTTTCATCTTTAAACATGCTGAGATTTTTATAAAAATGTAGTTCATGTTCGAAAATATTTGCTTATGGAAATCAAACTAAAAACAGAGAAATCTAAATGCAAATATTTTCAAATTTATATACATGTATGGTAAGCTACTCCATGCATTGATGATTGTTTTTAGTCTTGCTTTTTCAACACATTTATATGCACTGACGATTTAGTCTTGCTTTTTCAACACATCTATCAGTTGTGTAAAATTGCAAGAACAGTTTTTTTTTAAATGTCCTCTTATTTACTTGTTTAATAATACGACAGCACTTATTTCTTAAAAAAAATAAAGTGATTCATAATACGAATTCACGTACTTATCTCTCTCTCTCTCACATACACACCATATACAGATGGATATTATTTTGTTCTGGTTTTAATTATTTTATATTTATCACTGTCACAACAATTAATCTGACACATTGCAGTATGCATGCTCTTCTTGCAATGTGCAGGCAAACTAAACTGAGGACTGTTTGTGGCATGCCTTTGTTGTACTTGTAGGCTAAGGTAAGGAGCTGCAGTTACATGTTAAAAAAACCGCAGAGCACAAATCCCTAGCCTAGAAGGACCAGGGATCGGCACATTGCGGATTTTTAACATATAACTGCAGCTCCTTATCTTCTATATTACACCCATTTTGGTGTAGCAGTGGATATGAATCACCAGATCCAATGGCGGGAATCTCCCTTTTATATATAAGCAATATAAATCTGAGAACTCTTTCTAGAATCCATGACAGCTTTGATGAATTCACCAATCCACTGTATCAAAAATCTGAGAAACCATTATCTTGAGGAATGGTAGTAAGATTTCATTGTACCCATCAAAAGGTGACAGTTAGGGCTGTAGGATCTCCTTTCATACTCAGTCTTCAATAACCACAGTAAAATATTGGCCAAATTTATTAGCTAAATAAATTCAGTTAATAATTATCTCTAGATATGTGTTTTCTCCACTCAACATCTGAAATGAAGATATTCTAGATGTCTAGGGCAATTTTTTTCCAGTCCCATTAGAGGCAAAAGAACCTATAGTACACCAATGGCAGTTGTAGGGTTGCTCACAAGGTTCTAAGAAAGGAAAAAAAAAAAAATCTATCGAAATCTATCGTCTTACAAAGCTGGAAATAGTTACTGGGGAAGCACTTTATGAAGAAAGAAGTGAACAGAGCAGATGGAAGAAAAAAGGAGAAATAGACTGTGTATCTGCAGCTTCAGCTGCAAAGGATGTAAGACAGCCACTGTTTGTTTTAACAGGGCCAATGGAAAGCTGAGGAATAGGGGAAGCCAGTTTGGTGAAGCAGTGTCAACTGAAGTGCCAGAGAAAAAAGCTGAAACAGATAGTAGATTGAGCGAGTCATCAAAAAATGACTATCACTGGGAGGTGGGCAACCTTGTCAATTGCCACAAGTGATGAACTGGTCATAACAAATGCAATAACTTTTAATCCCACCTTCAACTAGTTAAATAATAAGACTGCACAACTATCCACAAAAGCATAGCAAATGCTTCAGTAAGTATTTATCCTTTTACAAATCTCTTATTTCTGGAAAGTGACATTTTTAAGAAGAAATACTGCATATAAAATTATAAAAATATTTCACTGGTATTTTACCAAGTGATAAGTGGATCATCAAAAAACAAAAGGATAACCAGTAGTAGATGATGTGAACAAAGTATGTAAATTCATCAATTTGAAAAAGACAAAAGAACGGAACAGCACAATGTAAAATAAAAATTCTTTGAAATTTGTGTCACAAAAGCTAGTGTATCAGCTATATGAAAAAAAGAATAAAGCAAACTGAAGAAACACTTTCACAAAACACACAGTGAAATCAACAAATTTCCAGTTGAAAGACAGTCACATCAGTGAAATTGCCCATCTCAAATCACAAGAGCAGCCTGGATTTTTGGCTAAAAAAAAAAAAAAAAACTGTTTCTGATGCCAAGATAGTAAAAACTTTAATCACAGTAATGGAAACTTCACTGGAGAATTACAACTGAAGGATGAAGAATGATATCCTACAAAAAGTCCTAAGTTTGCAAGCAACAGTATGATTGTCTGTAGTACTGTAAAACAGATCAGTTACTTGAACAATTAAAAGGCCCCTCCAGCACTAGACAGTCAACCGATCTTGCTGTACACAGCTACTTTTTATCATTCAGTTTGTGGTCTGTGTTTTCCCAATCTTAATGTGAAGAAATACTTGAACTGCGTAGACTATGAGAAAATGTGTGGATCCTACATTTGGCAATTTTTTGAAAGTGAAAAAATTGTCAATTGCACCTGAAAAATTAGCATCTGTTATAATGGATAGTGTACTGCAATGACAATATATATCAGAATTTGTTTCATTTTTAAGCACAACATTTGAATGTAGCATGAAACCATTGTGCCCTCTTTTCATGCATTCTAATACATGAAAAGAGGGCACAATGGTTTCATGCGTGTTCAAATGTCCAGAAATTGATGTGAAAATCCCGAATTACATCTGAAATGGAAGTTCTCATCCATCAACAGTTTGAAAGAATGTGGTGACTGCAATTTTGATAACCTTGCCAACTTCGTGAATGGTGAAATGTGAGATGGCTGAGAAAGTAGTGGAATGTTTTACCTCTTTGCTTCGATTTCAGATTTTCTTGTTGAGAAAGTGAAAAATTTTCTGACTTTGAATCCTTCATGGCAGTGCCATTTTTTGACTCACGTGAATGAATTAAAGCTAAAAAGAAAAGAAAAATACCATTGACAGGAATAGCATATTCAAGCATAAATCAAAATTGAATATTCTTCGGATTCAAACTCAAGGCAATTTGAGCTATTTTATTAACCTGGCTAGATTTTGAGCAGCAGCTACACAAACTAGATGAGAAATTTATTTCAAACTTAAACTACTTGAAATGTCAATTTGAAATCATAGTTCTTGTATAATCCATTTCATTGTGACAATACAAATCCAAGCAAGGAAACTGTTAATGGATACATATGGATTTGAAAATGATTTGCTGCTCTTTATTCAGGAAGATATGAAAAGCGACAGAATTATTCAGTTAGATGCTTAGATGCGAGACCAACAAGATCTCCCAATTTTGAAATATATGATATTTCAAAATTGACAAGTGCATTCCAATCATTCACCACTTTCCATGCAAAAAAAAAAGCTTTCACTCCTTTGTGCACACCACTCTTAGATTCTAGGGATGATGTTCATTTACATCTTCCACCATTTTATGAAAAACATCTTCAAAGCTAATCCTATAACAACTCCTTCCTAACTTTTTTTTTCTTTGCCTATCATATCACACCTCCTCCTATCCCCTAGATAAGTGGTGGCGAACCTATGGCAAAGGCACATGTGCCAGAGGTGGCACACCAGAGAATTATGCTGGCACAGTGATTTACATATGATATCCTTTCATACGCTTATAAATTATTCCACTTTTTTTAAATTGTTACAATATGTACAAGTTAAATTTTGTTTTATAGGAGAGAGCAGCTATGAAGACATGAATTTGATTGGTGCGGTAGTAACAAAAGATCACGTGACCCAAAGCAAATGGAACTGAAAATTTTTGAGTTGAAATGCCAATTCTCTTCAACCGAATTCCATAACATCTGCAACTGTCATATTCACTATATATTTCTTGGTTTTAAGACATTCACGATAGGGTGTCGTTTATCGTTCTGACAGAACTTCTCTTTACAGGTGGGCTCAACTCACACAAAGTTTCAACCCTTGGTTGATTTTTATTGCTGCTTGTTTGCATTTGAGCTAGAAGAGAAACTCACACAAGCATTATATGGCATCTTTCAATTCGTGGTAGAATTTTATTTGAAGTTAGCCTTTGTGATCTGTCATAATGACATCGAGAATTTCAAATGCAATCAAACAAACTCTTATTTCATGTAATTGAAAAATTGGACAATAGTTTTAGTTGGATACAGTGTTTAACGGTGCAATATATGGTTTTGCTTGCCTATACAGCGTAGTTTCTATGAGAGAGGTACATGTGATTCATTAGGTAGCTCTGTTTTTATTCCAGCTGTCTCTAATTGCAATATTTGTTGAGAAATATATTACACAGAGTGCAAAAGCCTCTGTACCTTATTCAGGGACAATAAAACTTTTTTTTTTCTTGCATCTGCAGTATATAATAGCTGTTGGGGAGGGCATGTTGTTTTTTGTGTGGGAGGTATATATGCAAAACCTTTTTTCATAAAGTGAAATCAGGGGTGCCAGTTATACGTGAGGGCAAGTTATATTCGACGGTAAGCGTTCGCCAACAAGTCGACATCCTTCTGCTGCTTCCCCTGCTCCGCTGACTTCTATGGTGAGTTACAATGCATAAATGTTTTTTCTCACTACCGTTTTTTTTCTTCCCCCAAACCAACATCATTAAAATCAATTTAATAATACAACAAATTTAAATGCGTACTTTTATATATGTCAACATGCTACACTGTATGCATTAAGTGTATTAATACTCTTTATGATTATGCCATAATTAATTAATAGTTATTTACTAAAATAAATAGCCAAAAGGCTTTACATCGCGATACAAAATTATACAAATTAAGTGAATATTAAATCCAACATTATTTCAAAGCCGACTATAGAAACTATAGATGTTTCGTGCAAAATTTAACCAGAGATCTTATGGGAATACACTCGCCGCAATACTACGAGTTGCCCTAGCTGCTGGAGCAACTGGTAGTATGGCAACGAGTGTATTCCTGTATGTTCGCTGGTCAAATTTCCCACGAAAATTCTATAGTTACTGTAGTCGGCTTTGAAATAATGTTGGATTTAATATCCACTTAATTTATATAATATTGATACTTATGTTAGTTTAATGCATGAACTTTAAAAAAATGGGAACGGTATTTACAAGTAGGTTTGTTGGGACTGAGTCCTCTAATACAATAAGAATAAATAAAAATATAGTCTTATAAAAAAACAATCGAGAACGACTGATCCTTAGGATTCCCTGATTTTTCCCTTTTCTAATCACACGTACTCATTATGCATTTCGCATCACGCATCCACCAGTAGGCAGAAATAAGCAGCAGCAAGTGCATTATTATTGCGTATGTGCACTGTTTTGTCTTTGCAATTTAACTAGAAATTATAAGGATAATTTAATTTAGACATATAATAAAATGTTGCTTTTTTTGAAACTATAAAAAATGCATTTGATTTAAGTTGTGAATTATTTTGTTACAGATCTACTGAACATGGCTGGCGAAAATAAAAAAAGAAAATTATCACAGTCAAGCAGCAGAGAGTTCCAAAGCTAGTGGACTGAAGAGTATGGCATGATTAATAAAGACAATAAAGCAACATGCGCTTTATGTTCCGGGACAGTTGTGTGCAGAACGTCTTCAGTAAAACGGCATTATGAGACAAACCATAAATCGCTCCTTGAGAAAAACAAGAACAAACAGAAAGAATTTATTGCTCGGACAATTAAAAATAGGAATATTCAGTCAACAACCCTAATGAAATTTATCGGCAGTCATTCAAATATAACTGCTGCTAGTATTTTTGCCTCAAATGTAATTGCCAAACACAGGGAAACCTTTTAGTGATGGGGAATATATAAAAGAAGCATGGTTAAACTGCGCACCAGTTCTCTTTGAAGATTTTGAAAACAAGGAAAAAATTATTCAAAGAATAAAAGATATGCCTTTGGCTAGAAACACGGTGAAAGAGAGAATCATAGAAATGGCTAAAAATATAACTCATCAGCAAAAAAGCAGATAAAATCTGGTTTAATTTCTCTTTGTCTTGATGAGAGTACTGACATAACTGAATCAGCTCGTTTCGCAATTTTTATTCGTTATTGTGTTGGGAATAACATCAAAGAAGAATTGATAAGTTTAACATCATTAGCAAAAACAACAAAGGAACAGATATTTGCAATGCAGTTGTAAATGCACTTGTGAAAGAGATACAGATCCCTCCAAAATTGTATCAGTAACTACTGATGGTGCTCGCAGTATGACTGGAGAGGAAAATGGGTTCGTCAATTTATTTACAAACGTATTGGACATTCAGTTCTGGGTTTTCAATGTATTATACATCAGCGTTTTACATGCAAAGGCTAGTTTCAAGCCACTGGAAGATATTATGAGCATTGTAACAAAATTGGTCAATTTTATATCGGCATGCGCTTTAAATAAACGAAAATTTATAGAATTATTAAGTGAGGTAAACTCAGTGTACAATGGCTTACTTATGTACAACAATGTCCGATGGTTAAGTCGTGGGAAAGTTCTTCAAAGATTTGTTGAGTGTTTAGATGAAGTCGGACTTTTTTTACATAATGAGAAAATCATTGAAAAATACAATCAATTAATGAATGTCGAATGGCTTTCGAAATTAATGTTTTTTACTGATTTGTGTTTACATTTAAATGAATTAAATGTTAAACTGCAAGGTGTTAACAAGACAATTATTGTCATGTTTGATTTAATCAAAGCATTCAAAGCTAAATTACCAATTTTTAATTGTGACATTATTTCCAATACCTTCCGATATTTTCCAAATACAGGTATCCCTTGATTAACGCAGTTAATTAATCCCTCGATGTTATCGTGCATATTAAATCTAATAATCAATGGTAAAAATTACTATTCGTCCATGATCGATTACTGTATTAATAATTCCTTTTATATGGTACTATTTTAGGAAAGATAAAAAATGAATGCAAAGTAAATATTTAATAAATACTTGTACCTACATTATTTACTGCAATTTTTTTTTTATCAAAAGAAGTTATCAAAAGTCATTTGAACAGTTTTAATTTTTTTCTTGACGGCATAAATTCTACGATAACGAGCAAAATGACTCTCCAGACCTCAGCAAACAAGCAATAAGACATAAAGAAAAAACATTGCAAATATAATATATGATGGTACAAATTAAGTGGATATTGAATCCAACATTATTTCATTGCCAAATATAGAAACTACAAGAGTTTCGTGCCGAATATATAGAAACTAAAAGTTTCGGCGGACGCAAGCATAAGCAATCTTATGGGCAACTCGTAGTAAACGTGGAGTAAGCTCCAGATCACTTTCCTTAGTATTTTCCATAATGTAAAGCACATCTCCTAGAGGAGATGTATGATAAAGAAGCCTTTGGCTCTCTATTTCAGTAATACATGATGGTTTATTTATTTTCAGTTACAATCTAGAAATTATTGAACAAAGAATAAAAAAAAAAAAAAAAAACCTAAACCATACTATACTGACATCGGAGGTCACAGTATCTCTTAGATACAATTCACTGTCAAATATCACAAACCTTTACATAACGTGTTAAACCAAACTGAAAGCAAGTAAAACAGCAAAATATCATATTAATGCATAGCCACTCATGACCTCCAAGCTATATACTGAATTGTGAAAGAAGTTTAAATTTAACATTTTGCATGTATCTGTCAAATCAGCTGCGAACTCTGCAGGGTTAAAGGAGCGTTAATCACAACTCTTGCCGCATATATCAAGGGATTGCCGCAATTAATTTCGGCGCATTAAGCAAGAGATACCTGTACAAAAAAATTCTTTGTAGATCTAGAATCCCATGAAAAAACAGATCAAGTTAAATTGACAAAAGAGTTTTCTACAGTTATTCAGTCGATAATCAACTAATTTTCTTCAAGATTTACGCAGTTCAGGCAATTTGCAGATACATCAAAATTTATTTTGCACCCGAACACAACATCAACACAATTTGGAGATTTTCGAGTGGCTGAATGTGGAAGATATAGAAATGAAACTAATCGATTTTCAATCTAGTTCTATATGGAAACAAAAGTTTGTTGATTTGAGAAATGACTTGGAAATAATGAAAAATGATCGATTATTGGGCGCAATTAAGAAGAATGCAGAAGAGAAATATTGAGAACTTGGAATGCCATTCCTGAAACCTTTTGTTGTTTAAAAAAACTAGTGATGGCTATATTATCAATTTTCTCCTCTACATATGCTTGCGAGTCATTATTTTTCGAAATGAATTTTATAAAAGATAGTTTAAGAAAAAGCATTTGGTACCTAATGTACAACAGCAAAAATCTCATTAATAAATTGATATTGATTTGTATATGACAATGTGTATGTCAAATTATGAGTTCATTTTTATGAAATTCTATGTTAATTTTTAAACTTGTCTCAATAAAATTCTGCAATTAATTTTGTATTAATTAATGTTAATTAATTAGTTGCTGACATGCCAGGCACGTCAGCAACTCTATTTGTAAACTTTTGGCACGCGGACATAAAAAGGTTGCCCACCACCACTGCTCTAGACTGCGAAAACTTCAACTATTTCTTCATAATTCAACATTCCAGAGAGTATTAACTACCTTGGTCAATCACCTGTGGATCTTTTCCAATACCTCCTTATTCTTTTGGAAACCAGTTGACAAAATCTGTGCACAGCAGTCCACCACCTCTAATCACAGGCTTTATAAAGTGGAACCAGAATCTAATTACTTCTAGAAGTTTGTATCCTTCACATCGTTGCATTATTCTCACAGTTTTGGCAATAGCATCCTCTAAATTTTAGAATCCTATCCATGATTCACTCCTAGATCTCTCATTTCCTCCACCTTCAACAATATATCTCCACTGTAAAAAAATACAAAGAATATTTTTCCAGATTTTAAAACCTTTATGCTTTGCAACAGTGAAGTGGCATCTCCACTCCCATGCACATTCACTCAGTCTGTTCAAGTCTTCTTGTAAGGTGACAAGAATCTGCTCTATTCCTCATATTTCTTCCAAACTTTGCATCATCTGCAAACAACTAAATATCCCCATTCAAATCTTCCCCAATATCATTACCACACTGCTTAGAAAGAAATCAATAGACAATATAGTGTGAGGAACAAACAGTCATGGTGCCCACCTTAAGTTATAGGACCTCCTTTTGCTGCAATAACTGCAGCAATCCAACAGGGAATACTTTCCATAAGTGTACAATCCACCTTGCAATCAATGGGAAATTTTGGACCATTCTTCACGGAGACATGTAATAAGGTCCTAAAGTGTTGTGGATCAGATGTCCCTTGACCTCACCATGACAATCCAATTCATTCCAAGGATGGTCATTAGATGATTGGTTGGTTGGATTATAGTTTATTTGGCACAAAAACTACAAAAGGTCATACTGTGCCATACTAAAAGGTTACAAACATTATCATTTACAGAAAATTGTTAACAATATGTTTGATCATAAAGGAGCATCTCTAGGTAAACAGAACTGTTGCAGAGGGCACAGCAACACACGATGTCAGAGGTTATTACAGTAGTGCAAAAATAGTTAACAATATAAGTTAATACATAATATATGAAACACTAAGCCAAGGAATGCTGTATCTACATATATGTAAATTTATAACAGATGCCTTTATAGCAGCACAAAAATAGGCAAAAAGGGATTATTATACAATATGCATGGATGAAAATTAAATTTAGCAATGCAGTAGAAACAGAATTTAGGATACATATAAACGGAATTACTAGAAAGTACACAAATGGGTAAGATGTCCTACAGCACTACATGATTATTAGAAAAAAAATAATAAAAAAAAAAAATAAAGTAGTAAATAAGATGCATACACAAAATGTATGTTAAATGATGCAGTATCTACATATAAACAAAATTACTGCAGAGGTTTCATCAGTATATAAATAGATACCTATAGGTTAACATATGTATATACAAAACAAGTCAAGGAAAGCAGCGTCTACATCTAGTAAAATTACACCAAACATTATTATACTAATACTTAAAGAGTCAGAAAGGAATTATTATACAGCTTTGATGCATAAAATTTAAGTTTAGCATTATGGTATTTAGATATTAACAAAATTACAGCAGGGTGATACAAATATACAAGATCAAGGCCCATGGTAATACATAATTAGTCAGATTTAACCTAATGAATAATACATAGGTATAAAAGTTAAGTTAAGCAAAAAAAAAAAAAAAAGTATTTACATATAAACAAATTTATGGTCAAATGTGTTTGTACAAATTAATTCTTTCTAAAAAATTAAAAACATCATGCAATTTGCCTGAGTGTATATGGCTTGGTTAGATAAGTGAAAATTTCATTTCTCTCTCGCATAAATTTTTGACAATCTACCAGAATATGATAAATAGCGAGATGTGTGTTGCATTTTTTTTTCATTGACCTATGCGGAGCCTAGCAAGGACAACCTCCTTCCTTCTCTTTGTGCATTGACTAGAATGCCAATGTTTAATTTCAGGTTTAATGTTATATAACTTGTTTGTTGATGTTTCTTGCCATGTTAACTCCTACTGAGCAATTAGCTTT
Organism: Typopeltis vanoorti; assembly: GCF_054136105.1. Lineage (NCBI taxonomy): Eukaryota > Metazoa > Arthropoda > Arachnida > Uropygi > Thelyphonidae > Typopeltis > Typopeltis vanoorti. The sequence goes on along the minus strand of NC_143567.1, from coordinate 32,448,772 downwards.
GATCTTATAAGTTGTCTGTATATGGAACTGTCAAATAATATGTGGAGAAGGTATGGGCTGATTTAGCAGCTGCATCTGCCGCCTCATTTCCTTCGATTCCGATGTGGCTGGGAATCCAGCAGAACTGAACATCGAAATTAAGGATTTTCATTTTGTGAAGCAGGTGTAGCACTTCATAAAGTACTGGATGAGGATTATACATAGGAGAGGAGATAGCATGTAAAGAGCTCAATGAGTCTGTATAAATTATACACTTTTGGTAGCAGTTTTCTTTTATATGCACAAGTGCAAGCTGAATGGCATGTAACTCTGCTGTATAATTACTGCAGTCTGGTGGGATCTGATTTGAGATAATGTCAAGAAACACAGCAGCACAGCCAACAGAGGTGTTAGTTCTTGAACCATCAGTATAGATGGGTAAGAAATCAGCGTGTGCTGCTCTGTGTGCATTAAATAATTGCAGGTAAACGGATGAGGTATAAGATTTCTGTAGCTGACAAAGTGAGAGGTTGCAGGATGGTGTGCAAACCTGCCATGGAGGAATGCTGTTTAGTATAGCTAATGTTGTCAACATTTATACTAACAGCTTGCACAGTTTCTTTAATACGCATACCAAAAGGATGTATAGCAGTTTGATGTGTGTGATATTGAGCTTCCCAATGCAGAGAGAAGATACTATTCCATGTAGGGTGATCTGGGAGAGATTTTATTTTTAGGCCGTAATTAAGAGACAACTGTTTCCGTCAAAGTGATAGAGCTGGTTCATTTGCTTCTACATAGAGACTTGGAGTGAGTGAGGTGCGAAAGGCACCAGTAGCTATCCGTATACCCTGATGATGGATGGAATCCAACCATCGTAGGTTACTCTGTCTTGCCGAACCATAGACTTGGGACCCATAATCCAGCTTTGAACGTATATGTGCACGATAAAGATGGAGCAATGAAGCTTGATCAGTACCCCACCCAGTAGAGGATAGAGTGCGAAGGAGGTTCAAAGTTCTTTTGCACTTTTCTCTTAGTTGACGAACGTGTGCGAGAAATGTGAGTTTTCTGTCAAAAATGAGCCCCAAGAACTTGGTTTCTGTAGTTACTGGAATAACAGCAGGACCCCATTCTTAGTTCAGGATCTGAGACTCCAATATCATAAAACCAAAAAACATTTAAATTGACCAGACAAATTAACCCTCTCATGCACAAGTCCACTGTGGTGGACAGCTACTAGTGGTTTACTTCACAGCTCCATGAGACATGTTTTGTAACCTCTGATGCATGCAGTTCACTCTAGTGGGTTTCCTCTGCATAGTGGTGTTACCTAGTGGCTAAGAATGTGACTTCCACAGTCGTAAATTGCTTTTTTTAATTTGTACTGTGTATACTTAACCCTCTCATGCGGAAATTCATGCATGACAGGGTTAAGTATAGCTTATGTTACAAAAGCATATATAATAAAATAAAATAAAAAAGAATCGACACACTGTTGCAACTGTGTCATCATCCAAACCACTTCAGTAAATAATTACCATAGTCTTGCAACTTTACTGAGGAAACAATTAGAACCATATCAACAGTTTCAAAATCATTTAACAGATTCTTAAAACAGTTCATGAGACCGAAAGCTATTGAAGATACCTAGTTAAACTGGAAGACAAAGTTTTTTTCAACTTGATAGATATGGGAGAACTACTTTCACACTATATTTCAAATGATTTCTTTCTTTAATATGAAAGAATGATTTGGATATTTTTTCTACAGTTTCATAGGATTAATATTTCTCCCTTTCCAATACTGGAATCAAGAAAGAGACAATTCTTTCTCCTAGAGAGCAGGATGTCCATTAACCCTGCAGAGGTTGCGGTCGAAAAAATTGCAGCGTAGGTTGCATGTATCTGAGAGATACATTCATTACTAGTATGTGCTAAAATGCAATAAAACTTTGCAAACATAATACACGATGGTTTATTTTCAGTCACAATCTAGAAATTATTGAACAAAGAAAAAAAAACAACTAAATCAATACTATACTGACATCGGAGTTCGCAGTATCTCTCAGATACAATTTACTATCAAATATCATTTTCACATTTGACCATTATTCTCATCATCGGACTCAAGTAACAAAATCGCTGAATTTCTTCAACATCTGATGGATTATCGAATCGATATATTTTTCCAGCCATTTTCAACAGTAACTAATAATTAAAAAAAAAAAAAAAAAACTAAACTAATACTATACTGACATCAGAGGTCGCAGTATCTCTCAGACACAATTTACTATGAAATATCACACACGTGTAAAACCAAAACCGACCGCATAAACAGTGTTGAATATCACTCTTAATATATCGCAGCTATTCATGACCTCCAAGCTATACACTGGATATGTGTAAGAACATTTATATTAAACAATTTGTTTGTATCTATCAGATCAGATGCACCCTCCGCAGGGTTAATATTCTTTTTACTTAAGTGCATGCTAAAATACAGTAGAGAAACTTCTGCTTCAGTCCACAATTATTATACACTGGCATTTGTCCGAAATGCCTCTCTGCAGCCCTGTTTCCATGTTCTTTAGCATACGCAATCAGCTTGTATGCAATATTGTAACAATGCCGGCGTTTTTCAGCCCACAATTTGCCAAAAAATTTAGAGAAAATTTAACGGCAGAAATTTATCACCGTTCACAACTGCGACAACAATTGGAAAGTTTAAAAGAACAGGACACAGCTGTGATCGTCGATGACAGCACATGCGCATCCACTGAACTCTACGCCAGTGTTTCTCAAAGTGTGGTACGCATACCCCGGGGGTACATGAAAGGTCTTCAGGGGGTCCGTGGCAATTTTCGGCTATGCATCATTAACGCATGGAATAAAATTTAATGTATCTGTGAAGTTCGAGATCGTAAAACGTTCCTATTGTATCACTGAATAAGGTACAAAGACATCTGCAGGCTGTGTAATATGTTTCTCAACAAACAGTGCAATTAGAGACAACTGGGATAAAAATGGCATTATCTAATGGCTCACATGTCCCCTCCCACATAAAATGCTGTATAGTAGACTCAAGCAAAACCATATGTTGCACCAGCAGAATATGGTTTTGTTTGAGTGAACGTGTTAAAACTAAGAAATATATAGTCAATGTGTTTCAGATTTTATATAAGGAATTCAATTGAAGAGAATTAGCATTTCAACTCAAACGTCGGCTTGTCTTTGTCATTTAGTAGACCATGCTACGTTATGTAGCACGATCTTTTGCTTTGTTACTGCACCAATCATATGAACAAGATGTCCGAAGTTTGAGAACCACTGCTCTACGTAACTGAAATGCTCTCACACAGACCGCAAGGAAGCAATAAAGAAATCGCATAACTCGGAACAGAGAAAATTTCCAGAAATGAAAATAATAAAAAACCAAGTATCGGCATATAAGACGCACCCTGTTTTTCAGACCTATTTTCAAAGGAAAAAAGTGCATGTTATACGCCGGCAACTATGGTATTTACAAAATTCCCATTCCCTTATGGCTGGAAGATGGCCTTTAATAGCAGGGTAACCTGTAGCATTTATAAGAAATGCTCACCATTTTCAGTTAGTCCATTACCATTATAATCTATATTTCACAAAAACAGTTTATCAAGGAGTCAGATACAATTCACTAAGGAGTGAAAGTGAGAGAACATGTTAGCTGATTCATAATGAACTGCTTTTAAATTAGAACTTGTGCATCTTTGATGGAAGACAACCGATTCAGAATCAGAATATTTTCATTCCGGAGAAGATCTGCATAAGAAAGTTCAGTTTAGACTTGAGCAGAATCTTAGCTCTCTCATCTGAGGATGACCCTTTATAGTATTTCCTATTAATAAGGCAGTTCCCATCATAATGATATTTCTAAGTTTGTTAGAATATGCTATAATAAACCTATTTGGATGTTTAATATCCACAATCTTACAGTTTATGTGTGTGTGGGAGGGAGGCTTATTTTTTCCCCAAAACTATATAATTCAGCTGATGTGCTAGGCCTAGTCCTTTTCTTTGCTGATTAGTATAAAAGTAATTTTTCTACTAAATTCGAGAAATAGTCATGATATACTGAAATCCAGGACAAAGATTTCACTTATGTTGAACATAATCAGAATGTAAATTATCAGGAAACAAAAGCTTAAATCCAGAAGACAGTGCACACAAAAAAGCATCAGAAATCAAGAGTCAAATAGACTATGGCAGACTCAAAAAATCTAAACCTTTCTCAGAGGTTGTTCCACTGAAGTTAGCCAGCTAGCATGCTGGTAGAATACAGAGAAAATGCAAGAAAACCGAACTGTAAAATTAAACAAATGGAAAAATCTACTAACAAGGTGGTAAAATGTTTCGGAGGCTATGAAAAAAAAAAATAAATAAATAAATAAAGGAAAGCTTAGAAATGGATGAGAGAGTACTGAAAAACAAAAGATGACAGAAGCAATATAAACCTAGAAGGAATGATGGATATCTAGAGATAATGAAATTTTATTAAATGAGAAACAATAACACTACAGTGGTGGAAAATAATACAGGAATGCAATCAAACATATGTATTAATACTTCAAGGACAAAATGAAATCAAATGTGGAAATGTGGAAAGTAGCTGGAGTGGAGTAGATAGACCAAAAACACTCTTATACTGAGGCATAATAAACTTTAGTAGTTTAACAGCCTGGTTACATGATTAAGAGAATTCCAATGCTCTCAAATCTGGAATTGAAATTCCAGATTGAGAGCAAGCTGAGTTTGGATCAAACAGGATCAGATTTTTTTTTTTTTACTTCGACACAAACACGAGATATGTCATCAACAATAACAGTCAAAACTTATTTCTTGTGTCTTTTCTCCATGTGAATTTGTGTGCAGCTCTATGTCGGAAAATAGTATTACTAATGACTGATGCATGTCATGAACAGAGATCCAGCAGTTACTTACTGTTATTAGTTTTGCTCTTTTCACAAAAAATTTCTCCACATCTGATATTTCCTGTTTAGATAAAAAAAAGGGCCAATCAGCTGCCTTCCTAACGAATCAAAAAATTCGCCTACTTCTTAGAACCTTTAGTGTCCAATCTCTCATTTTGAAATTTACTTCCATTTAAGTTTATCTTCATATTTAGTGAAATTATAGTTACTCCTTCCTTTTTCTGATCATTACTGTCCAAATATAATACTGCACAGTTATTTTTAACAGAACTTCAACTGTTAGTTCATCTCAAAAACACCAATTATGTTGACAAGGTACTTCCAATTCCTGAGTCAGCTATATTATTTTCTGTTGATACTTATATAAATGATACTATCTTCAATTACACAAATGGAGTTTGTTCCAGTAGTCGACTTGAATATTAAGGATGTATACATGTTCATTATCTATATAGATCACATGATGAAAGAACATGGCATTAAACATGATATCAAAGGCAGAAATATTCAGTTTGGCTCTTTACTTTATGCACATGTTTTATTCCTAATAAATCCAGTACATATGCAGGATGCCTTCACTAAATGAATAACTGGGATACCAAATTTGATCTGAAAAACTGGAAATAAAAACACCATGAAAAACATCAACTGCATTCTCGATTAAAGAACCTACAGAACAAATGAAACATCAGTTTAGTCCCAATTTTCAGTGAAGGTGAGAAATTATATATGGAAACACCAGAATAAGCAAGAATTATTCCGAACACTAAACTAGTAATATTCAAACAAAATTCAGTTTATAGATCTGAAAAATTATTACTCTCCATAAGATAAACAGATGGTATCAGCAGCAGCATGACATTAGATAAGACATTTGACAATGATTAGACATTCTTGAATGATAACAGAAATAATCTTTGCTCTGGAAAGAAAACCCACAAAAAAAAAAGAAAGATATAAGTGGAATGAAACAGTTAGGTCTCTTAAAAGACCAAATTATAAGATATGAACAAATTTCCACACTTGACAACTCAGATTAATCTGGAACAGAATTGTTGATAGGAATATAGTAATGTTTTTTTTTAAAAACAGAACTTTAATATTATAGTACCTGTATATCTCTTAAGATGTCAAGAACTGATGACCCTTTGTGGATGGCCAATATTCTGTCATCGATATTCAATCATTGTCATTTCAAGGGTATCCACAAGCAAACTGCTTTCCACTCTAGCAAATGCCCATTTATGTTCAAAATGGCAAACCACTGAACCTCACCCAGCAAATGATAATCCAAACATTTTATCAATTTTTACAAAATTCAATGCGCATTATCTGGGAATCAACTACTCTCCCAAGTTCTGCAATTTCTAAACACTATGAAATGCAATATGGTAAGAACATACATGATTTTCAATGATAAAGAAATCAAGTAATATAATTAGAAGCAACTGTGATACACACTTATCTAGACCACCATCACCATGTCAAAACACCAATCACCATATAAATAGAGTTTACAAGATTTTTTTTTAACCCTCTGTGATCAAAACTCTCAATAACAATTATTCCCATATTTTTCTATAAGCAATAGAAAGATGGCGAAACAGCTTTCCCAAAAAGAAATAAAGCAAAGAATAAAAGCAGAAAGTATTTTGCAACCTATAGACTGGTTACCCTGCTTTTAGACGTGTAGATGTTTGCAGTTCACTCACGAATTACACAAATAATTTCTGCACATTTCAGATATAAGAAATGTTTATCAACTATTTATATATAAAATAATAAATCATACCTCCTGATCTCTTCCTTTGTTTTTGAAGTGTTTCAGTCTGTTACTCTCTTGGGATGGCATGGTGTTCAACATAGGATAGACCTGCATAAAGAAAAAGTTTCTTTAGTATATGCTATAAATCAGATCAATTTTGTAAAGTACCTTTCCTCGTGATAATCTAAACATACATTCAAGTCTGCTTTAGGGACCACCTCAAAAGTGCATCAGTTCAAATTAATTTGAGGCTATATACAGTAACACAAATGACATGCTAATTAATCAATGTTAACTGTCAACTTAAAATATACTAAATTTAATCAAGTATAAATTTCCAGTTTAAGCAGCAATTTATGCCAAAACATAAGTGTTTCTAAAATGATAGTAAATGTAACAGTTATGTAAAAAGATGGCTCTCTAAAACCCAGGTTCAAAATTCAAGACTGTCAGTGAAGCTGCCAGCACGTAGAGAGAGGAAGTAAAGTTGACTGTTTTGACAGGCACGAATGACTTAAAAAGGCAAGAAATATGCAATGAGAGCAGATGTGAAAGAGTGGCTGGAAGAATAAAAAAATACAGATTTATGCATCTGCTGCCATGGTATCATTGGAATGAACTGAGAAGGGCCATGACTACAAATCAAAAGATTGTGCAGTTTATAGATGTCCAGAGTGAATTCAGTGGATAAAAGAAGCCTTCTGTGTGTTTAATGGACAGCATTTCAACAGGTCTGGAATTAGAGGTTCATTGTTCAGTGAGGGTGAAAGTGCAAAATCAGGTAAAGTAGGTTTTGGGGGGGGGGGATGCACGTGACACCTGGGACAAATGAATGAGAGCACAAAAATGATCATGCATTGCCATGTGCAGGTTTTTTCTTTTTATTAATGCAAATGGGTTGGCAATTACAATACACCAAAGAGATTGTAGGTCCAAAGATATCTTTAAATGCATGTATCCAAATTCCAAAATAATCAGAAATAAAGAGGAAGAGCTTTTGCCATTTGTCAGTTCGACTTAGACAAAAATCACTGGCAGTGAGACTTGGTTGATGGAAGATAATATAAGGACAGAAAGTAAGGGATATTGTATTTTCAGGGAGAACATAAAGGGAGGTGGGATAATGCCGATTTTGTTCTACCAACGAAACAAAATATACTGTTAACTGCTGCTGAAGACCAGAGGCTGCACAGAAAGATGTGGATGCCATACCTCAGAAGATTAGCACAATGAGTGCAGGCTGAACAATTATTACAAACACTTCAACTATGGAATGGAATGGAGAGAGATAGAGAGAGAGAGAAAGGAACATATGACAAGATGAAGGTTATTTAAGGGATAACTATCTGAAGAGGAATATGAGAGAGAACTCAAAGGATGGGTTTGAGAATGCTGGATCAGATGTATCCATAACCAAAGTAGTCACAATGCTTCCAATTGGCGAGGTGACCATGCAGCCTCATCATGGAAGGTTGATACACATGGAGTTTTCAGTTAAACTATATGTAGAAGTACAAAGCTAGAATCTTAGAGAAGGTACCATGCATAAGTTAAAAGGAAATTTTTCAACAGTGCATGTAAAATGGTCATAGGAGCAGTATCAACCTGTATACTCCATGTGCGAGTTAGCATCTTAAAGTAAGATGCTGCAAAAAACATTGCGGAAGGAATATAAAGAAAAGTGACCATGTCCACAAGCAAGAAATGTCACTATCATGAAATGAGAAAATTATCAGATATGAGAAAATTAGACTAAGCAGGCCAAAGGAAACTATAATTTTTATTTTTTTTTGCTATATAGTAAGAGAAAGAATGATTATAAAAGGATAACTTTAATCACTGCTAATGAAGTCGCAGAAGTAAAAGAAATACTTGACTTACTAAGTCAGAGCTTCCCAAACTGTGTGTTGCGACATGTTAGTGTGTCGGTTGCAGCGTGAAGGTGTGTTGCACGAACATAAAGTGTTAAACAAAATAATCGCTGAAAATTTTCACAGCAGACTCCATTTCACAAAGTACCTGTACGACTTTTAGTTAGCGCCATCAAAATTATATATACAAACTATCTTTTAATTATTTTTAACCTTTAAGAATATTTCATATCAATATATTTCGATAAATAATGGAGAATAAATGCAGCCAAATTCATCCCTGTGGTTTTATAACGTAGAAGTCGCTCAATTCTTATTATCATATTATTATCTCTCAACCAATAAAAATAAAACGCACCACTTATTCATACAAATGCTATTATTGATATTTATTCTAACTGCAACGTGAATAAACGAAGAGCTGGTGCTTGTATTTTATGTTTAGTTACTGTTAAAGCTTTACAATAAATTTGCACAGTTTTATTCATCAAATTGGTGTTGAATTACCCGTAAAATGGATATGTTTCTAATTAATAAAAGAAAAGCTGAAGGTGACACTTGTGATAAACAAAATGTATAGACTATAGAGGAAACTACGCAAGAATCAACTGTTGAACGGTCTGCATTAATACGGACCATGTGACCCATCAGACTGAATTACTGTGCCGTGAAATTATGTTTATGTAAAAAGTGTGCCAACATGAAAAGTTTGGAAAACACTGTACTAAGTGATCATTTTGCAAGGATGTATCATCCAGGTGGAGATACTGCATCTGCCGACATGACAGAATTGTGGTAAACAAACTAGAAGTACTCGACATACTAATGGAAATATCAAATATGAACAGGGATCAAAGGATATATCAATGTGAATAGAGCAGTGGGATTAGATGGCCTGTGTTAGTAAAATGCACAAGAGAAATCAATGTCTTTGACCAAGATGTTTGATTTGTCTCTGTTACAGCAAGATTCTGCAGGAGATGAAAGAGGGCAAGATAGTTCGTTACATAAAGGAAGCTCAAGCAGAAGTAGCAAATTACAAAACCAGCAGTATCCCAAGAGTATTGTTTAGGGTACTTGAAAAGAGTTGATTAAAAGGTAGAAGTTAGAAATGGGTGGAGAGAAAGGCAATACTCTATGGTGAGCAGCATGGCTTTATGAACAGTAAGTTCTTAGTAATTTACTCATTATATAACAGTGACAGCTGAACTAGATAAGGGAAAAATGGCTACACCATGATGCTGTTAGACTTTACATAAGTACTGACAATATTACAAAAAAAAAAAAAAACTATTACATAAATTGCAGCAAATGAGAATATATAGTGCTGCTAGTTTAAAAGTCTGAGATTGATAATGAAGATGTAGGGCATTCGTGGGAGCTGTGGAAGAGTACTGTCAAACACAGAAAGCTGGAAGCACATGAGATTATGGAAAAAGTTTACAGCCTGGTGAACTATCCTCAAAAAGCTTTGGAATCCTGAATTTCAAAAATTTGCTTAAGCCTAACCTGCCTCCTCTGATGAACTGTCCAATTAATAAAGCATCATATTTCAAGCTTATTTTACTGGTGTACACAGAACTATATATAGAAATCGTTATAATTGGTACATTGTCTTACTTCACCATAACAGAGTAAAATTACTGTATTTGCCGGCGTATAGGACGCACCCCCTTTTTTGTACATTATAACTATATTATAATGAATTTACAGTATTTCAAATATAAAGTAATAAGTAGGTCTACTTTCAACAAATACTTAATCTAACTAGGAAAGAGTGCCCACTTTTTAATCATCAAAACCCAGAAAATCATCTCCAGAGCTAAATGAAGAGACACTCGAAACCTCTTCTCAATCAGAATCTGAGTCCTCATACAACAAATTGTCCTCTGTACCATCCAGTGCATTACTAATTTCACACTTCTTAAATGATTTAACCACTGTCTCAGTTTTCACAGCATCCCATGAAGCTTTGACCCACTCACAAACTTGCGAAATGCTAGGCCTCTTCCCTCTCCCTGATGGCGTAACCTCAAAATCTGAAGACTGCATCGAGCTGTTCCACTTCTCCTTCATAAATCTCTTAAATGGTTTATTAATACAGATATCTAAAGGTTGAAGCTGACTAGTTAGACTTCCTGGAATTGCAGCTAACTGAGTTTTCAATTCCTTGAGTTTATTTGTAACATCATCTGTTCCGTGAGAACAAAACTGATGGCAGGCTTCCTCAACAGTCCACCAGGGTGCCTAAACCAAATTTTATCTATCCATAATTTCATTCCTCCTCTATCCATCCAGCTTTTTGCATGAACATGTACAAACACTCCTTTGAGCAGTTTTTTTTTTTTAGGTAGCGTCTTCCTTTTAAAAATCAATAGTGGCAGCAATTTTGTCCCATTAGCACAGCAGGATAAAACAACAGTGTAGCGAGTTTTTACATACCCCAAAGTTTTAATAATAACACTTTTAGTGCCCTTGGAATATACAGTTTTGTTTGAGAGCACATCAGAAGTCAGTGGAACATCATCCATGTTTCCTATTTGCGCAAGTTCAAAATTTTCTCGTTTCCTTGCATTAACGATGAATCGATGAAATTCAATCATTTTTTCTTCATATTCAGCTGGCATCTTTTGTGATATTTTTGTTTTAGTCCGCATACATAGCGGTTTCTCTTCATGAATCTTGAACACCATGATGCTGATCCAGTAAAGTTGGCGATCCCTGTTAGTGGCTATCGCTTTCGCTTGATGAATAATCATTTTTGTAGACACTGAAAGTCCCGCTTTTCTGTGATCTAAAATCCAAGTATTCAGTTCTGCCTCAAGTTCTGCCCATTTTGCAGTTCCACTTCGTAGGTTATGTTTACTGTGAGTTGCTTTTTTTTTAAATCCTCTTCCTGATTCTGCCAAGTTCTTATCATTTTCTCAGTTGGGGGTGGTGCGAAATGCTTCTCTGCAGCCCTGTTTCCATGTTCTTTAGGATACGCAATCAGCTTGTATGCAATATTGTAACAATGCCGACGTTTTTCTGTCATAATTTGCCAAGAAATTAGAGAAAATTTAATGGCAGAAATTTATCACCATTCACAACTGCGACAACAATTGGAAAGTTTAAATCAGGGGTTCCCAACCTTTTTGTTTCCTAGAGCACATTCTAAAATACTGGTAGGGTGACGGGCACCATCTATTTTTTTGGAATTGCAATACTACTGTTGCACAACAAACACAATTATCTGTAAAATTAACGAAGAAATATGTTTCCTCCCAGTCAGTGTTAAAATTATAGGTTTGTTGTCTTTTACTTGATTCACTCATTTTAGGATTAAAAATAAAATATTTCAAAAAGTACAAGACACCGTTAAAACAATGAGCATGACTAGCAACAGATAAAGAACAACTTCGAATGCGCGTCTACTTTACATTGTATGCATTTAATACTCGTCATGTGTCATTAATGCATGCGTCATATAGCATGCCATGAATTGTTGCGTGATGTGCACATGATTATTTCAAACTATACGGCACACGGTTAAACAGTGGTGGGCACACACAAATTGGTCGACGGGCACCATGGTGTCCAATGGCATAGGGTTGGGAATGCCTGGTTTAAATGAACAGGACACAGCTGTGATCATCGATGACAGCGCATGCGCTTCCACTGATCTCTAACGTCAGTGTTTCTCAAAGTGTGGTATGCATACCCCTGGGGGGGGGGGGGGTACGTGAAAGGTCTTCAGGGGGTCCGTGGCAATTTTCGGCTATGCATCCATTAACGCATAGAATAAAATTCAATGTATCCGTGAATTTAGAGATCGTAAAACGTTCCTATTGTATCACTGAATAAGGTACAGAGACATCTGCAGGTTGTGCAATATGTTTCTCAACAATTAGAGACAACTGGGATAAAAAAAATGCTATATGACTCAAGCAAAACTATGTGTTGCCAGTGCACCATATGGTTTTGTTTGAGTGAACATGTTAAAATGAAGAAATATATAGTGAATGGGTTTCAGATATTATATAAGGAATTCCGTTGAAGAGAATTAGCATTTCAACTCAACTGTCGGCTTGTCTTTGTCATTTAGTAGCACGATCTTTTTGTTAATACCGCACCAATCATATGAACACTGATGTCTGAAGTTTGAAAAACACTGCTCTCGCACAGACCCCAAGGAAGCAATAAAGAAATTGCATAACTCGGAACAGAGAAAATTTCAAGAAATGAAAATCGGCATATAAGACGCACCCTGTTTTTCCGACACCTATTTTCAAAGGAAAAAAGTGCGTCTTATATGCCGGCAAATACGGTAATTAAATATAACAAAACATATATTTTAGCATCCAGGCATAGTAGCTGTCAACATATCCTTATGGTTCATGTAGTGATTCCCAACTTAACCTATTCGACTTACGATGGGATTGTCAGAACAAAAGTCTGTCACAGGTGGAGGAGCAATTATATTTTGAAGGAGAGCTGGTTAATAAAAGCCACATGGTGTTGGAAGAATGATGAAGATTAACCTGGAATTCTGGTGGGGTTGATGAACAATCTGACTGTTTACTGTTGGAGAAGGATTTAGGTTTAATTAAGTTAGAGAAGTCTGAATTGGAGACACTGAAATCCAAGAAAGTCTTGCCATTATACTAATGAGACAATATATTGATATTTTCAGAGACAATCAAATAGGTGAGTGAAATCATTGGAGTCAGGACAACAGTATTAGTGAAGCAGCAAAGTGAGGTAAGATCTCAAGCCAAACAGTTCATATAAAGTGAATTTCAGGTCTGATAACCTTTGTATTGGGATATCAGACTTGAAAAAATACACCTTATGAAAAGCGCCATGAAAGTCATCATAAGGGAAGTTGAGGTGAGATGCTCCCACAGAGGATGCTAGTTGTCATTTATTTCCTGCAATCCAGATTTTCATCATAAACGAGGCTAAGGATTGGGGGATAAGGGTGGATAGTGAAGTTCAGAAAGCATATCACAGAAGCTAGCAAAATAGCTTGAATGATTATTTTGATGGTTTTTAGATATAGAGAGGTTATTATCCCTCCTTAGAAGGCTATGATACAGCTACATTTTGACTAACAACCATGATGTGGTAAAAGGTTTGTGAGATGTTCCCCTTCATGAGGAGAAAGTAGAGATATGTGGGTTGTAAATGTGTAAGTGGTTAATAAAGGTGTGAGTACTACACACACATTTTTTTTTTCTTGGAGAATGGTAAATGACTGAAATGGATTTCCAGAAATAGCTGCAAGTGGTCTAACAGCAAAGAGTTTTTAAGGAGATAGACAGGTATTGTGTGAATAAGGATTAACAGGGCCTGCAGCAGCCTTCCATCTCAATGGGGATGTCTGTAATAAAGAAAAATTTTATCTTTCTAATGTATACTCTTGGCCTATGCCAAAATACACATCAGGTTATCTTTCTGTTATTTATATACAGGGTGGCCATAATTAAAAAATAGGTGTATAGAGTCCTGTAGCAAAAAGTATACTGGACAAAATTCAACCAAACTTGGTGTAAGTATACTCTAGAACAGCACTTAAACTTTTTCCACTCGCAGCCCCTTTTCACCCAAGAAATTTTTAAGCGACCCTGGGTATATAAAATAGGTATACAAATCAAACATTTACTGAAAATAAATCATAAAGAAATTTATTTTAAAACAATTCACAATTCTTTGGTATACAAATAATTTTACGATTTACATAAAGAATTACAAACAATAGCATCGAATCTGAGTTAATTTTTGGTCATTGCGCATTCAGAAGCCTTTAACTATTGCCAAATTTTTCGCAAACCCCACATTCAGTTATGCGATCCACAGTTTAAGAAGATCTGCTCTAAAACATGGCGGGGGGGGGTTGATTTAAAGAAGATAAAAAATAGTAAAAATTCTGCCACCAGGGGCACTGAGCTATAAGCATGTTCTTCAGGATTAATTAAAACAGTAATGACTAAAACAAACAACAAATCAATTTTAGTGTTCAAATAACTTAGATGTGATAAATTAAAGATGCCAAGAAATTGTATTCTCGGTTTAATCCTTTATCCAAGTGTAAACAAACAAAGTTTGCACCTGAAGTAACTTCAGGACTGGGCAACTCATATAAAGAGGCTAATGACTTCACATCACATCACTTGCCTTAGTATCCCGCCTAGAGTTTCACTACACAAGTGAAGTCTCCAAAAACTCAGGCAATCCCCCCCCCCCCCCCGATCACTCTAAACTCAGTAAGTGCAAGTGACCCAAAGGATCATTTTACTCAGTGGTGGGTCCATTAAGTGACAGGCCACCCTGACACAAAGAGGAACCCTCATCGATGGCTCTGCCCAATGGAAGGTTCACCCCATTCAGAGACAGGCAACCCCCCCCCCCCCATCAGAGCCTCACATATCCCAGTGAAGCGACCACTTCAAGGCTAAAGCGCATCAGTGGGAGCCAGATCCAGAAATGATAAAAAGGTTAAAAGTAATGCAGAAGTCATCTTTCCATATATGAGTAGCCAAAAGGTGTGAAACCTTATTACTAAAATACTCTGGATTAGAGATAGATGTTGGAAAATTTTCCACTTTGTTATACTATAAATTAAAGCTTTTTTTTAAAGAAGATTTGACTGTTTTAAAGAATTATTTTAAAATATCCTTAATCTTTTAAAGAATTAAAGATACTCAGGCACGTGATGTGAAGTTATTAGCTTTTATACACAAGTTGTCAGTTCTGAATATACTTCAGGTGCAAACTTTATTTGCTTACACTTGGATAATGGATTAAACCAGGAATATAATTTCTTGGCATCTTTAATTTATAGTATAACCAAGTGGGAAAATTTCCAACATCTATCTCTAATCCAGAGTATTTTAGTAATAAGGTGTAACTACTCATAAGGAAATATGACTTCTGCATTACTTCAACCTCGACATCACTTCTGGATCTAGCTCCCACTAATGAGCCCTCAATAAAGGTTGGAACCAGTCTGGGTAGTGATCCTTCCCATAATGCATAGCATTATATATGTTGATAAGGATATGTGCCTTCATTATTGGATACTAAGGCAAATGATGTGAATCATTAGCCTCTATATACAAGTTGGTCAGTCCTGAAGTTACTTCAGGTGCAAACTTTGTTTGCTTACACTTGGATAAAAGATTAAACCAAGAATATAATTTCTTGGCATCTAATTTGTAGTATAACCAAGTGGAAAAACTTCCAACAATAATTTCGATGTGGTTCAATATGCCCTGCATTAATTTACTTCACATGCTGCATTGTTGTCTTTCAAGGTTGCTAAATCAAGAAGTTGTTTGGGATGATTGAAGGAAAGAACAAAATAGGAACACTAAGCAGAGAATAGGGTGATGGCATCATCAAATTGTGCAGAAACTGCACACAAACTGAGTCATCTTGCACAAAATAGAAGGCAATGGAAGAATCACATCAAGATGGCATCAGACACCTATGGACATTGAACCCCATGGTTGTTGCTAAATCAAGAACATGTCCATACACCATGCATTTCAGATAGCACCACAACTAAAAGTCACAGGTTTGATATCAGGGAAATGAGGTGGCCATGCTGTGGGAAATGCACGACTAATCACTCTGTGTTCCGTGATTATACAAGATGGAACAAATAACTGGTCCTGTCGGGTGAAGTTCTTCAAAAAAAGTATGTAACGATAATAAACAATGCAGTGAAGCCACAACACACTGACTTTTGATGAGTGTAAGGGGGGGGGTCTGCTGCTAGAACACATGAGAATTATTCACAGTCCAAATGGACAACTGTATGAGTTAACACTACACTTCAGATAAAAATCTGCCTCATCACCCCACAGCCACCTCCATTTGAGCTAAGAGCACCAGGGCAAACTGCAGTCGACTTTCCACATCACCATGAAGCAAAGCTTAAGTATGGGAAATCTTGTAGGGGAAAAACACTCTCAGGATTTTCCACACAGTTGAGTATGACATGTCCAGTTGCCTTGATATTGCCCAAACACTGCTGAACCCTTGTGCGTTATTCCTTCCATGTTCCACGCCAACAGTTGCAACCTCGTTAACTTGTTGGAGAAATAATCCATCTGCACCTTCATCATGGCCTCAATGCTAAGATTTGATATTTTCAAGTAGTAAAATCATTCTTCAAACGCCAGAATTCTCGAAGCGTAGCATTAGAATCACCATATTGTTGATAGTAAAGCATGATTAGCAGTTCCAGTTCAGTGAGATCCACAGCACTTTAATCTTATCAGAATGGCACAAATCCATTTCAGTCTTCTTTACATCCACCAACTCTTCAGTAGAAACAGTGAGATTCTGCAGATACCATGCACTTATAGCACTAATGTCCCCTGGTGGCAGAATTCTGTACTATTTTTATCTTCTGTAAATGTTTCAGAAAACCCATGTTTCAGAGTGTACTTACACCAAGTTTGGTTGAATTTCGTCCAATACATTTTTTGCTCCAGGGCTCTGAACACCTCTATAATTATGGCCACCCTGTATAATATAACTATTCCCCAGTTCAATAGATAGAGCACTCAACATGTATAAATGCCATGCTAGATGCAAAATGCAAGTAATTCTAAACATACTTCTGTAGTATTACATGTAAATTGCAGCTATCTAGAATCACCTCATGCATAAAACCACCGTGTAGGTGGTATTTGTCCCTTGCACAGAAAGCACTGTTAGTATATGTTCTGGTTTATACTTTTAATATTATACTTTCTGGTTTATAAGATTGCTTACACTTGGATAAAGGATTAAACTAAATTTATTATTTTTATATAGAAAAAAAAGGGATATTAAAGATCCAACATTATTTCAAAGCCAAATATATGTAGTAACTTTAGAAGTTATAAAATTTTCCAGAGAGCAAGGATTGCATTCTTATAAACTCTCTGGTCAAAATTTTGAAACTTCCTATACGAGGATGGTCTGAAAAGTTCTCGGCGTAACAATTAAAAAAAAAAAAAAAATGAATTTATAATATCAAAATTATTTTTATTTTTCAACATAATCTCCCTTAAGACTAATACATTTATTCCAGCGATGCTCCAGTGCCATTATCCCGTTCCTGTGAAGGTTCTCAGTAAGAACTGAGAAATACCTCTCTACAGCTACAATCACGCTGACCAGCGAGGAAGTTTTAGTTTTGGGAAGAGATGGAAATCAGAGGAAGCCAAATCTAGGAAATAGGGTGGATGTTCCAACAATTCATAGTGTAGATCCCTTAATTTTCCCATTGCCAAAACACTTTTGTGGGCAGGTGCATTGTCCTGATGAAAAATTATTTTTTTTCTTCTGCAAACTGGGTCTTTTCTCACGTATTTTTTCGTCTAGTCTGGTTAAAAGATCGAAATAATATTCCCCAGTTATTGTTTCACCCTTTTCAGGATAATTAAGAAACAAAATGCCTTTAGCATCCCAAACACCGATGCAATCACATTTTCTGCTGATGGAGCTGACTTTGTGTTCTTTGGCACTGAACAACCGGCTTCTGTCCATTGTTTTGACTGCTGTTTGGATTCTGGCGTGTAATGGTGAATCAAAGTCTCACCCATAGTAATAAATTGACACACAAAATCAGCTTTATTCTTGTTAAAACACTCCAAGCACTGTTCAGAGATTTTCATGTGAGTGCATCTTTTAATCTGCTGTGGGCAAGCACGGCAGCCATCTTGCGCAAAGCTTTTTCATTTGCAATTCTTCATGCAAAATATATCTT
Organism: Typopeltis vanoorti; assembly: GCF_054136105.1. Taxonomy (NCBI): domain Eukaryota; kingdom Metazoa; phylum Arthropoda; class Arachnida; order Uropygi; family Thelyphonidae; genus Typopeltis; species Typopeltis vanoorti. The sequence goes on along the minus strand of NC_143567.1, from coordinate 32,430,440 downwards.
ACACGTTCTTTTGAAATGCCTATATTCTCAGCAATTTCACACACTTTGACTCGCCAGTTATCCAATACCATATCAATGATTTCCAGTTTTGTTACACTTTTTGGACGTCCTTCATGAGGATCATCTTCAAGCTCACGTTTAAGTTCAAGCTCAGCAGCCCATTTCTGAATTGTCAAAAATAAAGGAGAAGAATGCCCATAAACTTTTATGAACTTCGAATGAATTTCTTTTGGTGTTAAACCTTCTTTTACAAAGAATTTTATAATTTTATCCATTTCAAAGGAAACAGACAACACTTTTGCTCCAGACAGCTATATAAAACAAACTACTTGATAGAATGAATTGCAATTTCACATGGATGCTCATGACAGATGTACCAACTTAGAAAAAAAAAACTTCGATATTATTGCCATCTGTGGTTGAGGCCAAGAACTTTTCAGACCACCCTTGTACATATTTAGCTTTCAAATAATCTTGAAATCTTTAATATCCACTATTTCTACATAATTTACATTGCCAAAATTAAGCCATATCGCTCTATCTGTAGTAATTACTATTATGCACCAATTGAGAGTTCTTATGAAAAATGCAACTCTCTGACTGTTTGGTATTGAGAGTTTGCACTCTGAGCCTCCATGAGGGAGTCAACTGATGCCCTGAATGGGGTTGCTTCAGCAGATGCATTTCCGTGAAATAAGAGCAGCCATCATCATCAGTGGTCCTAACAAGCACTAAATAACCTTCCAAATATACTTGGACCTCACAACTGCAACTCAAAGATAAAGTGGTTAGCCTCATGCCTCCCGGTATGTCCTATGTCTGTAGATACGCGTGTTCATGAGGCTAGTTTGTCCTGGGGATGAAAAACTCAAATTTCAGGGTAAAACCCCTCCAACACCTCCGTATGAGACCAGCTAACTCACCTTTCATCAAGGGATCAGGTAAAGGTTCCTCACACATCAATGATGGGAATTGAACCCAGGTCTTTCTGACCAAAGGGCTTCGTCTATATAGACTGAGCTATGGTGGCTCAGAATATAAACAGTACTGCATGTAAAACGGAGGTGTGCATATAATTTTCTCAACAGTGATATCATGAACAAATATTTTGCCAGCATAGAATATATGCTGTTGTGACTTATTATTCAGAATAAATTCTCTAATTTGACTATGCTGATTGCCAAATGTAATATCTCAGTTTTGCATCTTCAGCAAACATGCTGACCTAGCTTAATAAGTGGATAAAATCTGCTCTCAATCTACAGCTGTGGGTTTGAATCCCATAATATAGATATTTGTGAATGCCATTTTTTTTGGGGGGGGGATGACATTCTCATCACCAGCTGCAACTGAAGCCATCCTTATTCATTATTGGTTTCAGGACTGTGAGGATTGGCTGAGGGAATCTAGACTGCAAAGTTCGTTAGATAGAAGGAGAGGTGATATGATTGAGACTTTTAAACTGCTGACAGTTATAGTTTGTCCACAGTTTGTAGGTTAGCATCTTGCCAAGAATAGTCAATTCATGCTGAAGGGGAGAAAGAAATGAAGGACATACGAATTGGTCGCCAACATGCGAAATCACGTGCTTTATAGGTAAAATTTTCTAACTTTATAAAAGCAACATAGTTAACTACAATGATCATAAAAGAGAAGTTAATTTTCGACGTGTAATAATAAACAACTCATCCCACAATACAGACTGATTACCCTATTATCGGAATGGATTCTCCTCCTGTTGACATGCACATAAGTGTCGAAGGGTCTCGAATCTGTGGGCATACTATAGTTACAAAGTTGACACTGAGGTGTTCTTTCGCTTGGTGGAACAGTGGGAAGAAGCAATGAAAGGAGCATCCCTGGAAGTTGCAAAAAGAAGCTGTGAGCAAGAGGGTGAGGAGTGGTTGAACGGTGGAATGCAATTCCTGATAGAGTGGTGAGAGCAAGAACGGTCAATGAGTGGTATGATAGACTGTTTCCTAGGAAGGACCTCCCACAAAGAGTCTTTTGGCTCTATGGAGGCCTGAATAATAATAATTACAGAAGATTTAAAAAATTACATGGTTCTATGTAAACTAATTACATATTAATGATGTACTACAGGTTTCACACTTTTCTGTGGGCGAGTACTGACCAAAAAATAAATAAATAAAGACACCTGTAATATCTTTTATGAGAACTCTTACAAGAGAGTGAGATCCCTGTTGTGAGCTTAAATAACTGAAGTCTTGTTCTTTGTGCTGGATACTATCCCTCTCTAGTCAATAGAAGACCTCTAGGATTGCTGTTGCATAAAGGCTGTAAAAACGTTTTGGACAAAGGAATCAAGTCGGTATATTTAAATCATATCGCTTCCAGGAATAAAGGACTCACTGCGGGAGGGCACTTACTACCACACAACCTATCATCTACACTACTTGATCTTCCATCTACACATTGCATAAGCCTAAAGGACTTTAGTTCGAATTAAAAGCTATCACAGAATGGAACCTTTTTTCTCTTAAAAATGCACATTCTTGACAATTGTTTTACAAGGAAACTTTCATATAATTCATTATCATTAATTATAAATTATGAAGTTTATAGAAGAGCACTATTACTCCCCCCTTCGATAAAATTGTTTTGCTGAATTAATTTCGATTTTAATAATGCAATTACTAACTACTAAAATGCATCTACGACTGTTGCTTAAAAATCACTCGAAATATACTAATTAAACCCAGTTGTCAGTGCAGAAGTTAAAACTATTTATTACGATCACTATCCATAAATAACTCTTAAGTTAAGTCATCATACAATATAATTGTAAATTAAAGAAACCAGCCTACAAGATGTTAAACAAAAGCAAACTTAAGTGTTACTTTATGAAGTTAGGCTTAACGGAATAGACACAAAAATTAATAAATACTATTATTATAGATAAAATTCACTGCGTTGCATAATTCATGCTATCATACTAGCTTCATTCATTACAAATAAATAACTTTCTCAACTAAACTAACCTTGCTTATCGCTCTTTAATATAAAAAACTTTGGATCACAAAATCCACTACTAGAAAACTTGGTCACTTGAAACGTTAAGTTCAAATGCGCGACGATATTTTAAACGTTGCTGTTCTCTAATATGATTGGCTACACCAGAATATATAAATGCACTAATTATGGTAATGTTTAATATTTTATAATGTTATATATTATATTTTTAAGTAATACAAATAAATTTTCTTTATTTAAATAATTTTTTTTTAAAAAAGAAGGTTTTAATTTTTCAATAATTGCTTTTTATATTGTTCATTACTGTCAATAGATGACAGCACTGCAAACGAGTGCTGCTGAAGTAGAAATGAAAACGAAACGTTTCGGCAGTGTGCTGTATACATAACTGAGGAGTAGGAAGTGGATGGTTGGGGGTTATGGCAAAAATGATGTATTGGTTGTAAGGTGCCTAAAAAGACGCTGATTTGTATATGAATAAAGTCATCGTTGTCTTGCTTTAATCCTTAATTGTAATAAGTATTCTGTCAAAGTGCCCGTAGCAATTAGTGCTGCAAATTCATATGTTATATATATATATATATCTACTGTATCGGGACTGTTCTAAATTCATTCTCATTATTTACTGCAAGAATGGATTACGCCACATAAATGAAAAGACAGTGCGATAGAAGAGCATCACATTGGTTTACAAGAATATCTGGAAATGAAACTGTCAGATAGCGGCATGCCGAATTCTGCAGCCGACTTCACCGGGAGTTTTTCTGGAAACATTACATATTATCCTACTACTCCTAATGTGACAGCTACAATGGAGCTGACTTACTTTAATGGAAGTTTGTTCACTAATTCAACATCAGCGTTTAGGGATCAATGGTTTTGTGCTTCTAGATGGCTCCCAGTTAATCACATCTTATTTCAGATGGCAAATACATTTCTCTTCCTATCGTATTTGGCGCCGACAGGGATTCACGGACTTCTTTATCTCCGATCATGTTTGATGCTAGGATCTTTATTTTTTGCTCTTTGGGGTTGGCTTGTTCTCTGTTCCTTAGATACTTTAACGTGGAATGCAATATTTACAGTAATTAATTTAGTGCATGTTAGTATTATTTTATATATGTTGCGACCTGTGAAATTTACTCGTGAAATCGAAATGGTATACAGTGATCTCTTTAAGCCATTGCATGTCTCAAGACATCAATTCAAGCAAGTTTTGGACTGTATGAAAGGTATACAGACTCTAAAGCCCAGGGAACCGTACTCAATCGAGAAAATTACAAGGGTAGATAGGCTGTCTTTAGTTCTATCAGGCAGGTAAGAATATATTCTGTTCTTATTTTATTTAAAGCTAATTCTTTTATCTCCAAAAGGGTTATGAAAAGACGAAGAAAAACTATATTTATAGTAAATCATTTGACTTTTAAAAGAGTATTATTCAAGTCATTTATGAAATAGTAATTTTCAAAGTTTAAGGATTCAGATAACCCAAATTCTGTATAAGGTTTATGAAGGGAATCGCAAATTATGTCGAGTTAAATACCACAGAAAGGGTTACATCTAACAAACTCGAAATGGTGCAATTTTAAGGAAGTGAATGGGATCTTGTTGAGATTTTAACTTAATGTTGTTTTTAAAATGTTGATACCATTTAATACTATGTACATACTTTTCTCTTGCTCATATTTAAATAAAAATCTGAAGGTTTGCTAAATACATATGACCCCCCCTACCCCCTTTTAAATTTACATTACTTCCTCATCCTTAGTGTTCTGTCTCTTGATAGGTCCAATGGTATAACTCAGCAGATTATCTTTCCCCAATTTCCTCTGTCTCTTGCTTCCTCCTTCATTTCCTGATATCTTCTTGTTCCCATTATATCATCAAGCATTGCTAGTCGTCTTCTTCCTCTTGGTCGCTTTCCTTCAATTTTCCACTTCTATCATTCTTTTCAGTAGGCTATCTCCTCTTAATACATGTCCTATCCAGTTATGCTTTCTTCTTCTTATGGTCTTTAGTAAATTCCTTTCTTTTTCAACTCTTTGTAATACTTCTTCATTGGTGATTTTTTCAGTCCACTTTATTTTCTCCATTCTTCTCCATAACCACATTTCAAATGCCTCCAACATTTTAGCTTCTTTCTTTCTAATTGTCCATGTTTCTGACCCATATAAGGTCATACTCCAAATATAGCATTTAATAAGCCTTTTCTTTAGATTTTTATTCATTTTATTAATAAACAAATTTTTCTTGCTATAAAAGGGATATTTTCCTTTGTTAATTCTTTCTTTTATTTCCATGTCACATTTTCCATTTTCTTGTATTATACTACTAAGGTATTTATATTGTCTCACTTGCGCTGCACTTTCTCCATTCATCATCACCTTGATACTTCCTGGTTTCCTGGAGACTCTCATCACTTTTGTTTTCTTTGCGTTAATTTTCATACCATATTTCTTGCATATATTTTCAAATTTTTGCATTAGGTGCTGTAGTTCATCTTCGGTATTAGCTAATATTGCTTGATCATCTGCAAATCTAATATTTTGTATTGTTCTTCCTCCAATAGTGATTCCTCTTTCCTCTTCATAAAATGCTTCTTTTATCATTTCTTCTGCAAATATATTGAAGAGTGTGTGACAGGCAGCATCCCTGTCTTACACCTCTGCCAATCGCACATTTTTTAGTTTTTCCTACTTTTGTCTTTATTATGGCCGTCTGGTTCATATATAATTCAGCTATTAACCTTCGGTCTCTCCAATCTAAACCTATTTTGCATAATATTTCTATCAGATTTTCCCATTTCACCATGTCAAATGCTTTTTCAAGGTCGATGAAACAAATATAAACTTCTTTATTTACTTCTATATTCCTTTCGCATATGGTCCTCATTACTCCAATTGCATCTCTGGTTCCTCTGTCTTTTCTAAATCCAAATCGATCATCTCCCAGAAAATACTCCACTCTATTATACAATCTTTGATTTAATATTCTTAGCAGTACTTTGGAGACATGTGAGAGTATGCTTATAGTTCTGTAGTCACTGCACTTAGCAGGATTGCTTTTCTTTTCAATTGGTATAAGAATACTCTCTGTGAAATCTTTAGGCCATACTCCTGTTTTGTAAATGAGGTTGCAGAGTTTCCATGTTTCTGTTATACCTTTGTTCTCCAGTTGTTTTAGGATTTCACTAGGTATTCCATCCACTCCTTCCATCTTTCCACTTTTTAATTCCTTAATTGCATTTCTACTTCTCTCTTTAGTATTTCAGGACCTCTTTCTTCTGTTGAGATTTCATTTTGCTCTTCCAATTCAATTTTTGTTGGTCTTTCATTTTTTGCATAAAGTTCTTCGATGTATTCCTTCCATCTTTCACCCTGTATTTCAATATCATAAATCAGTTTCCCTTGCTTATCTTCTAATGGCAGATTTCTTATGATTTTTTTAATATTTGTAATTTCTTCTGCTTTTTCAAACATTTTATCATGTCGCCCCCTTTTTTTCTATTTCTTCAATTTCTTTACATTCTGTTTTCAACCATTCCTCTCTTGCTTTATCAGTTTCTCTTCTCAGTTCATTATTTAATACTTTGTATTTTCTTCTTCCCTCTTCAGTGTTTACATTTTTCCATCTTCTTCTTTCTTCCATTTTTCTTATCATTTCATTTGTAATCCATGGCTTTTTAATTCTTTTCCCTTCCACAAAACCTATCTCTTCAGCAGCTGTTTCATATATCAAGTTTTTCAGTTGATTCCATTTTGCATTAACATCCACAGTTTCTTCAGATATATTCTCTTTGTTCCTTATTTTATTTTCCAGTTCTTCTCTGAATTTCCTACCTGCATCTCCTTGGAGTTTTTCTAGGTTCCACCTTTTCTTGCTTTTACCTTTTGTTTATTTTCTTATATCGTATTCTTAATTCCATAACAAGCAAATTATGGTCTGAGTCAATATTCAGCTCCTGGATATGTTGATATCCTTTTTACACTGTTTCTGTACCTGTTTTGTATTAACATATAATCAATCTGGTATCTTGCGATATCACCTGGCATTTTCCATGTATATCTTCTTCTCTAAATGCTAAATCCTTGATATGCATGATGATGATCTTCTTCTCTTTGGAAGTTTAAACCAAGTATTACCAATGATTAGTTTGTGTCTTTTACAAAACTCAATAAATCTTTCACCTCTCTCATTCCTTTTTCGAAGGCCATATCTTCCTGTTATTTCCTTCTCTACCTTTTCACCTACCACCGCATTCCAGTCTTCCATCCAGATGGTACACCTTTTAGTTCTGTCTTCTTCCATTATCTCTTCTATTTGATTATTATTATTATTATTATTATTGACACCTCCAGGGAGTCCTAAGACTCATCGAGAGAGGGCACCTACTCTACAACTCTCCATCTCCACCACTCAACCTCATCCACAAACCGCCTCATCTACACCAAAGCCATCTACTGTCCACCATTACCACTATTATTTTCACAGACAACTACAAACATTCATACCCACGGCGGGATTTGAACCAGCAGCCTTTTGGCTGGGAGAGGTTAGCTGGATAAGCTAACCACTCAGCCAACCAGCTAACCACATTGCCAAAACACCTTTGTGGACAGGTGCATTGTCCTGATGAAAGATGATTTTTTTTCTTCTGCAAACAGGGTCTTTTCTCACGAATTTTTTCGTCTAGTATGGTTAAAAGATCACAATAATATTCCCGGGTTATTGTTTTACTCTTTTCAAGACAATTAATAAACAAATCGCCTTTAGCATCCCAAAACACCGATGATATGACATTGTCCTCTTTGGCGCTGAACAACCGGCTTCTGTCCACTGCTTTGACTGCTGTTTGGATTCTGGTGTGTACTGGTGAATCCAGGTCTCATCCATAGTAATAAATCAACCCACAAAATCAATTTTATTCTTCTTAAAACGCTCCAAGCACTGTTGAGATATTTTCATGCAACTGCGTTTTAATCTTGGTGAGCAAGCGCATCCATCTTGCGTAAAGCTTTTTCATTTTTCGAAGAGATTATATATCTCTTCTACTTCATTTTCATCATGGTCACTTTTATATATTATTTTTTCTACTGAATTTTTAACCTTTTCATTCAAAACAAACGCTACTCCCCCCCCCCCTGTTTTCTACAGGAATATATAATTCTAGAACCATCACTTTCAAAATCTCCTATATCTTCCCATCTGACTTCACTTAGACCAACCACATCCAATTTATTCCTCTCCATTTCTTTCTTCAAGTTCTCTAATTTACCAGCTCTTAACATTGTTCTTACATTCCAAGTTGCAACATGTATGGTTTCTATCTCATTCTCTCTTGGATGTCTTATTTTCTTCCTATTTTCTTCAATACTTGGGATCCCATTCTCATTGTCCATTTGAGGATTTTGTAAGTTAATGACCTCAGAAGCCTCATTTCTTCTTCTGCCAGACATGTCATCCATCGTTTGCCGATAGACCCCATTTTTGTCAGTTGTGGAAACTAAATTTGCCGAGTTCACCATATTTCTTGGAAATAATACTGAGGTGGTTTCCCGTTGCCTTCCTCAAGAAACCATTATGGTATGGTTTCAAACCTGGGAGAGTAGCAGACTCCCACTGCTTAAAATAGGATACTCCTCTCATTACTAAAGGTAGAAAATAAAGTAAATAGAAAAGATTTACCCCTAGTCCCCGAATTACTCTAATAGCATTGGGGGGGAGGAACAAGAAGAAGAGAGAAAGTATAAAGAAACAAGATAGGGACCAGTCTACAGATAATATAACAGATGTACATTACATGAAGTAAGGCATGATCCAGCAGCAGGTACCTCGGGTTTGCCATTCCCGTACTCACTAGAGTGAGCCCTTGAGGACATTACTTCCTACCCTCTCAAAATGATTGTCAAACTGCTAATCAGTTTACACTTTCAAAATCAAAATTTTCAGTATAAATAATTCTTATTATTGCACTGTATAGAAAAACGAGCAAAAGTTGTGTGAAAATGAAACTGCTCTCCAAAATATCATTTGACCAATTCTATAAACGTTATTTGTATGTGCACATTTCTTTCAATCAGTGAATTACAGTCATTCTTTGATCGCTGTACATGAATTTATTTAAACATTGTACTTATTAGTGACTTATGTATTCTTAGGAGTTTTAAGTAATGAACAATGGCATAATCAAATCATTGACTGGTTACTGAAGATCCATAGTCTACCAGTTGAAGGGTAACCTACTACTTTGATTAAATAGAGGTAATGCCATTTTACCTATAAATTACACTTTTTAACTCTTTTATGCTATTTTGTTATGAACCTCATCTTAAAAATAAACTGACCCTTCAAAAAGAATTCTGAAGAACTCAAATATTGATGGAAAATATTCTGTTCAGATGCATTCACCAGTTTTAGCACACAGATATACTGAATTGGTGGCTTCTTGGAGATTTTGTTTTAATAATCTGATCTCAGTCGATTGACTAATGGAAATTGATACACCCTGATGTTACAGTACCTTGTAGAGGTTACATAAATTGGAGCAGATAGCAACTGATAACATGATGGCTGACTGGCATATACTAGAAAATAGTGTATTTTCTAGTATATGCCAGGAGTAATCTAAATAAGAGGAGAAGGCTTATTTTCCATAGGGTTCCATCCATATACCGCTACTGTTCGTATTGAATGTTAACGTTATCGTGGATAGAATTGAATAAATATCTGATCCCCCCCCTTTTTTTTTTTTTTTAAATTTGCATTACTTCCCCGCCCTCTCAAAATGATTGTCAAACTGCAAATCAGTTTACACTTTCGAAATCAAAAATTTCAGTATAAATAATTCTTATTATTGCACTGTATAGAAAAACGAGCAAAAGTTCTTAGCATTATTAGCAAAGCTGGATAAGGTTATAAGGACAAATTCTTGTATGGATATGATTTGAACAGATTGGCACTGTAGGCAATGATGGGATCAGTTTATTTTTGCAAAATGCTAAACGTTAAAGATACCAAGCTATTTTTTATATATTTATATATATATATAACTTTGGTTTTAATCCTATTTCCCAAGTAAGTCAAGTTTGCGCCTGCACGTAGTGAAAATCTGGGCGACACCACACGTAGTGCAAGTCTGAGGCAACTCATGGTAAAGGTGGAATAAGCTCTCATCACTATTCTTAGTATTTACCCCTAATGCAAAGCACATCTCCTTATGGAGATGTATGATGCTATGCATTAAAGGCAAGGGCCACCTAGAGTCGCCCACACTTGCACTACGTGCAGGCACAAACTTGACTTCTTTGTCTGTTTGCTTACAGACAAATACGTCAATAGGATTAAAGCCAATAGGATTAAAACCAAGTTTATATATATATATACATATATATATATATAAAATAGCTTGGTATCTTTAACGTATATTATACCCAAGGTAAAAAAAAACTTTCTGCAAAATGCTAAGTCATGCATTTTGGATTGAAGAAATTCCAGAGTATACATTGATAGGATTTTACTGCAAGAAACTTGAGTCTGGAGGGAGATACAGAAGTGATGGCAGATATGAAATTGAAGTCAGGAGAACACATTTCGAGGTTGTAAAAAAAAAAAAAAAAGTATAAGGAAGTTATTGTGCCACCTTATACCGAAGAAAGAGATTAAAGGAATATGGACTACAAATTCTGGTGAACAGGCAGAAAGAGGAGATATCCTCTTTCATTGTTGCACAAAGTTCAGAATTCGTTATGAAAAATGTATGGGGACTGCCATGCTAGATTAATAACTTAACTTGAATTAATTATTTAATATTTCGACCTTCATATTAAGGTCATCATCCAGAATACATATATACAGGAATGCGAGCTAAAGGACATCTCTCCATAGCAAACCATAGCATTACTAATGTAGCCAGGCATTAACCTCTGGTGAAAAGAAAATAATAATATCCATATCCAAGATTCACTGAAGTTGATCCTATTGGGGGAGAACATTATTATTATTACGTGACACCTCCAGGGAGTCTAAAGACTCATCAAGGAAGGTCGCCTACTCTATAACTCTCTGTCTCCACCACTTAATCCACCAACTACAACAAACCGCAACTACACCAACGCCATCTATCACCCACAACCACCACTAGTATTTTCACGATAATCGCAACCATTCATGTCCACGGTGGGATTCGAACCCGGATATTCTAACCACTCGGCCAACCAGGCTGGCAACATTCTGACTAGGAACAGTGGAATTTTATTATTTTATTTTATTTTATTATTATTAGTCTGATATTTAGGCTAACATAGTCAGATTTTGAAAGGCACTGGTTTAGTAATAGAAGAATTCCTTAGGTTGTCCTGTTCTGATTTTGGTATCAGTGCTTCACCTTTCATACAGGTTAAGAACTACTTTGTGAATAGAATTCTGGAGTTGGACTGCTGGTGGCCTGAAATCCTCATTTAATTTTAATATTGGAAACCAGTCCTCTTAATTGCATGGATTAAGAACTGTTGGTTGAAGTCCTTATTATAGTTGATGGATCTTGAGTCAATGTTTGTTGGAATGAATTGCTCTAAATTTAGAGGTTTGATTAAAGTTTGGAGATGGACTCTTGATATTCCAAAGATATTTAGACCATCATTCTTTCATGTTGTAGACTCATCATCAGTATGATCATTCACAAGAAACCAGTTTGCAGTATAAGCCAAATACTGAATTGCTAATGCATGACTGGATATCATGTGATTTATTGTAATTAAGGGCAATATCAAGACATGAATGTTGTTTATGGGGAACAATTAAGTAATTCATATTATTAGTATACTATAGGTTGAACAGTCATTTGTGGATGTGATTACCATATAAAAGATGCAGTAAGAGGATTTTACAGGATTAATATAGAGGAAATTATATAGTTTATCATTATTCCAAGGAATCCTGAAGCTCATCTTGGGAGACTCAAACTATCAATACAATATCTATCATACCTCTCCTTGAAACCATTAACAGACAAGGCACTCGCAACTGATTCAGGAACCTATTCCATTCTTCCACCACTCTCCAGGTGAAAAAAATCTAGTCCTCACGCCCTTGTAAACCACACTCTTACTTTACTTCTTAGGAACAACCTCTTATTCTGCCTCCTCTAGCCAAGTGTTGAAACATTTCTCCAGCATCGATCCTAGAAAATCCTTTAAGTAACTTAAATGTTTCTACCTTATCCCTTCCTTTTTTTATTTATCAACTCAACCAACTATTGCAATCTACAAACTCTCAGTCTATCCTCATAGGAAGCATCCTACAGACCAATGACCATCTTGATTCACTTGTGCTGGATCCTCCCCACCACTTCCTTGTCCCCAAGAAGAAACGCAGATGACCAGACCTGAGCACAGTACTCCAGATGTGGTCACATTAAGTATTTATAAGGAGCGATGATAACTCCCTTATCTCTGCTTACTAGCGTGTTCTTGAGTAACAAAGTAATCCTGTGAGCCACCCTGGCTACTTTAGCAATATATTCTCTAAACTACAATTCTCTATCTACTACTGCTAACTCCCCCATCCCCAAATCCCTGGCTTCTTCAGTTTCCTGCAGTACAGCTTCCTCAATGGTACACAGTTTGTAATCTTTGTATTCCAAAATGCATAACTTTTCACTCTAAATTGACATCCATTATGTTTTGCACATACTGTTAGCCTATTTAAATCATCCTGCAAGCTCTCTATATCACTCTACCAAACATTTGCATAATTGGCAAACAACTGAATATCTCCCTTCAAATTATTTCCTATATCATTTATGTACAAATTAAACAGCAGTGGTTCAAGCACAGAGTGCTGCATCACACCACTAGTCATCTGGATTCTGCTCCTCCATACTACTACTACTTTTTGGTATCTGCCCATCTGTTCTCCTTTCATCCATATCATCAATTTCCTATTCACCCCCATTTGTTGCAGCTTGCATAACAGAGTTTCATGTGATATCCTGTCAAATGTCTTTGCAAAATCCTCCCATTTCATCATGTAGCTGTTCCCAAAAATTGGCCTTTTTTTGTCAGGAGTAGTGGTTTGAACCAGTGCCCTCTTATGAGGACCATATCTCAGGTTTGACACCTTAGACCACTCAGAGGACAGAAGGGAGGGATGAAAGTCATACTTGATGTTATATAAGGATGTGGTGAATAAGAAAGTAAGGATCAACTTTGTTATATAGAGTGATGGCTACTAGAATATATGTTAATTCTAAAAGTGTGAATGAGTTTAAAGTTCAGCATAAGTTGCTGCTTGAATTAGAAACAGAATTTAATACTTCCTATATTTTGTCTCAGTCACTGAGACATCTTCAGGGATTACAAAAAAACTAATGTAACATCTACACAAATACTACACAATACTAAGCCCAACCACGCAGGTGACTCTAAAGTCCTATCTAGGTGGAGCGCCCTCTAAGGGCAGTTGTAGGTGACCTGGAATGTAAGGTGGAATCTCTGATAAGTGTTTCCCAAATGTACAAATTTGGGAAACACTTATCTTAGGAAGCTTAATGCAACCGCATTTATTAAGATTTGGTTGATTTCTGAGAGCTGCTGCTGATTCTAAAAATAGCCTCTCTTTTTTTTAATTTGCTGTAGTTAATAGTAAAATAGCTAACAGTTAAAAAAGTACAACCTACACACAGCATTTAAGCCCCACCGCAAACTTGCTACCCTTATCCGTTCTACAAAAGATCAGCTCCCCTCCTCTCTCAGTGCTTGGAGTTTATAAAGTACCCTGTTCCTGCAAGGTGGCATACTTTGGACAGACAGGCAGATCAGCAACCATCCGCCTAGAGGAACACAAGTCATACATCTGCAACCACAACTATGGTCAGTCAGGCTTGGCTGACCATGTCTTGGATACAACCCACAGATCTCATGGAAAAAAACCACCATGCTCCACCACAGCAAATTCAAAAAAAAGAGAGGCTATTTTTAGAATCAGCAGCAGCTCTCAGAAATCAACCAAATCTTAATAAATACGGTTGCATTAATCTTCCTAAGATTTGAGAAACACTTATCATCAGAGACCCAACCTTACATTCCAGGCCACCTACAACCGCCTTTAGAGGGCTCTTCACCTAGATAGGACTTTGGTCACCCACGTGGTAGGGCTTAGTATTGTGTGGTATTTGTGTAGATATTACATTAGTTTTTTTGTAATCCGACGAAATATAGGAAGTATTAAATTCTGTTTTAATCCTTTCTGAGTGCTGCATACAATCCATTAAGCCTCCAACATGATGTCCTCACAGCACTTAAGCCTCTACACATAGACCTTTCTCATTGAGTTTTACCCTGTGGTTCCCATCGACTTGGTAAATAGTAGAGAAAAAAAAAAGCACTGTGACAGAGACAATTAATGAAGAATGCTTATTAAATACAAAGGGGATTTTTCTTAGATAGGGAGAAGAGAGGATAAAAGGCATCTTCTCTCAACTTTCAGGAAAGGTGTGGTTGATAATAGACTAAAGGTAGATTCTTCACATTGAGACTAGTAGGTGAGTGAGGGAATGCACTAGAAGAAGTGTACTGGTACTTAGTGAATGCAGTGTTATGAGTACATAGTAGTCTGAGCAGGTCTTCTGTGATTCTAGTATAATTTGATTTCTAACAAAATAATTACGCATATCTCTTGACATAATTTCGTGAACTTCTGCTGTTAGGTTTTTTTAAAACTAATCATTTTTTATATTGGTATATAATTGTTTATCCTTAAGAATCTTTAAATATGTAAACAAGCTTTCCCGAAAGCATTCTTGGTAACTAAGGAATAAAACTGAAGATGTTTACACGTATATTGTTTACTTTGTCTAATATTGAAAATCATGTTCTAAATATGTAAACACATTTTCCTGAAAGCAAAATATTTTTATTACCAACCCAGAAAATGGAATTTAAATGTTCAAAAGTCAGAGTGGAAGTTTAGATAGTTTTAAGCTTTAGTCTAATGACATGTAATCGTATGAATTCTTTAGTAATTTCCATTCCCAACACCACATTCTCATTCAAACAAAAGGCTAGCATGGTCAAGATGGAGGTTGGAAAGAAAGAAAAGTTTAACATTCACAATTCTGCAGTGAACTTGTAGGAAAGTGGTAATAATTTATGAACCTCTGGACAGATTCAATCAATCCCTCACCAGTATCTCAAGCATCTCAATAACTAACAACTACGCTGATATACAAACTTGCACATCAGTAAAACTAGTTTTACTGATGTGGATGCTCTTATGCAGCATCACTATTTTTCCTTCCTTCTCTTTTAAGAACTGTTCCTATTGCCAGTCTCCTGTTGATCAATCAATTCAAAGGAATTTTCATCTTTGTATATTTTCTAAATATATATATATAAGATGATGTCCCATCAAGTCCCTACAGCTTTACTTAATATCTTATTTAAAATTCAAAACACTTCACATTTCAGAACTGCTATATTTTCTGGCTTTTCAATTATATTTGACACTGCTCCCAACCTCCAGTATGAAATATGACATAATACTCATTGAATGTTTCTACTACAATTTGCAGATTTGACTCATACGCAAACTCTAATAACTAATGCCCATCTTCTGTACTTTTCTTCTGCCTGTGAGTATAAAATTCTCTATGATTTTGCTTTGCTGCTTCAGCCAGTCTTCTTTCATATGCCAATTTCTCCTTCCTTATTACTTATCACCTTTCTGGCATGCATCTGAATACCTTCCTATTCATCTCTCCTTCATAATATCCTCTTTTTTTTTTTTTTTTTTTTTTCATCTCTTGCAGTAGGTTATTATCTCTTTATAAGCCTAACATAGCAGCATTTGATTACTTTGCACAGATTTGGTAACCTCAATTTCTTGGGGATGAGAAGATGAAGATCCAGAGATAAATGATAGAGATGGTGACAAGTCTAGATTAATCACTGTGAAGATAGATTGATATGTGTGGGGGATTACAAGGTTTAGTTAACACATTCAAGAGAGCAGACTTCTAGAAACTTATAAGTTATTATTATTATTCATGACATCTCCAAGGAGTCCGAAGACTCATCGCAGGAGGACACCTACTGTACAACTCTCGGTCTCCGCTACTACACAGAACCTCTATTACCAATCACCTGCATCAACGCCATCTACTGCCCACAACCACCGCAGCTAGTATTTTTTTGACTGTAAATTGCGTGTGTTCTGAAGGGCCGATTTGTCTGTATGCGAGATGAAAAACCCGAATTTCCGGTAGAAAAAACCCTGCTACCTCCGTATGAGATCAGCTAACTCACCTTCAATTGATAAACTCCATATAAAGATTCCTCCCATCATGACGAGAATCGAACTTAAGCCTTTTCTAATCGAAGGGCACAACGTACTGTTGTTCTTTCAATTGCGCTATGTTATTAAAGAAATTTTTCAATACATGATGAGGGGAGAGAGAACAAGCAATTAATTCCCCCCCCCTCGGAAGTTGTGTAAGAATGTAACTAGTAATGATGTTATGACTAATTTTATTTGGAGAGTAGTGAAGGACTAGAGTAGATTGCCAGAGGTGGTTGTGAGTGCTTTGGCAGTGAATAAGTTTACAAAGAATATGACAGGTGTTGTGTGTATGATGAGTTTTCAGACTCCATGGAGGTGCCTTTGTAATAAGGCACTTTCACATTGCCTCCACTGTATATGTATAGTAGTTATCTCTAAGCAGTTCATTCTTACTCTCATACGTTGCATCCCATCCACTTGTGTATCATAGAATTATCTACCTCTACATTGTCTCTAATAACACTTTACTAAATATCTAACATTCTTGCTCACCTTGTTCTTGCAAAAAACAGCCTAAAATCCAGTATAATTACCATTACCTTGATCACATCACATGGAAAGGTAACAACTTCTATGATATCATTAGTAACACCTCCTTCTTGTCTTCTCAAAAAATGCTATCCATTATGTCCTATTCCCATTAATATCATCTGTCAACCACATCTTTTTAACACCAGTGATTTGGAGAACAGTTAATTTGATCATGGCCCATACTAGGCTGCTTTGGTTGGCAAAGTAGTTAACATATCTGCTTTCTGATCAATAGGCTGTTGACTAGAGTCCTGCTATGAACATGGATGTTTGTGATTGTCCTTTAGGAGAGATGAATTCCACTGTCCCAAGTGAAACCACCAGTCTGCTTACTGGAGACTTGAAACAACTTGTAAAAAATTCCATGTTTAGTCTCTGGAGCAGATTTCCAGATTATGTTAATAAAGAAAATACAAAAAGTAATAATAATAAAAATCTTAGCCTGCACATGATGCTAATGTACTATATGTTTACTACCTTTTGCGGGTGGGAGACATTTAAAAAAAAAAAAAAAAAAAAAACTCCACCTTTTTATTCCTGATGCTCCTTGTATTGGTATACGAGGTGTAGCTTATTAAATAACGAGACAAGGTGCGCTGTGAATTGTGTACTCATAGCAGTGGGATGCGCTTGTGCCGTGAATGACCTTGAAGGTTCTAGAAGAAGTTGAGATAAGCATTGTTCACTGTCGCTTGTAGTTAGTCTGCAGCCAGTTACAAAAGAAACACGTGAAGTTGCTTTGCCAGAATAATGTATAACGTTAAACTCAAGCAGCTCATTAATCTCAATCCACGTCACCGAGAATGAAAAAAGCAAGAATGAGCAAATCAAAACTGAAGGCAATGTTGATCGTTTTTTTATATATATATATATATATATATATATATATATATATATATATCTCAATGGCATGGTAATGGTTACCAGAGAGTCAGATAGTTAACCAACATTATTACCTTGAGGTTCTTTCCAAGCTGAGAGAACAAGTGAGGAAGAAGAGACCCAATCTGTGGAAGAAAGACGCTTGGATTGTCCATCAGGACAATGCTCCAGCCCACAGTGCACTCTCTGTAAAGCAGTATCTGGCTGATAAGAAGATCCCAGTGTTGGACCATCCACCTTACTCACTGGCTTAACTCCATACGACTTTTACTTTTTCCAAAGTTGAAATCTGCATTGAAGGGCACCCATTTTCAGTCAGTGGATGAAGTAAAGCAGAAAACGGTCAGTTGTTATCTACTGAAGCAGATAACAACTGACGACTTGCAGCACTGCTTCTAGCAATGGAAAATTCATATGCAATGGTGTATAGATAGAGGATGGGGGGGGGTAAGTTGAAGGGATAACAATTAAGTTGTACAATTGTAATAATAAACCACATTTTTGCAATCAGTCTCATTACTTAATAACTACACCTCATATTAAGTATAATAATTTGCCACTAACTCCCTTTCCTTCCTACAATTCCTCAATACCATTTCATAAAGCCTTGACTTATCTGTTCCAGTTGAGGTCATCTCTACAGCCTTATTCTCATTGTTTATACTTGTTACCCTGACCATTCATTCTTTGTTTCTATCTGGACACAATCTCGTTTCCTCTCAACAGCAAGCTACTCATCCACGATGTCAGTCTCACTCAAATATATACCACTTCCAGCAAATATCTCGTACTCCTTAAATTTATTTCATATAGCAGCATACTCAAGGCCTGTGCGGTTAGCTGAGTGGCTATGCGCTTCGCAACCATATGCCTGGGAAAGGAGTGTCCTAGGTTCGATTCTCGTCGCCAATAGAGTTAAGGATCTTTCTGAGACATAGCCAAATTAGCCTGTCTTGGGTGTGGATAGCAGGGTTTTTCACCCTAGTTTATCTGGCGTTTTTCATCCCGCAAGCAGGCAAACTGGCCCCATGAACACACACTGCTACGGTCAAAAATACATTCTCCCCAGCTAAGCCTACTGCTGAGCGACAGACCGGCTGGGGGGTTGTACTAACAAAATCATATCTATATAGCACATGGACCCTGCATTGGAGGTGTGAAGAATGCGCAGAGGAAGAAGCAGCAGCAGCATACTCAAGATCTCTGTTTATTCACTACCATACTGTTCATAATCTTCACTCTTCTTGCCACTCTACTATCATATCTCAACAGTACACTCGCAACTTTACTCCTTGCATTTTTCTGATCACTGTCTCTAATTCTCAAATCTTGTGCTACTGCAGTTACATTTTTTGCAAATTTTTAATTCAAATTGGTTATTTCTCTATGCTTTTGCTCCACATCTACAATCAGTTTTCCTGTCTTATACAATGTTCTTTCTTTTCCACTAGCCTACCCTCCTGCTTTGAGCTGCCATCATTGACTTGTAGCTCATCTTTCACTTTCAACAACCACTCCACATATCAGACCTAACTACCACAATGCTTTAAGGCATTGACATCTCCTTTGCACAGGAATATACAAGTTAAACAATAGTATTCTAGGATGTATTCCCTTGTATTAATCACATTTGTTTATACACGGATTGAATTAATACTTTTTGATTCAATTTGATATTAACTTTTTTATACTTAATTATATATTTAATCAGTTTTGCATTAAATTCTTCAGTATTAATCCCTTTAAAAATTGACATTATGATTATAATAGGTAAATACCAAATCTGTCAGATCTTGATTGCAATATGCAAGTTTTTTTTTTTTTTTTTTACTTCTTTTTTATATCTTATACAAAATGCCTTATCTTTAATTTGGATATCAAAAATGTTACTTCCTTCCAGCATTATCAAGTAAACAAGTTTGTTGAAAATTTGTAGTGCTTCTTGCCCCTCAACTTGACCTTTAAAGTAAATGGGTTTTCCTTATCTCCTTAGGTTGAAGATCTTGTTAAACTCCTGTCATCATACAATAAATATGACAAGATATCCATTTCTGTTTATTTACAGTAAGCTACAGACCATTAAATAAGAAAGTGGGAAATTCTTTGACTCTTCCTTCATTTTAAGTAGAAAGAGTCAGAATACTTTTAAAAGGGACATTTACCTCAAATATGTGGTTACTCAGTATTTTGAAGAGCTGCTAATAGTTTTAATTGAAATATAATCAAAGGAAATAATTTTTTTTTTAAAAAAGTCAGGGTTATTGCAAATGAAACTAAATAAAGGGGAGCAAATTATTTCCAATGAATTAATATATTAACTTATAAGGACTGATATATTGTCTCATAAATGGCATATGAAACTTTGTGTAACATTTCAGTATATCAATAAACTTCTTTATGGAACAAATGTCAAATTTTATGAACCTGTTGCACAGATGGGGGGGGGGGGTATTTTTATGTTGACATATATTCATTGTTTAACAATTTAGTCCTAAATTGCTAACATGGAATTCAAGGTCAGAAATCATTAAATGCTTGCAAAATATATAATTTTTATATTTTTTAAAAATTAGCTGCTATCTAGGCTTTAAAACGAATAATTCCTCACTGATAATAAATAAGAATTTTTTTATTCAATCCGTTGTACTACTCAATAAATAATGCTTTGTCATCCGTGCCTTATGTTGGGCACTGCTG
This sequence comes from Typopeltis vanoorti, assembly GCF_054136105.1. Taxonomy (NCBI): domain Eukaryota; kingdom Metazoa; phylum Arthropoda; class Arachnida; order Uropygi; family Thelyphonidae; genus Typopeltis; species Typopeltis vanoorti. The sequence goes on along the minus strand of NC_143567.1, from coordinate 32,410,001 downwards.
TTCAACTTATTTCTTAATGATATAACACATGGTTTAAAGAGTAATATTCAGTTTGTTGCTTCTACATATTAGCCAAATTAATCGTATTCTGTTTATTTTTGACTGTGTAGTTGTGTTGTTTAGTCAACTATTATTAAATGAATAATATTCTTTCAGAATCGTTTTTCGTTATCGCACCGATACGTACGAGAAAAATGGCGACTAAGATATTGATGTTGACTGATATCAACGTGCAGGATTTAGTACAATGTAGCGTGTGTTTAATGTATTCGTTGCCGAGAGTGAAGGGTTAATGGTACGAGAGCGGGAATGGGGAAAATATTTCTCGAAAATGTTTTGTAAGCGAATATAAGAAATGCGAATCGATGAAGTGACCGATTTATAATAAGGAAGTGGTTGAAAGTAATATGGATGATGAGATGCTAGCGCGAAAGAAATTGCACGCTTACGCGGACTCCTTCACAGGACAAAACGTCAGCTGGAGCGACTGGAGAAATGATTGGCTTGTGGTACGGAAGGACGGAGAATGAAAGAAAAAGTGAATGGGAAAAGCATAAAAGTACGAGAGCCTGGTAGAAAAGCGATAGTATTGTATGGAGGGATCCGATGATAAGAGGTGTACTTAATGAGAAAGTGACGAAAACATGTTTTCCAGGTGTGAAGATAAAGGATGTTAGTATACAGAAAAATGGAGCGAACGAGTTGTTGTATTGGCTGGCACAAATGATTTGAAGAGAAATATGCAATAAGAGAAGATATGAAAGAGCTGTTAGTGGAAGCGAAAATGAAAAGCAAGAAAGTAAAGAGTGTGACTCTGCTACCTCAGTATGATAGAACAAAACTGAGAAGGTCCATGATTGTCAATGAGAAGATTGTGCAGGAGGAATGGTGTTCAGTTTATTGATGTATGGAGTGAATTTGATGGACGAAAGGATTTGTATATGCCCAATGGACTACATTTAAATGGTTTTGGAGAAAGTGCTGTTTAGTGAGAGTGTGGTAGTGCAAAACCAGGGAAACGAGATATTAGGGAGAATGAAATCATGCATGTCTGGCCGCCCATGTGAGAAATGAGGATTGGTATAAAGGGATTATGAAATGCATGTAAACGAACACAAGTATCTGGAATAAGGGTGAGGAGATTTTGGCATTGGTAAGCTCGACTTAGCCTAAAATTAGTGAGACCTGAATGACTGTAAAATGATATAGTTACAGGGATAGAATGTAGAGGATATTGTATTTTCAGGGAGAATAGAACAAACAGGACATGGGGTGGGGTATAGCTGTAGAATTACAACCAACAAAATTAGAAGCTAAAGAGGATATTAGGTCTGTGAGAAATGGTTCATTTGAGGCTGTCTGGTTTGAGATAGAGGCAAATAGGACAAAATACATTGTACGGTGCTGCTACAGACCAGGGGTTCCATAGGAAGATGTAGATAGAGATGCTACATATTAATGGATTAGCACAATGAGTGTAGGCCGAACAATTGTTATGGGAGACTTTAACTATGGGGACATAGCAAGTTGGAAGTGGTATTTATACAGTTGCTAAGGAATAATTGCATGAAAAAACATGTTATAGAGAGAGAACAAGGGGTTTGAAGTTGTTTGGATCTGACAATAGCATCAGAAGATGTGTCCATAACCCAGGTAAATACTTTGCCTTCAATTGGAGAGTGACCATGCGATCTTGTTTTGAGAAGTTGCCAAACACGTGGAGTTCTTTGTCAGAAAGGGGTTTATGTTCAGCTGTAAAGCTGGTGATTGAGAGACTCAGGAGTCATCTTGGAACAGTGCCATTGCTTAAGAAGCTACAAGGAAAGAATGTCAGTAGTGCATGACAAGTGGTCAGAGTAGCAGTATCAGACTGCATGCCCAAGGTCAGGAGGATAAACCAACTTGCAGTTAAGTAGGTACCTAAAGCAAGAACTGCAAAACATTGTGGAGGAAATATAAAGAAAAAAAGTGATCAGCATACACATGAGCAGTACATAATGCAAGCAAGAAGGGTAACTAGTATGATACGGAAGGCCAAATCAGACTATGAGAAAAAATTAGCCAAACATTCCAAAGTAAATCCAAAAGAGTTTTTTTGTTATGTAGCAAGTAAGAGGGAAAATGACTATGGTAGAATAACTTTAAACAATGCTCATGGTAGGAAGATGACTCAACCAAAAGATATATTTGAGTTGCTAAGTGATCATTTTGAAAAAGTGTATTATCCAGGGAGATTTTACAGTTACTGATGTTAGCGATGTTAACATTGTCAACACTGAGATAGATGAACAGGAAGTGTTCAGCATATTAAAAAATGTGAATGTGAGCACAGCAGTGGGACTGGATGGCATATCAGCCTGTGTACTATGTAAATGTGAAAGAGAATTGGCATTGCCCTCTGACGAAGTTGTTCAATCTGTCTCAGCTCTGGCAGGGTTCCAAGGGAGTGGAAAGAAGGTAAGATAGTTCCATTATATAAAGGTGGCTTTAAGACAGAGTTAGCAAACTACAGGCCAATAGATATATTGGGAGTGGTTGTTAAAGTATTGGAAAAGTTGGTGAAAGGTAAAATACAGCAGTGGGTAGATAAGGATGTGGTATACTCTATGGTGGGCAACATGGCTTTATAAAGGGTGGGTCCTGTCTTAGTAACTTATTCACATTTTATAATAAAGTGACAACAGAATTCGATAAAGGTAACAGCTACACTATGATACTATACTATACTGCTCAACTTTACCAAGGCATTTGACAGAATACCACATGGAAAACTATTACAAAAACTGGAGAGGATGGGAACGGATGTGAGGCTAGTAGCATGGATAGGGAGTGGCTGACAGACAGACTCCCTGGTATATGGTGGAGTGTAGTATAGGAGAAAGATGGTGACTAGTGGAATACCTCAGGGTTTCGTACTAGGGCCACTACTCTTTAATTTATATATCAATGTCACAAGGAGAGATTTAAGAGGGGATATTCAGGCAGCCCCCCCCCCTCTGGGTGGCTGCTGCCATTATGTTCAGTCGAAAATCACTCTCCATAATGTATCTTTTTATTCCATCAAGACCTTTTAGCCAGAAATTAATCTTTGATTTATTTCTGCTAATGATTTTTATTAATTCCTCTTAGTCTTAATTCTGTTATATATAATTATTTTCTTGGACATTTCTCCACGGAGTGAAACTCATTGTGGGATGTCTATACTAATCATCAATCACGCAATCTGTCATACTTCTCCTTGAATTCATTCACCAATAAGCACTCACAGTTGCTTCTGGCAACCCATTCACCAGCCTCCAACCAAAATAATCTATACTCTTTTTTGGAAGTAAAGAAATATACTACAGGCCGTATTGCTTCCGAAAGTAGCAGGATATTAGTTCTCTGTTACTATGGCGGTGGACATCAGAGACCATGTGATAAATAATTCCATTTTCCAAAAATAAGTTCCCTGTAACAATTTAATGGTATGAAACATATAATTCTAGCTTCAGCAAGTAAGGAAGTAGTAAAATAATTATATACAAAGCACCACACGATGTGATAATGTAAAAAATTTAAGGAACCATTTTATGCAACAAAATCACTCTCAAATCCTTGCCTCATCAAATTTCCTATAGTCCAGTTTGATCTATGTAGTATGCAATTTGTGATCTCTTCTTCCCAAAGTGTGTTGCCTTACTTTGTCACATATTGATTGATCGATTTGATTCATCTCATCCATTCCTTTAGGATGGGTAAAATCCCCCCCCCCCATGAGGGCTTTCTGGTCAATTTTATTTCTTAATTCGTCACTTCTTGCTGCCCCTAAGGGCAGTATAGTTAGTCATGAATACTGCCCTTAAGGGCAGTATTCATGACTGTAACTCCGTGTGTTTTCACAGGGCCAGTTTGCCTTTGCCACATATTGCCAGCCTATTAAGTCATCCTGCAGTACCTATATCATCTTCATTGATTGTTGCTCTTCCTAGCTTTGTATGATTGGCAAAAAAGCCTTCTCAGTCTTTTTTCTGCTAATTGGCATTGACACCTGTTTAGCTAACTTTTCCTGTCTCCCATTCAGAGAGAATAGAACCATATGCCTTAGCTTTTTGCACACATTCTTGAATGCTTGCTGCGTCAATTCCTAATTTTTCTCAACACTCATACGCTGTTTCTGATCTTTCATCAGTGTTTCTTTTCTAACTGAAATCCCACTTCAAATCAATTTTAACAGTGTTAAAATTGATTTGAACACTGTCTTATATATAGTTAGTTTACTGTTTTGACAAATTTATCTCTTTCATATAAATTTATTCATCTGGCTCTTCACCATATCAGCATTGCTTATTCTGTTGTTTGTTTTAATTGCGATCTCTTTACTTTATGCAGATCTCAGCTGTGATTAACATATCCAGTTTTGATATTGGGGGTGCTTAAGGGTCAAAGCTGTATAACTGAGACGAGGCCTCCACATACTCTTTAAAGGAATGCGGAGAACCAACCAGGGCTTCTGACGTAATGTCCAATCCTCGCTTTCTCGTAGTGCACTCTATTAGATATCTACCTGGATACTGAACGAATGAGGATGGGCTGGCAATTTGGGATTTAGCCAACCAAATTGTATTCTTATTGGCTTAAGCCACAAATAAAATGATGCTACAACATGACAGAATTTCATGCTGGCTTGGACGTCGCATGGTTAAACAATGCCCCCATTGTTTTTACCAGGGAACTAGGGTGAACAGCAAAAAGTCAGGTACTAGAATAAATCTTGAAACACACCCTAACTCAACATCAGCAGAGTTCATGGTTGGTACTCTCAACATAAGAAGCCCGAATGGCAAAGAAATGGAGTTGGCTGCGGAACTGGATAAGTACCAGATCGACGTAATAGGAGTGACTGAAACAAAAAAAAAGACAAAAACGGTGATATCTTTCTGAGCATTAAACACAAAATGTTATATTCAGGCAGTGACAATCAAGGAAAAGGAGTAGCCATAGCATTCAACACTAAATACAAGGCTAATTTTGAATGGCAGACAATTTCAAGTAGAGTTATATGAACAAATATCAGAATGGGGGACTAGATAATGAAACTGATTTGTGCCTATGGTCCTACTAAGGTAGAAGTGGAGGAATTTTTTGATTCTTTAGAAAAAGCAACTGACACAATGAAAAATGAAAAGTTGGTCTTTGTTGGGGATCTAAATAGAGTAGGAAATGATTGTCAAACATATAAAAATATTTTGGGAAAATTTGGAGAAAAGAGCAAAGCTAATAATAATGGCAAATACTTGTCACTTGTACCTGTTGGATTTCTGCTCAGGAAATGGACTGGTTATTACTAACACCATGTTCCAACATAAAAATATGCACAAATTCACATGGAGAGAAGAGGCAAGGAATAAGAAAAGTCTCATTGACTTGTTACTCTTGATAGTGATGTTTTCTCACTGGTGCAAGACACTAGAGTTTATAGATTTTTACTAAATAGTTTAAGGAAATTACAACGTAAACTAGGATATACATTAAAATAAATTTTAATACACTTCCAATATTTCGGCAACATCACGTTGCCATTTTCACAAGAACTTAAGAACAAGACACGTGCACGGAGGCACAGTAAATGAGGAAGAAGCAGGAAGCTATTCTTTCTCCTAAAGTCCTGATGGTGTCCCCTAGTGGGCAGTGTTGATATTCTTGGGAAATTGGGTTCAAGGTTTTCTGATGTAGGTTTCTCAACTTTGAGGCAGTCTCATGCAGCCAAATTTATTGAGATTTGGATTGTTTATTAGGGCTGAGGCAGATACCATGAAAAGCCTTTCATATTTGTATTTACTACGGTGTATTATCGTGGCTTTCTTCCACCGTATTCTATGGCAGGTATCCAGCACATGGTCTGAAAGACCAGAATGGATGTGTTGGTGAAACCGGATGTAGTCCTTGTGTTCTGAAATTCTGATATTAGCTGTCCTGCCTGTTTGGCCAAAGTAGAACAGCTTACAGCTGCAAGGGACCTGGTATATACCAGGTAGGTCTAAGGGGGAGGGGGTTGGTCTTTAGTAGAGCGGATAAGGGATGCCAATTTTTTGTATGGTCTGTAACAAGAAGTTAAGTCATGTTTTTTTAGGATTTTTGTAATTTTTTCCGAGGTGCCTCGGATATAGGGTATGGTGATGAATTTAGAGTAATCCTTGTTGTGAGGTGGGGGGAGGGTGTGGTTTATTGGTTTCAATATTTTTTGGGGGGATAGCCATTGGCTGAGAAAGTGTTGAGAATGTGGTTTTAGTTCTGTGGTTAGGGTATTGTCATTTGAACAGATAAGTTTAGCCCTGTTGTGTAGTGTCTTAATGACTCCATATTGTTGCGAGGAGGGGTGGTGGGATTGTTGGCGAATGTATCTGCCTGTATCGGGTTTCTCTAGACTGAGAAAACCAAGGTTCCATCAGGCTGGTGGGTGACTAGTGTGTCTAGGAAATGGAAGGCTGTTGTTTTCCTCTTTTTCAAGAGTGAACTTGATTCTGGGGTGTTGGTTGTTTAAGTGCGTTAAGAAGGAGAGGAGTGTTTCAGAGCCATATGGCCAAATAGTGAACACATCATCAACGTAGCGAAGCCATATGGTTGATTTTTGTGGGGCAGAGACTAAGGCTTTTTCTTTAAAGGTCTCCATACAGAAATTGGCCAAGGGTAGGGTAAGTGGTGAACCCATGGCTGTCCCATCTATTTATTTGTAGAATTTTCCTTGCCAAACAAAATAGCCCGAGTTCATTGTGAACTGAAATAGGGCTGTGATATTGGGAGAAAATTTAGCTTCGATTAGCTCTAAGGATTCTTTGAGTGGGACATTTGTGAATAAGGAGGAGACATCAAAACTGACCATTACGTCAGTGTGTTTAAGTGTAAGGTTTTCTATGCTGCCTTTGAAGTGGGCTGAGTTTTTCATGTGTGAAGGTGTGTTACCAGTATAGTGTGTGAGAGCTTTGACCAAATGTTTAACTAGTTTGTATGTGGGGGAATCAATGCCATCCACTATGGGACATAATGGCACATTTTCCTCATGTATTTTTGGAAATCCATAAATACGTGGGGGGGGAGTTAAATGGTTTTAATTTGTTAGTGATTTCCACAGGTCAAGAAGTGACCTTCTTAAGGAGTCTGTGTAGTTTTCTAATTTGTGAGTTGGTGGGATAGTACTCGATAGGTAGGTAAGTAGCCCGATCTAACAATACAGCTTTCAGCTTACCTGTGTAATCCTTTTGGGTAAGCAATACGGTGGCGTTCCCTTTATCAGCTTTGGTGATTATTATTTCCTTGTTTTTCTTTAATTCTAATAGAGATTTAATTTCCTTACTGGGCATGTTAGATTTTGGTGGTTTAGCTTTGGTCAGAACACAAGCCACATTCAGTCTAATATCGTTGGCGACATGGTTTGGAAAGTGTTTGATCCCACGTTCAATTCATATCATAATATCTTCAGCAGGCATTCTTCTGGGTGCAATTAAAAAACAACTGCCTTCCTTTCTTAGACACACTAGTCACCCGCCAGCCTGATGGAACCTTGGTTTTCTCAGTCTATAGAAAACCCACCCATACAGGCAGATACATTCACCAACAATCCCACCACCCTCCTCGCAATAATATGGAGTCATTAAGACACTACACAACAGGGCTAAACTTATCTGTTCAAATGACAATGCCCCAGCCACAGAACTAAACCACATTCTCGATACTTTCTCAGCCAATGGCTATCACCTCCCCCCAAAAAAAAATATTGAAGCCCCCCCCCCCCACACACACACACGCATACACAAATACCCTATATCCGTGGCACCTCGGAAAAAATTACAAAAATCCTAAAAAAACATGACTTAACTTCTTGTTACAGACCATACAAAAAATTGGCATCCCTTATCCACTCTACTAAAGACCCCCCTAGACCTACCTGGTATATACCAGGTCCCTTGCAGATGTAAGCTGTTCTACTTTGGCCAAACAGGCAGGACAGCTAATATCAGAATTTCAGAACACAAGGACTACATCCGGTTTCACCAATACATCCACTCTGGTCTTTCAGACCATGTGCTGGATACCTGCCATAGAATATGGTGGACACCGTAGTAAATACAAATATGAAAGGCTTTTCATGGAATCGGCCTCAGCCCTGAGAAACAATCCAAACCTCAACAAATTTGGCTGCATGAGACTGCCTCAAATTTGAGAAACCTACATCAGAAGACCTTGAGCCCAAGAATACCAACACCGCCCACTAGGGGGCACCATCAGGACTTTAGGAGAAAGAATAGCTTCCTGCTTCTTCCTCATTTACTGTGCCTCCGTGCATGTATCTTGTTCTTAAGTTCTTGTGAAAATGGCAACGTGACGTTACCGAAATATTGGAAGTGTATTAAAATTTATTTTAATGTATATCCTGGTTTACGTTGTAATTTCCTTAAACTGTTTAGTAAAAATGCATAACCAGCGTCTAAGACTTTCCATAAGAATTAGAGTTTATAGAGGATTTGAAATTGGAAGTGATCACCATTTTGTCTTAAGCAGGATAAAACTGAATTTCATATTGAAAAGAAAAACATGTAAGAAAGTTTTCAAGCGAATAAAAGTTGAGCTGCTCTCATAAAATATACAAACATTATTCAAGAAAATATAAGAGTTTGAGAATAGGAATTGGAAATTTAGGGGCAAATCCTGAAGAGAACATTAATTGATTCAACGAGAGAGGCATGTGGTGATGTTGTTTGCAAGGATAGAAAAATCAGAACTCCATGGTTGACACAAGAAGTTAAAGAGGCAGTGAAAGAAAAGAAGAAAGCATCAAATGTTCATGGCAAATAAGTCAGCTTGTGCTCTTAGAGAATACAGAGACAAATGTAAGAAAGCTAAACATTGTGTAAATCTAGCTAAAAAAAATCATGGGAAGACTTTATTATTGTGATGCCTCCAGGGAGTTCAAAGACTCATCGAGGGAGAGTGTGCCAACAGCATTGAATGATTGAACTCCTTCCAACTACTAACTGCGCTGAAACTTGCTTAACTTTTTGCCTGAGCCATTAGTAGCAGAGGCTCTACCAATCGACCAACCTTTGCTGGCATTGATAAGAACATACAAAATAAATATCAAGAAGGTGACAAGATATTCTGGAGGTTGTTGAAGAAGCTCAGAAATAGAGGAAAGAATGTTGTAAAAGGAATTAGAGATGATAAAAGTGACATGAAAACTGGAAAAAAAGATATCCTTGAAGTATGGAGTAATTGCTTCGAAAAATTGCTAAATGAAACAAGCAGTGACAGCCCAGTGATAAAAAAAAAAACACTGACCATGCATGCAATCAGGAATACATATCCGTACTTGGAGTAGAAAAAGCCATCAAAAGCCTGAAATTTTTCAAAGGCAGCTTGAGTAGATGATATTTGACCAGAAATGCTCGCGTATGAAAGTATAAAAGTCTTACATTGGCTGCACAGCATAGTTCAGAACAGCCTGCACAGCCTGGACACAGGGACAAATTCCAGATGATTGGAGTAGAGCTCTCATAGTACCCATATACAAAAAGGAAAATAAAACTGAATGTGAGAATTACAGAGGTATTTACTACTGAGTGTTCCTGGTAAGAACTATGCAAGTATACTTGAGAAACGGTTGAAAAGGATTGTGGAAGGGGAGCTTGATGGAACCAGGTCAAATAGAGGCTGTCAGGATCAGATTTTCACTTTACAACAAATAGTTGAGAAATCATGGGAATATAACAAAGATCTGTATTTAAGTTTTGTCAATCTGGAAAAGGCATATGACAAGGTGCCAAGAGAGAGAAGCTATTCAGTACACTACAGTATTCAGTACACTACAGTTATATGGTGTCAATGGGGCATTGTATCAAGCAATACTTAGTCTTTATTTGAGTTGTAAGTCTGCAGTTAGAATTGAAGGAAGTACAGGAAGATGGTTTAATGTTAAATCTGGTGTCAGACAAGGATGTATATTATCCCCTCTGTTATTCATTATCTATAGGATCACATTATGAAAGAAAGTGGTATTCAACCTGATATCAAAATTGGAGATGTTAATGTCAGCTCTTTGCTTTATGTGGATGATGTTATATTTCTAAATAAATCTGCTACAAGTCTGCAAGATTACCTGACTAAATTGAATAACTTATAATAGGTATGGTATGAAGGTCAGCAAGAACAAGACAAAGACAATAAAAATAGGCAGAAGCATTGAAAATATCAACTGCATTGTGAATGCAGAACCTATAGAACAAGTGAAATATTTCAGCTACTTCAGCATGATTTTTTAGTGAAGATGGTAAATTAAATATGGAAATAGATATACAGAATTAACAAAGCTGGTATGGTAGGAAGTCAACTGAATAAATTTATATGGAATAAGGGAGAAATTAGTCAAAACACTAAATTAGCTGTATACAAGACAGTGTTCAAACTCATTTTAACTTATGGATCTGAGTGCTGGGTCAGAAGTAAAGCACTTCACCAAAGACTAGAGACTGCAGATATGAGAGTCCTGAGAATGATTATGGGTGTGATCAGATGGGATCAATGGCAATATCATATTAAAAATGAGGATATTAGGAAAGAACTTGACATTATTAGCATCTAGGAATATGTTAGCAGTGCTAATCTCAGGTGGTATGGTCACTTAAACAGAATTGGAGAGGAAAGATTAGCAAAACAAGTGTTCTCTGCCCAGGTTGGCAGGAAAAAGACCCAGAGGAAGACCAAGATATAGGTGGATTGTGACACGGTAAAAAGTGCCTTAGAAGATAGGAATATAAGATCTGATAATGTTGGAGTCTTAACTGGTAACAGGTTGATTTGGAGGAAAATTGTAGATAGGAAGTTAATAATGATGTAAATTTTTCATGTAGTACTATATCATATTCTGTACATTCCTTGATGGTACATGTCAGGGGATTTTGATGATGATGCCTGTTTTTTTTTTTTTTTTTTAAGATATTGTTCGTATTTAATTCAGTCTAGCCAGGACTAGGAACTAATGTTGCTATCATTTAATTCATTCATTGTTTGTCATGACACAGCCCATTATCAACAGAAAAATTTCCATGAGCTTTGTGTGTGATAGTGTGTACCTCCCATAATAATATAATGCTCATCAGTGGTGCATTCAGGATTTAATCTTGGGGGGTGGGTTGAGTAGTAGATTTGAGAATAGACACTATGCATTGCATACGATCTATTACTGAGCATTTGCATTGATCGCCAATACATGAAACCCGTGATCTCTGGCCCTGCTTGGGCAAACGAAGTGGCGCTTCGTCTGCTCAAGCACTACCTCGTTTATCTTCATAGTGGCTGTGATTCCCAAGAGCTATAGGGTATTCCTACCTTATGTGACTGCCTGTTAATTCATAAAGTAGTATAGAAATAGAAGACACGACAACATAAATAAAAAAAATGAATTTTAATTAGGAAAAGATTTTTGGAACCTTTTTTAGTGTTTTTTTTGGGGGGGCGCTGGTTCCCATTTCCCCCCTCTCCCCTTTGGGTGTGCCACTGAGACTCATTGGATATCAATCCTACAAAATACCATAAATATGCAGATTTATTAGTATTAAACAGCTGACATGAAGAAAATACAACAAAATTTATAAATGCCATAAAAAATGAAAGACACTAATATTTATTTAAGTTACCAATACATCAGGCCTTGTTCCATACTGAAGTGTACAACTTTATGCTTGGCAACATGGAATTGATGTCATTCTCATGCCCAGTTTAATGGGGGATATCCCATTTTCTGCCATATACACCCTTGCATTATTTAAAAACATGAGAGCTAGATCACAGGTTCAGTTTGATAATAGCAGGATTATCTGAATGTCAGCATGGCTTTATTATTATGGAGAAATTTAGTAATCTACTTATGTAAAATAGAGATGTATTGTGAAGGAGAGATGCATATCTAGATTTTGCATCATGTGTTGATACGCAGTTTAAGTCAGTGAAGATCTACTGATGAGAAAATCTATTCAGCCATTCTCTGACTTGGGCATTGTCCCTGAGTGTTCCCTAAAAAGCCTCGACTCAGTACAGTAGATAATTTAGCTTCATTAATGACATGTTTCTCATTAGTTTCATTCTTCTTTTTGACACAACCTGCACTCTCCAAGTGGAAAAATTCCATGGAGAAATTCCTTCCTCAGATACTACTGAAGGTTGACCAGAATCTTAAGAAGAAACTCAAATATTGCTAAATTCTTTCAAGATACTGCTCCACAGCTATCCACAACGCTGATATCTTTCTGTCGATCAGTCCATTCTTTATTTTGTTCACTGTCTGTTATTCAGCTCTGTTGCAGTTTTAAAACCAAGTTTGTCGTACAGCAAATTGTCAAAAAACCAAGCTGTCAAAATACCTATTCAAAATCCAGAAAAAGCATATATATATGCTTTCTCCTTAACTTCTTCCATTAGTCCATTATAAAATGTAACCAGAGTAATAAAACAAGGCTATCACTTTACAAATCTTTGTTCTTTTTCATAGAAATAAGGAGGTTCTGGTTCCATTGTATAATCCTCTGATTATGCCACACATTTCAAAAGGCTGGCAAAGATCTAGATGTGATTGACTAAAATTGTTAAATCTCTAGAATGTTAAATATGAAGCAGGGTTGAGACAATGCAGTTTTCAAAGTCTAGTAGATAGGAGGAAGAGGAATAATATGATAGAGACGTACAAGTTAGTAGGGTGTTGTCATAGGATTAACATTGAAGAGGTTTTTCATAAAATGGTGGGAGATGGGGGTAGAAACAAGAGATCATCCCTGGAAACTATAAGGAGGGTGTGGACAAGGGAGTGAAAAGCAGGTGTTTTGCATGGAGAGTTGTGAATGATTGGAATGCATTGCCTGACAGCTTGGTGTCTGCAGAGAATTTGAATGTGTTTAAGGCATGTATCATGAGCTGTGTGTGTGACAAAAAGGGATCTCCTACATGAGGCTTTGACTCCATGAAGTCTTAGGATGATAATAATAATAATAAAGAATTGAGTATTTAGGCTTATGTGCTGATTAACATTCATGTTACATTTTAATGGAATAATAACAGCACAGAGAAATAATTAAACAACACATTTAAATGTTTCAGTGTTTTATCTCAGTCACAGAGATATCTTTAGGAATACAATGTTAAAATTGTAACAACACACAAAATCACAGAAACGAGATTTGAATAAGTTAAGACTGAAGTCCTGTGAGGGATACCCTCTATAGGTGCTTTTGGCTATCCTTAGATGTTGAGTGGGAGGCCTAAGAATTAAAAGTTTTCCGATTTTTGGGAAGTTTAATACAACCATATAGATTAAGATTAGGCTGGATTTTAAGTCTATTATAGATACTAAAAAAAAGTCTCAGGTTTGTATTTGCTGTGATGGAGTATGGCAGATTCTTCTATCTCATTCTGTGCAAGGTATCCAATGCTTGGTCTACTAGACCTGACTGACCATAATTATAGCAGTGGATGTATTTTTTGTGTTCTTCTAGGTGATGTTAGCAGATCTCCCAGTCTGAACATATGATATGTCACAAGAACAAGGAACCTTGTAAACATCAACACCTGAAATAGAGAGGGGGAAAGAAGTTGATCCTTAGGAGAGCAGAGAAGAGATACCATCTTCAAATGAGGGTTTGAAAACATTGCAGACATTATATTTCATTAAAGTTCTGACTATTTTTTATGAAGTGCCCTGGATGTAGGGAATAGTGATGGCATTACTGTAGTCTTTCTGTTGAGGGAGGTGGAAGGGACAGATAATTTGTAGATTTTTTTAGCACTGTAACCATTGGACAGGAAGGTTTGGCAAATAAAGGCAAGTTCCACTGTAAGGGAAGCTTGGATGAAACGGAGGTTAGAGGCTCTGTTGGCAATGGTTTTGATGACCCCAATATTGTTGAGATTGGAAAGTTGATGTGTGACTACCTGTGTAGGTGGGTTTCTGTAAACTGAGAAAGAAACGTGCCATCCAGCAGACGTGTGATTAGAGTATCTAAGCTGTTTTTTTTTTTTCTTTTTTATACTGAACTGGATTCTGGGATGCTGACTGTTGAGATGGAGAAGCAAAGAGTCTAATGTGTCTGAGCCATGCCAAATAGAGAACACATCATCAATATATCTTAACTAAATAGGTTTGAGACTGGCAGTATCAAGAGCATGTTTTTAAAAATGCTTCATACAGAAATTGGCTAGAGGGGGGTGAGAAGGGAGAGCCCATTGAAGTACCTTCTATTTGTTTATATAAGGTGTCTTCCAGGAGAAGTAATCAGGATGGATAGCAAAATTAAAAAGATCAATAATGTTAGGAGGGAAATGAAAGCATTTTTCAATGAATTTAGACTGTCAGAAAGAGGAATATTTGTGAATAAGGAGGTAACATGAAAACTTACCAAGATATCATTGTTGTTTAAAACTAAATTCTGGAGTAATGATTTGTCAAATTTTTTATATAAGAAATATGGCCAGTAAGTGAAATTAAATTTTTGCTAACTGTAGTGCTAATTATAGGACAGAGAAGGTTTATGAGGACAGAGAAGAATTGGGTTTATGAATTTTTAGCAACCCGGATATCTGGGGAGCAGGAACTAAAAGGTTTGAGTTTTTTTAATAACTTCAGGAGGCCAAGATGTGACCTTTTAGTCCCTCCTGGATATATGGATTGCCAAAAATTCATATATTCATCCATCTGCATCTTGGTCTTCCTTGGGAGTTTTTCCCTGAAAACACAACCGACCATCTAGAGGGTTAGACGGTCGGTTGTGTTTTCAGAGAGCTCCCAAAAGCTAAGTATAATTTTGAGTGAAAATTAGAATATAGGTTAAAATCATAATGTAATATTGTCTAATTTTGGTAGCTTGTTGTGTCTGTGTGATTTTGGTGTGAATTCCGTTATTTAATTTAGTATTTAATGATACGTTTCATAGATTTGAATATGGTGCCAGTGCGACGTAAGATAATGGCATCCAAAAATACGACGCCATTATTCAAAAACTATAATGTGAGAGAGTTTGTCCAATATGATGTGTGTGAGATGTATGCATTCCCGAATGAGGCTGGAGTTTGGATTGAAAGTGATAGTGGTGGGAGAATGTGCAGAAAGTGTAAGCAAAGTGAGGAGTCGAAGTGTGTCAGGTTGTGAGATAGTTATGGTTGAAGAAAGCCAGAATGTGAGTGAAAATAGTGACTTGATAGGAAATTGCAATGTAGAAGATTGCAATGCGAGCGGTGATCAAAGAAAGAGTGAAAGCAACTATACAGAGAGAGAAAATGGTTTGAATGATAAAAAAAAAATGAGGAATTATTTGTAGGAAGTGAAATCGCTAGGTTGTGCGCAGCGGCAATTAGAGCACCTGCAAAACTCTTTCCAGAGTGATTCGGCTAACGTAAATAAACAGCATAAGAGCGGGAGAGTTTCTGAAATGAAGGAAAGATTGTTGTATGGTGACTCGTTATTAAGAGGAGTGATAGATGGGAGTTTAACTAAATCGTACTTACCAGGTGAGAAATTTAAGGATGTAAGTGAGAGTATTAGACCGCAAAAACAGAGAGTGAAAGAATTGATAGTTGTGGTGTTTACGAATGAATTGAAAGGAGATAAATTTTTTATGAGATAGGACTTGAAAGTATTGTTAAAGGTAGCGAAAGAAAAGAGTGACAGAGTTAGAATGGTGAGTCTGTTGCCGCAGTATGACAGAGAGGAGTTTAGAAGGAGGGCCATAATCGCAAATGACATTATGCAGACGGTGTGGTGTGGAATTCGTGGACGTGTGGAGTTTGATGGGCAAAAGGATTTATACAAGATAGATAGCCTGCATTTGAATGGACTTGGTGTGCGGAGACTGGAAAAAGTATTTCTGAATGAAGTAAAAATGGATGTGCAGAACCAGGGAAACTAGAACTACCAAGGAGGGGAGGGGAGGAGTGGATATGCGGACATTAGTGAGACAGTTGAGCTTAAGAATGTATATAATGTACCCGAGCCAGCACTAAGGGCAAAAAATGGGAATGGGACATTTAGAATAACGCATCAAGATAGGGGTGGGACAAAGGGATCACTGTATTTCATGTATACTAATGCCAGGAGTATTAGGAACAAGAAGGAAAAATTTTTGGCCTTGATTGGCTCTTCCTGGCCACAGATTATTGGCATTAGTGAAACTTGGCTGATGGAAGATGATATAGTTAGTGGGATAGAATGTGTAGGTTATAGTGTGTTTAGGAGGGACACCCCCCCATTTTAGGAGGGACAGAGAGAATAAAATGGGGGGGGGGTGTTACTGATGATAGCTGATGAACTGCAGCCAAGGAGAATTGAAGTTGTATCGCAGGATAGTGAAAGGCGCTCATTTGAGGCTATTTGGTGTGAGATTGAGTCTGGCAGAATAAAATATACAGTTGGGTGCTGCTATAGACCAGGTGATGGAATAGATGGTGGAGATAGTATGCATAAACAAATTGATGAAATGAGTGGAACGAGGGTAATTATTATGGGGGATTTCAACTATGGTGACATTGATTGGAAGGAGGAGAGGACACATGTGAGGAAGGAAATGGAATTTATTCAATTATTAAGGGATAACTATCCGAGACAGCATGTAATTGAAAATACTAGGGGTGTGAGAGTGCTTGATCTGGTAATAGCATCTCAGAATTTGACTGTAATGAATATGACCATATTGCCACCTATTGGTGAGAGTGATCATAAGGACTTGGGAGGTGACTAAAGGTGTGGAATTTTCGATTAAGACAGGGTATATGTGGAATTACCGTGCTGGCAAGTATCACAAGCTTAGGAGATTGCTTGGATCAGTGCCATGGCATGTACAACTGCAAGGGCTGGACGTCGATAGAGCATGGGAAGTGGTCAAGGAGCATTTACAGGAAGTTATGGCTGATTGTATACCTAGGGTCCGAATAGTAAAACAAGTAGGGGTTAAATGGATGAATAACACCATTAAGCTTGAGCTGCAAAAAAAGAAACAACTGTGGAGGGAATTTAAAGAAAGGGGTGACCTGCAGGCACACGAACGGTATAAAGTGCAGGCCATAAGGGTAACGAGTGTGGTAAAAAAAAGCAAAAGCAGATTATGAAAGGAAACTAGTGCAAGCTAAAGAGAATCCCAAACAGTTCTTTCAGTATGCTGCAAGCAAAAAAAAACTGTACACGGCAAAATGATTTTAAGGAATGACGATGGTAAGGAGGTTGCTGAATCAGTCAATATAGTGGAGTTACTGAGCGCGTACTTTGCAAGAATATATCATCCAGGTGGTGACATTGAAAAAATGAAGGAACCATTAGTTTGTATGGAAATTGTGATGAATGAAGTGGAGGTGAATAGTCTATTACAGAACTTTAATGTGAATACATCTGTGGGATTGGAACGTATACCGGCATGGGTCTTGCGTGAGGCAGCTAAGGAATTATCAATGCCCTTGACCATGTTGTTTAATCTGAGTCTCGGGTCTGGTTTAGTCCCGAAGGTGTGGAAAGAGGGGAAAATAGTTTCACTGCATAAAGTAGGATCCAAGACTACGGTTGCAAATTACCGACCAATCAGCATATCAGAAGTCGTTGTCAAGGTCTTGGAGAAAGTAGTCAAGGGAAAAATACAGGAATGGATTGATGAAAATGAGATACTGTACGGGGGACAGCATGGCTTTGTGAAGGGTAGATCATGCCTCAGTAACTTTCTCAAGTTTTATAACAAGGTGACAGCTGAACTGGATAAGGGTAATGGGTTTACAGTGATACTGCTGGACCTGGCAAAGGCATTTGACAGGATACCACATGGAATTCTAATCCGTAAACTACAACATATGGGAATGGATATAGGGTTGATGAGATGGATAGGTGGGTGGTTGATGGAGAGATATCAAAGAGTAGTTTATTCAGGAGTAGAGTCCAAAAGACGGCCTGTGACTAGTGGTGTGCCGCAGGGTTCTGTTCTTGGACCACTGCTGTTTAATCTGTTCACTAACGATATAGGGAAGGATCTAAGTGGAACAGTTCATTTGTTCACTGATGATTCAAAGTTTGGTAGGGCAATAGTGAATGCAGAAGATGTCAAAATCTTGCAGGATGACTTGGATAGATTGAAGTTCTAGGCTAAGGAGAATGGATGTCAATTTAATGTGACAAAATGTAAGGTTATGCATTTTGGGGTGAAAAGATTAGCAGCAGTATACCACATTGGTGAAACTGTACTCCAGGAGATTGATGAGGCTAGGGACTTGGGAGTGTTGGTGGATAGGGAGATGAAGTTTAGGGGGCACATTGCAAAAGTAGTTATATCAGCTCATCAACTCACTTGGTTGTTGAAAAATACCTTGACGAGCAGAGACAAGCAAGTTATTGTACCTCTGTACCGAGTCTTGATAAGACCTCATCTCGACTACTGTGCCCAGATTTGGTCACTTCGGTTTCTTCTTGATGGGGAGGAGGTGGAGAGGATCCAGAGGCGAGTGACTAAGATGATAGCAGGTCTATGGAATGAACCATATGAGAACAGGTAGAAGATTTGTGGATTGCGGAAACTAGTTGATAGGCGGAAAAGGGGAGATATGATTGAGACATTCAAATTGCTAAAGGGATTCTATAGGATTAATTCAGAGGATATTTTTGAGATCAGGACTGGTGGTGGGAGAACTAGGGGACACCTATGGAAGCTGAGAAAGAGTGTGGTTATCAAGGATATTAGAGCTGGGTTCTTTACTTTTAGAGTGTTAAATGAGTGGAATAAGCTACCAGAGTCTGTTGTGGGTGCAATGATAGTGAATGAGTTCAAGGCAAGGTATGATAGAGACTGTGAGAATGTCGTATAGTTGTGTGGACATGATGTTTAGAGCCTCCCTCGATGAGTCTAAGGACTCCCTGGAGTCGCCCGAAATAATAATAATAATAATAGATTGGTGCATTGGATTGGAGACTGGCTATCTGATAGGTATCAAGTTGTGTATGGGGGGGGCGATATCCAGGAAAAGGAAAGTCACTAGTGGAGTGCCTGAGGGGTCTGTTTTAGGTCCATTGCTGTTTAACTTGTATATTAATGATATAGGTGAAGATTTGGATGGAGATATTCAGTTGTTTGCAGATGATGCAAAGTTGGGACGAACCATGAAGTGTAGTGAAGATGTGGCCTTACAAGAAGACCTGAATAGATTGAGTGATTGGGCACGGAAATGGGGATGTGAATTCAATGTTGCAAAATGTAAGGTTTTAAAATTTGGAAAACAAAGATGGGATGCAGAATTTATGCTTGGTGAAAATATATTGTTGGAAGTAGAGGAAATAAGAGATCTGGGGGTGATAGTGGATAGGGATCTAAAATTTAGGGGACACATTGCCAAAATTGTGAAGACAAAACAAAGGCTTCTGGGAATGATGCAGAGGACACTGACATGTAGAAGTAGGGAGATTCTTGTTCCGTTGTATAAGGTTTTGATTAGGCCACACATGGACTATTGTGCCCAGATTTGGTTACCGGGTTTTCAGGAGGAAGAGATGTTGGAAAGGGTCCAAAGGAGACTGATTAAGGTAGTTTCTGACCTCTGGAATGTCGAGTATGAGGAAAGATTGAGAAGATGTAATTTGCAGAGTCTGGTGGACAGGAGGAAGAGGGGAGATATGATAGAGACCTACAAGTTGGTAAGGGGAGAAAAGGACCTCCCAGATGAGTCTTTGACTCCATGAGGTCTTGGGGTGGTAATAGTAGTAATAATAATAATATTAAGATTAGCTAACAACAGCCTTGGACCTATTTTGCCATAGAAATAAAAAATAATAAGTGCATATCCTTTATGCTCGTTACCTCTATATTCAATGGATTATTTCTCTTCTGTGTATTAGAAGCTTTCCCACAATTAGTACATCTGTTATCTCTAAAATATTAACTGTGCTAGAACTATTTGTTCAGACATCAGCCTCATCACTGTCTCACATTTGAAAACAGATTTCTTTCCCCCTCCCTCACCTAACACAATCAACAAACTCCATATTCATCCCTTAAACATCCCAAAACTGATCCCAAAAAAATCTATCATCATCTTGCTGTCTTAAAAATGTTCTTAAAAGATAAAACATTCAAACCTTACCAAAAATTATCTACTCTCACCTGTTCACCAAAAGACCCCTCTCCATCACTTAAATTATTGTGGCATCTGCAGGATGCACTGTTTCTGAAAATTGGTATACTTTGCCAAACTGCAAAATATATATCCAATATACACCACAGCTGCTCAGAGGTTGCAAACCGTGCTGGTTGACTATCATCATATTTAAGGTGGGTAAAACATCAATTTCACAAATGCGGATTTAAATCTAAGATACTATTTTGAACATGCCTCATGGCCCTATATATCTGGATGAGAGTTACTATGAACCGAACAATCAAGATTTCTTTACTCAGCCTGTAGAAGGCTAGTTAGGACCTAGGATTATGCAGTTTGATACTCATTCTGTTGTTTATCATCTCTGTTTCCATATAATATGCATATTCATATATTTATGCCTATCAAGATGCTTTGGTGACTAAGGCAAAATTGAATAAAATTTAGTTAATTGTTCCTGTTTCATGATGCTAAGAGTGATAAGGAATGATTCTAAAATGGAGTTACAGTAAAAAAATTAAATAAATAAAAAATAAACCCAAAATGACTTGCCATAAGTGGATACTGGAATTACTATTAGTAGGTAGCATCTGTTCTCCAACCAATGAGTTGCGAGTTTAAATTTTTCGTAAGCAGAGTTGATGATCTCATCACTCTACTTACTGGAGGCCTGAAGTTGTTCATTAAAAGTTCCATATTTTGTCTTTTAAACCAGGATTAACATTCCCAGTAACCCTGCTCTACAGCCAAACATGGAACTTTTTATGAGCACATTAGTATGTTCAAGGTATAAGTACATTAATACTGTAGGCTGGATAAAGTCGGAAAACACCAGGTCATTGAAGTGACAGAGGACCCCCAGCCCTCTGAACTTCTTCCCTCTTCACATGACAAAAGCCAGCTAGCCAACAACAACTGAAGACATCGCTATTTCAAATTCCAGTGGCTTTCAGAAGGTCAGAAGGAAGAAGAGAAAGAAAAAGTCCCCTGCAGCAGATCCTGAAATAATACCTCAGACCTTGGAAACTACAGCTCCTATGGACACATCAGCACTATCTCATGAAAGAACAGAGACAGATACATTGACACAGCCCAAAGAGAGGATTCCACCAGTAATCTTGAGATCTAAAGAAAAATGGTTGTCACTTGCAGAGACGATGAAGAACAATAACATCAAGTTCTCATCAGCTAAAAACACCGACGATGGAGTCCGCATACAGCCCAAAGGAGCAATGGACTACTGCCAGCTCACCAGACTTATGGATGAACAGAAAGTTTCATATCACACATACCAACTGAAAACTGAAAAAATCTTAAGGTAGTCATCAGAGGTTTGGTAGAAAACATAACATCTGAAGAGATAGCTACTGACCTCAGATCACAAGGCTTGGAGCCGATCAAGATTTCTCGCATGTATCGAGCAGACAAGCGCCCCATGCCTCTGATCTTAGTGGAGATCAGTAAAGACCACAGAGAAATTTACGACCTTACGATAGTCTACAACTTAGTCATCAAGACCAAACCACTCAGAAGAAAGGCATCCGTCGGTCAATGCCATCGCTGCCAAAAATTTGGGCATGCACAAAAGTTATGTAAAGCAGATTACAAGTGCGTGAAGTGCAGTGACAGCCATCCCTCGCACACTTGCACAAAATCACGGTCTACACCTGCTAAATGTGCAAATTGTGGCGGCCCACATCCATTTGGGATGTAAATTATAAAGGCTGCTCAATTCGCCCATCTAACCTATGGAAGACAAGAGTGGCGTTAGCCCCGCCCACTCAGATTCAAGCCATGAAACCACTGGAAATCACAGTGCGGGGTGTTACAGCCGATAAAACATACGCTTCTAGGTCTCTCCGCGAATTTTACCCGGAGCCTCGACAGCTTACAGCCAAAACTCTGCACTGATTCTTGCTCCCTCACTAGGGGAGATGCTAATGGCCCTTAGCAATATGAACCCTAGCCAAGCCGACACTAAGAAATTCCTCAGGAATACCCATGTTATCTTCTCCATGATCAACAAATGA
Organism: Typopeltis vanoorti; assembly: GCF_054136105.1. Classification (NCBI taxonomy): domain Eukaryota; kingdom Metazoa; phylum Arthropoda; class Arachnida; order Uropygi; family Thelyphonidae; genus Typopeltis; species Typopeltis vanoorti. Next base: position 32,387,838 of record NC_143567.1, on the reverse strand, counting down.
CATGCTCTCCTGCATCTCGATGCTGATATCCCAGATATTTCCACATTGCTCCGTAACACTACCACTACTTATTCACCTAAGCAGCTTTTCATTCCAAGCAACTCATTCAGGAGTTTTCTAAGAGCACCCGAAAGCTGCTCTGCCTTTCGGCTCAGGCGCTTCTGCACTGCCCTAAATAGGGTGAGCCAAGTGCTCGTTAATTTTTAATACAAATCTATTTCCTAGCGTTGAAGGGATAGGAATCCATGGGATTGATGTCCATCAAGACACAGAAGTTAACAGCTGGATAGCCTTTCATGAGTAGGATTTTACATGTCTGCCAGGGGCGTGCCAGTAGTGTCCAGCACCTGTGTGCAAAACTTTAGTTGGCGCCCATACCCTCCTTCCAATAAAAAAATTACTTTAAAAAAACATTTTTTTTAAGTATTTCCTCCTCTTTGGTGTTTTTACCATATCCTGGCACCTGTGTGCATCGCACATATGGCTGGCACGCCCCTGATGTCTGCATATCTACACATTTACTCCTAGCTGCCCGTGTTATCAACGTAGCATAAGTTTATGACCCCTGGTAGGTAGAATACATGTTAAATAATAATAAATAGTGGATGCTATTTTGTGGTTGTCAAATACAAAATTATGCATCCTAGCTTGAAGATTCCAGATGACATGGTGATAAGATTTTAGTATTTTTCTGCAAAAGATTAATGAAATTGTGGATCTCAGATGGATAGAGTATTGGTTCAGGGACTGTATTACAAAGGTGATAAATGACTCAGGATATGGCAAAATTGAAATGAACACTAATCTGCAAAGATATAAGAAATCATCATGCCTCATTACAAGGCATTGATATGATTGCATCTGGTGCTGTGTTTAAAGAAATAGTGAAGAGGATACAGAAGTAAATAACCAAGATGATATCAGCACTGTGGAGTTTATAAGAATGTGAACTATTAATCCTGTGAATAGGTGAGGGTTGAGTTAATATGAGAGAGACAAACTGTTAAAGGGATTTTTTAGCATGGAGGTGGGTGAAATCTTTCAGTATGGAAGGATGGGAGAGAATAAAGGGCCATATCTGGAAGCTAAGAATGCAGTTAGCAAATGGGCAAAGGCTAGATTTTTCTCTTTGTCAATGAGTTGAATGGTTGAATAACCCTAAGGACAATTTTATCATGGCAGTACAATAAAGCCTTTGAGTATATTTTAAAGTCATCATTCTTTACAAGGAAACAGATATTAAAATGATTCCAGTAAGTATATATTCAATAATTTTACTTTTCCTTTCAGGTTGATCGTGTCCCAGCATGGCCGCTCACTGCACATAGTGGATAGTCATCAGTTTCTTGATTCTCCAGAGTGGTTTGGGGTGTGTAGTGATGATTATTATCAGGTGGGTAAGCCAAGTTGATATATTGTAACAGACTAATGCATAGGAAAGTGTATTATTACAGTTGCTTCCCTTGAGTGTGTATATGGAGATAAATTATATTGTTACTGTGATTCAAGTTATATTTGAACATGGGAAAGTGAGAAAGGATCTGCTAATAAATAATGTCACTTTATTTATTAGTGATTAGCAGTAGATAAGTAGAACGCATTGTGAAAGACTGTGATGCTCCTATTTTGAATTCAAAGGAAGATATGATAAACAGAGCGGTTGACAGTAATAGCAGACCTTCTTTGAGATATGATTTTATGGAGGTCAAATAATAGTGATGATATGATATCAGTAATTTCTTGCAAAATTAGTAACACTCAAATCAATTTTTGTGAGATAGCTCCATTATTTTATCTACCAATCTTCAGAATATCAGTGATTTTTTTTTTTTTATTGAAATCCCACCCAAAAATCTGTTATACATCAGTACCGTGAGTGAACCAATCTTGAGATAATAATCAAGGAATCCTATTCTAGAGACCTAACATGGGACATTTCCAGGCCACTCAGTGCCTCTAGAGAGCAGCATGATGAACTTACACTGGGAATTGAAAATCATCTACCATCTAAAGACCACAGATTTTTTATAAATCCAGTTTTGCTAATTGAGTATACTACACTCTTTTTTTTCTTTTTTGACAAATTTTAAATAGTCAAAATAAATCTACTGGAAGCAAAATACCTTCAGGAACATAAACTGTTTCTGTTTGCAAGAGACATTTAAAATCCAGTGTGGATGGACCCCACCTTAAGTTGCATTTCACTATTTTTATTAATATTATTATTTAGGCCTCCAAGGAGTCAAAAGACTCATCATGGGAGGTCCTTCCTAGAAAACACAAGTCTATCAAGACTCATCGTGGGAGGTCCCTCCTAGGAAACACAAAGTCTATCATACCACTCCTTAAACTCATTGACCATTCTCGCTCTCACCACTCTATCAGGCAATGCATTCCATGGTTCAACCACCCTCCATGCAAAGAAACCACTCCTCACCCTCTTGCTCACAGTTTCCTTTCGTAACTTCTAGGGATGGCCCCTTGTCATCACTCCTTCCCGCTGTTCAGCCATGCGAAAGAACTCTCCAGTTTCAACCCTATAACTACCTCTCAACAGTTTAAAAGTCTCAATCATATCACTTCTCCTTCTTCTATCCACCAAACTCTGCAGTCCACATTCCCTCAAAATGATTCTCATAACTAACATTGTACAGTCCTGAAACTGTCTTTGTTATCTGCCTCTGTACTCCTTTCCACAGTTAATTTATCCCCTTCAAATCCTGGGGACAAAATCTGAGAACAATAGTCTAAGTGTGGTCTGATAAGGGTCTTATACAACTCTTTTATCTCTGTAGGTCAGCATCCTTCTCATTATTGTAGCAATCCTCTGTTTTACCTTCACCACCTTTGCAATATGTCTCTTGAATTTCAGGTTTCTATCAATCATCAACCCCAGATCTTTTGTCTCCCCTACTTCCTCCAGTATAATATCTCCTCCAATAGAGTATGCAGTGTCCTCACGAACCTTACATTTTGCTGCATTAAACTGACACCTCCCATTCATTTGCCCATCTGTCTATCTTATTCAAATCCTCTTGCATGACTACCACATCTGCACTATTAGTAATAACGCTTCCCAGCTTCACATCATCTGCAAACAACTGAATATCCCCTTGCAATCCACTGACAATGTCACTGATATGAAGGTTAAACAATATAGGTCCCAGTACTGAGCCCTGTGGCACTTGTAACCCTCTTCCTCCTTGAAACTGTCCCACCATACACAACTCTCTGATACCTATCGGACAGCCAATCCTGAATCCAGTTGACCAACCTGACATCCAAACCAATGTACTGCACCTTAAATATGAGTTTATCATGTGGCACCCTGTCAAATGCCTTCACTAAATCCAAGAAAATGGCAGTATATGCCTTTCTGTCATCTACTGCTCTTGTAACTTTATTATAAAAGGCTAGCATATTACTAAAACAAGAGCACCCCCTCACAAATCTATGTTGACTCTCACAGATAACATTACCCTCATCTGCCCAATGTTGTATACCGTCCCTAACTAATTTCTCCAAGATCTTAACAACTATTGATGACACACAAACTGGCCTATAATTAGACATTACCAGTCTGCTACTGCCCTTATGCAATGGCATTATCTTACCTTGCTTCCATTCTCTGGGCACCTTTCCTGTAGCCAGACTTTCATTGAAAAGCCAGGTCAAAGGAGCTGTCAGTTCCTCAGCACATTCTCTCAAAACTCGTGGTGAAATACCATCCATCCCACAGCTTTACTGACATCCAGAATACTCGGTATTTGGAACATGTTCTCCTCTAAACCTCAAACCTGTCCTATCCCTCTAGTATTAAAATTTACTCCTTCAGGATGAAATACACCAATAAAGTGTTCATTGAACAATTCCACTATGTCCTGTTCATCAGTCACTCTATTCCCATTGTTATCCCACAATGTCATTCTTCCACAATCGTTTCTCTGCCTACTGGCCACATAGCTAAAAAATGCCCTAGGATTTTCTTTGGATCTTAGTGCCAATCTCTTCTCATATTCCAGTTTTGCCTTCCTCACCATTCTGGTCACTCTCCTGGCCTGCGTCTTATATTCTTCGTGTATCTGTCCTCCACCCCTCTCCTTGTATATCTTCCATAATCTCTTTTTCAACTGCAATTCCTGTTTAATATTGTTTGTCATCCACTTTACACCAAATTGTGTCCTCTTCTTCACTTGTGGAATATAGCTTATTGCTGCTAACAAATATTCCTTCACAATTTCCCAAGCACTAATGATATCCTGGCCTTCCAATTCCTCTCTGTTGTGTAAGGACAGAACTGGAGATGGGCTTTCTCATGAAGGAATCAGTATTTTTGTGGAAAACCATATCCCTTTTTAACACAACCAACTTACCACCACTCTTAAAACAGTAGCTATCTGCCTGTCATTAGGATTTTTTTTTACAATATATTCCATTTATGTACTATTAGGTTTTGAGTTAACTCATACCAACTTCAGTAATATTATACTGCAATTTTATATTTAAGTTGCAGCAGGGGCGTGCCAGTAGTGTCCGGCATCTGTGTACAAAACTTTAGTTGGTGCCCCTATACCCAGTAGCACAGTAGTAGTGTCCGGCGCCTGTGTGCAAAACTTTAGTTGGTGCCCCTATCCCCCCTCCCTTCAATTAAAAAAAATCACTTAAAAAAAAAAACGTTTTTTTTTTTTAAGTATTTCCTCCTCTTTGGCACCTATTTGCATTGCACATATGGCTGGCGCGTCCCTGAGTTGCAGCAGCAAGAGAGAGAGTACAAATGGATGGGAAAGGCTAAATTGCTGAGCATATGTTTAATAATAATGCTTTCTTTTATATATACCTTCTTTCATTTCTTTCACATGCTTACTTGCTCATATTCCAGTAGATCGTGATTTCCCTTCCACTCCACATTTCATAAACCATCTTCTCCTCCACAAGTGCCCAGTTAGAAAATTGGATAGGCTGACTGGATTACCTTTCTTGCAAAATTTAATCCTGAGACAGTCACCAAACATGAGAAAGCAATGATTCATTTTAACAGATTATATCACCCCAGTGACAACTGCAATTCCAAACAACAACAACAACAAAAAAAAAATAACTTAGTTTTCACTATCTGAAACCATGATAAAACTTGTGTGCCAAACAGCCAAAAAAAAAAAAGATGCAATATATTTCAGACATGCCCTACCACATTAAAGCTTAAAAATTTTATTTGACTTGGACCAAAGTATGTTACTTTAAACATCTGAGTCTCAAAAGTAATCTTAGATCCAGTCTACATCTATTAGTCATGCAGCCAATTACAAAAGTAGTATGACACAAAATCTGGAAAATGAAAAGTAGAGAATACTGATTGTACAATGTTTAGGCAAACTGGTTGGGCATGTAAAAAGGTGATCCTGATGGGAAACTTTAATTATAAGAACATAGAATGGATTTCATTCAGAATTTTGAATTGTGACTGGTTCTCCATTCACAACTGTATTGTGAATGGAGAACCTATAGAACAAGTGAAACATTTCAGCTACTTTAAGCATGATTTTTAGTGAAGATGGTAAATGAAATATTGAAATAGATAACAGAATTAACAAAGCTGGTATGGTAGGAAGTCAACTGAAAAAATTTATATGGACAGAGAAATTAGTCAAAACACTTCTTCTTCTTCGCGTTATTCCCGCTTCCTATGCAGGGTCCGTGTGTTACTTAGATGCGACATCTTGTTAGTACTACTCCCAACCGACCCGTCGCCTGGTCTGCCGCTGGGGGGGGATATATTTTTGACTGTAGAGGCGTATGTTCACGGGCCGGTTTGCCTGCTTGCGGGATGAAAAACGCCAGATAAACTGGCGGAAAAACCCTACTGACCGCGCCCAAGACCGGCTAACTTGGCTATGCCTGAGGAAGATCCTCAAATTCCTCACGTCTATAACGGGATTCGAACCTAGGACACTCCTTCCCCAGACATATGGTTGCGAAGTGCAAAGCCACTAGGCTAACCGCGCGGTCAAATTAGTCAAAACACTAAATTAGCTATATACAAGACAGTGCTCAAACCAATTTTAACTTATGGATCTGAGAGCTGGGTCAGAAGTAAAGCACTTGACCAAAGACTAGAGACTGCAGATATGAGAGTCCTGAGAAAGATTAGGGGCATGAACAGATGGCAATATCATATTAAAAACGAGGATACTAGGAAAGAACTTGACATTGTCAGCATCCAGGAATGCATTAGCAGAGCTAATCTCAGGTGGTATGGCCACTTAAACAGAATGGGCGAGGAATGATTAGCATAACAAGTGTTCTCTGCCAGGGTGGCAGGAAGACCAAGATATAGGTGGATTGATATGGTAAAAAGTGCCTTTATAAGATCTAATAATGTTGGAGTCTTGACAGGTAACCGACGGGTTTGGAGGAAAATTGTAGATAGGAAGTTAGTAATGATATAAATTTTTCATGTAGTACTATCATATCCTGTACACCCCTTGAGTGTACATGGCAGGAATTTGAATGATGATGATGAACATAGAATGGAAGGAGGAGATAGTATACAGAAGTGAGGGAGAGTGAGTGTGTTGAATTTCTGAAGAATAAATATCTTAAGCAGCATGCGACTGAAGCAACTAGAGACTTTATTGTTTGGATTTGGTGATAACCTCACAAGATGTAGTTGTTATAGTTGTTAATGAGCTATTGGCATTGCCAGTTGGTGAGAGCGATCATGAGGTACTTGTTTGGGAAGTGGTTAAACAAGGAAAGGTTACTGTCAATAATAGATATATGTGGAAGTATAAGGTGGATGATTATGGGAAGCTATGTAGTCAACTAGTATCAACACATTAGGTAAATGAGTTGTGCAGAAAAGACGTTGGCAGTGCATGGAAATTCATAAGGCAGTATATGGCATAAGCAATGTACAATGTAACTGCATACCAAGGGTTAAATGAGTAAATAGAGTAGGAGTAGCATGGATGAGCCATGAAATCAAGCAAGCTGTGTTGGAAAAGAAAATGCTGTGGAGGAAGTACATAACAGTTGGTTGTGATCAGATCCATGAAGATATAAAGTGCAGACTAGGAAGGTGACAAGCATGGTAAAGAAAGAAAAGGTACAGCAGAGGAGATTGGCTGGTCAGGCTAAGTTAATTCCAGAGAATTCTGCTATATGGCAAGCAAGTAAGAGAAAGAATAATATGGCAGGTTGATGCTGGTGGATAGTCATGGCAGTAGAGTAACCGTTGCAGAGGATATAGTGAAATTATTAAATGAGCAATTTATCGTCATATACCATACTGCTGTAAATGATGCCTTGCAATATATAGAAGGGAGGCAAGTATTAGGAGAATTGGAAGTGAAAGAATCAGAGGTGTATCAGATATTGAGTTAGATTTTGTTAAGGCTGTTAGAATGGATGGCATTTCACTACGTATTCTCAAGGAATGTGCACAACAGTTAGCTATCCCTTGATCTGGTTATTTAATGAAAGTCTTGTAGTAGATAAGGTTCCTAAGGAGTGGAAAGAATGCAAAATAGTGCCACTCCACAAGCATGGCTCTTGGACAGAAGTTTCCAATTATAAACCAGTCTGTATAACTCTGTATTATAACTGCAGTTGTAATCAAGGTGTTGGAGAGATTGGTTAGGAATAGAATACAAGATTGGGTTGATGGACATAGTAGATATTTTTTATGATGGTCAGCTTGGATTTTAAAGGTTTAGCAATTTACTTGCATTTTATGACAAGGTGATGAGTGTGTCAGATAAGAGAGAATCATATACAGTGATATTCTTGGACTTTGCAAAAGCATTTGTTCAACTACCACCACATGATAAGTTAGTATACAAGCTACAGATGATGGGAATAGATAGGTATATTAGTCAGATGGACTGGAGATTGGCTCTGAATGATACCAGCAAGTTGTGTATGATGGAGCACTCTCTCAAAAAGGAGAGTAACCAGTAGTGTATCCCAAGGTTCTACTCTTGGACCGCTGCTGTTTAACTTATTGGTAAATGATATATCATGTGGACTGACTGGGAATATTCAACTGTTTGCTGATGATGCAAAGTTGGGGATAATTATAAATAGTACTGCTGATATTCTCTTCAAGAAGATTTGGATAAACTTTTGACTTGAATAAAAGAGTAGGGTTGTAATGCAAGGTGTTGCATTTTAAAATGCAGAAATATAAGGCTGTACTATATTGATAGTGCAGAACTGCAGGAAGTGGATAAGATTTGAGAGTGATCGTTGTCAGCAGACTGGAGTTTAGGGAGCATATTACAATGTTGGAATATGAGACTGCACATCATAATGTTGCTATGATATGAAGTACTCTGACATGTAGGAATAAGGAGGTGTTTGTGTCACTGTATAAAGCATTGAACACACTATTGTGTTCGGATTTGGTCACCTGGTTTTCAATATGATGTTGGAAACATTGGAGAGGGTTCAGAGAAGAGTGACTAAGACAATATCAGGACTCTGGAATGCTGCCTATGGAGAGAGGTTGAAGAAATGTGGATTGCAGAGTTTGGTGGATAAAGGTGGAGGAAAAGATGGGATGTGATAGAGACATTTAAGTAAATGAAGGGATTTTATTGGATTAATCCAGAGGGGGGGATTATAAAAAAAAAAAAAAAAAAGTAAAAGGCAAGAGGGGAAGAACCAGAGGCCATTCTTGGAAGTTGTGTAAAAGTCTGAAGAGGGGTCAGGAGTAATTTGTTACATTGAGAATTGTCAGTGATTGGAATGCATTACTGGAATATGTTGTTAATGCAGGGAGTGTTATGGATGTTAAGATTCTGTATGATAGATTTGTTTTCATTTAAATGAACCTCTCACAATAAGTCTGCCAATTCCATGGAGGGTGCAATGATAATAATTTTTACCCCCTACACTGGGAAGTTTGATATGACATGCATTGAACTGTCATTCTTGGCATCAGTGTAAGCAACATTACCAATACTCACTAGGATATTCTTCTGCCATGGGAGGTTTGTACTCCATGCTGCTACTTACTAAACCAACTAAGATACTTGCTTACTCTATTAATCTGTGTTCGTATATTTCATGCAAACAAAATAGAGTGTTTTGATTTCTGACCTGTTTATACTGGTTCAAGACCTGAGTTCTTTCTTGGATGTACTGTTGGTTTTATTCACCAGGTTCTCTCAAGTCAGATTCTGCTTTCTCATAAAACCAGAAATGGCATCATAGTTTAATAGATTCTGAATCCACAATAAAGCTTCAGGTTTAATATAAAAAAATTTAAAAAAAAAAGCCATCTTAGTTCTAGAATAAGAGAATAATTATCATGTTGTCTAGGCTAAATTGTCACATTCAAAGTATGGGGAGTCGGTTCATTTCTATTTGTGGAGCATTTGTTTGCATCTCCTATGACCGGCTCTGATCCATTTAAGTGTACACACAGATACCTTGAAAGTTTAAATCCTTTTAGTCTGGTACTTGACATGTGAGTTAGAAGCATGTTTCTGGCAGTATAGTTTCTGGGCTGATGTGAAATCAGAGACTTCATGCAACATTGCCACACCAGTTTTCCAGTCAGGTTGTCTAGATTTCAGTCTGAGTAGAGCTTGGAAATGGGTAAGTCAGTGTTCTTAGTAATTTTACTCCAATATGAATGAGGAGGAGCATATTGCTAAGTGTTGGAAAACAATAAGTTGGCAGTTGAGATGAACATCAACCAGTGAGGTGTGAGCACTTAATTCATACTGGAGCATGGGATTCTGCTGTGGGATACATTCTTGTGTGTAATGCACCTGGCATCTGTATTCCATGAAGAATCTGCTAGTTTACATAAAGATGTTATTGTGAGTTTTTAATATGCCATTGATTTTTGTTGAGTGATCTTTGAAAGTCAAGGATCTGTCAAGAGTCACTCCAAGATACTTTGGGGTTCTGTTGTATTTTACCATGCTATTTCTGAAGTAGACTTTAGAACCATAGTCCAATTGGCTGTTAATTAAATTAAATATAGAAATAATGGTGGAGAGTCAGTTGAATAAATTTATATAGAATAAGAGAAAATAACTAAAGCAGTAAACTAGCAGTATACAAAGCAATGTTTGAATTTAACTTAACCTATGGATTTAAGAGTTTATTTACAAATAAAGCAGCTAATTATTTGCTAGAGACTACATATATGAAAATTCCAAGAAAAATTAGTGGAGGAACAGAATGGTATCCATGGCAGCATTGTATTAAAAATGAGGATAGCAGGGAGGAACTTGACAATGTTAGCATTCTAGAATGTACCAGAATGATTTTCAAAACAGGTATTGGATACCAAAATTGCAGGAAAAAGCCACAAAGGAAGACTGAGATCAAGGTATTGCGTCGGTGAAAATGTTTTGTTCTATCTCATCTACTACTACTACAGTGGATTGTAGACATGGATTGTGTGTGTGTGTGTGTGTGTGTGTGTGTGTGTGTGTGTGTGTGTGTGTGTGTGTGTGTGTGTGTGTGTGTGTGTGTGTGTGTGCAACACCTTAGTCAGTTGGTAATTTCTTTGTAAGAGTCCCAGCAAACAGCCATAGTTTTCAGTCTGTATGAACATGTTATGATAATCTTATATGTTATAGCATTCTTAATTCTTAATAGCATTCCATGGATGTCATTTTAAGTATTGCTTGCTGTTCTGTCATTATTTAAAAATAATTTTAATTAATACTGAAATTTGGTAAGTATGAGAAATCTTAGTAGAAAGAAACTAAAATGTTAATTAGTAACTTTAATAGTTTTAATTAATGTTAATTAAGAATATTGCAACATTAGTTTAATTGATAATTCTTAATTTGAAAATATTCTGTCAATAAGCTGTTTTGTTTAACTAGTAGTTGTTGTTTGCTGCTGCTGTGCTAGTAATGCAGTATTTTTGTGACTAATAAAGTCAATGTTTCCTGATTCTTTCCAATAATTATTATATTTAAAAAAATTAAATTTTTATAATGCTAACCAAGATATGCTAATATAGGTATCAATAACTGCGCTTGAAGAGTGTCGGCTGTTACTGTGGCATCGTGACAAGTTGAAACTTACTATTTGTGGCAATCAATTTTTGCAAGCTGTGTTTGATAACCTTCTTGGAAAGGATGTAGTGAAAAAACTAATGCTAATGACAGAAACTTCTTGTAATGGAGTACCACTAGGTGATGAAATTTTCTCAGAGACAGCAAAGTTGTTAGCCAAGTCAAAAGAAGGAAGAACAGGCATGGATGTCATGTTGACTCGCCACATCAGCAGTAAGATTTTTTATTTTCATATGCAAAATTAACTATTTTGCAATGCTCGATTTAATTTCTTTGAATGGTAAAGAAAGCTTTTTTATGCAAAATTAACTATTTCCATATACTCATGAAGATATTGCATATGCTTTTATGCAAAAACTTTAAGCCTATCGAATATAAAGCTATTTTAATATTAGTAATAGTAAAAAAAAAAAAATCTGGTACTTAATTTTAGTCATGGCAGAGACTGTGGCCAACCGAGCAGATAGCTCCACTGATAATGTTATCAGTGTTCACAAAATTACATAATATCTACTATCTGTTGCATGACAACAAAAAGCTCCTGTGGATAGAATTGTTGACCTTAAATTTATTATTGAAACTAGAGCTGATGCATGGTGAATAGGTACATATTATGTCCATATGGGACATTTCACAACTTTTTCTCTTCACTGTAATGCAGTAGCCTTCAAACTTCCAACATATGTGGAACACTCTTATCTCTAAATATTATTTCTGTGGAACTCTATTTGGTATGGTATACATGATTGTCATCTCATCTTCCCTTTCTTAGTAGGCTCAGCAGCCTGTTAAGGCTAAGCAAATTGGCCTCTTAGAAACTCGATACTACTTGCGTTAGGGTGGTTAATCCTATCTGCATCATGCACTATGGCTGTAAATTGCATGTGTTCTTCTGGTTGGTTTGCCAATTTTTCAAAATAAAAAAAAAAAAATCAGTGTTTTTAGAGTAAAGAACATTGCAATCTATATCTATCTATCGTGTGTGTGTGTGTGAGAGAGAGAGAGACTTCAGTTGAAAAGTTCCGGTAAAGGTTCTCATTCTAGAGGATTCAAATCCAGGTCTTTCCAATCAGTCTATACTGACTGAGCTTGTGGAGGCTTGCCTATATTAATGTACATTTTTATTTATAAAAACATGCACCAAATTAGGTTCATTTGCATAGTAGTACACAATTTTTCTATTTATCACATTCTCATTGACAGAAATTCTTATTCATGAAAGGACCAAATTATACATACATACATACCCTTCTTTTACCTATATGAGTTTTTAAATATTCATTAATAAATAAATAAAAATATGCACTATGGTACATAATATGTACCATAGTGCACATCAAAGTATATATAATCTAGGTAAGTGTAGTTTGATATCTAAAAATGTTGTTATGATAAGTTTATTTTTTAATTTTTTTTGAATAATTAACTATAGATTAATTATAAAAATATTTTGAAAAAACACAATGAAAAAAATTAACCCATAGAATGGAATCTTGAGGTTATGTGGAACACAGTTTGAATATCACTACTCTAGCAAAAGGAATATTGTAAGATAAATATGAGGCTGGAAAATCATAATTACATTTATTCTATCCGTTTTATATCAAATTCCTTGTGCTACATTTTTTTATAGGATATAGGGGTAATAGCATATTCAAATCCTAGAGGTTAAGGGTAGTAACAGATTTCAGCCTTGGTCCTTGGTCCAACTGTGGATTTAAAACTGTCACAAATCTGTGCCCTTCCCATTGCCCTCACACTTTAAAGAATACTACTGGGTGCAGATTATACAGTGACTTGTCAGCCTTGAAGTAGCTAAGCACCCATCTCTGTATTATTTGAAATTTATTACCTGCTAATATTGCCATTTGCACCAGTCTGCAGTATACCAGAATGGTGAAATAAACTAAAACAAAATGTTGTTGAATATTGTATAGGTAGCCATTAAGGTGTAATGCCAAAAGAGATGAAAGATTAACAGAATTATAAAATCAAATAGATATGCTATAGTTGCTACAAATAACTTCTTGTACAACCAGGAAACTGTGGGGTGGGGGGTATTGTCCCAGGTGACTACTTATGTACCATGACTGTCCAACAAAAACAAGGAGTTAATATTATTTTTGTGGCTATTAGCCTATTTAGCCAAGTAGTTAATGTTGTGAAGAAACATCAGCACTGGAAGTTGCAGATGTCAGTTTTTTGGCCTTATGATTGATTAAAGTTTATGGATAGTTGAATCCTGCTTGCTATTATTGTATGCAGCAGAAGAGCAAGAGTATATGATGGCAACAACATAGACCTGTCATTCTTGGTCACAACAGTGCAAGGTGTTGGCAATGAAGTGATGGTCTAGGAGCATAATTTCCTGGCACTCCTTTTAAGTCCTTGATATCAGTAACGCAAGAGCTGAATGCAGCTTACCTGAATATGGTTGCTGACCAAATACACTATTCATATTGACCATTTGTCTTGCATAGACATTTGCAACAGGAGATATCACAGGTATCCCGAAAGGTTACAGAAGCTTGATGAATTGGGTCACTAGATTTTAATCCTGGAATGAGATGCTTGGTATAGGAACATGCTTCCAGCAAATCCAACAGGAATGTAACTTAACTACAGCGTTTATGAACTGAATCAGCACTTCCCCTGGATGATGCTTTGTGGTAATTTACACCATCTCCTAGGCTACTGCTAACTCCTTCATCAATAGGGAAAATAGATTGTCGTTTTAGGAGCTTTGTGATGAATATAATCCCTTCTCTTTCTTAATTCTCTGATAGTGAATCTACTTCTGAACCTCAGGAGGTATTAAACAGTTGTTTGTTACACAAACAACTCTTTACATGTTTATAATTACTGCATATAATGCTTGCATCATTATCAGAGTTAGAACCTGGATACCTATCTGTAAAACGTTACCACCACTCTACTGTTTGATATGGTAATGCTACATTTTCTACTACTTTGTCATTCTTTTTACATAATTCTATGGCATGACTCTGGCTAATCAGGTGTAAAAGATATTCATCATGCATGTTGGTTATGTGTACAGGATTATGAATATTCTTTAAAAGATATATAAACAACTTTACTGTAATACTATTTAAGATTGTATAATCAGAGATGGTTCAGTATTTCATTAATCCAGAGTGATTCTAAATCCATAAAGTATAATAACACTTTTTTTTTTTAACTTGTAATCATACTTTATTATTATATTCCTTAACACAGTTGGAAGAACGACATGACATTGTGCCCTTCAATTGGAAAAGTTTGATTCTCATGACAAGAGTAATCTTTATACAAGCTTTTTCAATTGAAGGTGAGTTAGCCAATCTCATGGAGGTAGCAGGGGTCTTCCTTCCTGGAAACTTGGATTTTTCATAAAGCATGTGGGCAAATCAGTCCTAGTATACAAGCCATTCCATAATGTGAGTAGATGGTGTTGTGTAGTTGATAGACTGTGGTGATGCGTGTCGATGGAGGTTTAATTAGTGTAGATTGTATTCTGTAGGTGGGCACCCCTCCTACAATGAGTTCTTGGAGATGTCACATAATATGTACTTTGGAGAAAAAAAGTAGAGTATGTTTATGACAGAATACTTATTTCAATTTTTTTAAAATAGTCAGAAATATTGTCACTTGAACTAAGGACCTATTTGTGGATGTGTGGGTTTTCCATAGTATAGAATAGAAAATAAACCTAGTTCAAATCAGAAGTTTCCTTCTTCTTCTTCCCCCCCCCCCAAACCTCTTCTGCCTACATACAGTACTAATATGCTATATTTTGTAACCTCTCATATATGGAATTCATATTTAAAAAATACTCTTACTTGATGAGCATTCATATAACAGATTTTTATATGTATATCTTAACAGAATCATCGCTGTCCTTTTAGTCAGAATAAGCTTAGAACAGATAGCAGAATCACTTATTAGAAAATTTTTATATATATAGCTTTTCATATACTTCTTAATGAAGTATGTGAAAGAAGCTATTTTTGCCACTTTTTCAGTCAATTTGAATATCTTATTTAGTAGTACATTATTATACTACTAAATCCTATAGTTCATGCAATTTTTTTTAACTGTAGAATGACAAACTGATAGACAGAAATACATTTTAAGAACATGAGAAGGTTCTTATCTGCATCTGTTTGCAGAATAGGAAAGGCTGATTTTGTAATTAGCAATAGTGACAGATGCAATTCATAATCAGCATTCATATTGGTTTTTGCACAGGATAATGCATATTCTTGACAAGATATGTAAACAACTTTACTGTAATATTATTCAACTTTTATAATCAGCGGTAGTTCTGTATTTCATTAATCCAGATTAAATCTATGTCTAATTTTTTTCAGAATAGGAAAGGTGGATTTTGTACTTAACAGTAGGCATAGAATCAACTTAAAAAGGGTAAAATCCTGCATAAAAATAATTTCAATCCTGAAAGATTATTTAATGAATCATTTGGAGATTATATAGGTATTCTTTATTTGAAGAAAAGTAATTGTATGCCACTTTTAAAATCTTATAGGCCTCTCATAATTACATAAGTTAGCAAGTGCATATTAGTGCCTAGATGATAAGTGACTTTCATTGTCCATGAAATACCACCTTTACCATTTGGGAACTTATAATAATTGCTGTCATTTGTGTTCTCCAGTTTCTGTCCCCTTCTTATTACATAGTCTGGGTACTTCAAGGGTCATCATCTGGACTGCATGCAAAAAATGTTATGGGTAGATGTCAACATGGGTGAGATGGTTATTAAGAAAAAAATTCATGTATTTGTCTGTAATTTGTTATTTTGACACATGTAAGTTGTAAATCTTGGGTCTAGACAAACTGGATAATAGTGTTGATAGTGATGACTTTGATGTATTCTTTGTGCTTGTCAGCATGGGTTGGTTGACTAGTGAGTTGGATAGATGACCAGCTATCAAATCGATATCAGCAAATTGTGTATTGGGGGAGGGGAGACACTATCTCAGAAGAGGAAAGTCATTAGTGGTGTTCCACAAGGGCCTGTTTTGAGACCATTGTTATTTAATTTGTATATTAATGATAGTGGGTTTAATTGGCAATATAAAACTGTTTGCAGATCATGCAGTACTGGGAAAAGTGATGAAGAATCAAGCAGATACTGTAGTCTTACAGGAGGACTTGAATAGATTGTATGAATGGGCAAGAGTATGGAACTGTCAATTCAATGTTGCAAAGTGTAAGGTTAGAATTTGGTAGGCAACAATGAGATGCAAAGTATCACTTGACAGGCAAATTTTGGAGAAAGTTGAGATTAGAGATCTTGGAGTTATGATGGACAAGGATCTGAAGTTCAGAGGTCACATTGCACAAGTTGAAGACATCACATCAGATTATGGCAGTGATGCAGAGGACCTTAACTTTTAGAAATAAAGAGGTTTTGGTTCCATTATATAAGGCCTTGATCAGGCCTCATATGGATTATTATTCACAGATTTGGTCCCCTGGTTTTCATGGTGATACGTATATATTGGAAAGAGTCCAGAGAAGACTAACGTCATAACTAATGTTTGATGTGGGATATGAAGACAGATTGAGGGAATGCACTGTGGAATATTAATTCCTTTACAGAATTAAATAAGTATAAGAGTAAAATCAAATGAACAATAGAAAATACACTACTATAACTCATTAAACATGTCAGGTCATGAATGTGACAAAGGATTGGTTCTGGAACATAGAGTACATTTTATGCTGACAACCCAAATTGCAATTTTCAACAAAGGAGTATGTCACACGTGATTTAGAATGAAATGCTACCAGGGTCATAATATTTCAAGACAAGTGAGGCACTAGCTTTTGCCAATTTTCCTTATTTCTGCAGAATAACTGCTTTGAAACTATGTTGGGGGGGGGGGCGTTTCTTCCCTCAGGTGTAACTAGCTCTTTTTGCTGAGATAGAAAAACGATTTCTGAATACTACAGCCAAAAAAACATCCCTCTAACGTTATTATGACTAGGTGTATAGTATTTTTATTCTGAAGATACTTTCAGAAAAATTGACAGCAAAATGTACTGATATTTTTCACTGAATCACATGCAATATATTGTTAATGAGTGTGTTATGGTATCTGCTTATTGGCATCGTATTATTATCACATAACAACTGGATCTACGTTACTTATCTTCAATTTACGCACAACGCCACAATATCAATTACAACGCCCTTTTTCCCTTCCCGAGTTTCTCGAAGGGAAAAACCCCTGCTACCTTCCCATGAGATTATTATTATGTGACACTTCCAAGGAGGCTAAGGACTTATCGTGGGACTCCACGATGCATAATTCACCATCTCCCCTACTTAATTCTTCAGTTACATACAGCGACATTATGCACACATCAGCAGCAGCACCAATAGTATTTTTTCTATGTAAATATTGTGTGTTGTCCTAGCCGAGTGTCTGTATGCAGGATGATAAACCTCTGCTACATCCGTATGAGCTTGGCTAACTCTTCAGTTGAAAAGCCCATATAAAGATTCCTTTCATTACGATGAGAGTCGCACTCGGGTCTTTTCCAATCGAAGGACGCAGTGTCTCGTTGTTATTCCAATTGCACTACAGAGATGCTTAAGAGATCGGCTAACTTCATTTGAAAAATCCATAAGGATTCAATATCATCACGACGAGAATCGAACTCTGGTTTTTTTTCACAATCAAAAAGCTCAATTTCCCATCGTTCTTTCAACTGCGCTACTGAAGACTCTTATTAACATGATTTTTATTATTTTGTTTTATTCATATTACATAAATAATTAAAAGTATTTAAGTGAATTCCACCCACGAAAGGTTGTAAACTATCACTCATTGCCATCATCAGTAGGCCAAGATTAGATAATCTGGTTTCTCCGATCTAAAGACTGTCACTTCAGGCTTAGCTTCCCTCCAGGAAACAGACAGGGCGGTTATCTCGCATCAGGCGACGTAAAGTCCTTTACAATTGAGTAGCTCTAAAGCCACTTTAAAAGCGATTTCAGAACTACCGAATTTTAAACATGTGTACATAAAAACCATACCCATAAGCAGTTTAAGGTAACGACAACAGAAGATAAAAAATCATATTTGGTTATTTCTTAAACCTCGGAATCCACCGATTAAAAAAAAAAAAAAAAAAAAAAGGAAACCAGGTTCTTTACCATATCCTCATAGAACACTTGTGCGTAGGCTGATTCTTTAAACCATAACGATATTTCTACACCATCTAATATCGCAATATTTACATTACATTAGTTCCAACACTGACATGAACCAACTGTCTAAAGCTAGTCATTCGACAACGAATGACTAGCTTTAGAATTATTAACATAAATAGTCTGTTAGGCCTTGTGGACTATATATAAAACTAGACCTGTAAACTGCATAGTTATTTTGGAATAACACTAATATTTAATTCGATTACATAATAACATAATTACACTAAGACTTTGGTAGTCAAAAAAAAAAAGTCCGTGCTTAGCTACAGTTTGATAACAGCTAATTTTGAATAAAGGTATTTTGCAATCCTAGAGTGTGTGTTTTTATGCAGCAGATATTTTTGATTTTAATTATATGCTGTTTTAGTTTATTTCTGTATTTGAGAATCGGTAAAGCTTGGCTTCAGTAAAAGGCTTGTTTGAATATCATATTACCAAGGCGTACGAATACATAATTAAATTACTGCTGTAGCGACTTTTGCATACATATTCTTCTTTGCTCGGTCTCCTCATGTCTGAGGACTCGTGACCTGCGTACTATGCTCGCGTAAAAAAAAATTGACTATAATTATACTAAGCTATGAAGACTCATGATTTAGTTTAAATTTAGAATGTTTCGCACTGTATACTTCGTTTAATTTCTGATTTTAAAATATATATGCGTGTGTGTACCTCGCGAAGAAGGTAATTAAACTGTGCTTTCCGTTCAACTTCTGCCAACAGGGCAGTGACTGAAACGTTTCAGCCCACTCAAGCTGTACACTGTACTCTATTTTTGGAAAGGCATTTGACCATCTCCTAGACGGTCGTGGTTAGTGGGAGAGATATTAATAAATCGCCTTTGGAACTGGTTCTCTCTATGTGTGGGAGGTGATATGGTCTACTGTTTTTTTATGAAACTAGACAGATCAAATGATCTACTGAAACAGTTTTGGATTCACCTGTGAACTTAAAACTCATCTGAGTGCGTTTAAAAATGGCATGCAAAGTGGATATCGATAATTTTCTAGGTAATAGAGATGATATCATAGCGGCCTTTAGGTTATGGATGAATTCCAGATTGTGAAGTTAAGCTTGGAATATTATGGAGTACTGAACATTTATTTTCTTAACTCCTGCTTATCTTAAACGTGTAATTAGTCCTAGAAGTGTGTGTGTGTGTGCGCGCGCGTGCGTGCATTTTCGCTTCAAAAGCAGTATTTTATATATATATATATATATATTTTTTTTTTTTTTTTTTTTCAGCGATTCGAACCGTACTCCGTTGGATTTGAGACAGTATTGAATTTCAGTTTCTAGCTATAAATTAACAGGCTACCCCTAAGTCGTGACCCCCTTCCCTCCATAACTTTTATTTTAAGTTGCGAGTACTTGGAATAAGTGTTTCATTCCATTAGAAGAAACAAGAAATCGTTAAAAAATTATCTCTGCAAATAAGTTCTAGTTTTACGTTGAACGAAATTTAAGTGAAGCTTACAAACATTTCATCCGGAAAGACACTGAAGACTTTAATCGGGGATCAATAATATACCGTACGTACAACAAAAATAAAATAAGATCTTAATCTAGTCCATGTAGCGGAACTAAAAGATGTATAATACTACTGCTTTACCGAGGAAGAGGAGAAAATGACTTTAAAAAAATCAATGAGCCACCATGAGTGAAATTCATGACTCCTGCATTGTTTAATGTTACAAGCCGAAACAGTTACTTCCTTGTCTGTAGGGAAAAGCCAGGGTTTCACAGTTCACTAAATTCAGCTGGTAAAGCTGAATTTTGCAAAGGATTTACAGTATTAATCCTTAACCATCATGAAAGACCGGGGAAATGGTGTAAATGTGTTTCCAGTTCCATACGAAAGTGGCAGTTTTTTTTTTTTTTAATTTATTTTTGACAGAAGTCGGAAGCTTTCTCCCCTCCGCGAAAAAAATCTCTCCCAAACGAAATGGAATAGGGAAAAACTAGTTTTAATTTTTGATTTTGCTACAGTTTGCACATTATTATTATCATACAAACACCTGGAGTCGAGACTCATCGAGGGGGAGGCAATAGTAAGATGCATGCTAACAAAGATAATACTCATCATACCGCATCTTAAATTTGCTCAATGTTTGCGCTCACCATCTCCTTTGGCATTCCACACTCCATGCAAAAAAAAGTCATGCTGCACTCTCTTACACACCACACCTTTATGCAATTTCCAAGTTGTATGAAGGTGGAGTGACAATCTATCCTCTTCACTCCTTCAACCATTTGAAAAATATCCTCAGTATCTATTTGATAAGCACCCTGTAACAATATGTCTCAATCATATCGCCCACTTTTCCGCCTGTTGATTAGCGTCTAATTTACATTCTCTCAGCTTGCCTTCAGTCATCATTCCATAATCCTGATATTGCTTTTGTGATTCTCCTCTGAACTTTTTCCAGAGCTTGCTTCTCACCTGGGAACGTCAGTGACCAAATTGATGCGCAGTAGTCCAGATGTGGTCTAATCAAAACTTTATACAGCGGAATGACCACATTCTTATCTCTACTTGTCACTGTTCTTCTTCTTAGTATACTGGCAATTCGTTGTGCTGTTTTGAACATCAGTTCTTTATCCACCGATATTCCAAGATCACACGTTTCCTCCATCTCCTTAATACAACGTCTCCGATATGATACGCAGTTTTACTTTTTTGAGATCCAAAGTGCAAAATCTTACATTTACTGGTGTCAAATTTACATACCCACTTGTCTGCCCATATAGCCACTTTATTCAAATCGCTCGGAATCCCATTTGCCATGACATTATACGCCACTTTATTATATGGTAATCTGTCAAATGTCTCTGCAAAATTCAGAAATATCACTGTATATAATCACCCTATTCAGAACTCTGTAGTCATCTTATTATAAAATGTAAGTAAATTTGAAAAAAAAAAAAAAAAAAAAAAAAATTAACAAACTCATGTTGACCCTCTATACAAAATCCTTTCTTTTTCCTCCCAATCCTGTATTCTATTCCTAACAACTACTCCAGAAGTGCAAACTGGTCTGTAATTTGAAACATATATTTTGCTTCCACCTTTGGAACAATCTTGTCCTCTTTCCACTCATTAAGGATTATTGAGGACACTAGGCCCTCAATAATCAACGAAAGTACCCGTTCCTTAGCGCATTCTTTCATAACACTTCCTGAAATTCCATCTAGTCCAATAGCCTTATTCACATCAAAATGACTTAAACAATGATAGACTTCTGCCTCATTCACCTTCAGTGAACTAGGTTGAAATATTGGTTCCTCAACTTCCTGTTTCCTTAGAATAGTATCATTACCATCAGTATGAAAAACCTTAGCAAAATGATCACTGAACAACTCCAATAACTTCTTCCTTGGTCACTCTTGCCCTATCTCTATCCAACAGTTATCTTTCCATAATCATAATATTCTTTTGCTAGCTGCATAACAGAAATAAAGCTCCTGGATTTTTCTTAGCCTGTTTCTCTAGTCTCCTCTCATAATCTAATTTCGCCTTTCTTGTTATACTTGTCACTCTTCTTGCCTGCACTTTATAGATTTCATGTAACTGTTCACATCTTCGACGTTTTCTCCATAATCTTCTCTTCTGCAATTCCTGCTTAATTTCCCTATTCATCCATTTAAACCTATTTTGTTAATCTTTTTGATTTAGGCACACAGCCTGTTATTGCCATCATCAAATACTTCTTAACTATGATCAACACCCGTCAATCTCTTTTTCTGTAAGTTATTTTTCTCATAGAACTCCTTCGAACTGTTTTCTGAGTTTTCCATAATCTCCTGCCCTGTAGTTCCACATGTATCCTTTTACTCTGGATGCCTCTGCACGCTTTCGCACACCTACCAGATCAGGACTACATGATCACTGTCACTAACTGATGGCAATATTGATATGTTATTAACAATTAGGTATTACGACGTTATCACTAAATCCAGTACATTTTACCCAAGAGTTCCTTCCATCACCAACTGTTAAGATAATAATCCTTTAAGAACTCAATAAATTCTCTTTCCTTTTTTCCATAAGATATATTTCTTCTTTCCAATTTATATTTCGAAAATTAAAATCCCCCATTATTATAACGCTTTTTGCGCTAGTTAAACTAATTTACCTAAGCATTTCTTTCTCATCTCGTTCATCATTCCTAGGTCTGTAACATACCCAATTAAATCAATCAATCAATCTCTCTCTCGTAACACTTATTTCACACCACTTTCAAAATCACGCTCATTTTTACCCCTTACTTCCACAGACCTACATGGACACAACTCACTTACTGTCATCAGTAATACCCCCCCCCCCCTTCCTTTTTTTATGATTTTTGTCTTTCCATTATCTTCAATTCCAGTACACCTATTATCTGAGGTTGGACCGTAATAGCCAATGCTATAAACTCTTCTGACTTCTCGCATTGGTATATAAACAAAGGAGGGTATTGTTAAGCTTTGTCCTTGATTTTCCATTTTTTCTCGTCTCCCTCTCAATGTTATTTCTGATAGCCATCCTAATAACTCGTTTCCTTGATCTAATACCCACACATTTTCATTAAACAGTAACTTCTGTAAACGTTTACTCCCGTACTCATTTAAATGCAGACCATCAATAGCATATAATTCCTTTCTCCCATCAAACTCATCCCATACATCCACGTACTCAAGCCCCCTCTTCCTACACATTCTGACTACCATTTCATTCATCATCAATGCCCTGCTTCTCATTTCTCCACTATCATATCTAGGCAGCACATTAACTATCCTAGCATTCGTATTCTTAAATCTAAGTCTCCAACATCTTCCTCAAATCCCTTGTCACACGATATACGCTGCTTCTCAAATCATTCGTCCCAACCATTACAATCATCTACACCCTCACCTTTCTTCATAGCTCTAGTTATACACTCTAAAGAACCTCCCGACCAACATTCTTTAAAAACATCTCTTTTTACTCTACGAATCATCGAATCCCGTAGCATTAACTTTTCCCACCATCGTTTTCCTCCCTTGTCTATCCATCTCTACCCAATTCATCCTTTCCGTTCCAATTCTCAAGATCTCTTATCCAAATCTCGATCTGTGTGCTGTCTACAGTGAGCTCCGGAGGGCCCTAAATCGCTTTAAAATCTCGGTTCTGCTCTTCACTCATCCCAGAATCATTGTCACTTTCATGCACATTTTGCGTTATGTTTTCACGTATCATCTCTTCAATAATAAATTAAATACTTAATTCTGTGTTAGTCAAGTAAATAATAGTTTAATATCTGACGTTTCACTGACTAATATCTGTCAGCATTTTCAAAGGATACACTGGTAAGCAATAGAAAGTAACAAAAACTAGGAAACTAACCGACAATTCTAAAAATTATATAAAGTTATCACTGTGCGTGATACAATACACGTATCGCAGGTAGAACGTCTTATTTGTTGAGATATTTATTGTAATTTTCATGAAAGTTCATTTCTTTTTGGTTAAATGATCTGATTAGAGTTTTCCATATATCTGGTAGGATTAGGCCTTGATTCTTAAGTTACCTGTTGAACGGGCGACTGTAGCAGCTTCTTTGAATGTTCTGGAATGGTAGTTCTCTTCTATGTAGGGCATATGACTCATATCCCATTCAATATTATGGTTGGTAGAGGCAAAGTGGGAAGAAAGGCCTGATATATCTTGCCTGTTATTCCTTACATAGCCTATGTGTTCTTTCTTTCTTGTTTCAAAACTTCTAGATGTCTGTCCGATGTAATTGATACCGCATGAACAGGGTATGCTATAAACTCCAGAGTATTTGTAGAAAGGATGGCTGTCTTTCGGTGATCTTATAAACTTTTGAATGGTCTCAATAGGTTTGAAGGTTGCTCTGATATTATATGGTTTTAGAAGAAGAGCTAATTTTTTGGAAATGGTACTAACAAATGGAATTGTTATAGAGCTGATGTATTGGGTTTCATCTCGTTGTCTTTGCGGTAAAGAGAATCCTGTTGATAATTCTTGTAGGGTAGCCATTTAGGGATAGATCTCTGGATATTTTCATTAATTCTTCTTGTAAGTCGCCAGGGTCTGTGGTACACTGTATAGCTCTTTTTTTGAGCATATGGATAATGCTGAGTTTCTAGGATGTGTGGTGAGACGAGTCAAAATGGAGGTAGCATCTAGTGTTAGTAGGTTTTTTATATACCGACAGGTTGATGGTATTGTCAGTTTGTTTCTTAATAAGGACGTCTAGGAATGGAAGTGTATTATCTTTTTCTAGTTCCAATGTGAACTTGATAGTGTTGTGGAAGCTATTAATTTTGTTTAGATAATCTATTAGTTCTTTTTTGTGATTCCAAATGATGAAGATGTCGTCAACATACCTAAACCATGTGGTTGGTTTAGGGGTTATTTGGGATAAAATTTGAGTTTCCAAATTTTCTAAGAATAGGTCGGCACAAGAAGGAGAGAGAGGGCTACCCATGGCTAATCCTGTAGGTTTTTTGCCATGTAAAATAATTCGAAGTTAAGCAATGCTTGAACATCTTGGTGATGTTTGGTGGGAACAAGTTTTCTAAGATGTCGATGACTTCTGAAACTGGGATATTTGTGAATAGAGATGTGACATCCAGGCTAGCCATAATATTATCTTCAGAGATACGGATGATTTTTAATTTCTCTAAGAAATGTTGGGAGTTCTTGATATAAGAAAAATGTTGTGAATGTGTTCTTGATATTTTGATAGATTGTAAGTAGGGGAATGGATACCATCAATGGCCAATGACTTACGATTAAAAAGCAGCGTAATCCTCTCTTGTGCCGACTTATTCTTAGAAAATTTAGGAGAAGGGGGGGGGGGGGGGGCAGGTAACTATTCTGGCCAAGCAATATTATTTTTGGTGGCATGTTGTTAATTGTTGGCAATATTATCTATTTTTATCGTATGTGTGTTTTAAATCGCAACAGATTTTGTTTATATTTATTTAATTTTAAAAAATGAATGTTAGATGCACTGAAGGTTTAGTTTTTATAAATACAAAACTGTGTAAATTGTCTACTTCGTATAAATACGCAGTTTGGTATTAGCAGTAAGCACTTTAATTCCGTTTATTATCAAACAACTGAATAAACAAATTAAGGCATAGTCCCGTTGAATGTTTTCTTTTTTTTTTTTCTTTTTTTTTCCCAACTGCAGCTCCCTGAAAAGGTAGACAGGCGATGGCCACTGCTGTGTAAAGTAGCAGATACGACGTCACATCCACTTCAACGGGGAATACTATTACCACTGAAGTGCAGTAGTGTGTGTGTGTATTTCTTTCCTATTGACGATGCTATGCTGTTACTTCTAAGGTTTAAAGACTGCGTGCAGATAATAAGAGATATTTTTGTCATAATTCCGTTACCTGTCGGTGTTTGAATTTTGAAAACATGGTCACTCCCACTTCCCATAATTACAAATGGAGTGAATGGATTAACAATATTACATTCTCCTTTTTTTTTTTTTTTTCATACATAATACATGATAATAATCACTGGAACCTGTACTAATCATGCACAAAGATTGAATTCGTAAATTGATAATCCCACCTCCCTAAATATGGTCATAAAATAGTTATCCTTAGCATCAAGTTAAGAAATTAATTTGACATCGAATGAACAAGTAATTTGTGACACGCAGTGAATTCATATGAGCATTTTCAACATAAGTTCAATTCTCCTCCTTCCCCCCTTCAAAATAGACGATGCGAGTATTGTAAATGGGAAATATTTCATCACACATTAGTGTTGATATAAATATATATTGCCAGCATAATCAAGAGTCTTTATGTGCCGGCACATATTTATATCAGTTTGCAAAATTTGTCAATTGTGTGTGCCATTTAACACTAATAATAATGTCTATTAGATTATTTATGATTCAGTTGTCCATGTGCCTGCTAATTTATTATTCGCATTCAGTTCTGTTTTGGGGTCAGTCAGCAGTTTCAACTGCTGACCGATAGCTTTCAATATGTATTCACTGTTAAACGGCTATTCTGATCGTAGGATTTTGCATGCTAAAATGAACACAGTTACCTTATTTTCAGTGATTCATTTATTTATAATATATAAATTTATACCCTTGCCCTACGACTATGCGTATCTGCTTCTATTGCACATACTTGTCAACGCAATAGAAAATCAGCTTTAATAATAAAGGATTCCTTTTATCCATGCTAAACCAGTTGCCCTAATAAAAAATGCCTCGTCCATTCTGGAACGTTTTTAAATTAGTTTAGACACCCGTGTATCTGTCGACCATAAGAATGTTATAAAGTTTGAAAAGAATGCTATAAAGTGATATTAATGATACCAACATACTGCCCTGTATTCAATGAAGTATATACGGTATATTGATGTCCTTTAGATCTCCTGTAGAGAACACATAAGTCGTAAATGATTGAGAAGACCCTTCATTTGAATACAGGGCAAAAATTTTATCACATCAGGAATGAATGCAACAACCGTATTAGTCTGAATGCCTTCTGTATATACCTCCACTGGATAAAAAAAAGGGGGGGGAATACATTCACACACATACGTAAATTCCGTATAAGCAAACGTTATTAGTAGGTCTCTGTGTAATGAAAACAGCTATTATTAATAATATAATAATTTGAATGTTAGTGACGTGCTTATGGATAACTTTTCTTATTTCTTATGTTGTCTGTTCTTTTATAGCCTGCAAGCGGTCTTAGGAACTTCATTTCTGCAGCTTCCGCTTTTCTTTTATATCCTCTCCAAGTCCACGTTTCACTGCCATATTTTAGAATTGGTTTGGCTATTATTTTATATTTTATATAGTTTTATTTGGGTTGTTCTAGACATCTGTTTATTGAAGTGTCTGTTCAAAGTTTCAATGAATGCTAGGAATTTTTGCTTTTTATGTACAATGTCGATTTCTCCATTGGGGCTTATGTAATTTCCTAAATATTTAAATTTGTTCACTTTTTCTATTACTTTGTTGTGGATGACTAGTTTGCATCTTTTAAATTCTTTACCTTGAAATGTTATTGATTTCATTTTATTTATTGAGATTTTCTTGTCATACTGTTCTGCTCAATACGTGTAGATTTTTCTGTAATTGGTCTTCATTTTCAGCAAAAATAACTTCATCGTCAGCATACAAAAGGCTGGTTAATTCTTTATTTCCTATTTTAATTCCTGTGATTTTTTTGTCTCTGAAATTTATATATATATATATAGCAATTTGTAGTATTAACTCGGTACTGGGATATGTTCATATTTATATATACTGGCTATAACCGAGACTAGAATAACAATTAAATTTATTCAAAACGCAACATCGGATTTTTCATCGGGTTGTCCGACTTCTTCAGGCATGGGAACATAGAAAGCAAGTAAACACTATAAGAAACATCGTATCACTATAAAACAACTATTATAAAATTCAGTCAGCTTTGAATTGTAGCTACAGTTCGTGTTGCAGTTCTATTGTTAAGTAGCTGCGTGCGTCTGATTTCACGCGTGTGCCAATATCGGATAGCAGAGCTGAAAGAGTCCGGTAGATTATAGCTAAGGTTATTATTTATGTGATGAGGGTCCATAACAATTTTTTTCTTAGCCTTGACTGTGCTTCGCTCCACCTCGTCACGGCATATATGAAGGTTTGAGGTTGTTGTCCAGTTTATCTCATGTTGACGGCCTTCATCATTTGTGTTTACTGAAAACAGTACATGGCTTGACAGGGCACTTGCTCCTCTAGTTCTTTTGTAGGCAATGTCTCTCTGGTGTTCTTCTAGACGTAGGAGGATGGATTTTTCATTTTGGCCATAGTATTGCTTCCCGCAGTCACACGTTATTCTAGTCTCGGTTATAGTCAGTATATATAAATATGAATATATTGAGCTTTCAATTCATGCAGTATATTGATTAATTTTGTTCTGCTGATTTGATCGTATGCTTTCTCATAATCCAGGAAGTCCATATATGTTGGCAGATTAAATTCTATTCTTTTTTCCTATAATTTGAGTGTAAATGTGGGATCTGTGCAGGATCTTCCTTTCCTAAAGCCACACTGTTCTCCAATAATTTCCTCGGCCCATGGTGTATCTAGATATATGTTATAGCATGTATTTAATAAGGATATTTCTCTGTAGTTTCCGCAGTCCTTTCCAGGGCCGCCGAGAAGGGGGGGGGTGATATCTGAGACTTTTGTAACGGGCCCGGCATCGAAAAGGGTTATGTGACACGTCGGGGCCCTACCATCGGGCCCCGACGTGTCACATAGCTGTGTTTATAATGCATGGTTTTAATTCTCGTAATAATACAACAATGATAAATAATAATGGCATATCGAGAATGATACTGTGTTTTGTTTTAGGCAGACGGCTACGCTCTTTAGCTCGCCGTGAATGTCCGGAAGACACTGATTCTCTCGGGGCGGATCGCTGTAGTTATAGCGGATGATGACGTCAATAGGCGTTCGTGCAAGGTTGTTTTGCAGTTGGCTGCGCTAGCTAGTAATTGCATTCACAGTAATGTTCCCTGCCAGAACGCTTCGTTCTTGTTATTATTTTGATTGATAGACGGAAGGTTTTGTAATTGTTTGTAAAGTGTGCAACTGTGTAGTGGAGGCCGTGCGCTAAAAGATGAAATTACGTATTCTTATTAATTTGATTTTTTAATTATTAAAATTATATTTTTAATAATAAAAATTTGACCAACAGAAATGTATCGTAATAAATCTGGAAATCAAAAACGAAAGGAGAAAAGGGATCGTGAGAAGATTTAAAAAACAAGCATTTACTACTGAAATATTTGAAGATGGAAGAACACCAAGATATTGAAATTTCAAGTAAACAATGTGCTAATAGTTTAACTGCTGACAAAAGTAATAAAGAATCTTCTTCACCTGGACCTGCAGCAGCTAACTCTGAAGTGAACACTGAAATAGATGCTAGGGACAATTTAAACCTTCAAGATAAAGAAAAAAAGTTGCTTGGACCTGAATTGAAGTAACAATCAGCACTACAACCGATGCAGTTGGTAACAACGATTTAATATATGAAGAATTTACTTCAACTGGAGGTGAAGCTGAAGCGACTGCCAACTTAGAAGCTACCGAAGTTATAAATTACGAAGATCCAGGTACTTGGCTAGATTTCTTTAGTGATGTAAATCGGCAATTAATAGTTGTTAAAGGACTAAAATCCGAATCTGAGTTAAATGATATGGTCGAGTTAATGCCAAAAGATTGTAAAAGTAGAAAATTTTCTTCATATTTACTTTATTCTCAGTTATCAAATGGCCGTGATCAGTTAGTTCGAAACTGGTTACGCTGGAGTTCAAGCAAACAAGCCTTATATTACCTGCCTATTATTTAGCAATGATACAAAAAGTAAACTTGTCGGCGATTTAAGTAAATCAGAAGGGTTTTGTCCTCTAAAACAAAAGTGGCAAGTGTTATATACACGTTTGCCTGATCATGAAAAATCGCGATCTCATAAAGAGTGCCTGGAGGCAATTAGAACGATCTCTAAATGGTAACGGAGTCAACAACAAAATGGAAAATTTAGTTATTAATGAAATAAAAAAAAATTATGAATTACTTTAAAGGTTGCTTCATGTAATTTTATTTTTAGCGTCCAGAAATTTATCATTTCGTAGTGCTAATCAACAAATTGGTAATCCGCATAATGGGAACTTTCTGGGGATATTAGAATTAGTTGCGCATTATTGATACCATACTAAAAGAACATTTACAAAAGGTAAAAGAATCTCAAAACACCAGCCAACGACTTCAGGCCCATTATTTATCGTGGCAAACTCAAAATGAATTCATTGACATTTGCAGTAATTTTGTATTAAACAAAATTTTAAGCACAAGAAAGAAGTCCATTTATTATTCAATAATTTGTGACAACTCCAGGTTCGTCACATATCGAACAAAATGTTTTAATACTACGATTTGTTTTCAGAGATTCTTTAACTCAAAATTGGATAATTCTTGAAAAATTATTAGAACGCTTCAATCAACTAGAAATTGACATACAAGACTGCAGAGGTCAGGGATATGACAATGCTGCAAATATGAGTGGAAAAATAAAAGGTGTTCGGTCTTTTATTGAAAAAGAAAATGAAACTTCTCTTTATTCCCCATGTGCAGCACATTCACTGAATGTAGTGGGCATAAATGCAGCTAAATGTTGTTTGGAAAGTACAATATATTTTGGAAACTTGGAGCGTTTATTTGCATTTTTTAGCTCAAGCCCAATGAGATGGCAAATTTTATTAGAAAAAACTGGCTGTTCTCTTCATGGTGTATCTCAAACTCGCTGGAGTTGTAGAATCGATGCGGTTAGACCGGTTGCTCAGAAGCTTCCAAGTGTTTTAAAAGTTTTAGAGGATGTAATTTTGACTGGGAAATTATTAAATAAAGGTCATTCTGAAGCTGTTGCTCTAAAACGATATTTTTCAAGTTTCAAAGCAATACTTTTTGCAACAATTTGTTTTAAAATTTTAGCTTCCATTGACGAACGAAATAAAATATTGCAATCTAGTACCGTATCGATTGATATTGCAACAGTAAATGTTGAGTCTCTTCTGAAAGAACTTGAACATTTTAGAAATAAGTGGCAAGATGTTCTCTCTGAAGCTACACTTGTTGCAATTCAATTGAGTATAACCCCAAATGTAAAAACGGTCGAAAGCGAAGAGAATAAAGCTAGCAGATGGGGATGATACACAAGGACATTTTAAAATAACTGTATATTTTGTTATACTGGATACAATTATTTCGCAACTTCACATGCGTTTCACAGCTTTAAAAACCATTCAGAATTTATTTTCACCATATATTAAAATTTCAAACAATGAATCATCAAGAAATTTCTGACTCGTGCAATAATTTAATAAATAAATATTCGAAAGACTTAACATCATCTCTGAAAGACGAAATCTATCACATAAGAAAGATTTATAACGCCACATTTAAAGATGTTATACCAGGACTAGATTTATTAAATACCATTTATAAATTTCAACTTCACGGTGTTTTTCCCGAAATATGTACTTTAATCAGATTTTTTTGTACAATACCAGTAACAGTTGCCGAAGGTGAAAGTTTAGTCAACTTTCAGCAATAAAGAGCTTCTGTAGATCATCAGTGCTCCAGGAAAGATTAAACGGCTTAGCTTTGCTATCAATAGAACATGACCTGGCAATAAAAATTGATTATGACGAGATAATTAAAGATTTCGCTAACCATAAAGTGAGGAAGTGGATGAGGCAATAAAAATTTAAAAATTCTCTTTTTATTTAATGTTTGTATTTTGTATGGTATGTAATGTATCGAATTTTGAATTTATTGTACACTTTTTTAAATAATGTTTAATGTTTTATGACTTTTTTTATTAAACAAAAGTGATGCACTTGTCACAGGGCGTTCACAGATTTGTCACGGGTCCGAAGTTTTCTCTCGGCGGCCCTGGTCCTTTCTATTTCCTTTTTTTTTGAATATGTTTATGACTTGCTGTTTTCCATTCTTGTGGGATGTTTCCTTCTTCCCATATTCTGTTTAGGAATTTAATTAATCGTAATTGGAATGGTTTAGAGCTTATTTGTGTAGCTCTGAATTTATTCAGTCTTCTCTTGTAGCTTTTCTACCTTTTAGTTTTTCCCATATTTTCTCTAGATCATTTAACTGTATTGGTTCTTCATACTTATTACTTGTTTTATTTCAATTTATTATTGTTTAGATGCTGGATGTAGTGATTGGTCCATTCTTTTGTGGAGGGGCCTTCTAATTGTAGATTATCCTTTGTTTCTTTAGTCATTTTTAATGACTTTTTATGATTAATGATTTTTTAATGATAACAGAAGACATCACAAAATATAGAAAGAACTGGAAAAAACCACGTAGAAAGAATGAATGAGGACAGATGGCCAAACATTGCCTGGAAATATAGACCAAAGGGACACCGATCAGGAGGAAAACGCAGGAAGAGATGGGCAAAAGACTTTTTAAACCCTTAAAAACATTACAGGTAAGCAATTGCCTAATACGCGAAGCCAAGAAGAAGAAGTAACGTGTTTAATACCAAACTGTAGCGATGCCATTGAATAAGAAAGAAAAAAAAAAGTGTAACCTTTGTTTAGAAGTCTTATGCCAGAAATCTGCCATATGTCATTTTAGCTAGTCAAGCCTGTTTTGTTAACCTGGTGGATAACGTACCTGCTCTCCAAGTATCGGGATGGCAGGTTCGAATCACACCGTTGGTGTTTTTATGAATGACTACATTTAGGTGGCAGGTGAATGTTTGAATGTGTTTAAGTAGTAGACCACTCCACTTATTGGATACCTAATGTGGCTTGAAAAAGTTCCATGTTTAGTTTCTAGAATAGATTTCCTGGATTACGTACCCTTAGCCCACCAACAGTATACTAATGTATTAGTGTCGCGGGTTTCACAGTAAAAAAAAAGTGTATATTTGCACACGATTTAGAAAGGAATCGAAATAAAAGCGTAAATTGGAGGAATATGATGCTCCCAAGTCAGTGCAAACGTGTCCGGGTGAATTGGCTATGAGAAGGGAAATGACTGAGTTTGAACGAGACGTTGTGATAGATCCGATGTTGCAGGGCTTATCTGTTTGCCAAATTGGGCCTTCCCAAATCAACAATCAGTGATACAATATTGAGATAGAAACGCAGGGCAACTGCAAGTACTAACCGCAGTTGACGACTCACCGAACGTGACCGTACGGTGCTAAGAAGGATATGTAAAAACCGCCACCCAAATCCCGAAACTCCGCATTTAACAACAATGAATGCGGAGTTTCGAGCATCGACTAGAACATGAATCTGCACAAAAATATTTAGAACCGAGGCTCACAACATGGGTTGCCATGGTAGGACCGCAATATACAACCCGAACAAACATGCAGCGTCGTCTTCAGTGGTGCAAAGAACGTGTACAGTGGGACATGGAATCTTTGGAAAGCCGTGTTACTGAGCGACGAATCACGCTACGCCGCCCTCCAACCCCCTTTAGTTGGATGGTGTTGGTTTTGCGGATGCCGGTGAACGTCTCTTACCAGAGTGAGATACCAGCTATGCGATTCGGAGGTGTGATTGTATGGTCCAGATTTGTTTCATGGTGCCCAAACAGAACTCCGAGAGATTTCTGGACAATGCAATGTTTCCTACTTTGTGGCGTTTCTATAGAACTCGCCACCCTATCATAAGGCTGCCGTAACTATGTGGTTTGCGGACATGAAAGTCACCACACTTGACCAGCCTCCACAGAGCCCTGATCTCAACCCTATTGAACATCTGTGGGATGAACTGGAGCATCGGATGTGGTCAAGGGACATCCGACCTACAACAGTTCACAATCTCATTAGATGCGTACAGGAAGAATGGTCCAAAATTCCCATTGATTGCTATCATACGCTTGTGGAAAGTGTGCCCCATAGGATTGCTGCAGTCATTGCAGTGAAAGGAGATCCTACATCTTGTTAACACTTTCATTGCCAAGCTGAAAATTGGAATTTCGTGTGGTGGCCAACTTTTTTTTATTTTTTTATTTAGTTAACGACGTCCACGCGATAACGCGTAATCGGCCGTTTGGTGAGAACTCGCAGCGCGTGATTGGCAATGAACGTGTTAAGGTGGGCGCCATGGTTGTTTGTTCCTTACATTATTGTGTCCGTTTTCACTGAAAACCTGATCAGGTTAAACTTGTTTGATTTTACGCAGTTTATTATTTACCATAACTGAAATATGTAGAAAGGTTTACAGTAATTATTTAGGTCATCAATTATTCGATTATTTTTGCATATTGAATAACGTTCTAGCATTTTGTTATTTATTATATCCGGTATGAAACCTTGTAAATAAGTTTACATTTTGAAGTTCGTTTCAAACGGAAATATGAAATATTCTTTAAAAAATAAAATAAAATAATTCTCGAACTATAAACCCTTCATACGAGAGGACATAAAGATGGCTTTGGGGATTGTTGAAGTGACAACGAAGAAACAGTTGTACTATTATGCTAGTCGTCAATTTGATATTAGTTGGATCTCAGATGGCGAATTTAAGAAGAAACATTAGAAAGGGTTCAAAGGTGGCTATCCTCATAATCATCATTTTCACACTAAAATGATGATGATGATGAACAGCCTACTTTTCTACCCACCACAGGGTGAAGGCCTCTCCCATTGCGGGAGGTTTGGGTTTACTACTCCCATGGTGACTCAGTCCATATTGGGAGAATGTATTTATACTTGAGTGAATGAACGTATGAAAGTGGAAGACAATCACAAACATCCAACCGCAGAATTCGAACTCGCAACCTCTTTGGCTGGAGAGAGAGAGAGAGACATTGTAATCCGTGTACGAATTACAATGTCTACGAAGATAAACTGCATTGAGTGGAACGGTGATGTCCCCGATTCAATGCAATTTACGATAAAGTGGTTGGAGTCTTTTGCTCGAGAGGCAAAGATTATCACCAACATAATAAAATGTATTCTAAACAGTTCTTATCCTTGCCGTTGAAGCAAAAGAATTTAATTTAAATGGATTCAAATTAAATTCTTAAATTGAGTGTAGTTAAAAATTTTAAATTATTGTAACTTATTATATTGATTTATAATTGTTGTAAAATGAACGCGCTTGTGTTATTCTTGGAATTCCTTATTTTAATGACAAAAGCTTATTTCTCTTACACAGCCTTTATGTTGTTTAATATAAGAATGGAGTTAGCAAATGGACAGCAGATAATATTAGAGATAGATTAACATTTATTCCTAGTATCGGCTGCATTCCTGTTGCTTTATATTTTTGTCTTCATTTTTAATGCGAAACTTATATTTAAATACTTAAAAGCGAAGTCGTCTGTTGCCATTTTGCTACTGATTACCAGGGGCGACTGGTGCATAGGCACTACGGAACTGCAGCACCCCCAATTTTTCTCGATATATAAATATATTTATTAATATTTGCTTGTAATGTTTAATTTTATCATCAGCAATCCTATACAATTATTTTGTATAAAAAATAATAATAATCCATCTTGTAGCACTCAGAGGGCGAAGGACGCTAGCAGCACTGTGTTTACCACAGTGTCATATTGCTACGCACGCAAGCATATGCACGTCATAGTGAAATGCGAGCTATTAGCGTAATGCGCCACTGTCCGTCGCGAAGTTCTACTGTTTATATGCAGTTTGCGCCAGTAGCAGTGTTCGTGGTGCTTATCGTGTTTACTCCGTCTCTTTAAATATTTGGATATTACAATGAAGGACATAACATTTGTTATAGTTTTTATTTTAGAATATTATTGGGGTTATGATAATGGATTTTATTTTTAAGTAATTTTGAATTATACCAAACTGTATAATTTTATCTATAATAAACAATATTTTTTCATGTTTAATTTTTTTTTTTTTTTTTTAATTTTTACCATAATTTTGATATTTTATCGTACACGTACACACTGTGTGTATGTGTGTGTGTATATTTCGAAAGTTGCAGCATCCCCACGATTTCAAGCCACTGCTGATTACTAAATTCATACCATCCCTTTTTGAGTTATTTGGGAAAAGAATTAAAAAGGAGAGATCCAGTAATTGTATTGTTTGTTTTTTGTTTTAAGAACTGGTCTCACATGATCTCTTAAAATGATAAGTAGGAAGCATGCGAAGAGAACCCGAAAACATATAAAGGTTAAGAATACAAAAAAAAAAAAAAAAATCTACCGGTTATTGGCATAACGCCGACAGAGAAGGATGTGTGCGGTTCAAACATAAAATATCATAAATGGAAGTTGAAGTTTGGCCAGAGAATCATAAGTAGGCATTACCTTTGCTTCCCTGTCTTCTAGAGTACCCTTCAAGTTATAAGATTCGTTATTGTCTATTGATTTTGGATTGTCCTGGTTTCTGCGCTGTTTTCAGACGATGGAACAAAAGGGATTTCCACGACTTATTTTTGTTTCTGCTTTATCATCGAACGTGTCTCATGGGTTCGAAGAAAAAATTTAACATTTTCAAAATTATTACTTCGATATATTTTCGGTGTTAGACTTCCGTTGAGTATTTTTAGAGTATAGTAGTAATAAAAAAAAAATGAAGACCTATCAATCTTAATTTACCGTGTATTACTGGACTTTTTTTCTTTCAAACTTTTATATTAGTATACTCACAAAAAATGAATCCAATTTTTCCTTATGTTACGTATTTTTACAATAAGATTTAAAAATCTAAAATGCGCTTCATAAATGAGTTATAATGTATATACAGAATATTGCCTTAATTATTAACCATCATTTCTCTTGTCTGAAAGTTAAATACAGAACATTGCAGATTACAAATACGAACATTTCATTATACAGTATTTGTTTTAAATAGTTCATCATATATCCGCAAGGGTTCAATGGAGGTATTACATTTAATAATAAATATAATAACATGGCAGCGATTCCCAATCAAGGGATATTTACTGATCGATAGATTTTGTTTATATCTTAAATTAAATATAACTTGATAATAAAATTGAATTAAAATAATATTCCAGAAAATAAATCCATTGCTAGCTGACAACAGTTCTGTTATAAAAGATTCTACAAAAAGTTCTCAAGTAGCCTACTACAACAAGCTTATTGTTGTTCTCATTGCCCTGCTAAATACTTAACTGCTGTTCATGATTTTCGAGATAACTGTGGTTTATACTCTGTGTTTGTCTAAGCTCGTGTGAATCAGGTGGCATCATAATATCGTTGTTATTCATCAGTATGCTTTAGATACAACACACTCCCAGTTGGATTGTCAGGTCTTAATGATAGATTATCGTAGACATTGTGAAATTACATTTGCAGGAATACACCGGATTCCATTGGGAAATGGATGAGTACATTTCTGCGGTTAATGACTGATTTTCCTGAGGGATATATGTGGTAATGGGAAGAGAATCTAGGGAAACCACTTATAAAGCATTATTATATTTGCAAAATCGCAATACCATGGCGTAACCGAGATCTCCATACTGTATAGTTGTACATGAGTTAAGTGATCTTGAATTCGCTGAAACTCTCTCTGAAGTAACAACGTTGTTAATAATTCTTTCCAATTCAATGTAAGCACGTGACATTATGCCACCCAGTATGATTTCCACAAAAAAAAAAAAAGTTAATAAACGTTGTATAATCGAAATAACAGAAATGGAATCTAAGCGTAAATCTGTAGTTAGTTCTGCTACTGTTTAACTCTCCTGTTAGGCATCGTGAATTACTAATAAACAACAGTGTACAAGCTTTTAATATGAATAATAGATTAAGACTAGTATTTCGCTGTTACAGCAGCGGCGTGCCAAAAAAATCTGGGGAATCCTGCAACCAATGGGAGATTCCTTATGTATATCAGAGACATTTATCAAGTGGAATTTTTTACCATTGCAAGCACATTAACAAAGAATCTCCAACCCCAACACACTACTAATATATTTAAAAAAAAAAAAAAAAGTATGAAGCAGGACATCATTGTCATTACCACACTTGCCAGTTTTGCTATTGATTTAGAAAAATGACCCAATTTATTGATTAACCGAAGATTTTTTTTCATCATAAATTCTCCATAATTAAAGAAAATTGTTTATAGTTGCAGTTCACAGCATTATTTTGTAACGTGTGCTTGTTAGCCGGTGCTAAGAACTAATTAGATAGCTTTTAAGATAACGAGGTTTGTAATTACCATCACATCCTGTCCCCTCGTTTTGAATCCCTATTCCGTGTTTGAAAATAGGAATTATGTAGTATGCTGCACAATTTCAATACTAAATATGACCGGGCGGGGGGGGGGGTATATAAGACGGAAACTATTGAAGTACTTCGTTGTTGAGATAACCAAACAATTAAAGCTTTGAGGTAGTACCGTCACCAGCAAGTTAATTGCAGAATCACTTACGTTGCAGGCAATTTTCGAAAATTAATGAAATTACAAGATCCGGAGAAACTTGCTGAGTAGACACAGTGGCGAAGATAAGTATTTATTTCACAACAGATCTCGAAACCTTGCAAAAAAACAGCTGCTGTCCCTTGCTACGAGGCGAAATCGACTGTTTTCTGCCCAGTTTGTAATATGCTGATGGGAAAACTCGAAATTCTGGGAGAAGAAAATCCTATCAGTTTTATATGAAGTCGCACTCCGTTTTTAAGAATTGAAACGAGTTGTCAATGTGATTATTTATCTAAGAAAATATTAATTATAGATAATTACTCGGGGAGGGTAATATATTATCCCGAAGTCAATGATCGATGAAGCTGACGTATTTGTGAAGGGAGATGTATGAAAAAAGATATTAAAAATGATCCTCCCCACTTTGGAGATTGTAGGTCCGATCTTTGCTGTCAGTTTATGCTACAATGAATTGGATTTTTCAGTGTGTATT
Source organism: Typopeltis vanoorti (assembly GCF_054136105.1). NCBI lineage: Eukaryota > Metazoa > Arthropoda > Arachnida > Uropygi > Thelyphonidae > Typopeltis > Typopeltis vanoorti. Next base: position 32,349,098 of record NC_143567.1, on the reverse strand, counting down.
AAAGTATATCCGTTTTAATAACTGTATGGGGAACAAAGGGATTAAATATTTCTGCAATTTATCACTAATAGACCCACAAGAAATGTTTTTATGTTGTTGACTATTATTTAAGCTGTGGCACGCATTGGCACATAACTGACTGAAGTTCATTGATTAGTAGTGCATGCTTGACATATTTTCTTTTTATATGCTTATGTTTCGCGGATAGGAAACGATAGTAGCTGCGGTTTGTGCAATTGAAAACATACTTTTGTAATGAAAAGTAAAAAATATACTTAAGAGTCATTTAACTTTTTTTTATTCTGTCTACAACGCTGAACAGAATATCTAAAAGACCTTTCTCGATGCAGAACTATGCAAAGGGATTATAGAAGAGATTTTTTTCCCCAAGGCACAGAACGGTTTAAACCACAAAGTTAGCACGAAATTAGTTAAATGAAGTGTGTCATCTTGAAGATATTTTCTCCTCTACTTTTTTATTTTTCTTATTATAGTACTCATTTTCTCCTTCGGAAGTAGATGCTCCATATGAATAATTTGTTGCAATACTGGCCTCTTACGCACAATATGTTTAATTGTGCATCACGACACTGTACCCGCAGACTTATCAAGTATAACCAGTGCTTGTCTGATATCATTCCCCATGTTATTTACCCAGCACAGTGTAGTCTGTGCTTATCCTGTTTTCACTTTCCTCACCATTCCACAACGTATTCCCATTGTCCTCTTTCGTCGGCCTACATTAATGCTTGTTATCGGAATCCTGACGGGCTACTTCCGCCAATCATTATTATATTTGGATGACGGATTTACCCTCTGTTTGCTCTCAGGGATGACCTAACTTTCCATATTGTATTGTAACTGTAAAAATAACCGACTAAGTTGGCCTCTCGTTCAAGTAGTTCTTGCCAAACGTGTTCTGATAATCGGATTGCTTACGAGTCGCCGTATATTATCGTAAGTCTCGCTAGCTGTTATATAATCTCCAGGCCTGTAGACGTTTTCCCATAAGATCCGGTAGAACCGCACGTTCCATTTCCAACAACAGCACAGTTCATTTGGGCGAGTGCTTCCATTAATTTTTAACTATCTTTTGGAGTTTGCATACAGCGAATATTGTGAAACTTGATTTCCACGAGAACATTATATAAATAAATCCCTGGAGAAACGGTAGAAAGCAAAAAATGCGAGCAACAGTTATTTTCTTTAAAAGCAGACGCTTTGCTTTAGCTTGTCAGCAGCGTATCCATTGAATAGGTCGTTTGGTGCTCGAATCGAATGCTGATTTTTACATTGATACTGTGGGAAGTGAGTTTTTCTTCAAACGTCTTACGATAAATATATTTCGTTGTACAAACGACGTCTTTGCCGTTGGGATTTTTGTTTGTTTTATATGCTTAGTCTTAAATGCGTATATAACGTTAACAATTGGAAACGCAGTTTTGCAGCTGGAATAATGAAAACTGCTAAGATACTGTATAATAGTTATGCTGTAAATATTTTATGAAAAGTACCGTATTTTTCGATAGATAACGCGCGCCTTATCTATACAAAAAAAAAAAAAAAGTCTAAATTCGTTAAAAATGAACATGCGAGGTATACATTTGAAAGGTAAATCAAATATAATAACAAAACTAAAAAGGTAGAAGTATTACTTAATATTTATTGAATATTATACTGTTCAAATCCAAAAAATTCTTGAGACTCAATATTGAAATTCAATTGCGTTAAAAATTTCCTTTGGTATTTCTTCAGCTTCATAATCATCGTCACCGGACACCACTGCATTCCCTTGTGCTTTAATGCAACCATTTCTAACACAGTTTTCACTTACAGCAGCCCAACTTTCTACAATCCACGTAACTATATCTTTGTATGACGTTCTTTTCATTTGCCCTGCCTTGTTATATCCATGGATGCCATTCATCATCCAGTCTTCCAATTAGCCCACAAATTGTCTTTGAATGGTTTATTTACTGCAAGATCAAGGGGTTGGAGTTTTTTTTTTTTTTTTTTTTTGTTAAACCACTGGAATGACGGCCAATTTGGAATACTTACAATTGTTATAACTTCTGTTGTTGTGTGTGCCCTACACGAATCCAACACTAACAAAGATTTTGGGTTGAAAAATGCGATTTTTCTCTTTCGCCACATATTCTCCAACCAGAATTTCATAACCTCGGACTTTATCCAACCTTTATCTTTAGCAGTAACAATATCTTTGCAATCGCAACCTTTTGGAACCGTCTTTCTTTTGAAAATCACCATCGGTGGCAGTTTGGAACCATCTCCACTTATCCAGAGAACCACAGTAAAGTTAGACCTTTCGTGCCCTGTTGTAGCAACTGAAACCTCTTATGTGAGTTTTGACAGTCCTAGAACTAGGCATGTCAAAACTCACGGGAACCTCATCCGTATTCCCAAAGTGACAAGCATCAACCCTACACAAGTTTTCTCTCAGAAACAAACGAAATTTAGCTACTTTCGCTTCCCAGTCGCACGGCAAATTTTGTCCAACACTCGTGGAGTGCACACTTAAATTGTTTCTCTTCATAAATTCAAAAATCCAAGATGGGTAGGCCTTGAAATCCTTTATATTGTCGTTTTGCGCAATTCTTTTCGATTTCTACAACACACGAACAGTAAATATTCTCATACCTTTAGCTCTTTCACTAACAACCCAATCAAGCAGTTTTTTGTTTTTTTTTCTATGGTTGGCCACAAGCACCTTCTAAACCTCCTAACACGTTTCTTCGTATGTAATCATTTTAGGACTCTTTCAGTCTTTCGCCATTCACGAACACTACTTTCTCCAACACTGAACAATCTACCAGCTTCACGATACTCTGTTCCCTTTGCTATTTCTACCACTTCAAGCTTGAACTGCGTTGTGCAGGATTTTCTCGGAAGTACTGTACTACTTTTTTCCATGTCGACGACTGCTACTAGCAACGCACGTGTTTTTAAAGAATTCCTCCGTTCTTTGTCTGTACTTCCTAACTTTACCGCTAGTTGGCGCATGCGTACAGCAAAAGGAGTGATGAAAATGTTGGGGAGGGGTGCCCGTTACTTATCGAAAAATACGGTAGTTACTTTTTATTAAAACACTAAATCTAATAACTACTAATAAATCATATTGAAGGGAGATATTTGCTAATGATGCAAAGTTGGATTGGGTAATAGTTAAATTATGTAGAGATCATGCAAGATAATTTAAATAGGTTCGATGTATGCTGGATATCAACATAATGGATGTCAACTTAATGTGGAAAAGTGTCAAGTTATGCATTTTGGGATACAAAGATTATAAGCTGTGTACTACATTGAGGAAACTGTACTCCAGAAAATTGATGAAGCCAGGGATGTGGGGGGATAATAGTAGATAGAGTCGAAGTTTAGAGAGCATATTGCTAAAGGGGCCAGGGCAAATCACAGGATTACTTAATTATTGAAGAACACTGTTTATAAAGCCTTGATACAACCACATCTGGATTATGTCTGGTCCCCTGGGTTTCTTGGGGATGAGGAAGCAGTGAAGAAGATCAACATGCGAGTAACCAAACTGTTGATCGCTCTGTGGAATGTTTCCTATGAAGATAGATTGAAGGTTGGTTGATAGGCGAAAAGGGAGGGGGTATGATAGAAACATTTAAGTTACTGAAAATATTCTATAGGATGCAGGTGAAACGTTTCAGCACTTGGCTAGAAGGGGGCAGAACAAGAGGCCATCCCTGGAAGTTGGTAGGAGTGTAGTTAGCAAGGGCGTGAGGAATGGTTTGCCTGAGTCAGTTGAAAGTGCTTTGTGTGTTAATGGTTTCAAGGAGGGTATGATATTGTGTTGCAAGTTTGGATCTCCCACGATGATTCTTATGACTTCATGCCGGTAACTCTATAATAATAACAATAATACATGTATGTATAAAGCATTTAATTAGCATAAAACTTACTAAAAGAATAACTTTAAAATTATCGCTTCAATTTCACGTATGATTTACAGAACAATATATGAAATTATAAATATTTAGGCATCTATTCTTGTCATTACTAACATTTTATCACCGTTAAAAAAAAGAGAGAGAAAGAGAAAAGCATGCATTTTTGTCACTGTGAACCAATAACTGAAAATGGAGAAATTTAATGTACGAGTATGTGTTAACTCGCATGTGCTAGCGTGTACATATCGAGAAGTATATGTCCTCACGTAATTATTATCGGGAATTCTTTTCCGCTATTGTTTGAATGTCCTAAAGCCATATAACGTCGGTGTTTTTGAACAAAATGTAAGAAATAGTCATAATTCTGTCATGGAAGATCGTTAATTAGTTAGCAAATATTTCGCGTGACAGTACCCCGCTTAATTGGCTATTTGAAACTCAGACAGGCGTCTACAAAATTCTTAAATGAACAAAAAGCTGCTGTTATTAATTGCCTAGTTCACTGACTTTAAAAACAGTTATCTAAATTTGGATTTTTTTTAATCATAAGTAAAAGACGTTCTTTGTTTTGATCCTGAAACCAAATGAAAGTCAGCATGACTTGGAAACTGTTCCGAAACATTTATGATCGTCCAGGTTTTGAATTTCTGTAAGTAAATATTCAACTGAATATCCATTGCATCGATGAGTCCGTTACCTGATTTTTCACTGTATGGATTACCAAATGTCATGAGTTACGTTGCTATTTATTCGTTTGTCATAAGAGAAGTTCTTGCCTTATAAAACAAGACTGAAACTCCAGCTCTTTATGTGATACAAACGTTTTTTCTTTGGTATTAGTTTAGAAATAAGAATTTGTATCCAGTCTGCTTTTTATTATATGTAGGATTACAAGCTATATTATTACTTAGTTTTGCTCTGGAAATGTAGTGAGACGTAAGTAATGGAATTTTAATATTTGAATTATTAATAGGGGGCGAGGTATAACACCTGCTGCATTTTCAGTGCCATATTTATTTCTGTTATATCTTAAGGTTTCATGCACCCAGTGTGAAAATTTTAAAATTTCACATCGTTCAATGCATTTCTTTTTTAAATTTGATGCATGTCAGCCGATCTTTCTTCCACTTAATTCTGCGAAATACGTGACTGTGCTGCTAGATAAGCCTCGTATTTTCCAAACTGTCTAGTTTGAGAAAATGTTTACGATAGTCAGTACGTTATCTCATAATTATAATTTCCACTTATCTAATCCTTGATACTTCTCCCTCTCATAGAGATATAAGAAATAACATTGATTTATCACCACCTACTTAATATTCTGTTGGGTTACCTTTTAAAAGAATAGCGGGCCTGTAATTGCAGTAGCATTGATTCTACTAGAATTCTGGATCTGTAGTCACGATGTTTTGCAAGACATTGCATAGTTCCCCAATGGTAAAGGGTGTAGTGTTTGTACGTCTCGTGTCTGGTGAATTTGTCGCCATTCAAGATGGGTGATGTCCTCTGTGTTCCTCGAACCATCTCTTGCAGACTGGTGTTAGTTATGTAGCGCATTGTCATCCTAGAAGATTTCTTTTCCATCTTGGTTTATATGCAACATAGAAAAGTATTCGTTATATGCTTCGAGCTGCCGATAGACTACACTGTATATCACCACACATCAGAAGTTATAATTATGACCAATAAAACACCCACAATTTGACATCACTTCCAGTCACCTAGACGATGAAACCATTCCCAAAAAGTCTATTGTATCATATTGTTGACTTCTTATGCGTAGCTGTCTGATACGTGATGCAGAAGAAAGATCCCTCCCCCCGCTTCTAGTGTCCAATTTGCGTGCTACTGACACCATAGCATCTTCTTTCCACAAAATCCTAAAACATTTTAATCAATTTAAGAATTTATATTTGTTTGCATCTATTGACAGCTTTTTTCCGGCTATTCCATCTTTTTCCCTAATCATTCTTCGCTTATAAGACAAAGTTCTCCCCGTCATACTCAAAAACATTGGAAACTACTGCTGGAGATTCCCACCCCCTTTGCCATTGTTAATTACGGGAATGATTTTATGAATTAAATTTCATATTGCAATTTACAACCAATACTAATGTGGTATTATGTTCTCAATCTTTCATGGGTAGGTTTCACATTTAAAAAAAAAAAGAGTCTTGAATTATTTACTAGTAGTATTACATATTGCCTCCATGGAGTTCTATGACTCATCGCAGGAATCCACAGAACACTAAGCGATCATTCATCCGTTACGTATTTTTCCAGCTTGCCTGTTTTTTTGTGGAGGAAAAATCCCATCTCCGGAGATTCGTTTGCGTTTCGCTAACTAATTTTCAGCTGAAAAAAGTTCGCATAAACCGTTTTTTAGCGAAATCTATAGAATGTTAATCATCTTGGTATTGAGTTGTTTCAAACGTTGTTCGTTAATAAGTTTGTTAGTATATCCATGGGTCATGTTAAACATAGAATTGCACATTGATGGTAATAGTTTTTAAGATAAAATGCTGTTGGGTGAAAATTTTGGATTCCTCGCCTGTAGAGCATCGCATTGGACGAATTCTTAAAACCAAATAGTTAAACATGTTTTAGTAGTCAGCCGTTGCTCAGTAATGAATTGTTTATTCATCGTGACATTTTAATCATTTCAAATCCATCCTCAGCATTTCCTAACTTTAATATAAGTTTCATATTAATTGCTGTTTTAAGTAATTGTATTATTGCAGTAACCACGTTCTTTATACAAATATCTAATGAAAAGCCTTCGTATCTTTCAGATATAGTTTTTTATCCAATTGAAATAGGAAAATTTTTTAAAAATCGAGAAATGTTCATGTAAACTGTACCAATTTTTGTAACTGATGAAGATCAGCTGCCCGCCTGCTCCGTTTTTGTATGTTCTTATTGGCATTTGTAATTACTGTTAAACTCGGCTTCTCCTCAAGTGCACTTTTGTATTCAATACTCCATTTTCTGTTATGAACATACAGCGTGTTCTGTGTAAACTGAGAGCTAAAAATAGGTCAACAGCTCTGCTAGGAAAAGATGGTTCGCATGCGGGATGGCAAGCGTAGTTGGCGGATAAGTATTAGAATACTGCTGTTCTTTTTTTTTACATAAAAATTCGCATAATATATAACTACAGAATATGTGATTATCTTGTTCAAATAGCTTCCATTGTTAGAAGTTTTTTCATTTTTTTCCCCTCTCCTATTTCTTTAATTCCGAAACTCAGTTGTATTTCGAACTAGTGGATGTTTTCTCTTTCTTCAGTATCATGTACATCTTTGCTTCGTCTCATAATTAAATATTACATAAATTGAAAAAAAAAATTTTTTTTTCGTGTAATAGAAAGATCAGCTTCATAAAGATAAATTATCATTTGGTTAGGTGATAAATCGTGCTCAGCTATCAATCTTCTACGTATTTAAAAAAAATAAAATAAAATAACCTTTTTGGGGGTAATTTACTGTTTTACCATGTTTTGCATGCATCATGTTATGACAAGGATTCAAACTTAATGTGCTCTTATAAAATACACAAACTGCCCTATTTGCAGCTTAGTGTGGCCCAGCGAGGTGAAAATAAGTTAATCCATTCATTACACTAAATATTTGTATGTTTTAAATGCTATAAAAGTCTTGTAATTACACATGGTGTATTTCGGATAATATATTATCTGAACCGTTTTATGCCTCGAATATGTTATTCCTAAGATGTACTGATTTATGAAATTTCGATAAATGAAATGCTTGCTTATTTGTGAAAATAATTATTGTTGCACTGCCATGGAATTCTCTGAACTCATTGCGGGGTTCGACTCGCACTACCTAATCTGTCTACACCACCTACTACATAACTCTTGTCGGTATGCTTTCCAGGAAAGGGGTTGCTGATTCCTAATCTTCTAGAGGAGGAATAACAACAACAAAAGCTACCATCCCCGTATGAGACCAACTAAACTCACCTTGAGTTATAAAGCCCTTATAAAAATTCTTTGTATCCTACACTGGATTCCAACACGAGTCTTCTGACCGAAGGGTATCGTTACCGACTGGTCAACTGAGGCTCAAATGCCAAATAGAAATTTAATTGAATGAAATGGGGCGTTTTTTTTTTTTTTTTTTTTTTTCCGGAGATGGAAAGGAGAAGATGTCGCTGTAGTTTGTGAAACTTCTTGTGTAAGTGCTCACTTTCTTCTCTAAGACAATATTGCCATAGATGTTCGACTCTAAGGCTACATAACTCATCAAAAAATCACGGTAGTAACTCCTAAGCCAAGTAAAGTAGCAAGTTTTTGATTATTACTCTTCTTAATCATTAGGACCAAAATTCAACTATTAATTCCGGTTCTACATCGAATATTACATTATAGTTCCGCCACTTTTATTCGACAGAGGTATTCAGCAGCACACAAATTTCAAGTATTAAAAAAACACTGAAAAGCTGTTTTTCTCATCCTCAGACATAGATCGCATTGGTCAACCATATTTGTCAAATTCTTTTTGACCAAATGTAGAATAGTTTTCTTACGTTGCTAAAGTTACTTGGAATTTCTAATCGGATTAAAAATGAATTAGACGGAATTAGAAGGGCTCGTCCTTCACAAACACCAGTGGATTTAGAATCCGTTGCTTAAGGGCTTCTGAGAAATTCAGCTCACTTGGACTAAAATGAAGAGGAGTTAATCGTATTTGATCCCTTTCTCATAGACAACTGCAGGGGTCACATTCTTCAGTCATTTTCGAACTAATTTGGGTTTATAGTAATCTCTTGCGTTGTTTAAAACCCTCTGAAAATTTCCACACGTTCGACCAGAATGGAAGTCAAGTGCTTCAGATACTGCTACAAATCGCACGTTTAACTGATAATTTATTCCTCGATTTTTTTCGACGTGCTTTATCTAAAAACAATTGATATATAAGTTTAAAAAATTTCACATGAAAAAAAAAAAAAAATGAGCCAAGTGAAGAAATTGGAAGTTAACTGCAGTTTAGTTTTGGCCTGACATTGGTTTAAGAATACTATCTTAAGAGCAACAACACTGCTACCAATGTTTAAAAATTATTTCTTAAGAATAAATAATAAAATTAAATGTAGACAACCTCCTCCTTCCTCGCACTTCATTATTTTTTTACATAAGTGATGTGTTGTGGAAATATTATAGGGCAATTTTTGCATTAAAAGTGAGACATATCCCTCATCCTTCTGACATTCGATGCATTCTTCTTGTTTGTCCCTGAAGGTTGTTAATATTTTTATAAGTTCTGAAAACTGGAATTCTATTTTGTATTAAATTGATTCCATACTAATCGTTCTGGATTTTTTTTACGTATTAAGGAGTATATTATAAAAAAATCTACATGATCCAAAGTTTTATATGAAAAAATATTTTTTTTAAAACGTTTTTTGTTTTCATAAGAACTGTGCAATTATTCCATTTACATTTTCAGTTTCATGTGAAAATGGCAAATTACGGATTTTTTTTTCTTCTTGATACTGTTATAATTCATCTTTCCTGTTTTACACAAATATAGAGCCACACCGTATAGTAGAATAAGGGTTAGATTTGACCCTTATTCTACTATAACTATATATATGGCGACTGATCTGGTCGATTTGTTGGATGAAGAACCAGAATTTTCAAAAGAAAAGCTCTCCACTGTATGAAAATGGCTAACTTCCCTTCAAATGAAAGCCCTGATAAAGGTTCTTCGCATCCTGAGAATTCAAATCACAGGGAGTTTACCTTACCTATCCTCTTCTCTCCCTGCAGGGCATAGGGCCTCAACCATTGACTTCCATCTGACTCTGTTCAATGTTTCTTTTTTTTATCTCTTTCCAGGATCATCCCAGCCGTTTTTGCCTCTGTTTCTAGTTCTCTTCTCCATGTTATTCTGGGTCTATCTCTTGCCTTGGGGATTCAATTCTAGTGCAATTTTTGCTATTTCTTTATCTGGGTTCCTGACTGTGTGACCTATCCAGTTCCATTTTGTTTTAGTGATTTCATTTCTGATGCTGGTTTGACCTGTTCTCTCCCAAAGTTCTATGTTTGTTATTTTATTTGGCCAGTATGTTCCTAGTATCTTCCTCAAGCATTTGTTTATGTAGACCTGTATTTTATTTATGTTTTCCTTTGTTAGTGACCATGTCTCAGCTCCGTATAGTAAAACTGGTTTAACAATAGCGTTGAAGAGTCTTATTTTGGGTTTTAATTTTATTTCTTTGGACCCCCAAATTTTCTTCATCATACTGAATGCAATCTGTGCTTTCTGGATTCTATTTTGTATGTCCTGTTTGGTTGCTTCTTGTGTGCTGATCACTGATCCCAGGTAGACAAAGTTATCTACCTGTTCCAGTGTTTTCCCTTGTATTTCAAAGCCTAGTTCTTGTTTGGGGTTTATCTTCATTACTTTAGTCTTGTTATGATTTATTTTCTTTTGGAGGTGTTGATGCTTTTGTGGCAAAAGGCTTATATCGTCTGCAAAATCCAGGTCACTGATTTTATTTGACATTCCCCATTGAATGCCAATTCTTTCTTCAGATGTTTTCCTCATCACCCAATCAGAAAGATGGTCGGGGAGAGTATACATCCTTGTCTTACTCCTGTGTTTGTTGCAAATAGTTCTGATAGTTTGCATTATTTATTATTTGGATGTTGGATTTTTCGTGAGTTTTCTTTGCTATTTATGATTTTCTGAGAATTCCCTTAGTGCTTCATTAACTTCCATATAGTCTTTCTGTCTATGCTATCAAATACACGTTCATAGTCGATGAATCCCAAGTATAGGTTACTCTGCCACTCTATTGACTGTTCAACGATTATTCTTAATGTTATTATCTGATCATACAAGATCTATTTGGCCCGAACCCAGCCTGTTCTTTCCTCAGTTTAGTTTCAATTTCTTGTTTCATTCTTTCTAGCAAAATTCTAGTAAATACAACATTTAGAAGTGAAATCCCTCTCCAATTTTTACAAAGTGTTATATCTCCCTTTTTTATTTATTTATTTATTTATTTTTGGCAGTTTCACCAGGAGTCCTGTATTCCAGTCTTCTGGCCATTCCTCCTTTTCCCATATTTGATTAAATAGGGGGTGTAACATTTCAACAGTAGTGTTTATATCTGCTTTAAGTAGTTCAGCCTGTATATTGTCACTCCCAGGTGCTTTATTGTTTTTTGTTTTCTTTGCTGCCTGAGTTATAATTTAGTTTAGTTCAGTTCCTGTATTTATTGTAAATATTTCTTCTTCTGATGGTTCTGGTATTTCTTGTTCTAGGTTTCTATTTCTCCATTTAATATTTCTTGGAAATGTTCTACCCATCTTTTTTCTATGCCTGCTTCATTTGTAACTTTCCTTGTTTATTTTTTACAGGCCCTTCTCTTTTAAAACTCTTCCCAGCTAACTTTCTTGTTATCTCAAAGAACCTCTTTGGGTCAAATTTACTTGCTGCTGCTTCTTCAGCCTCTTTACACATTCCTCCAGGAAAACTCTTCTATATTTCCTTGCACTTTTTTTTTTTACCTGCCCGTTTTTAAGCCTGTATCTTTCATTTACCCTATTTCTTTTGTTTTCTTCTGTACTTTGCAGAACTTTATTCCATAAAGTTTTCCTTTCTTCACATAATTTGATGGTTTCTTCAGAGATCCATTGTTTGTGATTCCTACTCTGCCTTCCCAGAACTTCTTCGGTGATACTATTAAATATATTCTTTATTTTTTCCCAGTTCTCTTCAATGTCTATTTCCTTATGTTGTTCTACAAGACTTCCATATTTATTCCTTAATGTTACTTTATATTTGTCTTTTATATCCTTGTGTTTCAGTTTGGATATATTTTATTTAATTCTTTGGTTCTTGTCTTTAAATATTTTTCTTAGTTTCATTTTTATTTTTGCAATCAATAAGTGGTCTGTAAAGGCATCTGCACCTCTCCAAACTCTTACATCCATCAAAGAGATTCTCCAAGGTCTGTTTATTAAAATATGGTCTATTTGGTTTGTGGATTTCTTATCCGGTGATATTCAAGTCTGTTTATGGGTGTATGTTTAAATAAGGTTCCTCCTATGATCATATCACTGAAAATGCAAAAGTCTTTTAGGATTTCCCCATTTTCGTTACAGTTTCCTAAACCTTCTTTTCCCATTATTCGTTCGTATTCCACGTTACTATTTCCTACTTTTTGCATTCATGTCACCTATAATTAAAAGCATATCTTTACTTTTTACTGCATCGACTTCTTTCTGCAGCATCATAGAAGTCTTCTTTCTCTTTTGTTTTTGCATTGTTTGTTGGTCCATACATGTTTATTATAGTCACATTTCTGTATTTAGTTTTAAATCTAGCTTTGATGATTCTTTCAGAAACTGGTTTCCATTCAATTAGTGCTCTTCTAGCATCTGTTGTTAGCATGAAAGCTACACCTTTGCTATGTGTGTCATCTTTATTTTGGTTTCCAGAATATAAAATGTATTTTTGTTGTTAGTTGGATTTCTCCGCTACCATTCCATCTTGTCTGATTTGGACCTAGTATTTCTATTTTGTATCTGTCCTAATATTCCACCACCCAATTTTGGTTAAAAGTTTTGGGCTAAAGAGGTTTTTTCTTGGAGTTTTCCGCCTGTGATCTTCCCCAATAGGGCTTTCACTGGCTTGCTTCATTTCCCCAGTACTTCTCCCTCTTGGTTTTGTGTCAGTTTTCCAACAATGGTTGAGATTTCTGTAGATATACACTATTCGTATATGTAGTAATATGTTTTTTCTATATTATGGTTGCTAGCCACAAGTACAACCCTTCTCCTTTCTCATCCGGGCTTGGGACCGGCAATGGCGGAGTTCACAGGGAGTTTAAGTACATATAAATTACATTTTCATTCTCATCCTGTATTGGCAATCAGGCCATCGCCAAGCTATTCAACTTATATTAGTTTATTATATTTAAATGTGCATTTTTGAGATCATGGAAAATTTCTTGGTCACCAAGAATCTGCATCTGTCCTCACAGAACTTCCTAAAGTTCTCCAAAAACGTTTGATAATTTCTCTCATCTCTTTTTTTTTTTCCTAGCAGGAACCAAGAGACGTAAATAAATAAATTTTTATTGTCCAAACGGAGTAAACAGAGTTTCTGTAGCTCTAACGTTTTTGAAGAATGGAGAGACTAGCGGTCTCTCCATTCTTCATACCTTCACTGATAGTGACCCCCAAGTTCAGTGAATTGAAATTTTTCAGGAAGGAGAGAGTGCTGCAGTCAGCTGCGGCCATCTTATAGCCCTAAACTCTAACAATTGTATTATTATCTGTAATAATGTGAGTTCCGCGGTCGATTTATTAAGTTGCTGGGTGAAGAATAAACCCTGGTTTCTGGGTAGAAATACGTAGTTGCCCAGAGACATTGCTCTTGTGAAATAGGCGAAATATTATCCTCTCTCTCACATTAAGATACTGGTCAATATTACGGATAGGTCTTAATCAACAATTAATACGTATATATATGTATTAGTTTTGTTCTTGTATACTTTGGTTCTGTATACTTTTGAGGAACAAGAGTTCGAATCCTATGGAGAACGCAGAGGATTTTTTTTTTCATCGAGTATTTCTCATCTACCGAATTAATTTGTGTTGAACTTAAAATGAAGGATTTCTTTCCATCAGAATCATTCACAATAATAAAACTATGAATACAATTGATAGACTGTTGTTTCATATCCTTTAATTCCAGCTAGCTGAGCCATCAATGAACTCGAATCTATTTACATTTTCTGAACTTCCCACTAATCGAAATCCACTGGTCTCCATTTGCTGTTTAGATCTTTCCTATTTCTCTTTCTGACACGCTTTATAAGCATACTTTTGTTAACATTAAGTAAGCAAACGTATGTGTTTGCTTTTGTTATAAAAAAAGATATTGTGTGTCATCACATTCATGCTGGTTATATAGTTAATTTCTTCCGTTAATTGAATAATTTTATCACGATCACACTATAGAAATAACTGTATAGAGAAAACACTATTCGTATATAAATTTTTCATTTCTGTCTATTTTTCAGCACGAGTTTTTCGTTATGATAAATTACTTTGAAAAGCGAAATATTCATATATTCCCAGTCGTTTTATAACAAGTCTGTCGATTGGCACTGCTTCTTGTCTTCTGCACTGTATATTCAAACTTTAAACATTTTCGATTATTGTAGCTTTCAGTGACCTGAGCAGGATTGTTATTCTCATACGGTTCGGCCGTTGCCACGGACAACATCGTGAAATTTTTGCGTTGTACATTGCGTGCCAAAGCAATCTGCTCATTACTCTAATGTTCTCTTTCTTTTGGATCATAATAAGAACACAACTCTTGCACAGTTTTGAAAATTCAAATCGACTCTTGCCTTCTAATTGGCTCACACTGTTTTGTACATTAAAATTCCTGTACCTGGTAGTTAAGGGGGAAAAAAAAAAAAGTAATCACTTTTGAAAAGTTAGAAATTTTCTGTTTCCATAATTAGCTCCCGCTGAGTAAATTGTTATTTTTTGTGTACTTTTGTGAAGGAAACGGAAACTATTACGGCCACGGAAGGATCTTGTAAAACATTTTACGGAATTATCAGTACAAAATAGCAGTGATAATTGATTAAAAAAAAAAAAAAGTAATAGCAGTGTTGTCTTACGTAGCTGATTTCATTAATTCTCTAACAGTAACGATTGTATTTCTATCCAGCCGTTATTATATAAAGGAACATGTAAAAACTAAACTTTAAAATCCTTAGTAGGTCTGCAAGCCAGATAATAACAGCGACAGTACTTTCGCATATTTTTTTTTCCCAAATGGAATACTGTATTGATAAGAGTTAAATCTTCAAGTTTTAGTTTTTTATTTGCCAAATGGGATTGTAGACTTCTTTAAGATTTTTGTCATGGGAGGTAAATATTTTATTCAAACAAAAATAAATACACTCCTTGAACTTTATTCGCAATTTTATTCTGTTATTTCTGAACATAATCACCATCAAAGCCACACATGCTTGAATTGTTTCATGGGTACGCGATAGATTCAAACCCACACTATCATCGCTTTAAAATCTAACAGAAAGTGATGGCCTTTCCAATCTTCTTGCGTCTTCAATGACAGTAAAAGATGGAAATTAGAAGGAACGTATAACGGGTAGTCCGGGAAATTGCAATCTACAATCGCCTGTGTATATGTCGCGTATTATGACATATTCTTTGAATCTTCGATTTCAGTTTTAGAGGAATTCTAACGTAGCAGTCAGAGTTACTTATTGCCAAATAGTCCTGCCCTATTCGCTTATCATAACTTTGCTGGAACAATGTACCATTGGATTTCTTTGCTTGCAATCTTTGGGAGAGTATTCTAACAGACATCATATATCTTCATAGCGTAAGTTGTTTAGTCTTAATTCCAACCATCTATTTTTGTGGAACGCTTTTTGCAAACAGCTGCTCAATCACTGTACCCTCTTTATTCATACTGTCATCGTCTCCTTTCTTTGCCATTTTCACTGCTGTAATTCAGATATTTCTGGTGTCAAAACTATGAAATCCAAAAATGCAATGATGTGTGCATTTAGTTCGCACTACTGTTTGGGTTTCTTTCATTAAAAAAAAAAAAAGTAAAATGAAAAATGGATCATTACTTTTCAGCATGCGATCACCCCCCTCTTTCTACTGATGCACGATATATACAATGCGATACTCTGCGACAAGCTGGTATTATTATACAATGGTTTGAACTTTGCTCGATATGAAAATGGAAGAAACGCTTCCTGTCTTTGTAACTCGGAATTTCTTCATGGATTGATTGTTTACGAAGCACAGAAAATCCTTTAACTTTTTAACTATTCTGGAAATGTAAAAAAAAAGTGTTGTTTTAACTGCTTCGATGAAATAATTATAAATTTCAAGCTATTCAGAATTTCCTGGGATAAATTGTAAATGAATTATTATTTTGGACATCTCTCTCTCTCTCTCTCTTAAATAGAGATTACTTTGGAATGTATTCTTTGTGTTGATGAAATAATTAAGCAGTCTTTACCACCTGTGAGATAACGTCAGACTAATAGTTTCTGCAGTCGGATATTTTGACTCGTATTATTAATATGTTGTTACCATGTGCCCTTTATACTTTTTTAAATGGTGTGGAGACTTGTTTATATTGATTAGCGCTTTTTTATTATTTTGGTCCTCAAATTACACTTAGTTTTATTCTCCCCTTTCAACAATTGTTGACATTTTCGAGAAAAAAAAATGTAAGTGCTTATTTTTAAATCTGATCTTGTAAACGACCAAAGATATTAACGTATACAGTGGTTACTTTCTTTTTTTTTTTTTTTTTTCTAATTTGCTATCAAGAACCGCATAATATAGATTTTGTGATGAGAATAAACAACCCCATGTGTCATCGACGTTTGTTAGGTTCAAACATAGCCTACCGTCCTTCCTTAGTTTTCTTTATATGTGATTCACTTCAAAGCATTGATGTCTTCGGAAGAAGTGATCGTTACAGGGGATGGTTGATTGGGGAATAAAAGTAACCTCATTAGTAAATATTTTGAATTCAGTCATTGTCTACGGTCTTCTCGTAGTTAAATGGAGAAGTCAAACTTGTGTACAGAACATACAAGCACATTCGTCTTTGTATAGTAAATTAGTTATAAATATTCGAAATTCCGAAATGCATTACTTAACAATAAATGGCTCAAGTATTTGAGTATAGAATAAGTAAATATGGACTACGTTTCCCCCCCCCCTCTTTAGTATTTCGCGGTTTTTGAACCAACTTAGTTTTATAGCGGTCTTTGACACTTAAACAAATCATTCACTTTTTGAAGAAGTGTTGAAGGAGACGAAGTCGCCTCAGTTTGTTCACTGCCTAATTGAGTGCACGTAAACCCCGTTACTGTACGTGTATGTATGGTTTTCATTACTTTATATTTTCGATGCTCTGAGAACCATAATCCGTTTTAATAAAACTTTTTATCAACCTTTTCCGTCTACGAATTTAGGATCGCATAACTGAAGAGCAATAATAGTACTTTACTCACAGAACTGTAAAAAAAAAATGCAGAATTGAACCTGATAACAGTAATTATCCTGGCTTGTTGACTACAGAATTGTGAAATTATACCTTTGAGCCTTCACTTTCTGTCATGCCGGTGCCTTTGTTCAATAAAAACTATCCAAACTCGTAAGTTAAGTATTAATTATAAGGTTGGTTGTTCATAGAGACACATCGCGAATTGAGGATACGCGCTCTATACTCATTTCCGGAATAGTTTTTAAATATAGCTCTATTCGTTACTATTTCGAATATTACGCCTCAGAATAATTAACGTTTTAATCTTAAAAACAATGAATTCATTAAAAATCTCGGATTATTTTCCATACTTGCTTTGACGTATCACTGTAGATAGTTTATCGTATCTTCCGGATAGTTTTACCACAAAAAATAAACAGAATGGAGTTGACACGAAAAATTATAGTTGAGTCCCAAATACTAAATTAAATTCCATATAGCCAGAACAAAGTTATACTTTGCATAATCCAAGAGGTTTTGATATTTTAAATGGTTCGATTAACCCCAAAATTGAGATAATAAATTAGATTCATCATCATAAATTGTTCCAAGAGATTTTGGAGGCAAGTGGCTTTAAAAAGGAACTTCTATGATTGGTCTCATACTTATAACGGAAATACAGCCGTTTAGTTATTTCCATTACAAGGTGTACCAGCGGTAAGTATTTGGCGGTGCAATGAATAAACATTTTGAAAATGTTTACTCCTGGCACTTCTGAAAATGTGTCCATTTTCCTTCCAGCAAAAATCAAATCAAGTGATTTCATTTTACTAAAAACCAAACCGCTCTTTCCTTGGCTTTTCTCCACGTTATTCGTAATTTTTATTACTTTACTGTCGGTATTAACTTTTTATTTTTCCTCCGTGTCATATGACGTCATCTGTATATGTTGAAGGATTGGAATAGGTCATTGTTATTCCTTATTTTCTCTTAGCCAAAATTGTGTTCCTTGGATAATTAACTGCTATATGCCCTTCGGAATTAAATTCCCTGCATGTTTTTATAATGATAAATACACCAGCGCATATCGCGTCTGAATTCACTCATTTTTTTTTCTCGATAAAGGAGCTTGAGAGAGATTTGTAAGTCTTCTGTAAATTATTTTATTATAAATTTTATGTGTACTGCTTCAAAGTTTTATTTCTCTATAATTATTACAGCTACTTCGTTCTCCCTTTTTAAAATATAGAAATAGCTTTGACTTTAAGCTATTCGCCTGAAATTGTACAATCTTTCCAACAGATGATCAGCAAACTTAGAAACCGTTTAAATATGTTACTTCTTTATTAATAAGTTTGACATGTATTCTATTAAGGCCTGCAGCTTTTTTACGTTTTGAACTCTTCCATTCTGTTGAGTCTATATCAGTATTTACTTAAGTTGGGTATGTTATTGAAACTTATGGATGTTCTTATTATATCCATTGATATTTATTTAAGATATTTAACTTCTTTTTTTTTTTCATTTCTCTATTTAATTTTTTTAAAACTTTAGTCTTTTTTGTCAGAAAGACATCAGAAAAATCCTGAAATAGATAAGATGCAAACAAGTCTTCTCGTTCAGATGGAATCCCCCCAACTGTGCATAAAACTTGTGCTCCTGAATTAACACCCATCCAGTATTCTTTTCAATTTTTTATATTCGGCGTCCACCCTACACCATCGAAATAGCCTATATACACTCATTCTCAAAGAAAAGCTAGCCATCCCAAACTATCTTCCCACTGCACTCACCTCAGTTCTGCGGGAAATAATGGAGAAAATCACTATTTGATCAGTGATCGCCAATATGGATTCTACTACTCTTAGTCCACATTGGATCTTGCCAACATATTCCATCTGTAGACACAATATTTGGAAAATCTTGAAATCCGTGTGATTACTCTAGATATTGTTCTTCCAATAGCCTCTGAATTTATTTATGAATAAATAAATAAACTAGCCAGCCAGGGCACATTTAACTAAACACTGGCCTCTTAATCTTAGTTGCTTGATTTGATTTGGCATCATTTAAGGACTGAGTCTTCTTGTGTTGCATTGTCACACTTAAATTGACATCCTTACAGTTACATTCACTTTATCGGTTACAAACCTCCACTGAATAATTATTTTCCATGTATAATAATAATAGCCTTATTTGAGAGTTCATGTGTTACCATCATTTAGTACATCTGGTACCAAAATAATCGTCGGCTTCATTCAAAATTACTACGTGCTTATTAACCTGTACAGAAATGACAGTTGTCTGTTTTATGTTAATGTTTCATTTGTTTGAGTTTTACTTTACGATTTCACACTAATCAGTACATCAATCATCGAAATTCTTTCAAGCCATATTAAAATCAAATTAAAATATGTAACAGACGAAAACCATTTTCATTATATAAATCCGATACATCCAAAATCTCAGATGTGCGAAATTATTAATGTAATAGTTTAAATATAATTATTAAAATGATGATTAATATAATCTGAAATTTTATAATTATTCCACTAGTAAACTAGCCCTTGGTAAACTGCTAGATTTACCTCCTCCACACATGTGATTAGTTTTTATGGTTAATTTAATTCAAGCCTTGTCAACAAAGATAATCGTAATTTGTTCGCAGTGGAGCCCATAAGTTCCCACTTCTGTTTGATTAATCTTCGCATGCAGTAAATATGTCAGTTGAGTGGCATTTTTGTTGTACTGCTTAGCATGTGCGATATTTCCGTTTATCGTCTGCTCTTATGACACCAATAGTTAAATAAGTAGAATCGCTGATTGTGAGATCTTGTTTGCTTTCGATTTCACACAGTTAAAGTGCTTAATTCCGAAACTAACGCTTAATTTTAAGTGGTTTAAAAATTGTAATTAGGAGAAAAGGGTGACTGCGTGGTAATTTCCATTACAATTGTTTAGGAAGATTTAGACTCGATTATAGCCGCCAATTAGAGGATTCTCCCGTGTTTTTTTTTTTTTTTTTTTTTTTTTTTTTTTTTTTTAAGCCGATCCCAGAGTTAGTCGATGTCCGGAAAGAAACGCAATAAGCTTAACTTGAATTTTATATATTTACAAGTTTAGAAATCAGATAGTAGGATACCTACCAGATAATAAGAGTGGAACTGACACACAGGAATGAACATTGTGTTTGATGATACGCTAAACTTTGAATTGGTGAGGGAGGGGTGTTTCAGGATAATTGTTGAATTACAGCTGAGGCCAGTGTATTGTCTAAAGTTGCGTGTGACCTACTTGCCTGTTTGGCGGAGAGAAGGGAAAAAAAAAAGAAGTTCGAGTAAAAACCCTCCGCCTTCATATGAGAACCCCATCTTACCTTCTGAAAAGCGCTTATAAAAGGTTCTTCACGTCCTGAAGAAGACAAGATTGATTAGAATGAGATTTTTCATTACAAAAATTCGGTCATAGAGAGGATTGAGAAGTATGTTTCTCTTGTTAGTGAGTGGAATTGGTTAGTGATGAGAGCACCGTCAGTGAAAACATTTCTTGTGCCTGCTATACGGATCATCTCTGAAAGTAATCGCCATATAGGTCGATTAAGTGTAAGAAAATGGATACGATGTAAATTTATAACTCAAAAAGTCTTTTGGGAATAGCCTTCTCGGAATGACTTTGGACTCCACGAAATGCCAGTGGAGAGTAATAAGTTTTTGTTACCAACTTATCCGTAGCAATAAATGCTAGCACCCAGAAACAGTAATTGCTTCATTATGTGATTATTTTCTATTGGAAGAACTGTTTCGCTTTGGAACAAATTTGCTATATGATAGACTTCTCAGAGCCACTTTCTCTTTAAGAAATGATTTTACCCTTCGCTTGAAAAATGTGATGTTCTTTGTTTCAGTTGAGTCTATTTCTGTCCTTGTATTTGTGACATGTTGCTATCAGTTTTTCTCTTATTAAATAATTTTACGTTTATCGTCTGCGTCGAAGTAGCGCAAGCGATATGTTGTTAATAATTAATATAGTTCTGCTTTTATAAGTAGCTAATGACAATATAGTAAAAAAAAAAAAAAAAAAAAACTTTTCTTTGACGTAGAGTACGTCGTTTTTAATATGATGCATGCCTCTACACAGCGCTTGCTTTTAAATATAACATGCCTTATATAGTTTATCTTATACCAATGTGCTCTTTCTGCTTTATCTTATCACATTATTTTCGAAATCACGTGGGTTGCTAAACGCAGAATGGTTTTAAGTTTCATTTCTTATTTTTACTAGTGAATTAGTACAAAAAACATTTTCGCAATTGATTATTCTTTATTCTGAAATACTTACTGAGTGTTAACGTGTTCGAAACGCCATTGTTTCTATAGTTATGCGGCCAGCTCGATTTCAGCCTTTTTTTTTTCTTTTTTTTTTTTTTTATTCATCGGTAATCCGATTAACATTGTTCATGTTTTCGAAATATTAGTTAAATTCATTCTGTTCATAACGAATGGATTTTATTTTTATCAAGATATTAAATAATCGTCTCCCTCCATCTCCAGCTTTAAGAATTATTTAGCTCTGTTATTTACTAAACTAAATAATTCTTTGTATTTGCAGTCGCTGAAATATTAAGGGGCCCCAGGAGTATGGCTGAAAGGAAGGTGTGACAAAGAACATGTGTTGTCACGCCCAGGAAATGCAGTTAGTTATTACGTAAGCTTGTGTAGGTGTGTAATGACTAGACGCTGGCGCGCATATCAGACGCTACTGTTTTAAACGGGTAACCTTGCTTTAAATCCTGTTTTCGGTAATCTGTAAACCGTCATCTTAAAAGGGGAAAAAAATGCCTGTTTCTTGGTTTGCTAGTAATCCCATTGCACCTCTTCTATGAATCGCACTTGAACGGAGGCATCTGGCTTGCACGCGTTCTCATTTGAACAAATGTTTACGTAGGATAAATACACTACGCAATTTTTCCGGCTTGCCTAACCCACCCGGCTAGGTCGACTGTAGGTTTTCAGGGCATTTATGTAGAGGCGATGCGATGTAACTTTGATAAAAGAAAATAGCCACAAAAAATCTATTTAGAGTAACGTAACGAATGTGTCTGTTTTACCTTTAAAACATCTATATAAAGATACATGTGCTATACTGTACATCATAAATAATTTTAAGTTCAGACGTTTTAATCATCCTGTACAGTAGTTCCCAAAATGGCAAACTACTTCAATTTTTTATGAGAGGTCTTATTTGGAACTACTGTCGCTTATGCAGAATTATCACGAGGGAATAGAAAAGTTGAATCAAAATTCTGAATAAAACACGATTTTGTAATAAATGGTAATGAATTCTTAGGTATGAAAAAAAAAAAAAATCGCCGATTATCCCATCAACTTGATAATGCAGTTATCTTTACTAATACTTGATATGCGTGGTCATTTGTTTCTAAGATAGATCCATCTACTGTTGGATCTATTAACTACTACTTGCACTTAATCAAACCACACATTTTGAATATAGGATGGTGCTTCTAAAATGTTGGTTTTAAAAAATTCCTTATGTTTGCGAAAAATGTCAAAATTTGTTCAAATTTCTTATGGGCAAAGTAAACTACTGTCCAGAAAATCGGGTTTTCCATCTTTTATTGTTATTTAAATCTGTCCCATTTCGTTACTAATTATTCGCTTAAACGTGGTCGAGACGGAATTATTAAAAAATATAAATGAAAAAATTACATGTAATCTCGTAATCTAAATTTATTAGTCAGGCTTCTGAACTGGACTGTCATATATTTCCGAATAACTTTATAGGGTGACGGTATGATTTCCTCGAAGTGATAAATATGACTTCCCACCCACAAAAGTTGTAAATACTTTCCACCCACAAAAGTTGTAAATACTTTCCACCCACAAAAGTTGTAAATGATTGATAGTTTTTCTATCAATCTAACAGTTAAGTTTAGAGTTTCTCAATACACAGTAGTTTTTCAATATTGCGTCACAGTATTTCTTGAGATAAACGTTATCCATTCAGAAGCGTGGCGTTTTTACATCACGTCATCTCCATAAACATGGTCTAGCATTTCACTAACTTTACACACCGAATTTTGGTAGCAATTTATTATTTTGCCACATATTTGACATTTATTTCTGCACAGAACTCGTCAAAGATATCCCAGTTGGTCCCGGCATACTAACGCCGTGAAAATAGCTGATGAACATACTAAACATCTGTGGATGATACAGTTCAGTATTTCACATATAGTGTCATAAAAATCAGTATTTATTTTTCATATTTATTTATTTTTTTTTTTTCATAAAAAGATTTCCTCCTATCAGTCGATAAAATTTCTGGAGTTGGAAGTTTATTATGTTCTGATAAAGAAACGACAAGCAGAATTTTGGCAGTTAAATGAGATTAGGTTTTTTATGCTAGTTGGAGAGCGGTTTGAGTTGATTGCTCTCCAGCCATTAGGCTGCAAGTTCGAATCTCCCACCTGTAATGGCTATTTGTGAAAATCTTCAGGTAGTCGACGAGTTTCGTCGCTCAATAAGAGGCCCACTCCTGCTTATTGGAGACCTGAAAAAGAGTGTTTGGGCTTTAGAGCAAGGAACCGGACTGTGTAATCCTCAACCCAGCCAGATATTCAATTGTACAAGAAGTTTGCAATGTCTCGTAGATGGGATTCACACACATACACACTATACACGTTTTCTAACTTCTAACCTAGCAAACTACTCATTCACTTGCTTTCTTGTAGTTTTCCTTCAGAGACCACAACCCCTTAAGTGTACAAAAAACTGGTACGTGTATTTCTACAGCTGGAAGATTGTGTTCTTCTTTTCATAGCCATTTGTCCAAACACAGCACGGGTGTGCTGTACTGTACATTTTGCAATATAAAGTGACAGGTCAAAACGCTTACTGAGCTTCCCTTGGAATTAAGAAGCCAATTTTTTTCTTCTCAATTTGCTAGACTGAGTAACCTGTTGCGAATTAACTTTGCTTCAATAGAAACCTAATTAAAGAAGCTGTCATAGGACGGTTAATCCTATCTACTTGGTCTGCTATTGTTCGTCAATTGTATCAGTTCGCTTGAAAATGGTCTTACAGAAATTCTCGTTCTAGAGGGAATGGAATCTAGGTATTTGCCCAAAATGACATTCAGTTGGGAAAGAAAAAATGTTCCAGTTTTCGGAAATTATGTGGAATCTTCTATTACTAATATTTTGTGTGCTTTCCACTTAACGGAATATTGTACACACAACAACAAATATTGATGCCCTGGCGAGATTCGGACTCATGGTGGTTGGAGAACGAATTCGCTAACCACTCGGTTAACCAGGCTGGCCATTTGTATGTTTAAAAGTACATCAGTAACATTCTCGTTCTTACTGAACAAAAGAAATTATTTGTATCGAGTGAGAAGAATCGAAAATATTGAACTTTGAAACATCGTCGAAAACCGTTACAGTACCTCGCCATTACCAGGCTGTTAATTCCCCGTATATGTTTACGAAGGTTTACTTTGGAGTGTACGTGTGGAAAGTGCACTTAACAGCGGAGTGTTGCGCGAGCTCTGTACTCTCCTATATTCCATTTAATGTATATTGCATAATGACGTATATTGAGGGTCGCTCCTACGTCCACCAACCCTGCCGCTCAGTGAGTGCACTTGTAAATTGGGTATATTTGCAAAAAAAAAAAAAAAAAAAAAAAAAAAAAAAAAAAAAAGAAATCCTCTTCTTGTTGAACATTTCGATGGCAAAACTCAAGAGCAAAATGCTCTTGATCACTTCATACAATTAATAATAAATATACTTAATAAAGTAAACTTTTCATACGGTACTTTTGCGTCTAAGTAAACAGAACCATTTGTTAACTCAACGAAATGAATGTACCTAAGTACAAGGAATGTTAATTATACTCAGTTATTTCCAAATGCTTCTCTTCAACTTCTTTAAATTTGTATAAGGTGTCTGGCACTACAGTACTTTCCGAAAATTTATTCTAGTGCTTGACTACTCTTATACTAAAATATTTTCTTACGTCTAGCTTTGATGTACCTTTCGAAAGTAGGTCCCCTAATTCGCGATACCTGCAAAAATATATCTCCAGAATTCAACTTGTTCAACCCTTTACCAGCTTTAGACGTCAATCAAATCCCTTTATTATTTTATCTCCGAATTTTATCATTTACACGATCAAAATCTTTCTTCATAAAGAAAAACCAATAATTCCAGATATCATACGATATTTTTGGAATATTTCTGGTTCTTTTTCTCTGTACAAGCGTATCCCGATCATACGACACGTTAGATTCCAGGACCACCGTCGTATGTCGAATCACTTAAAAAAAAAAATAATAATAAAAAAAAAAAACTTGTAGATGCATGTAATGGTTTAATAACATTTTAAGCAGTCGTATATGTATTAAAGTCATATTTAAATGACTTGAATAAAGCATTTATTTGTATCAGATACGTAAAGAAAACGTTAGTCTGATTAGCTTGTCTTAAGGGAACAAGCCAACCAGTTTAGTTTGTCAATCTGCGTCATTAAAAGTTTTCCACTTCAGCACTATGATTGTGACGTTTCCGGATAACTGTGGTATTAACTAGTGTAGTACTTTTCACGTCACTAATGAGCCTATCTATGTTTTAAACAACTGTAACAAGAATAGTGCGAGCTAAGTTTAGCCTGCGACCTCTCTCTCAGATGTTCGATACACCATGTCACTAAATTTAATAATTTTAATCTTAGTATCTAATGTAATAAGTTTTATGCATCTTTTCACTAGAAGCTCTCACTTTGAATTTTATCTGCCCTTATTAACAACAATAAAATAACAGTTTATAATTCACAGCGAAACACCAAAACACAGACTTGTACTACTGGTGTAAACAAACAGCTGTAGAAAACTGCATCGGTTGATTCATGGGAGCGTCATGTCGCTAAAACTGTCGTATGAGCAAATTCACCATCGTATAATATATGTGCATTTGTCATAATTGAAAAGCGTCGTAAGGTGGGTATTCTGTATTCTATTTTGTAAGCCCTAACGATCGTTTTGTGGAGGGGAACACTTTACATGTTTTTTTTTTGTTTTTTTTTACTTCAGAATTCATTATTTAATATTGATCAGAAATATTTAATGTTTAGCATCCTGCACGAATAATAAATTGTATACTTTTAAAAAAAAGTGCAGTTGTTTTAAATCCACAATAACGCGAGAAGTTTAACATTAGTGTATTTAATTATGGTATCCTGAATTTAATGCTTGGGAAAGTATTTGTGTAATAATTACTGGTTCTGTGTTTTTGAAAAGCAGTAGTTATGACGTTATGTATTCCATAAAAGTTCGCTACATTAAACCAATGTCTATTTATTTGAAATCAGAGTAGCTGCTATTTTAAGTTGTGCCTAAAAACTGTTGGGCGTATAAACTTGCATTGATCAGTCCATTAAAACATAAAAAAATAAAACACCAGCCGCGAAGATCATAAGAGAAACAAACAAACAAAAAAAAAACTGACTGTGCCTTCGCATTATGAGTGCTGTAACCCTAAAATGAAGTTATTTGGGTTATAACACTTTCTCTCTCTCTCTCTCTAATCCCTACACTTCCAGATGTGCACTCCAGTTTTATTTTCATCCATTTTAATGTCGATAGCTATATAGATTGTATAATCATTTGCAGTCTCAGCACAATCATGGATTTATGAATTCAACTACATATAGTTTAGGAAACGTATAACTTCAGTGAAAATAAGGTTAACCTATAATAAGGTTTCGCTAATGGAAGACGAGATTTAGGTCCGTGTTTTTAATATTGCGGAAAATATCTAAAAATAAGCATAAATTTATGTTGTTTAAATAAAAAATCTCGTAATATTTTTCGATTATTCATTATTTAAATCATCTCCTCCACACACACACACACACAAAATCTTTAGGTTGTGTTATTGTACTGACTTAAAAGGATGCCAGAGTTATTTTAATATCAACGCTCCATCCACGAAAAGTTCCCGAACTTAGTATACCAGTAATGTATAGTAATGGTGAGAACAACAGTGTTTGACATACACTTTGAAGAGCTGCATGTTTGGTAAAGTTTAACATATGAGATGTTCCCAGAGAACGGGAATAAAATAATGAAATAGGGTAAACTGTTCAGTAGCTTTTGAAGTTGGATATATGCGGATGCTAGTCAATGTCAGTTCGTATTGTCACAAATTTGGACCATTGTATTATACAGATGGAGTGTATAATGCAATGCCTGGAGTGAGTGAGTATGTAAGATACAGGGAAGAATTTGCCGAATTGTAGGCATGTAAATTTAAAATCTCCCAAAAATGTAAAGTATTTTAACCTAAGAATGATCTAGTATTTGTCCAGCGAACATTTTCAGGAGAATGGTAACTTTCTTGAGTAACCGATGTAAACTATCTCTTACCTGTTGCACTACATTTTTAAACACTATACTAACTTTATTTTCAAATATTCATGCCGTCCTTGCTTTCTGACTATTCTGGCGGCATCATTGCTTGTGATGCCGCAGATGGCTGCATAAGCAATGATGCCATCTGCGGAATGGCTACTCGATCCTTCTCCGCAGCTGTGACTTCATAAAATTTTGCTCTGTTGGTTATTGTACATGAGTGCTGCCCCTGCAGTAGTCCTAGAGTGCCAATTTTTTCTCGCCGTAGATCAGTTTCTTTGGAGGTGTGTGTGTGTGGGGGGGGGGGAATAGTATCATTTCCCAATGAGATTGGCTAACGTTGAAAAGTCAGTCTCCTTGATTTCAAAGAGATATACCATACGCCAGGGACGACAGTCGAACGCTAATCGTTTCGTAAGACGGTTGCATGGGATTTCTATGCCATACTTTACATAGTAACTGCATTTTTCCTCCACTGACGAAGCTGGAGGAGGTACTAGAGTATTTGAATTAACCAATCATCCAGCACAAATCATTTTATCCATCCCGGATAACCCTCTTCCAATATCTTTGAACTTTTCTTAGCCTGTTCTTCCAGATATACCATGGAGGTCAACTCGCCTCCAGGTAACACAGGCCATAAACTTCTGCATGTTTCCTTTCCTACAAAATGCTCTTTCCTCACACCTTGGGTCATTTGCACTGCAACCCCACGTATTGAATCTCTGTTCTTAATTAATTTCAATGGTCAGACTACTATTTTTCACCCCTGATCAACACTTTCCCTAGTCAGCAAAAGTAATTAATCCAGCTCTACATCAACATTTCATGGCTACGGGTAAAGTTGAGTGGATTGTAGAGTGGTGCAGAACGTCTACCCTCCATGTTGAATCTTGGGACGCCATGGATATTCCAAATAAAAATAATATAGTGTCTTCACTTTTTTTTTTTTTCATATTCAGGCGCCATCTGTCTCTAGGCATCATGGTAAAAATTCTATACCTAAATTCTATATTCCTTACTTTTTGTAAACTAATGGAGAATGTCAAACAGTGAAGTTCTCCACTAATTGGAGACTACCGGTAAGGATTTGTGCACTCGAGCTTCACAATGAATCTCCTAGCCTGCATCATCCATCTCTGGACGTTTGCCATGGGAAGATTTAAAGGAACTTGTATAGTTGCTCTTGGTATTTGCTGGACATTTGATCTAGTTTCGCAATGCTTTTAATTATACCTAACAATCTTTTTGTTCCTATTCTCAACTCCATCTTCGTAAATGGATGATGGTAATACTCTCCATTCTTCTTCTTCTTACTGGTTTGACAAACATTTGTGATACTGAAACATTCCATGTTTCAAGATTTTTTATAATGAGTATTTTGAATGCTGATCTTTTGTTCATTGTTTTCAGTGGTAGGGTCATGATGAAATCGGTGGCAGATGCACGAAGTAAGCAGTGGCCTCCCCAAGAAAGAACTCCAGCCTGGTTGGTAAAGCAGATAGGTCTGTGCTCTCCAGCCAATAAGTGGTGGGTTCTAATACATCTGCGGACATTTCTGGATTTCTTCAGGTGGCAGATCACCGCCCTATTTTTAGTGTAGCCTAAATTAGCTTTGAAATGTTCCATGGTCTAACTTTCTGAAGTATTGAATCTTTAGCCCACCCACGGTGTCAGTGTACTATAGCTTTACAACCTTTCGTAAGTGAGATTTACATTACATAAAAAAAAAAATCGCCAGGATTCCTGGTTATAAAACCAGCTGGTTTTATAACCGCTGTGTAAACTATTATTTTATTCAGACTCTAACATAAAGAATTTAACTTTTCGTGTGACACTTGAAGATCGTCGATCAAAAATCTGAAAATAAAAATAAAAAAAGAGTTTGTGAATGGCTTAGAAAAGCTTTTTTTTTTTTTTTAAGAGTAGAAGCGACAGAAAACTGAAACAAAAGAGAAGTGGATTGTCAGAAAAAATTATATCCTCGAACTTAGCAACAAGCCTTTATTAGATGTTATGATCTATAAACATAGTTGTATGCATGACGTCACGCGCAATATATTTCACTATTTTAAAATTTATAAGAGCAGCAGCATAACCTTAGTAGGATGTTGTTTAAATTTTCAATATTATCAGCATTTTTTTTTTTACTCTTAAGAAAATAAACAAGCGAAAGACTACAAAATAATAAATTGCTTTTTCGAATGTAACATAACAGGCGAGCATCGATCGCCTAGTACCTGTAGCTCACAATACGAATCGCATATTTATATCAGCTTCCAGCAGATATGCATGCCGTGCTGCATTGTTTATTTTCTGTATATTTTTGCCATTTTTTATTAATGCATTGCGTGAGTTTAGCCATTCATATTGTTATTTCTTGCATTGTTTATAATTGGAGTATTTATTCATTTAAATAATAATAAACCCAAGTAAAATATTTGTTTAAAAAAATTATACACTTTTTATGTCAATTTAAAGTGTTGCATTTAATTTATACAAATAAGTTTCTCTCAGTAACGTAATAATTACATATAATTAATGATATTCACATGATTTTGTAATTGGATTCTCTTGGTATTTGGCGTTTTTTTTTCTTTTCTTTTCTTTTTTTTTTTTTTCAATCTTTTAAATTATTTTGGCGATTTTTAAAACACGTTACTGCTGTTACTGATCTCCAAGACTTGGAATTTTAAAAAAATTTGCTTTAATTTTCGTGACATTCCAGATATATCCCTACCTAGTCATGCCGTAACATTTTTACGGTCGCCCTCCCCTTTCCTTTAAAACGAATGGCCTAATTTAATTGTTTTCAAGAAACAAGACAGTAAACTTTTCTGATTATAGTAACGATTCCTTAATTGGTTAAGAAAATGAAGAAATAATTTGTGCGTTCTTCTCGAACTTGGAAGTAGTAGATCGTTAAAAGTTTACGAATAAACAAAATGTTTCGGTGACGAGGTGTAATTGAAAAGATAAACACTGAACGTTACCGTCGTTATTTTTACAATTGCTTCCCCTCGAAATAAAAGACGAAAATTATTAAATTGGTTCAGCACTATTGTGTATTTACTGAGTTCTTTCTGTGTATTTATTACCAAAGTTGAATATCTAATTTGTCTAAAATGATTTTAAAGTAAAAATGGAAATACTTTTTTTTTTTTAAACTTTTGGATGCGATCTAATGATTACAGAACTTATGTAAGCATTCAGATTACATCCATTTCAGTAACTGATTTATTCCATACAGTCATAATGAAATCCCACGAAACAGTCTATTTAAACTCAACTCTGATTGCAGCCTATAAAATACTGTGACGCCTCAAGGACCCATCGTGAGAGGGCATACTACACACACATCGACGGAGCAGCCCTCTGGTTGGAAAGACCTGGGTTTGTCGAAGAACCTTTATTAGGGCTTTTCAAAAGCGAGTTAGCTGGTCTCATGCGTGGTGGAGGATTTTTCTCTCGGGAAACTACGGTTTTAAATTTTCAACATTTTTAATTCTTAAAAAAAAATAAACAAGTGAAAGAATACAAATAATAGAATTGCCTTTTCGAATGTTCTAGTACTGCAACTTACAATACGAATCGCATCCCTCAAAACCAGGGAAACCGGCCACGTTAATATGCACATCTACAGACATAAATACTTACCGGAGCAAGGAAAACACCATGAAAACCAACCAGTCATCTGATTGACGTACCCGAGAGAGAGAAAACGATACTACTACCACCATCAACACACGATGCCATCTATTGCTCAACACTGCCTCTTTTTTTTTTTTTTTTTAACCTGTAAATCGCGAGTGTTCTCTTGGCCTATTTGCCTGTATGCGAGATGAAAAACCTCAGTTTACGGGGTAGGTGACTGTTGAGATTATTTTTCTTATGTCAATCCAACTCCAGATAAAGTTGGAAATTTATATATAGCAGTGTTTTTAAGTACCGATGAGAATATTAAGTGTATAAAAGCCGCGAAGTAAAAATATACTTGCAGTGGTAAATAGGCATATTGAAAGGGGAAAAAAATGCAAATTTCATACATTCATATTCCTTGATGAATTTGCATGTATGGTTGATAAACTCCAAGCAATAATTTATATTATTATTATTTTTTAATGTAACAATTCAGTTTCATTAAGTTTATCATAAATGTGTCTATCCCGAAGATGTATAGTCTCCATATTCGCCTCGTGACATTGATAATTCTAAATAGTCACCTTTCCAAAAAAACATGTTACATTAAAACTACAGTATTTTAAAGACGTTTTCGTGCTGTCTGGAATAAAAGAAATTTTGTGCGGAAACAAACGCACCTCTATCGCACTTAAGCACGCAGCTTCATTTATGTGCAAATAAATCTTAATTTTAACATAAAAATAGTTTTTGTCTTGAACCGTTATTTCTTTTCTTTTGAAGAGTTTTGGTTAATTTTATAGTTGCGCAACTCTGTTTTTTCTGACGACCTACAATTCAGCTGTATTGTTCCCCGGCGATCTCATTTCCTTAAAACTTTTATACTATTGTGCGATGTTCTTCTGTTTGGTGAAATGGCGAAGTAGGGAAGAAAAAAAAAAAGACTGATTATTTCTGTTTTACTTTTAAACATATTTATCACTGTCTGCATCAATTGAAATATACATTAACTGAAACATTTGAAATATACACGTGATCAAAATTAACAAATACATGTAATAATAATTATCTTGTCAAAATGATACTTTTGTTAAAAGTTGAAGAAAATATGTTAACTACGCCAACTTCCTTTCGTTTGAATAGTCCCTTTTGTGTTTAAGCAGTCTTCCATGACAACAACAATACCCAAGTACTTATTGTGAATTGCACGAATTCTACTAGTTTGGGACAAGTATTCATAGAAACGTAGACTGGTATTCTTTCTTTCTTTTTTTATTTTTTTTATCTCCCTCCCTCCGCGTCTTTTGTGGGTTATATTCTCTCATCAGTACAGTCAGTAATGATGACTATCAGGCGTTTACCCAATGTCGAAATAACCTGTGTTGGGCGAAGGTCATTTCACCACCGGAAACTTCTGTTTTTTTGCACCATAAAAAAAAATAATAATAAAATAAATAAATAACTTATAATATACAAATTGTCACACGTGCATGTGAAATAACCAGTTATGAAATAAGTCAATCAATGAGAAAATGTTAATAAAAAAATTCTTCATTAATACGAGTCGCATAAAATGAAGTTGTAATCTGGAAAGAATGATCACCAGAAATATAGGGGTGGGTGTGAAAAGAGAGAGAGATGGATTACATTATCTTTTTATTCCTTAATGCATTCGGCGAAATATGCAAAATATGACTTAATCTTTTGTATTCCACTATATACGGTTGTAATATCTGTTTTTTGATATCGTTCGTGTGTACACCGTTTCGATTCTGAATCGGGCTCAGTATAAAGCCTATAATAATGGCTATTTTTTCAGGACAGTGAAAAAAATAGCTCCATAGTGAGCTCTGACAGCAATGTCAGTTGGGGATTGCAGTTGTCTATTTTGTTACCCAGGATGGCAAATACACTTCTTTGAAGCGGATATTTATCTTTTATTACTACTAACTCAGTGTTTTTGCATTCCACAGGCCCAAAATATCACTTATAAAAAATCGAAACACAGCTGGATCTCGCATAATCCCTTTAGTATTGTGTTAAAGTAGTACACTTAAGCAGTTTGGATAAAGGCACAATAAACTCCGTCACTTAAAACTCAGTTCAAATAAAATACTTAGAAATGCGGATGCTTTATCCATATTCATTAAAGCAATAGTATGAGAACTTTATTGTTAGTCAGGCTTTGTGCTTGACAGCTGCACTTATTTGAGATGTTATAAATCTAAAGACCAGAATGCAAAAACAAAAATTATAAAAAAGAAAAGCTTTAAAAAAATAAAAGTCAAAACCACATTTCCCTTCAGGATCTCGTCTTTTAACATGTTCATTGCCTATCGCGCGATGCGAGTTCTCACCAAACGGCCGATCACGCATTATCGCGTGGACGTCGCTAACTAAATAAAAAAAAAAAATAAATAAAATTTGGCCACCACACGAAATTCCAATTTTCAGCTTGGCAATGAAAGTGTTAAGTTAAGCAACTCATGGAAGAGTTTCTAAAGCTAATTAGCTATCACCTATTTCTGGAACTTTTTCATTGCTCGAGATATGAAAACATTGATAGCATACTTAGGAAGTATGCTGTCAATTATTGGGAAGTAATAATTGTGTATTCCCTTAATTGATTATACCTCTCTTGTTTGGTGTTTTTGTATTCGTCTTTGACCACGTCCATTGTCAAAAAACATCCAGAGATCCCGTGAAATCAAATTTAATTGCCATTTTCATTAAAGGAAGACTATTTTGCGCATTATTGATCGAAAGATTCCTTCATACTTAACTCATCGGTCATAGTATTGACTACAAGTTATCACGAATCTTGCCTCTGACATTTTCACTTTGTTATATATATATAACGCTTCACCCATTTGAGCCAGAATTAGTCACGATTATATCCATGTATAAAATCACAGCTTCTTTCTAACACTTGAAATTCTCCAGTGTGTTGTGAAGACCGCTTTCAATGAAATATTAAATATTCTCTTTGGATAATCTACGTGACGAACTTGAATAGCAAATTTATTTGTTACTGAAGAATCTTGAAAGATTTATTTTAGTACCGTTGCACGCTGTTTAATGAAGATAATTCTTTGTTGAGTGCTATGTTCTGGGAACATAATGTCCGAATGTTGATGTAGATTTTATGGTTTGAGATAGCCTTTTAGTTTCGGTACGAACCTAACAGTAATTCCCTGTATTGTGATGTTATTGTAAATTATTAAAATTATATTAAATTATAAGCGATTACCATTTTCAATTAGTAGCTGCCTAAATCAATTTATTTCTGTTAAGTTTACGTCAGCTACTGACGGAGTGTAAGAAACTTATAAGCAATCTTAGGATAAATTCTTTTGTGTAAATATAAGCTCGGATTACGTTGCTTTGAATTGTTTTTAGCTTAGTTAATTCCATACCCGTTTAAAATTCCGTTTTGTCTTGCTCAGATAATGTTAAAGAAATTCTACTGCTTATACGGGATTGAATTCTCGGGAAATCTTCCATGCGAAAAATTCTTCCGCAGACTTGCCATCCTCATTCCTTGACTAGTCGCCCGTGCATTCATTCCTCTCCTATTCACTTCGCACAGACACAAATTCTGATTTATTATTTTTTTATTTTTATTTTTTTTAAGCATTCACTAACGTCTCCTCGACAAAATCGCTATTTTTGCTCTCTGTAGATATCGACACAAGGAAGACAGAAGAAATACGCTAAAGGTTATTTATTTGCCTTTCATTTTAAGCTGTGTGGTCGAAACAAATAATAGTGAATATTACTCTAAGAGAAGAAGAAAGGATAGTTTTGGCATTGCGTCACATTTGTAGCAGGTGTTACATGAACACTTTTATTCGTACTATATGAAAAAATGAACTTCACTGCGGTAATTCTATGAAAGTGATTAATCTTGCTCATTTTAACCAATGGAACATGCTACTACTACATAAAAATGTTGGGTGTGTCCTCGAATTTGGGTTAAAAAATTCCTAAGAAATTAAATTCCATGCTTGTTTCGCGCCCGCACACGAAGAAAAAGAGAAAATGGAATATCAGCTCCGATATAAATAAAATACATTGATTTTTATTCCCCCCCTCCTCATTGTATTATTCTAATGGCTTGATGCTGCCCTTTAAGTTTGATTCAGTACTTTTTTTATAGATCGAATGAATTCTTGACATGATCCTAATCGTAATATGTTTAAAATCATGTGACATACTAAGAAATATTTACTATCATAAATGTTTAATAATAGCCAGCTTTTCTTTTAGTATCTCCGAGACATAAAAATAACAGTTTATTAGAATTATTGCGTTAAAGTTCCTTTTAGGTGTTCGTGGCTTTCTCCTGATAATAAAACTGAGTCTGTTCACTTGATTTTCTTGCGTTGCCTTATTTCCTTAATCTGTTAAACCTTTCGATCTCCCTTTTAGGTCTTGTAGACAGACATTATACGATCGTTTCAATCTTCGGACATTAGCGCATAGTTTTCTGCTAGGTCGATTTTTAGGTATGTTGCTCAAAATGCGGAAACATGTATTTAGATTCGTTTTGTCTGGTCTGCTTATGTACGCAGATAACAACTCTTCTCTGGCTACATTTAATAAAATTTGATAAAATTTAGCATCCAAATTTGGTAAAACGATTCTAAATCATCTCCACAATGACTCAACTGTGAATAGACGGAATATTACGATTTGTGTGTGTCCGGGAAAGGGTTAAATTTAATAAAGCTATTCGAAACAAAATTAATATTATGATTGAAGTAAATAAAGCTTAATTGTTCTAGACTCAGTCGATGTAATAATTAATGACGTCACTACAATGATGCTGCAATAAACACCTTTCTTTTTATTTTTCATGTTATTCTTGTTTGTTTCTAGTATGAAACTTAAATAGTAGCTTATCACAGCATTTTTACTGTTATAGCTGGATCAATTACGCATAAATTTCTCGTTTTTAATAAATACCTACCATCAGATCCGAATATAATGGATAAACGCAGTTGCCAGTCAAAATGATAGAAAAAAGGGTGAAGAGCAAATACAACAGTCGCAAACCCCAAGCGTTAATTTGCAGGAATCTGTTTAAGAACTATTGGATAAATTAGAACACCGAGCCAATTATTTCTTGCATTTTTTTTTTAAATTTAAAATAAAATTGACTTCTGTAATATGTATATTCATTAGGTTAACTGGCTTGTGCACTTATGGGTGTATTGCAACAATGTTGAAATGGTTTTGAACCAAAATAAAATGTTCCTCTTGGAACAATTCACAAGGAATTCCCCCGCCCCTAATTGTACGAATTAATAATCGTAGATAGATTTTTTTTTTTTTTTTTTTTGTTATCGTAATTTATTTTTATCTATCCGTATCGGAACAATTCATTTCTTCCTCTGAAGATATATTTTTGGGTGAGAGCAAAAAAAATTTCACTCCCAGAAAATAATACTCCATTTGAAAAAATAAAATAAAAACATATATAAATTATGTTTTACATATTTATTTATTGACTATTCAGGATTAATTTAAAAACTATGATAGTGAGGGTGAGGTG
Organism: Typopeltis vanoorti; assembly: GCF_054136105.1. Classification (NCBI taxonomy): domain Eukaryota; kingdom Metazoa; phylum Arthropoda; class Arachnida; order Uropygi; family Thelyphonidae; genus Typopeltis; species Typopeltis vanoorti. The sequence goes on along the minus strand of NC_143567.1, from coordinate 32,312,496 downwards.
GGGAAGACTCAAAAATAGTATTTCTTTATTTATTGTTGCAATAGCGACAATGAAGAATGAAAAAGAATATTGTTAATTTAAATGTATTGAAATACAAAATGGAAATAGAAGAAAAGTTCTATTTATGAAGAGAAGATATAAGCATTATGTATACGTGTTCTGTCATGGATTTTAATATATATATATACATTCACACAGTATGCAGCGTTTTTTTTTTTTTTTTTTTTTTTTTTTCACTGTTAATAAAGGTGCCAATACGCCGTACCACTGCGTGCCGTCTACCCCCTCTCCCACACCAAATAAAAAAAAAAAAGCACTGTGTGCGCGTGTTTTTTTTTTTTTGGGGGGGGGGGGGGAGAAATTCTTTGTTCCGAACCGGAGCAAAAAAAAAAAATCGCCCCTCTGGATTAAATATGAGATTTACGAGGAGAAAGGATGAAAAGTTCTGATAAACATCTACTGCAAAAATGATATTAAAGCAACTGATATAACCACAACAAAGAACATATCTTAAAACCTTTTAATCCCCATATTTCATCGAATTGTAATAAATTGTTCTTTTCTTTTAGGATATATAAGGAGAGTTACTTTAATATCATTTTTATTCTAGGTGTTTATCAGAAATTTTCAGTACCCCCCCCCCCCCTTGTAGATATCCTAGAACCTAAATAGCATTCGTTTCAGTAGGATAGAAATGTTTTTTAATAATAATAAAAAAAATTGTGAATCAAAAAGGATTTGTTTTTCGGATATTTATTTCATCCTCTGGTGTATTGTTTGCTTGTACACAAAGAACACCGTTGACATACTCGGGCTTTGACAATAGAAGGAATGCATGTTCTTCATGAAATAGACGTCTTTTCCTACCTTTTGATTTATCAAAGAAAAACTGCTGTTAACAAGCGACGATTGGGTTTTTCTTTTAAAGTTCAAAAGTTAAATGATGTGAAGATTCGTAATAACAAGAAATTTCCTGCATGAATGAACATTATAAGAAGGGATTTGACAAGGAAAGATTGAATTAAAGTGACCTTGCCCCTTTTGGTTTGAAAAACGTCTAACAAAGCATAATTCTATCAGTGTAACTGTATTTTTCAACGAAATCATTTCTGCGATTTCTGATCCGTAAATCAGAACTAATGATGGCCAGAGATATCTCATTGGTAGACTGCTGCACTGATTTAAAAGAAACCGTTACGTGTGCTCTCAACAAATAGAGAAGAAAAATAAAAAGTTTTCTTTGCTTTGAATTTAATTAATTAAAATGGCTAACTGAAATGACTAATCGATCAAAACTTACATATTTCAATTAATTTAAATAGGGATAAAATGCTAGGTTTAATTTGCTATATGAATAGTTCATGCCTTAGGAACAGCATTTAAGATTTCAAAAATGTATATTTCAGGAACTAAAATAGCGCCCCCTTGCGTTTTCTTTGCGCAGAGCAAAACATTTTTCGGACACGTTTTCAAAATATGAAGCATTGAGCTTAATGAAGTCTAAATATTATTCAGTTAAATCTCACAGTAGCAAACTTGTGCTGACCACAAACTATTCACTGTAATCATAATTATAATGGATAATTTACAATAGTGAACTTCCTTTAGAATAGCAGCGTATCTCTTGATTAAATGAACCGTTACTAAGGCTAAAAATCAGCCTTTCTGATAAGGTTTTTCCTACGTAATAGTTTGTTATAATAGTATTTGCTATAGTGGAAGTGAACTGTATTACGTAGAAAACCCTCTTAGAAAGGCTGATTTGTTTTGAGTAAGTGTTCAGTTGACTCCCCACCCCGATTTCCTAAAAGAGAAATGAGAATTGATGATTCTGTACCGATTAAGAAGTAAACAATAATCTAAATTAATTTCTTACGTTTAAGATTTTCGACACATTTAAATAATGCCTTTAAATAAGCTATGGGTCTGTACTTCTGTGTTTGCAGCAGTGGCGGCTTGTAAATTTTGTGTTTAATAACGATGCTTACATTATATAAATGAAATACAACATGTTAAAGGTTACAGATTATGTTTCGACATTGATTGAATAGTTAATAATTTGTTCGATTAACGCTTTAGATTATGAAACAAATGCACTGCGATCTAACGCAGTGTCGGAATTTTCACGTTCGGTCAGTTGCGACTAGACTCAGTGAATCCGACACTGCTCGTTAAGCAGTGTCGCTACAGATAAATTGTATGTTTGCGCGCAAAAATATTATTAAAAATTTTATTAATATTAAATTTAATATATAATATTAAAATATTATTTTCAGATAATATTTTTAATAAAGCATTTTTAATATGTAAATTTACTTATTAATAAACTGGTTAGTGATTAGGAAAAATGAATTATGAATGTATTAAAATGAATGTATATGTAGCACCCCCCCCCCTTAAAATTTTCACCGGCCATCACTGGTTTGTAGTTTTAATATATATTGCAACTAGCACTGACGCGAATTGCAAATACATTCTAATATATTATATTCAAGTGAAATCTTCTTGATTAGCATGAGTCAGATGTTGAGGATAAATGAAGGAAATGTGTCTGGTGGATAGCGGTGTGGAATATGAGAACCATACGCATCATTCAAACTATCCTTGGAGGATTATGAGACAAGAAGATAGTAATTCTACAATGCATTATTTTCTCCTTATTTAGATTGTTGTGTCTGTCTAGATTTACACTCTTCGGTTTCAAGGTGATGTGGGAATGCTTCAGAGCTGCCGATATGTGGCAAGAAAGAATTTCTATCTTCCTTATTAACAGAAGTTGAAGGATCACATATATGATCACACTTGAAATTGTTTATAATACTCAACGGTGCGACACTTACTGTACCAATCTTGCTAAACATTGCCCGCCCATCACCTTCTACATTCCTCAGACTTAACAACTCCTCACAAAATATGCAGTCGCATCCATCACCTCTCAAAGCAATCAATGCCAATTCTCTCCAAGTTTTCTCTATCCTAAGTGGACGGGATTCTGCAGAAATACGCCACATTCATGTTCTGTCAACATCAGTGTTATTTGAATCACTATAATCCTCAAAACAATGAAAAAGGATAACCTGATTACTGATCGATTAGCTTAGAATGAAAATTGAACTAAACCAGTAACAGCAGATAATATTTATTTTGCATACGATCCCTTATTCTTATTAAAGATTCATTAGAGCTCAAATTAGATCTATCTGCTGTAACAATAGTTCTAAGTTTAATGTTTGTCCGCCACTTTTATTCGACAGGTATTTAACACGGCACAGCTGCAACATAAAATGCAAAATGTGTCATTTTTCTCCTTCATATCGTATCGTTTAACTGATCGGCCAAATTTGAAATACGTATAATTATTTCTCACGTTGCTTAAGGTCTCCTAAGAAATTCGATATAATCAGATTAAAATGAGAGGGGGAATAGTTAATACTTCCTATCTTACGTTGTTTATATTCCACTGCGAATTTCATCCTAATCAGAAATAATGAAAGGATGTTTTTACGTTGCCACCTCTAATAGGCTGGCAAGGTGGGGTGTATTATTCAATCGATTTGGACCATATTTGGAATATAATCGTTTCTCACATTAATCATATTCAAAATGAAAGCAGAAATTGTATTGCTCCAGTCCCGGTCTTTATAAGTAGCACTGTTCAAGTCTTTTGACCAGATTTAAAATATAGTTGCTTGTAAAGGCATTTGATATACTACCACATAATAAACTGGTGTATACGTTATGGCAAATGGGATTGGAAAATCAGTTGGTTGTTTGGATAGCAAACTGGCTTTCTAATCGATATCAAACGGTGGTGTATAGAGGTGCCATGTTTTTCAGGAGGAGAGTTCCACAGAGTTCTGTTCTAGGATCACTGTTGTTCAATTTGGTTATTAATGATATTGCGAGTGGGCTGCAAGCTGATATTCAGCTGTTTGCGGATGATGCTAAGCTGGGAAAAATTATTAGGAATGATGCGGATATACAGGAGCTTCGGAGCGATTTGAATAAAAGTGGCTACGTGGGCAGACAAGTAGGGATATCAATTTAACACCAATAAATGTAAGATTTTTGCACTTTGAATCTCAAAAAAGTAAAGCTGCGTATCATATTACAGGTTGAGGAAGCTTGTGATCTGGGATATTGGTGGTTAAAGAACTGAAGTTCAAGTGGCATATTGCAAAAATAATTTTTAAAAAAAAAGCCTGGGGCGACATTTTTCACGTGTAACACAAGTTTATTTTTCGACGATTCTTTTATGTTAACTTAGTAATTTTTATTAATTAATAATTAGTTTTTAACAACTATACTTACAACTAAAATAAATGTAAACATAGTGTATTAATTTATTTCCCTATACGTCGTTTTGAATTTTTGTATTGAGAGGGGCGGCAAAAGCTCTAGCTACGCCACTGATTTCAGCCCTTGGCCCAGTCTGTTTGTTCATAAATATATACATATTTGATTACCTCTAATGAAAAGTAAGCCATGATTCGTGTAGCTGTGCAAAGTTTATATTGAACCAATCCGTTATTATTTGGTTTAGGTGCTTCTGTATATGATCTAGCTTCTCCACCCTTGTTACCTGGTGACTTAGAATTTGTCCATTATTGCGTGTTTGTTTATTCTCGTCTATGTATAAGCACGCAAAACGAATCTCATTACTCAGTAATAGGAAAAGGACAAAATCATGTACGCCACGCGTCGAATATCATTAGAATAATTTATATTCATAATCCTCGAGCTCAAACCGACTACTCTCATTTCCGCATTAATACTAAAAAGCACGTTGCTTCTGTTCCTTATGAAGCTTATTTACAAATCTATTCAAATTTTTGTGGTTCCCACCCACGAAAGGTTATTAGTAAACCTATAATACACTTGAATTAAATTTTAATCTTCGTCTCTAAATAAAATATTCCGGACTAATTAAATATTCTGAGATAAATTTAGTTTTGTATATTAGCCAGAGGTACCAATATTCCGTCTCTGAAACCTAGTTAATACCTTTTAATTGGAATTTTTTTTTTTTTTTTTTTTGGAAAAATACCTTTCTTGATTCTTTATATTATAATTTATTTATTATTATTACATAGCAATTCCAAGAAACCCAAGGACTCGATCGCAGAAGGACACTATTCTGCATCCTACCGTCTACACCAGTGCTTCCCAAACTTCTGGATGTCAGGGTCCCCCTTTGCAAAATTAAAATATTTCACGCCCCCCCCTCGAAAAAAAATTGCAATAGAGAGATATATTTTTATAATATTTATTGTATTTATATTCAATACAAAACATACACAGCGAATATTGCAAAAATCAAATGCATATATTACATTTTTTGTCTTACCGTTTGGTTCTGAAGACGATGCGGGCTGTTCTGGTAAAATATGAAATACTGTCCTTTTTTTTAAAAAAAAGTCTGTTTCTGCTTCTTCTGATTGTTCGCGGGAATTTTTTTTTTGTATTTTTTATCAGCCACTTTTCCATCTCAAGGTTAAATTTTTTAACGTAGAATAGATCAAATAATATCACCACAGACTGATAACATGAAATTAGTGAATATTACCTGAATAAGGGAATCCCCAGACCAGGAACATTTTTCTCTTTTGTGGCTTTTCTCCCTTTACGGTAATTAAGCCTAACGCGAAACAGCAAAGGCAGGTTATTAAAACGTGCATATGATTGGTGCGGTATTAACAAAAGATCGCGCAACCGAAAGATAAAAGCATAGCTGACAATTGAGTTGAAATGCTAACTCTCTTCAACCGAATTCCATATGTGAAACTGCCATAACATTCATTATATATATAATGATTATATATATTATATATATATATATATATATATATAAACATATATATATATATATATATATATATATATATATATATATTACTTAGTTTTAACACGTTTACAATTTTAACACGTTCCGTTGAATTGTATTGCTGCCTTGGGAAATCGAACTCACACACAGGGACTGTATGAGGGGGCCATACAGTCCCTGATTACGAACGCGTGATGAAAGGGACAGGAAGATTTAGAGCTTCCCTGGAGAGCATTCGAAGTAAATACAATTAATCACTGCTTTGAAATGAAACATATGAATAAGCAATATATACTAATATTCATTAAGCGCCGAAATACGCAGGAAGCAAAATTTGTGAACCAACACCAATGTGTGAATTTTTCCATTAAAATATAAAAAATAACAAAAAAGAAATAATAAAAGTTAAATACGTTTCTTTTAAAATAAAAAAAAATCTACTTAGTGTTAAAACATTTTAAATTTGTTTTCATTATTTCACGGCCCCCAAGGGGGCCGCGGCCCACAGTTTGGGAAGCTCTGGTCTACACTACTTAATCCTCCATCTATATACACGATGCCGCTGTCTACACCAACGCCACAATCCAACTCCACACAGCGCCATCTACCGCCACTAATAGTACATTTTGTCAGTAAATTGAGTGTGTCTCTTGGCCAATTTGTTTACTTGTATGCAGGATGAAAAACCCGAGTTTCCTGGAGGGAAAAAAACCTTGCTACCTTCGTAATGAGATCGGCTAACCCACCTACATTTGAAAAAAGCCCATATGAAGATTCTCGTCAGAATCGAACTCTGGTCTTTCCTAAACAAAGAGCGCAATGTATGGACGTTTCTTCCATGCTACCAATGCAGAACAAAACTATTTTGGATATTCAAAGACGGTTTTAAGTTGTGCATTTCGTCTTTGGACTGATTTCTGGATAAGTAACTGCTACAAAGTTTCTAATTGTCTGATAATAGTTCTAAGGCATTGGGGAGTTTATAGATGGCAGTTACTATTACTGCATTAGGTAATTATGTCAGAAGTGAACACTGAACATTTTAAGAATGCTCCTGCTGTTTAAACGATAGTCTTGAATAGAAACTACATAAAATAAACAAGCAATGGCGAAAATATTATAGGAACTGAACTGACCTTGAAACTATAATTTTCTTTTAATTTGCTAGTTATGCGAAGTTGTTCAAAACCAGTTTATAAAATTTTCTCACTTTCAAGTGAATGCATATTTTATTATTAAGGCAGGATTGCAAATACCGTACTCTTGTGCCGATTGCTTCTTTTTAGGACAATAGCAGAACTTATTAACGAAATAATGAATCAACGCTTGCATGTGTGTGTTAAACTGTCCTATTCAATGGAATTTCCCCATTGTGTTAACATAAAAACAAGCAAAACAAAATCATGAGTAACATGCATGAAATTTTAAAATAATTGCAGCACTATTTGTTGTGAATCAGCACATAGCCCTGCTGGTTATATTTGGCTCAATGCCAGTTAAATTGAGATGTAAAATAGTCGTTTCTGTACAGTTCATGAGAATATGGATGAAATTAAGTGCAGAGCTTAATATTTTCTAGTAAATGGACTAGTGAAAATAACTAGAACGAATGAAATAAATCGAGAATTTATTGAAGGTCAGGCTTCTTGCAGGTAGAAGTTAATACCCCCCTCCCCCTGCCACCCTTTCCCAATTAAAATCTCAAAGATACTGACGGCTTTTAATTATCCAGCCAGACCAAGAAAGTATTTTTATTATTTATCTCCCTGGACTCGTAAACCTAAATAACAGAAAACAATTGAAAAATAAAAATGAAGTGTGAATTGAAATTATTAACAACGACTGAAAATAAAACAGCGCTTCTTGCTAAAGGGGATGTTCGAGAAAAAAAAAAAAAAACACTGGAATGCCTGAATTAAATGAGGCTAAACATTGGAAGAGAACAAGGTTTAGTTCCACTCCACCTAATGATACCACTGGGCGTTACGTGTAATTTAATGGGAATTGTAAATTCAAGGTTGTCTTCTCAAATATGATTTTTTTTCCCCTCGCCCCTTTATTTTTAATGTTCACTTTTCCTCTTTGTTTTGTTTTATAACTGAGAATGATATACATAATCAGAAATTCGTAGTATTGATATTGGATTTAGTTAATTTAAAACACAATGATTAGAAATGAGTTAATAATTACGTGAAAAACGTGTTATTTGTGTAAAATGAATGAGCATCGTATTTGATTTTGTAGTTTCACCAAGGTCAATAAGAATATGAAGTATTTCTAGTCCTTTTTAACTGGCGCCGAGTTTTCCAGTATCAAGACGGGCACTTTTACCTCCCAGAAAATAACCGGTTGATGATCACACATGCAAATGACAGTCTTAATATGATATGGAGAGAACCCTCAGTTTTCTTTGGTTTAGTTGGAATTGCGAAATAAGCTTATGAGGCTGGTTCATCGCTCGTGTTCTGCGGCCGGCCGATTTGACTGTATTGTGAGAGGAAAATCCCATCCACTTCTTTATGCGACCAGCTTACTCATCCTTAGTTCAAAAGCCATTATAAAGGTTCTTTACGGTGTGATTTCAGTCCTATCATTTATGATATACCTTTTAAAAAGGCCATCGAACACAGTTTAAAGGCACAAACGCTTGTCATATGGCCTTAACCAACTTGAAGTAATCCTAAACAGAACAGCAGTCGCTTGATCTTTGGTGACATAATCTCATTACACTTATGATTTGTTGCTGAGTTACATCCCATAGCCTCGCTCAACTGAAGTATAAATTTTTATTAACAGCTCAAGTTAATGGTGCACTAATAATCCTCCTGATTAAGATTAATTGTAAACATATAGGTAGTATGCGTAGTGGGTAGGGATGACATTTGCCTTTTGGTTGCAAAGACTTGGGTCAAATCTCAAAGTTTTTCTTTTTTTTCTCTTCTTGCAAAATAGGCAGTTTGGAGAACATATGCAATTAACAGTCGTAATACACCGTCCTCCATTTAGAGGAGGACCCAGTTAAATTGGAAAACTGGAATATCTCAATTGAAGGTCTAATAGTTATCTGAAACTCCACTTGTAACGCCTTGTTACATCTTCATATAACCTTTTGATACCTGTTAGTGAATCCAGTTTTCTTATCCAAATCCATTTCGTTGTAACTTAGTTTACCATGTAGCAATATCACAAATGATTTTGCGAAAGCCAGAAAGTTCACCGTATATGCATTTCGCCCTTCGACTAATCTTAATACTTTGTTGTAAAAGCTGAGGTGATTACTGAAACAAGCACCACAATCATTTCTCCTTCGACTGGCTACATAACTCTTTGGGATTCTCTTTAGATCGTTTTTCCACCACTGGTTGCTTTCCTTGCTAGGTTTATGCTCTGCTTGCGACTTACGTTTACCTCTCTCCTTATACCATTCTCATAACTTGTTGATATGCAGATCCTTTTTGTTCTATTTATCCTTCTCACTCTAGGAATAAAATTTGTCACTGCTGTAATCGCATATTTCTTGACTAACACTTTCCTTCTGCTACCGATCTCTGCATCTACTGGTTTGTTTTAGCTCATGGTTGACTCTTAACTATATCATAATCGCCTTGATCAGTTACCATCAAAGCGATTTGTAATTCTGACATTCACCTGTTTGCAGATGTAGGCAAAACTATTAGGAATGACGCTGATGTAGTGATGCTTGCTTCAGAGCGATTTGAATAGACTGACTGTGGGTATAGACAAATCGGAATGCCATTTCAACATGTAAGGTTTTGCACTTTGCAAGTAGAAAATACAACGCCTCCGAACTGATCACATCTTTGACAAGTAGAGACAAAGATGTGATCAGTTCGCTGTAACGAGGCTTAAATACACATCTGGACTACTGCGCACAGATTTGGTCACCTGGATTTCTAGGGGAGAGAGAGAGAGAGAAGCAAGCGCTGGAAAAGGTTCAAAGGCAGATTGCAACGGTAGTATCCGTTTTGTGGAATGCTATGATGACAGGTTGAGAAAATATAATACCTTAGTCTATACCGTTTGAACCTTCAGACGGTATAGACTAAGCTGTTTGGTCGGAAAGACTTGGGTTTGATTCCCGTCCATAACGTGAGGAATTTTTATCTGGTCTCTTTCGAGTAAAGGTGAGTTAGCCGGTCTCATACGGAGGTGGAGGGTTTTTTCCACCCAGAAACTCGGTTTTTCGTCCCTCAGAATAGACAAACCGGCCCGTGAAGACACACGGATCTACAGTCATAAAATACATACTTATCCCTCATTATGAGGACTCAACTAATCCTAAGGGACGGTTGAGGAAAGGGGGAGAATACCACGCGAAATATAATTGAGACATAAATTGTTAAGAGGAGCCTACCCAGGATATATTTCAAAGGATTGAAAGATGGAAGGGGATAGGAGAAAGAGGTCATTCTTGGAAATTGTATAAAGATGTGGTGCATAAGAATTGCTGGAATGAAATGAGTGCACAAACATTGAATCAGTTGAAGATGAGGTATGATAGGTATTGTCTCTGGTTAGATTGCATCTTACTATTGCTGACATTTGACTCCAAGAAGTGTCTGTAGCGTAGTTTCCTGGAGAGAGAGAGACGTGGTGGGGATTGTCCGGGTAGAAAAGTGATTATCTCACTTACTGATTCTTCGTAGACATTTTCAGAAATGTCATTATCTCAATATTTAGCTTTACACTGTATACGATTCTTTGCAACACATACCTGGTTGTTGCTCGATAACTATCATACTTTTCTTTCTCAATATTATACATGCCTGTCTGCTACCACTATCGAGTATTTTTTCTGTTAATTACGTGTGTTTTTGGCCGATTTACCTGTTATGTGAGATAAACCTTCTGCTAAATTTGTATAAGAATCTAACTCTGATTTTTCCAAACGAAAGTTGCATATTTCTTTATTTTTTAAACTGCGCCACACGGAAATATTAAGAGCAGAATTGAAACGAGCCCGTAATCGGTTTGAATTGGGAACTTTTTTGGCTACAAGAAATTACAATAATTCTTTAAAAAAATTTGTGAAATTTACCTTTAAGATTTTATTTTTTTTTTTTTACATTTTGAAGTATTGACTATAAAAATATTCTTGATTTTTTTTATTTTTAATGGCCTGTTGATGGGTGAATTAAGTACTGCATACGATGGGTTCTGTGGTGTTGAGTGCTCTCAATCGCTTCAAAGAACCATGAAAGTCACATAAAAATGTGATTTTTCATGGACTTCACTAAAAATTGTGCTTTCTATAATTAGTCGCGGCTACTTTCCATGGTATGAATGTAGTACCATAGGTTTATAATCTGTGACTAGTGGGAGTCATATTAAAAATATAATCCAAAACACGGAGTAGAATATTTTGTGAAGAAAAGAATTATGCAATCTATAATATAATCTATCAGAGTAATGAAGCCTTAAAAGCATTAATGAAAGGCTACCTTACGGATTGTAGTAGTAGCAGGGCATTTCAGTTAAATCCAAAATATATATTTCATCTGAAAATTCGCTGCCAACAGAGGAATTTAATAAACTAGCACTTGTTTATTGTCGTAAAAGATGTTTAAAATAGTTTACATTTTATTTTTTACAAAAGGTATAAATCATATGTTTTCCATGATATATCATCAAATTCCTCAAGGAGTATACAGTACATGATAGTACGGCAAGAAAGTTTCATCAGTACTAACTTCCTGTCGAGAATTGTCATCCAAATTAATCTGTTAACTGTCAAAACTCTGCTATTATCAGCTCTTATATTTCAGTCTTCTAAAGTACTTCTTATTGTAGTATCCACGTATATCTTGGTCTTCCTGCGGGTCTTTTTCCTGCCAACCTGGCAGAGAACACTTGTTTTGCTAATCTTTCCTCTCCCATTGTTTAAGTAACCATACCACCTGAGATTAGCTCTGCTAATACATTCCCGGATGCTAACAATGTCAAGTTCTTTCCTAATATCCTTGTTTTTAATATGATATTGCCATTGATGCCATCTGTTCATGCCCCTAATCTTTCTCAGGACTCTCATATCTGGTCTCTAGGTCTTTGATCAAGTGTTTTATTTTTAATCTTGCTCTCAGATCCATAAGTTAAAATTGGTTTGAACACTGTCTAGTATACACCTAATTTAGTGTTTTGACTAATTTCTCTCTTATTCCATATAAATTTATTCAGTTGACTTCCTATCATACCAGTTTTGGTAATTCCGCTGTCTATTTCCGTATTTAATTTGCCATCTTCCCTAAAAACTGTGCCTAAATGGCTAAAATGTTTTTATTCACTTGTTCTATATGGTATCCATTCAAAATGTAGTTGATGTTTTCAATATTCCTGCCTATTTTCATTTTCTTTTTGTCCTGATTTTTTATATCACAATTATCACAGCAGTTATTCAGTTTGGTTAGGAAATCCTGCAGATTTGTACTATATTTATATAGAAGTATGCATCAGCTGCATAAAGATATTATATGCGACTTAACTATTAAATTATAAGAATAACTTTTTAAAATTCCAAGTAATTTTCATTTATTATAAGAATCCGAACTTTTACTCTATTTAATGAGGTATGGCAATCAAATAATTTGGTTATCTCATTCAATTTTTATATTCTAATCATGAACAAGGATGATTTTTTGAGTTATTCATTTGTTTCGTTTCAAGTAAATTACGTGGAGTAACTTACGAATAATAACTGCACTTAATACGTTTATGACCCTATTAATAATGAAGTTAATGCCATTTAGAAATATAATAATAATCGTTGAGTTGAAATTGTTATATGGATCTTATTATAATCTACGTAGGGATTTTTGAAGCATGCTATGCTCTCGAACTCTTTCATAGGACTTTCGCGGCAAGATATTTACCACAGGTGATTAGGCACATTGTAGTAACATGTAATAATATTTTAATAACTAATTATATGAACTTTGAAAAGAGTGTACAGTGCTACCATCTCTTAAAGATTTGCGCAGTCAATCATTTAATAAATACCGTATTGTATTGTATTTAATTAAACTGAAACAATACATTAAGCCGATATCTTTATTAATGCCAAGAAATAATTATGTAACTGAACAACAAACACAAATTTAGCATCATAATAGTAGAATGACGAGCAAACAAAACTAGGATTATCATAAAAATACAAAACTGTTGTGTGCGTGTGTGTTTCAATATGTTCCACGGGGTTTAACGTAAGCAATTTTACTAGCTCTTACTACTCCACTTTTCTTTTCAAGATTTCTTATTTACTCCTAAGACTCCTAAGGAAAAAAAGACGAAACATGTATCCATAATACTTTCATAGAAACTCACAATTCTTATACTGTATAGTATAATGTTGTACATTTAAATGAGGGGACAGAAGAAGGGGAATATACCTACAAGGGGTTATAATACAAAGTGATATGATAATTTAAATAAAGCAAATTAAAACAATTTCTTCCCTTGTATATTATTATATATTATTATTTACAGAAAAAAGAAATATAAATCAACCTAAATGTAACTTAAAGTTATAATTAACTAACTACACTAAGAGCTTCCAGTTTTCCTTATCACGCTTGAAATTTTAAAATTTCCTATTTTGCAAGCAAGCAAGCGCGTACAATATTTACTGATAGTTTACCTTTGAATCCAAAGAGGGAGACATAGCACGGAATTGGACAATAGGGATTTCCTTTGTGCTGCAAAGCAAAAAAGATAATAAAAAATAATAATTGTGTGTGTAATGTTAGCTATCCATGTTCCATTATCTCATATGTTGCTATCCATAGCAACATATGAGATAATGTTGCTATTATGAAATAGATTAACATAAAAATATACTAATCCCCCTCCCTTTTTTTTTTACTTATATTATTCAATTACTGTACTAGTAAAAGGAATAGATGCGAGTCTGTATATAAGTTCACCTCAAAAATCTTTAATTTTTGAGGTGAACTTTTCTCTTAAAATATCTGGGTATATTTCGAAAACATACCTTACCGTAAAAGCCTTGCATGGATTCAAGACTTTGTTGCACTTGACACAACGCAGACACTCAGGATGCCATTCCTTGCCATTAAATGAGACTTTCTCAGCTGTAAAGGAAATAAAATGGAAATTTAATATACAAGCATTATCCTAAAGTAGTAATTCTCATTATGATTTCAATTTTAACAGGAGTTTTAATTTCTGTTAAAATTGAATAGAAACTAATGCGAATTTCCCTTATTGATGTACTACTCTAGATTTAAAGTACGAAATACTTTGTGTGTGTGTGTGTGTGTGTGTGTGTGTGTGTGTGTGTGTGTGTGTGTGTGTGTGTGTGTGTGTGTTGCCACTCCATGGAGTCCATAGACGCTCATCCTAAATATCGTGCCAAGTACGATCCAACATTTCTGCAATATCTGTGATACTTCACTTTAATTGCCATCCTAAAAGTTTTACATGAAATATCTGTTGGCAGAAGTAAACTGCTCAATAGTAATGATTAAATGAACTTACCGAAATAGACTAACTTTTCGCAACCAGGGCAAATAGACATTTTCGCTATTTCTATTATTTGGATTTTTTTATTATATGAGAAGTAGCAATTCGGCTACCTTTCAAGTCGATCTCATGTGTTGGAATGAATAGTTTAGCTCTTGTTAGGCAGAACAATTCATGGCAACAATATACGCTGTAATAATTATCGCAAATGTATTCACTTTAGGGAAAATAAACTGTGGTATTCGAACAATGACCTACAAATACATTATCTATTTAGCCAAGCAACTCCTTTTACAATTACATCGTTGAGGGTTGGAGGGGGGGGGATATAGTAATGGTTTAAAAATTCAAATCTTTCGGATACGAAAATACAACGATTGGTTCCACGAAGAACGCATTTCTCACAAAATATCGTACACTCTTTTATATTTTATATATGCTAATAAAATCATAAAAAATATATATTTTTGAGCAGTGGTAGAGAAAGCACATTGCACAAGTTCGAGGATATTTGTGACCACACACGTGTTTCCTCTCATGTTTCCAAATCTCTGATCCTGATGGTACTATGGTAGTGTCTCCCAGACATAAGACAGACTTCTTGGCTTCAGTTTTTTCCTCCAACTTTCTTACAAACGACCAAGGCACACCTTCTCCTTGTACCATTCCACAAATTATCTGTGCCTAGTTGCCCTTGTTATTTCAATCGGAATCAATTATGAATATAAGAAATATGTATATGCATATGAATATTTGCTTTATATAAAGCAGGGGAAGCCAATCTTTTACATTCCATGCGCCAGTTTTTTCACGTTCGAGTTCAGATGCGCCATTCAACTTTTGTATCCTTAAAAACTCCCTTTAAAAATGTTAATACAGACATATTTAATATAAACGTGATATATTGATTTAATAAAAGAAACAAAATAAACATTACTTACCTTAATGAGACTTTTGAGTCTGTTTTGATTTCGCCAAGCTTTTATTGTTTGGAGTTAAATTAGTTACTGAGAGTAGCAGAGAATTCTTCAGATTTTAATCAGTCAATCGCGACCTCATTTTGATTTTAATTCAATTTCATGGCTGAAAATGCTTGTTCACATCCGGGCAACTTTTCGTAATTCTGGAAAATGTTCACAGGGTCGCCAGAAATTATTCATGTCGGAAGCATTTGGGACTGAGGGAAGCTTATCCAGTTCCATGTTCAGTAATGAATTTGTTGCTGCTGTTGTTGTTGTCGTGTGGGGTTTCCTCATCCATCCCTTCGGACAAGTTGAGCCCTCCAATGAGAGGTTTTAAGTATATATTTTTGACTTTAGATACGTGTGTGGTCACTGGCCGGTTTTCCTGTTCTGCGGGACGAAAAACCTGAGTTTTCGGCTGAGAAAAACCCTGTATCTCCGATTGAGACCGGCTAACTCACCTTTAGTCGATAGAGACCTGATAAAAGTTTCTCACGCCATGGACGGAAATCGAAACCAGGTCTTTCCTACCCAAGGGTATGGGCGAAGCACTTCGTCCATACCGACTGAGCTACGGAGGCTCTAATGAATTTGTTTTCAAGTCAATAAGTTCCTTTTGTATGTTACTAGGCATCTTCATAAGTTTTGTTCACTAAGTAAAAATGAGTTTATAAATGCAAGTATGCAGCCCTGTTCTTTAGCAAAATCATGAAAACGACTCAGCTGACTCTTGCAAACACCTGATTTTTTGGATATATTTTGTAAAAATGCTATTATCTTTAGCACATTCACTCTGCTCTTAAGAGCGGAAACTGGCTCAAATCCTCATTTTCTAACTGAGAGGTAAACAGTTTTAACTTCATCTTGAACGCATTGATATCATTTACTAAGCTAGGAAATAATTTGTTCTTGCCCTGCAGTTACAAATTAAGATTATCGAGATGGCGGTAGCATCAACTAAAAATGCTAAATCAAACAGACAGTTGTTATAACATAAAAAGACTCTTTCCTCAGGCAGCTCATTTTTTATCTTCTGGTAAATTTTGAACTATTTTTTCAGTATCCAAAATCTACTCAGATCCTCTAGAAAGCCAGCACACCTCACAATGAAGAACGAGATCGCCATATTCAAAATCTAACACTTCACAATATTCTCTGAATTCTCTTCTGTTTGATCCTCTTGCTCTAATTTTATTCACATATTTCGCAAGCGTTAACATAACATGCTGCAAATTTAACATTTTCCCACACAGTGACTCTTGATGTATAATGCAGTGATATTTTAATAAAGGACGACATAAAGTTTTCAAGCAACGTTGCAGTCCCAACGTTAGTACAAACACTGAGGAGTTTAGTAGAATCTACTTGTAGATTTTCATGCCTAATAATTCTTCAAAACGTTAAAATTATCATAAGTGCTTAATTGGGCTACATGACTTTTATCATCAGATACGTCCAAAGCTAAGGAAAAGAAAGTACAAGCACTATCAAAGTCTTTCAGTTGCTCAGATCCATCATGAGAGAGAGTTATTCGATGCATCTTGTTACTGTTTGCTTTGACAGAGCAATTTTGTTTACTTTCCTTTCGATATTTTTATCACCAAGACATCTTGCAAATATTTGGAGACAAGTCTTAACAATTTCGTTTCTATCAAAGAAAGACCTGTTTTTTGCCAACGCTAAAGCAATTTCGTAGGACGCTTCTGTTATCGCCAAACTTTCATAACTTCTTTTAATAAACATATTTCTTCTTCTTTTGATTTCTTACTTTTTCTTAATAACATATTCTCTCCGTAACTCAGACCAAAGCTAGCTTCAATTTTCCTTCTATTTCAGTCTGATGTTTTGTTTTATAGTGTCTATTAAGATCATGTCTTTTGATTATGTGAAAAAGTGTTTTCACAAACAATGCACAATGGTTTTCCTGACGGATTCGCAATAAATAAGAACTCATTTTCCTACTGTTCATTGAGTTCATACTTAGCATCACCTGTTTTTTTTTTTTTTTTTTTTGCACTGTGATGGGTAACTGAATGCAAAAACAAGGCTTAAATTTCAAAAAAGTACAAAACTGCAAACGTTCACCAAGGACGAACAAAGCACAACTCCGTAGCTCACGAGTATATCAATTGTAAACTAACTGACAGAATCCTGCGATGCACCGCTATTGCTAACGCTTGACGCCTCAGGATAAAACAAGTGAATCTGCAAAAGATGTGCATGAAACAATAAAATCACTAAAAATAATGCCGAAGTTTTACACTTTTTTTTTTTCTACAAATCGGTTTTTGGTTAATACTTTTTGCATAAAATGCTTACTTTTTTATTATTATCATTGGGATTCAATGTGCTACTTTTGGCACATGTGCCATAGGTTGGCCATCCCTGATATCAAGTAACAATAACGCTAACATCAAACCCTGGAGTGTCCCTTCCCCTAACAACATGGTTCTTAGAAGATTCTCGAAACCCCACTGGCTATTGTCGATCAATTAATTTGTTAATCTCACTAATGATCACAAATGCGATTTGCAGAATTTTAAATCTGGAGGTTCACCTATGGTTGGTATATCAAATGCTTTACTAAAATACGCCATCAAGAATTGGAAATCAATCCGAAGGAACTTTTCCATCTTACTGGTTCATTGAAGGTGATCAAAAGTGAAGTGACTAACCCTAGTATACATCTCTTTACCACCAAGGGAAATGATATCCCTTTGTGAAAATTGTTGAAGATGAATGCAATTTTCTCCTCTATGTTATGAAATAAATTTTGTAGCCTTAAGGAAGTGGCCTTTGCGTCCATACCACTACACCGTCTGAAAAAACCCGTTCTCAGTTCGAATCTAGTCACAGACTAAAGGACGTTTTCTAGGACCAGTTTCCAAGCAAGGAAACCGGTCCAAGAGAAGGCGTTTTTTTTTTTTTTTTCCCGTCGCATAAGCTTAATAAAATCGACCATAGAACCCACGTTGTTTCAGAAAATAATATACTGCTTTAGGAACATCAAATGGCGACACTCGTCTACCTCTCTTCACCGGATACCGTTTATAATTAGTGATGGTCTTCCAACATTCTTTCCCATCTAGTCGGTTCTTGAACGTGTTGTTTCATATAACTCTCACGAAGTTGCTTTAGAAATTTACTACCTGTTATATTCTCTTTCACTAATTCCCTCCACTACAGCAACATAACTTCATTCTTAACCGCACAGTTTATATTCTTTTAAAGCGCTACACTTCCTGGGTCTTCTGTCCCTAAAAAGCAATTCAATGTGTCATCGATCTGATAGTCTAAATCTTACCTGATAAGCAATGCCACCCTTCATGGTCTTCCTCCCCATTCTGTTTTTTGACGGCATTATAATCACTAATATGCACTTCGATATCATACACGCCATCATTAATCCATAACACAGAAATCCCCATAATGTTCGGTTTACTTTCTTTAATACTGTAGTTTACCCCCCCCCCATGAGCTTTTAAAAATTATAAGAATGTGGTGCTATTCAAAGTACACTTTATTGTAGACTTTTCCTTACAATTAATGCGAACACACCCTTCTTGATATTATTGAACTCTTCACACCTGAGTTCAATAAATTTTCAGTTTCCTTATATATTTTCTAAATCAGTTAAATAGTTATGGGTTTCATCTTTATGGATAATAGTATTTCCAATTATTAACATTATAAATAATTATTAACTTGTTGCTATCTTCTCATTCTTCAGTATATGCTTTAATTCGGCAATTTCTAAGCAGTATATACAGATAAACCTAATATCCTCTTCGTTACCTTCAACTTTCATATGATCGGCATAATCCGTTTTTTCTATTATATGTAGATAGGCCTTCCACACCCAAATTTTATTTCTTCAGAGTATCACTCCTACCCTAAATAGATTTTCTTTCGATGCTAACTATTACACGCATACTATTCGCCAGTTAAACAACTTCTGGAATACAATGCGTAAACTATGAAATATTACACCATCTTATTAAACTATCTGAAATTCTCATATTAAGTAACTCATGTTTCATTTAGTGAAAAATTCGTTTTAGTTCAAAGAAATTTCTGTGCGCTTGTTTTTCGGAGGGTTTAAGATTGGACTCGAATTACTACTGAAGCAAGTAAGGCTGTGACGTCGGATGAGTCTGTTAATTGAGCGTGTTCTTCTAGCCCTTTTGCAAGTTGAGTGGGGGGGGGGGGTGAAAACATGCCATCACTGTATGAGACTGTATAACATCGGCTGTTAATCCTTACTGTTAGAACCGTTACTGGATTAACTGTATGGGAACTGCGACTTCGATTTCCCCTTGACTTCAAGTCATTTGTTTTATTTTGAATTGCTTGTATCAGAAATTCAATATTTTAACGTTTTGCTTTACATTTTATTTATTTTATATGTTCGCAAGAAATATAAAAATTTCACGTGTTTAAAAATATTAAATTATATCTATTTCGAAATATGACGTGAAATCAGTCTTGGCAACAAATTTATTTCTTACTGGAAATATTTACAATATTTTATTCTCTGGATCAGTGTAATGGAACAAGTTATTTTATCATGTTTTTTTACTGCTCAAAATATTCCTGAAACTATTTTAAAGCTATTTGCAAATGCTTGCGTTGAAAATTATTTTTTGTTCCGCTTTCATAAACAAGAAATGGTGCTAAATTGCATTACTTGCTTTCCAATTTGGAGACTTTTTTTTTTTTCACGCCTTTATGTACATTAATAGTTCAAGAGAATTTCTTTCTACTATCTTAAAAATGCAAAAGATAATTTTGTAAATGTTCGTTTCAATAATAGTATCCAATTCTAAACTGCTGTGAATACATATGATGAAAACATATGACGTTTATCATATGCAGATTAATTCAAACTTTGTTCATCGTGAGGTGTTCTAGTTATCCCCCTCTCTCTCTCTCTCTCTCTCTCCATGTTAGGAACTAGTTATAAATATTGAATTCCTTAATTTCTGATTTTGATCTTTCGGATTTTTAAATGTCACACACGTGTATACAGTAAAATTTCAGAATAATCTAGGTGCTTCACCTTTTACCATTTTTTAATAATGCAGACGTTGATATTTTTTATAAATACTCCCTTCAGTGATAGCAACCGGTTAACTGCTATAAATGTAAATAAACGTCGGAAGCATATATGCATATTAATTCAAACTGTTTAGTTTGAGGTTTTCCAATTATATCCTTCCTCCTATCCCCACCAGGAACTGAATTATAAATAGCTATTTCTTGTCTAAATTCCTAACGGTTTGAAAATTATTTCTAGGAGTATTTTATGTTTCAGTATCCCAAAAATTACTTCCATCTTATCGTTTCAAGAAAAGAAATAAAATAATAATGTTGGTATCTCTGTTGAAGCAGGTGCTGCATTCTTTTCCTTATGAACCTGGCGTCAGTTGTTTAAGAGGATAACGACCTGCTGCATTTTTTTTTTTTTTTTTTTTTTTTTTTACAAAGAGATTTCCTGTTATATTTTTGCTATATAATAAATCGTTTATATTTGTCATAAAAGGTTAGTTTTGAATGTTGCTTTTTTTTTAAACCTTTTAAAAATACCTCATAAGGTATTTTAAAAATACTCACTAAAAACTCCAAGCTATCGCATAGTATGTATCAGAAATTTCTTGTTTCATCTCATTAATTCATTCTACAAAAAAAAAAAAAAAAAAAAAAAAAATCGTATATTCAAGTATGGTATATTTTCTTATTTTGTCCCCCCATTAACTACAAACTATTATTATTAGATAAAAGGACTAGCAATATAAAAATATATTGTGCATGTTTAGTTATCTCTATTTATTTATTAGTTAATATCTCTATTTAAAATTAGAGCTACCTTGCATATAATGAACTACGCTTTCAGGACCCTGAAACATCTACGTTTCAGGGACATGATTAACTCACAAATATGACTTAATCCTGTTAAGTGTTCTCCTGAGTGGGATGGATTATTACACCTCTTAATGGAGATAATTGATGGACTTGTACTTTTTATCCATGTTATTTCAGCTCTGTCGTTCATATCATATTTTTGTGAATAAAAACAAATCGTGCCCTGTGGGGAGGTTAAGATGTATAGCCTTATTGAGCAGAGTGCAATTTAGTATATAAAAGTCCATGAATATGAACTATTAACTAATTTTAGATGAGCATATTAAACGCGAAAACGAGAGAACTGAAATAGGTAGCACGATTAAGTAGACGGAATAGTCTTAATAAATTGTCAAAAAAAAAATTAAATTAAATTAAAAAATATATATATATTTTATTTTATTTATTTTTTTTTAATTTACTAACATCTTCCGTTGCAATGATGAACTAGAGAGAAAAATCGTGGAATCTAGGGAAATCATCTTCAATCTTGTTCATCTAAATAATATCTTGAGCTACAACCTCCCAGTGAGTGGAGTGAGTTTGATGGGCGAAAGGATCTATATAAGATGGATGGCTTGCATTTGAATGGTTACGGTGTAAGAAGACTTGAGAAAATGTTGCTGAATGTAGTGGATGTGCAAATTCAGGGAAACTAGATTTGTTAGGGGGGGGGGAGTAGAGATACAGTCCTTATGGAGGCAGTTGAATGTAAGAATGAATATAATATGCCAGAGCAAATAAGGACAACAAATCTGAGTGGGATGTTAATATAAGGCATCAAGGTAGGGCTGGGGCAAATGGGGGTCTTAAATTCATGTACACTAATACTAGGAGTATTAGGAACAAGAAGGAAGAGTTTTTGGCCATGGTTGGCACTTCCAGACCACAGGTTATTGGTATTAGTGAAACATGGCTGACTGTAGATGATATAACTAGTGGGATTGAATGTGATGGGTATAGTGTGTTCAGGAATGACAGAGAGAATAAAATGGGGGGAGGAGTATTGTTGATGATAGCTGATGAGCTCCAGCCAAGGAGAATAGAAGTTGAATTGCAGGATAGAGAAAAGAGCACATTTGAGGCCATTTGGTGTGAGATTGTGGCTAGCAGAACTAAATATACAATTGGGTGCTGCTATAGACCAGGTGATGGAAAAGATGGTGGTGACAGTATGCACAAGCAAATAGAAGAAATGGGTGGAAGGAGGGTGATTATTATGGGAGATTTCAACTATGGTCACATTGATTGGAGTGAGGAGAGGACACACGGGAGGAAGGAACTGGATTTTATGCGGTTATTAAGGGATAACT